>NC_133902.1:57197716-59972716 GCF_964199755.1 Larus michahellis
GGTTGGGTTGAGTAAAACACTTCATTTCGATTTGGTGGGGTTTACTATGCTTTGAAAGAAAAATTAAAATACATGTTTCTTTGTATTTTAAGATGTAAGAAAATCGCTTAAAAACAAAAATGTAAAAGTTTTCTTTAAAAACTTGTGATATCTTCCACTGATTTTCTTCAGAAGAGCTTGTTGGTAAAGACATGCGATTTCTTGGAAGGAAACTTCTACTTTGATAGAAATGTATCTTCCGACAGAAAAAGCTTGCATTCATTTTTTTTCCTGACTGGTTCCGCCGCCAGTTCCCACTGGTGGCTCAAGCACTAAGATGGGGCATCCTGCAGGGATCGGGGCTCCCCCGCAGGATTTGGGGAGCCCCAAGGAGCCCCAGAGCAGGAAAGGGGCTCTGCCAGCAACCCTGTGCCGGAGGAAGAAGATGATTAAGCAAAGGTTGATGACTATCGGGTAAGAAAACATAAACCTGACAATCCAACGATCCTTCAGGAAGGAAACGGCAAAAACGATGCCATTATAACTGCAAGGAAGAGCCTGAAGGCAGCGTTTCAACCATAACAGGACGGCTCGTAGAAATTAATAACAATTTCCCATTTACCAGCTTTTCCTTTGTTTTTGCAGTGGAATCATTCCCAAGGTACAACTGGTTTCAGACGATAATTACCTTGACAGGTGCTGTATTAAATTCATCATTTCTTCGCATTTCTCCCATGTTTGTAACAGGAAGCATTAGATTAATGTTACAAAACTGGTGCTGACTGCACCTTTTTTTTTTTTTTTTTTTTTTTCCTGCTGAGTGTGTTTGTTTTCTCACCTTAAATCCCGGCTCTCCCCGAGCTGCGGGCATTGCCTGGTTTCTTATTCCATACCTCTCTGCAAGAGTTTACAGGCTTCATATACAAATTACAATTCCCCTTTATTAATCTAATTGATCGTTTGGTTCCAAATGCATATGCAAGATCTTTTGAAACCTTTTAGACCCCTGCGGTTCAATATCAATCTCAAAATATTAAAAGCATCTTGTGGAAAATTAGAAAGCAGATGAGACACTTCGGGACTGGAGATGCTGTAGAAACCGAAACTTTTAAAGCAGCATTGGCACAGTTATTGAATGCTGTCATTGCTCAAAAGGGCTTTTTGTTTTATTCTTTTGTAATTGTTTTGTACTTTTATTCTATCTGTGCAACGTGGCTGCCAGGAATTCAACTTAAATGAGACACGACGTTTAGACGAAACCCAATGAAGCCCCACACCTTGGAGTTTTTGTTTCAATCTTCTTTCTCATGCCTGTTTACCAGGCCAGGTATTGTGCCATCTGAACTTCTTGGTGCATTTTTTGTCACCTAAAACCAAAATATTTTGGAAGTATGAGCTCTCATTCCCAACTGATAAAAAAAACCACCAAAACAACAACCCTTTGGAAAACACAAACACGCAAAAATGGAGCACAGCTCTCTACAATGTGGATCGCTTCACTAATTTCTATTTGCTTCCACAACTTTTCCCCTAGATTTGAAGCATTTTGGGGAAGGGGCTTTTTTCTCTTGGTGATTTCGTAGCCCTTTGGGAAGCCACCCTCGCTGGGAAAGAGAAGACTGCATTCCGCACCGTACAGCGTGCGGAGTCGTGACTGCAGGTGGCATGATTGTTCCAACTGAATTAACGTAACAAACGCTGTTATCGGGATTCCTTGCAAAGATAGCAGCCGTTTCCTCAAGAAAAGTAAGGCAAAAATATTCCTCTGCTGCTGCTCCTTTTCTTAGCTCTTATCAGTGCGCACACTGGAAATGAAATGAGTCGAAAGGCATCAAAATAACCACTCATTCTCACAGAAGAAAGCAAGAATAAAACTCGATCCGTATCTCAAGGAGCGTTGTTCCACCCGTACGAGATGGCTGTCGAATTCCAAACACCTTCACAGTATCTTACTGAAATAATTAGCATTATGAAGTGCCACAAAGCAACACAAAAGTTTAAATTAACGTGGAGCAGCATGGGCTACCAGGGCATTTTGAGAGTTAAGGGGGTAACAGTCGAATTAGTCGAACTTAGAATTTTCAGCCAACTTTTAGAGGCAGACTTTACATTTTTAAAAATTTTCAATGGAGTTAGGAGACTTTTACAATACATAACAATAGCAAATGCCACATTGCAAGTGACTTATTAGGAAATGCAAGCAAAATGACATTAAAAGCAATATTTTTTCTGAAATTGTTCGCTTAAAGATTTGCACAGTGAGATAGTAAAAAAAAAACAAACCAAAAACCAAATAACAAAACACACACCACAAATACAATCATGTTAATCTCAACAAAAATTCTCAAGTTACCATTATCAAAAATTAAAATTAACAGACAGCATTTGTTAAAATTAATCCACGCTTTTAAACAGCTTCTTCTATAGGGGCTTTTCTGTCTGTATCCCAAATGACCCGAATTTAAAAGTGGAGAACACTGTGCAGAGGACCCCCGTGAGACCTCTCGCTTTTGCCCTGGCATCAGGAAATGTTACTAGGGTGAATATTGTGGACACCTACAAAGACGGTAATAGGAGGATAAATTAGAATAAAATCGGGAAATTAGGAAAACTAAAGAAGAAATGTTCAGAAGAGCAAACGATTCACAGAATAAAGTAAGTTGTGAGACTTGGCATCATTTATTTGAAATATTTTCTTTACTACTTCTTTATTCTACTTCTTGTTTTAGAGAATTTAGTCACGCAACTCAATATATCTTATACTTTTAAACTCCCTCGGTGTGTAAATGGCTAACACTAAGCAAATCCTCCATCTCTGGGCACCTCCAACAAAGTTTTCACGAAACCCGTCATTCTTCATTGCTCATCTACAGAGCTCCTCCCATAAAAAGTAAGATATATAACGATGTGTAAGAACTAGGAATATATTTACCAGGAGATGAGCAGAAAGACAGAAAATGCAGGCATCAGCTGAAAAATAGTTATGTGAAGGCCACAGCTGTCTGCCTTTATCTAATTTAGAGTTAGCCTTAGAAAAGCAAAAGGCTACCTGACAACACAATCCTAATTCAGCAAAGGAAACGCAGTCAATAAGGGAAAATCATCTGCCTGCCATGATTGTAAAGAAAAAGAAATAAGACTGGTTTTATATAGGGAAAATGTAACTTAAAACAAACACACTCACCACAGCAGAAAGACGTACAAGAGACAGACTGCAAACCTCTGAGAAATCTGGCTTTTATTACTCTGATTTTACCAGTTATCTATTCCAGTTCAATAAAGAGCTAACGGATAAAAACCATCCCGTGTGAACTTTTTTTTGCATTGATCACCATACTTCTCAGTCTACATTCAAAAGCTCTTTCCTTCCCATACCTGAGGGCTACAACCTCTCCCCATTGCCCGTTACTTATCTAGCAAGACTGCTTACTCCTGAACTATCCTCCCACCACAGCCATCGACCACCTCAGGCTGCACTTTACTTAACTCCACCCCGTTAATCGGCAACTGTCCCACCCAGTTGACTCTCTGAGTTGGCTCAGCCACCTATTGGCCATCACCATAATACACCTAAACCATCTGATTTTTTCCATTCGAGACCCCCACCCAGGAAAGCCCACAAAGCCTCTGTTGCGCTCACAGGTCACCAATGGCAAAAGCCATTACTGCAGCGGTGATTCACGAAACGGTGACGACAGCTCCCCTTTATACCTCCTTGCAAGGATGTTGGATAAGACCACAACTGGATAATAAGATAAACTTTCCCAATAAATCCTGCCTCAGTGTCACTCTGCAGCAAACCACAGCATCATTCACCCGTAAATCAATAATGAAGATGTTAGATGGATGTAATTTGCCCACTAAAGAGTACGAAGAAGCCAGGAGCTGCTTCTAAATAAGTTTTTTCTCCCCTGCCACCTGATAACCTGAGGTCTGGGCAAGGCTCACTTACTGATCTCCTGATCTCTAGGATCAACACATTATCTGTAAATTTGGATATCCACCTTGTTCTCAATATCTCCAGTCAATTGCAATCGAAAAGACTCCTATTCTTCCATTTGCTCCTACATGTCAACATTATGATCCAGGCAAAGGTCATAACGTTCCAATATCCAAAATCCAGTTAATTGATTCCCTCTGGGTATCAAATCCCTCCAGCACTGCAGTTATTGCCGCATCAATCATATTGCTACTCATACCAAAGAATTAGAAGGATGTCCAAAACACTGAAATCTCTTGCTGCTCCTGTCCTCAGCTTCTCCTCCGGCCATTTCTAAGCACACCAATTTTCTTGATAACATATTTAAAATTCAATTTCCCTCAAAGGATTTGATTGTGCCTATAAATC
Organism: Larus michahellis; assembly: GCF_964199755.1. Taxonomy (NCBI): domain Eukaryota; kingdom Metazoa; phylum Chordata; class Aves; order Charadriiformes; family Laridae; genus Larus; species Larus michahellis. Next base: position 57,202,044 of record NC_133902.1, read on the forward strand.
TGAGCCTGGCCTCTGATCAGATCCCCAAAATTGTCCAGGCCCCAAATCATTCCAAAATTCCTGCCATACTCCCATTCATTTTTATCTATATCTTAACAAAATACCATCTTTACCATCTGTTTTGGGTTTACCATGTCCTAGAACCACTGATAACTCACGCCAACTTTTTCAAAGTCATTCAGATCTCCTTTAGTGGTATATAACATGCCTACACTTTAAATCTCACTTCCAAGTATGTTGATTTTTGTGTTTTTTTCCTGAGAGACTACTAACAAGGGTACAAGGCTCTCACCCACAAGGTCTTCTTTGTTTGTTTTGGTTTGGGTTTTTTTGTTTGTTTTTTTTTCCCCCCAATAAATAAAAAGTCCATTCCAATAACAAGGTCCTTCCAAGACAACATCTCAGTTACCTGCACAAGGAATAGCTCTAAGTTTGCTGCTCACAAAGCATGCAGTCAAACACAAGCAAAATCAGGTCCTTCAGCATGATCTTAGACCTGAAAAAACTAACCTGAAATGAGACTACACATTCAAATGTAAACAGGGATCAATACAGTCATTTGCTGATGAATGTCTGTGGTCAGATATAATACCAATAAACTTTTGAGTTTGGGGGATGGAGACCCTTGAATGGATAGTTGCATCTTCAGCAACGGTACGCTGAAGGACCCAGCCTCCCTCTCAGCAGTTCCTTGCATTGATTTTCTTCTACTTAGAGATATTTGTCCTCACCCTTTAGGTGACTTTAATTTTAGCATCACATTATTATTAAGTATCCTCCCCCTAGAAGGGGATTACTGGAAACCTGACCCCTGCAGAGGGACCCTGATATAAGCCAGGGAGAGCTGACTTACCTCGGGCAAACCCGCGACGACCGTGACCTCTCACAACAAGCACCCAAAAAAAATGAAGAAGGGAGCACCCATTCCTGGGTGATTTTCAGCAGTTCAGGATGAAAGAGAAGCTACTACGAGATACCCGTAAGCCTTTTGTGGAGCCCGGTGGAAGGATTAGCTAAATGGTAAAACGTGGTTAAGATGGTAACTAAGTCACGGCAGCTGGGCAAAGCAAAAATCTCTTGGCCTTAGAGGCAATGCTTTTAGGCTGAGGTCACAGGTGGCCAATCCACCGACAGAACGGGCACCAGTTTGTGTCTAATGCCTGTTGTTTCCATCCTGTCTTTTACATTCATACATATTTCTTCAGCTGTTTGCAAAGATGCTGGAAAACCGTTCACTGCAAAAGACGCAGTTTCTGAAGAAAAATGGAACGGAATTTAGAATTGAAACGTTTTCCAATCACCTGGTATGAAGGATGTCACTGACCTTTCTTTGACTAATTAGAGAAGCTCTTCAAGCTGGGGATTGTGCTTTCCTCCCCTGAGCACAGCAATAGTGTCAATAAATAATAATAATTGCGGGGTGGATTCATCTACAGCTTTTTTATTGCTGAGCAACTCAAACAACAAATAATGCCTGTACATCTATCAAAGAGAAAGCAACACAAGTTCACCGAACCATTCTAACTGTGTGCATTTATTTAAAATAAAAATTGTATGCAAATGCATATGCAAATTAGGCGTGGCCCTCAAGCTCCTGGAAAGTTGCCAAAAGAGCCTTCAGTGTTGCAAAGTTGAGCATCCTATCTACCATATGGTAGTACCTATCAATCGCGGAAGGGAAAAGATACCAGCTCCTCATACAGATGGCACCCATCACGGTACCTGTAAAAAGTTTGGGGATGTAACGATGAAAGGGAGGCCTTTTCGATGTTATAAAAATCACAGCTTAACCATTAATACTACGGTAATACAATGCAAAAGGTAATACTAAACTATAGCTAACACAGCAAAAGTTCTTCTAGGAGGATTTATTAACCAATGCTAGACAAATAAATTATTTACATAGACCTTTCCTCATTAGTTGGCGCATTTTAACAGGAACCTGCATCCCTGGGATAGAATAGGTACATCTACATTAAGGAGTTAGTTCAGATCCCCAGTGGTCCCCTGCTGATTGCTCCTCAATTTACATTAATAATATCAAGGCTCCAAATAAACTGGATTTCTTCTGTATAAAACTAAACCGGTTTCTGAAATGCCCAGAAATACTTCAGCATTGTGGCTTCACTCTGTGTGTGGGCTCCCGCCGCCCCACGCTATGGTGGATGTACGTCTACCCAGCAGCAACACAGGATCTAGAGCTGGCTTTCCTGCGGCAAGCGCACGGGTGTCGCGAAGCATCTCAACTTTTCTCGGTAGTTTGGGGGTTCTCACTTCTCTGAAACAGAGTTTGGAGAGATGGTTTTCGCTTTGGATATTGAGCAGTCATGCCAAAGAACGTTCCCGTTCTCCCATGCATACCATTAGCACAGTGTACATCTGAAAAAGTGTATTTATATATCTCAGAATGTGAAGCGCTGTGTAATTAGGAGTTTAGACAAGAAATTATCGCGGAGAAACAGGACTTGGGAGTTCTATCATCTGTTCGGTGCACCGCTCGCACAGCTCCGCGAGGAAGTTGCACGTACACTGCGCGGCGCTTTCCCTATTTATAAAGCGTCGAGAACATCGCCGCTCCGCTGCGAGGCCCACTCAGTCAAGCTGTGTGAATATTTCATAATGAATAACTCATTTGCAAGATTTTGACTCTTTGTCTGTTTACATATTGCTATTTAATGGCAAGGTACTTATTCCCGCGGTCTCTGCTTGAGCAAATCGTGCGCTGGAGCAGATGGGAGTTTCCACTGCTACGGGCAGACCATGGATCTTATGATTTGGCCCGGTAGGAGCTGAGGGTGCCCGGAAAGATCATACTTTCGGGAAGGGAAAACAGTTAAGATTGCGTTGACAATGAGCCCTGCTTTGATACACTGCCAAACAAGATGTATAGATTTTGTGTAGCGTTGCCTGTAATCAACCGACTGTGGTATAATTAAGGGACTGGTTTAGTTTAGATATAAGAAATGAACTCTCTTTCTCAAATGCAAAATTGGTCAAGGGGTTGGTTGTGGGGTGGCTGGTTTTTGTTTTTTTTTTTTCTTACTCGATCTTATTATCTTGCAAGCGAAGAGAACGTTTATAATTTCCGTTCTTTCTGTTGTAAATTGCGCAGCGTCTAAAGTTAAAAAATATCTGGCAAGCACACTTTGCATATTGCGCTCCGCATGATTAGTACAGGTCCGTTGGTAACATGAAATCAGTTCAAACAATGGATAAGAATAAATCATTACTAGGTACAGTAGATTTGAGATGGAAAAGGCACTAATGGTTGTTAAATGAGGTATATTGCATAGAAGGATTATATTTTGAATGGTATTAAAATTGCTTTGGGAGTGAATATTCTGACTAATATTATTATTTGTATACTTGAACTGTGGTGTGATGGGGTCGTATTCCTGAAGAGAGTTTATGAAAAGTACAAATAGATTATCGATGCCTTTTTCTCCCCTTCTACATTCTGAATAATAAGAGGGTAAACTACACTTACGGTGTATGAACTGCAGCTTTATCTATTTCTCACTGTGATTCAGTCAAGTCAGAAATTTTCTCAAACTTTCTTTTTTTTAATCAAAACGTGCTGTTCCATCAATGCCAAAGGATTTAATAAAAATGTATTGACCCCTATATTTTAACAGAACAGATTGAGCTGGAATCTGGGGAAGAGAGGAGGGGATTCAGAGAGAAAAACCTTCTCATGCCACGAGTCAATATTTCAGGAAAATTCTATTTCCCCAAAACCATTTTTTTATTGCAAGAATGCAATAAAACAGAGAGCGCTGGGGCTCTTTGCAGCTGGAGACAGATTGAGATCTGTCTCTTTTCAGAAGCCCCCTTGACCCGAGATGATCTCCTAGAACACTTCCAAGTCGCCATGTAAATATTTGGTAAAAGTTTACATACGGTTAAAGCTTAACCCCAGACTCACAAGTACAAGCTGGTTGGGTATTGACTTAAAGTCTTCATAGTAGCTACATGCCTGGCTTAGCCACGCTTTACAGTAAGTCCTCGTGGCCACCGTGTAGTGGACACAACCCCAACCTTTGGCTCTTGCCACCTGCCGGTGCCGTACCCATCTTTTCCCCCCTCCAGGGGCTCTGCCAAAGAACTTGGCCACAGACGTTTTGCTCCATCCTGCAAAAGATGCTGCAGGAGATATCCTAAGATATCCTACTGGCTTCTTATCTTACCTCCTCTTTCTGCTGTTTTGTTTGGTTGTGGGTTTTTTTTTTTTCCACTCTTACCTTTTCAGTTAGAAATTATTTCTAAAACGTGATGCTCTTCTCCGCTGTATGTCTTAGTTTTGGTACTGTGCCATTGTTGAAGGCAAGCTGGCAGACCGTCAGATTGTTTTCAGTAAGTTATACCGCATTCGAAGTTAAAATGGGACCATTTATCCATGTTTGTATTTCTGGGATCATGGTTTGTAGAAACAATTCGTTCCAGGAATGGAACTTTTGTTATCATTTTCAGAGGAACATTTGGCAGGATAGACCCATTAAAAAAAAAAAAAAAAAAAAAAGTCGTCTTGGAAAAAAAAAAGAGAAAAAAACACTACTGTGCTTTTTTTCAATTCTCCCATCTCCGGGTTATCAATAAATACGGCTGATGCTGCCCTCATGGTCTGATAAAATAGGTCTTTTCCTTTCAGATCCACCTCCGCTTTCATTATAGCCAATCTCAAGCATAGGTATGAGTGAAAGCAAAGATTACCTAAAATTTTTCTGTGGTTTAAATCTTTTTAGGGTAAAAATAGTGGGGCGATGATATAGAATCGGGCTAAGACCGAACCAATGTTTGCTGGATCCCCCCCGCGTGAGGGCACCTGGCAGTTCTGAAGGGCTTCCACTGGTGCCTTAGGACCAGGGACAGGCTGTAATTAGTCTCAGATCACAGGCTGTAAAATAAACCTGAATTCCAACTTGCTCGCAAACAGGTTCCTTTTTATTTGCCTCTCAGCTGAATGCTGGTTGTTTTGTGGTTCTCCCCCCACCCCCAAGTAGAGAGGATGAAGTTTTTATCTAATTACTAGTACATTTCACACACAGAAAAAATTAAAAATTCTGGGAAGTAATCTAATCACAAATTCAGACCTCATCTGATAAAAAGGACCACAAGAAGGAGACTTTTCTCGATATTTGTTTGAAATGCAATGTGTTTTAGAAATGACGCGGTTTGTTTTGACACTTTCAAAGTGAAACTTCTGTGTTTTTATTTAAGTGAAATTCGAAAAGGAATGGATTCAGAGAAAATTAAACTGTTCAATAATTCAAAACCAATCAAAACATTTCACCTTGGTCAATTGTATCAGGTGAATTTAGGTTTTAATAACCTAGAATTATTAGTAAATCTTATTATCCTTTTTTTTTTTTTTTTTTTTACTTTTGTCCAGAAAGTCCCTGTCAAATCTTGTTTAACTTGACCCTTTTTCAGGTTTCTGCTACTTTTTGTATCCTCACCTGAAACGGAACAAATTCATTATTTGCCTAGCCCTATCACAGATTAATGAGCTCCTGAGTGAGGGAGCTGCAGTAAGTCCACAGACCGTTTCCCTTTCTTTCAGCCAAATTTCACAAATTCACCCGACTAATCATTTGCATTAAACCCGCCACATATTTTCTTTCTTTTGGATTAGAAATTGTTAGTCTCATTTAAAAGTTTCTCAACTGTCAATGGTAGAGTTACCTGATGTCCTGAAGAGATTCAGTACCAAATTCAAGGCCTGTTAACTCTCCCTTGGTGCAATATTCGCACCATAAAAATTGCCAATTTTTACTTGCACAGAAGAATCTTTTTCATGCAATTTTTAACTTTGATGGTAAAAGGATGTGATTTGATATAGTGTTTTTATGTCATTGTTTCTCATCAGTTATATTTCCCTGCAATTTAATGTAATCGACAAAATTTGAAAACTTAAGCTTTCAGTAATACATAGTACCCTGTAATTTTTTACATAAACATCTGTGGACCTAGGATAATTTCTAATATATCCCACCACGAACCTTCCTGGCTGGTACAGGGTCCGTTGATTGCTGGTGTGCTACACTTTGTTTTGTGTTTTTTAGCCAATTTTAAATCCATTAAATCCAACTTTCCACTTACTCTGTGGCTCCACATCTTAGCATTAACCTTTTCTAGGAAACCCTGTCAAAGGATGTCTGAAAATGTAAGTATAGGATGTCTGTTGCATTGCCTTGTCTATCCTGGCAGAAATAACAATGATAAAGGGTTCTAGTAGATCTGTCAGACACCAGGACTTTCCCCCCCTCGAATTAAATTTGCTTTCTCTAATCAGGCAGTATTTGTCCCACTGTACCTTTCATTTGATTCCTCAAAATGTCATCTGGGACATTCTCCACGCCAGAAGATATATTCTTTCCCTATGTCCCTGGACCATTTTTAAATAATGCCTTTCTATCAGATTTTGCCAGTCTTCAAGGATCTAAAATTTCTAATAAAGAGACTCCAATTTCCCTTCTTACTTCCTTTGGCTCTCATGGATGTATTTTGTCTGATTCTGATGCCCTATCAGTTTTTTAAAAGCCTCTAATGTTTCGATAGCCAATTTGAGTGACATCTGCATGCTTCCTAATTCCTCGTTTTCAAGCTCTTAAATCTGGGGTCGGATCTATTCAAATGAAAGGGACAGGTGTACAGGAATTGTCTCAGAAAATTTTACTTTCTTTTGTTTCTCCCCTTTATTATGTCTGAGGATGCTTTGAGTTTTTAATAATGCAATAATTATAGCCAGCCTTAAAATACCTCTCAGGTACTTTGCTGAATATTTCTAGTTTAAATTCAATTTTGTGCGCCTACACCGTATTTATGGTATTACAGTGATGCCCACTAACCTTGCTGGAGTTAAAATTCTGCCAGCGTTTCCATCCGAAGCCAGTGCTGCAGTTGTAACTTAGCTGTGAAAACCAGCCCCAGGCTAAAATGAGGCACTGAAAGTTTTCTCCAAAGACTGTTTGTTTGGGATTTTTTTTTTTTTAATGGTTTGCATTAAAAAGAATGAGGCTTTTTTCAGTATATGCTTAATTTGAAAAAAATAATAATAATAAAAAAAAGACTTCATAAAGAACTTAATGCAGACCATTAGTCCGTAATGTGGACCAGACTTTGAATATGTATGTATCTTTTGAAACGATTAACTGCAATGCGAAATTATTAGGAGCAAAAAAATTGGCAGATGTAATTTTTTTTTTCAAAGAACAGTTAAATGAGCATGGATTTTTTTAAAAAACAAACAAGTCAGTCTTCATTAGACTGAAAAGCTGTTCCCAAGTCAGTGAAATTCTTGCAAAAAGCCAGCAGCACCCCACAAGGTGCAGTAAAAGGGTCTCTGCTGTGACGTGCTCATGGTTTTGTCTCCAGTTCTGCACCCATAGCCTGCAGAGGGGACATGTCAGCTTTGATCCAGCCATCAAGAGCCTCAAAACACCACAGCCAGGAACCAAGAATCACCAGACCCATCTCATGGATGGGGTTAACAATGGTGCGCAGATGACGGTACCTTTACCTGTTGCGTCTTTAGTCCTATCACGTAGGGTGCCCAGTCCCTACAGGCTGCATCCCGTAAAGGGGACACAGAACCCAAGGTTCTGCAGAAGTTGTACATCCAGATTTCAAATTATGGCCCAAAGGAAAACCCCTTTCAGCTGGCCCTAGACTTGTCTCAAGGATTTAGATGCTGATAGATTGGGACAAGACTCACTTCGCCTCCCAAAACACAGTCACCATAGATCAGCTAGTGCTACTTTTATTCAGCTGTTCAGGTCCTCTCCATTCCTCTCCGAAGTCATGCGTCAGCCTTCCTCCTCAGACTTGTAATTTTAGTATTTTTATATTGCAATGATGTTACACAGTGACAAAAAGTGAAACAGAAATAAAACAGTTAATGATTAACAAGTGACAAGAAGGAATAGACCCTTAATGTGTAAGAATTTTGTATTTCCTACCAAGCCCAAAGAAGTCTTGGTTCTTCTACCTGCTCAATCGTACAGGGCCAGATAAGAAAATCAAGGAAAGAAAGAAATCCTCTGCTTTAGATATATATGTAGTGTATATAAATATATACAGTGCATTTATATGTATATTATATAATGTGATGTCGCTTTCCCTAAAAGTGCATATTCAGAAATCAGGAATTAAGAGGGGAGAGCTGAAAATTTCCAACACGCTCAACATTTCAGGAAGTTTGTCCGGCGCAGAGGACTGAGTAGCCATGCAAATAAGTTCCCATTCGTAAGCATTGCCATTACTTTGTCAATACGTGATAAATAAAGGTATGATCTACACAAATTCAACAGCTGAAAACTCGGGTTTCTGAACTGTTCTATACGGTGATTTCCATCCCACCAAAACCAGCCTCTTCCCCTCCAGAAACTGATGGCAAGCAGAAGAGGCGTAGACCTGAGGGCAAATCACCTTGCAGTGTCAATGGCTTCTCAATAAAATCAGTACGTATTTTTAAAGTCGATTTTTTAAACCACTTCAGAAAATGAAATTTGTGTGTCCATTCTTCTGTTTCCATGTGCCTGTCATGTCTTCACTGGTGCCAACAAACAACAGACTTCAGCTAACAAAAAAGCGTAAGCCTTGACGAGAGTTTGGCAGCAGGTAGCGCTACGCTCTGATCCCAAAAGCAGTCGCGTAGCAGACTTAGCAGATCAGACCTCAGGGAAAACCATCGCCCCCAAACCCCTTATCTGCAGAGTCCCAAAGGTTGGGGCAGCTCCTGAGAAGCCTCCTGAGCTCAAACCTCCAGCCCCGGTGTCTCCATGAAAGAATCTGACTCCTGAGACTGGCCCCCCGAAACCTTCTTACTGAGCTTTCCTACATCAAATAAAACACGTTTATTAGGTGAGGGAGCTTGTTTAACAATCAGGTTGCATTCGCTCACGGTCACCTGGGGAACGGAGGTTGCAGACCTTGATATAATAAATCATTATCAGGATTTTGAACACTTTTGAACACATGGGATGTTTTGCCCCATGCTGTGTTTTATACAGAAAGACCTGAGCAGTTTGCATCTGGACCTAAATTGCCTCTAGGTTTTTCGGAATATTTGTAACTGCTGTTTCAATGCATCTCTACTACGCAGTTCTCTGACGACCTGCTTGGGCAACACCGAGATTTGCTTCCGAGCTGCTTGAAGCATATAGATTTATAAATGAGGGCGTTTAATATTAGCATAAAGAGAAGAACCGGATACGCAGCCTAACGCACAGAAGTGAGGACACTGAAAACTGAAGGTGATGCCATGGCGCTTCATTCATTCATTCAAAGCCGAACATCACTGGTTAGATAAAACCAGATTCATATTTAAAAACAAACCAACGTTTAACGTTATTAATCTAAGTCATGCTCCAAGGTAAGTTTCTCAAAATGGCCTAAAAAACCCCAAGTCTCGGTAAACTTTGGTCATTTGAAAACGCTGCCTGCAAAATACTAACTATATTCTTCAGAACACGGAGTAGACATAGCTGTCACTTGCTGCGTGGACTTGGCCAAATCCCTCTCCATGCCACAGGCTGCTTATTTTGAAGTAAGGGGTTTAATAAAGAATAACAGACAAACAGACAGACAAGCTTGTTTGCAATCATTACATATGTAAAGTCAGGTCATAACACTGAAAAGAAAGTTTTTGGTTCTATTCTTTTACCTGGACACCTAAGGATTGTAGTCGCAAGGACATTTAGATTTTTTATTTGTAAAATGTACTGAATTCTATCATTTTGTTGCCACCTGCTCCAAGATCAGCTACAGCATGTTTCTGCTTTAAGAAGAAACACATCACACAATGTCACAGCGTTTTCCAGAGAAATTTCAAGTAACAAAGTCTGTGCTCTTTAAAAAGGGAACCGAAAGGGTCTGCAGAGGTCACAGGCATCCCACCCAGTTACCCACCTAAATCATATAAATTTACACATTGGAAAGTGTAAATAGTTGAAAGCAAATCTGTTGTTGCTGCAGCAGTGGAGTATGTTGTTAATAGGTATGACAAAGCAGTAATAGCATACCAGCGTTTTTTGTATTTCCACTTCAAACAGCAAATCCGACTGAATTTACCTAATACTTCAATAATCCAATTATAACACTTTACTAGCAGAAATCATCAGCGCATAAGCCTCAGAGTCTGTTAAATTAGGACTGTGTGGAGCTGCTCACCCAAGATGCATTTCAAACGGCGGCGAACAAGCTCCTCCAGGATGGCCAGGCTCAGCGGATGCCATCGCGTTGGCTGTAAGGAGCGCGCACAAAAGCACCGCTTCAAACACAGGGCTACCGAGCTAATGAGAAATCCACGCTAACTAAGGCAGTAACGATAGGCGCAGGACACCGAGCAACAAGACAAAGCTCACAGTTTTCAAATCAAACTAGAATACGACCCATTGCTCAGCTTGCGACTTGGTAGAAATGGTACGTTTTGGTGTCAACCTCAGAAACTGTTGATTTATCGATGAAAGTCCATTTATACCGAATACTACGTGTTCTAAACACAAATAGCCGATGTTTTTCAATACTGGAGGATTTAGTGCCCATAAGCGTAATTTCATTTATCTTTTCACAGTCATATCACTTCTCTTTACTCCCTTACACCATAAATCTGCACTCAGCGATTCCGGTTCTTGTATATCAATCTAACGCCTTTTTTCCCCGCATGTAGTATTTATTTAATGGATCGAGGGAACTATCCTTCAAACAAAATGGGATATTCTATTCACAGTTAGAACGTTAATATGTCAGTAAAGTTACTTTCCTTCAAAGTAGGAGAAAATAAATCTTGACGGCTTGGATGCATACAGGCCTGTTAATGAGCAGTGATGGTGTGATTCTTCAAAAATTACGTGACCTAGTCGACTCCTAAAATTTAGACAAGAGTTTCAGTCCATATTTTAGTAATTAGAGTAGAAATACCTTATAAGATTACGATAACAAACAGCTTTCTGGATGTCGAGCGTTCGTGAAATGTACCTTGTTACTTGAGGAAGGCTTAGAAACGTGCGATGCACTACAACTGGAGAAAGCCTTGTATCAAAATTAGTTCCTAGTCGTGAAAAGTAAAATTAAACCACAGGTTAAATATTACCCACAGAGCAAATATTGTTCTGCTTCCACAAACTGGTGCCTCTATGCAGATCTGAGTTTTCTGAAAGCATCAGATGTTCGAGCCAACAACTGAGCTGGGTCCACATCTCATTTTTTCAGAGAAATGTATGGTTAAATATCAACTGCAATTAATAGAGTGTTTTGAAAGATAGATTATTACTGTAATTTCTACTGACATTTTGTGTGCGGTATGTTTTTCTTTACTAATTAAATACTGTGAACTATTTTCTGAGGGTTAATACATTTCACAAAATTTCCAATTTATAAATAAGTCAAATTCAGAATATTTATCTGCCGTTACGTGACAATATAAACCAGAGATGGGATACAAGAGGTGGACTGGATAAAAAGAAACATAGATTTTATCTACTCCATGTTTGGCAGTTGGCTGTGGAAAATATAATCCTGCCATAAATCGAAAAACTAACCCTGAATTTGTATTGCATTTTTTTTTTAAATAATTGCAGCATTTTCACATCCCCTAAAATGTGCCATAAATCCATAAAAATTATCCATATGTTATATATCTTGGAATGAATTAATTACTTTTCACTGTACTGTAAAATACAGATAAAGAAACTCTACCCGGAAAGTTAAAAATGCCTTTAATAGACGCTTTTCCATATGCATAATAAGGAATTATTGCACTAAGGGATTATCTAAAAACTGAATTTATATGGCAAACAGTTAAAACGGGAATTTAAACTGATGCTTCTGTCTCTGTAAGAGCCCGTCTGGGTGCTCACATCTGGCAACAGATTTGGACGTGGAGAACAAGTTACCTGTGCTGACAAACCTGGTGCGGGCAACCGCGCAGCCCACAGCCCAAACCGGCTGAAAAACCCTAATCTGGCTCATCTTTCCATAACAGAGCTTTTATTAAATCCTTAAAGGCAACCCGTAGCGATTGTTAAAATATTCTTCCAATTATTTAGGACAGCAGCATGGAAAGCCTCACGTGTGAGGCCTGTGCACCCTTTCGCCACGTCGGTGAAGAAGGCAAGACCTCGCACAGGGAGGAAAAGCAACGAAAACGAAAAATCACTATGGAAAAAATGAGTTTGTTGTAACAAAACCCTTTTCAAACTCATTCATTCTTTAAATATTAAGGTATTGGATATCCCTGTCCAGTAGGGTTTCTAAATATGAAGTAAAAATATATATATAAAAAAGCAAACACAAAACTGGAAGACGTCTTTAAAGAAAATTAGGACAAAATCAAATCTTCAGGTTTGCCATAGCTCGTCTATTTAACCACGTATTCCTCTAGTTACCGTTGCCTCGGCCCTGGCCATCTAATGCTTTTGCTATGCTAATTTGCTAAAAAGGATATCAAAGCGGTATGTGAGAAACTGCGACTCGGAGCGAGCCTGGCTTATATCAGCTTGTCGTGCCAAGGCCAATGCCTGGAGCCCCCCGGCCGCAGCGGAGCTCGGGGACGGGGACACGCGGAGATGCGGGTCGAGGCGATCATTCACCCGCAAAGGGCAGGAAAACGCCGGGGAGGGGAGAGCAAAGCAGCTGAGAGCCCCAAAGTTTAGATGCTGAATATCTGCAGGACAGCTGGAAAAGATTTAAGCGGTGTTTCAATCTCTCCAGGCAAGGGGTGCCAGCAAAAAACAAACGTAGCGCGCTCTCTCTCTATATATATATATATTTTTCATGACAAAAGCTGATTCTCAACTTGTGGATGTTTTTAATATTTAGACAGAAAAACCTAACTCTGAAAAGATATTCAAGAAGTGTTATGAAAAGGGAAGATTGATACTTCAAAAAGCAGAAGGGACAAAGTAACGTGAAATCACAGCGGAGCTGTGACTGGTCCAAGAGCAAGAGCCACCCCCCCTCCCCAGTCCCAAGGTTCCCACTAAATCTCAGATATTGATGAAGTTGTGCTCATGCCCTGAGACAAACATTCCCAATTAATCCTTGCAGAGCAGTTAAAGTTCGCAAAGGAAGCACCAAGGCCAGGGTGAAACACAGGGAGAGTGAACGCCCCTACGGTGGTGTGGAGGGGTTTGGGAACACGCAGCGTAACAAGAAACGTTGCAGCACAGAAAGCGAGAGACCCAAAGAAAATAGCACATAGGAACACACATGCTGTGACAAACAACTCGTGCCGAGGAAAAACCCAACATTCAGAAGAAGGCACAAGCTTTTAATGGATTACCCTGCTTGGGAAGAGATTTTAACCAGACATAAAGAGCGCACAGTGCGAAGAAACAGGACAAGCAGCATCGCTGCTTTGGAGAATTTTTTCCAGAGAGCCAATGAACAGTACAAGAGTGAAGAAACAAACCACCGATGTGTAACATCTATTAATTCTGTAGTGAGTACCTATATCAGTAAGGTGCTAGACGCAGACAAGGCCAAACTAGTCAGCTAGCATGGCTTGGGCTGGGAGATGCTGCCAGCACGTCGTATGTGCTTAGGATTGCATAAAAAGTCTCGGGCAGAGACAGTGCTATGGCATCTAGATCTCCACTTACCAACTTATGGGAGTATCAGGCCTCCTGAAAGAAGCTGTACTACAGCTTTGCCCCAGATTTACATATTGAATCGGGATCTTAGAGGCTGCTGGCAAAAAACAGCACCTGGGTGGAACAGCATACAGCTTCACAAACACCTTTAAACTGATACAGTTTCCTCTCTACTATAGCTTTCACCGTGACAGCAACTCTTACAAGGTGCTCTGTGAGCAGATCCTGACTGACATCACCACGTAAATCTGTGATTTTTCTCTATCTAGCGACCATTTTCCTTAATGGTGTGTTTGAACAGTGCCAAGCCTGGCTGAGGTCTCCTTGGTTGGGACCTTTAGGACCTTTTTTCGGTACAAAAAAACCCCACAAACAAGTAGCTAAGAGCAATCTATCACATCTAAAATCCATCCAGTAATCACTCTGTGGTGCAGCCCTGCCTTTTATGTGGTTTCTTAAATGTCTCGCATAGCGTGTGGGTGTTGCATAAGTAATAAATAATAATAACTAATATTTGTAATGCTCTTATAACAGTGGCTGAACCACTAACATGCTGACTAATACTGTCTTATCGGCTGCCTATGCTGTCTGCAATCTATCTGCATTCATCTCGGCTCCTACACAAAAAGCTAACAACCCGCGCGTAAGGCAGGAGGGGCCCTCCTACAGCGAGGTGATCATGAAAATGACAAGTTAACAATATTAATAATATCTTCGTGTGGACACGTACATTTTACAACAGGGCACGGTTTCACAATCGACCGTGCCTTTGCACATGGGCTACCTTCCTCTGTCCCTTCCGAAGATGGATCCCTGAGATTACCTAGCCGAGGAGTTAAATGCACGTTTCCCCTCAGAAAGGCAGGAGCCAGCCCATGGATGGGCGTTTAGGATTATGCTTTTATTTAACCCATTTGTGCTTGTATCTGATCCTATTTTCATGTATCTGCTCTTTCCCGAGGAGTCAGGGGAGCTGCTCCTCTCCCAGGCTTGCCCCGGCTGGAGGGTGAAGTAGATGTTGCCTCAGGGTTGGGCTTCTGGACGTGGACTCCAAGAGCACTGAAAGCAAAGTGATAGAGGGGAAAACACAGAGGGAGTTGAGGTGCAACTACTGTTTGTATCAACGGAGGGACGCGGAAAAGTAAAGAGGCCTCTTACTATTCTGTGGGTCAAGAGTTTTGACGGTCAGAAAAGAGCGGGTGGGATGGAGGGACGCACCTCTGACTCCTGCATCATTGACAGGTCCTAAAGGATCTGTCAAAATGCTCTAAATACATCTTTTACGGAGCCAGTCTTTACGAGACTGGAAATGAAAGATAAACCGTGATCTGATTTGACACCTCTCTTTATCGCGGGTGGAACCAGGCCCCAGATTTTTAATACTAATGCTTTGGGACATTTAAAATCCACATGTGAGGCCTGGCGCTCTCTCTGCTGTTTACATGATAAAGTGACATTCTGATTCAGTCCATCTCATCAAATTCATGATTTCAGAAGTTCCTTTAAACATGTCTGCAACATCACGCTAACTTTTCGATACCCCCGTGTCAATACATGCCAGTTGCTTAGGGTTATTTTTTTCCCTGTCGGAAAGAAGGTCAAAACAGCAATGCAAATGTATGAGGGGGAAAAATATGCATTCAAACAACGTTACTTGTTTCCGGACTCAAGATGCCAGTCCCTCTTTAAATCACACAGTTGAGTATTCAATTCACAAATACAATGAGGGTACTTTTAAATTTTAACTGTCATATTCTGTTATGTTGCCTGATGGTAAGTTGCATTGTGCTAGCACTGAATGGGATAGGACAGAACATAATTCACCGCATTATAAACAGCGTAACATAACTTGACAACTGGAATTTAAAAGGAGGAAATTCTTAACCGTAGGATCATATTGTATGTTCCTATACGTTTATAAAGCCAGCAGCAAAAGATCCAAGCGTAAAAGCTGAAAATACACCTATTGCCAAGAAACAAATGTTGTCTCATTTGTGTGGCGTGCAAATAACCGGGGGTGGTTTTCTTTACATTTTAATTTCCCATCTGCGGAGCCGACACTTTCCCTGCTACTTGGGGAGGTCCTTGGTGGTGGTATCATCTGAAAACTTCCTTCATACCTAAGCCGCAGAGCAGCATTCGCTTGTACGGAAGCTGTTTTGTTTGCTCTCCTGGGCTAAAATAAAGAATGAAGTAACACATTTCTCCAACATGAATATGCTAACAGCCATAAATCTGCTCCCTGGCATTACTGTAGAACAAACCATAGTAAATGTTTAAAAATGTGCTCCTAAAATAAGCCCTGACTGAGCTTTGATGTCACTTTATTTAATTCACATTGGCATTGCATACACAGCTCAGTTTACCAGAGAGGATTCATTCTTTACTGAAGCATAATTACATTATCAGATATTCAGTAGAGGCCATAAACCACAAAATGGAAATTAGACCGTCAATGGCCATTTTATACTACAAGGATTATTGTATTTTAACGTTTGTGTTGTCAACCACTGTGCTGGCAATCTAGCATGTGGACCCCAATTTTCAACATCACTCTAACCTGAATAAAATTTAAATATATGAACACCAAATTGAACAATCAATAACAATCTTTTAAGCTATATAAGCTTCTGACTGACAGCAAACTAAGCAACAGCACAGAGGCAAATCAATCAGGAAGCTCTCTTTTCCTTTCTGGTCCTATGCATTTCAGGCAAAGGGAAACTTATTTCAGTGCATTGTTTCCTGATTTTCAATATATATTTAAAAAAAAAAAAAAAGAAAAAGTGAGCTACAGCTTTTTCTTCATTGCCCACTCAGATTTGTAAATGGAATTTATTGCACGCAATGTCCTCTTATAGATTAAATTAATGTTATTGTAAAGAGGTTTAATGCTCAAAGATATTTATGACTCATGCTGAGAAAGAAGCTGTACTCAGTTATGATGATTAATATAATTTTCCCAAGTTCTCACAGATGAAATTGCTCCATGTGCATATTTTGAGTACAAAACAGATAACCATAATTCTAAGAAAAGCCAGCCATGATTGTGTTACTGATGCATCATTTGGAATTAGCAAGTTGCTTGCGGAGCGCGTGAAGTGTTTTTCTTGGATTTGGTTTCTGCTTGACGGGCAACGGGAGAAACAACGTTCACACCATCACAACCTGTGTTTGTGCTTTCATCCTCGCATAACAAAAGTTAGTGCTTATAGATAGTTAGCTATTATGGCCAACCACTAATAAGACAGGCTGTGATTTAAAACTTATATCCTCTGTCCAGAATGCAAACCAAAGGAGATAGGATTTGACAACTTATATCGAGAAGCTGAAGATGTACTAACTCCTCTGGCACACGGCTTTGAAAATGGTTCAATCTCCACATTGCTGCAGTTAAAGCCTAAAAATGTCTGATTAGAAGAGCTCTCCAACAGTTTTGCAAGGTCAGTGAAGATTAAACTAAGCATCCCTGCTCCTTACCTTCTGAGGGTCAGCCCTCACTACTAATAAAGATTACAAATGTTCATTTAACATTCTGCCTGGTACGGACTTAACTTTGCCATGATGAGATTGAAGTGCTGTGACCATTACACAGGCCAGTGCCAAACGGTGAATTTTCCTTTCAGACCTTAGCTAACCCTTTTTTGTTGTCGTGTGAGAATAGCAAACCAGAGTCTGTGTAGAAAAATGGAGACATTCTGAAAAATGAATAGACTGCAATACTCGAAAGAAAAAAATAACTTCCTGCAACACAGACATGTTCATTCCTAGTATTTTTCCTTCCTCTTGCATTTCTTCATATTATGCTTAAGAGGCCGGTAAACTTGCTAATCTAGATAAATCAACGTTAACCATTACCTGAGTTGAACCAATTTTACAATCTAAGTTTGAATGACTGTGCGTGCTCTGGAGAACGTAAATGTTATAGATATTAGGGACTCAATACCCTTTCTAGCAAAGTCAAAGATTTCCCAACCTGGGGCAGAGAGGACTGAATTTGATCGGAAAGTGCAGTGAACAATGTATAACAACAAAGGGACTCACAACATCAATGCCTGCTATTGATGGGACTGAGGCGCATTATAAAATAGCACAGTTACACGAGTTGACAGAAGTGCCAAAAGGAGCGTTTCTCCAAATTTTTCGTACGCTTCTAGTATAACAAAAGTGAAGGAAGCCAATTTTTCAAGAAAGGCTTAAAGTGAAGGACTCCCACCTCTGTAGGTCCCACTGAGGTAAGACCTTAAGGTTACGCATGCCTTGACCTGACGGACTTTGTTGAGGCTCAGACGAAGGCAGGAGTAAGGGTATAAGACACAAATGTTTTGTTAAACGTTACTTCAGTGGATAGTGAATAGCTGATGTTAAATCTGCTGCTTAAACCTTCTTTTATTTTTTTTTTTTCTTGAAGTAATATTTAAGGTTATCTTTATAAACAGCTTTGGAATAAATGTTTCTCAGAGGAAATGCAAATGTATTTCTTTCTCACTTCATCGTATCGTTGGCCCCGTGTTTCAATTTCCAGAGCCCCTTTGAAAACCACGTGCCATAAGTTAATTGGTTTAATCTGGTTGTGGGAGTTATCTGTTTTTACCTGCAGTTATATATGAAACTATTATATATGAAATATTGATCGTTCATTAACGCGGGGCATATCTCCTTTAATACATTTTGCAATAGTTCAGGCTGTTAGAGCATAGTAACTCTGAGGACGTCTAGGGAATTTCAACCAGCTTTTAAAGTTGTAAATGGTATTTCAAATTGCTTGGCATCTGAAGTCAATATGAAGGTGTTATATACCCAAAAAAAAAGGCATAAAAATGCATCTAAAGAAAAGAGCAATGTCACTGTATTAATACACATACGGATATTCCTTTCAATTCCTAGTTAAAATGAGAAGAATGTCCTACTCTTTACAAATGCATTCTCTTTCTCTTGGCTTGTCTGGAAGCTGGTCTGTGTTAGGAATGCTCATGTTTATCCATTGCTCCAAATTAAAGAGTCAAATCGTGTACGGTACAGGTATTAATAGCAAAACCCACAATTTGTACAATGATATAAAGGAATACAAACATCCATTTTAAAATAAGAGATAGGAACTACTGCTTCAGAAGTCCAGAAAATTCTCAACTCCCAAATCACTTCTGTCTGAAGGCTGAATACAAAAGTGTAGAAAATATAAACCAGGTGGAATACAGTTCTCCGAAAGCAATGAGATAATTTGTAATAACAGTGCAGTTTATTGCATTATCTATAGCTAATGTAAACACTTAAATCTGTTTGCCGAGAACCATATGACGTACCAATACAGGTATCATGCTTCGGGACAAATCTCCATCACAGTGGGAATTCTAACACTTCGCTAATACACAGAGATTCCATCCTTAGCAACAACAATTTACAAGATTTACAAAATCAACACACTCTAACTATGATTTTTAAAAGGGGAACATTGTGGAATGGTTTAAGTTCTCCATGGATAGTATACCCAAAGTCAAATCCACTCAGCCTAAAAACCCTAACCCCCACCGCTTACAGTCTTAGGTGCCAAATTCCCTTCAGTCATAAAAAATCCTGTCCGACATGCTGGGTTTTCTTCACACTAGCTGATACTAGATGTTTGCAAAGGTTAAAAACGGGGGTTTTTTTAAGAGCCCTATTTAAAACAGATTGAATTCCTCCAAAAGGACATTTGAAAAATCCGAACAATGCACGTTCTTCCAAACTAATGCATAACCTGATAGTTATGGAAACCCATGCAACATAGCAAATTATCAGAAATCTATACATTGCACCCACCATTCTTCTCAAGACTTGCTACAGAAGATGCTCGTCCAAAATATTTTCCAGAAATCTTTCTCCACTCACCAATTTATTCCAGTTTCCATCCTCCTCCCTCTTCACGATAGCTCTTGTCAGCTATCATTATAAGTGAACAACACAAAGGCTTAAAGACATACCCTCTGGTTAAAAATAAAAAATAAAAAACATCCTACAGCTTTCAAGTGTGAACCGGATTAATCACACATAATAATTATACAAAGCGATAACACTTATTATAAGATCACATAAACACCGTTAAACGAACAGTGGCAGTAACCTTTAGGAAGGAAAAATAAAGCCACCAAAAATAATACAAATCAAAGTTTCTACTGGAAAGACTTTCTGAGTAAGGCTTCTCTGAAACCCTTAATGAAACTAATGTGCAGCATTTCAAAGCAAATTACAGTCACAGCTGATTTAAAAGTTCCATAGATCTTCAAAATGCAGTATAAAAAACATATACAAAATACGGGTGGGGAAAAATTACTGGTCCCCAATCTCTCATCCTTCAGCAGTCCTCAACAACTTAAAAACCTCTTTTCCTAAGCTTGTTTTCTAGATCGTCAATGTAATTATACAACAATTCATACTCTCCATATTAGCAATTCTTTGTTGAGCTTCACGCAGTTCTAAACCAAGGCTTTCAAAGACTTTTCAAATTTATTTATTTTTTTTATTGCATTAGCTGTGGCTTCAAACATATCAGCCTTCTCCTTGAAATTGCTTTGTTTTTCTTAAGAAACTCCACTCTGTTGAAAGTTCTGTTTTGATCTCATATTATCACTCCTTTTTATAGTTCCCACTAAGTATCTGAGGAATAGTTTCCAAGAAACGCTTCATGGACGACCATACGTTTTTTAAGCACAAGCAAATCCCAGTGAATCCTGGTACCAAGGAGAATATTTGTTACCCAAAATCACTGGGCAAGCAAAAGGATTGTGAGATACTTCCACGGTGGCAGAATATGCCCCAACATGGGACCTTTTGGATATGAGGATAGTGCAGCCCACAAACCCGCTACGGCTTCCCCATTCCAGGTCGATCCACGTTAGAAATTTTCCAAATGTGCATGGGCAGTTGTGGAGGGGATCAAGGTCAGGCTGGCAAAGGTCAGGCAGAGGGGAAAAGTGGGGGGAAGATGCAGAGCAATACATAAGGTACAGAAGTTTAAGGAAGATGAACTATGAGAGATTTTTCTATACAGGCAGATAGAAAGGCAAAACGTCTTGAAATTTTTGGATCTCTACATATATTCATTGCACAAAGCCATGAGATTAGTAAGCAGTATTGAGAAGACAGACTTAGGGCATGACTATATCAAAGTACTGAGAACACAGATTACGTATGTGTTAAAATAAAAGCAAAATAATCAGGGAGGACACAAAATTCTGCAGGTCGTGACCAGAATGGACTTTAGGCAATTTTCCTAATAGCAGAGAGCAGAGAGCAGGCGTGAAGCTGAACTGAGGGTGCGTGGTTCCCAGCGTCACAACAAGAGGTGTGACTGCTGAAGAGAGAGGTGTCCGAGCTGATGACAGAGCCTCTGACATGAGAGATTGCAAAGAAATCACAGAAATTCTCAGAGAAATCTTCACCTCGCAGAAATTCGGACGTGAAAGATCACCTGCCTGTTGCTAAGTGTACGTATAATTATAGCACTAAAATGAAGTGGTTTTAATCTTCATAGTAATTAACAGCATGTAAGCAGCTACTATAGGAAAAATAATTGCAAACATAAGAAATGAACAGCTTGTTCGGGGAATTTTTTTCCTCTCCTCTTTCAAACGAGTGACACTTTGCTATTCGCCTATTGTCCAAGAAATTGTTTGGGATCATTAAATATATAAGGGGCTCAGATATCTATATTTTACCTTTATGTCAAATATTTACATGTCATACATAAGACCTCACCAAGGAGTTGTTGTGATTAGTTGCCAAGAAGCATCAAGAATCAAATACAATTGTTAGTGTTTAAAGGTTTTCCTGTTTATTTCTACAAACATACAGGATAAACACTGTCAGTCCAAAGTAAACTATAGAGTACACATTTTTTTCCAAAACTAATACCCTACAAAAGCCTAGGATGGTTGAAAACTACATTTAAACCAATTCATTCTGGTGACTAGTTCCATGTGTGAAGACTCAAGGGTATTTCATAAACCCAGAGACCTTGTTAACTAGTTAAAATTATGATTAAAAAGCTACCCTAGGTTTAGACCTAACAGTTGACGAAGATCCTCCAAAACACACCAAAAAATGTGGCCAACATTTGGATCTGATCAAAGTAAGTAAACCAGATACGGGATATAGTTTTAAGAAACAAAACCTCAAATTCAGCTTAGATTTAAAGAAAAAACAACAACGCAGCAACACATATGTACAGTATCATAAAATCTAAGCCACCACGCCAGGGACTGAATTTTGAGTGACATTCAAAAGATTTTCATTAAAGCATCCATTTGTTTCAGTCATTTGAGAACTATTTAGTCGCTTAACTCTCCCAGCTGAATTTTTTTCAGATGCCAATTGACAGAGGAAATTCATTCCAACTAAAGATAAATCCCTACTTTCACTGCCAAGAGTTTTCCTGCCATAGACAATTATTGGTCTAGAGGGGACTTTTTCTTTCTTCTTGAAATTTAGCTCCTTCTAAGAAACCTACGTAAAATTAAGTACTTCATTAAACTGACAATCTGGTAAGTCTACCTTTGTGCTTTGTTTCTTCTAAGGCAGAGTTAAAGAACATATGAAACGGAAGAAACATTCACATATAGAGCTCAGTCAAGAATTTGTTCTTCAGTAGCTAGAATGGTAAAACAGGGAAAAAAATAAGAAAATACAGTTTATGTCAAACAGGCACTCCTTTTCCTAAAGGTTTAAAAAAAAGAGAAAAGCATTCAAAACAGATCACGCACAATTAGTTTCAAAATTGATTAGCTACATTAAACCCTTATATTACTTGTTTTTAATTTTGTCTCATTCCATGGTATCTCGTATTCTATGCTGGATATACCTTTTTCTAAGCACGCGTGGTCTTTGAAATCTCTGGGTGTAAATTTATATTTTAGAGGCAACGCTTCCACGAGAGCTGATGGCATCAAGCATCTGTTTCAATATGATGGTTTTAAATGAGGAGAAAGCTCTGAGTTTACTAAAGGTTTTCGAACGAGTTGTAGGAAATAAGTCGGCTCACGTGTGGTCATCAAGGATCAGGATGATCCTACTTTTCAAAAACTAAGAGCATTAACAGCAACGACGCTTATTAGATGATGTTCCAGACAAGCGAATTTTTTGTATTTGGAGAAATCCAAGTTTTATTGTCTATTATGTCTCCTGTCATTCTGTTAGTTGCTGTACTACTAATTACTACATACTGTTACCAATTAAAGCGTTGTGTTCACCCATGTTTGTCTTCTGTGCTCTGCCCTGGTGTGTTATTAGTAGACAAAAAATGATGAAACATGGGAATTTTTCCTTTAAAATAAATGACAGCAAAAAGGGCAGTGCAGAATGAGAAAGTTCATAATTTTAAACACTTAAAATCAGAGTGACACAATAAGAATAAGGGATCAAAATTGCTTAAAATTAGGTCCAAAGGACCTCAGTTAGCTGGGAAGTTTTCAGAGGATCATCATATTCTTGAAGAACAGGATAGTCCAAGCAAAGAATAAAGCTAAAGCAGTGAAGCAGAGATTGTAGGGGGGTTTTTTTTGTGTGTGTATGGTTGGACTCGATGACCTCAAAGGTCCCTTCCAACCATGAAGATACTATGATTCTATACTAAGTGCAGGTAGAAGCTTGGTTAAAGAATCTCCATAATGTAAGATATCTTTCAGTGAGGACTAATTTAAATGTAATTTCAAATATATGGCGATGGCTTAAAAAAAGTCTTATTTGAAAACTGTAAGAAGGAATTTGAAAACAAGGTTTTGCTACATTCATCGTTCACAATTGTGTCGAAGAATACTTGGTCACTGAGGTCATATCAGAAAAAAAATAACGGTTACACAGAGCAACGGCCAGTCTGCCCCATGGCTGGACAGCATACAATGAAACAGAACTATGGAGGTTCATGAGAGGCATTTCCCTTTCTCACGATGGTTATGGCACAAATATAGGCTTTGGCATTCGTGATCTACTTGAATTTGAATTATTATATATCAGAAAAAAATTTTCAATAGAACCGCATTTTGTGTTGGTATCTACATTTTACAAACTATTCACCACGTCGTAAGAAAAGAGCCAGCAGAAAAATTTGAGATTGTTGTGTGCTTTGCTCCAGCTGCTGCTCCACTGGCATCACACCGATATTGTATCTCCAAGAGGAAGGGGTGGGAAGGTATTATTTTGCTCATTAATTGCACAAAAACAGTTCCCTCAAAACCAAATTCTAAGAAGTTCAGTGGATTTGTCCATTTGTTGGCTTGGAAAGGTTTGCTCCAGAAAGCAAACGTAATGGTGGTACGCCGCTAGTTTAGATGACGCCAAAAGAAGTCTTGAGAGGTCAATGTGAACACCTGTGATGGTCATGGGAAAAACCCATTTTGACGTCGATGGTCTCCAGGTGATGTTCAAGGGGACCAAAGCATCACCATGGGACACACACAGACTGTGTTCAAACACCTAGCGGCTGCTGGAGCTTGTCTCTCCATCTGAGAAGGGGCTCGTTGTGCATCCTGCACTATTTAAGAATTGCCATTATTGGACAGCTTCATTTTTCTCATAGTAGAAGAAAATAGATTAGAAGTGTGAGAAAAAAAAACCTGCAGACTAGTAAGATTTAAAGCCAAAATAGGGTTCAGTCCTAAATCCCTCACGTGCCTGAAAATCCCACTGCGCTCTTCCCATTTTGGTGCTCAATAATTAGTCATTAACTCCCATCCCGCGATGAACAGAACACACTCATCTACCACTTACTTGACAAGATCAGGCTCATGTTGATTATTTTAACAGACTAATTTAATTCAGGTTTCCGTAGTTTCTCTAGGAATTTGCCAAGCAGAAATTTATCAGATTCCATATAAATCTATGTCAGGGGGAACTTTAATGGAAATGACTACATTAAGAATTCAGGATTGGGCCCTTAATAGCTGCTATAATTTATCATCTTTTTAATATGGAGAAATCAGTAAAATGAAATAGTCTAAAGACATAAAAGTAATAACCCAATCATTTAATATGAAAGAATAACTAGACAATACTGCCCCGAAGAACTATAGATAGCCTGCCGGAAAGGCACTGAATATAGAAGCCAGAAAAGCATCAGTATTAATTTTGGGGAAATACTGTATTCATGTAAAAAAATACTAGAAAAAAGAAAGCAAACCAATCAGTTCTTCTATATCCTTGGTACCCTTTTGGAGGCCTTCGGACATGGCTTTAAAACAACACTAGCAGTGGTGGCATGATCACAGACAGAAATCATTGTCCTTGGCTCGTTGCGTGGGAGGGAGAAGGAATATCCTGGCCACAACAAAAAGGAGCTTAATTCCTTGGGAAAATTTGCAATTCGGATATGTTATAAGCAAGAAAAATGCATAAATTTGCAGTCAGGAACTATTAGCTGCATTTTCATCTATAGCCATTATAACTCCATAAATACATGTTTTGAAGGTAACATAACCCAAATAATGACTCAAAATCAAAGCAAAAGTGTGCGAAAATGAGAGGCTGTCATTTCAGTCATAATATTAAAACTAAATAGAAATTCTAATAAAAAAGAAAATACAGTCTGTTTTACAATCGTACCTACCCACTACACTGCCTTCAATGAGGGACATCAAATGACTTTAAAAAGGGGATTAATACTTATATCCTGCTTTTATCCAAAGGGAAGCTGAGGCATGGAAATTTGCCTACACTGGTCTTGGAGGCCAGTGGCAGAACCATGCTGGAAGGTGAGCAGTCCAGTAAACTGGATCTTTGACGGGGCCACCACAATTGGCAGGAGCAGGTGTGGGAATACGCTACAGGTGTAGGTAGACCCTGAATCACAGCCAGTCACTCCGTCTTTGTCATTTAACCTCAGATTTACTTTCCTTTCAGTGACGGCTGCCGATTCCCAAGAAAAAATGGAGACCTGATTTTAAAAGGTTGCTTATTCCTGGGGATTTCTACCACTCATGAAGTTCCTGAAGCTTCTCTGTTGCTTTGAAAGGCAACATAAATCAAAAATCTCTGCCCAGCTGCTGTCAGAATCTGCGAAACTCAGGCTTCTGGGCAACTCCAAATTTCCATTCACAAGGTAGGATCTGGACATGCACAGGCCCTTTGGGATCTGGCCTCAAATGTCATCAAATACAAAAAAAAAAAAGGCGACTTTTTGCTAGTGGTTATTTTCAAAGGGAAGTTCCTTCCCACTGCGTGGTGATAAAAGATAAAGGGATAGAATCAAATATATTTAAAAGCAACAAAAATTTCTTAAAACATAGCACAGGACAGAAATGAAAAGCCTTTTTTTTTTTTTCGTAACAGGAAATTACCATTTTCCTCTTCTAGTATTAAATGAACTGTGATAAATTCATCTTTATGCGCCAAAGAAAGAAAAAAAGCCCTCACCCAATTAAACGTGTGTGTGCTTCATGCCCACTGCTACAGGGGCAGGATGCAAACTTCTATCTGTGGCTGCCAAAAAAATGGTTGTGTAGCTCTGGAAATGCTTTACTGAACTCCAGTAACTCCATTTGACAATTTAGCTAACTGATAAAACTGAAAATACTGCTAATTCCCATTTGTAATACGCTAAATTGCCTGCAACTAATTTAAACAATAAGTGAGCCAGGCTGTGAGTTGTTATCTGTGGCCAGTTGAGCAAAATACTTTACTTGCCATCTCTATTACTGCGTAAGCATGGGGTTTGATAGATTAGCTCCTCAAATCTATTCTGCAAGTGGACAGACCGTATGGCCTCAGAACAGCTAAACTCTGCAGAGAACTCGCTACCTGAACTTGCCAAACTTGCCATTTTGTGATAAAATAAATGTACGCATAGGCAAAACTTTTAGCTTTAAGCTGCAGATTTCCACCCCCCCTTTTTTTTTTTCTTTTTTTTCTTTTAATGCTCTGAAGTTTCCTTCGGGTTCAGGTATTTCTAAACACACGCCGAAAACGCAACCTTGAAACAACAAAATAAAGCCAAAGTCTATGATATGCACTGGTAGCTTCCTGCAATGCTAAGAAAAAAATTAGCTCAAATCCCAAGACCCATCCTCAGGAGCTTAATTGCTTCAAAGAATAGGAATCTTGTCAAATTCGGTCCAAACAAACATAATCAGTAGCTTTCAAAGCTTGTTTGACATTGAGGAGGCACAGAAAACAACACAGGAACCAAAGAAACATACATCGACGGTCTGTCAAAATTTTTTGTTAGACATGATGCTATTATCAAGGCACATCAGGATGAAATAAAGTGACCTAGCTGACCACAGGCTTACAAATGTCTTGGGAAGGAAGGAAAAACGGTGAATCAAAAGGTAGCTTTGTTGCACGTCCCCCCAGGCCATCTTATTGACAGGGATGACAATGGTCCCAAGATGCACCATTATCTATGACCAGCAAGCAGACATCAAATGCTACCGAGCTGTCTCTGTCAGAATAGAAAATGCTGCTCAAAATATACAGGGCTTGTTACATTTTGTTCAGCAAAGGTTTGTCAAAAGCCAGGGTCACTCTGTGTGTGCACTGCCCTGAAGGGTAATTTTAAAAGGCAGGAGAGATGCACTTGATTCTGCAGTGTTTCTCCTGGAAGGAGACTTCGAGTCTGCGGATGACCAAAATGTTTTGAAAAAAAGTCAAAGAATGACTCAGAAAAAAATTAAAATAAAATAAAACAAAGCTAATAGATGTTCGTTACGGCTGTGTTATTAGAAGGCAAACCACTTTTCAAAATAAACAGGTTAGGGAATTATTCCCATATTTAGATGTTTTTCCAATAAAAATTCAGTTGATTTCTAATACATCAGGGGTGGATGCTACCGTAAAGGCATGACTCAAATTGTAGTGGATAAGTACGCCCTCTTCAAGTATCTGTGTTGTACCATTATGCAGTTAATTGCAGTAAAAATATTTATACTGGCGAGAAAAGAATTGTTAATATGGTACCCTTTGGAAAGAAAAGAGAGAGGCTGTATATACAAACTCCAACCTCAGAAATGTTTGGGTAAACTTTGTTTTTCTGCGAACATCTGCTAAGCACACACTGAGGAAAGAAAGTCCAAAATGCACTTCACTAATTGACACAGAAATCTTTGTTTAAGAACCGCGTTGCTAAAAAAAAAAAAAAACAACAAAAAACCACCAATAAAAAAATAACAAAACAAAGCAAAAGAAAACCTGAGGGTGAAAAGAATGTTCCAGGGAGTGAAAGGCATTATTGATACAGAAAAAGCGGTATGGAGTGTGTCCACCGGTTCCTGTTTATGGGTCAGGTCTTGCTTTTTCCCTTAGTGGTCGTTGCTGTGTTATGGATGGGAATGGCTTAATGGCAGAAAAGGGGCCACGAAAATTCATCGGCGCTGCCCTATACAGAGCAGCCAACACAACGCGAGCCCCCGCGGTTAACTTGGTGGTTGCATCTTGCCCCGGCAACATTAATTAAATGCCATATGAGCCTTTCTGTCCCTGTCCCCGGGTGCTCGGTGGCACGTAGGTGCTCTGATGCTCCCCCCCAACGAACTTCACGTCCCGAAAGCATCGCGTTCCTTCGCTTCGGTCCTCAACTATCCAGACCCATCTCCCTCTTGGCTTCTGCTATCGATTACTGTGACTCCTCAGAGCATGTAATGGTCTTGCTCTCTTTCTTTCGTTTTTAAGGATAAATAACTGAACATAAAAAAAAAGAGGAAGAGAAAAGAACAAAAGCAGCCTTTTGCTTCAGGTTTGTGGCTCCGAGGTTACAGCTGATGCTCCACTGTCCATACCCGTACGATTTTTCAGGACAGAAATTAGGATAATAGTCTATCAAATGTGCTTCCTCTCCTCCTAGGCCAATCTCAGGATGATAGATATGATCCTTTTGCGTCTCATGGGACGTGCTCTGTTGTCCCCAGACACACTGCTATTAATTCAATGCAATAGTTTCTTTTTTCCGTTCACTGGAAGTCACAATACGCTGCAAGTAAGGCTGGCTCATCTCTCCTCCTGTCTGGGGACTCGTAAGTGCCCTGAGAGTCAAGGGAGACTTCGCACAGCGAGTATTTGCCCACCAGTACTGCTTTAACAATTTCATCAAAACCTTTATGTAGTCTTCCTTGCCTTTTTTTTCCCATTACTATTCATGTGGATTCATACGTAACATCTAGTTTTCAATGGGGGTGGACTGGTGTCCTTTGGTTAAATGCTACTTATTATTTTTTTTGGCTGTCAATTATTGATATAGACGTAAATGGAGGGGAGTAAAAAAAAATAACAAAACCAAATATGCTCCTCATCGGTAAATTCAATGTATGGTTAAAACATCTGCATTAATATTCTTGCACATTCTAGCTCTCAAAACCAGGAAATCTTACTAGTGACTTCCGTGCTGTAATACTCCGTGGGAAATTTAGAGCTTTAAGGTATCTTTAGCATTTTGACATCAAAGCCTTCACGGAAAAACAGTTGCCTGATGCCATCTGGAAGTAAAAGAAAGCACAAATATACCTACAATCCCTTTTGCCCACCATTCAGTCTTGCATGAAACAGCTCCCTGAGACCAGAGACGCTGGACCAATTTTAGGGGAACAGCGTGGTAGGTTCATTCTCTCCTGAGCCAGGCTGCAGATATACCACGGAGACAAAAGAGTTTGCAAATGTTCATTTTATAAAATCCTAGTTGGTAAATAGACCCTGTTCTACTCAACGCACTGCTCGTTTTCATGGTTTCTGACCACAACAATATACTTAGCCTCCCGTCCTGTTTTCACAGTATTTCACCTTTGTTTAGAATCAAATTAAATTGGGGGGGGGGGGGGAAGGGTCAAAAAAAAAAAAAAAGGCAGCATCAACTCTACTTAATTGTCGTGCATCCCCAGGGCGATCAAAACAACCAACCTAAGGCTAACGGATCCGCATCGCACGCGAGGTTACGCTGTGTGTAATGAGGTAACACGCGCGTGTGTGTAAGCTTTCCCCTCCAACACAAGGAGAATAACATCACCTCCGGCCTGTTGCCATCAGCAAGAAATCTAAGCAGTACCTGCGGTCCTGCAATATTTGCCTAGCCCTGCAATAACCGTTTTAATTTATGAGTAACGGAGGGCTTACAATTAACGACAGCCAGGTTCTGGCTCTAAGGACAGACACCAAGCAAACGAGTATGACTGCAGATGTTTAAGAGTAAATGTGAAAGGAAAGGCGCGAGCATTAAAAAAAAAAAAGAGAGAGTATTGATTCGGTGTGACTGATGTGAATGAGTTAAATGATTGACTATGAAGTGTGAATTCAAATTTACTGTGAATGGAATTCACTGTGAGTGGAACAGAGTATGCATGACCATGACTGAGTGTGACTAGGTATCATTAGGAAGAACTAAGCGAATATGAGTGGAAAGCACTGATTATCTCCCCTGTAATCTATAAATAAACAGTACTGCAGGAAGTTTTGAAAAATGTATTTAATAAGGGATTTCCACTGCCTGAATAAACTTGCTGAGGCCAGACAGGCTGATCTAGAGGAAAATGTATCATTTTACTCAAAGCTCTGTCATGTAACAATATGCAAGTCCGTATCTGACAGGAACAAAATAGGCCTAAATTTACAGCAAAATGGAATCGCTGGACTTAAAATAAGTGCCTTTCCAATTATCAACAAACAAATTTACTAACTCATATGATATCAATTATCCCCTTCTTCTACTTATGAGTATTTTCCTAACATCCGTGTTTAAATGCAGAAATACGAATATTCAGGACCGGCGAATTTGGGAACCGATGCTGTCTTCTGCAGCTCAATATGACAAAGTCTTTTTTTAACGCCAAGTAAACATCCTTTGGCAGAGTGACCAAACAACTAAGTCGCCATCAAATATCTGCCCTCAGAATAACAGAGCAGAGCCTGATGTTGCTCCAGTTTAATTGAGTGAGAGTAACGTGCATTTGACAGCCCAGCATCTCAGACCCCACGCGTGCAGAAGGGGCTCGGTATCTTCTCAGCTGCTGCCCGTTCTCCACAAACATCTCTGTTTACTTCAACGAGTTTCAGTGCAAGTCAGACCAACGAGAGTCTTTGTTACTAAAGATCTGTGCAAATAAATGTTGATTTTAAAGGTGGATCCTGCCAGAGACGAGAGCAACGACAAAATCCTGGTGTAAGCAACATGGATTTTACTATTGGATTCAGTTACGCGCCTTACTTGAGTAATTTTCTTCCCCCTCATTCTTCTGCAATCATTACCAATCAAACAATCAACAGAATTTATGAGGGGGTTTTTTTGGGTTTTTTTTTTTTTTTATGTCATCCTCTACTTCCACTGAAGAAGAAAAGACGAAAACACTGAGCTCTGTGTTTACTCTGAAGCAAATTAATAATCAAAACCAAATAACGTGAAAGAGCAGAGAGGCCATTTCAGCTGGCAGAAATCTTCCTTGGGAAACCTGCACTGCTCCTTTCCTCTGCTAATACACTGGCGGTGAATTTACTGGGATGAAGAAATTCCCCAGCTCTGCCTGAATTAGCTGGGGCTTAGTCTAAGCCATGCACATGAGCGTCCTTGAACCCGGCAGTTCTTCGAGTCAGCGGCGTTTTAAACTGATGTTCGGTGGATTTACATCCTCGTAGCTTTCCAGGCTCTAAGGTAGCTTTGCCGATTAGTAGTGGCTGAGGATGCGCCCCAAACTTTTGCATGAGTCTTTGTTTGCATTAGATTTTGAATCTAGGTGATTAATTTTACAAATACTAGGAGAGAAACCGTTACTAGTTTACCTTTACTGCCTGACCAGCTCCAAAATGAATAAATGATTCCTGTTTGCGTCTTAGTAAGCATGAAGAAACACCTCAAAAGTGTTGACGCTGTCACCTTACAATAACTGCAGTTTTCAGAATCAAAAAAACCCCAAAAAATTCCACTGTGGAAAAAAAGGCTATGAGAACGTACTTAATTCATTCAGCCAAAGAACACACATTTCTTGAGACCACGAAAACTTCCCCCATGCTGCTTACTCTCCTTATGAGTTAGGACAAAGACGGGGTGTCTGCGCTGTCTGAGCAATGCTCTCTAGATGTCCACCTCCCACGCAAGACAGAAAACCAGTGACAGGAAAGAGAGGGTAATTTATGCCGCTCGTGCCAAAGCCGCACCTGTTCTGTCGATGAATGGAAGACTTAATTCTTCAGGATGGCAATTCAGGCATTTTAAAGGATTTCCTAATGAGGTAAAATTCACTAATGAGATATGGGAAAAAAAAGAAAAAACTTCACCTTTTTCACTTAGAAATACCAAAATGCAGAGTAAGTAAATTCCAAAAATTTTCACAGCATTATAAAATAGATGCGGGTAAGAGTGAGATCATTAAGACTTTGCAATCTTTTTCCAACTCAATATGAAAACCTGTTTACAATAGCTATGCTGACTTGCCTTTACTGCAATAAGAGACTTGCTATTGAAGAAAAGCACAGTTGACGTTACTAATTGTGCTACCTTGCACTGCAAGACTCGTAATGAAAATATGCCCCACCTTGTCACTTTTTTGCATGGGCACCGTTACCAGAGTCCCGTAGATTTAACACAATCACAAAGCTGCTGGCCACTGCAAACTGATAGGCAAATAGTACTATCTGTTTATTCATAGAACGGTTTGGGTTGGAAGGGACCTTAAGGATCACCTTGTTCCACCCCCCTGCCCTGGGCAGGGACACCTCCCACCAGCCCAGGTTGCTCCAAGCCCCGGCCAACCTGGCCTTGAACCCCTCCAGGGATGGGGCAGCCACAGCTTCTCTGGGCAACCTGGGCCAGGGGCTCACCGCCCTCACAGCAAACAATTTCTGCCTCACATCTCATCTCAATCTCCCCTCTTGCAGTGTAAAACCCTTCCCCCTCGTCCCATGGCTCCCCTCCCTGCTCCAGAGTCCCTCCCCAGCTTTCCTGGAGCCCCTTGAGGGCCTGGAAGGGGCTGGAAGGTCTCCCCGGAGCCTTCTCTTCTCCAGGCTGAACCCCCCCAGCTCTCCCAGCCTGTCCTCCCAGCAGAGGGGCTCCAGCCCTTCCAACATCTCCGGGGCCTCCTCTGGCCCTGCTCCAACAGCTCCGTGTCCTTCTGCTGTTGGTGCCCCAGAGCTGGAGGCAGCACTGCAGGGGGGTCTCACAGAGCGGGGCAGAGGGGCAGAATCCCCCCCTGGCCCTGCTGCCCACACTGCTGGGGATGAGCCCAGGCTGCGGGGGGTTTCTGGGCTGCCAGCGCACGTTGCCGGCTCGTGTTGAGCTTCTCATCCACCAACACCCCCAAGTCTTCTCCTCAGGGCTCTCAAGCCATTATTACAGCTATTCTAATTGTACCTCTTACACCTTCCAACCGTCTTCCAATAGGTCACAAGTCTTGTGCAGGGCAAAGACCAGGATCGGTGTCCCCTCGGCTTTACCAGTGATTAAATACATCCTCACTCCTGATTTCAGCCTGTGAAAGATAAAGCATCTGTCTGGCAGGGGTTTTTTTCAGATTTTTTCTACCTTGAACAAAATGTCTTATTTCTGATTTTCTAAACAAACATTTGCTGATTCCAAGGCTCGTTCTACAGCTTACAGAAAAGTTAGGTATTGAGTGGATAATTAGCAGTCAACATGCTCAAAGATTTTATTTTTTCAGCTAAGCCCCTAAACATTGAACTAAAGTGAATATTTCCATGGCTTGCTTTCCTCCTACCTACCCCTGAGTCACAAAATCAGCCGGGACTAGATCCGAATTGCATGTCATGTTGATGAAGGACGTAGCTTCTCATTTGCAGCAGGACAAAAAGAAAGGATGCTAGGCTAAAAGAACAGTTACAGGCCATTTTTAGCAGTCAAACAAAATGTGACACACTTAAGTATCGGTATTGCCTCAGTAAAGCCAGGTTGTCTGTTCACCTTACATTACGCTACAAATTCTTAACATAGCTTTAGGTTATCCAGCTTTATTTAGCTGCCGACAGAAGGACTTTTACTATTGTGGATCAAGGCAACTGTCTCTGGAATTGATCTCATTAGCAAAGTTTCCATAGGAAAGAAGATTAGAGAAAGCAACTGATTTTCTTGACTCGTACTGGTATTTCTGTGGCAGCGAAGCAATTTCGTCTTCCTTCCAGGCATTGGTTTCAGGTCACATTTTTAACTGTAGTTAAGTCCTCAAATAATTCTGAAGACAATCAAGGATAAGTGACCACTCTTCACTACCACAAAGCAAACATTCAGCACCGTCAAGCTGTAGCTTTTGACAAATGACTTTTTTTTTTTTTTTTTTTTCCCATAGGCTTTGTATAGAACGTTCAAAATAAAGGCAGCGTTCTGGATCCAAATGCATACTATATACTTCCACTTCGAGACGACGACAACCCAGTATGCACATAGATAAAATTTACCCCTACATTTGGCAGATGGAGTTCAAAAAGTGTCAGAAAAGCGCTGCTTTCTTATTAATACTTCTGGGATGCTAAAGAAAGGATTATGCTTCGGTTCTGGGAAATATTGTTATTTTAATGTAATCTAAATATCTGCATACACCTAAAATCTCCACACAGAAATCCTTTAATAAAATCTAAAGAAATTATTTAATTCTGCAATGGGTAAGCTCTGGGTTTTGGTTTTTTTTTACTTTTCCAAAGACAATATCCTGCCCAACATCAGATCAGAAACACTCTGGACCAGCCAAGAGAAGGAAAGGCAACGATCTCTAAGTTTCGCAAGCAGAAGTACGAGAATAGGGCACGGACGGGAGAAAATTGATGGGGCAATTTGGAGGATTCACTATTCTAAATCCCCTAGTTTGGAGAGAACTAAGGGGCTTAGTAATAACTACGAAGTAGGTAGGACGTGGCTCTGCCTACTACAAACAGCATCCGTGCAAATCCCCGCTCATGCAGGCTTGACGTAAGGGTCCCGATTTGGCCAGCAGACATTTTTTTTTGTTTCCAAATCACAACGTTTTTTTTTATAGAAGTCACATTCATAGTTGAAGCTGTCATCCCGAAGGAGAAAATGGCCGTGGCTCTTGTCCTATATACGTACGTTACATAATTCTGGCTGTTATCTCTGGGGCCTCTCTGGGAAACTTTCCACCATTCTTTCTCTGTTAGGTCTCGAAGTTATCAGAGTCAGAGTTCATTTGTGCTTCTGATCGCTGGCTAGACAATGTCCCCAGGGTTGCGAAGTCTAGGATGGCAGAACGCAAACATAATTTTATGGCCGCTATAGTCTAATTCATTTAATTAGGGGGTTTCTTGGATCTCTGGGGATTGCGTCCTTTCATGTTTAGAGGTTTCTACAGACAATCTATCTCCATTCCAGAAAGTCACGGGGAAAGTTCTCCTGCAAGTAGATCTTGTTTGCTCTCCATCAAGCTAATGCTCATCACATCATCAGCAGAATATACTTTTCTGTACTCCCTCTGCCATTATTAGCTTTGAAGAAGAATTCTTGCACAACAACCCACAAAGAAATGCACATGATTTAGATATACTAATACTGAAAAAAGCCCCACATTTTTATGGTATATTTTTTAAAAAGTGGAGACCCTGACAATATTTAAATCAAAATGTCTAAAAGAAGCAGACTGATAAAAAGAGCTCTAATTAAGAAACATCTTGCTGCTAAAAAGGTGAACTTTTACACATATTTCATACCTCGGGCAGAGCCCAAGCAGAGGTAGATTGTATCTTTAAATAAATGAAAAAGGGAAGAAAATATATTAATCTGCATTGTGCTAATGCTTATGCACCCGAGGCTGAACTTCCACTTCATTGTGCGACGTTCTCGGCACAGAGGTAGCACGAGAGTCTCTGCCTTGAGAAAATTTCAGGCAAACCAAGAAAAGGTGGGAGAAAGAATGCGTTACCTTAATTCCACAGAGGCGTGGGGAGGTTGCGCTATTTCTTCAAGCGGATGCAAGAATTCCCTGGTAATACGCGGATCTTGTGAGTTTTTCAGGGGTCCAGGGACCTACCTCTGAGGAGGTAGATACGTACAAAACCACACAGAGTGAAACAGAATCCAAATTTTCCATATTGTCCCTGACACGACTTACATGAAAGCAAGGAAAAAGAGGGAGGATTTTCCCAGCTAAATACTTAGCACTTCAAATGTAACTACAAAAGCACACCGAAGAGCAGAAACGAATGTCACCGTGCAATTTCTATGTCTATACTAGAGCATATATACTGGAGCAGAAAAAATTATGTTAAATGGGAGCTAAGGTTAAGAAAGAAAATCAGTAAAATAATTGCAGAGATGTTATTTAAAAAATAGCTTCAAAGTGATATATTTTTAAAACAGAAAATGGAAAGAAAACATTTAAAGTCAAAGGTGTCAAATGTTTCATTTAACCTTATAGTGATTTTTTTCCCTTCGTTTTTGTGAGAAAATAAGTAACGATAATGAAAAAGCCATAATTCAAAGTGTTTCATTTGCGATTGTCCTGATACTTTGTTTTGTTTTGTTTTTAAAGAAGCTACTTGATAAACTCCGATTTCAGAGCTATGGAAATGAAGGCATTTTTAACAATGCAGACATGCATGGAAATATCTGCCACCCGAAACCTGAAGTGTGTACTCTAATGATCTCCCGCAAAAATTATTCCCTAATTTACTCTTAATGAGTGACAGTGTTTATACACTTAGCTAAGAGGAAAGCGATTTTTTGAAGACACTACAATCTCTTCTCTCATTTGCCACGGACAGTCAGGAGAAGGCTTCCCAAATCAATCACAGATCACAGCCGGGCGTGTTTCTCGTGCCATTCCTGGCCACGGTGTCCAAGAGCAAAGATAACCAGAACACGACCAGGATTGATATCAACTCACATATCGGAAAAATACCCTTGTGTCATCCTGGAACACGAACAAAGAGCAGCCGTGAATGACTTTATTCCTGATATTCTCAGTCCTTTCTGAGGATAGGAAAAATAGCGAAGCGCGGGACATCCTGATCACCTTTTGCCGACCAAACCTATTTTGGTCAAATTGCCTCTGGTAGTCAGTACAAGGGGCGGCAACAATCCTACCAAGGTTGTGGTTGTTAAATGGAAGGAAAAAAAAGAAGGAAAATTGAGATGTTCTGAATAAGGATACTGTGCCAAAATGAAATACTCCGTAAACTAGACCTATTTACGAGATTCATGTAGAAATAAAACTGATGACCCTTAATCTACTAGCATCAGAGAAACTCCTCCAGGGTGCTCTCATTACAAACGCGCAGGACTAAAGAAATATTATCTGGGCAGGGAGAGTATCTACAGCTTTGCTACACTCTTCAGACAACTAGAATCATAATGTGCACAAATATCAGGGCACAGAAGCACCACTCATAATTTTTCCTTTGTTTGGCAAAATAGTAAGAAGAAACTAGAAGATGTTAACTGGTGAAATGACAGATGGGCAGCTTTGTCTTGTGTTACACATTTACCAGAGCAATAAATCTGAACAGAGATTTTCGGGTTAGCTAAAAAAACCAAACCAAACCAAAACCAAAAACAAACACAAAAACCCAACACACCACCAAGAAAACCCCCGACTTTTGGGGTAATTTTTAAATTCATTCAATAAAAATGAGGAAAGATAAAGCACTGTTATTTTATTTTATTCTCATAGCACCTCAGAGTGTGCAAAGTGCTCAACAAAACAAGGGGAATGGGCAGGCACAGAACCTCGCTCATTTTTGCCAACTCTGACATTACAACCACGCAGCCAAGTACCTAAGCACGGTTCAGGGCACCCTGGAACCTCAATCAACTTTTGCCGCCTCCCTGCTATGACAAGACTCTCAGACAATCTAGATCCCGGCATCAGCTCTGGTATTTAAGCTAGAAAGAGCCAAATGGCTAGTAAACCTTTTCGTATCATCCTAACTACTTTACATCCTTATAATGCCATCTTAAAGTCATTTCAGTGGGAAAATCCTTCTACAGTTGTTTGCGTTACTGGTCAGGCAGCCTTATAGGACCAAGCTATTTTAAGGCAGATCACAATCTGCCCCACAAGAGTCCTCACGTTCTTGCAGGAAACACCCTTCTTTTCCTTTGGCAGCAGTAAGTAAAGAAACGGTGGAGAAACATCAATCCAGTTACCTGCCACTAACTGTCCCACCGACCTTGGGAAGACATACCCCAACGGAGCTATCTGCCAGAGCTCCCTCCCTGACAGGTGAGCAAAGAGTTTGTATCGTGATATGCTATTCTGTTGTTGCCTCTTACTACAAAATGTGCTAATCAAGTTGTCCAGCAATATCTTTCTCCCCTGTCAAGAACACCACCTTACTTTGCTATTATCAACTTGAAATATTCACAGCACAGGGCGTGCGACCAAAATCTGACAATTTAGCATAAAGTTTTTGGATGCTTAATCATATATATTAATAAAAAATTATACATCCCCTGACTAACTGAGACAGATTCTGATTACCTGTCTTGGAGGAAACGGACTGCTGTAGAAAATTATTTGGAGCACTCTACTATTGTACCTGTCACACGCTTTTAATTAAAAATGTATTGATGCATGACTAAATTGCACACAGTGAAAAACAGACCTATTTTAGTTCAATTGCAATAATGTACACATAACCCAATGAAGTAAGCCCGTACAATTATAACAGGAAGACAGCCCCGGCACTTTTTCAGGTCAACCTCATACCAGATGTATATGCCGTGGAGCCAATCATCACAAATCAATGTGGACTCAATCAGCACAAACGAATTTACTAATCTACTCTAAATACCTGTAATGAAGTCATTTCTCTAATCTATTGTAAATTAAATATGCAGTGAAATGAAGACAGAATAATGATTAACATTATTTTGTGGAGTATTTCTTGACAAAGTCTGCTAACTAAGGCAATCTACACCCAATATTTTAATACAAGAAGTACACGCAACCAGAAATACATCGGTTACATTCTGCTACAACCAGAACTATGAAATCAATACAGCGTTTACAAAAAAAACGCCTTTTGAGGCCAACATCCTCTGTTAGAAGAACGCTGAATTTAGAGTGACTAGAGGTAAATGTGTTCTCCGTTAGAAGAGGAGTGGAAATTCAGAAGAACATAGTTACCGCGTGGCAAAGAACTAACACCCACATTGCGATGTCACAAAGTTTACCACAAAATATCCAATTCGAGTTATTTTTTTAGATTTGCTATGACGTGTAAGACATTGGGATAGACAAAACAATATTTATTTGCACATAGGGCTTTGGAACTTCTTGAGTTTCTTTCTTCGCTAGAGGGTATCTGCTTGAGAATAAAGGTGCTTCCCCAATCCATGGAAACGTGCTGGAGACTAAACGGAAACCTGTGAGTTGCTTAGATACTGCAGAAATGGGAAGTTTAAAAGTAGTTGGTTTTTCTAGATTACTGTTGTCCAGATGGGTATTTCCCCTTTTGTAATTTGGTATTGTATTTCTGCTATTGAAATTTTATTTACGCTGCTCCTCAATCCCTCCTTTCTGCTCTTTTCCATGACAGGAACTCTGCACTGCCATTGCACTTGCGTCACGCACCGTAACTCTTCCAGTGACAGACAAAAATAGGTAAAAAATGCAGACAGTTTCTTGAACACTGTAGGCTGAATTTCGTCAAATAAGGGTCTTTTGCATGTGAAAAAAAAAAAAAGAAAAAGAAAACGGTACTAAATGAAACAGTCTTTGCATCACTGTTTTCATTCTTTCTGTGTTAAGCGCATAAAGATTTTTCCAGCAAAATGTTTTTTAACTGAAAGTGCCAAGACGCTGAAATCAAAACTTTACACAGGAATAAACCTGGGAAGTTTTCATACTCGGAATCAAATTTTCACCAAAATCGCAGGCAGACATATGGAGGACATGGAGGACCTAGCTTCTCCTCACTACTCTGCCTGACGGAGAAAAAGGCAGGCAAACGCTTAAACAACGATATTCTTGGCTCTCCTGATGTGTGCAGCAACTTTCCCAAAGCTGTGAAAATCCTCGGAGCTCCCCAGCGTGGGAAGAGACCCTTCTCCCTTTTCTCCTTGCCTGGACGGTGCTCTGCCTCGTATGCAAAGACGCCGCAGAGAAAATTTATATTACGGTTCTGTTTCATTCTAAGGGGCAATTTTTTAATGTACTCCTCAATTTTCTTATTAAGACATAATTTCATTCCCCTAGTTATCGTTCATGTAGATTGCAAACAACAAACATTTAATTTTACCTCTCTCAACTGAACTGCGGAGCAAAAATATGGAAATCATATTGTTAAATACGGAAATTAATATTCCACAAATTACTAATAAAAAATAGCCATTTTAGAAGCTCCTGTAAACGTGGCCTGTACTTGGTCCCAGTCTGGAGAGCTATAACAATTTGATAAAATGGTTCTCAAAATGGAATTCCACTCAGTGGTTTCTTCCTCAGAGCGACCAGAGACGAATCACTGTTAAGTGACATCACTCCTTGTTACAATATCTCTGCTACAGGGAGGAACAATATGATGAATTTTAGATGTAAATCTGAATTTCATGACCTTTCAAGTCAGATTCTTAAACCTCATTTGAGCGGCGCGTTTTCTCTTTACGAATATGCCGTTGAACTGAAGATCCACAACTGACAATTTATTTTTTTTTCACATTTTTTGGCCCTCTTCAGGTGTAAATTAGCCTTTCCATTGTCATCCTTATTTACTTTATGCTCTCCAAAGTTAGCAATCATCAGTGTTTTTGGTGCGTTGCGTTTAGCCGTTTATGCCTGATAGATAACGCTTTCACTTGAACAGAAGAGACAGGACAATTGTCAAACCACTGAAATACAAATGAATACTAAAAAGATTCTCAAAGCAACTGTACTCATTTGATTTTAAGAACGTTCTACATTTTTAAATATAAAAAGCTTCAATGCGCTTTGGAAATATAGCGTGAGTAAAGAAGTACAAATAATCTTAAACAGAAATACCTGATTGTTATTTCCTTGTAAGCTAAATATGTAAGCCAAAAAATTTAAAGTACGTTTTATCTTAATTTAAAAATTTAAGGTCAAAGAATCATTTCTTTAAGGATGTCACTTATAATAAGTCGTTACTTTCAAGGGCTTTCAACAGAAATGACTGCACAGAGCTATCTATAAAAAAAATCTCGCAAATATATGTGGGTCATCCGATAACTGTAATACAAATAGGACCTAAAAAGTGACAAACCGATGTCATGCTATTTTCCTAAATATACCATGTTGTAAAAATAATAATATTAAAAAAAAATTATAATCTCCAGAGCACACAAAGCAGGATTTCAGCTTTAGAAGCCTAAATATATCTGGCTTTGCAAAGAAGACAGTGACAAAAATGCTAATACTACAGTATGTCGCTTATCAAAATGCACAAACTGGCAGGCGGGAATACAGTTTTGCACAGCTGGGAGAGGATTTCCACTGTTGCTCCTAATTCACTCAGGTGCCTTTAAAATCCTACCCCTCTCAGAGGGCAAAACAGAAGCATTTGTAAACTGTCTTCACCCTGTTTTCCAAGACAGCCCCTTCCATTGCAAATCTCGCCTCAGTTAGGAAAATTCAGAACCAACTTTTTTTTTTTTTTTTTTGGAAGATTAGCATTTACATTACACAGAGCATCTTACTACTGAAAATGAATGTATGATCTTGAAAAGTAGTACCAAAGCGGGGCTTGAAGATTATAGGTTGGTTTCCCACCCCCCCCCGCCTCCATTTCTGAAAGTAACTTACTTTAAAGTCCCTGAAACGGGGTAACATCCATCACGCTATATTTCATTAGTCTTTAAGGCAGCCTTAAATAACTGGGCCTAAAAACAGATCTTAGTTGATATGGCAAGCACCTAAAAAGGATAACTCTGAAAATATCCTTTGCTGGGTTCAGCTTGGATTTTGCCCAAATAAATTCAATCACCTCTCATTATCATTGAGGAGAGGAGGGAAGGAAAGGGGGGAAGGAAAAAAAAAAAAAGGGAAAAAACCTCAGGAAAGCAAAGTGCAGCTCTGTTTAATCCATATAGACATGTCTACCCAAATCCCTTTGCTAATGTATTTCTAATTCAGATAGGCTAACTCATCCTGTAATAATGAGAGCTCCTGTGAAAATGCAGTGCATTTTTAGTATTCTTCAAATGTATTAAGCACTTCTATACCATTTTTTAGGGCTTTAGCAGGAAAAAAACCCCACACATACATCTGTGCAGCTTTCTGAGGGAGGCAAACTGGTTTCTTTCCTAGTATAATCGTGAGGTTATTTAGGAGAAATGAGAACCTACTGGACGAAGCCAGACAATAAACAGTATTTACCACACAGGCAGAGATCCACGAAGGGCATTTCATCTCTCCCCCTGCCCCTCAAGCATCCTGTTCACCTTGCTGATGTTGACCGCTACCACTAAGTGCTAAATTCTGCTTTTTTAGAGCTGCAAACAGACCCTACCATATCTGTAAGGCAAGAAATATAGAGCGGTATGTCAAAATATTTATTTTTTTACCTGTTTTTTTTTTTTTTTTTTTTGTAACCCGCCTCATCCTGCCAGCTGCGCATGCAAACTGAAAATTGAAAGTTCAACCTTAGCAAAAGAAAGGTAGAGAGAAATTAGGAGAACTGGAGCTTTTGTGCAGCTGGTACACTCGCTTCCCACGCTCGGCTCCGCGCTCGTTATCGCTTCCCGGCTCTCCTCCTCCTCCCAACTAACCTGAACCCCCCGCCGCAAAGTCCAAATGCTTCAGCTCCATGAATCAGGCCTTTAAACAATCACTAAGGTAGAATTCCAAAAAGCATAAAATTGAAATCATCCCATTTCTGAGCCCTTACCATTTACTTACACCCAGCTGAGTGTTTCGAGTTTTTAAAAGAGACTTTGAAGGGAGGAACCTTGCATTGTTTTGGCCCCCAAAATTTCTCTAACAGGAAGACTTCTTTGGATGGAATCCCTTTGGGAAGCCTACCTGCTTCAGCCACTGCTCCGTTCATCACACAGTTTACAATAACGTAACACCGAGCTTCCAGCGTGTGTCCTCCTGAACCCTCCTACTCGCTTTTCACATTTCATTTACAACCACAAACAGATTTACTACCATACTCCCGTTGGTGCCTACGGTATCTTTACGTCATTTGCTATCATATTTCATACAAAAATGGCTTTGATTTAGTGTGATGGCCGTACCATTTCTCCTTAGAATTATATTATATTTTTATATACACATTATATTATTCACTAATTAGCACACTATTACTCCAATGTCACCTTATATATCCCCTGCTTTCTCTTACAACCTTTTCTTCTCTTTTCTCACCCATTCTAACCTTCTTTTTTACTTCCCGTACATTCCCTTGTTCACGCTGAACCGCGGAACTGAACACCTCGAGAACGCGTCACCCACACAAGTTCTGGTTGGGTTTTGGGCACTCGTTCTCGGCAGCAGACAGAGAACAAGGAATTGCCAAGCGGGTCATGGAGAGCACGGCAACCGACAGGCGCACAGCTGGAAGCACCTACTGAGAGGTTGGTCAGGAATTAGGGATCACACGGAGGGTTCAAGGCAGCTCACAGCGCGCTAAATAAACCAGGAGAAGTAAATGACAGGTCTCCTGGTAACATGTGTCACTATTTATTATTTGCCTTTGGTTATTAATCTTGGCATTGCACATTTCTGGTAAGATGTTAGCCTTATGCTACTAAATTTTTAAATTATATTATAATCGTGTAGAAAGGAACGTTCTTCCTCTATTCGTAATGTAGCACACGATAATAAAGTACGCGTATGATTCATGTTTACATATGGTTCATCATACATTTTAACTGGACTTAAATTAGCAATAGTGATATACTGACACTTCTCTTCTTCAATCACAAGTACGCCCAGACTATATTTTCTTTTTAAAACTCAGGTGCCTAATATTAACTAAGAATAATTAGACTTTGAAGGTCACAGAGCAGCTGATGCAATTTGCATCCACGATCAGGGAATGAATATCCCGTAATCAGATAACCAATACAGATGGTCTGCTTTATAACACATACCACCATGCTTATTTTCATTCATTTTAATATGTCATCATTTAGGCGCTTTAACTAATTCTGGAACACGCAAGGAAATGAATAATGCTACTGAAAGATGGAATAAAAGTTTCTCATCAGAAAAAGTACAGCGGATGATTTTTGAAACGAAAAGTGAAAATTACATGAACTTTCCTACATGAAACGCACAGGGACAATGCGTTCAAATGATCCTGTTTAATAATTTTACATCTCCGTGACACAATAAAACTATCAAGATGTTTGCTCCGTTGATAGAAAGTTTAACACCTCACCTACTTCACAGGAAAAGATATTACTTGACTACGATATTAACTGCATTTTAAGGGCTTATCATTAAATAGGTTATAGAACAAGGTTTCCTGAGATCGTGCAAAATGAAGGATATAGGAGGGAGAAAAGGGTTCCATATTCAGATGGATGTTTGGAAAATAGCAGTATAGGACTCAAGGATACACATCTCTCTCCTCGCTGCAGACACTTTAGGAAATCAAATCATGG
Organism: Larus michahellis; assembly: GCF_964199755.1. Taxonomy (NCBI): domain Eukaryota; kingdom Metazoa; phylum Chordata; class Aves; order Charadriiformes; family Laridae; genus Larus; species Larus michahellis. The sequence continues at coordinate 57,246,102 of NC_133902.1, forward strand.
GTTTACAACAAAATTACGGCTATTCATTACTACCATCATTTTAAGTGCAGTTGTAATGGCGCAGATATTAGTGGTGTTTCAAACAGTTGTGACTACTAAAAGGTGCTGGGTACTCACTTTTCCAGTCCCACACAAGCAGCGAGGATGGATGGCGCTTTCCTAGCTCGCTTGTACTATTCCGAGTATGTGAAATTGGGCACATGCCCATGTCTCTCTGCGATCAGGACATAATACATTTTACTACTAAGTTGACGTCTTCCCACAAAACTAGATTCTGGAGCAGAAAGACAAACGGACATTTTAAAAAACTCCTCGTATATGGAGGCTTCAGCACATGCAGAACATTAAGATACAACGGTCTTAAAATTGAACAATGCAAATAAATATTAGCTGCTTGACCTTTTTAACTGACAAATATTTTTCCTAATTGAAAAATACACAGACACGTTCCCCTTTCCAAGCTGTCCTCCACAAAATACCAGTTTTAAAGGTAGTATAGTTCTTTAATGGTTCAGTAACGATATACAGCACCATGAAAACAGGGGTTTATGATGGCCGTTAGCTACAGCAATATGAATGGCGCCTCTGCGATTTTTATTTGGTTAAAAAAAAAAAAATAAAAAAAAACTTTCTCAAGTGATGTAATAGACCTTCCCATCAAATTTCCTTTCCTGCTTCACAGAACTGCACATGTATTGTTTTTTATACGCCAATGAGTTTGTTGGTGATAAAATGCTGCCAAAAGCCGTCTTTGATGAATGGTAATAAATTCAAATGCCTCATATTACACTGCACGTTTTTTTTTTTTCTTAAGGAGAGAAGGAAAAACATACAAATTCATCATAATTCACACTATCTATTTGACCCTGTAAGTATGAGCCAAAAAATCATAGCATCAAAAAAAGCAACAATTCCAGCTAGCTTTTTGCTTCTGATACTGCTAAACATAGAGATATTTAACACACAGAGTTCTTACGACAAAATAAAGAATAGCGCATTTATGCTTGTTAAGCTATGAAACATGAATGGGAAAATAAAATTTAAATTACTTTGCTTCAAATCCCCCCTTCTAAATGAACGCACGCTGGTAAAAAAGACGTTTGCCCCGTGAAAGTTTTCTAAGGGCTCGGGTAAAAGAGAGTAACCCCCAACAGCACCGCCTGGGTTCAGAGGGTATCTGTGTTCCTGTTATTTGGAAATGGGAAGAAAGAGGATTACCTAACGTTCAGGCTGTCGGATTCAAGATTCGGAGGAAGGGGTCAATTCAAAGGTCCTGACATGTTCCTCACTTCCTCGCTGTCCCTTGCACCTTGGCCATGCATGATACTCTGGCCCCCATTTTTAAACCGTTATTTTACCACAGAACGCTACCTTCGTCACCTTATTTATCGTCTATTTTTTTAGCAAAAACTATAGAAAGTACCTCTACATGCCAAGAGTATCACCACACCATTTTCCCTACAAATGACTCGCCCCCAGTTCTACCAAGTGATTTGCAGACCAAGCTTTTGTGTTATTTCTATCTTTCTCGTCTTGCCTCTGAAATTATGCAAGCATTAACAAGCTGCTCTGAAGATATTTGGCTCTCGGACACTTGTCTCTCAAGTGCTACCTATCTCAGATATAAAATTGCCCATAATCTGATCCGACACTTTTTCCGGACTCACCATCGATACAGCGGCAACACATGTGGCCGATTCGATTTCTCAGCACATCAGAAATGTTTCACCATTAGATATTTAAGGAATATTAATCAATAGCATGGCATCAGTTTTAATACTCTATTGACTGCCTCTGTATCCTAAGTATAGACGAGTGTAAATTCAATCGGAGATTCTGTTCAAAACAACCATGACCTGTGTAAACACAGTCCAGGAGTTGATTTAGACTGGGCAATAAGTACCCGATAAACACGATGTGCTTGCCATGGGTTGTTTGAAGGCAGAGAACACAGCGACAACGCGGACTGTTGCAGTCTAAGGTCTTTTCCTTACCCCCCGTGGGGTTACGCATTGACACAGCCAAGCACAGCGCACCTTTTTAGATGCCTTTTCGTTATCTATTCGCATCGATATTCACGACAGTTGGCTGCAATCTGTATCCCTTCAACTTTGGCTGTTTTCTATCTCATACGGCAACTGAACCTGTACAGAGGTCATTAAGCAGCAAATGTGTTAAATAGCCTTCAGCACACTTTCGGCATAATCTTCTAATTGCTTTTCTCTCGGTAGGTAAATACAAAACAGCTTCCTTAAAAGAGAACGAGAGAAATACAGAAACTTCTCCTGTTCCTTTAATGACTTTTATTGATAGTTTTGTTTTGCTTCTACTTTGGGCCTGGATCCCACAGACTTCCCTATCTTTGTCGGCATTTTACATCAGTAATTTATGTCAAAGGTTGAATCACATAATAATGGCATTTATAGTTTATCATTCTCACATAGCTTTCTGGGTGTGCACCTCGGAGGCAAAAGAAGCAAGTTTTTATTAACACATGTTTATACATAATTGACCATTTGGGAAGTGGGAAGGAGAAATGGCTGTGATTTACATAGTTTAAGAAATGTCTTAGAGCACCTCACCCAGTCTGGAGCTCCCACTGTGACAGATGAGCAAATGCCCATGGGAGATGACAGCATGGTATTTATGGTATTTCCTTCTGAGACAATTAAGTAACATATGCCAAGACCATAGGGATTATCTCTGAGCTACACAGTATGTAACTCTATCTGAAGAGAAATATAATATTTTATAAATTTGACAAACCATAAGAAAGAAAAAAATGGATTCACCCGTTTTAATAATGCAGTAACTTTTCTCTGACTTAATCAGACATTTCTTGGGCTTTTTTTTTCAATAAAATGGTGACAGCAAGCTAACATCCCACACACTACCTCAGAGCTGCTGCGCGGCGCTAGCAAAAATCTCATACTCGCACACCGAGTACGCGCTGCTCTCCCGTGATTAAATGATTTGGCAGCCCACTCGCTCTAGAACAGCCCTGATTTTACACCTACAGTAAAGAAAAAAGCAAACTTTAAAAATCTATACGCTTCTCTTCAATGAAGGTCTTTGATGCGATCCCCAAAAATAAGAGTTGTTTATTCTGTTGCTTAGAAAAGCTCTCGGGCCTGGACCTTCACCGATTTCCACCATGTGCAGCCATTCATTCTTTTGCAAAGTGCACGTAAAACATATCACTAATGGTTTGCTCTTGTTCTGTGCACACTTTATCTTAGCAACCTGCGCAGTATAACAATTTATTTATGAAAGCACTTAAATCCTCAGGTGTTCAACAGCTACTATACATTATGCCAACACTCTGCATCCGCAGGACCAGTATGATACAGGTTATAGGACAAGAGTTTCTATATGCCTCTGCAACAGTGCAACCATTCCAAGAATTTATTTTGGAGTTCTTATTTCAATTTTCCTATAAACTTTTTAGAACAATGGATTTCTCTTGTCCTCCAGCAAAGAGAACTAATTCCGAGGAATGCTTAATGATTGTATCATTCTGCAGAAATTCGCTTTACAAAGCAGTAAAAAAAACCCCGTATTTGTTCTACATATTCACAATGGTATCAGATATTAGGTGAACGACTACAAGTGAAATCCGAGAGGTGTCATAGCATTTATGACGTCACATGGACCGCTTCAAAAACTCTCACAAGTAAATCTGAAATTTCTCATGCTTAAATAAAAGAGAATGGATCAAGAGACAAGAGATTTCCAATATACCAAAAGATCGGGTTGCATATAATCTCTTCACAAATACCAAAAATGCCAAAGTATTACTTCATGGATGCAGACTCTTTCATTTTTTTATATCATTTTTATGACCTGAAATTGAAAAAGCCAGGTTCTTACAAAAGTCACAGCAGTCACCATTTATATCACTGTATCTTCGGCAGCCCCTAGTGTAACTGGATACCAGCTCATGGCTCTAAAACAATAATACTACTCTTCCAAAATTTATAATCAAGTCTTTCTTATGCATCATGTATTCAAAGATTGACAACTTTTAAACCATTCCTGCTGAAAGAAAACACAACTCTCTAACAGAGTGTTTTTTATGATTTCACACCACATTTTTTGCTCCAATTCACCAACCTGTGCCAAATTCTGAACTTATTACTTTATATTTAGTCCAACAGACTTCCATTAGCGTGGAAATACGTATCATAATTTTCACTTCAGAAATCATCTAATGAGAGTGGAAAAAAAACCAAACCAAACCAACAAACAAAAAATACAAATCCCAGCAGATATATTGATTAATTCCTCCAATAATTGTAAAACTTGGGTCAAGAATATAATAAAGGCATTAATGACAAAAAAAGCCAAGATGTCAAGGCTACTTTTTCTTTCAACAGTCAAGGGTTGAAAGCGCAAGTTCCCCTACTACAGATATCATGTGAGAACAAAGTAATGCTCCAGAGAGGACATTACTGAAAGTTATGGATGGACCAGTTTGGCAACTAATAGATCCTTAATGGCTTTCAGAAGTAGCCTATAATCTCTGGTAATACCATCTCTAGAGGGTCTTCATGATGTATTATGTAATAATGGTAGTGCTTCTAAATATAGTTTGTATTACACTGATTACTCTGCCGTTACATTTTTTTGTGAGATTATAATGGGATTTTTGGAGTTTGTTCTATCAACACTGAGAACGTTTACAGTTGTTAATATTTCTTATTACGACATTAACTTTATTTCAAAATACTTTGAGTGTTGATTATTTTGTGAAAGGGGAAATATTTACTTTGAAAGGAAGTCTGGTCCCTTCTTTCTTACTGGTCTTCAAAAGCTGATTTTTACACTCAAGATGGTGACAAGAAATCAAGAGACGCTGAAAGCGGTTGTGGGTGCTACCACGAGTGTATTTTTCATTGCTGTTCAACTGTCTCTGTGCAGCACTAGGACTGAGTTTACACACCCTCACTGGTTTTTTTGTCCTTAGAAACATCTCAGGTGATTGCCCTGGCTACTAGGCGATTTTTACGCAAGCGTTCTCGGCACGTAAGAAAAACCGACCCCAGTGCTGGGTTTCCTCTTTGATTCACACAACAACTCAATTAATCCGATTAAACCCTTTGCTCCAAGATGAGCTGCTCTTGCAGGGTCTGACGCCTTTTCCTGGGAGGCTGCAGGCAGCGTAGGAAGGGGCTCGACGCAGACCAACAGCTGGCAGCAGCATCCGGCCTCCGCCAAAATAGTTCTGGGGCAGGAACAATCCTCCCAGCCGTACCTTATGTTTCCTCCTCTCCCCTCAGCTCAACAGACGCCAGAGCCTCCCAGACACGTGCTTCTCACTCGAGCACCAAAGACACAAATGAACACCAAGGTGGATGGGTCTGGCTGATGTGCACAGTGCTGATGTGCAATGGGCAGAGCGCAGAGACCTCCCTACGCTCCTCTAGCTATTGTGGTGAACTTCACTCTAAGTGAACGCATTCAGCAGTTCCTCCATTTCCCGTATTATAATCATGCTATCATAGTTCAGATCTGAACAACGTTTCCAAAAGACATGAAACACGCTCGGTCCATAACCACCCTCCCCTCACCACTCAATTCATAAAACTAACATATATATGAAAGTAGCGTGCTTTCCTTTTGAAGATTTGCTGCTCTTCGTGTGAAGACACACCGTTTGGCAAAGTAGGACAGGCATCAGTTCTCATAGATAGCCTTTCCCGTTACAAGCCTATTAAATAAAACATGAACAATATAGACTTAATATACAGAATATCTCATTTTATTGAAAAAGCTCACTAGGTTTTCCTGGGTTTGCCCCCCTTCCTGCAAGAATTCTTTTAACACTTCCTGAACTGCCGCGCATTTACGTGGTGCAAACTGATGAATACTGAAGTCATTCGAGCAGCATCTGAAAATGCAAATACAGCAGAGAGTGGTAAACACCCGTGAGCTCAGCTGGCTGCTGTAGGCACCCAACAAAAGGAGATCCAGATACCAGACCATCTCGCCATGCCTCTTCTCGCATCACCCGGGAAGGTGAAGGCTTGGAATCAGTCCTCATGTACTAAAAGCTACACCACAATATTATACGCGAAAGGTCAGAGCACCACAGCCTCCCAGGAACTGGACAACCCAACTCTCCATTCTAGCCAAAGATATGTTCACCCCGAGCAGTGATGATGTCAAAATGCAGCATGGAATTTTATGCGTAAATCTGTCTGGTTGGTTTTTGTGGTTTTTTTTTCCTTTCCTTTTTCCAAGAACAGGAAATATGAAGTGAGCGTTACTGTAGAAAAAGAATCACACGTTGCTATTACAGTGGGGGGGAGTTTAGGATGAGTGCAATTACATCAATATTATTGTAATTAACGATTACATCATGCTTTAAGAAAAGGAGCACAGAAAAGGTTGGTATTAACATGCAAGACACGGCAGAGTGATATCAATACTCATTTTACTGTTCAGATTTTTTTTAAAAAGCTAATAGCTGTCAAAAATACCCATTATAGGCTAGTCTATAATTTGTAGAAGTCAAGTAATACATTTTTTCTGAAGGTATAATGGATGCTCCATGGAGCAATTATTTTAGAAAGACAACTTCATCTCAGCTGTCTCATGCCAGCAGAACTATTTAAGAGCCAGAAATGCATAATTCAACATGGAAGAGCTGTCAGATTTGAGAATACCTTTAAATTATAAAAACTTAGCACCACTAGTCAGTTATAATTATAATGGAAATGTAGTTTTCTGTCGTTTTATCATAGCAAACATCTCTTAAGAAGCAATTTCATGTGTTAAAATATTTTGGCAAAGTGACTTTTGATTCTAAAGGGATACAGATTATCTAGTTTTATACCTGAATATTTTTCTTACAAATTGAATGTAACAGCTTACATCGTACAAGATGGTAAGAGCAAGAGTATTATTAAAATCCCATTGGAAATTGTTACTATGAAACAATGAGCAGCATAACTCACTAGGACAGGTCAAGTTATGCACAAAAATATTATTTTATTACAAAATATGACAGGACAGTTTTTCATCAGACAGTCAATTATTTTATACAGCACACAGCCAAAATACCAAAGATGGTTCTTCTTTTGACTTTGGCTTCTTTTAGTAACTATGAAAACCAAATTATGAAGAGTTGAAGTAGTCACTTGGATGGCTGTAGGATCGACAAAGCATACTAGGAGCGCTCTCAGAAAATTCAGGTGATACTTAAATCCTTTTCATTTCCTTTTTTGCCCCCAATATTGCAATGACAGTTCTTTTCTCTTTAGGCAGGACCATAAAAATAGTCCATGGCTTCACTCAGAAACAAGCCTATTAACTTATTAGAAGGTTACATCAGACACTTAATACGTGTTTTTTGTCAGTTCCCTCCAAGAGCTGAACCCGATCAATGCACAAGGGTTGGGGGCCATATTCCAGGTACCAGGGTTGAAGTCCAGTTTCTTTTCTCACCTTCTTTGCCAAGACCCACAGCAGCTCCCAATTCTCTCCTCTACAGAGGAGACCATAAAATCTGGAGTCGCTGTTTTCTGGGGGGGTTTTTTTGTTGTTGTTTTTGGGGCTTTTTTTAATTAATTTTCAAGGATTTTATAAATTGACCTCTGTTCAAATCAATAGCAATAAAGTGGATTTTTTTTTTAAACGTTCACAAATACTTGATTCTCCAACTAGTTCTACTACTAATGTCAGCGAATTGCCTCTTTGAAACTGTTAACAAAGACCTTTGCGTGGCCGTTTTTCAGACAAATTAGCTTTTTGATGATGTTGTTGCTGCTGATGACCATTACACTTCTCAGATTTCTGTTGGCCTTTCTGCTCAGCCCACACACGCAGTAGCAGAAGAGCATTTTCCCCTCATGGGGGATTAGTTGTGGTCAGCTGGTTTTATTTATATAGTAGCTAACTAAGTGTCCTGATATTGTACATATTCATGTACATGTTTGATTTTAAGCAACTTAATCATCTAAGGTGCTCAAGGTAAATATTAAGGAGTTATGGAATGAAAAAATGTTGAATTTCATCATTAAATATAACAATCTTGAGAATGAAGTTCCAATGCATTAAGTTTTTATAATTATCGTAGCCATATAGCTTCATCATCATAACACAGGAGGGCAGGAATGATGGCCCTCCTTTTTTGTTATTTACTCCTTTTCTCCTCCCACGGTATAAGACGACATTACATCCAAAAGATGGAAAGTTATCTTATCATTCTCTCCCTAAAGATACCAGCGTATTAACAAATTGCTGAGAAACAGAAGATCCGATTCAGAAAATATCAATTTCTTGTTTCTATGGACGCAAGATGATGTAGTATTGCATAACATAATACAAATTAAGGAATTAAATTGGTTTCATTTCATCTGATTTTCTGGCAGACTTTAATGTGTTAAGTATTTACTAAAGAGGCAATTGGCATGCATACAGCATACAGAATTATAATTTATTAACACATCTTCAGTAGTGGCACACATTATCTTCCACAGTCTCACCTGTAAATTTCTGGGTTAAATCAGGTTCTATCCCAGTAGCACATCAAGTCTCAAGATAGACAGTAGCGTATTCAACCAGCAAATTTCCGGCATGCTGTAAGATTTACCTTTATTCTGCATCTTTTTCACGTAATAAACTGATGTAATTGCCTAAACAGAGCTTTGAAATTAATGCTATAAATACAAATTTGGGTTTTGCAGGACATCACACCGTAGACTTTTAATGAGTCAACAAAATTGTAAGTTTGCTACTCTGTAGTACTCCACATGCAGGCAATTTACTAATAATGAATAATAAATATATTTTAATAGCTCCTCGGTTTGCTGTGCCACATATTTGATTTAAGTGTAACATGGGACTCCCCCATCCTCTGTAGACGTGGCTTAAAGGTTATCAAAGGGGCTGCTGCTCCTGAGCCATTGTTTCAGAGAAACTACACAGGTTTTCTTATAAGCAATGTTTTCATCTAATTTCTAAGTCCACACAGAAGGAGCAGCAATAACGCAAAGCTGCACTATTAAATTTCCCATCACGTAATTAAAATTAGTAGTGCTGGGACTCCACACTTGTGTGCCATACAACTCAGGAAAAGTTAATATTGCATGATTGGAGGCAAGGAAAGAAAAAACACCTTTTTTTCTTCCTAGTCCTTAACAGCAGCAGGCGTTTTTTTTTTTTTAAATCCAGATGCTTTGTTCCTACCGACTTCAGTGGGATTTGAACAGCCCTACAAAAAGACAATACGGCGTTTGGGACCCGGGCTGTTGTCTGCGCCACAGCGTATAGCAACCAGGTAGTCCATGCTGCGTTGCAATCCACTGGGTTGTATGCAGTAAGCAAAATGAGGTATTTTAACACATTTTTATCGCAACAGATACTCCAAATATCGAATTTCAGTTGGCAGATATTTTCTTCTTCATGTCACTCGAGAGTGAACATCTAGACGAAGCAACTCAAGGACATATTACCTCCTGGCTTCCTTTGACACAAAGTGTATTTACAGTATGGCTTAAAAGTTTTTAGTCCAGTTTCTCAGTCCAACACTCTTGAATTCGATTAATGGAGACATTCTAGCACTTACGTCAAGTTATGCTGCATATAAATGGGGATAAAAGGATTACCGGGTTATAAATCAATTGAGAGATTCAAGGATATAAATCTCAGGGACACTAGGCTTCAGCGTTAATGGAAATGCAGAATTCCATTGGCTAATCACAATTTAGATTGCTACCAGATACATCACTGGATTTCACAGGGTGTCCTAATAAAACTCCCAAGCGCTGTGGGGAGGTGGAAAAAGCAGAAAAAAAGCCTTTGAAGGCGGCTGACAAAAACTGGCTCCCGTGCTAGCCGCGGACTTGTCCATCAAACCATGCAAAAAAGGCTGATTTCTTAGACAAGAAATAAGCCACATCCTGGTGGGGGTAGGTGTCATTGTTCTTTTTTTATACGGGTAATAAAAAAAGGAGGCCTTTGCATCTAAATTAGTCTCTTGGAAAAGTAGGCACAACGATAAATATAGAAAACTATACATGTACAGAAACGCACGATTTGCGTGACACAGTTGAACAAGTTTTGAGACCATTAAGTAACTTCAGCTTTGTAGAAATACAGGTTTTGTTATTATATCGAAAGGACAATGATCTTCCTTCCCTTTGACCAAACAGTGCAAGATAGAGGGAAGACTCCAGTGTGTAAAAACTATAATGGACGAGTCCAGGTACCCTACTTGGTTCTGGCTGAAAAAGAAAGAAGATGGCTACGGATGAGCCAGTTCCAAAGGCAGAAATCTCAAACTTGGTGCTGAGGAATACAGAAAGCAGGAGTAACAGCTGGGAAGATATCTTTGCTTCCGCACAACTGGGGAGGGGGGAAGCATTTCATGGGAACAGGAATACTCAACTTTCCTCAAGGGTATGATATCTTCTGGCTGCATTTGACAGAGTACATTTCTGCCGAATACTGCAAGAAATAAAAGCCAAGGAGACACTATGGGAAAGGGGATGTTCGGCTGGATATGTAAAAATATCAAGGACAGCTATACCCCAAGGGTCCTCTGTGACTTTATAAATACAATATGTAATCCTTAGAACAAATCAAATACAAAAAAGTTAAACACAACTCAACTCATGTGCTGATTAGTTGAGGGCTTTTGCAGAGTATGATATATTTTAAGCTTATCTAGAGCCTAATATTATCATGAAAATGACCTAATGTTTAACTAAACATTGTCCTATCTTCTAGATAGAACAAGGGGGGGGGGGAATGTATTTTAAAGGCTTTCCTTTGTAAGAAAGATGACATATTAGAAATCCCTTGACTGTTGTATTATGTACAAAACACATCCAACAGAGAGGCTCTTGTAGTTTCCCCATAAATACTTGCTGAACATCAGGATATTCTATTGGAAATAATGAGAATGCACTGAGAAGGCACGACCCTGAGCAACTCGAGTGGGGAGTGTGGCATGGAAGATATTAAATCATGCTTTCTTTTGTCATTGCCAATTATATATTCAGGTTCCGTGTCAATGTTTAATATATCATCATAGCAATGTATTACACTTCCAATGTGTACTGCATAATCACAGTAACATCACTCTGATGTCATATTAGACGCTGGCAAAGAGCCACGGTATGAGTAAAAATTGGGGCTTACCAAGAAATGTCTACATTATTATTTTATTTTTTTTTTTTTAAAACGTATGATTAATTTTAAGCCAAACCAAAGAAACAACACATTTGAAGGAGTGGAGGTCACTTCCAACTGTTACTTCATAGTGTACTTTGGCTCAACGCCAAAGAGACAGAAGGGGAGACCCTGTAATAAAATATCTTTTACTAATTTATTTATTTGGGGTTGTTTTGGTTGTTGGTTTTTTTTTTTTGGTTTTTTTTTGTTTTTTTTTTTTTTTTTATAGTGAGGGTGAAGATTTAGAAGCACTTTGGCATTTTCTGAAGAGGTTGGGGGGCTTCCTGAGATCACCGCTGCTTCCCTTTTGCTAGGCAGCCAAATGCGTACACCATACAGCAATGCATTTTAAGTTAAATGGTCAATCGTTATCCAACATTATCTGCAATGGCATGCACAGATTTCAAAATTCATTGTTTGGGGCATTTTTATGAAACGCTGAATGTTTTAGTTATTATTTGGAAAGTTGTTGGAAATCCAGGAACGTTGAAGAGGAGAGCTGCACGCTATTAGATTTGTTCTGCCACAACAGGAATGAAAAATGCGTAAGTGGTCAAATCTGGATTTCTGGGATCGGTTCCTAAATGAGTTAATAGCATGCTATCCAAGTTTAGCTAAGCCCCTTAATCACAGTATGCTCTCTCACTTCTCGCATCCATAAAATAGATGCACTCCCGACTTCACAGAGATGATGTGTGCTTTCATTCGTTACTGCTCGTGAGACAATTAGATGTACTCAGACGGAAGGCATTATAGCAGGGTAAAGTAGTATTATTTTGTAACATGTTCTCTATGATAACGAGAAATTCAAGACACTAGGAGTATATCAAATTTTCTTCTAGCCAGAAGGGATAGAGTAATAGCCCTTATGGCTACAAAGGTGCAATAGAGCTTTTTTTGTTTGTTTTGAAGGAAAACACTCTTTTATAGTTTTCTTCCCGTCACAGTAGAACCCTGGGCGAGAAACTGTGTGTAAAGCTCAAGTTTCCTCTCACTCGTGCCTCAGAGTCAGCTCTTGAGCCCATGGACAGCAGTAATCCTGGCCATCCAAGGCTTCCCATTGAGATGACGCGTCCTCTGTTGAAAGCACGAGCAATGTTTTCTCACACTTCATCCCATAACTTGATCACAGTCCGTCTCTCACCTTCTTTTCAGGCAACTGATCAGTAAGCATTTTATCTCTGATAAAATTCCATGTCCATGTTCCTACCAGTTTGAGTACAACAAAGATGCCGTTACTACTATTTTTAAAGGGTCTTACAGTAATGGTTTTTTATGACATACCACGTCCATGGTCTCACGTAGCGACAGAAAAATTGCTACTACCTATTTCAAAACTTTGAGATCGTCAGAATACATGACTTAAATCTCTCTAATTTTCATTCATTTACACAGTAATTTTAGTAAGTGAAGCGATGTAAGTGATTACAAATGCAGGTTTTCCTCAGGTACGTAGTTCTACAAGGAAAATCTCACCCTAAGAATATATCTTTACCTTTTAGCATTTCCCTGCATCAATGCTATTCCTCGTATAACCACTTATGACGGGCCAGACTCAAAAACCACTGAAGTCAGTGAGCACATTCCATGGCTCCCCCCATCGATGTCAAACTGTGTTTGACCATTCAAATAGCCCGTAACAGAACACAAAAAGTGCCTTGGACAAAAGTATTAGAACACAAACGAAAAAAATTGAAAAGAAGGTTGTTGTATGTTGTATGGCCGACTAAGACCCCAATGCTTTCTCTGAAGGAAAAAAAGTTAAAAGAACAAAAAAAAAAATCATTTTCCCTGATAATAAAAAAATCAAACTATCATCGTTATTATTTCAAAGGTTTTGCAAAGGGTAGCAGCTGTTTGCCACAAATAAGGTTAAAATTAAAGTATCTGCAACTATAAAAAAAGCGTCAAATATTTAATTTTTGAGTACCTCATTTAGTCTTTTTTGGGGTCCTTTTCTGCTGTATCCATCAGTATGTTTTCTACAGATACACAAAAAAAATAGCATGCCAAGAGCAAATCTGTACCTACAGGAGCAAACAAGAGACACCAGTCAAAGCTCTATTCTACAGCGCTTCCAAATTTATTTTGCTGGGAAGGTGGCAGAGCTGAGGTGACTTGTATTTTGGGGTATGCTATCACCACGTGTTCCTCTACGAAAGAATGAGGTGGGGCAGGAACTGCCACTCCTGCCTCGGACCACTGAAAGGAACTATCAGCCTTCGGAGTTTTACGACTGGGTGGCCGAAATAAAACACAAGTCACTTCCAAAGGCAGAAGTAACACACGGCACGCGCAAACTTTTCATCCAGATGCTTAACACAGAAAGCGTTCTCCCAGAGACACGGTCTGCACAGACTAACTCCTTTTTTTCCCTCAGAAACATCAATTTCTGGTCTTCCAGGCAGTTTAAAGTAACCTGCTCTGTGCACCCTACTTCATCCCACAGTCAAGTTGAGGTTCAAAAGACTATAAAGGTGGTTCACAGCTCATTTCCCTCTGAAAACGCTCTCCACTCATCAGTGTTTAGTGACTTGGGGCCACTTTGTGACCTTACTAATGGAAGTGCACAGCCAGGAGGGGTTATTGGTGCTAATGCAGGAAGAATCTGCCTTGTATAACTACAGAATTTCATAATAATGTGTTTTACAGTGTGGTCCAACTCGATTACTTGTAGAAATAAGAACAAAAAAAAACCCACAAAAGCAGATGCTCGTAAAAAGCTACACTACAAATGAAAGATACAAACCACGTTAAACATCTCATTGAATTAAGGAATGGAAGCTGGAGTTGTTCACATTTTACTTCTATAATTATTTAATTAGAGAAGGCATTATAAATACAGATATTTTTTTCTGAAAACATGAAGATGAGGAGAAATAGTCTGACTAGTTTGATATATTTGCAGGGATGCAGACTTTTGTAAAAATGGTCATCACTGTCTACTTATTTTTACTGTTTGGCAATATTGCGTTTCATGCTTCCAAACTTTTTAAAATGACTGTTAAAAATAAAATATAAAAAAATCCTGACCCTATTCTTCTATTTTGTTACAAAATAGACTTGATAAAATTTACAAGAAACTGCAAAAAACCCAACCTTCAAAACTAATATAGCATTAGTAATAAAAAAAATCTTTTAATTATTCATACCATAATAAATATGTACATTCTCAATAAAGTATAAAGAGCTACAACCTTTTCTGAAAAATTTTGAAGAAACTGAACCCCAATGGATGAGGAACTGTTAGGATAAGAACTTAAACCTGGCTCCGAACTCTGCACATCCTCACCAACACTCATCACTCAATCATATTTCCTGGCAGGAGAAGGAGAGAATCTTCTCAAATCTTCAGTTAGAATGCTAAAATTTTAAGACTGGAGGCAAGATTAAAAAAAACAAAAAAAAAACACAACACACAAACAGAGCACCAAAAAGAAAAGAAGGTGACCACAAGCTGCAGAAAATCATGTATATTTGATGGGGAAGTTACTAAGATACAGTGAAAGTTAAATCATCAAGGCATGGTATTTCAGAGAAGAATTACAATTTAAAGCCAAAGCTGGTTCCTAAACCTGCACCTGTAAAACGAATACTTGATTCCTTTTAATCTTTTTCATACATCTTTAATTGTGACATAACCTGCTTGTTTAAAGGCAATTTTCAGTAAGTTTACTTGATTTCTGCCCTGTTTGCTGTGCAGCATAACAAATGCAGCCAAATACGAACGCATCTATTGAAACAAATGGTTTCCATTCATCTTCCTTTTGTCTTATTGCAATATCTTCTGCTTAAAATGGGAAGACGACCTGTCTGTGTGTTTGTGTACATCTGTATGGATGTATATGTATAACGTATTAGAAATGTACAGGTGAACACCTGCTTTTTTTGTTATGTTTTAAATACGTACCTACACTCATATACGTAAAAGGCATGTGTATTTACATACCTATTACACTTTTAAGTGGATAATATACATGTTTATACCTCTACATGTTCATGTATCTTTACATATACACACACACACACATATATATATATATATATATATATATATATGCGCACGACCCTCCAAGCTCCTTGCCTTACCATGCAGTGCAGTGCTGCTTTCAGGGAAAGTTTCAAAGCGCCTGCACATTTATTTCTGAATAAAAGAAGCAGTTTGAGCTCCTGACCACTATTCTCTAACAAATAATTCTTTGTGGCTGTAATTAAGATGGCTCTGAAAGACTGCTGGGATGTCTTAGTGGTCTGGAGAGCACTCCCCCTCCCCTGAAACAAAATCCTTTATCACATTTTTGAATTAATTATAAAAGTTAAAAATTAAATCTTTCTTGTGTCCCCCATAATAATCCTCCCAGATCAGTTTTTGTCCATATTAATGGAGAACACATCCCTAGTAAGATTTAATTTCAAACTTTTATAATTATGGTTAAAATTAAATCTTACTGTAGCTGTATTACACATTAACATGAATGAAAGCCAGCCTAGGAGGATTATCAATGGTACTCCAGCACAATTTATTTTTAACTTTTGCAATTAATTAAAATCTTTGGATAAAGATCTTGTTTTGGGGTGGGGGAGTCCCTATTAAGATGAAGCCCACAAAGCGTTTCCATTCTTGTCTGGGGTATTGGAGCTGGGAAGGAAAAGGCTGGGAGCTCAGAGAGATCATCCCAGCAATCGCTCATCCCTGGCGGAGCAATACTTAGTTCTGAGCTCCCTCTGCTCTGGAGAAAATGGTAATAACACCCCAAAACAGCAATTTGTTTCTGAAAATGTTCAGCAATACTCTACACAAGCATGGATATAACCTGGCACCGTCTCCTAATACCGTGAGATACACAGGCTGCTTCTGTATTAACAATTCCTAGATTTTTAATACCCTTTGGGAGTCTTTGGATTATTGAGCCTGACCTCCCAGATAAGTCGGGTCGCAGACTTTTCCATGTGAATCTCTGTTGCGGAGGGAATTATTCCTTTCCCCCCCCCGCCCCTGAGCAAGCAGAAAATGTGGAGCGCAGTCCCTCGTCGAGCACGCATTTCCAGAGCATGCCGCGATGAGCGCCCTAAATGGTAATGAAGGTATCGTATCCTTTGGGACCAAACTGGGAACCTCTGCTCGGAAGAATAAGCCTCGTCACACGCCTTGCAAGGGAGGGTTCATCAGCTGCCTTCGGGTGAGGCACGTTAATGGCTGGATAGCACACAGGTTAAACCTCCGAAAGGGACACAACGACGAATTTCACAAATTACTTGTAATTTCAGCTGTGGGCATCATCCCATTAAGTTCTCCTCTTTCTTTCTTTCTCAGAAAAAAAATATTTCTAAGGATAAAACGAGTTTGCCTTGACTTACTTTATTTTTTTTTTCCCCCAAGCAGAAATGAACGCAGGTAGCAACACACCGGGCGGCACAAGGCGTCGTAACGCACCGGGCGGCACAAGGCGTCCCTCACACTCAGCTTGCTGCACCAGCAGCAACCTGTCAGACAAAAAAAAAAAAAAAAAGGGGGTGAAGCTCCCAGGGAGCTTGGTCTTCAGAAATGCCAAGTCCTCGCAGGGCTCAGCCTGGTCTCACCGCACACTGAAAGTTTCACAGCACCCTGCTCTGCTTCAGATAAACTACAGCACCCGTGTGAGCTGCCTGCCATGGAGCAATTGGAAATGCGGGATTTTCTTAGAATCGTAGGGTTGGAAGAGACCAAAAGACCCTTAAGTTCATCAGGTCCAACTGTAAACCTAATACTGCCGAGTCCACCACTAAACCACGTCCCTGAGTGCCGAGTTCTGGCACCAGCTGAGGATGAGTAAGATTTTTAAATAAGTAAATCGCAATAATATTGTGTTCCTCAGAGAAGTTTCTTCAGTCAACTGCTTTACTCCTACAACATCAAGCATATCCTGCACTACTGAAAAGTCATGTTAAGTCATAACTTATTCAAGTTCTCTCTGAACAACACAAGGTTTGCAATAAGGGCTCTGCAGCACCTGGATTTTATAAAATTGTTTGTTTGCAATCAGTTATGCATCGTTTCCACCATTACATGCATGCTTTTGCAAATGGATAACCCCTCCTTGAAAGTGACTTTTTTCAATCACCAGCCTTCAGCTAAGGTAATTGTAAGATGACCTTCATGCACCCGAATAGCTGAAACGGCCTAAGACCCCACTCCACAGCCAGGTCAGTCCTTAGGGCAAGGATGGACCCAGAGCACCGATGGATAAAGGGTTTTCTGAAGATGTGAGCGTCTTAGAGAAAAATAAGCAGAAAGACAAGGGAAGCTGAGAAAAAACCAGGCACAGCGAGAGAAACAGTTGTAGCCAGACTCTGAATTAAAGCTATGAAAGGGATCATACTTGGCTGGAAATGAAAATGCTGTCTCCTATACAATTCCTTCGGCAATCAGGAAATGGGAACTTGCCCATTCTTTGAAAATATGAAAGTATTTATATTGCATCAAAAGTGTCTGATTCCACTATCATGTTTTTCTTCTAAGACAAATCACAGAGCTCAAAAACTTTGGCTAACCTCATTCTTTCTCTGTGATTTGCTTTAAGTTACACTAGGAGAATATCTCAGTTGAGGATTTTGGGGGGCTGCAATTTTGTTTCCCAGACAGTAGCACCCAAAAAAAAAAATAGAAGTTTTATGAGAAATCCACAAGACAGGATCTGATTTTAAACATGGGGAGGGGAGGCAGGAGGAGAGAAGACATAGCCTTGCACATCCACCTTGGAATTCCAGCAACATTGCAACCAAGACATTAACGGCTTTTGTACAGTGAGAGGCTGAAGATTCCTTACTAACTTCTGAAGGAAATAATTCTACTTCCTTTTTGTGACGTAGTTAATTATCTGTATGCATTCACTCATTAATCAACTAGAGTTCGTTTAGGAGAAAAGGTGGAAACATCTCATTTTCAGTAATTGCTAAGCGCAGTATTGAATCTTCAAGAGAAGAGAAGCTTATTCATAATACCAATAAATCCATATATATACACATTCATATAGAGGTTCTTTTTGTTTTTTCTTTTCCTTCTCCAAATGAAAGATTATCCATATCTGATATTTCCATGTAGGAATATTGTATTCAGTCCTCACATAAAAATTCTGTCAATTATGACACAACATGGAATAAACAGTTCTACAAAGGAGGATTAAAAATCACTTCATGAAAGTCTGGGCTACCGAATGAGACTTCATAAATGAGGTTTTCTTAAACAATCTTCTCCTGATCTGCAAATACCCCTCCCAGTTATCCGGAGACGGCTACTGAGGTCATTTTCTAGTTCTCCTCCTCTATTAGCCCAGGAATAATGGTCTCCCCAATGTCGTGCCAATAGGCTTCATTTTCCACTATGTTACTTTCAAAGTAGTTACCGACATCTAAGCAAAATATAATTTCAAATGTGAAAATACAACAGCAAACAGTTCACTTGTAGCTTTTCTTTCCCTTCCTTGCATATTGCCCCGTGTACTCTTGACTAACTGAAAGCCATAATTATTTACTTTAGGGAGTCCTGTAGAGCCATGTCATCATGAGTGCCGATGAATTTTCTGGGAATGACTTGAAATGTTTCCAGTTAAACTCTAGACTTAACATCTCAAGAAGAAAAAATAATGTTTCTACCACGTATTTTATTAAGCCCTTTAGGTCCTTTTACAAGAGAGGAAATACCAATTAACGTATAATTTAGCAGAACAAAATATTATCCCATTTCAACCAGTACCCACTTCCTTGAAGTTTATTCAAGCATTAATAACCATTTAATGCAATTTAACTACACTGAGGTATCCGTTACATTAATATCATATATCCATCAGGAAATTAGAGTTTTGTCTCTATGAATTTTGTATTACAAGAAAGTCTTTATAATTTTATTCTGCACTTTATGGTGGCTAATTTAAGTTTTAAAATGGTTCAGATAGCTTCCCAGTCTCTCTCTTCTACAGTGTAATATGACTAACAAATTGTTACTGATGTTAAAAGATCATGAACACATCATTTATTAAACAGGGCTGGAGAGAAAAGTTTCAAAGAAGAGTGCATTTCCCATAAAATCCCTGTGTTTTCAGGACCTTACGTCCAGCCTTGGGAACAACCTCCGTGGATTGGGATGCTCAGGATTCTGGGCTCCACACAAGTGGAAGCAAACTCAGAAAATATACTCAGCACCATGAAGAACTGAATCCCACAGTTTAAGGAAACTCCCTGCCCACCCTCCAGTAATCTTTAACACGGACATCAGGCTGCAAGTGTAATAAGAAAAAGATTTCCTCCGTCCTACCTGGTCTGGGCATTAGGGATCAGTAATGACCACGAGAAAAAGGCCAGTTGGGGTTCAATGATAACCCAAAGGAAGACAGCAAATCCTCTTAAAACCCTCAAACATGGGACAAGCACATGTAGGTACAGCTCCTCTGAAGTTTCCTCAGAGAGACATACAGTTTTGGTTATTTCAGCAGCAGTTTGTTCAGCTTTTTAACTTAAAAGGTGTTTTTACTTTTTGCCTTTGTCAAAATACCAGACTCTACACCCACAGCAGCAGAAAACAACCAGAAATAAATTCTGAGACAATGTAAATTATCTACTAATTAAAAAAAAAGATAAATCTCGCTATTTAAGATTGGACTGGTATTTAGTGTTCAATTCCACCCCACAGGTTTTTTCTGAAACTGTGCCCAAATTGCTTAGTCTTCCTGTCCTGGTTAAAGAGGAATAAGAACACTGATTTGCCTCTTCCAGGTTTGAGAATTTAAAGCTTTTTGTTTCCAAATCCTTTTCTTAATAAGTATTTGCTACGCAGCAAATTTTTATATATCTTTATATACATATATATTTGTGCATAGCAAGAGGGGCAATACATCTTCATTCTGGATGGTATTATTTATTAATTATAGAATAACTTCTCTCTTCCTTTTACAAACTCTAAATGCAGCATAACTTCTTTTGGACACACATTTTTTCCACTCACCCTACGAATGTTTTTGCAGGAAAACTATCTGACAAGAAGAGATGGGTCAGGTGCCGCACGGGGTATTTGCCAGCAGTGTCCTACATCTGTCTTCTCCTACTGCTACACCCCTGGATGACACCCTGCACATCAGCTGGTTGCAGGTGACTCCTTTGGTAGTTACATTTATCACCTCCTCATGCCACTAGAAAATCATCTTGCACTTTTCAAGCACCAAGGATCAAATTATACAGAGAAGAAAAGAGTTACGTTATGCCATAACCATACTGGAGAAGTTCTCCACGTGTTGGTTTGACGGTCAGTAGATCTGGACGAGCTACACAAGAGACAGTAAATGTTCAAGCATTAGACAAGTAGCTGAGATCTGTGGAAATTGTCCCATAAAGTGGAGTTTGAGAGCCAGGGGCGGCGGGAAGGGAGCAGCACACTGAGCAGAACAACACAGATAACACAGAAATCAAGCTGGAGACTCTCCCCGCTGGTAGCAAAGTGGTGCCACCACTAAGGTTTCCAGATAAGTGCAAATTCCCAGTGCTCAGATTATAGCCTAGGCTGTTCGAGTGAAGAAGTCTTCTCTAAACAGCCTTTAAATACATAAGCGGTGCCAAAAAATATCCTGCCTTTCATGTCTCATCCAACAAGTAGAAGTAAGCTTGCAAAACTCTCAATAGTCACCAAACACGCAGCAGCATAATGCTGCTACTCTTGTAATTTCACTGCAGTACTTAGAAATAACCTACACTGGAAAAATACTCCACTGCCCAAGCACTGCTTCTCCTCATCCTTTTTCCCCGCACAATATGTTTTTTCTGTGTCAGAAAATTACAGATTCTGAGAAGACGAATTTTCCTGGGGTGCATTACTCAGTCACCTGCACGCTTAAATGAGATGGTAGAGAGTGATAAGAGAGCCTATATTAAATTTCTTTTACTGACAGGATCACTATAGAATAAAAAAAAAAAAAATATATCTGTCACGTTGTTGATATGAATCTCCTCCTTGTTGTGCCTTTTGGCATCCGTGGATAATTAAAGAAGCCTGAAACTGCTTTTTCTGCAAGTTCTTTCAAATTCTTTAGTTCTTTTTATTTGTCCAGCAGGCTTTGGTCTTGTTAAACTTTGCCTATGAAGGGAAGGAAAAATAGGCCCAATATATTTTATAATTCCAGAAGTGTTATCTGGCCAGAGGGAACCGGCAAGAGCCTTTGGTGGGAGATTAAGCGGTAGCAGAGAGAGCAGCTTCACAATGCAACTGAGTTTAAGACTCGGAGGAATAACACAATTCAGATATTATAAATGTGTGATTTTTAATTGTTTGGTGCACATGAAATGTCTTTCTGTGGTACTAGTGACAGATGGGCAGGACACCTTAAGCATTTGTGTGGAAGTAGTCCAATGGTACCATTTAATCCCAGAAAGCAGCACGGGGCATGCACAGAAAACTTGAAGTTGACAATCCCTTTATCTGTATTATCAATCCCTTTATCTGTATTATAAAGCACTATCACAATCAAAAAAATACACCATTGTGATATGCCAGCGGGAGGAAAACTGCCAGACACCAAAATAAAATAAGAATTACCAGTATCTCATGTGTTACAGTGATTTGTGATAGTATAAATTAATAATATTGCTGTATTTAAGTAAACCCTAGAATTAAATTGTGATTATACCAGAAGTTCCCACCTAGGTCCCAGTTAATGATCTTATCAATAAAGTTTGCTCGGACCATCTCTACTTTAACCACTCCTAAAACAGAAAAGATATTTATTTACCAAGCCTCCGCCTTTAGCACAAAACAGACCACAGAAATACCATCGACGTGGGAAGAAATAACAAGCGGCCACTGGGATA
Source organism: Larus michahellis (assembly GCF_964199755.1). Classification (NCBI taxonomy): domain Eukaryota; kingdom Metazoa; phylum Chordata; class Aves; order Charadriiformes; family Laridae; genus Larus; species Larus michahellis. The sequence goes on from NC_133902.1 coordinate 57,268,113, forward strand.
GCCTACTTTACCTAAAATTCCCCTTCTACTTTAATGAACTTCAGCAGAATTCTAAGCAATTCCTTAGTCCTGCGAAGCACACACACGTGGGGTTTGTGATCTTCTTTGTATAAAGTTTTTTCACATCTGTTCAATAGGGGGAAGAAAGAAATAAAGATACCCCGAATTCCTCATTAAAGTCTTCGTAACATTTAGATAAAAATCGGTAATCCCACATCATACCACTGCACTAAATCACTGTAACAATAAAAAAAAGCTTTTTAATGTAATCATTAATTAATGCTTCAGATTGCAGGTCACATTTGTTGTATCTACTGGCATTTAATCCAATGCTATAGGTAAAATATAATTCAATGTGTCTTTCGGAGAAAACCCAGATATTTTCAGTATCTTACACCGTATAATAAAATCAAAGTAATATACTTCCTCGGGAATTTTTTTAAAGAAGTCTCGCCCAGAAAAAAATCAATACTCAAAATATTACTGTGCAGAATTATATCATTTGTGATATACAATATATTGCAGTAGAGTGCAGTATCATTAGCTCATTTAAGCATGCTTAAAAATAAAATTAAATTGTGCTTTTATTTTCTAAATATTCTATTGAGAAAACTACAGTTCAGAGAGACATTAGTGGTTTATGACAAAAAGATGTAGTTTGAGCATAGTTTAATATGTCACAAGCTTTGCAGATTTCTATTCTAATAAAATCCACACATGAACTTCTAATAAAAGCTCCATATGCAAGAAAAAACAGCCAGTTTACGCAGTTTATATTGTTAAAATGGTACACCAATAAAATGCAAGAAGCATTAAATTCTTTCTTGAAGCAATATAAAAAATGGGAATATTGGTATGCATGCCACTATTTAAAATATTTTCTTTATAATATGTTGGTTTTCCTTATCAGACGTGCTGAATGGCAAATGGCACAGAGACAGGCTTATGAAATTTCAGTCTACAGCAATTTTTACCACCAACACAAATTATAAATAAGTTGTTCCTTTTGTCAACAGCATTCTTCAATAAACTAATTGTATTACACTAATGAGACCTGGGTTGGGAAACGTACTGAGGTTCCCATGCCCCAGGTCAGAGGGGACTGAAAACATCTTGAGATTAAGCACATCTGCTGCCCAAGACGGGCAGCTGCGCCGCTTGGTCAACCCAAAGAGCACCAGCGACAGAGGCAACCACGCACTTGACCTCACACCTGGAGGTAAAGCATCACCCCATTGACCACAAGGCAAGGAGGAAAGTAGGGGCCATCCCCCTTCCCTTTGCCCCCGCCCCAAAACAAACTCTTGCTCTGTGTTTTCACATGGTCATAGAATAATTTATACCAACTTGTGTGTCACTGAATACATACATACGTCAATACATACTATATTACCACAGCAGGTGGAGATCAACGATATGAGTTATTTTAAAATTATCCTTTCTATGGCCATCGGGACACCAGAGACTGTTGAACATAATAAAACTTCGCTTTTAATGGAAACTCCCCCTGTACAACTGAAAATAGTTTCCTTCTCTAGCCACCAATTCATTTTTCCATTTTCTTTCCTCATTCCAGAGAGTAACCAAGGATAACTTCCAAACCCACTTCAAAAGGGACCCACCTTTTTATCTAGAAGACAGAGCCTTGCGACACAACATAGCTCAAAATCAAGAGAGCTTCTACGGCAATCTTCAGCACCAACAGGCACTATGGGAAGTGAGGCACAAAACATACATTCTTCTCTTTGTTTTACGCATTTACTTATATTTATCTCGGAGCATTTGCATTGTTTGAGCAGAAGAGGCTTGCTTTCACACCTTTTCGTTCCCCATTTCCGTGTAACTCAGATGGTCTAAAAGCCGCTTTGCATGAATTCGCTGGATATCAACTGTCCTGCAGCAATCATTTTAGGAATGGGACACAATTTTTAACAATTTCATATATGTAAAATATAGACTAAATTTCTCCGTAGAAACACCCGTATAATCTTCAGTGACACTAACAGGTTTTACAGCACACAATTGAGAGGATAGAGAAGTGAAAATTCCCATCTATTACAGCAGATGAGAAGCCAGAGAGGTTAAAAATGTAACTTTCCTTAGATGTTAGTTGGTTAGTTTATCCTGCACGTTATTTATATTACTAGAATCACAAAGTATAGAAAATTTACTTGATATATACAGGAAAGCACAATTTTTCTGAGCCATTTCAAAAGTTATCTGTTCCATTGCTGCTGGGTTTTGTGCGTCTAACGAAGAGAAATATGCAGTATGGAAACATACATTTTTGTCACGAATTTCATCAATCCATCATTTCAAAATTTTTTTCATCAGCCTTGTTTCAAAGATCTCATTGGACCTACAAGAAAAAGCCTAACTAAATAAATTCTGGAAATAAATGTCAAAGAAAAGAAAAAAAGAATCACAAGTGAGACCTATTGTTCATCGGTCTGAAGGCTGACAACGCCCTTGGGGAGCAAAACATGACACAACTGCAACGTTTCAAGATAAGAATGACCTTAGAATGATCCATTCTGACCTCTGCATAAGCCAGGCCCATAGAAATGCAAGCAGTAGTTTGGGGTTTTTTTTTATTAAAAAAAAAAAACAAAACACCACAACCCAAGCGTTCTTAACTTACATAATTTTTAGCAGTAAACTTTGATTAGGAGTAGGAAAAAAATCCAAACTTGAGTTGGAGAATTCCCATAATCCGCCTGCTCCAGGCAACTCAATCCCAGTGGCCAGTTGTTGAGGCTTTTCCAGGGAATCAGAGGAAGCAATGAATCCCAAAGCATTTTCCTTAAGTGATTTACACTTCTAGAGATGCGAGATGCAGCAAGCATTAATTGGAATACAAGAAAGACTGATCAGAGAAGGAGTTTTTGAAATGCTCCGTTCAAGGAGCCTGGGAGTCTGAATTTGTTTCTTCCCCCATCACCATTGGCAATGCATCTTGTTGTGATGAATCAGCAAAGTACTGATAAGAAATTAAAGATTCAATAAGTTATTTTATCACTGTAAAGCACTGTGGGAGAACAGAGTGACACGTTCGCTATGCAGTTCTGCTGTAGCTATACAAGAGTTCAAGTTATGAGTTCCCAAAAAACTTTTCTACAATTGCTTTTATAATCTCTTTCTTTTAATATTCACTTTTTGGGCTCTAACTTTAAAATTCTCTCTAAACCTATTGAGAAGCAGGAAAATAAAAAAGCAAGAAACCCAGGGATTTTACACTAGAAGCTATAACTGTGAAAGTTTTTTGAGCAGTTCTACCGCTAAAAAGCGGAAGGGAGAGAAAGCTGAAATTTAAAAGTGTTAACGGGAAATAGTCCCTTTGTTGAATATATTGAAGAAAAAGCACTGATATGGAACTTCTTAGGGTGCTTTCTAAATTCTTTAATACCTCATGGCATGATTCACAGCTTCTGTTTTCTTACCAGAGCTTTTCGAGAACTTTCCTTTCCAGACATCGCCTGAAGTTTTCTCAGGCATGTGAATGGGATTTCTCTTTGCCAGATAGTTCTGCTACACATTCTCCTCTTTGAAATAACCCTCCATTAAGCATCCTTGGGTGCCGAGTAGTTAATATGGTTGAGATTCTGGATATTTGATCCTGGTTTTGACACAGGGGAAGAATTAATCCCTTCGTCACTCACAATTCACACGCATTCGTTCAGGACTATGGGATGTGTTTGTTTTCTTTCCAAAGATGATAAGTGTTTCTTGGAAATCCGAGAGTTTTGCTTTTTGGGTGTTTCATTCAAAACCTGTGTCATAGTCCTCCTCATATCCTGTAAGTTTACTTATTTATTGCTCCTTTACAAAAAAATCTTTACACAACAGTAATGCACAGTCATAATCATCTGTTCTCCAGTAGCTGGACATCAAGCTGATGATACTGCCTTGAGGTATGTTAGTGTGTTTGGGCTTGCTTTTTTTTTTCTTTTTTTTTTTTTTTTAGTCACCTCATAGAATTTTTGCTTTTTGTGCTATTTCTGCAGCACCACCTCACATTTTTTATTTTACCCATCTGGCTTCTGGTCTCCACCTCAGCGTTAGGTTAGATGCTCACCTTTGTGGAGACTGTTATTGGCACCTAAAATATTATACTCAGAAGTTAAGGCGGCTTTTATGGGCCCAGCTCCATTTCAGAGCTCTATGCTACTGACAATCACACACTCTGTGCTATAAGAATCCTTCCGAAGCTGCGTCCTGGGTTGAGTAATGTCCAAATTAAAATTCTAGGAAAAACAGGCGGAAGTTTCATAGAAGAACCCAGGCAGACAAACATGTGTTTTAATTTAGTGAGCAGATACAGTTTAAATACTCATTCCCATCAACATCTCAAAACCACAAGTGGGAATACAATACAAAAACTGAAACAACTTTTCTTTCTTTTCCCCGGAACGTGCAATGAGTAAAGAGGAACAAACAGTGGTCGCCGCACGTTTCGTCTCGTATTTTCCAAAGAGGAGCCTGGGTGCACACACTACGTCCTACATGGTCCGTAAACCTCACGATTCCAGGAAGACTCCAATTCACCGTGCATGCCCTGACCGTGCAGGCGCTGTCTGAGCGGCAGGTTGGACGCTTCCTGGAAACACAAGCCTCACTGCACTTGTCCTCTGCAGATGCTATTTCTAGGATTTCCAGATGTCCAGGGGACCATTTGGATCTACTGCTTTTCCCAGACTGTCAGATGTCCAGGAATCCTGAACAAATGCGTTTAAGTCACCTAATTTCATGCAGACAAAATTTCTAAGTGGGGAAATAAAAAAAATAAAATAAAATAAAAAATTATCTGGGGAATCTCAAACATATGCCAGCCCTACACTCTTTGTATTTCTGAAAAAGGAAGGAACAGTAAATGCTTTTTCAAGACAGTGATTGTCAACGCTGTTAAAACCATGAAAATCTATCGTAAACACAGCACTCATCTAGCAGAAACTGAAGTTGAAGGGAGAGAAGTGAGGTGGAAAGCAGAAAAAAAGAATGAAAAATAAACAGTATGACGTACCAACCCCAATATGTTACGCTGTTGAGCTGGAAGGAAGATAGTTGAAGTTGCTTAAATAAGATTTTTTTTTTTAAATAAGCCTTTGCCTTTCATTAATGATTTTGCCATAAAGAGTAGGAGCATGGTGAAGTCTGCTGGCAAGACAAAAAGTGGGTATCATTCATTCACAGAAGGGTAATAACGTTTCCTATAAATGTATTACGTATCCTTGAGGACCAGATTACTATAAATGTAATTAAATACAGTCACATAAGCACAAGTTCAAGGTGGCATATTGATCCTAGGCAAAGCAGTAGCAGATGAGGAACATGACTGGTCAGGACAACAGAAAGGTAAGTGAAGAAGAGATCTTAAACTTGGCACAGATATAGAATCATAGAATGTGTTGGGTTGGAAGGGACCTCTAAAGGCCATCTGGTCCAACCCCCCTGCAGTCAGCAGGGACATCTTCAACTAGATCAGGTTGCTCAGAGCCCCATCCAGCCTGGCCTTGAATGTCTCCAGGGATGGGGCCTCCACCACTTCTCTGGGCAACCTGGGCCAGTGTCTCACCACCCTCAGTGTAAAGAACTTCTTCCTAATGTCTAATCTAACCCTGCCCTGCTCTAGTTTAAACCATTGCCCCTCGTCCTATGGCTACATGCCCTTGCAAACAGCCCCTCCCCAGCTTTCTTGTAGGCCCCCTTCAGGTACTGGAAGGTCACTACAAGGTCTCCCCGGAGTCTTCTCCTCTCCAGGCTGAACACCCCCAACTCTCTCAGCCTGTCTTCGTAGGAGAGGTGCTCCAGTCCTCTGATCATCTTTGTGGCCTCCTCTGGACCTGCTCCAACAGGTCCATGTCCGTCTTTATATGTATATATATAGTTTATGTCTATATAAATGGGTATAAACTTGCCATCATCGAGTTTAGGCCGGGTACCAGAAAGCAGTGGTTGAGCACAAGAGGAACATCATTCCTCAACGGCTGCTCAGTGCTCCACACCATGGGGAAAGCAGCGGAAGGAAAACCCTCAACTAGTTTCAAGATAGAGTCTAACACATTTATTAGCAAGATCTTAGGATGCGGGGTGTTTTTTTGCAGCAGCCAAAAATAGAGACTAAGCTCAGACTGCGTCATTAACTTGCCTCAAAAATCAGTGTTAAAATACTGGGGAAAACACTAAGATTTATTACAGTATAAAAACTAGAAGTTGTTATACTTTCCTAGAAGAGAAGAAAGAAGTTACTAGGAAGGTTATAAACCTTATCGAGGATAAATAGCAAGACTCTTCTGTGCACAGAGAGGTTGGGGAGGAATTTCAAAAACAACTTGAACACTGCTGACTGAACATCTTTTGCATGATAAGGACCAGATGGAAAACCCATGGAAGAGACCAAATGAATTCACTTGCAAATTGTCATTTAGCATTAATTACGCCCAGAAAGCTGCCTCACATTGACGTTTGTATTACCAAATACTACAACATGAATACATCTACGTAAAAGTTTATAATCAAACCCATGCAAAAAAATTTAAATATTGCAATGCTGTAAAGAGATTAAAGATATGATTTTAGTTAAGTATTTGGGTTTGCAGTAAAACATTTCACCATTATGCCACGTGTGGTTTTTCTGCTTAACTGCAATCTACAAAAACCCTGTAATAACACAGCTTTCTGATTAACCAAACAACTAATAACTGAGAAGACATAGTGACTAGCTATCATCCTTATGTAAATAAGGAAAGCTTATTTTTGCTCACTAATAGCTGCACATAACAATGAAATGCTTTTAATAAGTTTTAAGAGGATAAGACCAAGAAATCAATTTGGTGAATGCCCTTTTCGATGACCGCACACCATGTCTGCGGCTGTAGCATGACATGTTTGCATTGTTATTTGGCTGTAAACAAAATGAAAAGATCTGTCATTGAAATTTAAACAGAGAGACTGGTTACATAAACTGAAACATTCTCAGCCCCAGTACAGTACAATCAACAGTCTGAAGAGACTGTACAGCTAAACAAAGTTTGGGGATGTTTTTGGATAGGGGAGAAAGATTAATAACCAGAAAATAACTCTTGGCTGCCGTTACAAACTCTCCGGAATATAATTTAAAATTTGAGTAAATCCAAAGATTGATGTTCAAGCTTATGAAATAACCATTTTTTCCACAGTGTTGAAACACGCACCCACGTGGAAACAAATCTTTTTGCTAGCCAATTTTAACAGAATATACTGCTTTTACCAAAAAAAGCAAATTAAATAAATCTGACCTATCTGTTCTCCTGGATAATTGTAACCGCGGTCAGCAAACAACAAATCTTCTATAAATGGTCATCTTTCCAAATTACACTGGCTTCAGAACGTGCTTGATTAATTGCACAAACGTTGCGTGCCTACAAACGCAATTTGTCCGTGGGGACCAACAGCGGATGCCCGGGACATTCCCGGCAGTCACGGGGAGAGGACTTCTCTCTCTCCCCGCCTGTGTTTGTTGCAGGTAAACAACACTGCACTTCATCACAAGGCCTCGCTCTTCCCTCCAGTCCCAAACAGAGTGTCACCCTGCCCCTAAATGGAAATATTGGGACGACTGGGATGAGAAGAAGCGAGCTTGGAGAAGTCAACTTTTAGGAGAAGCTTCCCCTCTCTAACAGCATCTCCTGCTGTCGGCAGGAGGGTGGGAGGTGAGCGCCCCCAGGGCTGGAGCCAGATGTCAGACTCAAATCCCAGTGCCTGGCGTCCCGGGAGGGCTGGCGCCGGGTCATCAGGCTTTTCCCAGCAGGAACCAGCGCGGGGTTCCCTCGACTCTGAGGCTGGATTCTAGAGCAGACGGACACACAGACAGACCGCTCCGGGCGTTGAAATCATCACATGCAAACCCCATGCAATAAAGGCGTAATGCTCACTACCGTTACTCAAGTATGTCGGAGTAAACTGAGCTCTAGAAGTGGGAATGATGAATCAGAGGCGGATCGACTCTTCTACAGTATCTCTCTTCTTTTTTGGAACGTAGTAGCATTTAACAAATTCAGATTAAATTTTTACAAGTGGCATGTTGTTTCTAAACGGTCTTTCTTATGCGCGATTGAAACATAATGCCCATAACTCCATCAAAAATACATGAGACACCTTTTTCTGAGTTGCCAGGTATTTCTGACCGAGAGCAGCAAATGGGTTACATGGATATTTCCACTGAGACACTGGAGTGAAGCACAAAGAGTAATCAGAGAGGCTGTTACAAGCCCATCTAACTGCACTCTTCCTTCACCTTCAGGAGTAGCAGCCATCCTATTATAAATACCGGGGGGGGGGAAGGATCTCAGAGACAGAGCTGATAAGCAAGGAGCTGTGCACAGATAAGCTGGCTACACCGCTTCCTGCAAAGCAACCAACACCTCCTCTCCATAACTCCTGGGACAGGCACGTGATGTACAACATAGAGCATGGTTTTAAGCCTGGAAAGAATCAAAGTGCTCGTGCTTAGAGGTACGAGATACAATATTTGAATTGCACGGACTGGAGGTACTTGCTGCTGCCCCGCATCCTCCCGAGCTCACACAGGGACGCATCGACGGCTCCCACCCTCCCCGTCTAGCCCTGATTTTACTCTGTTTCTCCATCAAAGACAAAATGAGATCCACATTCCCTTCTGTTTTGGCAAAGCCTCAGCAGCTCGTTGTGTTTAGCAAAGCCATTGGAAATTTAGAACCAGGTCCCGTTTCATTCCAGTTGTATATGCCCAAAAGAAAGTGGAGGTTTTGATAAATGGTCCCGTTTATGGCACATCTCTAGTTTCTCCTCTTTTCCCTACAATACTACATCACAGTTCAATTTGATTAATACTGAAAAACATTTCAGAGCATATACATCTACCCACCCAGTCAACCATATCAGAGGACGAAAAAAGAAAACACATGTTAATAACACAAAAAGATATGTAGCTTAGAAACAGCAGTAAATGTAAGATAGCAAAAGGAATTTTAGGGTTTGCTGAGGGTTTTTTTTCTGCCTCCAAAAGAGGTGAAGACTTTCTTCACAAGAAGAATAAGTAGAAGAAGGAGCAAGATAACACAACCCTTAGATTTTTAGAATGAAGCATGTTTTTTACAGTATGATTTAAAAACTTTTTAAGGTATTAAAATCACTGTATTAGTCACCTGAGGTATGTGAAAAAATGGAAGCTATCCTGAAAGCTAAGCCAGTCACAGCATAAAGTTAACAAAAAGTCGCTGTTTTGCAGAATTTAGAACATTACACATGCGCATTGCCCAGATTGACAACATGAGCTGGAATGGTGCCAGAAGAGCAGCTATGATTTATTAGGTCTGTAGCACTTAATCCAAGAAATAAAAAGGACTTACGTGACAGATGAGCGTAAATGAACTCTCGGGTCAGACGTTCATTTCTTAAAAATTAAAATAAAATAGGACTGAAGCAAGATATTGTATAGCTTTAATATACATTAATGTATTACATATTTCCTAGTGTACTTTTGAATTTCTGAGTTTTAACCAACTACAAAACGGTTATTACTTTTTTAAAGCCAGACTAGTTTAAATAAATATTTACCAAATCCCATCACGTCATACTGCCCTTCCCTGGTAACATCATCATGGATCAGAAAACGTTTACAAAGAATTAGGACAGAGGCTGAAACCCTGACCCTACTGAAGTCAACGACCAAATTCACATTCTCAGCAGAGATGTGTGGAGTTTCATGCTAAACCCTCTCCTCTTCGACAGTGTCAAGCCATGAAGGAGGGGGGACCATTTACATCATGCCCGCAGAGATCAGAATCTGCCCACAGGGCCAACTAGTCTTTATAGCTAAGCACGGTCTGACTCGACACCAGTAATAAAAAGGTACTTGACTTCCTACACGCACCAGTACCACGTTCTACCACAGTTTTCTTCTCAAAAGAATGGTAGTAGATCCACAGTGTACATACTTCTGGAAGACTAGGGAGATTTTAATGGGAACACAGTTTTATTCTTTGTGACTCTCTGGTCAAGCCATAAGCTGTTGTGCTTTGAGGTTTAGTCACCTGAAACAGAATAACTTTTTTTTTTCCCCTCCTATCTAATGTATTGATAAATCATTTTCAGCACATAAATTCCCCCATAAAAACTTGATCAGAAAGCAAGAAAAGGTACAGTAAATAGCCAACAGCATGCTAACCTGTGTGGTTTGATACAGCTGAACAAGCTGTGAAAAGGGATATTGTTCCTTTAATAGAACGACTCAAATGGTGCTCAAAACAGATTGGGCTGACAATTTTTGCAACCTTGGTGTCTCCTCCAAGATTTACAATGGCACAGCTCCCCTTTTTAGCAAATTAAACCTTGTGTCAAGGCTTAAAATTAAATCCAAACTTCTTTTCTTCTCTGTACAGAAGGAACAAATTGGCACCACATGCCGGTAGTCAAGGAGTGCTGATGGGAAACAGAGTGAAGTGAGCGCCCTCCAACCTGGAAGGCGTCACTAGTCAAAATCAACTGGGATAAACAGTCAATTCCACTTAAAGTTTGACATATAAAGGCTTGTAAGATAGAAACATTCAAATATAAGAATTCTTCTGTACCACACAAACCTGTCTCAGTGCCAACACTTAAACTTTCTGTGCTGTGCAAGCACTTTGTGGAAATCTGCCTTTAGTATAGTTTGATGTTATAAGATCCTGTGTTGCCAAAGCCTGTTTAGTTTGTTCCAGAGAGCAAAAAAAAGGAAATACAACAGAGACCCAGAGTGCGTGAACGGCAGTGACTTCATATCATATTGCCTACTGTTACCAATATAATTTTTTTCATTATTCAGGATTTGCTTTTATAACATTTTAAAGCTTACTCAGATATACCAGATAAAATAAAAGGGTATTTCTAAGGATGGACATTCGAACTGCTTCACATGGGCAGAAACGCAAGAATAGCTTTTACAAAACTACACAAAGGCCAGACTTCCCTCCTCCTCATGCGATTGTTTTGATGATTGCTGAAGCAGGGCCCATGTCTAATCCACCCTGAAATCCACTTTGCCCACCGTTTGCATGTAAAAGCAACCCTACTTTTCCCAGGTCTAGAATCAAATTCAGGCCAGGCGCTTTGATACGACTCTCAAACGTTTAGGAAAAGTTTCGCTGTCAGATGTCATCTGCTTAAGTAACCGGCATAGAAGCTGCTGCAGGAAAGGGCTCTTTTAAAAATATAACAAAAAAGTTGAATAAATCTAATTTTTAAAGCCCCTTTATCTTTTATGTTAACTACGTAGATAGGAGATGTTGTTCGAGAGCACACAGCAGAATCATCAGCTCACAACCCAGCACCACCAAGGTACGGACACTTAACCACAGAGAGACACCGCAATAAAAGTAAGAGCCTCCAGATCAAGAATCCCAGAATCTTCGCTATGTCCTCTCTAGCTCCCATTAGTTTTGAGGGGATTAATATGAAATGTATTTGTCATAATCTCTCATAGCAATTGATTTTGACTTTCCAGACAAGTTCCATAGCTGCCATGCTAGTGTAAGACCAAATTAGGATGGCGATTGGATACCAAGATGTGCTTCTTCCCTTCTTCATCCCAACTTAATCAGGGATGGAAATAGCCCCCCCCCACATCTGACATACCATCTGTGCACACCCTAAGGTACACAAATAGGGGCTACTAGTGGCTAGAAGTAGCCCCAAAGTTGCAGAGTAGGATTGATGATGCTGGACTGCTAGAGATGGTTAAGGAGTACTGGAACAGGGAGTAAGAATTCATCAGGGTTTTTTCATGCATACCTACATATATGTACGTTAAAAAAAAATCTGAGATTTTAATCGATCTACTTTAACTGTTTCTAACGTGTACATAGGTTTTAAGTTTTCAGGCAAGCTTTTCACATTGACACCTGAGCACTATCTGAGACAACTGCGGGTGCTGCCTCCTGGTAGTGAAATGAGTGTCCGCAAGCAAAGTTTCCTTTCCCTTCATTAGGGCACACCAGCTAAGATACAAGAATCCTACAACACAACCATCACTTCTGAGAAACCTGTAATTGTACAAACAATTCTTACCAACATTTCCAATGTTCGAAAGCAGCAAGCATCGAAGACTATCGACAGTCTTAACACCAAACCACTGGAAAGCCAGACTGGAGGCAGTCAGTTGTCAAGAAGCATTATTCCAAATTACCTACTTCAAAGCAGAGAATATATTTGCAGAGATTTTTGATATGCTCATAAAGGTGGGCTATTCTTTAGTGTTAAAAAAAAAAACCCACCCTCAGATGTAATTTTGTTAAAATATGAAGTTTTCCAGACTAGAGAGGCACAAAACCACAGAGTTACAATTACACTGTAGTGCTGCACGTTAACTGGAAGAAATGACTTGCCAGCTGAAAGGAAAGCCGGACCTTCCCCAGCACAGGATGACGCTCTCAGGTGAGGACCAAGCTATCGGAGTCTCTACTGAGTCCGTAAATCTCTGCTCACCATTCAACCTGTGGAAGCGTTCAAACTCCCCAACCACCACCTTAGAAAACTTGTTTTTTGCTGGTACATAAATATTTCATCGGGATCTTTTCATTCCAGTGGGATAACTTCAGATGGTAGGTACAAAATTTTAAACGAGCATAAATTAAAACGTGCAGCCATGCTGAAGGTTTGCACAGTTTAGCAGGAGCTTTTATTTCATACAGCATTTCTCAGCTAAAGTTGCGTTTATGTTTTGCAGTTCACCTCTGTTTAAATAATAATTATGGTTGTGACATACAATGACAAAAGCCAGAAAAATTCAAAATTAGCCGAGACATACTCTGTCCATTGTTTGAATGTGCTCAGCTGGTTTTGCTTTACTAATACCACCAAGACAGAAATTTTCATTTCCCAAAAACACAAACTTCTGGCAAGAGGTTACAGAGTGAAATAAATCTTATTCTTGGAAGAGATTTTTGTTTGACACCTGAATCATTTCTGCTGGTTTCTCTCCTTTTTTCCTTCTTCAAATGGAGTCTTAGAACTCTAAGCCAAAATACAGAGTCTTAGAGCTAGCACAACAAAAGCTCAGCATCCAATTTCTCCTTCCAAATACGCTCTCCTCCTAAAACGTATCAACAGAGCCATAGCCTTAGTAGCCCGCGCAGAACTGAGCAGAAGGCTTGCCACAGCAAGGACATCTCCTCAAACATTTTGCTATGCAATAGCTTTTTCAGCGGGTGTGGAAGCAAAGGTGTCAAAACACAGACTTTCAGAGCTTCCTATTTTTGATTTAGAAGTTCTAAGATAGATGCACTTCATTTTCATTTCTAGTAGACTGGCAAATGCTAACTGCATCTGACACCGCCAATACTATACATTAAAATACTGAATTTGTTCTACCATGTACCATTTTTTCCTCACCTGTTTTCTCTCACATATTACTCCTTTTTTCTCCCCTTCTGGATACAAGTGAGAAATCCGCGTTTTATGGGTTTATATATACACATTATACATCTCCTGTTTTCTTTTACATTGAGCAAATAACAGAACGTCTTATTATTGACAGAGTGGTTTCACATTGCTATTCTAACACACTGAGGGTTTTCAAGCAAACAGTTTTTCCTCATTCTGATATAAAAGAGCTCCAGATTTTTTTTGTTTGCAATCCTAGATTATTCACAAGATTTTTCCAGTCTCTTCATTAAGTCTCAATCCTATATTTACTGGAGTTAACTGGAAATTTGCCGCCGTGTCTGCAGGTTTACAGTTTTAGTTTAGTGGACTAATTCCAGCGTAATACTATTGTATCTGTTGGGTTATATCCCCCAGGAATTTGGCCCACAGCTTCACTAATTAGTATATGCTATGATAGGACACTGAATTCGCCAAAGCTTTGAAGTGGATCTGCTGAAGCCATCACCTACAGCGAGCTCCCTAAAGACTGAAAGTCTTTTCAACCCAAGAAAGCCAGGCTTTATTTGAATAAAATTAGAAATTTAACTTTCAAATAGAGAAAGCTCAAAGTGACTAGGGAAGGCAGGGCTGAGGTAGAAAGGTTTCTGCACAGCTGTCTGTCCCTGTCCTTGCTTACTGGCTTTATTTTATCTGACCTAAGTCACTTGCAGAAAATTTTGCCCAATTCTCTCTCATCCCAACAAAAGAAACCTCGCAGCCTGCTCTGGGACCTGGCTGGCGCTTCCTGCTCCTCGCTGCTATCTGTGAGCCTCACGGCAGGAGCAGAAGGCTCCTCAATTTGCACCCGCGTCCCACCAGCCCAGCGGTCCTGCTCCATTCACCCTCCAGCCAAGCAGCCTTGCGGGAAGGGACATGCCCTCCTGCACCCAGGGACACAGCCGCCTCCACCACACTGCTCCATCGGCAGCTCCCCTGGGTCCCCACATCGACTAACTTGCCCTCCGCTTTTAAAACACGTCTCCGCTCTATTCTCCCTTCCCACATCCAGAGCTCTTAAGGCGTATGCTTTCATTGGGAAAACAGGAAAATGCAATAAGCTTTTCTGCTTTCTTTCTCATTCCCTTTCCTCCCAGAACGGTCATCCTTACGCCATCGCAAGGTCAGAGGGAGCTCTGCAGGCCACTAGCACCTCGTGCTGGTGGCAGATCGACATTTGTCTCTCAAATCTATAGAAACCACTTAATCTCTGCAGTCCACTGAAACCATTCTTACCCGAAATCTCAAATGATTTCTTCTGAGTTTTTAGTCATAACCAGAACTTTGTAGTCATTTTCATGCGCTACCTAGTCCCTCTTTTTCCAAAAGCCTTATTACGCCCAACAGTTCTTTGCAGTTATTGCCTTGTTTAAGTTGGACAATATCAGCATCACACTGTACAAGCATTGTTTGAGCTTCACCTCTTGCTTCAAACCAGGCTACCCTTAAGTCCTCCACAGTCTTCCTATAAATCTTATCTGAATTACAGCTTTCTTGAAGAGGTGTCACTTTCCAGGCTGTCACCGTTTTATAGCTCTGCACCAGGAACACGATTTACTCTGAATTTGAGAAACGTTAACGCTGTGTTTCAGAATGTGGTTGCAAAGCTCCATCAGCAGCTACTGCCTGGGTTACACCAGCCCCTTCTCCCTTCCTCACCTCTTCTCCTTCTGTCACCAGGGGCAGTTGCAAGGACTGTATGAATCCATCATTTCTACTTCAAACCCACAAATTTCGCCTCTAGTCCACAACTAAGTCCGACTCCCATCACCTATTTACTACAATTTCAAAGTCTTGGGATTTTTTTCCCTCCCTTAATACGCCACACTCTCAGATGTTCTTGCAAATGTGTTATTAACAGCCAGATCATCTAGTGGGAAAATAACAAGAAAGCTGGCTAGTCTTTGATTGTAGGGTCGTTGGTGCTTGTTTGTTTATTTTAATACTTCTTCTAACCTACAGGGATGTCTTTTTACCTTTGTTACATTATTAGTTTTAACAACTGTATTATCTATTTTTGTTGCTTTTGATTCTGTAATTGTTAAAAATCCATTAAACTATAGTAACTGAATAATTTCAGACGATTTCTTTCCCCTTCTTTACGCCCAAGAATCAAGAATTAACTAACAGTTTAATTAAAACAGATAAACTGAGAGAGATGTTAGTTCCCCTGAGAGGATTACATACACATCTGATATTTTCAGAAGAATAACATTTATGAGATTTTAATTATATGCAATGCCATACTTATCGTTTTTCCTCTTCAAAAGACAAAGTGGTCTGTCTTCCTACCTAGATCATAGGCCTAATCTCCACCCGAGGAGGCCAGCGAGGCTCTACAGTGGAAGCAAGGTCAAGTTTTTTCAGAGACAACTTCAGGTACATGGGGGTTGGCTTAAGGAAGAGGTTCCCCACACTGGCACATTACAGACGTCACAATCACACCTGAACACAGCGTTACACCTCAGAAGCTCTGCGACCACTGGCCAAGTAATCACCTGCCACATGCATCCCTTCCTAGATATGGTCTACTAGTAGTGGAAAATTCACGTTTTCCTGAGTGGGGGTGCTCATATTTCAGTTGTCAACAGACATAGAGCTCCAACTCTTTGCTCAATGTTTCAGACGCTACTGCTGTGCCCAGCATGGCTATCGCATGTTATGGCTGTTATTGATATCCATCACGGTCAACACTGGCAGAAGCTCCATATAACGCATGTGCTACAGACGACCGTTACGGTAGCGTATGCACATCAACCTAAGGACTGAAACAGTAAGTGACCAGCAACAGAGCACCAAGGAGAAATGCAAAACATACAAAGCCAAACGCCAGTGTTGTTGGTGCTGGTTCGTGCAGAGCAGACGCTGGTGTCTTTGGCTGCTTGATGCGGGACGCACAGCCCCCAGGAGAGCAGGTCCCAGGGTGCCCAGGGAAAGCAGCATGTTTGAGCACACGGACATCATCCAGCAGTGTGGCACACGCTGGGAGGAAAAAAAACCCACACTATTCCAAACCTGCCGATCACACATGGTCCATTTTCGGCATTAGCCCGTGAGCTCAAATTTTCATACCTTCCTCCTAGAAATAGCTCAGGATGGGGAAAAGCAGCTCCACACCATCTCCAGCTATTTCCCCAAAGCCATTAGCATAGGTATTAGCCATATGGTTCGGACCGACTTTACAGCCTCTGTGCTTGCTCAGCTTGCTTTGGTCTCTAGTAGCGCTAAGATTTGAGGAAAAAGGGGAAAATTCATATTTTTTTTTTAGTTGACGTCATTGTGGAAACCTGGAATCCAGAAGAAGTTGGACCCACCACAACTACTTCAGGTTGGAAGGCTGCTTTCAGAGACTCTTTACTGCAGACACCAATGACAGCAAATTACACGCTTGCCTTGGAAGGCCACCAGATTTTAAAGCTCCAGTGACACATCGATCTCACTCTGCTCCCTACACACCAGACAGCATTTATCTCAAACTCAAAGCTGTGGCCCCCGAGAACATGTCAGATCCTTGACAGCTCCCCCTCATCAACCCACCGTAATGCGAAGGCTGAAAGCACACTCATGCTATGTACAGACAAAGGTGTAAAACTATATGCTAAATAACCTTGAGTATATTTTCATTCCCCCCCCCATTTTTTTTAATAAAAAAAATTAAAACCCTCAATATAATAGAATGCGTATTTGGAAATAAGAACAAAATTTCCTTTAGTCCATTTTTAAGAGATTGCATAATAATTTTGGCCATTCTCCAGTATTAATGCTATGTTGAGATAGGGCAGAAAAAGATGAAATGAATGCTGAAAACAACTCCTTAGCTAAAATTCCTCAGAATTTTGAGCTGCGGATGAAGTAACTGTTAAAAATAATCTCAGAAGGCTTTATCCACTCTTAGCGATTTGTTAAATTAAAACAGATTACAGTGGATATACACCTTCCTTTGCTAAGAATTGCAATGGCATAACATAGAATGCAGCTGAGAAATTAAGGAATCAATATGTTCAAAAGAGAAATGCATATAAGTGACGAGTTGAACTTTTACGTAAAGATTAAAAGAGGCAACAAAAATTTTTATGTTTGCTTTCTCTACAGTAACTGTAAAGAAGCTACTGGGGCATAATTAGAGTCCTTGATCTTAAAAAAAAATCTTTACTATTTCACTCTGATGGAAAACATTCCATTATTAATAATTAGACCACGACATTATTTCTATGTGTATTTTCTGATGAATTCAGGATATATTTGAAGCAAAGACTCTGCACTCAGCTACCAAAAAAAAAAACTCAAGCCCAAAAAACACACCACAAAACATTAAGACCTTGTAATTCAGTCTGGCTTCTATTTCTGCACCTAGAATTACTACCACTTCTGCCAGGTAGTATTTTGGTCTTTTTTTTTGTAAATTAATTGCTGATTTAAAAAAGTTGCAGATTCATAAAATAAAGATGCCAAAACTGTAGCCCAGTTAAGAAATCACATTCTTTAACGTATCAGCACAAGGCACAGAGACGGGGTTACTTCTTCCTTATCAATCAATTTAGTAACCAGGCGGGAGAAAGTGTTAACTTTAACTTGTTGAAAATGAGTGTGCATTCTAAAAAAAAAAAAAACAACCCAAATCTAAATATCTAAACACAAATACCGTCAGGGCGCTTGTCCATTAAAAAATTAATTGCGATCAAATTTTGATACAATTATGTGCAGAATAAGAACTTCTGCATATTTGGCAGGCAGCCCACTTCTGTATGCAATGCATAAAAACTGTAAGAATGGATTCTATACTAACTACAGGGTGCTTACTTTCCTTCAACGATAATTGTCTTAATGCCTGTTTTAATCAGTATTAACTACTAGCAATAACATGCTTTTAATTATGTTTTAAACGAGTCCTTTATTGGGCTGTTTTGGGAAGCAAATTAGTCAAAAGGAGCTGTTAATCAAAAACGTGTTACTGGCACAAAATAAATGTTCATTTAAGGAGCCATTTGAAATAAACCTGGCTCATTGACTCTGACAACCTACAAGGACACTGGGGCCTCCTGAGGATAACTCCTTCAGTACTCTCCTAGATACGCCTTGCTGCTCAGAAGTTATAAGTAGAAACATTAAGCAGTTTAGGTCATTCATCAGCTAACTTTTACTACTGTACTCAAGAAAATGAGCCTCCTAGGAACTTCACAGCAGATCTATTCCTTCATTAGCTAAGTAATATTGAGAGAGATGTTCCTGTCATTATGAATGGAGAAATCTATTGCAGTGAATTTTACTAGTGTCCCCTTTGTCTATGAACTGTCTTTGTAGATTCCAAGGTATTTAGGCTGAAAAACTAGCATAATTATCTTTGAACATTACTCGTATGTGTTCATTTCCTTCTGCTGAGCGATACCCGTGCCCGAAAATTCTACCGCACAAGATTATATATTCCGCCTAATACACAGGCGCGCAACTTGGCACTCGGCACGAGTACATAATATCACCCTCACAGCACAACTTTAAATAGAAATTTCATTAAATCTGTTCCATCGCCCGGTTTGAAAACTTAATTTTGCTGTAGCTGTTTAATTTGAAGCACTTCAGCTTTAAACAAACTGAGGATTGCTTGAGTTAGGGCAGTAGCTAAGAGTCTGGGTCTAAGGTCCGCAGATCATGGCTTACTGGTTGATCCTTTGACTTTCAAATCTTAAACTAATCTTGCTTCGTGACAAAGAAAAAAAGAAAAACACTTTAAAAACAGGGGGATTTGATTTTACTCACATGCTATGTCTCAGTTAACTCCTTCAAAGTCCTTAACCTTCATCTCCAATACAAAATGGGTAGCCTAAAAAGGTCACCAAGCTACCATTCCCCCCACCCTGCCCGCTATGACACAAAGCATGCTGAAGCCATATAAAAATGAGTTATTGGAATAACAAAACTGGGTTTTCCTTTATCAAGAGCCCCTTCAGGATCATATTGGAGTAAGCTCTTATTAGGGAGGCAGGTGGTTAATTAAGCATCAGTTCACAGTATGTCCTTAAGAGACTGAGCCTAGGGGTAGGAATGAACTTGCAAGAGAAGTTATCACCGGATTAACACCAACACCAAAAATAAAACCAACCTGGGGGAAGGGTGCTGAAAATTATACACACTGAAAACACAGAGCATGCTATATATCCATGGTTTTGTTCTCCAAAGGCCACTATCGCTCAGAAAATCCACTAGCAATGGTCGTGGCCAACATTATCGCAGGAACAATGACAATATCACTATTCAGACTCCCATCTTCAAAAGGCAACTGGAAATAGCAGCAAGCCAGGTCTCTGGTGTATCCTTGACATACATTTTAAATGGCCTTCTAATAAGAGTTTACAAGCATAAAACACCCTTCCTTCCAGCTCAGCCATACCTAGGAAGTCTTTAACCTGACCAATTCCCTGCTCTTACATGCTTATTCAAACCAGAAACTCTAGTCGTGACCATGTCAGCCTGCGGACACCACCAGCACTTCATCAGCGCTTCAGCTTGGGCAAGCAGCAGGAGGTGGCAGTGAGGAAGAGGTGCAAAGACCTGGCGGGCTGCAAATTACTCGGGGATGAAGCTGCCTTCCCCTCCCATTTATTTTCTTCAAAGAAAACAGCGCCATAGCAAAACCCAACCCGGCAAGTCTATCCACACCGTAAACCAACAAACCCAACCTGCAGGCAGACCTACGGGACTTCCATAGCACTAGAAAAAAAAAATCTGGCACATCCTGCCCAGTGATCGCGCTTAAAGACTCAATGTCCTGGGGTGGGGCAATAGGGAAAGGTGAGCTTCTTATAGCCGACCGAGCGCAATTCCTTCTTCATTAGCAGCATACCATGTCATGTTTGAAATAGTTTTATGGTCTAATAAACATGTCTTGACTTTATTGACTTGTCTTTAATTCTTTCAGCACGTATCTAAGGGAACAAACTGTCCTTTAAACACTTAAAATGATGGCTTTAATCCACTTAAAGAAAATACAAAAATAAAAATTTTTTACTAAGGGACAATCCAGTAAAACACCTTAAGACAATTACCCAATGAAATACAAAGACTACCAATAGCTACTGATTAGTTCCATTACAAAAGCCATTATAAATTCACTGTCTTACGGAGAAACTTTTCAACTCTTTTTGAAGATTTTAACCAGACCATAATTGCAAACCTGATTTTTATTTTATTGCATTCAAAGCTGATTGCACTTTTTGATGGACTTCATAATGTTCCAAAAATAGCATAAATGCCTTCTAAGATGTGGGTTTGAGAAAGTTATTGGGACTGGCAACTTATTTTTCAAATTATCGTTCATGGATCTATTTTCAACACCCTCTTTCTCAGTCCATTAAGAGTATTTCTGCAGCCTTCATCTGCAAGCCACAGTAAAAGGTTGTGTCTGACCCTGCTCCAGAGTAGGAATACTCTCCTGCTTCCAGTTAGCAGTATAACCACAAACGTGGTTTTTATTTCTTCTTTAAGTTTCTGGAAATGCAGAAATGTGGTCTTTTCAATATACTGTAATTGCTGCTCCTTCCCCCCCAGCTTTATCACACACGTTTATTCCAGTCAGTACTGCATGCGTTTCAGTGTGTTTTAGCTTTCGCATTTCTTGATGCGAAAACTGTCCTTCGGGGACCCTGTTCCCACCTTTTTATTTTTAAATTAAAAATGATAGGGAGTAAGGAGATAACTCTCTTGGACCTGGCGAGAACCTGCCGAGATTTATGTTTTAAGCAGTCAGTTCATCCAGATTCAGCATGAGCCTGCAATTATTAAGAGGATACCTTAAAGTAACAAAAATCTAAGTTATTAATTCATTTTCCTGGCCCTCCAAACAAAAAAAAAAAACCACCCAACATATGATTCCAACTGGATTTTGCTAGAAACTTGACAGAAGCTGAAATCCAGAGACAGAGCCTGATGGACTTCAAGAAAAAAAACCCACACAAAACCAAATAACAATCTGTTGAAGTCAATGGAAGATGTGAGTGTTTTGCCAATCAGCCCAACTCATAAAAACCTCCATCTTCAACGCATGAAAGCAAAGCTCGAGCAGTGACATGAGAGCCAGCCCCGTCCTTCGATCACCTTCTCCTAGCACTAAATTCACTAAGCAAACCTCTAAAGTGCAAAAGAAAGATAATGCTCACATACAAGCAACTAGGACAGGTGGTACAGGAAAAATGATGCAAAAAACCCATTACAATATATAAGATTTTAATCTCTTATTTATGATTCTTCCATAAAGTTTATTATAAGTCATTATATACATCTCAAAGTATCTCGTCACAAAATGACATTTACAATGTAACCATAGCAAAATAATTCTGCACAGAACAATTTGCAAAATATCACATCAAAGGTAATGTAGGAGCACAACATAATTGTGGCAATTTCACCATATTAATACCACACTGCTCTCATACTTCGGGCCCCCAAGCAAAATAACTTTCCACCCAGAATAGGTAGGCAAAAATACTTATCTGCGTTTATATCATTTTATCTCTGTTAGATCTGCACGGAACAGAGTGTGAAATATATAAAAGTACATTCGACACGACTAGTAGGTCCCACTACTTTTTTTCCAGTCAAATCTAGAGATATTTTGTTACAGAATCACATAAGCGCTCCAAATCCTGCTTTATGTCTAAAAATCAACTCATCTGTAAAAAACTCTAAAAAGAAATACTTCTAAAGATGCAATGGGGAAAAATTTATTACTGAAGTGTGTATTATTCCTATCCCTTACTAACAAATCTTTCAACTCCATAAGAGAGACTGAAAGCAGCCCTGAAAATAATTTATTTAATGGCAGAATGAAAAGGAGAGTAAGGGGAAGATAAAAATAGCTTCGGACCAAATTTGCACTAAACATAACATGAAAGTTTTCTTCCAGACTTGCAGAGCTTTCTAAGTTGGTCTGTTGCAGGGACATTCATCTAACCAAATATGAGGCCCTATGGGAACTCTGAGGAGATTAAAAAGAAATAATGAAGGCATAATTGTGGGTTAGCTGGGAATAGTTCTTTCTCCTCCTCAGCATATGGAGAAGTGTGTCAGTCAGATGGTGCACACTGGAAGGTATAATACCTAGGGGGTTTGAGCGGCTGATGCTTCTTTATCTCTTCGTTTTGCTTTCAAATTTCTTTTTTCATCTGTTATTTTAAGAGATACCAGGGCTCGAGGTATTCTCTATGGGTTAGTCTCGCTATTTTTTTTCTCCTTGGGGTGGGAAACTGAAGATCCACGTTCCTTTACACACTGAAAATTATTTCATATCCTATCCTTACAGGTGAAACACACCTGCTCAGACAAATGGGTCGGAAATTATGAACTTACATATCTATTGCTGTTACAGTTTTTAAAGGGAATTAAAAAAAACAGCAAAAGCAACACTGCAGACAAGCACTTTTGATAGCGTTCTTTCATCTTTTTACATCTGTTAGTTCTTCCTTATGGCCTTTGCTGGACATAAATTCCTTCTACTTTGTTTAAACTCCAACTTCCAAATCTATCATTTTCCATCTAACCAACAAAACAGCTACATCGGAGAATGTGGACAGAGAGATTAAACTGGCAATGTTTTTAATGCCATCTTAATTGAACCTCGGTATTCGTGCACTTTCATCCACCAGATTTGCATGCAGAAACATTTTTGAGCATATGCAGAATAACTGAAATCCCAAATCACCTTCAAGAAACAGTATTATATCTGCACATTTGGAAGACTGGAAGAGCAAATTCTGAAAAAAAGGCAGAAAGATCAGTAGTTTGTTCCAAGAGCACGTTGCACCGGTAGCAGTTTGAGTTCAAATGAGCTCAGGTTACAAAATAGAACGTATGCACCTTTCCCTGCCTGGTTATAGGTGTGCATCAGGTGAAACAGTAAAATTATAAGAACCAGACTGTTAATACAAAGTTCTGCTTGCACATGGCACAGTAAGCTCAGCCCAACTAAAAATACCATCCTGAAAACTAAGCATCAGCGCCTAAATATTATCTTCTCCGTTAGCAGCAGTGAAACCCCCTTGCCTGGATAATCTTCAGCTAATGTAAAAGACAAGTTTAAATCCCATTGCAAACGCAGAAACGTAAAACAGAGTGACACATCTTAAGGCAAATTGGTTTGGAGCTAGCTTCTGTCCCCTTCTGTTCCTCTCCTTACTCCACAGAGATTATAGCTGGCTGCTTCTGCTGTTACGAGACAGAAGACTACTACACCTCCTCGTGTCAGCCAACATTTCATCCTGCCCCTGCTGCTGCAATCCCGCAACTCCTCGGCTCCTTACGACTATGCCCCAGGGATAATAATCTGTATTTTGGAACGGGTTTATAGCTATCTCACCATACCCATGGCATACTTAGTCCAAACTACTTGCTCAGTTTACCTAGGTAGTGCATTGGAGATGTGACTGTCATTGACAAATACAAAGGATAAGAGTGGAGCGTACTCAATGAATTTTCCAGATTTAAAAAAAACCAACCCAACCAAACAAAACATTAGCCACCAAGTTGCAGTCCATTTCCTTCTCCTGCTCAGTGAGCATCTCTCTAGCTACAGCAGAGCAGTCTTGTCAGGAAAAAAAACAATCAAAAGCCACAAAACAAACCAACCAACCCTCAACACAGAACATGTCACGGGTAAGTGTTTTCTCGAGATTTGAGAAATCTCCTACCCAAGAGGGTAGGATCTGCCTCAAATCAGGCAAAATGCAATGTTAGAACAAGTTACTACCTCCAGATTGACTTCTCCAAACCCCAGGCGTGGAGAAAAGCAAAGATTCGGTAGCATATTCCCACCTGGTTGCCACTTAGGTAATGGTTGAGAAAGAAAGATCACTTGGAAAAAAAAAAATCATACAACGTAAAGGAAGACTTCTAGGTTGAGAATATGAGACTTTCAAACTAATGCTCTGAGTTCGTACACCTTGTTGTAATGTCTATAGGAGGAAACTCAGGTACTTGTATGGATTACGGTAGTAGACGGGGCACGGATTTAGAGGTATTCTGCAATTACTTCATTGGCAGATATGTATTTGTCTCCTATTGCGGCCACAATCACGAAAGGAGGCTACAGAACATATTGCCTTCTACCCAGTTTGGAAGAAATGGGTTCTAATCTTGCCCATGGCTGGTAGGCTTGTGTTTGACCCTACTTTCATGTTGAACGGCCATTTAGCCTGAATCATAACCTGGTCCTTTGTTTGTAGAGCTTCCAAAAATATATTTGAGCCCACTTATGAAAATTAAGCAGAGCAACAAAATTATTAATAATTGCTAGGAAAAAGGCAGGAACTAGTGCACATTAAAAGAAGATGATGTATTAGACTGGAAAGAGCTAGTCTCCAGAATTATTCTCTTTTTTTTTTTTAAGTTGAAATGGGTGAAAGTATTTTACAAAAGTTGTTTTTAATGAGACATTTTCTCTACATCATATCAGGACAGAGCTGTGAACTTTTTTTTAATGGAATTACTTGACAAACTGATCAGTGCCATATCACTGCCTCCAGACACAGTTCTTTTAATGATGTCCAAACTACTTAACTATTAAAATGAAATTGTGAGCCAGCGCAGTAGGAAGTAGATTGAGCAAGCTGAAGATCAAAGAAGATACCATCACAGTGGCCTTTGTGTGTTCACTGTAGGTTTGCTCTAACTGAAGGGTAAAGTAGTAGTGAATTGAATTATATTGGGCTGGTTCTATACCAGAGCACTGAAAGCAACATAAAAGAAGGGTCAAATAAAATAGCACAAGCCTACCTACCCTCGGCGAGATTAAAACCAGTTCTATAATGCCATGAGACATTTTATCACTTCATGTGATGGCGTGACTGTGAACACAAGCTTCAGCAATTTATTATCTTGTTTTGGACGTGTACTCTGGGCATACACTTTACACCCAGGTTGGCTGCGATATTGGGTGCGTGCTGTACAGAAGACTTGGTACTTGTAGTCCTACCGGTCTGCTTTCTGCCCGAGAGATACATTGAGTTTCGGTGTCTTCTAAAATTATTCTGCAGAAGAAAACCATGGCAAACAGCAATATTTCTTCTCTGCCGTTATATCCTGAATCACAATAAGTTCCAGGTACAACCTGTTTTCTGGTGACTGCAAATTGTTTATTGAGTTGCTGAGAGAGCAGCGTGCCCGTGCAGGCTTTCTGACAATCCCCATCCAAAACCCAGCATATCTGCTGGAGAAATATACCATCTAAAGTATTGTACCAAAGGTAAACAAGGGTGCAAATTTCTTCTCTGAAGAGAATAAACAACAGCTGGGTCTTACGGCCCTAAATTAACTGGTTGTGTTTGAAATCTCAACTATTCTGCCTACGTAAAGCATTGAGAGAAAATACAGTCTTACCATGATATTTCTGCTGATGTACTCATTTTATCTTCTGTATTAGCTATGGGTTGGGTCACTACTGGAGCAGATGTCCAGGGAACAGCAGCGCTGACCAAATCCACTGCGGGATGCATTGCTCCTGCCCCGAGCTGACTCAGGGATGGATGGAAGAAGGTGGGGTTTTTTCTGGATTTTCCTTTTACTCCACAATACTGTCAGGGTATGAGTACCCACACTCGAAGAGCTTAACTTAGCTAGTACTGGTGGTAAGATTAAATCATGCAAAATGCACAATATTATCGACACACCTTTAGTTTTGAGAAAGTCAAACGCAAAATGCAATCCAATGGACAACAATACAAGAAAACAACAAGTGCTCATTAAGCTACAAAGAGCTATATTTAAGTATTTTGTATTTGAACATCCTAAAACACCACCAAACTCTCTGTTCTTTTTTGTTGTTTTTGTTGGTTTACTTTGAACTTGCACTGTTTGGGATTATTTTCAGCTGCCGTTAGACTCTCTTTGACAATGCCAGCCAAGCACAGACCAGAACGCAGGAGAGGTTGTCGAAGTTGGGAGACAAAACTGGTTTAATGTTTACCTTTGCATTTTACTCCACAACTGTCCCTTCTACAGAAGCAGTCCATATACACAGTATAGATATGCAAGCACCTAGAGCTTGTGCTGCAATTTAAAAATTTATTTAAATTAAATATAAATAAATTTTAAGTATTAGGAAGAACTTGCAGATGCTCAGGGAGAAGTTACTTGTATTTTATGAGATTCATTTTCTGCACAGTATGTGTAGGGAATTAGCTACAAAACTTTCCATTTTTACTCAGGGAAGTTTAATTCTCCTTGTGTTGTTAAGAAGATTTACCTCTCTGTGTTGTTTTAATATTTAAAATATCAGAAAGCAGGTTTGGGCAGGGGAAGAGGGAGCAGAGTCTTGGGTTGGATGACGCAGACCAAGGTGTTTGTACCCAGTACAGGTGTCCAGGAGCTACGAGGGTCAGTCCATCCCTGCAAGGCTGTCACCCTGCAGGGAGTGAGCCTAGGTGGGTCCAACAGGGGCACAAGGGGAAGAGGACGGAGCTCTACTACTGCAATCACATTGCATGGCAAAGAGTGGCCAGAAGCCCAACCAGCCCTAACAGAGGCAGAGCAACCAGCCCTCTGTTCTGATCCATCAGCCTCCAGCTTAGATGTACAATAGCCCTATCTCCACGAACAAGAACCCACTGGCATCTCAATAACCTCCTTGTCCTATGTCCCAAAAGGCTTAACTCACTCTCTTCCTTAAAAGTGTCTATAATGGAAAAGAGAACCAATCAAAACAAAATTTACTGAACACGAAGTACCTTTGCATCCAGTGTGTTCTGTGGGCAACGTTTGAGAACCTTCTTCACTTCTACTGAAACATGAAATCAAATTCGCAAGCACGTGTGAAGAGCAGATTCGCTAAACTAGCAATTGTGCCAAAAAAAAAAAGAGTACCATGTACACTTCTAATTGACTCAACATCTGTATTGCAAGTACACAGTGACATCTGTAACACAGTGCGGTATTGCCTCAGAAGCACACCATCAAATCCCTGCTTACAAATCCTTGAAGCAGGCAATATCAAAATAAGCATAAGTTGGGCCCAACGCACCAGAGGCTCGTTAGTAGGACCTGGATGATTCATCCCCCACACACTGGAAG
Organism: Larus michahellis; assembly: GCF_964199755.1. Taxonomy (NCBI): domain Eukaryota; kingdom Metazoa; phylum Chordata; class Aves; order Charadriiformes; family Laridae; genus Larus; species Larus michahellis. The sequence continues at coordinate 57,295,578 of NC_133902.1, forward strand.
CACTGCACTAAGCCTTCTCTTTGCTTACTACTTCCAGCACCTGAACCCGCCTCTGGAGGAATCACAGGCTGAGTATCCCAGAAACAAACCCTGCGCCAGCAACGCAATGCAACAAGCAGACACCGCACAAGCTCAGGATGTGTTCTTTAAGATCTTTCACACATTTCTTTTCAGCCTTGATACACTTCTACTATGAGTATTTTTTGCTAAATTCTACAGAAAATTCTCATTCTGAATTTATTCTCATATAACGACACTGAAGCAATCCTTTGTTTGACACTATCCCTCCATCAAAATTCAAACCACTGCCACAGGAAGAACTCATGATGAGATGAGATAAAAATATTTAAGGCACCACGGGTAAAGAGTAACTACCAGTTTTCCCAAAAAGATAAGAGCAAGTCGGCCCCAGAAATACAGAGGTCACTGAACAAAACCCGCCCATGAGCTCTTTCCCTGTGTGCCCTTTTTGAATTCTTTTTGCATAGGAGATTTTTTTATTATTCCTCATTTAGTTGTGGCATGTAGCCTCTCACAAACTGAGGAGACAACCTCATTTTATAGGCCTGATGAGTTCGTAGTGAATCACTTAGATCTCAAGCAACAACTCTGATCTAAGATAATACAAACTTGTGTGTCAAGGAACCCTTGGATCTTTGGTGATGGAACAGAGCCCTGAGGCACACACAACATTTCTAAAGCTTCTGTGTTTTCATCCACTTCATAATTTCAAACAGAGGTTTTTTAACATATGTTTTTGCAGAAGTCAAAAGAAAAAAAAACAACTTTTTTTTCCCCCGCAAATTTTGCAGGCTTTAAGTCACATCAGGAATTAAAATTGTTTTATTAACTAAGATGGATTGAACAGCAGGCTGAATGAATGACCAAGTGGGCGATGTTCTAAGTTTCACTATCACAATAAGAAGTCAGGGAGCACAATCATAGCATCATTTAATCATTTAGGTTGGAAAAGACCTTTAAGATCATTAAGTCTAACTGTTAACCTAGCGCTGCCAAGTCCGCCACTAAACCACATCCCTCAGCACCACGTCTACACGTCTTTTAAATACCTCCAGGAACGGCAAATCCTCCACTTCCCTGGGCAGCCTGTTCCAATGTTTGATAACCCTTTCAGCAAAGAATTTTTTCCAAATATCCAATCTAAACCTCCTCTGGCACAACTTGAGGCTGTTTCCTCTCGTCCTATTGCCTGTTCCTTGGGAGGAGACCACCCCCACGTCACTACCCCCTCCTTTCAGGCAGCTGTAGAGAGCGAGAAGGTCTCCCCTCAGCCTCCTTTTCTCCAGGCTGAACACCCCCAGCTCCCTCAGCCGCTCCTCATGAGACTTGTCTTCTCCAGACCCCTCACCAGCTTCACTGCCCTTCTCTGGATCCGCTCCAGCATCTCAATGTCCCTCCCATAGTGAGGGGCCCAAAACTGGACGCAGCACTTGAGGTGGGGCCTCACCAGTGCCAAGTACAAGGAGATTATCACTTCCCCAGTCCTACTCACCATACTGTTCCTGATACAGGCCAGGATGCTGGTGGGCTTCTCGGCCACCTGGGCACACTGCTGGCTCACATTCAGCTGGCTGTCGACCAACACCCCCAGATCCTTTTCCACCAGGCAGCTCTTCAGCCACCCTGCCCCAAGCCTGTAGCGTTCGTGGGGTTGGTGTGACCCAAGTGCAGGACCCGGCACTTGGCCTTGTTGAACCTCACGCCATTGTCCTCGGCCCATGGATCCAGCCTGTCCCCATCCCTCTGCAGAGCCAACCTACCCTCAAGCTGATCAACACTCCCACCCAACCCGATACCGCCTGCAAACCTACTGAGAGTGCACTCGATCCCCCCGTCCAGATCATTGATAAAGATATTAAACAGAACCGGCCTCTTATACATATCTCAAAGTAGGAAAATGGTTGTCAGCAATTAACATAAATAAGAAACTGGGATCCATACAAAACTAGTGAGTGGAGCAAAAGATGTAGAAGAAGAAAACTGCTTGAACTTAAGTAGTCTTTTTTTTTTTTTATAAGTTCTAAGTTGTTATAATGTGGCAAATGAAAGAGTGCTCAATGTTATTTTTATTTTATTTATGGAAAAAGCAAAATGAGAAAGCAATACCATAAAAGTAGATGGTAGAACTAGAACATAGACATAACTAGAATAAAGCTAATGTGTTAAAATAAATTTTAAAAGACACACACCCTTGTAAAAGCAAAAATAGTTAAGTATATCTGTCATATCTGACCTGTATCTGGGAAAAAGTAATGTAATGGCTAATTCAGGGCACAATTTAATAAAGAATTAGGTGTAGTACAATTAATAGGTTTTTGGAAAGCTAACTGTATCACAGGAACCTGATCTTTTTAATGAGATTTTGAGTTTGTGTGATAAAGGTAATACAGTGTTTACGTAATACACTTCAGTGAGGCATCTGACTTCGTTACACATGATAGTATGATTGAGAAACCACAGTAAAGAACAATCAGCCCCACACACATTAAATGGATTAAAAATTGGCTATGCCTCAAAACACAGCTGTGAATGGGGTACCCTAATTAAGCAGTTTTACGGAAGCCCTGCAAGAGTGAGGTCTTGACTCTAAACTATCCACCAAAAAAAGGAATAAAAGGTATAATTATGATTTCATCAAGTCTGAAAGTGATGAGACTGGAGGAAAGGAAATAATAGTTAAGAAATTTGACTAACACAGAGATTTCTGAATTTTTCTGGGAAACCGGCCTTTTCAGGACAGGCATATAAAAGTCCCCAGATGTGTCAAGCCCAAGTGGAGCACAGGATACACACCAACGTTGCTGTATGTACTCATACAGCAACTGCTCCAACGCTGCATGCGCACTTCTGGAGTCAGCTCCTCAAAAGCTATCAGGAGTAACTGGAGAGTTTTAGAGAAGACCCATAAGAACAGTCAAGTGACTAAATAAGAAGTTTCATGGTTGTAGGTTGAACTGACCACAACCAGTAAATACCTTTTGTGGGGAAAAGAAGAGCTAGAAACTGTGGGCACTTCATATCAGCCAAGCAGGAGACAACATCACCGAGAAACCAGTGCCCCAAACTAGCTTCAGACTAGAAATATGATTTTTTAAAAAATATTTCATTAATTAAACTTTAGGTGCCGACTACTGCTAGTGGACTTCCTAGCATCAAAACCTGTTAACTTCAGTGTTTCATATCTCTCTAAAAAAACCATATGCTACAAAATAAAGCCTAGTTCTTAGATTTGACATAGAAACGAGTTCAGGGAATAGCCTATGGCCTAAAATATTTGAAGAGACAGGTACCACCCTAAGAGGTATGTCTAAGACAGAGGCAATGAATCTCTCTCCACTCATTCTTTAGAGATAGCCAGGCTAGATAAGCAGACCAAATGCTTTTTCAGGTGGCTGAAGTCACACGACATGAATCCCATACTAAATTATTATTTATATCCCCAAAGGTCTGTGGCAAAACTAATAAAACAGATGACATGTAACCCCTGAATCTGAAGTTTAAAACAAAAAAATATCTCCACCTTTTTATTCACCAAGATATGTTTTATCATGGCATACGATGGCTCCTTTCGTATAGTAATGCAGAAACTGGTATACAGCTCTGCCTATAAAAAACTCTTTTAGATCCACCTTCAAGCCAACAGACACTTCTGGACCCACCTACTGGGCCACCAACACATCCGCAAAACCTTTGCCAGGCATTTGCACAGTCTCTAAGCCAATAGTTTCCAAAATATGTAGGTGCCACTACAACTTTAACGGGAGCATCGGGCAGCATCCACACCCCACTCTCTCCTGTTTTCCCCCCATGGTGTCTTGTCTTCTGCAGGTATGGGGGAAATGCAGGGAAAGTTTTCATTGCCTCAGACCTGCCAGGGAATCACTAATACATTTCTTCTCTACAATTTAATATATTTGTTTGAACTACGTTTTCTCACTTACTGTTACCTTAGTTAATTTTAATTATCAGCTTTGGCAGCGCATTAAACTCAAGGCCAGATTCCCTTCTTGACTAGCATTGGATTCCGCCCATTATAAATCCAGCAATTCCACTTTCAGGACTATTTCCACACTCCTGGGGAGATATGTTATCTATATTTCCTTAGCTCTGTAATGTCATATGCACACTAGAATTCTATATTACTTTTTTTTTTAAAGTTGTAGACTTACTTTTCCCATCATTTTTGATCCAGCATTTTTAATTGTTATGGCAATATAAGAAGAAAAAAAGAAAAATAATACTGTAGTGGAATTAAACAGGCTTTTCATTTGTCTTTTGGTATTTGCATATATAAATGAACAGTGGCATTTGTCTGGTTTAAATTAATTGTGGTGTCCCAGTCACATAATCCAGATCTTTTCTCTAGCACAAGATGGAGAAACAAGAAGGAAATAAAAGCCAAGATTAAAGCAGAAAATAAGGCCCTTTTCCACTCCCTAACCTATTGCCTATGACTTCTCCTACTTGGCTGCGGTGTTTATGAACCATGCAGATGATGGGCTTTTTGATGAGACGCTCAGCTTTTTAACTTGCAGAGTATTAAAAATATTAGCACAGCTCAAGAGATCTCAATAGGCATCATGGCAATGTAAATAAAACATTAATTACACTGATAATAAGACTTCAACTACTATTAGAAGTTTGGTAACTTGCCAGCGGTAAACGTACCCCTATCCCCACTCAGGGGGTACTTCAGTCTCCACACTGAAAGTGAACTGAGACTTCCCTGAACTCGAAAAAAACAAACAAACAAAAAACACCAAACAATCAAAAAAAAAACCAAAATAAGAAGAAAACCTGCAGTAAAATAAATTAAAAAAAATATTTAAAAAAAATAAAAGCTGCAGTTACACCACAAAGTGTATTTTTACTTTGACCTTCTTTAGCATAAGCACCTCCTCACCTACATCCAGCTGGGGAATACATCTCCCATTTCTTCCTCACCGAAATACTCGAAGCACCTCTGCTTCCTAATTCTTTCGTTATATTTACCAACAATCCAAGTTAAAGCTCAAAGGAAGGATTTTCCAAAATGTTTTAAGGTCAAAAAAACTGAACCATAGTCTTACTCCAGACTATACCAGGTCAAAAGAGATCTTACATTCCTTATTTTCTCTTTTTAATTCTAGAAATAAATTCTTATGCAGGACTACACATCTTGAATTTGTCATTACTATAAGGATTTCTTATTTCACAGATGTCTTCCAAGAGAGAAAGAAGACTTTTACCTTGAATTATTCAAATAACCTTGCAAAAACTTCTGTGGAAGATGAGGTGAAGATCACTTCATAAAGATCAAGTGAGAAACGTTTTCCTTGTGAGCATTTTCAAAGGAACCTCCATTATATATATATTAAAAAAACCAAACAACCGCCTGCTTTTCAAATAAAACAGAGTTCTCAAAGACTACACCGCCGAATAAAATCAATGAGAGCAATGCTTTCTCTCTCACAGTCAAACCCCCCCTTTTCCTTTAGGTTGAGTAAGCCCAAATTCACCACGTTCATCCAAAGCCACCCCTTACCATGGGACTTACCAAGGACACCAAAGCATCTCCTTTGCCGCTCTCCCAGCGGAGAAGAGCCATCTGCGTGTCACAGCGAGCAGGTCTGGAAACCAGCAAGGACAACACACGCCCAGAGAAGTGAGATCTGCAGAAGGGCTGCCTGAGCCGGGATTTTCAATTACTGAAAACACCTGAAGGAATGACATTAATGAGCTTTATTAAATAAAGCAAAGAGTAGCTAAAGGCTCCTTCACCTCACAAAACATTTCCATCCCCTTTTTAGGGAGAAAAACTTTTTCCTCCCTGTATATCAGCTGCAATTTAAGTCCCCACAATTCCCTGCATGGCTGAAATACCTTAATCAGCTTCACCTAACAGCATTTTACTTCATCCTCAGCAGCTGAGGCAAAGCATAACAACCTGGGAAACGCCACATTCCCTTCCTAAACTTCAGGGTAGGAGTGGAGTGCTCTCGTTAGACGAGTGCTGTGTGCGATGGTGCTCGATATCATCTGAAGTCTTACAGTCCAGCTTCCCAAAAGCAGGGCTTTAATCCCATAGCCTCGCCGTGTGGCACACCATCATAGCGAACGTGGTCACATTTTATTGTTTCGAGGATAAAGATTGTTCAAGGCATCTGACACAACACTTAAATTATTCACTCGCTGGTATTATTTATTCATCAGCTCTCCAGTTATCTTGCTTTGCTCAAGTACCTGTTTTCTGTTGCTCAGGGGAAAAAAAAAAAAAAAATGCCGTTTTCTTTGTTTTAATTGAGATTTTGTGAGTCTTGCAAGCAGCTGATTGCGTAGCGCTAACACCCCACAACGTGTATTGCCAAGCGTTTGAATAGTTAAGTGTCATTTCTACACGCGTGAAAGGAAAGCGCGTGCTGCCAGGTCCTGCCCTTCACTCTCAAAGTCCTGCCCAGGCTCCCGAGTTTCTGGGGGGCACTGGGGAGCTCTGGGAGTCCCTTCCCAGGGCCACAGTCCATATTCAGGGGCGAACAGGGGGGTTGTTATCTCTGGTGGCTGTGATATTTGGGCACGTGAGGGATACATCTCCTCTAAACTGCTACCAGAGTAACAATAATTTAAAAATTTCAGTTTGAAAGAGCTCCTTGGTCTGTGTGTATAACATAGAGCGGCCCAAGCTCCTCGCATGTTACAGGATAAGGGAAATCCTGGGGGTCTTTTACAGCTTATGGCTGTAATATTTTCCCCGAGGCACAGCCAACCAGCAGAGGCTGTGCTGAAAGAGGGGGGAAAGTTGCGTTTCTCAGTGCAGAAAGCTGGGAATGCCAACACTTCACAGGTTTTGTCAGCCTCACCCGCCGGAATAAAAGCGCATTTTTGGACTACAGTATTTTATTACATTTTTTCTATTCCACGATTACACACTACTTCTGATATTCAGCATCTCCGAGAAACCGAATAAAATGCTGGCTCCCCGGCTGGGAATGGAGGTATTGCTGACCACAACTGCCATCTTCTACATCACTGTTCTTCCATATGAATAAATAACGTGAAAGTGGCAATCACGTACTTATTCATGTTAGATGAGGAAGCAAAAAGGATACTTCCAACATTTCTTCAAAGCATGGAAATTCCGAGATTTCCATTATGAACATATCTAGGCCTGCGGTGTTGAAACAGGGACTTTCTTATTTATGGAGGTAATACCTATGATACTTTCCTGCAAACAAGACCCCAATACCCCAAGATATATTTAAGAGGAAAGTTAAACTATAACAGAGAGACGATCCTACTTCCCAATTTTGCAAAGATGCCACAGTGACAAAATCCCCACTTACGCCGGTGGTTTTTTGCACCATATGACTGCGCGCTAACATTTCCAGCATCAAAAAAAAAGATCTGCAAGGCTGAACTCGCCAGTTCAGACATTTCTCTTGCAGTTAAAAGTTGGCTTGTGATGAAGGCTTCAGTCTGGGAACAATCTTTACCCACTTGAAGGGGAAAAAAACCCAACATCTTACTACTAGGCACGGTCGTTATGGTGATATAAATTGCATTTTATCAGTTTCAGCTGTTTTTTTCCTGGCCTGTACATAAAAATCTCTTTTTAGACTGAAGTCCTTCAAGGTTTACTAGCCAAATTTTGCTATCAGTTACACATGCAACCCTATTAATGTTAATGAGATGGTTGAATTTAAGCAAGGGTAGAATTTGATCTTTACCCTGTTATGTTGTCGTCTGTCTAGATATTTGTCTGTTTTAACTTAAAATCTATTTAGCAATTTCTTCTTTATACCGAGGGAGTCTTACAGAACCGCGTCACAAAATGCCAGCGGTATAACACCACCAGGTCGGAACTGTATCTTCTCCCTGAAAATGGCCACTGCTGAGTGTTTCCTAGTGAGAACACAAAGCCTTGAAATGAGCGATACAGAACGGTTTGCCAGGAGTAAAATAGCCTTGACCTGACTCTCTTCTGGCTTATGCTCCGAACCGTGAGTTTTTCCATTCCTTCCAGACTTTTTAAAGAAAGGTTCTTAGAATCAAATCTCTGCATGACCGCGTGGAGGTTCAGCCTCAGGCGGCAACAGAGACCCACGTGCCGCTGGCTCGGGCCTTCCCAATACGGGAAGAATTGGAAGGAAAAGGCGAAACTCTTGGATTGAGACAAAGGCAGTTTAACAGAACAGCACTGGGAACAAGAAAACAAAAACAACGCGGACAGAGGAATATACAAACACGATTCCGGACCCGCCGCTCCCCGCCCGGACCCGGGCCGCCCCCGCCCGCCCCAAGCGGCGCCTTCCCGCCTCCTCCCGCGGCCCCTCAGGGCCCGCACGGCTCCTGCGGGAAGGGATACCCCTGTTCCCCCGCGTAAAATTAACCCTATCCCCGCCGGAACCAGGACAGACAGTCGAATTTTGCAGCCACAAAGAGGCACGTGCAGGGTGTGCGCGACAGTTGCCATTAATACACAATTACTAGATATGTTTACAAGCCATTTACTTCGTTAAGTATTGCAATTCATTCTGCAGCGGTTCAAAAGCAAACCCTCCTTTTCGGATCATCTCACATTACAACCCCGGCCACGGTTTTTTAATCATTTCTAATTTAAGAAAAATTAACACTCAATTACAATGAGTTTGAACTCAAGAAGAACTGCAGCAATAAGAGCCTTTCCCTTTTCTCTCTCTGCCTGCCTCTGCCTTTTTCCCCCCCATGCGTTGCTGAGAGAACGCCAGGGCTGAAAAACCGAGCGTTTAGACCTTAAGAACGGTGGGCACTCCTAACTCCGTACCCGGATACTTGTTACGATACAACATTTATTTGCCCGATTACTTCTTTACAGGCCTTTCCTTATTCAGTTCACCACAAACATTTGCTCCGAGGAAGCGTTAAGACAAAAAAGAATGAACTGCGGTAATTGTATAATCCGTGGTATTGTATAATCATAATTGTATATAAATATATTTAATATCTCTGATATCTGTCAGTCTGGGGTTTTGCAGAAGTTGGACGGTAAATAACCAATGCATCATGTCTATCACAGACTCTGGTGGGATGCGAGGAAAGGCTGAGAGCCCTGGGTCTGTTCAGCCTGGAGAAGAGAAGACCGAGAGGGCATCTCATCAATGCTGATCAATATCTAAAGGGCAGGTAGCAAGGAGGTGGGGCCAGACTCTTTTCAGTGGTGCCCAGTGACAAGACAAGGGGCAACGGAGCACGGGCAGTTCCATCTCGACATGAGGAAACACTTCTTTACTTTGAGGGTGACAAAGCACTGGAGCAGGCTGCCCAGAGCAGTGGTGGAGGCTCCTTCTCCAGAAATATTCAAGACCCACCAGGACGTGTTCCTGTCCACCCTGCTTTAGGTGAACCAGCTTTGGCAGGGGGTTGGACTAGATGATCTCCAGAGGTCCCTTCCAACCCTGACCATTCTGTGATTCTGTGAAGCAAGTTACCTAACCCAAACTATTCCCAGCAGACTGTTATTTCTGGGTCCTTACCTTTCGGGAGCAGCAGGCATGAGCTCCTCCTCAGCTGGAGCTAACGTCAATGGAAGTTGCTCCAAACATGGTGACTACAGTGTCATGATCTGCGTGATACCTGAAGTGTTCGGGGAACTGGCCTTTGATAACATTCCCATGCTAGAGCTCCTAATCTATTAGCAGGGAAATTGCTGTCCCCACTAGGGGGTTGTGACAATTAACTAACATTTCTAAAGCACTCAGATATTTTACAGATATACGCTACTGAACAGCAAATGAAACAAATTAGTAATGATGCCTTCAGAGCCAGGTTTGAATAGTGCGCAACAGGCGAGACACTCAGATATAGGGTGAGCTGTGTGGATGATATATTGGCTGAAGAGCTCCCATTCTGTGCGCAGGTCGAAGGGAAGATAGCGCAAGATTATGTGATTTCAGCCTGTGTCATAATGTAGAAGCAGAAAACACAAAGGCTTCTTTAATTATATCAGGTCGAAAGTATCTGACTTTGCAGCCTTAACGTTTTCAATGTAATTTTTGGTTTGATAAACTGGATCAGCAGTACACAAGTGGTTCCACAAGATGCAGCATTGAAGTATGGTTTCCCCTTCTCTCCAGCATGGATTTCTCCCTTTGTCACAGCTAAACTGATGATGCAGCTTTTTCATCACTAATTTGAGCCTACCCCATCTACCTAACTGCCTATTTCATGAAATTTATAGGAAATTAATAACATTATGACCCTTACTCTCAGTGGGTAAAATTGACCAACAATTTTAGAAGCTATCAGAGAAGGGCAGACACTTACACAGACTACACAGTTACATATGTCCCGTTTCCTTAGGAATGGATTTACAGATCCTGGTAGTGTGGCATCAGAACTGCTGGGCATGTTCCATGTTCTTGTTTCTCTTACCATCTCATCACATCTTTCTCCTGCCACAGTCCTTTATTCATGTATCTGCTGCTCCTCTTCCCAGGCATTTCATTACGGCCTCATCGGGCCTGAATCCTTGTCCTTCCTTTAATACTGGTTCCTGTCCCAGATACTAAACCTATCCCCAAAATCTCATTATTCCTCCATATAGCATTAGCCTGGTTGGCGTCAAGTCCATAACTACGTGGTTCCCACCTATTTCCAGTTATTAACCCATCATTCAGCCTCGGTATCTTTGCTTCATCAACACCTTCTCCCCCTCTCAGGTCTTTTATACTTTCAGTCCTGGCTTCCATCCACCTCTGATGCATCAGTCCCATCTGCATGACAAATCACGTCCAGGGTCTGAACAGAACACCCTAAAGAGAGTAGGAATTCTACTTCCATGGAGAATCCCAGATTTAGTTAATCCTCCACAAAACAATTTGAGGCTATCTTCCAAATAAAGCTACTCTGTCCCAAACAGTGGTTAAGAAGGGGCAGACGTGTCCTGAAGTCATGGACCTACCGTGTATCAAAAATACTGCAACAGAAGAAATCTGAGACAATTAGGCCATTAAAGCTCAAATTCCACCAGAAAACCAGCAAAATAGATCTGCCTGTACTGCAACATAGAGCACGATACCTCGGATGTGGCATCGCTGTTAGAAATGGGATGCATTGTATGATTGCAACAATTTGGAAAGCATGTGCATCATGGATAGACAGGATAAAACAGCATTTCTCTTTTAAAAGAATTCTTCACAGACCACTTCCGAAGGGCCAAATGGGAAAGTGGTGCAAAGGAAAGCCAAATCGTGTCAGAGAGCTGGCACATCAGCTAGCTGCCTGCTCCTGCCATCTAAGCAAGCTACTGTGCTCCAGCCCGGCTTCCTGGAGGAGCAGAAAGCAAAGTTTTAACACCTTGAGGTTTTCAAAAGTGGTGTTAGAGGCTGAGTTTTGAGACAATATGACAGCAAAACTAAATCATCTATAAATGGAAGGTATGAATGCCGTTATTTTATAACTCTATGGTCAAAACTGCAGCCCCCTAATTTATGCAGCTTGAGGATTCTAAACCTGAGTTTCTGTATGCCAAAACAAAGTAGGAAACTTGGCTTCGGTCTATGGGCATAAACACTGTCATGTCTTCGTTTCTTGGAAATAAACATTATAAGTCATGATACTGCCACTAACAAAAGGGCTTTGTCAAACAAGCTCCACAGTAACTTTATTTTTTCGTTTACAAATATGTGAGAGGTGAACTCAACATAAATCTGGGAAAAGGTTGATGATTGCAAGCATACTCTCTAGAGCCTTTGGGAAAAGCAAATGAAGCAAAGTTCAGAGATTTTATACATATCTGTGTGTATATACATATGTCATACATATAAACACAGACAAAAAGAATTTATTCAATGACTGGTAAAAGAAGCTTGAATTTTACTATATTTTGCTATAAAAGTTGCAAACACTTCCTGGTTCCTATTTCTCTAGAGCAAATGCCTTCTGTGTATCATTCAGGTGGTGTCAGATCAAACAGGGACAGTGATTTCCTGGTTCTGGTGACAGCCCGAGCACCTGGAAAAGTTATTAAGGTTTTTAGCGTATCGCAGGGGCAGAGTGTGCTCTCTGTCCTGTGGCAGATGGAGGATGTGTGCGCACGCGGGACCAGTAAAACTCTGGGCTCAACACCTTGGAGACACGAAGGCCTGTTGGATATGCAGAAGAGACAAGCCACCTTATATGAAAGAGCCAGTCTTGATGGCAAAAGGAAAGTTTTTGCAGCCACTGTCAAATTAAAGGAATAAAGCCGGGCTCGTATCACAGGAAAGCTCGTATCAGCCTGGAGAAGAGAGGGCTCCGGGGAGACCTTATAGCAGCCTTCCAGTACCTAAAGGGGGCCTACAGGAGAGACGGGGAGGGACTCTTTGTGAGGGAGCGAAAAATAGGAATGAGTGGGAATGGTTTTAAACTGAAAGAGGGGAGATTTAGATTAGAGATTAGGAAGAAATTCTTTGCTGTGAGGGTGGTGAGCCCGGGGCCCAGGTTGCCCAGAGAAGCTGTGGCTGCCCCATCCCTGGAGGGGTTCAAGGCCAGGCTGGACGGGGCTTGGAGCAACCTGGGCTGGTGGGAGGTGTCCCTGCCACCATCTAGTTGAAACTAGGTGATCTTTATGGTCCCTTCCAACCCAAACCATTCTACGATTCTATGAAAAGAAAAAATTAAACCATGCACTGATCCTGGACTGCTCTTCTCACCTCCTGGGACAACCTGCACCTGGGCCTGAGCATGCAGGGCTGACGGGGAGGGAGGAGCAGCCTGCAGCTGCAGGTGGGTATTGAGAAGCAAGATCTCCATGATCTCCAGTCCAACGCGTTGGTAGAAAATAGCATGTAAAAAATAAAAAAAACTCCAGAATGTGGTGTTCTCCTCCAACTGGTATTTAGCCCCAAGCACACGCGTCTCCATGCTGCTGTGAATTGTCTGTACATGGAAGTTTGCAACTTTAGAAGGGTAGAAGTTATCGTGCCATCAGATGCTCATCACATTTATATTCATTGTAGCAAATCCAGGATAGGCCACAGACTCCTTACATATTTTATGATTTACCGGAATCTGCTTTAGTCTAAGAGACCTAATTCTTCCATTACACATATCACCCATCTTTCTGGCAGCGTAATTTACATCTCAAACTGGAATAATTTTGCATACTTTTCATTTTAACATTCTGACATCTTAAAAAAAAATGCTTTAATTCTGTAGAGTAAATTATCATCAACCTTGGAAAAAAGTCCTGGAAGTTATTAACGCTCTTTTTATACATAGTTTTCTGTACAGTTTTGGTGTCTTTCTCCTCTCAGGTCTGTGTTGCGGTATATTAGCAAGAGTGTCATAGAGCATATGAAATTCAAAACAGGACCAACATTGTGAGGTTTATAAGAACATTTAACGCATGACATGTAACTTGAGCCCTTTCCCAAGGGAACAGCGCAACCTTTGTTTACTCTTGGACTTTCTTCCACAGACAAGTTTCTAATTTTTTTTGTATTCAAAGAATGTGTCTTTTACTGTTCAGTTCATTCACTGGACTGACAAACATCACTGCTAAAACCACCTAAAAAGCTTGAGAAAAAACAAACATGTACTATTAAACGGGGAGTTTGAAAGAAACCTGTCGTTCTGATTTTCTGTATTTCTGATATCACAAAAAGCGGGTCTTTATTTAAAATGAACTCTGAAGAGTTAACACATAAATACTGATGTTTCTGGAATGTTACTCTAAAATTTCAGTGAGGTCTTGTTTATTCCGTGTTAATTCTCTCTGAGATGAATGCACTGGAAGCACTTAACCAACCACAGCAACAAACTTCTGGTATAGTCAAGCAGAAACAAAACACAGAGGTTGTCAATATACACAAGACAGCAAATTTTCAACATTTTTGAAGGTGTTGGGTTTGGAGTCATTTTAAAATGAATCCCCTTTTCTTCCACAAAAAAAAAAAAATATTTTTTTTTTTAAGCACAAGCTTAAAACTTTGTGTTTTTGTGTTTTGTCAGGTTTTTTAAAAATATTAGTTAATTGCATACATACGAATGTAGAAATCAGGTAGGTTTTATAAAAGAATCAATCTGGCTTAAACTTTTTGTTTCAGTAAGATATAGTTGGTGTATATACACAGAGGGAAAGAAATAAATCCAAAAAGTCAAATTCATGCTGGTGTGTGACTCATTCATACCCAGCATCAGAGAATTCCTGGAAAGATCTCATTTTATTTAAACGCGGGAATCAGGATACTCAACTTATGGTGGGGCCTGGCAGTAGTTGATCCCCACCAAGCCCGCCCTCAGCCCAGCTGCATCCATCCTTTCCGGAAAACCAGGCTATTTAATGATTAGTCGGGATAAGCGGTAACGGCATACTGGCGAGATAGAACCATAGAATCATAGAATGTGTTGGGTTGGAAGGGACCTTTAACGGTCATCTAGTCTAACCCCCCTGCAGTAAGTTGATGCTCTACATACCCTTGTGCCGGTACAGAGGGAAGGGCACTAAAAGGGCAGGAGAAAACCACCCGGGCAGGGCGATTCCTGTATCTCCCGCATCCCTGCAACGTGCCATTTGCATCTATCTAGAGCCCAACAACGCCCCTGCGGGAAATAAGGTCTGCACCCAGGCTAACCCCATCCCAGGCAGGGAAAAGGCAGGAGAAAGACAATTCCTACAGCCTCCTCCACCCTTGCTGAGCTACAGGCTCTCCCAAATACTGCATGTGTTAAGGAAAGGAAAAAAAAAAAAGGAAAAAAAAAAAAAAAAAAAAAGAAAGGTCTCTCTCAATGCTAGGATTTCCTCCTGATGTAAATTTTCCTGGCTGCGCTTGTGTGTAAGAGAAAGTATTTGCTGCCAGTCACCGCACGTCCTTCGGGTGTGAAGGGAATGTACATGGCATTCTCCGAAAGCCCCAAGAGAGGCTTCAGCGAAAATTCCGGGACCTTTTCAGGGTGCAGCATAATCTCTTTATCAGTTGCTGCATGGCTTCCTGCGGCGCAGGAGATGAGAAATAAAGTTTTGCACTCTCTAATGTATAGCCCATAGGAAAACCGCCTCTAACTCTGCATATACAACGCTTCCTGGCTTTGCTAATTCTTTTATTCCTGGTACAGCCGGATCTAAAATTGCCTCGATGGCTGCAAACTTTTTAGGGGTGGATTTTATAATGGTAATCAGTGATTTTAGAGGAAATAAATCTACCCCGTAGCCCATAGCTCTGTATAAAGCATCCCAAGAAATAAGTCAGGGAGACCGTCAGCAGTGAAGAGTGCTACATTTCATGTGCTGCCACAGAAATGCTTTCTGGCTGAGGTCTAATATTAATCTATTTTGTCCCTGACATCCAGTAAAACTACAGTGTAGCAAATGCTTTTAAAACATACATATTCAATAGCAGGCGCAATAAAGCATTCGGAACTGTTGGTATGAAGAAGGTTCACACACACACAAATATCTTTGAAACTCCAGTTAATCAAGGTGTCAAAGTAACTAAAGCAGTTTTACAGATTTTATTGAAAATAAATCACTTTATTATATACTGAAATATATATTATTGTTTCCCCATAGAGTTTTACTATCCAGTTGCCTGCATTTATTTTTTAAATAGAGTATCTCCTGCCCTCTTTAGTCCAGTTTTTATAACTACATTTACAAAGGAAATTCAGCCTTAAAACATATCTTTAGCTTGCCTTCTCCTCTTGCCCTATGCGACTAGCCCGTTATTAGCCATTTTCTGGCAGAAGTAGCCGAGAGGAAACAGAAGAGGAAATGACAGAAGGGCTCCGGGCCGGGCGCGTTTCCCTTCTGCCCGGCTGTCTGCGGGGTGACCTTGCGGCTAACGGGGGAGCTGCGAGGTGGCATCGAACCTCCAAAGGTTTACACCTTTGTCTTCTCATTTTTCAGACCGAAGCCCCCATTGCAGGAACACATAAAACTTCACAGACCTCAGTGCGGGGAAGGTTAAAATGAGTGAAAGGAAATATTTGATTCCATCTACTGGACGCGCTAATGGATATTTACAGACTTCACGCCGAAACTTCTCACTGAAGTTTTTTAACTCCTGTTGTTGAGTAACCGCTTTCTTTTTTAAGTATGGGAACTGGTTCAGACCTAAAATAGCCAGCGTGTTGTTAGACAATGCATTTCTTTAAAATTCAATATTGCACAGAGACTCCTATTATCTCATTCATTGGATAATTCTTTTTTTCCAGACATAGTGCAGTTTCTTACAGCTTAATACTATAAACACACAAATAATCACATTTATAAAGATATTGCGTCTACACGAAAAGCTTCTCAATTTTTTTTTTCCCAACATTTCTCCCTAAATTTAAAGGATGTCTAATACAGCCCATGTATATAAGAGATACGCTTTCAGCATTTTGGACTGCTTTCTAACCTGATACATTTCACACTGATGAATGTAAATTCAACAGCAGTTGTCTTGAGATTATTGAGATTTTTTTTTCACCCCAAAACTAGTTTAAATTTGAAGCACGGTATCTGAAATGGATTTTAAATATTAAAAAAGTGCATCTATACTCGGGAATTTTATACACTTTGCCAGCGGACAGGCATTATGAATGCAATCTCTTGGTACCCCAGGTGGCGTAAGTAGTTGTTTTACCCAGATACTGTATCCTAACTACTAAAAACCAAAAATTGCTGTTCCTAAATAAGCATAAAGGTGTTTCTTATTCTCCGCCCATGAAATTCAATGGCATTTTCTGGTCAACAGCGTGATGAGGACTCATCTGGGGCTCTCTGTCTTTACTGGTTGCCCAGTCGCGTGGTCTGCAGTGGGGGGACCCAGGTGGTTGGGGTAGGTCACCTGCAGCACCTTCACTTATGTACTGGATTCCGAGCCACTGAAACCAGTATTCACGTTCACCCCTGGGTTCACTTCTGGGTTGTATGTCCTGTTTTAACATCCATCTTTAGCGATCTTTACCTGTGTAAAACACAGTAACTTTTAAAACAAAACTCAAACTCTGTTCTACCTGTAACAATGAATTTTATCTTCACCTCTTAACCTTTAAGCCATGAAGATGCCAAAAAAGTAAAATTTTTCCTAAGAAGGTCCAAAGAAGTGTTTCGCTGGATTCATTTTTCGTCACCAGGAAGCTCCCAGGTAATTTTGAACGCAGAAAAAAAAAAGTACCGCATTTCTAAGTAAATGTAGGTGCTTTCTTTCCAGCTGATCAGCCCTGAGAGCACAACAGATTCAAAGGATTGTGTCCAGCTATTGCATTAGTTTTTAATAGCGAAATGTGAGCGTGCCATCCACACTTTAAAAACTGACTGTAATCAAAATCTAATTAGTATTCTATTTTACTAGTGGGAAAACTGAGAGAAATGCACACAGACATACATGGTGTTAGATATTAAGCCAAAAGATGTCTCCAGAAACCAGCCATTCATCTTTTGCCTTTTTTTTTTTTTTATCATCAACATCTTGTCTCTTGAAATACAGACATCACTAAATCAAAAACACTTACCTTTTCACATCATTATAGAATTGCTCAGATTAAATAAGAGCTCTGCACAGCTTTTCAAATCTCAGCTATGTTTTCAAACCACCAGGGAGGGCTAGTTCTTCCTGCTCAGACAATTACCAAATTGTTGCCAATGTGAGCGTTCCTTGTATCAATCTCGTTATTATTAACAGTCTCAATCACCTATGGATCTCATTACCATCACTTTGAAAAAAGGTCACAAGGTGGCATCTGCAATTTGCTTGAAATTTATCATCAAAAGTAAGCCTTTTTTACAGAAGATTTAGGCTGCTTTAGTGCATTTCTGATGTTAACAAACAGAACTCTTAGCGACCTTAAAAGTCTGCGTGATTTTGTTGGGTTGTTGTGGGGGTTTTATTCTTTGTTTACTTTGGAAGTAACGGGGACATCGTCATCCGTCCTTTGTTTTCCTGGTGGAGCTCCTGAGGTTATTGGGTGGTTCATATTGTAAAAGAAAGCTAGGTCAAATCACTAAAGACGAAGTCCTTATTGAAAAGTTAATTAGTCGCTGAAAATGCATGAGCATTAAGGGAGAAAAAAAAATAAAGGCAGTTTTAGCAGGACTTTCTCTTAGCAACTGCTCGGTTTTCATCATTTTCATCTTGTGAAGATATCACTTCATCATATTTCCAGCTATAATAATAGTCTTAAGTAGGTAAGAAACGATTTTTCAATCTGAATAAAAAGTATGAAAATTCCCTTCCTTATTTCTTTTGGAAGGAAAAAAGACTGTCAGGACTTGTTTATAGATTACAAGTCAACACAAAAGAGAGTAATCCTTGCCGTCCATCTCCCACTCACTTCTTGTAGAACACTCTGCAATATATTATGCAGTTGGTTTGATATTTTTAGAGGAAAACATTTTTGCCCAGTAATATAGAAATAAAATAATTGCTATCACTTCCTTCCTCTGAGAAAATGACACATAAAATTTTATATTTAAAATTCAATTGAGAAAGAAATTGTGGTTTTTTCCAAAAGCCTTGTAGCTATGCATTCTAAATTTTATTTTTTTTTCCTGGTCTGTACAGCCTTATGCTGCATTTTGGATATGAATTTAATAGAAGATGCTGCAAAAAGTAGCAACTTCATATAGTGGCAGAGACTTATCAGACAAATATGCAAGGGCAGAACATATAAGGGGGAAGGAACAACACTTCACAAGTTCAGAATATGATTGCTCCGGATAACTATATACTCTTAGACATTTTCATTCCTGTCTCTCATTAATTCCTCTTACTCCTGAAATGGTAACAAGTGTGATTTCTTTCTAAAATAGCATATAAGATCATCCAGCTTTTTAGGCACAAATCTGCTACATTTCAGCTGTGCAAATCAGTCATAAAAACACAAAAATGATCCCTACCAACATTTTCAATTGTTGCCATTTATCACCGGATTTAGAGACCGTTTTACATCGCCTCACTTGCTGAGGAGAAAGGGAAGGTGCATATTTTTACGCATCTCACAGCAGATAATGCAGTGCAGCGTCACGTCGGGCTCTTTTACGTGAAGGCTTGCAAAGTATTAGCTCAGTTTCTACGTCCTGCAGCGACTCAACACGTTCTGGCCACAAAGAAGCAAAATACAGCATCTACGAATACTTCTACGAAACAATTGATTTGTCTGTTTCAGAAATGCATTCGCCTAAAACGTGAGATGTCTTTGTAGAGATACAAACATTTCATTCACGAACCATTTATATATCTTTCTATTTATACTTACTCATACAACTCCACAGAACAGCTCATAAATGTAGGTCCTGTCACACAAACATCCTTAAATACACAACGCACATACACACAATATATGTATGTATATTAATATTTGTAATAGAAATCATATCTTTATATCTTCCAAAGGCGTCCTTTGTAGCTTTCTTGCCTTTTAAATTCAGCTATTCTTGAACACAGTTTGTCTTTGAAATATGTCAGGATAATGCATTATTGAAGTACTGTACTGCTTCCTTTTTGAGACTGTACATAAAATCAGTCACGTTCAACAAATTTCCATTTTACTTAGTTCTTTTTCATAATTATTCCTCGCTTCTATCACAGCCCTGTCCTCAAGAGCTCTCTGGTTACGCCACTAAAATTAACCGCACACTCCAGGTTATGCCTCCAAGGGACTCGCCATCAAGAGAAACCTAAAGCGAAGAAAGCAAGCAAAATAAAAAAAAACCTCTACTTTTTCAGAAATGGATATGACTAATATATGAGCCGGGTTGCAAAATTAAGCACCGGATGGACGAATTAGATTTGGAAAAAAAAAAAAAAAAAAAAAAATTTCTTATTTCACCAGACGCGTCAAAAACACTTGGTTTATTTCTCAAGGTATGGATTTTGAAAGCTACCGGGGATATCTTAAAACTTCTGGCTTAAATTGGTATCACTTTGTTCAAGAAAGAGTTAAGTCTAACAAGCAGAAAAAAAAGAAATTAACTAAAGTAAGGCCCTTGTGATACAATGACACTTGCTCTGTGCTCTTACAGAGAAAAACATGATGATAAAACACCACAAAGAGGAGTGTTATGAATTTTATTAATGACTAGAAGACAGTGTGCAAAACATCAAAGGTCTGTGGAAAAGATTAATGACCCCGTGTGAGACTGTTTAATTACCTCCAGCTAATTAGATTCTTGACCAAATTTTTAATATCTGCATTCCTTCTAAAGCCTAATTGAGATTCCACATTATTTATCAATCTTTCAAAAAGCCCTTAGTGTGCTGCTTTTTTTAGGGTTTTTTTTTCCCTTTGCACTTTGACTCCATTTATGGTCAATTATTAAATAAATAGCAAAGTAACTGTTCTCTCCAAACTGTATATGTGGAACACTTTATGCCTGTTTATTTTGACTAGGAGACTATCACTGGCATCTTTTATACATAATGAAGCACTCCAACTAATAAACTGACTGACTTCACTGTAAACAACGTCGATAATATTTTTGTTATCTGGGCTGTGCTCAGGAACTCCTCATGTGGTTTCTGTAAATTAGCCTTTGCTATTGTCGGTTAATCCTTATTTCAGTTTACCTTGGTCCGGTCCCAGGGCCGGCGCGGAGCGTTATCATGCAAACTGAAAAAGACAGCCCTTGCCGTTTGATTATTTTTCCCCGTTCATTTAGAAGTACTTTAGTGCTATAAAACCACCGCTATTAAATGACTCGCCTTTGTAGAAGGAAATTGATGTCAGAAGGCAAGGGACACATGCAATAATTACTTATTTTATATACCCCGTCACATCTCCCTCTATCCCCAGTTAGGTACTGGCGTAAAAAGAGAGGCTGACGCGTATAGCACACCTAAAGACCGTTTTAGGGTTTTCCACACAAGTTTTATCATTTCAGTTCACAGTGGAGGAAGTGGGCAAAAGTCAGGCGTTTCAAGGTATGTGATGGGAACACATTTTTTGTCTAAAGTTTGAGAAAGAAGCTACTTCCCAGGAGAGACGAGGCAGGGGACCCCCGGTCCCTTTCTTTCTTCTAGCTATAAAACAAAGTGCATTTGTTTTGGAAATCTTTTTGTCATTTTTTAATGTAAATAAGAAAAATAAAGTCTGCACGTGTGAAATTGTATCTTTATAATGCATGTATAAAGCAAAACACTTTGGGAAAAATTCTTTGTAATTTCATATAGATTTTTTTCAAATTAGCCACTAGAGTTTAGCTCATAAAATCATACACGTATACAGAAATATATGGGATAGCTTAAAAAAGCAGGAAAAAAAATCTCGTTAAATTTTAATAGTTTTTATGCTATTTGTATAAAACATTATTGGCTGTACCCCTACTAAAATACACTGTATTTTAGTACACTGTATTTAGTAGGGCTGTACCCCTACTAAAATGTCAGACAGACATTGAAAAAAATCTATTATATGATGATATTTATAATTGTCAGAAATTTAGAGGGGTCAGGGCTTTGAGGGAGGGATCACTTTTTTCGTTAGCACGCTCACAATAAGCCTCTGTCCAATGGGATAAGAACATCTAGGCATTATCACGAAACACATCATTTAATAATATAAAAAGTATATGCCAAAATAGCAAACCATGGAAATCAATACAAAAGTATAATGAACCTGGCGTTAAAGAGACTCATAATACATTATGTTTAATTTCTTGAGAGTGACAAGAACATTTCGTTACTTCCTAAATCACTCACAGGGATATCACAGCAATGAACTTATTTGGGATGCAGTAGTCAGAGCTACTTGATCTTTCCGATGCAATAAAAACCTTGAAGTGTCTACAATCTTATGTATCCAGCTATTTATTCTGTGCTCCAGTTGGTAGAGGAGCACTTCAGATTCATTAGAGGTTTTATCCTTATAGCTATGGATAATCATTGTATCATGTCTATCGTATCCGTGCACCTCGGCTGAGGGGCAAGTTTTTATGTTAGGTACCAGGTAAACAAGGAATTAGAAAAAACAAGCCCTGTTTAACAGAGCACCTGCATTTTGCAAAACTGAGGGCGCCTTTGATGGCTTCCTGTGGAAAACCAGGTGAAATTTGCTCTGCCTCACCCTCCTCACTGCCCTCATTTCTTTCACGCAGCCGTCGCGTTCAGCGGGTCCGTGGTCTCTCCTTTACAGACTGTCCGTACCTGTCGGGGAGACTCTCTGCGCGCCTTTTACATCCGATCGACGAGGCCAGCCCCAAATGCGTGACAGGTGACTGATGCTCCTCGGTTTCCGGAGGACTGTAATGGATATTGGTACTGAAATAACTGATCTGGACAGACAAGCTGGTAATGGGATTAATTCAGATGGCAATTCAGGCCCGGTTTAATCAAATGCTGCATGGATGTGCTATAGATCAAGCATTTAAGTCTGGTGTTAGAGCTCCGTCGACCCAGGGAGACTCTCTTTTGGTTCACATGGGCATCCCCTGCCCAGGCCACCACCAGGCACCCTCCGGCCCCGGAGATTTCCCTTCTCCCGCCTGCCACAAGCAGGAGCAGCGTTCCAGGAAACATTCACGCGCATCACACCATACTCTGACAAACTGAGCCATTTTATATTGTACAATACACCATTTCTTTCCAACTGTATCGATGCTGATGATGGTACAATAATTAAAAAAAAAAAAAAAACACAAGCAAAAAACCAAACAAACCCCAAACTCCAAAAAAACCCAAAACCAAATCCAAAACCAACAAACCAAATAAAGAAAACTAAAAACTTCAACCAGCTCGGCCCAGTAGAAAAACCATCTGTGAGGAGGAAGAAAATTTGGACAGTTGTACAGCACCCAGAAAACATAGCGCTAGGCTCCGGGGAGGGCACGAGGCAGCACAAGCATTTACTTACTTTAAAAAAGAATTTATTAGCCCAGTCTTGCCCCTGTGGCCTTCAAGAGACTCAATAACGAGCTTGTCTCCTCCTGCATCACCCTGCTCTTTCACCTAGGGAAGACGGGCAGGGGCTGGCGGATACCTCCCCTGTGCCGATCAATAACCCACTTTCCCCCCGGGAGGCTCGGTCAGCCCACAGGAGGGCACGCAGACGAGAGCGCAATTTCTGCATTTTCAGCAATATTTATTCTCAATATTGTTCTCTAGGAATCCTCATTCCATCTCATACGGGATATTTAAAATAATAATAGAATAATGGAAGCCAAATAAATATACTGAAAGCATGTAAGGAGACAAATTTTGCTGTTAGAATTTTTTTTTTTTTTGGTCACATTTTTGAATAATTTGCATTGTCCTAATCTATATTAGGATATATTAGGATAGTGCTACATTAGTGTTTGCCTTTATACCAATATGTTCTCGTGTATCTGGAGCTCTTTCATAATTTTAGATCCTTCTACACCGAGCCTGCCCAAAACCAAGATCACTTCTAACTTAAAGTGCTCCTAAAAATTTGAAGTGCTCTATTAATTTTAAATTGCTCTACATCATGTCTGCTTAGAATCCCAACTGCTTTTTCACGCAAAAAAAAATATTAAACTATAAAATGCACATCTGCAACATAACAGCTACCCAGCTTTTATTTTTTGATTTCAGACACCAACTTTTTCTCCTTTTTCTTTATCTTTGAAAGAAAAGAATGCTCTGGGAGAAAAATAATAGAACGACTCATCCCCCGTTTTATTGCGAGCCTCCCTCTATTGAAAACCTTTTAGGTATGTCACTGGACTAAATATATTTTATGTCTACCAATTGGTAGCACATAGCCCAGCCCATTAACCCATTGACCTCAATAAATTATGATTTCCTAGCCAGAGCGGTATCGCTAGAAGATTGACACGTCACCAAACGCGCGCTGAGGGTTAACAATACTCCCCAGGATTTTTACAAGACGCCTTCTGATCTGAGACTCCTGTCTTGCAGGCAGTTCTTTCGAAAAGGCAAACAAAAAAAAATGTTTTTAAAGTCTTTGGTGTTTTTAGAAATCTGACTTTATCCGCAGCGATGAGAGAAAAAAAAAAAAAAAAATGGCACCATTTCCAGCTGAGCCCCCGTCACATTATCTGCAGAACAACAAAGACGGGGTGCAACCTTCCCCACGGTGGACCTTTGCCGAGGCAAACCTTTGCTGCGGCACCGCACGCTCGTCTCCCGCTGCCAGGTCGCGCAGGGACGTCTCTCTGCTTCCCTTCGCTCACATCAGTGTTTCCACTGGAGCAATACTCTCACCTGACCCTTAAAGGTCTACGCGATCCAGTCCCGGCTGGTGATTGCTGCCTATCTCCTACCACCTCCCTCTTCTCTTTGATGTTTTTAAATGGAAGTTGTTAAAAGGAACTTGTTGAGTGAAAGACAAAAAAACTCTATTTACTGAAAAGAGGACTGAGTCAATAGAGCAGTGTATTTTGGCGGCCAGGATGATTTTTAGGGTAGATTTTTGAACTGAAGGCCTATTGTTTCTTCTACTCGCATAGCAACTCAAGCGCTAACAAGTAGATTCACTGTCAAAGTCGTTTTACTTGTGCCACTGTATCTGAAGTACGTTATATTAATCTATCAAAGGGTCACTGATCCTTTAGTGAGTGACCATAAATACACAAATACAACAAAAACATGTTCTGAGTGTCCCATGTATCAAGCACTTTCAGTCCCATATATATTCGCTACTTTGCCATGCAGATATAAAACCATCTGAGTGATGTGATGAAGCAGTCACCCTTCTCAGCTACCACGCTTTATCACAGCAGTAACTTGGGGGGTGCTGATTATTTACACACAGTCCATCACAATAAGCTGCTCTTGGGATGTTTTCCAAGTAACAAATTCAGGAAAAGTTTTTTGACTTTAAATTAGGTCTTGGTCTCCACATACACTCTTCAGAGCATCTCTCTATTACCAGAGCAACCATGGGGACACGGACTTCTGGGCCAGAGGAGCGGGTCACCCGTTTAGGTGGTCACCACGTTAGGCGGAACATTTCCAGCTAACAGAGGAGTCACCCCCTGCCTTGATCAAATTCCAGTTTCATTTCTGATTTGGTTTGATCTCGTATTTTCCCCTGTCCCATTTTACACAGCCTGGAGCTGAGGTAATCCCAATTGCATCTGCATGCTTCTCCGTAGGAGAGCAGCATCAGTTACTGAAGCAAACAAGACTCATACCTTGCAAAAGGATGTGATTCTTTTTTTGGTAGTTGCTGTAATATATTTTATCCATTTAAACAATTTCCTTTTTACAGCATCACAATGTAAGTTGTATGAATGCTGAATCCTGTACTACTTGTGCAGCCATACAAATTCATGGTGGGGTTTCTGCTCCTGAAGACCTGTTTGATGCCTTCGTTTTTTCTGTGTGCAAGCACCATCAGGTGAAACTTTTCCAGTCTTTAAACAGACATACTAATCTAAGGGTGGTTAAATGTTTGTTTGCTCTACTTAAAAGACAATTTCTATGACAAAGGCATTGAGGTTTTTGTCTCAAATGAGATTAGCAATTCATTATTCACTGGAACACAACTACCTATCAAAGTAGAGGCAGCAGCTCTATTTACACAATGTAACATCTCACAAATAATAATCAGTAGACCAGAAACACTACAACAAATTAATAGCAACAAAACTAGAGGGTGATCTTGGCTTTCAGTCTGGGAATTACATCTGCCCCATCTGAGAAGGAGCCAGCCACAGCCACCCGTAGAATCACAGAATGGTTTGGGTTGGAAGGAACCCCAAAAATCATCTCATTCCAACCCCCCTGCCCTGGGCAGGGACACCTCCCACCAGCCCAGGTTGCTCCAAGCCCCGGGCAACCTGGCCTTGAACCCCTCCAGGGATGGGGCAGCCACAGCTTCTCTGGGCAACCTGGGCCAGGGGCTCACCGCCCTCACAGCAAACAATTTCTGCCTCACATCTCATCTCAGTCTCCCCTCTTGCAGTGTAAAACCCTTCCCCCTCGTCCCATGGCTCCCCTCCCTGCTCCAGAGTCCCTCTCCAGCTTTCCTGGAGCCCCTTGAGGGCCTGGAAGGGGCTGGAAGGTCTCCCCGGAGCCGTTTCTTCTCCAGGCTGAACCCCCCCAGCTCTCTCAGCCCGTCCTCACAGCAGAGGGGCGCCCGCTTTCTGACCATTTTCATGGCCTTCTATGGACCTGCTCCAACAGGTCCGTGGCCTTCTGATGTTGGGGTTCCATCCATGCTGGCTCTGATGGTGGAGCTGCCTCCTGCAGCGATTACCAGCCTTCTGCAAGAAAAGTAAATGCTCCTACCTGGAAATATGATGGAAACATCCCTTGTAACTTTCAGTTATAACTTACAGCCATATTGCATATTTCTTCTTCCTTACCTCTCAAGGAAGTTATGGGCAAGTTAGGTTTTGGAAAGGTCATGGGAAAGTACGACTTTTTTAGTGGAAGCAGAGTGATGTTCCTGTGAATCCACCTTAGGTATAAAACCTTCATCACTATTGCAATTTCTCCATTCTGCAGCTCTTTATCAGGAAGCATTGAGCCCAAACCTCCCCTTTTTCCCTGGCTGCAAGATATTTAAAACAAAGTGGGGATAGCTGCCGTAACAAACCACCCATCTCTATCCCGCCCCCTGGGAAAGCCTTCTGCTGACTTAAATGTTCTCACTCAGAGCCCAAGAGAGACGAAAGTTTCCTGTACAAGCCATTGCTTCAATAAAATATTTGCTGAATGCAAAACATGTGGTTATATTGGGTTTTGTTAAGCAGTTTCCTAATAAAGGGCAATGCATGTTCAGCCTTCATAGTAACTCAGATGTGACACAAATAATACAGCAAATAATTACAATGACCTTTCGCTCACCTCAAATTTAAACAAAGGTTAAGCTGCCCTTTAGAAAAGTAAATATTTTCTGTAGTCAAATAAGTGTAGACACCTTTAGAAACAAGGATATATTGCCAAACTAAGCTAGACTGAAAATGGTTCCAATAGAATAATTTCAAAATATAAAGGATGCAGAGCTGGGCAGCAGAAGCGGCAGCCAGACATCCTGGCATCGCGGCCGGTCCCTTACCTTACACAAATCCCAGGCTGATCTCCATATGTTTTCCAAGAACTGTTGCTTGAAATTTCTGTCTGGTCCCAGCAGATAGGAGAGAGAAATATTAAAAATAAGAAAGTGCATAATCTCCTCGCCCCCCTTAAGTCTGGTAAACAATTTATATTCAATTTCATATAACAGAATGAATCCGCGGACCTTTAAGTAATTAAGAAACAGACACCGAGGCTTAAAAAATAAACTTTACAGAAAATCTCACATAGTGGCCAGGAAATGGCTCGTAGGTTTTATTTAGTTCTCATAGGCCAAGGTTTAGCTGTTAGCTAGATAAGAGCCAGGTGTGTTTTACACATCTAATTTGTTTAGTCTGAAGCTAATTCAAACGGGGCTTTTTAACTACAAGTCTGCAACCGACTTTCAAAATCTAAAGCCAGGATGAATGGGTGTCATATATGTTCAGGGTCTCTAAATGAGAAGGATCACCTTTGGGGAAGGAAATTCTCACTTATTTATGGTGTGCTGGGGGTTTTTTTTTGGGGGGAGGGGGTGGTCAGGCACGGTTGTGTTAGCCGTGTTAAGCTGACCAGCAAAAGGTCGGTGTTGCCCAAAGCAGCTCCTCATAACAAAGGAAAAAAGGCCACTTCTGAGAATTTAGGGCCAAATAACATCTTTTTACTGACCTGTTCAGTGAGAAATGCCCAAAGATATCTGATTCTCTATTTTGACATGAGCAAGCCTCATATCCCCTCTGGACGGGCACGGAGGGAGCCGGGAGCCGCAGGGAGCTCCGTCGGGAAGAGATTCGTCACCTCTGGGGACCCACGGGGATGAGAGTCCATGGCTGCAGATCTGCAGCCAGACATCACGTTGGCAGGGGTAGAGACTCTATGAAGCATGGATAGATGGCTTTGACCTTCAACCACTGCTGACAATAAGAGAATTACAAAATATTTGGTCAAGAATCACTTTATACATGAAAAACAATGGGGTAATTTATGGCAGTAACATTCATAATGCTCTAATACAGGGCAAATCACAAGAAAACAGACATAGTATCCATCATTACCAGTAGAGTGTTGACTAACCTGATTTTCAGACTCTGATTGAGACTATAAGTAACATTCAACTTTAACTGTACTTCCATTTTGACAAATATTAATCATGCCCTTCTCTGTTTGATGCGCTAAAAAAGATAGTCAATGAATTTACACCCTCTTACTTATTCATGAACAAGTTGTGCCCCTGAATTTTAACATGCTATGTCTTAAACTATTAGCTGTATATCTGCTTTATGTGATGTTCCTACATAAGCTGGTAGTCCATCAATTTAGTGTCCATACATTTCTTTGAAAGCTATATTATAATTAGAGCTTAGGTTAATACTATTCAGTAACCATAAAACAGACATAAAATAATTATAACTCATTTAGTGAAATTAGAAAAAGAGCAATTATTAGACTCCCATTGTGAGGCTTTGCTGTGAGGGACAGATAATCTATCTGCAAGATGTACTTTGAGAACACCATTTTGAAAGAAATAAACTAGATAAATTACTGTTTTGTTTTGGTTTAAGACAACTTAGACCAGTAAGCGCAAGTTCAACCAACTTAAAGGATGTGTGTAAGGGAAGTGAAAGTTACACCGCAAGAAGAGAGATTAAAATATTTATATGCTGTTTTCCTGACACTACCTCTCAGGATGTTTTGAAGCGAGATTTGTTAATATCTGCAAGGCAGAAAACACTACAGTGATGCGGACACGGACCTATAAACTGGTACAATTAAACGTGAGGAGGCGCACAGTTTGACCAGGAGGGAGCGGACTCACTGATGTTAATGTTTGCCTCAGCACGCTTTGAGGACAGGATTTCTGGTAGCTTCAATGAAGTTTTTATATCTCAGGAAACCTGGGTTTGAATTTCGCATTCTCCAAGCTCCTGGTACGCTGAGATATCCAGTTAGATGGGAAGAAATTACTTTTTGCTGGGAGCACACCTGCCTGCCTGGAACACAGTTTAGGATGGTATTGAGTTTACAATTTGCCCATTTTTTCCTCCTTTGGTTGGAGATTAGGATAGCAGTCTTTCTGGTGAATTAGCAGCTAAAAGAATGTCTCTTCTCATGGACTATTGTTCAGCTACTGTTCGCACAGATGAAAATCCCCCAATATCTGCATTTCCAAGCCTTACACAGACAGAGCCTTCTTCAGATAAATGTGATTTTTACCCCCAAACAGAGGTTCTTTGCATGTCTGAATTATAACTTTCTTTTTTGGTCTTTGGTCATGTTGGTCCTTCTTCTTTGGACACTTTTACTAATAAAAAAATCACATATTGGTCAATCTACGCCACTCGTAAGGAAGTTTGATTTTGTTCACTTCAGAAGAGCTCCGTAAAAGCCGAAAGTTTCTTCAAGAGTTCCCACGAGAGGAAAAGGAGGATCTGAAAGAAAATGCTCCGCATGGTACTTAGAACCCAACCCAAGAACGGGAGAGACCCAAGTCACAGGGAAATCGATGGGTTCATGATAATGTATAAACCACGTTGCTCTAGCACAACTAACCAAAACAGAGCACAGAAAGACTACTACGGCTAACCCCCAATCTTAAAAACCATAATGCATTAAACACCAAATAGCTTTAAAATGTCGGTAGTTTATTCAAAGCAATACTACACTGATATTTCTCGTTGCTTTTAGGGTCAGCACATTTAAGATTCATATTTTCAGTCTTATCTCTATAGTCAAGAGACAGAAAGACGTCTCTGCTATCAGGCTGATTTCAAAAGCTGGAGGTAAAAACATCAAATGTCACACAATACGGCAAAAAAACTTATCCATCTCTATTAAATTCTTTATTTCTTTAGAATAATTTCTCTAGAATGCTTTTGAACTTTCAAAGAATCCTATAAATTCCTCCCTGCTTAATTTATAGCAATGCTAGAAATGAATCACAATTAAAATCAAGCCATTTCGTATTAACACGAAAGAAAAAAAAGAAGCAGCACATACAAAGGACTTATTTTTTTTAAATGCATGTGTGATTCCGTTAAGACTTTTCTGTGCTCATGTAAGACCTTATTTTTTGGTTTACATAATTTCTCGTTAAATGAAGCCTAGGAAACAGAAGTCTGACGAGAGGAATCCATCACTACCAACATTTGTAAAAGTGGAAAGGGTTATGTTCTACTTCCTGTTTAAATAGCGTAAATGCACTGCTGTAACTGTGGAAAAGGGGGAGTGATCCGACTTCATCACTAATTTTACTTTCCAAGTGACTAGTAAATTCTCCTATGCTTCCTGTTAAACAAAACAAAAGACAAGTTCAGAGAGCTGGTACCTCTGACAGTTGTGAAAGACAGGAAAAAAATGAATGACATTCTCCGGAGAATATTTTTCTGTCACTTAAGCAGTTTACATATTTCTCTATTTTTACCGTATTTTTCTTCTTCTGATCACCAGGGATCGTATGTGAGTTTAGGGTCATTAGGGCTCTGTCTAGTGCCAGACAGATTCTGCTACAGTCAGATTTTTATGATGACAGCATGAAATTTTTGGAATGCACTGGTGAGTTGTGTGACTATTGTTAGACTGTCATTAAAAAGAAAAATAAAGAAATAAATATATCTTCCCTTTCTTCTACTGCGGGCAAGCCCTTGATTTTAAATTTTGCAAAATATAGCAGGATTTTTTAGAAGAGATGAAAAAGGTAGCAAGTAAGTTTGATAATTAGTATTCCAAAATATATTGCGACTGTTTTTTTCCATTGCCATCAAGAGAGAGCGAGAGCAGATTTTTTTTCAGCATCGAGAGACGGGGAGCAATAATTGGGAGAAGGGAAAATAAAATAGCAGATTAAGAGTTTTACCTTTTTATTTAATTCTTCCTTTCCTTCTGTCTCCCTCCCCTTTCTTTTCAGTGTTTCACTCTGTTCCCCCCATCCTTGGGGAACACGGATTGAACCTGCATTTGTGAATTACAAGCTCTCTGTACTGTACGTAGCAGTTGTTAAGGATCAACTGATTAACCATTTTATAGAAGATTTAGAGGACTCATTCCAGTTTTTACAACTCCATGTGGTTTTTAAATATTGTAATGTTTTCAACCAATATGTTTTCTGCCTCCCAGTTGTGAAACAATACCTATTGGCCTTGGGGGAAGGGAATTTATTTTTCTACAATTTTGTTATAATACAATTTTTTCGCGCTACTAACAGCATCTTCTGGGAAAGAATAAAAAAAAGATTCAAGATGAAATACTGTGCTCTTCATTCTCCTCTCGCTCACTTAGGTCAGTGTGTTACAATAGTTCAAACATTAGGTATCAGAGTATACACGGAACAACACAGAAAGGGACAGATTCTGGGGTTCTTGATTTCACTAGTTTTTGTTGTTTAGCAAGAACCTTTACATTTTTTCTTATCCTTAATGTCCTGTGTATTTTTTAATGGGAGAATTAAATACTCATATAACATATGTCAGGCTCCAAAGATTTCTCTGCGTGGGCACTTGTATTGTTGTACACCTGGTTTTGTATCAAGACACGAGGGACAACTGACATGGGCCAAATTCACCTCCTCCGTAGCTTTTTAGCAACAGTATTTTCTCTTGGGGTGACTTTGGACCCCTTTACCTTACAATAACTCAAAAAGTTGCAGAGCAAAAGCTGGCAACTGACCTAGACCAAGAGATATGTAAATTTAACACCGGTGTGTTGACTTGAGGACGTGGTCTGAGCAACTTATTCTTTGTTTTCTAATGGCTCTGAAAGGAAGGCCTTTCCTTCTGGAAGTTCAGAAGTGTTTTCATGTGCATTTTATGGACCTGAAATTCTAAGGGGCAGTTTTTAGTAGCGATTTTTATTCCTTCTGCTCCACTCACCGCAACTCTTAAAGTCTTTCATCCGGGCACGTTCCTACCATTGCTTCAGCCGTACAGAGAATTTACCTATTTACAGAAATGGGCATGTATCACTACCACCATCACCGATAATGTTGTAATATGATCATATTATCACAATATAACTTTTCATACAATGTGAGCTATAACGATTGTTATTATAACTTTAGTTAATGTTATTTAATGTAACATAATAATGCTTTAACAAGTATAATAACAGAAGCGATACTCAAGGTCCCGAGAAGGAACAAACGTGCTGTTTTGGCTAATGTAAAATGTACACTTAACTATTAATTTCACAATAAAATCTAAATACTATCAAGTAGTACCAATTTACTTCACATGAACTAACCAGGCAGGACAAATCCAAATTGGTTTATGCTGCTTTCTCTGTGAGCTAAGCTAAAGTAAATAACTCCCCGTTTGCCACAGAGCACATATGTGGCATTCACTGCAGAGCCGTCGATGCCCAGTTAACTCATGCCCAAGCTCTAAATCAGGAGGGCATTTCCATGTGTCTTAATAAACCCTTCTTAATTAGCACTGGAGCATCTTCATTTCACTATAAAGAGAAGAGTGGCTAATTAAGACATGATCAAATACAGGATCGGTTCTGGGATTCTGCGAGACACCATCTCTCTGACTGAATATTGCTTGGAGTTACGAGCTACCAACTGGATTTACCTCTTGCTCTGATCCAGAAAAGAGAGTCTTCTAAAGCACAGCCTGAAACCGGGGACGTTCAGGTGGGACGCAGAAGACCCACTTCCAGATTCAAACCTGAACCACAGCAGGTCGCCTACAGTTCTTAGATAAGGAGGAGCCTCTCCCCTCCGGACTTCTCTTTGCACCACATACTCCATCTGGTACCTGGAAACTTTTCCAGATGAGAATTCTTTGAAACTGCTATTAATTAATAATTTGGCTCCTGACAAAATAAAAGCCTTTACACAAATAATACGCAATAAGCTCTACAAAGTACTCCCCAGGAAGACAATGGGAGTTGTACAAGCATTGTATGTGTAAGGGAAGAACTTGAATCTGATTTGTGCTGGCACTTGGATTTCCATGCCTATCACTTACAGATTTTCTTTTTTCCTCTACATTAAATGGTGATGTTTTCTTCCTAATACCGTATTTCTCCAAGTGGAACTTGGAGGTTCCTGCAGGTACCAGTCCAGAGGGCACCATAGAAGCGGAAAAAATATAGTACATCATACAGAGCTGGAAATAAAAAAAGACAAGAGAATGGAGACATGTTAGTTTACTAATACCTGTGAATCTTACAGAATCTGTGTAAAGCGTTTCACGCCAGGATCTCTACATTCTTTCTGTGATACCCTGCTACCTCTAGAATATTATTATGGTACTCCTCCCACCACTCACGAACTTAAATTTCCCACTCCCGAAACACAGATTGCACAACCAATGCATTCTTAATATTTTACCTGATGATATTGTAAGCACCTGCTGTACCTGTCAGAGAAAAGCACCAAAAGCTCTTTTCTTATGCAATAATTTTTCTTGTGCAGTTTTCTTCTGCAACAAATTTCTTCAGTGTGCAATACCACAAACAATTTCTATCCCACAATTTTTTACTCACATGCTGCTCCTAATATTTTTACACTGCTAGGAATTCAACAGTATTTAATGGTTTTGACCACTGCATTTGCTTATCTGTCTAAAAAAAAAGATAACACAAGACTCCTAACTGAAAGAGAAGTATGAAAATTTCAGGATACAATCCTGTGAGCTTTTGATTTGAAGCATCACCCACTCTGCTACAGAGATTTTCACAATATATTTTGTGGGTTTGAGCCTTCAGGTCCCTTGAGGTATGTAAAAGAAAACATCTTGTAAGGTGTACATCAATTTGACACAAGCCAACTGCTACCAGGAGCAGATAAAGCTGCCTTGAGCTTGGAAGTGTACTCACAATCCAAGTCATCTGCTTGATGGCTCCATTACTGCTTATTTATAAAGTATTTGCCACATATTTACAAAGGAGTTACGTGATTATAGGGATCTCGAAATGGGAAGCACTGCCAAATTATATAGCTATAAAAGTGAAATGAGAATCCAAACTAAGGTCGGGGTGTCCGTGTCTAAATATAACAAATACTGCACGGGACTGGAGGACACAAGTGGTGTTTTCACAGGCAAAAGCATCGCCTGCCCTGTTTCCACCAGATAAATCATTCTCGTATTTCCCTTCTTCAGGACTAATCTATTGCGGTTTGCATAAAACTGAGCTCTGTGTTAAGTCTTGCAGTTACTGTATCTCCAATGTCACGCTGATATTAATCAGCTTATTAGACGTGGCTTAGATTGTACTTTAACTTCAAATTTATTCACAATTTTCCTTGACTTTATCTGGAAGACTTGGTCCAATCCATATTATGTCGTACCTTTTGGCTGTTAACATTGATAGCATCTCTTTTTATTGGACTCTTGATGCCCACTGATGTTTTATGCATAATGATGCTCAAGTTTAATTGAGCTGTAAGCTTCAGTTTAATTATGAGCCTTCATGATACCTTCAGCACTTTTTCTTCTCTGATTACTGTAACTGGTTCTCTCTAACCCCTTTAAAATCTTTAATCTATTAAACCAGTAGTAGACAAGTCATTTTTAGGAGAAAGTCTAATTACACAATTGCAATTATCTTAATGCATCCTCAATATTTAGGGGGGCAAAAAAAAATAACCAAAAAACAACAAAACAACCTGAGTGAAATGCACTTCGTGGAATATTCCAAACATTCACATTTAACGATCTGATTCCTGCCGCATGTGTCTGGTGCTTGAAATGAATTTATGTGGAGAAAGAGAAGTGACACTCAAAGAAGTCACCTCTTTGGGCAAATTTCCGTTCATTAAATTTCCCACGGATTTTATAGCTGTGACTTTCAGACTTACTGTGCAATTCTGCTTCTTTCAGTGTATGAAATTCTGCCTCTGTCGGTTTAAGAGACAAAGGAAGAAGTAAAAAATGAAAAAAATCACGGCAGACACATACAGATACATAAATTGCATTTCTTTTACACAATTTGTTTACATGTGTCTTTAACGTAATTTCCAAAGATAACACATTGCAATAAAAACAATGAAGGAAACTAAGTTTGGACTCATATTTACTGCTTTTGTAAAACCAGTTGTATCTCCAAAAACGTCACTTTTGATCTAGTCCATCCTTCAAGGTATAAATTCTTTCTATACTTTTTATACTTATAATTTTACTTATTATATGCATAGCCCCTTCCTACTCACTACAAATAATTAGTACACATAAATACACATATATAAATACATAAGCACACATTAATACACATAAATAATAATACGTAAAAAAGACATAAAACATTTTTCCTCACTGTTTTGAGCAGGATCCTGGGTGTCATTTGACTACCATACACTGTGAACTGCTAATAGGAAGAAGTGTTACTCATATAGGGATCCAAAAATGTTTTCTGGGATCAAATTCCTGCATTTACAATAAAAACCATCCAAAAGGGGACATGGAGCACCGGAGGCACAATTTTGCTGAGGTGCCTCCAGGCCAACTGAAAGCTGCAGCTTATTTATTGCCAAGTATACCACTCAGCAAACAAACAAAAACTTGTTAAGTATACAGGTAATACTTAATCCATTTTGAATTGTCTATAAAAATTAACACTTTACAATGAATTTACTACAAAAGAAGGAAATGAGTACGTGAAGTAGAAAGCACAATCACCTAAGTCCTTTTGGATCCAAATCTTATGGCCTATTGCTGAAACTGAGATTCCTAGTTAGTTAAAATACTTTCAAATACTTCCTAAAAGTTTGAATATAAGTATCAAAATAAGCCAATTACATATTATTTGAAAATCCTAAGAGATATCTGACCTTGAAATTCTTTCAGTAAAACCTTTTTTCATTTTTCTCCACTTAAAAGTATCTAAGGAATTTTGTAAATTTTATAGGACTAGTGATTAAACCCTAAAATGAAAAAAATGTTATACTAAGAAAAAAAAACAAAACAGTAACACGTGTGTGTGAGAGAGAGAGAGACAGAGGAGGGGGCTGTACATTGTCTGGTTTTGTTCAGTCAGACTTGAAAAATCAAATAACATCTAAGCTCTCTATTTTTCTGTGTCTTGATGTTGTTTTTGTTAATAATGCACCGCGATTTATATTGGCACATGCATTGTGAACGTGGAAAATAAAAATAAATTCACTTTAAAAATTAGAAGGTCAAGGTTCAACATTAATGCTGACTTTTCTCTCTTTAGTTCCAATTTCCTTACTTCTCATTGTATAAGCATAACCTTAATGTTACACAAGTTGCATGCATGAAATAGTCCTTTATTTAGTATATTGCTTTCCTCTTCAGGATTCATCACTTGTTCCCTAATTTATATACTTGTTTTCTGCAACAGGGATCTTGATGGGGTCTTTTTTTTCCCATTTCTTCACTTGATGGCCGTATAATTATCTGCCTGTTTGGTTAAATTCCTGAATTTGGGATCAAATAAATTCCTTGCATATAAATGAACGTATCAAGTACAAGGAACATATCAATTCCAAATCAGTGATTTGTCTTCTTGCATTATAGGGTACTTTCTCTAAAGGCATCACTTTACATTACGCACTTCACCAAGTGCAAGACTGAGCTTGCAATTCTTGAGATTGCTAAAATTTTCTGCTACGCCTATCCAAATAGCATGATTTGCTGAAACAATCCTTATGGAGGACAATTGTGGTTGCCTAAGGAAATGCAGTATAAAAAAGTTTACAGCTTATCAGCAAGTCATGATTGTGCTTTTTTCTTTATTAGAGAAAAGGGCTGATACATTTCCCTGTCTCTTTCTGCCCCTGTGTTCTTTTCTCATTTAAGCTTTCTCCAACATCACCGCTGTAATTCAAGGTACTGGCCAAATGTGCCCAGGGTGTATTCATATTTTTAGATGAAGCATATTTAAAATATTTAAGTATATATTTGACCCTTCTTAACCAGCATTCTCATTTTATATTAGGGAAAGAGATATAATTCCTCATTTACAAAAGAAATGATCCCCGTTTTTCTTTGTTCCTTCAAAGCAGCATATATGACTTTCCATAATATATTTATAGCGTTTGTATTGTAACACAATTTTTTAGGCTGGAGGCTTGTTTTTGTTTCTTCCAGATCCATGACACACAACACTACATCTTATCGTGGGGCGATGCAGAGTGAGTTTCGACAACACTCAAAGCGAGCCCAGACCAAGAGGAGAAGCGAACAATGGCGGGCTGACAATTCTCAAAAGCAGAAGCACTTTTCTGCCAAAAACGTTCACAGCTGCCTTTTCATTTCCTGGGAAAGTCAAGGTGTTCCCCTGGACCTACTTTACAGATTTGTGATTATGCAAGTATTCTGGTCTTCCTTTATAATATATGCAGATCGATTCAGTCTCGTTAGTGTTACCCCATCCTCATTCCTGCAGTCTCGTGCCAGCCTCATCTGCGAGGGTCGGCAGCTCTTAGCAGCTAAATATGCCAGCATTCACAGCTGCTCTCACTTTGCCCGTCTCTCTCTGCGGCGGGGTAGTCCTTGTTTAGTGCTGTCTGCTGCTCGCTGGCTGCCTACGCCCGTGCATACCAAATGCCGGGCAAAGAGGGACATCAGCAGTTGTCTTTCCTTCTACGCGCCCGCTGCTCTTTGGGACGCCAAAGAACTTGCCTTGCTCACTGGTATCACTACGAATCCTGACAAGACCTAACTAGTAAGCCGCCCTCACCGTGCTGATAATTCTTCTGCACTCTTCATTAACGCTGTTCACCAAAATTTGCCCCTTTACCACTTTTGCATTGACTGTACTCCAAAATCCAGCCCTGGAGTAGCCAATGTAATTTCCATTCTGTAGCCGTTCTGGGTTTTAGTACTTAAAGCACCAGCTCAGACAGTGCATAAAGGAGCGCTACAGTCTGAATATTGCAACTTCCAGCACACAAAATTGCAGTATGCAGGTATTTAAATGTTATCATAGCTCAAATTAACCACTTGCAGGCTGCCAAATGCGCTTTTGCCTGGCCCAGGTCTTACCTTGCTGTATGGATAGTTCACTTCCATCATTATTCCATCTTTGGAATGGAAAACGCGCCTCGTCCTCTGGCCTTCTCTGTTTGCAACTTTGCTGTCACAAACCTGGGAAGGGTTTAAAAAAGCGTTTCTGAACTTTTTTGAAGATATGTCTTCCTGGGGAGTGACTTACTAAGCTAAATCCTTCTTATTTATTCCAGTAAAGGTTAAACTGTGCCTTGGCCAGAAGGAAAATAAGTTCAGTCACCATTAGAGAAAATGGCGTAAGTCGCTCCAAAGTTTGGCAAATGCAAATACACACACTCAAATCCGGAGTATAAACACAACTCAGTTCTCTAGCAATTAATCACAGGAGCAATTCATATGGATCTCCTTCACTCAAGGTCTTTAAATCAATTCACAATGTTTTTGTAAGAGGTTATTCTCTAGTTCGGCAGAAGATACATGCATGATGTAGAAATAGCTGAGATCTACAACTTGTATGCTGCAGAAAACCAACCTAGATATTTCCAAGAGTTTATTGTGCTATTACAGGCATGATATTCTGTGCATAAGAAAATATTTCACTCCTCTAAGTTGTATTGAACAAAAGAAAAATGTTCCCATCTATGTATAGTATATCTGGGGGAAAAGATTAAAAAAAACTGCATTTGCAGTTGACCATAGTTTTTCAAAGAAAAAAGTGTGTTAGAGATCAGTTCACATCACCAGCATGAGTGATGGTTGATATACCTGGAATGTGTGAACTTTGCCAAACGTTCTTATGTCTCCATTAATATTTTGCCCAAAATGTGGGTTTTGACTAAGAACATAAATCTGTATGAATGAAAACAACTAATTTTGAATAACTCATAATCTTAGTCACTGCATTTAAAACCTGCAGAAAAACAAGTTCAATAACTCATTCACTATGTGTTTAG
Organism: Larus michahellis; assembly: GCF_964199755.1. Classification (NCBI taxonomy): domain Eukaryota; kingdom Metazoa; phylum Chordata; class Aves; order Charadriiformes; family Laridae; genus Larus; species Larus michahellis. The sequence goes on from NC_133902.1 coordinate 57,334,368, forward strand.
CTGGCTTGCTCATGGAGCCAACGTTTATTAGAAATTATTTTTCTTCTGGATAATGACCAAATCCGATGCATTTACTCTTTACGCTTTCAATGCATTAGGAAGGGGAACACAGTTCTTAATTGACCAACAACAAAAAGTGAGATTCAATTACCAAACCATGTTTTTTCTTCTTGCTTGATTCAATGTTTTTGTGATAAACTCTTCTACGCTTAGGTAAAGGGTCCTAGTGACCTGCTGGAGTATTTATGCCAAATGGTCAACGTTAACGGCACCACAGACCAATAAGGCAAATGATTTATAACCTAAGAGTGGAAACACTAACCTGTTGCAGTGAACATTTATTGGTCAAACACAGTAGCAGAGAGTCCACAGGAGAGACAGAACAATCCACCTACGACTGCCCTGCCTCATGCTCTACATCCCAACATCTGTATCCACACAGACGTAAGGAAACACAGACACTGGTCACACCGGCAAAGAACGGAACTAAATTCAACCTTCTAATACCTTTGGCTGAACTTGACCATTATATTTTCTTCTCAGCTGGAAGCATTTTGCACACTCACAAGTTTGGGGATGATTGCGACCACATTTCTCTACCTCCAGCCATAGAGTACCTTCCGGCCATCTACTTTATACTTGCTGTGCCCCAGAGCAGCTCTTCTTGTATGAATGTTTCTTGTGGCTTGTATGAAGCACAGACCTTTAAATTTAAGAGACACAAATGTTGCATCAGACCAAAGGAAAATTTAATAATGTTTTTCTGTTTCAGTATCAAAACTGTGAAAAATGGTAAATCGGCAAAACCCGATATATTGGTATATTTTAGGTTCAGTAGGGACTATTACTGCGCCCTTTCTAACATGCTAACGGTGTGGCCAAATGCATTTTACTCAAGACGGGATTTTCCTAAGCAATATACACTTCATAACTTCCCAAGAAAACATTTACTTAAAAACTCATAGGGAAAATCTATTTCATGGGGAAAAGGCAGCTGAATTTAAGTAGCATGGCAAAATACCATGTTTTGACTGGCATTCTACAGTTATTAAGACACTGTATTTTTTCATAACTTTTAATAATGTGTTTGACTTCTGCTTTATACAATAAACCTCTCAATCACTTGATACTGAAATCACCTTCAAAATTTCTTTCCTTCCATCAGGCATATGAAACAGTTTGTTATTTATAGGATAAACGTTATTATTGTAGGGTTTTCCACGGATGTTGGCTGCCCACTACTGACTGATTGACTGACTTTGGAAAAACAAGATTACTATGACTTATTTTAAGACAGTATATCAAGACATTCTTAGCCTTTATAAAGAAAATGCGAGAAAATAAATCTAAACGAGTAGGTTTCGCTTAAGAACTCATTTCATTTTTTTAATTTTTTTTTTTTTTTTACAAGGGGTCAGAAGTATTTAAAAAGAGACTAAATTTGATACTTCTTTCTGCCCATGTATATGAATGACCTCTGACAAACGTTCTCTGGAGATCCTCAGTGTCTGTCCTGCAGCCCAGGACCTTGCGGCACCCCCAAGTCCTTGTGGTCCACTAGTCAACGAAAGACACTTCTGCTTCTCTTACTGCCTTACTGTCCTCTCCTGGCAGTCAGGATCTCCTCGGTGTATACCTTCTGCCTCATCAGAAAAAGTTCACTTTCAGAGATCCACCACCGAAGGGTGCACCCAACCGTTAAAGTAAGCTTTCCTTTGAAAATCTCGCATCATGTAACGGTTCCAAACCCTCATTTCAGCTGCATGAGCCAAACGGAAAAGAAAGGCAGAAGGTTTTCCAGGGAAAACCAGGATGTGTCTCTATCACACAGCAAGATATTGAGATATACGCCTGACCTCCAGGAGGAATCTAGAAACTATGTCAAGATCCCACTTAGAGTAAATGCTCTGTCTTTGCTTAACTGCTCTTGGATTGGGAGGGTATTTCAGACCCGTACTTTTACTTTCAGGACATGTAAAGTTACATATGACATACATCCAGAGTGACTGTAACTATGAATGTACTTACAGTGGCTTCATGCCAAAGAATGGATGCAATAAGGAAAACTGATCCCACAGAAACCAGAGGAAAGAGGAAAGAAATTACAAGAAAATCAAGCAACATCACTATTAGAGAGGGGAAAAAAAGAAAAGAAAAAAAAAAAGATTAGAAGAGCCTTGTAGAGTTAGATTTTTTTTCTCTTTTCCTGCTGGAAATACCTCTCTTGCTTGTGTCTAAGCTTTTTCCTAATAGTTTTGTATTGGTAGACCTCAACCATTTATTAATACTTTTGTGCAATTAAATCTGTTTTTTTCCTCTTTTGTTCTTTGTTGATAACTTCCAGTTCATAGAAAATTTCTTTCACAAGTAGCTAAATTTCCACAGTGCCAAATTTAATCCCGTATAAACTGCTTCAGCATTCAACGTGCTCTAGTTGTTCCTCTGTATCTCAAATCAGTTTTGAACCGGTGAAGCTTCCAAACGTTGTGCTTTTTTCTTTTTTTACAAAGATCATTCATGAAAATATAACATGAAATAAGTTTTAAGTCTGATCGTTGATAACCTCTACTTTAATTTTCTTCCAGCATGTCTCTCCACCTTTTACTGTCCCCCAACATGTGTTTGCTATAGCTGGTCCTGTAGCTATATCGTAATTCTTCCAACTTGCACTTTCCAAATGGCACCACGTCAAATTATTCGCTGAAACGGTTCAAATTGTAAATATAAAGTTTGTCCTTAGAGGTCCTACTATTTTCTATTAGACTGTTCGCATGCGTTAGACCTGTGTTGTGTAGAGGTACACCTTCCACCTTCCGCCTCTTTTTGGTCATTTAGCATTTTGGCTATTGAAAAGATGGTCTGAAACTTCAACTGCATTGAACTTTGTATTATAAACATTACAAACACCAGTTAAAAACTTATCTAAAGCTAAACCTAATCACCTGTTTTAGCAGTTACAGGCTCCAGCTTCAGAGGCTGAACTTCTAAACAAATCTCAATTGTTGACCATCCACACAAAGACAGAGGTTTTTCATGACTGTAACACCAGCACGCAGCATTTTCTAGACTGCAATTTGTCCGCATAAATTAACTTTTGGTCTCAGCCCCTTGCACAATGGATACGTCCACATGTACAACAACAGACAGAGAAGATATCAGAGAGTGCTGATTCCCATGCTTACCTCATTTGGTCTCCATCAATGGATACTGTTATGGGATGAATGTCATTAATAATCCATAAGATCACTCAAGTTCATTGTCAGACTTCATGCCACTAATCTACTCTTCAAATTCTGAAATGCTAAAAATATACATAAATCTATTATACACCAGGACTTTTTTTTTTCTTTTTTTTCTTTCTTTTTTTTTTTTTTTAATTCTGGTCTACAGATCACTATTACAGAAGCAGACTGTTGACTAATGAAGTTGTGACCTCAGCAGAAGACTTCCAGATAAAGTAGGATTCTGTATTTGGAAATCGAAAGCTTTAATCTCTGAAATTGTACAGGCTGATCAACACTAGCCAAATTATTTCCTAAATCAATTTACACTAGAATAAAACAGATGGCTAATACTATTGAGTAGCAAGTCATTGGTGTCATTCGTTTCACCTTATGAAAGCTATTGCTTTCCTTCATTGTAAAGGAATATCTGAAAACAGCAGGACTTTTGCAAAATGCACCATGAAGCTATAAAGTCAACAAGTTCACCACTTATTCACTACTTTCCCTATTTCATTATCTTAATTTAGCTGCCCCATTTTAAACAGACCAATATCTAATATCTTTCCCTTTTCAGTAAGAAAATGATGAAGCCTCTTTCCATTAGGACCATTTCAGTAGCTAGTGTTTAGCACATATTGACTAAGAAGATGAACTTTCTGGATTAGAAAACTGTTAATTTTTTACGAAGTGGAAAAAAAAATAATTCTCTGCTTTGGAAAATGACAATTTCTGCCACCGAGGTTAGTGACAGAAATCTTCAAGGGGGGTATGGAGTGGGGGGGTGTGTGGGGGAAACACATTTGGGCAAGTTTGCCTTGTTAGTTCCAATGGCACAGAGAAGCATGATGCCTAATCTTTGGCTATGCATGAGCTTCATAAACTGCCTGAGGGACTGGCAGAAAGGGACAGAAAAAACAACAGCGACAACTATTTTCGCATAAGAACACAGCTGGAGAGAGCGATAATAATGATGCCCTCCTTATGCATAGCATTCCTGTGTTTGGAGCACTTAGGAAAGAGTTTACTGCTTCTCTGGAGACTACCCACAACGTCAAGCTACAATCTAAGTTCGGGAGGGGATGTCTACTCTTCCAAAAGAACTATGGACCTCTTCGTCTTCTATATGAAAAGATGGGGATAAAAAAAAAAAAAAAAAAGAGGACACTCACAGGACAAGAAACAGAGGTATGCAAGAGGAAAGCACAAGCTTTGTGTCCTAACGATGAGAGTATTCAATGTAGGGGGACAGATAAGGGATCTTTTCTCTACTATTCTGTTATTGATGGTTTCACTCTAGTCACTGTTGGACTATCTGATCTGAAAGGTCCCTTCCAACCAAGGCAATTCTATGATTCTATGACCGAGCAGTGGAGAATTAGCTAAATCATACCCCAGGAGGCACATCCTCGGGGCTCTGAATCAAGATGCATCCAACATTGCAGACCCTAACAGGTAAAAGCTCGTTTGTCTTGCAGGAAGTCAAAAGGCTTTATTGATAACATAGCGGTATTCCATTCTTTACCTCCAGAAAATTAAACATACATCTGGTCTGTCAGGTTCACCCGGGTTCTCTTTTACACGCTATTCCACTTAAAATGCTAGCAGTTAGTTTTTTAAATTGAAATCGATAAGAGAAAATCCAAGATAAAATTATGGAAATGGAGAAATGCAGAAATTAGTCTCTGATTCCAGTTATCACCTGGGCAGCCCCTGTGGGCCACAGCAAAGACTGTTGAATCCACGCCCTGAGGCTCCACCTCAAGAAACTCTCTGGGATTTTGGAGCCATGAAGGCAACACAAAAACCACATTCATGCTGGAGGAATCCACTCCAGGGGTACAGCGTGGTGCGGTGTGGTCCTCAGCAGCAGGTGCTTCTCCCAGCAGGTCCACTCCCACCACATCGCACCACTTTTTCATAGCCCACGCTAGGACAGCTGGGGGCTCCCACACCCCCATCGCTCGTCCGGCATCAGATTTCTGCAAATACAAATTTACCCAAAAGTTCTTGCAGGTGAAGTGACCTCGTTAAACAGAATTTACAAGAAATACAGAGGCCCTCGTAAAATCGCACTTTACAGACAGGATGGAAACTATCCCTCAGTCACTGATTACACACCTCGGAAAACCGGTTCTATTTCGAGTCTCCCAGTGGACATTCTCGTGGTACCTCAGGCTACAACTTTATTTTTATTTTTTTTCTGACGACTCTTAACATTCTTCATTAATCATTTGGATGCATTTGGCATCAACACAATAGAAAGACTATGTTGACCAAAATATAAGCCATTTATGCCTATGAATAGAACTTCCTGGATTTCCTTAGCTCATTCTTTAATTGTTGGGGTTTCGTTTCTTCTCATGTAACTATTATTGGTTTTCAGAGCAAAGCTGGTCACTGCATTTTGCATTGAGTAAACACAAGTCTATCTGCTGTTTCAAAATGCTAGAGACTTCTTCCAAAAAAAAAAAAAAAAACCCCACCAAGTTTAACTTCATTTTTTAATAAAAACCAGTTTCTTCTGATCTTCATATGATAATAAACTTTCCTAATATTTTCCATTGAAGATTAATACACTTCTCTAGAAAGTTATATCTAATTTATGTGACTTTAAGGGTCATGCTTTAATAACAATGATGAAACACGATTATTACTTCCTAATGCTGAAATTACAGTTTTTACATTGTAAATTTTTCCTGCTATGCGCCCTGTGGCACTAACATTTTTATCACTCCATGTGTTTCTAGTTTTAAAACCTTTACCCCTGCTGTTTGAAAAATATTTCTCATTTTCGTCCCCTATGGAGTACAGAAATCCCTAAAGGCAAACCATTAGTGATCTTTCTGCCTTTTCCCAAACACTTATTATGATCACCAGTGTTGCTTCCACTGCCTCATTGGCTTTTGGTAAAGTATGCAAATGAGATGTTCAAAATACACACTTTTTGCAACTGTGCAAGTTCATACTGATTTATAAAATGGGAAGGCTATTAAAGTGACTGAAAATGTCAGCAAGATTTATGCATGGGTGACAAATTGTATTGGAAATGCTCATTTTTAACATGCTGGCCTGAGTTCCTTCTCTTTTTTAAAAAGTATTGTATGCGATACCTTTGCTTTAAGGCCATTTGCCCCTCCCATCTCCCCATTTGTTTTAAATATACTCTGACAGTGACTTTTTGACCAGGAAAATAAACAAAACTATTCACGTTGATTGTTTTTATCACGGAAAGCAGAAATTATTTTTCTTCTTACTTGTGCTTTTCCACGAAGCTGTTTAAGAAACGACTCTCACCTTTGCTTTGTGACCAAACAGCTACTTCCCTGGAAAAAACACAGAGACTCTCTGATACTGGTATAGCCAAGTCCTGTCTTTGGGTACACCCACAAGTAACGCCCCATTTGAGAATGCAAAGCTTATATTTTTAAGAGAGAAGCTGCTCTGACATGTGTAGGACCCAAGCTACGAAAGCAACACTCGCTCTCAAGCAAAAATTCCACATCAAAATGTCATAAAAACCATTAAAAAAACCCAACACGTGCCATGCACAAATATTACAGCTGTAAAATTCGCCAAACGCGGATAAAGCAGACGTGGAATCATGTGAAAACTAGTAAAGGAACTCTAGTTTATAACTGTATGATAAAGAAATATATTATGAATCAATGAAAACACTGCAGTGCATTTCACAATAGCAAGGAAATGGTGGAGAAATTTATGAGGGTTCGTTTCAATTTCGGCACCGAAGGCAAAAGGAACCTTGTCATTGATGTTAAAGAGAAAAGGTTGAGGCCCATAATCACACATCATAGTATCAACATATGCAAAGGCAGAAATGTTGTAAAGAAAGAAAATCAACAAACTATTGAATGTCTTGAAACACTCATACATAATCTCAGATGCATAATGAGAAATTCTGGTCTGATAGCAATATATTTATAATTTCTGTCAACACGTACAGTATTATGTGAGGTTTTTAAAGTAGTTTAAAGCATAGCGTGTTCTACGATCCTAATATTTAAGGAAGAGAAGCTGTGCTTTTGTGATTATTTTCTTCTATTCCTGTGCATTCAGTTTGGTGCAAATCCCACTCTTAGGGGGTTCCATGGCACCAGTCTGCGAGATCGGCCACCTAAGCCAAATGAGGAAGGTATTTAAGCACCTACTGACCACGCATATCGGTATTTCAGCAGTATTTAGGGGCACATAAATGCAAATGAAGCTTTTAATGGTCAGGGCCTTACTTGCTTGGGTTTTTTAAATCAGGACACAGGAGCGTACTTACACAGCGAGTTCAGCACAGGAAAGAGCAGATCGTTTGGGTACCCACAGCAACTACAGATGCGATCCTCCTTCTCCCCAAATTCAAAATGCTTTAAAAGTTATTATATAATCCTTTGTATTGAAAAATCCAATACTGAGAACTTAATTCTACTTTTTATATTCAGATCAGTCAGTACCAGTACCATTATTGCTCTGATTTTCCTAATTAGTTCATTAAGTTGCATAATAATTGGTTTACTGCCACCCACTTTTTATGATGCTAGAACTGTGAAAATAAAATTGATTTAGGGCCTTATTCTGATCTATTATGCTTACTCACTCACAAATCCTGGTGCTTGCTGCAGGTCTTTTTTCTCTTCATCTCTCAAAGTCTGCATATTTTTCCCTGGTTTCACTTAAAATGCAGCCCATATTCCAGTTTTATATAGGTGGGTTTCAGATGTGCATTTTACAAAAATAAACAAATAACCATAGCATTGCCAGTGGAAAACATCTGTCTCTCACCTTAGGAGGTCAAGATAAAACTCAGTGCGTGAAATACAACGTATGAGTTTGAATTTATTTCCATTGTGTTAATGACATAGATCAATGCCTTGACATAAGGATCTGGCATATTATAATAATGGGGTACCATTCTAAAAGAGATGGCTCATTGCTGAAATATCCAGACAAAAGCATAATGCACTCTACGGAAAAGAATACGGCAACTATCTGTTGCTACCGTCGCTGGGTAGCACGATGTACAGCTACAAGAGAGAAGGCAGCACGAGAAACCCAGCACGTTTCTCTCTGGAGGACAAAACTAACTACGCAGCTGTACAGGATGCCCATTCAATGCAGATGCCAGGTGCAATACAGCAAGTTCAGGCGCGGAAGGTGGTTTAGATTTGGAAAAAATTGAACACGACCCCAGTTTTAATCAACACTGAATTTACGTGGATGACTGGAAAAACTTATTTCTTCCCAGTACGAAATGAAGCCATAGCGTCCTTGTGCCGGTAGTCGCAGTCAGAACAGAGCAGCAACGCTGCACCAAAGGATGCAGGCAATATGCTCAGGTACAGCGTACAATCACCTGTGCACGTCACTATTTTAGAATAGAAAAGAGAAGTGAAACGAAGTGAAAAGGTGAAGTAAATTGCTCCTCTGTCATTTCTGGTGCTTTCCCAAAAGCTACCCTGCCAAAAGAGAACAAGGAATGCTTCATCTCCTCATCCACTGCGTGAAGAATGCACAGTAAAATTTTAAAGAAAAAGAAGACAAACTCTCAGAAGTTATATGTTTGCTTACAGCTTGAGTCTGATATTAGTTGGAGGCACTTCTGCACGCTCCCAGCACCAAAGTTTCAAGAAGAACTCCTGCCATCTCCTCCGGTGGAACAAACAAGCGAGACCTATACCTTGCAGCTCCCGATGGCCCAATCCAGAATCCCAGTCCCAAGCTGCAGTGGTAAAATGAATAAAACAGAATTCAAAATCAGTGAACAGAGGTTTTCATGAGTTTTTGCTGCTTCTTGGCCTGCTTTTATTTTTGGCTGTCAACTTTGCAGCTTTTGGAAATGGAAGCATACAGGCCCTGTGTAGATCTGATATTCCCCCCAACAGAAGCAAGGAACTGTCCTCTGTGCATGTGTTTCAAAAGTTAGAAGTTTATTGAGATTGCAAACAGTTTAAAATGTTATTGGGAATGCAATACGGCGCATTACATCCTCACGTTTACCAGATGGCTGCCTTAAACAAACGCCGTCAGTTGTGCCACTAACGCTTCCAAATGAAGAGCCACGGGTTTAGAGGTGGCTAAGACCTTTCAGTCCTCCCTGCCAGAAACACCTTTTTCTTCCCAGGTTCCAATGCACAACCATTGCATTAACTGCTCTGGACCATCAAGCCCCAAAACTTGTGTGCCAACTGACTGCTGTCCACCCTCAAAATTTCTCTCATCAAAAAAGCACTCATCTCATCAGAAATTGAGCTAAAGACACTTCTGAAGGCACAGTTGACTGATTCCGACTGTAACCAGTGGTTAAAGCATCTAGATAACAACGTCTTCAGACTACAATTGGAGAACCGCTGTCAATCCTATTTAGTACAGTCACGACAATCCTGAAGCACAACTTTAAAATGTAAGAAAGACGTTCATCTATCCATTCTGCGCTGCAGAACGAGTTCTGGAACTTCGCTCTATGTTGAGCTATATCCATCTTACTGCATTCATACCACCATTTTCTGGAAAAGGGCTATCGAGTCAAGGGCCAGGTCTCACCACGTAATATTTCACTTACATTACTCCATTTTCGCTGTTCTCCCAGAATATGGCCTCATTTGATGAACATTTTTTTCCTTGCTGATGTAAATATTTTCAAACACTGCAATAAAAATTTCATTACAAGAGTGATTGAGATGTTTTGGGTAGTTTTGTTAAAAAGAGATGATTTGCACATTTTTTTCAAATATTCACTTGAAGGGAACTGATGTGAAGTTAGTGCTGTAATAAAAATGTAAATAAAATTCATTATAGTTCATAGATTTCCTGATATCATCTTTATTGACTCAATATTATTGAAATACGTAAAAATAGATATAAAATTATTTTGAGAATACATCAGTACACCTTATTTTATCATCATAAAATAATAATGGAAAATTCCTTCAGGAAAAAAGATGACATTTACAATGTATGAATTTTCTTATGTTTTCCACAAGTGTGATGTTACATAAAATTAAACGTATACAATTAATGTTCCTCTGTTTATGAGCAGCATTGCTTTATTCTTGCTGCATACAATGTCTCAATGCCAAGATATAATATAGACCCATTGGAGCCAATTTCCCTGCAGTACCACAACATTTTTATGGTTTCTTGTAACCATCTAAATCGTACTACTTGAATGATGTTTGTCAATGAATCTTTTAGCTTAATTGCAGGATGTCGTATGCACTTCATGACCTGTTTTTGAGGTTAAGTAACATTTATATCTCACTGGAGCAAATATAAGAATTAGCATTGAAATGCAGAATTCAGTGGGGTGTATGTTGGAGCTGACAGGCGTCAGAGATGTTTTTGGATTCTCATTGCATATCGTAATTTACTCTTGGTATGTAACTCTGAGCTGACAAAATGTGGCTCAGATTTACGGTTTTGGATTGTTCTTTTTTTGAACGTTTCCTAACATCCATAGGATCACGGAGCAATTTTGGAGGTTAAGGGAGGTCCCTGCCCTGACCTCCTGCCCCAACAGGGTCATCTCTGGGGTCCGACCTGGTTGCTCAGGTCTTGTTCCACTCATGACCCACAAACCTCCAAGGATGGAAATGGCACAACGTCTCGGAACTAGCTGCTCCCCTGCTTGACTGCCTGCATTGGGAAAAAGTTCCTCCTTGCAAGCACTGTGGAACTCTACCTTTCCAACTTAGGCCTGTTGTCCCTCATCCTCCTGCCCCACACAAAGCCCTGAGTAACGGGAGATAACCACAGCCCTCAGCTTCCGGCCAAATCTGTGCTCCTGCAGCCCAGGATGCTGCTGGCTCCTGTGCAGCTCGCTGCTCACCAGCAGCCGGGCATTTTCCATAGCCCTGATCGCTAACCAGATGGTCTCCGGCAGAATTATTCATAGCAATTATTCCATCCTGAGGCAGGATTTTGCCTGTCTCCCTGTTGATTTTCTTGTAGTTCCCACTGAACTACTCCCTCAGCCTTCTGAAAGGAAGTCCTGCCCTTGAGCGTATTATCTGGTGTCATCTGCAAACTTGTTGAGAGTACACCCCATTGCCTCCTCCAGGTCATTTATAAAGATGTTGGCACAGAATAAGTCTCAGAGAAACCTGCAGGTTCTATCACTTCTCCTAGACATCCAGGGGTTAGGATTTAATCATCCATTAATTATTGCCCTCTCTGAGCCTGCTCATCCATCCAGGCTTCAGTTGGTTGGTTGGTTTGGTTTGTTTCCAGCTTCAGTGGAAACCACCTGAATTCCTTCCCAGTCCATATTCTTCAAATATTGTCCCACACGCGAACCTATGTAAGGACAATAGGTTCCCAAATTTTATGACGTTTTAGTGAGGAAGAAAAGCTGAAGTTCTAATGGCTTCACAAGTAGAATAGGAAGCTTCTACTGCCTGGATAAATTTAAGAGTCTGACTAGGACTACTATAAAGTCCTACAGTCTCCTGGTCATTCAGTGGTTTACGTCACATGGGAGAGGTGTGGTCTTGCCAGCACGAACTGAGCACAAGTTTGGAAACTGGGAACTTGACTTCCAGTCCTATTTTTAACATTACTTTGTCATATGCGTGGTCAAGTGAGAAACTAATCTCTGACCAGGCTTAAAGAATAAAACACATAGACTTAAGGAGCTGTGGTGCCAGATGAGAAATGCCATGACTGTACAGCACAAAGCCCTGATTCAGTAAAACATTGTTCTGCCGCTTTCAAGCTGTTCAACGCACGGCAAAGGGTCAGCAACCCCTTAACAAGCTCTGTGCCAGAGTAGGTACCATCAGCCCTGCTCCAACCAGTCTAAAACCAGCAGAACTTTCTCTGAACTATACAGTTCACCAGGAGTTAATAATGTGTACACGCTAATCAAGAAAAAATTGATATTGCTGAGTAACCTGGCCATGGCCACCACCAGTATTCATGGTCACATCACTGCCCCGCAGGCTCTTCGTCCCTGGTCATAAGGAAATGAGTCACCAAAAACAAAAGTCACCACTTTGAGATTGGCAATGAAGAATCAGAATACTCCTTTTCTGAAGAATCATTTAAACAAGCTCTGAGTATCAAGAATGACTCTCTTCCCATTGCTAAAATACCCCATACAGCTGTAACATTTAACCCAGCCCTGTAATCAGCGCTGGATAGAATTGAAGTATGACACCAAGTCCAGGGATAAACATTTTGTTTTTCTACAGTGGATAAACAGGCATCCTCCTCTGTGCATTCCTCACTGGATTGTCAAGCCTTTGCCAACTTGATTACACAATTCTTAACTAAATATTTGCCAACTGCAGCTGCGGTACTAAGTGGTGGTGCTTGAAAATTCCTTTAGCAAAAAGAAGAAAAACATTATTACAGCACTTTTATTTTTAGCATCTTTCCTTTTTATGAAAAAAAAAAATCCATTTAAGAGTATTAAATGGCATGTGGAAATTAATAAGAACTTAAAAAAATAAATATATCTACCAATAACTTTATATTTATTGCACTTAATTTAACAAATTATTGCACGAACTACACAGACAGCATTTTTCCTGTGAAATTATTATACTTAAATGAACTTTTGACAATGTATTAATTACAAGGACATGACCACATTTATTCTGCTGATCCGGTAATTACATGCATTAAAGAAATATTTATTCAGAAACCATGTAGTATACTTCAAAACGGGCTTTTATTGCCAAGTTACATTTCCTGTATACAACTGCCTTTTTTGCCATTTATGAGCCTTTTTTTCAAACTTTTACAGAGGGCAGAAAGGGGAACAGAAATGCTTAGTAAACTCTGGGCTGACAACTTTCTCTGCACACTTGAAAGGCCCGGCAGTCTCTTGGTCAGATGTAGAGCTTGGGCTGGATGGAGAGGTTGGGGCAGCTCTGTGCAGACATGCCCTACCTGGGGTTTACACTCCGGTTAATGAGAAAAGACAAGAAATAAGTTCAATAATTTGCATTCAAGCTGGCACAAAATTAATTTTTGCTCTCTAGACATGGAATCTATGCAACCCAGCGTCCCCGTTACTTCAATGCTAAAATTGCTCAGCATTTGCCTTGCTAGGTATGCAGATAGCCCTGATCATAACGTCTTCTGCCATCGTAACGCGCTGGGTGACTCGATATGCATAGGTGAAATGGAAAAAGCATTTCATTCTTTGCCCTTGTCACAAAGGGAGATACAGAATGATTGTATCTCTCTGGCCAAATTGACCACCAGGCTTATTTTGCAGTTTGAGCTTCACTCAACATTGAAACCTGTGAGTTACTAATATAAGACAGCCAGAGACTGAAAACCATAAGTCTCATCTCCAAAACTGAATCTAGTTATTTTAATTTTTTTTTTTTTTTTTTTTTTTTTTTTTACACAGTGTACATAAGCACTCAAATTATCAATTAGTTCCTTATTTTCTTTTAAAATCATCTAGTTCTGTGTATTTGATAGCCGGTGTGAAAAATTGAGATATTCTCAGTCTCATCACAAGCTTTCCATTAAGCAAAGGAGAATATCTCACAAAAGGAGAACATTTGTCTAAATAAAGATAACCCATTTCTTTCCTTTTCTCAAAAGAATGCTTCATAATGCCAGGAAACATATTTATGGAGTCCTCTAGTAATGAGCTGTTCTTGACTACCAGCGACAGCCAAAGGTTAGAGCCACCTGAGAAAACCACTGCATGTTGAAATAACCCAATTCTGCTCTATAGTTGTTCTTAACTTTTACTATATAGCCCTGGCTTTGGATCCTTTTTAGAATATCATTGTTTTCACTTTAAGGAAAAATTATAATACAAGTGAGGAAAGAGTAAGATTTGGAATTCTGAAGGAACAGCCTTAATTATCATAACGACACCAGCCAAAAGAAACAATTTGTTGTAAAAGAAGGGACGTCACCTACTATAAGTGGTCTCCCACTAAGAAAATACAAAAGAAAGCACCAAGGGAAACGGACACGGTGGTCCAAGTATTCTGAATGGAAAAACGTGGGCTTGTGTTCATTCATGGTTTAAGTCTCTAAATTAATACATAGGGACCTTTCCTACCCACGTGAAAAGATTTACTCACGCAACTTTGTGTGCAGAATGTTATTCTAAGGCAACTAGGACTGTTCCATTGTATTTCTGCCTTAGCTATTTTAATGAATTTATTTTTTTTCTTTGACTGACTGAGAAATCCTTTGAATTGAAGTGTGATGGATCAAACAGTCAGATGGAGCTACTGTACTAAAAGCAAATGAATATTGACATAAATAATCCTCATTTACTTTCAACTACTACATTTTGATAAACTGACTGCCGCCATAGCACAGTTACTTCATAATCTCTATAAACCAGTTTAGAGGAAAAGTACAGGCACTTTTGTTTTAAAATGTAGCCTTATTTCATCATTCATTTTACTCATTACTAACATATAAATACATATATCTATTTCACAAAAATAAAATCACTAAAATAGTGGGCTGTTTGCTAGAGCTGACATTGAAAGAACTCTCTGGTGGAAAATGCATCAAGCTGATCTTAACAGCACAAGCTCTTTTTCAAACCAAATTTTAATTTTTATGGGTTTGATGATTTCTGGCAATTGATTTTCATAGCTGGCTAAACTTTACTGCTGCTGTTTTGTAAATAATCTTAGTTTTCTGGGTCACACTTGAGACAGTGACATAAATGCTAAAACTACTACTTCTCTCCGTGCCTAATCAATAGTTTTGGGGAAAAAAAATATATATAATTATGCGAAAACACAACTAGAAGAAAGCTAAGGAGACCTCTGAGCAAGGTCTTGACGGGCTGATTTGCACCTCCTTTGCAATACGTGGTAAACCTGCAATCCTTTCCAGCAAAAACGCTGCCTAGCCCACAGGCACTATACTGCTACCCGGGAAGGAACTATTTTCCACCTATTGCCAACCATAACCATTTGTCAGAAAACTTACTTCTTCTGGCCATTCGTCCCTAAGGCTTTCCTTTTAGAAGCATTGGCAATGACGTAGAGTAAGTAAGAGACGGTAAACAACAATAGAAGTAGAGACAGTAAAAATATTGTTCAACTTTTGCTTTCTCAGGGACCTGTTTTGTTTGATCAAAAACTTTCTGGTTTGCCCCAACATCTAACCAAGACAATTGTTCAAGCTATGGTACTTCACGGTTCCACTACTACTGCTTCTACACCCTATTTCTTCCTCAGTTTTACAGCCACTCCCCAAATAGCGTTCCTGATAGCATTCTGACCTTGAAACAATATCATCCCAACACTCCACCTAAAGTAACCACCTCTCCTGCACACCAGTAGAGTACCTCTGCCCAAGGTCAGGTTGTGTGCTTCCACAAAGACACAGCTGAGTACTCGCAAGCCAAGACCGTGAAGACACAATACAAGAGGGGTGTGGATGGGAGTTGAAAGAGGTTACCAAGGAGGGTAAGGTAAGTTCTCAGGGAGATCTCGGTAGGAAGGCTTTCAGGAAGAGGTGTTTCTGAAGGTGTTCAGAACAACAGAAAAAGCTCAGTGAGTGAAAAAATGAATGGATATGAGACATTAAAAAAAAAAACAAAATTAATACATTAAGAAAAAAATAAATAGGTAAGGGAGAGGAACTAAAAAGAAATTACAGCAATGTAGTTGAAGCAAGGATTATGGACAGCCCTGGCTCAACCAGTGAGTTGCAACGGGAATTGAGGGTGAGAGTACAAGGAAGGAAAGAGGAGCGGTGTGCTGGGAGGGATGGAGAGGAAGGTATTTCGGTAGCTGCACTCTGGAGAGACTAAAGGGGAATTCAAAGTTTATGGGGAAAAGATTACAGTAATCAAGGCAGCTAATGACCATGATGGGCATGGTGGAGAAAGAGGAGATATAAAGAGGAGCTGAGAGAGAAGACTAAGCTAGAAAATGAATATGTAGGAAAGGGAAAAGGATTAAAATTAACTTGGAAGGTGCGATCCTGGCACTGGGAACAGAAAAGCGGAGCAGCGTGCCATGGTAGATTCAGGATGGGGAAGGGAAAAAGATTTGTGTTATGTTAATTTGACTTTATCCTTATTCAAAGCGTGGAATTGTACCATTTGTGCTGAGACTGCATAGCCTGTTCTGGTGCAGGCTCACGAGCGGTCCCTGGGGCAGTCACAATCCGGCAATCAGCTCTTTCCCTAAGGAAGCAGCCCCACAGACATCGCACTGGCTGCCCCAACTTTGGGCGCCTTGCAGCTTTCCTGCTCCGCGTTAGAAGTTAAAAGCGAGCTGGTTGAGACCTGCAAGACTACCTGCACCCAGTACTCCTCCACCTGATGTTGCCTCCAGCACAGGAACCATCTAGTCTTTTCTGAACATGAGATAACTATACCTTATTTAAGTGAAAACGGGAGCAGATTTTCTTTTTTTATGGTTACTGTTAACTATATGAAAAGGCCAGTGAAGAGCATGCTTTCTCAGAGTAATCGCCACAATAGCAGACAGCAGCGCTAGGCTTTTTGACCGTAGCTATTAAGGCAGGTGGGGTAATAATCACTCCTATCCTTCTTAGTCATCCAAAATAACACAGAGAGGCACCAATCCCGAAGTCCCGTTATGATACCTGCATGAGTTAGCTTAGAGCCTGGCATAAAGAATCAAAGCAGGAATCCTGCTTTAGTTAAAGGACATGTTGACAGCCACTGCAGTGGGGCCACAGTTCAGCTCTAAGATATTTGCCTCAAGTTGTACTTGCAAGACAGACAAAGTCCAGGTATCTTAATTCCTGGTCTTCTGGTCAAAAAGTAGACAAAGTTTCCCTAGTAAATAAAGTTGGACTGGCATTTTTCACATGGACATTTGCAAGTGCTGGGCTCTGGTGTTCAGCGATGGCACTTGTCCTGGCACACAGGGATGTACCAGGAGAGCGGGAGTCACCAACCTAGAGCAGAAGCAGCTTCATGCACCTTTCAGAGTGAAAAAGGTGCATCAAAGTTACGCAGCTTTGATGAATTCTTCAGTTATCTGGTAACTGTGTTACACTTTATCGGATTGAAACCTGTCAATTCTCATAGGGTTTTACCAATAACGTGCATACTGAATGCTTAGGCTCAAAAAGCCCTCATTAGTGCATTTGAATACATTAAGTGACTCGTTCATCCTTGCTCTAACCCCAGCCTGTGTTGTGACATTGAGAAAGTGACTTCTTGGAAGTGACGACCCTCTCGCATTCATCCACAGGTTATCTGAGCTTGATGGAGATACTACCGAGTGATGCGTGACAGTCTGCGCGAGAGCACGTGACCAAAGTTTTCCCCATTGGGCTTTAAATATTATACTTATCCGTGACACTTTTGCCTGGTTTCGAAGTATTTCTGCAGTAAAACGGCTGCTATGCACCTGGCGGTTGCCAGTACGGTACCTAGGGATGAGGTTAGCCTTTCCTTTTCATCCCTTCGCAAGGGCAACAACCCTGACTGTCAGACTGGGCAGATTTTGCTTCTATCTTAAGAAGAGACAACAAAGTCAAACAGACGTATGTTTGGTTGAAGGAAAACAACAGGCCATTTGACTGGAAAACAATGTCATTGTGTGATTTTAGACCCTTTTACTACTATAAAAAAAAAAAAAAACCACAAAAAAAACCACATCAATTTTGAATACAGAATAACAACCGCAAGGTGGATCTAAAGTGGATGTTGCTAAAGGTTATGCAAATGTAGGAAATTATAATTCTATCTCAATGTCATTACATGTGTCTACTTAGATGCACATTTTCTGCTATGTTTAAGTTAAACAAAACACTAAATGACTGTGTAGTATGACATCTCATTAATATGTTTCTATTCACATCTGTGCCTTTAGTATAAAAAAATAGGCTGTTCTAGTGATAAGAGATTAAGTCCTTTAATTAGAAACAAATGACAAATCACTGTTAACCCCATGTGATGCTTTCTAAAACTTCCATCAAATATTCCCCTTAAAACATTATTAAGCACAAGTTCAGCAGATCTACTTCCTAGAAAGTGCTATTTAACAAAACCCAGGCAGGATGTTAATACTGAGGCCGAATTACAGGTTGCCAATGCATTTCCTGCAAGGGGATTGACAGGGGATCATTTTGTTATGGGGCCACCTCCAGCGTGTTGTGACAACCAGTCATTACACCTCGGAGCACAGCACTCAGCTGTAGGTTTCTACAGGATGCAAATAGCTCCAAATGGGTTCAATTTAGAGACAGCAGATAATGTATCATTCCCTTCTTTAAGGTAGAAGCTTTTAATTTTCAAGGAAAAGGAAAGAGGAGTACGTTTCAGTCTCTGGAAATAAAGATCTACTTAACAGAGCACACCAGAAAAATCGAGAATAGAAATAACTATTATAAAAATATAAAGCTTAACTTGTTTTGGTTTTTTTTCCACTTGTCTCCAGGACATAGAGGCTCCGTTAGCCATCACCCCTATTTATTTAGGATGCCATACAATTGTTCATTTAAAATCTGTGCTTTGCAACTAGTAACAAATATTAGGGAATAAGATTTCAAATTTGCATAGCAACTCTTTCATCTTGAGTAATCCGAACAGATTTTTGCAAAGTACCCATATGTAATATCAAAATGGAGAGCAATAACTAATAATGACAACTAACTCATGGCACAGGCACAGTAATACTTACAAAAAATGGTTTAGCAAAAAAAAAAAAAAAAAAAAAAAAACACCATGCAGGTATAATGTCCGACTCATTGAAAAATGGCCACGTTCATGAAACACAAGAAAGAATTTGCTAGTCCCGAGCACAAACATACTCCCAGGTATTGCAAGCTTACTTATTTTTAAAAGAAGTGTTAAATATGTAGTAAAATCACCCAGAAAACTCCAGTATGTGACAGGCAACAGGTCCATGAAGTTTTGGTTTTAACTTAGGTACTTCTGTCATCTTCCTCCTGCCCGTGGGCTCCAAACACATACTTTAAACAGTGCTGTAGATTCGCAAAGTCCACTTCTTCAGGAAACATTCCACAGCTGAGTCAAGAGGCCTTAAATATCTGTGATTAACAGATCTAGTCTCTCGTTCTCCCCTCTACGCTTCTCTTCTATGTATATATACACATACATATATACATTTAGCTACCTAACTATCTGTCTGAGTGATATACTTAAAAGTATCTTTTATATATATAATAACACGAAGTTTGGTTTTGTTTTGTGTTGTGGATGTTTTTTTAATGAAATATGGGTAGCTACAGAAAGGTACTTCAGAAGACCTTTTTTCTGCAAGTGCCTGTCCATCACAGCTTTTAGCAAGCGCTGCACACAACTTCAAGAGTTTGTGTGTTTATTCATTTTTAGTTTGGGTTGGATTTTTTTCAGATCATCCGCAACACTGTGATTTAACAAAAATGGAAGTTAGCATCTGACAAAGCCAGACAAAAAAAAAAATAATAATGTTTGTGCACTGAAAAACATTGGCCCAAGACGCAAATGTGGGTGCACGTCTGCAATCTTAGTGTAAATACTCCAAAAGGGAGGTACTTGGTTATTACATGATATGTTAGAGAGCTGGACATTCAGTATTAAGTGTATTTCTCTTTGTCTTCAAAGTAAAGGAAGGAATATGCAAATCAAAAGCCTAAGTAAATTAAAGGTACTTTGTAACTGACATTTTAATTATCTTGTTTGGATATTATTCATTTTATTTATTCTTCTAAATGCAAACAATTCTGGACCACTGTATAAATATTATCTCCATTGGAAGTCTACAGTACCTCTAATAAAAACGTACAATTGCTTGGCTACCAAATCCAATGAAACTTATTCTAAACATACTGTATTCATTATAACAATGTAGTTCTGCATAACACACAAAAGACTTTGGAAAGAGGGGACAGTTTAAAACAGGCCAGTGAAAAGATGTAATTAGAGCTGTGTGGGCTTGGCAAAACCCTCTCGACAAACAAGCTTGAAGTTACTTTTGCCAAAGCACTCCAGGCTTACTGAGGTTTCATTACGGCAAGGAGAGCTTAATTCGGGTGAGTATCACATACAATAGGATGTAATCAAATATAAAATAATAATAAAAATAGCCAAACGGGAAAGAAGAAACTGAGCCCTACTCAAGGAGAGAGTTAAAATACAACCAGCGTATTAACTGGCTGCATTACAAGTGACTTCAGTCGGTGCAGGTTTGTTTGGAAAGAGGAAAACCTGCAGATGAATTAGTAGGATTATCACGAGCAATTTATTCTCTGAAAACATTGTCAGGGCCCTTGCCTGTACTTGGCCCACAAAAATACAGGGAGTTTCATCTCTTCCGATCACCACGCAGATGCGTTTGAGGAACACAGTGTGCACACACAAACACACACTTATGACTTGCTCACGTGGCAGCCATAAGTTATTCGGGGTTGTTTCATCTTCAAGGGGGAATGAACCTCTCCAAAAAAGGAGCACATAAACAACTCATCCAGCTTTGACTGCCGTTGGACGAGGGAGAGACCAGAGCATGTATTTGAAGTGTTTCAAAAGATTTAGAGCCGCGACGGGTTCAGAGGGAAGCGTGCAACACTTGGTGCTCTGGTAGAGCAGAGGAGGACCATCCTGTCCTCCACCAGACACACCGCGTTCTGCAGGAACGTTCCCATCCAGGCACAAGCAACATCCTCACCATCGGTGGAAGCTGGCTTCCAGCAGTTATCCTATAGAAGTGCCTCAACCTGGATCCTATACATCTGATGAAAATGCACAGTTGTGCAAATCAAGATCCTTTGTCTCTCATTTGGCCCATGGAGCTAAATCAATCATCCCGCAAACAAAAAACAAGGTGCCATAATTGCATCTCCCCCTGGCCCCAGCCCTAGGTATACACCGCTGTCCTGTCGTTTTTTTCTTGCTCACACTGGTAGCCTGAGCAAAACGGTCCCTGTTAGGAAAAAAGCCTCAGCACAACCCCTCTGCCCTTGGGTCTTTGCGGTAGACCTTGCCCTGCTCTACCTGGGATGGAGAAGGACCAGCCATGGCAGTACCCTCTGCCACTGGGAGAGGAGCATTTTCCAGCATCTGACGGAGCATAAAAGCAACTGTAATAGCTGTTGGTCCCCCTCTGCCTTGCCATTAGTACCAGGAGCTCTGAAATACAGCACCCAGGCAACAACCCATGAATGCACCCAACAGGTAAGCCCTACCTCACGTGCCCACTTTTGATGTCTGCAGAAAAATTCTCCATTAAACGAAATTGAGTTTCATTTCTCAGAGAACAGACTTCTTCCGCATCAACTATTAGCAAGAAACAACCAAAATTAGCCAACTCAGTCTGCTAAAATTAGGCTTGACACCCTATATTCTGACTGTAAGCGAGACACGAGCTGGAAAGGTGCAGCGTGCTCGCACACCTGCTCATTTCGGTGGGTGCTGCATGCAGCCCAGCAGGGTGCCAGCGGGGGAGGCACCACCCCACTTCAATTTGGATGCCTAAATATAGACCTGGGACCCTAAATTTAGCTTGACGGCCTTAAATTTTGGCTTAGGCCTCATTTGGAAATGAAACAGCTGAACCAGTTGTTAAACCACAACCTCAGTCAGCTGGAAAAAAAGAAAGAAAAAAAAAAAGGAAGAAAAAAGAAAAAAAAAAAGGCGAAGTCTCACATGATGTTATTGCATTACACCTCACTACAGGAATCGGTGGGATTATAGCAGTTTCCTTCATTCACTCCGCATTCCTGCATCACTGGAGGAAGACTCGGGCAGCCACCAGTGCGTCGGCGTGACTGGTGCCAGCCCACGCTCTTGCTGCTCCACTGCAGAAACTCAGCCCTGGCATCACACGGACACACTGGATGGCAAATCAATGCGGGGAAAAAAGCCCAGGGATTTCCATCCTCTCAAACACCGCAAGAGAAATCAGGGCTGAGGCCAGCCCTGCGCCGCCAGATCCATTTGCCCCAAATCAGGGGCATCTTCCTGTGGGGCAGAGGAATTGCCTTCAACCCTTCACAGCCCGCAAGATATTTTGTCATTAAGGACATGTCAGAAAGGTGCTGTATAATCACAGTAATCACTGTGGACAGCCGTAATAATAATAGTAATAAGAATATTTAGATATTTTCATCCTCAAAGCACTTTTAAAACATCTGCTAACAGATCTCCCCAGCTGCTGTTTATAGAAGACAATAATTATAACCCTGCCAGCACGCAGGGGTGGCAGAGATTTCTGTGGGGATTAACGATGCTATTCTCATCACAGCCAGGCAGCGTTGCTGCCATTTTACAGATATGAAAACCAAAGTTTGATGGAAACGGGTCGTTCTCCCCATCGTACCAAGAAGCTGAGTGGGAACCAACATTTTGGTGCTCTCAGGCCTCCTCCAGCCAACTAAGACATAGTGCACTTTAGGTAAAGAGTCATAATTTTAGGGGGACAGAGGAAAATTCAAGGATTTATATTTGGGGATATAAATATATATTTTTTTAAAATATACCTGAAAGAAAAAACCTGAAAGGAGGGTTGTGACCTGCCTTTGAACGCACCTTCAATTTTACTACAACAGTTTCGTGCAGGTCCAGTTTTCTCCTTCAATTTAACTGATATTGTAGGTTTTGCCAGGTTCTTTATTTGCCTAAACAAAAAGCAGCCATTAACGTTCAGGGAAGCTCGTGCCAGTGTGCAAAAGCTGGACAATCCCTTTATCTGCAAGGTGGTGCAAGGATGTCTCCGAAGCAAGCCGTGCCAATCTAAGGTTGACAAAATTGCTGTGGGTGCATACAGCAACATACCAAGTTACCTTGTGCACATATAGGTTGGTTTTAGTTCTAGTCATTAGTTTTTTGGCCCTGAATCTTAAAACCCTTGAATCCAGAGGAACCGCCTCCCTGGAAGCTGAGTCTCAAACAAGTGGATTGCTCACAACCGTCACCTTCCCTAGCCCTGACTTGGCTCCACCATCTCCCCTGGCAGTTAAGTTCCTATTTGGGCAGGCAAAATAACCCGATTTTTTAAAAAACAATTAATTATTAAATGTTAATAAATGCTCAATTAACTCGAGTTCTGGAGAGGCTTTTCTTTTGTAGAAGGTTGTAGTCCAAAGCCACAGCCCGATAAGAACCTGAGATCCCAGGGGGAAAACACTATTTAACCCCTAGTTCAACTTCTAATGAAAGGAAACACAGAAATGTAGCTATAATTCAAGATATTGTATGGAAGTCTGTTCAAAGTTTTTTCAAAAATATAAATTACAAGAGATTATTGATTTTTAAAAAGCTTACTTCAACAATCAGCTTTCTATCTCATTCTCTTTCTCTCTCTCTCGTTTATTCATTTCCTTATGTAAAAGAATTTAACCAAAGGAAACTAGCATTTTAATTCAATTTCTCCTATAAAATATATAATTTTATTTTGTCATAATGGCTGCTTTTATTTCCAGAGTCAGATTTTATTTAAATTTCAGTCCATTAGGAACAAAACTTGCCATTTTCTGATAAACAAAATCAGCAGGGAAGCCTCTTCAAACTAGGAATGTATTTTCTATCAACCTTTGTTCTAGCTGGTCTAAATGACAGGTATATTCCACTTTTCCTGCGTTTAGTTTTAAAGATTCTATGGGGAGGAGGGCGAATACAGAGAGTGACATTTTTAACAACAAAAGTAGCAATCAGAAAAGCAGCCCCATGACAGGCATATGGAAGAAATAGGGGGAAAAAAATAAAAATAAAAAAAATATATAATCCATCGCTTTGGACCACCAAAGAGGACTAATATGAGTCATTAACAGAAAACCGTTAATTTTCCTCCCTGTGACTGTTGTTTGTAAAAGTACTCGAACCTTTGAGATTCAGTCATTTAACTGTTTCTTGGTAGGCTGGAAAATAGACTCCAAGAAATTAATTAAAAAAAAAAAGGGGGGGGGGGGGGGCAAAAAATCTAAAATAAATGTAAATGTAGAGTTTGTTAAAAAATATAAAGATGATTGCTTAAAGCTGCACTTAGTTTAGCCAAAGATCAGATGGTGAGATGACAGCTTTCACAAGCGAAAATCACATCCTGTGGTGTCGCGTCCTGTTTCAGTCGAAGCAGCATCGCCAAAGTCAGCATTCGACACGATGTGCTGAAATGCGGATCCCTGGCCCAAACCAACAACTGGTTTTCCCTCAGAACTACCTTTCAGCTCCGTGTTTTGCTTGGAAGAAGGTGGTAATCTCGAGCACGAGGGTAAAGCGAGCAGCCGCAGTAAACACGTGTCAACCCAACCTCTCCAACAAGCTGGGCAGAGCTTTGGAGTTCACAT
Source organism: Larus michahellis (assembly GCF_964199755.1). Classification (NCBI taxonomy): domain Eukaryota; kingdom Metazoa; phylum Chordata; class Aves; order Charadriiformes; family Laridae; genus Larus; species Larus michahellis. The sequence continues at coordinate 57,358,808 of NC_133902.1, forward strand.
TAAAATGTTTATGGGGTCCCTTGGGTCTCCCCCTCCAGCGTGGGGCCGTGCAGCCTCTTTGGGGGATTTTTAAAAATTGTTTTCTTAATTTTCAACTTTGGCACGCGTCCCACAACACGGCGCAGCGGTGACCCCCTGAGAACAACAAACATTGGGCAGTCGGAAGAGTTTCCCCATTCCTTTTAACGCCCAGACTGGAAGGGAAGATGTTGCCCAGACCTTTGCTGGAAAGCAAAGGCACAACAGGGAAGGGCTCCCTGAAGGATGCTCCGCGCTGGCATCCAGCATCCCCCTTCCACAGTGACAAGCCACGTCAGAGCAGTGACTCGAGCGATGCTGAGCAGTTGCATGACAAGGACAGCGAGGAGCGACGGCACGTGGCTGCTTTCATCAGCATCAGGCGTGTTTTGAGCAAATCTAAGAAACTGGATGATGCAGGCAAAAAAGGACCCTCCCTTGGCAAACCTGAACAGCTTAGGGCAGCGGCATCCAACGATTTGGAAGAAGCGTACTGCCATAGGAGCTAAGGAGATCAGTAGCAAGTGGGTATTTCGGTGCATCTAGCTCTAAAACGCCTCCTGACCTCTGAGCAGCGCTCCTCCTGGGCAATATTAACAATTACATTCATAGATTGAGCCTGCGGGCTGTAAACCAGATTCTTTCAGCTTTTGTGCAACCACTATAGCTCCTCCGCCGGTCATTACTCCACATTTTCACTACGGTGAGGGAGAAAGGCATCCGGACGTATCTAGACAATACTCAGCCCCTGGAGTATAACTCCCCAGAATCCAAGCCCCGACAGTCAGCGCAGGAGGGAGGAACCCCATAAATTTAGGGTCCAACTGCATGGGTTTTGGGGGTTTTTTTGGTCACTGCTGGAACATTTTCTGCAATCTCTTTTCTAGCACCGGCCTTTCTGGTTGGAAAAGTCCAGATTCTTCTGATCTTTGTTTTGGGTTTTTTTGGGTTTGGTTTTTTTTTTTTTTTTTCCTCACTAATTCTGACATGAAGATTCACAGGGTATTCCAAAAGGGGAGAAAAACTAAGGAGTTATTTCAGTCCTAAGAGACTTAAAGGATTATTTCCTTGTAAAATACAAATGACAGTTTTCCTGTAATGTTTCTCCTACATAATGCGCACGTTAATCCGTAATTTCCTTTGCCAGATGCAGCATAATCCTCCTCCCGCAGACACCACAGCACAACTGCTGTTGAGAAAACAGGAGCAAGAAAAGTTCATCCGTTCAAACACAACAAAAGGCAACTTCACCGCCCAACTTTTTTGGGTTATCCTTGGAGGCAGTCATGCAGCCCTGATACAGAAAGTTGCGACTCTCTGCGTTCAGAGTTTGTTTCTCTTTAGAAAATAGCTCAACTGACACCTGATATCAACCAAACTCCTCCTTTAAAGTGTGAGATGAGTCAGCCAAAGACCTATTATTACTTCAGCCACTGCAACAAACTGCACCAAAATCTATATCAATATATATAGAAGGGCGTTTCCGTGGATGTGTCGCAATCCACGTGTTTAGCTGTTGCTTTTTGTCGCTTGTTAGTGATACGTCATGCAAAGGGACCGCGCTATTAATCTTATGCAGGTTCAGTAAGTTTGTAAACAACCAGTTTGTAAACAACATCTTTAAAGTCTTTAAGGAGAAAAGCAAATCTGACGCATTAGAAAAAAAAAATCCATCACACCCCATTAAAAAAAAATAAAATAGCATAAAAGGGATCTGGATGAGTTTGTAGAAAGGAGAGATAAATGGCTGGTAAACCACACAAAAGTCCATTTCGTGGTTCTAAGAGAGGCGTTTCTAAGCAAGGAGTCAATGCACCCAGCAGCAGCCTGTTGCTGGAGATTTAGAGACGAGAAACATCAGTTTCACAACCGCATATGGGAACGAGAAACACGCTCACCTACATATTACCCGCCAAGATCAAAATATCTTATACGCACAGTGCAACACCTTGTATATTTGATATGCATAAATGCACGCTCTGCTTTTCTAAAGACACCTTACGGGATAAAAAAAAAATAAAAAAAATAAGAAAATTGACCTGTCTCCTGACTCTCCCATTGCATACACAGTGGAACGTTTTCTACTTCATTTTACAGTTCTTCAGGGATTTCCTCCATGTGTTTGTTTCTCTCCTGTTTGATCACTGTGGGGAGACAAGCGTAAAGATCTCCACAGCGATCAGCCTGAGCAGCTCCTTCATTCATCCTCTGCTGAAGTCAGAGGGAAATTTTTTGAGCAACATGAAGCATGAGGCAATTTGCCCGTTGCTCACAGTCCCAGAGGCCAACAGGTTTTTGCCCTGTTATGGGGGGTTATTATGCCCATGGCAATTGGCTTAGGTTTCATTGGCTTGGGTTTCATTTCATCTCAGTCTTTCAGTGTTAATCATCCTTTTCACATATAGTGTGAAGGACTTAAATCTCATTTGCTTTTCCTAAACATTTTCAGAGAGATTCAACAGTGAAGTTTCAAAGTTCAGCTTCCTCCAGCTCCATTTTCCTTTTTTTCCCCTCTACATCATAGAATAGTTCAGGTTGGATGGGACATTTAAAGGCCATCTAATCCATCCCCCACTGCAATGAGCAGGGACGCCTTCCACTAGATCAGGTTGCTCAGAGCCCCGTCCAACCTGGCCTGGAATGTTTCCAGGGATGGGGCAGCCACAGCTTCTCTGGGCAACTGGGGCCAGTGTTTCATCACCCTTGGCGTAAAAAATTTCTTCCTTATCTCTAGTCTGAATCTTCCCTATTTTAGTTTAAAGTCATTACCCCTTGTCCTATCGCAACAGGCCCTCCTAACAAGTCCTTCCCGTCTTTCCTCTAGACCCTCTTGAGGGCCTGGAAGGTCTCCCCGGAGCCTTCTCTTCTCCAGGCTGAACCCCCCCAGCTCTCTCAGCCTGTCCTCACAGCAGAGGGGCTCCAGCCCTCCCAGCATCTCCGGGGCCTCCTCTGGCCCCGCTCCAACAGCTCCGTGTCCTTCTGCTGTTGGTGCCCCAGAGCTGGAGGCAGCGCTGCAGGGGGTCAGACAGAGCTGAGCAGAGGGGCAGAATCCCCCCCTGGCCCTGCTGCCCACGCTGCTGGGGATGAGCCCAGGCTGCGGGGGGTTTCTGGGCTGCCAACACACATGTCCGGCTTTTCATCCATCAGTACCCCAAGTCCTTCTTGGCAGGGCTGCTCTCAATCCTTTCATCCCCCTGCCTGTACTGATACCAGAAGTTGCCCCGACCCACGTGCAGGACGCTGCACTTGGCCTTCTTGAACCTCATGAAGTTCCCATGGGACCATTTCTTGAGCCTGTCTGGGTCCCTCTGGATGGCTTCACTTCCCTCAGGCATGTCAGATGTGAAGTGCTCAGCAAACACCCAGTGCTAACACAGCCAAGTCTGTACTGCAACGTACTTTAAACTCATCCAGGTATTTTTATCTGCTCAGATAAGGAGCTAATCAAGCAGAAACATAAATTAGGTTACAAGTGTTACGCCCAGCAGTAGTCATCCCATCTCTCCAATTATAGCAGCCTGGAGGCCGCAGAAAAGAAACTCCAGAAGAAGTTTCATTTAATCAGAGTCTTTGCAAACGGTTCCTGATGAACTCGCTAAAGCCTCAGTTTCCCCACAGAGGTTACAGAGACCCAGAGGCAACACTGAGCTTTCATTTTAAAGTGGGTGATTATTTAAGTCATGGAGAAGAGTTCTGAGAGAGACACAGGAGCAGCGCGGCACCCAACCTTGCAGGGATTGAGCCCTCGGCATCTCCCTCTCCCCCCAGACGTGGGTCTGGTAGACGTACACACACGCCCCACACACCCCCTGAGACCTGGGGGCAAGGTCTGGGAGATCTCTACAGAAACTTCTTCGACTTTGTGCATTCAACAGCTGAAGGTTATAGACAACAAATAATGTCATTTTGTGCCTACAGTCAGTCTACCCAGTTATCCAAGAGATCCTGGTGATCTCTGTATTCCCGCTCCATCTTTAAAAATATACTCGAGCAATAGGTATTGCAAAATACTTGTCTCGAGTAATTAAAGTGTAAGCGGTAATGCTAAGACAATGTATTGTCTCAAGCATGAAATTCAACAGTTCTCTAAGATTAATGTCCTCTTCCTGTAAGTTGGTTGTTCTTGGCTTAAGCATTCAACATAACGCTACTCATTACAGAGAGCGGTGACATCTATATCCAAGGGGGAAATATGGTTCAAGTCAGCTTTCGTGTTTAAATATTAGTAGTAAATTCAAATTCAATTTCACATGATCAGTGTATGTGACACTAACTACATCAAGGTAGACTTGGGGATTTCTCAACTCTATATTGAAGAGAATTACATGACTGAAAACTAATTAGGGAAGCACATAAAGTGAATTTATTTAGTATTCTCTTGTATGTAGTTAACTTAAAGTAATGTATCAAATTTCCTACAGAAAAATGTGGCTACATAACACTGAACAAAATGCATCAGAAATCAGATCAAGCAAATTATCTTTTTCTTTTTTTTTTTTTTTTCTTTTAAAACTGAAAATGTTTAAGCTGTAATGAAAAAATTATAATAGCAGGGATTTTTCCTCTGGAGAACAGGAGTGCTTTGGTACCGTGTCTCACACAGGGAATAAGAAACAGCTGCAATGCAAATAAGAAAAAGCAGTCAAATGTTATTTGTCTCTCCTGACCAAATAGCACCTGAATTTTGTTTCCCGAAGCTCCCGGGTGCATTTCTCCGACGGCAGTGCCCTACACGCAGCCAGAGCAAAGCCCAGCGGCCGCTATGCAAGCGGGAGTGGAGCAGAATTGTTCCATAACCCAAGCCCTCAACACGAACGCGTGCGTCATGCTAAAAAACGCTCTTCAATCTTTTATCTCAGCCCTTTCCTCCTCTCCACGTAATGTTTTAAGATGCACCCAGCTCCCCCCGCGGCTCTGCCCCGCGATGCTGAGCTGTGGCCATGGGGCTCTCTGCCTTCTCCCTCTCCCTCCGGTCCCTCCGCAGCAGGCAGGGTGCCCGCCAGCGAGTCCGAGATGAACGCTGCATCCCAAACCCACGGCGCTGGTGACAAAACGCTACCTACAAATGCATAATAAATGTTTCATAATGCTTTTGCTGTGCGTTATAAATGATAAATAGATGACAATAGATGTCTTATAAAGTATTTATGTCTTATTGTCGTTATTGTTGCGCTACAGCTTTGAACAAAGCATTAAAGCAAATGCCAGTCTAAGTGCTGGTGATGATATGTATTAACAAAGCCATTTATGATAAATGGACAAACCTTTGAGGGTCACTGACACTTTGACAAGCTTTACGTTGGCATTTTTGCCTGTAATGTTTTTGCTCCCAGCTTTACCACCCAACTGAAGCGGTTGCATTTTAACAACAATATCAAAATAGTTTATTAACTGGCAATAAGCAAATACGCCTGACACTACTGAAGGCGATGGCACTGAAATAAGAGGGTGATGTGCCTGCAATGGTAAAGGGATTCATCCCGTTCACTACCTGCAATACTGTCCTGAAGAGCAGAACACGGGACCACTTCATGTCCAAAAAGTTTATGCACTGCAAGAGAGTAGTTCCTTTAACTTCAGCCTGGGCTTATGGTTCCTCTTCTGAAGGTGAAGAATCGTTTGTACCTTATGTCTACAATAGGTGCTTTGCTGAACTTCACTTACTGAAGCTTTTGTGGTTAAAAGCTGCTTGTTATGTACAAGGACATGGGAAATGGAATATTGCACCCCTTTCCTTTTTCTGGGAAAACCCCAACATGCAGCCATTGACCCCTCGATCAACATTGCTCTAAATTTTTGTTCTGCCTGTACATTCAACGGAAACACTCAGGTTCATACATTGGCAGAATCAGACGAACCAGACCAGAGCAGCACCCGTCTGCAAATCTGCTTCAAAACAAGTACGCGAACCCAAACTTATCTCCACATACTGTAACTAGAGCTGGGAGTATGAGAGGAAGTCTCAGGAAAGGCGATGGGAAGCGCTGTGCTTGGGGAGCGTCCATTTCTCTGCCCAACTCCGAGGGCAGTCGGGTGATTAGCTCCACTGTAGAAGTCTGCGTTGCAAACACCACAAGTCAGATAAGGCAAATCCTCTCCCGGGGGATAATCTATTTTTTTTTACTTAGGCATGCTGAAAGAAGACTAAAGTGATGAGTAAACAGATTTTTGAGGACACAATTTTAAGCTGTGTTGACTGTGGAGGGGGAGACCATCCTCTTGCATCAGGAGATGAATTCGCCCATGGTTGGGAAGTCAAACTCTGCTCCCTGCCAGCCCGGGAGCGTGCTGCAGGGCCTTTGCATCCCAGAAGCTGGGTTTCCTTACACAAGTAGCACACTTCTTGAAAGACAGAAGGCTAAAGTTCGCAAAATAAAATAGAATAACCTTCCCGTTTCTCACATGCACTTTTGGTAAACACAATGCTGCTAATTGCTCAAATTGCTGCTGATTTTCCAAAATGGGACACTCTCAGTCTTAGATGCCCACTCTTTTGGTACTAAAGGCAGTGATACGACTACTAGATTCAATATAAATAGAGAAATACAAATAGAAATAGAACAGCAATGGCCAAAAATAGATGGTGAACAGAAAAGGGAACTTTGAAAAGAAAAACAAAACAGTAATTTAGCAAATCCCTCAAATGTCATCTCGACATCTAAGTGCTTGTCTGGTAACTTAAACGTGTATGTGTGTGTTATTTAAACACAAAAATGAATGGACCTTATTTTCTTTCCAGCACTGGAAACATACATGAGGTACTTTATTCTCTCCATCACAAATTCATTTTCCTGGGATTAATATATGTAAAATAATATTCAACCATTATTTTTCCTTAAGCATGCAAATATTTGGCAAGTTTGTTTGGGTTTTTTGGTGGGTTTTTTTGGTTTTTTGGTTTTTGGTTTTTTTTTTTTGAAGTTCATAGTCTGTGTCATATATCTGAAGGCACAAAACAAATTTTCTGCCTTGAACTTCTCTGCTTTCTCTTTTAAACAAAGTTGTCAGATCCCAAAAATTATAGCAGGAGAGGGGGAAGCAAGAGACAGAGGGCAAGTGTCCTGCACACTACTCTTCCAGATCTGTGGAGGCCCTTTTGCCTTCTGCAAAACCAGTTCACGCTAAAAATAATTGTTTCAAAATACTTTCAGAAAGATGTTTCAAATGCCGCCTGATCCAGCGTTGAGTTTGTTGACAGAATCAACAGGGTTAAGGATAAAAGACTGGCCCCAGTTTCAAAATAGTCCATCCTCATCGCACATAACTAAAGGACAGACTGGGGAATGATGTTGGGCCCTTTATATTCAGGGCAAAGGCTAACAAAAAATAAATAAGTGCACCCACAGAAACAAACCCCAAATATCAGCATTCATTTCTAATCACTACATTCGATTGCTTGATGCTCAAATATTTCCCAGGCCAAAGTGCTGCTCATTTTTATCAAATTTTTCATCCAGTAATTCTTCCCTTGCCTTAACTCTTGAGATAAGAGGCAAAAGGCTGGTTGGCCTGGAAAAAAATATTTTCTGTATAAAACCAATAATAGTTGAGATGGTTTAACCTAAAGGAACGAATAAGCAGCGATCAGTTTTTACATAGATGGTTGGTAGCTGCAAAGAAATTGCTCAGTGTGTCCACTTCAAAAAGAATAACTAGTAACAGGCTTGAACTGCTGAGAAAGAGATTTTGATTAGACATTAGCAGAAAGAGCCTATAGAGATTGTGGAAACTCCATCACCGAAGATTTAAAGAGCAAGCTAGACAAGTATCTGTCATGAACAATTTGGGTACAGTTGATCCTGCCTCCCAGCATTATTTCCTATAATATCTACGTTCTTCCCTCTCTACTCGCGTTGTCAATTCATACCTTCTTTTTACTGTGACTAAACTGAGACTATTTTTGTATTCTTACTTAACCTTGTATTCTTACTTAACCTATAAACAAAACACATTCAATATTCCTATTTTTCGTATTGTTTTCCGAAGCTTTAGGCATTTAAGAATTCACTAAGTATTTTGAAACAAATAAAGTCTTCAGTAGAGCAAAACAGTGTTTTCTCTTTATGTATGTTTCATTTAGCTAATAACACCCACATTAAAATAAGCACCTTTCAATATAACACATAAATTTAAACCTGGATAAAACCTGAATGGAATCGGTATATAATACATGCTAAAACCGCTGGAATACAGAAGCAAAGTGGCATCAGACATCTCAATGCCTGAAGAGCAGACTTTTTTCAGATGATGCTGGGACAAAAAAAGAAAAAGAAAAAAAGTCTTCCTAAGAAACATTCCCCCATCCTAATTTAAACCGAAGATTAAAATGAAGATGCAAAGATGTAGATGAAGTAGTTGTGGTCAAAGGAGAAAAAACAATCAATTTCTGTAAAGATTACACATGAATTTATCTACAAGATCTATTGCTTTTCATTAGAGACGGCGAAACCAGTCTCGGAAGTAAGAGACAAGTGAAACTGCAATGCAAACCAAAAACTCCCCAGAAAATTTTCCTGAGTTTTGAAATAGTTTGAATGACCTTCTCGGGGCATTTCCAGAAATAGAAGTGCCCAGTACTCAAGTACAGCAAAGAAAGCAAATATTCCTGCTGCAGCAAAATCAAAAATAGTCATGGAGCTTTCAAAACCTCCCATCATCATTTCTTTAACCTTGTCCCTCTTGCTTGTGCGAATTCTCAGGCTGCGTTCCTCCAATCCACCCGAAGTGTTGGCATCGAGCAAAATTAATGGCACTTTAATGGTGCAGCCCTAGCCACCCAGACCTCCTTCAGCTGGAACTACTTCAAATCAAGCCCTCCATCCTTCCTTTCCAGGCTTTTCACAGCCTCTCTCACTTTCAGATTTTTTCTGCTTGCCTAACACATTCCACTTTGCAGTCAGTGCTGAACATTGTTTCCTTCCTAGTTTTTTCCGCCTACGTAAATAATATATTTTTTTTTTTTGTCTATACAGGCCGTTATACTTAGATTTCCTCTGTCATTTCTGTTTATCATATAATCTGCCTCTTTCTCCGTACCTACCCCATCCTTCCTCAAACCAACCCGCTACTGCAAACACTCCGATGTATTGGAACATAAGCAATAAATTTAAGCAATGTATTTCTCCTATTTTTACAACACAACAGAAGTTACATATCAAAAGTGACTATTAAAAAAAAAATCAGAATCTGATAAATAAATCAGAAAAATATCAGGGTGTTTTGGGTTTGTTTTTTTTTTAATTGCTCTTTCTATTGATACTCCCGATTGCAGCATTTTCTTTAGGAACTGCTTGCTGGAGCCTAGTATCGATGGTATTTAAAATTATATAGATTAAGCTGAAGTTTAGAAAAAGTTAAACTGATAATTTCATCTCTAATCGCCTAATATAAAAATCCCAGTGTTTTGTAATGACATCATACATAATCATAAGGCAAAATGGAATGCCATATATCTGTTTTGCACCATTTCCTTTTGTCTTATTAATCAGAACAGATTTCTGTATCTCACTTTTTCTCCTCGGTGTAGATAACTCAATACATGTAGCCCCTTTTGCAATTCATGATTTATCTCAGCTTCAGGTTTTCTCTATTCTACCAGCTCATCAACAAATTCAGCATAAAATTGGTTTTCCTTATTTGATATAGTATTTTAGATGTGTGATGGGGTCATAATTAATTCCAAGAACCCACAAGACATTTCAGTTATAGTGCAATGATACTTCAACTGTATATGTTGAAGACAATTTTTTTTGTTTTCTTTTTTTTTCATACTCCTTTTGGTCAAAATTTTTAAGGATCAAAGTGTTTCTCATGAGCAAAATGTATTTCATGCGTACGGACAGAATTTAGCCCATCACTGGCTGCCAATATTGCTTTACTTCAACCTCTCTTAATAATGACTTCTCCAGCCAGATCCTGTAGGCATATTATTTGTCCTGAGCATTTCTGGAAAGTAAAACATCCTGAGTTCAGCCCAGCCTGGACAGTTTTTTAGGATATCTGGGTTGAACATCCAGACATTTTCTTATAGCTCCCATCCAGAACCCTGTTTGCGCCCAAACCCCTTTCAGCATCTGTAGAGACTCACATCCTTTCTCGTAGATGGGCGCTGACTGTTAGCATGCAAAAATACCCAATATGAGGTTTCTAAACTAAACTGCTGTTCCAGTCTGAGAAAAAGAAGTTTGTTTTCCATAATTCTGTTTCTGTTGAATGTATACCCACCTCGCCCCCCAACCACGAATAGGAATATTCCTCCCAGCATAAACTCTTCGGGGTACAAACTGTGCCTGCATCTATATCTGAAATTACCTAGCACATTGCAGCATTCCCCAAAACAAAATAATAATATGCAGACTGCAGAATGTGCTTCTCCAGCATAAAGCATCTGGTTTCACAGTTCATTAGAAGTTTCTTTTTCTCTTATGGCTTTGTGGATAACTTTATACATACTATTTAGAGCCAACAGTAAATTGGCATTTCCAAAGTCACAGTTTGAACACTTTTCAAAAGCTACGGCAGACACACGTCGTGTTGGCTTTATCAACTTATGCCCTGCTCTCCTTGTTCTCCTGATAGAGTTTCCTACGTACGAGAAACTGATGTTTTCAGTAAACTTGTGTGGTTGCTTTTCGCTATATCTTTTTAACCATTTCTTTTATATCCTCCATTACAGGCTGTTCAGCTTTCTGTGCCGGGCAACGCTATTTATGCAGATGACCGAGCTACACATTCCTGGAGTTCCATGAGTTCAGGTCTGCCTTCTCTCCTTTATTTTGAGATAAATAATGCAGGGAATCCCTAAACTTGGGGCTAGATCTGATTTATCCATTAGCTCTTAGGTATACTATATTTCCTCCAGTCTTGATCCTTTTAGCAGAAAGCTGTTAATCAAGTTTTACGAATCCCTGTTAGCGGCTCCCTCTCTGGCACTAACTATCTAACACAACCACCACCTTGCAAATGCAGACCACAATAGTTTTTCAGTCGTAATCGCACAAGTGCCGTCCTATCTCCCAGTTACCCACTCACCAGTGTAACACAGCATTAATTAATTGGGGTGGGGGTTAATTCCAGGCTGGGAGTTCACATTCACTGTAAGCCTCATGCTCTCCGCACCGCCTCCTGCCCCGCCATCTCACATTTGACTCTGGTAGAACTAGAATTGATCTGAATTCTTAAACCAAATTCAAAACAGCCTTTGCAAACGTGTGGGTTTTAAACAAGGCTTTAACACAAACCAGCTTGAAGCGTAAAAGCCCACACGGCAGGCTGCCAGGGCGCCTGGGCTGCTCGGCCAGATGAGGAGATGCTGAGGACCTGGACCAGCTTCGGCAAGAGCGCAGAATCCCCTGAGCATCCCCAGTCAGAAGCTCCAGAGCTGCGGCCACGCTGCTGCCCTGGGCCGGAGCCTCTCGACACCCTGCAAAACTGAGGCAGACAAATTCTTGCTCCCTAAAAAAGCTTCAGAGCCTGATTTTGTCTTGGGTTTTGCAGCCCTACCACCTTCTCCACTGATTTCTTAGTGTTTCCTGGTGGAGCACAAAGTCAGCTTTGAAGCTCTATCTGATAACAAGGCTCTTTTTCCAAAATAATCTAGATATTATTATATAAATTGCTATTCCCTTTCTTTATTTAGCACTCCTTTAATTCTTGTGTGATCTGCAGTCTTTAAGAGGAAAGGGTTTTTTCCAGATCATTACTCATATCATGGAAATGCGGTAGGCCATGACTACATCCCTATGAGACGTTGCTGAAAACATCCCAATTACTTTTTGCAATTAGTTTACCAGTTTTAAATCTGTTTAATATGGGCTACACTGATTTTTTTATGTCCTAATTTCTTGTACGGAAATGTCGTGCAGTACTAAGTCAAGTACAGGAGTTTAAGTATATTATGACAGCTCAGTAAGCTTTATCAGTCCCTTTAGCTCAGAACTTTGCTCCCAAAGCCTGAAATCTTGGAGCTAGCTGGACGTCAAACTCTTCCTTATATCTGCAATTTTTTACCATGACCAGGGCCAAGATTCATCCTCATTTCAAAGCAGTTTAAGCAGTGTCTTATATAAAAATCAAATGCGGGATGATTAAATAAAATAAATCAGGATTTATTAAAATTCAAGTGCGGGGTGGGCTGTTGGTTTGGGGTTTTTCTTTTCCATTGCTTTTGTTTCGTTTATTTGTTTCTAAATACACTCTCCTGGCAGAAACTACTCCTTCTTGGGAAAATATCCTTCCTTCAATAAGATAATTTAAACTCTTTTCTTACAACAAAACCACTTCCAAAGGAGTTCACCTTTGAAAACAAGGAGTCATGAAGCTAATAACTGTTTCTAACTTAGTCAAGGAATAAGAAGGTCTCTTCAGGCAGATTTTTGAACGCAATTAGACATCTGAAGATAAGATTTCACTCTCCTATGACTCTCCAAATGGCTTAGGAGCTTCGTTTCTTTCAACAAATATCTAACTAGCAAGAAAAGCCTTTTTGTTGTGATTTTTTGGTGTGTCTATCACCAGATCGTAGCAGCTCACAATAGAAGTCAGAGTAGGAATGTGCTGGGAACCTCTGAGCAGGCAGCTTTTCATAAGCACATCTTCCTCTTTTTTTCCTTCCTTGTATTATTAATTACATATTAAACCTCTCGTTACTCATCCATGTACCAAGGATCACGTGATGCTTTAACACCATCAGAGATGCTGTAGCCTGAAAGTCTGACCATCTGACAGCATGTGATGACGAGCATCCCCTGCGGGAAGGAATGGCTCAGTGGAAGGGTCAACAAATTTATACGGGAGTGAGCAGTTAAAATTTACATTTCTCTATGTATTTAAATGGCTTTGTTTGAATTAATGACTCCTAGCATCCAGTGTTGGAGAGCTGCACGTTAGTTTTGGTGGTGGTGTGTTTGTGGAGCTACAAAAGCACAGGAACACCGAGATCCATTAATTCAGTTTATGCATATTCTTATATACATTAAATATATATATAAAAAATAATTTTTTTATATATATATATTAAATGTATGTATGTATGTATGTATATGTGCAAATATAACAGTTTTCTATAACAGTTTCCACCATTGTTCTATTTTTTCCCTATTTTTCTATGAATGTAGTTTGCCCAACTAAGGGAAAAAAAAAAAATTAAGGTATTTAATTAAGAAATTATTTAGATACTTTCACTGACAGTCTGTATGCCTGGGGGCGCTGCATTAACACGGGTCTCCAACAGGCAGTAAGTGTCCCTGTTGACTCCAGGTGCAGTATTTCCGTGGTTCCGCCCATCCTGCACAGTATTTCTGCATGGTTCGTAGTACAGAGTCAGTTCTACACGCTCAGCCAGGGATATATCGTTATACTTGTAGCAATTAGATTTGACTTTAAATCAGCAAAACGGAGATTCCTCCCAATCCCATTTGCCATATTCTTGGAGAAAATAGGTATGATTTCCAATCTCACCCTCTCTTATGCTCCATTATGATACAAAATGGGCACCAGAAGCTACGCCTAACTATAAAATGATTATGATTTATCTGGGTATTTTGTTCTTTTAATATATTGCGCCAATTGTCCTGATTTAACTAAGTAATTCTGTTAATTTAACTTTGGGGTTAATCTTGCTTTAAGAACACTTTTTGCTGAACTGTAAGACCGCACTTCAGTTGATGCATTTTCTTCCTTTTTTTTTTTTTTTAGACCTGAATGTAACCTTTTTAAAAAAAACAACAAAAGTTTCTAGTACATCATGTGATCAATAGATACAAGTACCTTCATTTTTTAAATTAGTCTAAGGCTATTTTCCTTTTACTGTTGTATAAACAGGGAATTGAAGGGTAAAATAGTTAAAACTTAATGCTATAGTGCTAATGTGGCTTTTAAATCACGTCAGCAGCAATCACTGCATTATAATTAACAATTTATTGAACCAGCAATAAAATGAACATCACATTACTTCTTAAAGCAGCAGAATAAAATGGCTAATAAATAGCATAAGCCAGACAAATTGCAGAGTAATAGAAATTTTCTTAAGATTTATAGTGTGCAGAAAGATGGATGTGCTATTAGTAGGAGCTCCAATACTTGACAAAATTCTTTTGCAAAGACATAGTTACCATGCATGTCAGAGTTCACAAGTCTAAGTGGTTTATCCAAATTTCAACTCACTGCTATTACAGTGGAAAATACTCATTACAAGGTTTTGTAACTGCAAGCAATGTGTACATTTGCCAACATTCAAACTGCTACTGCCAAAAAGATACTAAAATATTTTATAAACTGTCAAATAACAAGTCTGCTAGCTTAATCTGAGTCTATTTTATACTTCACAGGCGGTAAAAACTCCTGGGCCCTATCCTGAGGTCTTCACTCGGGCAAAACTTTCTTTGGCTTCGACATTTAAAAGTTACCAGGAGTTTCTGCCTACGAGAACGCCCGGATTGGGCCCGACGTTACGAGGAAAATTCATTAGGGAAGAAACACAGACTCAGTGAAGCTGGAAGCTCAACTAAATACCTCATCTCTATCAGGGCTGAGGTTACTGACAACGAAACCGTGTTGCGTTTTAAATGTTCCTGCTGTTAAGTTGTGTTGTGATTCGTCATGTCAAAGTGTCTCTCTCATGTTCTTATTTCAACATAACAGATGCAGTTTTACATGACATGTCACAACATGGAGCATCAACTGGAAAGAGTCTAGAAGAGCTCTTTTCTTTTTTCTTTTTTTTTTTTCCTTAGGAAAAAAAAAAAAAAATAACAAAAACCCCACTCTGCTTTTCACTGAAATGTATGGCAAGGGAACTTGCTTTGCAGATTTTGTGAGCAGACAGTACGTTTAGTCCCTGTGAGGAAAGTGCTTTCAATGTTCAGTTTTAAACTGAAATACATCCATCGCCTAGCTCATGTTTGAATTTTAGATTTATATTACAGACAAATTTTAACATGAAATCTGGAGTTAATCTCTGCAGTAATTGGCTGCTAAAACAATAGATGCTGCTAAGAACATGCATGTCTTTAACAATGCATTTCTCTCCGAACCTTGAAGATAAGTTATGATTAACTAACTTCTTAAAGGTAGTGTCAATTATGCGATGAGATTGCTCTTCTACCATTTTCCAAAAAAGCAGTGCTCCTAATGATGGTGCATTTCCAGAGTATTGTATCGAGGAGCATCTTCGACGTATTCTGTTGGAGAACATGGGTGAGGTTGAACACACACCATGAACACACATTCACACGCACAGGTGGAAATTACTGGTTAAGATCACTCTCCAGTCATGGTGCCCATATATACTTGTATACACTAAAACAATAATAAAAAAAGCTGGACCAACACAGCTGTCTGATTAAATGGGTAAGCACCGGCCTAGCTGCATGGAAGTCATTATTTACACTAACTGAGACTCGGGAGTTTGATCTCTAGAGACCAAGCAGGAGTTTACTAAGCTCCCATTCAACAGAGCCGTGAATAGAAGGAGGTATTTATGCCTTTATTAATTAATTCTTCTAACAGGGAGCCCCCAAAGAAACAACAGCAATTGCCTCCTTGAGACCTGTAAACTTTTCTCTGCCCATCATCCCTGCTGAGCACGTTCAACAGCCACATTTCTACTTCATCCCACACCCAGGACTTTGAAGCACCAGGCTTTGGAGGTGGTTGAAGCACATCCCCTGAACAGCAGCAACCACATCTCCCGCCTGAAGATCCAGAGAAACCCAAACGAACCTGAAGATGCCAAAGATGTAGCCACGGCCTCAGGTACCAGCAGGTCTAATGGCCATTAAAGTGATACCAAACATGCTGGGGTTTAGTTCATTTGACAAAGTCACCACAGCACATAATTCAGTACGTCATGTTAATATTTGTAATTTCTGCAGTGTAGTGGGGTACGGTTCTTCATTAAAAAGAAAAGGATGTACTGCCAACCCCAACTGAAAGTTCACCTATTGCAGAGCGCTCCATTCACCCTGAAAATCAGACAAGGTACAGAGAGGCACAACCCCCTCCGGCAGCAGACGGGAATAAACCAAAGCCATAGGGATGGATTTTTCCCCTACCATTAGTTCAGCTGTAATTCATTGCTGGCAGCAGCTCTTTTCATTTGCACAAAGATACAATTTTTTCTGCATCAGCTAAAAGAGCTACCAAAGCATTCAAGAATCCATTGAACATCTTAAAAAATGCTTGATTAAGAAAGTATTTAAGTTGTATGCCTTTCTTGTGTTTATATTTAAAGGATGTGCTGTCAAGGTGTATTCCATGAAACAATGAAACTGGGAATAATAATGTTATAATGAATTAAAAATATTTCAAAACAAGGTCTCCTAATATTTTGAGGGTAACTGTTCTTAAAAACTACTGAGAAACTTGCGCAAGCCTTTTGTGCCGTGTCCAATCCACCCTCTCTTGTTAGGTGTGTTATTGAAAAAGACTCTAAACTTTAAATGGTCCTCCAACTTGAATTTAATAAACTGTGGCTGCATACCTCAAAAATAAATACGATAATTTAGTGTGAAAAGAAGGGAGGAGTGACACAAGGAATCTCAAAAAAGTTAAAAGTAAAAATTACATCATAAACAAATTTTAAAATTCCATCATTCTGTCCTATGAAATCAGTGTCTGCGTTTCGCATTATGCTGAAGATACGGTTTGGTAGACCAGAGTCACTTGCTGTACAGGTCTTAAAAGCAACAAATATTGAAAAAACGCGTCTAGTGCAGTTTTGCTAAAGATAAGCAGGTCAGTCAAGTTCGCTGGAAAGTCACGCGTATGAAAGGAGATCTCTCTGAGGTTCAGGTACTGCCTACGTTTAGCTGTACCAAACATAGCAGAACGCCAGGGTATCTCAACATGGGAAATGTAGATCTGCATGGAAGTTAATTAATTCTTTGCATCAGCAGAACCACCCCAAGCTCTGCACTGTACTCAGCTTGGTTGAAGCTTTAGTGAACTACTCCCAAGCGCTCAGCCTTCCCCGAGCTTAAAAAAAAAATAATAATAATTTAGAGCTTTTAGATGTGGAGGGGGTACCATTTGTATATGTGTAAACACACAGACACACACACATTTTTGGGAAACGTATGTAGATAAAGGAAAACTGGTAGTATGTGAAGTGTAAATACTAATCGACACGGATAACTGCCAAGTCTCATCTCTGATCCATGTACATTCCCATCACTGCTACAGCTCTTCCACTGGCTGTGCTGCTGATACTCAATTAATGCACAGGGAGCGCCCAGTTTATGTCTTAAATTTGGGGAGAAAATAAAAAAAGAAAAAAGGTGGGGTGAGATATGCTTAATTAAAAAAAAAGTTTTGCTGTATATATCTTCCATAAACACGTGCAGATACCCTCAGTATTATACATTAAATCTAAAGAACATTGTCAGGTTCTCAGTTTAACAGGTCTAAGTGGCAGGTGAGAAGGAAGGGGGCAACAGTGACCTGCTGCGTAAAGAACAAGATCCCTCTGCCCACCTCTGAAGTTGTAGCTGGGTTTGTGATGTGCTCCTGACCTTGCACGGCAAAGAGCAAAGCAAAGGACAGCGGGGAAATTGTTTTTTCTGATTACTTCTGCAGCTACGAAGGGGAAATAAGAACTCTGGGTCCATAAAAGTGACTCAAAAAGAGAGAAGGAGACAGATGTTGCTGCACGCAGACAGCCACCCGATCACAGTGACTGTGTCCGTGACATTAGCTAGGTAGCTATAAGATTTCTACACGAACTGTGGATGCACCCGGACCATTTTATCGCTGTCTATGCGTGTAGATCATAATGTATGGAGACTATTCCAATTAAACAATTATTTTAATCAAAGTCTGTTTGGACTCAGTGGGTTCATCCAAGCCTATATGCTCTGTGTCTTTGAAGGGAGTGTGGATCCCTGCCTGCAGCTGAGCTGTCTGCGTTGGCCTGCACTGGGGTAGAGCCCAGAAGTTACAGGGATTTCCCCAGTGAGGTTGGCTTTTGAGGGTTTTTTTGTTGCTGTTTGCTTCCCTCCCAAAAAAAAATCCACACACATAGAGACAGTACGCAGGGATCAAGGGGGAGAAAGCTCAGTGTCCATCAATCAGATCCTCTTTCTTCATTCTGAGCCTTTACAATCCATTCAAGTTGTATTTCCAGATTTTGGTTGGAAGCTTGCTCTTTTACATTAGTCATAATGAGTATATATGTTCATCGGATCGCTCTGAAATTTAGAGACACCAAACAGCAGAAGACTTGCGGTATAATCAGGAGAGGCCAACAATGTTTTCCCAAACTTATTTCCTAAACAGAAAAGGCAGCATCCTTTGGGTTAAGGAAAAGATGATGAAAGCCCCGGTGGCGCATCAAAACGCCAGTGCAATCCTCCTGCATCTGTGCAGAGAGTGGAAAATATATATATAACTATACAGAATTTCATCGCAAAATATATGGATAACTGGATCTGGATCCAGGTAACTGGATCAGGCTCTCCATTACTACATGGACAATTTCTTTAACGTATTTTTGTTGGTAAACTAGAAGGCAACATGAATTAAAGTATGCTTAGGAATACCCAAGGCTGTTTAATCAACGAGACAGCTTCCATTTCAAGATGGCATTAGAAATACTTGTATAAATAAATGTGAATATGGATCACCTTTTCCTTTGGGTTTTTTGGGGTTGTTTTTTATTCCTAGAACATATTCTACACGGAACAAACTGCAGCCTAACAAAGTAGGGAAACAGATACTGGAGGCATGAAAAGGTACAGTAAAGCCGTGTGTTTTATATCTTAGCTAGGAATCCAAGAGAACAGAAGCAGAACGAGAGCTTTATGTGAGCTTATACTAAAGAGTTCTGTTATCCTGCGATGTGTTCCATAAAACTTTAATAAACTGCACAAACTAATAGCAACACTTGCAGTGTCACAAGTGGCTTATAACAGCATTAAAGTTTTTACAGCCATGGCCCTTAGCAGCCGACATTCACGCACAGAGCTGTCTCTTTGGCCATTGCAGAATTTATTTTTCGAGCCATTGTAGATGGTCACGGGCTGGCTGTGTTGCAAACCCAAAGGAAATACAGAACTTTTATGTCCAGCTTTTACGTAGCTCGTTGCCACAACTGCGCAGACGGGCATCACAAACCTCAGAGAAACAGCACGCATTTCCCAAAGACCCCAAACTCCCCTAGGATCAACGGGACTTAGTTGGTTAGCTCTAGAAAGCAGATTTGATGCAAAGTGATTTCCAGAAGAGCAGAACACCTTGTAATTTCGCTTACAGGGAGCATTTTTGCTGCCACATTAACATATCCAGAAAGACCTCGTTGAGTACCGACTCTCAAGCTAAACAACTATACAGAGCGTCATTTCTCCAAAGCATGGAATAACAAATATCAAAGATATCATGAAACAGTCTTACAAAGTATGCAAATCATAAAAATATACCAATGGAGTGCATTGGGGAGATGAAGGTATAAGCCTCAACTGAAGGTTTTCTAATACCTACTATGGTAGCACCACCAGTGCTAAAAAAAAAAACAAACAAACAAACAAAAGAAACCAAACCAAACCCAAACACGTTGAACATTTATTTGGGGTTCTAAAGAGCTGCGATTTCTTACCCAGCAAAGTCAAAGGCTCTACCAAAGGTGCCGTTTCTAGTGAAACACAGTCAGACCAGCCTCTCCAAATTCAGCACGGAAGCGCTTAATTTGCTATAACTTAACTTTCTGTTTGGAGCAGCACACTGTGCCCTGACAAGTACCTACTGAAGGGGCATACGGGGGACACATTATGACAAAAAAAGCTATTGGGAAATTGCCTTATAAAGTTTAAGTCTCCTGTTGATCTCACTCCAGCTGAAAATAAATAACTGAGGGGAGGGAGAGGAATGAGCAAAAAAAAGATTATTAAAAAGGAGTTTGAGTTTAGAAAGCAAGGTTTTTTTATAAGATACAAGTTCAGCGACGCCTTGAAAGAGAGAGGGGATTTTTTAAGATGATCAAGTGATAGATTGTCTTAGTAAGAAGTTTCATTAAATCTTATTAAATCTGCTCAAATCGTTCTGAAAACTTAACCAGGACTCTCACATTTCTGCAGTTTAGACAAGTCAGCTGTTTCTGATGTTAGCAAATTTTTCTTATGCTGCCATCTTGTGCCCCAGAATCTGTTTACTCGAAAAGAAAAAAAAAAAAAAAAAGAAAAAGAAAGAAAAGAAAAATAAACCCCCCACCTTATATATATCTGGCCTTCACGGCTCTAAAAATACCCTTCAAAATATAATCAGGGCATAAAGGGTAGGGAAAAAGAAAGTTTGCCAGTGCCTACAGATAGGCTGAAATAACAGTTCAGATACTCATGAATCAAGTCAATGTTACGGGAAGGGGGAGGTTAATCTGAAATAGCATCACACTTTTGTTGTCATCTTGCAATATTTTCATTTTTAAATGCTTTTATTGCTAATAAAATTCAGACAGAACCACAGAGGAGAGCAGTGCACTATGAGGAGTCAGCAGGAGAGGTGTCCCCATCTGATGCCCCCTCTCAAGTCAACAGAGTTCAGTTCACAAGCAAAGTTCAGCAAAGCTTTGCTGTTATTTAACTGCTTTTCTTTCCATTTCACTGTTTATCCATAGCCAACTACATTCAAAAGTTATTTCAATCACGTTTTTCCCTTGACACTTACCTTGGCTTTCCAAGTCCTAACCTATTAACTATACCCACATTCCTATGGTATCATACAGGGCTTCACCCACCATCACGTGTTAATAAGTTATATCAGCTATTTCGCTACCGCCTTATTTATTTTTCCAAAAGGAAACTATTCAGCTTGAACTACTGACAACAAAATTGCATCACTGAATCCACCTAATGCATTTAAATAGTGTAAATATAGTAATATTTAATAGATAGAGCTACTTAGTTACTTTGAATACATTTCCTATTTCATGGATAATAATTTGTCTGAGCAAGGCCCCCGGGGCTTTGCACAAGGACTAGTGCTCTGTCACATTGGGTGCTATAGAAATACAACGTAAAATACTGTCCCCATTTCAAAATACAAAAGAGAGGGTTATGCACGGCTGGATGCGAGCCAGGAAACGATACCGAGCCATCAGAAGAACACATGCCACTCACTTAACCTTTATGAAGTTTCCCTAGCCATTTCAGAAAGGTAGGAAAAGGACTGTTTTAAGGAAGGATTTGAAGGAAAACGCTTGAGAGAACACTGAGAAAGTTACGGGATGCTCCTCGCAAGCATGATAGGATGCGCGGAGTGCAGTTAATTTATTAGGTACAGAAACAACAGCAGGCTTTGTGTTCCCATGCTTTAGAGCAATAAAAACCAAGCTGTCCTGTTCCGAGGACAGTAACAACAGTGTGACCAGAGCTCCGTAACATCGCATAAACGATCAGTCTGACTAGTTGTAGTAGTGCAAGTAAAGGGGAAGATGCCTCCACAGCATCATCGCCTCTTCCTCCTTCAACCTGTCTCCCATGATATTACCCTTTTCTTTCCCTGTCCTGGCAAAAATGATATAAAATCTGTATCTCTTATGAAAGAACCCTTTTTTTTTTTTCAGTTGAACTACTGAAATTTAATCCTTTTTCCTACTTACATTCCCCCTTTAAAGAACAGGCACCCACACATCGTTCTTGCTGTCCGCCTTCTGTAACAAGTTCACACCAAAAAAACCCTAAAAATCTCCCAAATCCCCCGTGCTCAGAACCTGGACTGGATGATTTTTGAAAGCCCGCAAGGATGGATAACCTCTGAGAGGAGCCTCTATGTGCCCGATGCCGCCATCCAAGCGGTGGCGACACGTGCAGAACTGCACTCCTAAACCATCGGCTGCTGGTTGCACCTTGGAGCAGTCGACTGCTGTGATTTTTGCTCAGCATTTCAGCCAGTTTCACACCCACCTGGCCGGCCACCCAACCCAGGCTACCCATAATTCACTGGTTTCCCATCTCTAGGTTGCCAGAAAGATGGCCTATATGTTTCGGAGTTGCTCACAACAGTCGTGCAGAATAAAAAGAACATTCTTAGCCCTTGCTGTGTAAAGGGTGTACAAACCTCCACAACCCTTCCCGGTGCTCCCAAGTAATGGCAGGAAATAAAGATGATTTTTCTAGGGATGCAGATACTCGCACATCATGTTTAGTGTATATCAGGAGATAGTCTTTTTTTAAAAAAAAAAAAAAAAAAAAAAGTCAAGAAAAGGTATGACCCATTTCCCCCATTTCCAAATTAAATTTGGAAAAAATGGCACAGAGCGGACACAGAGCTACAAAGTTTTCCCAGACCCATCGATACTACGAAGAAACTGGAAAGGATGACATTCGTCCCCCTTCTCCGATTGCCTATAATCTCTGACCTTCATAGTACAGAGTTTTTGTACAGAATAAAGCTAAATCAAAGGAGTTAAGAAATAAACTCTCTTGGAGACAGCACCGATGCCTTGAGCACTACCCTTCCTGAAACAGATTTTACTCCACTGTAAATCCACAACTTTTCTGCTTGCTTGAAAAGCCAGAGAGCTGGCAGAAACAGCTTGATATTTACTAACATAAACCAGTTTATTAGGAATATAAAGAATTTGTATTGGTTCTGGGCCCCAGTTATTGTACAGTAATATCAGACTGCTAAATCTAATCCATAGTTCACACCCGAGAAGCGTAAGGCAAGATGTCTTGTTCTAGCCAAGCATGAATAAAGCCACTGGGGAAAAATACCCAAGCCAACAGGACGTCAAATCATTTTCCCAATTGCCTATACACACACGCACGACACAAAAGGGGAGAAAAAAATTGCCTTGGATTGGCGATATTATTACTTATATTAATTTAAGCTATTGAACAACACATCTAGTGTCAAAAGCATGAAATGCGGTGTTTACTTCTCTCAGGATTTCACAGGAGGTTATACTGGAAAAGTTACTTGCAAAACATGGCGAGTTTTCATTTAGACAACTTCAGTTCAGATAACTACATCAAGAAAGTCCTATGCACAGCGAAATGGACGGCAACACACATTAGTAAAAAATCTGGGCAAAATTATTCACGGTACATAAGAAGAACTCAGAGTTTGTAAGCGACAAAGGGAATGACAAACACCCGTTCAGAACCGCAGGTGCAAAACAACCTTACATTTCCAGGAAAAAAAAAAAAAAAAAATTAAAAAAAACCCCCAACATTATCTTCATTTATGACCCAGATTATACCTACCTCCGTGGGTACGTAAAAGAGGACATATTAAATCCAAACCAGACAGCATACCAAGCCCACGCCATAATGCAAACAACACAGTCAGGGTGAAGTGGCCACCTAAAAAGCCATAGCCAAAATGCCTCCCTGGCAGGCCTGGGTTAGCTCAGCAGGTGAAAGCAATACCACTCCCAGGTGGTGGTAGTGGCGGTGATGCCTTCCCAGTGCCTGAATAAACGATGACAGGTAAAAAAAACCTGGTGTAAACAATAAAGAGATGGGGGATCAGAAAAACACTGTGTTTCAGAAATTTTTTGTTAATCGTATTTCACTATAAGGCCAGATATTGTTCACCTGCATCAAAGAATCCAATCCAGGCTAAATCTTGGATTCAGGATTTTTATCTGTTTTAATTAACTGTTTGCATTACTTTCTGTTTACTGGGTATACTACATTGAGAGCTGAATTATTTTTTTTTTAAAGAAAGGAAGCATCAGCTCTTGGAGATGGACAGTTCCTGCAATGATTTCATACTCATGGTCAACACGAAGGTCAGCAAGCTGGGAACCACCAACCAACCCATTCCTTTGCAGCTGTTCACAGTGGTCCCATGCTTGATGGAAGCAAAGGAAGGAGTAGCTGTGTGTTCCTCAAAGGCAGAGATGAGTAATTCCCTTCCCATGGCCTTCAGCTCACCACAGGGAAACAGAGGGCAGGTTTTTTCCTTCAGAAGATATAGAAAACTGGGAGTGAGAAGTCCTTCAGCAATGACCCAGAGAGCACAGGGGGCTTCCAGGCGAACTGCAGAGCCCTCCTAAAACCACCTTCAACTGAAACAACTTTTCATGTGGAACCAGGAAGTTTATATCATGCTAAAAAGTCACGATTTCTTCAGATAGACAGAGCTGTGGAGCACAAGCAGAAGGGCAATTTGGGGATAATGATGAGACCTTCTGACCTGGCAGGTCGGTGGGTATGAGTGTGCGCATCAGAGACGGGGTCCCACATGAGTTTGGCCTGTGAGCCATGAAGATAAACGTCCTGAGTCAGATGCCACTAAATAAAAGTGGGACTCCACTGATTTCAGTGGACGTTGGGCTGCAAAATATGGCGCTTTGTGTCCAGACACGGTTTTGGCAGAGTCCGGAAAGGCTTCAGGGTCTGCACCACAGGCACCTCCTCCGGCTCCCCGTACGGAGCTGCAGCATCCGACAAGGCCATCTGTCCTGCAATGCATTTGGGAACAAACTTATACTTCAGGAGGGTATCTGTGAGCATTTTAATTCTGTTAAGATGAAATAATGATAAACAAGGATAATAGTAACAAAAAATTCCCCCTCCCAAAAGAGTCCTAGAAATCCTAATTTACTAGACTAGTAGCTAGTTTTGCTAAATAGAAATACAGTAATTTAATAATCTTAGCATAGCAGTTTTCAGTAAAGAAAATTAACTAATTCATTATCGCTTATAATTTGCTGAGGCATAGCTGCCATATTTGTAAAATCAGCAGGTTCAGAAAAAAGCAAGTTTTTAATGAATGTTCTTTTTTTTCCTTCCTAGATACATAAATGATACAATTACTTAGCTCCCTCTAGTGCCAATTTCTAAAATAAATTTCCCGCTAATGACTGTATTCACCAATGTAATCATAGGAGCAAATTAAAAATTCACTTGGCAATAATTAACTAGTGAACTCTCAAAGGATTTAGTAAATTGCCACGAACTAAAGCAGAATTCAACTAGTGTCACAATTACAAAGAAAGGTCAAATGTAGGCTTTTTGCAATAACAAAAATATGACATGAATGCTCAGACATTGTGTAGTTTGAACAATCGAGGCACACGTGCCAGTAAAGAATAGCAGTCGGGGAGCGGTGATAGCAAATGCAGCAGCTCTATCATTCCTCTGACATTTGCAATGCCATTATTAAAGTTGCATTCATTTTTATTTTTTTTTCATTTGCAGTCTTCATTTCTAAGGCTCAGTAATTTCAAAAGATACTCCAGGCTGAAGTAGGACACAAACCTAAAAATATACTCTTTTTTTTTTTTTTTTAATCTTAAACAGTAAAAAACCTCTCTATTTTTATTCTGTGTTTTAAAAACGGGCACCAAAGAGTATCATATACAGTTGCCGTGTTCTTATATTCGTCCCTTGGCATCTTCTTTAGATGCTGAGCTAGATCAAACTTTGGAATAACCCCATATAAATGCTCTAAAATAATTAATAATAATAGACACTAGCAGTAATAACAACACACAGACATGCAGTACGTCCAGAGGAATGCTTGTGCTCACCCAGATGTTGGAGGAAAGAGGTACCACAGGGGCAGGAAGGGTCCTTGTCTTGTATGACTGGTATGGCTCCTAGGAGTTACACTGTAAATTAAAATAACCACAAACACGGCCATATGAAACAGCTTATTTCTACAAATATTTGGGTGTTTCTTATAACTGTGGCATGGTTGTTCTACGCTACATTTCCAGATTTCTCTCCTTTGCTATCTCCACCCAACGCACTTCAAGACAAAATAAATACGTGTGCAGAACATACATTATAATTTTTACTTCGAGTTTTAATACAGCAGCCATTCTGCAAATACGGGTTTATAAAGTAGTCCATGCTTAACTTGGAAGAGATGTCATAGCCTACCAGAAAACACATGTGGATACTACAGTAAAAGTTCTCATTTAATACATAATGAGATAAAACTGAGGACGGAGGTGGGCTGAGCTTTCATCAGCACAAGTTCGCCGTGCCCCGTTGCTCAGAGTCACCAGATTAAACATCAGTCTGGGTCAGGCAGTTGATTTACGGTACAGAATCATCTAAAAAGCAAGTGATTTCCAAGAAAATTCATCTCTTTCTTCTGAGTTACAAAGAATATAAATCCAACAGCTCTTTACAAGGCCTGCGAGTCACCATACGCGGCGTCGCTGCAAGAAAAGGGTTTCCATTATAAATACGGTATTTCTCTTAGTTCCTATTTTTCTTAATCCCTCCTTGGATTTGCTTATTAAACGCCTGCTCCATGTACTACAGCAACGATGGCAGAACTGATAGAGCTGTGATAGCCCACATAAACGATCCAGGGAGCTGAGTTTCCTTGGGAGGCTCTGAAATGCATTAAAGGCACAAAAATGGGCTCCTGGGTGTCCCCACCACCCCTGCCAGCAGCTGTGGGAAGGTCAGCCTCAGCTCAGCAACACTGAGATCCCAGCAAAATGGTCATCTTTGGCGAAAACCATCTAGTTAAAACCTTTCCCACCCAGCACCTCCTACCACACTGTCCTGTACCTTTTTCCAAGCTGTTCCAGCTGCATTTCTCTGCTTTTTGGGGCAGAGTAGCCCATGTGAAAGTACTTGTGACTGTTTATGAAAGGACAACTAGCTTCTTGCAAACATCAGCCCTGGGGTGTTCTGTAGAAATTGAACTAAGTGTATTTTATTTTTTTGAAAGAACTAAGCTCTTGTAAAGCATGTGAAGGAAAGTCCACCACCTCCCGGAGGTCTGATCCAGACTTCAGTCACCCTTTCCGCAGGAAAGCCAAGCCTTAATTCCAGGCTGAGGTGGCCTAACTTCAACTTCCAAATATTACTGTCTGCAAAGTCAAAAAACGAGCAAAACCTCCAAAGAGCAGCCTGTATCTTTCAATTCCAAAGCAGCTCAGAAGGCGTTCAGGTCACCTCCGAACCGTCACCGACATGAAGGCTGACCTCCTTAAACCTCACATCGTAAGGCTCATTTTCAAACAAAACTGTGCGTATTTGTAGTCATCCTGTGAACTCTTGTCAGCAAGTTCATGTTCCTCCTTGAAGTGCGGAGACTGGAAATAAAAGAGCAGCCCTGAAGCCCTCTCACCCGAGCTCGCTGTCTCCGGGTGATAGTCCCCTTTTGTAATTCGGGGATTGCATTAAGCTTCTGGTGAGGGCTCATGTGAACCAGCTGGCTGGAGAGGTCCCCAGGAGGGCTGAAGGTCCCGGTGTCACCGAGCCAGGGCAATGCCCCAGCTTGCCTGCTCTGCTTTCAGACATGTTTGCTTGTTGTTCTTGGCTTTACTGAAAAAATGTTTGAAACGCTGCGTCCAAGGTATCTTACAAAATAACCGCAGCAGCTCATAGAGTTCCTCACGTGGTTCCTTTAAGACTCTTGAATAGAAGTCACCTGGTAATACGGCAATATATTCAGTTTAAACAGATGGTGTCTCATAGACAGGAAACTTTCACATTTCATTCATATCCTTCTTTTTTTTTTTTTTTCTTCTTTCCCTTTTCCCATTCCTTTTAATGAAACGGGTAATAGCAATTGATTTTAATATTCCACTCACACAACCTATCCCACAAAATGTCAGTAGTTCTATCCAACACCGTACAACAGCATCTCCACCTCCTCTGTTATTACCTCTTCAATGCGAGGAGACCTAAACAGGGAGACACCTAAACTACCTATAGTCTACATTGAATTTTTTCCAGCTTGACCACAAGCATCCCATATTGTTTCCTTTCCTTAAAAAAAAAAAAAAGAGAGAGGCTTAAATAAATATTACTGTAGTTGAAGAACTTACCTTTATTATCTGTAGAGCAAAAAAAGAATCTGAAACACTCATATAGAGACAGACAATAAAAGTTACAGGTGTGGTATGGTCCCTCAACACTAAAATACATTGCTTACTTTCTGCAAAGGACTAACGAAAATACCCTCATTAATCATGTTATATGCAAAATTATATAAAATGAAGTGAGGAGCACATTTATTAGTTGTGTACTTACACAGCCAATGTATTTTAAAAGCAATGTTATCATTTGGAAATTTTTAAGATGTGTTAAAATAGAATAGAATAGAAAATAGAATAGATCAGATCTATATCTAGAACGTATCAAAGAATATTGCTTTCCTGTAAAATTTTTGTCTTATCAAAAAAAATCCTTTAAAACTAAAAAAAAAAATAATTCATTTTTATCTACTTTTGCGTTAGAGGTTTTCAATTTTGGTAAACAATATTTTAATTACAATTGAAATTTTCTACTCAGAATGATTAAAACCAAACAATTTTCACTGTGATTTTTCTAACCTGTTCAGATTTTTTGGCAAATTCTTCTGAATACAACTGCATTTGTCCAACTTTCATCAATAAAAGTGGAACCGTTTAACTCTGGGTACTCAGTTTTGAAGGCCACGTGCTTTTATGCAGACTTTGAACATCTTGCATATGGGTGCAACAGGGCTAAATAGTTTTTATAATGAGAGTTACAAAAATATTTTGCTGATAGCTTTTTTTAAAATTATTTAAAACTCATACTATGTCCATTACTTTTGTCTTCCTTCTTTTTTTTTAAACTTTTTATTAACCTTCTTTTATTTTTTCTTTTTTCATACTCTTCATCCCTGTTCAGCTCTAGCCTACACTTTGTTATTCACTACTCAAAATCATTCAAGATTTTCTTTTATTATTTTAATTTTTTTGTGTATTTACATTTGCTTATGTCTTTAGGGTTTTTATCCATGCCTTCCCATTCACTTCTCAATTATTATTTTTTTCTTTCATATTTTTGCCTTTTGTCATATATGCTGATGCTCAGGTTAAGTTCAATTTGTCTCTTGCCATCTCCTTGGGGAAGAAAGCCGGGCTGAAGTGAAGGCCGCATTGATGTTAGGAGGAAAGGCGTTAGTCATAATTCAGGCAACATCAGAAGTTTCAGTTGTATGGCAGTGGTTCAAGATTGTTTTTTCCAGCGTGGTTATTGCAGGCACTATAGGAGTATGTGAAAAAAAAAAGTCACATATAGGCTCTGTGGCTTCATTAAACCTCTCCACTAGCTTTTGGAATAGATGATCATTGTAGGTCCCTTCCAACTGAAAAAAATATTCTGTTATATTCTATTTTGAAGAGAAAATTTCCAAAATTCTTCCAAGCGACAGCAGTTGAGCGATCAGGTTCGTTTCTCTATAAGCCTATGTTCACCTCCTCATTTTTTCCTAAGCAAACTATATCGGCTTTAAATGACAAATTTATTTCCCACGCATATACTCAGAATGGTCTGAAAATGTTTCATTTATATTTTCTTTGTAATCTAAAATGCAGAACAGCCTGTAGGTGCTACTGACTCTATTCACATATTTCAAGGGCTCCTTTCTCTGGACCATGTTTCCATTTGCAAAAAAAAAAAAAACCAAAAAACAAAAACCAAACAAATCCAGTGGCATTTGGTAATAAAATAGTGATAAAGCCTACACGCCAGTATCACAGTAGTGTTCTCCATGAGCCGAACTGATGAACTGTTGAACATAATTTTATTAAATAGAAAGGTGCATTATAGATAAATTGTACAGCAGTAATTTCTAAAACGCATGATACTTTTTCCAATGCTGCCACAGCACCTGCTGCTAAGTATAAAGATGATTAGCCACAAACTAACCCACTACAGAATGATTATCAGTATATATTTGTGCGATGAAGAACTAATGGGAATTATGCAGATTGCATTTCCTTTCCTGCTGAAGGCAACCAACCTTCACCATCAATAGCAAAATGAAAACAGAACTCAGCTGTGGAAGAACAACGCAGGTTTTATGTTATTTCCAAATATGTATTGTTGATTATTTCAAGACCTTAAGACACATGTTTCTTTTTCACGTGATTATATGACAAGCAGCCCGGTATCATTTTTGAAGGCGTACAAAATTCCCCGTGCATTTTAATGGCTTTAAATACGTAAAAACTCTACTGCCGTGTGTAGAAACCGGTAAACACACATCAAAGCGGCTTTTAAGAATTATAACGTAATCAGTAGGTAGTGCAAATCAGTAGCGATTGGCTTCCTTAATCTGATTAGAAGTGCTGCTTTAAATGCCCTGCCCGCAGTCAGGGGGTGAAAGGCGGTTCCCAGTCCCGCTCCTCTTGCTGATGCCCCGTCCCCGCGTCGGGACGGGCTTCCCGGGGGGACCCTCCGCCTGCCACCGTCCCCGCAGACCTAAATTCAAGGCCAGGCAGGGTCTCCCGCCAGAGTCACCGACACAAAGGGGCTCCCGGGGCTGCCCGGTCCCAGGAGTCTCTCTCGTTCATGTAAATAAAGAGCTGTTGATTTAATAGACCTCTGTCTGTACTTTGTGCAACGTGAATCCATCACCTTTGAAAACGAACGGTTAGGAGCGCTATAAAATTAGTCGTTGGTAATCTGCGGGCAGAAAGAAAAACAGGACTACTCAGAAGAGTGTTTGAATTTATTTTTTTTAGGGCAGCTTCTTCAGGCACGGGGAAGCGGCCGCAGGATTTAATTTGCTGTGCTTTGATTTCTTGTTTCTTTAAACTTTTGCCAAAGGTGATGGGAATGCCAGATGCACATTTTTTGGTATACTTTAAAATCCAAATAAATACAAATACTGTATGCTTGGGTTTGGCGTTTCCTCCCCCCAGCCCCCGCTGTGGAAAAAGCACTCAGTAGAAACGTAGATATTTCTAGTCTGTCATAAGAGCAGCCACAATGAGGATTCAGTAAATCTTTCTTAAAGAATCACTTACAGAGGGGTTGCAAGATGAAAAAGCATTCTTATGTACATGACGAGATGTGTAATCAGTGGTTTTCTTTTGTACTCTAATAGATGCTTCACAAAATGCGTTTACTCGAGTAGCGGTATTTAATGTTTCAGACTGGAAAAACAAATAGGTATGAGCAAAACCAAACCGAGTGAAATTCTCAGATGATCGGCTTCGTTGCACAGGTCCCTCTATGGTTCACTTGAATCAACTAAACACTCAAAATAACTTCTGTCCTTCTAAAACACTTCGTGCCAGCAGTCTGAAGTTTTACACTCGTTGTATGGGAAAAATGGGATTCTTTAAATATGGCCTCAATGAAAACTTATCAGGATACCTTTAAACGGAGTTTTGGAAAGCAGAATATTTAAAACCGGCAGAGAATCATTTACTGTATTATAGTCAGTACATCGGTTCGTTATATCCACGTGTAGAATTTAAGTTACTTTAATACACGGAATATTTTTCAGCATACCTTGAAGTATCCAAGAGTATTAGATCACTAGAAATTTCTTTGCACATGCTGAAAATATGGGCTGCTTACTGGAAAGGAAATCAAATGTGTATTTGATTAATTGATGTAGTCACATATTAAAAACTTTTGCTTCTTATCCCATTAAAAGTAACACTAATGAGCAATGGCTGTGACCTTCAAGCGGAAAGCCACATGTGCTTCAACCCCTCAATATTTACCACCCAAATTTAATCTTTATAATGGACACCTTAAAAGGAATCTGATAGAAAATACTAAGAGCTGCTCCAAAACTAAAACACTTAAGGAAGATTTTGATTAATGCCTTGTGATTAATCAATTGATTAATATAGTTTTCAATACAGATGTTAGGACACTGTCTACTTTAATCAACCATCCTGAAAACGGTGAAGACAAATGATCTATTTTTTTGTCGATTGAAAAAAGAAAGCCTATTTTAGCAGTTATGTAAATTATAAGACAAGCCTTCCTTACGATGCCCAGATTTTCCCTTTTATAAAAACCTTACACACTGGAACTGTTAATTAGGTAAGTGTCATCCTTTTGGGCAGGAACTTGGTATAAAGTCACACATTCAGCCAAACGACTGCACTTTTTTAAAGAAATTGTTTTAGAATTGCACTATAATCCATATTTAAAGTCCCTCTCCCTGATATTTTTTTTATTCTGAGACTGTTTCTAATTTGTGATTATGCTTTCTACCATACTAAAACTGAAATCTTTATTCCAGTCAAAAATAATCACCCCGTAATTACTGTGACAAACTGCCCAAGCTGTATCATTGTGGCCATTTCGACTAATGATATTGTATTAGAATGCCTAGCAATAGACTTCAAATGGAAAATATAATTATGTGCATTAGTTTGTCTAAGCATTTATAAGATCACATATCCATCAGTTATCAGGTCTCATAAAAAAAGCCATATATCACTGTCACTGCTAGTTTTGTTATTGGAAATGTGGGCCGTTATGAACTCGGCTTAAGACGTGTGTCTTAAATTTCACTTATTTTGTTGTCCAGTAAATCCGTGTAAGCTGAACTCCTATAAAACGAGCAGAATTTTCAGCTGATGGCACGGGAACAAATTATTTGACAGTCTCACCAAACATAAACTAAATATTTAAGGTACTATTTAAAGCTGGAGGCCTTTATCTTGAAGATACGTTTAACTTTACATGCTGGACGACTCACTGTGCACAAAGTTAAGTGGTTCCATACATCTTCGCTGAACGGAATCTATACGTTCTCCTGTTTTGCAAAGCCAAGGCAACATCCGAGCAACCTCTCTGCATCCCGAGCAAACTGAGCATCCCACCCAGCTTCATCTTGTCAAAATTGCAGTTCTGCAATAGCAGCTGCCATGATTTCTCTCCCGCTCTTTCTCTGCGTGCTTTGCTTCTCTTTGGAAAAACCTAAACGGAATATTTTGCGTTTCAAAAGTAAATGCTGCTTTGATTTGTGATCCTCGATATCCAAAAGCTCTGATGGAAGAGCTACCAAAACCCCCAAATGAAATTAGTAAGGTCAAACCAGAAGAAGAAAGGCGTGCCCGTCTGTTGGCTTGCTTTGTCTTTTGACCGAGGCCAGAGGAGAAGCAATCCCTTTGCTATCAGGAGTTATCCCAGTGATAGCAATGGCACCTGAAAATGCCCGGCGATGTTGTAGGTCAAGGAGGAGACATCTCCCAACACCTGATGTCATATTGTCGCACAACAAGGATAAGTTATTACATCACCTGTTACTGCGTAACAGTGATGAGTTACTCCCAGAAAATACAACTAACATTTTTCTTCCGCTTTTTGGGTCATCTGAGATGCATATCTGTGGTTTCAACACCACACTTAAATAATCTCGCTCGCTGTATTTTGGTGCCAGTATAAATTTAAGCCATCCAAACAAGATTGTATATTTGAACTGACAAAGAATAAATTATTTGCATCTAGCATAACTGATGGTTGTGTCAAAGCCCCGGCATATAATTCTTAATCTTATAGATGCCTGTTTACTTGTGCATAAGATAGCTGTGCTGAGCCTCTTCCCAGAACAATTATCAAGTTATCGCTAGGGGCGAGCCTGCAACTTCCAGGGGAAGCCGCGTATAAATGCAGCCATCCCGGAGCAGGCTGAAAGGGATATTTTGAATTAGAGAGTCACTAGTCCTGCTTTTTCCTCCGAGTAAAATGGGAATGGGAGCGTGCCGGGCGGGCACAGAGCTGCAGGTACGTCTTTTGCTTCCATGTGCCCCCTGGCACGAGTACCCCCAAATATCACGTAATCAGAGGAGAAATGTTACTCACGCTCCTCCATGACTGAAAAGGTTGTGTGATAATCTAGCCTCTGTAATACAATATATTTTTTAAATGAAAACTGCCTTTCAATGGGCTAGGATTTCATTTTATGGTTGGTTTTAATTAATATTGATTTTACATGTTTAGAAAGAAAATCCACCAATTCAGACCTGAGAAATGTCTAAGATATGTTGTTTTTCTGGGAGAATTTTCATTGATTTTTATTAATGCTGTAGTTTGCGATGGCTGGGTTTTATCTGCTGTTTTGTGTTTTATATTGGGATGCTAAAATAATCTATTGTATTTGATATTCAAATATGTACCAGAAGATATGTGAACTACAAATTCTTAAAGGAATCTTCCTAGGATCTACCTGGTTTACCCCACTAAAGGGCCGGGGCCCTATTCCGAAAGATCAATAGGCTATGAAATTTCTGCCTCTTTATTAGCAGAATTAATTTTAGAGTGGCAATATGCATCCTAGAAAATTTGTTTCATGTTAAGAAGTCCAGATGTTTTTGGTCTCTCTGTCTGACATTCCCACCATCAGAATAAATTGTATTTCCAGACTAATGTAATAGATAAGAGATATGAATAAATCTCATACAGTTCAGTTGATAAAATTAACATGCTGATGATATTTTAATGTTTCCATATAATCAAGGGGGCATGGATCATGCCTCCACCAGTTCCAATGTAATTCTGTTCTTTAATCTTTTCTCAAGAAAAAAAAAAAATAGAGCATTAGGGAGGATTATACAGTAAACAGTATGTGCTCCAGTCTTAAAGCAAGTTGTTTGCGATACGGTTGAATGGCTTTGCCCAAAGGTATTGCAGCAAAGCAACTAATATACTGGAGACTTGGGGTCAGAACCAGCATTCCTGCGGTGCAAGTGTGTCACTTACACATTGTAGCTTCTGGTGGAGAAGATCCACTGATCTGGAGAATAGTATTAACATATCAGAACCACTCATCATCCACATGACCTTATACAGAGGACATAAAATCAGACTTGTCTTACGCATAGGAAATCTAACTGACGTTAAACCTAAGGCAGTCAGAATTTGGCCCAAAATGCATATGTGGGTTTGCTGGAGGAGGGCAATGGTATAAGGCAACTTGAAATAAAATGACATTTGATGACCAAAGACAAACTAAAGACACAGACATCAAAGGAGATGAAGAGAAAAAAAAAAAAAAAAAAGGCAAGAAAAGGAAAGTCTAAGTATTGAAACTAAAAAGTATCCCTGTTCAGCAGAAATTATTGGTATGTAACGGAATTTATCAAGCAGAAGACTCAAATGTAGTTGAAGGGGTTTAAAGACCCAATTTCCACTAAGTGTTGATGCTGCTTGGGTATCTGACTGACTCACGCGGCTTTAGACGCCACGCTTTATTCTTTAATGTGAGAAACATCAGAATGCATCCCCTTCAAATATTTGCAAGGGAAACATTAATCAGCTCCAGGACTAAATGGTACACTTTGAGACTGATAATGATTAATCTGCATCACTTTCTCCCCCCCGTGTTTTTTTTAAAGTACAGAAGAAACCATTGTTTTTTCAAGCTACAATGACGTGTGAATACCATTATACTGTGTTGATGGAAAAGGAGCAGGTGATCGTGTACTACAGTGAAGATCAATATAACGAGTGTAATATTCAGAAGGGGACAACCTTAAATTTGCATGTTGAACCATTGTCTTGCCTTCTAAAGGCATTTTTATGCCAAATCCTAATATATCTTTGAATTTTCTCATGAAAAGAACATTGCCATCCTGTTTACCACCACTTTTATGAAGAATCTTAACATTCCTTTCAAACTGACAATTAGCTGGTGACATTTTGAGAACTAAAAATTCACAGGCAAATAATCCGAAGAGACGCAATGAAGGTGAAATGAAGGAAGAACAGCCGCCAACTGTGCACAAACCCTGTGTCGGGCAATGCTGACGGGAGAGAGAAGCAGTCTCAAACAGCCAGAGGTTCCTCTGGAAACTAATCTTAAAGTCTTATCCAGAATCAACACGTTCCCCGGGGAACTTGCAGAACATGAATATGCAACATGCAAAAAAGGAAACACGCACTGAGACTACGAACACAGCAAAGAAAACTCTGTTAGGAGAAAAGGAACCCATCAGAAGTGTAGCTCGGTGAATGAAAGCAAAACTCCCTTCGTGGTAGTTGCATCAGCATCTCTTTAGCCCTTTTCCCAACATAGCCGTATAATTCTCCATGGGAATGTCTCCTTACCAGGCAGTTTCTACATAGTCGGGTGGCAAGGTCAATGGACGGTAGCTCTGGGCCCCTGAGATGCTCTTAGCAGTCCTTAGTCTCCCGAGAGCTGGAACTGTGGTTCTGGTTCCTGCTTTGGTCATGAGGATTTTGCCTTTATTTAGAGGTCAGGAGCAGCTAACACAGCTCATCTGCTTTCTTCTTAGGAAAACGGCTCTGTAGCAGCTTCCCTCTAATACCATCCAGCATTTCTCATGCAAAATCCTCAGTGTGTGGCCCTCTACCATGACACATAGAAGAGGTGAACTTTAGGCAGAAACAGATCTCCTTCAGCCAAAACATTACTGCAGGATAGAAGCCCCGTTTCACCTAACTCCATTTCAACCAAGCAATCAGTTTTGACATGGGATTGATTTATAAAGCTGACAACCGCATTTACCTGGAGGAATCATGGACTGAATTTCACGCAGGTCGGTTCTTTCTGTTGCCACGAGCTCCACCTCTGCCAGGAGACCACCAAAGGATGTTCCTCCTAGATGATGTGTGGCCTTTCCTATGTAAGGAATACCAAGT
This sequence comes from Larus michahellis, assembly GCF_964199755.1. Taxonomy (NCBI): domain Eukaryota; kingdom Metazoa; phylum Chordata; class Aves; order Charadriiformes; family Laridae; genus Larus; species Larus michahellis. The sequence goes on from NC_133902.1 coordinate 57,395,125, forward strand.
GTCACAGACTTTATATGATGAAAAAACTATCAGTCTATTCCCTGTTACAGCAAATAATCTTTGAACAAGAGGCAATATTGTCTTTACCTAAATACACACAAACACATACATAAGAAAAAGAAAGTATCTCACACTGGGAATAACTACCTAGAGGTTTTTCACTATTAATGGCAAAATAACTGGCACCTTGCTTTGAAACCTACCACAGAAAAAAGCAGTGATTAGCGTGCAACAAACAAACGGGAAAATCTTTTGTGTATACATAACTAATTTTTTTGTAGCAGGGTGCACTAATAAGAATCATTAGTAGATTCCTCTAGGAGGGGAACTTAAATTAAATACTTTGCTATATGAAAAGGAATAAGCTCTGAGTGAAATACCTTTTCCTATTACCTTGAAAAGACCAACACCATATGCTAGAGAAACAAAGGAATAAGAGATATAGAAACATCCTGCTACTTTTTTAATTCACCAGCTTATGAAGATCAACAATCACAATATATTCATATAACCTCTCTGCTGTGAGCACCTGTACACAACTTCCTTTGGCATAGCTAAAAATAGTGATATTATACAAGGAAGTTATTGTAATTATTAGCATTGCTAAAAACTATTTTAGCAAAACAACAAAAAAGAGACCGTTCCAACTGAAAAATACGGAAACTTCTTATTCCAAAGAAATCCCTGTAGCTCCACGAATGCCCGGGGAGTTTAGCAAAAACCATCTCTGGAGGAAGGGAAAGGCAGATCTGGCAGGGAAATGGTAACGCTGAAGAGACACAGCTCAGTTCTGGCCACTGTGAGACAATCCACGTAGCAATTGTTGAAACCATCTCAAAATATTTCCCCCACCAGGAAAATAACAACGCTGAAAGTGTTTCTGGGCATGTAGCAGGATAAGAAAGAGGACGGACAGGTTTGGAGCAAGGTTTATATTCTGCAAATTCCTAAAAATGATTTCCATTTTTCTACTGCTGACCAGTGCGCTTGCACTTTCATCCTCTCATCTACCATTTCTTGACCTTGGCGAGATGGGCCAGAATCGCGCCGTCTCCATCCGAGCGCGGGTCTCCTGTGCGCGGTGCTTTGGGACCGTGCCCACAAGCGCTACCAAATGCGCACGCCTAAGGTGCTGCAGAAACAGAAAGCTCAACCTTTTGCCTCCTAAGTCATCTCTTTCAAAGTGATCTAAGAACGCTACCCTCTTTGAGCAGCGCAGCACATTTTCGACGCTACAGAACCACTCTGAGCTGTCAGCAAATTTCCAACAGATTGATGACTTTGAAGACCTCCAGTGTAGAGGGTAATGTTAAGGATCTGCAGTTACTCAGCTAAAGTTGAGATGAGGGATGCCTTCTTTCCAGTCTTGGTTATTGAATTTGAAAACCCTCATAGGTTTTGCTGTCAGAGTTGTTGCTTAAAACAGACTATTATAGGAATGAGTTAAAAAGGAATGATTGGAAAAAGTTTAAAGGAAAACTAAGATGTATCTTTATCTTTTTCAGGTTAACGCAGTGACAAAAAAAATAGAGTTTCACAGTAAAGTAAAAAAGTAATCATAGTGTTAGATTCTTGTCCTTAGTATCACTTTTTTTTACAGCCAAAAACTCCTTATGTAGAAGTAAGCTCAGGGCCAACACATTTTATTGTGTAACAGTTTACCATAAGCAGAAGCTCACCGTGACCTGAAATGCAATTTACACATTGTATTTCCCTGATTTTATTCTATTTCACAATGAGTAGCCTTCAACACCAGACAAAACCAATAAAGATAGAAAGCAGACTGTAAAAAAATGCCAAGTCAAAGAAACGTTAGAAACCAGAGCCATAAGAATATTTAAAGATTTTCTAACTTGTTACATTTGAAAGGTAAAGAACTATAGCTCTATCACTGTAATTCTTCCTCATTTTCTGCATAAAACCATTTATATTACTGGACTAAGATATTATACTAACCATCTGCCTTCCCAATCCCTCAGATTCCTTCACTTACCCACCTACAACTCCAGGAACTAATCGCCCTGTAAATCTGGCCTTCATTGCTCAAGGTATCTTGTAATCAGCACTCTGTACAACGTCTGCTAGAGTTTAATGAGTATAAAATGGCAAAAATGTGAATTGGAACATATACGAAATACTGGAATAGTTACCAAATGTAATGCTTATGTGGTGAAGCTGACTGTACATCTGGAAGTTTGGGAGAAATGTAATTCCAAGAAATAATGTAGTACTGAGTACGTATCTCTCTAGAGAGTGATTACATTGCACTAGAAAACTACATATTTGTTAAACATAAATAACAACTACATTTGTTATTAAGCATCAAGAAGGAAGCCAAAATAGCCTAGTATAGCTGGAATGGAAAGCTTCACACTAAAAGGAGTAGTTTGAAAACTGCTTCTCCTATTGAAATTTTATCTGTCACCTAAAATTAAGGGTTGTCCTATCATTCCAACATCGCTGACTGGGAGGTCCACAGGAAAAGCAGGACTTCGTGAATCATCTTGAGAATTAAGCACTTAAATTTCTCCTCCAGGGGCATTTACCTTTGCAAAAGAAAGCTGCCTTTCTTTTCTTCCAACCTTTTGGAGATATTTTATTTCTTCACCCCTAATCAAGCTTCCAGTACCTTTTTATGAAATCACCAGCAGGATTTTGGATAGTTCCAGAAGGGGCATTAATTATCTGCAAAATATTCTTCAAAATATCTGCAAAAAATTATCTGCAAAATGGGCTCATAAATTCAGGAAGCGATATATTGCTCTTTCCCTCTCCAGTCCTACCTGGAGGACGATCCACCCTTGCCTACAGACGGTGGTCAGGCCGATGGCTGATGTGGGCAATGCCCACCACATACCCAAGACATTTTTTGTAGAGTTTGAACTTCTTCAGTGAAACACTGGTGCACAACTTTACTTATAAAACAAGGCAAAGCTGCTCACAAGGCTTTTTTCCACTGGTCTTCATATGACAACGCAATATTTAATGAATCAATCAATGTAAAGTCTCTAGGCAGGAGGGTTCTAAACTTACTGTCGTAAGAAGGCATTTAATTTTGATTTACTGAAGTAGTTATTGTCTATTAATAGGATAACATTATGAAAGCTGAGTACGTGTATGTCAGTTATACGTTAATTAGTTAGTATAGTAAGAGATACTAAATAGCACTAGAAGCTGCCTACACATCCCTTGAAAAAGTTTAATTGCAAGGAAATAAGTTCAGGAGCACATTCTCCTTTATGGGTAACCATTCATCTGAAAAACAAATTGTCCTGATAAGGTCCTTAGACAAAAAATTATTTCTGGAATTCACACAAATAGTAGATATATGATAAAACTGTACACAGAACAAACGTCAAGTGATGTTTTTGTGTTTTTTTGTCAGGTATGTACAGGAGAGTTGGAAATTAGCTCTTTTAAGAAATAGCTAATTTAGCTATTAGCTGTGATTTACGAACAGTTTGGTTGTAAAGCTGGATATCCCATGTGAAAGCAGGATCACATCAGGAATTTCTAATTCCCAATAACTCGTAGTGGCCTCTATATATTTTCACTTGCTGTTTAAACGTTTCTCTAAAATATTCATTGGATGCAGGACAGATGGAAACCTCAACATTATCAGTATTTAATGTGCCTTCTGCTCTAGCCGGCCACCCCGCACTGATCCTGCAGCAGGGAAGCAGCCTGAGACTCATGGGTTTATTCCCAGGGGTAAGTCCACTTGCTCGCTGTCACCACATGCGCTTGCCTGGCTTTGCCCGCCCCTCTGGTTTATGTTCCCTCTCCAGCATGGGCTAAAATTAACTTTCTTAATTTGGTAATAGTTTTGCAAATGGCCCTTGGAAAACTGACTTATGCATAAACATTATTTCTTAGAAGGTAATCACATATTTGCACTGAGGCATCATGTTTAAAGTATCTGCTGTAGCTGAATGTTAATCCCAAGGACTAATTTCAATGATTTTCCTGGTGATACCCTAGTGCAACCAGCTAACGACTCTGCGAAAGGGCAGCCGTCCTGCCCGGTCAGTGTTAGTCCTCTTTCGACATCTCCTCACCGGCTAGCCCATCATTCAGTGAGACAGTCAGCACCTCCCAATGCACGCACGTCCTGGAGAACGTAAAAACATGCAATAGTCTGTGTCGTATGGTGACAAATACAGTTCAAAGTACCATTATCACTTGTTCTCATGGTGATAATTAATCCCATCATCATTATCATAATGAGAAACCACGTTCAGAAAATGCTGATTGAAAAACTCCAATATAAAAAATACAAGTCATTCACTGCCCTATCAACCTGATTCTTACATTTGCTGTTGATTAGCACACAGTCTTCCAAATAATTTTTATACCCCAATCCAAACTTTTCTAGTGTTCTTATGTTTCACTTCATGATTTTTTAAAATGTTCCATTCAAGCATGAAGAGCTAAGATTGCACTTTTGTTCATTAATTTATGATGGATCTTTAATCAGAATCTTTTCCTGATATCTCTCCTCTCCCAGAGTTGTGGCGACAAAGAAAGAGAGAGAAAGAAATTGAGAGAGATATAAATAAGAAAGGAGGAGAGGGAGAGGGAGAGGGAGAGGGAGAGGAGAAGGTAAACAAACGCATTAAAAGTACAGAAAAGAATAGAAAAGCATAGGAAAAAAAAAAGAAAAAATGAGCTTCACACTATGAATTGCCATAACTATAAAGAGGATGTGGTTTTTGGAAGTGAATCGGTGCAATGCCATGGACTGGCCCCTTGTTTCCAGCTCTGCCCCTTCCCACCAGGCAGGAGTTCAGAGCCACAGCTGCCAAGCATCCCTTGAAAATGTCTGCAAAGGCAATTAAAAACACTTCAGCCCTTTACTGCACTTTTGAAATGCAATGCAGACTCCCATTTCAACTTTTCCTACATCTTTCTATATTAACAGTCTGAACCTAATAAATAATCCATGCCTATCACACATAGACTACTCTTCAGCAGGGCTGATAAGGCAAATCTGAACTACATTAGATAAGCATTACATTTTTATAGGCCTCACATTTTTCTCCAGTTTTAAGCTCATAATTAGCCTGTGTAAACATAAAATGAGGTGTCTGAAATCACAGGATATTACGCGCCACTGGGAATATGACCCTGTTTATATTTGTCCATATGTACACACAAAAATCAATATAATACTATACAGTGCTCCTTTAAAAAATCTTGTACATGAAGAATGTTTCCGAAATATGTGCAGCATCTAGAATATACCTATATTCTATACCAATATACCTATACAGAATGACCCGATACTGGTTGAAATTAAAGGGTTGCACACTAAACAGAGGCAGATCAGTCGATCAGAGTGGCTTCTTCTAGCATTTTATCTGTTCTGAATATATGAATTTACTCACAGCTTGGCTGTATACATATGCACAATCATTACATGACAAATTAAAAAGGGGCACATAATAAGCTTAAGTCATCATAAATCATATAATAAACATGTGAATGAGAAAATTTAATAAACGATATGTTTCCACAACAACTTCATCCCCTTCCATTAAATCCATATCCCCCTAGGACTTGTTCTAATATTCTCAATTCCTAAGTACACATCATCCATTAAAAGAAAAGAAAAAAAAAAAAAAAGCACAACTCACCCTGCCAGGATATGTTTCTTCTTTTCACTTTTTGGTCTGGCATTTTCTCTTCTGTGGCCAGAATTCAGCCTCCAACCCGTGGCTATTGTGGATGGAAAATGGTTCCCTGCTCCAGGAAAACTTTCTTCTTTGTAAAAATGTTTCTAATCTGCACCAGCAAGAAACCAAGCGAACGGATGAATGGGATAGTCACAAGGAAAGATCTCCTTGTAGACTGGTATGATGCCTTCCTGAGGCCAACAGCTTGGACTCCTGTAACCTATATGAATGCCTTATGCACTGAATTTTTGTCCAGCGAAACAGGTTGAGAGTTTCCTTTGGCAGGAGCAGAAACCCCAGCATAAGCCCAACAAGCTTCTCCTATAATAACTGACACATACATCGCAGAAAGAAGTTTCTTTTTCTGCCAACGGTTTTGTTGCAGCAAGCTCTACCTTTACTAGAAAGAAACCTTTTCCTAGCTTACAGTTTTCTTGTACATGTTTCCCAGTAAATTTTCCTTCAGAAAGAAAATTAATGTTTCTTTAATATAGAGAACACACTGGGATTTAGACCATCTTCTCCACAGCACTCCAATGTGACTTTGGACAAATCGCTTTTAATCCCACGTTGCCTAGGTGTCAGAACTGATCTTATTTAACAGTTTTGATAATTAATTTGACAGAGAATACTACTATACCAATTACTTTTTTTTTCATGACATGAATTTGGAAGGCATTGCCAACCCAAAGGAATATCAGACTATAGGTAAATTAAATGATCTGGGAACTGCAACGACAGAAGTAAGATAACATTTAGTAACACAAAACTGCAAGTTCAGGAATTTCGGGGTGAATAGTCAGTATTTTTGCTTACAGCTTGAACTTATCGCTTGGAAATGGAAGAGGAAGGCAAAGATTTCACAATATGCTGACTATAAAGCCACCAATACGATGCACCCATCAGCAGCCAATGGTATGTACATCTTAGGACAGGGAAAGAGTAATGTCAGTAGAAACAGGAAAATATTCATGCTGTTGTACGAGCCCATCCTACACCATCTTGGGATGACCTAGGGCTTCAGATTGTTCACAGACAGGAGGAAAATTCAGCAAAATACGGAAAAGGGATATTCAGGCAAAAGTCCAACTTTTCTTAAGTGATGAGCATGATAAAAATTCATTTATTTAGCCCTGTAAAGTGAACAAAGGCTGGGGTTAAAATTATTTTAAATCGCTAGAAGACAATGTTGGCGCTAATATGAACAGGCATTCACTGGCTACAGATAAATTCTGACTATTAGATGAATATGTCTAAATGTCCTCTTCAGACAGGGGAGAGGTTCTCCCATAGCAGGCAAACAAATGACCTGACTTTAAATTAGAGTTTGGTCACTTTATGAACCCAGTTTCATCATATGCTTGCTTGGAAAAGCTGAGGACTGAATTTGATAGCCCATGCTGTCACTTCAAAGATGTTGAGTATTTCCAGTTTATTCGACAACTCTGGGCCGAAAGCCTGACATCCTTAGAGTCACCTGAAAATCCTAGGCAGAAACAAACGAGGTGACTGCAGGAGTTAAGTGTATCGGTTTTATTAGCACTTGTTTGAATTGGATCTGTCACCCAGGAGAGACATCTACATTCCATATGTACCCTCATAAAGTGCCACTATAGCACTTCACATCTCTATCAATATAGATACATCACATCTATTACATACGTGCACCTATATACAACATAGGTATGCACGTGCTCACTATACAAGAACGGACTTTGAAATGATGTATGTTTGAGATTCAGAAAGTTAACACATTAAACCATAAACATGTGTGCAAAAGAAGATGTTTCTCTATTTCCACTAGTTCTAAACACAAGTTGCAGCGTCCCTCCATTTTGCTACTCAGCCAGAGAAACCAGGATGCTGAACTAATATTTCTTATACTAAAACCTTCCATCTTTTGCAGCTAACTCATCTGATTTCTGTGATCATAAAGAACTGTATAATATTAAATTATAACAACAGCAATCAAAGGCATGGGGAGCGAGAGGATTCTCGATTGCAGCCCATGCATCACTCAATATCACCACAGAAGAAGAGATTGAAAAGCGCATCAATTCACATAACTTCCTCCCCGTGCCCATTGTCTGTTTCAGTTCCTAATGATGCTGAAGTGTCTCCATGATTAAAATTTAAAGGTTTCCCAGTAACCAAGTAATTTGCCCAAAACTCCTTATCTAGCACTCACCATGAAGACTCTGATTTTAATATACCATTAATCAAGCTCCAGCCAAGTTTACTACTGATACTTTCAATTACAGAGGAACTAACTTCATTCTTCTCAGTGTGTCAGTGAGCGACCACTTCCTTGATTAGCCATAGACCCTAAAAACAGATGGATAACAGGGCCGGGTTCGATGCACTTTGCTGAAGGAACTATTTGTTGCGAATTGCAAATCAGTAAACAGAATTGGATCTCTCTGCTGCGGGATATACTCCAGCCAAATTTTTAGCCGTACGTACCCTATTATAATAAAAAAACATTAACTGATTTCCAGTTTTACAGTGTAATAATAATATGCGATTTGATTAAATGCAAATTAATGCAATGGTGAATCTGACGGGCAAGTTCTAAATATCAGCATATTTCACAACACAAACATTTACACAAATGCGCATGATGCGTGCTTAATTTAAGCATATGAATAGATCCACAATCTTCAATAGGACATCGCAGGCTCTAAGTGATGCACGTGCATAAGTGATTGCAGGATCAGTTATCAGAAAATGATCCCCGGTACAATTTATAAGAATTCCAACAGATTGCAAATAGCTATGATTTGTCACACAACATCTGGTCTCTTCTCTCCGCAATCAAATGGACAAATGGAAATAACAATACAGACTGTGAAATCGCAGCTTGTAAAAAACAATTAGAGGGAAAGGGACCCATACCTTACCCTGCCAGAGTGATGGAATTTGCACAGGACTGTCTGGCTCAACTAACAAAGTCAGCATTTGTTTGAGCTTGAGTGCGATTTCCACAAAACAAGGATTTAATTCTGAAGTTACTCCTCCAGCTCCAGCCAAAACTTCAGGAAAGCCTCTGGCAAACCAGGATTGGAGGTCCCGTTTGTGCCCCAGCGAGCCCCCAGAGCTTCACCTGTTCTGCAGGACCAACCTGCTGCGTGGCAGCAGCGACAGCGCACCCTCATCGTGTCGAGACGGTGAGGAGGAGAAGTGGCTACACAGAATTGTGGGGTTTTACTTAAATATATCACTCAGATCATTCCAATGCATTTGGTTCTGAATGCAACAGGGCATTAGGTAACGATTTTAATTGTTTTCTTTAACCAGGGAACGTTACAGCACTTCCAGTTACATTGCAAAATTGCAAGAACCATCTCAACAGTGAAATCAAAGGGACTGGTAAAAATTAACTTGTCTGCGACGCCATGGTCATATCATAAAAGCCACCTGAGAGCAACATTTCGTAATTTCCATCACAAAGCTCAGATTTATGCAATACAATTTAAACCAAAAGGATACATAAAATTTCAGAGAAAAAAAACGAGTACATACAACAACAACAGAGATCGATTTTCATTCACAGCATTATTGAAAGTCTCCGGATGGTGCTGTTTCCTTGATTACGTGGCTTATCTGACTGAAAAAAACTAGTTTGATATTTAAGAAAAGGGCAACGATACAATGCTTTGAAACATCTGAGTTTAGTGTCATTCAAACCTAGCCTTCACGTATCAGTTGGCATTCTCAACCTTAGTTAAATAAAAGTTTTAGTTCATATGCAAGTTGCACCTGAAGACAAACCCCAGTATCTCTGTAGGCCAAGGCTGCAGTGTACACGTGGAAGCCTTTTTTACTAAGAGGAGAGACGTGTGGGTGAGACAACAGCCCTCCTTTAGAACGATGTCCAAAGAAACTAAAGATTTTGGTGTTTTTTCAGAGGATGAGCAAATCCGCGCCTTTGGAGTGCCTGACCTCACCACGGACCTCCTCTCAACAGAAACCCATCATGGCTTTGCAAGCAGTGAAGACAAGACAACATTTGGGCAAGAATCTTAACTTCTCTGGTATTCAACCAAAACAAAGTTCCCAAATTTCTACTGCTTACTCTTCTTTTAGATTTTTTTTTACCTCCAACAATAACCAACAGTGTAAAGTGGAACAGATAAGGCACACACACACAAAAAAAATTCACTATGATTTTTCCTCAAGTTGTGCTTTATCCCAAACATAGTCATACCTTTTTGTAAGATTTACAATGTTAACCAATTCTTTTCTGTCAACTAGCAATTTTTTGGCAGATCCCTTTTGCATGATTCATGAAGGACCAGTAAAAGGCTAATTGTTCAAATTAATTTGCGTAAATGACTAAGCAAGAGATAACAAAATTACATCTGCACTTGTTTGGCAAAGATTCAATAGCAGCGGCCCTGTACTGCCAGCTGCTTCCAGACAACACTCTTGCAGAAATTAAAAGCTACAAATATTAATTAATACACTTTTTTGGTACGTTAATTTGCACTGAAAGGTTCCGGAGTACAAAACTGCTGAGAAGATGAACCATGATAATTAGAATTAATGGGATGGATGCATGTTTTTTGCAGCTGAAGTTTTAAAAACCCATGAATGGAACTGGGAACTTGGAACTGACATTCTCATAAATCTCTATGATAATGCCGCTATTAGTATTAGAAGGATTAAGTACTGTGGCTCCAGCGTTATCCATCACATGACACGTTGTATCCCATCTGTCACTGCAGCAGCTAAGACATGATAGCTGTCCTTGAGGAAGCCGTATGAAAAGCTTTGGGAATTCAAGGAATTGTGGTGCTGAGTGTCGGGCTACAAAATGAATAGCTCAAACCTCTGACTCTCACACAGAAATAATGGCCGGTGCTCTGTACTTGTCAGCTTAGTGCTTTAACAAATACTCCGACTGTGGTATCTGTATTTAAGTTAAGTTAAGCAGTCTGAATTATAGATAAATCAGGCAGGGAAAAAGAACAGTCAAATGTCACAGATTTTTATCTTTAACTCATTTCTGTCTTTGTAGGTTGGATGTCTCTGGAACTGCTTTTACTGATGTTCACCCCATTAATTTTGCATATTTTAGGGCAGCGAGCACCACTGGAGCACTACTCAGTGCGTTGAAATAACAATGAATTTCTACATGAAGTCACTAATGAGGCCATTTACCTACTTCACAAGTTTATCTGCACGTTATCATGACGCAGATCCCCTTCTACACGGAAATGCTGGCGTGAGAAAAATGAAATTTTAGATGCGTTCTATCTTGAAACTTTGCCTGTCAAATTAACTTTAAATTTTGTCTCACAGCTTTCCAGACTTTTGAAAAATCATTGCATTTTTACATGATACAAATACTGGACGGGGACACAGATGCGGCGAGTCTATGCTACCTATTTTACAAATTGATTTTTCATTGCTGAGAAAAGTCTTAGAAAAGGAACTTCCAAGATGTCAAAGGTAAGAAATTCTTAAATAGCACTGTTATTTCTATTTTTCATGATACCTGTGTACACGTGTAATGTAATTGGTGTGAAAGGCTGAAGCAAAAGGCAGGTCTAAGAAGGACCAGGTGGCGGAGGCAGTGGAGGCTGTCTCGGGAAGGGGCAGCTTCCTCACCCTGTTCATGCAAAAAGCCCCACCAGGGTGTTCAAAGCTGGCCAAAGCAGGCAAACCCCCCCAAAAAAACAAGCCTGCACTAAGAAATATATGTGCTAGAGAGTAGGCTGCCAGGCTCCACCCAGACCGTATTCCCCCTGAGTTGTTTGGTAGAAAAAAAACCCCAAAATTTATGCTTTCACAATTTCTCAGACTCCCAGAATTTACCTCCTGAGGCTGACCATGAAACCCTCTGTCCTTTACAGGACAATCACAGCTGAATTCAAGCCATTCCGCTAGAGATTTTGCAGAATAACTTTTTTTTTTTTTTCTAGTGAAGTTTGTAAAAAAAATGCCCGCAGAGGTAGATGATCAGCAACGTAATTTTCTCCCCATTTTCTAGCATACCATTTTCACAGGCTACCCATGTTATTATTCCTTTACTCTGAACTATTGGATCATTTTCCTCTTCTACGATAAGTCTGCTTCTACTCAGTTTTTATTCATCTGCATGAGCTTAAAAAATAAATAAAATAAATAAATGTTATGTCCTATCTCTGATGACATCATTGAGCAAAATAAAAAATTATTCTTGACCCTGATCCTCAGCATCTGGGTTGTTAATATTGTGCAGTCAGACTGCTCACCATCTCACAGCCCACAAAGTCGACGCAAATCTTTCCATCTCCGGGCACGGGATCAAACGGAGAGCACGGCAGCAAGGGCTGGTGCTGAGCGCTCCTTTCTTGCTCCCCAAACACAAGTTTTTAGTGCCCCATCCCGCAGAAAAGCCTGAAAATCACAGGGTATATGCATGTTTTAGAGCTTAGCTGTGTAATAATAATAAAAATATATTATAATTTATTAATTATTGTGAATTATAGAGTATGTAAATACTTTTTTCCTCACCGATGCTGTTTGATTTACAGTCCAAAGTATTCACCCGTGTGGGTAGCAACCACCGAACCTCAGAAATTAATATTTTTCTGCACTCTGAAGAGGGAAGTGTTTACCCCTACACAGAGATGTGAGACAAAAGGTCTCTGTCGGCACACAGCTGCCACATGGAGTCAACTATTCAAAGGGGTTTCGAGTCAAGTAATATCAGTGATTAAAGAGAAAACTGAATAAGCTCGTGAACCGCAACACAACAGATAACAGAAGAAAACAGGAGTGTGGCTAAAACAGAGCACAACACAAAATCACTTCCTAACCAGATAAATTGTTAAATATAAAAGAAAACGCGTGGAAAAAAAAAAAAAAAAAATCGACAATATTTTGCATTTCTGTAGCAGCTTCCACCCAGAAAGTCCAAAGCACTTTATTGATGCTTCTGTGGGTTACGATCTCTAAAATCCCAGACTGGAAAAAAAAAGCACAAAGGGGATAAACAACTTGCCCAGAGCAGAGGAAAACCCGGCTACAAAGGGAGGCAGTGTCCCGGGGGGGCTCCCATGCTGCCCGGGATGCTGGTCTCAGCACCGGTCCAGAACCCTCACCCACCGGGTGAGGAACGATCTGGGCACAGGGGTTTTTTCTTCACATTACAGCATGTGCAATCGGAGAGACCGCCCAAGATCACCCTGGGCAATAAGTAGTTTGGTGCCCAGGGGATTTGTCTGAAATATAATTATCACCTCTATGCTGCCTCGGTACAGCCAAGAGTAATTGTGGTGACCATTTGATACCCGTTCTTCTAACGTGGGTTTTGCTCCCTTTCTCTCTGGCTTTAATCAACATACTGGACCTGATGAAACTTCACAAAATAGGCATTTGTCTTTGGCCAAAGTTTTGGCTTTTTTCATGATGCTGTTTCGTCTGACTTGCATCTGCGTCATAAAATAAATTCCTGGCAATTTCTGACGCTAAAGTTCATACCGAGAGCAACTTGAAGATCAGGAGCTTAATTATTAATTAAATGAACTTCCTTTAGGCTGTAGTAATAGACCAGCATTACTAAAAAGAGTACTTAGATTTGCATTTATGGGCCTTTACTGAAAGCATTCTCTTCCCTTGAGACAGTCCTTTCCTTTTCCGTCTCATCAGTCTTACGTCCCAGTACAGGGCATCAAAATTGTCACTATCAGTCTTAGTCTGCTTGATGCAGAAACTGGAAGTTTGTTGAAATGTCAGAGAATGGTACCAATCTGTACATTTGCTACAGCAAAACAGAAAGGCAATGTGGATCTTGTGATTCTGTGATCTTACATATGAGACTCTCCGTGACTCAGATAGTCCCCATTTTCTTCCAATAGCATCCTTTACTCTGAACTTCTCAGGAAGACTTAAGGAATACTAGACATTTCCAGAGATCTAACGGCAGACGGTAGGCAGCTGTCACCCAAAACTAGGGGAATTTGTGCCACAGGGCAGGTAGGAAATAGGTTACGGTGGTCACTGAAAACAGTATCCCAAACTATGCTCGTTCACATCCAGGGCCCGCAAATGCTACTGGGATTCTGTGCAGGTGGATGAACCAATTTTGTGGAAGAGGTTGATGGCTGATTGGTCTCTTCTTGTCTTGACTTCCAGAACACAAGCACTAAGAATAGGCTGTTTTTTTATAAAAGGAGAGGAGAGGGAGAGGAGAGGGAGAGGAGAGGGAGAGGAGAGGGAGAGGAGAGGGAGAGGAGAGGGAGAGGAGAGGGAGAGGAGAGGGAGAGGAGAGGGAGAGGAGAGGGAGAGGAGAGGGAGAGGAGAGGGAGAGGAGAGGGAGAGGAGAGGGAGAGGAGAGGGAGAGGAGAGGGAGAGGAGAGGGAGAGGAGAGGGAGAGGAATAAGGCACGTCAAAATTAGAATATCCTTGGCATCAATCTCATTTCATAGCAGTCTCTTGACAACTTTCAGCTCCTGGTGGCAAAGGGATGGTGCTAACTCAAGATTGAATTCAGATACTGAGAATTCAGATAAGGACAATAGGAAGCACCTTGGAAGAGCCCATTGATACTCTTCCGATGGAAGGCCTTAGTTGTGCTTTACCCTCAAATGAACAGGTTGGCCTCCATGAGAGCACTAATGGAGCGCATACAGGTTGGTTTGAGGACAAGTTCCCCACCGACATGGCAGGGAACCCTCCCAAGGCTTGTTTTCTTTACTCACATTCTTTTATTTTCCCCTTTGGAAGTCCAATGAACTAAAATATACTAACCTGCAAACACACACCATAGCCATGTTTCCCCCCATTCCTGTCATGCAGTAATGCCTGTTTTCTGCTGGTTTACCAAGGTTTTATGGGGAATCTCGGTGACTCTATAACATGCCCTGTTTGTTATCACTGTTCCTGAGCCACAGACTAGAAATAGGAGCTGGTGGTACCTGCAGCTTATAGCACACTGTTACATAAAGCATTTGCAAATATTCATATAAAGTCTGGTTTTGGCATCCAAGCGAAGGCTTAAGGATGGAATTTTCAGAGTGATAAGGGATAGTATGTCTTTCACCACTTTTTAGTGCAAACATTTCTGTATCTAATACATTATTCCTGATTTCCTCACCAATTATTCAAAAACCAACCCTACAACATCACCTAGCAATAAACGAGAGTTCAGGGTTAACACAGTTAACCAGCGCTACGCCCATCAGTACTTGCATCCCTTCCATAACCACCATTTGCATGGGCATTTCTTTTTGTTTTATTTTCTTTTCCGCATTTCCCCCTGAACGTCCCTGCTGCGCTTTGCCTATTTTGGTTGCTACTGTCATGAAAACAGGAGCAAAAAAGTACCAGGCCAGCAGCTGTAGGAAACGAAGTCCTCTGTTTCTACGCAGAACAGATGTAACGTGTATATCAGAAGGGCTGCCTTGATCCGAGCAGCTTACACCGTATCAGCCCTGTTCTGCAGGACCATGCCAGAGGGTGGCGAGGAAGAAATGATTTATATTTGTGCATCAGACATCCTAATTCCCTCATGCACAGTTTCAATAGAAAGAGACACCAAGAGCTTTAGAAATGTGTGGCTAATTATACATCTCATCAAACGCTCAACACTTCTACTCACGACGAGCACAAAGCACTTGTCTACTCCGCCACCTATCCCCTTCCTGGGTTGTCCTTTTTAATGGTCTCTTATGTAAAGAGAGTTGGCCGCTTAAATATTTGAAGTCTGCCAGTTTAAAAGATTTAAAGTATTTTTAAAATGCAGAATAGATTTATTTTTTTTTTTAGTGCTCTTATCATTCAAGAAAACCTTCGCTGATACTTTTTTTTTTAATTAAAAAAATCCCTTTGGGCTATGAATGCCAAGTTTTAGCCCAGAGGGAATTTTTATTGCAGATATAAACCCCTGGAAATCAGAGTATGTATACATATACTACAGAGCCTGATAAACCCTTGACTGTGACACTGCTACTGAGGGCTGCTATAATATCTGATGACAAAACTGACAGATTACTTCTGATGAGAATGTGGAACCCTTTTTGTTTTTAACTTGACCCTGAAGACATGTCATAACATTTGTAATATCTGCAATAAAGTGTCAACTATACTGCTGTAAGACTGCTGGAGCTTGGAGTTAAGCATTCAGTTTAGTGCTCCTACAGCTTTCAATTTAAAATAAAAAAAGACTCTTAATTTCCTTTTGGACAGTCCAAACCTAGTATAACTGCACTAATTTGTCTTGGCAAATACGAAGCGGTAGTGGGGAACACAACTACTGGAAAAGAAATCTAGAGCAATAGACAAAACAGAATAAAATAAACCTATCAATCGCCTCTACATAAATTCAAGATTTACAGTTCAGTAGAAATAATCTTAAGAAGGGATTGCAATAACGCGAGTGTCAACGACCACCTCAGTAGCAGGGCTAACTTGATTTCAGTTGGCGGCGAACTGAAATTTTACTCTAACCTCCAAGCTACGCGAGGTTCATGAAGTATTTTAAGACTGTTTCAAGAGGGATAAAAACGTCAATAATGTCTCCCATTCCCTGTAGTCAGATGCGCTGCTTTGGAGCCCAGTCATTCAATTAGGGAAATGGATCCTTCTGGGCCGGTCTCCCCGGCCCCGTATCTCCCACGCATCGCTGTGTCCTGCTGTTGAACCGCATTAGTCATGACGACCATAAAAAGCCTAATCTTGCCATTGATATAACGTCTACTCTTCGACTCGCAGATGGTATTTCTAAAGATGCTCCGTGCAGACTGGAACAGAGAAGCCCCACTTCTCTGATAAACTTGTCCCAAAATTAATAGCTTGATATAAAAGTAAGCACCAGGCACAAGTCCGTGAAAGACAATATTTTGCTGCCACTAACAAGGGCCGATTTCTTTGTCTAAGTGTACAATATAGTAAAACTAAGCTTTATTTCCCAAGAGATGAAATACTTCATTTATTTGTGTAACTTCCTCAGACTTTATATTCTTGTGCGTTTCAGGACTTCAGTAGTTGCCTTCTTGTAATATTTCAGCTTTTAAGCTGTTTTCTTGCCTCACTGAACTCACATAAGATACATCTGAAAGCTTTAGTACAAATTTACTTCGAATAAAGTCTTCAATTCATTTTCATGGCACCAAAAAGACAGCTTTAATAACTGCAATGACAAATAAACTGGAAATCATTCCAGGCCTTTTCACTTAACTGACAAGTAGAACGCTCTCATAATGAGCCGCAGGTTTTACGTTTTCTCTTTGACCATAATAGCTTCATTTAAGAGCGTCAGACCCTGACACTTCATCATTTATCTACATTATTTCTCATCTTCTTTCAAATAAATTATGGAATACTAGACTGAGCACATAAAAACAAAGTGACTTGTTATCTGTAAACAGCAAGATAAATTGTCCAGAAGTTCCTCATTTAGTTCCTTTTAAATTTAAGGGCAAGTTATTGGTTGTACCTTTTTTTTTCTATCCCAATTTTTTGCATTTTTTTACAGCCATCTTATTCTGTTGCCAGTGGCCTTTGTGCAGCCATCCAAAGCCTGATGATAGTGCAGAAGGCAGAAAATAATTCCATTATCCCAAGGTTGGACAGGGTAGTACAGAAAAGAAAAAATATTGAAAAAATCAAATAAACAACTTACATGGATATTTCTCTCCATCTGTAAAATTCCTCGTCCATAATACATCTTGTCATACTAGCAAATGTGACACATCCAAAGTAATGAACAGTGGATCTGTAACTGTCCTCGCCTTTAGAAAGATAGCTCCGATATTTACCATCAGCAAAGCCCCCCTTCCCTGCTGAAACACATTAATTCTTGTCTTAGAGCAGTGTCGAACTCTTGGAGTTCACATTTATTTTATTTTAAAATCATACTGTCTGAAACACAATTAGCAACACTGCATTTACATTTTAATTATTAGTGACAGATGAAATTAAGAGAGGTTCAGTTTAATAATATCGCGCGTTTCCACCACACCTCGCCCTGTGACAGATCACTGAGCACATCTACCCGACGTCCCGGGGTGCGGAGACCCCCCGGCCCCCGAGCCAAGTCCTGAACCAAAATCTGCAAAGCCACACCAGTGGCCTTAAACAGCCATCAGCATATTTAATCCTGCCGAGAGAGGGATTCTCTGGGAGACTGGTTGGACTATTCCTGACCGGTTAGACACAGCATGTCCATAGTAGGATTTCGATGGCTAAATCCAATACCCTACATTTCGACTACAGAATTTAAGCCCTATATCTCAAGACAAAATGAAAAACAGAAAAGCCAAAACTAGGTAGGAAGCCTTTTCAGAACTGTCCTTCTTTTTACTTTGAAGGATTTCTTTCAAAAGTACAACAGAACTATGATGAGACTTTGCCAATGGATTCCCTGTGTATTCCTCAGCCCAAGAGAGACTCTGTCTCTCACCACCACCGCTGAGAAAACAAAGAGCTGAAATGAGCCTCAAAAACTCAAATCACTGGGAAGGACACTTCAGCCAAGCGACCGGCTTGGTTTGAACTTTGAGTTTTGGTGGCAATTTTAGACGGAGTCTTCTTTGACCAGGGCGCTGCACCACCATCCAGGTTGAGACACGGGGACGTTTCCTGGTGCAGAGGAAACAGTCCCAAGCTTTGCACGGTGCTCAGGTTTGGTAGCAAACCAGAGAGTGGAATCACAAGTTTTATCAACAGGCTGGTGAGCAATTTGTGCATGAGTTGCTTCGCAACCATAGCGCACAAAGGCACCTACACATCACTGCCGCTCTCACCTTGGACCCACGGAAGCCCAGCGTTCCTCATGCCCAACTCCATAGACATAACCAGCTTTGCAGAAGAAAACGGTATGGGCAGAGAAGGACTTCTCATAGGATTCCTCAGCACGTTTAAATCCAGACCTTGACCAGTTTGATTTTCCAGGTAATTTGTCTTTCAAGCTCTTCCCTCCCCTCTCTTCTCTGAGCTCCGAGTGCTGGCACTGTGGGCACACAGCCATCTTGCAATTCAATCATGTTATCTGTGCAGTGCAGGCAACAATCAAATAAAGACAAAAATAAGAGTTTAAGCTGAGGTTCCCATCAGTTGCAATTCCATATACATAACATTTTAATTATATCTCATCTCCAGTGTAATAGTTAGAGATGCCATTTGATACAGCTTTTTTTTTTTATTTGAAAAATTAAATCTAACTAAATTAGCAAAAATAAAGTAGTAAAAGTTAATTGGGAATTATCTACTCCAAAATAACTTACTGGTAAATGCTTTGTGTGGTTATAAAAGGCTGATAAATATAATTGTATTTATGTAATGAGTATCATGTTTAATTTACTGTACGTGGTTGTTACACACCATTTTATGCAGGCCTCCTAAGTGAGCTTCATATTATTGCTTGTATCGCTTTTAAAAAAAAATCACAATCAGATGCAGCATATAGGAAATGTCCAACAGATTTTTGAACAAGGTAGCGATTAGCAATTTGTCCAGAGAAATACGCAGGATGATCTGCATCTGCGCGACCTAAAAATAAGAGCATTTAGTAACACTCTCTGCCCTGATGGTTCATGCCTAAGTGGCTTGACACAACGCGCCGCAGTCTGGCATACGTAGCCCATGGTTTAAGAACTGTGATGTTGATCTCCAGCTCGCCGTCAGATGGGCAATTACAGCTGAGTGCATGACAATGGAGTAATGCTTGCTCCTGGCAGGGCCGCGCTCTGGAAAAGGGTGAAATTTCATTTTTTTGCACTTAATCTTCACTTAACACAATTTTGGTCAGATGTTTTCACATTCCAGAAAGCACAAGTCAACCCAGCTGCTGACTTTGTGGGTTTCTCGGTTTGCTCTGGTTTAGGAATGGAGTTGAGACTATGCCCCTTTTCTGTTACTAAAAATTATACGCAAAAAATGCCTTGGCATAACTCCTCCTTTAAAACCGAGAAGCACCATGTCCAACACTGGGGATCTGTACATACTCCATTCATGTTCGTACAATTTACAGTGAAGAAAATACCCCAAAGGAAGGTACAATTTCTCTTTTATGAAGTTTTCCTTTTTCAGGGTTAATTTGGAGTATGTGTCACCGGATGCAATACAAACCAGCCGCACGACCCCAAGCAATCGGTGGGAAAAGAGCACTCTGGACTGAGAAAAACACACATAGTACTGTGGTTTGTCTGAACAGAAAATTCACATGCAAGTAATCCTACCTCAGATATCTATGTTCCGCGCCCTCTGAAGTTCGTGGTCTTTGCTCTACAGCTTTGTTCAAAGTCATGATCCTTAAATTACTGTCAGGGGACTGAATCAGACACGTGTGTTAATCTGCCCAGTCATAGAGTTTGCCAAATAAATTCAAATTTATATATATATATAAAAAATAATATAAAAATATTTATCAATTCTACGTCATGATGCCTCCCTCTGCTTTGAGGAGTAACTACGTTCATTTGTCCTATAAACTTAATGCTCCGACGTCATTTTGGTGTTGGCCTTTAATATTGGAAATTATCTTCTATTTAATCCATTAACTGCTGGAAACCCAGTGCATATGCAGGATATTGTTTCTTACCTCATAAAAGTGTTTAAAAGGGAAAGGCAGCTTGCTTAATCTAAGTCACCACTCATTAAATAAGTGAAGAGTTTGGCTTAAATTTGGGCCTTCATGTTTGCAGGTTCTGGAAGGAGCAGCAGACATTTTCAACTCATCCATTTTGCAGATACACAAGGCTTTTCTCTGCAGGGGTAAAAAAAAAATAAAAATTAGATCCTCATCAAAAAACTATGTTCCCATCCAAATTCTTCCAGGTTGAGAAAGACCAGTACAGAAACACAAACCTTTCAGTAGATTTACCAGTGCTCCTCATCATGACGGAGGGAAAACCATAAAATTCATTCTTTTTCACATTACTGAGACTGAAAAAAGACAAGGTTATACAAAATGCTAGTAGGTCTGAAAAAATAAATCTGAAATCCAGGCCCTGATCACTATTGAGAAAAATCAGTCTCAATCTCAATACCCTTATGAGTATCCTTCAAGTAGACAAACAGAGAGGCCAATGTGTGCTGGGTTTTACCACAATTTTAAGACCATTCCATGATTTTTCTCATCTCTAGCTAAAGATCTTTGAATGTAGGGTGTTGGCAATACTGTGAAGCTACGGAAATCCCTAGTTCCCATTATTGGTGTGCAACATATTAGCAGATTTAAGTTTCTTCATTCTGCTAGCACCTATGCACACAATTAAGGACCTGTTTGCATCCTGTCCTGCCCTACAGCCACCAAGTGCCACAGCTCCTCTCAGTCACCAGCGACACTGCAGAACCTCTGGACAAATTTTTGGCAACATCCTTGCTCCCAATTAAAAAAAAAACCTCTCAAAAATTCATAATATTATAAAAATAATAAATGTCGGACTTTCGGATTTCCTTTTAAACCACTGCAGTCCACAAGGCAGCCAGAAATCTGAGATCCTCGTGTAACTACAGCGCTGGGGTCTGAAGACCAGCTCTCAAAATGAATATTGAAAATTCCAAAGAACGTGTGGATTTTGAAGCTCTGGCCATGCTATATTGCTTTTAGGCAATGTGTCCAACCAAAAAAACCCTTCTTTGGAGCAAAGTGATTGGCAGCAAGTTGGCAGG
This sequence comes from Larus michahellis, assembly GCF_964199755.1. Lineage (NCBI taxonomy): Eukaryota > Metazoa > Chordata > Aves > Charadriiformes > Laridae > Larus > Larus michahellis. Next base: position 57,416,403 of record NC_133902.1, read on the forward strand.
AATGACTTGTTGACTTTGGAATACCAGAAAATCACCATATACTTTTAATTAAAGAAAAGACATGTTTCTCTCCAACTCCCCCATACCTATTCCAGCTTGGCCTGGTTTCTGTTATTTCTGTTGTGGATACATAGCTGCAAGATTTATTGTATCAGATTAAAAGTAAAGGCTATTAATGTCAGATTCCATAGGGATTTTTTGTTAAGGCTTAGTTTATTTATAAATTATCATCCTGAGGCTTGTAAAAAGGGCTTTCCCCCCTTTCTCTTATTCTAGTGACACTGTAATTTATATTGCTGGTATTTCCATAGGAGAAGTCAGTTAACAATTACAATTTGTCTCATTATAACAGGAGCTATACTGGGGCGATGCTTCTACGCACAAGCTATTAACAGATTATACACTATTAGAGTGCCAAAAATTAATATATCCTGCACCAAAACCTAAAAAAAAAAAAAAAAAGGTTAAAACAGTTAAGTCATTTAGCTTCTACAGATCATGAAAGTGATCATGCAGTTTGTATGACGTTTCTCTACCCACACCAGGACAAGGGGCAAAAGCCCAGACTTTTGACAAGCACAAACTTCCAAAAGGGTGTTATTGTGGGGAGCAAACACATCGACCTGGCTTAGCTGTTGTCCTACCAAGAAATCAAAAAAAGGTTGCTAAATGCCTTTTACTGTAGCGAGGGAAAGAGGTACTTGATTATTGGCTATGACACTCGTTTTAAGACACTAGTCCTGTTTTGGTAAACCTTCTGAACGCGTAATTGTGCGCAAGGTACTATAGCTCGCTAAGCATCCACATGGCTTCATTTTCTTCTGCCAAGTTTCTGCTTGAGGTTTGGACAGATATTTAGCAGCGACTAGAAACCTGGCGCTTGTCACTGCCAACCACAGCCCAGCAGAGGGGTTATGTTGAGATTTCTAACAGCTCTAGACAAAAGATAGATAAAGCGCTCTTGAGCTAATCTTCCTCTGCTCTCATTGAGGTGACTTACTCAGACGCCTTCAGTCTTTCGTACGTTTTTGCCTTCAATCGTAAGATTCTTTAAGCAGAAAGATACAAAGTCATGTACTCCAGTACAGATCATATCATGGATCATAATATATATACACCAATACTAAACCCCACAAGATGTTCCTTATAATATCACTTGCCCCAAATATTACTTTTCCTATAGCTCGGGTTCAGAAAATAACGTGCTTACGTTCACTTGACTTTCCGCATCAGCGCACTTGAGATATTTCGTGGCAGAAAATTACTGTTTGATACAAACATAAAAGATAATAATTAACCAAGAGGCAAAATTCAACGGACAGAAAGCACTTAGGAAAACAGAGAGGACGGGTCTTGCCCCAGACAGTATGTCCTCTCTTCCAGTTCAGTGCACCAGCACAACCTCGTAACAGCTTCGAGGGTACCAGCAAAGGCCAGTGAACACAGCATAATCATCAGGTGCATCATAATTACAGAAACAGCTGTTCCAGATGTTTTTGATGCGTTGTGCATCACCATTTTTCACAACAGCCTGCAAAAGTTTACATTTCTTATCTACAGTAAATTGATTATTATTTCAAGTAAAATTATTTCTCATTAAAGGTACTAGATGACAGCTGTAAAGACTGAGAGCCTTCATTTATTACCAGCCAAATAATATTATAATTGCATCAGCAGCGCGGGTTTTTCTCAATGCTGTACCAACACACCTACCCACGATATTCTGGAAGACCCCAGCGTGGGAAATTTTAATGCAGATGGTCAGACCACCCCGAGGAGCCCTGAAACGGGGACATCAATACACAGCTCCAGCCAAAATAGCTAAAGTATTGGTGTGGGTTTGGTCATATATTAACTAACTTGAAAGACACAGAAATGAATATACCGATTACGCAAGTTCTAAAGTAAAACCAATGGTTTAAGAGACAATTATGTCCTTATAAGGTCTTTAGAATTATTTGGAAACACAGCATTTGCAATAAAACACAGCAAACACGAAAAAAATACTGATCTTTTTCTTTTCGACACAGTCGTAGGTGCCTCACACATTGGAATAAGGCAGTGAAAAATAAACCAATTAAGTCATGATGAGGTTGAGAAGGTATGCATGCATTAGTCTCTTTTTTCCTTTTAAAGCTGTCACATTTCTCCTGCTTCTTGTGTTTTTAAACCATAAAGGATCCCTGTGTTTCCCCGAGACAAAGGATGGGCTCTAAAACTCTGTCTTCTGAAGTGATGAGTTAAAGAACACTGCAGGAGTACTTGCCAAATCATACCACCATTATTAATTCAGGCATGATGAAAGTGTTCATTTTAGCTATAATCATGTAATTCATCAAAATACTACTAGAGCATATCATTCTGAACTATTACACTGATATAGCACCTTATTGCACCTTCACTGAAAGCAGGAAATGTATTTTTTGATGCTTATCTACTGAAAAGCAATTCAGTTTGGGATTTTGGAAGCACTATCTTATGTTACAATAAAAAGGAAATTTCAAACATATTTTCTTGTACTTGTATGATGTTGTTATTATGTATTTGGGTGATTATCCTCCGACGATGAAGTATAAAAATGGTAGGGCGCTGAAACGGTGTATTTATCCAGTGCTGAGGGAAGGAAAGATTGGGTTATGAATATACAAAACTATATGAACTTTAAATGTAGATTTTGGTCTCTCTGCCCACTTTTAAAATAGCTTTAGAGGCCAAAATCCGTCTGCCCCAAGAACCTTTCAAAAAAGCGTTCTTTGGAGTTCTTTCAATGACAATACTTGTAAAAACCCTGAATCCCGCGATAAATCTCAGGATGTTAAAAGGAATCGGAGCAGCCTGGGCTCTGCCTGAACCAAAGATCCCCATCTCGTCGTCTCGCGCCGTGATTGCCCCCTCGCGCTGCCTATCTGTCTCTTGCTCGGCGCACACTTTTGTGAGCAAGCTGAAATTACAGGGAGGGGAAAAAAGAAAAAAAGAAAAAAGAAAAAAAGATAGAAAGAAATGTGAAATTAAATAAAGCCCCGCTAAGTACAGACCTCGCGGATTCTTTTCACGAATTAGCCGAGGCTCCTTTGGCACAGAGCTGGCTGGTGCCGCAGCTGTGCGGACTGATGAGTGACGCACCTAGATAATTTCCAAAGAACAAAAAGTCGTTAATTGTCCACATCAGGAAAGCTTCATTATTACAGACAGAAAAGCAAAAAGTTAGCCATTCTCACTCTCAGGCAAAATCAAAGAAAACAAGATTAATGCATGCTAAACGCATAAAGGGCTACATTTAGAAGAGCTGGCAGTGAGCTCCGGTGCCCCTTTTTCTCTCTCTCCCTCAGCCCTGGCGTGGGCATCCTCCTATGTGAATAAAAAGCAGAATTTGGGGATTGGAGGTGGGTAACTGAGCATGCAGTAGATATACATGCACCTGAGATTGCCCTGTGAAGGCAAGCCCTGATGGGTCCCTTTTCCCCTGCACAAATTAGGTGTCAACCTCTCAAAGGTTGGTCAATTGGGTCAACCTCTCAAAGGTTGGTCAATCAGGATTTATAAAAGTATCTTTTCATCTACAGCAAAATATCCTCCTTGGCAAAGGAATAAAACGTCCAGGAAGGCCATAAGCTGAAGGCATATTCTTCCACTACACGACAACGAGGTGAAGGACCAGGGCTTGGATGACAGCGGAGGAGGAGAGAGAAATCATTTCTGAATTGCCCCTGTCTGTTCCACTAATACAATAAAGCTCCAGTGCTCCATCCTCCTTCATCCCCACCACTCCACGCTGGCACAACAGATACATCAAAATAGACTCAATGCTTTCAGTTGAAAGTGAAAATAGAAAACTCAGAGAAAAGAGGCTGTTACTGCAAAGACTGAGGGATGTAATCAAGTTATACACACGGAGAATTCAGCAATATATTAGAAATTTACCTTTTAGAGGCAGCTGGCAAACCGAGAAATGGTTGAAAACACTGTTCTAGTGAAAAACTCAATGTTTAAAGAGAAATTTCAAGAAGCCCAGAAACAGACTGAATGAAATGTAAACGAATAGAAATTTAAAAACTTAATCCACAAAATAGAGTGAATTAAAGGTCTCTAAAAAGCTGAGCTGCTTAAGAAGAGATGTATCATTTAAAAAACTATATATATTTTTATCTGATGCTACGGCATAATGCTCCATGGTTCTGAAGCAAAAATAAAGAAAAAGAATAATACAACTGGATACTTGATGGACACCATATATTTGTTACAAATAAAGTCCTCCTTCGGGGACTTTGAAGGTTTACAAATTTTTCTGGATATTAGATAATGCCATAAAGCTATAGTAGGCTTTTATTCTTGATACATCAAAACCCAAACCCTTCTTCTTCAGGAAAAAATGAGGTCTCAGGTTAGTTGTAGGGGGCAGAGATTTGTACAAACTCTCCAAAGAAGATGATGCAATATAAATTTGGTCACTAAGTCAGGACAAAGTAATCAGCTCCTTCTGATAATATATATATTATTTTCTATATATACTTCTCCTATGAAGACAAGCTGAGAAAGCTGGGGGGGTTCAGCCTGGAGAAGAGGAGGCTCTGGGGAGACCTTCCAGCCCATTCCAGGCCCTCAAGGGGCTCCAGGAAAGCTGGGGAGGGACTCTGGAGCCAGGTGGGGAGCCATGGGACGAGGGGGAAGGGTTTTACACTGCAAGAGGGGAGATTGAGATGAGATGTGAGGCAGAAATTGTTTGCTGTGAGGGTGGTGAGCCCCTGGCCCCGGTTGCCCAGAGAAGCTGTGGCTGCCCCATCCCTGGAGGGGTTCAAGGCCAGGTTGGACGGGGCTTGGAGCAACCTGGGCTGGTGGGAGGTGTCCCTGCCCAGGGCAGGGGGTTGGAACGAGATGATCCTTAAGGTCCCTTCCAACCTAAACCATTCCATGATTCTATGATATACTTGACACTAAGTCAAAACTGACAGAGATGCTGGCCAGCAAGTGAAGTCACAGCTCTGCGGACAGCAGGTGCAACACTTGAGCTCTAATGGTGCTCCCAAGTTCTGGAAATCAGAACCAAACTTACCCATATAACTCCTATTCTCCTTGTTTGCTTCTTTTTCAGTCTTTAACTCTGTTTTCAGAGTAAATAGACTTCAATGCAAGGTGAGTACAACCATACAGTGTACAGGTCTCCTCCACACAACCCTGAAAATAATTCAGTTTATTAAGGATGTTTACGAAGTGGCCCGGTTTTACATGTGTATATATTAAAGCCGAACAAACAGTAAATTATTGTTGGAAGCAATGTTTTATGCTGAATATTAAAGTAAGCTAATAACATTTACTGTTCTATTCAGTAATTATTTGAGAGTAATTAGAAGCTAATAGCTACCAGTTTATAGCTATTAAGTCTCTTTAGCGCTACAACTTGGCTTTTATATGATCCTTTTGTTTATTTTCACTATAATTGTCTCTGCAGCCTGCTTTCGTGCAACCCCTTCTTCTCCACTTCTTAAAGTGCCCAAAAAACAGGGAAATTAGTAAACCAACCACAAAATAAAATTATGTCCCCTTCATGGAAGCTCTTTCTCTTCTCCAGTTGCAAAAGTGATTACATTTAAGCACGTGAGTAATTATATTAACAGATTTACTGGGACGACCAAGAGTATAAGGTGCATCCACACATACCCTGGCTCCTCCAGCACAGAAAGCACTTTCATTCGGGAAGAAATTATGAGAAACAGCAGATGACATATTTTACGTATCATGGAAAGAGAGAAGACCACAGTTTCTTTTGTCCCATTTGCCAGTAAGAAATGGATGCTGTTCCACTGCTGGAGCAATCCCGCGCCAGAAGGATGAAACGATTTCACAGCATGTGGGTACAAAATGAGTTTTTTCACATGATTCCCTTTAAGCAAGTTTCTAAATGCTGCACTGGGTCCAAGATTTTCCGTATCTTAAGGAGTTGTTGTCCATCTGTTGGTGTAACACATCCAAGCTAGGTGCATGCTTGCTTTACAACCCATACTGATCTGCCTCGTGCCCCAGGTACACAGATACAGCCATTTGGTACCCAATTTGCCAGCAAAAGATTAATTTCATAATAAATAAACCAAACGCATCAAGCATTTAAGTTCCTATGGAACAAGGAACTAAGTTCCTATGGAGCAAAGAACTAAGACCTAAGTTCAAATACATCAAGTAGACCAGGGTCATAAGCCGAAGTGTCCTACAACGTACATCTCCTGCAAGCTGAAGCAAGCCATAAGATGTGAGTATTTGGTGCCAGCTACCTTGCAGACATTTTTGGGTAAGAAAGTTTCATTCCGTTCAAGGATAAAGAAAACTTTCCTGACAAAAGCGTACAGTAGCAAAAGCTGAAACAACTATGTTTCCTGAAAGCAAACTTTGATATGCCAATATTCATCTACTACCTTCTGGTTTATGGAACTAAGCCTGTGGATGGGATGGAGCAAAGCCCTGCTGTGCTCTCCGAGCTTCTCAACACCCATATCTAGAGGAAGAGCTGTAGGAAACAGAGCTGCATCTTCAATCATCAGAAAGTGCTCTGGAAGAAAGCACCAGCGGTCAGGAATATTGGAATAAGGTGTGACAAGAGTGATCCCAAAGCATCGCTTCCCTGGGGAGGGACAGCAGCCTCCAGACCCCTCCTCATCTTGCCAACGCTCAACGCCATGGACAAGGGTGACAGGAATAACCATGGCATTTAACTTCTCCTGAACTTTTCCACTGGACTACGTTTTGCTATCATATAAGTTTGCTTGGTTTTTTTTGAAATCATCATCTAAGTTCCTAAGTAATATTTCTGAAAGAAGAGAATGTTAGATATAACAAAATAATGATGAAAATCTCATTTACTTAATAAAATTCCTTTGATTTTAAATCAAAACTGATCTCCATCCATTTGAACTTTAACTACCTAATTTTGTCTCGCATTTCAGATAACACATAGTAAATGTAATTTGTCATCATAAACGTATTATTATTTAATCATATGAAAGTTTTGGTTTATCTTGAGAAAATATTTATAGTAGTTTTAATACACGGGGTCCATTCTTGACAGAAATGATGAAACAGATTTATCACCCTTGACAAATTATATTGCAAAATGTCCTCTCCTGACTGCTTACAACAGAAATATTAACAACACACACAACTGGAAGACCACCTGTGATTCTCATTTCTTGAAGCTAATACCATGGCACCCTCGAATCCCTTTTCATGGAGACTGTACAGTACTCCAAATGTGAGTTACTTGTAAGAGTAATTCTATGAATGACTGAAACCTGTAGCCCTTTAAATCAAACTAAGTAGTGTTTTATTAAAGTGCCCAGCAAATCAATCTAAATCCAAGGATAATAAAGTCCTAATCAGGTGGTAGAAAAAATAATAGGTTGTCATGCATGAGGAAAAATAGGCAATCATGGAATGTTTTCTTTAATTAGGTTGTGTAAAGTGGAAGGACTGAGTAGGAACTGGCAAGACATTCATCATGAGCAAGGTGGGAAATTATTTAGATTACTGAGGAAGGAAAATTGAGTGAGAAATACTAAGATTTGACCGGTCAGAAAATTAAAACTGTTTTGCTATTCGTGTCACTTACTTTGGGCAACTTATTGGCAGGTATGGCTTTTCAAAGTAGTATGAAGCCAGGTATTTCTGTAGTTTAAAGACCCCATACAACTTTAACTTTTAATGGCATTAGCCTATGCAGATCCTGCCCATGCCTCCCAGAGGGACAGAGTAGAAATTCATCTCCATACAGTTTTAGCTGGAAAAATCATGTGAATTCAATTGCTACTTTAAAATTAAGCGGTTACTTTTACTACCCCAGCTCATTAGCACCTGGCCAGGTATTGAAGGTGCTTTACAAATTACGAACAGCACAAAATAGATTATTTAGACAGTCAACGGATTTTTCCAAAGTTAAGGAAACTATCTTAGTGCATCGGGTAACGATGATGATAAGTAGTAATAGTAAATTATTTCTGAGCCATCCAATGCTGAATTCAGCTCTGTTATGTACAAAAATATCGATAGTACTAAGATGAGCTTATAAATGTTGTCAAAAATAAATAAAGAATATCCTAGAGCTTTTTAGATACACCCTAATTAAGGAAATTAATATGCAGTTTAATTTGGTCAGCATTTTTCATACGTATCCTAAAGCCTTGGGCAACACAGTATACAGAGAGGACTCCTGAGCTCTGATTGTCTCTGTCTTCTCTCTCATCTCATTGAGATGTTAAAATGGCATATCAATGATTATTTTGGAATTCCTCAATGATTAATGTTATCAATACAGGTTTTTTTTCCATTATTGGCTAATGAGGAAGAGAGATCTTGACTCTTAGCAGTCCATTCTCTCAACATTATGCTCAACAGTGGCTTCCATACCATAAATGCAGAGAAAGTTCCTAAACCTCTTTAACATAACCATGAAAGTTGCCTCCTCATAAAACCAGTAGCATAAATCATTTTAAACTTAAGCTGACTTTAAAACCATCTTCTTCTAGGCAGAGTTTCAGTTTTGTGAAAATTGCATCAGTATCTAGGAGGAAATCAGGGACAGTCACGTAGTCATCAAACCCCAACCATTCCTACGCGGATGCTGATAAAATGGTGAACTTCAGTTCAATAAAATGTTTTAGCAGAAACCTTTAACTGGGTCTACTTTGGTAGATAGTCTGTGCAGGAGGGGACACAACACAGTTATTGCCAGATTTGTACACAAAGTTTCTTTGGACAAAGTCTTCAGAAAAACAATTAAGGTTGAGTTTAAAAGCTGAGAGAACGCTCCAAATTAATGTTCTCTGGTTTTTAACAGAAGTCCTGCTCACGCCTTTGAAAAACGGCGCTGTTTTCCCTTCTGTGTCATTTTAAAAAGTAAATAAAAATGCTTCATAGAAGAATTCTCACATCAAAAAAGTTTCATGATAATTTTCTCCTTATTAACTGGCCTGACCCTCGGGAATGGCATTCAAGGTTTCCTTCTGAGGCTGCTTGGCTGAGCAAGGATGTGAGGGGCCGCCTGATTTAGCGGTTCAGAGCGCCAAGCAGGAGAGTTGCCACCTCCAGCCCACCGCTCCCGAAGAACAAACCTACAAATCACTTGTCACCAACTTTGATCTACCTTGTTTCAGGTGGTTTCCTCTCTGTCTATTATTTCTGCTAAGAGACCCGTGAAAATTAAATACAGACCCCATCAATGCTCGAGTGACCTAGTGCTCCATCATACCAGCAGTGTAATAGCAATAAATCATTTCAACTTTAATCTATTGTTATTGATGAATGTACAATTATTTGTCATCTAATATGCTGAAAATGATGACCAAAGAAATAGATCAACTTTTTTTCTTCTTCCAAGTACGGCATTGATGGATTGTATCCCTAAGCTGTTATTACACTTATAATGTACTCTTCTGCTATGACAGCACAGCTAGTTTTTTAATCATTCCATAGTAATCAACTTAAGACAACATAGCAAGACTCATAACTCATGTTCTTTTCATTTTTGGCAGTGATGGGAAATGAAAATGTTTTTATTCTTTTGAAATAATTCTTACCTGACTAGGCTGAAGATTGCTTTAAAATTGTAAATAAATGGTTGTTTATTGAGCTGGAACTGAAAAGTGACACATTAAAATGCCCGTTTCTGAAGAAAAAATAATAATTTAGGCCTGAGTGGAGCTCGAGTTGGTTAAAAAAAATACTTTGTTTTTCTTTTAACTGGTTCAGTGCTAACTCAAATCTGTACTTGCTGGTTAAGTTATACAAGCAACGCTCCTATTGCCATAATTAAGAGCAGAGTAAGTCTGTACAGACAGACTGGCTTGGTAAAGGAATCTCAGGGTGTGTTTTCAAAAACTCCTTTTGACAATCTGTGGACTTGAGAGCCACTTTCCACTTTCAGCAGCAACCCAGAAGTAAGGTATGTCCTAGAAACCGTGATCAACTTAAGTTTGGTAGATTAACTGGAACTTGTAAAAATCTCTTGGAAGAGGAAAAAGAAAATGTAAGTCATTTCTCAAAGCATGATAGGGATCGGAAGACCGGACGCTGCTTTCTAGGAGCTAACATGCTTCAGAAACCTGTATGCAGTATTAAGCAGAGGAAATATTTCAAGAAACTATATTTTGATCGTATGTCTAGAAAAACGTGGCATTGCAACACTACCAAAAACACACTCACAAAACCACCGTTTTTTCAAATGCTGACTCTGATCTGATAGTTTTTCTATGAAAAAAATCACAGGATTTGCCCCATTAAATGTGATGTGGCTTTTAGTGCACATTCTCTATATTTTAAAATGCCTATGCTAAAAAGACCATAGATAACTTTTTGTCTTACAGCGTATGCAGGACGAACGAGAGGTCTTTGAAGTATTTTATTGCCCAGCAGCCTGCGCAAGGCAGCTTTCTCCCACCTCTGTCACCTCACCTTCATCTTCATATATTTCTATCTATTTTTCTGCTCATTTCTCAACTGTTTCACAGTGTCGTACCCTTTTGCTGGGCAAAACCTGACCTCCTGCCTTGCTTCTGCTGCAGCTCCGAGTCTCATCTCACCCTGGTCAGGCGCGGGTGGCCGCTGGGCTGGGAGTCCCCTGTCCCTCCTCCGGCTCGCAGTGACACCCTCTGCCCTCCCCATACAGCAACACGTCTGCTGGTTTTATTTTGCCTCTGAGAATTCTTAATTGCGACCCTATCATCTTATTTCTCTCTTGTTTGTAAATAATACACTCGGTCACTTGCTCTCCTGTCTTTCATCTCTCTGTCTTCCCATCACTCTGATGGCTTTGGTTTCTGGGAAGTAATTTTCATTTTTGAACAATGTTGCAGACCAAAGTCCAATATTAAGCTGGGAAAAAATTTTTCAAAGTGTGGTTACCATAACTGAATCCGAGATTTCACTGGACTTTTGTGACAGTTTAATACAAATAACACATCTAGATTTTCTTTCAAGCTACTAAGCCATTCCTCCCTGATCTCAAGTCTCGGTAGGGAATCCACACGAGTTTAATTCTCCAAAGCAAGAATTTGACAATGAAATTTGACTTTTTTTTTAAAAAAATCCCTTTACTCTTATGGTTTTTTCCCTGTGGCCACGTAGGAACAAACAAAACAACATCCAAATTTTCCTGGTAACCATCATTACAACTATTTCCTCATTCACTAAGGTGTTTTTTTTCATTGCCATTAACACACCTTCAGTAAATGAAACTGTAAAAACATATGGGGATAAATGCTGAAAAAGGACACTGTGTTATTCAAGAAGTAGCATAATACACTTTCAAGAAGATGATTTGCAAAAATTCCTAAGAAAACTGAGAAAACTTACTTAAGAAAACTTACTTTTCTGCACCAGGGACCCAACCTGGTTCAAAAGTGATATCGAATCTGTGAAAACCACTCGCTGCTGGCACACGCTGGAGACTCTCATCTCCAACCCAACTCCAAAGCTGCAAATCTCAGCAGCCATGATGAATGCATTCCCTGCAGCCCATGTATCTAGAGATTAATTTAACTTTTTGTTGACCCTATAACAACAAACTATTTATGGCCTCCTCTGTATCAAGGTGTCTGCCAGCCTCCTCCCATTTACAAGTAAAGGACCAGATTTTAAGCGATCTGGGTTCATGGACCCTCCCCTCAAGTGATTCAATTGATCTTGAACACCTCAGGAGAACGCTTTCACATAAAATGAACCCTCGTTGCTGGCAGACATAAGCAACGTTGGCCAAAACAAGCAGAGAAAGCGATGGTGAGCTTCACTCTCTGCTCTGAGCTGGGTGGGAATCCACCTCTCGGTTCAGACTCATGCAGCCCACCGACACCCGGGCAGTTTTTCTCAAATACAGAAAAACTCTCTTCCAAGACAGGCAGCCCTGGTGCAACGTAGGCCATGTGTTCAGGAAACGTTTGCGGGGGGGAAAAAAGGCAAAAAAGAAAGGTTTATAGGGTTTGGGTTTTTCTGTTTAATTGGGTTGACAGCAAAATTTCACGTGAGGAATTTTCAGGGAAGTTTGAGTCATTGTTAACATCCCCCTGCGAGAGAGGCAAGAAGTACCTACAGCCCCTCCATTCCCTGAGTAAATCATAAAGGAAACGCTGCCAGGAAAAATCCTCCAAAGAAACTGCTCTCAAACACAAGTGCTCCTTTACAGCCTTCTAAAACTCTTTATCTTTCTAAACAGCCAACTCAGACACCAGAGCTGGTCAACACGCAGCCTACTCCAAGGGGAAAAAAAAAAAAAGTGAAAATGCCACGGTAAGCAATGAGAAATGTAGATTACCAATGTTAACAAGCCTCCACAAATCACCGATGTCTTAGGTTGCAAAGGTCGGCTCCGGCACGGTTACCGATATATCCCACTTGGTGATGGCTGCGCTCTTGTAAGGCTGAAATGGGCTCTATATGTCATACGGATTGGGTTTGGACTGCTGCCGATGGAGCACCGGAGAAGCAAAGCAATCACTCTACAGACGCACAAATACCAGGTATCTCGTTACACAGGAAAGTCAGGAGCTGAGTGTTTGTCTTCCGTCCTAAAAGAGCCATAAGCACCATAAAATTCCCCAAAAGATCCTCTCCTTTAAATCTTTACGGTTTAAAAAGTTGTTATAAACAATATGATTTTGTTCTGATCATTGTATATGACAACACTACAATACGCAATGTAATTTTTAAACATGTGAAAAGTGATTTAGAACAAACATGGAAACGTTCCCCTCAATGCACGGCCTCCCTTAGAAAGCTCGTGCACACCCACTCGGAAGCGCCCGTTAATCGCTCCCGAAGACAGCCAAGCTGGGCTGGGCAGGGCAGGGCAGGGCTTTTTTCTGGTTCTGCGAAAGGTCAAGACCTTTTAAAATTATTTTACGGGAAAGTACCGCAAGGCTTCCCATGCACGCACGGAGAGATGCGAGCAGTAAGCCAGAGCCCTTGCGTGACCTCAGTACTGCGCGGAGGCGCGCGGGTACCAGCACTCCCCGTAACGTAACAGGATACGATACCAGATAAATTCATACCTGTTTAATAGCTGTTCACAAATCCTTTGTCTAGTCTAATTTCAACAGTCCCGTGATAGAAAACACATCTTTCTAGAGTGCAGAACATCGTCTTTTCCTCTAGAACCTTTGTCGTCTGCTTTTTTCTTGCACTTCTCACTCCCCACTTGTTGCTAATGCCTGCGGCGGTTTTCATTCCATCACCTCTACTGGTCATAGCAAAACATTCCTTCATCAATACAGCATTGATGCAGCAGAGAGACAGGCTCGGTAACTCTTTACCAACAAGAATAACTGATTCTGGAAGATAAACTATTACATTTTCACCAAAAGCGCACAATATTCAACTCCAGAAACCTGCTTTTCCGTGTCGGGACACCATTAATCAGGCCTTTTTCTTGAGCAATGACTAACAAATAATTAACACGGAATGTTACGCTTAAAACAACAATAAAAAGACCCAACAAATAATCACCAAAGTGCTGCCTATTTAGCCACCAGACAGACTAAGCTGTATTTGCTTTTCCCCAGAATTTGTTTAGGGAATTATGGATGTTGCTAAGTTGCTTGGTGCTCCGTGCCTTTAGCCATCATTATCAGTTATCTTTAGGGGTAATCATTTTTCTTAAAATCATGACCCGTTTGATATCTTAAAAACAGCAACATTAATTTTCATTTGTCACATAGTAGGGTATAAATTGACTAAATGTTAATAGCATTCTTCTTGAGTAATCAGTTCTACATGATTAACCTAAAAATTGCCAAAATATTGTTTACTGTTCATTTGTATCTGAAGAAAAAGAGAGCCACAATCCATGAGTTAGAGCAAGATTAATTTCGTTTCTGATCTGTATTAAAACTTGCCACAATGATTCATAATCATTTTACTCAATATTTATCCTGACAAAACTATTTAATTTGGAGAGATCTTCATAGTGTAGTAACGCTGCCCAAAAGCGTCACCGCTTCCTCATGCTTACAATCGGTTTCGGTATACACAATAGAGAGGTAGGTATATTTATTTAGTTAGGGGTTTGGTTTGGTATTTTTAAAATGTACTCTAACTTTTTTCTCTTTTTTTTTTTTTTTTTGGATACAGGAGAATATAGTTAATGGTCTTTACCACCATCTAGTGGATCTAATTACTTACAGCAAGCCACAATAATATCAAAGAATAGAGACAAAAAAATATTTAGCCTGTCATATATATGGAATTTACCCATCTTACGGAAAATACGGCATTAGTTATCACGTTGTGTTTATTTCCATATATCGCAGCCTGTAATAGAACAATACGTTAAAAATGGGAAAGAGGAGTGGTTTTGCCATGCTGGGTTAAGCGAGGAGGATCTGCCCTCTGCTTTTGCTGCAGGATCCTGATGTGACTTTGAGCCAGCGCTTTTACGTTCTGCCCCCTTACCCGCACACTGCAGAACACACCTCCACCGTTCACAAGCATCAGGCTATAAGGCATTCACCGTCGCGGGGGTCACGTGCGCTATAGGAGGACAGTGAAAGTGTAAATAACAAAAGTAGAACAAGCTTGACCAACTTCATTAAATTTTAAAAAATCAAGAATTGTTTGGCAGGTACGGAAGGCTAGTTTTCTGTCTCCCCAACCAGCAGAACGGAGCTGAAGCGACTCCCGTGGCCCCCGCGACGCCACAAGATATAGAGGGATATTTTGCCCAGGCACTTCTCAGACATCTTCCCCCCGAGTCACCTGCACGCCCCTCTCACAACACCAGCCATTGCCTTCTGCGACACACCTGACAGGTCAAAAACTGCATCAAAGCCTGCAAAAACAAATTAATTTAAGATTTTCTTCCAGCCTTCTTCAACCTGGGCTTTACCGGGGACGTTTGTTCTCCCCTAAGCCTCTCGGGTAAGGCTGAGACTAGTGATACTTTTCTAAAAACGCTTCTTGTTCCAAAACGCTTTCTTCTGAGCAAGATTTATCAGTGCTCCAAACAAAATTTATTCTCTTGGTGTCAGGAGGTGGATCTGTACTCTCACCACTGCCATGCTTCTCCACAGGCTGCCCACCACTCCTACTGTTTGTTTCCCTGAAACCTTACTCAGATGCTTCCCTTCTTAGGGGCATGTGATTTTATAAAAAAGGTTCCAAAATAACATCGAGCGGCGTTACCGTCAGTTACCGATGTGGTGGTTTTCTCTCAAGTACATAAACGTATCATCCATTTAACTAATCCCTTATTTTGAATTCTGCATCGCCATAGAATCATAGAATGGTTTGGGTTGGAAGGGACCTTAAGGATCATCTCGTTCCATCCCCCTGCCCTGGGCAGGGACACCTCCCACCAGCCCAGGTTGCTCCAAGCCCCGGCCAACCTGGCCTTGAACCCCTCCAGGGATGGGGCAGCCACAGCTTCTCTGGGCAACCTGGGCCAGGGGCTCACCGCCCTCACAGCAAACAATTTCTGCCTCACATCTCATCTCAATCTCCCCTCTTGCAGTGTAAAACCCTTCCCCCTCGTCCCATGGCTCCCCTCCCTGCTCCAGAGTCCCTCCCCAGCTTTCCTGGAGCCCCTTGAGGGCCTGGAAGGGGCTGGAAGGTCTCTGCGGAGCCTCCTCTTCTCCAGGCTGAACCCCCCCAGCTCTCTCAGCCATATTCCTTCCTCAGCCCTGGCCGGGTTACAGGCTCACCGAGCCTCTGCTCACCCACCTGGTAAGAAATAATATATTAATCGCTGTGCATGCGATGTGGTCAACGATCGAAAACCACAACTGCTGCATATTGCCATATACATGACCGCACGGGTGTCACTGGATGGATACATAGCTTCTTCAGTGTCCCCATGGGATTTTTAGCATTGCTCCATGTCACTAAAGTTTGCTTGTCTCCTCCTTCCTTGCAAACGGCACGTTTTTAAGCAGCGCGCAGAGGTGTCACCCTGTCCTGCAGCCACCTGTGGCTTTCCCTACCTTCCCCCAGGCTGGGAAACTCTGACCACCTGGTTTACGAAGCACTCCGATGCACAAATAAAATTTAATGCAACTTGCCAAGATACTGGAGATTTCTTCCCAAACTTACGTTTATCTCACTGCTTTATAATATTTGAAGGCAACATCACAGACATGATGCCCAGGTTTCTTTAACCAAAATATCTCCGTAAAGGAGCTACCTGTACCGGCAAACCCTACCCTTCCCGAGCACACGATGCTGGATCACCAGCAGTCTCCTTCCCAGCTACTGAGGGTTTTACTCTAACCTCTGGCCTTTAAAAAAAAAAAAAATCAAATAAAAGGAAAAAATATTTAAAAGGAAGGGAAAAAAGCCCCAAGCAGCTTCTCTCATTGATACCCAGTAGCAGGACTGTGTCCTTCCTGGAGGCACCTCTGATTTTGCACCTGATTAAATAGTAACTCAGGGTTAGAGCCATGCTCTTGGTGACTCAGTGATCTGGTTGACTGGCTGACAATCTCCACAGGGTAGAGTGCAATTTACTTGTGTGCCCCAATTAGCACTGCTAATTGGGGCACAAAATCTGCGTTAATTTTTTTTTTTTCCCCCCCCCCAAAGTCAACCACCACCCAGGCACTGACACAGGAGGGGGACTGATCTGCCCTGCTCTTCCAACGCCTGAACAGAGAGCGGAAAAAGTACTATTAAAAGGTATCTAGAGGAAGGCAGAAGTTTGGGGGTGTTTTCTTCAACTGCTTCACGTGGTGCCCGGGTTCGAAATTCTGCATTTCACCGCACACGGGCAGAGCCGGGCAGCTGCTCGAGGGGGAATTTCTCAGGGCCTGGCAGGCCCCGGGTGATGCTCAGCTCTCCCGGATCCGCTCTACAAACTCTGTGCGTCTGTAACGCTGCCCTGCGTAGGCTGGAGAATCCCAAGAAAACATTTTACCTCTGCTTTCAATCAGAACGCTAAACTGATGAAAACAGAACAGCAACGCAGGATTTTAGCATAATCTGAAAGATTTCTGATAATATCAAGTTGTATAAGTTTTTCTTAGAACAATACAGAAGGGCAAAGAAACACTTTTTATTAAAATCTGCAGGGAATTACTTAGGCTTATATGCAATTATTTCAGCTGTGTGCCAGATACCACAGGTACTAAGTAAATGCAAGTAACTCTCTTAACGTCATTATTCTGGTATTTGCATACAGAAATGGCACTTCAGATGCTTAACTGCCATTAGGGTGCATTAATATTTGTTTTGCAGCCACAGTTGTAAGTTAACTGTTTGTGTAAATACAGGCATGAAATAACTCGTACACTTTTGCACCCACAAAAATTAGCTCTTTTAAGATCAAGCTATACTTACTGGATCATTTCTGTGGCTGATGCTCCAAACAGAATCCCGGATTTGAATATAAATATTTATCAATTCAAAGAGGATGTGTAAAATAAACAGCCTAGAAAATGAGATGCTTTTTGCTTTTTTATTATGCCATTTGATAACACTGTAAAAGAATTACTGTACGCTTCTCCAGCTAAAAAACTCTCCATTTCAGAAGCGCAAGCTGATTTTATTTTGATCTATTGTAATAATAAAAGAACAATTATCTCTTTCCTAGAAGCTTCAAGCCTAAATCACCTCATGTGCTTAATTCAGGATGCTGTGACAAACCACAGTATTAAGCAAGGGCCATCTCACATTGCTCCAGTCGAGCACCAAAGGGTATAAAACCAACAAGACATTTAAAACCTGGACTTATTTGTGACTGTTATTTGAGGGCCATAAGGGTGACTGAAATGGTACAAGGGAAAAGTACTTTATCTATGATAAAATCCTGCACCAGCGTCTCCATCCCACGCGAGCCGAGAGACAGAAGAAGGGCTGAGAGCTGGGTTGGGGTTTCGGGAGGCGAGCGCTGCCCGGTAAAAGGCCAATCTATCTGAGCTAAACAACAACAAAGTATGTTTTACAGGGGAAAAGCTGATAAGTCGTCCAAAAAAAAAAAGCGTGCTCTCATATTCCCCAGTACCTGGGACTGACACAAATGCCCAGTGTGCTGATGCTACAGAAGTCAGATAATTTCAAAAACCACCATTACTTCACTATCCACGGGCTTTTAACTTCGAAAGAAAAAGAAATAAAAATCTGCTTTTATGGCTCTATCATAAATGACGAGCAAAAAAAAAAAGTTTCCTCCTACTTTATCAGGACTTTACTTGATTAGAGCATGTATATAAACCATTAAACTTATCCTTAACTTGACAACTAATTAAGCTCATGTGCTAAGGTGCCACGGAAGCAAATGGGGAGCCAAAAAGCAGACGGCCAAACAGGCTTTAACACCCTGCGGTCCCGCTTGCCAGGTGGCATCTCTGTAGCGCTGCTCCATGTCATGAGGTCCTGCCCATAGATAACCTGCAGGAAGCATTTTCTCCGCTCCATAAATTATCCCTCCTATAAAAAAGATTAAGCCAGGTTGCATGTGCATGCCCCCGGCACTTCGGCTAAGCCAAAGTGTGTCTTTGCAGTGGATTTAGAAATAAGAGAGCCGACTACACATCCTCTCTCTGGGCCAAAACCACTGTCTTTATCAGGAGCTAAGCAGGACCAGGGATCTGGCCCATTTTAATTACCCATACAGATATAGCCAAATGTATTTGAAGCTGCTAAACAACAGTTTCAAAACAAATACAGGCAACATCAAAAGCAAAGATAAATAGAAGCTTTTCCATTTGTATAAGTGCTTTGGTCACAGCAAATACCTATAGCTTACTCTGAATCACTTACCCCACAAGTGGAGACTTGTGACACCGACGTCAGCATCCTTCATCACCCACACATTTAACACCAGAATCGCATAATAAAGTTTTTATTCGGCCTAGGTGAATTATTCCCAAATCCTTGTCCTTAAACTAATTTCCGTTGTTCGGCCGCACATGCATGTTACTGCTGGAGCCCTTGTCTCGGGCTTTGCAGAAGGGATAAAAGGGAACCTCAGCTCCAAAGCTTCTCTCAGGACTCACTTCCCAACCATCCCGGGGAGCACCCTGGGGTCAGTGTGGTCCAGAGACACGGGCAACTAGCAAAGCAGCTAGACAGCAGACATTTCTCTCCCAAGACACTAAAACCTGTCTAATTTTACCTCCCAAAAGTTAAAGCAGACTTTCTGCCAGTGTTCCCATGCCTGCCTTCCTGTCCTCCTCCCTCCTTGCCCGTGGGGTTTTCTTCTAAAGCCAAAGACCTTTACAAACACCCAAATCTTTCAGCCTGGAGAAGAGAAGGCTCCGCGGAGACCTTCCAGCCCCTTCCAGGCCCTCAAGGGGCTCCAGGAAAGCTGGGGAGGGACTCTGGAGCAGGGAGGGGAGCCACGGGACGAGGGGGAAGGGTTTTACACTGCAAGAGGGTGATTGAGATGAGATGTGAGGCAGAAATTGTTTGCTGTGAGGGCGGTGAGCCCCTGGCCCAGGTTGCCCAGAGAAGCTGTGGCTGCCCCATCCCTGGAGGGGTTCAAGGCCAGGTTGGCCGGGGCTTGGAGCAACCTGGGCTGGTGGGAGGTGTCCCTGCCCAGGGCAGGCGGTGGCACTGGGTGCTCTTGAAGGTCTCTTCCAACCTAAACCATTCTATGATTCGATGATTCTTAACTTTGTGCCCTGGGCTCATCTCGCAGTGAGGTACAAGCCCAGATTTCCAATGCCCCACGGGAGTTAAGCTGCAGCTCCCATGTGTTTTCACTCTCTCCTTCAGGCTCCTCTAAAATCCCTGCGTTTTCATTGCCAGTTTCGTGCTTCTCCACTTCCCTGCAGGTCCCTTCCTTTCTCGTTCTCCTGGAAAGGTCTGGCAGAAACATCTCTCCAACAGGTTTTGAAACCACATCTCTTCCCCTGTTTGTGTTACTCTCTTGCTTTTGCGTTTTTTGCTTTTTCAGAGCCATTACCTCGGCCCATGCATTCCCTCGAGATCCGCTTTGTCCCTCGGGGCTCGCAAGTCAGCCGCTTTGCACCACGCAGTCAATTTATCTGCATGCTCCTCATTTCAAAACAGAGGCCACATTAAATTTGATGAGACTACACAAATGCTTCCATTTCAGCACACACCTCGTTAGACTGAGACTGAGTGTACCGGCCTTACGGGAAATTCAAGGAACAAAAAGCCCACGCAGTCACACTCCATGTCTCCAGCTGGGGTGGGGGAGAGGAAAGTATATACACATACATATTTTGAAATAAATGCATATTAAGAACAGTACTTTCAATAAAACAAATTCTCAACTGTTCTTTCTCTTTCTTCCACAGTAAGATGAATAAAGCTCAAAAGGGAAGGAGTGTGATAAAATGCAAAACCCAAAGAGGAAGGAACAGACGGGAATTGTGTGCAGCTGGGAAGGAAAAACTTTGCAACAGTAATTAATATGGAAATAATCTTCGCCCCCTCTGAAGGAAGCGTGACATATGTTAAGGTCATTCCAACTCAGAAAATCTTTTCTAAGCTGAATGCGTAGAGGAGGATGATTTAAATTAATAGGTACAAATACCCTCGGCTACCCAGGCTGCTCAACAGTGACCGCAATTTCAAGCGCAGGCCAAAGGAGAAGAGAGCAGATTGCCCGAAGTACGGGCTGACCCAACAGCAGCCTCTCGAGAAGGACAACAGAAACGCTGCTCCTTGAAAGTCCCATCCGTCAACACAAAGGCGGAGATGGGGAACTGTGACAGCAGTAATTCCTTCTCAGGTATTACTCTCCTAAAGTATATTTAGGAAGAGCGCAGAGAAGTCGTAGTAATTAAACAGTACGTTAATAGCAGGCTGGCAATAGCAACTCTCCTCGTTGACTTCCAGCCACCATCACCGAGGGCACAGACAAACCCACTTGACTCGCACAAGTCTGTCTTGTCCTCCTGGTGACTCCAGCGCAACCCCGTTTTCTTCCTGGCAATGACAAACTCTGTCTGCCTCCGCCAGCGGGCTGAAAATGGGATTTCCTATGCAAGTCACACCTGCAAAAATATATTCAACATGACAGAGCTAATCAATGACAATTCTGCGGAGACAGCTGAACAGCACTTCCGTGGAGATCGGCCCCGGTTTGTAAAAACTCAGGGCCGCAAATAATTCATCGCCCCTTTATTAAATAATTAGATATTAAGAGAGAACCACTGATTAGACTGTACTGATATCATAGTGTATATTTTCTCCCTTGACTTTGTCACCGAGGTCACCATACAACCCAAAGCCGAGGAGAGTAGAGGGAGACAGTGTATGGGCAAAGCTATATAGAGAAGCCTTTCATTAACCCTGCTGATCCCCCATAATTTCATATGTCAGCAGCTAATCAAGGACTCACTGACATCATCAAGGGATAGGGAGAAAAGATCTCCCGAGGGACCGATCACTTCTCACAGGAGAAAGTCTATACTTATAACTGGGAGGTTACATGTATTTTGCAAATAAATAAAGAGTTCTTGCATTATTTTTAATTAGTGTTGAAATACATGTTTCTACTGTTGGTGACAATGATTTATTTTCAGCATGATGGAGACCGCGGTTAAAGGAGTCAGTCCTTGAGAGTCCACTCGTTTCAGACTGTCCAGCTGTTGTACTCGGTCACTCAAGAAACATAAGCAAAATCATCTTCTTACTGACTCTTAGCCCCCAGTTTTACTAACGCCATTGGTTTCCCAGCCAGAAGAGGAAATACAAGGGACACTGCGTTCTTTGTACAGAGTTGGATTTTAATCATTTTGTATTTACTTAATACTTTTATCCCAAAAGATTTTGTAAGTCTAATCAACGCAGCACTTAATTCATCTACAGCCGACGTAAAGCCTCCTCTTAAGCGGGATATAGCTGTCTCTTTAGCAGCGCATCATGGTACCAAAAGGCCAGCGCAGATGGGGGGGTCCCCCACATCAGCATGGGCTCTGCAGAGCTAAGGATGCTGGCCAGGGGCTGGGGGATTGTATGCCTCAATTTCAAGAAGATATCGTGGGATCTGCAGGGATTAGGGATGGTCAAACGTAGCCCAGGTAATTCAAAATGTTTCCCAGAGCAATCCATTTTCCCCACACCCTGCCTGAGCGCCAAGGGACAAGTCCTGCGTTGGTGCTGCTGAATGTCCCTGCCTCTGCTGACCAGCACTGGTGGCTCCTTTGTCGGCCACTCCAGCCTTGACCCTGCTCTATATGTGATCTTATGAGATCACAGCCTGGACTGCTGCAGTTGCAGCGGTATTTCCAGTACATGGTGTGGATGGAGAATATCATACAAGTTCATTAATACTAACAGAAGGCACTTGCTAACAAGGAAAAAGTAGGCAGCATGGAGAGAGGTCCCTCACACCCCCAAAAACCAAGCCATGAAACCTTGCATCACTTTCCATGGCCACATATTTTATATTTGTAAACAGGCACCCTACCTGTGTAGTCTTTCTATGGTGTAGTGTACTGGTATAAATTTAACAAAAGTGACCCATTTGGAGAGCCAAATGACATTGTCCCTTGCACTGTGCTAAGGACACGCCTCACTCACCTCTTGTGACAACAGTCACTTGCTATAGCATCCTCAAGCCTGGCTCAGTATCTTGTTGCATGGCCATAAGGCAACTACCTCTACCAAAAATAATAATTAAAAAAATGTTTTCCTTGGCTATCATTACCCTATGGACTGATGGATTTGTGCAACTGGACAAAGGAACCTTCAGACAAAGGACAAGGAAAGAGTTGCTTATTGGATAAGGAAGATGCCAAACTCCCTAAATCCCTAATGACTATGTGTGAGCTGAATGCCCAGCACCTATGTGGCTGTATCTGTATCTCTACATCCATCGACCATCCAGCAGGAGACACGTCATGTCCACATTGTTCCGCATATGGGAAAACTTGCCCTGCTCCAATAAGACATTATATGTGTATAACTAATAAAATACATCACCATCAACAACCTAAATAAAGGTTTTCTGCAAAACCAGGTTAGCTTGAATGTATAAGGACTTCTTGTCTCCAAAATGGGTATACAAAACATAATGACAGTAGAGCTTCATGACAGCTAAAGTGCAGAAGAACCTCACATTGCAGTCTTTCAAAATGTGGCTGTCAATGGGTCCACGTCCAAGTGGAGGCCAGTGACAAGTGGAGTCTCTCAAGGATCAGTAGCGGGACCAGTCTTGTTTAACATCTTAGTCAGCGACATGGACAGTGGCATAGAGTGCACCCTCAGCAAGTTTGGTGATGACACCAAGCTGTGTGGGGCGGCTGACACGCTGGAAGGAAGGGATGCCATCCAGAGGGACCCTAACAGGCTGGAGAGGTGGGCCCATGCCAACCTCATGAAGTTCAACAAGACCAAGTGCAAGGTCCTCCATCTGGGTCGGGGCAATCCCAAGCACCAATATAGGCTGGGCAGTGACCGTCTTGAGAGCAGCCCTGAAGAAAAGGACTTGGGTTTGCTGGTAGACGAGAGGCTCAACATGAGCCATCAGTGTGCACTAGCAGCCCAGAAAGCCAATCGTATCCCGGGCTGCATCAGAAGAAGCGTGGCCAGCAGGTCATGGGAGGTGATTCTGGCCCTCTACTCCACTCTCGTGAGGTCCCACCTGGAGTACTGCATCCAGCTCTGGAGCCCCTACTACAAAAGAGATATGGAGGTGGTGGAACGTGTCCAGAGAAGGGCCACGAGGATGATCAGAGGGCTGGAGCACCTCTCCTATGAGGACAGACTGAGAGGGTTGGGGTTGCTCCGTCTGGAGAAAAGAAGGCTCCGAGGAGACCTTACAGTGGCCTACCAGTATCTTAAGGGGGCCTACAAGAAAGCTGGTGAGGGACTTTTTAGGATGTCGGGTAATGGTAGGACTAGAGGGAATGGACTAAAACTAGAGATGGGACGATTCAGACCGGACGTTACGAAGAAGTTCTTCACCATGAGGGTGGTGAGACACTGGCCCAGGCTGCCCAGAGAGTGGTGGAAGCCCCATCCCTGGAAGTTTTTAAGGCTGGGCTGGACGGGGCTCTGAGCAACCTGATCTAGTGGGAGGTGTCCCTGCCCATGGCAGGGGGTTGGAACTAAACGATCTTTAAGGTCCCTTCCAACCCGAACCATTCTATGATTCTATGATCTGTACAGAATGGGAAACAGGTATTTCTGCCTTAACAGCAAGATTTCCCCTGCACTGAAAGAGAATTGTGAGGAAATACATATGCAACCAAGAGATCATGATATTTTTTTTAAAAAGCATGTTAAAAAATAGGATTATCTAAATAAATCATTTTGGGTAGAGGGGAATATTACTTAGAATATTCTACTTAGAACAGGAATTTTTTTTCTACTGTAATAGATTCTTCCCTTTGAGTTAGCAGGCTTTACAGATTAGATCAATATGCAGGTTTTTTTCAGATTTTGGGAGGGTTAAAAGCTAAAAAAATGTATTCAGGAGAGGAAGACAGCATACTTCATTATACTCAACTCTTGCTTAACAATAATAAACTAAGGACATCCAAAAATCACTGAAACAGATAACTCTTAGGGACATGCTCAGGTGATCAAGAAACCAATAACATGACACGTATCTACTTATATCGAACAAAAAATCTTCCAGCAGTGGCAGGACTGGCAAACAACACCATTCTAAAATGTTATTGTTTTAGAAGATCTGCAATGTTTTTGCTGGCTGAAATCATATATATATAAAAAAATATATATAAAAAATATATATATAAAAATATATATATATTTTCCCCAAACTCCATTTCTGATTAGCACCTCTTCTGTTCTTGGCACTGCAAGACTCTGCACCTACAGATCTCACGGATCTCAGCAATCAGTCCTCATCTATAATTTAAGACATTGGAATTACAGAATTACTTCTTGTAATCTTCATTCCGCTTCTTCTGTTTTGTTGCATACAAATATTTTAATTGCTAGGGAACTGTGCCTAATATGCTACGTTCTAGTTCAAATCATGACCATATGCATTATAATACAAAGCAATTAATAGCAGCATATCCAGAAAATTGCCACTTATGATCAGCTGCCTGCCAACACATTATAACCACACCAAAATCAAAGATGAAATAGTATTCGCCTGGTAATGAGAATATTTCCCATTTAGGTTGGTTCAGAGGTTATTCCTTCTTGTTGTTGTGAGGTGGAACATCACTTATTGGGAAACTTTTGCCTCTGCCAGGCAGAGCACCCAAAGGAGACTGAAACTGCAATTGAACCAAGCCCTTGGTGCAATAAATCTTGATGGATAGTTTTTTTTACTCAAGAGCTGAAATAATGACTGGAAAAAACACTATCTAGAGCGGAAAAAAAACCCAACAGCATTATACATATGGGATAACATTTTAAGAATAAGACCATGATTACGTGGCTACTTAGATGCATGAGGATTGCAGAAATTTACGCGCTTCAGCTTTCTTGACTTTTAATTCCACCTGTGTTGCAAAATTGGAATTCAGAATAAAACAAAACAAAACCAAAACAAAGTTGCATTGCTTTAAAATTGAATTCTGACTTTTTTTTTTTGCAGCATGGTATTTATTTAGAGTGAGACCTAATTCCTACTCATTAGTGCTGGTTTTCTTACATGTAGTTCTCTTAAAAGGTCCACTTATGAATACAAAGCTGAATTTAACCCAGTTTTTACTTAAATTAAATGGGTATATAATTGAGAATAAGGATTTTTAAACCCAGGACCAAATAAACCCATTTGCTCCCTCTGACCTTGGTATTATCTTTAGGCATATCACCTAAATAACCTTAAATGATCACATCCTTAAACAAAACTTACACAAAAAGACCAAAAAATAGATCAAAATCCAAAGCCAAGACAAAAGTAGTATTTTCCAAGAGTCATCTTTTCAATGGGTCCATAAGCGTAAGTAAATTTGCCATTTGCAGAACAAGGTTCCCCAGTGTTCTGGGGTTACCATGGTGCAGGAAATTCAGTAAATCTATATATAAACTGGCAGTTCTTAGCATACGCAGAAGGCACATCTGATACTCTCATCATGGTCCACAGCCTCGTTATACAGTTTGTTCTACTTGGGATACAACACAATTTCACACCTAAAAATATATACTTTAAGGTACTAAAAGTTAAATAGCTGTTCTCCATTCCTACCTACCCTGAAGTTACAAAAAAGCTCCTTTTTTTTTTTTTGCTGATATTGCTATCTTAGTCCTGGGAAGAGGATTCAGTCAACCTTCCAATTTTAATTTCCTTGAAGAAACCCCGGAAAGATATGTAAATTGTTTCTTTCAAGATACTGAGCGCTTTGTTTTGCTGCAAAATACCTCACTAGAAGCGAAGTCTAGGCTTCAATAACTTCTGAATGTCAGCACATCTGATTCCTAAAATGTATGTTTTAGTCAGTGATATTGTGAGCAAGGAGCCTGTTCCAACTCCGCGATAATGCCGGCATTAATTTTCACTTATAATTGTTTCCTCCTTAAAGAGCCCCACAGAGAGAGACTCGCATCCCTTCATTACACATAACTTATCATGGCATTAAATTTGCCTAAATTGTACTCTAGTGCTGCCATACTGCTGACCCCTAAGTCTGTAAACAAATACATTTGTTCTCCATGTATTTATGTTTTGTCTTCTAAATTGTGAGAAAATGAGCCTAGAATCTTCATATTGTAATTGTATCATCAAAGCCTGTTGAGAATACGATAAAGTAACCAGAAGTGAAATTATCAATAAGAGTCATTTATTTTGCATTTTTATTTTAAAGAATACTTATGAGAATTGTGATAAATTAGCAGTGACAAACTACTTCTTGCAGGCTGATTTTGTGTGGAGAGTTTAATTAAACATTGCAGCTGTTTATCTCTATGGTGATTAAATTTTCATATGTAAATTACATGTATTAAGATCAAGATACTTATGTAAATGTCACTTGCCTTAATGTTTTGTGTTACTGTTATTAACATCTAACCATCAGCTTGTAATCTTCTTGTATTGCATTACGCTGGCATGCACTACATGACTAAAATAAGTAGATTTATATCTTAATAACAAACAAGTTTTTAAAAAGAACATCTTACTATGTAATTGAGATGTAGATAAAAAATAAAAAATAAACTGTCGAGCGTGAACTGCTGTAAATCTGAGAACCTCATTGGTTCGAGCCGCATCCGTTGAATGCCTCCCATCTGTCAGCAAACAACGACTTGAATAGAAGTTAAGGGGGCAGAGATGGTTTTAGACACAAGGGCCAAGCACAGACCCCAGAGCCAAGTGTGCTACTTACACTGCCGGGAGAGAAGAGCAGAATTTCATTGCATGTACCTGGAGACCAAAACAAATTTTACCTGGACGTCGGGGATCTACACATCCACTTAGAATAACTCTCCCATCTACCTTAGAGCACCTGCGGGTATAATGTTTTCTTTTGGGTCATCACTGCCAAATGAAAACCAGAATACTATTATAGTTCTGATACAAACACTCTAAACAACAACAAAAGAGATTTATATTTCAAGAAAAACTAAACGCTCGAGATCAACCCACATCTATTTCCAACAACCAAACCAAACCCTTAACAGATCACAAATATATCTTTACCACAGCACTTTAGAAGACTGGATCTTATAGAGAGTCAACAGAAGAAAATTGCTGGAATTTGCCATTTACTATATTTCCCACATATTTTTTCTACTTTTGCTGTATCTTATAAGTATTATTCTTATTCATTTTGATGATAGAGATTAGCAACAACTTGGATTGAAGAAATAGGAAGATCCACCATCTGATCTTCATTATTAGAGAGAGGGAAGTTCTTAATATAAAACCGTACAACTCCAATGCAAGAAAGACTTTTCATTATGCCGGTCATGCTTGGAGCCTACCGAGAGACAGACACTCATTGATAGCGGGAAATCAAATTCATCATTTGCAAAAACAAATTAAGAGACCAAATTGCAGCAGGCAATACACAGAAACTGAGATAAAAGCGGTTAGGATTAATTTCTTTTGAGGAATCTATAGGTTATACATGATCTCAGAGTTTGCACTTGCTTGTGTGACGGGCAGGAAGAAAAGAGAAGATCACTGGGAGGTGGGGGCTTCATTTTCTTACATTGTCATCCAGGAGGCATGCCACTATCAAACGAGAGTACATTATCTCAATGATCTACTCAAAAGCAATGAAACACTTTGAAGACGCCCCAAATAATTGTATGGATGATCTGATGGGCAAATTGAAGATGAGCATTGTCTAGGGGCTTAGAAGTTGTTCAATAACTCTCTCAGCAACACAATGAGCTTTGAATAAAGAGCAGTCAGCTAGCTTGGCAGCATAAGAGATTAGCAGTTGTTTTAATGGGTACTATCCCGCAGTGCTAATAACTTCATCAGATGACAGTCTGACTTTGTACTCACAGGGTCTCAGGTACACATCTTCCTCAACAGCCATAATCTGTAAGATTTTTTTTATTTTAGAGTCTTCAGTTACATCCCAACCACTCTTTGGGGATTAATTCAATTTACTTACACAATTTTCTATTTCCAAATTAAAAATACACAACATATCTCCTTTAAATCTAGTCACACGTTTAACTGTTAGAAAAGTGCTCATTCCTTTTCCCAGCATCATATTTCAGGTCTTAACAGAGGATGTTTGCAAGGTTCAAATTCTCCTAAAGTCTTTGTCAATGGTTTGGGTTTGATTGTTCCCAGACCTCTCAGCTGCACTGCTCTACCTCTAACATTATTCCATGAGATGTTCACTTTCTAAGGTCAAGGGATATAACATTTTGGAGAGCACCTACCTTCTTTTAAAAAAATGCGGTAAATTCAAGAAAGAGAACAGGTCTAGGAAAATTTAGTGCTGCAAGGTGTTTCACTCACTCTACTCATTTACCCTGAGGACCATTGCAAATTTACCCTTACAAATTTCTTTTTCAAATTACAATAACTCAAATTCCAACAAGTTGTGAAGTTGTTTTTGTTTGTTTGTTTTTTTGTTTCAATGAAATAAAGTCTAATTACATAAATATCTGGGTTTGCAACTGTTCCTTCCCATGAAAAAGCTGCTGTGGCAGAAAAGTAAATCTTTCCAACTTTTACAGATAGCCACATCTCCAACTGCTTTGAAATAGAGTCCTGCATATCATAACAGTTCGGGGTCAAAAACCTACTGTTTTTAAAACTGCTCCTCAGCAAGGCAATGCTGGTGACAGCAGCTTTTCTCCTGCGCTGAGCACACATCTCCGATGAGCAACTGCAACCCGTGACCCTTCAACATCTGAAATAGGATAGTGTTTTTGCAGCAGCGGAAAGACCTAATTCCGACGAGCAAAACTGTGGGCACTCTCAGAGCCATCTTCCCCGGCAACTCCCTTCTGCAGTGGATTTTTTAGACAATGAAGTTTCATGCAGCTCATGTGAAGAATTTGTCCTTGCATGCATAAATGGATTAGTTTTCTACTGCTACGATGTTTGCAGCAGCTCAGTCTGGAGCGTCTCTGTTTATCACCATTACAACCACCACAGTATATAAAAAAAAAATACGGAGCGTGGGACCATAAAAAGACGGAGAAAGGAGGACCAGGATAATTGTAAGGGAGAGAGCTCGTACTTCTCCACGCAAATCTCACTAATCATCGATAATCAGGGAGAAAGAGTGAAATACTGTTTATAGGGGGTTTGTAAATTACTACATTATCATAAAGATTGCCCGAATCTCTCGGCAGCTCTTAAACACGGACAGATCATGATGAAGTTCACCAAGAGCCATTTTTCTCAACAAGAAAACCTTCTTGTGCTATTTAAGTTTAGTTTGCCATAAAACTTCCTATATTCACTGGCTGACTGTCTACTGAAAATAATAACCCTGAATAATGATCATAGCCAGGATAGTTGGCAGCAGATCCACTACAATTACCAAAAGTTAATTAGAATTATTAAAATAACAAACACAAGGCCACCGATATTATACATCTACATTTAATAATGGAATCCAACAGTGCATCTGATTCATGAACTACATTATATTATTTTAAAGCCTTTTCTTTCTTACCAAATTAAATATTGATGGATTATCCTCTCTGAATCAGTTGGTGGACTGAATTCTATTTACACAGGCCCTAAAAATGAAGCTATGGAGCAGAACTATAAAGAGCCTGTTGCCTCCCTGAACACTAAAATAACTTGCATTTCTTTTTCGCTTGTTGTTTCCCTATACACAGTATTAGGTTTGAAAAACGAAATTCCAGATTTAAAAACAACTGGTCAAACAACTTCATCAAACACAGTTTCACCTCCTATTGCCGATTTAATATAAATTTAAGGGCGTGCTTAAATAAATTTCAAGTTGTCAACACCTTTGCGCCCACACGAACCCTAACAATTTTAGCACGCTGTGTATATGCACAAGCTCTCACAGCTTTGATTTTCATGAGCACCACAACAGCTCTCTGCTCTCAGAAGTGCTTCTCCGTGCCCCTCCTGCCTCCTTCCTTCACACCACGATTATTTTAATCAGACAACTCGGAGCAGGTTTAACATGTGTTTACTTCACTTCTGCGTGCGCACAGTGTTGTAAAGAACCTCGCTTTATTTTTAGATCCTAAATTGAATTATGCAGCACATGGTACCAGAAGCGAAATTTTAAGCTTTTATATTGGCAAATTTGAAGAGGAGCTGCTGACACATATAATGCTGCTTTAGACAGACAAGCATTGTCAAGGCCATGCTTAGTCATATTGTCTGTTATCTTTTTTAGCGAAATCAAGACCATTTCAGGCCACTCTTCTCCTCAGTCATTCGGCAAAATGCAAACACCAGTTTAACCACCATAATTGAAAGGACACGGAGCTCCCTGACCTGCTCAGAGGGTTTTCTTTCAAGTGACAAGAAAAAGTGCAATTCTTTCCCTAGCCAGCTATCTTAGCCATCAGCCTTCCCAATTCTTTCATCCTGTATATATATAAAGAGAAAATATAATAACAGTCTTAATGTTTTAAAGCAAAATATTCCTAAAGGCAATTAGGAACATAAGCAAGAAACCAAATATTATCCATCAGGATAAAAATAATCACAAGCCAGGTAATGGATTTGCACCTACTCTCCCCTCTGTTAAGTTATCATGCGTTTGAATGATACCAATTATTTAAGAAAAGAGAAACATTAAATAAATGCTTAAAAGTCTTCAGGATGTAAATTGCTTTTCTGTACTTCACATACAAAAGCGAAAGTATGGACGAGGTAGGAGATGCATCTCCACTATAATCACTTAAAAGTAACGATTTCCACTTCTTATATGAGTGACTTCTCTCCAAATTATTTTCAGATACTTAATTATAAGAACTTGCAAGGTCACGAGCCCAAATTTCCCCTGACGCTGAGGAATGTACTGGAGATTTAAAAAAAAAAAAGTAAAGATGACTGTTTTGAAAAATCCTTGTCCTAATAACCACAAGTTCAAGTTATAGATAAACTGTCGTGCAGCAACTGTAGTTTAGGAAAAAGCAGTGAGACATAACCCAGTCATGTCCAGATTTTGACTATAAAGTGTAACAATTCTGTAAAGTACCTTTACACTATGAGCAAATCCTAGAGCATATTAGTTCAAACCTAACCAAATGTATCAAGCACTGCACTTAACAGAGGTACAGAAAAATAAGATGTATATTTTAACTTTGAGTGACAACGTAGGTCAATTAAAAGCAAAACCAGAAGCACCGAAATAAGATTTGTATAATTTTAATTCCAAATATAGTCTAACCAACCTGTGCACGTGGCTGGTGGAACAAAACACACTAGCCAGCTGAGCACCCAAAAAAGCTTCTACGCAGATTCTGAGAGGAAATACACATGAGTCTGAGCAATAAGTTGCTGTGAGGCCACGTTAGAAACTCTCAACCTTAAAAAAAAAATAAAAAATGTAGAGTTCATCAACAACTTACCATAGTGTTACCTGTAAAAGCCCTAATAGAGGTCAGACTCTAAACAGCAACTCTCCAAAATGAAGCACATGAAAAAGTATAAAATTGCAAATAGCAACCTTAAAGCATGGGAATAACATCGGAATAACATGAGGGAGACATCAGGAAGGGATGATGTCCTCGTCCAGCACCAGACAAACGCGGCTGCCATGGGCACGGACACCCCACCTGTACAAACGTGCCGTTGCACCCGGGTGCCAACTCCTCACCATGTACGTACGACACTGCTAACATGAGTCCAGCTCACCAGAGAACAAAATTTGCCCTTTTTCTCACTCCTCTAGTAAGAATATGAAGCCATGGAGACTCCCTCACTCATCTCCTTGACCACCTCGACATTGCCGCTCTTCCAGTCTGCTCCTTTTTGTTTCCCAGAATATCTAGGGATTTTTACTAATTAAATAATTTCACACCGTATTATCTATGGTTAACATGAAACCAAGCTTCACTAATTTGATCTCCATATGTCTAGCACCGTTTATTCATGCTGTATCACCATCTCTGAACATAGATTTCAATTGACCTCTTGGTCTCCGCTCTAAAGCTTTCACAACACCCACAGCTAGCAAAAGTCAAAGGAGTTGAACACCACCCAGCAACGCCAGTATCAGGAGTTGGCTAAATATCTAGCTGAATTGCAGATTGATTAGCAAGATGTGGGTTGGTTTGGGTTTTTTTTTTTTAATAAATTTACATAAATTTTCAAGGAAGTTTGTCCTTCAAGTGGGGCACTGGAAAAGGAGCAATTTTGGAACTTCTTTCTCCTGCCTTTTCCTCTCTCTCTCCCCCATCCTCTCCATTGCTCTTTCCTGGTTTCAAAACTTGGCCATTGTTGGCGATCACTTGTTTTGGCTTCTATTATTGTGAAAACACCTTTTTTATTTCCGTGCCATTGTGAATTTTTCACTTTTCCCACACTCTATGTGCAGCGCCCCCTTCTCTGTACGCCACAAGGATGCGTATATCCAGCGTGGGCTCCCCCGCACGTAGAGAACAACCCAATTCATTTCGCTTTGGCCTCGAGTGGACACGTGGATACCCTTCCCCTTGTTTTTAAAACCTCCCTTTCTAAATTTTCAAGTGGTGGTGCTAGTTTTGGTATCATCATTCCCTGAGGATGCTAAACTTAATTATATTGGTTTTACTTATCTCTAATTAAAATAGCCATTTTCCATTTCCAAGAGAGCTGTTTTCTCTTGGAAAACAATTAAATGATACTTGAAATTTGTCCAAACCGTGTTTGGGGCATCATGGTTTAAAACAGTTGAGAAGTTTTAGAAGTTGGATCTCATTAAATCCTGCACAGTGAGTTTTCTGAAGACCTAAAATAGCAAGTCGATGAAACCTTAAGGGGTGTGCGTTGTTTTTAACATTGATTTCCACTGCTACGGCTGAGTCAAAAGGAGTTTTGTCACTGACTCAGACGCTTTCATGAAGCCAGGCCTTCATGTACCAGTTACTAAATCGAAATTCCACCCAACAGAAGTGTGAAAATATTTTCAGCATATTTATCAGCACCTCCTCTCACTCAGAACGAAAACAAAATGACTAGATTAGAGGAGAGTGAAAGACAGAGCATTAGTCCCCTGTGCTGCCGGTGCCCCCAGATTTCTGCCAATACATGTCACTCCCAACCGGAGCAACCTCACGCTATCTTATTTAATCAGCCCATTTCCAAATTCTTGGGGAAAAAAAAAAACACAAATGAAGTTAAATAACAAATAGCATAAATATTTTAATAGGCCTTCACATTACCAACTGCCAGACCAGCTGTCTAAATTGCAAGAGTTTTGGTGGCTTTTTTTTTTTGCCTTTTTTTTTTTTATAAACCAAAAACACATACGTCTACGCCGCAAAAGGCATCTGTCTCAGGAGTGATCCCTGGCCCCAGGCGGAGCAGCACAGACGGGTCCGGGGGGATGCTTGTCCGCTGAGGGATGCTGGGTCCGTACCGGCATCGCTTCCCCAGCCTCCCTCCGCCCTCACACCGAGGAGGTGAGAGAACAAAAAGAGTCCTGATCTCAGCACAGCAAGCTCAGCTCCCTTCTCAAATAATTTTCAGCACTACCCAGAAAGCAACATGGAATAAATCATTATAAAAACTGTGTATTTACCTTCAAACCATAAGGCAGCGGGATCTTACGGGGCCAACAAAAAGTAATTCTGCTTATCTTGTTTTGGAAAGTCTTGTATTGCACAGCCACGCTCCCGAGGAGCGGGCTTGGCTTCATCCAGCTAAGATTTTGGGAATGTAATGGCTTTTGTCACAGATACCCCTTTATTTTGAGGATTTTACAACATGCTATTGGAAAAGACGAGGAAGACGATGCTTGGAACACCATACCCCAAAGGGATCAGATCAGAAGGAGGTGAGTTAAGTATCTACAGCTGCATATCTAATGGTATGTTCATAGAAAGGAAGAAAGATGCTTTGAATCTGTAAGTGAAACGCCTCTGATATTGCATTAAAAAAAATAAAAGTCTTAAACACTCCCAGTCCGGTCTTTTTTAAGGTGAACCTAAGTTTAGATATTCAGGAAACTGGAGAAGAAACAGCACTTTCCAAAGAGCAGAAAAGACCTATTTAAAAAAATAAAAAAGATACAAGCTCTTGCTATGAAATATGAAAAATAAAACTCCCTTATGACACTGCAACAGTGAGAAGGTAATGACAATTCACTCCTCTCTTTGGGTCTCGTGTAAGCTAACCTCCAAGCAAGTTCAGTTGTTAAAGACAGGCATAATGCCCGCTGAATGCAAGAGAGAGACAAGCTCGCTAGCTGACTATTAAGGAAAAAAAGCTGAATTATTTTTTTTTTTCCATGACAGAAATTGGAAATCTCAGAGAGGCAATGCAAGAGCAGCGTTGCACACTTGACTAGATCCAACTTTCATACCATGACGGTACACATGCATGCCCGTAGCCACAGTTTTCATTCTGAACTTTCTATTAGATTAAATAATAAATAGACCAAAGATATATACTGAATTCATTTAATTAGCAGTCACTAAGGGACAGTAGTTCATTGTAAAATTTTGTACTATTGTGAAGATATTGATTTTAATTAGGAATACTGATTTTCTTGTAGCACCGTACTAGTAACGTGCTATGTTCTACAACTTTAAGTTCAAAACCTTACGTGGAGCCTCAGGAATAGTTTACATTCAGCTAAAAAGGTTTTGTCAAAACGCTTACCCTCAGCATTCTGTATAACACTACCACTATTTTATTTATGATTTTCCTGCTCTGCTAAACTACCCCCCAGTCTGTGAGTAAAGCACCGCACTAATAACCTTTCTGAGCATTGAGTCCACAGCAGCAAAACCTCCAGCAGCTTAATGCAGTGAGATTGTCCATCTCTAGTAAGATCCTTACAGGCAGGTTTGCGCTTCTTTCTCAAACGCAACTGATGGATGACACGAGTCCAACAGAACAACGCAAGAGTTCAACAATATTTCTCTCTTTTTCAGCCTCTCGAGCAATGGAAAAGGTTCCTGCATGGCTGTGTTAAAACTGTTATTATGGTTAAAAAAAAGAACAATTTGGGGTTCTCTTTCGAGGGGAAGCAGGAGATGAGGTTTGTGTGATGCCACCACACGAGGGAGCCATCTCCTCAAAAATTCACAGGTTTAGAGGCGTTGAAACCAAAGCAAGACCAACCCTGCAGGTCCTTGGAGACTGCAAGGGGCACAGCCCCTGGTCCCGGCCCAGCATCACAAACCCCAAATCAACCCAGTCAAGCCTTCAGGAAAGCCACTGAGAGATGAAATCCCCAGCCGGGGAGACAAAACCCCATTTTTTAATTTTATTTTTTTTTTTGTACTATTCTCATTTAACGCAAGTGAACGCAGAGGAAGCTTATAGTAACAATCGTAACAGTGAGATGCATTATTTCTGCCCGAAAAGCAAGCTCAAGACGATAATAACAGTGATCAAATTCACAGGCAGCATATGGCAAAGAGTAAGACAAATCTGACCCTGGGAATCTGAGATGAAAACTTTTATATTTTGCCCCATAAATTGTGCCGCCGCAGCCGGTGCCCCCTTGGCAAGGCAGCTGGCTGGCAGCTTTCCCTTGCCTTCACCTCCCACCGCTGCCTGGCCTCCAGCATCTCTGCCATCGCTGCGTTTTTACCTTTATTTTTTAACTATTCATACAGAAGTGCTTTAACCGCACGGCCCGAATCTCCCCCCCACCACCCTACTACTGACATAATTCATTACCAAGTAGGTGCTAAAGCTGGCAAGGCGGTTTGTCACTCCAAGTCACACAAAGCTTGTATGCATATAGAAACATTTGAAATATTTAAATCACAAATCTAAATGACTCAAATTGAGCTTGCTTTGGTATCTTAATCCTCCCCTCGCTGCTGCTGTCATGTGCGCTGAATATGACTGGGTTTCCACGGAGAAGGTGTCATTACGGACTATATCATACCATGTGCAGAGAAGGGAGCTGGATGAAGTTCGCACAGCCTTAAATCCAGTCCTTCCTGCTGTCGTATACTTAATTTGAAACCTAAATAACGGTGCTTTCCTGCAATCCACCTCTGTTCCCATCGCAGAAGACCCCGTGACCAGCTTCTGAACACCCACCCATCACTGCCACCACGCAGACAGCTAACCTTCATCAAAAGTCACAGAAATAAAAGGTCCATTGGCAAGTCCCGATGGACACAGCGTGGCCCAGAGAGGCAGCTCCTCCCCAGTTTGTGGGCATCCCCTTTCCAAACATCAGAGCCCCAAGGCCAAAGTGGCAAGACCCAGAAACCAGCGTGAATCCCCATCACAGAAGGTGCTGCCATGGTCCATTCTGGTTCCCTTCAGAGAAATTAAAGCAGGTTATACACTGGAAGCATTTTGAAAAATAAAACCATCAGGAAGTAAATGTATAATTTGTCAAGAGTCTTCTTGAAACATCAAAATGCAAGGATGCTTCTCCTACCTTCTATTACTTTATAGCGACTTCAACTAACTATCCATGTTTCGCAAACTTTAAGTCTAACAATTAGCTTAAAGAAGGTGTCTTCGCAAAGTAAGCCAAAATATTACGGAACGCTATTATATATCTGTCCTCAGTCTCTCACTGCTTGTAAGACCATATCATCCAGAAGCTCAAAGACAAAACTTCAGAGACACAACTTCCACCCACACCAAA
Organism: Larus michahellis; assembly: GCF_964199755.1. Taxonomy (NCBI): domain Eukaryota; kingdom Metazoa; phylum Chordata; class Aves; order Charadriiformes; family Laridae; genus Larus; species Larus michahellis. Next base: position 57,453,443 of record NC_133902.1, read on the forward strand.
TTCAGCTGCTCCCTTATTTAAATCTGTGTACACAACCGCCTATCGTGTAACAGGAGGGTGGCAGAACGGTGAAGCACCACACTCTTCTACCTACTAATTACCACTAAATGGGAAAAGATTTGACAGTATACGCTATATACATCTCAGAAGAGGTTTCATTTTCTTTCTTTACTTTTATTAACTAACTTGGTCTATAATTAAAAGAACAGCTTGAATCCTTGCGAGAAAGCGACAGGATTGCTTAACTCTTCACTTTTTTGCTGATGCGCTGCATGCATTGTACCGTGCATGATCATACCGCTACATTTCCTAATTAATAAAGACTGAAAGAGCATCTCAGCTGGGTTCAGCGGCGAGAAATCCTGCATTTCTCCTCTGCTTTATCTACAAATCTGGTGCTGTGGCCTTCCCCCAGTATGCACACAACCAGCAGACTTGGCAACGGGACTTTGGTACCTCCGGGCAGAGCTCGGGCGAGCCAAGGATGCCTTCACAGGAGCAGTGCTGCAGGTCTCCAGACATTTAGGTGTTTATGTGAGTTAAACGCCTTGTGAAGCCAGCACTTGCACAAACATGAAGTAATGGAAAGCAAAGCTTTCCTGAGATCAGATGGGCTCCTTTCCTACACACACACACTTTAATTATAGCGGTTGGGTCAAGCTGTCAGTGCCTCGTGCTCTTTTTCTCCCCATGCATGATATGGAAAAAGTAAAGACTTGACAAAGAAGCACCCTCTTGGTTTCCTAGAAGACGTGTCTTTCATTTTTCTAGATTAGCCGTTAAATACATTGTCCTCATCTCATCAGTCTCTACCTCTCAGGTCAGACTCTCGGTCTCAGGATGCAACGGGAGCTTTGCAGGAAGCTTTCATAGTGCTGCCCATCCTTGACCACATCACTTGGGAGAGCATGCTGCTCACACCATCACACCAAATTCCTGTGGTTTCATCCCAAGTAAGAGTTATTTGCAAACTTTTCCTTGGATGCAAACAGGGAACTGAGCAGATTTATATATGCCTGTAGGTATGTACATATGCACACAAATCACATGCTGTATTTCACCTTGCTTTAATCTTCATCTCGGTCTATTAATTCAACATGTGGTCTCAGGATGGGACTACCAGGGGGAGGATGGGCGTGCTGAAGTCCCAGCAATGCCTCACCACACTCCCATTGTAGGCAACACATCATAAATCGAAATTTCATAAACTGATGACAAACTCCCATCGCTACCTGGAACCGCCTTCCAAAAGCAAGAGCAGAATGAATGAGCGAAGCAGCCTTCTTTAATTCATGCACTTACATACTGTCAAAAATGATGTAGTTGATGCTTCCATTCATCTAAATTTGCCTGGCAATAAGTCAGGCTGCCCACAGAATTTTCTATTAACAATTACACATGCACAGCAGCAATTACGGCTTTGCCCACACTGTTCACCTAGTGCCGGATAGTGCCAAAACAACTCGCTGTGTATATACATAAACACCCATTTTCCAGCACAGCATTAAATGTCATCACTTTATCCTGAAATCACTACTAAAAATAAATGTTCAGGGTCATCCAATCTGCTCTTGCATCTCATGTACTTTAGGTAGCTCGCTCTGCTTCAGGAAAAATGGAAGTAGGTCTAACGGACCTCAGGGTGCGGAATCCTTTCTTAATTTCATCCTATTACTCCTGAAGTCCCTCTCCTCTCCCACACAGACTAGCCAAGCATTTGTCTAAATATTTGCTTAGCATAAGGCCTACGACTTCATATCTAACACCAAGGAACAGGAAGCCAAGGTTGGGGAACTCTCAGGTAATTGACGAACACCAGTGAAATCTATCTTTCACAACAAGGCTAGTGATGTAGATACTTAGCCACCAACTAAAAGTTTCCAGAAATTTCATTTACACTTATTTTTCCAGGGCTCACATTTGTCCGGGAGCTAAAAATAAGTGGACTTGTTGACATTCATAGATAATGACTGCTTGAGCAAACAGAATTTCAGATCTGAAATATCTTGATTTTACGGAGAGGATCCCAGTACCATAACCTGCCATCACTGACACGGATTTATCATTTATCTATCAGAAACAAAAATTACATTTTGAAAAATAAATAGAAAGAAACCAAAAAACCAGCCCATCCTAAAGGATACATAACCACAAACAGCATTTTGTTGTTCAATTTTTAATAAACAAATCCTTTTTATAAAGGATTGTGATTGCAGGAGATTCTGCACAGTGTTCAGAAAAGCATCGTTTATCTTCAGGTCAATTGGGTTTTTACATCTCTGAAGACAACACACCAAGAGGGGGAAAAAAAAAAAACAAACTGGTCGTGAAACATCATCATTCATGGGCAAGAACATAATTTTCTAGATACCTAAGATGTTCTTTTAAATCATTTATTTTCCCCTACTAACGTAGTTGCCAGGTCTTCCTTCTCTTTAGGAAAGATTGCCTTCTGCATCAGCAATTAATTTGGCCTTGTCTTCATCCACCGCAAAAAGAAAACAAACTTATGGTAACAAAAATAATTTCTGATCCCAAATTTATGTCTTTACCCTGAAAAGAAAGTAAATATTGGTTTGCAGAGAAGCCAGTGCAGGGTGGACGTGAGCAACCGCAGTCTGACCAATGCCCTGATGCAATGCGGTGACTTGCACAGCGACAATGTCATGCAGATAAACGCTAATTATGGTTATATTGGACTTTAAGGGAAAGTGTTCAGCACAATCACTGCACTGCTGCAGCTCAGATTAAAAGTTGTTCCTCTTAATCAACCAGTTCTACTACTTCCGAAGATGACCTTTTGGGAGAATATTTTTCTATTTATTTTTTTTAATTGCTGTCTGAATAGCCTGCTTAGAAAATAAAAGACAAACAACTCTTTCCTCTCCCTGTAACAATTAGCAGAGATGATAAAGCTCAAATTTCTAACTTAGTTAAATTAGCATGTCAAAAACCAATCTTTCCCTGGCAATTTCAATACACTGAATGTCACAGAAAGGCCAAGTGACAGATTGCTGCATCTCAGTCAGAACACTCATCCTACTAAAAACGTAATCACTGATGTTCAGATTTCATTTGAGTATGCACTGTACAGTATTTGCTTTGTGGGGAGCCTTTGGCATCTTCTTTTCCCTCCTCTCATACAATTAAAAAAAAAAAGAATTAATGTTGCATACTGGGTTCCAACATAATTTTGAGAATTACATGAACAGGTAAGCCTAAAACCATGACACTTTAATTCTGAGTTCAGATTTTACACTGATTAATACTGAGGTCAGTATTATTACTGAGTAATACTGAACTTCGATTCAGTAACATTGGTGAGAACTGGAAGTATGTTTCCAATTCACACTCAGGAGACTACAAAGTCCATCAAAAATAAGTTAAAATCCTTTACCAATCATTATGTTTAATCCCATTCCTACAACTGCCTGACCTTCACTATCGCAGCACGAATAGGCTCCAGTTGCAAGCTGAATTTCAGGGCTCTCTCATCTTCATTGTGCCCCATCTTTCAGCAAGCTTTTCCTGCATCTATTTGTTACAAATTATTTTGTTGTACAGGAAATGTATTTGTCTTCTTTTCCAAGAATGGTTTCATAACCTCACTATGTTCCAAAGCTAAATAACACATATGGTTCGTGTTTAACAACCTCCATTTGGTGCTTCATATGTGTACTTTTCCTTTCTGCTTCCAAGTGTATGGCTGCAGAGCACTGAGGATCAGGCACCAGCGTGGGAGAACCTCTGAATAGGCTTTCTTTTCAATTGTCAGACAGCAATCGACTGAAATCAGGGGGAAAAAAAAAAAAATGATTATTCTGACAGCCTTTGATAAGTCATTGGCTCAAAAACTCTTTCTGTTCAAAGTCTCCTATGTCTATCAGATATTCAGTGAGGCATATGGCATCTTCTTGATGCGATACCCATTATTGATACGAAATGGTAACCTCTTCTGTTCTTGAACAAGCCTCCCACAGTTCTGCCCGTGCTTTTACTTGCTGTAACACGCAGCCTCCTCCAACCAGTCTGTGCAAACAGCCCCGAGGTCGCCCTCCTCGGCCATGCACACTGGTGTCTGCCATTCTAATTTGCACTTCAGGTGTGCGGAAAGCTGGATAAACAATTGGCTTTTGCCCAAACTGAAGGTATTCCAGCTGAAGGTCCTGTCAACACCCAAGTGGCAGAGGTAGAAAAAGGAGCCACGATGGAGCATGAGGAGTTACAACAGTGAGAACATAAGACATGGTCTTCTATGCAACACCTGGTTCTAACTGTTCTTAATATTTACATTAAAATACAGGTCATCTGAAGTGACTGGCAGCAGATCAGCGCTAATTGCATGTCAGAACCTGTACGTGGGAAAGGGCCATGGTCAAATTATCCCTCTTCAGGCTCTGCTTTACACGTGTCTTATCTTCCCCAGTTTCCCTCTAAGACCTGGCATACCCACGCAACCTCACCAGAAAACTAATTAAGCATTAAGATGAATCCTGGATGGAGCAGTATTAGACAGGACCACTTCCAGCCCCTAGACACCAATGTATGAAATAGCATCGGAAACATGCGTTTTTCATTACAGCCCTTGTTAATAGCCTAAGGAAGTGCCTCCTGCTACGTATCAGATCATAAGTTGTAATGAGCATTTTAATTAATACTAGCCCACGCCAGGGAAAAATATTATATGTAAATTCAATAAGTTATTTGCACTGGGGAATCATGTCTGTTTGTTCACTGGCAGTGTCAACACAACTTGAAGACCAAAAACGCTGGTGTATCTCAAACACGCTAGTTCCCCAAGTGTAAATGTGTATCTGCATCAAAATTTTGAGATGCCTTCACAACTGGTATCTGAATCCAGGTCTCCTCACATATAGTCATTTTTACTCATGTTCACAATAAAAGAGTTCAAGGGGAAATAGTCAGGAAAAAAAAAAAAAAGAAGAGTGGAGGAATTGCCATAACACCCTAAGATTCAGGGAGAAAGGCTCCTAAATAGGTTATTTTACAAGAGACAGCAGCTGTAAATGCATATTAAGTTTTGCATCCTTTCTGGATGGGTAGGAAGAACTGCACCTCTAAGTATTATGAAAAACTTTAGTTCATTAAACAAACCTTAAGGGGAAGCGTAAATGAGAAGTGGTTTATATTCAGTGTCATCAATTCAGCTGAAGACATGTTTGTACCACTCCATGAAATGAATGCTTTTTATAGTGCCTTTCCTGCCAACGTTGCCTCATGAACATAATAAAATTAAACATGTAAAACCAACTCTGGAGCTGGCAGTTAGCAAATAAGTTCCAGAGAAACAGTAATACACATTTCTAAACAAGCAGCTCTTCAAATACAAGAAGAAAAAACAGGCAAATTGAGGAAAGTGGTCGCATTGCAGAGGTCGCATTGAATACATACATAGGTCAGAGGAAAGGGAAAGAGGGTCTTCAGCAGAAGAAACTTTCCCCACAGATGCCAGCCCTTGCAAATAATCACTTTAGTCCCTGGGGTCAGTCTTTCCACATGTATTTCCACAGCCTCCCGCGTTACAGCATTGGCAGCAACTCCACAAAAGTGATGAACGTACGGATGTTTCTGCACTAGATCCACCCGTGGAAGTCAGTTACCATGGAAGCAAGCCCAACTGTAGCCCCCAGATTTGGCTCCACACCACTGCTGCAGAAGTGACCCTGATGGCCAGAGGTGGAACCCTTGTCCCAAGGGACCACATGCATCCCACCGTGCAGTCAAGGCCTTGGCCAAGGGAAGGGCTCAGCCCCTGCTGCTGCTGCCCATGGATGTCTTGCCCGTGATGCAGGGGAGGACCCTGATGCTGAAGCCAAGAAGCCACCCTTGATGTCCCACAGAAATCTGGACATGTTCTCCCCTTGCTGTTTTCTCTTCCTTAGCAAAACAAAGAAGTCTAGGTTAAAAGGAGGGAGGTGGTTTTGTTTTGGGGTTTTCTGTAGGTGTTTTTGGGCATAGAAAAAGCCCACCCTCCCTCCATCTCCCTAGACTCCAGCAACCCTCTGAAGGCAGCAAAGCTTGAAGGACTCTCTCCCTGACTGCCACCCTTTCACGTCAGTTGATCTCAAAACAGCTGAAAGGAGGAATATAAAGTGCACAACAAAGACTTCCAAAGTTATGCCACAGTCATCAAATACCAGAAGCGTTTGGAAACCACTCTTGTGGCCCCGAGTAGGAGCAAACCTCTCCAAATAAGGAAGCATTTCTCCTCCAACGTGCAGAAATTGGCAGCTCCCCTCACAGAGTTTATGTAAGATTTCTCAAACAGATTAGCCAACAAACAAATGTCAAATAGCCTCCTTTCTGGCTTCGGAGTGAAATCAGCAGGCTTTCATCTGCACAAACGGATTCTGATAAGATTTCAAGCTGGGACACAAGCTTCCATGTTGCCACGATGGAGTTTAAGGAAATTTCCAAATAGGTTATAATGAGCAACCAGTGATGAATTGATGAGGAATCGCCATCCCGAAGCGCACCCTCTCACATCCCCATAATGTGCATTTACAGAAAAATGTGGGTTCAGGAGCAAGTTACAGCAACACTGCATTATACTGCAACAGGATCAAAAGTAACATGTCATGACAAATATGAAAGACTAGTGGAAAAAAGTTAATATGGAGACAAAACGTTCTAGACGGGTCTCCAAGGGGTTAAATCATAGAATGTGTTGGGTTGGAAGGGACCTCTAAAGGCCATCTGGTCCAACCCCCCTGCAGTCAGCACGGACATCTTTAACCAGATCAGGTTGCTCAGAGCCTCATCCAGCCTGGCCTTGAATGTCTCCAGGGATGGGGCCTCCACCACCTCTCTGGGCAGCCTGGGCCAGTGTCTCACCACCCTCATTATAAAGAGCTTTTTCCCAGCGTCTAAACCTGCCCTGCTCTGGTTTAAAACCATTGGCTCTCAGAAGATTGACTAAGTAAATTCAGCTTCTCTTTCCAGTAAAAGGCTGCAGGACAGCTATTGAAAACTTTTTGGAGAGGGGATTTTAAAACCAGGCTATCCGGGGTGCTGGTTAACCTAGAGATGATATGGCAAGTGCCTAGCAACGATCTTTCCCAATTTTTTTTAACCTCCACCAGCCTCCCACAGAGAATGACAAGGAGTTATTACCTGCTGACAATGAGCTCTTTCTTCTGCTTCTTGTCCCATTAGGCCCTGATCTTTGATGCTTCTGCACAGAAGTTACTTTGAATATCTAAATACCGAAAAGACATGATTGTGTGCACAAAAGGCTCTTCATAGCGGTGAGAATTTGGGGCTACAGAATACAAAAATCTCAGAATGAGGGATCTGGCTTGTTTTGCCTGTAAAGTGCTCAGCACTTCAGGGACGATGGCACTGAAAAATATAGCTTCAGTTATTTATTAAAATATGTCTATCAGAATTAGAAATGTTTATATAAGCATGCACTTACATACTCTCCAAAATAAATAAGCAGCAGATCACTGATATAGTCTGTTAATAAAAAGAGACAAATTCCTTCCTTTGGGGCAAAATCCAATTTTGTGGGATTTGAAACCCCATGACGTATCTATCGCTTTTTCTCTCAATATACAGAGCAAGTAACAGAGGGGCCAGGCCAGCATCTGTTTCACTGACAAATCTCAATCCCAGCAAGATATTCACACACAGACAGCAAAGAAAGAAGGTACCAGAGAAAACCAGGTGTTTGGAGGCACTGAATAAAACAGGCTTTGATCCACGTTCACAGAAGAAAGGTGAGATGGTCATTTAAAGTGTTTAAAGGGCCTAAACATAGAGAAGCCAAACATCGAGGATAGGTTTAATTCATCTTTTTCCACTTAAAAGCTTTTTTCCGTGCCATGGATAAAGACAAACACGCAGCTGATGGCAAAAGAGGGCACAGCAAAATACTTCTGGGAAGATGCATGAAAAAGTGGGTTTTTTTTCCTTATACTGTTTTCTGCAAACTCCGCTCTGGTTTGATCACCCCTTCCACCCGCATGATGTCAGTCCCAAGTTCTTTTATGTGGGCAATTAATAACTCTTATCCATTGCTTGATTTATCTTCCTTTAACATGTGTAGATCACATGGAGATGAACTGTGTGAATTATTACCCTGTGGAGCCAAGCAAAGAACTTTGTTTTTACTGTCCTGAAGTTCTTATTTCTTAGCTTGAATAAGAAATGCCATACATATATATTTCAGGAGGGACACAAGAAACTTCCTTGCCTAAACACATGCTTTTCTCTTGATTTATTATTCAGATTTATAAATGTACTCTCCTCAGTGTTTGAGTTACACATTTTTTTCTCTGTTAAAAAACAAGGATGACATCTTAACCACAATGCCTTGATTTAAGCTTAATTTTTCTGAGCACCATTTTCTTCCTTGCTTTTCTGCCTCCTGCAAATCAGAGGTTACATGACTAAGTTCTTCCTGCTGCCGCAAACTGATTTTTCGAACACAAGATTTCTCTTGTTTGGTTCATGCACAGAATACCACAAAATCCAATCATACTGTCCGCACTGACTAAATCTTTGTTTAACGCAAACTACGGAGGCTCAGCATGCCCTTTTCCTCCAGAGCACGCTGGAGACAGCTCTGAGGGAGGCAAACACCGACAGGATTGCTCCAAGAAAATTTCTACATCGGCCTCAGAAAAGGGTCACTGAGCAGACAGGGACTTCCATAGTTCAGAATTCAGCCTTTCAGTTCTATTTTATGAAAAATAAGTTCTTAGCCCATATAGCACCATCGTTACATAGCATAGAGCAGTTTTCAGGGCAAAGGTGCCCTTCCTGTACGACTGGCAAAGGTAAATGTAGGAGACACCTTTTCGCTCTCATGACCCTGGACCTTTGCCTTTGCCTTCAAGCCCAGGGACAGCTGATTACAGAGGCACGATGCCAAGGACATCTGAGCAGTATTTCTCCTCACATGGCTGTACGTTGACTCTAGTTTATTAAAAGTCATTAATGAATGTGAACTACAAAACTGGGAAGGTTTCTCTAGCTCTACTTCCAAAATGGAGTTAGGCATCACGAGTTCAAATAAAAATGCAAGAGTAGAAGTCCTACATTAAATTTATCGCTGTTATTCTCTATCTAGACTACAGCAGCTGTAGCCAGCAGCAGTTTCATTCAGATTTATATCCACAAGGCATCACTGTTTTGGAGTCACTCTGACATCTTCAGACGTTTTCATTGTCATTTACTCAGATAAAACTGAGAATATCACAAGAGCAAGTCCCTGGGGTCTCTGAAAATATATTATTTTTCTGAGTCAAAGGAGTGGCAGTCGGTCTGTCCATGAGGGTCAGCATTGTCAATAACAGAATGAACTGATCTTCCCAGATCTGCACAAAGCCAAAGCCATCCTTACTAGAGAGGATGGCTTTACCACTCCAGGCCAACTCCTCTCTCAGCAGAGCTTGTATGTGGCCTGTCAGGTTTAAAAGCCCAAAGCGTTGAGACTAATGCCTGAGTACGGTTTGTGTAGATTTAAGAAAGGTACCGAATTCGAACTCACACCTGAAGCAGCCTGTAGTTCTTGAAGGAAACGCACTCAAGTTATTAGTTATACTGAGTTAGATAAACCTCCTTTGGTCGCCAAAGTTGGTCTGTTGGAGGACAGAAGACAACAGCTTTCGAAAACCCCTCCATGTTGAAGAGAATCTATTCCCTCTGGAGAGAGGGGCATCTGGTCCACTAGAGATAATGATATATTTTAATTGCAGTTAACCTTTAGCCTTTTCCAGACTCCATTTTCCACCTACTCAAACTGACCCGCAATGAATAATGATTAATAAGCAGTAAAAAAAAACTGAGAACAAAGTACTCCAACTTAAGCCTGTATGTAAAATTAGGGATGGTGGTTGTATCTGTAAACTTAGAAATTAACCTGAGCTTAAAGAAAAGCCTGTTAATACTCCAATTACAATTTCACAGGAGTAGAAACAGCCAACTGAACGTAGGCCACAGTGCCTTTCTGTTACAGACACAGCTTCCGACATGAACCTGGATAGACAAATTGCGCAATTACAGCCCATTCAGCAAACAGGGTTTTCTTTGTGGTAATTTCTGTACCAACATACTTTTCAAGGAGTTGGTTTGATGTTTCCCACAGATCTTTTTTAAGACAACGCTGAGCAACATGGTAATTAACAAAGTATTTTAAAAAAATAATAGAAACTATACTAACCAAAGGTACATAGCATGTAAAGCTCTTCTGTGCCACAATAATGTTGCGGCTAGAGGAGCTAGTGGCTAGTATAAACAGAATGATCCTGATAAACTGAAGAACTGGAGAGAGATAAATTAAATCAGAAACAATACAGACATATTAAAACGATTTCTAGAGAGAATAAATCAAATCACAAATACATTACTACAGAACCTGGGGTTAGCAATAATATTATTGGAAAGGATCTTCGTATTAGTCTCTCCTTGCTTATTATCGAGGCAATCGTATGGTTCACATCACCGAAGTATCTGAGTAGCTCCCTGGTAGACTGGTCCTTCCTAATGCCCTTACGCGATGGGGAGAGTAGCATTGGCTCTTTGCAGGTGGAAATCAATCAAATGAAGGGTTAAATCATTTGTCCAAAGTTACAGAAGACCCTGAGAGAGTAGGAAATCCAAGAATGAAATAGCTCCTGCATCCCATTTAGGCAAAATGCCTGCCAGTTTTTGGTTTGGTTTTTTTTCCCAAGTTCATGTGTCTCTGTGCGTCCCCATCCTCAGTTACTTACTTGCAATGACCTTCTCACACAATTTTATGGGAGCAAGTAAAAAGTGGCATAAAAGCCTTGCCCTCCATACAAGCAGTAATGTCCTGACTAAATTGTTTTGGTACCTTTCTCTGATATTTGACTGAAGCATGTTTTATTGTCATCATTTTCATGACTAAAACCACCTCACCTTCTCAGCATAAAAAAATCATTTGTCAAGGATTAAAAGCACACAATACCCTGTAAAAAGACCAGAATCCTTCCTAAGCAACAGTAGATCAATGGCTAAGACAGGTACATATCATCAGAACGTCTTGATTTGAAGTGTTAATTTTGTTTTCAAGTGAAATTCCTGAAAGACTTTCTGACATTCAGAGTGAAAAGATCCCAAGTCAAGACTTTGCTCGGCAATTTCACTCAGCTTGTTTTGTTGTATCAGTTGTTTGTTCACTATTTATTCCCAGGTTTTGTTTCCGTGTCACCTCCATAGCCACTCTGCTGCCCTTGTTTATCACGTGGGTTTCTACGCGCTCATAATTCTTTGAGCTTCCTTTCAAGTAGCTTGAAAAAGAAAATAATAAATCACAGGATGAGTTCATGAAACAATGCATGAATAAGTCATTTCCTGCTTTAAATACGCCTCTGAGTAAATGATCCAGAGACTTTTCAAGAACCATTTACATAACAGTCGCTGATACAGTCTTCAAATTTTCTTGTCAATCTCAAAATGGCATTTTAAATCACCCCATTTTCCTAAATGAGGTGAGAAAATTTTAAGAGCAGATTTTCCAACTTCTAGAGCTCTTCTTTTAGCTGCAAATCTTTAGATTTTGAATTCCCCTCTTCTTTCTTCATTAGGGGTAGTGCAGAAGTGTCAGAAATGCTCTGTATGTATAACCTATAATCCAAATGCAGCAGGGGAGCTACTTCAAATAGTACATTTTCTTTTACAACTACGAATGCCATAAATTTCAGCAACTGTCAATCCCACTTCACAGTCTGCAGTTTGAAAATAAAATTTGGAGGCTTTGCTAGATGTGAATAACCATCTACCGCAGTACTACTGGGAAGACACCCATGAATCACAAGATGCTCAACAAGTTACAAATAAGTTTAGGTAATTTCCAGGCATAATTCACAGGCAAGTAAATAAGAGAGAGGAATTTGCCTTCCACATGGATTTCTGAAGTACTGTAAGAACACCTACATTTCCTTGGTCTCGGAAGCCACGAAGAGGCTGAAAGGTAAATCCCTCCCTCAAATCTTGTTGGAGTGGGAATAGCAGGAAGGACGGTCAAACACCGCTAACTGGCATTCAGAGAAGCTTCTGGATATGGTTCCTGTAACAGCATGATTGCTCCAAAGACACCAAAGGATGCATGCTAAATCATAAAGTGGATCATCAAGGGGTCACAAGCTCCATGTGCTAGCTCCACACAGGGTGCTGCAGGGCATTACTGAAAAGTCTTTCTTTGCCCTGGGGTGGTACAGGGCTGTGCTGAAGAGCTTCTCTTTCCCTTTGATTACACAGATGGAGCCAAGGACTTCTGTCTCCAGCATGAGAACAGAAAGCCAGTGTTCAGATGAGCTTCTCTTGAAATGTCTTTGCGCTCAAAGGTCTTGGAGCACAAAAGAAAGGGCGGAGGCAGAGATCGTGATCTCTGGCACTGTGAGAATCCCTTTGGAGACCAGCCTCTACATTTGCAACAGTCCTGGTTATTTATTTTTTTTTGCTGAGCCAGGAGTTTAGGAGATGGAGGGATAAAAGAGCACGTCCATAGCAGTTGGCACTTTTGTTTGATTGACCTAAAAGAACTCATGGATTGGGAGACATAAATTCCCAAAGACACTGCCACATTTCTTTTTTTGGCTTTGAGTCTGAATGCCGAAAAAGAGGACAGTTGACTTTGATGTGCCCTATTCCCAGGCAGCAGTTGTGACCCTGAGAGACTAAAACCCACAGAATAGCCTATTCTTCAAGTTCACTGAAGAGGTCACACCCTTGTAGGTGTTGAATCCAGAAATACACGTGATTTCAAACAGAGCTAAAGGAGAAGACAAAGCAACTGGGGGAAGGGAAGGTGCCAGAAGGCTGACTCCAGGCTGAAGCATAAAAAGAACAAGAAAAAGGCAAGGCACATTTCACAATGATCTTAAAAGGGAATCTGCAAAGAGTCAGAGGGCGAGGGCCTGTGACCCCGTCCTAACACAGCTGAGCATGAGCACTGGGTCACCTAAGCATTTGAAAGGACCTGAGAAGGACAGGCACAATCCATCATTTTTATTACCAGCTATGCCATGCACGGGGAAGGGGAGAAGATTAAAGTCACCCCCGTGCTGGGCAATACTGTTAGATTTTCTCAGAAAACCTTCATGCATAAGGCTTAGCAAAAGGACAGCACTGCCGGAGGAGAGGAAATTAAGAAAGATGATGTCAGAATTAGAAAAATGGGTAACCAGTGGAAAAGCCAGGAGAAATCAGAGGGAAAACTGCTTCTTGGGTTTGTTACAGTCATCTCAGAAGTGCCTCTCTCTGGTACAAGTCATGATTTTATCGAATTTCAACAGGTAGTGGTGCCAAGTCTGTTGCACAATAAACACTGGAGAAGAGGGTTTAGAGAATGTATCAGTCATAACTACATGACATGTTAGTGAAGCATGTTTCTTAGAGTGAGAACAAACAGTATAATTCAACTTCTAATGAAGTCAAACAACCCAAAAAGTAAAAGAGCAAAAGGAAACACACACTCTCTCTCTCTCCCATCACAAAACACATTAGCAAAATGGAGTGTTCATGATTAATTCACATTCCTTTCCGATCGTCTATCTTGCTAAAGCAGCATAAAATTCAACTCATTGTTTCTTCTCTCTGAAGATATAGGAGACATGACATCATGGCATCTCATGTAACAGTCAAACCAGAAAGCACAGCTGAGAGGTTTTGAGGTTTCCTAGCAAACATCAGGATGTCTGCAGCAATTTTACCTATTTGGTGAGAACTTCAAACTGTCTCCACAAGGAAAGGATTTATTAGACACTCTGCAAAGAGCACAGCATTTGCTGCCCCTGCTGTGTGCTGATGGACAGAAAATTCTACAACATCTATTATTTTAGGACTCAAGGCTCCTAAATTAGGCCATAAAAATGCAGAGTGGAGATCTTTACAACTATAAGGAGACTCAGGGATACGCGGAGATGGACGCCTTTGGCTGGGTAGAGAGATAATTAGAAGTTAGTGACAATTTGTACAATATACAAGGAGAGAAGAGGTTTTTCTTTCATAAAGAAGAAAGCTAAAACACTTCAAGTATACTATCCTTCTTCATAAGAGCAGGCTTTTTGAAGCTATTTCAATTAAGCCCAGCAAACTCTTCAAAATCTTTCAGATTGTTCCAGATCTCACCTGACTCTGTTCTACATTTTCATGCAAGAAAAAGTTATTTTACTTTGAAAAATCTGCATAATTAAAAACGGTACTGTCTTCTGATTGATAAAGTTTCAAGTGACAGCTTTGCAGCAAGCTGCCTCCCACACAGAAGCAATTTGTAAAAGCCTTTCAGAGTTTTATGTAACTGAAAAATCCGACTTGCTTTCACCCAGGTCCTCCTTTCCAGCACCAGTTTAAACGTGACTGCAAGGAACTGCAACAAATATACGCCTGAATATAAGATTAATTTAGATACCGATAATTGTGCCTAATTATGAGGCACCAAATGACAGCAAAGGCTTTTTCTTGTTCCTATTTTGTATTTGGAAAATTTTGAAACAATATCATATTTAAGGCCCAATTTAGCCCTAATTTTTCAAACACATCTGGACACACAACACATTTCCCATCAGCTCAAATGGGCTTGCGAGGAACTTAAGCAAGGAGAAAGAAAGAATTCATTTCACTGGGTCTGGGTGAATACAAATCTGTATTTGTTTTCTATTTTCGGTCATATAGCACATTAAACACTAGAGGGAGTACCAAAGAAAGTTGAATATTTCCCTCAGACAAAAGAGTAGTACGATCAAAATTTGAACATGACCTGTAAAGGCTTCATCTAAATCCATTTATCTCCAAAATTCTCAGAGGTCTTGAAAGCTAATAGGGATAGTACAATTACCCAGGCTAAATATAAATTTCCTGATGCCTTTTAAGAATTCTAGCTCTTAGAAAATAATCTAAAACCCAAACAAATAACCCGCATGTAGGTAACTACCTTCCCAAGCTTTAGCTTTAGGGTAAAATACAAGTAACACACTTTGCACAGCAAAAACTGAAAGCAATGCAGGTGGATCAGTTTGTCCAATATAACTCAGTAAAACTCATTTTTACTAAAAGAAAACACACTCAGTGGGTTGTTTATCTGTTTGTTCAATAAACTGATCCGGTTCTTATAACCAAATAATTGTGATATTTAAGACCAGCTACTAACATTACAAAAACGTAGCAGAAACTAAGCTAAAACATCATCTTGAGTGTACTGAAAGACAAGAGAAAAAAGGTATTAAAAAGAGCAAAATACTAAGAAAATTTGAAGACATTTCTATTTTAGTATCGTTATATATGTCTAGTAAATTATTTTAATGCTCTAAAATTATAGGCAGCTATTTCCTAAGGTTCAAAATAAGTACATCTCCAATCACCATGAACATGAATTGTCATTCACTTTGTATTTTGATTGTTCAACAGAAAAAGGCTAAAATCAGTGAAAGAGAAATCATACTTTAGATGAGACTCTTAGGACTAAAAATCAAGTCAGAAGAAGAGTTGCCTATACGTAATATTTTGCTTCATACTTTTCATTTCCTTTGTGATAAAGAATCGAAACCAAAATTCAGCGCAATTTCCAAAAAGGAAAAGAGTCAGATAATGACACAGGGAAAGCTTTAGGAAAAGACCCATCTACAAATCGTCTGATACTGAACCAAATCCACAGGACAAAGATTCTGACCTCTTAAAATAAAATTCTAGTAGTTTCCAGTTTTGGTACAGAATCAAGAAATCAGAGACTCATAGAATAACTTCCTCTGTAAGATCTCTGCAGGCCTCTGGTCCAAACACCTGCTCAAAACAGAGCCAGCTTCAAAGCCAGATCAAGTCACTCAAGGCCTCATCCCCTTCCTCACTTCCCAGAGCATTTTAAATGTTTTAAATACTATTATCCCGCGCTCACTGCAGCCAGGGCTGTCACTGATCTGCACATCCCCAGCCAGTTCCTTCTCATTCTTCACTAGCGGATCCAGCAGAGCACTGCCGCTAAGGAACTGGAGAGGGACTTTTTACACGGGCATGTAGTGATAGGACAAGGGGTAATGGCTGCAAACTGGAAGAGGGGAGATTTAAATTAGATATCGGGCAGAAATTGTTTGCTGTGAGGGCGGTGAGCCCCTGGCCCAGGTTGCCCAGAGAAGCTGTGGCTGCCCCATCCCTGGAGGGGTTCAAGGCCAGGTTGGACGGGGCTTGGAGCAACCTGGGCTGGTGGGAGGTGTCCCTGCCCAGGGCAGGGGGTGGCACTGGGTGGGCTTTAAGGCCTCTTCCAACCTAAACCATTCTACAATTCAATGATTCTATGAACTCATCCAGGGGGCACATCAATAAATTGTCCCTAACACTCTCCAGAGATCTCCTACATTGCTTCCACCCTAACCAGTTGTCATGGTTTGGGCCGGGTTGGCCAATAACAAGATGAGAGATGCTCTCCCTCACCTCTTACTCCAAGGAGAGGGAGAGATAAAGAGATTTATGAGTTTAGAAAAAACTAAACTAATGAAATATTAATAATAAAATAAAGAAGGAAATAATGAAATAGTTACAATATACACAAATATGCACAAAACCATATCAAGCTCCCAGGGAGATGTCACTGGCAGACAGTGGAGAAGTTCCAGACTGGACTCAGTGACAAATGGGAACCGGAGCACACTGACCAGGATCAAAGGCAGATGAGGTCCTCCTCAGACACCAGCCACTTAAGAAAGAGAGCCACTGAAGAAGCAGTCCATTCAAGAAGAGCCAACCTGACCCCTTTGGTCACTCAGCTTTTATACTGAGCATGGCAGATGGGATGGAACACCCCATTGGTCAGTTGTCCCCTCCTCCCCACAGGTGCGACCCCTCCACAGGGCAAACACCCACGTCAGCTGGCCCTGGTTGCCACAGCAATGACTGTGAGCAAGAGCCTCTCTGCCTGAACAGAACGTTGGCTCTGCTCTACCCCAAACCAGGGCACCAGTTTTCCTTACAGCAGATGGTTTAAGTCCCCTGTGGGAATGATGAGGCTTCCTCCAGCTTTTTGAAGAAACCTTGGTCCATCTGTACCTCTGCACTGTATGCCTCCCATGCTGCGTACTCCACCAGCTTCTCCAGTTCTCCTGTCCCAGACCCTCTCAGCCAGCCCAGCGCCGCCTCCCCAGCACAGCTCTGAGCACGAGCTGCACCTTTGACCATAAACTCCCTGTCTTCATCTCAAACTTCATTCCCTAAACACTTCAAATACCCTGTTAATACACAAATTCATTGTCAAAATGGAAGATGACAGCTTTGTTTCATATTGGTTTCCTGCCCTTATGCAAAGAAAACATCAGCCAATTAGCTGTGCCCCGTGCTTGCGCTTCTGAAGACTTTTCAGTTTCATACAGAAAATGACAGCAGCCTGAATGATGAGGTAAAAATGCTCAAGACAGCAAACCCAGCACACCCTTCGCCAGGCACTTTTGAATGACTTGATTTCTACAGTCAGTCGACTTTTCTCTTTTGTTCCAGCTCTGTTGTGATCTTTCAACATCCCAGTATTACTTAATTCAGGAGTTTGTCAGACAAAAGAGATATTTTTTTAGAGGAGGTTTTCATTTATGAGCGATTTGTTCTTGCTGGGGAGTATTCTTAACAGCAAATCTATATTAATTTTTAATATGGCGTTAATATCTCAGAGCATTATATACTTACTTTATGTCTATTTTTTGCCAGTTACTTGCAATTGGAACTTGTTTTTTTAACCAGCCCAGTAAAACAGGAAGCAACCCCTCACCCTCCGTATCTTTATAGAGTCCAAATTCCCTTACACCAGAGAGAGAAGGAGGAATTTTGACTCTCGTCCTGTACAATTTTGCTGCAAACTTTGTTGTGTGTGACTGCTTCAGAGAGTGAATGTGGAAAAAGAAAATATTTGTATCGTAGTAATGGTCTCATCTATCTGTAGCACTTGACACCACAGCTGCCAGCTGTACGGATAAATATCATGTTGCAGATAGATTGTGTCTGCAAAGCAGCGAAAATGGAATGTTAATTTAGGCTCAGCCGTGCTAAAACCAGGGAGGGCTCCGAGCATGCTTGGGGTAAACAAGGTCTCCACAAAAGCCTGTGCCTTGCACTCAGCCAAGGGCCTTCTAAAAATTCTTTAAATTACTAATTTCTCTAACTAGTTGGAGTACTGAGTCTAACAGCTATTAGAGAGAAGCACACATACAGAGAGATCAAGAGAATCGCTCTTAGAAAATCCTTTTCACAATTTTTTCCAAGTTCCCCGTGTGCAAGCACGGGGCACAGCTAATTGGCTGATGTTTTCCAAGATCCCTTTTGGCATCCCCTTTCTTGCTGGCTTGTCCTTTACAGTTTCCCAAAATGTACTCTTTGTCCTCATCCATCTTCTTTATTTCCTCAGAGATGAGGTTCTGCCACAGAGGGGATGCCCATCCTCATTACCTGACACCTCACAACACTTAGAATCATAGAATCATAGAATGTGTTGGGTTGGAAGGGATCTCTAAAGGCCATCTGGTCCAACCCCCCTGCAGTCAGCAGGGACACCTTTAACCAGATCAGGTTGCTCAGAGCCTCATCAAGCCCGGCCTTGAATGTCTCCAGGGATGGGGCGTCCACCACCTCTCTGGGCAGCCTGGGCCAGTGTCTCACCACCCTCAGTGTGAAGAACTTCATCCTAATGGCTAATCTAACCCTGCCCTGCTCTAGTTTAAACCATTGCCCCTCGTCCTACGGCTACATGCCCTCGCAAACAGCCCCTCCCCAGCTTTCTTGTAGGCCCCCTTCAGGTACTGAAAGGCCACTATAAGGTCTCCCCGGAGCCTTCTCTTCTCCAGGCTGCTGCTGGAGGAACTTACGTTGCTGTTCCTCTGCAGCCTCAGCATTCCTCATTCTACCACAGAGAGGGAAGGACCAGTGTTCAGCTTGCAGCAACCCATGCCAAGGCTGGGACCAGCATATCACGGCAGTGAAGTTTGCACCAGGACCTACTGGTGCTCACCAGAGAGCCGACCACTGGCAAGCTCAGCATCATCAGTGCCTGCCCACAACAGCACCCTGGCATATACTTCCAGCATTGCCTCCACCATGGATTGCCTGCTGGATCCCAAACATGACCTACTATTTTTCCACCTACTGTTGTAGCTTTCAAAGCCAAAGCCATGTTTGAAACCTTTTCCTTTTCTTCTAGCCTAAGTGAAGGTACTTTCCATCTATCCAGCTGCCTGCCCATCCATTTGTGTGATTACAGGGACAGACCAAAGGTAGTATCTACCATACCTAACGACTAGAACTTCATTGCTGTCTTCTGAGCGTGATACAGCCAGCCCAGCACTGTTTTTGTTGGATTCATGCATGCGAGCAACTTTCTGTGGCTTAATGAACCAATGCATATCACTCAAACCAAAGTAAGTCCCTGCATTGGTTCTTGGCCAAACAGAAGGTAAAGTGCAGTAATGGGTTAAACTGCAGTAACATAATTAGGTATCTAAGCCCTCAGAAGTCATAACAATTATTCCAAATTAAGATAAAAATAAGAGGGAAAAATACTTACTCAACAGCTCCAAAAAGAAACCTACTGTCAAAATGGACTACTGATGTCATCCTGACACCCAGCATCTAGAGGAAAGAAAATTGAAAAAAAAAAAGAAAAGTCAGCTCAACTTCAGTATTTTAACTGCTTATGCTTCTCAACTGTTCTGAGCCATTGTACTTGAAGAACTTTCTGCTCTTCAAGTGGCCGGACTTTGCTCTCCCTGAATAGCATCTCCTATTGCACTTTCAGGCACAGAAGGCTAGACCAAGACAGACACTGGCCTGTTCCAGTAGGTCATTTCTTACGTTCTTGTCTGTTTTCATACACAAAACTAAAGCAACCGTTATGGAATATGCAGACAGAGAAAGCACTCAGGTTAGGGCAGGTTCCAGTACACTACTGCAGACCATTACAGCAAAAACAATCGGACTTCCCTTGCTGTCCTCCAGACTCTGCCACCGATCTGCCGCACTTCCTTATGCAAACCCTTTTCCATCTGTGATTTCATCAAGATAGGTAAAATTGCCTCCCACCTTCAATGAGAAGCTCCCAGATGCTTCTCAAAACCTTGTCTTCGTCAAACAAGCTTGCAAACTCGTTGACTTCATCCACCTGAGGCCAGGTGCTTAACTGAGATGCTCATGTGGAAAGGCAACTTATTCTAGCGTAAATGAGCTAATTTTAATTTTTGGTAAGTTCCTAGACTGCAAGGACTAAATTAGGCTATACGGACCTCTGGAATTATTCATTTGCCTTCACAGAAGGAGTCAGGACCAAAACCACGATGAACTTATGCTTTTCATAAGTGCTGTGGGCTAGATGAGATGAATATGGTTAGGTTGTATAAAACACTTGGTTGAGGTGGGCTCTGAAGAGCATTGGGGTATCTGGGCGCTAGAACATGGCAAGAAATTAGAAGAAATATCCAAAGCACAAAAAATAAAGCAGAAGCAAGGAAGAAGAGGAAGAAAGAGCATTGAACTGAGCAATGAGGACAGGAGCGAGTCCTCCTAAAAGGACTGTTGTGGTACTACAGTCCTTTCTGTTATCTTTGCCGTTTTTAAATCTCTTCTGTCAAGCCAAGTAACGAAAGAGACTTTGCTCTCAGGTTATAGACAGTGAATATCCCTGTTGTCAGTCAACTGTTACAGAACTTGAGCGAAGCAGTGTTAATTATCTAATATCTAGGCACTTTTTCTACTTCATAGTAATTTTCCATCCTATTAGTTTTTATATCAGAAGCCGTGCAGAACTGACTCTATTTATCTTTGGCACACTGGTATAGTTAGAGTTTCTTAAAATGCGGGCCTGAATAAAATCTTAATATCCCTGTTAATTTGTCACCGATCTGAAAACTGAACTTGAAATAGTTTGCAGAGTCTCTTCCACACAGGTCTTTTGTTTTAATTGATTTTTTCTTTTTCCCACAGGAAAGCTAATTTAGTATGACTTGCCAGTAGTAAAATTGAAATTCTTTGGCTAATTAATTTTTGTACCTGAAACTGAATATAGCTGACATTTTTTTCCCCCCAGTTTTTAATACCTCCCTCTCAAAAATTCAATCCTTGGCATATGAAACCAAAGGAGAGTTAGAAAAGTTTTCAGGAATTAGAAAACTTTCCTGGAATTAGAAGGTTTAACAGGGATTACTTTATAGGGATATAAAAGTTTTTCATCTCTACAGAGCCAAAAGCTAAAATACATGGAAAGTCTGGAGCCAGCACGGGCTTCCATTACAGAAAAGTTGCATGGTGAGACAGGAACCCGTGAACTTTTCAACCTCACTTCGACCAGTATGAACCAGGAGAAACGTTAAAACTAATTTTCACAGGCAGAGATGAGATACATCGTACGATTAGGTAAATCCGTAAAAGCTAAAATGAACAACTTTTGTGTAGTTACACCATAAAGGCGTAGATTTCACAGAAGGAATACTACTGGAGGTGAACATGGCTTCAAGCATCAGGACTCTTGTTGAACTTAGGCTTTTCTACTAAAATGTTTGTGTTGCATCAGGTTGAGCCTCAGACATTTCTCTGCTGTTTTCTTTGATCTCCAACTTTCTATCTAAATACTGCCACGCCTTTAACACTCCAAAATCACCCAATCTTTCACACTAATGCTTACAGAGATTTCCAACCATTCTACATCTTTTAGCAAATGTTCCTCACTTTGGATTTTTGCCTAGCTGATAGAATGATCTCTTACTGACTTGTATCTGCCGATGGCAGAGTTAAGATCAACTCCGGTAATTGCAGCAAAACCTGTTAATAAATTTAAGCCACTTACATTACGCATGCAAATGCTTCTATGCGATGCCCAGAATACATAAGAGGTCACATTTCATGGCCGGGTGGGACATGGCACTTCTTCAGCAGCACAACGGGGCAGGGCTGAAGGCTGTCTCCCACCACGCGGGACTCCCCGCTGCGCGCCCAGCAGAATTTGCCTCCCCGCCCTTGTTTTGCTTTCCTTAATACACCGTGAAGACCCTACCAGGGCAATACGGGGAGATGATATACCCCAAGGCAGAAGGTAATGCACGCCGTTTCACCACATCTCCAGCTGTGCCGTGTCCCTCATCAACGGATGCTCCCAATAAGCTGCAGAACAGTTGTTTTCTTTCTCACGCACAGTTCTGGAAGCAGAAAAATCACTGGTTTTTCTGTTCTCTTTCCCTTTTCCCTTGTACATCTTTCTACACCACTGGAGATCTGGCTGAAAGCTTTCAAAGGATTAATTTGAGACTCTGGAAGAGACAAAGAAGCACCTGCTGAACGCGTGACGGCGATGCTGTGCGGCATATTGGCTTGTTCCACTGCTTCTTGATGGCTTTCTGACCAGTCCCACCGTCATCCTGCAGGTTTTGAGAGTACTTGTGGAAAACTCTACCCTGCGAAATGCACACATTTAACACAGCACTGGTCAGACACCAAAGTCATTTGTGTACAAATATCCACAGATTTACAAGGCTAAAAGTTTCAGCTGCATATTTAATGAAGCATCGCTACATATTTC
Source organism: Larus michahellis (assembly GCF_964199755.1). Taxonomy (NCBI): domain Eukaryota; kingdom Metazoa; phylum Chordata; class Aves; order Charadriiformes; family Laridae; genus Larus; species Larus michahellis. The sequence goes on from NC_133902.1 coordinate 57,475,962, forward strand.
AACCTTTCGAACCCTCACAAATGAGGGCCAGCCCTCAGGACTGCTGCGATGCAGGTGGGCTAGCTCGGTTTTACTGTGTGAGTCAAAGAAATTCCTCCTTGAGACACTTGTCACTTTGGAGAAGACTCTCCGGAGCCGCCTCTCCAACCCAACCGCAGCAGCCGGGGAGGTGACGCCAACAAGAGGTGACAGCAACACCCTTCCCAGGCCTGCTTACCTTGAAATGCTCAATTAAAGAAAGAGCAGGTGTCTGGTATGTCTAGGCTTGCAGTTGCTTCAGATACGCAGGGAAATGTCAGCACTCCACTCGCACTGATCTGGTTTTGGCGAGCAATACAAGTTGGGAAGGAGAGAGCGGTCCTGTACGTGCCCGAACATCCATCACCCGCAAAGCGCAGCTTTCCCCTTCATCTCACCCTCCTTTGAAGGCTTCTTTTCTCTGTCCCACAACCCAAGTAGGGACCCCAAGCATTCCCATAAACCAGCGCTGATTCCCAGACTCACCAAACTCACTTTTTAACCTTGTTCCCCAGTTTGGGAGCTCTGCTGGTGCATTTCAATGCGTACATGGCAAACATACAAAGAATGATATTTATGCAACCCAGGGTGTTTGAAGCAGCCACAGATAAATATGACTTCTTCAACTCAGCATTTTAAAATTATCTTTTCACATGTGCATATTTGAAGGAAAGAAATGCCACGTTTTATTAGTGCGAGCTGTATGGGAAACTCATTGGTTGCTACTGTAAGCGTGCCTTGCAACCAATAAAGCACTTCGTCAGTTGTACTTTCATATGAAACATTCACCCATAAATTATCATCTTTTTCAATCATCGTGTCTATAGTAGAAAACACCTTTCTGAAGCTAAGTGGTACCATAAGTGCAGTACTGTGTGAAATAATTAAATTTACACTTATTAAATTAATCTGAATTCACAATACATCAATGTCCTGGCCAAAAGACATCTTTCAAGACATGACACAAAAGACAAATATTTAATCAAAACGGGAAGGAAAGTTTTGGAGTTGTTTTTTCTTCTAATTAATGACCTCTCAAACACCAGGAGGACCTCGCAGGAACTGAGAGCTCGGGCTGGCGCAGATGCATTACAATAACCGCGGCTGCTCTCCTGGATTCTGTTTTGAAAACAGACTTTTGGCAAAACATTAATATTTTTGAATCCCGCATAACTGAACAGAAGCACGTTTTATGTTGCATACTGTAGGTCTTTTTACTTCAATCTAAAGGTGGCTTTGTCTTAGAGAGAGATTTAGTTTTCAAGAGACATTCATCAAGCGGTACGTCATCTGTCAGGCATAAATCAGCTAACCTCTGCTGAGTAATTTTTTTTTAATTACTTGAAAAGCAAAGCCTTTAGAGGTATACGTGCGACTTTCTTTTTGTTTTTTAATAAGACGCGATTTTGCTATTTATGTTTTTACCTTGGTCAGAAGCCTGGTGGTTTGTACATGTGGTTTTGGACCTTATAAATAATCAGTAATAAATAGTTAGATGCCTATAATTCAAGGATAGCAGAGGATCCTGGCACTGCTATGCCTGAGCAGTATTTTAAAACGCAGCAGAGCCATACTTCTGTTATTTTCCGACCTGCAAGGGGAAGAAGTGACACCTAAGGCTATGTCTACATTATTTATACCACTTTGATAGATTAAATCTTAACCACAAGGATGAGCTTTTAAAACATGCCCGAAAATGTTTAAAGATTCCACAGGTGCTCTTCCTGAGTGCAAACAAAGGCTCCTCTTTGTAGTACGAAAACAAAATTAAAATGTTACAAAGTCCTGGGAGCTATAGTTTCTGCTTAAAACAAATCCTTGACTGGACATGTTGGATTTATTTATTTTTAACTAACATATTTTTGGAACTCACCAGAGTAATATCTCTCTCTCTCTCTCTCTCTCCCTATATACATATATATGGGGCGGGCATGTGTGTCTATATACATGTACATATATGTATGTATAACTGGATGTATATATGTACATATATTTGCAAAAAACTTCCCATGGTTCACTCAAACTATTTGCTCTGACATCTTTTTTCTCTCCATGCGATAGTCCTTGAGGACACTAGATTCTAAAAATATTTACTTTTTCAGCAACATTCTCTGCACTTAGTAACAGCCACTGTAGATAACGATACTAAAAACCTTCACTAATAATTCATTAATCCTGGTACATTTAGTTTAATTATTATGTGTGCAGGATTGTGAAAACAAACTTCACGCTCTTAGCTGAACCTCTCTGGTCCAGAAAAACACAGAAGATAATTTCATTTGAGATCTCTCATACCAATTATTTGTGCAAATTTCAGTTTCCCAGCCATACTTGGCATTAGCAAAGACTCAACAGTATTACTATATGAAGAAAATACTTTAAAAATATCATCAAATACAACTCAAGAGTGAATATACAGCACAGAGCTACCCAGGCAGCATTTTTTAAATTCATTTCTATATGTCTAAAAACTGTGTGCGCCCCCCACCCCATATCCTTCATTCTGGAAGGAATTCAGTACTGGAGGAAAGGCTCCAGTGAACGTATTCTACCATCATAAAACTCCTCATCTAAATTATCATAGATGTCCCACATCGTTAGAGATCGTGACAACACAACATGCTGCCTTCTGATTTAATGGCTTTTAAATTTTTTGTCAAATCATTAATGAATTACCTTTCTCTGACAGCATTAGCTTACACTGTAAAACCTCTGCAGACACCGAGTTTCTTGAAATATAGCTGGAAACAAAGTAAATCAGTCCATTTGAAATTTCAGGACATTTCATTTGCTGTCAAAAATATGTAAAATAAGAAATGAGATGTGGTGAGGTCCTTGTGTACGACTGTGAAGCTAACAGATAGATGAACATGAACGTCTCTGAAATTTGATTCACTGAAATATATTTCTTAAGTATTGCTGACTTTATTTGTACATGTGGGGATTTGAGTCAAAGTGGCAAAAATGGTTATGATTACCTTATAAATATGTAGAGTAATTAGCAGGAGCACAACTTCTGCCATTTATGACCACGGACTACAGCAAGCAATGCAGAATGCAACGATTTAGTAACAACTTTATATATTGTGAACTTGCGTTGGCTCTTCAGAATATAAAATTTTCTAATTACCTTGAATGTATCATACATTCATGCCGTGGCGAGGGGTGGGTCGCTCTCTTCTCCCAAGTAACCAGTGATAGGATGACAGAAAATAGCCTCAAGTTGCGCCAGGGGAGGTTTAGATTAGATTTAGGAAAAATTTCTTCAGGGAAAGGGTTGTTAAGCCCTGGAACAGGCTGCCCAGGGCAGTGGTGGAGTCGCCATCCCTGGAGGTGTTTAAAAGATGGGTAGACGTGGCACCTAAGGACATGGTTTAGTGGTGGACTTGGCAGCGTGAGGTTTACAGTTGGGCTCAATGATCTTAAAGGTCTTTTACAACCTAAATGATTCGACGATTCTATGATTCTATTCTGTAAGAGAGAGCACGGGAAGTGACACAAATTCCACCACTACAAATTGCTCTGGAATCTTCCTGCCAAATCTCAAGCCCAGTTTTAACAGAAAAATATCAACAAAACATTAAGCTTTGGTGGGTTTTTTTTTAATAAATTATAGCTACTATACCACTGACATTGATTTTGTTTCTTATTCTTAGGCTATTTAATCATTTCCAAATTTGGAGGCAAACCAGAATTAAACAATTGAAAACCTATAAACCATATCTGAATCTGCGAATAGAGCTAGAACAGTTTTAAACAAATTATCTGTTAAGTAGCTCCACAGATTACAATGGTATTAATGGCGCACAGTTTGGTCCCTGGATTTGCAACTGAAGAAAGATACTGAGTTCCATTACAGTCAATAAAAGCTCAAGTAGAAGGAAGATCAGAAAATGTTCTTTATTCTGATTGCTGTAACCTAAGGATGATCACTGCCTTCTCTTTCCTTATGCCTCCATGACAAAGAACAAAAGGCCAGAATTTTAGGACTCATTTCAGCATAAAATTGCTTTAAAATGTGCTTTCTGAAATAGATTTCTTCTTTCTAATTCCCAAGGAGTTCATAACTGTATTTTTAGAAAGGCAATTTGGAATTTAACAAATACAGACACTTGGAAATGTCTTTGTGCTTTCTGACTTTCACAAAAAGACATTAAGGTCATTTTTTTTTTTTTATTTTTTTTTCAAAAGTGGAGAATACTTCTGAGTGGTCGTAACCATGGCTACCAAGTTCAGAACCAAATACAACTGCTGAAATTGGAACCCAGCAAGATGTATATAATGCACATGATTTGATCCACAATAATTGTGACTCAGAATTATGGAAAATCTTCCAATAGCTATTCCCAACTAGGGAAGAGGAGAGACCTACACTGCACCAAATTCATTAAGGGATCTGGTAGCCCATTTTGTAACGTCCCCTCCAACATTACTATCACCCCACCCCTACTTCTTCTTTGATTTGAGGCTTCCCTGACCTGTCCTACAGCCTAAAGCCTTTAGTTTTGTCATCAGCTTGTTCTCCCCTCAACAGAGGGACTGCGAACTTCAGGAACCCAGAATCTGGTTCACTCAGTTCAAACTAAGTAAGTAGAAATGACAAAATCGGATGTCAACAGATTTACTTAGGGAAAAAGGTACATTGCCCTTTTACATGCTTTGTTCAATCAGCTTTCCTCTTATTTCACGAAGATTTTTCTGTTACAGAATTCCAGACTCTTCAGAGTATGAGAAAGACTGAGACTTAAAGGGCTAATGAGGTGAGTTGACAGGTATATCCAATTTCAAAGAGTGATGATGTTGTTTTAAATATTTAACGCACTGAAAAACATATGGAAAGAAAAATAATGTGAAGTTGGCTTTTGCACCATAACACCATATTTTCTGTATCTTTCTATGTTGCAGCCACATTATACAGAACTGCAAAAAAGAAGATGGCAGATTTCAAATCAGTTATCATGGTGCCATCAGCTTTAAAAAAATTTAATCTTTTTTCCTATTTTTTTCATTCTCCCAGTGCAATCAATAAACAAGCCATGGCTATCAATCTCCACGCTATGGAGCAATATTTTCTTTTCAATCTGATAGCTTCACATGATGAATTATAGTCATTAGAAAGCATGATAGTGTGTTACTGTAGCTTCGGCACATTTGGAAGTGTTGCTGGCAGAATAAAGTGGGAGGGTTCGCTTATTATTATTATCTGCATTTGAGATGTAAATATTACCTCGAGTACGCACCACCCTTGATAGCCCATCAGAGCCAAATCGTCCCAACATTTCAAATGACATTTCAATGTTATTTCCCCAATAAATGTTTTTTTACTTGCAACATTCGCATGTGGGTTTATGTTCAAACGTTTGGATAGGTAACGGTTTCTGTTAGAAAAATGTGGAAAAAACATAATAATCTGAAGCATTTATCTGCATCCAGGTACGTTAACATGTCCACAAAGACGGGACCATGACTGCAAAGCAAATTGTAACTAGGCACCTCTGAGTTAGAAAGCCAGACGAAGAATACTTTTAGTAAATAATTATGCACGTAGCGTAATCAAAGTCATCTCAGCAACGTGGAGCTCCTGCGTTATGCAGCTTAACAAGCTGCCAGAAGTCTGAACTGAACTAGTAAAAGTGACTCTCTGCCAGCAAAACAGAACAGCTTTACCATCTTTGAGACCTTTCTCCTCAATCTTTTCTACGTAAAAGCTTTTTTGCTCCTGCACTTGTAGCAGCCAACATAAAAGCGAAGCATCTTCACATGGATTGAGGGACGAGGAATTAAAATAGGTCTCTCCAATGCCTTTAATGTCACAAAAAAAACGCCCTGACAGGAGGCACGCTCGGAGGACAGACAGTGGAAATGGGTTTTGCGGCTGCCAGTTGGCTCTCTGGAGCTGAGGGATCGGCAGGGGGGAGAGGGGAGGAGGGAGGGGAGCGGCCGGACCCAGGGAGCTGGGGAGCAGAGAGGGATAAAAGCCCCAGGATAGAGCCTGGGAGAAAATTTAGTGAAGGCACAAGAAGTGGAGAAAATGAGGGAAGGGAAAGCAAGCTCCCCATCCTCCCTTTCAGTTATGAGACGTCGGAGCTGAGATTAGAGCTCCATTAGAAGAAAAAGCCTCCACTGCCAAACTTAATGGGCTTCCAATCCGAGACATCTCTGGACACCATGTTGTGCTCCTGGATCTGCTAATAAATCACATGTCCAAAGATGCTGTAGGTGACAGCTACAAAGCCTGAGCACAGGCTCCTTAGACAGCGCTTACACAATTATTTTTGTCTTCTGTTGCATGATCTGCAGTGAACCTCGAAAAAAATCCAGGAACATCTCAAAACAGAGGAAGAAGTTGAACTTTAAAAAAAAAAAAAACCACAACAAAACTAAAACAAAATAGGATAGGAAAGAAACATACGTTATAAATTTGCACTGAAAAGAATGAGGAGGCCATGGCTACTTACAGGAACGCAGAGGAATATTTTCTACCTGGGAGGGGATCCAGGATTGCCACTGAAAGATGGATCAGTCACCCCCAAACACAGCCCAGGTGGGATTTCAGAAACAAGCAAAGGAGCAGCTTCCGTCAAATTAACTCAGACTGAATTTTTTCTCTTGTAAAATCTTGCAACAAACAAGAGCTTCGAAACTGTCCCCTACTTTTTTGCTAAGGTTTGTTAAATACAGTTGCACCTTGCTCTGGTCTAAACCCTGTCCGGTGTTGGCACCCAGAGTAAAGGGGTCAAAATAAGCCAGATTCAAATGCGGTCCTTTTGCAGAGAAAAACGTCCTTGTGGAAGCAGGAGCTGTGTTCAAAGGGACCGGCTTCCTGGGAATGTCGGGGGAGCCCGAATGGGCCGTAACCTGCTAGTTTGCAAGGGTTTATCCAGAAGAGCTGATTTTGGGGGAAACTTCCCACAGGCTAGAGCAAACAAGCACCGTGCCCAAATGAACGGCGAGCAAAAAATCACTTCTTATCTCCAGGTGAACCTCTGTGGCACCACAAACCTTTTAGCAGTGTAGAAGTATTTATTTGAAGCATTAATGGAGTGTCCCAAATGAGCGTTCAGAGTGTTACGTATCAGTATTGTAACTTAAGATAATTTTTTTGAACACAAATAATAAAGAAATGTTCATTGAATTGATTTTAGCCAATTGACTGTAATTCTTCCAAAAGTGACTTTCAAATGTCTATCTGCTAGTCAAAAGAATGAGAATAAAGCCTCATTGTTTCAATTAATTGCAATATGCAAGATAAGATCTAAATATTCATAAATTTCAAGTGTGTCCTTATCTGAAAAGAAAACATCTGGCATAATAAATTCCGAAGTAAGCATTGGGGCTTTCAGTCTTCTTTAAAATAGGTTACGTTATAACCGACCTACCTTATACCAGCAGGTTATACGATAAGCTATCAGTGGGGTATATCAGAGCCAATAGGTGATACTATAACCTACTGTAAATTAAAAAAAAATAAAAAATTTTGGTAGTACAAGGAAAAGTATTTGCAAATATAGTTTTTACATCCTTACATAATGGATAACTAATATCTACATGACATCATATATTCACAAAAAGCCTCCTGCACCTACAAAAGCCAACCGCCTTTACCCGTCTATGTATAAAAAGACGCTTAATACGTCCATCGCATTTGCGTTCCCTGACACCAGTAGGAGCCAGACTAGGACAGACTACAGATCTCAGCACAGAACTGCAACGCTTTGTACTTTCCTATCTAGTTCAACAAGCAACTAGTTAGAAAGCTAGAAATAACACAGCATCTGTCAGCCATTGCGATAGTCTCATCTCCTTTTTTTTCCTCTCTATTTTCCAGCTAGATGCAATGACCCACCTGCCTGGCCCTACTCCAGCTCTGGGCGCTTCTTCTCAATCGTCTGCCCCCAACGCCGAAGGTTTCTATAACAAGCATAGCAGAAGCACCTTCAACCCTGATACAGGCCGATATTAAGATCACTCCTGTTCAAGAACCTTTCTGCATTCACGCAGCAACGGATCTAAGCCTATTGCACATTTTTTTCATTACATGCAAGCTGCCATCTTGTAAGGAAGAAGGAATAAACATATGGATACGAAATATGTTGGAATAATCACTTTCTGCACTGATACTTGACTGTCTGTGTAGACATCAGAGAACACATAATATCTAGCTTTCTACATGTTGTGTTATTTCACACCGCCTCCCATTTCACACAGAAAAGGCATTTGACTTCGTCTAATACAAGCTCCATCTCTCATAGGTTTACCACCAAGAAGAATCCAACTCTCTAAAGTAGTCCTATTCATTTCAGCAAAAATATTGTAAATTTAAGGTATGAAATGTTAAAAGAGCATCAACATCGCAATGGCTAATGAAGATAAAGGTCACGTAACTTGCTTGAGCTCACTATTTTTTCAAGGGATGAAGAAAAAAATGGGTCCAGCGTGCAGCAGCTAAAAAGCTGTTTACTACTTGCGCATTTAAGGCTTGCACCGTTCAGACTGAGAATTATACAAATTTAGAAAATGTACTAACAGAATTTTATTAGATGCCACAAAAACATTGAATAACTAAGCACAACATTTAAAAAACTCATTTTGCGTGTCAAAGATGACATGGAGCCAATTAAACATGAAACAACAATGCAGAGATTTATATCCCACATGATTCAGGTATTTAGACAAGAAGGAATTTGGGGAGAGAGGGGAGAAGTAAGTGAGGAGCAGAGACATTGCTCTGTCTGTTCTCCTATGTGATTAATAAGCAAATTATGTATCATCACTTCTCCAACATTTCAGGAGCGTATCTGGTCTTTTGGGGAATCTATCTTAGTATGCCAAGTAGCTGCCAAGACTTCCACACCCTCCATGCAGATGATTAAACTGGTCAAAATATTGTTATGTGAAAAATGAGTAAGTCAGAGGATAATGAATCTCTGGATTTTGAGTCGTCTGAAAAACCTTTAGAAGAAATTTGGCAGCGTGGAACACGCTCAGGATGAGACGGAGCAGAGGAGAAGAGAGGCACTCAAAAAAACGTCCCGCACCGTGGTGCTCAGAGGTTTGTACCACTTTGTAGCTTGAACGTGCTCTGTTTTCTTCCTGTTTATTTTGTCTCCATTGAACAAATGTGGATATGAAGTGACGAAACAACGAATCTTTTTATAAAAACCTACCCCTGCAACTGAGTGAGCTGACCAGTTTCATGCCACCTAGCCACCACCAAGAGTTTGCATCTGCACTTGCTGTGCACCTTGTCTGGAAGGAGAACGTCAAGAATTTTAGTCCCCGTTCTTCCCATGCCGCATGGTCCAAGCATGGCCCATCCACTTCACCGCTCGCCTCACCTTTTCTCACACAAAAAATGGACAAGGTCTGCTGGCATCACAAGGATCTTGCTTTAATTAATTACCTCTTCTTGCAGCAGAGTGTTCAGCTCGCAATGCTATTATTATTATTGAAGTACAGATCCTCCACGCTAATGAGTATCCTGGAAACATACGCAACCAAATGGCTGGATATAGGAGATACTTAACATCGTCAGATGTTTTAATGAAAAATATAAAAGTTTTGAGTCATACTTTGACCTGGGTGTGCTTTCATTAATTAGAGCAAAGTATTGTCAAAGCCATGGAGGCGTGCAGCAGGAGCTCAGCTCTCAATCTGATGCTCCTCATAGCACAGGGATGGCCACAGCCAACGTCTGCAGCGCCGCTAAGCAAATAATTTCAATATTCATGGGCAATACTTTCAAGTATTTTCATTTTTTCAAGTCTCCTCCTTCTCAAACCAATTAACCCTCTTTCTCGAGAGTCAAGCCGAGCTTGGTCATTTATCCATAACTTGAAAATAGATGCAAAAAATTCACCTGTTTCCCTTTTGTATTTGGAAGAGCATTCCCCAGGACCGCTCTGTCTTTACAGAGGATGTAAAAGCAACAAATCTTCCCGAACGCGGAGTTACCGGAAACGCATTTTGATCTGTAAATACTATCCTTAAAAACAAAATCCTCCAAACCTACATTTATAGGCTTATTTTCATGATGACAGTTTCGCTACATTTGTTGAATTGTAAACCATGTAAAGCTCAGCAATAAAACGTCTGCAATCTGTAGCGGTAATGGGAGGCATGTCTCATAAACAAGATAAGTTGTTTCTTGCCAATATTGTTACACTTCATAAATACGAACTCAAGTCTGTTTTGCGTTTCCTAGATCAGTAGCAGACTTTTATTTTAATTAAACACAACATATAAAATATTCATTTAAAAAACAAACATCATTGTTTTAAAGACATTATGCTAAATTAAATTACAGTGCTTCTGCCATAAAGTTCTTGCACAAAAGAACACTTTTGAATTCTGAGTGGATTGAGACAGCACAAGTGTCCCTCAAAAACCTATAGTAGGAAGATGGTAGCTGCCCTACGAATAAATAAACTATTTATATTTCCTGATAATGTAAGTGCTTATATGAACTCATTCCAATTTCCAAAGACTACTCATTTCAGCTGTGGTTGTAATTAAGAAACTATATCACATGGCAGCAAGGAAGATCCTGCCAGTCCCAGCAGAACCACTAAGTGTTTCACTTCACGCTGACATAATTTATAGTCTCACTTCATTAGGCTAATGCTGGATATCTCTGATAGAGCCGTCTTTGACAGTCTGTACCCAAAAGTACTTCAGTTTTTGAAAGCTACCCTTTTGAGTATAGATTGACCAGGATCCCGGAATACGCTCACAATAGATAACAGCTAGAGCTCTATTCAATAAAAATGCTATTTCTGGTTTAGTACCACAAATCCAGCTTCTGGATTTAGCATGGAATCCAAACACACTTCTTCTGACATGAGCCTCAGAGATGGTATAAATTACAAAAATGAAGTTTTTAAATTGTCAGTGAAGAGGAATTTTAGGAATTGAGAAGAAACTAGGCAGAAACAGCTGAATACCGATTTGCGCTATAGAACCAACAACTCATCACCGTGACCTGGCAGCTATCTACAAAAAAGTTTCTACAAAACTTGGCCAGCATGGAAAAAAGTATCGCTCAGTTGTAAAACTACCAAAACAGCCAGCACCGGGAATTCACTGTGCCAGAGGAATAGGCAGGCATTCCCTTCAGAAACTTCTTAGCTGGTAGCAATAGCTTGGTCACATCACATCACCCTTCTGTGCCTTTAAATAAAAAGTTTTTAAATAACTGTGATTTAAAATAACTCAGTTCTGGCTTTCAGTGTTACACATTATGATATTGACTTGTTTATTACTAAAGCCATTTAAACAGATTCCAGAAAGTAGACTTGGGCTGTCAACATCTGTACCGAATTCATCATTTTCTCAGGTCACTGCCTGAAGTGACACTGCAAAACAGACCAGTAGCCAGAGCTTGTTCCACACTGGACGATGCTGATTTAATTCCATCCTTCTACTCCAGGAGGAAACTGGAAGGAAAAGGATAGGCAAGAAGAAGCATTCATGTACTGCCAAAATTTCAGGCTTCCATGGAATTTCAGGAGAGTAGAAGTGGAAATATGAAATATTAGGAAAAATTAAAGTCTTGAGATATGCCTCTGCCTTGGATCACTGAAAACCAAGATGTGCCTCAGACACACATTCTACCAGTAATTTTCCAGAAAGGAGGTGCTCAATCAGCTCCAGATTCAAGAAGGTGATGAAAAGATGCACTGAAATCCCTGTCTTGTCAGGTTAGACAACCTGGCACCTCGTGCTGTCCTGGAGTCCTCCAGCTTTGGTGCAAGATCCGTAAACTATTTACTTTTTGATGGTAACAAAGTGATGCTAACAGTCAGCCAATGGACTGACTGAATGGGGAGCACATGCCCAATGGGGATCTTCAGAGACTTCCTTCCTCAGGCCATCCTTCTACAGGGCTTGCCACTTTTCAAGCCTTGAAACCATATTTTTCACAAGAAAAAGGTAAGAAATGCATAAAAGCCCAGCCATCACCTATACCCTAAGTCTGATGGCTGAAAACAGTCATATTTGACTGCTGATTGAATGATCTAATGAAAAACTTTTAATGTTTTCAGATTTTGAGACAACAGAGCTATAAAAACTGTCAATTTGACCTGAAAACAGGTTCACACAACCATATGTGCAACAAGAGCATGAAACATCCTTTCCTTTATATGCTCATCTATACCACAATTCGTTTCAGCTCCTTTGTTTCACATATAATTTCTAAATTTCTAAAGGTTTAATAACTGTTTCTAATGAGCAAGCTTATAGTTTTTCAATTTTTTAAATTGAACCTTTCCTTTCAGAATTCCTCCTACTTCCTGTAAATGAAGTGTTTTTATTAAAAGTAGAACCGACAATTGCTGTTTGGCAAGAGGTTTGATGCTTTTAGCTCATATATACTTCCCCTAATCTCTTAATTTGGAGAGGCACATACTTTCACTCCAAATTGCTGTGAGTACCTCTACTGATTCATTACACACAGAAATGGTGCAAAAGTGAAGTCATTTCAGCAGGCTTCAGGTTTTATAATATTGTGGCATTCCTACACTACTGAGTCAGTTATAAAAGACAAACCACATGGGGAATATTTCTATTCCTAGGTGATTTACATTAAAATTAACAGGAGGCAATTTATATAAATGAATTGCAGTAATAAATAACCGGCACTAATCAGAGCAACTATTGTATGTGGTGGGGATGAGGAGAAGGGATTAATTGTACTTCCAGATTGAGAAGGAATCCATGAAGTAGGATTCCTGCCGGTCTCCTATATTTAAGCTTATCAAGAAGCAGCTTCAACCCTGGCACAAACGCTTCGAACTCCTCGAGAGAGATCCGAATAAGTTGGGTAAGTATTTAGTGAACTAATTTGGTCACTGCTCCCTGTAAGCCTGAATTATCAGGCTTGATATTTTAATCACACAGTCATTTATTTTTATTAAAAAATGTAAAATTAGACTGGTACTCAATATATCAACAAACTGGTCAGTAATTGCCCTTCATATGGATTCCCAGTGTAGGCTGTTTCCTGATCGGTATTTTCCTCTAATGAAAAACTTCTAATGTTTTCAGATTTTGAGACAACAGAGCTATAAAAGCTGTCAATTCAGTCCCTTCCGTAGTCTGTGAGCTGTAAAATCACCAGATGGATCCTCTTTGCTTACCCTAAAACCTGAACGAGATTTCTTCAAAATAAATCACGAGCCGTGCCGGCTCTGAAAGGACGGAGACACATCAATTCATTTTGCACTTCAGCGGGCTATAACCACACTCATGTTTTCTCCCTCCTCCTTTTGAATACATCCAAAGCTGGTGCGGGTGGAGAGGAGCGATGATGGATAACCCCGCTGGCTGGTAGGCTGTGGGAGCAGGGAATTCAAAGGGCAGGAGATCTCTTCGTCTCATAAGACCACATGTCCATCAGCAGGGCAATATTAAACTCGGTATTTGGCTGAGAAACGGAATTTCAGGCCTGGTAGCTCCAAAGAGGGACTAATACTCCGCAATGCAAAGCGTCTGAGTCCAGACGCCGAATACTTCTGCACATTTTTTTCATCTCACAGAGCTTTAGAGAGTCACCACCTTCTCTAATAAATGCCTGAACAAAAGCTGAGCTTCTTAAAGCAAGGATTTGGGTTGGCTTTGGAGGACATTTTGTATCATCAAAGTCTTTCTGGTCTCCTAAGCAAATACGATCTCCCCAGCTCCTCACTCTCAGATGTCTAGCCTTTTCCGCGCTAACCAGAAAAGTCTGTTTCTTGATTGGGAATCATATTCTTTACAGGCCGTAAACATTTGCATCAAGAAAGAACTGACTCACCGAAGATATTTAATTACAGAGTAAAGTTAGAGGATTATTATTTACATTGCCAAATGCAGTTCAGATGCAGGTCTCCTCCACTGCACAGGCTGCGGCCATCACCAGGTCTTTCTTGATTCACGTTTTCAGCAAAGCAAGAGTTAGACCAGGTTAAGATCCCTTACTGCCCTCCCTGCCGAGTTTCACGTGTTCTTTTTCTGTTTGCTGCAGCCTAAAATCAAACGCAAACTGAAGCTACGGTGAGGACACGTGCAAGAACGGGACCGCACGCTGCTCAACAAGACCAAAGAGAAGCCCAACTGAAAGCAGCTCTGTGGGCGTGCACAGACCATGAAAAATGTCTCTGTATTTTTACAATACAAAAGGTGCGGTTACGCCACATTACAGATAAGGCACATTACACCAGTCTCGGTGGCAAGAAAATGCAGTGATGTGCCAGCGGAAAGATAGCGCGCTGCTTGGAGGGTGGCTGTCCCTACGGTAAATGCTAATACAACCCAGGGCAACGTTAACACCTTTCCTAAAGGAGTTTGGCAGAGACATAGTGAACTATAGTGAAGTGCTACAGAGCCTTCAATTTTCCCTATTCGGTATTGTGCTTACGCTGATATAATCAAATTGGAATAAATTAACTCTTTTTTTCAGTGATTGTTATTTATCTTGAGTGGCTGTGAACTATGTTTTTGCCGATGCGAATGAATTGCTATTCTAAATAACAACTAAATTAACTTTGGTATTGCGATTAGCATGGCAAGAACCTCGAGCTGTTTCTTTTATAATCATTCAAATAACGTTTTTACTCAACAGCTTTATCATAACATTTTTCATAAGCTAGAACTTGCACAGCATTTAGCAAATTGAGAATAGCTACCAATACCAGAACACAATCAGTAGCTAGAAATGCAACGTCGCCCCATTTTACAGATGGAAGTGCAAGCAGTACGTGGAAAAACTTCTGCACAGCCACATAGAAAGTCATTAGCAGAATGTATACAGCAATTATTTCTGTAAAAGTTAAGGGCATGTTTAATAGGGAATATATAAAGCATCTACATGAAATTAAGCATGTCCGTAATTACTGTGATGACTCAAGGAATGTTTCGGCAGGTGTGTAAGCAGAGTCACACCTACTGAATAGGACTGGGAATATGAAATGGCCTTTTTATTATCATACTAGTTAGGCTAACAGCCATTTAGAAAAATATATACTAAAAGTTTCTGCCAAGCTAAATACTTTCCAACATATTAACTATTATTAAAAATGCTTAAGCAAATCCCCAGGTATCTTTATTTTTCCCAAATGCGTACGCTACGCCTCCAACACACTGTACGATCCTAATAAGCAGTTACGTACCTTCTGTTACCAATATATTAAAGCACGGAGCGTACAACAGGATGTGTCTGGGTGTAGGATTCTGTGTACGTATTCGGGAAAGGAAGGAGCGTGTCTCACGATTGCTTCACTCCGCCGTTAGGAACGATGAAAAACTCACACAGGGCTCGGCTGGGGTCCCTGGAGCCAGTAATTCTCAGCACCATAGACGTGGGATCAAGAGGCACCACTGATATTTCTCAGCTGGACCAAAGTCCAGCTCAGCAACATTTCCCAAAGTTAAAAAATTTTCTTCCATCAATTCTAAATATATGTAGAGCTAAATATAGTAAACCTCAACTTGAAAAATCACGGCTAAAGCTAACATACACTCCGGCTCAGTCTGTGCACCAGCTGTGGATAAAAATGTGCTGAAAAGGAGAACATTTTGTCTCTTTTCATTTATCAAACATTCAGTTGCAAACACACAGTCATCTGTTTAAGAAAGAGCTGAGAATCTGTTAAAATTATTCATTTGATGGTTTTGAGAATTTAAATCACAATTTTCTCTGGAATTTCAATTCTCAGGTAACTTTTTATGGATAATGCTTTCACTCAAAAAAACTTTGGTTACGGGAGGTCTTTTTTTAAACGTACTGCTATGTTTTGGCAACAATTTCATTTATTTGTTCAAATGAGGAATTAACTAATATAAGCAATGTCATTTTGCTAGACAGTTGTACAACGTGTATCTGCATCATGCCTGCAGATTAATGAATCAACCTAACTACTAACTAACTGCTAGTAAAAATGCAAATATTATTTTATTTTTATTTTTTTGCGATATGTTACCATAGGTAGTGCGGATTGCTAATGCATCGCCAGCTGTCCTGGTTTGAGGTAAACATCAACTTTGGCATTTCCGTCTTTCACAAGGAAGGATTTACATCTTTATACAATTAACTAAGTCCCTAAATGAAGCTGCGTGACCAGGAATGAGGCAACACAGGACCCAGGTGGACTCCAGATGAAAGGTTTTAAACAAACGTAGGACTTTAGCCTTTATTTCCTTTTCAAACCTGTAAGAATAATAAAGGATGGTTCAAGGGTCCATCGAACCAGTGATTCTTTGCAAGCCAAATAAAATTTTCACTGTCTAGAACACAGTTGTCTGTATCTAAACTAATTCTGCACAGTCTCTTTAAGGCCAAGAGAAAGAAATATGTTTACTTCTCCTCCTTGAACACTCCTATTCCCTCGCTGGCTGTCCCCGGTTCGAGCCCCCTAATCCTCCTCACGATTACTCTTTTTCTTCTTTCTTCCTTGCACAATCCCTTAACACTTTGCTCTCCTCTTCTTTCCCCTCATGGTACAAACATGTATGTAGCCTCTGTCATCTTAAAAATGCCTGATGCTACCCATGCTCCTCCCATTGCCCTTTCTCCCTTTTTCTCCTTTTTTTCTCCTTTTCTCTCAGGTCTCTTGATCTGCTTTGCCATCTCTCCCTGGTGTCCCTTTCCCCTAACTCTCTTCCAGATTGCCTCCCTCCGCTTCCCTCTCCTTGGACTCTGCTAAAGAACCACCTTCCAAGGACAGGAAGATTACAAATCTCCCTTACTTCTTCTTAAACTCAAAAACCAGTATGACTTCATCTTTTTTTAGACCACCAATTGCCTAATTTCCTTGCCAGGTTTTTTTGTTGTTGGTGGTGTTGTTGACCGTAGCTTTCAAGGCTTCATCGCCTTTTTTCTCCTCTCCACTCCCTACAGGGGAGGATGGGCCTTCAAGACACCCCTACATTACGTTTTCCGTAATGTAAGCAGCTTTGACATATCTTTACATGTGAGGACACCATCCCACTCAACTACCTCCTCATCTTCTCTCAAGTGCTTCCTAAAAACTCATGGCGTTCCTGGTGACAGGAAAAGAGTTCATCAAAGTGCTGGCACTGAATTGCTCTGCGAGTGAACCTCCTACGCCCTGGGATAAAAATAAACAACAACAGTCAGAAATATTGCTAAGAAACCATATGCTTCAGATTTTTGGCTATCACCAAAAGAACAGGAATTGCTGGTACTCTGGGTCCGGAAGAATCAAACCACACATAAAGTAAAAAAAAAAAACAATAAATCTTTCAGATAAGTTTGAAGTATAGACAATCTGATGAAGTGCGTTGGCTCTATTTTTTAATTCTTAGCAAACTACTGTAGATTGTTAAAGTGTCTGTTATGTTATTTTTCCTCCCAACTCAGAGCCCCAGACAGCTGGAGGTGTTTAAAGGAAAAAAGTAATGTGCATTTTTTCCACAATATGCAGAATTCCTATTCTTATATTAGTTTTTATTCTTAGAAGCTCAAGCTGAAATTTGAGTTCCACTGCAATGCTCCCACTAATTGCCTTGAATAATTCAAATTTTACCACTCTCAAGGGCACAACTGGAGCCAGACTGTTATAAGCCATATTTGTTACTCTGGAGCCAACAAAATAAGTATGCTTTACGCTGTAGAGCACGCTGAGCTTAAGTTACATTATTTTGTTTGTTTCGAATTTAGACAAGTGAAAAAAATCACAGTGGATTGGCTTGTCAAAGGAGCCAACCAAGAAGCACAGAACAAGCCAAATTCTACTTTTAAAGCAGCAGGAATATGTCAAAATCACAGTGTAACCCTGAAAATTGTACTTTGCCGAACAAAATTAGAAGAGGCCTAAACTGTGGGATCTCTCTATTTTTGGCTCAAGAGAGAAATTCTGAAGCTGCTGATGATTTGAAATGGGTCCTGAAGAGAAGGAAGGAAATTAGAATTTTTTTTAACTTACAAAATTGTCTTGCCTGTGTAATAACACTGAGCATGACTGTCACTCTGAAGACATATTAGCTCATTTAGGTAATTAGTGTGAGCAGCATGTTTCCCTGCTTATTCCATTCAATTATAGGGTGCTCACTTTGTCATTACTGGAGTATCTTAATGTGACTTGTAATTAGTGTAATTACAATCCAATGTTAATTATATCTGCCACTTAGACATAATTTTATATAGTAATGGTCTTATTCTCAATAACCTTATTATGTTGTTTATTCAAACAGGAATTTAGCCTTCTTTCATGCGTCAAATATGGAGATTACAAAAAGTACTGCCTGTCATTTTTGTAGTTATGACTAGGGGATCTTTGCATTGCAAAATCATATTTGGGGCAATCAATGAATGGCGAAAACCAAATTATAGAGCCTGATTATTAGAGACATGCTGAACCAACAAAAATAATTTGCACAGGAGGCACATTAAGACATACTCTGGTTCATGAGTGCCGCACAGAGAGAGATCAGTGTCCATAAGTTAAGCAGAGAACGAGAGACTGCGATATACAGAGTATACGGGGTGGCGTACATACTTCTAGTGGTGGTATTGCTGCTTCTCTTACTTGCAGGGTAATAAAATAGCAAGACTAGATGTGCCAAATGACATCCTGGTGAAAGCTTCTCAGTGGCAATGACACCTTTTAGCACGGGGCTCCTGCATGTGATAAGGGGTTTTATCTTTCCAACAGCATTATTGGGGGTACAGCCACGCCGTGGGTTTAGTTCGGACGAGGAGAGGGGGTTTGCACAGTCCTCCCCGCTCCCCGAGCTTTGCTTCACCTCGCAAGGTTGGGCTTCTTCTGCATGGAGCAAAACTGAACGGCGTGCCCCAGGAAAACCCCTGATGCCCTGGTCAAGGATGCTTTCCCATGGCACCAGACCATGACGGGTCAGAATAAAAAGCCACCAAATGGGGACCGCGGGTTCTCAGCACCATCTCGCTCCACAGATCTGCTCCCACTCGCTGCTACAGCCCCAAGCTCATCAGACAATAAAGACAGAGTCGTTCTGTAAAACAAGGTTTTCTTGGAATTAGCCCCAGACTGGAATAAACTCCTTCTGGAAGTAGAGAGTGCTCCAGACCCAAATCACGCCCTACCCCATGCCCTCTTACCTGCTATCTCTAACATCCACGGTTACATACATTTAGATTAAAAACCCCTAAAATGGCCAGTGAAACCAATGCACGTATTTCTCCCTCCACAGAGGCCCTAAAGGCCAAGTAACACATGACAAATATTAGTCATGTTGTTTAATGCATGATGTTGAAGTGTGGCATAAGAACCGGAGGAGCAGAGAAGGGAATTTGGCAGCTCTCTGGGAGATGGAAACTGAGATCCTCCCTAATCCGTGTCTTTTACTGAGAGCCTGAAAAGGGTTTCAAGCTTTGAGCTCGCTCTTCGGAGTCTAATGAATCATTCGGATTTCCATGGCTCAGGGTGATGTCCCAAGACAGCTGGCAGCTTTCTTTGAGCTTCTGAAAATCAAGAAGTTTCAAAATGAAAGCAGAGAGGCAGCGAAAATAAAAGTAAATCGGGGGCATGTATACCGAAGAATGGTGTTACCGCTAACCCAGCTGGATAACCGGGAAACATTCTCCAGTACTGAAGAGAGGCTTAAGGGGCAAAATCCTGTGTTGGGAGATCAGCCCTCTCCTTTGCTCTCTGCTGCTGAGAAGCCTTGCTCCCAGCTCCACGCGGTTCTCCATGCCGCCCGTCTCTGCCCGCTACCAGACACGCAATGCAAATTCAAAGGTTTGTTGTTCTTCATCTTCCCAGCCATCCCCTTTTGGAAAACACGAGTGCGCGGGCACGTTCCCGCTCGAGCTACTGGAAGCAAATGCTGCTCCTGCCTTAGGCCCCTTTGAAAGGCAACGAAATTCTCTTGTTTTTCTCAGGGTCACGCACAGCTTTTGAACTCTTTTAGCAGCCTCACATGCAAGGCATCGCCTTAGCCCCTTTGTGTTTCTTCCACATAAAACGGAATCATTTTTACTACTAAATCTGTTGCATTAAGTGGATATGAAATCTGCTTAGACTTACTTTAAAACTGTCAGGCATCCTAGTATCACTCTATTGAAAAAAATAAATAAGATTTAAGATATTTATTGACATTTTTAAAATGGTTCAAAGGAAAAACAAAAATACTTTTGTTGTTGTTGCTTCACCGGTTGCGCAGAACACATCTGGGTTATCACAACTCTATAATCTTATGGTTATTTTAACAAGACAGTTCCTTTTGTAGGAACTTCATATATAAAAGTATCTCAAATATAACAAATAACTTGGTGCACAACATTGCTTATGTAGATACCTTGGTATTACGAAATCAAATATATCACTTGGTTATACAATAACTATAATCCATTCTTCATGCAATATAAATCTCACCGGTACTTCTGCATAAATAGTGATTTCTCACTGGCTGCCAATTAAATCACGTTTCTGCCAATAACGCTCAGTAAATAGACAGGCCTACCTGTTTTATTTGCCCTTTTTTTTTTTTTTTTAAATTCAAAGTCCACCTCCCAATAGCAGGCGGTGAATTTACAGTTCTCCAGTGATTAAAGTCACGCAGCCTTCAGTCCTGTGCATTATAACCCCACACCAGGACTGCTGTAATCGCCTCGAAAAGCACCGCCTGTTGCATTTTATTGCTTAAATACAGTCAGCAGGGGCATCTCTGGAATGTGCATGCAAACCAAGGCTGCTCAGGAACTGTTAACCGGCAGCTATCCTAACTCAGTTCTTCCACTTTCTTTGGTACCTGAAAGGACACAGCAGGAAGACCAGGTTCGCTGCGTACGAAACATCTCTTGTCTCTTACCACCTGTCTGTCCTGCTAAAACGGCGCAAAGTTATGTGTGATAAGAGGTTAGCTCCCTACCTTTTAGTATTTTTTATAAACAAAGTACTGTTACGGGCTGCTACAGCTATAGGTGAACTATGCTAGAAAGTGAATTCAAGGTGACTGGAAAAAGGGAAGTCTGTACCAGCTCTTCACACATATTCTTAACCCTAGGACAGGCTGGGAGCTGGTGACACTTCCAGGAATCATTTCCTACCTGGATGTGCTTGTTTCCCTTGGAGACGTGAGGACTGACCACATAGGGGCCATTGCACCGGTTACGTTGCCTGCTCAGGAGGGATTTCCAAAGCAACCTCCAGGATGGGTTTCTGTCTTCCACGTAGTCCCCAGACAGCAGGGTTTGCCCACCCTGGAGTCACAGGAATCAGGCTGGAGAAGGCAGACAAAGACGGCAGGGTCCATTCACCTCTCCAAGGAGGGATAAAGGTCCACCATGGTGCTTTTCAGAAAGGTTTGCTCCGATACTGTCCTGAGACTTCCAGGAAGGAACTCTTCACAGTCTCTGTAGGGAATTTATTCCAGTAGTTAACTACCTTAATATTAGAAAGTCTTCCCTGCTGCAATTTTTTGAGATCATTACTCTTCTTCTTTCACAAGGGGCATGGGGAACAGATTGCTTCTTGTCTTCTCACTGCAGCCTTCTCCGTATTTGAAGACTGTGTTACTGTCATTGAGTGTCCTGAAGCTAGAGGAGAAAACAGTGCGAGGACTAGATGTGGGAAATATGCTCAGCCTCTTCATTCTTTAGGCTCTTCTCACTCATTCCTTAGGCGTCCCTCTTAGTCACCTTCTGCACCCTGTGGTCCTTATTTCAGCAAAGATTGCATTGCTTTGTCTCCTCAGGGCCACGATGGCTCCTGAGCCACCCATACCTCTGATCCCACAGCTATGTAAAACTAGAAATGGAGTATCATCAGCAGGACACCTAGGAAGGCATCAGCAAACACACTGAGAGCTACCAGGGAAGCTCCCAGGCAACCGGTGCAGTTACCTAAAGCACGACTGCGACTCTGAAGCTGGGCTACGATGAAGACAAATGATGGCTATGCTCCGTCCGTGGTCAGACACCCCGTCAAACAGCCTGCACCTAAGCACGGAGCTCCTGTCTTCTCGTACAGCTTCACAGCAACCATAACGCCAAGTCCCAAACAAGTGATGAATTATGTCAATTACTGTACTGCAGACATACAAGTCACACTAATGCGCAGCAAATACACCGCTCCTTTAATTACAGTTACAGACATGTACATTTGTTTTTCTTAGTAATTAAAATGTTCTATTGTACTTAATACTGTTATCTGTATTCTTTGGTTAAGTGCAATTTAATTTGCTTTCTTAAGAAAGCTGGGTATAATTTAAAATGAAGAATATACCTCTTTTGCTAATATTCTTCTCCTAATGCTATTGCTTCCCAGGACTGCAGATCTAGAACACAGTAACTTCTCCTGAGTTTGTTCACAAACTTTCTAGAGGGTAATGCTGTTCTAAAGCCCAAAAAAACATTTAATAGTGATCGGTTTAGGAAAATTTCCTGGTTGTTGAGGCACTTAATGCGATAAGTGAGGTACCTGAAGCATTTGCAAGGCAAAGGAGCTTTCGCCAGGAAAGCAGCGGTTGCACCAGGGTACTCCCTCGGGTGCACTGCTCATAGCTGATGTGCTGCAATTAATTCAAGAACAGCTGAAGGAACTCCCCTTCAGCCCTCGAAGATGAAAAGTTCCCCTAGAAAAGGGGAAACATTTCAGGATATTCCACAGTTGAGAAAAAAAAGTCGTAGTGGTGATGGAAGCGGCTCAGCCCCACACCCGCCTGCACGGGGAACTGGAGACCCTTCTTACTCATAATTTCTTTACCGCAGGTCACAACTGCACGTGGGAAGGTGCAAATATAAATTCGCCCTGTCATTAATGCTATTATTATTTGCCTTGTCACGGCATAGAAAGAATTTCTTCCCTGTGGGAAATTATTATATTCCTCCTCTGCATACTGTCCCCTCTGCGGCCACAACCCGTCCAGAATGAGCTCGCCCAGGATGATCAAGAATGGAAAAAGTTACAGGAAGGAAAAGTATTTCAGCAGACACTCAGGGATGAAACACTGCAGACTGTAGTACTGACTACCATCCATCCCACACAAACCAGGAAGATATCCAGACCAAGAGCTTTCAACCACAGTTTGGCTGACTTGCATTTCTGGAGAAAAAAGCTTATTTTTGTAAACAGCATGAGCGAACAGCGGGCTCTTACAGACTCTCGAAGAAATGTCCTCGCTCGTGTTTGCTGTACAGGGAACAATTCATTTCGAAACACGTTCTCCCCCGACGGCTTGCCCGCAGCAGACTTTCTCCATCTTACAATGTTACAGAAAGGGGGATATTGTGAAAGCGTTCACCAAGAGATGACCTGTTTTAATCTCAGCTGTCATTTCCAATACTGTTTAAGTTTACGCAGTCGCTCTAGGAAGGATGGAGCAATGTTTAAACATTATCCACCCCCTTCCTGCAAATTCTTATACTGTTTTTATTCTTTATCTCAAGCTGGAGAATCTCAAACTGAATCTGAGATCCTGTTCTCCCTGTATGACTCATGCACAGAGCACAGAAATAACACCAATATTCACTTAAGAGGTTATGCTCTGGTCCGGATTCACAAACTTTCATATTTTCTTAGTTCAAGAACTGGAATTTCCCCAGCCCACCTCTCATGCACTGGCTTGACTATGGAAATACTCTTCCAAAGCAGATTTTTGCTTAATATGAAACACAATGCTATTCAAACCCAAATACCAATATCAATATGATCTCATACCAAATGGATTCAGACATTATGTCAGAAACGAGCTATCTTGCAGGATAACCAACTTACTTACAGACAGGGAAAGAGGCACCTCGCACATCCGAAGAGCAAGTTCTGGAGAAGTTTCTCCTGGCCTTTGGCTGTGAGCTGGAGATCCACAGTGCATCATCTTCCCCTCCACCAGCTGCGCTTAGAGTGCCCTGCATACACAGATCCCGCCCCGGTCTGCAGTGTTTTTCTCAGATTCAACAAAACTCAAACCTTGCAAAATAATAATAAACATCACAAAGCCTCATGGTAAAGAAATAGAAAACTGAGGGAGGAAGGCATTCCCGTTAATTCAGAATAAAACCTCTTCTTCCCGCAGAATGTATCTTAAAAAAACCACATAGTTAATGATTTAATTCTGCATTTGTAATGAGGTTAAAAGAAGCAAGTCTGGGTCACTACTATGAACATTTCACACTATTTTAATGACAAGAAGTTAAACTTTCAAATGGAAAATTTACAAACAGCATTAGGATATGTAACTCACGTAACTAATGGTTTCAAGTACCTAAAAATCTTTGCAAATCTCTTACAACACCCATTTTTAGCCAAACAGTTGGCAAGGGAATGTACTTCATTACCCAATCTTTTTCTCTGCACGTTGAGAAGCCAGTTTTCGTGCAGGTATCGTAGCTGCAAATGGTTAACAGGCCTTCATAACTTAAAACCATAAAAGAGGGACGATATCCCGCGTATATGACAGGTATCAGCCCAGTGTAATATGAAGAACCTAAAGCGCTGCGCTGTGCTGTCCTTTACGCCAGTAGCTGCATTTCTGATGTGCCAACCAGCCTAGCCGGGCTTTGTATTTCATTAAAACCTTACTGTGTCCCCAGGGGACCGCAGCCCAAAATGCTCTGCCTACACCCACCGCCTTAACGCCACGCATTAGGGACGTGCGGCTCACCAGGATGGACCCTTTCCGAATACGCCGCGAGCGACTTACTCTTCCAGTTTTGCTTTTATGCCGAGATTTTCCTCGTCTCGTGTGCTTAAGCTCCAAGCAACTCATCTACATTTCTCCACGACAACTCCCCAACTCTTCCGAGAGCGCATCGCGGCAAATGCTATCATAGCCAAGGAAGAAAGCAGCACTCTGAATTTAAATCAGCGTAGTTTAAGCCCTTTAGCAAACAAGACCTCGGCTGCGGGCTCTCCTCTGCCTTGCTGCTTCCCAGCCACGGCCACCCTCACGTGAAAGGGCCCCTCCTGCCACGAGCCGACGGGATCCCTTCGACCCTGGGAACCCCTTTGCGCAGCTGGCAAATTTGCCCCCCTTGCTATTATTAAAACCTCAAGAAGAAAGGCACGGGCGCAGAATTCATTTCTATTTTGTTGGTTCTTTTTTTTTTTTTCTTTTCCTGGCAAACAAAACACTGCCAGAATACTACATTGCTGCCGTACCCTAACCTAGGGTTTAACTCAGCCAACTGACACACACACAAATTACAACTTGTACTCTCAGCACCAGGATTTTAACATGTGCTAGTTAACCTCTCTTAAAAATTCTCCTGTTTTCCCTTGTGGCTGCAGGGACATATGTTTTCCCACAATGTGCAGCCGTGGTATAAAAGTAAGAGCCCTCCCAGTCTGCAGCCCATCCACCTGCACTGAATCCCTTTCTCTGTCCTAAGAGGAAGGGATAACATAATTATTATATATACAGTTATGTATAATTAATAATATAACAAAAGCTTTCTCCTCTGAAAAGCAACAGTTAGATATCCAAGCTCTCTGTCAGGACACATAATATACTTTGTAAAGCACTTGGCAATATGTACAATTTCAATTTTCCAGCAGAGACCAAAATGAATTAGCAGCTTGTATTCCTCTGTGCTTTGATAATAATTTGCTTCCAGTTCTGTGTCGGTGATCAGGGTTAGTGTAATGAGGGGCAGGAAATAGTAACATCCTAATTAAACTGGGGTGTATAGGAAGTAAACCATAAATCAGCTAGTTAGCCGGAGCTCAGTGGGCAGTTTTCCTCCCATGTGCTGAAAAGAAATGAATTTTAAAAAAATAGTAATAAATTAAAGGCCAGAGTAGAAACAGAGAGAGAACTGCTTTGACCTGGATCATATTTGCGCAAGTTCATTTTCAAATCTTTTCCGAGACTGCATGCTGTTACCGAGTACATAGGGGTTCCCAGATGCCACAGAGACCAGTATATTCATCCCCAAACTTAAAGAGGTACTTTCTTGTTTGGGAGACCAAAAAAGACGACGCACAAGTTGCATTCTCCTTTATGAAATTAAGCTACCTTAAATTTACAACAAGCCCTTTACCTTTATGGATCAAGAAATAACTGGCCTCAGCAGCAATACAGGAGATACAAAACCTACAGCCAAGAACAGCAGCACCAGCAAAACTCCACTTTTTACTAAGTTCACCTGCAGCACTTATAGAAAAATACACTTACTATACAAAGTATGCCTCACCTGCACAAGGAACTCTCTGTACTCTCCTATAGTTACAGACAGAGCCCCCAGAGTGGAAGCGGCAGATGCTTATGGAAGGATTTTTTCTGCTGGCTTAGTAACATCAGCTTTTAGGAACATAAGCGAAGCAGACAAGAGCTCCTTGGTCAGGGTAACTGCAGCCACATCATAGACACGGTGACATCATCTAAAGGCATGAATTTTTCACAATGGGAGCAAACACAGCTACGCCAGCAAATCGTTGCAATGAGGCCGTGTTTCAGTCTCCTCTAGGGGAAACTGCACATGTCGATCAATGGCAGGGAGAGGAACAAACCCATAGTGCCAAAATTTTTCAGGAGAATCAATCCCTTGTATTTTGGGATTTCCATCTGCCTGGCTGGAGAAAATCTTATTATTTCCACAGGAAAGTTATCACGCGAGCCCCAGATCCAGAACTGCAAACGCGTTCATGCAGCACTTTTGGCAAACATATGTGCACCTTCAGGATCAGGACTTCATCATTGCCACATTCAGGCATCTCCCATATTGCCTCCAGTTATTACTCTTCCTGTTTTATGTGGATATAAACTTGCTTAGGTGGCTTGCATCAAAAATTGTGCCAAAATAACTGTCAATAGTATCAGTAGGAACAGCAACATCAATAGGAAGATCATAGATCTTCACAGTCATTCAAGACAAAAAAAAAAAAAAAGATATGTTTGAAAACAAATTGGACACATTCTCTCCTTCCACCAGAGGAAGATCTTTTTTGGAACCTGCATATCATTAGGGGATTTTCCAGGTCAACTCAATAACCCCCATTTGACTCTGAGACCTACATGAGGACTGCTGTGCCCATGCCATTTCACAGCCATAACTGGTTTCTCTTCACCGTTACCTAAGCTTTCAGTCTTACCAACAAACAAAACCAGGTTTTGAAGCTACTTGAACATGAAAAAGAGCTAAGTGTCTCCAAGTAAGCACAAGAAGAGCTGAAATATCTCAAAGCCCAGAAGACCTCTGCAATGAAACTCCAGAAGCCCAATGTATCACTGTTCTACATGACAGAGATTGGGGATGATATCCTGAAAAAAATCCCCTGCTGTGCTGCATTAACATTAAATATCCAGCAGAGCGTTTGCCCTGATCTATCAGGGAGACAGTCTGAACTTAGCCTTCATCCATCATTTATCTGATATTAAGATCTATTTATTTCAAACCTGATTTTGTAGCTTCACGTATTACATGGTATTTCTTCCAAATAAATAGCATATCTGGTGGTAATAAATCCCCTGGGCTGCAGTCATTGGCACTGGCACAGCAGGTCTAATATCTGACGTAAATAATACATACAAGATGTTCTCTTAAATCAAGTGTTAGACCATGATATTAAGACTTCTGCCTGAGGGCTCTAAACCCCTATGTAATATTCATTATAATTACTTCATTAAGCCTGCTGCTTTAGTACCTTTACACTAAAGCAATATCACAGTAGGAATCTGAAGGAATCGCCTAATAACACTAAGGTGAGTCACGGTAGGGTCGGGACCTCTGTTTCTGAAGCATCCCAGTAAATGTCCCAGACAGATCTCAGTCCCAAAGAGCCGAAAACTTTGGGTTTCAGACCCCATCCATTCCATGAGGTTTAAGATCAGAGACTGATGGTTTGAAGTGCTGAACGTTCATTTCAAAAGGCTTCACGTTGAGCCAAGCACGGCTCCTGCAATGTGCTCCCAGCAGAGGCAGGAGGCCTTACTCAAACAAAGCTATGCTGCTCACAGCTTCCCTGTCTCTTGTATTCAATTTGTGTTTTACAACATGCACAGGAAGAACATAACTGTAAAAGTTAAGACAAGTGACCACTTCCATGGCCTGTGTCATGCTGCCTGGGACACTGCTCATCCTAGACATCAGGAGTAACTGTACAACTCCAACAGCTCTCCTGGCTTGGCCAGACCTGGGGCGTATTGCCTGCATGAACGCTAGGAGCAAATAAAGCAGAGTTCCTCACTGCACATAATATTAACAGTGCATATTATTATCTCTTTTTCCTGTTTTGTTCCAAAAAATTTTATTTCTACGCAATCACCTTTTTAAACATGTCTTAGATCTGTGGGTAAGCTGACGCCATCCTTCAAAATGTGATATCACTTTTAAGGCAGTAAAATCAAAAGGATTAGATAATCCCTTATCTGATGGGAAATTCCTAAAATGTCTGCCGTCCGGCAGGCTGTGGGATTCTCAAAAGTAGGGCAGTCATGCCTAAGCAGTAGAGGTCTGACCACAGGTGGTAACATAGGTTCCCACGTTGTGAAACGGCACCTCTCCCAGCTGGTCTTGCCCTGAACCTCTTGTTAACCCAACAGGCTGAGACCTGGAAGTCACCATGATGTAAGTTTTGTGTTCAGATGGCTAAAAAAACCCCATTAATGCTGTTTATAGAGAGTCCCATGTTTGTGACATTTTTTTTGCCCTCCTATGTCAGTTCAGTCCCTTGTCAGACAAGAGGGATCCTCCAGAGCTGAGGGAATGTTCTGAGGGATCTCGCTAGGAGTTATTCGCTCCCACCTGTCAGATACGTACCAGTACATAGAAAAAAAAATACAATTCTCATCATTCTTCTACCCCCAATATTAAACTGGAGAGGAAAAATGTGTTGGTCAGGAGAATTTGGACTACTACACAAATTCTTATATCAGCAAACTACTTGAGAACATTGGTTGGCAGAAGACATTGTTGGTATTTCCAATGCATTAAACGGCAGTGATGGCTCTGAACAGTATTTAGCCTTCAGCTAATGCAGATAATTTTAAGATGTAAAGCGTGCCTTTCCATAAGAAACCAACAGGAGTACCTACCTAATCTGCTTAAACTCTCCACAGGAGTCCTTATTTGCATACATATTTAAAGGTTTTTTGAAAACAGAGCCTTTATTCTGCCACAGCCCCGGTCAGGATTGGCACTCCACTGGCCCATGCTTCATTTATACAACAGTACGCAAACCTTTCCCTGCGGTTGTACCCTAAATGGCAAGTTACAGGTGATGAACACGGAAGACACAATGTAATACAGCATCTTATATACATTATCTAACTATAATTTTATTTTTTCCATTTCAGTTTTCGATCCTCTCTAACCTGGTTTTAGAAAAGCATTGTGCTGACATGGGATGAAGTTAAAATAAGAAGCATTAGTAGCCCCAGGGTTCAGCCCAAGACACAAAACGCCAGCCTGAAAAGCCACAGAGATATTTGGGAAGCCACCAGGTAAAGCCTGAACAAAAAGGCCTTCTCATAACATGCAGCAATCACCACAGAGGCCTGACCTTGTCTACAGTGATCTGCCCAAGCACAACATAAATGTTAACAAAAATACTTGTTTTAATTCCTTTTCAACACCACGCTCTTCTTCACAGCTCTCTTTCTAGGATCTTTGTGGCATTTCTTGAGTTATCACACACCAAGCTGTGTGGCACGGCTGACACACTGGAGGGAATGGATGCCATCCAGAGGGACCTGGAGAGGCTGGAGAGGTGGGCCTGTGCAAACCTCATGAACTTCAACAAGGCCAAGTGCAAGGTCCTGCACACGGGTCAGGGCAATCCCAAGCACAAATCCAGGCTGGGCGGAGAATGGCTGGAGAGCAGCCCTGAGGAGAAGGACGTGGGGGTGTTGGTGGATGAGAAGCTCAACACGAGCCGGCAACATGCGCTGGCAGCCCAGAACCCCCCGCAGCCTGGGCTCATCCCCAGCAGCGTGGGCAGCAGGGCCAGGGGGGGATTCTGCCCCTCTGCCCCGCTCTGTGAGACCCCCCTGCAGCGCTGCCTCCAGCTCTGGGGCACCAACAGCAGAAGGACACGGAGCTGTTGGAGCGGGGCCAGAGGAGGCCCCGGAGATGCTGGGAGGGCTGGAGCCCCTCTGCTGTGGGGACAGGCTGAGAGAGCTGGGGGGGTTCAGCCTGGAGAAGAGAAGGCTCCGGGGAGACCTTCCAGCCCCTTCCAGGCCCTCAAGGGGCTCCAGGGAAGCTGGGGAGGGACTCTGGAGCAGGGAGGGGAGCCATGGGACGAGGGGGAAGGGTTTTACACTGCAAGAGGGGAGATTGAGATGAGATGTGAGGCAGAAATTGTTTGCTGTGAGGGCGGTGAGCCCCTGGCCCAGGTTGCCCAGAGAATCTGTGGCTGCCCCATCCCTGGAGGGGTTCAAGGCCAGGTTGGACGGGGCTTGGAGCAACCTGGGCTGGTGGGAGGTGTCCCTGCCCAGGGCAGGGGGTGGCACTGGATGGTCTTTAAGATCCCTTCCAACCCAAACCATTCTATGATTCTATGATATACCATGATGATGATATACCATGATATTCCATGATTCGATGATTTTATCAGAGATTCGTCTCTTTAGGTCTGGCACATATTCCATCACTGAGCTTGAAAACTTTTCATCCTTAGCAATTTATACATATAAAATACATGCATGTACATATAAAAATAAATACAACATAAATAAACACACAATATAAATAAATACAATTATGGTACTGTTCTGAAAGATGAGCTTTTTCGTAATGCACTGCAAAGTCTTATGAGTGTCTTATCGAAGTATGTTTTGAAAAAAAGTTAAATACTCAGCTCTGAACCAAGCTGTGTCAAACTTATTGCCACTCTAACAAAGGACTACTGTGAAACATAACTCTTCTGCGAAATATACTATAATTGTACTTTTTGAAAGCAATGTCAAATCATTGACATTGACTTGGTATTCTACAGTATGAGAAATGCAGAAAAGTTACAATATATGTAAGCCGTAAATTAGATCCTAATCCAAACTTATCACTCTGATAGTTGTTAGACAATTTGGGTGCGTGTTTAGTTCTGTGATTTTTCTATTCCTTTTTCAAGCTGTTTCATTTTTTTTCCCCTCACATTTTCATAAACAGATTTTTCAATAATCTTTATGATAAATTTCATTACAGTTACAACAAAATACAGTGAAAACAAATATAAAGATAAACTCATGCCAAGTCACAAATACAAACTTACCGAAGATTTATGAAGAGAAAGATCAGAGTTCGGCAGGTGAAATCCAGAATGCAGTATTTTGGGCAACGATTTACTAGTTGCCAAGCATATTCTTAAAGACAAACATCTGAAAAACAAAATTCACATCAGGTCAGAAGTGTGCAGTTATCTCATTTAGCACACTCACTGATCTTTCTTAAATTCGTCTCTTGTCTAATTGATGCTTTGTCATTCACAATACATGATGTAAGGAACAATCTGAGCTATGTCCCCATTAGTGAGTGCTGACAGCCATCGTGATCACCTCGCGAGAGCAAGACGGTCTCCAAGGTGCAAAGCTAAGGGCAGAAATGCGGACAGTCACACTCCCAGCCCAATCTAAAACTCATGTAAACTTAATCCTTTGAAAGCTGGAGAAATCCAGAAGGATTCAGACTGAGCAGACATTGGCATGTGATGGGTTTACATACACAAATCCCTCCATGTGATAAAGGAAGATCTTAAAAGTGTCTCGTTAATCATCAGAAGATGTTTAATGTGTTCATTATCACCTACTTTGATGCTATTTCATAAAGCTACAACATAAAGTTTTCAGATGAAGATTGTACCTTCCAGATGGAAATGAAAACATAACAACACTTATGTGCAAATATAGGAGAAAAAAGAAAGAAAAGCATATTTTCCAGTAAAAACAAGTTCTTGTTCTCTTGAGGATCCTCCCTCAACTGCCAAAACTATGACAACAAAAACTACTTTGGAGATAGATTTAAGCGAGATTTTTAAAAGATGTTTTGGGTGGCATTTTTCTTATTCTGCCATTCCTCATAAAGCCATGTAGCGTAATTAACATGGGCCAAACACAAACACAAGTATGAAACCCAGCCTCTGTTTCCTGGGCTTTCTGATATCCTGCAACTTCTCAAATTGAGGATACATTTATTTACACAGCATATTTAAGGCTTGCCCAGCAAATGTACATAACGTATTTACTCCTGCCCTGCAAACTACCCAACGTCTATGGGACGTGTTGAGAGTGCCACGCATGATGACGTCTTACTGGACTTGCTAGGTCTTACTGGAAGCTGGAGATGTCCTCCTTCTCCCTAGAAATCAGATTTCTGTCCTACCCTCAGGTTCCTCAGTGTTTCCGCACCTCACATGCACAACGTTCTACGTTGCGTCTCTCCTGAGATCATGAAGACAAAGTTTTAAGTCAAGAAACTGGAAATACTCTGACACCTTGGTTATTTTTTAATATTTGAAGTTTTGAAATTGGTGAGTGGAATGTGAAGTTACTTAGTGCATTAAAGAGCAAATCCAGGCGGAAGTAGAATGGTGGACTGAGAGCAAGTGAGACGAGTAAAGGTGCCCATCAAATTCATTTATCACAGTTTCGCAAACTGTCCCATGAATCCCTCCTTAAATGACCGTGATGCTTGTGCCACAGATCTCTCCCACAGTTTTACTACACATTATGCACCTTTAGCTGCTTGCTTTGCCTTCCCCCACCCGCTATTCGATCTCTGCCTTGACTACGTCTAACATTTGGAACATCTGAAGAGCTGCCAAATTTTTGAAGCAACCTATTTCCAGAAATGTTTCTTTACCACAAGATATGTAATTTCTCCCAAAACACTCCTCTGGAGCAAAGCCCAGGACTGGCAATATGTTACCCGGGATCAGTGAAAGGTTTACGTTTCAATACCTATTGCACCTGTCATGATAATACCAGGCATTTTCCACCCACGATGCAGGAGAGAATCCAAACTTCCTGTGGGATGTGCAAAACTAGCACTCAGCCTTGGGAGCCATCCAGGCATGGTTATCAGGAAGAGAAAAGCTATTTCTGCTGGCTTGCAGGAATTGATGGCACCATTTAATGTCTTGTCTTTATGTGCAAGTGCGTATAACCCAGTTTTTCCGCAGCTGCTGTGACGTAAATAAATTCAGTATTATCTCCATTTTACATTGTAGGATGTAATATAAATAGTACTGGAAACTTATGCTGGGCATAATTCAATATTTAAGACATTTACCCGTTTCAAGTAGCAGGCACCGATACAGCTGCCTAATACTTAAACAAAACATTTGACCTGCTGAAGAGAGAGAAAGGAGAAAAATATTATATACATATTCTGTAGACAGATCTCACTCAGTAGGACAGTATTTCTGGAAATAACGTCACTGAATCAATTATTTTTTATCGTTGCAAACTGAGACTTCCCTTCGAGGCCTCTTTTTGAATAGTACATCTATACTGTACTGATCAATAAATATTAGTATACGTGATACATGAAGAATCCCTGAAATATCTACAGTTAGGCACTTGCTTTACAGTACTGTCTACACTTGAATAGAACCTCTGTATGAAATCCTGAATTTTTGCACATCCTGTTGCCTAATCGGACAAAATCATTTGCTTCGTCTAAATTCACTAGAGTGAAAATGGATCTCTTGGTACCTATACTTTTGGTTCAGGCTTTTCTCCTTAAGGTAGTAGCACTTCAGCTGCAGAGTGCAGTGAAACCCCACCATTCCCAGAAAAATCTCATCCACCCTTAGAAATACCTAACACACAAAAGTAGATACAAACTGATAGTTTTCTTCACGATAAATACAGCTATGGGCAGCAAAATGCCTTCTGTTTTGTTTCAGTAATAAATCACTTCCCTGACTTGAGTTACTAATGAGATTTTTAATCATGTGGATTGAACGTATCCTCAAGTTAATAAAAAAGCATGGCTTCCTCTTTATCTTTAATAAAAGATTTGTACACTGCTCAAATGATCAGTATTACATTTTTAAAGAACCTGAGATTGATGCTTTTCAATTCTCCTTCCTATTTTTCTATGCTTTTGTAATTCAAAGGTAATATAGGGTGTAGTTAATAATTCATCCGGTAATTTTAAGGCTTTTATTCAGAAACCTTTTGCCTATTGACTTAAGGATGTGCCATAAAACTAGCCAGGTATTACTATTTTAGCAATTTGCAGACCTATACAGATGAAATCTCTGAATTTATGCGAGTCAGAATTCGTGTCTAAAAATCAGAGCACATCATTACAGCCTTGAAAGGGTACAGGGGGAGGAAATAGCTTTACAGGACTATTTCAACCAGTATATTTCATGTCTTCACACAGTTCTGATTTTTCGCCCTTGTTTGCAGGTTTATTCTTGATGGAGTTATTTTTGCAGTTGCCTAAGAGACAAAGGAGCTAGCTGCATTTTTTTAAAAAGGTAAACTTTGCTGCACGAGTCCTGCGCTCCCCACCTGCACGAGATCCAAACCAAACCCACCGCTCTGGGAAAGCTCAGGCGGACAAAAACCAGACTTTCCTATTCTCTTAACAAAACAGAATGGACTTGTTTGAGGTGAAAACGTCAAAACTGGTTACCAGTTAACACAACCCAAGTATTTGGCGCCTGTCAGTGTTTGATTCTTGAAAATGATTTTTTTTTTAATTTATTTTAACAAAATCTTGCTTTAACTTTTTATTTCCCTCAAGCAGGAATTTAAGCTGCTTCTTTCAGAGTTGCTCATCAGACTGTATTTTGCTATCTTCACCAAATACTCAATTAATAGCAGCCAAGCTTCAACATTTTGAAGTACAGCTTTTTTACCTACTTTAAAGACACAAAGCATTTTTCCCGGCGCGTGTCCTACTTTCACACATAGCTACTGCAAAGGCATCACCCATCTCACGCAAGCTTTCAGGTACTGCTACATAACAACGGTAGAGAGCAATGAAAATTGATAGTAGTTATTAATTCCACATCTAAGAAAGAAAATCGAGTTGCGCTGTGCACATAGCCATCATTTATTGCCATGACAAAGCTAATGGCACCACCTGTATTAGCCTTTCCCTGCGTATAAAACTAGGAGATCCTGCTGCCCGTTCCTCCAAGTTTGCCAAATGTTAGTGCTTTAGGTAAGGGATTTCGCCGTTATCCGGGGGACACAAGTTTTACCATCCCAAGGAAAATGGTGTCTTTATGAAGTAATAGTAACACTAAGTCGATTATATTTCATTTCAGGCCAGCTCTGAGCACATCCTTTGTGCCCCATCTAATGATCATCTCTGCTGGAGCAGCTCTGAACTCCTCTTCTTGGTTTGACTTCCAAGTCTCAAAAACCCCTGACTAAAGCTTACTGCCTCCATTCTCCACTCCAAGAACGCAAACTGCTGTCGGGTCCTTCAGTTCCCTCTGCAAGACAGGCAGCATATGTCACCTGCATTATTCAGAGCTTTACACAGCTTCTTTTCCATGGAGGTTTAAAAATGAATAGCAAAATGTGTATCAAAATCAAACCCTTTGCAACCATAATGATAATCACAAAATGAAGTAAACTCTAAAAGACTAGGGTATGGATTATCTCTAAAGTAATGGGATAGCAACACAGTAAATTTACTACTTTTTAGATGGCCAGATCTGAAGGTATACTTTACACAGTCCCAAACAGCTGAGGCCTTTTACAGATTATAGAATCACAGAATGGTTTGGGTTGGAAGGGACCTTAAAGCCATCCAGTGCCACCCCCTGCCCTGGGCAGAGACACCTCCCACCAGCCCAGGTTGCTCCAAGCCCCGTCCAACCTGGCCTCGAAACTCTCCAGGGATGGGGCAGCCACAGCTTCTCTGGGCAACCAGGGCCAGTTTCCAGATGAAAACTTTGACTCAGGAAATAGTCCAAGAGAAACAACGCTAAAAATATAGTTCTTATTATCTCGAGGAGCAGGAAAGCCAAAGCAAAGCACAATGAGAGGAGTCTCCTTTGTGCTCAGCTAAAATAATAAATACATGTACCTGGTAATGAGTGGTCTTCAAAATCCTGAGAGCATATCTAGGCTCACGCACTAGAGAGAGGATCAGAGAGTTCAGAGGAATATCATGGGGGCAAACAAAGTTTTCATGGGGGCAAACAAAGTTTTCTAGCTACAAGACATTACGCCTCTTGGTCACCCATACACATCTCTACTCTCCTTAAAGAAATATCCCAGGAGGACCCAGACTTTCACAAGCACCCCAAGAAGGTCCATCCCTACAGGGACCCTCACTGGAGCTTCTGCCTCCTGCATTTCCATGACAAAGAGAGATAAATAAAGTGCTAAGACATTATGCAAAACCATCCTAATGATAATTCAGTACAAAACAACTGCTAAGCGAGTAAGCCGTATACGCAGTGTAAGTATTAATGTTATGGTATTTGTTTATGTTCCCAGAGATGCAGACTCTGTGCAAGTGTTGAACGTTATTAGAAGCAGCCCAGCCAACTGAGCAAACCCCAAATCCTGCCCCATCTAACATGTTAAAAAAAGAGCCCAAAGCTTTGAATGACTCCTAGCACTCAGTTTAGTAATGCCTGCCAGGAAAAAGGGAATTTCAGAGATGGCATACCATCAATTTTCTTCATTTGTGTCAGAAGTTGAGCAGCTGTCTTCTTACCAGACTGAAGTGGAGCCAAAAACCTTGTCAGGCAGCCGAAGAAAAAGCACTTCAGAGGAACTAATCTCAAAGACCCAAAAGTATGTATCACATTTTTGAACAGGCGTGTGTTAATATTACTACTACATTATCAATTGGCAATGTTTTGCAGAAGCAGTGGAAAGAAGACTGCTTGGTTTGTTTACACTGCTCGCTAAGGAAAAGCAAGATGCCACACATACTTGAACTCTGGAGTTTGTTTATTTATTTACTTATGGCCAGCAAAAGGGTTTTAGCGTTATCTTCCCCTAAGCTGGTGAGGAAAGTGAAATAAGATCCACCTCCACAGAAGAAAGAAGATGCACCTGGACTTTCTGTGGCAAATAGATCTCGATTCCAGCAACCTCTATCATTCCCCAGGCACTGCAGACACACCAGCAAGCGATAAATAATCCCATCGAGAGCTGCCTTTCAATCAGCTCATTGCTCCAGCAGCCACGGATTGGGACAGACTGGGAAAAACCAACTCACAATTTGTTTCTTCTTCAGTGTTGCTCCAGTAACCGTGTGCTGGGCTGAAGGATCCTCCAGGACAACCCTAAGAGAAACTTTGTACTTACCAGCACCAAGGATGCGATGAAGAAAGCAATCAAATTACAAGAGTTATTGTAGAAGGAGCTTTCCCAGGTGGGATTTACTACCATAAAACAGAGTTTGGTCAAACTGAGAGCACTGTACTTATTGATCTTAATTCAGCCCAGAAGGTAAGCCAGAGAAGGTGGTGGCCTCCTCCCGACGGTGTGTCACCACCCAAACCGCTGGGATGCCACCCATCCACTCACCAAAATTCATACTGGTGCCTGACCTCTCACGAGACGTGTTTTGTGATTACACAACCCTAAAAAGCCACAAATGCCCCCTCTGCGTGTGACAACTCCACTTGTGAAGCAGATATCAGTTGGCACAGGATGGCTGTTAGGGGGAGACAGTGACACCATGGGATTTGCTGCTCTCTCTTGGTGGGATGGGTGCTTCTTCACACCACATTTTAGAGCGGGAAGAGCTGGAATTTGCAGCCACAGCAGGGCATTGTTTAATTATCTTTTGATTATGCCGGATGAACCCGTCATTTGCCAACTGTATCGATATAGGTGCCATACAGAAGGACAGAATTAAAGTGAATAAATAAATTAATAAATCTATGTTCAAGATCCTACTTGGGCTAGCCATCTTCTTTCAGCCAGCTTTTCCCCGAAATGTTTATTTACTACACAGCTAGGCTTTTGGCAGCCTTCCCACTGCGAAATGTGCTGCCCAGATATTACAAAGTGAACTCCAATCCAAAAAGACTTTTTTCCTTACATCTCCCCTTCTTCCTCAGAGACATCCCTTTACTTCAGAACTGTGCCTTTAAGGCACAATTTTGCCCAGAATTTCTAGAAAACTCAGTTTGAGAGAGATGCATTTATAGACCATTGCTAAAAATGAGATTTCCTATGTGTTCTTCAGCAAAATACATTAAACAGACATTTTTGCTTCCTCCTTTTACCAAAGAAATGCTTCCTTACTTTTCCGAGGTCTATAAATGCAAACAAATTAATGTGCATGAAAAATCACTGGTGCTGTATTTTTAACGTGTTTAAATTAAAAATAATAATAATAATAATAAATAAATCAACTGTATAATAGCTCAACAAGATTCTGGCATCCTGGTATTGCTTGCTGGGGAGTGAGGTTTCCTTCGAGCTAAACACAAAAAAGCAAAGAATAGAAAATAATGATAATGTGAGCGCACGGCATTCCCCTATTTCAGTATATATATTCAACTGCTTCTCACAATGGCGTTCCAGTCATGATTAAGAGCTCTGGAAAAATCAAGAAACATTAATGCAAACCAGTAAGAAAACTTTGTGCCTTAGATACTTTCGCTACGGTCCAGCAGAGATTCTCTGATTAGCATTTGCAGACCGTACTAAGCATATCTAACATAAAGGCAATACCTACTGCCCAGCTCTCAACAAACATTATCAAGCTGGAAATGCCTACTGACAAATTCACAAGCTGCAAATGTACAGTCATGAAATTCAATAGCCTCACAGCTGCACACTTGTAACTTGTGAATGCAGAAAAATGCCTGAATTGGCAGCAGGCTTTCTGGCAGATGATATCATTTTACAGATGACACTGTAGAGTCTGCCAGTTTGACGTTGAACTCTCCTCTTGCCTTTTTTTTTGTTGTTGTTGTTGTTGTCGTCGTCGTCGTCGTCGTTTCATAGCCCTTTCGCTGAGATCTACTAGGATCACAGTGGCTGTTCTCATCAGAGTCTGCTATTTATTTTTCTGACTCTGCAAAGTGCTCAGCTCCGTTCCCTCGGCTCTGCTTATGTAGAGCTGATGTTGAACAGTGTTTATTTGGGGAAAAAAAAAACACTTTACCTTTTTCTACAGTATTTCAGATGCACGAAGTGCACTATTCCGTAGACGTGTCCTAGTTTTTTTCCCCTATTCAGAACAGGGCTGGATTTCACTGGCGGTGACCGCCCTGCATAAATAGTTGAAATGATTGTGCCTTGATATTTGTAATCTGCATATTTTCAGAGCACTCAGAGAGAAGGAACCATTCCTCAGAACAGAAAAACGGCCTCTACGCCACCTGCGGTGATGTCCGCTCAGGCCACTAAGTGCCAAGCTGGCCCGATTCCATCCGAAGCTTGCTGACATAGGAGGCCCGTCAAAAAAATAGCTCAGGAATAAATTTTAGTCTATTTTCTATTATTTTTTTCCCCCCTCTGTGCCCTGTGCAATCATCGCTGAAATGTTTGACCGGGATCTGTGACCAGATCCAAGCGAGACGCGAAAGCAGGGCACCCCTGCAATGAAGTGGTTCTTTGTACCTTGAAGTCACGCTATACAGCGAAGAAATTCCTAAAAAGCCAGTAAACTGACATCCTGGGCTCTCTGGGGTTTTTTAATGCAGTTCAACTCTCAGGTTTTGTCTGCCTGTGCCGTGCTTCTCTGGATGCCCCGTCCTGCTGGAAGGGGTGATCTCTGCACCTCCACGGTTTGCACCCTTTGAAAGGTCACATCCCTACATAACTTAATGTCTCGAATTATCACAACGCGCGAAGCGAGCACGTCAGCAGGACTGCATCAAATGCGCCTGAAAAAGCCGAATTTTAAGACATCCCACCAAAGGTTCAATGCGCCTTGGTCCACCACTGAACACAGACGTTCTCCTTTCGGTAAACTTGTGCACTTAACAAAATAAAGTACAGGAACTGAAAAAAAAAAAAAAACCCCACCCAAACCAACACAAACATATAGGTGTGGGTAATCTCCAAACAAGGTGAGAGAAAAATCCGCTTTATTTATCCTGGTTACTTGACTGATGCGGCTCAAAAAGGTGTCTGAGGTTTCAGAGGAGGCTCTGCGCCGCCGTTATTAGGGCTAGCCAAACTCTTTGCATCTATTCTCCTAGATGCTTCTTCACGTAGTCTGAACCATAAAAATCCCACGAGCCGCAGTGGCCTCTTTTTTCAACAGAACTGAGAGCAGTTTCCCTGGTTTACACCAATGCTACTCTCCTCTGAACTCAGTAAAACAGCAGCAACCCTCCAGTAACCTACACGCAAACGATCGGGACTTTATCTACGGCTATTATTTTGCTTTACATACTCATGCTCAAGAAGTACTGTGCAAAAATCTCCAGCCTGTAGTGATGTATATACCTGATGTATTTATTATGCCAGAAAAATGTAATATATTACTGGCATGTTAGCAAAGGTTGATTGTGATATTAACTGGTCTCCCCGTTGTCCTGGTTTGAGGTAAAACAGAACCAATTTTCTTTTCAAATTTTCTTTTCATTAATTTCTTAACTTCAGTTAAGAAAGGTCTCGTACATTTAAAGCTGCCTTTAGTCATTAGATCTTGGGCCCCCCTTCTTAAAGCATTTGGCACCCAATAGCTTCCACTAGTCCGCTTAGGAAAAAAAAAAAGTAGAATTTTTCCTTAAAAAACAGACTCCTTATATGAAGAATTAAATATTATTTACTGTGTTCTTTGAAGAACAGACACCATCCCCTTGAAAAAAAGTTCAAATTCTGGGAGCTTCTATAATACCTTTAACAGTTGGAATCATCCACAAAGTATTTTCACCAGAAGCCTTCAGGTTATTGCTGACGGTAAGAAATGGAGAGGAAGGAAAAATTATCTGGACTCCCAAAATAACACGCTCTCTTTTGATGTCTCTTATTTTTTGAGGGAGAAAGCAAATTGCTCTGCAATACATTAGCACGAACCACAGCACCAAATTCGCACTGGGAGCAACGATTAGGGGTGATTTCCTGCCCGCCGCTTGCTTAGCTGCAAGAGAGAACAGGGAGTGCAGGGAGAGGTGGATGGGGAAAAGCCAAGGAAATGTTTCCCTCTTTGCCCTGCTCTCTGCACCAAAAGGAAGAACAGGCCAGAACCTACAGAAATATTGACAAAGCTAATAGTTAACCTAAACCAGTCTCATTTTTTTCCTATTATTCTGAATGGGCAAGAATCACCCTTCACAGCATCTTCCTCACCCTTCTTTTGGATTTTGATGTTCTTGACTAGGATGGAAAAATTTTCCTTGAAAGTGGGTTGAAAATATACATGATAAGCATTTGCTTAACCAGAGCTTACGGCCCAAACCAGAGAACAGTTCATTCCTACCCTATTTCTTAAGACGGCAAATACACAGAAGCATTACTTCTCCCCCTCCCTTTTTATCTTTTTTGAGAATTGTTGCACAATCTGCTGTGTCACAGGATTTCAGCACAGAGAGTATTCACCAACTTTTAAGGCTTGGGTTTTTTTATTCACCCTAAAAGCTTCAGCTTTCCCTGCAAACTTTGTACGTCATCCTCATCAAATCATACACAGAAATGGGCATGAAGTGCTTTGTTTACTCGTAACTTGGCAGAGCCACAAGAAAGAACAGAATGTAAAGAATGAACTCCCTTTGCAAAAGTCATTCATATCGAAACAAAAGCCTTTACCTTCCTGAAACAGCTTTTCTAAGCAGGCCTCATCTATTTCTGAATTGCCCGGCATTACAGTGTCCTCTCAGAAAACCGAGAAACATTTGAAAGCCAATCTAAAACCAGAAGGAATGAGAAAGTTCTCCTGGATCTGCTTTTTCATTAAAAAAGCATTAAGAAAATATGGGCTTTTCAACACTGCAATCTGAACGAGCAACCGCTTTTCATGTAACATGTAGAAACCTGCTGAATTCAGACTTCTTCCAACTTCCCCTCGGCTGCAGCAGCTGGATAGATTTGTTTCCACCTGCTTTTATCATTTGTCATTACTGAGGTATGCTTCAGAAAGCCAATTTAGCTCTAAACTGTCAGTTTTGCTGAAGCCAAAACAATTCATTTTTATGATTTGATCACATCCTACCAAGTGTTTCATGGTCCTTTAATTCCCAGCTCCCCACACCTCTGCCCCCAAAGTGAATATAGGTGTCGTTTGGGGTTTTTTAAACCAAAATGCCCTTTACAAAAGCCCCTGAAGTGGTTGATCCTACGCCCGTGCCCCACCGTTTGCTCCAGGAGGTGCAACCTTCTGTGGTCACCAGAGAAGAGACCATCCAAATGTGGCCAAGGATAGCAAAAGGCTTCTGAAACACATTAAGGTCTTATTAAAAATGTTAAAAACCTCTCCTCTAAAACCCTACCGAAGGCTGGCTGCGTCCATCTCCTGTGCCGGTGTTGGAAGTAAGGCTGCCGATACACCTTCTCCCATTCCCCCAGAATTTCAGGGCGTTAGGAGGGAGTGGGTGTGGGAAGGGATCTCAAGTACAAGAAAAGATGATTATCAAGTCTAAAAAGAGCACGTCATAAAATGAAGAAGTATAAGACTATTTTTAAAGCAATTATTTTGTTTTCGAGATTAAAACGTGCTGCAGTATCCCCCTCCGCTTGGCATTCCAGAGGAGGTGTTGCATTTAGCTAGCAAAATTAATTCACTCGAATAAAAGAAAACTGAAACACTGGAAGCAAAACAGAAAAGCATGAGATGAGAATTTTCTTTCCTATATTTCGGATGGGGAAGAAAATATGTGTTCCAAAACTTGATTAACTCCAAGGCCCGGTTCTGCAATAGCAACCACAATGATTCACTGCGACGGCTCATGGGCATACACTGCCTCCGGTACCACTGCAGGGGCAGGACATAAATGTGTGAGTTCGGAGGAATCTCTTAACCAGACTATCTGCATAATTTATCTGTAGATATTTTGAAGGTTTACAAAACTCTCCAAGAAGTTAGAAAGATTTAGGAACTTTTGAAAAATGTGACCTGTTACGTAAACCTGTATTTTAAGAAGTGAACTAGAGACAGGAGGAAGGATCACAGGGGTTGGACACCTAACCAGCTGTCCCAATTCGGCTGAGCTGTTTTAGCTGTCAGTGTGTGAATTCTTAATGTGTGATGATTATAGAGTACGGAGAGATAGTTCAGCTCTCTCATTTGAATTACTTTG
This sequence comes from Larus michahellis, assembly GCF_964199755.1. NCBI lineage: Eukaryota > Metazoa > Chordata > Aves > Charadriiformes > Laridae > Larus > Larus michahellis. The sequence goes on from NC_133902.1 coordinate 57,519,026, forward strand.
CCTTTGCCTCAGAGCAACAGCACATACATGGGCTGCTACCCCAAAGCTAACGCCGATGACTTCTACTCCTGAGACCCACACCTCTAAGCCACTTGGAAAGCTTAGACCTCAGAATATCTATTTATTAAGATCTAAAGTGATAAAATTATGCTTATCCTAGGCTCAAATTTTCCTGACACCTTCACTAATTACACAATATAATGAAATCCCAGCAGCAGTGAAATAATTGTTCCAGCAGGAACTCAGCCAGCGAAACACCTATGGAAGCTTCTTTCTACTCATTCATCACTATGGGAAGCAATCTCACAGTCCTCTCCAAAAATCCCTTCAAACAGATGTCTTGCAGCATATCAAGACGTTATCAAATTCAGACTTGGAGTGTGCATGTTCCAAAATCCAAAAGCCCTCCGAGGGAGGTGCTTTGCCTGACACACCTTATCATCCATAGAAAAGAGAGAGGGATCCAGGGTGGGCACCTTCAGTGAGACAGGAAGGCATGGGGAAAAGCAGCTATTTGGCCTGTCCAAGGCCAGGTATGACCAAAAACCACCTTAAACCTAGGTAATACCATAACAACTATCTAGAGATGAAACATCAGGGAAGATACAGCTCAGACAGAGCTGCAGGGTGATTTCTGTATGATCTCCAAGCTGAGATCATGGATGCTCCATGTCGCTACTCTCATTTGGTAGCCTGACCTGGTCACTCAAAGTGCCCATACTGAGAGCATCCAGGGCACATGACCCAGTCCTGGAGCTGGATGTGCATAACGAATGATCACAGCAGCCACTGATCGGGCACCCACGTCCCCAGCAGCTCTGGCTGAGCACGCAGCAGTTGGCACGGGGGCCACCAGCAGCCGTCTCCTTCCAAGGACACATGCACCATGCTCCTAGAGAATGGGCGCCCATATCTATTACCAGGCAATACTAAGATAGGTTCTCAGCTTTCCCAAGAAAATATTTTCAACTGGGATGGATTTCTACTGTTTTAAAACTAACATTAGCAAATGTGACTGCGCGGTGCACAGATCTGTCAAATTTGTTCTCAGCTGCAATCCTGAAACATATCATTATCGTGTGCTGTGTGAGCAAAGCTGGGCTTGGCTTTCATGTGACTGAGCTCTAAATTAGTTTATGGATAATGTTCCTTTACTATGTGTTCCATCTTTCACTCCATCTTATCTTAATGAGTACTTAACCTCTTTAAAATAGGTTACTGCCAGAGAGACTAAATACAGAGTATTAAAGTCCCTGAGAAAACCACAGGAACGAATGTCCCCACTCAGGTAGCTCTGCCCTCCTTGAACACAGCTCCTGTAGGGTGAAGTCTGCAGAGTTTTCAACTGCAGTGGGAAAAAATAATTTCATTTTAAAACCCATTTTTGATGGTGAGGTAGCACTACTTTTTTACAAATACATGTGGAAAAGTATAGTCTGAAAAGTAGACCTTTCTTCTGGAAAACTCCATGGTTCCTGCACTTGCAACCTCAGCATTTTGGGTCTGGATACCTTCTATAAAATCACAGAATCACAGAATGTTTGAGTCAGAAGGGACCTTCAAAGATCATCTACTCCAGTCCCCCGCCCTGGGCAGGGACACCTCCCACCAGCCCAGGTTGCTCCAAGCCCCGTCCAACCTGGCCTTGAACCCCTCCAGGGATGGGGCAGCCACAGCTTCTCTGGGCAACCTGGGCCAGGGGCTCACCGCCCTCACAGCAAACAATTTCTGCCTCACATCTCATCTCAATCTTCCCGCTTTCAGTTGAAAACCGTTCCCCCTCATCCTATTGCTCCACTCCCTGCTCCAGAGTCCCTCCCCAGCTTTCCTGTCACTACAGACCTTGGTAAAACGTCTTTCTTGTAAGCCCCCTTTATGTCTTGAAAGACCACAATAATATCTCCCCAGAACCTTCTTGTGCATGTGCATGCTTAGAACCTTTTAAAAAAGAAAATTCTACTTTATAAAAAGTAGTGGCATGGGATCATTGACTGAATCCTAGCTATAACCTGGAACAACCCCTCTCACCAGTTACTTCTGCTGGAAGGACATAAATCTCAAGAAACACCATCCTGTTTGGCCCAAAAGTCCCCCAGGTACCTTGCAGGCTGCCCCCGCGCGCAGGCAGAGATGCCGCGGGCGTTCCCGCAGCAGGCAGGGAGCGGGTGATCCCCGCTGGGGTCCAGCGCAGCCCACACCGCAATTAACACATTGCAACAGGAGCAGCCGCTCTGCAGACTGCTATGGAAGCAGCCTCCATATTAAAATGCAGCCAGAGCTGCAGCATGCGTTATATAAAATAATTATATCATTTAATCCCCTCATATCCCTGGATAAAACTCCTATTTGAGAAGCCGAGGAGCAGGCGACGGACCAGCCGGTTCATTGGATTCGTGCCACTCCAGCACCAACTTGTAAAACTTTTGAGAAGAAAGACAGCAAAGAAGGTGTGCAACTCTAGACTTCCTTCGTGAGGATGCCAAACCAGGTGCAACTCCCACTCTGGGTGCATTTAATGTGAGTGTGTCGCTGTATTAGAAAAATAAAATAAATCTCCTTTTAAAATCCCTACTTACTTCTGCTTCTCAGCTGGCCTCTAATTCATGTCGGGAATTGCAAGAAGAAGTGGGGGATGGACAAACTATCCCCCACACCCTGTCTCCTCAGGAAATGCACTGTCGTGTGGAATTAATTACTTACTTTTTTTTTTTTTTTTCAAAATGCATATAATTTCAAGTTCATGGTCCAACATCTCTGATTCATAGTAATAAAGGTTGCACAACAGCAGAACCGTGTAGAACAAAGGTTAATTTGAGGCTACAATGCCCTTCCTAATGAAACACAACTGGAAACACGTGCTGGGTTCAGAGACAGCAGATACCTGCGGCACTATTGATCTGGAATTTCTGATTCAAGATCTAGAAATCCGGAGCGTTTCGACAGGAGTAAGAGGAGGCAGAGAGAGAAAGCAAAGAGCGAGTCAAACCCTGCAGTTTCTGGCCTGTGATTCTCTTGAGATTTTCCAGGCTAATCCTTCTGTGTCACATAGCAGCTTTCTGACACCTACACCTTCTTCACTTAAACGGCGGAGTTTTTAGGTGAAAAAAATTTCCAAAAAACCCAAAGATCGGAACACAGGTCTCTGCGCCAGCCTCAGACACTCAGCAACCGGAGCTAGCTCTTTCCCTTACTCCAGAACTAGAAGACAGTTTTAAAATAACACTCTTTAACTGCCAGGGTTTGGGCTTTTTTAATATATTTTGGGATTCTCTTTCAAAGTGGCGAGGCCGGGAAGTGTCCTCTTTCGCTTCAGCTCAGACGGAGAGCCTGACGCACTCGCGGGGCTGCGGCTTTGGGAAGAATACCATATATGACGAGACTCCGAACAACACTCTGAGATCTGGCAGCCACAAGATCATGCTCGAAAACATAAATGAAGCAAGAAAAAAAGCCACAGAGGAGCAGAGGAAAGGACGGAAAAGTGACAGGAGAGTAAAGAAATGGCATTTTCCAGCCATGAAAAATTACTACCGAGGTCAAAACTAAAGCTGTTCCAGGAGTTTCTGATTAAATTCTGCTTTGTTCAAAAACGCTGACGTGCTGTAATCAAAATGATTTGGGGAACATATCAATCTGATAGGACTTGTTCCCGTCGGGTCATTTGCTTACTCGTTTTACTAGAAACCTTGGCTCCTAGACAGCCGCTCAGATGGGCTATTGGGAACGCCAGATTCCCAGGCTCCCCAGAATCTCAGTATTAAAAGAAATTAATTATTGATACAAGCCTACGTTATGCATGTTTGCCTTATCAAATTATCTGTAGCTGTGCCTGTAGCATGGGTGTAGCACATCTGATATGCTTTAATGATGCAAAAATCTCATTGCAGTGGCAGGGAAGCCAAGCTCTGTGCTCCCTCTCACTCAAAATGTGAAAATAAGGAGAGAAATAAGAAGTGCAATGCTTCCCTCCAAACATTTTTAAACAGTTAAAGCTTCCCCGTTCCTATTAGGCGACTCATTCGAGCCAAGAACTCTGTCTGCTGCTATGAATGCTTACTTTGTAGTATAACGCATTTACACGGTGAAATCGTAATATCCTGGGCATTTGGAGCTGTATTATGCTATAAAAACGAAGGCCAGCTCCCTCCAGCTATTCCATTTTGGGGCTGGCATTCCATCTATGGAGTTCTGCAGCTTTCCTGGGCCGGGCGGGATGCGCGGCGGGACGAGCGGCGGCCGCAGCGCAGGGGATGCGCGTTCTGCATTCTGCACCAAAGCCATTAGGTGGTGCTTGAAACAGAAGATTGCAAGAAAGAAAAGCAAGATTTTGTCTGCAGCCGGCTTAATAAATATTTTATTCTAGCAATTTAAAAAAAAAAATAAATTTTTAAAAATAAAAAAAAGGCAGCTTGTTCTAGGATTCAGTTTAAAAATCTACCCGATTTCCAGGCCTTGGCAGAGCTGAGTAATTAAATAAATAAATAGTCAACTCTTCCTCCTGCCTCAAGCATCTCCGCTGACACACACACACTCCTTTAAATAAGGCTCTGGTACTTCAGTGCTCAGCCAAACTTCTGCTCATCATGCCCTAGATCTCTATCTCTCTGCTAGGTTGATAACTGGATTTCCAGTAAGTTTTGAGTCAGAGATTGAAATACTATTTAATGTACCAGCTCCAACAGGGGTTTCCAGGAAAAACTGTCCGAGGGCAGAGCGGCACGAATACTATTTTACATAAGGAAGATCTCACTGGCAGTTAGGAAGAAGTCCTGCTTCGGCATGGAAAAGCAATAGCTTACTCCCTTTTCCCTTCTTCAGCAAACACCTACGGGCAGTCCGATTCACAAAATGCTCTCCTCAGATATATTTCTAAATTTTCATGGCTTCCCTTTATCATTACATTCATGGAAACTGCCTTGTGATAAGCACTAAGAGGCCATCAATTCAATAATTGCCTCCCACCAGAGACAGCACACAACCCTCCTTCTCTAACCTTGGGCTCCCGTTTTGTTACTCTGTTTTTCCTCCCTTAACCAACCCTTCAGTCATTGGCGTTCCCCTCTCTTGCGATGACTTGTAAATATCTCATGCCACTTTACCCTCCGTCTTCCCAAATTCAGCAAAAAATCCTCCAACGCTTTTGTTGTGAACGTTGGAAGAGCCCCAAAGAGCTGTGCTAGAAATGACCACAGGTTTGGTCCAGCCTCATGCCGTGTCCCTCATGGCAAGGGATAAGGATGCTCAGGGAGCACATGGAGCACAGGGACCCTCTCCTCGAGTGTCCCTCCAGCCGTGCCAGCAGCCAGCCTGGGGACTGCCTGAGCGATCCGCTATACCCCCATCATCACATTTATGAGCCACAAATAAACTCAAACTTTGTCTCACCCTTTAGACAACTCCTGACTTCCACCGTCCCCCTGTCGCGCTGAGATCCACGGTTCAATTATACCCTGTGAGAATAAGCACTCCTTTTATTTCATTTTAACCAACTACCTTATAATTCCGTTCTTGCGTTACTGAATTATCATGAAATAGTGAATAATCATTCTGGTTTTGGTTTTATAAAACCAAAACCCTTTGGTTTTATAGCAACTATATTTTAACCACCCTCACAGCAAAAGACAAAATGGCTGAAGGTTAAAAGTAATAATAACAATAATAATAATAATAATCCTCCAGTAACTGTTTATGAAGTTATTTAGAAACTGACAATTTGCTTACATACTGCACGGAATGATAAAAAAATAAATACAGAGAAATCCGAAGTTAAGTACTGCGCTGAAGAAAGGAAGAACTTGTCTTGTCCCGTTTGTATGAGGACTGGGAGTTCATAAATCCCGGGAAGTGGAGTAAGCAGCTTTCTCACCTCTTCAGAACCACCTTCAATACCAGGAGGTGGGAGGTGGTTGGACAAAAGATATAACGGGAGGCAGCTGATCCGTTTTAAAGCCTCTCTCTCTTTTAGGCTCGAGATTTCACATAAACATTTCTTTAAATGCATACATCTATGTACCAAAACTAACATTTGAGAAGCTTCCAAAACTTGGCTTTTAATTAAACCCATGAAAGTATAACGCTCACAGCGAATAAGTATCAAAAATAGAGACAAAACTGAGAAAATATGCAGGCATTTTTCTTGGGTTTTGTCAGGCACTGCAAAGACAATTAAGTTTCTTTTCTTCACTATACATATAATACTCAGAAGTGAAAGCTTAATTAACTTGTCAGAAACTATGGCATCTCTTTTCTTGAGCTGCTGAACCCACCTTCCCAAAAGACTTGAAGGGAAAATAAAAAAACTAAACGCTCTAGCTGAAATACCTGCTCATGCATGACATTCCTGTCCTGTAACACCGTTTGTCTGTCATTACCAGAGGCTTTTTTATCCATCTGGGTGAGCACACGCTTTTTCCCATTTGTCTGGGAACGTCTCGGCACAGAACTGCAGTTGCTCCGAGATGACGGACGTCGTGCCGAAGGAGTAAGACACGGCGGCACTAATTACATCCTACGTTTATCAGGCAAAACCTCCAAGTTCCAGTAAAATATCTTTGATCACGCAGCTTTTCGTGCCCATCGAAGGCCCTGAGCTGCCCTGTGAGGGGCCGTTGTGAAAGCAAAACTTTTTTTTTTTTTTACCCCTAAATACAATTTCCCCGCTTCGCTGGGGGGACGGAGCGGGTTCCGGATGCATGGAGAAGCAGAGCCCAGAAAGCGAGGAGAACTATTTGTGCGGCGGGGCCTGGGACTGCGCTCTGCTCTGCTGGCCGGCCTCTGGCTTTTTGGAGATATTTCGCATTTCTTCTCGCTGAGTCCAGGGGCAGCTGTGGCCAATAAGTCCCTGTCAGCAAGCGCTGCCTGGAATCCTGCTCCCAGCAGCTGGAAGAGCCGCCGCAGCCCCACGGCGACTCCTGACCCTGCTTCCAAGAACCGGGAGGGTTTTAAATGAGTGTTTTGGGGAGAAGCGTGGGCTCAGCCTTTCCCCTGCCAGACCGATCCCCTGCAACAACGGAGAGAAGGCCCTGAGTTTAGCAAAGGTTAACAAACCTAACATTAACACTTAAATTTGGCCCACGTAATAAGTGGCTTTCACATTTTTCATGTCTTTTGTTTTTTTTTAATACAGTCTTTCATCCTGATCTCACTTAAGTCTGAAAAATATTGTACTTTATCCTCCTGTAATCTCCTCTCCAAGATATGCATGTTCAAACAAAGTGCAAAGGTCCAGGTGCTTTACTGCATTAGTAATGACCCGACATCTCTCCTTTAATAATGCAACGCAGAACAGAGCACAGCAGTTTTTTGCTTTCTCATTTTAAAAATGTATTAAAACTTTTCTCTGCGGGGCCAGGTGACAGTGCGAGGGAGTAGAAATTGGTGTTTTTTTCATGACAGAAAATATTGCTGAGGCATCCAAGGGATAATTTTTCACCTCCCATAGAAATCGCTATCTTTTCTTCCCTACTAACTTTGCTACTGTCTTTCCAGCACTACATCAGATTTTAGTGAGCTCCGGGATTTGGTGGATGCAACTCTCTGCTCAACAGTCCCGAAGCCCGTGCGAGTAATTCCGAGCCCATGCAATCCTACCTAACGCATGATATTGAGAACCCCTCTTCAATTCTGATGGATATTAAAAACAAACACCCACAATTCTCAACCACTCAATGCGAATTCATGCTGCAGGTCTTTCTTTTTTCTTACAAATAAAAGTAAATTAAGGTTTCACGTTTTCCCCGTGACAGAGCGCTCCAGAGACTTGCACAGACCCAACCTGCGAGTTTTCGGAGCAATCGTCATTAAGGTATTTCCCTTGATACAAAAGGAAGCTTTTCTGTAATGTATCATTATATTACCAGGCCTCTTTGGGCACTCCTGGTGACAAAAGATACGGTATCCTATCAGAGAACACACGTTATAAGCCCCTGTTATTTCATATCTACAATGGATGGTAGTTCTTTGGTTAGACGTACAGCAGCTCACAGCTCTGGCTTTGGAGATACCTGGTTCAGGTCTCCACACACCAGCCAGGACAGGAGCAGCTGATGAACACTGGCGACATGACTGAATTTATCAGCTTAAACCAAAACCTGTCAATGGGATGAACTTATCGCTGGAGACTCAGCAGCAATAAAAGATACGGGCCAGACCCCAGCAACAGGAGCTGCCACGAGGAGCAACTCTGGAAGGCGGAAGGTCCTCCAGGAAAAAGGCACCTCCTTCATCTCCCATGCACGGGCTTCAGATGGAAAAGCTGCCGCCGTGCCTTTCCTACGCACACAGCAAGCCACACCGTTCTACACTGTCATTTTATCTGTTATCTGCAAAATCCAAACAGAAAAACGAGCCGGCTTCCCGGATGAGCATAAACACTAAGCCCTGGATGTTGGCGGGGAATTTTCCCCCCGCTCATAGCTAGCATTGGGCAATAATCCTTCTCCCCATAACAGATTTAGATTAGTAATGCTGGCAGTATTAAAAGGGGCCTTTTGAGCTGGGAAACATGTGCTGGTAGTCTGGGAAGGGTGTTTACAACATGTGTTTTGCAGGTATTAATGCTCATGAGGCAGGGTGGTTCGTAAAGGCATAATGTGTCCTGCCGTTTCCCCGGGGCCACCGCTCTCCTCCCCACCTCGCCGTCCCTTCCCGCTCTCCAGAGGCACAACTGAATTCTTAATTGTTCTGCTACAGGTATGGGCAAAGCCATAAAATACACCAGTTGGGACACAATTAGCGCTCTAAAAGACGGGAAAACCACATCTGGCAAACAAGTGTGGGAGCCCAGGGAGCCCTTTATTCAAAACCGAACTCTCCGAGGGGGAGAAATATGTTCGTAAGCATGTCTGAGCTTCCCAGTCGTGTTTTTGGGCTCTCACCCTCCCTTTCCAGGCTGCTCTCTTTCGCTGATAAAATAAACGAATCCCTCCCTCCCAAGATGCTGCATAAATCCTGGTCACATTAGGGCTGGCTCTCATCCCACGCAGAGAAATGCCAATACCAGCGAGGTCGCTGTGGTCACCGCTGAGGCTTTTCCAAACAAGCCTGAAGGTGTTTTGTTCATCAAAGCCGAAACCTCCAGCGAGGCCCTGCTGCAGCCCTGGAAAACACATGTTTCCTAATATTTAGCGCACCCGAAACATTGAAACTTAACCAAAGTAAACTTGGAAGTGAAAAGGGAAAATGTTCAAGGTCTGATGCTGAAATGAACTGTCCTGGAGTTACTGCTTCCTATTTTATGAAGATGTAGATTATTCCGTCTGTTGACACTGCAGTAATGCCATTGGTAGGCGTATATATATATATCTCATAAAACTTTCCTGTTTCTATCTAGACCTTCCAGCGTTTGCTCTAACCTCAAAGGATATATTTGGCCTAGAAAAAAAACTGTACATTGAGAAAAGACAGTAGAATCAAATGGCTGAATATCAGCGCAGACCGACAGCCTCGTAGGACAAAGATCTCCTATTCACCTCGCTCTGCTTCGGGCACCACAAATTCAGTCCCCAAACATTATAATTTAGGGTTACTGTGCTTGTGATCTGCCACCTTACTGACAATAAAAATATACACGCACCTTAAATAGCAGCTTATTTGGGTCCATAGTTACGAGTCTAGAAAAAGGTCTGTTGATGGTCGTAATCGATACCTTTGTGCCCAGGTTCTGAAGGGAATGAGTTTTTGCTGATTTTCGTGATTCAGAGGAGGAACAGGAAGCTATGTATAAGAATGATGCAAAACAGCGGGGCAGACAATTTCACCGACTAAAATTTCAAGTTTCTGGGCTGTTACTTTTTAACCTCATATTTGATGGTATGTACCCACCACCCATAAGCAGAGTCAGGACCCGGCCCCCCACCTGTAACTCAAGTGCCCCTCTCACATCAAGAACTAAACTCAGAAAATATAATGCCAACAGGGTGGATCTCACTTAGGGTTATTCACGTGCACTACCCCAAGCAGACGGAGTGCCCACGTGCGCCTGTATAAAGGACAAAATCTCCCTCCCAGCATCTCACTGAGGAAACAGCAACTTTGTGTTACTATCACACACGAAACTTGCCTATCAGAATATTAAAACCATTTAGCCTGTAGGACCCACACTACACCAGAAAAAAAACCCAAACCTTTAAAACTCAGAAGTATTTAGAAGACTGTGTTTTTCATAAACAAATAAATCATAATCTCAAACAAAATTATCCACTGTAACTAATCTGAACCACGGTTATTAACTGATGCAAACAGCCCGCTGGTCTCAGGGATGCAGTTAAGGATCACACAAAAAAACTCTCACGTGATTTTCAGTTTTCGCTGCTGGTACTGACATCAGCAGAAAAGCCCAAGAAGGGCCAAAAGTCTTGAAATGTCTTGTGTCTTTTTTCTATCATTCTTTAACAGATATGTCATTGAGAGTCTCCCCTATGGTCCAAGCAGTTACACTTTGGTTTTCTGCGGTTAATAGGAACAGCAGAAATCTTGCAAAATATGCTAGCAAGTATCTAAAAATCTCGGTGACTCATAATGAACATAAAAGTTTGACCAGTTCCCTTCACTTACTGATTCATTAAAAGTAACAGTAAAGAACAGACTTGAATAGTTTCGGGCAGCAAAAATACTTTAGGTATGACTTTGATTAAGTTGTTAGAAGTGACGACTGCACCGAAGTACTGTGAAATACTGGTGATAAGATGTTTGACATTGCCTCCCACAGAACTTGTTACAAAACACGTACCAGCCAGATACACGCCGAGTTAGTGCCAGTGGAGATTTACGATAAACAATTAATCCCCAGAGTTAAGGGTGTAGAAGGACCCTCTCCATCGTTCCTTTCACTGGTAACAAGCCAGCCTTTAGTGTTCAGCAGTTCCATGCTCCTTAATGCCATTATATACCCTTATAACTCTTAGATCCATTTTTATATATATATACACACACACGTACATATAGTTTGTCTCTTACATTCAGGCTTGCACAGTAGCTGTATAATGTTACTCAACAGCATCAAGGTCCCCCAGCCACAATATCTACATCTGGCTTCTCGGTTATTTTTCTGTCTTAAAAATAAAGATATTTAAATGGAATGGTGCCAGAGAATAAACTCCACCTCTTTTGCAGAGAATCTATCTGTTTTGCTTCAGTGGCTATTGTTAATAAAGCGCTCTGGATTTCCAGGGATTTATTTTCTTTTAGCGGGACAAGGTTTGATTCCTGTCTCTATCTCCAAGTTCTCCGCGTGCGTGGATAGAGCGGTCCTGGATGAGCTGCGCTGTGCAAGAGGGGAGGGAGATAAACTTGCAGAAATATCCCATAGTACAGAAATACTTGTGTAAGCAGTATATTTTCTCCAAAATAAAAGCCTTTTGACCAAGTTGGTAGAAAGAAGAATTCCAAACAGCAAACACGATCCAGATAAAGACGAGTATTGTTCACATTTGTCTACAAAACATGTTGCAAAATGCATTTAAAACGCCATTTGTGTGCCGAAGGAACAGCGGCAGTTTATGTTTGTTATTTCAGAAAATTCTCAATGAAAGCGTCAGTTCCAAGAGGGGGCTGAAGAAATCTGCTTCAGACTCATGAAAATGACTGAACCAACAGTTTTCAATTGAATCTCAAATGACTGGAACTGCGTTTCGCTCAGTAGTCAGCACCCCGTTCCATGTAGATACAGTTGGTTATAGGTAATAAGATTACTTCTGGGTTACTGCCTGTAGCCTCTCAAATACTGCCAAGAGCGAATACGCAACATGTTCTAGGGTTAAGGAAGCCTAACACGGTGCCAACATCATACTGTGACATTGCCTGCAGAGTGTGAAAGGATTATATCCTGTCTTAACATACCATTTCGCCCATGCCAGAAAATGGAAAAGAGTCTAATCACCGAGTAAGTATGCAAGTCACTAAATATAAATCTAAACCGGTTTCTGCTGCTATAATATCAAGTTTCCCTGAAGAGCAGCTCTCCTCTGAAAAGTGGCTCTGAAAAGTTTGTGCTGTAGGTTCTCATATTTATGGCATCTTGGTAATTTCCAGTTGAAATCAAATCACACTATAAGTAAAGAAGTAGAGGGCTGGTGGTTTTTCTTTTTTTTTTTTTTTTTTTTTTTTTTTTTTTAATACGAGCCGTGCAAACTTACTCCAGATCTGGATTCTTTCCAAGTCACGCATTACTAAACAACAAAGATTTGGCAGCCAGATTTTACAGCTAATTTTTTTTCTTCTGGCTGCCTGAGTCAGAACTGAATTCTAACTCTGCTCTCCTTCATACATACTGGGTCTACAGAGGGAAAAGTAGGTCATGAAAGAGAAAAAAAACCAAGCAAAACCAGGACAAAACTGTGGCCCTACCGAAGTAAATGGCAAAGCACTAACTTTATCGGGGCAGGAGATTCACTGGGAATATGCAAGGACTACGGGACACAAAAGCAGCTGGAGTGAGTGACAATAAGGCCATTTTTATACATTTCAGTGGAGCGTTGTACTTACTCTTAAAAATTTTAAATTTGGCATCGTAAGTCATGCGGAGCCACTTTTCCCCGCTTCTCAGGGGGATGAATCGTAGCACCAGAGAGACCTCATGACAAACCGCGCCTAATCTTGCCACGGCCCAGAGTGACTCCGACAGATCCTGAAAGCTGTCCTGAGGAGCCAGGCGGTTGCGCGCCCCCGGGCTGAGGAGATAAGGCAGGATCACTTAGGATCTCCTCATGAACGTGCAGGGTGTGGGACCATGGTTCACCCTGCCAAAGGAGAGAGGAACGGCAGCGCATCCCATGGGAAACCACGACCTCAGGGAAACACCGCAGCCACCCGCGCAGGGCTGCAGCCCTTCCTCCCTCAGAGTGATTCAGGAGAAGAAAGCGACAGCTCTGTGGAAGACTGCTGAGGTTTACCTACCTTGCACCACCAAAAAAAATATTCTATTATTAAAATAAGAGAGAAAAGAGTCGAGTTCGTGTGCCTTCTTATACTGGTAAAAATATTTGGCGAGGGTACGTCATTCTCTGCATCTTGATTTACTTAAAAGTGTAAATGTGGTGACCTTTAAAAACTTGAACAAAATGTTCTAGAGAAGTTTTATTGTTATAGTAAAAAATGATCAAAAATATGATTGGGAAGAAGAAAGGAGACACCTTTTTTTTCTAAGTAGCCATTAATGCTGATGCCCTTTAATTCTAGTTATAATTCTTATAGTCTTTTAATTTTCCCCTTAAACCCATCTAATCAATGTTACACTTCTATATTTTTTTTTTTCAGGAATTAATCAAGTTAATGTTCCTCAAAAGTGTGCAAATTTGTACTCAGTTATACGGGAGCTGCTTCTGATAACGTGGTTTCATTTTCATCTGACCTCTGATCAAGAAAACAATTTTAAACAATACCAAGGAATATATATTATAGCGCAAAAAAACCCAAATCATAATTAGAAACTAAAGATTTAAGACCTCCAAAATTGCATCAGACATTTTTCCATTTAACTGTAAATCAAAATAGTGTTTCCCAATCAGACTTCAAAGTCGAGTTGAAATATGCTTAATAATCTGCACTTCTTCCCAGAAAGATTTAAGTTACCCACAAAAGAAAGTAAAAAGAAAACAAAAACCAACAGCTGCAGCAGAACACAATGCCTGAAAAAGAAACCACAAAACCGTGTCTGAATGGAAGTGGAAAAAGTAAATTAACGAATAGACAGAACAAAGACAGAACAGACAGAATAAAGATGACTGATAACCTGAAAAGGCAAATACACTATAAGATATCTATTGATAGATGAAACTTGCTAGTAAATTAAGATTGCTAGGAAATAAAGATTGCTAGGAAATAAAGAAATCTCAATAAAGGTGTTTTTGGTCTTTGCGAGGTTTTCAAGGATGCTATAGATTTTTCTCCTGTGCAAATTCCACGTTTTCCCTACGCAACACTTGTAATCCAAATTCTGTTCTGACAATCAGAGTGAGGTACTTACGCACGTGAAGAAAAATCTGCAATTGTTAATTTCAGTAAGATTAAGCAAGATGGTTTGCTATGGACTAGATCCAAAGTGGATTTCGGTACTAACCCGAGGCGCTACTATTTTCTTGCTTCAAAAGAGGTTTTCTAGATGTCTTAGCTGATCTATGAGCAGGTCCACCAGAAAGGGACAGTCCTGCTGCCCTTCTCTTTCTCCAGATGTGTCCCCACTGCTTCCCTCCAGCAGCTCTAACATTTATCTGATCCCTTCCACAAGCCAGTTAAGTTCCCTAAACTGGTAGGAAAGTAACACGGCAAAAAAAGGAAACATTTCCTACCAGTTCCTGTCCTCAGGCAGAATCAACGCATCAAGGGGAAGAAAAGCCAGTTTTCACACCGACTGCAGAAGAAAACATGGCAGGGGCAAGTCTTTGGTGGCCTCTCAAGTACAGAAGAAGGAGGCTGCCACCTGCGTGGTGCCCCAGTACTGCTGTGGGAGCTGCCCCCCAAGGTCTGGTCACCTCTGCTGGGTGAACATTGAATGTACAGGGAAGAGCCCCAATGTCTCTGCAGCTGGATGCCACAGCCCTGATCCTGTGTGTGGGCATACCTCCACAGACAGCTTTCAGCGCGACTCTAGTGACGGCACTCAAACACAACAGGACAATAATTTAAGGGCGATTTCACACTACATGTTCTCAGCAATAGGTATTTTATCACTGCGTTATAGCAAATCTGCTTGATGTGTGGCCATTTTTGACTTCTGTTTACCTGTTCAACACAACACAAAAATAGAATTGTTGGACCAGCTCTTGCCACCCAAGTGAAACTTCATCTCTGAAACCGTCCCTGAAACGAACCGTTTCTCTCCTCAGAGACAGAGGCAGCGATTCTTTGGTCTCAGTGAAACCAATGACTCAGGCACTGAAATACAGAAAGCCAAACATAAACAATAAATTCCGTATTAATTAAAATATCAATAGTAGTATTGCTAACTTGCAGTAACATTTATCATTTCCATGGTCTTTTTACATCTAAAGTTTTACAGTTCTTCAGAATAGCTCTTAAAGACTATGAGGAACAGCCAGATCCTTGTACAAAGTATGGGAGCTCGCAAATATGCAGGGCACCACAAAATTTAATTTCAGATACGAGCTGTAAAGTGCCTTCATAAGGAGTAAGAGACGTGAGAAATGACACGGCTTGCAACTCAACACTCGCGCAAGTTATGGCAGTAAGAGCGATAAGAACTACATGTTACTTGAGCAATGGACTTTATGTCCACCATTACCATTGACAGGCGGAGCTTGTATCTTAATTTTCTCTCTAGGTGAAGGTGACAGAGGAAAGAGCATGGAAATGTGGCGGTAGTTAGGGATCCAGGAAATAGCAGGTGTTTGATCAAGGACAGCTTTGAGGTGGAAAAGGCAGACGTACGGCGCAGGGGGATGAGGGAGAGAAGTCATGCCTATGAGCAGGTGGTCCCTGGGGCCTGTCAAGTGACGGGATGGATGTGGACGTGATTGACAGCTTCTGTGCTGGCTGTCAGGGGGGCTTGCTTCAGCTGAAGGAAGTTGCCAGGGACATATGGCAGGAAAGGGATAGCCAAATTTTAGGAGCACGTTGACAATGTAGTCTATAAAAATACCTTCTCTGGAGCTTCTGGTGCCTGGAGGAGCTGCAGGAGGGGAGCGGAGAGGGCAGGATACCTCCCACCCCAGCACCCTGATTACAGTTGAGCTCCCAAGAGAGGACAAATGAGCTGGGCATTCCCAGAGCCATGGCTGTGACTGCCCTATCTCCAGGCAGCCCCCACACACACCTATGCCCCACCGCCGCCGCAGTCCGGGTCTGCCGAAGATCCTCATCTCATGAGTGAAAGCCACCTGAGATAAGCCCTTTGCCAGGAGGAGGACAGACACAGCAGAGGGTTTCCTGCTCTCAGGGAGCCCTTAGAAACTGGCGTCACAGCTGAAAATCTCCATCTCAAAAGGCAGGTGACTCTGGGAGGGCTGCAGAAAACGTGGTGGGGCAGAGCACCTGTGTGGGACATCACAGCCCTGCACAGGACACAGCCCCACATGGGACACAGCCCCACGTTCCCTCTGACCCACATGGATAAGCGGGAAGGCAGGACACAAGGCGGATCCGTGGCCGAGGCCGGGCCGCAGCTGCAAGCCGACATGGGGACATGAAAGGTGCCCTGGCCTGCGGCCAACCTCAAAGCAGTCCTGCAAACAGCACAACATCCACGCAGGCTGCATTAAACCACCTACCCCCCACACACTGAAACTCCCATGGAAGCAGAGACCCACAGAGCTTCCTATTTCTTTTAATTAACAGAATCTGCCTACAGGCGTTTTGGAAGTATTCAGCCAACCATTGTTGCTCGTGTTCCCACACTTTCCCTTCCTCCGCTGCTTCTCTGCTCTTGCAAAACTCGGAGGCAATGACACAAAACAATGTAAGTTCAAAAAACTTAAGGAATGTCATCGTTTGTCCCAGAAGTTGGCTCGGGCCTCTCTCAGACTCCGCAGAGACGGCACCTCAAAGCTTGCAAATGTCTACACAGAGGCCAGCACTGAACCGGCTGCTGACATATTAAAATGCCTGTTATTTCAATATATATTCTGCATAGATTTTGAATGCTCTATCAATCCTGCAGAAGATAACATCCAAACAAACAAGAAACAGGTTTAATGATAAACCCTATCAGAAGACAGCATCTTCCAGATCCTAAGTAAACGTCTCGGTGTTTGGCCGAAGCAAATGGAGACAAAGCCGCGATGTACATTTTGAAATGAAAAGAGATACTTACATTAGCTTGAGTAGAGTGATCGCAACGGAAGACATGCATATGACTATGACAATCCTGTGAATTCAGAGACTATTTTGCAGGGATGGATTATATATTATTACAGTCCTTTAGGTTCATCTTCTAAATCTCACCTTTTTAATGGCACATTTAACATCAAGCAAACATTGGGGGGGAAATATCAGTTTTCCCTCTCTTTTTTCAGCATTTTGGATCCCCAGCCTAAATCTATCCAAGACCGAGCTCAGAAAATTTGTATTTAAGTTACATAAGACTCTACAATTCATTTCACTAGTGCAAAGAAAGCTATCGCATGGCCTACCAATAAAACCTCTTAACACATGTACTGGGATATTTCACCACCAGAGTACAGAAGCTGATGGAGAAGCAGTGGCTCAGCCTGATAGATTTATTATAATCCTGCTGTTGAAGAACTGAAGGGTCTTTCCACCCATAAATACTGCTTAAAATATTAACTACAAATAAATGGAGAGTAGAGCCTCTGTAGAGCCGAGCACCACAGCAAAGAAGCCCGCTGCCTTCCAAAGCTGCTGGCAGACAATCGGGTAGAAAACCACCAAGTTTCTCCCTACAGGGTGTTGTAAAAATATTTCCTCCAGTTTCACTCCATGAGAAAGTCAGTTGAAGTCCCCAAGTCTCTCCTGGTCGCCTGCCAAAGCCATGTGAAAATCCAATTGTTGCCTGATTTCAACATATAATATAACACAGACTTGATAAATACTGGGCTCAAGTTCATAGGCTTTAGAAACCCGTTTCATTGCATGTTTAAAGGGCTTGATCCTGTTCCAGCTGAAGTCAATGGACGTTCTCTCATTTAACCGCAGGACGAGGTCCCAAAGCCTTGAAGGAATCCAGCCTTGCAGTTATAAAGCACCGTCTCTCGTGGACAGAAACGTTACAAGCTCCAGAAAAAGCCTGCCTGCCTGGCAAAACGCACATCGGTTACTCGCTGCAAAACCATTTTACAGTGCAGCGCAGGCCATCTAATTCCATTTTGATTTGGTTTAGTTTTGTCTGGTTCATCTCTTCTTGGATTAAGCATTCCCGCCATTTTCACTATACAGTTTTTTAACGTCGTGCAGCTGGATCTGCTGGAAAGGACGGTCAAGCCCTTGCCCACAAACCTAAGGTGGCAAAAGCAACTTCTGAGGACAGGCTCAGCTACTGAGCACGGCAACGTGGTCTCAGTCGTTTATGTTTGGTTGTACTTGAAGGGATAGTTTTAAAAGTTTAAAAAAAAGATGTAATCTTGAACTGAAGCTAGTTTGAGCTCATTGAAGTTTTTATTCTGTAATATAAACCCATCGCTTAAAAAATGTAATTTTAGGCTAATATTTGTTGTGGGATTCCTTATGAAGGTTTGTCCTAACGGGATGTTAACAAAATAAAACTTTTCTTGGGCCTGAACTTTTAGGACGCCTGTGTGAAGTTAGTACAAATTCCTCAAAGGTTGCTGTGCTGTGTTCTCATAATTAAGACATGGAATCTCTGAAATTGGGATTACTGCTAACGTGTGGTTCAAATAACAGCCTTTGCTATAAAGCACAGAAAAGTCCCTCAGAGCACCAGGGCCAAGCAGCTCCTGAGCACAGCACCTTGACTCATGGGTACGTTGCTTCCTAAAGATGACAATATAAAAAATATGAAGATGGTTTTCTAGAGTACTGAACACCCGAGTCACGCGTTACAAACGCGGTTCTTCAGATGCAATGAAAGCAACAGCAGCCTCTGCAAATGCAGAAGGAGGGGCAAACGGGTTTATTTAACTAGGGGTGTACGATGTGGATCTACTAAAAATGAGCATTTCTGTTCCAAACTCTGACATCTTACTACTACCTTACCTTGTAAGTCACGCCACGGAAATGAAGAACTGCTATCCAGCGAGTAATGTGAAGCATAATCTGATCCTCAAAGAGAAAAAGTGCAGCATACAGATGTGGAAAGGTCAACACATCGCCACTCAAAGTTACTCAGCAGCTAGCCCAATTTCTGTTCCTTCTTTAAACAGAAGTCCAACAAACCCCAAGTTTCCGATAACAAATGTCCTCCTTTGGGAGAAATCTCTTCTTACTGCCACTGCACAACCCATAAATTTGACAGGAAATCAATCACTACCACTGCAAGAGCATTTTAAAGAAAATCCCTATTGAATTCTCTAAGAAACTAAAGAGAATACCAGAAGAATCAAAGACCCCTAGCCTGAATTTCTTTTAAATGTACAGCCTTCCAATGCTTTCTTTCCAAAATCAGAACCATCTTTGGTAATTAGAATCACAGAATCACAGAATCCGACCTCTAAAGGCCATCTGGTCCAAACCCTCTGCAGTCAGCAGGGACATCTTCAACTAGATCAGGTTGCTCTGAGCCTCATCCAGCCTGGCCTTGAATGGCTCCAGGGATGGGGCCTGCACCACCTCTCTGGGCAACCTGGGCCAGTGTCTCACCACCCACATTGTAAAGAACTTCTTCCTAATGTCTAAATAAGGACAATAACAATAAGGACACCTAGGATTATGGCCATAAACTTTGCTTCCCAATGTGCACTGAATCTCCCACTGCGCATTTCTGTCCAAACATCTCAGCCTGGGAGATGCCCTACGGACGCCACAGCTGTACAGGAATGACCATACTGAGATTTGCTCTTCCTTCATGAGTTGACACTTCTTGACACTGCAGACCAGAAGTACTTGCAGTGATTTTGGCAGGACTATCTGACAGGTAACAACTGAAGGGGGGAGATGCACAGTGCTGTCCTCAGGAAGAGCCAAGGGCTTTTTTAAAATCCTGCAGATTCTGAGAAACCTAAAAGATGACAGCAAGGACACAACTTCAGGGCACACCACTCAGGGAGGCAGCAGGAATCAACACTTTTTAAATAATAACCAAATCATCAGATCCTCTGCATATGATGTAGGTGTTGATCTCCTTCAAAGTTGGAAGGAGCTCAAAGCCCCCTTCACAATGGAGCGTGCAAATCGCTGTACCACCACCGACCTGGTGGCGAGAGGACCATCTCTGCTTTTCCTCGTCTATTGTGCTGCCACGCAACAGAAACAGAGTCGTGAGACCAAAAGGAGAAAGGTTACAAAGAAAACTGACTCGGCAAGTCACGTCCTCAATGGCAAGTCCTGGGGTCTAACCTTGCTACCAAGACTGGATGCATTTAACATCAAACATTTAACATCAAAAAGTTCTTGGACTTAAAGTTTCAAGTCCAGTCTGCAGGACTTGCCTGTTGTGCCCACACGTGGTTAAGCCACAGTCACATTCTTTTTTTAATTATTATTTTAATCTCTGGTGCAATACCTCTTGTATTGATTCCCACACAGTGGTAAAACTCCAACAAAAGCTTTAGAGGATCAATCCATCCAGTCTGGTCTACAGCCTACTGCCCATCCTGAAGATGGGCGATGCAGTGGTGACCTCCATGAAGATAAGAAGAAGCCGAGTTACCTGCTGCTTGGCTAAATTTCTCTAAAAGCTTGGGGTATAGAGAAGGCAGTGTCACAACCATCCCTTCCATCAGTAACATTCAGGAAAAAAAGCGAGTTACGGCAATCGAATTCTGCAGGGACGGAGGCCTGCCAGCGTGTGGGAGGATGTGCGCTGAGGATCTACGTGCCGTTCCTCTTCCTTTCTGGCTTCCAGCGAGAGCCAGACATCTCGCAGTCAGGCTGAGGCAGCTGGGCACACAGGGAAGCTGAAAAACAGTGAAATTTCTGAGTAAAGGGGGGACGGCCAGTACATTTTCATTACTTCCACAGTCGAGCTGATGATATTTTGGTAGTGCAGTTTTGGATTTAGGGACTGAAGTCTGCCTCCCTGCTAAATCCTTTTTTTGGATTTGGCCTTAAAACCTTATGTTCAGCAGCATTTGTTTTATCTTCGAGACTTAGAACACAAGGAGAATTTGGCTTGACTATTTTCTTTCTTCATTCACACTAGGAATCCTGTGAATTCATGTGGATGGATGTATGGTAATAATCTTGCCTTTAAATTCATCACCATTATAGGACACTGAAGCCGCACAGCCGTACAGAGCAGAAAGTACGCGATTAGCAGTTAAGGATGTAAAACGCATCTCCAGATTTCTTGGTCTTCACTGTAATAGGACTTTTGCTAGCAGAATATAACCTCTTTTAAAAAATAGTTTAGACGAGCCATTTTGTAGAAAACGTTAAAGTGTATTACCTAGTGAATAAAAACTAACAGAGAATAATGTATTGTCTAAGCTATGTAGTTGCTGAAGTCACAGCTGTGAGACCTGTAACAGTCTCAAAAGACTTAAGCAAATTATACGTAATGGGCCAGCAAATTCTATATAATGGGGACATTTCTGTTCCGTGTTACACTTTTTAATTCATTGCATGAGGGTAATAGAGCAGAAGTTAATGCTACATGCTTCTTTCTTTAAGTGCTCATTAAGGAGTAAGAAAAATTCAGACTAAAAATACATTTCTAAAAGTAACTTGATAGTAAATATTTACTGGCAGAGCTTTATCCCGTGGCTGCTGAAACAACAGACATGAAATTAGGACCACCTTGCTGATTAAAGTACTTTTTTAAAAAGCTTTGGAGTAAAATAAGTAATTATAAATGTGCAAGTATTTGCATTTAGTCACTGTATATAAAAACATACCATTTCCTCCAGCACGGAGCTGCAATTGGAGCATGCATCCAATTGTGACTGTTGTTCTGCAGGAATCTTTACATATTACAAGGACAGGCAGAATATACATTTTTAGTGAATTTAAATGATTTTTGTTTTTAGAAAAACTGTCATAGATTGTCACCAAAGCATAGTACGACGAAATAAATATAGCCTGTTCAGCACTTTCAGAAAATACTATAACTTAGTGTCCTCAAGAGAGATAAAGAGTACAGTAAAAGGTAATTAAGGGATGAGTGGACAAATACTGTAAGAGATGGGTACAGATAAAACAAGTTTCTGAAGTGCGATGGAAAGTCTCTTCAGTGAAGTGATGTCGTACAAGAAGAGAGTACCAGATGGCAAACTGGCAGAGCACGCTCCTCTGCCAAAATGAGTGTGTCAGTAGAAGGAGAAAAGTAGAATTAGACGAACGGAAGGAGATAAGAAGTGATTTGATTTGGAAGCACTAGAGCTGTCAGAAGATGAGGAGGAGTTTGGCTGAACTTTGTGAAAGTGAGAAGCATCCTGCAAAGCAGGGCAACGAGTTTGTGCTCCTTCCGTGAAATCTAGCACCGTGTGTGCTCCCAAGGTAGGCTGGATGTGCTTAGCTACCAGAAGAACTACGTCTATGTCATAGGGGCGTAAGAGAGTCAGTCCTGCTCCATAGCATCCCTAATTAAGTTGCGTGTGCCCTGAACGAACATGGCTATAATTGCAGCTCAGTGCCGGTACCGTTACCCAGCGCTTCCCTGGGCGACGAAGGGGGAAGCCACAATGACAGGCAATGTTTCCGTGAATGCAGCGGGAGATGGTGATGGAAACGAAAATGTCGGTGAGGTCAGGGCGACGCAGTGGGCAATTCTGTGAAAAGTGATCCGTAAGCTTCAATTATGAGCCGAGATCCTCACCCCAATGAATTAAATATAACTAACTATAAATATAAACTAGCTCTTTTGTTGCCCTCGTTGATCTAAATACATAGGCTAAGCCTGCTGTAGATGCCAGATAGGGAACATTATCATTGAGTTCAACAAAGAGGAGGGTATTTTTAGGAGGGACTTTATCAAGGAGTGTAATGATAGGATGAGGGGTAACGGTTTCAAACTGAAGGAGGGTGGATTTAGATTGGATATTAGGAAGAAATTCTTCACTACGAGGGTGGTGAGCCCCTGGCCCAGGTTGCCCAGAGAAGCTGTGTCTGCCCCATCCCTGGAGGGGTTCAAGGCCAGGTTGGACGGGGCTTGGAGCAACCTGGGCTGGTGGGAGGTGTCCCTGCCCAGGGCAGGGGGTGGCACTGGGTGGGCTTTAAGGCCTCTTCCAACCCAAACTGTTCTGTGATTCTACGATTCAATTCAACACATGCATTGGCACCCGTTCCAGTTAGCACAGCAGCCACACGAGAGTCATACTCCAACACGCACTGTCTTCCCTATTGCTCAATATCAAAAGCCTATGGAATCTGTGGGCGATCGCCCACCCACTTTATCTCACTTAATAATCTCTTTCCAATATTAGATAGCATTGGGCAGTTAATAGGCACATTAATAGACATAACAGACATTAATAGACTATGCATACATGAAGCTTCTGAACTGAAATCAAAAAAATAATGAGGTTTACTGGAAGAATGTATAGAGTAAGGATATCAAACATTGAAAAAATAATTAAATGATTTTCGAGTCCTAAATTCCCAACTGCTTAAAATAAACGCATATACAACCTTTCGAAATCTATCTCATGTTTATATTTGAATTTTCTTATTCTTCTAAATGGTGATTATTTATTCCGAACAGAAGGTATCTCAAAGAATTTTTTTAAAGAAATAAAAATTTCCTGTTTGAGATGTCACGAGATGAGCAAACTGTCTCGTAACAGTATGGATAAAAAAGTATCTTTAGAAAGGCAGTAAGAACAATAGTGAAAGTATAGCATATAAGATTTTAAACGAATTTTAGTAGATGTTAATAGAAATTATGTTTAAAATATAACAAAATCTCCTTGCTGTTCCATGGTGCTAGCTATGCCTGATCTTACTGAAACTGTAACCCTTACCAAAAAATGCCAATTTACTTTTCTCTGATAACACTGTTTATTTTGGCTCGGTTTACATGCTGTATTCTCTCAAGTCAGTCTTTACCTTGACCTTCTGGCCTTTGCAAAGGGCCTTTATTTTTGCAGCAGTAACACATCTCTCAAGAACCTCTTCAGAGCTGTTTCAGCAGGCGGCAGCTCGCTGCCTTCCCTGCCTGCGGAATGGCACACGGGTTGATGGAAAGCTGCGCGCCTGACTCTTCGGCAGACTTTAAGGAGGCCCTTTGCAACGGGAATAAATGAAGTCAAACATTGCTCAACAAAAGCTCAGACAGCGAGGAGAGTCTCTTTTCTGCCACTACAAATGCAAGAAAACATCTACTAATCACTTGTGGCTATGGCTAACGGTCAGCTCAGAGGCATGCAACAAATATTTCAAACAACTTGTTTTTTCCAAGGTTTATTCCTGCAATTCTATTTACATAATCCTGCACTGAAACTGATAATTACAACTGGTTTAGAACAGCAGGATCAAATCCTCACTTGAAACCATCCCAGTTTTCATGTTTAAAGAAACCATGAAGTCTCTAGTACGTAAATCATAAAGAAAAGCCTTACTATAAATTAGTATAAAAATAATCTATGTGCATGCAACTTTACCTACTGATTTATAGCCCAACAGTCTTCGGTTCACTTAATATATGTTACTAATGTCGTAATGTTCCAAATTCCATTTCACCTGGAAAACAACACCGTGAGGCAACAGGGAATGAGCAGTTTGAGTCTCTGGGGTAAATACCAGTATGTGCATTGCTGCGGCTCCTGCTTCACTGCACTCATCAAAGTCTCCAAGTTTGAATATGGATCTTAGCTCAGAGCATTTTTAAAAAGATGAAAAACACACTTTCTCTCCCCTTAGAAAAACCTCCGTTCTTTTTCTTAGCTCTATTTTAGGCCATGCAAGTTCATACACAGTGAAAGAATGAAAGATCTAGAAGGAAAAACCTTTAATCAGTATTATTGTAGATGACAGAGTAAAGATTTCTTTAATTAATGGTCCTTTCTGGCAACCTGTGCCACTGTAAAATTAGCTCCAAATTTGTTCTGCCATGTTTACGGGCTCCGGTTCAAAAACCTATGAAGTGTGGAGTATTTTACAAGCTCCTACAGCAACACAAAAAAGCAGGTGGTGGGACACAGTATGAGAAGAAAATAAATGCAACCATTTATCTAGAACAATTTGCAACTCACCGGGAGAGCTCAGATAGCAAAGGAGTGACAACTTCAGGATATCCATCTAGCAGCACAGCCATAGACTGATTTGATTTCCACAAGAAATCTGCAAAACAATTACGCTGCCAAGGAGAAAGAAATGTGCACTGCGCACACACTCTGCTACATCCATTACTCCCAGGTCTGCACCTACGTGAATTTACGTCTCTCCTTGCCAGGTTTTCATCAAGCTCTCTGCTTTTGACATTGTTACTCAAGTCTGTCAGTAACTCCGCAATAGCTAAGTAATTAATTAATTGCTTTGCGTGCCTGAGTAGCAAGGAAAGCATCTCCAAGGCTGACTTTGTTTATATTGTGGAATATATAGCCACGATCTGAGACGAGCATTAGGAGCTGCTGTCTACATAGGGACCGGGCACTGCATGGCAGGGAAAGCGTTCCGGAGGGTAACCCGCTCCCTGTCTTCCCCAAATAATTTCCTGTTGAAACCACTGAAGCATTGAAAGATTGCTCCTTTGTGAGGCATTGTAAGGGCAGAGATCCCGAGGGACGCCGAAGTCGTAGGGCAAGATGGGACTTATCTGCCTGCTCCTGGCTTGAAGACCAGATGCCTCCAGTCTTGCCATCACATGCCGAAGTTGTATGGATTTAGGTTTTTCTCTCTCAAACAATGCAGCTGCTTGGAGTTTGTTCGGATGCATTTCTCCAATATTACATTTTCCTCCCGCGAAATAAAGCATTTCGTCTGCCTCAAATAGCACTTGGAAAAGCTAAATTTAGGCCGCCCCCAATCCACGTTCACACACCACTATTAGTCTTTTGCATGCTGCGCAGGTGTCTTCACGAGGATATTCGTCAACAAGATGGGACCTCAAAGCGGCTGTTTGAAACCCTTGTCACCGTTCTCCAGAAATCACTAGGTACAGAAGCAGGTGCAGATGTAAACCCATGAGGCACAACTGAAAAGTCCTTCAAGGCTTATAAAACATGCAGTACATCTGTTCCTAATGTGGCTTCGTGGCTTTGTCTCTGCATCTGTGTAAAACCACACAACAATGAGGCACAGATCTATTTTATTTCTCTAGGCACATCTTTTTTTTTTTTTTTAAGTAGTTCTGAATGCGAAATCAGTTCACACTACTCTATTGTTTGGTCTTCTAAGCAAGTTGGCTTGACAGTTCGGTGTTCCCCTGCTGTAACTTGTAACTTCTTAAGGGCAGATTCTTCTCAAACTACTGAATTTTAAATTCATTGCATGAGGCAGGGGGTCTACTCCACGCTTTGCTCCAATGTGAAGCACCACATGGAAGTTGTGCTATTCAACGTCTGTATTTGCGTGTAACAACGGAATGGTGAAGGTGAATCCGGGGCAGAAGAGTTAAGTATTTCTAGCTCCTTGCTAAGATTGGCCATCCCTGCTTTGCTCTACTTTTGCGTCTTATTAGGTTCCTCCTATTATAAGCTGTCACCTCTCTGCAGTACTATTTTTCGTTTTAATGCAAGCAGCTTGTTCCTGTCCAAATAATCAGATTAGGAAGTGAAAACACCATATTTTGACCTCACAGCTTATAAGATCTTTCATCTTGGACATGTCATTCGCTTCTCTATTACTCATGTTATGCATCTATAATAATACAAGTAATGATGCTCCCTTTGCTTTGTAAACACAGCCAAGAAGCCATACGTGGGAGATAAAGGTTATTTCTATGAGTTTCTGCCCTAAGTAGAGACTAATATATCTCTGTCACTAGAAAGTCCTTCCCCAGGCTGGCTCTCAGCAGGAGGGACACCAAATTTCTTGTGTTATGGGACACGTTCCCTGAAGGTCATGATGAAAAGGTCAATGAACATAAACTTCAACGGGTTCATTAATAATTAGATAGTTTAACGTCCTTAACGGACTAAATGAACAAGCAGGTCATTGATACAGCCTCAAGCGACTGACTTGGCACAAGCAAACAACATTCATCTCAGCACAATGAAATTTAGGGTGTACTTCTAAGAACAAAGAACGCAGTCCATAGTTACAGGACGGGGGATTCCTAGGAAACAGTGACTCCGAAAACAGTCTGCCAGATACTGTGGGCGTAAAGCTGAATAGGGGCTCCCAGTTCAGTGCTCTCTCTGAACAGACCATCCCTCTGTTTTGGAACGCCTAAGAAGAGAACATCCTTTGTAAACCAGGGCTCGTTCCCACCATCAGGTCTGACCTGGCCACGTCTCCTGAAGAAATTATACAGCGAAACAACTAGCAGAATAAATGCGTCAAGAGCATGACTTGCCTGTGGTTTTTGCTTAAAACCATCTTCTAGAGACTATTCTTATCGTGGTTAAAAAAAATGTTTTCCTAATATAAAAACAGCTTATAAAACGAGACTAGCGCACAAAAAATCACGGAAAGGATGTAATGATACAATATATCTGTAATTAGAAAGACTTATGCTAACACTTTTCATATATATATCTCGAAGAATAACAGAGATCATAATGAGCAATCTGGTTAAAATGAAGATAGCCTTGCGCTGTCTGGTAATTTTTCATTCTCCATGAGATTAGCTTTACTTCTCCCTATTCAAAACTTTGCTATATGCTTGAGAGAATTTCTTCACTTCAATAAACTCTCTTCTTTTTTTTACTCAGGACTCCCACATAACTCTCGTCTTTTTTCCACTACTTATCAGAGGATGAAAAAAAGCGTCTAGATCATACTTTGTGATTACTAATGTTTAGAAATCTGAATATACATCCTTTGAGTTGATGAACTAGTTTTTTCTGCGTTGGGAAACAGACCCAAGACCTCAGTCATTAAAGTACAAGAAACCACGGATTAAATACGTTCCTATATACAGATCTATCTATCAAACTATCTGCATACATATGCACACACACATACAATATATTTCAGACTCACATGCTAGTGCTAACAAGTTTTGTAGCCAAGCCACATTCCATTTAAAAGAGTTAAGTTTTATAGATCCACATTCAGTGTCCCCTCTTTAGGAATTTCGTTTTCAACTAAATCTAAGTACTTGGAAACTCCTCAGCTTTTTTTTTTTTTTTTTAGAAAAAAAGCGAAAACTTTCCTCAAAGTCTGCTATCAGCCTTTTTTACATCACTTACATGAAATGGCACATTTGGGACTTTTGTCATGGGGCTCTGAAACATGATATGCTGTTCTTTAAGGCCTGGGGTGGGGAAAGTAGGGAATTGAGAGCCAAGATAATGTACCGGGGAAATTTGACAGTATACAAAGATGTAGGAAAAACGAAGCAGATGTAGGGGATGCAGGATAATGCCGGACACAAGGTCTTGTTGTTTAAACTTGATACTGTTCGCAAACAAAATTTACCATCAGCTTTAAAGGGGCCAGGATGTGAGCAGACTACTTACGTTGAGTATAACACACCAGCAAAAAAGAAGAGGAAAAAGAAAAGCTCAATATCCAGTTCACATTACTTATAAAAGCTTATGTATTATTTGAGTTATTAATTATGTTTGGTACTTAAACAGAAAAGGCACTCGGATCATTCCCTTAATTCTGATAACGCTCTCGTTCATTGTATTCTTATGTATTTATGTTTCATTCCAAGAGTAAAAAATTGTAATAACAATAAAGAAATCACTTCAAAGTTTTGCAGACATTGCTAACTTGGACTCACATGAGAGCACATCATTTTTCCAGTCGCTTATTAAAAATACTTTTTAAACAAAAAAGAATAATTCCCTTAAGAAAACGCATTGTTCAGCATTCAGAAAACAAAGGATCTTGCTGGCATTAAAAAGCCAACATCTTTACTTGATGAAACTCCACTTGTGTCCTCCGTTCCTCGTAACAAACTCATGCAGTAAAGCGCACTGGATCGAGAGCATAAATATTACATCCACTTTCATTCATTTGCAACTTCTTGAGCTTTTCTTTTCCCCTGGGTCCCAAGGTGAATTCTCCTTTCTTATTAGAGAAATGGCACAGGTAGCACCTCCCCTCCTCTCCCTGGAAATGCTCCCCGCTCTTAGAAAGTTCTCGAATTAAATATTTGTCACAGCTGTTCCGCAGACACAGTATGTCTGCTGTCTACCCTGGAGTGAAAACAAATCGCAGCCAGTTTGCTGGTCACACGTTCCAACTGGGATTTTGCCATCTGTCATTGTGTTTGCAGAGCTATTTAGATTTCCAGTTCATACCAAACAAATTCCACCTCCAGGACCAGGAGGACTTCAAAAGGCGGCCGGAGAGATCATGTAGATGGGGAAACGTGCCCGAGAGTTGGGGGGCCCGCATCTGTTCCCAGCTTTAAATATTGTTCGGCATAATTGCATTAAAGGCTCCTAGAGCGGGGTCGGATCCACGTTACCAGATACAACAGGGCAATAAAAGTAAAAAAACCCGCCGGCCCCACCGTTTGCTGGGCTATTAGCAGCCTAGCCTTTGTTTAGGTATCTTAGACTGCATTAGACGGCTCACAGCTTTATACGCAATATAAAATTCTAATAAAAACACACTGATCTTAAATACCATTAGTTAAAGGTATTTTTAGTTAATTACTCCTGAAAATGGAGAATCTCAAAACATTGTACAGACATCTAAATTCTCTAAGGGTTTTGGTGTGAAAGAGATTAAAAAGTGGTGGTTTTTTTCCCTCTTTCCTGGGGCTCTCTCAACAGTACTTCGTTTTCTAGACAGTGCCTACGGACCCTGGGCAGGGGAGAATTTAGCTTTTTTTGACAAAAAGCAAACAGAGGCTGGTTTGACGCCTATTTAATCTCACCAGCCCTTGCCGAAGAGGGAACTTCAGCCCTTGGTTGTTCCTCCTCCTCCCCCAAACGCAAAGCCTGCGCGAAGCTGCCAACTCTCATTCTTTTGGAATGAGACACTCTCATTTATTGTCTCAATTTCAATCTGCCCGAGGCCGAAAATAAAGACAGTCACCATTGATTTCAGGCGGATATTTAGAAACACATTCGGATTCTTTCTAAGTCACTTAGATGATCATAAATTGGCAACTCAGTAAATTTCCTGCTGGGGATTAGGTTGTTGCACCAAAACCTCCTACTCCCTTCACCCAAACTTTCACAGTTTTTGATAAAACCATGTGTCAAAGGGGGTGGCGCTGAGTGGGAAACGGAATAAGAAAAGCTCCCGGCCCTTAGAGTAAACTCCCCAAAACGTCCCACCAGGTAACGGGAACGACCCAAAAAATATAAAATGTTCTTAATTATATTTTGGACCTACTTCCCCTGCAAAGAGCCTGGCCTTGAAACGCGTCAGGAAGCAAAAAGCAGAACAAAATAATAAATTCGGATGCACCAGAGACACAACTTCTGACCATTTAAATACTTTGACGTGTGCACAAACAAGTGGCATGCAGATGCTGGGCTTTTTCACTTGCCAGCTCGCTCGGAGCAGATGGGTTTGAAGGAGGATTCCAAAACTGCTGCACATAAGGACAGAGATTCCCCAGAGGTGCTAATAATACTAATTTTCTTCCATAAGATGCTGTGCTTCAGCCACAACTACTGCCTCCAAGGCTGTTTGATCAATAACTTTACATCTGAGAAACATTTAAAACCTAGGATGCAAAGTAGCTTCTGCTCGGGCAACTGGCTCGTATTTAAAATGCAGCACAAATAACGGCAGTGGTACAACAGGACTGAAGACGAGATGTGCGTTACGAGACGAAGTACCCTTTGAAATAGCATCACCTTAGCAAACACAGAGTCAGAAAGACATGAAATGGAAAAGAATTTTCCATTTTGAGATGCAGCCCCATCCACTACACTCCGTATTTTTTCCAACTACTAGGAAGGGTGCAAAGGTTTGCAAGGAGGGATGCCCAGCTTTGTACACAAACGGTAAAGCCCGTTTCTCTTTATATAGTGCTGCTGCTAAGAAGAAAGGGCTAGAAAATGATTATAAAGCACCTTCAGCAATTATAGCCAATGGCATACTTGTGTTGGAAGTGAAGCAGCTTAACAAACAGTCATACTTACCCTTCTCTTCGCCATTTATGGTTTAAATTCTAACAGTTCTTTAAAATCTTCAGGCGAGTGAGTGTAAAGTTAGAGGAGACCGCAGCAATGCCCCATCTATTCTGCGCCCGGGAGCAGAAGGCAGTTGGCAAAGGCAGCGCCTCCCCAGCCGCTCGCCAAAACCGATGGGGAAGCTGCGGGGAAAGATGTCGGGGCAGAGCGGGATTTCCAGCAGTGATACCCCACTGCTTCCTAGGACACCAGGAACACCAAACCCATCAGCCCCACTCTCGTTCCAGAGTGCCAGCTGGGCACGTAAATCTGGACATAAATCACAAAAACTCATGCGGGTACTTCATAGGTATTACGTGCAAAAACAAGGGAAGAAAGGAGATATTTCATTTGATATTTAAGTACTACAAGCATTTTTCTCTGCTGTTTTAATCATGTTTACTACAGTAATGCCTAAACAGCCAACCGCGTATAAACTCATTTGATTATATTGAGGCATAGATAGTCCCTGCTTATTTTCTAAGCAGATGCTGCTCATCATTTTCCTGTTCATATTTGATCATTTCTTCAAATAACAGTTATAACTGCGAAAAGAATTGAGAAAACATTCTGCGACAGATTTTCGTGTTCCGGATTAACTGAAAAGCCTAATCTGATATTCAAGTTGTGCTGTCGAGGAGTCATCTGACACGTAACTTGCATCGAAGTGTTTTATTCCCTGCCTGGGTGAGTAAGCAAACATTTCTAAGTGGACATAATCACACACGAGTGCAATCCACCGCTGTGCAAAGGCTATCAGGCATAAATTGCATCGCGCTGGCTTGTGGCACTCATGATTCTCACCCAAGGACCTGCTTCAAATGCGGTACGCCTGAACAAACGCAAGTTAATTTTCCGACAACATTTATGACTGTACATTTTGAAAGTATTAGTGCATGCGGAAAGCGGGTAACAGGGCGCCTGGAGCTCACCATGAGAGCACCAGATAAGTTATGCATCGGGTACGTATCATCTGTATCGTTTTGGTATTTATTCAAAGGAAACTATACTGATGACAGTAGCAGAGCTCTGATTTCAACAGATGACAAACCCATCCCCAAAGGGTTGATACTGTGATTAAAATAGCTTTTAAAATAAATAAAAAAAAAAACAAAGAAAGAACAAAAGCAAAACCAAACCCAAAATTTAGTTTAAGATTTATGTTACATCTTACTCTGAGCTTTTTTCCGTTAGTGCATTAATCAAGCCAAAAGGTAAAACATTACAATAAATGCAAAAAAAAAAAAAAGACCCCCAATTAGATTCCTTTATCCCTGGCATATGGTCTAGAGGTATATGCTATGTACTAATGTCTTTTCGGTGCTATTTTAAGATCATATGAGGCTGCAATCTGAGAGGAGTGGTGACAGATACACAGGCACAACTGGGTTACATTCATCATGTATGCGACTTGAGAACTCCTAGCAGAAAGGAACTTCACAGAAAGGATAATAAACTTCCCTCTTCAGCCCTAAAGTCTGTATTCCTAACATCTTCTGGAAAATAAGAGGACAGGAGAAATGTTTAGTGGACAGAGAACTTCCCAGTGAAAAAGTGTGACCAGTTCATTTGCCCTTCATGAACCGGGATGTGATAAATGATGTTATGAGATGTCTCTTCATCTTTTCAAAGACGTTTTTCTGTAATCAGTTTATGCATTCGGGTTTAAATATTCAACTTTTTCATGCATTAATGGATCTGCTTTAGTTTAAACCTTAGTTTAAACTTCAATCAGCAGAGAGAACGTATCGAATGCTCTCAGCACCGGTGTTACGTCTAACTGTTCGTAGCTTGCACCAACCTGACAGTACAGTAATATAAATATCTGAGGTACGTATATTCCATCTACACGAAAGTAAACAGGTCATTTTAGAGAAGCAACTTCAAAGCCTTGCAAAAACCCGCAAAGAAATCCGAGTTCCTCTGAAAACAACGGCAAAATTCCCAGCGATTTCAACAGGGGCAGGCTTTCATAGTGATTTTAGCGGATGAGCTCAGAGGCTGAGCTATATATTCTGTTGGCTAATAACCTGCCGGACAGACCTAATTTTGTTATGGCAAATTTATTTTTGATGGAGGGAAGGAGAGGTCAGGTTCTCCGCAACGGCGAGAGGAGGACTGCAAATAGTAATGGGCTTGCTGGGCTTTTCTTTATGATGGATGCACAGCAGCGGGTTTTCCCTCTTTCTGTAGTATTCCTTTTCCCAGTTACCTTGGCAAAGGCAGAACTTTCCCCTGCTCCCTTGTGACTTTCTTCAGTAGGGAAAGTCATACCCCCCTCGCAGGTCTCCATCTCTTTGGTTAGGAACACGTTAGAAAGCAAAATAAATAGATCCTATTTCATCCTTGAACGTTTGGGTTTAAATACCTTTAGACCTCAGAGCACTGGAATGTCATCCAGCTTACAGGAGCTTACGAGAGAGGAGAATATCTCCAGCTTGGGGATGATCAAGTAACAGCGGGAGTGGCAGGAGAGAGCTTCATTCTCCCAGGCTGCCGCCACGCTATCAGCTACCTGATTGCAGGGATGTACGGGGAACGGAATACAATCACAGAACAGGGTGGGTTGGAAGGGACCTTTAAAGGCCATCCAGTCCAAGCCCCTGCCATGAGCAGCGGCATCTTCAACTAGATCGCGTTGCTCAGAGCCCCCGTCCAGCCTGACCTTCAATGTTTCCAGGGATGGGGCATCTACCACCTCCTTGGGCAACCTGGGGCAGTGTTTCACCGCCCTCAGCGTGAAAAATTTCTTCCTTTAATCTAGCCTGAATCTACTCTCTTTTAGTTTAAAACCATCACCCGTTGTCCTATTGCAACTGGCCCTACTAACCCTGCACTCTTAACGAAACAGGTCGTGCCCCTCCCGGAGCAGCAGCTGCGCTCACACACATACCGACGGGATTTGGGAGTCCATAGGCGAAGCCATGGAGGGGACAATAGGGAAGGATCGCACGCTGCCAGGTACTGAGCACCCCTTGTTCTCCTTGGCTTCAATATGAGATGAGAATATCCACGGCAGCGGGACTGTGTTTAAAAGATTAATAACATTCACAGATAAATTTGCATAATATTCCATATACAATAAGAATGCGTAAATCCCATTTGCTTCTATTAAATAACTTGATAATTATTCCACCTGACACAAGTTTGAGAACACACTCCTTAGGGACCAGCTCCTACCAGCCAGGATGGCCCCACGCTGCGAACATCAGCCTTTTTACATTTGTTAGCAAATATAAAAACAAGTCAAAAACACTATATATGGGAGTTCAGAGGAACAGAACTGCCCTTTTCTTTGTAAACGCAAACTTTGTCCGCTATTGATGCCAGCGAGTCACTTTCTGTGCATCCGTTTTATAAGAACATCACAACTTTAATTGCAAAATAATCTTTTAAAAGGCAGGGTCATTCCGACTGCTGAGTTCTCTCTCACTTCGGCTCCTCAGAGGGTACTTTCTGGAACAATTTGCATGGCAGTCAAAGCATGCAGAAATTTATAAATATCAACACAGATGCCAACATGTCGAGAGAAATGTAGTTATAACATTTGAAAGCCAGGGAGAAATTAATGTTGATCCTGATTGGAACAGTCACTGTAGCTGCAGTGTCTAGTAATTTAAAAAAAAAACAACAACAACATAGATTTGGTTTGTAGAAAATACTCCATGTCCCAAACTCCGTTTCTTGGCCCCAGCATGCCAGTGTTACAGGAAGAGAAGAAGGGTTTATTTAAAACAGTTCCAGGATTTAAGGCTGAGCTGACATAAGTAATTTTTCCATCCAAACACTGCAGGCTCCGACGGAGGCATCGTCTCCAAACAAGACATCCTGGAAGCTGGGCCTACGCTGCCGAAGAGCAGACAGAGCTCTTGCTGGTGCTGCTGCGGCTGCACAAATAACCACTCGCTGAAAAAAAGCAGATCCTCTCCCCAAGACTCAACGGTGTGGCTGCCTCGAATCTTTTAGACTGTAAATAAGACACGTAGTACCTGAGGCTCTGGAAGGTTCCTGGTACCAAACAAGATGCTGTCTGTGTGCACGGGGTGAAGGCAAGGGAAATTTTCTGTACAGGACTTCACCCAAAAGATTTAAAATACTTCATAGCTATTACTCAATTCCTAACAGAGCACTTTGTGGTAGGGAAAGTGATGAAGGGATGAAGTTACGGGATTTGCTTACAGAGCCCAAGGCAAACTTTTGTTAAGAGTCCCTTAGAAGGTACAGCCCAATCCAGCATCATAGAATCGCAGAATGGTTTGGTTTGGAAGGGACCTTAAAGACCATGCAGTCCATACCCCTGCCCTGGGCAGGGACACCTCCCACCAGCCCAGGTTGCTCCAAGCCCCGTCCAACCTGGCCTTGAACCCCTCCAGGGATGGGGCAGCCACAGCTTCTCTGGGCAACCTGGGCCAGGGGCTCACCGCCCTCACAGCAAACAATTTCTGCCTCACATCTCATCTCAGTCTCCCCTCTTGCAGTTTGAAGCCATTACCCCTCGTCCTATCACTACATGCCCTTGCAAAAATCCCTCCCCAGCTTTCCTGGAGCCCCTTGAGGGCCTGGAAGGGGCTGGAAGGTCTCCGCGGAGCCTTCTCTTCTCCAGGCTGAACCCCCCCAGCTCTCTCAGCCTGTCCTCACAGCACAGGGGCTCCAGCCCTCCCAGCATCTTCCTGGCCCTCCACTGGGCATGCAGAAACAAGCTTCTGTCCCAAAATAAGTGTAGCCACATCCGCTCAGCACTTTCCTCAGTTTCACTAAGTTTTATTTCAGCATTTCTAAACCCTTTCATGTGGCCATAGAGAACCGTTCACCTTACTTATATGTTAAAGAAAGTGTGCGGAGATTGCACAGTCACACATCTGGGAAAAGAAATGTGAATCTTGAACTCCAGTTTCCTTGCCAGATGTGTGAAGTGCTCCTCATCACCAGTGCTCTGACATTTCTTCTCCTAGTGAAGTCAGCGGGAGCTTCACCGTTGGTCCTGCAGCCCCAAAGACGTCTCATACAGATGGCAACGCTATTCTGCAAGCAACGCAACAGCACAGGCTGGGTACAGTTGGCCAGATCAGGCCTCCCACACACATCAAAAACCAAAGTGGAACAATAGTTTGCCTTTTTTCATTAATTCAGTCCTTATTGTCTGCAATAAGCGGAGGAAGTGGAGGACAGCTGAGGCAGAGGAGTGTCAGGACACATTAGGACTCATTAGGGCTGCTTAGACTACAAGCCTTCAGGACTTTGTTCTGCTGAGCGGGTAGCAAAGGTGAAAACTTAGTTTTGCTTCTAATTACTTATTATCCATCCAATAGAAATCCCCTGGGTTAAACAAATAGATGCCAAACGCAGACATTCAGGAGTTTTTTTCCTTTATCCATTTCATGTTTGCTGTTGACACTGTCCCTCTACAATCTTAAACACGGCTTTCACGGCACATGCTAAGAGGTGATTCTGATTTATTGGATTAAAGCAAAAAAAGCATCAAAACCTCTCTGCTTTGAAGAAGGGTTTCATGCATTTTGGAAAACCTGTAAGTTTAGGTGTAAATACTTTGAAACCATTCTGATGAACAGATTTAGATAACGTATCATTCTGCATAGCAGCCTGGGATATGGTATCTATTTTCTCTCTCATGTCTCTGAGAACTGTTAAGAAAGTTAAATTAAAAACCAGCTGATAAACAGCTTAAATTAGATTTGCAATCTCAGCCACACTTGGAGCTCAGGCCTTTGAAACCTCACAAACGTGAATTGCCTTTAGATCTTGCCCTGGGCTTTGGGCACCTTGGTGGGGATGGGGGCTGCTGGGACCGGGCAGGGACATCAGCCCATGGCATCCTGATCAACTAGCTGTCACGCTGGCAGGAGAAGATAGATCAGAGGACAGTTCCATATGCCTAATGCCACGGTCCCTCTAAAAACATTTCTTAATAAGAACCTTTATAAAAAAATAAAATGCAATTTCCATAGTTAGTGCCAGACACCGCAGGTGCCTCTGCGCAGTTTTCGTGGCTCGTTACAGAGCCCTGCGACCGAGGAGTTTGCTCAGCAATTCACTTTGTCCAAAAACATGAAAATCTACAGACTCTTTGCTAAACCAAACAAGCAACTGGAATAGTGCTCACAAAACAAAACCAGAGATTTCTGATAAATGCGTTCCAAAAGCCATTCATAAAGATTATGACTTACACATTTTCATCAATACATAAATTGCTGTGTTTAAATTTAAAAAGCATGTGAAGTAATGGGCTCTATATCTTTCTTTGAAGATATGTCAAAACAGAAATGAACTCCGGTATGCAATATCAAGGGTCTACTATATTGATTTTGGAAGCCAGTCTATATATACTTTTCTACAAACGTCACATATTTCACAAAGCAACTGCTTTATGCTATTTACACTGCATTAGAGACAGACAAATTGGTTTGGACAGAATGTGCCAAAGCTAAAACAAATTTAAGATCTGAAAACAGCTCAGTTAATTTTTACCTCACACATTTCTTGCCTGTCTCCAGTTCCAGGTATTAACCCAGAACACTGAAATACCGTGAAGGTCTGTGTCTCCCTCCCGTTCGATGACCAGAAGCAAGAAGAAGGGAGCAAGTCACAGAGTTCAGACTTGGTCCTGAGCTTGAGCTTCAGAGACTGTTTGGGTCTAGATCCATTTTTGGGTGAAAGCTCTGAAACCATCATGAGAAAACACATCTTACGAAATGCTCAGCCCCTTCTGGCTGCCCTGAGAAGTTTAGTGACTTTGAAAAGGCAGCCAGACTTTTGGGATCTTGTCCATGTCACAGAAGTTAGCAGAAACGATCTGCTGGATGAAGTCCATCTTTACGATCACACAGTATTTGCCTTTAAAGAGCATCACATCACTAAGCCACTGAACATTTTCGAGCTGCCAAACAGTCAAAGGGATATACTCAAACCCTAAAAAGGAATCAGAAAATCTCACCACCCCCCTAGCTTCAGGTTTTCCAAATGGCATTTTTTGATAAAAGTCTTTTTAACTTCAGCTTTTCCTCAGAAACCTCTCTGGTGCTCGGAGGAAGAATGCATGTCAGAACAGCACGTCCACACGTCTGACTGTCAACTTTTTACAGTCTTGACTTGCTCTGAACTCAGAACGTGGTTTAGCACCTGCACGTGTCCCTGCCCATGGCACCGGGGACAATCCAGACCAAGGCAACATCTCCAGCAGCGAGACCAGCCGACACGGGGCCCTGTTGTAAGGTCATTAATAAGCATCTATTGACCATGGGGAGACATTACAGGGAAACTACGGTTTGTGGATCAGGTCAACCCAGCCAGCAAAGTTTCCTTTTTAGCTAAGACCATGTTATCCTCTAAATAAAGTTTTCATCTCAATAGTTTAAAACCATGGTACCATATGCTAACCGACACGAATAGCTTGTTCATCTTTATAATTAACTTCAACCCTCTTGAATTGTCTGTCTGCTGGGTTGTCTCTGGCTGCCACACTCCAGCCTTGCGCGGTTAGCGCTGTGCAAACCTATTTTGAAATTTCACCTTCACCAAGGTCATCCACCTTCACGATTCATCAGGAAAAAGGCCCGTAGTACTGACCCCACTTGTTTCCCCTCCTCACTCTGAACTTTCTCTTTCACCGACACCCCAGTTTCATCCCCATCAGCCAGTTCATAATCCGTTTCAATGGCTCTTCTCCGATGCTATTTTTAAGCTTAAAAAGCCCCATCCGTCTGTTGTGTCACAGGGTGTCTACTCCTCCTTTGAAATAGGGACTGAAATAAGGCAGCACGTCCCCTCTTATCTAGATAGTTGGTATTTTCAAAGACATTTGGGGGCGATTAATTAATTATTTATGCTTTTTTTTTTACTTCCTCCCTTTCACTCCAGTGAAGCCACATACAAACACCTAATTTATGCCTTTTTCTCTCTTTCATCTTCATGGTTTCTCTGAGCTAATCCTGCTGGTGGGAAAGCCCTAGTTCTCCAACCTCCCATGGCTTTGCCTTCAGCACCTTCATGGATCAGCCCCAGTTTGCCCCAAACACGTTGGGTTTGTTCCTGTTTGTAGCTGCTGAGCAACAGGGAGGTCCTCAGGACAAGGTGGTACCGAGCCCACCGCAGGCATCCCTCCCACTCCTCAAAACCAGCCTGAACCAAGCAAACACATAAGGCATGATGGACTTCATATTTCCTCCCTTCTCTTCAGTCCTCTTAAAGATTTTGCAAAGCTTTTTCACTGAAAATGTTCACCTTCAAGATACAGCCTTCCGTTTTACCATTTACTTTGAAATAAAGTGCATTTCAGGTTTTTTTCTCCTCTCCCCCTCTACTTTCCCCTACTGCTGAACTTCCTCCTCTTTTCGGTGGCAAATATGAGAAGAAGGAGAAAAAGAGGTGGAGCAGTAGCAAAATCAAACATTTGGAATATTTCCCCCTTAAAAATATCCAAAAATAAAAGCATTCACCCCATTCAGCAAGGACAACAGAAGGAAAAGCAATTGAAAATGTTCAAGAATTGTCACAATTTCCTCATTTTTAACCATCCCTAGAAAATAAACGGGAGCTATTCAGCCTTGAGTACATTTCACTGAAGTGACACTTAACAATCCAAAAATATGGCATTTAGTTTTGCATTTCTCTGAGCAGTAGATAATTTAATGGGTGGCTGCTGCAGCAGCTGCACTGGTCCACAAAAATTCATTGTTTGAGAGGAAAAAGGGGGTTAATCGCGCTGGATTCATGATTTAATTTTTTCTTTTTCTTTTTTGAAAGCCAGACTTTCACGTTAAAAAGATTATGAAAATTAATTTTCACAGACAAATGATATCAAAATACAAATGCTATTTTCTTTTTACCTCTGACACGGATGATGGATTATATTGACACGAAACTGGAATCTGTCACCTAACATGGCTCTGAAATTGCTTAGTAAGTGCTGGACATTGATGGTTTCTGCTGACTCTGCATTTAGAGGTTAAAATCCAAGTTTAATCAGTCTACTGAAAACAATGACTGAATTCAACTGCTGTTCTGCCAGGGGCAGGAATCATTTTACCCGCTCCGTAATAGATTTTTACATAATATTAAATCATCCTCTTTTGTTTCAGAGACTTTTGTGGGCAAAGAAGGGAAGGTTAATCTCCAAGCAGGCATGGCATCTTGCCGGCACAGCAAAGGATGGATTTGTGAGCTGATGATACGGTTAAGTGGTGCTCTGCAGGGGAAAGTATGTATTTTCCCCCAAACCAGCATGCAACATGTCCCAGTTGGCCAACAGACCTAAAAAGAGTCTTATCACATAGTCGTTGCAATCGGGGCTAATCAGTGCTGGCAGACCCAGGAGTCACATTTCCTTCCCAGGATGGGACCGGAGTCCAAGCGTTCCTGATTTTTAGCTATGTATTAAAAAAAAAATAAATAAAATATTGATATGGGGTGGGAGGGAGGAGGAAGGAACAGGGTCACGGTCTACTGAGTGTATGCAAGAAATATCCAATTGTTTATCCGAGCTGCAGCAGCTCTAACAAGGGGAACGAGCAAACCCCAGGCTAGAGGAGCCAGCACACTAGTTGTGGAGGTGGTTACCAACTCCACCAAGGACTGAACTCCGACTGTCTATTCTAAATAAAGTCCATGGGGCAACACGCGTTTCCTACACACACTAAGAATGCAGCCAGATACACCTATCTGGTTTTCTGATCCCATCCTAAATTGTATTTTGTGGGTTTTTCTGGCACCGTTTCCTTGTGCAAAGGTCTCACCAGCAATTTGAAGGCAAAAAGTCCAATGGCAAATTAAGATGGTTATTTTAATCCTATGGGTTTTTTTTTTTTTTAATCTTGGGCCTGATTTATGGTGTTTGTATGGCTAAAATTTAAAAAAATGGGCCATGCTTGTTTATGGTTCTTGAATATGAAGTGAGATGGAGAGGGGCAGCAGTGCTGTGCTAGTTTGCCGTCATCTGCAAAAGAACAACTCCACAACACCTCCATCGGCCTGAATAACATGGTTCATCTCAAGGTCTTTCGCAGAAAAAAAGCTGAATATGTAAAACAAAACCCTAGGTAAAGAAGGCAATATTTTCCTTCCTTGCTTACTAAATTGTATGTAGTATAACTAACAACCTCGGTGCCACAAAGCAGCAAGGCAGCACGGCTGAACAGAACCCGTAGCCTGTAACTGGCGTGCCAAAACATAACCCCCTTTAACTTGGGAAAACATACTATCATTTAATAGCAGACGAGATCAGCCACCAAGTTTTATTTTAACCTCGATCCCTTACGTATGATATTTTATTTACTGAGATAATATTAAATATTTGATGTTGTAAAATGTGTTCTGGCCCTAATAAATCTTTAAAGTATCTCCCTTTTCTGACCGATACGTGCATCCCAATATACTGGCCAAGTTCAAAGACAGTCTAAACGACTTCCTGGCGTTACCCCGCATCAAGACAGCCGCCAGCCCTGTTCTTTTTTCTCTATTTCACAGTTCCAACTGCTTCAGAATCATTAAATTTCTGGTTGTGTATGGTAGCTAGAATGTAAATAGTAAAATGCTCCACAGTTTGGAGACATCTATCTGGTTTTTTTGCCTTATTGTCTAAATACTTTGCTATACAGAGCAATACATTCAATTTTCAGTAGAAAATGGCAGGAATATGCATTATTTTTCACTAAGAGTATATCTTTATGCTATATTTAAGCGAAGATGGCTGCAGGAAGATTATTTCCTGGAAATCAATATTCCGCTGGGGAGAGCTGATGGTCTCGGCTACATGGGAGAATCATTGACTCCAGCTGCATATGACATAGAAAATAGGCTACATGGAGGCTGTCGGGGCTAAAAATAAAAAGTATAGGCATATGGATTTTTATATGCATTATGCAGCTCCCAATTGCAATGCATTGCATGAGACAGTACCAGAAAATTAATGTTCTGTATGTTACTCAAACGACTCAAAATCTACCCCGTGTATACTGTTTCCCAATCGATTGTATTTCCGGAAAATATTGGTAATGTTTGCTAATATTATTTACATAAGATGGGAGCCTAAATTAGAGCAGTAGGTGTAAGCAAATTGTCAGGTTCGTCTCCTCCGCACCGCTTGCATCAGATGCTGCACTGGAGCTGATGAGACGGTGACCGGGTCCCAGAGTCAGGAATAAGATGGAACGGCCCAAGGCCAACTCTAAATTACACGCTAATTTTTTTCTTTTTTTTTTTTTTTTTTTAATTACAAACGTTTCTGTATTGGGAAAGTGGGACGCAGCATGTGTAATTAACTCGTTTGGGCAAGTTACAGGCCTTTGCTGCAAAACTCCACCTACTTTATCTGATGCGCACACACCCTTGTGTGCCTCCAACACCGCATGGGATGCGTGGGATTTCTCTTGTGGCAGGTTCCCAATTTCACATAAGGTAAACAAAACAGCTACATTCAGCAACTCTTTGGCTCCCCTTTAAAATTGCTTTAAGACCCAGGAGTGCAAGAAAAAAAAAAAAATCAAGCTGTGGCCTAAGAAGCCAGAGAAAGAGGAATTAAATCACTTTTAAAAGAGAATGTCTCTGGGGGGAGGGCAACACCTAACAGCAGAGCAAATTCCAAGAAAGAGATGTTACGCTGTTTAAAAATAACAACAAACTCAACCAGTTGAATGCGAAACTCTCCCGCGTCCCGCGCGGCGCCTGGGAAGCCAGCCTGAACCCACAACTGGTTTAGTAGGAGTGGAAAGAACCTTCGTCCCTCGCTCTCCAGCCCAGCAGGAAATTACCTGGGATATCACCCGGGAATTTGAAAGTTTTTAAGATGCTTTAAAACTGCAATTAGGCGTTCTGAATATCCGCTGCCGGCAAGGACCATCCATCGCTTTTCCCCGTTCGCGTGGCGGGGTGGGGGGGGGGCACGGCAATCGCGATTTGCAAAGGCAGAAGTCCAGAAATCCTGGGCACGGAGCTCATTTAATATCTCGCCGGCCGCTCGGCAGCTCCGAGCAGAAGCAAAGCGAGGACAGCAAAAGTAATAACAAAAATTCCAGTGAGGATCTGGGCTGCTGAAGGGCTGAAAATTAGGGCCTTTGCAGGGAGACTCCCTATGCAAAGCCAGGCTCGTTTTAATTAGCTAGGTGTTAAGGCACCCGAGTAGGAAACACAGTCACATCTCTTGACTATTCTCAAAAGCCCAAATGTGGGGTTTTTTCTTTTTTTTCCCCCCTCCTCCCAGTCTAATGAGTTAAAACCAGGTGAAGCGGCTCCTTCCTTATTAAAGCAGTGAAGAGCAGATGGCTTGACACCTGGCTGGAGCTGGGTTTGGTGACCTTTTGAGTGACAGCGGGTTGATATATTTAAAGGAGAGAGTCCTCGGGGGGATGCAGTGGGACACAAAGGATTTCGTACAGCAGTTGGAGAGGGTTCGGTGGGAAAGACACGTCGTTTCTTGCAAACGGGAGCTGACTTGCTCTGCTAAATCTCCCCGAGCCAGTGCGTGCACGCTCGTGCTCTTTTATCTAATCTTTACAGAAACATTAATAGGAACTATGCGAAACCTATAAATGACAAACGGATTAGGAAATGTCCGCAGCTGATTACTAGTCGCTTATCACACAGAATTGATCCCCCTGGTTCTGCTTCCATGTTTTTCTGCCACCGCTTTGGCACTCTAACATTTGTCTTTGGCACTTCAGATATTTCTGACTGCTTTCTCAGCCTCTAGTGCTGGAAGAATTTTACCTAAAGAGTGGATAGAAATTCATTTTTTCTTTCCTTTTTTAACTTTGCATAGTCTTGGCAGCAAACTGTGTCATGATGATGTTGGCAACAACATATTTGTGGCAGAAGGAAGAAAGAGAATCATAAAATATATGAAAGAAAAAGTTGACATTTTAATGAAATACCTTGTAACTTCTTGGGAAAAGTTATTAAAATACATTCAGTTTATGGCTGTTTGGACAGATAGGAGGAGTAGAATACTTTCTCCTGAAGTCTTTAATAAAAATTGCTTGTTAACTAAAAGTAACAGTGGCTACAAAACATTTTGAAAATTCATTGCTGGAGTGAATTTTAGGTTTGGGCCATTCTGGGCTTTTCCAAGCATACAGGAGGATTGCCGGCACGCGCGTGAGCGCCTGGGAGTGCAGCGAGACTTGTTCATGAGAAGAGCAAGCGGAGTGATGGAGCATCTAATGGTCCTTCCAACTGGCTACCAAACCTGGCACGGATTTCTCACACAGCTACAAAGA
Source organism: Larus michahellis (assembly GCF_964199755.1). Lineage (NCBI taxonomy): Eukaryota > Metazoa > Chordata > Aves > Charadriiformes > Laridae > Larus > Larus michahellis. The sequence goes on from NC_133902.1 coordinate 57,562,968, forward strand.
AATGATTTTTTTTTTTTTTTAAATCTTAAATGCTACTCTGTCAGATTATAGTGCTCAGTTTTCCCAGCCCCTGCGAAGGTTTTGTCTGCCTGTGAAGAAGGAATGCTGGTTGCAGCTCTGTCTGTAGACACCCTCAACGCAGCTACAGCCGTGGAGGCTGCAGAAAGGTCTCTCCAGGTGCTCCGCAGCAGTGAGGAACCCACTCTTAGCTAATTAGCGCCCAAGAAGAAAGAAACAAAAGGCACTCTTCCAGTTGCAGGCTGCCATTGCATCTCACCTCTGTAATTACACATCTCATTTTAATATGACATAAATCTGAGGAAAAGCCTCTTAGTGCCGAGCACAATACAGCCGGTACCACTGGCACCAGCGGCACAACAGCGAGGGCAACGCATCAGCCACGCCTGGGTGTTCGTCACAGAATGAGAGAGGGAAAACATCCACAGCCAGCCATGGATTTATCAGGGTGAAAGAAGAAAGAGTTGAGGACTGCAGGAGCTTTGCTCCCCCGTCTTTTTTTCCCCTCAAAACTGGGCTCTATTTTCCCTGACAATCATAGGATCATAGAATGTGTTGGGTTGGAAGGAACTTTTAAAGGTCATCTAGTCCAACCCTCCTGCAGTAAGTATAATAATAAAAACAATGGCATAAGTAAAAATAAAGGGAAAATACTGATCACCCAACGGCCAAATACATTGGACAGTCACCAATTAACATTTCTCCACAAAAAAAAAATGTGCAACGCAGAAAGTTAGGACAGGAACCTCCGACCTCCCTCTATGATAAAGTGATTTCCAGACTCAAATAAACCTGCCTGGTTCTGTGCCTCCTGTTTCACCTTTTCAAAGCATAAACTTGAACTACAGGTAAATCTTGGGAAAATTATACTTCCAGTTGCTTTCACTACAGCCGTAGGAAGGACAGGTTTCTGGAACCTGCGTTCCAGAAGGATTCCAGGATTGAGTTTCTGGAAGGATTATGACATTTTGATTTAGTTCCAAACCAGATAAAACTCCCCACCATTTAACCAGACTTGGTGATGAAAACGGAACCCTCGTTTTAGGAAGAGCTGAGACATCTCTGACACGGTTTGCTATCATAATGCAAAAAAAGAGTTTCAAATGGAAGAGCAATTTCACGAGCAGAATAGCAGGCACTACCGCAAAACTTTTGTAGAAATACAGTGCTTTATCACAGCTGAAACTTCCCTTCTCCTCTTCTCCGGGATTAGACTTCAGCCTCTGCCCAAGCGAAATATCATAGAATCGTTTAGGTTGGAAAAGGCCTTTAAGATCATCAAGTCCAACTGTAACCCTCACACTGCCAAGCCCACCACTACCCCACGTCCCTCAGCACCACATCTACACACCTTCTAAATCCCTCCAGGGATGGTGACTCCACCACTTCCCTGGGCAGCCTGTTCCAGTGCTTGGCAACCCTTTCGGTAAAGAAATTTTTCCTAATATGCAATCTAAACCTCCTCTGGCACAATTTGAGGCCATTGATCCTTCCCATGCAGTAGCATTTGCATTTTTGTAACATGGATTATGGAGCTGATCCACGTTAAATGCAAAACCCACCTAAAACCAGAGAGAAACACCAATAAAAGAGGAGTTGGCAGCAGGATCAGCTGCAGGCACCCGAGCAGCTCCTGGGCAGGCACGTGAGCCCCAAACCACAGCAGCTCACGTAACGCCGCGCTCATTATTTTTAATTAGCTTTAGTTTCAGCTCTGCCAGAGAACGTGTAATCTTAGCCGTGTCACACAATAACCAGGTTCACTGGGTCTCCCCATCATTTTAGCGCACGTTAAAGCCCAGGCAGGTTAATTAGCCGTGACTCAGCGGGACGAGTGCTGCTGGTGGGACTCCACCCCGAGTGCTCCGGGGTGGGAGCGGGACACCAGGCTGGGCTCCCTGCCGGACGCTCAGAGCGGGGAGAAAAATCTGTTCTCATTTTCGGTGTTATTTTTAAAACTCTCTTTTGCTGGGTAACTAAAGAAGGCGCTATGAAAGATCGGATTCTCTAGAAAGTAGCCTGCCCCCCTCATCCAAGGTCTAGATTTAAAATTCCCCAGCGATTGTCCCTCATCGTGTGTTTGCTCGGTGGGGAGTAGAGAAGATCCCCAGCCTCACCGCGGGCACCACGACACCCGTAACTCCGTATGTACTATATCACCTTGTGCCACGGGACTCGGATGTACAACGACGTGTTATTATTATTATTATTAGCAGATAGTCATTCCAAAAATTATCATTAAAGATTTCAAGGATGATACTTCTACAATCACTGCAATTGAACATACCAGACATATAGACCATATTCACTAGAATAATGTATACTACGCCCTACAATACCAAAGTGCACACCAAGCACAGACATACTTAGGGGATTCTGTTGATAGTGTTCCTGATTTAAGACATAAAACCGCAACAGAAACAGCCCGTAAAAAGGAGAAGACAACTCTGATCAATTAGCGGCCCTGAAGAATACAGACTGTTTTGGCAGATCTTTTGAAAATTTCACAGCTTGGAAAAAAGCCTTGGTAACAAAATAAATTTTCTTTTATTGGCAACTACTTATAAGGATTTTAAACACTGGACTGGATAGCAGTGAATTTAAATGCATATTGACGATTAAAACTCAGGATCACAACCACTGTGTAATAATGCCAATTTGGGAACGCTTATGTTATTTATGTTCTGTTTAAGAACTTTGTTATTAATTATCATACAAACTCCAGTTAATAATCAATTCATGCCACCATTATCGTATCAGTTATATTGTCTAATTAAGAACTGGTGAGTGATTGGAATTCCAATACAGTATTACAGGCACAGGCTGCATTCCTAAACAAATCCAAGTGTGAAGTTACTGAACAAAAGATTATCTAAGCTCTAATATCTACTGGCAAAACTCTTTCTCTCTGGATCATTAGCTTCCAGTCCTATCATTACATACAAATGACCAATTTCTGCTAATTCCTAAAGCTAATTCCTGTAAACCATTATTTTGTATACATTGTGTTAAGGCTTTTCACTTGTTTAAATTTGCATAATTATAGCAATTGTCTTCTACGCTTACTCTACTGAAATAATTCTAAATTGGGATTTAGCCTATTTTTAAAGATTAGTCAACTTGTATAGAGCAACATATCTGGAACTGATACTGCCTAGATCCCCCGTAATTCAGCCCAAGCACAAGGAGGCAGTTTGGAAGGGCCAGGAAAGGGCCAGGGTGGAATATGGAAATGTACAGTGGTCAGCAAAAGACATGAGAGCACAACTGAGAAACAACGCATCTCTAGGATAATGTTTCTTTTATGGATTTACTATCCCTGTGTACACCATTAATGAAATACCGGACCAGAAGGTGTGTTCCTGATGACAAGGTAGCGTGCCTAGTCCTGTTTGGGCATCATTTCTGGTTTCGCCCCTCTCTCCTAAGAGGATCCGGGAGAGGCTGGCCACAGACGCAGAGTTCTCCATAAGAGATGGTAGCTCTTTGTCAAACCAAAGATGGTAGCTCTTGTTTTCAGAGCTCTGGAGTGATCAAACCCAGGATAAGAGGTTCTCCCTGTAACTCCGTTGGGAAGGAGTCCCAGAACCGCTGCCCTCACCTCCTGCCCCAGCAGAGTCACCTCTGGGCTCTTCGATTTGAGGCTGTTCCTTAAATGTGTCCGTCCTAAAGAGCAGCTCTAGCACCGAGCCGTCCTCAGCCTCTGCCGCAGCGAAGAGCACTGCAAACTCATCTCGCCTTCCTGCCATGGCCTTATCTTCCTTTAATGCTCCTGTTATGCCTTGATCATCTATCAGTCTGACTGCTCCTCTGGCAAGATTCCTGCCTCTGATGTGTTCAAAAAAGTTTTTGTTATTAGCTTTTCCACATTCAGTAAGTGCTCAAAATCTGTTTGGCTTGCCTTTTACCTTTAAATTGAGACTTGACTCTTTCTCCTTAAAAAAAACCAAAAAAACCCAAACTAATAGCTCCTTTCTATGTTGATTTATATTTCACTTTTGGCGGATCTTCTTAAAATTATTATGTTGTGCATATTTGTGTTGAGTAGTGAAATAAGTTGTTGCCTTTAAAGCATCTAAGCCGCCTACAAACATATTTCCCTCTTAGCTGCTCCTTTAATTTCTTTTTAATTATCTTCCTCATTATTAGGCAGTTCCTCTGTAGGTACATTGATTTTTATTTTTTCTCCCCCTCCTACAAGGATGTTCGATGTTGTGGTGACTATTCCGGACTGGCTTTTTCACACATACCGATTGAAGTAGATGAAGAACTGCAGTGCTCAGAAGTAACTGAAGAATTAAGTCTTCCTCGTGCCAACTATTTAAATGTCAAAAAGCGTTTCTGGGAGGGGAGACCTGGTTGGGGCACCAATGCTCTGAACAGGGAGAAACCAACTTCTTATGTTTTTTATTAATCCTGGGGCCATTTTCTCACCAGGGCCATGTATTCTCCCATTGCTGGGGAACTTATGCCCTGTATTATGGCGATTACTTTCTTTTTGCGACACCTGTTACAACATCCCCTGAGCTTTCCCCCTTCTGCTGTTCCTATAAAAGCCCTCACACGCCTGGTTTGGATCTCATTGCCTACGTCCCCAAGTTTGGCAGAAATATTTCACATCCTTTACAATGTCCTACCTAAGCTTCATCTTCCCCCCCCGCCCCCCCGAATAAAATTACTACGGCTTGGTCTTTCCAGGATGGTTGATGCTGGACTTTGTCCACGTCTCCTGGCTTCCTTTCACTTTACCCTCTTATCTGTCTAAGTATTAGTGCCAGGAGAAGAGAGCTCAGCTCTGCTGTAGGTTATCTGTATTTCAAAAGCTTCTCATCCCAATACCTAACAGAGCCTTTTCTCTGCCTTCTGCCTGCCTGGCCTTTGAAGCATTTCATCTCACTTTCATCTCCTGCCAATGCAACTTACTCCTTCCATACCTATGTTCTGAACTATGCTGCCGTACACATACAGATGAGATAGTACCGTGCTTATTAAAACCCGAGCTATCAAAAGACAATCAGCAGCACTCAATCACACAAGGCAGAGTCCCCCAAATTTCATGCAAATGAGATATTAAGAAGTTGTGCCTTTGGATAAACTACTGTTTGGGTTATGAACGGTTCAGTGGAGGATGCACTTAAAGAAAAGAAAGAAAAAAAAAAAACAAGGAAAAAAACCCCAACATAGACTTACATTTTAAGTATGAAAACCCATCTTGTTGTCTAAGAATTCCATCGTGTAAATAGGCATTTTCTTCATAAACACCAGTAGCAATAAGCGTCATTTTCCCTTCACAAGAAAAAATAACGAATTGGAGCATTAAACCCTGTTGTATTTGCGTCCTAAGTTTTCTTTGCTGATTTCTTCATTTCGGAAGAAATTAAAAGTTATTCTTGCCCATTTGATTTACCTGCTTCTGACCAAAACATCTGCCACGTACTAGAAATAGGCTAAAACTATTAGGCTATATCCACACGCAGTTTATTTTATCTTATTTCAGGAGGAGAAGGAAAAAAAGGGGGTTTAACTTTTTGCTGGCTGCCCATCTCTGTAGCGAGTCAGTCAAAAGAATGACTTTTCACAGGACAGATAAGCCCTGAATCGCATTGCTACACGTATCATAGCATCGTTTTGAGGAACTTTATGAGATTCAAGTGTAGTACCTCCAATAACCACCATTTCAGTCATCTAGGAGTCAGAGGCAAAAAAAGAACAGAACGCTTTCAGCGTACAAAACAGTCCTCAATAGCTTTTACAAAACAAACCATCAGATAACGGCGTTCCTTCAGATGTTGCAGATGAAGGCAGCCGGTCCCAGTGCCAGGGTGGGAGTATCGCCTCCCCACGCCTCTGCACGCGCCGAACAAGGGAATTAGCCCTCTTCAGCCCTTTTCTAACAGCTTCGCTCTGTTGATGTTGTACCAAGGCGACTGATCAGAGGATCTGTCCCCTCTCTCCTATCCCTGCAGGGCCAGAGGATATCAGGCTTTAAAAGCCATGATATTTGTCAGCCATCCAGGATTTTTGTTTCTCTTCAGCTTCAGGCGGTGGCAATTTGTGGAGGTGAGGGAGGGAAAAAACCCCACTCTAATGGATTTCTGCAGTGGGTTAATTTTTTTAAATTAGTGTCTTTTGAAAGTAAGTGGCTGGGAGAGATCAATAACGGGCAGAGGACAAGGAAGTGCTCCAAGGTACAGGACAGGCACATGTCCCACACAGCCCTAACGTTTGTCATCAGTTCCAGATGAAGGGGGGGGGGGGGGGGAAAGTGAGCCAAATAATTTGTTCTTTTTGAGTTTTTCCACATGAATGAGCAAAAGCAAATTTTCCTACTAAATACTCTCTTTGACAAAAATTCCTATTTCGGCAAAGGTACATCATTTTTAAAATGATACCAAATGGGGGGGGAAAATGGTATCTTATCTGGTTTCTTTTTTAGTTTCCTCAGCTATAAAGATGAGTTCTAGGAATTAGCTCTCTGATTCTACCAGAAGTCTATTCCTCACGATCAGAAAATGATTTCTGAAAGAGCATATAATGATGCAAATGAATCAATTTGCAAAAGGTCTGCTCTGATACAGAACGTACATGGCAGGAAAATATACATGAGGTGCTCGGAATAGCAACTATGCAGTTTGCGAAGCAGTAAGTATAATTATCATCCTGAATTACTTAAAATACAAATTGCCGTAAAATTCCAGTAGCCAACACAAGTATAATGACAATTTTGTTTAGACACAATACTTTTTTGCCTTTGAATGGAAGATAACAAATAAATACAAAATGCAAACCGTCCTGGTATGAAGTAACTTCTAATTTAAATATCATATGTGGGAGTCCGGCTCATGTTGCTTTTAGACTTAGGAGTACCATTCACTTTCCTATTGCTTTTGTGGAAGAAGAGGAAGGCAAATGAATTCAGAATTAATTTGTATTGATTTTGTTAGATCTCTACTTTGACATTTATTCGTATAAAATACCTTAGAGCAGCTAAAATCATTTCCAGGACAAGCAATTAAATAGAAAACCTAAAAGTATAATGCTTCCCCATCTTTGCATTTCCTTAATATACACAATTACCAGATTTTAAATCATAGAATTGTCTAGGTTGGAAGGGACCTTTAAAATCATCGAGTCCAACAATTAACCCAACACTGCCAAGTCCACCACTAACCCACGGCGCCCCGCACCACGTCTGCCCGGCTTTTCAATACCTCCAGGGATGGTGATTCCACCACTTCCCTAAAACAGAGAAAATAAGTAAAGTTGAGCGATACAACTTCTAAATTCAGTGTTAATCTCATGGTTCCATAGAAGGTGCATATTAAAGAACAACTTAAGGATTTCTTGAACTAATCTTACTATTTTTAACATGCAATATACTCTTGCTTTAATAAGTGTTAGCAAAGCGTACCCACGAAGTACTGAGCCCTGTCATCATCTTGTGAGGACTTCAGTTTTTCAGAAGGAGCTTCAGGACCCCAAAGCCAAAATACCTCCTGAGATTTAAGGATTCTGTGCATCTTCTTTCAGAGGATGCATTCAAAGGGATTGCTAAGGAAATACTTGTCAAGAAAAATCTTCATGAAGCAATTCCAATTTCATTTACTGTCATGTGCTTTTCCGTTGCAAAGACTGCCCTTCAGTTTGGGGGTTCAAGGATCTCAACAGCCTCAATGCCCTGGGAAAGAGTCTGTTTCGTTTCCCCAGGAAAACACAATTCCACAATTTCCAGTTAGATGCCAAATACAAAAATGATGCAATGGATCAGAGGTTTTATGGAACAGATGATCTGACAATAAAGTTGAACGGACCGGTACCACTCTGAAGGGTAAAACGTTCTAGATCCCAGATACGTGCTGTTCAGAGACCTTCATGCGTTGAATAGAATACTCCACAGAGTTTACTTTAAAACCCTATTTCTTTTTATTATTATTATTTTAAATCTATTATATGCAATAAGAAATGACTAGCTGCTTGGATTTAACAAAGCCAATTGAAACACATGCCAGAATTGCATTTGATATTAATGACCTGCTGATTATGAGGAGACGGTTTAAAAGGCTTCTCTTTTTTTCATGTATTTGAGTGATTTGGTATGAAAAGCCCTCGCAAAGATTACAAAGACCTGCTTTAAATGCACTTATATGGTTTATAATTTGGGACATTCCTAAACAATTTTTTTTTCCTACTGATTCTTTGTTTTGTCATATAACAGCACGTGCTTCTTTGTGTCTTTCTTGTTTGGGAGAACAGAACTACTGCTAGTAGTTCTTTTGTTGTCTGAATAAAAATGAAAAATCATTAAAACAGTTTTTTCAAGTTATTGGCCATAATTACCCCTGAAAGTGAGACATTTTAGCAATACACGTAACATTTTTTTCCAACTGAAAAATCATGTTCATTATTGTCTTCAGTTATTTAAAAGTTATTAGCAGCTGTGCAACATGCATCTGCATCTGCAAGCTATATACCCCCCGAAATATATCATAGAAGGAGAAAATAATAGAATAACCAAGAAATTCAGGTAAGAAGGGGTCCCAAGAGGCCTCTGGTTGGACCTCCTGCACCAGCAGGGCAGCTCTGGGATTGCCCAGGGCTTGGTCCTCTCAGGTCCTGCAAACCTCCAAGGATGGAGATGGTACAACCTGGAGGCACAACTCCGATAGTCTGGATCTCTCTTACTTCCAATTCAGTTCTGTCATCCCTTTTCCTCCACAGTAAAGGGGGATAACTGTGTCCCTCGACCTCCTGGCCATGTCCCTGCTCCGCCAGCCCAGGATGCTGCTGGCTCCGGGAGCAGCCCAACCCCACGTGCTGCCCTGGCCCTCACAGGGCTGGTGGTACGGGCAGGGATGCTCTGCGACCACTGATTACGCTCCTCATCAAGCTACTCATTTGCTCGCCAGTGCAGTAGTGTTTTAGCTATTACTAAACGAAGCTGTATTTTTCATTTACTTATAGATTCGGAAGTCTTGCTGGTATATTTAGGATGACAAATAATAGCACTATATAACAGTAGGAGCAAGAGGAGCTTTACTGCGGCTGTGTGATTAAGGGCAATGCTGACGAGAGCAATTGCTGACTTGTAGCTGACATCTTCAAAACAGCCATCCGCAGAAAGTAATGATCTGGCTAACATCAATAATTAACGGCTAACAGAAAAATGTTAAAATGGCATGATAAAGCAGGATTTGAGCTGCAACATTTGTGTTTCGGATTCCAAACGCAAGAAACTCCAGTACGCTGTATCCTATGAATGGCTATTACTGTACATAAATATTATGATCCGTAATTATTATTTGTTGTACACCTCTACAGTTAAAACATCGCCATAGCCTGCGCCTCCATGTGATTTCTCTGAGTTGAGGAGAAAATATTGCTGCAATATTAATTACTTGCAAATGGTACTGTACAAATTGTACTGAGATAAGACTTTACCTTCTAAACGGTAAGTCGTATATAATGGCCCTGCTGGCTGCACCGGGGCCAAGGCGGTATTTGTAATGAGAGCCGTGCACAGGTTGTATAAAACAAAGCTGGGGAGGGCAACTCGTTGTCAACCCTTCTGCCAGCTAAAGAAACCACAAAGTATATCCGACTTCATACCGAGTTACAATTTAAACGATAATCCTTTATACAGCGCACTAAGGCTGGGACAGCTGCAGAGATTTTAACCATCAGGCTGATCTCCGTTTAGGAAAGTTGTGCCCCTCCCACCTCAAAGTGAAATATGAGGAATCGCAGAATCTGAAAATGGGACGGATTTGAGACGGGGAAGAGCAAGTCTTCAATTTTGAAAATGCATCAGCACAAGCTTGTATTAGCTGAGCTTTTTTTGAGACATGAGAAAATTACCCCTATTTCACACAGTTGCAACTTTCCAGATATTAGGCTTCGGAATGACTGACAAATTGGGCTGAAATATCTCTGGTGTGAAACACCGGGTTATTAGCTTGAACTGTTGCCTGCTCATAGGTCACCCGGTCATCCCACATACAGGAGGTTGATGTGGGGAATGTGCACAGAGACCTTTCCAGCTGTAGCTCCAAAAACGCCAGATGCCTCAAACCAGGCCCGCTCACATACCTAACCTTCACGTCTGTCTGTGCTGGTCCACAGCAATTCGAACCAAAACATGAAGTTTCAAGAGCATGAAATACGGCACCAAGTGGCCGCACAGTGCCAGGCTGAGAGATGGTGGTCAGCTCAGCAGGGGAACGTCCCTCAAAGGGACAGTTTTTTGTCCTAGAAAGCAAATCCCTTCTTGGCACCGCGGGCCACAGGCACTAGATGTTTTAATTAGCTCTGTTCAGTTTAGGTTTTGAACAGCAAAGTGGTAGTTTAGTCCTTACACACACAAACAGAACAACCCCAGCATGCAGGACAATAATTTCTTGGGGGTTTCTGCTGTTGTTCTTTCTGCTTGTGCCCATGTCTCAGCAGTATTGAAATTCCGATAGGAAATGGATGAAATTCATTAAATGTCTTTTATAAATCATGTATTGTTTTGCTCCTTGGATGACTGAGTATGCTAAAGAAGTTAAAAAATAAATGAGTGTACTTTGGCAAGACCGCCTATGGGTATCACCTACTTCTGAATAATATTTACATGATTTAAGAATAGGCCATTCCATTGAACTGAAAATGGGAGTTTATTGTTGAATTAAAGAGGACGGAAAATAATTAATGCAGGCATACTGAAACAAGAAGATGAAGAGCTAATCCCGCAATATTTGGAATTATAGAAAACTAAGTCATTTCTTCTAGCTGCCAAACTAGCTGGCTCAGGAGACTGAAAAAAAACCCTGATTTTTTTTTTTTTTCCATCCTATGTTTTTTATTTGAATATAGACCAGAGGTTTGAACGTGTAATACCAGATGATTAGAAAATTGGTTGTTTTCCAAGTCAAAATTCAGCACAGGTTACAAAACTACAAATCTTTTTGTGAGTGCATAGTGCTCCTCTTCTCAACATTACCTCAAACATTATTTAGGTTCCTACTTCTTACCAGGACTTCCCAGGCGACCATGGGAGCGTATGGAGCGTATTTCTTGCTCTTCGGTCAGCAACTCCCAAGTTCCCACCGATCTCTGGACCCTTGTGCAGTTCCTCTTGATGCTGATAGTGCAAGTTCAGGCCTGTAGATGATTGTTGCCATTAGAAGAGAGATTTTCTACCAGCTATATAACTTATTATATATATTATTCATAATATATTCATAATTATTCATAATGTAGTATTATAATGGGCACGAATGAGAATGATGTGTTCAATATACTTTTGTCTAATGAAAAAAGAAAATAAAAACTCAGAAAACTGAAAGAAAATCTTTCATTTTGCGTGAAATAGGAATTTTTCTGATTGGGCAGATAACTCCGATTTCCAACTTGTTTTATCTTGAAAAAAGACAGTTTCAGCAACCACAAAGAACAGTCACAGGAGTCCTCTGCAGACCGCCCTCCCCCCAGGTCACCTCTCCAACCCCCGCTCTACAACCCAACACTTCTGCAACCTGCTGAAGTTGTGCAAGGTGGATGCCTAAATGACAGGGTAGGTACGGAGCCAAGACCGAAGCCTTGCTTTGCAAAGGACAACGGAGCATTTTGGATGAAGTATCAAATACCACAATCAAGCGGGACATCACTCACCCAGAAACATAAAACGCAATCTTATTATACGTGTGCAGTGTGCCATCTGGCACCGGAGTCAACGCACGCTACAGCTGGGTAACATGGAGCGTGAGCCAATTGCCATCACCTGAGTTGCCAACTTTCAGCGAAAACTAGTCTTACTCTTTCCAGCCAGCAGACGTATTTGTATACTATAAGGAAGGGAAAACATAACAAGCAATCTCTGAGGAAAGGCTAAAGCAGGAAATTAAGGAAACCCCTTTAACTATGCACATGTATTGAAAAGGAGAGAACATGAGACTCAGAACATAAAACTCTTTCATGAAAACTCCTGTGTGCACATGATGTAAAGAATAAATCCATTTCTCGCGTTGGTAATGGGAAAATGTAACAGAGAACTATAACCCACAGAAAGTCTCGCCATACAGTCATTCAGGTGCTGCAGCTGCAGCTTGCCTAAAAAAAGAAAAAAAAAAAGTAAAGTACTCACTAAAGGGGAGAAAGGTTTCAGATTCTCCTACGATAGCTGTTAGATATGTGAGCTGCTTTGTCAGGTTTATGTTGTAACCCAAAAGATAAGCACCTGTTGCCTGAGGAAATACAACCCATTTCTTAACGCAAGGACATTCCACACTTACTGAAATGAGCAGCAAAGAAGAAAAAGGTAAATGAAAAATGAAAAATGATCGTGTTAGCCAGGGGCTTGTCGACTGGCTGGTTAAAAAAAAATTGGAAAATACCAGATCGTCTTTTGTGTAAATGAGGAAAGTAAGACAAACACAGAAAATGATCCTACTGTTATAGCATGAGAATAACCAACAGAAAGATGAAAGGAGATTGCTATAAGATACATTTTTTAAAATGCTGTTTATGTTTCTGCCCATCTAAAATGATCACTCTTGATTTATTGGTGCAGAATATATTGCTGCAGCAATTGAAGTGGTGATAATAGCCCAGGAAAAATGTTGATGCTGTTAGTTTGATGATTGATCGAAGCACTACCGAACCAGCGAGGGGATTTATCAATGTGCCTCTGAACTTTGTAAATGATGCTTCTGGAAGCCTGTAAACAAGCTGAACTGGAAGAGAACTGCCAGCGCCTCCCACTGCACAAGGACTCGCTTAGAGTATTGTTTCAATTAGGGATGATTAACTGTAATAACGATCCGTGCATTGCTACACCGAGGCCGACGGGGCTGGTCAAACATGGGAGAGCTGAAGCAAAGCCATCCAAATGGGTTCCTGTGGCCAGTCCATCCCTGGCAGCCAGCAGGGCTGGATGGACACTAGGAGGCACCTGAGGGGTTTTGAAAAAGTCCATCAGTCACCGCCACCAGCCTGGCCAGAAACACCAAATAACCCCACCACCCCCGTTCCCCTGGTCCCAGCCTTTTCCTTACCAATCAATTGCCTCTACCATCTGATTTTTCTAGTTACTTATTCTCCCAGTTTACTTGATCTTCTAAAAACATTTTGGGATGCAACTTTGCATCTCCCAAAGCAAAAACTCTCTGATCAGCACGGCTAATTATTTTTTGTGAGCTAAACATTGCATGAAAGGGAACAAAAAGTTTCCCTGAAAATTTGTAAAGGAAGACTGTTTTCCTGCCACCCATTCACCCACTACATGGAGTGGGACCTACGTTTTCACCCAGGATCAACAGAAAGTTCACGCAATTGTAAAGCCCTTTACTAGAGCTACAGAAGTGAAAACACAGAGACAAACCAGCATGTTTACCAAGAGAAAGGTAAAAATATGCAGCCACGTGGCGAGCCTTGAGGACTTAGAAGCCAAGGTGCTTGTCAATCTGCATTTCTGAAATTTTTGTGTTTTCTTCTCAACTGAAGACTGAGGCAGCTACAGCCCGTGCTGCTGTTAATGGCCGATTCCTCCACTGAACACTGCTACAGAGGGAGGGCGAACTCCCAGCTTCCAGATTCACGTCAGAATGTGTGAATCTCAGCTTTTGTTTTTATTGGTACTGGCAGATAAAAGGATAAAAATAATCATCAGAAGTGCTAGAAGAAGACAACAAATAGAAGAATCCCAGAAATGTTATAATTGTGGGTAGACCTGTCAGACAAATGTTTGAGCTGACAACAGATGAATGTTGCATTTCAATACACAGAGATCCTTCGCATGTTGTCAAACTTCATAACAATGCAGATTAAAACAAATTAATTAGGCAACTGAATCCGTGCTTCTAAGTCCTCTTGTGGCGCTTTGTTTTAAACTTCTCTGTTCAAGCCAGAGGAGCTGGCTGGAGCATGGGGGTGTTCACTGGGTGTCCAGAGAGCTCCACCACTGACTGGTGCAGATGACCCTACACCACACAAGGCAGCAACATGGCTGGACACGAGCTCAGGTCCCAGAAGCAACAGTCAGTAATTGCTCCTTCCTGAGCTAATGAGTCCTGCTGTGATGTGAGAGCAAAGGTGGTCTAGCAGGTGAAACACAGAGCTCCCCGGTCCTCCTCTTCCCTCCCTTCCCTGCAGCCTCCTGGACTTCTCCCATGAACCAGGTCAATGCACAAGCCAGCAGAGAACTAAAAAGGAAATAGTTCTCTGCCAGGTTAAAACCACAAGTGAAGGATCTGACAAGTGCTGGGGCAGGGAAGGTGGAGACGAGAGAGGAGGAGAAGGGGAGGAAAACAGGACCTTTTCCTCCTGCGGGGATGAGCTGTAGGATTCACGGTTCCTTAGCCCGGGCAGACCACGGGGCTGACCTGACCTGCTAGAACACATCTCATCCAAGGCTTGTTGTTTGTTGCAACTCGGGCGTCTCTAAATAATGTTCAGCACAAAGTAAAGTCATGTCATCTGATGGGGAAAAATCCAACTGACCAATCTGGACCTCAGCTTATAAGACAGACAACTATATTTCACCTTTTTAAAAGGAGCAATCTTTATATACCGGTAGTCTTTAAGCAATGATTGTGGTAGCCCCATGGATTAGCAGAATGGATAACAGAAAGCCTCAAAATGGGTTTTTCGGTGTGGAGAGGAGAACTGGAAAATCGGTAAAAATTATTATGTAAACCAAGTAAAATTTTACATTTCAGTTTCATACGAACAGATTCCTTAGTGTATACAAGCATTCTGTCATTCGTTGAGCTGTATTAGGACCATCTGAAGTCACCCAGTTTATAGACAAGATACCTGAAATAGAGCAATGGAGTTACACTGTAAAAACTCGGGAGGGAAATGCAGGGGAGCAATCTCTTTCGGACAAAAGTAGGATGGGAGACAACCTGTTCCATGATTTTTGCTCCCCAAATATATGTTCTTCCATCAGCGAAGGCAAAAGCATTCCAGCTTGCCGTAAAACGTTCTGTCGGGTCACATTTTGCTGCACTCGAACACATCACATCGGACATGACAGGACAAATGCCATGACATAACCCAACTAAACAAAGCGCAGCACCTCAGCAATCAGACGCCGGCTTTCCTTCCCCGGCCACTAACGATTGTCACTCTGGGTAGGAAACACCTCACCTAGATTTTAAAGCAGTATTGACGAGAAAGTGCTGGGAGGCTGCTTGGCGGAGCCGCTGCCCACAGACTGTCAGAAACCCCCTGTTCGCTTCTGGTACCTGAAGGTTCCCGGCGAGAAGAAGGGCAAACTCGCAGGCCGTTGACCCGAAAAACTCTTGGCAGGCCTAAACGGCTGCAGAGTTACACCAAGATTTTCATAGTCCCCGATAGCAATCTTTTGCTTCTATTTTAGCAAAATCAAATGAAAATAATGATGAATTAATTTGAAAGGAAAAGCAGCCACCATTTACATATTACCTGACATTCAGGAAATGGCTGTTTTTACTGCAGGGAGCCGAGAGCCTGAGGATAAATAAACAAATAGGCACAAGTAAAGAGACGAGATTAAACGCAGAGGTTTTTCTATATATACATACAAATTATTTAAAGAAGGCGCCATGAGAGAAGTATGCCTTTGAGTTCGAGTCCGCAGTGCACAATTAATGCAGATGACTGGCACCTCAATTACAGCACCAGGGTTACCCAAGGCGGGCACGAGGATCCTCACGGCTCCCGTCTCGCTGCATCCTCCCGCCGGCATCTCGGAGGCATCTGCGCTCTCTTTCTGTGCCAAAATGCCTTGGCAATCCTCTGCAAATCAATGGCAAGAAAAGGCTCGAAGAAAGGAGCAGAGGGGGTGGGAGGGAGCTGAGGTGAAGAGGAGAAGATGAAAGAAAAATGGGATTGAAGCACAGCTCAGATCAGGAAAAAAATCCAGGAAAAACAAAAGAGGCTTCTCCAGGTGTCTTACGCAGCTTCTCCCACTGGCAGATATCTCTGCCGCCTTCTCCCCAGAGATGTTTTTGTTAGTTTGTTTTAAGGTTTGGGATTTTTGAGGGGTTTGTTTTCTCTTTTTTTTTTTTTTTTTTTGGCCAGAGCTCATGGGGTATAAGGCAGCAGAAAGGAAGACAGCACTTTTTAAGATGCCCTTAAAGTAGAGGGGATGTGTGGGCTTGGTTCCAAGGGTGATGGAAATAGGGGTGGTCTAAGCCACTCCCCGTATCTGTCACTTGACATCGCTTTCCTTCTTCACCCCTATCAAATCCCAGGCTTTGTGTCTTTAGACTAGGGCCCAGCTCTTTAACGCTCTTTGAGTTCCTTACAGACCACTTTATCTGCAAAGTAACGAAGGTATTTGGTTCTTTAAATGCATTACTGGAAAATGCTGCATTTCTGAATGCACTGAGCTGTAATTTGTAGACTTGATGCCTAAGTGGAAAGCTCTTTACCATCTGGAGGTCAAGTACTAACATCCATGTTCATACCTTGCAATGGACTTGCTGGAGAAGAATTAAAACGTTAAGCCTTGATATACATGAGAGACAAGCTTCTAGGATTTTTTTTAAGGATCTGCCCTGATTTCTTTGGGATGTGGAATTTCTACGTGTTCTTTCAGAGAAAGAACACATTCTTTAAAGTTCTACCCAGGTAGAACTTTAATCAACATTTAGACCTCTGTACATTCCATAAAATAAAACATTGTTGACGGAAACAGCAATTTCACTAGAAAAAAACGAACTATTTGCTGTTCAATAAAGTAATACATTAAATTCCAATTTCAGATTTTTGTATAATTTCAATTTGAAAAGGTTAAAAGCCTGAAGTAATTAAAAATAACTCTCAGTAATCTACCACGCTTTCCCTCCCTGACAAGTTGGAAGTTGAGTTGAACGGTGCGATTTCGTTCTGCTGAACAAATTTCCCAACTTCAGAAGTTCCAGAGCATATGTTTAAAAACTGGCACCTACGGAGGCACACCAGGTTCTGCTATCTTTACCCTGCTGCACTGCGGCGAAGCCCACAAATGCACAACAGGCGGTGCCCCAGCGCTCAAGGGGTTACAGGAACACGGTTGAACTTGTCAAGATATTTTTGCATTGCGTAGCAAAGTTGTTTGTTCTGTTGTAGACGCTGCAGGGTATCAGTCACTTTGAAGGAGAGGATGGCCGGGCAGTCCCACAGTTAGACAGTGACTGGCACCCTCCGTAAATCGTTTTGTCAAGGCTTCGTTTTGCAGCGACGCAAGGGAAATTGTGTGATTGTTTGAAACGAACCGAAGCGTTTTGTATTTATCGGCATGCTGAGTCCACAATAAAATGATCAATTACGGCTTGTTAATACCCCTCGATAGCAGTTTGGACATG
Organism: Larus michahellis; assembly: GCF_964199755.1. NCBI lineage: Eukaryota > Metazoa > Chordata > Aves > Charadriiformes > Laridae > Larus > Larus michahellis. The sequence goes on from NC_133902.1 coordinate 57,580,295, forward strand.
AGCTTTCAGACGTGCTTTACTGTGGGCGGTTCCATAGCACAGCAGCTCCTCTCTCACGTTTAAGTGGAACCATGGTATCCTTTCTGCTCTGTGATATTTTCAGTACAAAGCAGGGAAGTAAAATAGTTTTCCACATACTTGTCTTCATTCAACCCAAGGTTGCATCTTCTGTCACGTAGCTCTATGCACACAAGTAGGAGCGATTTGTGAGAACAGCGGAGAGAAGCGGAGCTGCAGCATTACTGGGTTTGTGATCCCGGCCAGGCCCTGTGCAGAATAACGAGAGGTAACAGGCTATGGATTTTGAAACTCTTGAAGAAAGTTGGGATCTTTGAATGTCAGTCCGTAGAGAAAGCAATTTTTTCATAGAATCATAGATTTGCCTAGGTCGGAAGGGACCTTTCAGATCATCTAGTCCAACCATCGATTCTTTGGTGCAAGAGAAGGCTATCACACATTTTGCTGGTCAGAGGTTGCACTTTTAAACTGTCACAGACATCCATGTACAACCAAAGGCATCTGCGATCAGGTATCAAAGCATAAATATAACCCAGATTAGTTTGCAGACCATTCAGTCCTTAACTATTACTTTCCAATCCATACTGCTAAAATTTTTTTCATACCACCTATAGCATATATTTCTAATTTACTGCCTGACAAGTCCTCTGGGACTTGAGGTCCTCTAGAACTGCGTGAGAAGTTGGGCTGAGTCCCACCATGTGTTGAGCCCAGCTCTCCAGCTTCCCTGCGGTACAGATTGGTAAAGCCAATGGAAGATAAAGAGTAGATGAACAGTGACAATGAAATAATCAAGTTTTCTACTAATTGGCTTTAGATAGCAGTAGGGTAACTTTTCTAGATCTCCCTCTAGGCAAAGAGGAAAAAGAGGAATATTAGATCAAAAATCAGCTTAACATGCAGAAGCTGGCGCTGTGGCTAATGCCGTACAATGGCAGTGATTCAAACTGTATTACAGGAGAGATTTCAACCCCCTTTGAAATCTTTCAGTGAAAGCCTTTAGTTTTAGCACATAAACACTCCAAATGACAATCCACAGACAAGCCAGAAGATTATGAAAACAGAAATGAGGATAATTATTTCAGATATATACCAAAGCTCTGCGAGAATTTAGAAAATTGCAATTATCAGTTCATGTTGATAACAAATGTGGCCTCCTTCCCTTGCTGTGGTTTTCGAACTGGGCATCGAACACAGTTTTGGAAATAATTTTAACCAGCAAGATACTGGCAAACTAAGTACAGAAAAAGAAAAGTAAAATAAAAAGATAGCAGGGGCCAGAGAGGTGGATATGGGAGGAATAATTAAAAGCGTTTCAATTAAATACATATAGTCGAGCCAAGCAATACCTATGGGCAATATATCTGTCAACACACACATGAAGGACGTAAACAGAAAGAATGGAAGGGAAAGATTTAGTGCAACTCACTGGGCATAGCTAGGAGTGATGTGATTAAATTAAGAAAGATAATTCAGGTAGAATCTCGAGAACAACTTCCTGACAGTGAAATGTTTCAGCTTCAAACAATCTCCCAAGTAAGCAGTTAATCCCCATTCTTTACAACATGACTGGGCAAGAGCCCTCGTACATGCCAAACGGGGAACACTGCTGCTTTTGCCAAAAGATGGATTGGAAAATGAAGTAAGCCTTTAATTTCTTTAATATCTGTGAATCTACCATCCCAGTGGGAATAGCATAATGGTGAAAGTGAGGAAAAAAACAGATGGATGGGAGGCAGACCCCTCCTGAACTCACAGTTAAACTGATTTCTTGGAGCAAATACTTTAACATTAATATATAAGAAATAAAAAGTGATGCTATGGAGAGGAGATGGAAGTCCTGGGCAGGAGCTCAGCATATCCCGAGTAATTTATTCTGGTAGCTTCCCCAGGGTCTCCAAACAGCTGTGCCTCAGTCTATGGCAGCACATCCCTCCCTGGATCACGCTCTACTGGTTGCTGGTGTTTCACATGTTTTCTTCCTCGAGCTGCTCTTAAACACAGGGTCAAGCAGCACAACTTAATGGCGACTAAGTCTGCATAATGTGCTTTTCTGGAGTTGGCTCTGGCAGCGAGGTGTGGAGCCCTCTTCCTGCCCTGCTCCCCTCCGGCGCGGTGCCTGCTCCCGTCTCCATCCTCCAGCCACCCTCTCCTGATCCCCTCCACCCTCTCTCCACCAACGTCCTAGCAAAGGAACAAAAAAAAAAGGATGATGCTAGCTAAGTCTCATTATCCTGCTAGGCAAATTAAATCAACTAAGGAGAGGCAAACTTAAGAGCTTTGCCCAAGGTTACAATCATATTCAGAGGCAAAGCCAAGACTAGATCTGGAATCCTGCTTTCTCCTGTAATGTTTAGACTACAGCTCCTGCAGCAAATGCTTTCACACTTTATAGTGTTTACTAACTTCATAATGTCTGCTAGCATACTGCTCTGCCTGAAGAAGCTACACAAGAAAGAATTTAATCAATGGAAAATAAACGTCGTTATTAGGGATTACGCAAGACAGCACTTAACACACCAGCTTAGATCAGTTGGACAATTTCTATTGTTTCAGGAGAAGGCCAACAGTTTCGGTATTGCAGTAAGGAAGAAAATCACAGGGATTATTCAGGCTTCACTTGGAAGGTACTAGAAGTGCAAAGCACCATCCATCATCTTTATGGTACATCGCATCACCTGAGGCATGAAGTAATCATCTAAAAATGCACTGCCTGACGTGACCATCGTGTATAATCAATAGCCTCTACGATCAGAGAATATTAAGAAAAATCTTTTATTCTATTGATGTCTTGTTTTTATACGAAGATGTCCATTATCTGAATGGCACAACTGGAGAACTTACCTGATGTATATTGAAAAGTACTCATTTTAGAAATAAAAGCGCATGGCTCAATAAATCTGTAAATCATCAACGAGAAGCTCTGATTGACTCTGTACAGCAGAATTAACTCTTGGAGCACAAAAGAGCTAGCTTCAAAAATCAGCTCTCTCTACATCCGCATATAATGTTTGCTAATTTCATATTTATAGACATGCATTCAAAAATATATATAAAAAGAAAAATAAATGCTGCTTTCCTGCACTGCAAAAGACACGCTCTCATGAACTGCGCTGGCTGAAACAATGACTATCGCTGAAGCTCAAGCATATTTTTCTGTCTCTACTTCTGTTCACCCAAAGCAGAAGCTGTTTCTCAAATGGACAGTCTCAGAAACTGATGAAATACCATTTTAATGACCCATTCGATACAGGTTCTTGGGAACTTCATGTGCAAATGTCCAGAGTTCCTCCGGTTCATGACTGAATCGCCATTTTTCTCTTATGGAGAAAAATGAAGTATTTTAGAATATATAGAAAACGATCCTCCACATAGGTCTAACGCACATGCAACTCAGGCTCTACATTTAAGTTAAATACACTGAAAGACTAACGTTTCTTCTAGCTGAAGTATATGCTGTATATATATATGGGTGTGTATGTGCGAGTACTGATTTTTTTAGGGGAGGGGGCTGCGTTGCTGTTCTTAGAGGAATGAGGCAGGCAGCAGGGGAGACAAGGCGGGCTGGGGATGTCCTATGGGAATATACAGTCAGATTGGGAAAATAATTTTTGGGTCCGGGATGGGAGGCTGTGCGCCTCCTCTTAGCAGTTTCTGGCTTCTAAAGGTCACTTCATATTCACTAATATACGACGCAGGCCGACAAGCAAAGTTTCCTGAGTAGGACCATTCAGTGGTCTTATCTGCTGCTCCAAAGATGACAGAAGTCATTCAAAGGCTCATCAAATCCGGAAAACTCTTTGTCCCACTGAACTTCTTTCCATACTACGACAGCTCGGCAACGTCCCAGCGCAGGTGACCTGGATTCAGGCTGCACGGAACCACCCCAGCCCAGAAATCCCGTGTCAGGCAGCCACCAACGGTACAGACTGGTGTTTCCCTTCTGGAACTTTTTTACACATGATCAGACTCTCTCGCTCTCATTCTTTTTTCACTCTTGCAAAATACTCCCAGCTTAAATTGCAGACTTTGGAGCCAACACGTCTGGCTGTAGCTGCTCTGTCATTCATAACCTTATTATGCAAATAAAACATAGACAAGCTGTAAGTTCCAATTGAATCCAAACACCCTGAAGCATCCAATAAATGGAGACGTCTAAAAAACATAACTCCATGGATGACATACATTTGTCATCCAGCTGAGAAATCTTAGATAGAAAGATGAATAAGAGTGAATTTACAAATGTCAAGAAGCTTCAGGATCCTCTTCCCCATTTCTATTGCTTCAGGGGAGAGCTGAGACCCAGGAAAAAAAAAAAAAAAATCCCTCTCATGACATGGCAAGCTGTGTTTGCACTTATTACTTTCCCTGAAAGTTGATCTAGGGAACAACAGGCTTAACTTGGCATTTATTATTTTTACAACTATTTCTTAGATTCTTAAATCAGAAACGAAGAACTTCAACAGGCCGATTTTAAACTACGCTTCACCTGCTTTTCAAAAGGAAACAAAGAAGTTAAGGAAAAAAAGTTGACAAAAGCTAAATATGTAAACATTTTCTTAATGTTTTGAAAGCATGAGTATCGTTAGATCATGGACTGGGACCTGTACGTACTGAATACCGACGCAAGAAGCAGCAACTTTTTAGCCAATGCATTTTGCTGATCACAACCAACATAGGAAAGACTGTGAGCCACAAAATATCAATTAACATTACTGGCCAACGGAAGAGAGTCTAATCAATATTCTTAATTTAGCAATAACTTATTGTTAATATTGGCAATATTAACAGGGAAATCACCAATTTCTAATGGGTAATATTAATAGAGATCACAAGGCCCGCAAACAACAAAAGACACTGATGAAGCATGTCGATATTCCTACCAGCTTAGGGGAAAGCCATGCCAAATTCCTGCATCTATTTGCCCCCTGTCCAGCATTTCTATTACTATAGAGGGGTGAAATGAGTATTTAGACGCCCAATGAAACAATTTAAGGTTTGAAACACAACCTTTTCGTATTGCAACATGTTTGAAAATAGCTGGGATGTCGTACTAGTACAGACTGGTCCATAAATACCATTGATTACAATCATTTAGATGCGATTCTAAATGCTGCTTTAGATAACCAGAAGGCTGGAGAGTAGGTAAGGATGCGGTGCTGAGAAGTGATAGTGATGATGGCTGCCACGAAATGAGTGTTTATAGAGGTTTGCAATTGCTTTTGGATCGAAGTCAATGGATCTATCAGTCACTTTCAAATGCAGCGGATGGAACATTTGTGCCGCTTATGGAGGCAAAATAGCAGCGGAGATGAGCAAGCCAGGACTAACCCAAGAGTACTGAAAGATGTCATGTGAAGTCAGTGACTTTTTTTACACTCACTGCAGTGTTGGTATCTGGGTTAGCCCAAGCGGAGTGTGAGTAGCCACCTCCATAGGTCTGTCCAGCTGCTCGGATCCCAGGAGCCGGCAGGGCACTGGGGCTCCTCACCTGCCAGGAGCCTCCCTTATCCTTCCCCAGAGATAAAAGCATCTTACTAAGAAACTCGCATACGTTAGTTTGTTCCTGCCACTCAGAGCAACGTTATAAATGATTAAAAACATTAAGAATTACAATTTCCAGAGCCTCAGCTGCTCCAATAAATCAGCGCAGCTCCAAATGCTTTAGCGCCGTCGGATCAGTTTACACCAAGTGACAGCGTGGCTTTGTCTACGTTTCCTCCAGTGCCTGCAAGGCTCCTCGCGCTGGAAAAGTCACAGGTCAGCAATTAGCTGGAGGAATTTCTCTAGGCTTTTGTTGTGAGCATATAGTGTAACACTTACCAAAGTTGTTGTTAGCCCCGCTTCCTACAAATACGAAGTGAGGGATATAATATAAACGCAGAGGTGAGATAAAATCAGATTATAAGATTATTTACTGTCTCCAGTGGTTTACAGCGGTTTCACCACTGAAACAGGTCTGTTGACACGGACTGAGCAGGGCTGGTGCACGTTTCATGGGCAGGAGTGAGATCAGAAACAGGTGCACTTTGTAGCATTACTTACGTACCCACGATAATCGTTACAAAACAAGGGTATTTTCAAGCATATTCCACCATGTGGAGATGTGGGAAGGGAAATCTCTTGTGTTTACTTTTACTGGAAAAGCATGATGGACTGGTCCTGACATCACTTTGTTTTGCAAAGGCTAAGCTCGGATATAATTACAGCGCCAACGCTACCCTCCCTTGGACTGGCTCCGGAACGCTGCCAGGGAACTCAGGGATGCGCACGCTCTGCCAGAAGATTGGTACGGAGTCGGGGTGAACCCCGGCCACCTCCAAGGGCTAACGATGTCTGCAAGCGTGCTAGCGCTGGTAAGTCCTTCCAACTTACCAGCTTCGGAAAAGAGACCTAGAGATTTGGATTCAGCAAGAACTGGAATGCCCGATCGCAGTCACTTATTTTCCGAAAGAGATAATTTAAACCACCAGTGACCAAATAAAGTTCTGTAGTAAAACTATGTTTATGGCAGCATTGCAACTAATATAAATTGTTGCTTTTAATACTAGCAATTGTAAGTAAATTTCATCAATTTCATTGCTTCAAAGAACAGACAGATTGAAGAAATGGACTGAGACGGGCCTCTGCTGGGGCGTTGTGGAGAAGACCACCCGTATCCCCCCAAGAGGACACCCTCTCTTTCCTGCTCTGAGGTGGCATTAGTGAGCAGTGCAAGGACCCCAGATGATGTTACGTGGTCCTTTTTCTTCGTCTTTCCCTCCTGTCTGCCCTTCATCTACTGCTCTTTTCCTTCTACTTCACCGATACCTTCATTAATGAGCCAGGACCTCTTGTCCCCCAAGCACACAAAAACCATCTCGCTGTTGCTACCTCATTCTTCACTCCGCCTCTCCGCTGCCTCATCCCCATCAGCCATACGTTTTTCCACGACAGGGAACATTTATTACCCTGTGTTTGCCCAGTCCCCAGCAGACGGGGACCTCCTTCCGGGTAACTTGTAGGTTATTGCAATAAAACGAACATTAAGAAATGATGACAGCATTAGGACTCAGCTGAGTGCTCGCTGAGGTATGACTTCATGCTGTCACCATTTGGGTTACTATTAGATTATCCCATTATCTTCACAGAGCACCAAATAAGGCCCTTGCAACAAAAAGATTAAGAAAAATGTGTAAACCACTGAATGAAAATCATTAAAAATATGCTTTATACAAAATCATCTTTTCTTTGATTTCATCCCCGTCTCCTTTAATGAAGTCAGAGCATTTCGCAAAGCAGTTGGTGAATCTTAGCTTCCTGAGATCCTTCAGCCACAAAAAAAAACCCCTACCTACAATTGACAAAAACTGAATTTCTTTGGAGCATCACAAATGGTCTCAATAGAGCTTTATGCTATTGTGTCCTGAGCTTTTAGACTTTCTCTTTTTTTCTCTTTTTTTTTTTTATTTTTTTCCCAAAGAATGCTGACTTTCATGAATATTATATCACATTTCCCAAAAGCAACTATTTATTGCATCTGTTTGCCCTTTATTACACGAAAAATAGAAAGCTTGTATTTTCCTTTGCTGGGTAAAGATGCTTCATAAGTAATCTAAGAAGCTACTTTCATGTTTGTTCAATACGTATTTCAAGATGCTGCTATTTTGATAATGTGCTGACTGATCCATAATTCACAGCGATGCAAAGTTTAATAATATCCTCAAACTCAAATATAAAATGAGCTCTCCATTCTGACACGCTAAATCTAGTTGTAAAGCGTACTAGTCCTCATTTGTTTTGTAAAATGATACAGACCCGCTATTACTCAACATAATGCACGTGTCCCTTACACCAGCCCATTAAAAAAAGATTCACTTAATTCCTGAACACATATACAAACGTACCCCCTAGGAAGTGAAGCAGATGAAGCGGTAACCACTCCTGGAGAAGACCCCTGTCCATTACACGGCGAACGCTCACTGAAGAACGAATCGCTCAAGACACCATTCCCTCCCACGAATCCATTCACCATTTAATTCCCCCATCAATAAGAACTTTGATAAGGAAGCCAGACCTGACCTCCACAAGGAAATATGTTAAAGGACGAGAATCACAAATAACAACGTAATTGCTTACGTTTCTTGGAGACCGTGCGCTCAGTAGATGTTTGCCTTTTGCCACCAGTTTGGGTTCTTAAGCCTACCGGAAATTTTGTTAGCTAAAGAATGATAGAAGTGGTTTATCTACGTTTCAACAGCTTCCATTAGATACAGCCTACTTAAAAGATCTGCGGCGCTGCCCCCCTTTCCTTATTCAGTTTCTGAGATTCTCGGAGCCTTTTGTAGGTTTTTTTCTCACAGCACATTGTGTGGTAGGAAGGTATCACTCTTCACATTTAATAGACACAAAGCTGAAATTTGGGAAATTTGCCACTTCCACGAAATCAGAACATTTCACAGGAAAGGTTCAATTTTTGCCAAGTACGACCAGAACCCAGAAGGGTTTCGGAAGGAAATCTGCCTCATTTCCAACCATCTTCTCCTCCTGGTGAGCTGATAGCTACCAGGCAGGATGACAGAGACTCCTTTACTCTGTACAAGAATAAACCACATTTCAGCATCTGATGTTCTTCCACGAGAGGAGCAAAATCCTAGTACAAAAAAAGGTAAAAGCTTGTCTAACGTTGAAGATGCCTTGTCAGCTCCTCCTCCCCTGCCGCCCTCCTCCCCGCGACACTTGCTAGCGGAAATCGCCCAGGAACCCTGAGGATCAGCACAGCCACGGGCATTACTTCATCGTTTCCCTGCCTTAGCTTTGCCCCAACACGTGTAACGGTGGTGTCGGTTCAGGCCTGGGAAGGATCTGGGAGAGACGAGATGTTCGAGGTGCAGCAATGTCGCCGCGCGTGGCTTTTGCCTCTCTGCTCAAGTCGTGAAACCCCATCTGTGCCTCAGAGGCCCCATCTGTCAAGTGGGGATGATTCTTCCCCGCCTCCCGCGGATCTGTGTGACGATGACTTTATCTCAGATCCATGGGAAAGGCAGCACAGAGAAGTAAAAGACATTACTAAGGCATTAAAAACATACAGCGATCTTTCCACTTGGGAGATTTACTTCACAATATGTATTTGTAAAAAATGTATTCCCTTATAAGGTGAAGGTGGGGGAAGAAATAAAGAAGCAAAACTAGAGTGCCGCTGCCTTTCCTTGCTCCTGTCCATAATTCATCTCGTACTGCTTTCAAGGGACTTGGATGTCCTGTCATCCACCCTCAGATTAAATATTTTCATTTGTGGGCAGATGAATAAATCAGGATGGGGTTTACCTGACTGCTACAGCACTTTTCTCCTTGTTCCCCTTGCCTCCTCTCCAATCCTCCAACTGCCTTTGATCAGTCTCATTACAGCATAGCTTAAATAAATCAGGGATCGCTTCCTTTACCTGACTTGAAGTAGTACGGCAGCTGTAGGGCTACAAAACTAAGTTCAACACGCTGCAACGGCTTTCCAGCCAGCAGAAAATGCTGTAGTCAATGGAAATACGGCGATTTACACAAGCAAAAATCTCCTCCATCAAATACAAAAGTTTTCACGCTCTAAATTCATGGCACGTAATGGACCTCCGTGAACACTCCTGATTGCTCTACCTTAACCTCAACATCACAGTCTCTCCTACCCCACAAGCACTCCTCACCCGTGAGCCTTCACAAACTATTTATACGGGATCAGTCTCCCTCTAGCTTTACATTATGAATGAGCGAGATGTAACAAATTACAGAATGTTTTAAGACAATTAAAATGCCAAACATATTTTTCTTCTTTGAAAAATGCTGAACAAAAATCCGTGTCTTCTGCCTCTCTGCAGGCATCACTGCCAACAACTACAACCTGATCTATAACACCAGAAAATCACAAACAGGAGAAGGAAAAAAAAAACCAACACAACCAAAACCTGCCTTGAATGAGACCCACTCTCCCTCTGCCGCTACACGAATAAGCACTTTAAAAATGTAAATGGGACTAGCATAAGGACAGGGTTACGAGGAAAACAAACGATGACAGAGACTTCAATCATCCACATAACAAATATTGCAGAGTGTCACAACTACATGAAATCTAGTTTTCCAGCCATTCCAGTAATCATCTACACTAAACAAGCCTTCATACTTTATACCTAAAACTATATAAAATTACCTAATTCTCCTCTTATAGACAGGAGAACCTATCTATAGTACGGAAGGAACAAGCGAGCCCTGCCTGCCCTTACCAGACTGTGCTTCGCTGGCAGCGTTGTGTGGGATAAATCTCTCCTCTCCACATATCTCTCTCTGCTTCCTGTGCTTATCTTATGCAATAAACACTAAAATAAGAGTCTGCTTGCCCTTTCCCAGCTGTCTTTTCGCAAAGACACCGAACTATTGGGTAATATCTGCCTTCTTGTAAACCTCACTAAAAGCAAAAAAATAAAAAGAGAAAATGTTTTTACCCAGCGTCAGGGTCTGCTTACTGATGGCGAGGGACTCGCAGTGGTGGAGCTCACCTGCCTCTGCACGCTCCGGCTCCCGGCACAGATGGATGGTATCGGTGAAGGGCAGAGGTGTATCTGCCTCTGTGGAACAATGAGAAATTAAAAACGCAGTCGATAGGATATTCAGGCATGGGAAGCACCCAAAGCTTCCATTGGACACGTGAGTTTGAAAATCTGACACGGTCTGCATAAAGCCGGACAGGAAATCTACGGCAACGGCAGACATGGAATCAAACTGATCAGAACCCTTGGCCAACACGTGGCCACCTTTCATCTTCTGCAAAACACATGTTGAGGCTCATTTTTCTATTTGCATTTAAATGCAGTGTATATACAGCGCCTCCCCTGCACGTTCCACGGACCGGGTAGAAACCTCCAGAGAAGGAGGAGGGTTTTGTAGGTGTTGGCCATCGCGGTGGCCATGGCAGCCGGAGAGCAGGGCAGGCAGCTGCCTGCTCAGCAGTCAGCTCCATTACCAGACGCAAAAAGGTCTAGACATCTCAGCTGAGCCAGCCATTCTTAATATTCCTGCTCTTTCAGACTGATTCCTGCCTCCAAGATAAGTCATTTCTCCTCTCGTCCTTATCAAATATATAAAGCCAACCTGGAAATTAACGGCAAGGACAACAGAGGGAACTAATTGGTTAGTCAGCTCTTGAAAAACACCAAAATCACGTTGTTATTTAAAATAACAAATGTTTGTTTATATTTAGCCTTGTTTCCCCTCTCTTTAGGTCTCTCTGTAGTTTCTGCTGCCAAAATAAAGCCCAGATGCTTCTTCCCTTTGTTACTGCTGATGGATTTGCATTTCCAAATGCAAATTTCTCTACAAGAAGCATTTTCTGTTTCATTTATTGAAGCAAAACGACAACTTCTTGAGGGAGCAAGACAACCAGTCACCTTGGGTAACACCTGGCGATGCTGAATTTCATAGATGAAGAGCGATCCCAGAAAGCCTGACCTCCATCAGATGTGCTGCTGCTCCCCATCACTAGCACAGCCCAGACCTTTCCCTGCCTCCTCCTTCTATTCCAGAAGATCCCTGGGAGCCCTCTGCTTACCGCAGAACAGCCTCTCCTGCTCCGACATGGAACATACCTCTAAATACACTCCTTGAAGGGACCTTAGAGACTGTATACTAATAAAGCCATATTCTTCCCAAGCCAAGCGTATGGGGAACCTACCACTCACCACACAGCACTGCATCGGCTTATGTTCTCTTTGCCCTCGACAAACCAAAATGCTGTTTCAGACCACACAGCCCCACATACTTACTAATATCCAAATAAAGGGCCTGTAAATGGGCACCTTTCAGCATTTAATAGCATCAGGGTGAACAATTCTTGGCTAAATTAGGAAGAAAGCACTTTCAGTGCTGAGCGGCACAAAGCGTACCCACGATAGATTCCTATCCCCGCACATCTCCAGAATTAACAAACAGCAACTTTCCGTAGAAAGCTGAGCACCGTTGCTGCAAACTAATAATGATGTACCTCCAGGAGGGCAGCTGCCGCACCTCTAAGTGCCTCATTCATAAACTCTCTTTTTACTTTGCAGATACTTAGCAATCCTGCTGTACAGGCTAATGATAAACAGGACTCATTGTACATTTTGGGTCTCTGGAGCAATTGCTTTGTGTTAGCGCTGCATCACGGTGCTCAGCGCTTGCCTCGACAATTAGGTGCTCCACAGCCCCTAATAAATCTCATCCGCACAACTGAACGCTTCGAAATGGCACATTAAACAAAGATCAGACCTGGATCTGAATCTTTAGGGTGCACAGTGAATCATGATAAAAATATGCTCCCTAGAGACCTGTGAACGCTTCAAGTAAGATGAGGGGGAGGATACGACCTTCGATTTTGAAAAGAATTCACTTTGTGTAGTGAATTTTCTGTCTTGTTTTCCTTTCCCATTTTTATTACTTAGTAAGCATTCAGGAAAACTGGATCTTTGCTTTTGAGATATTCTGCACCTGCTGTCTAGCCTATAAAAACGCTGTTTTCAATTCAAAGCAATAAAACACTGCAATTAATCTAAATCACATCATTACTGTTGGAGCCTAGACTCACAAAATTGGCTCCCTCCACCTCAGCGCATACCACTTATCTTATTTTCAAAAATATTTTCAAAATGTATTTTGTTATTCTTACCTCTTTTAACTTAACGTTATTAGTCTTTATTTCATTGGTTGTATTAAGACTCCCAGGCTCCATCTAAGATGAGATGGCCAAAGTGCTCAGCAAGCACAAAGCACAGCTCCCTGCCACCCAGGAGACGTACAGAAGGAGACATACTCCTGTGCACAGGCAATTATCAGCCAGGGGGAAAATTAAAAGCGGGATGAAATACCCAATTCCTACAAGACCGGGGGGGTCAGAAGAAGTTGTAGCAGGGGCCTTCAGAGCACGCTTCTGAGCATCACCCCCCCGGCGCCCCAGAGCTGAGCTCTGGACCCTGCCAGAATAAATCCCTGCAGCAGCGGAAGGGCGACAGCCACCAAAGCACTGATGGGGGACAATGCGGGAGTGGGATGGATGTGGCTGGCAAAAAAGGCTGGAGCATTTCCACTGCCACGCCTGAGCAGCCACGTATTCTCTCAACATGGAAGTTATGTGCTACAAACACAAAATATAAGCAGCTGCATCCAAATATTGATCCCACGGTGGTATTCAGCAAGAACATTATATCACGTTCCATTAAAAAAATGCACATGCCAAGTAAAATGACCTCTTTTAGCCATTCTCGCTTGGTAATTCCACACAAAAATCAAATCCAGAGGTAGCTTTTGATTACATTTACTGACTCTGAAATTTCGTACATAATAGTTTCGCTTTTTTTTTCAATAAATCATTAACTCCCATGTTGTCAGCTTTTTCAGTCATGCAACAATAGCTACAAACTCTGGTTCCTTCTGTTATTAAGACACAAAAGTGTGGACCAACATCAACGTGTGGTTCCACAATGTACAGTGACAGAGAAGAAATATGAAAAAAAATTCCATAGGAATTTCCATTTAACTTCACAAACAGGAAGGTTTACAGCGCCAGAGCAATATGACATGACACCTGAAGCGATACAAAGGAATACGCAGCAAAGATGCTACTTGTAGCTACAGCGAAGGATGAATCATTCATATTTATCATTCTTATTCTTGCTTTGAATAAAGTTTGCCAGATCGTCTGGACTCAAATATGCCTATAAATTTTTATTCTGCACTTTCTGACATTAGGAGGAATGAAGAAGTTGGAAATTTGTATTAATAAGCTTAAAAGCTGAAGCAAGAGATAGACTATTCAGTGGAAGGTCAATTGAGTAATCTCCAAGGAAAATAATTCAATTCCTCTTCTTTTCAGTACATGCAGGACTAGGACACAGCTATGCCCCAAAAGACGACTTTTATTAATTCCTCAGCAAGTTAAACACTGAGCTGTGGTCTGTGGCAAAGCCACTAACAGCCAGACCACCTTATGCCCAGGAATAAGCGATGCTTGTCAGACTTCACTTTTTAAATATTGTTAAAAGCTTCTGAATTGTGTCTATACTTCAGGTGGTACCTTCCAGAAGTCCTCAGATGGTATCAGTCTGTCTCCCCAGGCAGTTTTACCATGGTTTTGGAGAGCCAGCCTAGGCCTCGGCTAAGTGATTTTTAGAAGCCTGTTACACTTCTTCCACCACTGTGACAATCGTGACGCTTGTTATTGCAAGTAACTTCTTAGGTCTCTTTTCTAGCTCTAATACATTTTGCCTTGTTTTTCCCCTAATGAACAGAGATATCAGGATGATTTCCAGTTTGGATATAAAGTGCTCTAACTACTAAGGAAATTGCTCTGTGTCCATTGCCAACGTGGGGGTATAAATAAAGTGCTGAAGTGTATGAGATGAGGCACCTCACAGTGACGCAGACGAAATTCACTTCTCTCAACTGCCCGTATTCTGTCTGATCGCCTACGTTGACACCTTCTCGTGAGACCACCACACTGTCCATGAGTATATTATGTGATTCTTCTCTCCACTTTCTTCCTTTAATGACGTCAAAACTCTTCTATTTCCTCTGTTTTCCAAATTAATCTCTTTCCCCACTTTCTCAGGCCTCTGAACCAAGCCCCTCCTATTCAGGTGCAGTCCAGATGCAGCTCTCCAGACTCTGGTACCAGCTCTCGTGACATTTGCCCAATATTAGAGGAGAGCTTCCCTGGGCTAAAGGCTGCGTAAGGAATTGGGTAGGAAGAAGCACCTCATGGCTCAAGAGGAAGGCTGGAGTGCTGCATAAGAGTCAGCTTTCCTGTCGTACGAAATTCGACACTTAGTAGGACAAGTTTTGAACTACCAAGATGAAACCAAGGCCCTTCCATGTCACAAACTGGGACTTCAGCAAGCCTTCACGAGCTGATAGCAGAGTGGTTAGTTCCTCAAGGCACCAACCAGGAAAGAGCGGATCATTTCATCCGTAACTTTCCATGTTCACGACAAGTCCTTTATTGGTCTACTGGCTGCACTAACAAACAGTATGCTGAATTGGTTTTGGGGGAAAAATACGTTGAAAAAGCCAAAATTAAAAAAAAAGAAGCTTTTAACTACATCTTTTATAGAGCTTCACTCATTTTTGGAGTGAGATGCTATGGAAATGTAATCTGGGGATTTTTTTTGAAGAAATATCCTAGTCCTATTTAATTTTTCTCTGGATCTTTACATCGTCAAGAACAAAGAATGCTGGAGGGAGATTTTTATTTCCAAAATAATCAAGTTTCTCTTTACCATGGACTAAGAAGCTAGAAGTTATTATAAAAATAAATCCATCTGAAGCACAAAGTCGAATGCATGTCTTTCCCATCGTATCTGTATGCTCAGGCCAAACTCGTAAGATTCCCAAACAGATTTTATATACATACATGCTTCTGGTTTCTGAGAATTCTTTTTCTGGCTGAAGTCTCCTTGGCACAAGATCAGAGGATGGGAAATTCAGACTAGGTGGCTTTAAACTACCCAGTTCTAGAAAAAAAAGACTACAGTCTCGGGAACGCTAATGTGTGCTCAGTCCAGAGTGTGATGGACATCTGTACAGCTGCTGGTTACTCAGAGACAAGAGAAAATACAATACGACCTCCACATTCTGGGGAATTGAGGACAAAACGGATTAAACTGCTATGATGCATGTCAGTGACAATATAATAATCAAATGATAAGTTCTCTCCCAAGTCTGAGCTCAACTCAGAACAAGCCAGAAGCCATAAAAGACGACAGCGAGAGAAGCAAACTGGAAGTATTTTGGCCTTCATTTTGGCTTCTTTTGGTTAAAATGTAGATCAGAACAGGAGCAGAAACAGGAGCTGTGAGATACTGAAATATTTTAGAACGGAAAAAAAAAACAAAACAAAAAAAAAAATCCCAAACCAGGAAATTATTTCCATATCATATTCAACCTATAGAAACATGAATGAGACTCTGATATAGGATAGGTAGGTTATTTTTTTTTTTTTCTTTCCTGTTAAATCACAGTGTTGCAAAAGGGCTTTCCAAGAAAGCCAAACTCTCATAAATAGAACTATGCCAGCTTGAGTTTCTTGGCATTTAGCAACACTAATTGTCCCTTTTTTCCTTGCTGCTCTTTGCCATATTTCCTGGAAAACAACAGCTGTGTTTATTCCAATAGCAGTATCCTGATGACTTGATGATAGGCTAATCGGCAGGAATTCCAAGTGTGACTGTCCTGTAGGAATCTTTGCAGAGCACCACACAATTGCCTTGGGATGACACAAATCCTTGGAAAGACTTCGATACTTTTGGCCGGTCTGGAAGGTTACCCTTATCCCGGTTAGCTCACCGAATTCTCTTACAGCACGCACTGTATTTTTCAGGTTTTGTGGTATAATTTCCTCATGCATCAATGTCAGAAAGTAATTCCACAACATAAACAGTTTCCCTGCCCTACTCCCTGACCAGAGGGATGTAGGCAGTAGGTTGAATTACAATAGAAACAAGCCTCAGCGTTCGTCTGGAAATCGGGGCTATAAATTCAGCGGGACTGTCAGTGTTCGCCATGAAACAATGCAAGCTTCAGACTACATGACATCTTAGTAAGCAGTTTACATAATATATCAAATGATCCAGAAGAAAAGCAACCGTATGAGAGCAGCTGAATTAATCACATATATTCAAAGAAGCAGCTCTGAGCCAGCCGGACGCGTGTCCATGCCCCATGCCCAGCTAATAACCGGTCACACTTCTACTATGGAGGGGATACTAGGATAAAAGACAATTTTCTCCCCACCTCAGTCCTGTGTTAATGGACTTCTATTTAAAAAAACAGACTGTTAATATATATAATTCAACGGGAATGAAAATGAGGAGTAAGGCAGATAAAGTACAGGGCGAGGGGGCACCGCAGCCAACGTGCTCAGCAACACGGAGAAGGACAGTAAGGGACAAGGGACACATACAATATGGTCCTAATGGCCCAGCTTCCCAGAAAAGCAGGTAGTGTTCACACATTTCAAAAACCAAACACAGCCTTTTTAAAAGACAGAGCACATTCAGATCCACTCCCGGACAGAAGGCACCCTAGTTTCATTAGCTGCGTTTTAGGTAATTCGAGCAAATGTTCGTTTGTTCATAATTTATTGTAGAGTTGTACCCTGATCTTTCCATCTGGATTACTGGTTTCTGCAAAACTGCACCCCTCCGGCTGATCCATTAAAAAACTCTTTGGGGATCTCCAAAAACTCCCTGAGCACAGCAAGAACGTGACTGCAAAAGCCTTTTCCAGCACAGCGCAGAAGGGAGGTCTGCAGACATGCAACGGAGACCACGGTGCTCCTTTAGCTTCGCTTCTACTATACCTTGGAACAAAACTTCACATGGTATTTGCTACAACCCTACTCAGTATGGATATAACCATACTCGGTCACCAATAGGTCTGGGAACACAAGCAGATCTACTGCTTTAAAACCAGAGAGCAATTAGATAAAAATCAGAAGTAATGTGGCATTGCACCCATAGACCATAAGAATAATGATTAATCACATCCATTTGTAAAATGTCCACCTTACTCACAGTCAAGTTTGCCTCGTTTCAGCTTCTAGTCCAGGATCTCACTATACCTTTGCTAACTAATGTTTTATGCACCACACAGTTTATTACAGATGAGGTCATTGCACAATTTTTAGTTTCATAAGACCAATACATCGTATTCTCCACATAAAGAAAATACATACTTTCTCTTTAAAGCCATTTGCCAGCATTTTAGTGATGCTCTTAGTTCTCCTGAGCTCTTGTGAATAAGGATGGTGAAAACCAGGACTGAAATCGCACTGTCAGAGAGTCCGCATTAGAGCCAAACACAAATGACCGAACGGCTGAGGATGGAGTGGGCCTCTGGAGGTCTCTGGTCCAACCTCCTGCCCCAGTGTCGGTTCGTGTCTGTCCTGGGCTGGGGAGCCCGAACTGGACACACTCTAAATCAATGACCTGGCCTCTTCACCACGCGTTGCTCCCCCATTCTCTCGATCACACACATGATGCATACTTTGACACAGAATATCTCCGTATCTACCCCTCCCTACGTACCAATATACAACCAGGAATGATTTCTTGTTTCCTTCTAGGTCACCAATAAACACAGGGAACAGCAGTGGATCTAGAACCAGCCCAGAGGTCTCTCCGCCAGGAGCTGACTCCTCAGGCACTCTCTGTCTCAGGCACCCTTCGAAGCCAGACGGTTAGCCAGCTCGAGGTGTTTAGGATGTGCCAGATAGTGATTGATATTTCTTAATCAACATTTCAAGTAAGACTCACTTCAAATGTTTTATTTAAGTCTAGGTTTATTACATTATCTTTTTCAGCCTAACCTGCAGTCTCAGAAAAACTAAAAATAATAGAATAAAAGATCGGGTTAGCTTGACCTTCTCTAATTCCAAAACACCCTACTGACTGGCCATTTATTGCTCCCATTTATTTCTTTATTCATACTGTTTTATATTCTTTCCTATTATTTTTCTCTGAAGTGGGGAAGCAATTTCATTTCTGCTTTTGTCTGTAAGTATGTGTTTAATTACATAGCCCCAATCTGCATACAAATAGAGTCACTTAATCATTTCCTTGCCCATCCTCAAGACACGATAATTCGGATTATTTTCAGATGTACACTGAATCCCCAACCAACTAAGCATTTTAAAACAAAGCTGATGTGCCCTTCTTGTTTCCCAGTATTACAGACCAGTCCTTATCTTACCTCTTCTAGACCAACAACAAAAAAATAAATCACAAATACCCCAAAAAAGCACAAATCTCCCCAAGTAGTGATTCAGGAAAAAATGGCTTGATTTACATGTAGTTGCACATAAATACTATCTCATCAATGCAGATGGCTCTCTCCGAGAGCATTATCAGTGCTGATGGACTGAATAAAATTGGTGTCATTTTCCTTCACATGACTGAGTTTCTCTTTGCTGGAAAATTAACTACAAGTAACATCTTTGAGCTTTCCAGATTTAAAAATAGGCAAGAGATTTCTTCTGCATTTAGAATATGCAGCCAAAAAAAGTTCAAAAGCTTCCAGAACCGAAGTCTACAACACCTCAGCTCTTAAAAATAAACAAGTAAGATGCCCTTAAATCAATTAGCAAATTTGTATGCTCCGGCCTTCCAGCATGTGTTCATCTTAAATATTCATTTCAAGAAAGTTATTAGTTTAATAGCTTTACCATATATTGCCTTACATTAAATATAACTGTGTCAAAATGAAAAAATAAAAGCACCCTTTTTTGCTCGGGTACTGTCTGCAATGTCATCGTGTAAGAAGCAACTGTCAGCAAAATAAACTGCCCTTCAGGGCAGGATAAGTATATTTAACTATTATTAATGCACTGAACACAGCTGCAGTTCTCAGAATCGTAACGCAGTTAAGATACACAATATGCAGGTATTCATTCCTTTCTTCTACTTCTTTTTCCTTACCCAACTTGCTTACTCTCGCTTCAGACAGCAATTGGCACCGAGCAGCAGAGCTCACTTGCAAGAGCACCAATATCACCGCATTATAGAAGCACAGTAGCAGTATATTCTCTTTCCTGGAGAATCTATTTTCATATAAATGGTTATAAACTGCGCTGCCGCCTGGCTTTGAAGACACAAATTATCTTGTCTCAGCAGTAGCGCAGAGAGCATTTGCTCCAGATTGTTCTCTCTGGTTTTGAGGCCGGGTTCTTACACCAGCCACAGGGTTTGGCTTACACCAAGGTTCACTTTGGAGCCCTCTAGGTACATAAATCCACCGAAAAGTTTAAATCTAAACCCAAACGGGGAAAGTTACAAACTCACAGTGCAACCGCGGCCTCGAGAATGTGCACAAAGAGAAGCAATGCTCCCCCAGCACTGGACCCTGCAGCTCTTCACACCAAAGCCCATCCCACTGCCTGGACCAGCTCCGGGCATCCATCTCCTGGGGACGCCGCAGCCCTGGGACGCTACTGCCACTCCTGCGCCGTGCTCACGAAGCTGACTGTGCCTGCATCTACTTTATCTGATTATTTCTGAAGTTTCTTTCCAAAATCCATCAAGCATGGACTCCCAGGGGAGCGAGGGGGCTTTAGTAGCCCCGTCAACTCTGGTCCCCTGGGCCAGCCCGACGCCGAGGCCAAGGTCAGCCGCCTCCGCAGGCAGAAGGCTTCTCACTCTCGCTGAAAGAGTGAATGCAGATAATTACATAATTTACAATCCACTCTATAATTAAAATAGAGAATGAACTTAATGCCACAGTTCGTGTTCACAGTTCGTTATTCATCAAGCACCACTCAAACAATGTCAGCCATCTATTTTTCATATTTCCAGCCTATCCGGGAGCTCACACCAGGCACTCTGCAGGGTCTAATGCCCTCAGCTGAATTCTTCTTCTTCTGAACTGGGTTCTTATCCTACTCTTCTGAGATACCTTCCCTAAGCAGGAAACACTACAACTAGTCCAGCTGCATTTTTTCAAGGGAATTAATTGTTGCACAATCCTCAGGTGCTCACCACCCTGGTGCTCACAAATAAACCAGGCTCAGTGCTCCAGGAGCTGCCTCAGTAGTTTCATCTGTGGTTGAGTTTGCAACACCTTCATCTGCTGAAGTCATTTGAGAGCAGGTTATCCGAGAAGCCATGTGAATCCCACAGCGGCAGTTAGGAGAGATGTGAGCGAGATGTCCCGTGCAGAGATCCAGCATCTCTGCAACCCAGCAACCAGAGACTCTGCCAGCCTTTTGGGTCAAACAGCTAAGCTTGGAGGACATTGTATGCATGTCAGAAATGTCACTGGAGAATCTCTGGAGGGCAAGGCGGGTATATCCTTAAAGAACTTGCATAGCTACTTTACAATGGATCCATTACTTCATCATTGTATATGGTTATTTTTGCTGCTGGGGAATTCATGTTTTCATAGAACCATAGAATGGTTTGGGTTGGAAGGGACCTTAAGGATCATCTTGTTCCAAACCCCTGCCCTGGGCAGGGACACCTCCCACCAGCCCAGGTTGCTCCAAGCCCCGTCCAACCTGGCCTTGAACCCCTCCAGGGATGGGGCAGCCACAGCTTCTCTGGGCAACCTGGGCCAGGGGCTCACCGCCCTCACAGCAAACAATTTCTGCCTCACATCTCATCTCAATCTCCCCTCTTGCAGTGTAAAACCCTTCCCCCTCGTCCCATGGCTCCCCTCCCTGCTCCAGAGTCCCTCCCCAGCTTTCCTGGAGCCCCTTGAGGGCCTGGAAGGGGCTGGAAGGTCTCCCTGGAGCCTTCTCTTCTCCAGGCTGAACCCCCCCAGCTCTCTCAGCCTGTCCCCACAGCAGAGGGGCTCCAGCCCTCCCAGCATCTCCGGGGCCTCCTCTGGCCCCGCTCCAACAGCTCCGTGTCCTTCTGCTGTTGGTGCCCCAGAGCTGGAGGCAGCGCTGCAGGGGGGTCTCACAGAGCGGGGCAGAGGGGCAGAATCCCCCCCTGGCCCTGCTGCCCACGCTGCTGGGGATGAGCCCAGGCTGCGGGGGGTTTCTGGGCTGCCAGCGCGTGTTGCCGGCTCGTGTTGAGCTTCTCATCCACCAACACCCCCACGTCCTTCTCCTCAGGGCTGCTCTCAATCAAACTTTTCTTGCAAGTTTACCATTAATGACTCCTAAACATTCTTTTTTCATTCTGATATTAAACAACAACATAAAGTCCCACCAAGTGAGAAGCAGACCAGCGTGCAGTACGACAGGATTCAGAAAGTACATATAAAACTCTTTCAGCATCACTTTCTAAAAGACAGTTAATGCTTCTCGATGTCATTGAGGTCTGGGTTTCTTACTGCTCCTGTATAAAGCCTCGGTTGTTACAGCTGACATCTATGCTGAAGGCTCTTTTGCAGTATTGTAATACAAATGAGAATAACAAGTAATACAATGTATATTTATGCTATAATTTGAATCATTAAATAAAATGTCACTGTATACACACAGCTGCTTTTTGGAGAGCAACAGTAATTTCCTGCTTTTCAATGACTTGAACAAATGTGGTAAGTTTGATTTAAAAGTCTTTTTGCTTGTTTCTTAATTGGTGAATTCTTGTGGCAAAGCACCCAAATCATTCGCAGAATTACAAAAAAAAAACTGAATTAGCTTTGAAACACTTACTGGCAGAATACATCTACAGAAGTTGGAAAACCCCAAACACAGGCAGTAACCTCCCGGTTTCATTCTTGCTAGTAATTCTAGGCTGGGTTGGAAATCTAACCCTGGGCTGGAAAGGGTTGTTACACTTTTAGCGTAACGGTTGACTAGAGCCTAGTTATCTGTGCCTTCTCTTTACGACGATGGAATCAGATTGTCAATGCCAAAACTGACTTTCCCACTTCGTTATACTTTTAC
The DNA here is from genome assembly GCF_964199755.1 of Larus michahellis. NCBI lineage: Eukaryota > Metazoa > Chordata > Aves > Charadriiformes > Laridae > Larus > Larus michahellis. Next base: position 57,602,691 of record NC_133902.1, read on the forward strand.
AATCCTAAAATACCTGTTTTCTTCGCAAAGAGGAAGGTGACAACACTGCAAAGAATAAAAATTTCTTAGTGATACTGCACTCATGAAACACGCACAGGCAACGGGGACTGTTTTCCATGAGAATCAGTTTTACATTTGCACTATTTAAACACTGTTCGGTTTTGCTGTGAAAAAATGAGAAATTAATTCCCAACCTGGAGTTTGAGGAGATCATTATCTGGCCCCATAGTCACGGCCAGACACCTGGAGAACTAGATGTTGCCTGAAAGATTGAATGGTTTTAGTAACTCATGACCGAGTGATTTGAAGACCTCAGTCATTTGCCTTTCTCCTCCACAGGTGAGACTGGGTCCACCTGGAGGAATCAGCCAAACGGCCACTCCAGGTCACCTGGACACAGCAACGCCAACCATCACCAAACTGTATGTAGACCAGCAGCCTGGGCTGCTGAATACCTGGCTCGATGTAGGACACAGGATGTGTTCCCACCATCAAGGAGACAGTAGAGTTTATCGGAGAAAAACAGGACAGGAAGGTGGGACCTTGTGGCCCTGTCCCGTAGGGCTTACGGATGAAGCGGAGATCAAAACTGCAGTGACTAGATCATGTCTCCAGCCTTCAGAGTCACTTGAAGTTTATAAAAATCCTTGACACGAGTTTACAAATCGGTCTGAATAAGAAATGAGTACCCATTAATGCTCAAAAAAGGTACTTTCATAATTAAATTATTATCCTTAGTTTACTTGACGTCTCCCTATTTCATACCGAAGGCTTAGCTTCTGTTTGATATCCATAATAGGTAACTTTCATTCTCTCTAGAGATTTAAATTTGATCTCCAGAACAGTACAAAGGATTTCACACAAATCTTCCTAATTTCCTATGCATACATCACCGCCACCACTCTTCAAAGCTACTATTTTGTCTGCTACTTGCAGTACTCTTTAGATAACACGTACACTTATATATATGTATACATGTATGTTAAATATGTGGAGTTCCTCCCCAGCTTCCCAAAAATAAAACTCCATCAAAAAAAGCTGGTCCTAGGGAAAAATATACAGATATTTGGAAGAGGCAGACAGAAGAGAAGATTTAATGATGTTTTTCTTTATACAGGTAAAACTTGGACATTTCAGAAGTTTTGTCCAATGTAGGTCAAAACTGGCAACGTGTATGGTCATGGAAATGTCTTGATTTTGTTTGTTGGTTTTGAAATTCCAAGATGCATCGTTTCAAATTCTGAAAGATTTCATATCCTTTGGGACTGAATTAATTTATAGGCCAGCCAATGAAATCCGGATTTGACTAAAAAAATAATCTTAGCGAATACTGACAAGAACGTTACGGATTTTTCCTGGCAAGCAGACCAAGGCCTTGGAAAAAACATGTAGGTATGAGAAGACCTACACTGCTTATATTCCCTACAAAATTTTGTTAGTGACATAATTTGCAACAAAAAAGTTCAAATTAATTAAAGCCTGGTGTGTGTGCTGAAACTAAACTGTAGGCTGAGCAGGAAAACAAGCACCAAATGAAGCAAGAACTTGAGCCCTTTCCTCAGTGACAGACCAAATTCCTGCTGTTATTATTCCTGCCCATTTTCCTTCCTTATTCTGATTCCACAGTCATCCAAGTAAGACTCTGAATAAAATAAATTAACTTTATTAATTATGTACAGCCAAGTTTTTGTTGTTTCATTAATATGTATTGGACTCTGTGTCTCCACATAAAGTCAAAATGAAAAAGGAATTATTATTATTTCAGTTGTAGGAATTTGTCACCATGGCCCACGGAGAAGGAGATATCTATATGCATGTATATACATCCACATACGCACACGTATGGGCATGCAAACCACAGGATGTTTTCAGCATCTGGCTAACAAAGTTCAAACCTGACAGTCAAAACAGAGCGCACAAATAACAGAAGCCTTGTGGAAAGCAGTGCCATTCCCTTCCGAGATAGGAATGGTATTTAACAGTCAAACCAAACGCGTGCTAATAAAACCAGTGAGCCATCAGACATGCTGTCCATGGATGAACATACCAACATAAGCCACAAGATGAACCACCTTTAATCGATATTTTCAATCCTACACAATGGGGGTGAAGTCCTATCCCTGAAAAGCTGGCGAAATTTGTGACTTCAATAAGGTCGGAATGTTTTCTGAAAGATCTCACGTGACAGAGTCCACCACAACAATACAGGTGGTTTGAATGGCTGGGGACTCTGCCAAGAAAAACACACATACCTTTGTTCTAACTGGAATTTGCTTCTTTTCAACCACCCTCAGCTTCAATTTCTGAGGGCTACAACTCACATCAGATAAAGACTGGAGAGGAGCCAGCACGCCGCATCTTGGCTAAGAGGGACAAGGTGGCACTGGCACAATGCATAACAAGGACCCGAGGAACCTGCTCTGCCATGAGCCATCTCCTTGCTGTTTGGGGACAAGACGCATCATACTTATACGCTTACAGACCTTCAAATGCTCAAGTTTTGGGCAGCCTGATTAGCTGACCGGAATTAATTTATGAATTCTTGCCAGTAAATTCAGTGTGGAACAAATACTGTGATTTTCTTTTCGGGTAGCAACATGTGGTGAATTTCTTCTCTCCTGGGTACTTTTTTGCAGAGGAGAGCCGAGGAGGGCGACTGTGCCCAGGCAGGGGAGCAGCTTCCCCACTGCACTTGGCCACACTGAGAGAAAGGGCTCTTTGGTACCCAAAGGTGTTGCTGCAACATGCTTACTCACCACAATCGTGTCTCCGACTCCTAACCTGGTAAAACATAAGCTCCTTTCCATCGCTGTAGTTTGGGGAGGGGAGGGGAAAGGTACGGGACAACCCACCCCTCTGAATTTCCCTTCTATTTATTGACTTCAGACAGCTATAATTTATTAAGTAAACTACCCGGCACCAGTAGACAAAGTCTATGCTTTCCATTACCACTCAGAGGAGAAAGTATCTAAGATATATGCCAAATGCACATAGGTAAAGTAATCAATATGGGGAGGAGGAGAGCAGATTAATCACAAGTTATGTCGTGCTCTACCCTGGAAGCCGTTCGATTTAATCTCCACCACTTGTGGCTATTTCTAATCTAGTCCCGTACAGGTGTTCACAGTCAGTTTTGTGCTAGCCTTGTATGACCCGAGTCTGGTTTTAATTGCTTAACAAACGTAATTTTATTAGAGAGATAAAGATATAGCTAACACTAATAAGCTGCCTTCAAAATATAAAGAGCCTTTCAAGATTGGATTTTTAGTTAGCTTGCTGCTCTTTCTTTAGTATCTAATTGATTTTCTTGACATCTCTTTAGCCTGGCACACTGCCTGCCTAAGTACTTTATCTGACCTTCAGGCGCTGTGCCAGGTATTGATCCCATCCCTCCAATGGCTGTGTTGTAGCTGCTCTTCCAACTTTGATAAGGGCTAATGGAGCAGCACCAGCGAGACAGGAAGTCAATGGGCACCAAATCTCTCTCATCCTGCTCTCCCTATCTACTTATGTGAGTATTCTGAGCAATGCTGAAATAAGATCCTAAGCAGGCCATATGCGCTTGTATTCCAGATTTCTCTTCCAGGAAATATTTTACCAAAAAAAAAAAAAAAAAAAGAAAACACAAAAAAACCCCAAACCCTTAAATAAAAGTGTTTAGATAGAATTTTCAGCATGGAGCTAAAATAAAGCTTTTCTGATTTGAGGAGCAGAAATAGAAGCAAACTTGAGCTGTTAAATAAAATATCAAAACAATACGAAAAGAAGGAAAAAAAGACAGTCAGATTTTTCAGTAGCATCTCATATACCCACGCCAATGAAAATGCTTTGGACATTACAAGACCTTAAAGGAAAGTGAAAGAAATCAAGTTGTATTTTTAATAGCACTTCAAAGATAGCAATTTCTTATAAATTACTAATAGCAAAATACTGCACAAATTTAAAACGGGAAAGAAAGAAGCACATTAAACTAGCTAACATTCTTGTGACAGCAACAGTCAAGGTTAAGTTTTCCCAAATCCCGTTTCACTCGCATAAGGCCTCGTAGCCACGTTATTAGAGCCATTAAGCAACCTGAAGATAAGACTAATATAAGCTGTTTCCACCAGATGTTACACTATATAAGGGGCCACACCATAAGGCAGAGGAAGCTAATGGATCATCTCCTCAACGCAGACTCCTTAAACCACTGCATCTCATTAAAATGGCAGCACGCTATACAAGATTTTGGGTTGTTCAAAAAAGCTTTGGAGGGCAAGTAAATACTCACACCATGTGCAAAAGTGCCGTACTCCACTGGAGCAGTAGTCAAAGCCCTGAGACGGACACATGAGTCTGCAGATACATCCTGAAGAATGGTACAAGCTCTTGCAGTGTTTTGGGGTTGGCTGGTTTGCTACCCCCACAAAGATGCAGTGAGGAGCCACGGTTTCATGGCTTCTGGAGAGTTTCGGGAGACTCCAGACTTGGGAAGTACTGGCTGAATCCTAACACTGTTAAAAACGCTCTTCACAACTATTGAATCTTTCTGTCTCCGTAAAACATAGACAGTGGATGCACAAGGAACGCTGCCAAGTAAATACCTTCAAAATTGTATTCAAGGACAACTGTTACAGAGCAAGACAAACCCCACAGACAGGCAAGAGCCATGTTTAGAAGATACTGCTGCCCTGAGGCTCCTGCTGCTCCAGAATGGAGTCCAGCTTAGACATAATTGCCGGTTACTCTGGATGCAAAAAGTCCACTAAAATATTCTGCATTTACACGCTCCTTATATTTGCTCGAAACAGTTAAAATAACACCACATTGCAAAAGTTAGGCTTACCAGCCCCCCTCCAAAAGGTAGGGATTAGCGGAAGAGTAAATAGAAGTACTTCAATCACAAATTCTTGTAAAGAGGAAGAAACAGTAAAGTTAGCTGAGGGAAAACTTCAGCAGGGAAAATTATGGATTTTTCAAGCGACAAAGGAAATGCTACAAACAGAACATCACATTATGGGCTTTTTTCAATATACAGGAAAATCCCCTGTGTAACATCTTGTCCTCAGCTGTTCAGGAAACATCATATCCTTCACCTGCTCTGCAAACTCGTGTGTCTCCCTACCTCATTGGTACCAGCCTGGAAAGAGATTTAAAAAGTCCTATCATTTTAACAAGGACTCATCTGTTCCCTTCCAAAGAAATAATTTAAGTTCCAAATTAAGATTTTGTAGATTGATCCACTATTTAAATCTATTTGGCCTCCCATAAGCGCCGCGATGCTCCATGCATAAGCAGAAGGGGAAGACGCCTCCCAGACGGTCTGGCACAGCCCCAGCAGACCATCAGCGAGGAGGCAGCTGAAAGATCTGCTCTCGCAAAGTGTCTGTGGAAGGGCAGAAGAGCTCTGCTTTGACTAACCCTGGCTGAAGTCCTGGATCGTAAAATAAATGCAGCTGAGAGTGAAGTCAGCAAGGAAGTTAATAGAATCAGCATAACTGAAACACTGATGTATAGGGCTTTTCATCCGCTTTCTGGTGCTAAACCGAAACGACTGAAGCAAAGGCACACCTCTTCGTAGCCTTCTCAATTTGCTTCTGCTGCAGAAATTTCCTACTATGGTTTCTCAATTTCTGCTCAGAGTAACTAGTTGAAAAGGAGGAAGGTGAGGGAGGATCCTGCTGCACCTACAAAGGACAGTTGAAGTGCCCGCTGCTCCACTTGGAGGGGAAAATCCTGCAGGATCTGCCATGGGAACGGTCCCCGGGCAGGAGCCTCTGCCGGATACGACACCCCCAGCCTCCCCACGGGAATGGGAAAGATGGAGGGGGTGCATGAAAACTTAGGGGAAGCTCTGAAAAGAGGGCGAACAAGGAATGCAACTCAGAAGAAATCTGGATTAGGGAACATGACTAAGTGGGACATGGGGCCAGGGATGAGAGAGATATACAGGATCTGGTTTCCTTATCTTTAGGGGAAGGACTAATTTGCTTTAGTTGCAATTAGCCTTTTTACCTTCTAAGTGCTGACATTTAGTCCAGATTTATACGTTTCTGCGTGTATATCTGGGAACAGTCTGTGTGTTTGGAGCCAGTGATTCTTCTTTATTGTTATTGCTAATGACACAGGCTGAACAAACGTGGCATGGGAACTACTAAATTCTACACAAACTTTGCTAGGTCTGGAAAATTTCTTTATCATCAGTGACCACGATGCTCAGTGGCAAACCTTCAGCTGGAGAGATGTGGGTGGACAAGCTCCTCTTTTTACTTTTTTTTGCTTTTAGGAAAGGAACAGTCACGTTTGGTACAATTCAAATTGACCGATCATCAGAAAAACATCGCAAGGCATACGTTTTTCCAAGCTTTTGCTAAATTATTTCATTGAGAGGTTTGAGAACTCACAGCTTATTTTGTCGGCAAATTTATATTTCATAACCGTATTCTAGAGGGGTTTTTTTCCTCTGATAATTTTTTACCTTTGGTTTAGTGGATTTTTAAGTTTAGGCTGAACGTGCTTTTTAAAAGAGATATTACTTAAGGGAACTTAATATAATAAAATTGAAAATTTGGTCATTAACTCTACATCACACAAATGTAGAGTGAATTTTCAAACTGAGGGATCAGTTATATTCTGTTCTTCGACAGTCTGCTCCTACTTCCAATTATTTATCTTTCCTGAGCAATTCCTGACTTTTTTCATTGTAATCCCATCCTATCTCAATTCCGTGTTATCACCAACCCTGTTAGAGTAACACTATTTCCTGACCTGATACATGCTTGCTTTTCTGTATTTATTTTTTTATTTTCTTTATTTCTCCTTTTTAGGAACTCCTTTTACATAACTTGCTCTGCTGATGTTACCCATAACTAGGAATTTTTTAAGCGTTTCAATAAAGCTCACGTCTTACAGAGAAACTCCCAAGCAGATGACTTAAAACCGAAGTATCAAGCACCCACAGTTAAATGCACTACAAGATTTTAGATGGGGCTCATCCAGCTGAGACACCGTTTCTCTTTCATAGAGGATGGGATAACGCAGCCCAGCCAGCTTCAAAAGGAACAAAAATCACTATATGCTCTGACATAGACACTGTTTAAGGGAACTGGAAAGAATGAAAGACAAAACACTTCTAGGTACTGTGCCTTTCTTCTCCTGTCTCAGGACCTGCCATATATTTGAGTATTATATTTTTCAGTAAAAACAAAAATATTTGCTGACGCAATACAGCGAAGGGTTCTTACAAAGTAAGAAAAAGTATATAGACCTGCAGCGAGTCTCAGCTATGCAGAGTTTTGTAACTTAACAACACAAAACCAAGCAAAACTTCATTACTTCCTTGTAATGAGTGCAGAAGTTTACTATACAGAAAATTAAGCAGCTTAATATCAACATGAGAATACACTTAATAACTGAATTACGTTCTCACTTCTTTAGAATGCGGTTCAAATTGGGCTGAAACCACACGGGTGAAATAAGTCTCTCCTTCTCAAGCGAGTGTCATGTTGCAAAGGCACAACAGAGTTTTTCCGCACAACCCAGAGTTGACTCTAGAGGTGCCTTGGCCTCGGATTGACCAGGAGGGGGTTCCAGCTTAGATGCAATCGCAGAGATTTATTGAAAAGCCCATTCAGCCCCTGCTTCTATTGCAGCGTCCTCAAAATATATGTCTGTATCTCTTTCACGATGACTAAATTTCTCCCAGAAGAGAGTTTGATCCATAAAAGTGCTGGTTTAATCATCATTGACTTAATGATTCTTTTGCAATGTCAATTAAATGGTATGAAAAATTAAACCATTTACAGAACACGAGGACCTTTTAAATTACACATTTCAAAAATATTATTTAAAATTCTAGTTATATAATCCTTTTAGAACTGTCAAAGAATAAAGCTGCTCTAACATTTGACTCATTACTCATGCCAGTGCTTGTTGGAATTCACCGAGTTAGCAGATATTTAAAAACCAAACTCACTAGAAATTAAGAAATTAGCAAAGTGTAACAGCAAAATTAGCCGGCGTTACGCAGAAGGGGGGGCAGACACACCGTTCAGGGGATAAAGCCTGTTAAACATGAAGTTTTACACTCCTAATGTCACGGTAAAGCTCCGCTTATATAACAATTTTAAAATTACATAAATTAAGTCATATATCCAACGTGGGTTTCTACTTTTGTTCTTCGAAAAACACATAGAATCATTTTGCAGGGAACATTTCTCTCCCTTTCAGCCGGTTTTACCCTTTCCATCTGTCCCTCCCCTCGCCCACGCCGCCACGCTCCCCTGAATGGGTGTTTTACTCTTTGACTCGTTCATTTAGTTCTCTCAGAAAGTTGCCCCGATACTGCTAACTACCTCAAGCAGCTTCATAATGCCGCGTTTTCAACTTAAATGTACTGCGGAGCATTTATTTTAGCATTAGCACTGACAGTCATCGAGCGGGAAACTGCTCGAGCTCGCTCCGCAGGGAGTAAGCGCTGCTGCTTTCCCTGCCTCTCTCATGGGAATGAAATGCAGGGTTTTCTCTGGGACCTGTTGGGATGTGGGATTTCCCCTCAAGGGAAACACATTCAAATAAGCCTCAACACACACAAGAAAGACTCCTTTTGCTTCTCCTAACCCCACAGATACGCACTGCAGGTCACAGTGTTTGTCATGTGAATATCAGGGGTAAGCATTACAATTAAGGCAACGAAATCAAAATCTGACAGTTGCATTTGTAATAAAAGACACCATTCATGAAGCCGTCTATTTTCCAAACAACCAGCATGCAATACCGTACACAAATTAGCAAAAGACAGTAAAAGAATGGCAGGCAGCCAAATTACCATGATAATTTCTGGCTTCGGTGTCCATCGCAGTCTCCAGTGATTTTTATCAGCGTGTAAAGTCTCATGGTTTGTTGTTGAGCACGCACTACCAAAACTCACTTCTCTGCCGGTCCTGCTAAATCATAAATATATCCTGGAAATGAGTCCATCCCTTCTCTCACTCGACCTTTTTTATATATATATTCGTTTAAAAAAAAAAAATCCAGAGAGGCTCAAGAAACATTAAAAAAAACCCAAACCAACTCGTCTAAAAACACTGTCAAGGGACGAACTTCCCTTTTGATATACAGATTCCTTCAGAGACCCCCCACCCATAGGATTTTTGTAGCCCGTCTGTCACCGCAGGCTCACTAGTTGTCATGACTTTAGGAAGTGCCAGTGTTCAACAGCAATTAGGAGAGACATCCAGAAGACATTCAGGCCCATTAGGTTAAAAACCTTTGCACAAATTACAAACTCCCAGTCAACATACTTGTACACTTATTAAACGCTGACAAATACACAAGCAAACAGACTCCTGGCTTTTCTTTACACGGATTCCCACACAGTGTAAATATGGTTAATCTTGCCCACGCCGACACCGCAGTATCCACTAGGTTTTACGCGTAATGAGTTGAAATGATCCTGTCTCCTCCACGGAGGCGAAACTTGCGACTGGTGTCATACAGCACAGAGAGTCAAAGATCACGATCCTCAAGCTGAAATGTTATTGTCTAAACTAAAATCAGCCAACCCCACACTCCACACCACAACGCTCCCTTTCCCTGATGAATAATTTCCCAACAGCCATTTGTACTAGTTTTCGTTACACGACTGTAAATCTGGTCAAATGATATGAATGATAACGGTAAGAATATTCTGGAAACAACATTTTTAAAGGTCTATCCATAACACTGATGAACTTTAAATGAAATGTTGAAGGTATGGAACATTTTTGTTTCCATGGGGTAATGAGTTATTTAGTAGCTGTCTACGTTTGATATACTTCTGATAACCTGAAGCTAAGGCTGTGTAAATGGAGCATATCTGTCCTGCCCAGACCTCGGCAGTCATTAACATTTTATGTTCAAAAGGTTATTCTCCAAATGACCCTGTTTTGATTTTTGAAAAAGAATCTAATGGAAACTTCTATCAAGTTAGTAACTTCCGTCATGCTTTCTCTTGGCAATGCCAATCGAAGGAAGGAAGAAAGAAAGCAGAAGCTGGGAAGCTTGGGGTTCTACGCCAATCTTAATGTCAGTTGGTGATCCCTCACCTCAGTTTCCACACTTTCCATATGAACGTACCCTTCAGTTAGATTAAGTAAACTACAACATCACTGGAATGTTGCAAAGCACAGAAGAACATAGAGACAATTTCTCCTTTGGAGCGATAACTCAATCCTCTGTGGACGCCTACTAATAAAACCAAAAGGAAGTTGTCCCTGTGTGGTAGGTGATTATCATTGCTTCACTTGCAGCTCAAAATCCCAAAGAGAAGACAGTTGTTTGTGTCTTCATGATGTGGAAAATACCAGTTGCTTGTGGGGTGTCCCTGGAGTTTGTCTTCAGGCTTCCAACAATTTATGACCTGATAACCTGAGATATCATCTCCTAAGGACACAGGCAAGAGTGACACCGATACTTTAGGACTTGTTTCCAGCTTTATCTTCCCCAAACTAGACTTTCTTGCCCTCTGAACATACTGCAAAACGTCATCAATGAGGATTGGCATTTCAAATTTCTCAAGCTGTAGAAACATTTTGATTGTTGCTGTATGACCACTCAATATTTTGGGGGTCTTAGGACCGGGAGGAGAGATACCTCCAAGGTGGGATTCATTTTTACAGGAAATTCCACTAAAGCAGACTTTCTCTTCTTTACTCAGACATAAGGCGGTCAACAAACCGTTTTTGTCAATCAACTCAAAATACCACAGTTTGAGAATCCAACGTTCAATAGCAACAACTAGAACATACGCTCCGATCGCGACAGAGGGAAGAAGAAAGGACAGAGCTGTGTTAACCACAGATTATTTCTTATTAGTCATTAACACCTTTTTCCCCACAATCACATTTTACAAGACAAGGTACTGGATCTTCATAAGACACTAGAATGAGAAAAAAAGCCCACTCAATATTACACACACCTGCAAAACACTGGAAAGCTGTACAAAATGCAACTCATCACAGGTAAGATATAACCAAGAACTTCCCACATATACACACAAGCTTTTAATGGTTTTTTGATTTATTTTTTTTAAGTAGAATCTGAAGGTTAAATAAGGGAAAGCCTCCAAATAGTCCTGTAAATAACTTCAGAACTATCGCAGGCATATTTAAACAAGAGTATAGTAACAAGCAATTTCTCGGTGAAGAATGATAGTAATTTCTGATGTTATCACAATTATCATGCTGTTATTACGAGATAAACAGCCTAATACATTACGCTGTGTTGCAGCTCAGCTCTGCATGTCATCCTGCTCTGTAACACAGCTAGTTACTTATATATTCTAGACAAACAGTATTGGTATTTAGTAGCTTATTTGTTTTAAATGTTCTGAAACCCTGTTATGTGCTGAGATCCCATCTGAGTAGCAACAGCCTAGGACCATTTTCTCAGGAAAATTTGGTGCCTTATTTTGGGACAATATTCTCAGCTATAATTTCCAGTTTTTAAGGAATGAAAGAATAGAACAAAAATAAATACCAAGCCAATTATTTACTAGCCTAACTACAGATTTTGAAGATGATGGTTACTTGAAACAAGGCATCTGGGAAACCTTGCAGTAGCGGTTTACTATTATAACTTCTAAGCATCCGCCCTGCTACCCTTTGGGAGGTTCAACACCTCCAAGAGAGGCAAAAACCAGAAGGTGCGTGATGTCTCATCTAACCCTGTTCACAGAGTGGCATCTTGGTTTAAATTGCTGATGAGAGTGGGTTTGAGCCAAGACCCAGTTCTGACAGAAGCGCGTTTTCCTTCCTGCCAGTCCTGGCATGGGCTGGTGAGCTCTGGCAGCAAAACAGGGAGGCTTCTGGGGCCAGGAGATCTAACCACCTCATAGCAAGGTTAGCTGGAACTGGTTTGTCAAAGCTCTTGTGCACCACCAACTTGAAAGTGTTTATTCTAATGCCCTATTGTATGAAACAAAGCCAGTTTAGAGGAACACCATCAAAATTTAACTCGTCAGCATGGTATTAAAGACACATCACAACGTTCACATCATGAGAGCTCCATCCTCCATTCAGGTAGATGTCTGGGCAGGTTTCCATCACAGTTTGGAGGACTATCGTCCTTCTCCAATGGCTGAGGAAACCTGCTGATACACACTTGCAGTGAAGGATTTCTACAGTGTACTTCATGCTTTGGAGGAGGCAGAGAAGGAAAAGTGGGTTAGAAGCAATAATTCCTCATAGTCATAATTTGGCAGCTGTGAATATGCAGGAGGCACTGTCATAGCAAAGACCCAAGGAACCAGCAAAGGTTCCCCAGAAACCTTAGCAAAGACCCAAAGAACCAGCAGACACTAAACAAAGAGGCTGTTTAACATTACGGATGCCTTATACCAGCTGTCACATGGGCAACCCCGAAGACAGTCAGACAGAAGATGCTTCAGCAGTGATGCCTCCTGAGAGAAGGGCTGGAGGGGAGCTGGATGACCACAGGGACGGCCAGGTGAGGACACCAGAATAGCTGCAGTGTGGAGCAGGAGGCAGCCCGAGAAGCTTGGGCTGAGCCGGGCAGCAGAGCACGCCAAGCAGCATCTGGGAGTTACCAAGCAAGATGGACTTTGCACCGCTAATCGCTTCCTCCGTGCTCAGTTTATGCTTTGTAACACTAACCCAGATAGCCTGGATAATGAGACTAGAGAACTGCTTTCCAGGTCATTGATGATTAAGAGGGTAGAGTTAGCACTGATAACAAACTGTTGCTCTATTTCATAAATGATTATGAGCACTCGGATATGACTAAATGGAACCCATCATTTTCTCCGTGTATGAAACACTGGATTATTTTTTTTCCCCATCTGTTTGAATTAATCTCATTATATATAAATTAACAGAATATTGCTTAAGGAAATTATATCTTGTTTTGGCAAACAGATGTTTTAGTTGTACTAAAACCTTTCTATTATCTAGCATAATCTAATGTGTTAAACGTTTCCAAACCAAATATTTGGTAGGTCAAGATACGTAATCCACCCCATTCAAAGTGTAGATTCAGACACTACTTTTGACCACAGTTAATGGAATTAATGTCACTTGTTTCAGTCAAGTCGTATTGCAAAGCCCACATCTAATCTGTGACGTATACAGATAAACAGATTTACAAAGCAATAGCTTACATGGCACCTTGTCTCTCAAGGTCACAGGTTACACTGCAAGGAAGCCAACTTCAAGACGCCCTTACATTACGCCAAATGTAATAGTATATATATCTACATATATGATCTATATATTCCCATAGACATGCTCAAAATATCAGTAGGGATAGCTATTTATTGAACTGCATTTACTATAAATCTTGTCTATTTTACCACACCTTTGTCTGCTAGGGAGCACATCACACAATCCCACTAGATATTAAAAAAAAATTTTATGCCTAAAGTTATCATCGCTTCTTTTTCAAGAATTCAAATTAAAAACCGAACAGAACAAAATTAAATCTAATACTCATTTTCTTCGGTAAATTAGGCTGCATCTAAACCATGTTTTATGGGAAACCACTACTTTGTATATCCAATTTCTTCCTGGATTGAACAAAGGAAGTTATTTCTTCCAGGGAACACGACCCTATATACTGAAATATAACACAAGGACACAGCATAACTTCTACCAGACTATACTCTGCTCCAGAATCCATTGGCCTTCAATCAGTGAGCTGCTTACGAGACACAAAAAATGAGATTAACAAATAACTGTGAGATAATGTGAGCACCGCATCTTGGAAGGCTTTTCTATCATTTGTATGTTAATGAACACCTGCCTGTAGAGCTGTATTTTTCCTGGACATTTGCAGCAATTTAAATTAACAGAAGGAAAAGAAGCTAATTTTGCGGCTATCTTCATACAGCGTCGTAGACCAAGGAGCTACAACTCAATTTTCTAAACCAGTTTAAAAACTCTATTACAACAAATTTCCTTGTTAAAAATAAATAAATAAACCAGTATATATAAGCTGAAGCCATTTTACAAGCTCTTAAAAACTGTGCTATGGGCTAGATCTTAGATTAATGTTTGTGATCCACACTGAAAACCTGTAAAGCATTTATGTAATTGCTAAGCATTATTATTTTTATTACTGTAACAGATGGAACCAATCCATCTTCGTAGATAATATCTCATAAATGATTCATTACTATTCCTTTAACCTAAAGTCTTTTATATTTTGCAGATCCATGAGAAATAACTATTAGGAGGCTCCATGCATAAAAGAGTATGAAAACTACCTAATGTCTTCCAAACGTAGTAGCGTTGCTAATATTTAGGCCTTACAATTTTCACATTGTATTCCATATATTTTCATACGTATGCCACATATTTCACATTCCTGTTCCTCCTCGTTTTCCATCACTGTGTTCCAGGTGGTTAAAAACACCACTGCAAACTACCAGCAATGTTTCTCGCTTACATGGCTGCCATTAATTACAAATATGGACCAGTCAACCGCTTTATAAGAGGTAGAAATATCTCCCACAAATGCATGACACAGTTTTATAATGCAGCAGTCTTGGCTTCAATTGCTAACGAAAAAGAGTTATGTGACCACACTGGCCATCTTTCCTTTGTCCAATAACTTTTTGACCAATTTTAATCAAATCGGAAAGCCAGGTAGACATCTCACAGATAGGAGTTTCCATCAGCTTAATGAGAATTGATGGCTGGAAGAGAAAAGAAATACACAAATGAGTCCTGTCACTGGTAAAAAGGCTTAAATGGGGGCTCATCAGTCACCCCCCACGCCTGGGCTGCCTCTGGCCATCCAGACACTGGTAGTCCAGAATCAGACACAGCAGATGCCATCTCCTGCCCACCATGCAGCCGACAGACAGGCCATTGACGATATTTTGAGTGAAAAAAAGCTTCTCGAAAAATGCATTAAAGGCTGACGCAAGCAAAGTAATCATAATGGTATCAGTGCTTGATGAACACCCCGACATTTAAAATGAGAAAAAACGTTCATTTACACACCCAAAAAAAGCTTTTCCTGGATTGTTAGACGAAAATGAAGACAGAAAAGCTAAATCTACCACACCCCGCTTATTATTTTGATACAGCCATCGGGGGCATCATTAGCACACCAGTTCCCAGAGCCCTCTCTGGTACCCACTGGGGTTTTAGGCCTATGGAGAATGAGCAGGTCTCCGCTGTGTCTATGGGACTATTTGGGTTCTTCAACCTGCCCTTTAAACGCAGACCAATTAGCCATTTTCAGTAGACTTCCATGTAATGGTAGAGGCTAATTGGAAGTGATGAGCCCTAATACGGTACCTGAAAACTTTTACCGGTTTTACCAATAAAAAAACAAATTACATTCCCCATGCAATCATACAGACATTGTGAATTGAATATGAACCAAAGAATCCATGTTATTCCGCTTGTATTGTGCACAATGCGATAAATTAAGGCATTCTCTTTTTTTTGGCTGAGTGGTTTTAGACTCAACACTCATGTCACTTCCTTATCTAGCCACACTAGCTAAGGACTTGGGGTGTTTGAGTAAGGACGCCATATACAGCTTGATTTTTAAAGAGTGGTCACCACCCATACGACAGCAGTTAAGCTTGTTAGAAATATATTGGAAATCTCCTTAAACCTCCTGAACACCAAATACCAGGGGGGCAGAGGTAGAAACTACTGTGAAATTTTATGTCATTGTATTGCAAGTACAACAAACGTCAAAAATAAAAATTAAAACAAGACCCTCCAAGACAAAAAAAAACCAATAGGTGTGATAACGGTCAGTGCCGCAAAGAGGACAGTGCACACTATCGGTGTGGGCAGAGAAGGAGACAGCAACAACTTTTTACTTACCTCTAACTTCAAACTCTGGGGGCCTGGTGCACCTGGAGAAGTATTTGAGCAGGTGGGAAGGCAGCAGCCCCATGAAGAGTCCTGGGTGCAAGGTCAAGGCTGGCCAGAGCCTCTGTAGCTCTTCCCTCCGACTTAACTCACCACTAAATATTAGAGCATGAGAAGTTTTCTCATGGGCAACCTGATACTCTACCTGCTGATTCTTGCCACCTCACCGAGCTGGAGCAGGGGAGGTGGTGCTGGGAAAACTATTTGTCAATTATATTAAACTCCCAACCTTTAAAACCTCCTGCTTAACCCACCTCTCACAAAGGTCTTGTATTCATCACCAGCACATATTTACTTTAGCCAGAAAATGTGTTTGGAGGCTGAAATAATGGAACTTTACCACCAGCTACTTTGACCCTGTGTCTCTTCTAACAGTTCATAAGAAGTTACTGTTCCCCTTGAGGAGCCACATGAAAGCATTTCTTGAACAAATGGCGCTATCTTTGACTTGAAAACTACCATGTGATCTCAGACCTTCTACTTACAACTAGTTTCAAATGGATTTTGACTCACAAAATAGTAAGTTGCCTTGAAAGCTTCTCCATAAAAATCTAAATTCATCTAAAAATTGCATGAAAATTCATGTAAAAACACAGTTTGCAATACCCAAAAAAGGGAAGTCAAATGTAGAATAACATGTTTTCTAAGCAGCTTCAAATTCCACACTGAAACGAGAGTGCAGAGCCAGATTCTCCTCTGGTCGAGGATGACAAGCGGAACGGGTGGGCAGAGCTGCCAGTCGCACTGCTCGGGATGAGGATGCCCTCCTAAAAACCCTTCACAAAGGGGAACCCGACAAAGTGCAGGGTTGAGGCATCACAGAGAAAAGCAAAGACCTGGATCCTTCATCTTTGATTGAGCTTTCCAATATTCCACTAGAAGGACTGGCATTTATAAACTGTCTCTTTGAAAATATTTTTTTTTCCTTTCCTCTTATTACATAAAATATACATTCTGCATGAAACCAGACACAGATTTGTTCTTTTTGCTAATACCTTAGTTAAATACAATGAACTACAGTTTTACTCCTCGGTGAAGTGCATTCACTTAAATGAAATGACATTGCTGTAAGCAGGAGAACAAAATTTGCTCTAATTCAAGAAAATCCCCCTAATGCACATAATTTTAAAAAATCTTTTATAAGTGGTACCATATGACTTTTAACAATGTAGGTTTGGCAAGTTATTCAAGTCAGTCATGCTTACGAGAACAATGTGCAAGCAAAACTCAATTTTTTTTTTCCTACACATATTTTCACTTGTACTCAGCTGTTCTTGCTAAGACGTGAGCGGCTTTGTTACCACTTTGGCCTCTCAGTGTACGGATTTTAACTTTGTTACTTAGTTAATTCACTTGCTTTAACATGAAATTTTTTAAAATACAGCTACCAGCTGTTCAACATAACGAGGTTTCGTTTGCAATTTTCTAATGACCATAAGGGTAGCCAGAAAAGAAAAATCTCAGCTTTAAAACACACTTTATTTTATACCAAGGGAAAGAACAGCAAGCGTTCATCTGAAGTGACTGGTTAGGATGACAGTTTTGCAGAGAAATGTATTTTCATTCGAGATCCCCGCAGCTACTTTGAATGTAATTGCGTGAAAGACCACCAAGATTTCTTTCTCAAACACAAATCAAAAGCTTATCACCAAAAAACAACCATTATGTGCAGGAAACCAATCTTCAGTCTCTAATATGTTGAAATGTTTTAAAAGGAACCAGAAGGCAAAAAATTACAGGAAGCTGTGAGGAAGTTGGCCGGAGCCCCCCCGGGGGGAAGGTGTGTGGTGCCCCGTGATGCTCTGCCCCAGCTGCCACACACAGAAAAAGTCGCCAAAGAAAACGGCTCCACGTACCACAGGTTGGACAAGGATTACGAGGAGGAGAGGAGGAGACAGCGCGGATGGCGAGGAGGAGAGGGAGGAATACTAGTCACTTGTCACTTCTGGCCATTACATTGTGGTCCTTGTCACTAAAATTGCTCTTACCAAAAGAAAAACAAACAAACAAACAAAAAAACCAAATAACACCAGGACAGCAATTGGGCCTGTCTGTCAGGCGAGTGAAAGCCTACCAGTGGCCCTGACATTTTTCATTCAGGTTGGTTCTCGACGACAACTGGTAAAATTCCTAATAGATATGGGAGGACAAATTTCAATCCTAACACAACAGGATGCCGAGAAGCCGAGCGTATGGCCCAGACGGCAGTGAGTTAAAGTCAACGGAGTAAATGGAATGATTCCACCAATTCTCCAGGCAGCCTGTTGCAATATTTGATAACCCTTTCAGCGAAGAAATTTTTCCTAATGTCCTTCCTGAAGAGCCTGTATCCTTCCATTCCAACACTCCAGCCAGAGGAGCCGTCCCACCACGTCTCCATGATGCCAATAAGATCAAAGCCCCGCAGTCATGCACACATCTAACTTGTTTATTCCTATAGAGGCAAAAGGTATCCGTACTACCACTCTATGAGTTGATAAAGTGCATTGACTGCAGTCACCGCGTGGAGCGTGATGGATGCGCTCCACCCCTTAACCAAGCTACTGGTAGTTTGGAACAGGCTCCAAAGGAGGTAAAGGCCTGAGTTGTAGCCGGGCCAAGAACTCCTCTAGTTTCAACCTGTTCTCCAAAAACCCACAAGGGAACGGAGTGACACAGTAAACATCAATACAGATGAGTTTGGAACATCAATCGTGTGATTTAGGCATAAATAACAGGTGGCTTTTCCAAAACTGATTTATCAAAAAAGAAAGTTGTGGGCAGAAGGAGTCTCATGCATACCTTTCCCATCCTGTGTGATTTGACTACGAGCCCACCACTTCATCCCATAAATAGGACAGCATAAGTGAGCCTTCTCTGAGCTTTCCCTGCACAGCAGCATGGCTGCTTGGCGGCGATCTCCCCTGGAGCTGGGACACCTCTCAAGGCTGCTCCTCGAGGCACAGAGACCTTTTACCAACGGCAGATCTTCGGTAAGTGACCGATATTGCAAATAACCCTGTAGTATTTTGTCTTGGTAACTTTGATTACGTGCTGAATTCATGCTAATGAAACACATACAACCCTTTAGACATAAACCATTGACCAAGTCTGGACTAAGTCTGGATCCAGCCGCACCCAGAGTCCTCTCTGAGGAGGAGTTCAGAAGGCAAGGGGGTCTGTTCTGAACCTCGTGACTCAACGGGGGGCTTCCCTTACCCTTTCTGGCCCTGGTCTCTCTGTGAATCATTCGAACTCGAGTGTAACTCGATGCTCCTCTGTGTGTTTTCTCATGCAGTAATTAATAGTGTGAACCTTGCCATCAAACTTGGTTATATCGCACTTTTGCAACATATTAAAATCACTTACCTAACACTTTTGACAGTGCTTCTTTAAGCGATCTAAATCACCCATTTGTGATAGAATTGTGACTTTCAGGTGTGCACTGAACCAGGGTAGACGCTTTGATAAACAGAACAGTTTTCAAATTAAGCTATTAGCAGAGCATGGGGCTGTACATGAATAACGTGCTCCCAACCCAAATGGTAAGGGGCAAGCGGGCACAACAGGAAAAGAGGCCTCAGCCCCTCTCTCTGTATCAGTGGGGAGCAGAACCCAGACCCGACAGCCTGCAACGTACAACCGAAAGCATCCAGCATCGTCTCACCTTCTGGGAGCTGGGCACCTGGAAACCGGGGCCACCAGGTTTAAAGAAACGTTGCAACTGCCAACAGAGAGAGAAAGAGGGTTATCTATTTGGCAGGTAAATCGGGGTATGTTTTGAAAGAAGACAATACTCTGTACGTAAAAACGATACCAGACTGTAAATGAATTCTGTAACGTTTAATACAGAAAATTTTCCCCCTACTTGGTCACATTAGAGGAAGCTGAACATTTTATAACTAGGCAGCAGAGAACGGTTGGACAAATGGCAAAGCGTCAGATATAGACAGGTAATAATGGGTTTGTTCTGTAGATAACCTACTCCAGAGAAAACATGTGAAATTAGAAATGCTGAACTAGGGGGAAGTAAACAAAAGTTACTAAATTGTGCTACCCTAACACTTCCCATTCTGACAGAACACATGAATCATAGATAAGGCTGAATATTTGTCACAGCTGTGATTTCAGCATCAAAAAAGAAATAATTTTAGCACAGATTTTAGGGGAGTTTCCAGAAAATTTGTCAGTTCAGCCAACCGGATACTAGACTTCTCCGTGATCTTCTGCAAGTTTAGCTTTCTTTGGGTTTGGACCCGCAAAGCAACAAGCACTCACTTTTGAAACCACTGTGATGACTAACGTGGTTAAGTGTCTTGGTGTCTTCTTGGATGAGACCAAAGCTCTCAGCACACAGCTATCAAGCTGTATTTTGAGGGGGTTTCAGTGCTTTTAAACTGATGCGTGCACTGAATAATTTTAATTTGAAAGAAACGTCAGCAATACAAAAATACGAAAATGCTGAACCGCTGTTTTTCACTTTTTATGATACAAAATGATGCCCTTAAGTTTTTCTGCTCTGATAAAGCAGTGTGTTTTTATTCTTGGCAACGACAAAACTCAAGTTCCACCCGCAGTCCTGACTCACTGAGAGCGTATGGTAGGGGAAGTGGCCTAGCTTCATAAGCCTGCATTAGAAGCTATAGCTGGCAGCAAAAATGCATAGTTTATACTAAAGAAAAAAAAAAAAAAAAGATTCTGGAGTAAACAAAGTATTTGCAAGTTCAGATTTAATTTTATAGCAGAGCAGAGGAGATCTGAAACCTGGAAAGCATTTAAAAGCTCAAACCAAAATATTTTATGTGAAACAAAATATTGCATTCAATTCTAAGTTAATTGTTTCTACATTTTCGGCGCTGAACTGGAAAAAATGCCAACAATTCTGATTTTATTTTTAAAAAAGAATTCCTCTATATCCTGCATATGCGCGTGCGTAAGCATATCCAAACTTTAACCCCCATGAGTTCAGTCAGGCTTTCCATACCTATTGAACAATTAGCTGATGACAAAACTGGCATTTTCACAGATTCATGCTATTTTTCACCCAAAATTTAAAAACGACTTTAACTCACTCTAAAATTTTAAGAAGGAGATTTTCGCTTAGATTTAAGCCAACCTAAAAGCCAGCTGCAGCTGAAAGGTGGTGTCCTGCTGGCTCCCCTCCTTTGCTGTTCTGCCCACACTCAGCTTCTCCTCCCCTGGCTTTGGAGTTTGTCTCACTTTGTGGTGAATCAGTGCAGAAAATGAGACAGTAAAGAATTAACTACACAAAAACCAGCAAGTACTTTTCTGCCAATTTAGCTCCCTGAATCAGCTCATCACAGGGCAAACGAGCCACAGAGCCTGCACCAGCATCACATGGTTAGGGGAGCAGGAGAAAAAAAAAGATGACTTTACGCATATATGTATTTTTTTTACATCAGCTAAATTTTCGATTGCCTTTGCTCTACTGTAAGACCTTACGGCAAGTTCCAGGAGCCCACTGTTTCATACCTTCTGGGCTGAGCTCTCTCCTTTCAGGTACAAATAACCTATTCTTAAGCCCACCAACAGAAGGAAAAAAAAAAAAAAACCAAAAACTTCTTACAGTTTTAAAATATCTTCAAAAAATAAAAAGTATATGTAAGCAATCACAAGGTAGTTTATACAGTTGTTAGATCTCAAATATAAAGGAGGCTGATATTATTCTCTAGATGTATTTTTTAAACAGCTCATGGCTGTAGTCAGTCTCTCATTATTGCATCTTTACTTATCAGGACATGCAAATTCAGAGGAAAAAAGCAGCATTTTATTGCTGAAGACATCCTCTGCCTGGGGTCCATGCTACTGGGTTCCCCCCTGGGCTTCTGCAGCTTGGCAGAAGCAGGAGCGAGCCCACTTTGTGCTTCAGAGCCACTGGAATCTCGACTGGCAATGCAGAAAGCCATCTCCAGCTTTCCTCCTCGGGGCACAGTGCTCAGGGAGCAGGATATGCTTTAAACATCTAATATCCCGCGGGATGATTTTCAGGCATATCGTTGGGGATTGATCCATCAGCTGCTTCACAGCTTGTGTTTAGCAAATACATTTTTTTTCCTGTGGAAATCCTGCCTACCAGGTTAAAAGGGAATTTTCCATTTTCCTCTATCAGCCACACAACCCACAGCAAAAACCGCAGTGCAGTCACACTGTTAACTACAGCTGACCTGAGACCCTCCAGAAAAGAAGTTTCATCTCCAGCGGCACGTCCTCACCACCCTTCCCTGCGGCAGAGGGGACCTCTGGATCAGACCCAAGAGCTCCGCTCCGGAAAGCTCAGCCTGAAAGACAGAGAGAGAAAACGAGTGTTCAGCTACATCCCTGGGTCTGGCCGCGGGACCCCCGTCCCCCAGCCCAGGGGACGTGGAGGAGGGTGGCTGAGCGCAGGTGGGAGGAAGGGACCAGCCCTTTCAACAGCTTCAGGCTGCAGCTCCAGGGCAGAGCTGGTCCGAGACAAGTACGTTCACAGGAAATCTTCCGCCTAAAATAGGCGTTGTTCTTCTACACCTCCCACTGAACAGTGGGTACAATTCATGAATATAGACTTTTGAAACTGATTCAGAAGAGATCTGAGGAATGTATCAAAAAGTCCATATGGTTTTGCCAAATCAAGTATGCAGAACTGGGTAAATTTAGCCACGCGCTTAAGATCTAAAATTTGTCTTGTTTGACCCAACTGGAAGGAACATAGTCATGAGGCACTTATACACACATCCATCTGACTGATTCTTCATCTTGGGGAGGTCAAAAATTGATGAGTAACACATTATTTAATGTGTGGAAACAAAAGGACACCTCAGTTACCAAAGAAGTGCAGTGGAATATGAAAGCACTACCCAGACAGGTCTAAATAATGCTATTTTCTCTAACATATTTAGGTAGTGAAATTACAAGTGACAAGTGGTTGGCGCTTTGACAGCTGGGCCTACGTCTCCAAATTTCTCTCCTGTAACTCACAAGAGCGAAGGCTTTGTTTGAAAAGAAGGCTGAAATTCTTACAATAAGACAGGAGGTGGAGGCTCTAAGAAATATTACACATTGTTCATTGTAAAAATCACAGGTGTTGGTAAAAGTGAGGTGTGAGGCACATAAGGAAAGGCTTCTCAAACCTCTCGACACCGTCGTATTTCCATTTGCATCGAGACAGCTGAGCCTAGCAGCGTTCAACGCCGTGGGCCTGGAGCACCGTGGAGCAAGCTTTCAAATTTCCCTTCCATCACCAAAGGCCACCTCTCTGCAGCCTTCGGAAGCTGCACTCAAGTTCAGACTCAAATTCCCCAAAGTTCCAAGTGGCTGAGCTTTTCCATGCTTATACTTAGGGGAGGAAATCTTGAACATAAGCTAATTCCTCTCCCCGCTCCTCTCCTCCCCTCTGTGATCAGAGGCTTTAGCAATAGTTCCTTGTATTCCCCTAAGAAGCACCGGAATCAGGATGCCTACCAAAAGCACAATTTTCTGGCATACTTGCCATATCCAAAGAGTAGAGAGTAATCAAGCAGCACACACAACAAAGAACCCCCAAATCACACGCAATATAATTTCAAGATAAGCACGCAAAAGGTAATTAATCATAAAAACTGAATATGAGACATTGAAATGCAATGCTTTTGCAACAGGAAATACATGTAATAATATATCTACATGCAAAAGAAACAAATGGAACCCTTCTGGTGATTGAACTCACAGATTTATCTAGAAAAAAATTAAAGATTTATAGCTCATTTTTTAGTCATATTAACCCAGTCCTTTTAATATACACAGAAATGCATGATCCTTGCAGCTGAAACATTATTCTGAGAACAGTGAAATCCCAAAATGCAGGAACCTGCAGTGAACGAGAAGGTAGTTTTACCTTCCAAACCTGCACTTTTACAAGTCCTCTACATATTAAAAAACATGATAACGCTTTTCAAAAATATCAGCCTACGGTTAGAAAACTCTCCCCATCCTCTTTTCTCCCTTGAACCTTTAATTAAGTCTCCACGCTGCTTCGAAGCGGCAGCAGTTTAAGGGGTTCAGAATATTTTCTTACAAATAAACTGTTCAAAACACACAGACTTGCTGTGAGTTAGTCTTTGAACACAAGCTTCTTAAATAATCCCTTTTATTTTTATTTATTTTTGAAAATATCAGATTCTAATCCTCTCTAACCACTGCACACCACCAGTAATAAAAAAAAAAGCATAGCTCTTTGAAATTTATTTCTTTTTTTGCCATTTTTGTGATGATTACATGTATAAATACGCAAGATTTCCCACATGAAAAGTGTTTGCAACCGCAAGAGAAAGCATGAAAATGGTTTTCATCAGCAGATCTTAAAGTACTTTTACAAAGCACTATTCTTTAACAGCTGGGGAACCTGAGACTCGGGCAGATAAAGTAATTTGCCTAAAGTCACCCAACAAGGTATTACAAGTTGGGTTTCTGCTGTGCTAGGAGTTTGCTCTTGTGACTCTTTGGGACTATCTGGAGGAAATCCACTATGTGTTAGACCTTCAAGAATGATTTTGTGGCATCAGATGACAGGTTTTCTTTGGCAGGAGTGATACACGCCCTCAAAAATTACACCTTGGGGAACTGAGAGGGAAGGAGAGGGGCCAACATCGTGCCAAGGGGACAGGGATAGGAGTGCAATGACTACACAAGCCTGGATCCCCCTGTCCTGGGGCCTACAGCCCTCTCCCTGCCAACAGGGCGTAAAAATAAAGTGCTAAGGAAAGAAGAGGACTATGGGTCTTTGCTTCGTTAGCCTGATGCTACGGTGTGAAAACCGTAAATCTGCCACTGTGAGTTTTAAATCGCGTGCCTTGCACAACAAAACATCACCTCTTTTGTTGGGGATGCTTGGGGTCTCCGCGTAGAAAACCTGCATTAGATTTCTGGACAAAGCAGGTATTTAATCTAAAACGAATATTATGTTACGTTCATAGCAGCAGATATTCACCCTGAGCTACGGTGCCAGCCTGCAGAGACTCCTCTGCAGCAGAGTTCGGGGTGTTTGCCAGCTAGAACAGCCATAACAGAACTGTTTGTACAATTTAGCGTCGTGCAGTTGCGCTAGCAATAAAATAGTTGGACCGTGTATCTAGACATGACTGTTTTTATCACAGCCCATGCAAAAAAGTACGAATTTCTACACCTGGATAAATCATCGTATACTTTGCTGCTGAACGATCGTACTGCAGAGGAAATGCATTTGGATGAGTATCTTTTACACCTTCAGAAGCAAACTTTATCTTCCACTTTAATGGTAAACTGTGATTTCGAGCAGCTGAAGATTAATACATAGAAGTTGTATTTTTATTTACTGTTAGTAGAGCACTGTTTCTAATAGTTTTCTAAAAATCTACATTTATTTTGCCCGTACTGCCATGCTTACTTAGGATTCCCATGATACATCGACATAGCAGCGCATGCAGAGCCCGCTGTGAATGCAAGACCCATTCTCCCATGGAATTGTTCGAAATATAAATTCAGTGCTTAGTTTGCCAATAATCTGTTTTCTTCATGTTTTGATATTTGGAAAGAAAACAGATAGCTCATAATTAGCAAGACATTCATAGCAGAACAAAATAACCAACAGTCCCTTTAATCTCTTGTTCCAAAGTCTGCAGTAACTGTATCTCTATAAATAAATCTCTGCTTGCTCTTTTATATTTGTGGCAAGAAATTCTCAACTCTAACTTGATAACAAAGACTTCAGCACTATATTCTTGAGGTGTGAACCAACAATGAAAGCTATTATTTTTTATTACTTGCCCGTTTAAACAGAAGACGACAGTCTAAGATACTCAGATTTGCAACATCAAAGTAAACTCTGCTACTTGACAGATATTTAATAAAGTATCCCAAGTCATGCATGGAGAACAGGAAGACTACACTGCTGTAAACATTAGCTGGCGTGCCTAATATTTCTTGGTGGTCCAAGTTCACAGTTTTATATTTCAAAGGCTATGAATGAAGACAGCTTTACAGTTGCACGTGTCTTCTTGCCTGAAAGAGCTCTTTAACACTTCTGAAAGCGGTAACTTTAACGTTCTACCCACCTCGTCTTACCAGAGGCTAACGATGAACATTTACAGTGGTATTTCGAATGGGAATAACCCAACATTTTCCAGTCTGAACACACGCATCACTCAGAGCTGCCTGATTCTTTTCACATATCTTAGTGGGTTTTGTTCAGCTAGAAGTGTGCAGAGCATATATTCTAAATTACATGTCAGCTTGCAGCAATTTTTAATTTGCAGCAGTGTAATAGCCTATAAAAATGGAAGGTTTGAAATAATTGTCCACTTTCCTTTGACACAAACCAATTCCCACTATTCAGAAGGTCCCGGTGACAGACTGGAGTGCAATACTTAAAAATTACTATTTCAGCAAATGGAAACCTATTTCAGCTAGATGTTAGGGAATGACCGCAGAAAACACAAAGCCTTCAACAGAAGTTCAACAGATTAATCTGTTACTCAATACCTACTTGAACACCTCAGCTGAAGAATAAATATTGAATCAACAGGCCTGGGAATTGACTTGCTAGTACTTTATTTTTTGGAGGATGGGAAAGGCTTGACACTATTCACGTCTAAGTTCTGTATCTGATTCAAACAAACTGGAGCAAAATTCTAAAAGTAGATTTATTTATTTTTTCATCCTTTATCAAGCTTGTGACTTATCAATGTTAAAAGAAGGTAGTGCTGTTGTAAAGGCCAAATGAGGTATGCGCTACATGGACACCACAGTGTAGAAGAGAGGTCTATGAGCTTTGGCTGCCCATGTTACCCACCCACAGCCAAGCCATCGGTTGGTTACGCACCTCCCCTCCAACTACCACCCAACCAGAACCGCACATCATGGCAGAGCATTACGTGTGGAACAACTCGACTAAGTGCTGCAGAAACACAATAGAAAATTTTCAGCCATTTTTACTGGAACTCCAGTACTCCAGCGGCGGCAGCAGATGCTGTATGCACTCATTTTGAGAAGTGTTGAACATCCAGAACAGGCAGGGAAGTCAACAGCAGCTGTATGCACTCAGCACCTCTGAAAATAGCAACTACACAGCCTTGAGGTCTTAGGTGTTAGGTGTTCAATTAGAGGAAAATTAAAATAGTTCCGTTATGAAACTGCTTTAAAAGCTGTTTAGACAAAAGATATTTAACTTCAAACATATGTATTTTTAAACTCCTACAAACTTGGAAGTAAACGGTAGGTAGCACATTCTGAAGTTACAAGTTTCCACAATTTCAGTAATATAAACTATTAGTATGTTGCCTTGGCATTTATGCCCAAGGTATGTGTGTTCTTCCAAAAAGATGGTTTTAGGGTTCAGTCAACTCATAACACCACTAATCACCCAAGTGACGAATTGAGAGATAACTTCTGGTCTGCAATAAACAGTACGCATTAACCCCATACGTAATTTTGCATAAAGAATACATGCCAATTTATATTATTTATGTAAAATTATAACATTAAGGGATGTAAAAAGTCTGCAGACTTGCAGATTTGGCTGTTGCCTCATTAAGTCATTTGCTATTTGGATTAATGACTTGCTAGTATTTCAGTCAAGCATAAGAGGCGATTGCACGTGGCCTGCCAAAGAGGTTTTAGTGACTCCAAAAAACTAAGGGCAGCCAAGAGTCCAGCAAAAGAAATATCCAAACTACATTCTCCTGGGAGCACGGAGATGCTCATACTAAACCTCGCACCAAGCAGCGGGGCCTGGCATTCTGCACGCCTCTCCTGCCTAAGAACTGCAACACCGGACAGGTGCTGGGACTCGATTACTGTTCAGGCAATAAATAACCACAGCCAGCCAGCAAACCAGATTTATAAGGGATGACTTTGGGGATTTGGTGGGTTTGAAAGTGTAGAGGGCTTCTTTTGCGTCACCTCTGTCATGACAAACTTCCACAATGGCGTTCAGTTGTTTGGGGTTTTGCAAAAAGTCTGATTTTCTTTTATGTTTGTCAGATCAGGCTGAGGCAAAGGCATTTCAGACCTTCAAAACAGCTATTTTTGAAACAGGACAATGAGCAATGCTAAGGTACGCATCTCCTGTGCCGCAGGGCCAGTCTGAGGGGCGAGTGGGAGAAGTGTCTTGCAGTGATTTTCATCAGCCAACCGAGAAGCTTTCTAGAAACGTTATTCACAAAGGGCAAAGACCTTCTGCATCCCAAGCAATTTTGCACCATGTCACCTGATAGAAAGTATCACACGTCATAGATTTCAGAGCCATATTGTCAAATCTTTGTGAAAGACTAGAGAAAAACAGAAGATACCTTTTTCTTCATTTTTTGATTTACATGATGACTATCTGAAGCTAATGAGATACATTGGAACCAACACCGCGATGTGGACTGTAGAGAGCAAGACTAAATGTCTATATTCTACACTGCATTCAGTATCTCTCCTTGTACACAAAATATGTTTTCAGAGCCCTCTGAGAGACGACGCCATTTCCTGTCAGTTTAATGCAGACAGGTAAACTGGAAAAAACGGACACCGTGACACCCCCACCCCCTTTCTGCATGCAGATCTCGGGTCACAGAGCTCACATTGCTGGGACACACAGGTACTCGGAGCCACGTCTACTGCGGGCCTTAGGGCAGCCTTCCAAACCCCCTGCCGAGATGAAAGCATTATGAAAAAGATTTATTTCCCAGGCCCGAGCCAAACCAACTTTTATCAACCTTAAAGATATTTACCTGAAAAAGCACTAGGTCTACCTACTCATAAAACCTCGGGCAGGCTGGGATACAATAAGAATATTCAATGTACTAGCAGAAGGCTACTTCACAAACCCGTCGGTTCTGCGGCGTTTGTCTGCAGCGAGGTGAAAGCAAACCTCACAATCTGGGGTCGAATGCAGAACAAATAACAAAGCACAGCGAGGGTGGCTCGGCCTCCCACCGCTCAGTCCCATCTTCTGCATTAGACCTTCCTCTGATACCAGAAAAGTGGGAACTCAACAGTGGAAAAGCCGCAGCCGTTGGTACACGAATTTGTACAGCACTTTAACTCAGCTTTCAGGGAGAAAACCTTAAGTGGGAGTTGCAGTAGTTTCACACATACAAAAGAAGCCCTATTTTAAAAAAAAAAAAAAAAAAAAAAAAAAAAAAGGCTGAAGAACCAGGAAGTGGAGGAGTAAATGACAGTGGTAGAGAGGAGAAATGTCTCCTTCCATTTAGACAAGCAGACATGCTCTTGCAATTTAATGGATTATAAGGACTCAAAGATATTTACTGTCTAGCCACGTAAGTACATTCCAGCTCTTGATTTGCTTTTAGCACTGAAACCAGTCATATATTACATCAATGTGATTCTTGTTTGTTGAAATAAGTGAATAATTTGGGGAGTATATTCAATTCACTGTTTTTACATTCCCTTGTTTCATCTGTTCTCAATTTCCACAATACGCTGTTTGGAAAACTACAGCTGGAAGCACATGGCCAGTCAGACAGATTGGTCAAGAACTCTGACATCTTAACTAATTTACCCAACTACATGTTAAATTAATAACATGCAGGCTAAGTCGTTCTGAACATGACATGCAGCACTTCTAGGTTTTTGGTATGTGGAGTTCAAGCAATTTGAGGACACAATTCAGTTAAGCCAATTTAAGGGCTCGCTTCTGCCAAAAGGTGTTACTTCATCCCCCCGCATGCACAGCCCATCGCCGTCCTCGCACTGGTGCTTGCCTGCCAGTACTGGTCTGCCTTCAAGATGAGCCAGTTGGAGGAACTAAACCGGCAGAAACCATCCACTTTTTTTTGGTAGTGTTGATTTTCTGCTGGTTTAGAGCTCTCGGCTGGTTCCCTGAAAGGTCGAGAAGTCAGTGCAGGAAAAAAAAAAAAGGACAAGCATGGAGCCAAGGAATAGAGGAAGGAGCAGACTGTCGTATCATAAAACCTCACCATCAGAGCGTTCTTGGTGATGGCTTCACCCTTGTTCTTCTCATGTGAAAAAACTTCACAGTTCTTCGATAAAATAGGTAGAAATATTGTTTCTATTGCTAAGGCCTGTAACTTCTGAAGTTACTAGCTTCTGATGTTCTGCGGAATAATTACTAAGGCAATTTTCCACAAAATCTTTTAAACCATTATTTTTTTCTATTGTAGGGCTTAAAATTCAGCTAGTCGGAGATAGCCAGTGAAAACAGAAACATCGCCATCTAAATTCCCATAATATTGACTTGAAACAAAATACAACAATGTTTACTCTATTGCTTTGGCGTGGGTTGGTTTGTTTGCAGTCAAACCGTAATTTATACTGGCTCCTCACATATTGATATGTTGAGGAAATAAACAGTAAATACTATTTCCAATCCATCTGTTTAACTTGTTACAAAACCAACAGTCAGAGGCTTTTCAGAATTGTATTTTTTCTGCACAAAAACCCAAACAGGGAACCAGGCTTTTGTTATGGTTAAAGTCCTCCGTGTGTGCATTTGGATGAAGTATCATTCCAGCCTGACTTCCCAGCTCTCGCTCCAGCCCCGGTCCTGGCAGAGGTTTGCGGAGTGAGTGACAATCGTCTGGAGGAGACCCACCACATCTGTGAGACTGGCGAGAGCCGGCCGACGCTGTGGTCGACTCTCCTCGCTGTTTCTCTTCATCTGACACATGACAATGACTTTTAGAGAAGACGTCACCCACCTAAGAAGGAGCTTTTTCTTTCTGTGAGGAGAATCGGGTTGGCTCCTTCGTTGTTCACCTGCTGGCTGTGGAGTGGGAGACACTCCACTGGTGCATAAGAAGGAAGATTTTTAATTCTTCACAGACAGAAAAATGAAGGCACTCATTTAGCATTTACTCTTGAAGACTCATGGAGTACTGAACAGCTTATGTGAACTGCCTATGTACCTCCTACTGCCAGGCTACAAGGGTTTACCCCGGTCCAAAATACTTCTGACGAACGCAGCCTGGTTAACTCCATTCAACTCCAGCAGTTTCATTAGGTTTATTTCATAAAAGTGAAGTAAAAGAGCCTCGCAGTGACTTACATTGACGTATTTTTCCGGCATTCAGCAATGTTGTCTTATAGTATGAACTATATGAAAGCCTATAACAAAAAGTTGTATTTAAATACAAAGTCAACATAGTGCATGTTTTAGCCATCTTGTCTAACAGGTCATGGACACCAAAAGGGACATGTGCTTCTTTGGCCTCTTGAGTCAATCCATTCACTAAACCAAAAGAAAGCCTTCTTAAAAATAAAATAAAATAAAAAGATGAAATTAAAAAAAAAAAAAGACCTGGCTTACAGTGGCTCAGGTGAATGCCAGAGCTGGTAGGAGGGAGCACCCGGGTACCAGCGAGAGAAGGGGAAAGGGTACGACCCTCTTTTGGCCTCAGCCACCAAGCAGACAACGCAGCGGAGTCTGACTGCATCTGTCAGGATTCACGTTCTGCTGAAAGATGGAATAATCTGGGGGGGAAAATTCCTTCTCTTCAGAGTCCAAGTAATTTACTGCCAATGAGAGGGAAAAAAGTTTTTGTTGACTCCAGTAAAATGAAATGCAACTAGCAGCTTTTAAGGGTTCAATTATGCTGCTTTCAAGATCTAGGCCAGCAAGTTAGTACCTTTTTTTAAATATTAGAAATGTTGAGATGGATATGAGTTTTACACTCAAACCCTGAGGTACGTAATTTGAACCATCTGAACTGCAGAGCTGTTGCTGAAGCCAATCAAAATATTTCATAATTACTTTTTGCTTCCTTTTTCGCCAGTATCAAATACCATCATTGTTAAAGTTCAGAAACACGCCACTTTTCAACACTTGGGGAAAAGATGCCAGACCAGTACTTGAAACAGTTGTCAATAGCAGGAATAGTCCCAGATGCAAGTTAGGAGCTTTAGAACAGCAGGTTTCAGACACTCACCAGATTTCTGATACTATGAGATTTCTGAATGATTTTATTTCCATTCTGTGATTTTGAGTGTTTTCCTTCAACACCCACTCAGAAGAATCTTACAATGCATTTTAGTTGCATTCCACATAAACTAAAACTATTGCCAAATTTTGCATTTCCTTTTGTAGCCCGTCTTGGTCAACTGCAGTTCTTTTTTAAAAAGGATTCAATGTGCTCTTGGTTTCTTTGTTTGATTTCCAGTCCTCTAACAATGGATTAAAATACATAAACAAGCTACAGCTGTTTAGACTTTTAAATTCTGACACCACCTTCCTCCGTGTGGGACTATAGTCTCTTTTTCTTTTTGTCTTTGACTTTTTGTAGACTGAAATCCAATACTTTTGTCTGCATCTGCTGCTAAAAGCCATTTCTCCCCAGCCACAGACCAGTCCCCTTGTGTCTCATTAAGCACATTTACATTTGGCTCTTAAAATCCCAAACAGAGCGTTTCATGCCTAGCAATAGCGCACTCTACTCATGGCTTCTGTAACGACACATGGTATTACCCCACCATTTGGAGGGACTCAAACAGATTCTTTTTTATAAAAAAGTGACTGCCCTGTTACAGAGGTGGGTTTTTTTAAATAATCAGTATTTTTCTCCAGGAGGCAACAATTAGATTTAATTAAAAGGCATATGAAAAGTAAAATTTTGCACTGTGGATTAATTTAGTGGGGTGGGTATTTTTGTGAAGCTCCTCCTAAAGTCAATCAAGAAGGGTTACTTCCTCAAGAAGATATTAGCAGCACTGAGAGTCCCAAGGAATGCAAGCCATGTGGTGCCATCAGCCTTCTCAGTCCCTTGATTCGATCGGGAATAGCAGGCATACTAGATCACCACAAGGTAATTAAATACAACTAATTGACTCTGAACCCATTCCTTCCAGAAGTGCCCACTGAACCTTTTCAGGTGGCAGGAATGTCAGGAATTCATGATTCTGGCACACAACAGCAGGACGTAATTCCAGGCTGGCTCCTACAAGTCATATTGGCTTCAGTTCAAGGCTTCTATTGATCATTCCTGTGGTAGCATAAAATAAACAAAACAAAACACAAGAAAAAAAACCAAAACAAGAAGGAAGCAAGCATTCAGGAATGCAGCCCTGAATCACTCGGGATTTAACAACGAACAAATAGTATCTTGCATCATATTACAAGCCAACAAGTAGAACAACCTGTAGGCCACAGGTGCAGCACACTCACCACAAGAAGCCACCTTTAATCACCTGGCTGTGCCATCCAAACTAACTGTATATTCTACACAGCTCCTACATCTAGCTCCAAGAAAAATGAGCAGCATTAGACTAATCTAAAGCTAATGAAGGAAGTCAGGTCTGTCCCCAGAGTGAATTGTCACATTTACCTTCACAGGAGCAGATGGGAAAAGCAGGCTTTTGGATGCTTCTGTAGGAGTTTACAGCCAACAGCTCAAGGTCTAGTAGACCTTGAGCTTTCAAAACACAGCTTTCAAAGAATGGACAGCTATCATCGTCTCTAGCTGACATAACTAAACAATGCTCCGATTCCTTCATAAAACTTGCCAGCAGTGTCAGTTCTAGCTGGATTACACCTCAAGGCACATCACCACCAGAAGAGATTGTGTCAGCCACTCCAGTGATCACAAAAGCATAATGGAGGCCTCTCCACTACAACACGGACATTATCAGAACGGGCTCCAAGTCTTTTTCCATACTTTGGAGGATATCGTTAATCCAACAGCACTAGCATTGATTCAACTTCAATGGCAGAATAAATCAAGGCACTATTAAGAACATTAAGGTTGCTTAGACAAAACCAACAATCGAACAATTAGTAAATATGATCCATCATGTAAAAAATGTGAGATCATTAAAAACCAGAGACCTTAAAGAAAAATGATCTCAAGAAAACATGGCAGAGGAGTACCAACTAGGTCCATGATGGCTGCTTCCTACAAGCCAACAGACATAGTGAGACCATTATACAAGTAGTAGCCTGAAGTACCCTCCTTCCGTTCAGAGTCACAAGCCAGAAGGCGGCTCAGTTTACCCCTTTGAACATTCTTCTCCACCCACAGAAGCTGCAAATTTTATCTGAGAAATTCTGCCTGTGGTACAACCAGCGAATTCCTCAGCTGGAAACAAAGGAGCATTGCTGTCATCCAGCAGTCGTGGGCTGAGGAACTTCCTGCCCCCAGCCAACAGAAGAACTCCCCTGTTAGTGCTGCAATCAGCATTTACCAACCTACTTCCCATTCTCTATTCTGTGGCCAAACTTGCCTCCAGCCAGAAGGAAAAATAAGCAGCCTTCTGCCTGCGCTTCCCCTTTACTAGCCTTACACGTGCACACAGAAGAACTCTGAAAGAGTACATACTCATACAAGGTCAAATGTAAGAGCCATCTGACCTCTTTTTCTTTTAAATCCTCATTCTGATTTCATTTGTTTCTGTTGTCCCCACTCACTATCATCTTTGCAGAATCCCTAGTATGAAGACATTCTCTGAAATCATCCTCAAAAACCTTTAGTACCTCACATTTGGCTTTTTTTTTCCTGTAAGACAAGAGTTTAAAGCACCAACACCTTTCTCCGGAGATCTCCAAAATTTCCTGTTGTAAAAAAAATCTGTAGCCTTCAACACATTCATCCATATAACTCTCAGTTAAAAGAAATGAGTCTATCCCTGCTATTTAAAGCAATTAAAACACAGCAATATACTATTTTCAGCTGGCTATGCGTAAACAAGCAAAAGGAAAGCTCTTCCTTCCTTCTTTGACCCAGAGAGACCTCTAATTGCAATAGGTATTCCAGTCTGTGTTATGCTTCCTGAGCAGAGTCTCCCAGCTGTGCCTAACTGATGTGAATAACAGTATCTGGTAGACTATTTGACTCATTTTTCCTTCAAATGGCTTTACTTCTGAACTGCAAAATAGAAAGAAGCAAAAAAGTACTCTTAGGTATCACTTGCAATAGAGTACCGAACAGAACCAATCTCAGAACTCCGTCGGAGCTTTCCTCAAACTCCCTCTTAAAATTTATTTCTTCTGTTGATGCGTACGGAAAGTTGGGCAACAAATTATGATCAGTAAAAGGCAAAAGACTCAAAAATCTTGTATTAAATTGTGTTTTACCCTGACTGGTGTAAACATGACTCAATAGTTGTGATATGGCACTAGAGAGATCCAGATTCAAGCACCTTCACTGCTGCAGAGTCTTTAAAGTCCTCTTGCATAATCAGGAATAACACAAAGAATATACTAACTTCCTCAGTTATTCCAGATTTTTCATTGTTCACGAAAGTGCCAAATATTCAGCCACTGGCAGGGGTTCACAGAATCACAGGGGTTGGAAGGGACCTCTGGAGACCATCTAGTCCAACCTCCCTGCCACAGAAATGGAGATAAGTTAATTATTTCAATTTAATATCCAGTCATCCTTTGTATATATAGGCACTTCATGTTAGTAACAAAGTTCTTTCAAAAAGTTCAGAGGAGGAAAAACTAGAGCGACACGCCTAAGGTAGGACTAAATATTGTAATCACTTTTCATCCATTTCTGAGTGTTAATTCTGTTTGAAATAGCTAGATGATTTCCTCACTCCCGTGAATAAATTATGCCATGCCTATGCGTATATTATTTGTAGGCACGGGAAAAAATACAGCAATGAATCTTAATTCTTTTCTGCATGATCCAGCTGGTGACAGCCCCCAGCAGACAGGGGAAAAGGGATGTGACATGGAATAGATCTCACTTCTGAGAGATAACAATGTTTTGAAAAAAATCCAGGTGACAGATAGCTGATGCCACCACACAGTGTTTTACAGGCTGCTACGAAGTGAAATTTTCCCCTACTGGGGAGGTTGATTAGCCTTGTAAATTAAGACTTACATTTTCAGTTCAGAGACTTTCAGAACAACAAGAAGCAAAAAAGCTTCTTATAGCAACCAGTCAATGGGAACCACGGTGGAAGTAACTGCTTGGGCAGTGCAAGAAAAAAAACAGGAGACCACGTGGCCTCGATACTACATAAAAATGAGCAAAAGGGGCAGGGAAAGCCTCTCACACTGTTCATGATGATCAAAAAAAGATTAGAAACAGAGAGCTATTTAAGAAACCATTAGGTACTGTATCTTATGATGCTGCTTTTGATCAAAGCGAAACATTGAAAATTAGAAGTCCAGCTTTCACGGCCCTGCAAGATAAAACACTCAAGAAAACATTGGTAGACTGGATGCAGAGTTTGGCTGATTCAAAAAAAATTTACAAGTGACATTTCTCCTAAATATAGGAGACAAACAAGGGCTTTATGTTCTTTCAACTTTGCCAAAAAGGTGTGTGAATGCAAGTTCTGCTGCTATTTCCTTTCTCCATCTCCTTTTTCTCTCAAGTCCATGCTCAGCAGCGCTTCGGGGTCTGTGGAGCTCCTCTGACAAGTACCCTGTCTGGGCAAGACGTTAAGCGACAAAACAACCTCTCCCTCTTGCATGCACATCCTCAGTTTTTAGAAACTGCACTTAGCAATAGCATATATGTAAAGCGTTGTACGCTTTCACATGAAATGCAGTCAGTGGCCCTGTAGTCTGTTGCACATGTCTATTAGGTGAGATTAATCAATTTGTCCCTCAAATGACGTATTTCAGAAATAGATCACTCTATCCAACCGGCCAGGAAGCCAGTCTTCTGTCAACTGCCTGCACTTCGCTAATACATCCTCAAACTTCTGTTCTTCCAAATAATAAATTTACTTAGCAACTCATAGCGGTTCTTTGCCTGAGGGGGTTCTACTGAAATCTGTGGGGCTCTTCTGCAAATTTTAATGGGCATCACATATATCAACTCACGTCTCACGTTCACAATTTTGTTCCTGCAGCAATACAAGCCAGGCACAGGTAAGAACAACTCGCAGTACAGCCAGCATAAAAACGAGACAGAAAAAAAAAAAATAAATACAGATTCTGAACTGTCTGGGGGACAGATTAAATTTAGCACAAGAGCCAAGCAAAGGAGAAAAACTGTAGCGGTTGGACTGCCGATGTCTCTGATTAATACCTCTCGTGCTGACCATTACTGCCTTATTCTTTCGGGGAAAAGAAGAACGGCTGACAATATTTACATAAGGCTCTTCTCCAGGGTGAGGGGGAGTAGGAGAGAAGCGCCGAATGTTGATTTACTGAGGGGTGGAAGAGGCAGCCCTAACATCATCACTAATTTTATTAACATCACCTCGTGCTTCATGTGTCGCAGGATGCAGTCCCAGGCCCCACCACCTTTCAGATTGCAGCGTGGGCTATGGCATCTGTTAAAAAATGTCATCGGTATGTAGCAGAGACTGGCTTAAAAAGTAAAAGTAAGACTATTGTTAAGGATATGTTACTACTGTTTTCAGTCCAGGAAGCCAGGTCATTTTGGGTTCCCAAAAATAGAAAGTGGCAAGCCAGTAAAAAAAGACGCAGATTCTTGTTGCACAATTTTTCTCCTCCTGTTCTTGATTTCATGCCAATGTAACCAAAAGATTGACCTACAAGAGCTCAGATTTCCTTCCTGTTTCTTCCCTCCCCTCTCCGAGTTTCAAACTAATAACTCTGTTATCTGTAAACCCTGCTATAGTTCTCTTCAACAAAGTTAAACACACTGTCAAAAGAATCAGCAGCTGAAGTATGAGCTAACCCCATCCGAACACCATCAAAGGTTATATCAACATAGTGATGGCTTTTTAGCATGGTTTCTTAAGAAAACAAGGCTTGTGTAAATAAATTAGCTACCAGTCTGCCTATGACCCCGTGTTCTCCCACTCCACCAATAATTTTTGAACCACTGGCCAATTCCAACCGCATTTAATGAAAGAATGGAAATCTCAATGCCATCACAGGGGGTTGGAAGGGAAATCAGAGATAGCCAAAACAGTGCTCCTGTAGGCATCAGACTCAAGTATGGGGTACCGAGATTCCCAAATCTCATCTGTAATCAGTTCTCACTCCATTCATTTCAGAGAAAGTCACAAGTTTAACCTTATCCTGAAAAGGACCAAAAGCATGCAGGCATTTGTTCGGTTTGATGATGGAGCCAGGACCAAGAGGTGAGAGGCCGGAAGGAACAACTTCTGCTCAAGCCTCAGGACTAAAACCTGCGCTTATTTCCTTTGCTGTCACAAGGCAAGAAGAGGAGATTCACACACAAGTCTTCAGCTCTGGAGGATTGTATCTAGCAACGTACTTCTTTCACCTCAAACTCCACAATATCTTGCACCGGAACATTTGCCATTAATAGCCCACTAATGCTCAAGCACGGGCTCAGTGTGACACCGAAGTGTTCATACTGACACTCCTGAAGTCAGGACTGCATCTGGTGGTCCACATTAAGGTTCTTGGCCAAGTTGGAGTTCCCGGACAAAATCAAGACAAGCAGGCACCTACACTGGTACAAGCAAACGCCACAGCGCTCAGCTCAGGCGAGTTTGTTCTACTCTGACCCCATAAAGCTTCCCATTTAGTCCCTGACAAAACAGGGTTCCCTCTCTGAATCTTTCACAGTCAGGATCTCTCCCCTCCCCTGAGATCACCCCCAGCTCGCTAACAGTAAAAGAGCCCATCTTGCCCAGCTCCTCCGGGCGGCAATAGTGCTGCCTTTTGACTTCTTTCTGCAGAGTGGAAAGATATTATATTATATTATTAAGTGCTAATGGCAAGCCCTCGCTGCATATTAATAAGCCAGCCAATGAACAGCATGTGCTTTATTATTCGGATTACAGCTAGCACAACAAGCTGAGGTGGCAGACAAGTACTAAAAAAAAAAGTTAAAAGGTATCAAAAAACGTACATATGCTCCAAGTTGCATATCCAGGGAGATATTTTTAGGCTTTCATAAACCAACAGGTGCCTACATTATGCTAGTAGTCTTTAATCTACAAAATTGGATTTACAGCCAGTTCTTCAAGAATGAACGCACCTAACAGCCACAAAGACCTACATTCTCTGTACATTCAACTGCCACAAACTTGTAGGACGCACTTAGAACTGTAAGGAAGTGTACATGTCCTCTTTCTAAATTTTCTTCAAGTTTTAACGCCACAAAGTAGAAGCAGGGTTGTTTTGATTTTTTTATTGTTGTTTTGGGTGAGCTTTCACCTTTAACAATATGTAACTTTTTCCTTGGGAAGCTGGCCTGTAATCAGCAGATTTAAATAGTGAACAGTTTATTGTTAACTTAACACAATCTAACAGCTAATGACTCAAGCATGGGTTAAAGAAAACCACTACCGACGGCCTCCCTACAGTACACCTGTTTTGGCTGTAAAAACAAAAACTCACCAGCTGTGAGGATTTTTCCTCCCATCTCCGAACAGAGCAGATGATTTCACCCCAAATGCTGTCAAGTCTTTGTCTGATGAGCACAATTCCTTTCTTGGTCAGATCTCTTCACCACCAAACTGTTAACAAAAAGCATTTGGAAGGTTTTACTTATTACAGATAGCATATACGTATTAAATCACCGTAAATCATTGTTAAGTTCATACACCCTGAACATCAGGACAACCCCCAAAACCAACTCTGGAATTCAAAAGTAGGTGTTTCACTAACAGTTTCCCATGTAATCCAAACTACCAAGTATCCTTTTTCATGTGGACTTCTGTATATCCTTCTTCAGACTCTAAAACACATTGAGCAAAACAGTGAGTTTGACAGTGTGATGACCTTGTTTACTGCCTAGTTATGTATTTCTAAATCTTTTAAAGCCTAAAGAACAAATTGCTAGTACGTAGCGTAAAACAAGAGTTACCAGAGTTACTACAAGGAAGGGGTATTTTGACCACCCATCGCATCGGTTATAAACCTATGTAATCCTCAGATGACAACACTTCTATTCACATGGTTCCAGCCATTCAAGCAATATTTATTTATTTAACCACTACCAAAGAGTTTCTTCCATTTAAAATGAATTAATGACTTTTCAACTCTAACAGATGCTTCCACCCATGAAATTTGTAAAGAAAGAAAACACCAAATTGCCTTCCCTCTCCTGGCAATTGGCAGTTTGTCAGATCTCTGGCCGCCCGTGACAGAAAAAAGGTGATCGCTGGTGATTTTGTGCCTCTGAGAGCATCCCGAACTGACTAGTTTTCCTGTTTTCCTTGGAACAGCATATTCTGTCATTCTTATTTTCTTTAAGCACTGCTATCTTAGTCCTTCAGCAATTTAAGGCAATTACATTCTTACGGACCGAGAAGTTATTGGAAGTGAGAAAATAACTATATTTAAAGGAGGATATGAGTAATTTTTTTTTTATACCTTCAACAATGTAACTTGATTTCCCATTAATAACATCTAGTTTTAATGTCTTACTGTTAATTCCATTTCCAAATAGGGAAGCCGAGTCACTGAAAAGTTGAATAGCTTGCCCAGATTAATTCAGCTAATTAGATTACCAGCCTAGATACCGACCACTGGATTAGCCTGCCCTCCGATTGCTTCTCTAGGAAGATTCTCTCACTATTATTGATTGTTATTAATTTCTGCATGTCTGTGCTACGCAAATGCTAACGGTGAACGGAGAAGAAATCGCAGGTTTCATAATAAACACTTAGGAAACTTCTCAATGGAAGATATGTCTCCTGCCTGACCTTATTATCCCTGAACTAGAATGACAGTAGGATTTAGCAATCCAAATCAAAAAAGAAAAAAAAAAAAAAAAACAACGAAATTTATGCTTAAAGTTATTCTAGCAAAAGCATTAAATCCTTCCTGCCCTTTTAGGAACTGGTTACTTATTTTCCCTGAGCAACAGAGCAATAAATATAAATTGTGCAATTCTAAGCAATGGAAAGAAAACGTTACTTTGGTTTTAGTAGGATATAGGAGTTACCATAAAAGCAAATCACTAGGACAGATCAGTTCCTTATTC
Source organism: Larus michahellis (assembly GCF_964199755.1). NCBI lineage: Eukaryota > Metazoa > Chordata > Aves > Charadriiformes > Laridae > Larus > Larus michahellis. The sequence goes on from NC_133902.1 coordinate 57,643,348, forward strand.
CACAAATATGGAATGAAAGGGATGCATCCTTCACCAGATTTGTTTGAACACTAAAAGGGGTAAAAAACAGAGAAAAAAAAACACACAGCCAAACAGCTCACAAATCTCTGGGACAAAAATAGAGAGTCCAGATAGAGCAGAATCTGCAAGTGAGAATCAATATCCAAATAACGTGCGTCCAGCACACTCAAAATGTTGTTCTTAAAATCCTACAGGACAACAAATGGCAAATGACTGAAGAATCTCTGAAACTAAAGAAGTCTTCTGCCTGTGTGAATCCTTCCAGGAACACGAGACAGTGTTCTCAAACGCTAGAAGACAGCACTCAGCGTGGTGTCGGAGGTCAGACTCTGAGGAGGAGTAATTCACTGAAGAAGATGGTGATGTCAGCTCCAAACAGGAGATGGAAAGGATCCAGGAAACTTGTCAGTTCTGCAACCATTCAGGAACCGATACTTAACTTGGGAATTAGCAGGGAGAGCAACTTGGAACTGGCAAGGGATGTCTATAGAGAAGCAAAGCAGGAATTGTAGAAGAACTGCAGGTCAGAGTCTGCAAGGAACAGGTCCTGTTCTGCTCGTTCCTCCAGCCGTCCCACCTAGACCCAACCATTTGCATCACTCGGGCATCTCTATTTTGCATCAACTTTACCCAGACTGGAAGCATCCGTGCTACCTTACGTGGTGGCTGGGATGCCTTGAGAATGGCGAACTCCTGCCTGGTGGGGAAAAAAAATAACTTCAATGAAATCACTGCTCCTTGGAATAAAAAAGTAACCCTTTTTTGAACCTGCCATGGTCTGATACTCTTTTCACATCAGTCCAAGGCTGGAAGAACTGGTTTTATACGTCCACTAATTTCCACCTTCTGCTCTTGGAACTTTTTCTGCCCACACAAGCCAGGCTGAAAAGCCCTCCTGTGAGCAGATATCGGCTGATACATAAGTTCATAAAACCACAAATCAAGCCTCTTTCAGCCAATGAAAACATTAGCTACCTGAGCCTCCTTTCTCTCTCATGCAGTATTTTCATAGCTGTCATTAAATTTTTTCTGGAATTTCTGCATCAACAACTACACATCCTTTTTTTGCTGCAAACACCTCCGTAGTTATTAAATATTTCTCCCTTTTCTACAATTCAAAGTGAAATATCCCCCCAGCAGCAGCAGTTCTAGGCTCTGCCCCCCTGCAGGCTCCGGCATTTTAGAGCCCACAAGCACGGGGACCTGGCTGGCCCCGGGTGCAGAGCAGGAACCAGCGCAGGGCGTTTGGAGAGAACGAGCTGAGGTAAACGCAGTAGAATTCAAAAGGATGGAGAAAGATTTGAGCCCTGATTTAAAGGGCTGAGAAACAGAAGAGGAAGGAACCGCAGGGGTGTGGGAAGCTGGAGCGCACAGTCTGGGAAGTCCAGAACTGCTGCTGCCGCCACCACAGCCATAAAACCTGGGAACTCACAACGTGCCGCTCATCCCTCTGGCTTTCGCTACAAATGTTCTCATCCCGTATTCACCGCCATTTACTTCCTCTTTCCTAGTCTTTAGTCAGTACGTTCTTGTTTGTTCTACTGCCAATTATTTTCATAATTTTCTTAAGTGGGTTATTTCTTGACCAAATTTTTTGATGTCTGTGGAGCCACACGTTTTTGATATCCCTGATGACATTTTCAGATAATTCCCAGTTTCCAATAGTATTCCCCACACTAAGTGACATTCCCAAATGCATTCTGCAACCGTCCGTGGCAGGATAACTTTGGAAAATTAGTCTTATTGATGTGGTGTGTATATACATGCGCAAGCAGAGGGGTGCATGTGCACATGCATTGGAGTGCCTAAACCGGCGGTGAACAACCGGAGCCACGTCCTATTTACAGAAGGCAAGTGCAACCAGACTGTGATTAGTACCTGAGGATACACAAGGAAGTACTCTGTTTCAGAGTGACAAAGAAGCATTCTTTGTCCCTCAGAATTAGATCAGTCTATGCGGTAACACAAGCTTGCTGTGTTAAGAAAAAACCTTTATATTTTTAGATGACTGGCCTTCAATAGTTCATTATCTACACGCAACAATTTTCTAACCAGAAAATCTTCTCGGAGTTATAAAAAAGCATATTCATGCAGGTCTCTAAGAAGACTGGCCCAAAATTCACCCAAGAGTGAACACCAATCTTAAATTTGAGGAGATAAGAGGACCTGGTAACAAGTTCTATTATGCTCCAGAGAAAACTGAATATAAAACTCATGTCTTAGCAATTTCAGTGAAAGTGTTGCCCTTCTGCATGGCTGAAAGCTTCACACTGTGCTGAGAATAAACTTGCAGACAGCAATGACAGCTGTGGGAATGATGCCACATATTAAAATGTTTAAACCCTTCTCACAGATGACAACAGGAGTAGTCACCCAACAGAGCATCGTTCTGCTCAGGTACAGGTCAGCCGAGACAAGAAGCAACACTTCGGGGAAGACTATGACTTGAAAAGAAAATTAAAACCAAATAAGTTTTTAAAGATAACCCTGTAAAATAAGGAAGAATGCTTAAAAACACAGATTAAAACTAAGGAATTATTAAATTCCACATCAAGCTAATTCATTTAATCCATAAGCAGACCTGTATCTTGCCCGTGAAAGATGGAAAGCTTCAAACTGATCTGAAGACATGATGAAAAAATGCAAAAATAAGTAAATAAACGTACGTTAGGCATCTCCTGCCCCCATCATTGATAAAAGGCAAATATATACACTGAGCCATGTCCATGTGCTCTAAAAAAAAAAAAAGTTATGATATAGCATAAATAACTTTTTCATTAAATCACTCAAAATCCTGTGAAAGACACTGCAGTGTGCCAGCCCCTGGGATTCCTTCTCACCATCAAATCTGGAAATTGTAGGTTTTTAATAAGATTAGAGACAGATGGAGGGAAGAAGCCACAGTTTGGGACTCCTGATTTGCACATGACTCCTTGTACCTAAGTGTTAGGAGTCTCAAAGACAACACACACCTGGAACACATGTCAGAAAGCGATGGCCTGTCATGGTAGGAAGTTACATATTGAAACCTGAGCCTTTGCAGAATCACCAAAAAGAGCAGGAAAAGGCAAACGGCTGTCCCTAAGGAGGGCAGTTCTCTGTGGCTGAAGCCACATGAGAAGCTTTCAGTCCGGCTTCTGCAGCCATGGAGTCCAACGGCGGTATATACAGCCTCAGCTCTGAGATAGGGCCAGCTGAAAGACTTCTGCAGGATGCCATTCTTCTCCATGAAAAACAACCCAGGGACAAAAGATGCCATCCTATCCCGGATTGCGTTTTAGCCCCCTCTGCCTATTTTGCCCTGGCCAAGAGTAGAAAGATGTTTGCATATGAAGGAAGGAATTAATTTTCGCTGCCTGGTACCGAGCCAGCTTTTGCAGCCCTTCTAGGCCTGAAGGCTGCTCCAGAGGCTGATTTCTCCAGAGGCTGATTTCCAAAATGAGGATAAACACCCTGAGCTTTACAGAGCAACACCAAGTGCACATTCGACAAGGCTTTGTGTGCATTTGGTTACTTTTTGCTGCAAAAGCTGCCGTGATTCCAGCTTCCTTGGCATTTTCCCTTCCCGTGCCTCCCCTCGACTCCGGCAGGAGAATGGGGGGGTGAAGGAATGGCTGGAATGTGGTGGTTGTAGCACAGTTTTCTGCTCTGCAATCACTTGCCGCTTCCCATCAAACTGCGGGGAAAAAACCTGCTTTTTTTCATACCCTTAGTTCAAAATCGAGCTACCGCTCCATTTTCTTGGGATAAAAGAATGTTTTATTAATGGAAATTATGCAAATAAAAATATTCTTAATTCATTTTTTTTTCCATTCATTTGCTCCTTTTTATACCGGGACTCAAGCATGTAGGTCTCCATATCTTATCCATTATCTATTCTTATGTACATATTTTGCAGAACAAAGGCATTGAAATTGCGGATCCGGTTCCCCAGCGCAGGCGCTCCGTGCTGTCACAGCCACATGAAGAGGCGCTGAAGCCAGCAGAACAAGATTCACGAGGAATAACCTCGGGACGAGGGAGTTTCCCAGCTGTCAGAGAGCCAATGGAGTAACTCTGCAAAGTTTCTCCCTTGGTAACCAGGGCAAAAACCACTCAAGATATTTCTGAATGAATCCTCTTGGCCTTCACAACTCAGCATCGACCTCCAAAAACCCCGTTTGTCTCTTCAGCCTTCCTGAAGAGGTGGCAACAAGCAGCAAAAATCCAGCTCAGGCTCTTCTGGTACCACCAAAACCCTCACCTAAAATACGTCTGTTTCAAATTTTTGAAATTTGAAACCAAACTTATTTTGGCTCCTCAAAAGGAAGTATATTTTTAATTAAAAAAATAATAATGTTCCAGTCTGCTACACCGACTACAAAATTGTTCATAGCAGTAGTAGTTAAACCTTTATATCTGGTATAATAGCAGAGCAGCTGCCCTCAGCTGTTTAGCTTTAAAACCCAGTTTCTTATTGCAAGCTTTACAGTTGCTTCATATACGGCATTTTCATCTGTCAGCTGACCTCTGAAATTCGTTACTGGTTTACAGGACTCCAGTTTACATTTTTAGATATATTCCTTAACTGTCATTTACAGAGGTTAGTGCCTTTGAATATCTAAAAGCAACTGCAGCTGTATCTACCTAAAAAAAGAAAACGAGTTCCATTTATATTGTATTCACGATGCTAGAACCAAAAGCAGCTATGGATTCCAAATTATTGAAGTATGTATCTATTTTTGCTCTCACTATAATTGTGAGGAAAATAACCACCAAAAAATAGCAGCATATTTCATAACAGGCAGTACGGTTTTAAAAACCCGTCCTATTTCTTGTTGATATTTTATCTGGATTTTTTCAAAACATGAAGACGTGAATCTAGATTTTTATTCCGGCGTGTTTATATCATAAATTAAAAGTCACAAGACTTAGAAAGCACCACCCTCAAATATTTATACCCTAAATGACTCTTTTCTGAGAGATACTCTCAGGGGAGCAGGGGTGAGGCTTAACGCTAAATCACAGGAAAAAGGGAAAAAGGGGAGAGATCCACTTTCTCATTATTCTGGCCATTTCCCTACTGGCTTTTTCCTACAGTACAGTTCCCAGATTTTGATATGGTTTATTACAAGTTGAATTTAAAAAAAAAAAAAATGACCTGTGACCAGCTCTCGAACACTGCCATCCCTCCCAGTGCCTTTACATATGCTCCCTGTGCAGCTCCATGCCATTACTGCTGGCTGAGATCCTCTCTGCCGTTTACAATCCTGAAATATTTGCAACTCGAAGGCAAATCTGCCCAAATTATAAAGAGAAAAATCAGCCACAGAAAAGCGTTAAAATAATGGAAGTTTTAAGCTCCAACAGCAACACAAGGCACTTTCTCCTTCGCAAGTACATTTCTGAAAGCAATAATATAGAGAGTGTTAGTTAAACAAAGATGTTGGCACCAAAAGGACTGCAAAATTATTCAAAATGAGCGCTGGTAAAGGCTAATATATGGAGGGCACTTAGTAAGTTTTGTTGTATTTAAAAGTTGAGTATCTTTAAACTCCAAGGTAATGAGAAGCAGAGTTTGTGCAGCCATCACTAGACCCAAACACGTGTTTATCTCACACATGCCCCAACCCCGCCCTGACTCCAGCATGTCCCACACGGCTCCAGGCCTGTGCCCATTGGATGAAATCGGAGAGCCAAAACCGACTATCCCAGCACGGCAAATTGCATCAGGCCATTGCTCGACTAATCATGGAAAGGTATTTCCTCCTCACAGTGATCAAATTCCTTAAATTGCATCATCAGAGCAGCTACAGTAACATTTCGCTTTTATAATTTGAGGCTACTCTGCAAAATTTGGTATCAAAAGGAAAATAGCTGAGTTTTAAACATATATTTTGCAGAATAAATCATTTTATTCTAAACTTTTTTTTTTTTTAAATGGCCAATATTTCCATCTCTGGAAGCTTCCCTGCCTAAGCATGCTTAATTGCCTCCTGTGCAAAATAAATCTCCCCTTTTCCTTCCAGGGATTTCTACCTTACCCACGGATCTTAAAGGAGCATAACCTAATTAGGCATAAAGCGAAGAACCAAACGTTACTCGCCCCAACACCATGCTTCTACTAGCAGCGTTGCTAAGCAGAGCACACCAGATTTATTTGCAGAAGACTTCTCAATGCAGAAAAACAGTCACACCAGTAGGAATAAGAGCTCCAGAGCAGCAGACTGCAGATCTCAGGATGGGGAAGTGCTACAGGTGACTGTCAACTAGAAAGACTGGCTTTTCAGCAACAGCTTTTCTTTAAAACAGTAACAACATTCAACACTCCAGCAATGGAAACTGGGTTTTCTCCTCTACTGCCAGAGCCGTCCAAACCCAAGAACAACCTCAGCGACCAGCCGTGTCCTCTCTGCATGAATTATTACTTCTGGAGCTATGAAGGAGGCAACCCCTTGTGAAAACGCTGTAGGACAATAAGAGCACACCAAATATTAAAGGTGTGACAAGGTAAACAATATACCTTTAGAGCTTCCCTATACATTTAAGGACATAAATATTAGAACAAACGATATCAGTAAAGGAAATAAATCTTCGTGCAGCAGATAGGAGACGGATGCAGTGGATGGACGGGGAGCAGCCCCGCCAGGCAGGAGAGGACCTGCCAGTCAGTAAAACTCACATTGAACGCTCTTTCACAAGAGGCTTAAAGATCACTGCAAGTAGCAGCAGACTTTTGATATGAAGACCTTTAGTGAGACAATTATTTTCACTTGGGTTAATACAGATATTGCTGTGAAGGCAGCGAGGAAGAGAGATGTCCAGCACTGAACCACTGGCTGGTTTTGAGTCCAACCAACTCAGTCATCAGAGGGAACCATCCCCTCATCCAGGTATTGTCCTTCCTGGAAAGGAGGTCAGGTGGACAAGTTCTCATTGCGTTTGTGTGCCTCCGTATCTTCAATTGAACATTAGCTGGAAGTCTCCCAAAAAAAGCAGGAAAGGCTTCAGGGTTGTTGGTGGGTATTGTCCCCCCACATGCTAACCTTTTCCAACCCCAAATGGTTGTGGGAAATGAAGTAAAATGGGATTAAATTGCAGAAAGTGTGGAAGCCACTAATGCTACATGAAAAATGCATGCTATACTGAAGTGATGTTTTCTTTAAAAGTTGCTAGGAAAACATTTTTATCATAGAATCACAGAATGGTTTGGGTTGGAGGGGACCTTGAAGCCCATCCAGTGCCACCCCCTGCCCTGGGCAGGGACACCTCCCACCAGCCCAGGTTGCTCCAAGCCCCGTCCAGCCTGGCCTTGGACACCTCCATTCTGCATTCTAAAATGATACATCGGTAATGCAACTCCATGAAAGCCTTGGGATAAATTCTTTACAATCCAGGATTAATGTAAGGAAAATATTTTGAATTAAAAAAAAAATCTATAGAGTCTCAGATGAAGTATGAACAGCAATTAGTTTCTTACAGGGGAAACATTTAGTTATTTGAGTAACAAGAAAAATAACATGTTAAATACTAATAGTGATATGACAGCCAAAATAATTTAAAGTTAATGGTGGCCACCTCTGCTGGAATAGAAGCCTTAAACACAAGAGCCCTCTGCCAGGAGCTTTCTCCCATTCTCCGTTCGTGCTCTTCCCCGGCACCGCCTGGATCAGGCCAGCTGACAACCGAAGCAGGGTTACTCGGCCTCTGCATTCTGGCAGACAAAAATTAAAGTAATCTCAAAGACAAAACTCGAATTAAAATGTTACCCTGTTGGGCAGATACAGGTTGCATCTCATTCAGAGTAAAGACAAAATAACCAAAATAGCTAATGGCTGTAGGGCCACTACTGGAGATTTATATCAGTATTCATCTCATTTACCCTCGATAGAATCTCATCAGTTTAGCAAAAAGTTGGTCCAAAATACCAATTTCCTATTTTATTTTTCTACATTCTATAATGACCTAGTGGGGATTTTATTGTTTGAATTTTAAGGATAAATTCAGCAATATTTAATACTTTTTATTCAGTTTTGTCATTACTTATATTTCAAAAGAGGCCATTTATAGAGAGATTTTAAAAATTTTAAAAATCTTCCGCATTAATAAAATATGTAAGTAAGCATCTTTTAAATTATAGAATCATTAAATTTCATAGAATCATAGAATTATCTAAGTATTATTAAATTATCTATGTATTAATGTATTTTCAATTTATTTTAATGCAACTGAAGAAAGACTGTGCAGCTAAACTCTAAATTGGAATCCCATCATAAGGTTTAGAAAAAAAAAAATCTAATTCATCTACTACATTATAAGACTGCTTGAATGCCACCAGAAAATCAGATATTCACATAGATCGGTGAACTACTGCTGCAAATACTTGTACCTATAGACAGAAAAAAAGAAAACTCTGCCTAACTTTTAGGGCAACTAACAGTTCCAGTGTTCTTAGCACGTATATTTTGTATTTTCCTAAATTACACAATAACTGTGGGGATTTAATGCTCTTATAGGTTTTTTTACTGCTGTGTCAGCATTCAGCTGGTAGAGTTGTGACCCTCAGACTTCTCACCATCCTTAAAACAAAACAAATACCGCTTGCGAACAGCGGGTTTTGCCCATCTACCGGTGAGGAAATATCAGTACGGAACCAATAAGCAGAAGAGCTCATCAATAATTTAGATACTCCCCTTTGTCTTCAAAAAGTCACTTTCTGGAGGGTATGAGAAACCAGCACGATGTCTGTGTGATAGGTGTGCTCCCCAGTAGGCAGTAACATTTTTGCTGTTGAAGTCCAGCCCAACGATGGATCCTTATTCCCCAGTTACTGGCCGTTGGCGCTGGGTGTTACTCCGAGAAAGCCTCGCTGCATCCGCCCCAGCTGTTTACGCTCTCTGCATCTATAAACAGAAAACAACTTTTTCCCAGGATCATATCTGATTTCGACATTCAAGTGTTTTTCTCGTGCAAGGACATGTCCAGTAAAGTGTTGAAATTTAACTTTAAACCCAGTACAATATCCAGCTCCCACAGACACATTATCTGTAACAACCATTCTACTATTTGGCCTAGGAAAGAAACACAAACGGAACACTTACAAAACTCAAAATGCAGGTGTTGAGGGAAGTTCCTGGGAGAAAACTGGAACGTAAGCATTTAAAATGGGCTTTATGCATTGCTAAAACAAACATCTTTAAGTGTCCGGCAAAAGCACACAGTGATACAGAGAAAAGGAATTAGAATATTAAGAGCTTTGCTGTGATGAGGGCGAGGATTTCAGCATGTTTCTGACAGTCACGGTCTCCGAATCCACAACTGCAGAACCTCCATGGTAACGAGCTTGCCCTGCCATGAGATGTGGCTCTGACTATGGGATGCTCGGCACATACTTCTGTTACACATCGTTGAGGACATCTGTGGGTTCCACTAACCACTCTCACCAGCCACTGAATGAAGAATAAGCTTTCTAATTAGAGGTTAATTCTGAGATGAGACAGAGGGTACAGAAAAGTCCTGTGCTCTTTGTGAATTTTACTGCAGGGAGGGATGGGAAAGAAGGAAAGGAGTAAAGGAATAGGAGAATAAGGAATTCACAGCCTGCCGAACACCTCTAATAGCTTGTGTTCAAATGCAGAGTCAGAGCTGCCGTTGCCCTGTGTGACACAGAAATCAGAGCAAAATAAGCTGAGAAAGACTCGCTTGCTGAGCGTGTCACTGCTGTGTGAGCCAGCCGCTGCCACCACCCTCGCTGGAGGGCCTCCTTAAGGCGGCAGTTCCTCATGACCTGCTGAAGAGGGATCCAGCCCAACGCCAGGGCTCCTGCAGAGCTCTGAGAGAGAGGAGATGCTGTCAGCCAGGACACGAAGACACAGGGATGTTGTACTGTCCTTCACAGCATTCAACACAGGAGGGGACAACTGCAGAGGAGCTCCTGGCAGCTCCTCACAGGACACCTCCATGTCAGGATCACAGGAGGCCTCCAGTCCATCCCTCCTCTCCAGGCAGGGCCAGCTGAGGCTCCACACCAACTTTAACTGGTCAGGCCTTGAAAATCTGCACGTTTCTGGGCAACCTATTCCCCAGCTTGTCTATCTAAAGAGAAAAACAGTATTTAGGTTTTTTTTAAATATCCATTATACCATTAGCCAGCTCTGGCTTGGCTTTTGTAAATAAACAGAAGAACTAAATCATTTTATGTTAAATTAGTTAATAGACAGATCCCTGAATATACCAGAACACCACCTACGGATGCACGCAGCATATGTAACTTGCTGTGGAAAGAAGATGCATTACCATCCTCCACAATAACAAAGTAGATGGGAGCTATAAATACTTACATTTTTGTGACATATTTGGGTTTTTGCTTTTTGTAATTCAGAAGGTGGGAGACTCTAAACAAGCATGGCACAACTCAGAAAGCCGATGCATACGTAACGTGACTGAATTTTACTGCAAAATTATGCAGACACGTTCACATACAGCCACGCTTAGGAGCCTACACAGATTTTTGGGTATACCTACTGTCACCCGTGACCCCAGAATTGATAGGATATATTTTAGCACTATAAGCCAAACTGCAAAGCATTCTCTTGCTGACTGCCGAAAACCCAAACACCTTTTAATTGACGTTAAGTCCACACACAGATACGGACGCTAATCTCTTCTATAAAGATAACAACCAAGAAAGTCAGTATTCTATGAAAATCAAAAGATAGAAATTTCTGTATTTGACATTTAAAGCATAAACTAATGATGTTAACAAGCTACCAGGAACTGCAAGCCAGATAAATATACAGGCTTTTATTTTTCTCTTGCAACTTCAACCCCTATCCAAAACAGGTGGCAGCCTTCCACGCTGCAGCTGATCAGCTCTTATTCACAGCTAAGTGCACATGTAAGCAGTTACTCAAAGATTCCGCTTTCCACGTAATTCTCTTTACACCATCCTTTAGGACTGCCAACGTTCTTTATGTACCTGCACTTGCTGGCACTGCACACTCCCTAAAAACTTATTCCTTCATATTTTTTTTTTATATATATTTTAAAGTAGTTTCTCAAACCGTTATACGGCTAAGGTACACCAGGGCCCATACTCTGTTTAACAGAAGATTGGTTTACAAAACATTGTTTTTGGTATATTTGTATTTAATAAGCAATGAGAAAAAGGAGAAAAATAAGTAATTTTTAGTGGGACTGTTATTGACAATGTTGTATGTCGTGATCGTATTCCCAAATACGTAGCTCTTGTAGCACCTTTACACCAACCTAGCATGAAAGTACTAAAGGGTATTTTCTTCCATAAATCCAATTAGTATTAATTAGAGCTCCATCCACATTTTGAAAGAGAAACACACACTAAGAAGTGACTCACGATAGTAGGATAACTCACGGATATCAACCATCGAAATGTAAGAAAGGTGATAAATACGAGGCCATCGGTTCTGCTTGGAGATCATTATTCAAGTAAAGCCCCTTTTGAACTCCCTGTGCACTCCAAACTTTTTGATGAGAGCCATCAGAAGTTGCTCTTGCTCTTGAAATGATCTCTTCCTATAAAACTTATTTCAGTGATCATCAGATTTTCTTATCGTTTCTCTAATCAGCACATGCTGCTGGAAAACTAATGTGGGGAAAAATACATATATATACACATACAGATCAAAATACACCTGCTTACTATATATAGATATACTTAACATTTCAAAGTAAATGATACAGCAACATACAAGAATCTCTTCATATATTTCATATCCTGTTTGCTAATAAATCACTTATTCAGAAACTTTATTCATGAAAAACAGAAGGGGAAAGAAAATGAATCTGGTTTATTTCAGGAAATGTAAAGAAAAACATGTAACAATGGCTCTGGAACGGCTCCCTGTCTTTCAAGAAGGATGCATTCCAGCCTCTGTTGAAAAAACACACCGATACGTCTTGAAACAGTCAACTGTGCTTTGTGGCAGAGTGTCTGGTATGGACTAACATTCACTTTTTATTTTTTTAAGTTGATAGTTATTAGAAAATTATTAATAGGGCAGGTAAGTGCTCGACCAAGCTACTATAACATTGGCTACTTTACTTTTAAATGTTGCTAGGACAACATAGAATAAAAATCCAGCAAAAATATCTATGTCGATATTCCTGCTTAAAACTGAGATTCAGAAACTAGTCCGCTGACCTTAAACAATGTTAAAAAGTAAAGGAAGATCACAGCTGAGAGCGGACCATGCCATCAGTTACAGTGATTAGCTTATTGTAGGGTGTTGCATCCACCTGAGCCGCAGAATGAAATAAGGTCATGATACCATCGCTGAACATAAACTATTCATCCTGAAAAAATATATTTATATTCTATATATAAGTATGTGTATACGTGCACATATGTATAACATACACTATATAATACAGATATATAAAGATATTAAAAAGACGGAGAACAGAAAATCTCTGCACAAACCAGAGAGTAAGAATAGAAAGCCTACAAAGAAAACCTTGAGCAAACAATTCAAACTACAACCTATTCACGGGTAATTCCTGAGCCGAACAGAAAGCTAAGGCTGGCAAACGCTGATTCTTTATGAATTACTCGCTCATCCTTCACAGAGGTAATCTGAAAAGACCGTACACGTAAGTGCTAAGTGCAATGTGTCATCCCAAGATTACCAGGCAGTGGAACTGTAAGGGCAGTAACTAGATTTTCACACCTGTTTTGAACCCCACATCCAAAGGTCATTATAAAATTTCCCTTCCTTCTATGTGGTGCCACAAACAGAAGAGATACCAAGAGCAAGATTCTGTAAAGAAGCAGCATTTTTATTTCGCAAGAGAAAGAGCATAAACCTAACTACAAACCGATTGCATAAGCCTTGAATTTTTTCAAGGCACAGAACTCTTTCCAAAGCTATTTGTCCAGTAGGAGAATCGGTGATTATTTCTAGGGGAGAAATAATTACTCAACCAGAGATACTGTTTAAGGGGGGAGGTAAGAAGAGAGGTACTAAAATGTGATCCGAAACACAGAACAGGTAGGATATGTTTCAAATCTGGAACAGATTTTATAGCAGAGTTAAATTAAAAATTCTTGAAGTTTTCTAATGGAAATGCTGACAGGCCCTAAAATATGGCGACACTAGTGGGCATCACTATAATAAAGTGGCATTTAAGATTTTTTTTTTTTGCTAGACTTTGATTTCTGCAAAGGTCACATTTGAATAAAACTCTCTATCAGTAAACCTCATTAAAAGTATTATCTTTGCCAGAAAGCCACTTTTTTTTTTCTTTTTTACCTAACTTGCATAGTTTTAAAGAACAAATTATTGTCCCTGATGAATATTTTTCATGTATCATCATTGATAAAAGTCCTCTAAAAGGTAAAAGGAGAATAAGGACTTCCCTCTCGAGCCGAATTCCCTGCTGACGGAGCGCTGGGGCTGTGACACAGCAGCAAGGGAAACACTCTTGGCTCCTTCCCAAGCTTCTTTTCTCTTTGATTATATCCCCATGGGGTGCTTAGGAAGCTTAAATACTATACAGGATTTTAAAGCAAGAGAAGGGAGTGCAAGAGGTTCAACAACAAAAAAATCACAATTAGCTTTGCAGAAAAAGAAACCAGACTCCAGGTCAAACCTACCTTTACTCGTATTTTAACTTGCTAGCTCTGGCTGGACCAGGCAAACCTCAGCTGTGGCAAAAAGACACTGCAAACCAGCTTTTACGCTCTTATTTATGATTAGCTGAAATACAGAATGAGCAAAATGGGGTAAATTTAGAAAAACTCCCTGATTATAATCTCATCCAAGGCTTAAGGAATTCTTACTGCTTCGTTTCCTTTACACCAGTATTTGTTAATATATAGCTTCATGGAAAAGTTATTAAAATTTTGCTTTAATCATAACTGACAACACTGCCTACAATTAAGGTGGACTAACATCCTCAGCTGGAAAATTCAGCAGAATGTTGCAGGCACACGCAGGCATAAGGATCCCGCGTTCCATTCCCTAAGAGGGTTTCAACTCTCAGCTGAGCCCACGGAGAGACTCAACTGTGGCGATACGGGACTGCTAAAACAAATGTCTATTTTCGGATGCCTTCCTCCAGGGATGAAACCCACAGCCCCGCGTCACAGCCCTCAGCTCCCTCCCCAGCCACGGAGGGAGAGAAACGTGAGGGAACGGAAGCCCAGGAGCTGGTGTGCTGAGGGGAGCCTCGCGGGGCTCGTACAGCGCTTTGGCGGAGTTAAAAAAAAAAAGAAAAAAAAAAGAAAAAAATCCCCACAAAACTCCACCATTTAAAACTACTACACAAATTCTGATCAGACTCTTCAGTTTCCTCTTTAAGAAATTTAATAGCTAATGCCAGATTAGTAAAAAACTAACACTGGCCATTACTGCTGATGAACTATAGAGCATTTTAGTTTTTGAAAAGGAAGGGATAAATAAAAGAAAGGAAATACTTTAAATTCTGGTCTCCTCTGCACGGAAAAAGCACTTTACCTTCAAAACATTCTGCGCTATTCATTTAGCCAGCCTATGGCATAGATACCCAACTGAATTAGTACAGCCACCGCAATGAAAAATGTCTTACTCTCACGCTGGGAACTCCAGACTACCTGACAAACTGCAATGAGGAAACGCACAAAAAGTGTTTCCTCTTCTCGCTTCTGCATGTGCCGCTTCCACAACACATTCTCGGGAGAGGCAATACTACAGCTGCGTGAAAGAAGGTTTCACAAATGCAAAAAGCGAGTACTTATGAATTAGGTATGAAAAAGATACCATATCTATGTATGTTCAATTCAAATTCACTGCATACAAAATTATTAAAAAGCGGAGGAGTGTTAATTTGCCCTTGTATAAATTACCTGAATCTAAAAAACTTACGTCTGCCCTTAACTGGCTCATACCATTGCAGAGTTATCCCCGTCAGAGAACTGAGATAAAAGATCATTTTACAATTTGTCTTCGCGTATGGAAGCTTCAGCTAAGCCACACTTGGATGTACAAGACCTTGGTTTTGTAAGGTATGATGGGCTTAAGAGAGCCTTACAAAAGAGAAATAAGAAATCACAAGTCTCCAAGATAAGTCAGAGGTCAGGAGATTATCTGATTATTCAGGGAACACATCGAAGCGATCTTCCTCCCACATGAGAAAGTCCTGACGGTTTTGCAGATTTTGCACAGTACGTAGCCTTTTATGCTGTCCCGAAACAGTAATTACATTGCTCTATGCTCCGCTGTTTCACTTACTGTAAACACTATCGCTCGGTTTTGATCCACTTCCTTTCCAAAATGAAGCTGCTTTTTTCACAGGCCGCCGGGGAATTCTGTTGACCATATCAAAGCTACTTCATTAATTGTAAAGGGCCCAACTTCTTCCTTACTCGCTTCTCTCCCTTTGCCCACAGAGAGATGAAAGTTTGGAGCATGGGGAGCTCGCTAAGGACTGACGGGTCTTGATGGTATCAAGACCAGTCCCAGAGCGCCCAACGGCCGAAGAGCCAGTGGATAATTCAGGGATAATTAAGAAACCAGCATCTCACTGGATCATACTCAGAGTCTTCTAAAAGGAATTTTAGAAATCACCAACAGCGCAGAAATCCCATATAGAAAATTTTTCTCCCCTATGGGTATAACTGCAAAAGGAGATTCTGCTATCTTATCTTAGCCTTATCTCATCCCCTCCATTAGCAGGAGGCTAAAGATTAGCTATATCCCATTTATGACTGTTTATTGGTTTTGGTTTTTTTTAACTTAAGCACCCACATTTAAGTTCAACGCTATTTCCATATTTCATCTGCAAGATATCTAAGTAATTTCAAAATAAAAATAATTAACAGTGCTTCCAGAACATATATCCTTTGCTTCAGATATAAAATTTTCTGTGCATATTTTTCCTTTAATATCTTTGCTTAAAAGGTTCTCTTTCGCAGCTAGATTCCATCTGTATCGGGCTATTTTTTCCTCTTATTTTTTTTTAAATTAATAAACATTTGTCTACATGGGCCGAGTGACTTCATTTTATTATTTCTTGCTTTTCTTTTCATTTGTACAATTTCCTACTTTATTTGTATTATCTTCCCAATGTTATTAGTTGCACAGAATATCTACTGAAAAGCATTTTTCAGGGATGGTTACAGAAAGCCTGTTCCTCTCTCATATTCGCTCTGACTTTCATAGAACTATCTATTTATGCAAAAGATAACATGAGAGAAAAGAGGTTTTTCTTTCTCCTTTCCACTCACAAAATCCCTTTTTTTTCCTCCTAAATAATATTGTGTAGTCCAATGATTTCCTAAGTGAAATCACAAAAGTCTCATGATTCACTTAGACCCCTTGCCGGAAGAAGTAATTGGAAATCGCTTCAATTAAGCGGCAACCAAATTAAAAGCAAAAGGCCTGGCTTTTACGCAGTGTTCTTTTGCCGTGTTGACGCAGGCTGAGTTATGGCTGAGCTGGTGGAGCCTGGAGATGCCACTTCAAACCCTGAGCATCCGTAGATGGATGCTCCGCTCCAGCGCCCGCTCTGGAGCTTGCTGGAGGAAGCCCGCCAGCCCCTGAGCCCCGACAACTCAGCTAAAGAGGAGACTAACAGCTAAAAAGTAGTTTAGGAAGTTGCTTGCCTCTCCTGTGCTAATTACTGGCTTACAAATGAGACCTTGTAACCAACTTTATAATTGGTTCCAGTCAGGACAAAGTCAAAGTCAGCTCACACCATTCCCAGGACTGGAGCCACTAATGAGTACCCGAGAGGAGGCAGTTGATACCAGCTCCCGTGGGTTTAAGATAAGATGTTCAATGCTGCACTGGGACCATGAAGAGATGGAGAAATCCCACAATGACACACCAGGCTTCTCACACACGGCAACCTACCAACAATATGAAGGCCCCTCAGCTGGCCCAGCCGATGAAATGAGCTGCCAAGCTGTTGGGTGCAGAGCCGGGGCTACAGCTTACACAGAAGCCTGGGAAGAGCTTCAGGAATGAGATTTACAGAAGCCAAGGTTTTTGTAAGGAGACCACAAGAATCATTTGGATAGTGTAGGATAGAGTTATGGGGCACATCCATGCCATGCCAAGAGAGAGTCCTCCTCACGGGGGGGCACTACAGCACTAACCAACACGAGTAGCATACCCAGACTGCTTTCTGGACCAAAAATCAGAGAGTCATAGCATGGTTTGGGTTGGAAGGGACCTTAAAGCCCACCCAGTGCCACCCCCTGCCCTGGGCAGGGACACCTCCCACCAGCCCAGGTTGCTCCAAGCCCCGGCCAACCTGGCCTTGAACCCCTCCAGGGATGGGGCAGCCACAGCTTCTCTGGGCAACCTGGGCCAGGGGCTCACCCCCCTCACAGCAAACAATTTCTGCCTCACATCTCATCTCAATCTCCCCTCTTGCAGTGTAAAACCCTTCCCCCTCGTCCCATGGCTCCCCTCCCTGCTCCAGAGTCCCTCCCCAGCTTTCCTGGAGCCCCTTGAGGGCCTGGAAGGGGCTGGAAGGTCTCCCCGGAGCCTTCTCTTCTCCAGGCTGAACCCCCCCAGCTCTCTCAGCCTGTCCTCCCAGCAGAGGGGCTCCAGCCCTCTGATCTCAGGCCATACCAAATTCCAGCTCTGCCAATATATATCCTTCCCCCTCTCCCCTCAAAATCTCTGCCACAAAGAGCCCAGGACCCGTCATTTTTCCATAGCACGTACGTTTTGGATTTCCCTGTTTTCTGAAAGACCAAAGAAGAACTGCAGATAATCAGTGACAGTCAATAATCCCTACCACTCGTCCTGAAATTCAGCTATTCCACTAAAAGTGCACATCCCTGTAAATGTTTCCGGATTGCTACTGCAATGGAGCTTTTAATAAATCCACTCCCAATAGCTGTGCATGCTAATAAAAATAATCAATTCAGCACTTAACACTTCAATCACAAGACATATTTTTAGCCTATTACTGATAGCCATGTTATAAAAACAGTAGTCTGTTATGTTCGATGCTTTTCTCGTGAAACTCATGTAACAGTGCCAGAAACAAGCACATAGTTTAAGCGTTTTCCTCTTAAATACTTATTACATCTCAGACTAAAATAATAACACAGAATCTAGGTTAACTTTGGCTCCACTACTATCTGGGTGACCAGTCAGTACGTGAGGCAGGCAATAAAGGTATGTATTTAGTAATTACCTGGATTCTTCAGCAATGACATCCTCTGAATTTACTTTTTTTTTTTTTAGGGGATATTTGACTGAAACTGTTTACGTATCTTCGAATCCAACTTGCAGTTTTATTCTACCACGTCTCACCTTCAGTTTTATTCTACCACGTCTCACCTTTGTTATTGTTTTTTTCCCCAGTTTTCCCTCTTGAAAAAAATTCAAACTGACATGAGAAAGCCACAAGAGACTAAAGATGCTTTTGTTTTCCGGAGGTTTTTTAACTTATTTTTCCACACACAAATACATACATGAATATGTCATTTTAATGTGTTGTTATAATTAGGAGAGCTTAATACTCAGGAAAGCTAAACTGCCTTGCACAAGGAAACGACTATTGCAGCAACCATTTCTACTCTCTGCAAGCCCCAGATGCATCTACATCTTGATTCTAACCACAAGCTTAATTACAAGCATGTGACTTGTTGCACTGAAGCCAGAGAGATCTGGACAATCCACAGTTTGTCTAACTGGAGAGTTCACTGCGATGTAGGGTGTTAAGTTTCATGTAAGAACTCAAAACACGTTCAGTAGTACCAGCAGTGCCCAGAATCAATTCCCGTTGATTTTAAATTCCTTTCTGCCTACACATATAGTAATGGTCCCCGTCCGACCAGCTCCGTGCGCAGGTCCTGCTGCTCCACAAGGCACACTGGGGCCACAAAGCAGAGCAAAGAGTCACCTTCTGTCATGAAAACCCACTCATCAGCTGGAGGAGGAAAATCTCCTCTGGAAGAAGCAAATTTTATGGTCAGAACCAGAATTCTGACGAAGTCCAGTTGTCCTTGCAAAAAAGCTTTTGAAGAAAGGCACCTTCCAATGTTTAACTCAGGCTTTTGGTTTGAAACTTCTCATGAGAAAAATGCAAAACCATTACATTTGATTCGAACTGAAGAGAAGCTTCGAGGCATTATCTTCCTGTCACTGACTTATCACATTCACTTTACATAATGAACCTGAATCCAAACTAAAGAGCTAAGCTAGGGAACAAAAGCATTCCAGCACCTGAATTGCAGAAGAAACCTTTCAAAGCCAGCGTTAACGCATGGTGTTAGGACCTAGACCAAATGTTGTGAGGTCCAGAATGGCCACAGTCCTCTCTCCACGCCTGAGGAGCACCATGGGCTCTGCGGTGCCTGGAGAAACTCACCATCTTCTGGCCATTTCCAACAGCTAAAGCAGCAGAGATGCGTCTCTGCGGACACCAAGGCCAAAATCCAAAGACTCACTTGAGAAAGAAACAAGATTAGTTATCACAGGGATACTGCCTTCCTCATTTCTGATACTTTTTTATTTATTACTGTAAGTGAACAGCTGAAAACAATTGATACTGATATTTTAACCCCTAATGGATAAAACTGCAAGGGAAAAAATATTAAATAACATTAAAATAGAAAAGACCTATCTTTTTTGATCTTAAGTTTGCTATGGAACATGCTGCAGCAATGCCTGCAATAACTCCTTGTGCACCAGAAGGCCCAAAGATTCCGTGCAGTGAAAACCTTTCCAAATCTCACACATCCACGTGCACAAATGCATCCCCCACTTGTGGCGTCAGGAGTCTGACTCACAGCCTTTAAGTGCAGTCAGGTCAACGTTCCAGCTCACTCGTATGTTTAGCCACTATCCCAGATGTTTTAATGTATCTATTAAATTTCCGTTTTATTAACCTTAGCTAAAATGTATAGTAATAGCACTACATCAACTAAAGTGTCCTGCTTCCATAACTTCTAGACAAAATTAAAAAAAAAAAAAAAGAACAATGCATTTGCTTATTTTCTAAGCATTAGCGTTATCTGAACTGAAAGAACCAGCAATTTGAGATCACGGCAATGCTGTGAGGACACTGAGAAACTCACAGAGTTGCCTGGTGTGAAGATCTCTGAGGCACAAGCCCGGACGTACAAAGCAGAGAACAGCACGCACCAGAAAAGCGTGCCATGAATTGAAATGGCAGTCATGTTTCTACCTTACAGCAGTTTTATCTGAAGCGAGTTCTGATACCTTGTTAACAGTGAGAACAATTCGTTATCGTATTTAGTCAAGTTCTGCATTAGTTGGAATATGCGGTTTTCCACAGCGTTACTTTTTTCAGCTAATCCTGCAAAAATCTGTTCTGCGCAAGGAAATGACACTGACTAAGGAGACTGGTATCGACACATCTTACACGGGATTCCCAAGTGCACCAACGCTCCCATTCTTTTAGGAATGCGGGAATTCAAGAGCCAGTCTGCGCCTTGATGTTTGCTGTACCTTAGACATAGCAAATGTCACATTAGGAAACAGTACGTCAGATAATATCATTTATTTTTATTACAGTGGGTTACACTTGATTGTCATAATAAACTCCTATGGCCCACATGCACAAAGCAAATGTTCATTACACTATGATCAAATCATGGAGTGATGGACATTTTCTATGCGTTAAGCTTCTGTAAAAGTCTCGCTGGCCCACAGTTTATCTAATCTTTGCTCCCTGCTGACTCTGAGAAAGATGGGCTGCTATACAGCAGGGTTATTTGCACAAGCCTGTTATTGATCAGCAGAAATGATCTGTGCAGTTTATCTCTGCTGATTTGATTTTTACTGTTCCCTATCCTCGCATAATGAGGACCTCCAGGCTAATTCTGGTAGATTTTTATCCGCTGAAGTCATCACCGTGTCCTAATTCCAAAGACTTTTTTGTCGGTTGGAGTTTAAAGGCCCAGCCCAGCAGGATGACGCTCTGCCCCACAATCCCTCCCAGCAGAACGGCTGCGGCAGGCGGACAGTCCCGCTCCCACCTCTCCCTTTGCAGAAGGACAATGCTGTTGCTTAACCCCCTTTTACCTGCACTAAAGAAACCCTTCACAGAGGGTGAAAAGTCAGAAAATGTTTGCTGCAGGTTTCCTTTGTCATTTCCCGTGCCTTGGGCTACCTGCAATCTCGGCCTCAGATTAAAAAATTCCAGTAAAGGAGTAGTAAGGAGGATGTCTGCTAATGACGTGAGGAAAGGCTCCACTTGACGAGAAAGTCAGGGGATGTATTTCTCCCCTTAATTTTTTTTTTTTTTCTGTGAAAGTATCACCTTTCGCAATCGCCAGTCTGGCTAAAATAGAATTTGGACCTGGAAACTGTTTATCAAAAGGTAGTAGGATTATACAGAATTTATACTATCAAATTATTATGATTATCCTTTGGGCATGAAATTAGCCCCCAGAATTATGAAAAATCACTCTGCTCCTGAGCCTTTTCTTTCCAGAAGAGCGTATGTGAAGGAAAAAGGAGGTTGGGTTAAAGGACAACAGAGAAAAGACAACAAGAGTTTACTGTGGACAATATTCTATCTATAAACTTGAGCACAGGCCTTGAAATGTTGCCCTTTTAAATATAACTAGCGGTATAATATCTGTAACATCTGGAATTATTTTATTTATGTATAATAATTGCTACTGTTGCTATTTAAAGAACCTCTCTGTAAATTCAGGAAATGGCATACATATGCACAGGTCCCCTAAAAAAAATTTAAAAAAAATCACTTTCTAAGTTACTGGGAACCTTTACTGCTGATTTTCCAATCCCAGAGGTAGGCTAAATTTCTGTTTCACCCAATTCCTTTGCCAACAGTCAATATTCCATTTTCCGTAAACTGTCCAGTAATTCCAGTGTGGTTTCATAACTGATTTCCAAACTGCAACAGGCACTGCAAGGAAGATTTGATTTTACTTGGAATTATCACATAAGCAAGTATGAAAACAATTATTTATTATTTTCATGTAAAGAATCTGCTTCCAAGAATAATCATGGAAAATCAGAAACTTGGTAAGTCATGTTAACTCTAGGTACCGCTTTCAGCTCTGAAGGAAACTATACGAAGCATTTAAATGCATGTGCTTGCTGGCTAAGTACTCAAAGAAAGAGTAAAAAAGACTGAAAAATGAAAATTATCAATACAAAAATAAATCACGCCCCTGTGACAAGAAAACTTGGCTGAAACATAACAGGTTAAATCAATGGAGGCCCAAACCCACCCTGTTTCTCAAAGTCATGTCTCTACTCAAGGGCGCACCCTCAAGGAGTTTCAAAACTCTCCATTAAATGAGGTCTCTGCCAAAACATTACAGACACTGCGTGGTGCTGGGGCCCCAGCCCCCCCCCGCTACCTCCCCCTCCCCCTGGAATAAACAGCCCGTCAAACACGCTCCAAAGGACGGGAAAGAGTAAAGGCCCATCCAAGTGCTTGTTCAAACTGCAAAATACATACAACTTGCCAATTATAATTATAAAGATTAAATGACTTCTCCCTCTCACATGCTGAATTTAACCCTGATTTAAAAACAAGACATGGAGAAACTCAAGCCATTATTTTTTTTTTTCTTAAAATCATTGAGAAAAAAACATTCTAATTTAACAGGCAACACAGTTTCTGTGTTCTGCTTCATGACCATCAGCAGCAATCATTCATACTCTGTGCAACGGCAAACAATTCACGACCTTCAGAGAGATGCAATAAAACCAGAATCAATAGAGAAATTGTAACCTCCGCTCCTTTCCTCACACAGGCTGACATTTATTATTCCAAACCTACAAATTCCGAGTCTTTCACTTTGAAACAGATGCCTCATGACTTCCACAAAAATCAAGCCAAGAGCCAGCAAAGCAAACCCTTGTGTGGACACTTGAGCTCCTGTTGGTGCCGGAGGATGTGCGGGCAGAGACGCGCTCCTGCGTCCCGCAGGCTCCTGCTCCAGAGGATGCCCAGCCGAACACTACAACTCTCACTGGAGGAGTTATTAAACAAAAATAAATAAATAAAAAAAGTCCTACATCTGATATCACTGTATAGCTGAACCAAAAGTACGGCTGACAAAAAAAAAACTGCTTTTTTTTTTTTAATTTAACAAGTGAATCAGAAACAGTCAGACTCAGCACTCTAATTTCCTCACTTCCTATAATTAACTGAGCTTTCAACACCTCTTCTAATTTACTGATGATTATCTTTTTATTCACCAATCTAGATTAGAACATAACTGACATTCTTTGCTACCCACTGGTTCAGATGTTCTCATCTTTCTGCCTCCAAAGATAAGAGGTAGTTGTTCTCTGGTGGATTTATTTTCTTTCCTTTCCCCCGTTGCGGACTGCCACACATGTTATGGAGAACTAGGAATCCTTCACAACCATCCAAGTTGCCTTTCTCGGACCAATGCACACTCAAGAACCAGCTCCTTGTTTGCTTTAACCTAAATCATATTTCATCTTGCAAAGGGATATATATTTTATCAACCTATCTGCTCCTCTCTCCTGCACATGGAGCTTTGATACAGCAACATACACACGTGCTCCAAAAAAATTAATTATGGTACCAGAAGCAGGAAGCGTCCAGGTAATTTCCATAGCTCTTGATGATGAGAATGTATCTTAAGAATGCAAAAAGGAGCAAGAACCTAAGAAATTAATATTAGAAATAGAAAACAAAATATTTTTAGAATTATTGGAAGGTTTTGCCTTATTTTTGACATGTAACAGATATTCTCTGATTTTCTTTTCTCTGCTTTCAAATAATGCACAGAACCTTCTTTAGCACAACCGTTTTAAGTACCAGTCCTGGGGTGACTATTGCACAGTAACCCACCAAACTGCGAGGTGTTTTCTCCTCCCACCTCATCAGTGTTTCTGCAGACATGAGCTAACACGCAACTTTCAACTCTCTGAATTGTTTTTAATCTAACAGCATAATCAATCCTAAACCAAGAAAATCTTGTCTCACGAGATCCTGGCCCAGCCTACTCCAAAACTGATCATTCCCACCTCTGCTTTTCTAGCTTCCCTTTGCTATTTTTATACTGTTTTTCTTTTAGGATGGCTTACAAATGTTGCTCCCCCATATGTTTTTGGCAACAGAAACCATCTAAGAATACGGGATGATATCCCCAGTCTTCTGTAACATAGGAGATTTTCACGTGGAGTACATTCTGAAGAACTACAACCTGCTTTGATAGGAAATTCCTGAGAACTGATAAGCAGATAGTTTTCCCAGTTTCTGAAATAATCTTCCAAGCAACCATAATCCATTTAATCAGAAATGAAGGATTAAGAGCACATATGACATCCATAGGGAACAAATATTCAATGCTTTTGTCAAGTATCAGATTTACACTCTACATCCACAGAACAACTATCATCTGGACTTCCACAGTATGAGCCTCCCCAAACTCCTTGTTCCACCCAGGAAATACATATCTGCAAACGTAATCGTGGTTCTATCTCCAATCTGATCTCAATGCACTTGCCTGACTTTGTATGAATCAGATCACTTACTGTTACTTCTCACCTTATTTAACCTATTCTGTTCTGCAGTCCATAATTACTGCATTGTTGTAACACACGTTCCCTGAAAAAATTAACATGCTTTGTAAGAATTACTGGTTATCAGGTAAGTGGGTCTATGGACCCCTTCTCTTCCCTTTCTACAGTGTTTGTCTAGTCAATCTGTCCGCAAACAGAAAATGATCTATAGCTGGTATATTGATGACCCATACACTTATTTATTTGATAGCTCACTGATCTCTGAATTCAGTTCAGCCTCTCCCTCCTAAACCTCCTTGGGAATAGCCAGGAACCAAACTTCAGGTGCTTTACGTATGCGATTTACACTCCTCATTGCCCTGCACTCTCCAACCTTCTTCACCACCACAGACAATACAACAGTTTTAATGGGTGTCATCTTTAACACCCTTTTTTTAAAGCCTTCACACCTAAGCAATATCTAAGTTGAGTAGCTATTTCTGCATAAAATCTCTGCATTGCAGCCATTACAGTTAGAATCATGGAACCCTAGAATGGTTTGGGTTGGAAGGGACCTTAAGGATCATCTCGTTCCAAGCCCCTGCCCTGGGCAGGGACACCTCCCACCAGCCCAGGTTGCTCCAAGCCCCGTCCAACCTGGCCTTGAACCCCTCCAGGGATGGGGCAGCCACAGCTTCTCTGGGCAACCTGGGCCAGGGGCTCACCGCCCTCACAGCAAACAATTTCTGCCTCACATCTCATCTCAATCTCCCCTTTTCAGTGTTTCATTACCTGGGGCTTTGCTTACCAACTTTCCCTGTGCCATCCTTACCCATCACCTTGACTGTCTACACAGTTCCTCACAAGTGCCTTTTTCTCAAAGTTACTCAGCTTCACTCTCTCTTTACAAATCTACCTCTTGTGCACTATTTAGAAGGCCAACTGCCAGCTCAGAGCAGCCTCTAAGCCAGAATTTAGCTGCCTTTCACATTTTTCAAATACGTGTTTTATACTTTCTCAGTTTCTATTCCTCACATGTGGAAATTATTTCCTGTAAACATGCAAAAGCTACCCAGTTGCCCTCTTTCAAATCCCAGTTGAAAACTGTCCTTTGGATGTTACCTGTTAAAAAAAAAAAAAAAAAAATGTTTTGCTCGTACCACTGCCTGCCAAATGGATCCATTTCATCAGTATGTTGTCAGGGGCTTCCCTGTTTTACTGACTTCATACTTAAATTGTCTCTTAAAACTGAATTGTCATATCTAGGGGACACTTTTAATCCAAAATCTGAACAAAACACTGCAGAGCAGAACATGTTCCAGAACTTCACTCCCTAGGCACTATAGTTGCACAAACACCAGTGAAATAAAAAGTGGGTGTTTGGGGTTTAGTTTTTAATCAGTTTTCTAAGCAGAAATACAAATATAACAAGAAGTTAAATGATTTTCAGTATCAGACACAGATTAACAGTATGTGCCAGAGAATTCAATTTATGGGCTTTGATATTGCTCTGCTTGTGTTTCTTCTTTCAATGGATTTATTCCTGGGACAGCTACACTGTCCCCTTTTAGGCACCTAAGAAGGGTCTAAACCAGGAGTTGGTTGGGAGCCTACTTCTCCAGTGACCCATGGGGAGCCCCGGCTACTCATTTTGGTATGGAAATTACAGGCACAGAAGTAGACGGGGTGAATTGTACTATTCCGTTGTACAACTGTGCAAAGGCAGAAATGAATAACGGCCTTGATGTGGAAACCAGAAGCCAACTCAAGTGGTATGTTCAAAAGTACTTCTCTGCGTTCACCGAGAATATTTTCAGCTTGGGGGGGAGTGGTATTTTACACTTGCAGTTCTGAGTGACAGGTTTTTTCTGCTTTAGGTAATTAGTAATACTGGTCCCTCCGATGGGTGTAAATTCCAGGAACAATAACAAAACAATGTATCTCAATTTATGACTAAAGGAAATTCTTGGCACTGTGAGCACACTGCTGTATTTACTGATTTTACAGTGTAAACACATATGTTGCAAGACAGATGGACCTTTCCCCCCCAGCTTTCAGCAATGGGTGTCTCATCAGGGAAGGGATTAAGATCTTAAAATCTTTAAACAAGGTTTCACAGTCCTTGCCATGGACAGCCATCCACAAAGGCTGGGATTATTAGACACAAAGGGGTGTGCTTTCGGGGAGCAGCCAGCCCACACGAACCAGATCATTCAGCAGTGTTTTAATTATATTACAGAAAAGGGGTTAACAATAGATTTTACTATCAACTGCAGCCAGGTGGCTTTACAAGACAAAATTTTGGCTTTTTAGTCCATGGAATGCAGTTCCTGAATTATCCATATTCTGAACAGCAGCAGGGTCTATCATTTTAAACAGGCCAGTTCTCATGTGAAACTTCTTTTGCAAAACAGCCACAATATCCAATCATTTTTGACACATCTTCTATGAAAATATAGTGGATTTTATATAAACATAAATGACGTGTCTGGGAGTAAAACAAAATGCACACCAAGGCACTTAACGGATTTGCCAGAGCATAGACTTTTTACCCTTAGTCTTTGTTTGATCAAAGGTCTGTTATAATATTTGTAGAAAGAAAGTCCATGTTATAATAATCTACTTTCTTTTTTAACTGAGGAAGATTCAGGCGGTGCAGAACGCGCTCTGACACAGCAAAGCGGCAGATACACCCATGAGACCCTTTCTGCGTTCAGCAGCTTCAGCAAAGGATCCCGATTCACAGCCCTCTCTACCTACCTCTGCCCTCTCTATTACTCTTTGCAGCATAATCACAAGTTTGCCTTTCGAAGAATTGCCAGAGCCATCATAGTTCACATTTCTTCCTAAAATTCTTTAACCAGCAAGAACATATTTCTCCATGTTTAGGTAAGGAAGGCTTGACACAAACCTCAGCATCACCGCCGTAGAGCTGTCGGGAACAGCAGCACTAGCTCTTTACCACCGGCTCCATGAGAGAATTACATTGAGATCTTTTATTTCTGGGTTTTTGTTTTATTTTGAGGTGGGTTTTTTTGCTACTAGCAGACAATATAGCTAGTTTCCAAGACAGAAGCTTTAAAATTACATATGGTAGAACCAAGAAGCCTCTGTCCTTTTATTAAGTTATGAAATTTGCCTCAAGTAGACTACAATCTTTCAAAGGCAAAAACCCCCACAAGAACAGCAAAGTAAAGCTGTGCAATGACCGAAAAGCCCATAGGCATAAAACTTTTGTCTCATATTTTAGAAATTATTAATTATTTTTCGTCTGGAAGGCTGAGTAAGGGAAGGTAGTAAGTATGGATGTGTAAATAGGTTTGAGAGAAAAGGAGAGGAGGAGGCAAGGAAGAGATAAGCATGAAGGGCAACACAAGAAATCGTTTTTTACAACTAGTAAAAACTGACAAGAGTAAGAAATTAGTTATTTCCTAAAGGAAAACAAGCTGCTATATTCAATTTAGGTTATGGGTTCAGATGAAAGCTCTTCTAACAAAATAAGACGCTGTACAAACAACACCTTAGAGCTTTCTCTGGTACACTTGCTGTCTCCATCCTACGACCTTGCACATAACAGAAACGTGTACAAGGATCCCACCGGTTGTACCGTGATGGTCTTGCACACCAGACTTCAAACTTGTTTTGAAATGCTCTCTCTAAAGGTTGGGAATCTAACAGTCTGAGACGGCTTCTTCCCCCGCCCCGTGTGCATCGTGTCTTCCTCTCTAATTTATACTGTCACTCTGATTTTGAATAGTAATTTTTTTTTCAGCTTACAACAGCCCTTGCCAGCCAAATCTTCAAGGAACCAAATCCCATTTTTTAGCACAGTAACTTGCAAAACAGCAAACATTTTGTAAAAGTTAGGTGATAAGAACTGACTGGCATTCTCATATGTTATGGATGAACACACACTCTAATGCTACTTAAAAGATTTAACGTCTGATATTCTCCTAATGAGATTAATGGGACAAAGAATTGAAAACAAGGGATGTTTACAATTACCAGTACCTGAAGAGCAGTGATGTCACATGGAAAAATAAACTTTCCACCACAGATGAATTTCCTTGACAACATAAATGTACTCATCTCTAATTTGCCTCCTTGTGCCTAAGATCATTTCAACACTGTAACCGAGAACAGAAATAAATACAACAAAGTCTAATGGTCAATTATCAGCAATTAAAAGACGAACAACATTTAAGTTATGCTAAAAATATACATGTAACCAAATAACTGCAAAAATTAAAGTATCATTAGAAACATCCCACTGCAAGTGGGCAAAAGTCTCACCACTTAAATGTGTCCCAGTTTACAAAATGACCTTTTGCCTTTGGACTGAACTACTTTTGCCTGGAAAACACCTTTAAAGTTACCTTTTTTTATTATTATCTTGCTATAATTTCAAGACAGTTGTAACACTAAGGAATGTAAGCTGGAACAATGGCTGGATCGTCATCTTTGTGAAAGGCTGGTCTCACTAAAACCAGAATTAAATTTCCATCTTCCTTCAGGAAAGCAGTATTTCATTCCTCATATTTACCACTAAAACACTGCAGAGCTCTGCCCCTTCTGACATCTTTTTTCTTGTCTCTTTTTGCTTTCCCTGTCACACTACATAGCCTGCTAATTCTTCTTCACCTGTTGCTATTTTAGGGTCTGACCCAAAGGCCGCTGAAATATAAAAAAAAATTCCCGTTCATCTCGGTGCAGAGTAACATTATTTTATCTTTATGACATACTAAAATCTCTATTGCCCATTGTAGCCATTAAATTTGCCAATTCATAGTGTCTGCATCTCTAATCTTCCTCCTTCAAATCTCCACTTTTAGTCTGTGTTATTTCCAACAGGCAAATTTTGAAAGGGATGAAATTTCAAATTCCTTAAGTGACAGGAAAGGGGGCAATAAAGTTTAAAAAAAATAGCCATTTGCCTGAATAAACATTACAAAACTCAACTGAAAAGCTGGATAAAACTGTTTCACTTATTTCTGTTTACTCAGTTGTGTTCTACAAATATGCATCTGAGCTTTACTCAAAGGTAAACTCCCACTGACTTTCTGAGAGCACGAAAATGGGCCCCCCGTCTCTAAATTGTAAGTTTATTTATTTGGTTTTTTACATTTTAAGAGCTGGATATGCAGACAGAGCCCCAACCTGTCCCAGGTGAGCACCCCAGCTTTGAGGTTGCAAAATACCTCGCCTTCTTGCCCAGCTATGCTTTGGGATCCCAGCTCCCGGGCTGGGCAGCACAGGGGCTGCAGCACATTCACCCTCCCAGCTCTGCTGCGGGAGCATCGCCCAGGGAGTTGCGTTTGAGATCTTTCAGATCTTTCAGGAGGCTGAAGACTTCAACATACCCTTCTGTGAGTGCTCTGCGAGGCTCCCGCAAAAAAAATAAGATTAACTACTTCCACTGTTCTAGAAAGAATGAGACCTTCCGCAGTCTTTAGTTATGAGTGTGCTAATGACCCCACCTGAACGGAGCCTGAGACAGGCACCAAGTTCCAGAGGAAGTTTTTTTCTCTTGTCTGCCTCTAGAAATGTCTCTAAATCTCCTGGGAGACTTCTGACAACTCCTAATATTCCACACTGATTGCACTTGAAGCCAAAGGACCCAGGTGGGACGCACTGAGTGACCTCCCCAGAGCCACACATCAGTACTTCAGAGCCTGCGATGCCTGAGCAGGAGGCGCTTAGGCCAGCACTCTTCACATCCCGGATATATTAGGGATCTGCAACGCTTCAGCATAGAGTTTTATTTCTGTTATGGCCATTGAAAGCTCAGACCTCATACTACTGAGTTAAAAAAATCCCCAAAACAACAAACAAAAACCTTATTTATTTCTGGAGCCTTGATCCATGCAGTTCTTACTCTTGAAAACCTCTTATCAGCTTCTAGAAGGTAAAATACTATGATAAGATATGCAGATCTCGTTAAGCTAATTTTTATCTAGTGCCATCTATGCTTTTAAAAGAGAATCCAGTAAAAATACTGAAGGCAAGGAATCTCTCTTACTTTCCTGTAGATTTTTTTTTTTTTTAAGTTGGAGAGGTTTGAGGTCATATTTAGAGGCTTCTCCAGGGTTTTGTTTGCACAGCAAACAGCAGTGTTTTATTCTTCGGAGGTAAGGTAGACTGCCAAAGTAAAATTTACTTTCGAACCTAGTTTTTAATAAAAATATTGAACTAGAGATACAGTGTTCGGCAAGAATGAAAAACAAAAACAAGCACACAAGAAAATGACACCTTTCCTGAAGGGACAAACTAGAAGCTAATCTCCTGAAAATACAAAAACTGCTTTCAAAAGCAGTTTTCAAACTGCTTTCAAAAAAAGGCAGTCTTTCAACTTTTTAGTACACATTTTAGCTGCTGTGTTTAAATATCTGCTTCACTGATTATATGGAAATGAAACAGCTCAAACCTTTAAATTAGTCATACTAAGCTTCTACCCGTTAGTGATGCGTCATACCACTGATATATGTCACAATTTCCTCAAATAAAAATGTTCTTTCAAAAGGCAGAAAGTTCTCAAATGCAAATATAAAATGGAAGCAGGGCTGAAAAGAAGTGCAACATTTTTAGATAGCAGCAACTGTTTTATTTTCTCCTCCTCTACTTTTTGCTCCAGCTGGGGGAGGTTGAAAGTTTTCAAGAGCTTTTCTTTAAAATTGAGAACTGCCATTCTGCCACGTCCCCTACCCTTTCCCTAAGCCAGTGCATTCGGGACCTCTGACTGCGTTAATGTTTGCTTTCCGTAATCATTATAATGAACGACCTTTATAAATAATACATTGCCTTTGTTTCCTTTTGTTCTGTGGGGACCCCTCAGTCTCCTCAAAGATCACGTATGACAGAAAAGAATCATAATTTTAAAAGATATAAAATATTTAAGCATCCGACCAATTTTTTCCATTCATGTTTTTTGTATTTAATTTAAATACTTAGTATAATGCAATTTTGTTATAAAATACTCACGCTGTACATATTAAAAAATTACTGGTTTCAAGCTCTTCTCTTTTATGTGCTTTCTGTCAACAACTAAACACATTTTGCCGCTTTTTTTATACAGCCATTTCAAGAAATGTCATTATTCTCCAGCCGTAACCCATAACTTCATTACAGTTGTCAGCCTGCTCCTTGAATATTTATCTCTAGGATTTTCTTTCACTTCAGTGGCATAGAGGGACTTGGAGGGATGAAGATGAAATACGGACTTTTTTCCACCTTGTGTTTTATATTGAGGGCTTCATTCAGGCATATATGACTAATTTAAACAGTATGGTGAATTCTAACTACACAAATAGTCCTACTGACTTGAAAGATGCTTACAATTATTTAAGCACATATTTACTTAAGTTTATGAATCATTATTTCTGCCCCAGTTAGTTGAAAAGATGCTGTGCATGTTTACATCTTCTTCGAAACATACTGATCTATATTCAAGAATTTGTCTCAAAACAAAAAACTAGGCTTGCCTATAAATGACAGCAGCGTGGATGTCCAAAGCCTCAGAACAGACAGACAGACACACGGGGCTATATTCATTGCAAGCAGGATCAGACATTATCATTCACCATCACAATAAGGACGGTAACCAGAAACACAGTAACTCATCTGAAAGCAAAAAATAAAGATGGAACTGCAATAAAATAGGTGTTCCCATGCAGGCTTCACTCTTCCACGCTCAGGTCAACAATTGCAAACTTGGCTTGAACGAAATGACTTAATGATATATTTAGTAATTGGTAACAAAACAAAAATAATTTCTAAATAAAGTTATGTGTACGTTTCTAGAGCCATCTGCTATATATAAAGGGCTGGATGTTAGAAGCATTTTCCCAGAGCAATCTCATCTGTCTTCTTGTCTGTGGAGTTAAAGAGTTTGATGACTAAAATCAAAACCTATAAATAAAGATTTTGTATAGTTTTTAAATTTATACTCGGGAGCCTTTCATATAATACAGCTTTTCTGTATTCCTTTGCTTTGTACGTTCTGCTTTCATACTCCATATGAATTCTTTCTATTCATAGAGCTTTTCTATCATCTGGTCTGAACTCCCTTCAGACAGAGGTGAGATGGGAAGACAAGTCTCTGCAGACATTCGTTACGAACCCTTCTCCTCCCTAAGGTGCTGAGGATGTATAGTCATACAGCAGGAAGATGATCTCCCATGTCCTCACGTGTGGGCTCCAGCCTGGAGCCACCCCTGTGAAGAGCTGCTGAGCAGGCACGAGCCCTGTGGTGTTCATTTTCTGTCCAAGGCACCATGTCATAGAATGATAGAATGGTTTGGGTTGGAAGGAACCTTAAAGCCCATCCAGTCCCAACCACATTCATGCAAGGAACTCCTCCGGAACGCCTGAAGAGCACAGCAATTATTGCTTCTGCAAACACCCATAACAAACATTGCCCCAGAACAATCAGATCACGAGTACCAGGAGAAGCAGGCGTCACTCCCAGCTTTCTCACTGCTTTTGAGCAATAAGCCACAGTGGGGAAAAGACCCTCCTTGCAACTTTTTCTGGATGGATACAGTGCCAGAGCAAACATCAGAACATTAGTAAAGGATAAATATCCAAAATCAGATGAGTACATATGGAAGCCACTCTTCCCCTTTTAGCTGTAATGGCTACGCTAAGATTTATGAGCCTTTAGTTTTTTTCCTGATCTAGAGAGCAACCTGCTGATGGAAGCAGCTACTTCTTGGATGCAGCCTGCTTTGTTTACAAGAACCCAGGAACACCTTTTTCCCCTCAGCACAGGAGGAATTAAACCCCAGGGCTGGTTTCTCTACTCGCCGTTCCCTTCCCAGGCCGCTTACGCTACCGAAGCATCCGGGGCCGCGGCTCCTTTCTGCTTTCCCCCACTCCTCCCTAGGGAACCCTCCAAAACACGCTGCTCTAACCAGCAATACCTGATGAACTCCTTCGCTCACAACTCTAATTAGCCCTGCCTAGACTGCCTAGCAGTGACTCTGTTGTAAACTATCTATCTAGTATATAAATTAGGGTTAGGGGGGCGCGGGGGTTTAACATAAGTAAAAGCCGGGTCCCACTAATTAACTTTCACCCGAACACTAGCATTAGAGATGATTTCAGAAAAACTAATCAAAGTTATTAATCAATAGTGTATCGATACTATTAATTATAGATAATCTATTGTATAGAATCAATGTTTAATGATTTAATGATCTTCTTTAAACTGCAAGAGGGGAGATTGAGATGAGATGTGAGGCAGAAATTGTTTGCTGTGAGGGCGGTGAGCCCCTGGCCCAGGTTGCCCAGAGAAGCTGTGGCTGCCCCATCCCTGGAGGGGTTCAAGGCCAGGTTGGACGGGGCTTGGAGCAACCTGGGCTGGTGGGAGGTGTCCCTGCCCAGGGCAGGGGTATGGACTGCATGGTCTTTAAGGTCCCTTCCAACCCAAACCATTCCATAATGTACGAAACCAGTACAGAAACATGCTCACAGGAAGTCAGAGATGTATCATCCTCACCACAATTGCAATGGTTACATTTGAAGGCTTCTGGTTTCACCACAGACACTCTCCAGGTGAGAACGTACTAGAGCAAAAATTCTAAAAGGTATTAATGAAGTAGCATTACATTCTTGGTGTAAGATATTGCCATACCTTTTGGGAAAAAAAATGAAGTTACAGGTTACAGTCCCTCATGATAGACAACAGTCTTAAATTTTACTTTTCAGACAATTATTTTAAACATAAGCATTTATTTTATGTTGGTTATTTCTATATAAACTTTTAAAATGCAGATTACTGTATCAGTAACTCTAAAGGTATCCTCTCTCAAATCAAGAACTTTGCAGTTCACAGTTAGGTTATTAACACCTACTGAAATGATATGACCCAACCGAGGGGCAGTGGGAATTTTATTTATTTATTTATTTATTCTTTGAAGGCCATATATCTTGGAACACCCCTAGAGTTAATATAAGACGTTATAAAATAAAGGAGTTTTTCCTCTCTGATTTCTCACACAGATTCAGCCTACTTCCGTAATATGTGTATGAGCTTTTCTACTGACTTCACGTTAGATCAAAGCATAAAGACAGAATTCCAACATGGGGTTTTGTTTCCTTTTTTCAAGAGCTCAATGGAAATTGCCAAAGAAAAGATGATTCGGATCACAAACACCACCCCTTTTTTTTCAAGTTCTGAAGTGAATCCATAAATAAAGAAATATGTCAGAATAAATGCACAGGACTTTTCTTTTTACTTAAAAAAGCTGTTCTAACACAGTATGTTTCCATTCTGTCCCGTCTAACTTCTGCTGTGATGGAACCTTGTGTAGAGGTCTACTATTTTTTTGGAATGGACTGTACTGTGCAAACTTCATTACCACCTACGAAGTGGCTGGTTTGTGAACTATTAAGCACTAATATATGAATATCATATTAATATAATGTTCCTATAACATACTCAAAAGAACACAACCTGCCCGTACAGAATAATCGAGATGATACAATATTTGCGTTTAAAGAAGCCAGCTCCCAAGAAAACAAACAAGAACACCCTTCCACTGTTTGGAAAGGTCAGATGTGAAACTAACAACATTGCCAGAAGTAATGCTGACACTTGCAAGAAGGACAATAATCATACTTTCTTTGCATACGGGTCACGTTTTATCTCTTTACTTAAAATACAAGACTAAAGATACCACAACAATCTCTCAAAAGCTGTTCGTGAATCCTACAGCAATGCCACTTCTCAGCAATGTACAGCAATAGTATGTTTACTGAACTTAAAAATAATTTCTGATTTTCTATATTTCAATATAATATGAAACAAGGCTGTTCAAAAGGAGCTTTTAGTATAATGGTACAGACCTATTCTAGGAAGTTCTATATCATTCAGAACTATCTAAAAACTAACCACTGCAACTAAAGGTAGTAAAAAGACAACCAGCAAAACTGAGGGCTGGATTGCAGCTTCTATTTCACCAACATTAGCCTGACCCAGAAGATCATTAAAAGAAAACCAGTTACATGTTGCAGACATTTTCTGCAAACAGCAAAACTCAACAATACTGGCACCTACTTTCAGCAGTCGGTCTCCTTGGCCCATGCCTACCTGAGTAAGACTTATCCAAGACACAGCCCCAGAGAAGCAACAACTGGAAATTTTGCACAGGAACTTCTAAGAGGGAATAGCAAGAGTGAATTTCTCAACACAAAAGTTTAAAATTTATCAATTTTATAACTCATAGAAACATAAAAAAGGAATTATCATAAAGTACTTCACTAAAAATCAATCTCGGATGTTTTGAAAACTTTCTGA
Organism: Larus michahellis; assembly: GCF_964199755.1. Classification (NCBI taxonomy): domain Eukaryota; kingdom Metazoa; phylum Chordata; class Aves; order Charadriiformes; family Laridae; genus Larus; species Larus michahellis. The sequence continues at coordinate 57,679,111 of NC_133902.1, forward strand.
TGGATTATAGTCTTAAATGATGCCCTTCCCCTGGCAGTGAAACTCTGCTGGAAAAACATTAAATGTTCTGTGCTGCAGACATGGGAATACACAGGTACCAGCAAGAAGTTGTAGCCTGAACAAATCCACTATGTCTCCTAGAAAAAAAATACAATTAAAATCTTCACCTGGGCCACCTGTCCAATAAAGTATTCAACATTGGAATCTGGATCTGATTTAACATGATCCGATATCTAGCATCAATACGGTATTCTGAAAAGATTATTACATAAAGCATTATTTAAAAAATACAAATTCTTAATTTCCAATTGCAACCAAAATCTCACAAACAACTCGGTTATGCGTTTTTGAAACAGCTTGTAAAAATGCAACGTCAAAATCACAACTGAGACTTTTCAATCAGTAAATGTTTGTATTAGGGGAGACTATTCATAACTTTTAATCTACTACCAAAAGAACAGGAAATTCAGTAGTAAACTGGGTTTAGCCAAAAAGAGAAAGTATTCCATGTGCTGATGGGATACTCCTGAGCAACTTTTCCTGAAAGCAGCTTGAAATGACTGTGTTTCAGATGTTTTGTGTTTTTTTTAATTATTATTCTTGTATGTATTGCATGTGCCAATTTGATGGGTTGTAATCGATGTATTGGTTGTATTCCAAAACATCAGAAAGCCCTTGCAGCAAAATGCTTCATATGTTCAACTCTGGTTGCTCAAGAAATAATTTCTAGCAAAACCAATGATCTGTTTGGGCTCTGAGCAACCCTGAATTTCTTGTTGCTTCTAAAATATGCCGTGATTTCTCAACTATGATAAATATGTTGAGATTAAAGCCACATGAATGTCCTGAGACCCACTCTGACATTTTTAACTTTACCCACAAAATGAACGTAGTTTTAGGGTATGATTCTCATTAACAGTGAACTCTAAAATGTCACTGAGAGCTTGCGCTGTTTTCATTTTGGCTCCCCAGGGAATCCACCAGGCTGAAGTAACAATAAAAAAAAAATACATTCAACCCTACTAAGCTAACCTAACCAAATGTCCCTGGAAACAAAAACCATAAACGTTCAATGAGATACACAGGTTAGTTCTGTTTGGCTCATCCAAAGAGGAAAGAGCTATTTGTAAAATCAGAATCAGTCATTATAGCAATTAAATGCTATTCTAGCTCTCTCCATCATTTTGCTTGTCATATATAGTAACAGACATTGCGTCTAGCCTAGCTCGCAAAACACCGGGTCAATATGTGACACTATCACAGGACTCAATTTCCAGATCAAGAACACAAAGGCTGAAGATCTCCAATCACAAGGGGACTTTGTTTTCCAGGTTATCTAATAGAAGTATGTGACCTGTATAATGTCAACTGAATCGGTACATTACAAGAAATCACGTAACTTGTTAGCAGATTTTAGAATGAAGCAGTAACAGAAGTTGGTAAATTCAAAGATCTACAAAAATACATGTGGAAGACCAAGAAAGATTTTCACACAGAAAGCTCATGTCAAACAGTGGTGTCAACTTAGAGATGTGATAAAGTTTCGGTGCTGAAATTCAATCAAACTGGTATGTAATGAAATTAAAACATTTCTGAAGTTCAGAACAAAACTGGTATTTTATTTAGTAAACACCTTTCAGCCATGTAGATATTTGGTATGCCAATAAACACTAGAATTGGCTAACAATAATGAGTAGAAATAATCTTTTACTGAGTCTGAAATAGCAAAACACCAGCAAGGATATTTTTCCTTTTTTTTTTTAAGCTCATTAGGTTATAAGGAATTTATGATTAGCTGTGGACTTTGATGTGCAAGTTACCGGTTCAGATGAAACAAAGAACATATATACACAGCTACTGACCAAATTTCTGCCAAATTTGAATGAAGGAAAAGGGCCTTCATGATGAGGTTTGTGATAATTTGCTTACAAATTGGAAGCTGGGACCTAGTGACCAAAGGGCAGGCAGCAAAGACGTTCAGGCCCCCAGCCGTCCTTCACATTCAGAAGCAGCGATGCAAAGGCACCGAGCAGCCGACCAGCACACAGAGACTACGGGCAAGACAGGGAATTTTGCCACGCTGCCCAAAGTGGAAGGTACACAGATAGTTACAAGACACGGGAAACAAGCGTCGTCCATCCTCCAGCTCACTACACCACTTACTTGCTTGTGAAACAGCCTGGCACTACAGAAAACACTTTTCATTTTGACACCAAACCCAGTAACAATGAATTCAATTTTTAATGCTTTAAAGGTTGTAGAAGTGTTTTTTATTCATCCAATTTGGTGAGTTACATTCACTCTAATTTCATAAGGAAGTTTCAAGCAGTTTTAATTAGACAAATTCTTCTTTTTAACATTTCAATACACATGCACGTTTGTATCTTTTTAATGAGTTTATAGGATTTTACGGTCTTTGAGCTTGCTTCTACTTAGGTCAATGTCAAAACTTTGTCTGAGTTCAGTGAAAGCAAATCAATCCATGCGCAAGAAAGAATCATACTTGTAAGGATCTGCTTTTTTTGCTGATTATTGGAAAAGAAACCATAGAAACAAGAAAAATTGTTCTCTTCATCATCACTCAGTACTTCATTTACAATTATTCACAAACACTTTATCAATTATCATTTTTTCTTCTTAATTGGACACTTACCATCCCCATTTTAGTGGCTGAACCAGTACTGGATCCCAATTAAGGCCACAGCCGTACTGGTGGAAAGCTGCGTTTGCTGTTTAATCACAGTTATACATGCTTTAGGCTAAAACCCTTTGTAAAACTGCTATGCCCGATTTACAGTCCAGACAAACTGTTTGAACGGGACCTAAGAGGATTCTGCTTTAATGCTCAGAAGGAATAAGGCTCTTTAATGCAGAAAAAGCCTCCTAATGGAGTCTGCATGTGAGTCTTCACTACTCCACGAGCCTGACAGAGGTACCTGGCAATCTTTAGCACTCCTGACCTGCAAATGCTAATGGCTCTGACTTTTAAATGGCTAATGCTTACGGAAATGCTGAAGTTAAACACTTTAATGGTTTATTTTTTTCTTAGTGAGTAATGCTTTCTCACCACACAAAGCGCTAGACAGCAACATTAAAATTGGAACTGTTCCTTTCAAACTTCCCAGTTTCCACAATAAGTGTTGTCTCACAAAGTTCATATTTCAAGGGAAAGGTTCAAAGACCAAGTGCTTGATCACACAAAGAAGTCTTCTGTACTGCAAGTTCACAAAATCATCCATTTTATTTAATACCTAACTATTTGGTAATTGCTCATATTCAGTCTCAAACCAGCTTGAATGATTTCAGCTTTTAATGTGCTTCATCTCATTCTGAGGCACATCAATCCAGGAGCAGATCGCAGCACCTTGAAATACTAATGCTTGTCACATACTTTAATCTCCTCTAAAATGTCTTGTTCCTCGTGTGCTTAAATCTGTTAATAGCTCTTTCTTCTCCTTAGGTTTTTACTTTTGTGGCAACTGATTCTAGTTAGCATGAGGTTTGTTTAATTTTCATTTTAGTGAAGTGCAGGAGCAAAAATCTAAAAGCCTGAATTATTACTGTATTAATAGAAAGGTAAAATTGCTTTTTCTAAAAAATGACTTTTTTCCCCAAGCATGAAACCCTCTAAAAACATGTATCTATAGTAATAAAATAAACTTTTCAGAATGTAAGAAGACACACAAGAACTTATGCGTGATCGTGTATCAGGATCACTGTGATATGCACAACTGGTATCACAGCTAAATTTCTAACATTATTGTATAGCACAAAGTCTGGCAATCACTGACACTTTGCTGTTAAAACACCTCGTACAATAATGAGATTATTCTCTTATTTCAGACTCGTTTATATTCTATTGTCTATTTAACTAGGAACGTGTACTTTCGATTGTTTTATCTCCTTGCACACATTCCTCACAACTCTGGATACCCTCCTAATTTCTCTCCCACACCAGCCCCTCTATGGGACTCACCTTCCCAGCGGCAGCGAGATCGGATGCATGCTGGAGGCTGAGGCTGCAGCGCTGTAAGATCTCATTTTTCACGGGGGCTCCGCTGAGAACTGACACATTCACTTCCATGTTGGGGCAGCTCTGTGCTCAGACTGCTGTGGGAGGGAGTCACGACCTCACATCACACCAGCCCTTTTGACAACCATCCCCTACAAATCAAACCACAGCATAACTGATTTCTGCCATTTTCCTTCCATATTCTAACAGAAGTCTAATGAAAAAGAATTGCTCAACTGAGCAAATGTGTAGGACTTGGAGTCCTCAGCACAAGAAGGACATGGAGCTGTTGGAGCAGGGCCAGAGGAGGCCACGAAGCTGCTCCGAGGGCTGGAGCCCCTCTGCTGGGAGGACAGGCTGAGAGAGCTGGGGGGGTTCAGCCTGGAGAAGAGAAGGCTCCGGGGAGACCTCAGAGCCACTTCCAGGCCCTAAAGGGGCTCCAGGAAAGCTGGGGAGGGACTCTGGAGCAGGGAGGGGAGCCACGGGACGAGGGGGAAGGGTTTTACACTGCAAGAGGGGAGATTGAGATGAGATGTGAGGCAGAAATTGTTTGCTGTGAGGGCGGTGAGCCCCTGGCCCAGGTTGCCCAGAGAAGCTGTGGCTGCCCCATCCCTGGAGGGGTTCAAGGCCAGGTTGGACAGGGCTTGGAGCAACCTGGGCTGGTGGGAGGTGTCCCTGCCCAGGGCAGGGGGTGGCACTGGGTGGGCTTTAAGGACCCTTCCGACCCGAACCATTCCATGATTCTATGGCTTTCCCCAAACCCTTTGGAGAACAGCCACACCTCCATGCAGAGCACTTTAAGGCTAAATTAATACCATCTGGACAATAGCAACAGTTCTCAAAACGATGCTCCTCTGAAAAGCTGCTGCTGTCACACATACACACTTTTTTTTTTTTTTTTTTTAAATCCTTTACTCATTGTTTATTTCAGACCCCGAGAAGAAATGGCATGAAGCCACCCAGTCTTGTTATGCAGTCCACAGTTTCAGACTCATCAACGTTCATTAAGCCCTTCAGTTATCTCCAGTATTTACATAAAGTACTGTGCTAGTCAGGATGATTACATCCCCTGGCAGGGACCTGCTGTATTATAAATAAAATAACAAAAGCTAAATAAATAAGTACATACTGTATTTCTTCTGTGGAAATATTAAGCAATCTTCCATGTTTGGGGCTTTTTTCTGCTCACCGTTATCCAGTATGTTTAATAATAATTGTCCCAAAACTTGAAGATGGGCTGTATTTCACTCTTCTTTATTTTTAAATGAATGATACTCGATGATTTGAAGTGCTTTTACGTTGCAGTTCCTACTTGAACAGTAATTTAGCAGTAATAGTACCAAGGATGGGGCAGGGTTAAAATATTTTCTTGTTTTAGTCTGTCAAAATACTCGTTGAAACTAACACACCTGATACATTAAAATATTTATGTGAAATCTGTCTGTTCAGCACTCAAGCACAGAACTGATAAGTGTAGTCAAATTCTTACTGGATGTCAATCAACTTACGAACGAATGGAACCATTCAATTCAAGAGCGATGATACAGAAGCAGACAGGCATTTACACCTCGCGATCCAGTAAACACTGCCCATTTTCAGTTCAGAATGCCGGACGATGCTGTCCCACAGCTTCTCCACAGTTCTTCACATTTTCTTTCAAAACTATGAGGCAAAGGAGATTAAAATCAATACATGAGTTGGTTATGAAATGTCACTTGGGCAGTCTAGGAATCTTGCTCCATTCATCAAAGATGATACTTAATTTCTCAAAATGTCTACTCAAAAAAGGGTAATCCGCAAAGGTGTTAGCACAGTTCAAACTTTACTCGCATTTTGTTACAATTTCCAAACAGTTTTTCAATTGGGACAGTGGGGGTTTTTTTGTTTGTTTGACCTCCATATATGACCTCTGTACTTTAGGAAGAGATCGCCAAACAATAAAGCGCCGGTCAACAGCCATCTGGATGACTAGACTGAGTTCAGGTACCACCTGAACTTCCACATTCTTCTTCCAAACCTAAAGATATTCAGTTTTGGAGCAAAAACTCTGTTTTCTCTCAACACTTTTCATATTTTGTGGGAAGGGAGGGAAGTTCAGCATTTCGTGAATGTCCGTTTCCCACACCCTAATATGCCTAGTGTCTCTCTTCTCCTCCGTTCCCCTGTTCAAGGGGCAATTCCAGGGCCTTACGAAGGAGCTGTCAGTGTCTCCCCACTGGCAGGGGATGAAACGTGCCGCTGATTCACCGCTCTGTGTGCGAGATTGCAGCAGAGCTGTCATGGAGCAACACACTGGGGACCAAATAAGTGTCAAGCATGACACTTGGCAGGGCTGCCTGCCAGGATTTGAACCTGTGGTTCCAGAGAGTCTAGATGTTAGTCTAGGAAATCCAACCTGCTGCTTAGATGATGAAACCATCCCCAATTTAAAACTTGCAGCCTTATTCCTCTGGAATGTGCCTTCAGATGAATGGAATATCCAACCATGCTGGATAAGCACATTAACTGGATGCTTTTACTAAAATGATCAGAAGTAAAATAACTCTGTTGACATTTAAATCGCCATAATCTGTCTGCAAAGCTAACACTCCATTGAGATGAAGAGAAGCATTTAGTTCTTCGGTTTCTATCCACACACAGTATGATTGCACAATACCCACTGATATTCAAGAGGTTACCTTTGCAGCCAGAGGGCAGTTAAATTAAAACGTTGAAGGAGATGCCTGGTGCATGTACATATGGTCATACGGTCAAGATAAACATGAATATGATTCTGCATATTCTATAACAATTAATGAGAAATATTGCAGCCCCAATGGACAGAACTGCAGTGGATGTCTGATCAGAAAAAACACAATCTCATACATTTGTAAAAAATTGTTAAGTGTTGGTTTATTATAAAGACCATTGAAGATTGCAATGATGAATTGTCAACAAAAAGATTTCACTCGTTTTCCCAAATACTAAATGCCTGTCTTTAAATTAATGGTGTTTAACAGCTGCAATAACTATAATTGGGTCACTACAGCTTTAATCCCACTTTCACACTTACATCTTGAATCTAAACAGCTGAAAATAAAATCAGGCATGAAGTAGCAAAACACACCTTAAATTTCTGAAGCAGCAGCACTATTCTAACACTCCAGAGGTAATTATTATCCTTAATAACACCAGATATGATTGAGGCTTTTAACAAAAGGAATGCTGCCTTGAAACCGTCTGCTAGTGCTCAGGATTTGACTGCTATGAAAAATTGTCAGCTGAGGAATAAAAGTGCAGTACTAATGATAGGTACGTGATGGGATGTGGAAACTCTCTGCCCAGAAAGGGTTGTGAAAGGTTAAATTCCTTTTAGAGGAAGGAGAAAGTTGCACAATATGCCTTAGCCAAGGCTAAAAGGAAGACCTTCTAACCAGGATATCAAAAACTACAGGTTTGAAAGAAGAGGGTTTAGATCAGAATGTATTCATGGGTAGGAATGGATTTCCTAAATATTGAACAACTAAACAGTTATTGTTTTACTAATGGTTCTTTCCACGTACCGTGTTGTTGGACACTGCAATCAATGATCAAAGTATTTCTAAATATAATCTAACCTAATATAATTTAATTTAAATTAGTCGAATGAGGCACAATTTATCAAGTAAGATGATCACGTTTTTCATATATTATCAATTCTAACATTTTCTGTTGAATAACTCCTGAAACCACACGTATATTTATTTCAGCACTGCATGAAGAGGACTACCAGTATTTGGTTTGTAGAAATCAGGGATGATAATACACACTCGAAATAACAGACCATAGTTCTTTGTGAGTTTTCCCCAATGGATTCTGTATAACTCAGAACCACACTGGTCTTCTGTTTTTAAGATATGTGGAAAACCCAAATCCCATGTTGCCTCCTGAGCCACCCCCTGCAGCTCAGATTCAAAACAGTCTTCCAACAATTACCCCGAATTATGGCACCTACAGACAGTAGATCAGGCAAGCACAGTACATCTGTAAGTAGCTGATTAGCGCAGTGACATCTCTCTCAAATGCAGGAACGTTGCCATATTCAGGTAACAGTCTCAAAAAGAAAATACACCTGACCCTGAGACATGCTGTGTAGAGGACTTTGTATTTGGAACTTCTAATGCAAGGACCAAACCCGTGATTACGATCCTGCTATTTACTTTACCAGGTATTCCTTTAAACTCTGGTTAAAAATGCAGAGTTAAAAGTTTGAACAGATCTTTGAGAAACATTTGTTTGACTGGGATACTTTCACTTGAATTTTTAAAGACACATTTTTTAGGAGAAAGATATAAGGGGAATAATAAAGAGTCTGAAAATTAGCTTTGCAGAAAACTCCGATGAAAATTATGCCCATTAGGATAAGCCTGTGCCAAGACCAACACTGGAGAGTGCTCTCAGGGGAGCAATCAGTTGCAAGGGCTGGAACTGTACAAGCTGCCCTTTCATTGCGATGGTGTTCAGATGTGTAGAACATACATGAAAAATCCAGATGGATTTATGGAAGCTGAAGGAATATTATGCTATGCTGTTATTTATTTTGCTACAATGCTTTCCTCTTTCTTGTCATACTCCTGACCAGTGCTGCTCACTGGAACGCAAGATGAAGCCATGGCTTCTAACCATTCTTGCCTTCCTCATATTTACATATTTTAAATAGTTATTCCTAAATACTACAACAGGTGCTATGAAAATTACCTTTATATTTCTCTCTGTAATATACCAAAACATAGAGAGCCTTTTCTTAAATTATAAAGGAAGTCTGTGACAAACTGGGAAGACAACAGGTATTTTCTGAATCTGTCAAGCACCAACGGCATCCAGAATTTCTCCCAAATTCACCTTTTCTATCTTAAAAAGCAATAAGAAGAAAGGAAAGCCATTTGACACACAAGATAGCTACATCAATATCAGAAAGCATGACTCATGAGAAAAAGTGATGATAAGACTGTGAGGACAGAAGAAAATTCAAAAACATGGGCCAGAACATGCAGAAATACAAAGTTGTACAAGAAGTGAAAGAAAAGGTCCAAGAGCCTAAATACTGCTGAAGGGAAGAAGTCCTCTGGCGGGCTGGGACCATCACACTAGTGAGGAAAGGCAATACTGACAGAGCTCCCCTGTCTGAATTCGTATTCTGCCTCCGTCTGCCCATTCACAGACAGGCAATATATATGGTGTATACACACCAAGTATATCCCAGGTACAGCGGTACAGGTCACAATGGCTGGTGTCATTCACCAATGGAATTGGGTAAAATTTCATCAAGCAAAAATTAAATTTTTATCTTGAAACCAAGGAAATTGCGTAACTGTTGTGCCCGACAGTTTGAACTAACGGTCAGTATGAATTCTTAGTAATTGTCCTATGCTACCTCTTTCGGCGCTCTTAGGCTCCAACTACAAATTGTGTGATTATAAAAAATGGTTTCAGAAGTTTTCAGTAAAGAGGGCTTTTTTACAACAGGAAAATGCCAGCAATCACCATGCTTTTTACACAAAGAATCAGCTCAAGTCAAGATGGATTTCAACTTTGACACAAAAAGCAGAGAAACAGATTAGCTGGCAGCTTTTTAAGCAGTTGGCAGGGAATAACTATAAATTCACTTCTCCCACTGGCTTAAAAAGAAATTTGCTATACTTATTACTGGAAAGAGACTCATACAGGAGATTGTTCCAATCAGAACATTATACAGTAGAGCAGCATTTGAATTCAGAGTTTCAAAAATATTTGTACTGAGAATTCAAAGTCACGCGAACACAACTTTATTTTCTAATTATTCCTTTGATACTTGGGATTGAGTTGTTTCAAAAGGTATGAACTTAGTTCCCCACATTTACCCAGTCTCTTCAGAAGTCTCACCTTTTTCTTTCTTACTAAAATTTTTTCCACCAAAGACAAAATATTGTCTGGTACACAGACACAGAAGTGCGATTGTCAGTTTCCCACTGCAAGACATGATGGCAAATTGTTTAATTTTAACTTCACAGATTGGAAGGTGTGTGAATACAACATCTATACCTCCAATGAAATAAACAGGAACAGAAAGAGGCGCTGAACTGCTAATCTGCCTTATACCGCCAAGGTCACGGAGGGCACCCCAGGTCAATGCATTAAGTCCTGAGTGCTCGTAATAGCTGCTCTTCCTTTAAGATGTCACTTTGCATTTGTCTAAAGAAATCAAGGAGGGAGTTAAATACGCTGTAATGTAGGTGACAGGCAGAGTACGCAATTTTTAATCAGTAAATTGGTTTACAGAAGCAAACTTTCTGTTAAATTGGCTTTCAACATTAGACAACGTTTCAAACATTAATATACTTTTAGCAAAGAAGGATTCTATTCATAAAGAACTTACCTCAATAGGACCGTCTTTTTTTTTTTTTCCTTCCCCTGAATTTAGATGTGTAGGTGATCCATGCCCTGGGCTTCGTCACAGATACGAAGTTGTAAGAAAACACTACAACTGCAGTTAAACAGTGAAGCTAAGAGCCAGACTAACACATCCCATCACATTAAGACGTCCAGGCCAGGCAGCCCAACGCTTTCTGGAATTTCCAAAAGTAGACAATGGGAGCACTTATGCTTCTTTTTCCTATGAACATTCAATATGATTTGGACAGCTAAATATCTCTTGGGCTCCTTTAAATTACAAAATTATCAGAAGGCCTCAAAATATATCTTAATAAGGTAACATTTTTGTGGTTTGGGGGTTTTTTTGGGGTGTTTTTTTTTTAATCATCATTGTTGTGCAATGTGGCAAAATGTCAGAATTCCCTGCATTTCTTTCAAAGTGTTTTCTTCATGAGAATGTACATAAGAGGTGAAAGAATGGAAAGAACTGTAGTATCTCTGGTCAGTGTACAATCTGAAGGCCTCCGTAGTGGACGTTTTGACTATAACCAGATGGCTGCAGGCTGCCAAACTATCCCCATCTTCAGCATGAATAATATTTCAGTAACTCTTGTTTTTCTCAGCAGCATTACACAGATTACTCTGTGCCCCCCTACTTTTTTCAAGTGTCTAAAACAAGGCTGCACAGTGGCTTCCAGCCTTTTATAAGTGAACCTGACGGTCATTACCTTCTGCCCGTCGTACCTCATCCCCACTTCCAGACTGCTGCCTCTTCGCTACTTCAAGCCTTTTACCCGCTTGACTACAAACATTAGAAGGGACACAATTTTACTAGTAGAAAAGTACTTAATTAAGTCATCATCTTAGTCTACTTGTATGGAAATACAGCACAGCAACGTAACGCCTTAAATAAGCGATGTACAGCTTTAAAAACACAGAATCTTTTTTATTCACTCAGACTGCAGCACGGGCATTTTATGACAGATATAACAGCCTATTAAATAATACTAGAAGATACGAAAACTTTGTGGTGTCCAGCATGCAGAGGCAGACCTACGAAGAAGTCAATGCTCTAACGTCCTAATGCCCTGTCCCTTCTGGTGTGCGCTGCAGCCCCGGGTTAGGTACAAGCAGCAGTTCTGTGGCACTTCCCAACTACCTGACCCTCTGCCCGACCAGAGCCAGAGCTCCTCCACTCTCTGCTCTTCCCTCCCACGCTCCAAGCCATGCAGAAACATCAACGGCTCTTCCTGTCCAAAAAACACACGGTGCTTGGGTTTGGCTTTGGGCGTGATTCGTTGGTTCTGCACTGCAGCTGATCACTGCTGCCTTCTTGTTATGCCTCCACTCCAGACCTCTCATTCCACCCCAAGTCCTGCTTCCCATGCTCTCTGCTGCCCCATGAACCCCTTCCATCCAGCCCCACACCTCTCCGCCACCTCCTTCTATAAGCCCCAAGGCTCCTTGAGTATTTTCAGGTCCACATCCTCAACTCTCTCTGGTTCTTCTGCTCCCACATCCCTCTCCCACTTCCCCACTCTCCATTTCCCATATTTTTCAAACTCTTTCCGTGCTTCCAGGATCTACATTGGCCAGAACTTGTCTGTGAGTTTGGCCACTTTTGAAGTAAAATTATATTCATAAACATAACTCTTTTCAAGGTCACATCAGTTCGTAGTACCCTGGCTAGTAGAACTATTCACTGTAGAAGACAAATTCTGTACAAGAACCTTGGTGATCAAATACTACTTTCATGTTGGAGAAGCCAGCCCAAGTCACAGCCTTCTGTGGAAGGCTGTAAATCATCCCACCTCAACAGCCAGTCGAGAGGGACTGAATCACTTCTCTGACTGCCCACATGTCTCCCACAGAATATACTGGGGAGAAAAGCTGATTAGCATTCCAGTTAATAGAGCCCAAAGCTATTAATAATAAATCCATTAGAAGTTTTAATTAAAACCCCGAAACTAGTCAGACAAAATTCACCCCATGTTATAAAATAAATCTATAATATCAGTAATAATTAGCAATGTATTCTGTAGGATTAAAAATAATTAAAATAATTACATTTTGAAGTATTTTTAAATAGGTAATAGACTGCTTCAAAGAAGCTAATAAAATTATATCCAGAACCTGTAGGCTACTGTCCTGGCAGGATATACTTCGGGTATAGTCTAAAATAATGAATTTACAAGTAATTAAGAAGTATCAGACACTGGATAATTATTTTTCATGATCTTGCCTTCCTTCGTGAAGAAAATAAAAATTTTAGGTCCCTTTTAGCAAACTTTGGTAGCAGTGAAACTTATTGTATTGCCCAGCACTGACAACATCCAAGAAGCAAACAGGTATTAAAGTATTGCAAGACAGCTACCAGCTGCGATTACAGTGCTATACAACAGCACACACAAGTACGAAGCGCCAAAATTCCTCTATAGGCACCAAAATGAATAGCCAGATGTCAGGGGTGATAAGAACTGGCTTTTCTAGCAATTGGCAAAACAATTGCTAATAATTTGAAGATTTTTTCTGGGGCAGCTGACATGAAAAGGGCGATGAGTAAAGAAGAGCAAAGCAGTTAAGAAGTGCAGAACAAACAGGAAAAACTATTTGTGACGCTACAAAGCTGAGGGAAATTTAGAGTGGACATAGAAGTGGGGGGGGAAAACACCCACACCCACACAATCAAAACCCCCCTATTTGCATTACATTATATAAAGACTCAATGAACTTGGTCAAAATGTGGCCCAAGAAGGCATCCTCCAAAGCACTACAGGGAAAATTACTCTGCGGTATAAATTCACTAGTTGATTAGAAGTTGAAGGGATCTTACTTGTCGGAAGATTTCTGCTTACAGGCACTACAGAACTTTTACAGATAACATGCAAAACATAAAGAACATGGGAGAAAGAGAAAGAGAATTATACAATTTCCATGAGGCCTGACAAGTTTAGGCATACAGCTTAAGATTTAAAAAAAGCAGTTCTACTATACATAATTGGCTCTTGCCCAACAATTTAGCTAAGTAAGATTTATGTAAACTCCTGCTTCTCAAGACAGATATCTAAACGGCACTCCACCCATACTGAAGCTGCCAAACTTTTTTGTTCATAAACAACCCCATTTAAAGATGTATGGAGTTTAGGGAAAGAGAAAAGGAAAGCTCCACGCTTAAAAATCCCCCAGAAGGAAATATCTTCTTGGAAAAAAATTATCAGATGCAGAGGAGTTTAAGTAGCTTATCAAAATTAAAAATGTCTGTGAAGAACAGACCAGCATTACACAGACAAACTGAGTTCCCCTACTATAAGCCTATAAGAAATTTTTATCACACTTACAAAACAACCTATAGCACAAAAACTAAAAACCCAGAAGCAATGCATTTCTTTGCCCAAAATAAAGATTAGTTTCAAAATTAAATTTGTTTTAAAAGAAATCTAAATTTCAATTAAAATTTACAGAATAACCTAATAGCACTGACAAAGCAAGCCAAACAAAAGCTGGGGTTGATTAAATTTCATACACCTGTACACTGAAGACACAAAATCTAAACTGCCCTGTACACAAAATTGATGGAACACTTCTGGTTATTCCTCTTTGAATTGTAATATGAGTTTTCAGCCTCTGTTGCTAAATTCCTCAGCTAATATTATCAATACATCCTTCACAGAAGAGACAGCTAATGCATGGGTTTGGGGTTTTTATAAGTTATTACTTTAGCTCTTAAACCATGACATAAATAGTAAATATCTTGAAAGGATATGAACGAAAATATGGGAGAATGAATTAGAAGCAGAAAGTGTTTTAGAAGAGGTGGTGATTTGGAAATCAAGAGCAGAAAAAGCAAATAACTGAGGCATCAAATTTAGTATCATAACAAAGTGAATTATGCTTAATAAAAGAAATGTCCATGTTAGATGGTAAAGTGTTTGATCATGTAGATGGGAAGTCTTCCTTTAAACATCTACTATTCCACAGCTGTAAGGGCAGAGTACAGTTCTGCAGGCTACAGTTCCCTCCCTCTCAAGTAATGAGGGAGGTGGTAAAGGGAAAAGATGCACAAGAATTCTGATGTCTACAGACCGCCAAAAAATCCACAAGTTTCCATTCTCCAAACAGGGAACTGCATCTTCCTCTTGCTCCCTTCCCTCCTAAGTCAGTTTCCAGAGGATGAGATACACGGGCAAAGCCCTCCCTCACGCATATGTGCTAGAGAGGCCATGGATGAGAGTCTATAAAACTTAGTGCTGCATCAGTTGAACTTGAAATAAAAATTCTATCGGGTGTTAAGGGATGCACAGAAACAAGGACGATCTATTACCTGAAGTTCAACCAAAGTCTTGCCCGCAGTGCCATATCACAGACTGTAAACACAAGTGCTGTACCTTGTTCGTCCATATCGCTTCATTCTTAATTCTCCTCTCAATCTATTTTTGAAGCGATCCAGCTAGATCTCCCCAAGACAAACCCAGGCCACAACTCTGGGCATAGTTCTCTTCAGCAGCTGTTGCAAGAGTCAGCGAGGAAAACACGACACCAGCACTGCACCCAAAACAGTCTATCCGTACCGTTCTAGAAGTTTTTGTGTCCCTAATCTCCCCTATACAGAAAATATAACTTGGGTGGCATGTAATTAAAGCACCATTCTGGCGCACTGCAGCAAAGACTGCATGGTTTGAGACTGTGAACTGACCCCTGTCCCCTCCTCAGAGCTGTATCTCAGGTGCCACATGCTGCCCAGGGCAGATGGAGGTGATGGGATGGGATGTGACCGCCCAGTTTTAGAGGCAGACACCCAAAGTCTTTGCACCATTCGTATCTGGGGTCAGGGACTCCTACTAAACTTTCTGGTTAAGCATTCTCGTATGTTTATCAAAATAGCTCCGTTCCCTTTCTCATTTAGATTATGTGTAAGCAGAACATTAGGTGAGATTGTCAGGTGTTACGGACTAACACGCTGACAACACGTTAGAAATACACAGCAATTATTCTTCTCATCAAAAGTACATAATGCTGTCATTTAGCTAACCAAGCATCTGAAAGACATAAGCAGCTGGCTCCTACTTACCTGTTGAAGACGCTAGTAGAGAACAGAAAGCAATTTGATAAATGGGCACCTGCCTGTTCCTGTTACTGAAGACATTTGTCTCTAAGCAGTGAGCAGACTTGGAAACCTCCTTGATACCATCTTTGCTTGATATCAAATCAACACATATGCCAAGAATTAAAATTTTCCAGTGATGAATAGAAAGTCTCACAGAAATATATCATCTTTGCTAACTTTATAGCTAAAATGCAACAATCCTTCTATACCCTGGAATGGAAACGCATGCCATGGAAGAGCTGCTAAACACCTTCAATCTCAACTGTGCTACAGAAATCCCATCCTATTGGCGTTTCCTCCATACCCACCCAATGCCAGATCCATAGGCTGCGCATCCTTCTGAAGTCCACAGGTACATACACGTAGAGTCTGAAAATACACGGTGCTAGCAAACAGAATGCAAAGAGACAGTAATTAAAAGCAAATGTAATGAACTTATGTCTAGACTATTCCACAAAGACCAGCAACAGGCTGGATTTTTAGCTCTTTTATTATGTGTCCTGGAATAAAAATTAACCAACACGAAAATGAACACTAAGAAAAAAAATCCCTTAGAAGACGTTGCAGTTTTAAGGAAGAATGATAAAAACATTTTAAAAACAAGCGAGAGAGAAGGCAAACTGACAAAGCAGGATATAAAAAAAACCTTCAGCTTAGAAAATTTGCAAAAAGTCAAAAGCACAGAAAATTAACTGAAAATGCTTTTGCAGTAGAAAAAAAATTAAATAAAAACCATTTAGCAAGGTAAGAGTGAATAGCAGCTCTATGAGTTCGCAATTGAGCCTGGCAGTAAAAATAAAAAGCTGAAGTGATACACACTTGCATACACTGAGACTCCAACCGAGGCTTTTCATTATCAGAAAGATTTAAATTAATGACAGGGAATTCATGGAAGAATAATAAAAATTGTAAGTGAACACAGACAAGTGAAAAATCATCAGAACTTTGATAAAAACTCAGACATAGACACCATAGTTTTAACACAATTATGAATAAATTGGGGGGAAATGAGTACTGCCTACGCATTTTTAAATGGTATAAATATTAGTGCTGAAATTGCTGCATTTAACTCAATGGGAGTTTTGCCATTGTCTTTATAGGGGCAACGAGTTGACTTTGAGAGAAGTAGGAAGGAAGAAATATAAGACACAAACAGAAACCAGCTTCAAGTCAGACTTGTTAAATTTGTCAAAAGTAGGGTATTTTGAACTGAAAAAGCTACTTAAAAGAAATGATGGAAGCTTCACATGTGGTACTTAAAATAGCCTGAAAAACAGCCTGGAAAACACATAGCAGGTCCTATACTGTCAACTGAATTAAACGTTGTCAGCAAATTTCTGCGGCATGCAGATTCACCAATCCTGCTGCAATAACATAAAAAGTCAATGGAGAGATTGTCCAGAGAGAAAGAAAGTTCGTATCCACCAGCACTAATTCTAATAATAATCATAGTCCCATAATAGGCTCTGTGCTTGTGTCAGTCCCTATTCTATATTCCTCTGACTCTGAGTCACCATCAGATTCTGTCTCTATATCCTCCTGCTTAACTTGGATGTAGACTGAGCTGGTATTAGACAGCAACACATGGTACAACCTGATGGAAACTCTTAAATGCTTGTTAGTTCTGCAACAGACTTCTATAAGACCTTAGTCTTTTATTAGGACACATCTACACATCACAACAAAACATGGTGCATAGGCCTTCAAGTTAATATTGACCAAACTGCTGTCACAGCTTGAGTTTGGGCCCCGAAAGCAACGCAACTTCATCTTCATAGGGCTTTGTTCAAGCTAAAATGCTCTACGAGAACCTCTTGCTACAAAGGCATGAAGGCATAGCTACCTTGCTTCCAACACTGGAGCTAGCTCAAGCACGACTCAAGTCCTTATCATACCCTACTCTTCAGAACAGATGTGCTCTAATTACTCTTCTTCAACAGAGAAACAAAATTAGAATCCGAGATGTCTGTGATGATGTTTGGTATCACTGCGCTTTCACCCTAAAATTAGCAACAAGAAAACTCATAAAATAGCAGTCCATAAGCTCTATGCAAATAATTTCCAAGTCTCCCCCTCCACCCAAAAGAGGATGTTTCGGTGTGAGTAGAAGGAAACATGCAAACTGCAGAAGCAAACTTGAGGAAGGTGGCACGTTTTAAGAAGTCTCATACACTTAAAAGAACAGAGAACAAAAGCTGTAACAATTACACTTACAAACACAGAGCTAAATTCACAAGAAGTTAAACCCTGCAGAGCTGTGTTATTGTTTTTATAGGCAAAGGTGGCCAGTGTCCTTTCTAAGATGCACAACAATGTGTGTGTCCTGTCACTACTGTCAGTGGATCAAGTCTGGACATCTCAAGGACTACAGAAAAACAGACAGTAATTGAGCTCGATGCGGGATTTTTATACTTAAAGTAGAATTACATGTACTTACATCACCTCTTCACCTGAACCAGGCTCATATTTACAATCATGGTGTGAAAGACACCCTGCCATCTGTGATTTTTATTGAAAGAAAATACCAAGCCATAAGAAGCAGCTAATACTAACTGCAGCAGCTGTGCACTGTCTCCAAAGAGAATTATGGGACATGCATTGAATGCATGGCATTGCTTTGTAAGGATTTGATTAGATACAGTTTGGGAAGAAAAAAAATGTTATCCATCAAATAAACAGTCTGCTATTTTAGAAGTTAACTTCTGTACGTACAGCCTAACACATTTTCTTTCCTGTATTTCAACTGTGGGGTAATTCCAAAAACTACTTCACTAGTTATAGAAGTAATTAACTCTGTCTATAGAATAGAGAGGGAAGCTAATTACAGATAAAAAGTATCTATAAAATAAATTAAAATTCACAAGAAAACATTACTAAAGGCAGTTGACCATTTGTTTTTAATGCTTTTAGGAGCATCTACTCTTGAAATGAAGAGCATAACAGCATCTAGCAGAAAAATTCTTTTGAAGAATACAGGTTTTAGAAGTAGAATACAGAGTGTAACTGCATTTAAGATGTTATCCTACAAGTTCTCAAGCTACTACTGACACATATGGTACAAATTCTGCTGTCTTTGAAGTCATAAGCTGCCTATAACACAGTGGAAGTATACAGAGGATTTAATTAAATTTTAGCTGTACCTACATAAAATACTAGAAAATACCGGTTACTTCTGACTTTTGTTAATTATTTATACCTTCTTACCGTGTATTAAAAGAAAATAAATAATTGTGCCAGTGGAATAAAACTCTCATCTACTGTAAGCACTGCACTTAACTCCTGCACAACTATTGCAACTGTGTATCAGGGAAAATTATGTTCCACCCCTTCCGAAGCAGTTGAAAACTCAGACCCCTTTACTTAAGAGCTGCCAGTGATAACAATCAACACATTCTGACTTTCCATCACCTACAAAACCTTTCCTGATGCAATATTTCACGCACATGTAAAACCTAATGAAGGAACACAAAATACGTGCATACATTTTCATTGCTTTCATTGAGTTCTACCATCTTCATTTTTTTCTGTTAATAAAGGGAAAAGATTATTCTGTGAGATTGATCCTGCAAGTATTAGAGAACTGTCCTGTTCTAACAGACAGATCACAACTTGTAAGAATCAAGGATGCGGAGCTTTGTTGTTTTGTTTAATCACAATATAAAAGGGAAGAATAATAGTCATTCTGATTTACATAGGCAACCATAATTTTTTGGTACGTGAGAACGTGTGACGCTTACAAATTATCTTGAATGGTAATTTTTGTTCACATGACACTTCTCTAAAATGTAAGAATAAACAAATGTGAGAAAACAACATGCAATAAACAAGTGGCCGCTCTTTTCTTACAAAGATTTTATACATCAGTGGCTTGAAATAATACGGATGCTATTTCTGTCCACTTAAAAATAACTCATAGTGCAGTATTTTCTTGTTACTATAGGGGGTGAGAGCAAAAATAGCTTTCCAAAAGAATATTTGGCATAGGAACAGTGCGCTATATTTTTTTCAATAAACCATCTCATGACACCCAGCCATTTGCAACTCAAGAACATGAAAAAATCGGCTGGAACACTCACACCAGTGAATATAACAAAATGCACCTTATGTTCCCCCAAATTCTTCATGTGCACAGAAGCACATCATAATGATGTGGGATTATAAATATTAAACATACTGCAACAAGTTGATTTATAGAAGCAAATAAAAACATCCTATCAGGCAATTACCATACTATTAAGTGTAGTGTTTACTACCATGAGGCATCCATCAGTGTAAGTAAACTTTTTCCATTAGCTCTTTATTGGGGCCTGCCAGCGTACTTCTGCATCAAGCTCTCTTCACTGAAGGATATCGTTAGATCCTCACCTGGTGCAAAATAAAAGAACTCGCACACAGTATTTCTTTTTAGCAAACTCATAGCACTGGGAGGAAAACAAACTGTCCTGGCATTCATTTATTAGTTGATGATCAATCCTGACTGACGTGCTTTTTGCCACGCTTCATTCTTACCCTCAGTACTGGATTCAGCCCAAGTATGTGTGCAAATCACTCTTGAACCCTCTGATACACCAGAAAGCTAAAAATGTTGTCTTAGGTTATCAAAATGACTCAAACTAGCTCAGTGGAGCGCAGTAAACAGCTGGTCACATGGCTACACACAGCAACCCAGGAGGTCATTCTGTAAGGACAGTGTGAGCTTAAAAAAGATCTAGAAAGAAATAGGAAACTGCACCAATAACCAAAATGCCAGTATGATCTCACCCTTCATTTTAAGAGATACTGTAGTAGCAGTAAAGAGAATATTAGGACTATTTTGGCTTCAGCTATGCACGGATGATTGGTTAGCTGTCTACAGGGAAATACTGTTCTTTAAAAATGGCCACACAGCTTTTGAAGTGAAACCGTATCATGGTAAGCAAATAACAGCACTCATTCAGGACCCAGCTTCAGACACTTGATATGATCATCTACCGACGATCTTACCTGGAACTTATGGCAGTGAAAACAGAAAGATTTCAAAAAATGTAAAAAAAGAAGCATGTTCGTAGTTCCTCAGGTTCCCCCATAAACACACACACACAATTTGTCATTTAAAAATACCATTAGCTAAAATTTTTCATCAAAATAGCGCATTCGCCAGCTACGTTTTATCATAAAAACTGTTAAGGATTTTATTTGTACCTGTGAAGTGTATCTAAAGCTGGGCTTGGTGTAGCTCAGAGGTGTGGAGCTAGGAAAGGGAATGTACAGCTCGATAACTGTATCTCTCTTGGTCTGGTCAAGGCGAATCCCAGCGTAACACTGACTCGGGTGTACTGTGACATACGCAAGTTACGCAAAGTATTTCTTGCACTTACATGCAGGGATCCACGGGATAGGGACCCTCTATCCTCCTTTCATTGCTTCTATGTCCAGGATGGATGGAGGTACAGAACTTGGGTCTCCGTCCCTCACTCAATAACTCCTTTCACACTTTGACAAAACACCCCTGAAATAGCACCGCATCAGCAAAGTATTATTTTCATTGTATCATTATCTGTTCCGAAGTACTAGCAATAACTCCAGAAAGGACTGGGCAATTCAAAATTAATAAAACGAACCATCCATAATATCAAATGTTTGATGCAAAACCTAGACTTGGGAATTGCAGCAAAGTTGATATGTCGGTTTCTCGCATTTATGTCGATACTCAAGAATGCAAGGGAAAAACACCTGCATTTTAATTATTTCATATTCCTCCTCCTACGCTAGATTTCTGTAGGGCAACAGTTTCCATTTCTCAGTTATTCATATAGATGTCTACTCACTTTGTTCCATACCTCCATTGCGACAGATAAAATACCTTACTTGTAACCTGAAAGCCCCCTTTTCTTCAAATTCGCCCTTAAATCTCACTTCTATCTATGATGCCCACAAGAAGCTGCCAACTGATAATGCTCAGAGAGCTCAGAGGACGGGGACTTTTTGGATCTACTGAGTTCATGGGATTTTTTTACTACACGAAGGAAAACTGCCAGTATCGTCATCCACTTTTGTATGAGGAAGTGTAGAAAAATAAAATATCCCAATGGATCTCAAGGAATCCTGCTTCTGGCAACCTGCACTTTATTTTTTTTTTTTGTTTAACATAGTGCCAACAGATTACAGATATTATCAATTATAGAACAGGGTCCATATGGCAAAAATTTGCCCTGTTTTGTAATTGACACCTCAGAAAATATTCATAGCTACCTGGCCATGACTGGAGTTTTTGTTGGCTACAATGGGATTTCCAAACTCTACACATTTAGGAAATCTAAATGCACATAACTGCCATACTGCCACTAACTCAATACTTTATAAAAAATGTCACAACAATAAGTACATTTTCCTTAAATCTGCAAAGCCTAGAGTCATGGGATTATGAGAGAATTTGAGGTGAAAAAAAGTTTACGTTCCCAAAGCAATTTTTTCCACAGTAAATAGCTCAGGAGACAAGAAAAATAAAACAAAAAAGATTCAAATACTTGGTCATTAACACTCAGCGCCTGGCAGGTTGGCATGCACTACACATATTGAGTGGTGCTCCTCTTCACCGATGTTTCCTGTGCCAACAGTGACAACGTTTCATGGTGGAAAAGGTACAGGACAGCCTGGTCTGCTGCGAGTCCTTGACATAATGTTATTTCTTTCCCCTTGTTTGAACTGTGAACTCTTTCTACAGACATAGTCTTTCAGACGTCTGTGATATCTAACACAAAATGAAACCCAAGATCAAAGACACTTTTGTAAAGTATTCAACAGGCAGCAGCTTCTGCAGGAGTACTTCAATTTTCCCTTTGCAGATCTTTCTTTCCCAACGAACGTGGAATAGTGATTAATTTGTAGAGTAACTACAACAGCGTATAGCGGACTCATGAAAAACGTTCTTACAGAAGGTTAACTCTATCAAAACAGAAAAAGCCACAATAAAGAGAAAAGCTTTGTTATGTGGTTATAGCAGAATTTATCTGCATTTTTTTCCTAAGTGCTACTAACAGATGTAGAGTAGTACAGTACTCTTACCTAAATCTAACGGAAGAAAAAAAAAAAAAGATGCTGTGGACTTAAATTTTCTTCCTATAAGACAGCTCTGACTTCATATTCTATTCTTAACCCTTATTTAATAATTAAAAATAATTATATTATTAAATAGTAATTCATAATAATTATGCTAATTCTCAATGATTCAAAGACATTTTCTTATTTAACTATTTGCATCCTGTATCTAGTAAGTATCAATTTTAGTGACCCTAAAAGAGACTGGTGTGACAAACACACCTGAGGGACGGGATGCCATCAAGAGGGGCCTGGGAAAGCTTGAGAAGTGGACCCATGTGAACCTCAGGAGGTTCAACAAGGTCAACTGCAGGGACCTGCACCTGGGTCGGAGCAACCCCCAGTACAAGCACAGGCTGGAGAGCAGCCCTGCCAAGAAGGGCTTGGCGGTACTGGTGGGTGAAAAGCTGGACAGTGTGTGCTGGCAGCAACCCAGTCTAGTGGGAGGTGTCCCTGCCCAGGGCAGGGGGGGTTGGACTCGATAGCCTTTAAAGGTCCCTTGCAAAAAAAAAAAAAAAAAAGCTAGACATAATTTTCAAGGAGGAGAATATTTGTTACATCAAGTGATAAGATTCAGACAAAAGCGACAGATTTTGAGTCAGAAAGCCCTTCCTCGGGTCAGGCGAAAAACTGCCACAGAAGTTTTTATATAGCTAAAAGTGTATTTTTCTGATTTATGGCATTTAAGATGAGATTTTTTAAGTTCAACAATTTGAAAGTTGACAAATTACTTACCAGGTATGACACTATATGTTGTAAAATTATAAAAGTGGAGGACTAAACTAGTATCTCACCCTGATTAATAAAGTACTGCATGTACGTCAACTACTAAGAAGAATGCACTACAGGCAAACGTAACAGTTCCTGTGCCAACATTGTGCAAGTAAAGAAAAACATGGACAGCTAGCAAAGCTAAATTCAGGTCTCCCACCTCTTAATTCAAAACGATATCACTGGAACTGTATTAATTGGGTAGACACAGCAGCGAAAAAATACTTAGCAAGGAATAGCAGAATCCACAGCAGTTCTGTTTATAGCAATGTTCCTGGACCGGCTCTTGGAATCTGTTCTCCATGGACCAACAAAACTTCCCACTTTAAGATCTCATGAGAAAGACAGTGACCATAGACCACTATTCCAACTGTAAGATGAGGAATTTTCTTCTTAATTTTAGAATAATGAAGCTTAATTTCTTGCCTAGTAGCAAAGAAAGGCCATTTTTAATCTGGCTAGTTATTTGATGCAACTCTGTCTAAAAAAACCCAGCAGGCTATTCAATTAGGATTGGCAGTAAAAGCTGTAGCGTAAGCCTAAAGATATATCAAAAACTCAGCTCAAAAGCAGGCTTTTTAATCCTGATTTATTGGATTTCTTGAGGCATAAAGCTTTGATCATTTCTTTAATATCACAAAAAATTGAGAGATCTTGTGAAATACATGTGACAGATTACGCAGGCTGTACATCAACACAGCAAACACAAGTTCAGCCACCACCTCTAACCTACAAGACTGCTTGCTGTCACAAACGGTCAGACAGAAGAAAGAAATCAGGGCATATACAAACACTATGCAAATGTTTCCACCAATCCATCATTAGCCTGAAGCATGTCGTTCTCAACAAAAGAGACACTATCAAAATCAACATAAAAATACTAAATTTTCCACAATTTTTAAAACAAACACCGACAAACTTTATACAATATTTAGGCATAATACCCTTTGAATAGTAAGCAGGGGCTCTATAGAGCTGATGAATTACTAAATTCTCAGCAAGCAACAGCAGAATTCAGCATTCATACACATATCGAGAAAGTACCCTGATAATTTCAAGTACAGCAAAACCTCAGTTTGAACTGTCACGGACTATTACACAACTGCTGCGCTCAATGCCAAAGGTGGCTGCATTTCAGCAGTGAGAGAGTGAGTCATAGTTTGCACAATCGGAAAAACTCTTGGGATGAAAAGTACTGTACAAGTCATTCATAGTATCACTAGTGTTCCAGTGCTGAAATTGGCTCCATGCATGAAAACACTCCCACTTACTGAAAAAACAAAGCATGACTGTCAAGCGTTTGGCTATACATCCTATATCTACTTACACCTGTTATCTTTGTTATTTTTGGCAACAGTGGTGGAGGAGTCCAGTTGAAGTGTAGATTTCACTATCGCTCCAGCACGCCGTTCAAACTGCTGGCAAATTCAATCAAGCGGGGTTCTCCACGCTCGGTGTCATAGACAGAGACGTGCAATACGAAAGAAAACATGAAAACTGGAGGGGTGAGCCCCTGTTATGACGCTCTGTCCCAGGACGATGTGCAACTGTAAAGGAAGTAAAAACCAGAATGAATTCTGCAGCACACCCATGCTATTTGTATTCTCTGATCTCTCCCAATTCCACTTTGGAGTCATTCCCTTTGGCTATGTTTAAAGAGGCAAAGAACAACTTAAACGGCGAATAAAAACACTGAGCTGAAGACCAAGGACTTTGAGTAGATTTTTACAATATGGACTGATATCACAATTCATTTTTTTTAACAGTTCTAATGATGCAAGCAAAGATAAATTGTTAAATGATTATGTCCCTGATGGAAAACCGTTTGGATCTGAAAAATATTCATCTAACACATTATCCTGGCTCTGTGTGTCACCAAGGCTTGTAACACCTCTGTCTCCTGCAATCAGCTGTTTAGGATCTTCCTCAACAGGAGTCTGTACCCTGAAGAGCTGTTTTCTGTGTGGTTTTAGGGTTTTTGTTTCACTTCAATAGCCACTGATGGCGACCTAAAAAAATCTATTCATGCTTTTGGCCTCCACAATCTTCTGTAGTAGCACATTCCCAAATTTAATTCTGTGCTATTTAAGAACACTTTGCATTTGTATACTGCCTATTTCTTGTATTACGAAAAATTATGAAAAGTTATGTTCTGTGCACCTTTCCCACACTATTCATGAATTCATAGCCACCCTCCATAACTCCCCATTTAGTGTTCTCTTTGCAAAGCGGAAAAATCCTAAACAATTCAGTCTCTCGTCACAAAGCAGTTGTTTCACAATTTTGATCACATCTCCTCACTGTGCATTCTCAAGTTACTGTCTAATCTTTGTCAGATCACAGTGCTGGTTTAAGTAAACCATTGTTTTGCTAGTCAGTTAAAAATCACAGTTACAGTTAAAAAACAAATCATAATCACGGTTAAAAAACACAGTTAAAAGTTCTCTCATTCATAAATATAGGGAAAAACGAGGACTCACAAGTTACTAACAGCACTGTATCACCTACATGTGGTATGTTGGTCCAAAGATCTCTCATATACAAGTTTTACACCTTGGGGCACGTAAAATGAAAAATCATACTTAATGTTGAGCAGAAAACACGTTTCCTGACCTATACAAAGATTTCAATTTTAAATTCACAGCAGTCAGCCTTGCCACAAAACTTCCCCATTAGCCCTAAGCCAGCACTGGAGCACTGTAACTGGAAGCTGATGATTTCTTTGTAGCTACCAAGTAGATTTCCTACTGCATGACAGATAGAAAGTAAAAATACTGTTCTGGCTGCCTCATAATTCTCTTCTCTAGTCCCCGCGGAGTACCCAAGTGGAGCAGAATGAAAACTCTTACCACCACCGAGGAGCAGAGAATCTAACAGTTATAAAAAGCCAGATTCTATCTATCACGCAGAGACTGCACAAGAATGATGCTGAGCATAGCTGTAACTGGAGAAAAGCAGCAGTTATATGCAGGTAAACCCTCGGCAGTATAAGGTTGTCACTCTGGGTAGATATACACTGTGGAGAAATACCAAAGAGAGCATATGGGGCAGTAAATCAGCCACTGGGCCTAAGAAGATCTCAGACAGGCAAAAAACCACAGCAAGCTGGAACAGCTGTGCCCCAGGAAACAGCAGAACGAATGGATTTACTACCTCCTGACTGCAGTGATACCAATATCTCCATAGAGAACCGCGGGGCAAACAAGGGAAACTGAAAACTATAAGTCAATGTATTTGATAAACAAGTTATAAATATCCAAAATGCTGCTTCGTTTCAGTACTTAACACTGTGTTTCGCTCAGAAAGGAAAATACAGATGACTAACGTTAACAGGATAACTCTGATATCAGACACTGAAAACTGGGTGCTATGTTTCACACAAGCTTATGTTACACAGTTCTGACCAGTTACAGCAAAGACAAAAGTATCCGCCTTTCTGTAGTTCTATTTACACTAAACAATGCAGTGCAACTCAGAGATACATCACAAACTCTGAACGAGGTCGTGTTTTCACGTGGCAAAGAGCATTGCTGCGCATAGATACCAGGGCAGGCCTTTAACGTAGTACAGCTGCTTCAGCGTAACTCAAGCCAGTTCACGAGAAACACGATAATCCTAATGCAGCTATGCTGCTTTCAGCTCTGGAGAGGACTTTCACGTTGATCTGGGAAGCTCAACTCGGCACTGCATTGCACACAATGAGCGTACCATGATAGATTCTGTGTTCTTCGTCGTTCCTGTGCTATAAAGTAGATTGGATGGTCCTTTATCGTGGAATTTGAAGGTGAGAGGTGCTGAGCCAGAACAACTTTCCACCAGAATGATTAACTGAACATGGCCAGTGCACATCCCATAACGCTCTTGGCAAATTCAGTGTGGAAATGTGCAATAAGCAGAACTGGGGTCTTAACTCAGACCAACTGTACAAACCCATAGCCTCTAATGAGACATAGTTTGGACTCAGCCGACTGGGTTAAAAGATCACTGTCCCTGGCTGGAGGCATCTACATTATCATCTTTATTCTCCCTAAAGGAGGTTGCCATCCTTTCCGATCACTTACATGACACAGGCAAATAGTCTCTGATCCACCCGTACCAAAAAGACTCCATCTACCATATAGTAAGTACACCGTATGTTAATAGTTCCATTTAACCTCAGCCATTGGATTAAGAAACTACTATACGTGCAGTTTTGTCAGCAGCTTTGCTCGCTTCTGGCATAAATGGAAGGATGAAGACATGTGGAAGTACCTTTTAATAAGTCTCAGTTGCAGTTTGAATAGTACACCTGGCCACAGCAGTACATTTTTGCTGCTTTCACAAAAGTAAAAGAAAATTAAGTACAGCTTGATTTATAATTTATCCACCTGAATTCATTACTGTATTCTATTTTTCTGTACGCTGTACGATAGGTATTTCATTCTAGGCATCACCTTGTTACCCTGAACATTTGGTGAAGACATCTGATTAGGTTTTAATTGATTCTTCCAGACTTTTTGACAAAGGCCTGGCCTACAGAATAATTATCATATTGAGACTTGTTGGTATGCGGTGAGAATATTTATACTATTTTATTTCTGTAGGAGGAAATAAAGTTAACAGATTAATTTTAGCTTTTAAAAACATACATGAAAGCCCTAAAACATGGAGAAGGGAACAAGAGAGGTAAATATCAAAACCCATAATGATCTAAAGCTGCTTACTACAAAAATAGACAAAATATTATTCGGTATATTTCAAAAAGCTGCAATTAACTATGAGATTTTCAGTTGTTAATGACATTGGGTTACTGTGTCACTATGAATAACCCAAGGCCCAAACTGTCATTTTTATTTTTTTTTGCTAAGTTAGAACTTCTTTTCATTCCAAAGATTTTTCCTGAAAAACTACTGAGAGAGAAAAGATTTCTTACAGTTGGAAAAATATAAAATGATATTTTTAAACCATGACACGAAAGACTCAAAAGACCCTGAAACAAACAGTTCAAACTAATAAACTGAACTAAATTTTGAAAACGCACATAGGGATTTATTCCAGATTGGCACATACATTACAGGAAATTAAGATTTATTTATAATAGTGAAATTGATACGACAAGCATTCCTTCTGAAAAAATAAGCTATAGGGGGAAAAAAGAAAATTATTACTAAGAACTAAGTTTACTAACAGATGAGCATTTTGTGGCACATAAAAAGAAAATTGCATCTCCCATGCATTTTGTTCCCAGAATTGTTTATTAACAACACACAAAGAAACTCAAGTTAGAAAGGAATGCTATCTTCTCTGCCACCATCTGCAGTGGGAAACCATCCACCAAAAAATATTCCCCTGAAAAATATCTAACTAGTATTGGATATCATTCTCAGAAAATTCCAAGTCCTGCTGAACACCATCAAACGCTCTCGTTTTCATTAGCTGAATTAGTAACGCTACACAAATCCTTCGACTGGCCCATGACAAGTCAAACCCAAATCAGACCTAAAGGCTTCAAGAGCCTTTACCATCCCATTAAATGCCTGATGGCCTGTGTGAAAGAAAAGGCAGGTGTCCTAACAAAAACCGGTACCGCAACTGGCTGATGACCGGTCTCAGAAAGGAGCCAGAAACTGAACTGAGGTGAACATTACAATTGTCTCACCTCTACAATTCAAGGCAGGAATACACTCACCACTTTATAGATTTTTCCCATTTCAAAGATGCTTTCTGTTAGGAGGTATAGCTACACAGTAAAGTCCTTGATATTCGACAGATCATCTATGGTTGATAAGGCTTGGGATGGGCTCAAACGAGGTTTTATCAGTAACCTGAGAAGCGTGCCGTGGAACTACGGAAGAACAAGAACAGATAGTAATAGTGATGGCATTAATGTTAATGTCGTTTTAGAATAAAAGCACTTAGTTTTACCCTCAAAAGAATAAACTGCCACCTATTTTGTTAATCCACATCACAAAGGACATACTGTTCCTTTATTAAGTATTATCCTAATATTTAAGGCAAAAAATATTATTTCGTCTATTTAACATTCTCTAACAGAGACCAAGTTTCAGTCACACTGGAACCAATCTCATGAAGGATGTTTGACGAGTGTAACTACATTTAGACAAAAAAATTAATTATTTCCATATTTATCAAAAACAATATTAAGGATTTAACGAGTCTCCAAGATCGTGTGTAGAGTCAGTTAAACATTAAAATTGATCATAAAGTGTTTTGAAAAATTTTATTCATTTGCAGTTATAATTGGGAAAAGGGATTCCAATGCATCAGCTTAAATACATTTCAAATACTTCTCCAGCCCAGCCATGAGAAAAATGTTTTAATGCACCTAAAAGACTGTAAGTATTAAGATATGGCCAAAAAAACCCCAAATTCAATTCATCACTGAATTTTTCCTCCACTGTTCTATTAACCTATTTTTAGCAGAAAACACAGTTGAAAATAAATAAGTCAAATATAAGAAATGATCCTCCATGTATATTTCATTTGGTCTGTAACGAGTGTTTTTGAATGCTTAACTGAATGTTCATAATAAGGTACCATGTAATTAGACTTCTGAATTTCAAGTTGATTTTTCAATATTTATGTGAATCACATGACATTATCTTTTATATCAGGTGCTAACTATCAAAAATGACTGAGAGAGATTAGCAACACAGCAGGGTTTCTTGTTGCTGTGTCTTTTGAATTCAGGTGAGGCTGGATCCTTAAATGTTATCAAAGCACTCCCAGTTTACTTTGAAATCTAAGCAACCTAAAAATAAGCTAAAAGAATTTCTGTAAGAAGAGAAGTGTAGAGTAAACTTATTTCAAAACAGAAACTTCATAGCAGAACAAATAGTCTCTTAGGCAGGAGATGATGGATATGAAAAAGGACAATCTGCCATTAGAAAAGCTTTATTTTATAATAAACTATGTATCTTTTTAAAAATACGTAAAAATATCTTTTTTCTTATTTAAAAGAAACAGGAATTAAAGATAATCCGTTCTGCCAATGATAACCTATTTTAAACTTAATTCTATTTACTTCCTGTATATGCTACCATTGTTTACTTAGTGGCTTACAAAGATGCATAACAAAAAAATAGCATTCTAATATTAAATTAGTAACTGTTCAGTACATGCACTGCATTTGCTTTTCCTCAAATTACCACTGACTTTTAACAAGATCCAGTTGTACTACTGGATTTATTACAGGAAAGATTGTGGGAACTCTGAGGTCCCAAGAGCCTTCCAAAATGATGGGAGAGGAGGAAAAAGCAGAGTTCTGTGTCACCATGTACCAGAACGGGCTGGGTGCAGGAGAGGAAGTACTTTGTGCTTCTAAAGGATGCATTCTCCTCCATGCCTCTTCGTTCGATGGGAGATGGAGATGACCACATCTGGGGCACCAGCCTATTAATATCACGAGCTGTTTTCTCATTTCTTAGGGTGAAGATTATTGCTATGCTTTGCCAGTTAGTGATAGTAGTCCCTTCCTAAATAATACCACAGAGGCAGATGAAGAAAGGAGAAGCAGCATTAATAAAAGTGTTTGAGATGAAGTGAGTAGAATTAGCACAAAATAGTCCAAAATAGAAAAGCAGTAGACCACAAGATGAGACTTGTTTCAATATCTATAAGTAGCACAATGTGTAGGAGCGTATAAAGTGTGGCTACATTTCAAATATAAAAATATTACCATGAGGCTTCTCCCTCCCACTCTATTATACTCTCCAAGAGAAAAGAGAGTAGGTAGACAATGAAATTCTTAGTTCACTGCCAAGAATTCCAGTGCAAACAAATTATCAAGAGAATCAGATAAGAATAATGATGTGATATTGATAGAGAAAGCAGAAGCTCGGTATAAATTAAAGTTTAAAATAAACTGTAGGAGTGACAGAAGGGAAAGGTAAAAAGGCAGGCAGGGAAAAAGATCTGTATTTTGATAGAGAAAAGGGTACGTACATCCTGTACATACTACTGGTAACACAGCATGAACAAACAGATCTCACATTGTAGGCAGTCTCCTCCTTAGATAACAAGAGCATCAGCAGTGCAAGACACTGCTTATGTAAAAAAGCAGTATGTTCAGCAGAAAATAGTTCCTAATTGCCAAAGTTAGTCACTTGGAAAATCACCCGCAGTAGACTGCACTAAAGAATGAAGAGCAAATGGGTTTATTCTACTGTTTTAAAGTTTGAGATTTTTAGTAGCTCAGTCCATTTTGCTTAGCGGGTGGGAATATTACCATAGTCTCCTGAATTGCAACACACAAGTAAAGGTATTTTTACCCTGCCTGGCTTACTTTCCAAGGTTATGTAGTCTGAAGTGATCAGGTATGAAATCAGAATTCTCCTTCACAGGCCTTCTTGAACAGTCTCAGTGATCATTTCAATTGACCTAGTTTTCCTCCTTCTAGATACTCATGCTTCATGGTATCTTACTCTGATGTATTTGATACAATTCTGTGGGGAATTCCCAGAAAGATACATCCCCACTCAAGGACACAGATTCACTTAGTCTGTTGTAAACGGACATATCAAGAGATGTTGATCATTCCAACAAAGACACAGATAAAAAAACAGTATATGGAAATCTGAAAAATTATAAAGTATGATAAGATGATTTTTTTGGTTGCAAGTCAAATTTAATCAGTTCAATGAATTGGCAACAGTATTGTACATAATCACAGAATCGGCATTAAATGAAAATTGTATCAGAAAACCCAAGGGAATTCAAACAAATGATTGCTGAAAGGTGGAGTAACTTTAAGAAAATGAAAAAATTAAGGGAAAATAGGATGCTTTACCAACATATGGTAACACCTAAAAACTTCCAAAATAGAAACACTATAATAACAGGCAAAAGACCTCACAGGCAGCCAGTCATGCAGCCGTCACCAAGGCAGTCAAATGCCAATTCAGCTGATTGACTAGAGAACAGACCATACTGATGCTTGGTTTTAAGAAGGAACAAATCACACCTAGTCACGAACATCTATATTGAACTTGCTCCAACCTACCATAAAGATGCTCTAAGATGAAAAGTCAAGGACTTAAAAAAATACCACCCAAACTCCTGAAGATATGAACAGAACTGATTAAAACTTTTTTCTTCCCCACACAAAAGAAAATTCTGCCCATAGAAATGATGTGCTTTCCAGCTCTACAACTTTCTTATTATATGGAGAAAACTAAAATTGCAGTCTAGCTCTGTCCTTCGTTCTTAACCAAGATAAAAGATGAGAACTGAATTTAAGCCATTAACATGGATACTTTTGAATGTTGTCTTAAAACAAAAAAAAGGGCAAGTTAAAAAAAAAAGTATTGCTTTGTATATAGTAATGAATCTCATCTAACCCAAGGAAAAAAAAGCCATTCTAAATGGAGGAAAAAAATATTTTAAAATGCTGATGACTCTTTCACATTTCACACCCCATAACACAAAAAAGCATACTCTGTAGAAATTAGTAACTCACAGAAGCAAAGTTTCTGTTACTTAAAGAAGACATTAACTAGATTTTATAAAGCCGGGAAGGTCTGTGCCACCATTTATTTCCCTGTGTTTTATTTTATACATATTTTATTGCGTATGAGGGGCAGTATATGCTCTGAGATGCAATGATAAGGTGCATACATGCACACAAGTTGAAGTGTCCTACAGAGTTAAGGATTTCAACAAAAAGAAGTCTTAGAAAGTGAATTGTCCAGCTCTGCAGCCTTTCTAAAGGTTGAAAATACATACAGCACCCTTCACACTTCTTCCTCTTTGCAAGCCTCTAGTGCTTATACATTTAAACAAGTTGGGTTGTATTACTAGCTGGGCTGATTGAAAGCTAGATTTTTTTATCTTCAATGGCCAATAGATCCATGATACTGGACCAGGACACTGCTTCTTAGGCCCCAACTTAATATAACAATATTCACAAAAGTATACATTTTTAAATCATCTGGATTGCTACCATTGCAAACTCACGCTTACGTTTATTGTACCATATCCTCACAGACATTCATCTGTCTCATTTGCAACTTCTCATTAATACGAAGTATTGTAAGATACCTCCAAATAAATCCCGAAGAAAGTATTTGTTGATACTTTTATCAAAAGTGTATTGATTTTCCCTGTCTACATGAACTACAAAAGGAGTGAACATAGTCACCATTCTCCACCACAGCATAAGTTAATTGTAGAGTGGCTGAATCTTTACCGCAATCACAGCTATAAATAAAACCTTCCTGAAAATACTAAATAAATATGCTCTGATTTTCTGTGCACATGTTTGTGTTCCATATACAACAATAGACAAAAAAAAAGACAAAGAGAATGATGTTGAAGCATTTTACAGTTTTTGGTTCTCCTATACTAATTTGACACAACTTGAAATCTAATGATTTAATAGGTACAATGGGGGGGAACTACACAGAGAAACATTAACCCTCTTATTTATTTTGATAAGCAGGTCTACTGGGGTCTTTATGGGAAACTCTTGAATAAAGGATGCGTGCACTGGGTAGGTCACAGTTTGGCTTCTGAATTCGTACAGAGGAATCTTATTTTATAAACCCTCCTACAGATATTCAACAAAACTTGAAATTAAGGGAATAGTAGAGGTACAAATCAGTCACAGATTATTTTCTTTAAAGAAGTAAGAACTGTAAGATCAGAAAACGTTACTCAGCATCAGGGCAAGTGCAAATCCAAAGACCTTTGAAGTAAAGACTCATGTCCACAGAGCTGGTGGGTGAAGAACTCGGCTAATGGTGAGAAGTCCTCAGATGTGCCAGTAACAATATAGTTACCATGGTTTTCTACGAGCCAGTTCATGGAAAGAACATATTGAAAAGCACCTTATTTATAGAAAGTATGTCATTATTGTATCAACAGAATTTCTTGGAGCTGTCAAGTCCTGTTCCGTTGCAATATGTTCACCCTACAAGTACCACTGGACTGGGGACCTACATTAGAGCTGATGGAGTTCCACTTGTCTGTCTTGGACCATGCTTGGGTCTAGTTTTATCTGAAGTATTCAGCAATTGCATTTACTCATATAATGCAATTAAATCCAAATAACCTGGTACAGTCAAATGGCCACAGAAGGTAAAGATTTTATGTTAGCTGTTTCTCAAAAAAAAAAAAAAAAGACAAAAAGGTCTGAATCACCTGTCTCAGCAGTCAACCATATCAATAAAGTTTGACATAAATGTACTGGAACTCACGGAAACTAATGCTATAAACAGTTTTACGAAGAAGAGCTATAGAGTTGCATAATGTGAGTGTTACATGTATTTGGAAAAATAAAGTGGTTTCTTAGCACTTAAAGTATTACTACACTTTTAAAAATAAAAAATGTAACATACTACCAATGTTTTACACCTATATGCTACTTAAATGCAGAAGTTATTATACAGTTAGAGAGTAGTATTGTAAGTAGCACAGTACTACAAGACTTTTGACTCTTTCTGTTTAATGACACCAGAAATAGGAATTGTTTTTCAGAAGTGTCCATATTACATTAAAGGATGTTTAGGCCACATTTTTAAGCATTGCGTTTATTACATAATTTGTTTTGAAGGAGTTATACTTTTCTGATTCTTTAAGCTCTTTTAACTCCGTCATCTCATTTGCACAGCTGGAGATCTTTAAACCCACTCTCTTCATAGTTAAAAACAACGTAACAAGATTAGGCTGAGAGCCAACAAAATCAACTGTGTGCCAACCAGTCTTCTGAATTCTAATTAGAACATCATTTGTATTAACCTCCATTTTTCTAACATAAGGACAATACTATTATTTCTATGATTACATCAGTGAAGTAATTATCTATTCCAGGAATATATTGCAAGATAGAAACAATAAAATGTCATTCTAATAGGGCAACTTGTAGAAAGTTAATAATAGGTAATTACTCCATTTATGCTACATATTAATCTAAAAATGTTTAATAGAAGTGTAATAAGGAGATAGCCACTCATAGTCAAGAGGAATCTGATAAACAAGAGTACATACGAGAGTATTTATGTTCTCATCTACTGAAAAATCTTTCCAGCCAGGCAAGGAGTTACTATGCTTTCTATTCACCTTTTCTAAATAGCTTTACCATCTATATCGTAACTTACCCTAAAGACAGAGTAGCTTTTTCAGTTAGCTTTGAAAAATATTTTATTTTCAGCCTCTGAGTTAAGAATGCTCTTTTTTGTTCATTGCTCTTTTTTTATTCCATTGTTAGTACGAATAAGATTACCTAGTTTACACAAGCTTATTATATGTGCATATTAACACATGATCACAACTATTCTATATATAAAACTAATATGTATAGTCTCCTATTATTTTTGTTTAAAGAAGACATTAAATATATCTCATTGACAAAATTTAAACAATTTCATTAAACACACACACGTAGATTGGAAATGCAGTCTAGAAGTGGAATTAAGAGCTTGTTAGAGATATGATGTATATAAATCCTCTAAATCCCAAAAATCTAGTTAGCCACCGCCTAAACACATCCAATGCTTAAAAATGCTTTCCTTTCATTAGATCAATTATATACTTCTGTTCCAAACGCTGGTAATGCTGCTCTCTCCTGTCACTTTGTATGTCATTCCATAAAATATTCTTTTTCTAATATTTCATGATCAATCTAGGTGTCAGACACCTGCTGTACTCTAACCTGTCTCCCTTTCACAGGGAAGATCTCCAGAGGCCCCTCTGAACTCAATCATTTTGCACAATTTTGCACCCTAGCATGTGCCTCTCCAAATTCCTCCTACATTTTCACTATTGTACTTTTGGGGTTAATCTCATAAACTGCATTGAGACCACTTACCCAATATGTTTGTGATGCATTTGGCTTGTAACAGACCAATTTGGCATTTAGTCAAATTTTCGGGTATTTCATTTTACCATGTGATCCGTAACACTGAGACATTAAGTAAAGCATTTTTAGTACAAGGTAAATTTTGTAAAAGGATATCATTTGCTGAGTTTATCTCTTCAAAATCCAAAGGCCCCTAGAATACCAGCCAAAACACTTTTTCATATAAAAGAATAAATTTTAAAACCAAAGCATAGATTTTAATGCAAAAATTGCAATACCTTAATGAACTTACAAGAAAATACCATGACTTAAGTGACAGATACTATTATCACTTTTTCGCATTTAAGAGAGCTTGAAAAGCATGCACTGAAATAAATACTAAAAATACACTTACAGCAATAATTTACCTAACTACAACCAGTGAAAATAAAGTAACATACATATTTTAAACAGAAAATTACCTAAATATGTGTATTATCAATGGAACCTATGGCACTCTTTGTGCAAAATAAACCTAACACAAACTCAACAAAAACTGGGGCTGTATGGAATGCATGTGTTTATCGTACTACATTTACCACAGTAGATTCATATATTAACATGGATCTCAAAGTGTGAAAACACTTATGGTGCATGTTTTAGCAGTTATTTTTCAATGAAGATGCTATTTTTGCATCTATATAAAGACAGACAAAAAAAGTGAAATTGTAAA
This sequence comes from Larus michahellis, assembly GCF_964199755.1. Lineage (NCBI taxonomy): Eukaryota > Metazoa > Chordata > Aves > Charadriiformes > Laridae > Larus > Larus michahellis. The sequence continues at coordinate 57,715,952 of NC_133902.1, forward strand.
AACCCTTTTAGATCCACTATCTTAGAAGAAATCAGCTAAACTTCTAACAAGACAGGTCAAAACTTTCAAGAGATTATTAATTGTGCCTCAAATCGTAGGTGTACAGTTTGAATTGTATTTCCACGTAGCAGTGATCAATACTGCCTGAAAAAAAATTAAGTTCTTCATAGGACATGTTAAGTTGAGCACCAAAATTATTTAGGATCTATAAGAACTTAAGTACGTATCTTCTTTGCAGACACAGCAGTTAAAACTATTTTGTGCAAGGAAAGACACTTCCTGTAAAGATTCATGAAAATATCTTTGAGTATTAAACAAACTCATTTCTTTACCATATAATTTATTATATAACAAACTGATTTATATAATAATAATTGCGCTATGCAATTGTTTAGAAAAATTGTTTAGAAAAGTATAAGGACATAATACCTGAAAAACTAAAATACAAAAATTGGTTTCAAAATCTCAATGTCTGATCTGCCAATAAAACTATAACATATTTAATGATTTTGATCTAGGATATTGAAAACATTCCTTATTTATTTTCAAGGTAACATCACTTCATAGAATAAACATAGAATATCAGCTCTACCCAGAAGCAGGATGAACAGAAGCAATGAGAGCAAAAGAATGACATATTTTTACTCTAAAAAAAAAAAAAAAGAAATTTACAGTTGGCAAAGTAAGATTGTAATTCAGTTGCTTTATTCTAATACCATGAAAGACATAATTAGCAAATATCATTACAGAATTACCACTTTATGTTTAAGGATTGGTAGGGCTTCTATTACCTTATATTCAACATTAAAGTCCTATACTTTAAAAAGTGACTTTTCTGTCTTTGGAAGTGAGTACTGCAAGGCAAGGGATCCTGTAATAAATATGCCGAGACAGGTATTGATATTATTCTCTCCAAGCACTGGTCCTCACACACTTCAGTGCGAAATAAGAAGTCACAGAGTCAGGAGCAGCCACTTGCAGCACTACCAGCAAGTCAAAGCAACTTCCCTACTTCCAATGGGCCTCAGCAATTTTGCCTGTTCTTGCTAAATGCCCGTCTCTTACATTTACACACAGCATGAGAGGTCAAGAAGCAACAGCTACCTCTGATACATCTAAATCTCTCAGAGACTAGTTTGGGAAAAGATCTAGTAGAAAATTCAAGTTTCTTCATCTTGTTCCTATTTTTTGCAGAAGATTTTATTTCCTCAGGAATTGTTCACAGGAGTTAGCAGAACAAAGACACTGGAAAGACACGATGGGGAAAGAAAGAAGGTTAAGGAAAAGAAACGTTAGGAAAACGAAGACTGCAAGTTGCAAGCTTAGTAAGACCAAAAGAAGAGGCTGCAAGGAAGAAAAGTGGGAGGATGCCACAGCAGACAAACCAACCCTGTTCTACAGATTGCTGTGGGGAGCCTCCTAGATTCTCTCAGCCAAGTGGTAAATGCATACAGGAACTTGTTGCTTAAGGCTTAATCAAGCTCAGCTGTAAGAAAAACTTTTTCAATTATTTGTAAAGCCTTTCAGAATTTGTAATGCTTTGGTTGGTGTTTTACAAGTCACCTGGCTCAATTTCATTTAAGTTAATTTCTATTTTTGAATAAAGACAACCAAATGACTGGAACTTCCACTTGATTCTCCCAAAAAGTATATTGCTTCTGCAGTTTATTTTAACACTGAGCAGAGCAGTCTCACATTTTAATGCATTCAGAGCTAGGTAAAGTTCCTTCCACAAGAAAATATGATTGATTGTTACAATGACAGTAATTGCATTTTAGTAAAAGTAACCATTATGGTAATTTTCCTCTAGAAAGAGACATTTAACTAGCTTAAGTAACTTGTTACTTTTCAACACATTAACTTTGACAAATTTAACATTACAAACGTACAGAGTTCACAGACACAACAACGTGCATCGCTTAGGCAGTGTGCACACTTTTTTCATTCTATATATCAAGTAGTGTTTCCAAATAGTATACGCTAAAAAAAATGTGCATATATAACACAGCATTAATTAAACTGTTAAGAGCAGATACAGTACATCTATTGCCAAGTCTCCTGTTTAAAAATTCTGACTTCAAAGTAGCAAATGTCAGATCATTATGAGATATTAATTCCTAAGCACCTACAAAGATAAAATGCCAACTCTGAGAAAACCATAATAAAAGATCCCGGTAAAGCAAAGCAGATCAACAGTAACCCATGACACACCACCAAGAGAAGTAGGCGGGTGAATGACAGACACAGAAAACCATTCATAGGACAAAAAAACCGTACAGAACCCTATAGCTATAGATCAGATCACAATACAGGGGGGAGAGAGAGAGCAATTTCTGTGATAGACTACCTGCTACATCACAGTAAATATTGTAAGTTACTAAAAAAATACTAGCATTCAATTTCATGTATTGCTTCCAAGCTCCACTTCACTACGAGTTAGAAACTAACGACTAAGAACTCTGTAGCACTGCAGGTATGAAAGAGGTGCATTATTTTTTCCAATGACCTATTTATAAACATTCTGTACAGCTTAGGTTGTAGTAACTTCTTATTAAAAGTCTAGTTTCTGATAATTAAGAACTACAACATAAAATAATTTAAGCATCTGGGTTTTGTTTCATACTACTTCACATGAGTTAAAATAAAAAAAATCCGCCTTCACTTTACAGTTGCTTAAGATAATAATCATTCCTTATGGTTTAAAAGGCTTCTAAACTGGAGCTGGTTCAATTTCCATACTACTGAGCATTTTTACACTAGAAAAGAACTGAAATTAGTCTTCCCTTAAATGGAAATATTAAAAATTTCAATAAATCAGATCTAAAATTCTCAATTCAACTTTCCTACCTTCTCTGAAGAAACAGCTTTTGTATGTCTGGCTCCTTCTACCTCCTATACCCTCTTTGAAATGCATATAATGTTTACAGCGCAGAATTGTGTGTTTGCAACTTGAGTTTTCATCTATGATGTTGCAAGAAGAAGTAAATACTTAGCCTTTCCAATAATTTTTCCTCAGCCCAGTACCCTGTTGGAAAACTAATCTGCTCCTCTAGTTTTTCACATTAGTTAACTCAACATAAGAAGGCGCTTTTAGTTGTTGTTGTCGTCGTCCCCCCCCTCCCCAGTCAAAGGAGTACTATTATAGAAGAGGCTCTGCTTCCCTGCTCGCAGTATCTTGGCTGGCAGGTCCAGACTAACAGGTTCTGTCCCACGTATCAGCAGCAGTGGTACACACTCCTCCCTTCTGAAAATTGCTGACCTTTCAGGTATGTTAATTCAGCTATATTCTATATTTTAAGAGGATTTTTTTTAAATTGATTTAGATCAAGAAGTTTCAGTTTAAACTGTGATTTAAGTATTTAGCTGGAATGATCAGTAGTTTTACCCTTCTCTTATTTAAAGATCCCAGTTATACTTTTAAGATAAAATAACACAGATGCTACAAGGAGAGACTAGAGAAAATTGCAGAGAAGAGGGCTAAGAAATAAAAAGTTAGAATATTAATCTGTATTATCTCAAAGTCTGCTGAACTGCTTTTTCAGCAGCAGCCTTCCAGATAACTTTAGAGAAAACCTTAATTTTTCTTTTTTTCCTTTTTTTTTTAATTTTTAAGAAATTACACCTGCAAAATGGTCAATGATTTTTTTTTGGCCTTTATAATTGAAAGCAACTATTAGGTTGCAAACTCTCAGTGAAAGAAAAGCCCAAACTCTTGAAAAATCAGAATGACCTGGAAAGTCACACAGTTCAAGAAATCCTTCTTTCAAATATTTTTCAAGATTAAAATCTTTCTGCTACTGTTCATCTTCTACTACATTATAATGAAAAGACATGTAAGAAAATTTCAAAAAATAGCTTCATGATTCAAAGATAAAGTGAAATTAGAAATCAATCAGTGACTGGGAAGAGAAACCTTCCAGTGGAGCTCCGCTGAGCAAGGGGACACCTTTCACAACTCCTGCAGACTGCCATGCAGCATCACAGGCTCTTTCCATCCTCCGCTTCAAGCATCTGAGGTCAGAAACAAGCAGCAGCTGTGGTGCAGGCTCGCAATGTATTAGATAAAAGTGCCAAGCAGGCAAATACAAATTGGGACTTATATGAATAACTCTTGCACATAATGCATTAAATTTGGCAGGCTTATAGTGGAAAGATGGGAAAAAAATAACATAACTAGTATTTGCATTGTACTAAGAGATTACTTAAATTAAAGAGAATTTATCTCAAAAAAAGGCACTTAATTTTTTTTTTAACTAGCTGCAATTGTGTAAGAAATTCCAAGAAACACAGAAGTATGCATAAGTACTACACAGGACCTGTAAAACTAATGAAAAGAGTTGATGCAACTAACCATGATCCACAATTTTATTCTGATGTCCAACAATGTAATAAACGAGACGTGAATGCATTTTCTAGTATGTAATTTGGGATGAGTGAAACTCTGTAATTCTTTCTAATCCAAACATAAAACACTTACGAAACACATAAATTATCTTAGTGCATTTTTGAGAAAAGGAATGAGCTACTTAAACTGTCAGATTGTAATACTGACAAGCACAATTCATCTAAGTCCAGTATTTTTCTCCAACTGTTTTGTTGCATAAATACTAAATGTAACTACCTAATATAGAAAATATCTGTTGTGAGAGGTTGTTAGAAGGTAGAAAATTATTTTAGTGGGTGTGGAAACATATTTTGGTTAGACCCAGTTCGGAACACAGAAAATACAACTTGAAGTTCTTTCTATAAAGATGGATAAAGGCAGGCAGATGATGATAAACACAGAATTAGTCCAAGGCCACACCCTGGGTTCTATCCAAGGTGTGTCTTGGGAGTCAGGGCGTAAAAAGATGGCCATTAAAACCTCCTGTAGAACGTCTGGCTGCTTAGCAAGGAGGCACAATTTAAACTGCAATTCCATAAGTCCTTTAAACCAGCCCTTCCATCAAAAAAGTGGTTCCTGGTTTTCTTCACACATTTCTTGTGGTCTTAACACCAGGAAGGTGAAGACCTTCAAGCCAGCGTAAGTATTGGTGAGGCTAGGAATGAAGTGAGTTCAGAAACTAGTTTAAAGCTAATGCTTGGTTTTGGTTTGTTTGCTGGGCTAGTTTTAACCCAAATCAGTTCCCCAATCAATTAAGTGTGCAGCTGCGAGAACATTTGTGCAGGGCAGGGCAGCATCTCTTGGCTTATGGTGGCTTAAAGTGTTTGTGGAAGTACAGCTTGAGTGTAACTAAAGATCTGCTATAGTCTAACACTGCTAATAATCCACAAATGCCATTCCAGAACACAGGAATAGTTAAAGCATATAAATGGCCTTGCATGTGCTTTGCATAGGGGCCTAACAAAGGAGAGCTTAGAAACCGCTGTAACAGCTTGAAAAATAGGTAAATTTTGAGGTAACTCTATGTTCCAACAGCAAGGACAAAAATCTGATTCCCAACTCACTTGCATCACAGTATGACTGATGATAACATGAAAAATGTATTTACCAGACCTCTCACAATGCTGCTTCTATGAGAAAGCTGACACACTTAGTGCATTCTTCCCATCTCTCTAAGCCTAACCTGTCCTGCCATCATTTGATCCTCTTCAAACCTGTCTGTATTCTGCAACTTTCCTTCTCTACAATAAGGCCGCTTTTAAGCCTTTCAGTTTCTGCTTAAGATTTCCAGTTCCAAAGGTAACAGAACATCAAACTGAAAGCCTACTGCATCAGTATATCCTACACTGTCTAGCCTGTTTGAACAGTTTATCTTCATTGCTATATTGACATAGCAATTCCACCAACAGTATTAGCTATTCCAAGTATTAGAAGCTATCTATCAGAACTAGCATAAAAAATTACTTCATGCTGACTGACTTGCCACCAGTTTTACATAATATTTTCATTTTTATTTACCTATTTTTAAGAAATTTTTGATTAAAAGGTTGTAATTACATTCCAGTTAAATAAAAAAATAAAATCTTCACCAAAGACCCCCACGTCTTTATCTGGTACAAATCTTAAGCAGAATTTAAGCAAAGCAATGATGTAGAAGAATAATCACCTGTTAACATATCTACACAGACATTCATTATATATTGTGAGTATTCCACTAAGTTTTTCTCAGGTGTGAACCAGCTTATAGGGCTGAAAGATAACAACATGCCGTTATTTGAAAATGATAGTTAAAAAAAAGGTTCTTTCAATATTTTAGAGATAGTTTGCTAAATATTTGACAATAAGTCTTCACTACAGTCTAGAAAGCAAATCTGGTGCATGAGAACCGCTTTTCTTCAACTATCATATATAACTGATATTAGGCTGCTAGAAGATGTAGTGTAAAGTTGTCTTCTTCCTACGAAGACCCACAAGTAAAGCAGTTACTTATACAATTCCTAAATATAGCTGGATAATTTCCATGATGAAATTATGAGAAAGCACAGGAAATGATCAATTGCCAGCACACTATATACTATACACTGAGTTGAAAAATGCTGCACAGTTGCGTGAAGTTACTGCAGTTCAGTTACATTAACTTCATTAAACCTGCTTCAGAAACTATGATTAACTGAATGCTTCCATATTATTTAGTTGGAAAATGAGAGGGAGAGAGTCTGTTCTTACATTCTAATTTGGTTTCTCCCATCACTGCTACAAGAGCCAACATGGTTCTATGAAATTCTTCCATGCTAGCTACATCCAACCACATCTTAGCCCTTCCCTCCAATAGCACAGCTCTTTGCATGAGTCAGTGAATTGCCTGATATTTTAATGACAATAAAACTTGTAAACCAATATAGATTGGGACTATTAGTTGTTACAGAACGTTAAAAGAAAAACACAAACCAAACAAGAAAAAACCTGCCTCTTTCCCTTCACTTGCCTTAGCCAGTGCCTGAAAACTTCCCCATTAACATCCACTAAGCAAGAAGTGACATCTGAGCTTTCTCAAATTTGAAGCACTCAGCATGACCAGAACATTCAAACTTTGAGCATGCTTAATACAAAAAGTAAAACTTGGTAGTGCCATGCACAATTCCAGGAGAAAAAACCCTGATCTTTCAACCCAACTTGCAGCCAAGCAACTGTTCCAGTGGAATAAGCCTTCAAAACCATGGGAATCTGTCTCCTGAGAGCTGTTTAAGCTTCCTTAATGCTCTTAATCCACCTTGACATTGAAATGCTAGACACACTGGCACCCACCTTCTGACTTCCAAATAGCTGGTCAAGTGTCAGAGTTTCTTTTCTCTCAGTGCAGCTCCTGACAGTCTTCAGGACATGGGCTAACGGAAGTTTTCCACAACCGTGCCTGGGGCCTTCAAGAAACACCTTACTGGAAGTGAAAACCTCTCTGGAAAAGAAAGATATTATTTAGGAAATGGAACAGAAAGAGGGACCTCTGAACTACACTGCCAGCTCTACTGGCTATGCCATTAGTTAGTTCATCAGTAATCATGGTAAAAAGAGGAATGATGGTCTTCTGGCTGAGGCAGTCCCTGCTTCTGTATGAATCCTAGGCCAAAAAGGCCCCACTTTCACACTCTTAGAAACTTCACTGTCATGCCAAGAAACGTATAACAACTACTAAATCAACAATATACTCGTTATCAGAAGTGACTAATAGTTTCAAAACGGTGGTGTTCAAATGGAATCATTCAAATGTTTTGGGGCAAATGTGTCAAAAAACATCTAGTGTCCATGTATGTGCACTTCAGCTTGCCTACCTCTCCATAAAAAAAATAATACTTTCCTCTCTGCAGTTTTATGAAAGTTAATTACTCGATGTTCCTAAAACAGGGTACATGCACTATGAATCAGTAAAAAACAACCTTAGAAATACACTTTCATTGCCTGAAGAATTTGAAGGCAAAAAACTGAGCCTTTTCATTAGAAAGGTTGACTGCTATGTACAGAACTTTCTAGTTAAATGGAAAAAAAGTGTTTATTCATTTAAAAATAGCCTGAACTGAAAAAACTTCTCAATATGGGGGGTAAATGGAATTTTGTTATCTCAGACATTAAAATATTATTTGTTCAATGTCTGCATTGTATTTATTATCAAAGAATTTGTAGATGAATCTATCCCACAACTATTCAGCAGTAAAAGCTGGAGAAGGATTTCGCTTCCCTGGCCAATGACTAAGCATATGTAACTGCAGACTGGGATCTTCTGCTGGTTGCAGAAGCAAGATAATAGGTTTTAATTTACAGAACTTCCAATGGCCTTGGATTGGCTCACCCCACCCGTCTTGCCAAAGGCACAATCACCAGAAAGAAATGTGACAGTTGAATTCTCTTCTTTATTAAAAAAAAAAAAGAAAAAGTGGACAGCTAGTAGGTGTTCCTTAAGAGAATTCTGGGACTATAAACTTGCTCCATCCTTCTTTAGATCTGAAATAGGTCAAATCTGGGAATCTTCCATACTCTTTACAAGGAAACCTGTAATGTGCCAGATTCCCAGGAATTATAGCACTTGGGGAGAGGTACGCTTTTTGTAACAGTGAACAGGAACAAAGGGGTGTCTGCAGGCTGAACTTCTGTTGGCAGGATTATTTTAATGCTACTTAAATTCTGTGCAGAAACTATGAAATCCCTAAATCACTGATTACAGGCTGAAAACAAAACACATTAACTTAGACCAATTCATATCCATTAGGCAACACTGTCCCAGAGTCACACTTCTGACTTCCTCAGGATTCCCGCTACGTTTCTTTGTAACTACCTTTAATAAAAAGCAGTGCTTTTTACTCAGTGGATCAAAGAAGTGAGACACTATCACGGGCCTGAGGAAGATGCAGTTTAAGATGAAGCACTGAGAGGCAACAGCAGCTCTCACCTTTAATTTTGTCATATCTCATTGCTCAGGCACTGATGTAATAGATTTTCCTGCTACCCATCATTTAGAAATATTTCACTGTGCTGCAAAAAATACAATCCACAACAAATAAAACAGAAACTATGGGAGCTCCCCTTCCCTCTGTAATTTTACTCTATATCTGTATTTATTAGATGTAACTGTTTCTCTTTCACAATGGGAATTCTAACCGTCACTATTTGCTACTTGAGTCAAGTATTCAGATAACAACGGGAGCTTCAGAGGCTACGTTTCTTTCAACGAAGTGCATCTCAAATCCTATTACAACCATTTTCCTGTGCAGGAAGGTTTTATTAGCCTATAACTGCTGCCTCCTGAAGCAGGACAACTTCTTCTGACACATAATATATTTGTAAGGGTTAATTCTACATTCTTCAGTTATTAGCCACAATAAAACACAAAATCATTAGTAGCTTGTTCATTACCATGGATTTTTCACATTTATTTTCTAAAATTCCAAATTACCAATTTTTAAAACTAGTGTCTGCAGATTTTTTTCATACATACTTGACTCCCCGTTGCCATCTTTTTCTGATAGTAACATTTTGGAGCCTCAACTTCTCAGCGTTTTAGCAAAACCAGTAACTAATATTCAAGGTCCAGTATCCTCCAATCCCCCTGAATCTTCAAAAAGTGCACCTCCCATTATTGTTCTTTATTAATACCATGAAGCACCCATTAAGCTATCTGTTGAACGAGAAACTGGTACTCATTCATCTTCCCCAGCATGCATCTTGTCTGACATGAATCAAATAATACTCCCAGGAATGTCATACGTGGGTTTTAAATTACTGAAGTGTGACAACAGGACCTCTCTGATGGACAGACTCAGAAACGACCGTAAACATGTAGTCTCACCCAAGATCTCTCACTTCTCCTCCTCTTCCTCCAGGCAGGTAACTTCCATTCAGATCTGCAAACCTTTGATTCACTTCTCAAAGCGTTTCTTCATCTAACTATCACTACTCATGTCTGCTAGAAAACTCTAAAATTCACTAATAGATAATTCAAGTTTCCTATATTTCCTGAAAACCTGGCCTATGACCATTCGGCTACTTGTAAGCTGGCTGGCTCATCTGGTCATTACTAATTGCAATTAACACAATGGAATTCACTAACCTATCGAGACCTTCTAATTTCCTGTTCCAAGAGAGCCTTCCAAACGCCATATTTTTAAGGTTTCCAGCTCAATCTTTGGAACTTTTTTTCTTTTTAATATAAGTTGGTTGACTATTAACAAGCTATAAACTTTCCTGCTACAAAAGAACTCACATTTTAAGATTCAGGGTTGAAAAGAAAACTCAAAGGACAAGCACCGTTTTCAGTTCTTTTAAAAAACACTATGCATGCATGCAGTTTGCTGCTAAACCTTGAATCCAAACTGCACATCACATCTCTGATAACTAGCCCACTCTCTTAAAATTCTCCACCCCCACCCCTGGGGACACTTTTCTATGTGTTTCATTTTGATTCAATGAGCAAAACACATCTAATTTTCTCTAGAACTTAAGTTGTATACCTGGCACTAGTACTAGGCATTTCACCATTGTTTCTGATACCAAGAAATAGATTAAGACTTTGGGTACACTTTTGGTAAAATGCCTTTGGCTTATGAAAAATATTTATGCATTATATTTACTTGCAGCATTGCCTGTGACAGTGTATTTGACTTTCTTGTTCTCCTCTAATACTGCTAAACAAAAATAATACATATTTATTATTAAACTCTGAATTTAAACCATGTATCACAGCTTGGAAAACTCTCCTGTTCCCACTCTTCAGTCATTACAGAAAGCTTCTAATATATTTTGAATGACATCATAAGTAATTACATATTCAAGTACTTTTCTTGTTTCAAAAGAACCAAAAGTCATATTAACAAAATAATTCTAAAGAGCGCACAATTTAATACTCTAAATATCTGACAATCTCTCTGTGTTTGGCCACTTTGCCCTCCTATTTCTTGTTTTCATAGCATTAGGGTTTTAAGAATTCATCTTGGACTTTTCATGGCACTTCAAAAAAAGGATTGTATAGTTTAAGTGAGAACTATAGTGCAGTATTTAGAAAATTTAGTTTTACCATGAAGTATTAATGAAATCATACATGATAAATGCCACAGTAATAAAAAACCGTGACACAACAAACTGCCTCTAAGAGACAAAGTAGTGTCTGAAAGCAACAGGAAGCACTAGTCGGATGATCTTTTCTGACAAGACAGTGCAAATCCTAGAAAGAAACATCACTCTGTCTTCCAAGAAAATAGGTTAGATATTTTTGAATCTCTGCACAAGTACTTTAAGGAAACAAAAGTCTGTACAGCAGATCAAAAAAGAAACATAACCACTGGTATAGAACTAGCATTTAATGAAAGTGACTTGATGGAGATTGTACTTGTGTTAATTTCTGTAAATTTGTGTATCTATGTGTTTGTTTTCAAACTTGAAGCAGGGAAACATTCTTCTTAGTGTGGGTCTACAGGCTCCATCTGATTACATTAAAAAGGAATTTGTCACACAAACTCACTATAGAAATAGCTTTACATAACACAATACAGGCCAAATCCTATTAATCTGTAGTTATTAGTACTGCTCACATGAATAAAATGAGCACACTTTAGCCAAACACCAAAATACCTGAATCCAAAACAGGGCTGTGATTTCAGCATGTATTTTGCTTTGTCTTTGTGGGTATCATCTGGATTCAACAACTGCATATGGAATTTTTAAGTTTGATTACAAGCATAAAAGGAGAAAACATTGATGGACGTATATACTGACCCAATCCAAAAGCACACCAGAGTCAAGTTTTTTATTTCATTTCAGTTCATCAACATTTAAAAGGTTGATTAATTCTACATTTTCTCTTGCTTTATAGCTGTGTTATCCATATAACTGTAAAGTATCTCAATAGTTTTGGAACAGAGTAAAAAATGCAAATTAATGAATAATTTGTAGTAAATTCATTGATCTCTCCAGTGCACTAAAATTGAAAGTCTATATTAAAACTCTTTTAAAATATTCCAAATTTCACATAAGTGATGCATACTCTTATGAAATTAAAGATAACTTTAATGCACTTATTTTCCCAGTTTTTTAAAAAAATTAGTTTCTCCTCCAGTATTTGCACTTTTCCAACAGCATGGAAAGCTAAGCTGGCTGGTAAAGAGGAGATCCCTGAGAGAGACTAATTTCTTGCTGGTTTGGTCATTTTTGTTTTGGGTATGTAAGGTCAGTGTCTGAACAGTTGTTCTCTCTTCCTTCAGAGTTTTACACAAGAATTACTTAGAACACGAGAGAAGATTAATGAGATAATGACAAGGGTTATATCTGTTGATGTCACTCCTGATATTATAAACACCATGTTTCCCACTCTACATTTTAAAAATGCTTGTACAGACACTATGAATGAGTCTTGCACAATAGATTCTTACCTACAATGCTGTTTCTGCGTAAACAGTATTGATTCAGTGGTAAGTGTAGAAATAGCAAAGGCACAGCTGAAATCCTCTATTCCTAGCAGTGCTCTGAAGAGAAAAACGAGACATTGCTGGTTTTTAATTCTTCTCATTATTCCCTAGAAGGAAAGTTATATTTGTGCTGCCTCTAGGCAAAGTACCATCCCACATGAACAAAAGAATGAAACTAAGATCGCATCCATTTCATCTTGCTGCTGCTGCTCCGGCACAGAAGCTCTCTGCAGATGCCTAAGTCCCTGATACTGTATCTTCAGTGCTCATATGTCACAGTAAATGATTCATTAAAAATGCATGGACAGATTGATCTTAGAAGAGGGAAAAAAAGATCTGGAGTTTAAGGTGAAAGGAAAAGAGAAATGAAAAGCAGAAAGGTAGAAAAGAGAAACACCCCCAAAATTCACATGAGAAAGGCACACAAGAAGACATTTAAAAATAAAAAGGAGACAGCAACTGTGTTGACATTTATTATGTCTACTTGGGATAAAACTTATCCTTTTACTAGCAATGCAAGCAACAGCCTAAAGAAAGCCAAAAGCCCTTAAAGCATTTTGCATCAAGTACCTCACAAAAACGAGAGGCAATTTCTGCTAAGGTCTGTACATTATTTGCACCAAACTATCTAACTTAGTTTTTAAAAATGTAATTAAATGGGAGCAAATCTCTAATGCAGCTATAGCTCTATTGATATTGTGCTTACAATGACATAACTGAACCAATATTAAGGGGCTGCATCCATGCAACAAAACTGAGGTTTAGTGTTTCCATACCTTTCCTTATTTCTTTTGAAACACTACATTAGGTAGCTCTACAAAGGATGCAGGGTTTATCTGCAGCACCAGTGGGGTTGAAAACAGACTGACTCCTATAATAACACCATGCTTCTGGAGTGGTATGAAAGTCTGAGCAGGCTCCCTGACCCTAGTTACCACTAGTCATCCTAATTCATATACCATTTGCCCTGGTCCCATTAGGCCTCAAAACTGGGAAGGAAAAGACAGAAAGACATGCTTCATTTGTAATTCCTGTAGTCCTGATAAAAACACGATTGCCAAGACTAACCCTATACTGTTACTGTTTTTGTAATATTTCCTGTATGGCCACAAGGCTTTACTCTGCTCAAGGGATCCTGCAAGCAAAAAAACCACCCATGCTTAAGAATAAAAAGCTACTTGAGTAAGAGACACCTCTTTACTATGACGTTCACGAAAATGGTGTTATATAGATAACATATTTATTCTACTTTTATTAAGAATAATGAGTAAAATACAAATATGGATGATAATTTACATTCTGTCAGTAAAAAAAAAAAAGCCAAATACCTACAATGGGAAGTGTATCTATATATATATTCACACACACTTGTACAATAGCAATATTTTTAGCTATAATTTCCTACTCATGTGGCAACATGACGAGCATTTTGAAGAAGCTGAGCCAAGTGAAAATACAACCTGCAGAACAGGTCACGTTTAAATATTCTGCTATTGAAGAATATTAAAAACTACAGATTAAGTAGGAGTGTTGTAATACTTACATTAATTAATGCTTGTAAATCATTCTGAAATACTTGGATAAAAGATGGTATAAAAAGTGTTGCCACATGTCTTGATGCTTCTAGATGTGCACAATCCCATACATTTTGTTTTGCTTCTTGGATATTTCAAATCATCAAAAATATCGTCAGTGGATGAATTTTGTGTTGGTAAATGTTTGAACACAACATAGAAACACCAAGGATGCCCAAATCCTGATTAAGAACTCTAGCAGACACCTCAATATAAACAGACTGAAATAGCTATGTTTCTTCATGTCTGAATCCAAGCGCTCACCAGCTCTAGTTACTGAACACCTCTGTTGATCAGTGAATTAGCACAGCTCAGAGAGCTTGGCAACGTTACTCAGCCTTGACTTGGCTGTATATTCACATACATGAAATATCTTATCCATAATATTCCTTCCAACCTAGTCCCACCTAAGTATTCACACCACCAAAAAACTTAGACCATGCCATCAAGCAGCCTGAAGAGGAAGTTATCTGGAATCACTCAATACACATCTATGGTTAGTAAACAACATAACCAGTTTTCAGGAACTTGGTACTTCTTGCCTATGCAAACACAGCCCTTTATAAAAATACAGAAATTAAAGGCCAGCATTAATGCTCTCCCACATTGATCTCTAGACCTAAGAGACAGGTCTTCCTTTTCATTCAGAGACAGGTAACCTATTTTATGGCATCCATTAAAAAAAAAAGCATAGGGAGCCTTACCAAATGCATGAAGGAGCAGAACTGCTGTCCTTAAGGGGGATAACATAGTACAACTGTTTTATGTAGAAAAACACAAAGTACCACCAACACACACATCTTCCCCAAAAGGTGGGAACACTAGAAACTATTCATCCTTCCTTCTTTCTCCCTCCCCTGTTGCAAACAAAGCACATGTGCTGCTTTATACCCCCGTTCTGTAGCACAGACGGTTTGTTCTGCTCTCGCACAGCGCATAAAACAATGTAGTGTTGTCCCCTTCTCAGGAACTTCTAAGGGCTATCTCACTGCAAATAAATACTGCAAGCTGCTGGCCTGCAGCAGCCAAAGGACAAACAATGATAGGAAACAGAAGTTTGTTGTGATTTGGAGGAAGGCTAAGCGAGCTGCCAGAGGCAGGAAGCGTGGCCACCATGCGAGCAGAGCACTCTGTTCTTCAGGGCGACCAGCACAAACCTAATTAACTGCACGTGATACACTGTGTAGGTACAACCACCTATTAACATACTACCTTGGTGTGGCAGCGTCTGAAAGCAAAGGCTATAAAACACTCTCTGGATGTTGTGGCGGCAGCAGCCACTGCCCTGAGGAGCACACCTGCAGTGGGGACCACCACAAGCCCCATCTCCCACCAGGGAGAGGTACTAACCCTACCGACTCCCCTGAGGAAGCAGCAGCGCCATCCCAAGGCCGGGGGGCCGAGATAGAGGCCTCACCACGGCTTTTAGGGTAGTTTCTTTCCCCTTACAGCCCTTTGTCACCTGAAGAGGGCCGCGGTCAGCTCCCCCAACACCAAGCACAAGCCCCACGAAGGTGAATTAATAATACCAGGGTAGGAGGGGAATGAGGGGGACCGGGCGGCGCCAACTCTCCTCCCCTGGCGCCAGCAAGGCCGGACGCAGCCAGCAGGTGCCGACGGGCGCCGCAGCCCGTTCCTCACACCTGCCGGCCGGCCGGGCAGGACGGCTTCGGCAGGGCGGGGACCCCCCCGCCGCCTTACCGAGGGCGAGGAGGCGACGCAACCCAGCCCCCACCGACCTTCGCCCAGCGGGGCGGAGCAGGACGGAGGGGAGAGACGCGGAGTCGCGCGTGTGCGCGCCCCCTATGAGGCGGCGCGCGCGGGCAGGTAGGGGCGGAGCCTGCTGAGGGAGGGTGGGGCGGGGCGGGGCCAGGCGGCGCGGCGCCGGGTCGTGAGTGGGCAGCGCGGCTGTCAATCCGGGGCGGCGCGCGGCCGCCGCGCTGGTGGGGAAGGAGGGGAGGGTGGGGGAGGGGGAGGCGGAGAGGAAACAAAAACAATCGCCCGGGCGCCGCCATCTTGGGTCCGTTCTCCACGCCACACAAGTGAATGGGTAGATATGAGATTACCACAGGGGAGCAGCAGAAGCAGCAGGGTACGGAGGGCTGTTCCGAGCTGCCGGCTGGACTCGGGAGACGCTAGAGAGGGCTCTGGCCGCCGCCGCCGCCCTGAGAAAACCCCTGGGCTCGGCCTTTTCTCCTCGCCAACCCCTAAACTGCACTCCTGGAGGGACAAAGTTGGTCTCAGCCGCCCTGCCTCCGCCGCCCGGGAGACGAGAGAGTTGCGTTCGGCAGCGGCTTCCTCGGAGCCGGGAGTGAGCCGGGGTCAGAGTTAGGGGAGAAGGGGACGAGGGGATCGCTCCCCCCGCCGCCCTCTAGCCGGGGCCGGCCCGGTGCGCCGTGTGGGAGGCACGGGGAGGCGGCAGCAGGAGCCCGGCAGGCTTTTCCTTTCCACCCCTGCTATTGCTTATTCCTTTCTCCTAAAAGGAAAAAGAAAAAAAAAAGAAAAAAGAACTGGATTGGGGAGGGGGGTGTGTGGTGTGGACTGTCTGGGGTCTCCGTTTGAGCAGCGGGAGGTGCGGCGGGGAGGAGATGTGTCGGTGAGGAGTTAGAGCGGAGCAGGAGAGGCGCCAGCCGGCGTGAGGGGAGGGAGGAGGCGACCTGCCGCCGGCCCGGCCACCGCCGCATCCTCCCCGCGGCCCCCTCGCCTCCCCGGGAGCCCAGTCCTCCGAGAAGCACCGGCAGTCGAGGAAGGAAGAAGGATTTGCCACAAAGAATATATCACCCTCCTCCCCAGCGGCTGGATACTGCATTTTTTTTTTAATATATTTTTTTTCCAGTCGCTCTTCTCTGTTTAAATACCAAATATAGCCTCTTGGGGGGGAGGGGATGGAAATCTCTTAGAAGAATTTGAAATCTTGCTGGGATTCGGGAGTGCTGGTGTTGGACGGACAGGGGAGAGGAGGGGAGATGTGCGGCTCTTCCTGACTGGCGGCAGGACTCGAGATTTGCTACTTTTCAGGAAGCCCGAAGGTTTGTTTGTTAACCAAACTGTTGTTTCTCCCCTTTTCCTCGTCGGGGCTGCGCTAAATCCCTCAGCATTATTAAAGAAAACCGAAGCGTTGCCCACGTGTAGCTTGGTGGCTTGCTTTTTTAAAGGTAGCTTTTCATCAAGAAACTGACAAAACTCCCTCCCTTCACCCGGAGGCATTTGAGGGTTGAAACTGAAATGGAGCTACTTTTCTCCCAAACACTACATGTTGTATAAGGGGAGCCAGGACGAAAACGTCGTGTTGACCGATTTCGATACGATTCCCCGACACTCAGCACCCACGAGGGATGCTTCGCCGAGCTTGATGTGGAAAAGCAGAGTTGGAGCGTCCTCAGAGACTTCGTCGTGGCCAGCGGCTTAATTGTTGACTTTTTTTTTAAAGTGGATTCGTAGCATACTTTTATGAATTAAATTTTGCCACCGTTTGTACAGAAGCCAAATGACACGTGTGTTTTGAAACACAGTCCAAATATATCCATCCCTCAACCCGGATTCTTGCTAGAAAGAGCTGGAGGGAGATCGTCAGTGTCTAAAGAAATCTGATTTTACTGTTTTATGAACGTTATCTGCTGCAGAAATGTTGCTATAGATTGCTTTATAACGGTTCAGCAAGAAGGGAGATTTTCCAGCTTGCAGGACCGAGGAAACTGGATACTTAAAGTCACTTAAATGTTTTAACAGCATTGGAAAATGGGAGCTGCTACTAAGTTGGCGTTCGCTGTTTTTCTTATCTCTTGTTCTTCAGGTAAGTGAACGTTCTTGGTTTTGTTGCTTCAAACATAAGGCTTTGGGGTCAGCATTTGAAAGCTTTGGTAACTTTGTCCGTTAGTATGAATGAGGAGAAATCTTATTTTTCAAATGACAAGTGTTTAGGGATAGCAGTGATTGTGAAGGCAGAAGCTGTTTTCATCGTTATTCTTAAAAATGTATAACATGAGCACTTCAAATGCGTGCAGCGCTTGGATTTCAGATCAGTTGTGTGGAACAAATGTGGAGGCATAACCACCTAGTGTCACATACTGTAATCTGGCAATGCAATTATTAGTGTTTCATGGCGTTTTTTTTAAAATAAGAATAACCCAGCTGAAATACTCTTAACTTCAATTAGATCTCTTACTCCAGACCATTCACTGGTGAATGGCAACCTTCATTAATGCTTCATTAGTTTAAAATAGGCACGTCCTTTAATGATAGAGAGGTG
This sequence comes from Larus michahellis, assembly GCF_964199755.1. Classification (NCBI taxonomy): domain Eukaryota; kingdom Metazoa; phylum Chordata; class Aves; order Charadriiformes; family Laridae; genus Larus; species Larus michahellis. Next base: position 57,734,105 of record NC_133902.1, read on the forward strand.
TGCGTACACGTATAGATGTATGCACAGAATTAGGCTGAAAAGGCAGACTTTCAGTTTCTAAACAATTTGTAACGTTTTGTACTTTGCTACTCAGCGCCTCACTACCTCGTGATGCAGAAAAAAAAAAAAGCTACTACTTTTCTCTTTAAAACAGCAGAAGTTGGGTTTTAAACGCCAACTCCAAGTCCTGAGAAGCCAGCAGGGTGTGAGGACTTCCCCAGGCTTCTTTAGGAGGAAAATGGTTATGGTAGCAACCAGTGGTTGGGGGAACTGTTGGTACGTTTCTGTTTGAAGCTCCATCAGCTTCACAAAATGCCTATTATGAGCTGTGTAACTGATCTAATATGTGTTCAAGCCTGGCACTTTTTGCTTACACTTTGAATGTGTATATAGTCCTCCGTGTAGGTTTAGGTACGCTTTTTAGCGTTCTTGCACAGTGTGCAAAGGAAGGCTAGCAGACAAGTGCTCAGCTTTTCAGTGTAACTGGTGTAAGGCAGTAATGAGATCCGTATAACAATGCCTTTTAAAATTTCAGTGTTATAATGTACAGGATTTTGCTGAACAGGACATTTTCTTGTGGTTAGTAAATGGATAGTCTAGTCTTATGTCTGTAGTGGTATTGATCAATTCCGTGTGTGCTAAATGTGCTGTGAAAAGGCGAGCGCTGCCAGAAATAAACTGAAAAAAATCCTTTCTGTTTTAACCAGATAAATAACAGAGCAGGTTAAGGCCAGACAGAGGCTTGGGTTTTTTTTATTAAGGTATATCATTTATTCCTCTCATGAAACAAAACATGATTTCTTCTGACGGTTTTGTCTTGCAGTGGAAGACATGCCTCTCATCTTTTCCTAATACCTGATTTTTAAGTCACTGGAGCAACGTTCCTCTTAATTTGTGAATATTTTCTGTAGGGAAACTTTTCCCCCCTCCCTCACTGACAGTTTCTGAAAGACTTGGTGCCATCTGCCCTTTGCGTCTGTCCCTCCCTTCCACGTCCTTCTATTAAGATCTTTTTGCCTAGAGCAAAAAAAAATCTTGTTGACATTACCTATCTTACTTATTACAAAGGACGGTTAAGCAACAAAAGCTGTCTTTTCTTTAGCATTTCTTGCTCCGGTCGTTCTCGGTGAGGCAAAATGAGTGTTTCTCTTGCCTGTGAAGATGGAATTAATCTTTGCTAAATGAGCAGGAAACTGGCTGCAATTCGGGCCGCTTCTCATGTTAATGACATTGTTTTGGTGGTTTTTCTAGTATTACACATTAAATGTTCCGGTATTTAACAATTATTAAACTATTTTCTACTCACCTAAAATTTTGGGGTATCTGCAGTCCTGCTGTAGGTCTAAAAATAAATAAATTCAACAGTAAGCTTTTGGTTTTTATGATCAAAATTATAAGATTATATAAGCTTTTAGCACCAAGTACAGGCATTTTGATAAGTAGTCTTTCTTCACTGTGACTTGTTTTGGTTTAAAAGTATACCCGATAAATTGATTCTATCATCATCATCGGAAGTAGTAGCTTTGTTTCCAGTTCTTTGGTCTGAAAAAATTCTGCCCAGGCTATATGTTTAAGAATATTGGCAAAGGTTGAAAAAATCCTGGAGCTCAGGTGTAAAGAGCTCTGGTTTGTCTTTCTTCGGTGTGCGGCTCCAGCTACTCTGAGTGTGTGTGTCGGGGAGTAGGGGTGTTGGTTTTTCCATATTATTTTTTATATGCAACTATTTTCTGCAGTTGTTTACATAGCCAAATAATACTAGTGTTCTTTAAATAGGTGGAAATGTTGTAGGTCTTTTTCTACATGGTGGATGTGGAAGTGGTCTTTAGGCTGAAGGCATTTTATTTCACTATCTATAAACTGCTGTATGGAATCCTGTAAATGTACTTCAAATGGATAGGAAATTCTAATAATCTTCTAAGGGAGTGAAAATTTTTCTCCTTTCTGACTAAGATATTTGAAGGAGAGCATCTGTGTTATGTTATTAGGCTTTAAAAATATTTGTAAATGCTTGGGTAAAAGTGGGTGTAGGTTTGCACCCATTTGTACTAATTCAGGAGAATGAGATGATTGCCTATTAACTAAACAGGAAAACAAAGTGCCCGGGTCAAGGTTCTCCTTGTCCCGTCTCATATACTTTTTATATAAATCTGTGTGTATTTTTGATTTAATAAAGAACAGAAGATCCTTCATAATACTTACAAAGAATTGAATATACTTCCAGTGCCTCTCCTGTAGGTGAGGCGGGATTGTAGGTGAGCTTAAAAATGAAAAACAGTAAATAAAATAGCTTGTTCATCAAAGAATGTTTCTCTTTAGATATTATCTATGTTCTCCCCTCCTCCAAGGAAATATCTTTTCGTGTCCTCTAGTTTTCATGGTTGCTGAGTTACACTGTATGAACTTTCAGGAACAGAGAATGTATGCTTTCATAATTTTCTGTAATGTTTCAGAATATTTCCCCTATTTCATCTGAAAACGGAGATATTGAAGTAGTGGATTGTCTTTAACTGAAATCCTCTGTTGTGGGTGCTGTAGTTTTTAACATCTCGGGCTTCCTTTTCTTTCTTTTACGCTCCATATCTCCTAAACCATAATTTCTTCTCATTTGAGCTACCTGCTCTGTCTTTGGTAGCTGTGCAGTCTGTCATTATAGTTCTACTGCTTTAAGTCTCTTACAGGGGACAAGACTCATACGTGTTAAAACTCACATAAGCTCGATTCATGCTGAAAATCACCTAAGCAAAAGGAAGCACATCAGAAAAGTCTTGGTCCTCTTTTTTTTTTTTTTTTTCTTCCCCCTTCTCCCTGATGCTAGATCATTCTCAAGCCACTTAAAAGGTCGTGAGTGATTTTGCTAAAGGAAATGGCATGTCAAAAGATACCCTTTAGTTGAAGTAGCATTTTCACTGCATGAGGAATGTTTTATTCTTAGATTTTTATTTTATTCTTCTCCTATCTCACTGGTTGTTATCAAGGGAAATTATTTTTTAAGTATTGCCCCACCCTCCCCCCAGCAAAAAAAAAAAAATCTAGATAGAAATGTAAAGCCTTCAGAAGCTGAATGGTTAGGTGTTCTGAAGGAATTGAGGGGTGCGAGGTGAGACTTTTTTCTTTAATTTTACTAGTGTAATGTTTTTCTGCGTGTACTTTCGTTATTAATTTGGTAGCACTTGGAAATCCTGCCAAAGGTTTAGGAGTACTGTTTGTGACATTGTCTCTGCTGGTATGTTCTCTGCAAGCTCTCCATGATTGTCGTTGAACTCTAATCGCTTTATTGCCCAGGTAGAGCAATAAAATACTTCAGACTTAGTACTGCTTTTAAAGTAAAATTCTGCTTAAGATTCCTATTTAATAAGAGTGCATGCTTTTTTGCGTTAAGTGTGTTATTGTTGGGCAATACCCCAGCACTCTTGATATTGCCATTGAGAGCAACAGTTGTAAACCTACTTAATACCGTTTTGAAGCATAGATACGTTTACATAGATGTAAATGTTACGTAGTTTGCAAAGTTTCATGCCTCCAGTTTGTTAACTGATTACAGATCAAAATTCTGTTGCTATTTCTGTGTAATCTGTTAATACTTAACAAACACTACAAACCCTAAGTCTTCTGGGTTATGAAAAATAGCTGTACTTGTGCTAATGCAATATTAGAACATGTAAGCTTAGTTCTAGTAGAATTCTGCTTGACGAATGTTTCCAGAGAGGTGCTGTTGTCATGGGTTTATTTGCTTGTCTACCCTTCAGACACAAGTCTCTTCTCATAGAAAAAGCTTAAAAAAGTTTGTGTTCAAATGCTGGATGCTATGTAAGTTGGTGGGGGGGAGGTGTTGTGTGTGAGGGGAAAGCTGTTTTTTGCTATATGGGGGTGCAAGAAGGTAATTACTGCTATCATGAATAATAGTCTTCAGCTGGTTTTAATGGAGAGTATTTGAATGCCACTTCTTTTTTCTCTTTTCCCCACCTTTCTGAAATTTAGGGGTGAAAGTTTTTAGGTGATGGCTTCCGGTATGATTTGCAAATGAGAATAGACAAATATTTTTTTTTCCTCTCTGTTCAACTATAGCAGTTAATTTTTGTCATATCATTAGTTTTTTTTGGGGGGGGGGGAAACCCAGTAACTCCAGTGTTTTTCATTCTTAGGGATTCTACCTTCTTTTCCAATGCCCATAGCTTATTTCTGTTTGAAATTGCAATACAATTCAATTTAATATCATCGTTATGAAGCTTATATATATCGTGTCTGGATCTCTTAAAAGGTGGTAGTAACATTTGCTTTGTTCACAGGCAAATGTGGTGTCCACAATATGCAAAAGTAGTCTTTTGGAGACCTATATGATTTGGAGTTAAGGTATAGCAAGTCCTGGGTACTTATCCTTGGGAAATCATCTGAAGAATAATCATTATAACATGGGCTGTAAAAAGATAGAGGTTGACAAGGAATCTGATTGTGGAAGAGATTTCTCGGTGAAGGGGAGATGCATTTCCACCACTTAATTAACAGAAAGCAGATTAATGCAAATGTCTGCTTTAGCTGGTTGGTAGAATGCATGGTCTGTTAGCTATCTGATGTTCCTGAAAATGAGAAGTCTTTAAAAAGATCAAGAAAATTACGGATTTTACAGCCAAGTTCTTGTGTGATGAAATCTTAATGTGTTTTTGTTGCCTTGGTGCTTGAAATTCAGCACATCTTATTTCCTGTTATTTCCATATGGAAATTGAAGTGTTATTGGATGCCAGTGACTTTATGTGGCATCTCTTATCTTCTCTCCCCTACACTGTCTGTGTGGTGGTGGAGGCTTTTTTCTTAGAAACAGTTTGTGACTTCGGTGCCAAACAGCGGAGCATATTTAGGCTTAATCCCACAGAAAATGAATATTTACTGCCATATTGTTTACATTGCATATCTTTGTGGCTAAGAATCCCAAACGTACGTTAGATGCATCAAATACTTCAATTGTTGGTGGAAAGAAAGCAGAAAAGGGTTTCTCCACTGCAGTAATTATTGCTAAGGCACTGTTCGTTAATAGTTTCACAGTAAGGTAACCCTTGAAGAGAAAGGTCAACATTCATGGATTTCCTCTGAATTTCCTAGTGAAAGCTGTAACTGGAAGCAAGTAGTCTGGCTAGAAAAAAAAATTAACAATTCGCTTACTAACTGGAGGCATAAATCTTTGGTTATGTGGTTAGAGGTATTTGAAAAACACTTGGAAATGAGGGAAGTGTTTGTGGGAAGACTACCTGTTCCTGCAGCTGGAGGTAGCACTAGTATTGTTGTTAGGATGGGATCTACTGGGGCTGGGTAGTGGAGCCATGAAGTACTTTTTTTGTACCCACCTCCAGTTAGGTGCTGTCACAAAAACCTGAATTACTTTAGATAGTTCAGCGAAAGAATGTACCCTATTTTTTTATCTTTTCTTTCTTAACTTGTGTTCCATGGTTCTCCCAGATTAATCCCATTTTCAGAGTCGCAGTCAAAGAAGGATGAGCAGGATGGTAGCCTTTACCTCTCTGTCTTCGGAGCTTTCATTGTGGTGGCCCTCCTAATGAACCGTGCTGCTCTTGCTTTCACCCAGGAACTTTGTTATGGAGAAAATGAGCGAGTGACATACTTACAATTGTACTGATGCCAGCAAAGGTCCAAGTGACGGCCATGTAACCTAAAATCTTGGTGATTTTACAGTGTAGCAGTGGAAGAACAGGAACACTTGTGTATATTGCCAACACAATGTTTCACTGATTGTTTTTTTTTTCAGGGTAAATGAAGCTTATCTGAATTCTGAAAACTTTCCTTGTAGAAGTACTGGTTTTCTTGTATTCTACTGATATTTCTGGTTAAATTGGTGCAAAATAATCTGTTTCAGTCAGGATGCAGAGCCAGTCCAAAATTGTAATTAATTTCAGTGTTGTTATTGAGTTATTCACTGGGAAGTCTTGTTAATAACTATAAAACTACATTGACTTGGCCTTCATACGATGTTGAGTACTTTTAGTTGGCAAGAAGGCTACATGTTGTTGAAGTAATTTAAATGGCTAGATACCACCTTTTGAGATTCCTTGTTTTGTTAAGGTATAGTTTCTATTTTTAAGGATTTATATGAAGCCATAATTAGATGGTAATTCAATTCAAAATGCTGAAACCAGAATGTAATTAAAACAAACCCCTATATACTCTTAACTGTGCTGGGCAAGTAAGAAATGCCAAAAAACACTTTTTTGCTTTTATAACTTTTTTATTACTTGAGGGAAACTTTGCCTATAGATAGTGGGTTGAACTGACTGAAAAGCAAGATACTTGGGAAGAATCAACGGTTTATAAATGCTAGATCTTAGCTAAAATGAAAAACAAGAATATTTCTCAAATTGTTTTGTTTTATGAACCTTGAGATAGTTATCAGCTAAAATGAAATTAAGAAAATGAGCATAGTATTTTGCATGTACAAGCAGTAGGTATTGCTTTCTAATGTAGTTTTGTTGTGCACCTAAACGAGTCTGTTCTCAGAGTTGGGAAGATTCCACTGTCCCTGTAATGATGACAGCAAATGAGTTAAGTTTTAATGTTATAATTGTTAACATTGACACAGTTTAAAGTTAATATCTGAAAGGTTACTTAAAAAGTCAATTTCATCTAAAGGTTTTGTTTTCAGAGAGCGTTTGTATAGTTATTTTTAAAACTGGGAATAAGAATCTGTATTGCTCAGAATGTTGTTGCTGTTCTATAGCTTTAACTCTTTACATCTTCCGTTCCGAAATTGAATGTGTTCAATGTATTGTCATTTCACTAAAAAGGATTTAGTTTTTATAACTGAAGTTGCAAAGTTTTCTGTGGCAGATCAACTTTTTAAGTCGGGTAGCACATCCATCCTTTTTACATATGGAGAAGGGAGAAAGTGGTCAAAACTGTTGAGGATATTGTTTCTGTGTTTTCTGAAAGATACCAAACTTTTTATGAGTGTAAGTCAACAGGCAGTTTTTATTGGAGGGAAAAAATGGAAAAGGATAAGGCAACTCAGTTAAATTTATTTATTTATTTATTTTTATATACAATTGACTGAAGAATGTTTTGGAGATGATCTGTGGTTTGTCTTTTTTGACTCTTTCTAAACTTCTTAGTGAAATGAGATTGCAGAGAGGACACAAATACTGTTTAACTACTAGTGGAGTCCGGATAGTGTTTTAGCTTGTGCCAACTGGTGTCTAATGAGATGACATGCAAGCACAGTTTGAGGGATAGTGCAGGCAGGGAGGGGGCCAGGAGGCAGCACAGTCAAGACTGTACCGGAATTCCTGCAGATTCAGCACTTCAGTATGCCCTCATCTCGTATCTGAGAGCATGGAGTATATGCCATCAGTATGCTGTGATAAGACTATGATGATTTCCACTGGGTTACAGCTTAGCTTTTGCATTATTTTGGACATTCAAACTGAAAAACTGTCCTACTTAGGAAAAAACAAAACCAACCAACCAACCAAACCACCAAAAAACCCAATCAACAAACAAAAAAAGCCAAAAAAAACAAAACCAGAAAAAAAAAACCCAAAACCAAAACAACAAACCAACCCATAACCTGTTTTGGGGCCAGAAGAACATCCATGGAGCCATGAGGAGGAGGTTCATGGTCAAAGCGCTCTATGGGATGGACGTGGTCAGTGTGTGGCACGTTGCCTAAGGGCCAGTGAGCAGTCCCTGGACCTGTTGTGATCTACAGTATAGATACATACTTTGAAGAAAAAAATGCCTGCTTTGTGTTTAAAGATTAATTCTATTTTAGATGAGTACTGAAAGTTTTGATGTAGGAACAGTGCAGTTGGTGGTTACTGTAATCTTGTAGTGTGCCTCTTTCTTAATGTCACTTCATAATAATGGCTCTGAATAGAAATGGTATTTTCATTTTTGAAGTTACTTTTTAAAAACGTAGGAACATAGATTCATTTGGGTCATCAGGCAATCTTCTCCAGCGTCATGCTCAAAGCAGTATATTGTCCACCAAACCTCCATGTTCTTTTCAGCAGAGCTGCTACCTAGTCTGACAGTCACTGCTTGCACTGATGCAGTGGGTGGTCTGCCCATAGGTGCAGGACTTGATGTTTGTTCCTGTTGAACTTCAGGAGGTTCCTGGTGGCCCACCCCTCTAGTCTGTCTAGGTCCTGAGTGACATTCCTGCTATTGAGCACCCCACCCTGTGGCATTGTAACGAGGGGTTATGGGTACAAGTTATTCCTGGGGAGATTCTGATAGCCCACAAGAGGAAAATTTTTCACAATGAGAACAATCAGACATTGGAACAATCTCCCCAAGGAAGTGGTGGATTCCCCAAAATTGGTCACTTCTAAGATTTAGCTGGACAGGGTGCTGGGCCACCTTGTTTAGATTGTGCTTTTGCCAAGAAAGGTTGGACCAGATGATCCTTGAGGTCCCTTCCAACCTGGATTCTATGTGATTCTGTGACTGCCTGTGAACTCACTGAGGTGCTTTACACCATCTCCTCCAGCCATCGACAAGGGTATGAAACGGGATGAGTCTTGGGGGACTCAACTTGTGACACTTTGCATCCCTCTATGGCCATGTTCTTTATGTGAATGGTTCCATGCTGGCTGTATCTTATTTGCTAGCTCACATAGCTGATTTTAACTTAGCTTCAGCAGCTTCCGTCCTTTCAGTGGCTTACAAACTTGTGATTCAGAGGGTTTTTGTGTAACTGAAGCTGTAATAGCATGACCTTATTTTTTCAGGTTCAGAGTTCTTATCTCAGCTAGATAATGCTAATCTCTGGTCTTTAAATGCGTTAGTATTTAAAGATGCCTAAACGATCATACAGATCTTTATTCTGTCAGCTGTATTTTGAATGCTTGGATTTCAATATCAATGTGTAAGTTGAAATTTAATCTGTTTTTAAAAGCTATTTTTAAGTATAACCAATCATTTTATCAAGCCTTCTAGCATGAACAACTGTTTCCTTCTAGGAATTTTGGTGAAAATCCACATAAACGGGGAAGTGGTTTAATTTTGTTGTTCAGTTATAGCGTTAAGTGTATGAGACAAAATTAAACTTTGCAGTAGCTGTTAATTTTAGAAATTTTTGGTAGTGTTTGTCAGGAGAGGGTACAGATAGTTCTCTTTAGCTCATAGCAATTACATGATGGAATAGTTTTCTTTAAATATTTCCATGTTCCAGGGTTGAAAAATATTTAGGCTGTGGAAGTTGCAAAAATTTTAAATTGCATACAATTGTTTGAATTACTGTACTTCGTATAATAAATTAGATTGTCTATTTTTCATCATTTATAAAGCTACTTTAAAAGTAGCTTTATAGAAGACCACTGGTTAAATGTTTTCATTTTAATTCTCTGATCTTTAAATTTGAAAAGGGTCTGTTTTGCAAGTTATCCCTAGGCATAATTGTATTTCGTTAAATTTAACACAAAACCTGCCCAAATAAAAAGGTTTTCTTAAATGTCTCATAAAAATGTTATGGTTTGATTACTTTTTGTTGAACTTTAGGTTGTGGCACATACTGCCGGGGGTCAGATCCCAACAAACTGAGTCTCATCTAACCTTGCCCATTTAGAATAATACAAATTTACTTTACTGGAAGAGTGGTCAGGCACTGGAACAGCCGCCCAGGGAAGTGGTTGAGTCACCATCCCTAGAGGTATTTAAGAAACGTGTAGATTTGGCACTTCAGGGCATGCTCTAGTGGCAGAGATTGTAGGGGTTTTTTTCGTGTGTGTGTATGGTTGGACTCGATGATCTCAAAGGTCCTTTCGAACCATGAAGATTCTATGAAATCAATAGAGAGATCTTAATTAGTTAATCTGTGCCATATTTGTACTAAGAGCAAGATTTGGAACCATGAATAATTTGTGAGAAGGTTATTTAAAATCAAAAGATGGTTTTGCTCCCATTCCTGCCCCCAAATAAATTCCCTCTCTGCCGAAATAAAACAACAACCCCAAACTCAGAGTATTGGTCAGTCACTCCTCTCTATTAAAACTCCCTATGGAAAAAAATAATACTTGGCAGTTGGCTGAAAGTCTTCTGTTTCTGTTCACTTGAAAAAATACTGAATCACATCCTATTAGGTCAGAGGCTTTCAAAGAAACCAAGAGTGCTTAGGTCCCACTTCTTACTCCAGTGGGAATGGAGTGGATCCCTCACGAAAAATCTTGATGCTCCGGTGTGCAGCTGGGCTTTTCCAGTGGCTTAAAAACCTTCTAGTGGATGGCAAATAAACCAAAATTCATTTCAGTTGGCTTTTGTCCCCTCTGAATGAGGGAACTGTACTTTTGACAGGTTGAATTTAAACCCCCTTCTGTCTCCCCCGTAAGGTACTACTTTCTAAAACAAATTTTACATATTTTTTTTTAATAAGATAGTTGGAATGATGCAGAAATTACATTTGAATGCTCTTTGGACCTATGGTGGCAGGTGCCCTGGAGGTTTGGTTTGAGGAAGGGGAAAATTTTCTCTATCCCTTATGCTTTTGTGTCCTGACAGACTGTGTGAGGGCAGAAACTTTTATTCTTTCCTTAGTGTCCCTTAATGTACTGACGACGTCCTTTGGAGAATACTGACACAGAGGCTGTATCATGGATAACTTGCAAAAAACCCCATCAGTAATTCAGCTCTTCAGGTCAGGAAGAATTATGATTGGAAGAAGAATCATCTATGGCATATCCTAAGGAGAACCGTTTTCATGAGGACTCAGTCATAAAACAAATGCAGTTTTTGTTGTTTCGGTGGTGTGTGTTTGTTTGGTTTTTTTAATCTTGAGTCTGAAGAGTGATAGGAATATGTACCAAAAGTGATCATATTGATCTAACGATGTGTGAGAACAGAAATGGAATAATCCCTGGATTTTGCATAATCAATGATGACTGAAGTTTAGAATTAGGTGAAACATTTTATCTTACGATTTTGGAAGGAGGATGGTGCCTGATACAGTGGAATGAGCTTTTTAGTTGTTGATTGATGAAGATATTCTAGAACCTTGCTTTGCCAAAATATTTCTTCCAGAACTTAGTAACCCCCGAAGTTTGTCTCTCACTATTATTAAAAATGTTTTGGTGTTGGAAGCTCTTTAATTCAAAGTGAAGATGAGGAGTGGCGTCTGTGTAGAAAACCTATTTATGTTTTTTTTACTTCAGCATAATCATCTCAGTCAAAGTATGAAGCTTTCAACAAGTGCAGCACATCAGCTCAGGCAGTTAAAATGTTCCCAGCTGAGTGCTAGCAGGCTTCAGTATGCGAGAGAAGAGGCCAATGAAAAGTTCCCATTTCTTTATATGTAAGACTAAAGATGTGTGTTTGAATTTGGTTTTGATAGACTTTCAGGATATTCACATGCTGATGAAGTATGTTCTGGGGGAGCTTTAGTTGACCATCTGAACTCTTTTCCCTGCTCTGTTCCTTCTAGCTAAAGTCAGTGTAACGTTTTTCAAAGAGAGAAGCTTGTTTGCAGCCTCAATGCTTGTTTGAGAAATCTATTATTCAAGCAGGGACCCACATGTTCACCATGCAATGGGTCGTAGACTTTGGTAGGAACTCTTGGAACGTTACTAGAAAACCTGCAAAATCCTTGTTGTGGATAACAAAGAGGTTGAGTGTCTAGCATGTGTCAGAATTTGCTTGGTCAATGGTATCATTAGGCAGGATATTTGAACAAAGAAAGTAATTCTGAAACAGAGGTTCAGTAATGAAATAAAGTTTTAGAAGTGCATGCTTTTTAATTGTTCCTCCAGTAGTTCAGCCAGCTTCGTAAAACAGCTAATTAGCTTCTGCTTGTCCAAAAGGGTTGTTTCGGTGTCACCTATTGTTAAAGGTAACAGCCAGTATCTCTTAATACAACCATTCAGGCCGGCTTGTCCTTCTTTAATCAAAACCAGGGGGATTTCCTTCTGTTGAAGTCGCTGGTGTTCTCCATATGGTAGAAAGTTATGTGTGGTAATAAGTTAAGTCTTTCCTTTTCCCAGGCATCTTTGAAGTGTCGTTACATAAAATTGTTGTTTTATGGCACTTTCAGATTACATTTCTAGCTTTAAGCTAGCTTCTCTATTTGACATAGTGTAAAGAAGGCTTTTCAAATTACATAATGAAAAATACTACATTGTACAGTCCTTTTGCTGTTGGTGTCTTACAGTACTGTCAGCTTTGATTTACGTAGGGTATTTAAGAAAAACTGATTGGAGAACTGGGAGACTGACAGTTCCTCTCCTCTGTATCCTCTTCCTCGTATGCATACTCACCTCATGGTGAAGTTACACTTTGCTGTTGGTTCAGCCCTCTCGTACACCAGCCCTTGTGGCTGTCTGACATTGGGCTGGGCTAATTCGATTTGCTAAACCAGCAAAAGTGACTTGAAAAAACAGCAAGTGGCTTTCTGCAAGCAGTGTCAAATGAGACAGGAGTTGGGTTAAAAGACAATAGGAGTAAGGGAAGAGATGGGTGGAATAAGCGATGGCAGTGAGTCTGCGTTGAGTTAACCTAGGAAATGAATTATCAAGGGAAAATGACACATCAGAGTTGGTGGATAGAGCTGTTCTGTATACATATTGTGTAAGAAAGGAAAAATGACAAAATTAATCATCATTTTTAATAACCTCCATCTTGAAAAAGAATTTGCTTCTCTGATTCTTCAGAGTGGTTCTGAGGATCTCTGTGCATGCCTGTTGTCCCAGGATTTTTTTCTCATCCCTTGCTTTTTAAATGCCTTTTGTGTCACAGTATTCTCTAGGGTCCCTAGATTAAACATTTCCAGGCAGGATGGCAGGACACTGCCTGTTGCAACATTGCTCTAGTCAGCACCTTTGCTTATCCTCCATTTCACTGGTACAGAACTATTGGGTTTTTGTATGGATGCATGAGGCTCTCGTATGAGAGGGAGCAGGAATCTCACAGTGGAAAGTTTTGTCATCACTCACTTAAGCAGCACCCTCTTCCATTGCACTTGCAGATATTTCATAGGTAGCAGAAGGCAAAGTTCCTACACTTACGGAGAGCGTGTCACAAACTGGTAGAGCTGGAATCTGCATCAGTGGAACCTGATTCAAAGGAATAGAAGCAAATTTTTTCACCTATCTCCCAGGTTCATCCAATTACATCCCAAGTTTAAGAAAACAGTTTGGAAAGACTTAGTCTCATCTTAGTAGTGTCTAATTTGTGGTACTCCCATTTTAACCACAGGTTGTCCTAGAAACTTATTCTGAGCGTGTAGGCCTAAAAATTTATGCAAAAACTCTGGAAAAATTCAGATTCAAGCAGAGAATAGACAGCACTCATGGCTCTAGAAATTATGGGGAAGAATGTAGGAGAGGTCCTTAAAATAATGAACCTCACTTGATAATGCCTGAATGTACTGAATTCAAAACACTAAACACAGCATCAATAACCATATTTACAGAAAATAGCTGATCTGGTGATTTTTGCATAACAGCTAAACAGCCATGCAGCAGTTATATCCAGGATCCTCATCTCCCCAGTCTGAGAGGACTCTATCTCATGAGCATCTTCCAGTTTCCAGGGAGCGTGTAAGAACAGGGCTAATTGTCAGGAGCTTGCCATGTTGTTACAATTACAAATATGAGTGTGTCTCAGCCAGATGAGCAAGCTGGTGGAACTAGGGTGGTCAGGAATGCAGAGCAGTTATAAAGTGTCATTGGACTGACAAAAGCCATAAACCAGGGAAATCTTCAGACAGCAGGGCAGGCTTCCTGAAAGGCGAGGTGTGGCGTGGCTCTGCCAGGTCAGGATGAGACTGTGGTATTTAGAGTTTAGCTGCTAACCAAGTCTTCAGGGCACCTACCTAAACTCCTCAGCCTTTTGTTACGCTTTGGTGTGAAGTAAGCTGCAGGCTTTTCTTAGGCTTTGTTCAGACAACGTGTTGCTTTTAACCTTCCCTGAAACTCTACATGAGGACTTCTGTATTAAAATCCAAGCATGGGCAGCAAAAGATGTATCGGAAATTCTGAATAAAACATGACTGAAAGTCCAGATCAGTTTCGAAACCACGGAGGAATCTCACCTTAGGTGTTAGGTGAAACCTGTTGTTGTTTTGTTTCTTCCCAGACATGGTCTTCTCCAGCTCAGACCAAAACCTGCCTCCCTTTTAGGGAAGAAAGAAGGTAATGTTCCAGGGCCCAGGCTGCTATTTCCAGCATCCTGTTCCTTTGTCTGCTTCCAGTTAACTATGACGTTAAGTTGCTTTCTGTTTAAACAAAGCAGAATTTTTAAAGCCCTTTCCTTGAGGTGATGGCCTCTGCTGAGGGCATCTAGGTTAATGCAGTGACTTACTACCATCAGAAAGCAGAGGCCTAAATCTGCATTGGTTTTCTGTCCACCTTCCCCTGGTGAGGCTGTTCGTTCTCTTAGGAGCATAATGTTCCTTTCTTATTTACCTTTGCTAGCACACCTTTCTATTCAACTCAACAAAACCTGCACCTCACCCCCCCAGTCTCCCAAAACTGTTTGTTTATTTATTGGTGGAGTAGTTTTCTGGACTTTTAGGAACTAAAATGACTTGTGAAGTCTGGTAAGTTCTGGAGGAAGGACAAGATAATGGCAGTGGAAGCAAAGAGACAGATAAGGCCCTAGTGAAACCTCTGGCTCTCTCACTCTTCATATCCCCATATTTCCCTGCTGACTGTACAGGGAACTTGGGTACCTAAGTTCATGGCATTATCGATCTTGGTATCTCTGCATAAATAATACTATAGTCAAATAAACAACGTAAGAGGAGAAACAAAGGCAGTTTGAATGTTACATCCACCTTAATTGTAGAATGTTACTGTTAAGTATATTCAAGATGAAGGTAGGTGTTCAGTCTCTTGTTAGGTTTCTTTTTCAAGGAAGCTTTTGTTATAAGGAAGGTAGCTCAGAAAAGCCTAAGATTCCCTGTATTGTCTCTAGAACACCAGTCTTGCAGCTCCTGATAGGACAGAATAAATCACTCGTAAGAGTGCTACACAGAAAAGTTGAGTCACTGTTACTGCTTGGCCACTGATTTACCAAATACGTTGGCTGTGTTGACTATCTGTAGGTAATCATTGTCCTGAAAAAAAAAAAAATAGAAAGCAAACAATTTTTGTTCTCAATGGAAAAGGCTATTCTCCTGTCAGTCTTAGTGATACAGCTTTTTATGTAGTCATTTAAATGCTCATTGACTGCTGCAGAAGCAGCACCTTGAGCAGGCAAGACATGAGAATTCTTCTGTAACTCTTGCAATTGTGATGCTCTGGTGTTCTTCTGGGCTGCCAGGAGAATTTATTGCTGAATGAATTCCTCCCTTGTGACCAGAGAAACATCTGTGTCTGAGCAGCACTACTCCTCCATCAAAGACAGCATCTGGCAGTAGAAGCCCTTAAATTTCTGTTTAAGATGTCCCTTTCTGTGTAAGATTCTTCGAATACAACTTTGGAAGTTCTCTTGAGAAAGTAAACATTGGTGTAATCGGGATTGCTGGCTGTCTTAAAGAATATAGAGTGCTAGAAATACATCATCGTTCTGTCCATTACCTTAATACCTGAAGAGGCTTTATTTTGCTATTAGAAATGCATTCATTTGGATGTTGATTCTTTTTTTTTTTTCAATAACTAGGAATAGAAAGTTATGTATGAGTGCATATGTAATGTAATCTAAACTAAATGTAAACAACTTGAAATCTGCCTAGTTGTTTTCTGTTCTCCTAGAAGTGTCCTAGGAATTCCAGTCATCCGACTGGAGGATTCAGCTTTTAAGCATCATTCTCTCTTAAATCAGGTTGGGAATTTGAAATTAATACCTTAAATAAAAGTACTTAGCAGTAATTTCGCCATCCCAGTTAATGCCACCTCTGTCTGACAACTATGGAAATACATTTAGGGATGCTTTTGGGGCTGAGTACCTTGATAACTTTTCTTCCTATTCAGCGTGCTGGCCAGCTGCTCCACATCAAATCCAGTGAAGTGATTGATGAAGGTACTTTAAACAGAAAAAGTACATTTACTAATGATGAGTTATTAAACTGTAGAACTCACTGTTTGAGAACATGTGGAAATAAAAAATGGTCTCAACAGATGGACAAATTCAAGGAGGATAGTTTGTTCAGATGTGCTTAAGCTCGTTCTGGATGGAAGTTCCAGGTCAAATAATGCCCGATTGCTGAATACTCCTGCCAAAAGCCTTTAGTTAAACCTGCAGTTACTGTTGTCTGATGCTTTTGAAACACTCTCCTCAAACGGATATTTCTGATGAAAAATAGGTAAACCTGCTTTTCCCCCTGTGTTCTTATACTGAGATGGCACCTTAATACCAAAATGCTTTACAGCCGTTCCTGAAAGGTAACTACTGTATGAACACATTCGTTTCCTCATCTCTTCCAAACAGGAGAAGAGTTCTAGCCTTGGTGTTTGCACTTAGGAATTTTTGTACGTAGACGTCTTTGAGATGGCAATATTAAAGAAGTCTTCCTTGCCCTCGAGAAGCCCTTTCGCTTCACAGCTGATCTTGTGTAACTACTGACTCCTGCTGAGAAGGGAGTGGTGCTTCCCCTCCCTCGGCCGGGTTTCGGCAGCCTGTCCTGCGCTGGAGCCAGTGGTTGGGTTGCAGAAGGGAGGGAGTTGAATCAGCATTTAGCCTTGTGCAAAGTTCACTTTGCTTCCATTTACCGTATGGTTTTGAAAAGTTAAACTGTAGCTTGTGTTGTAGTTGTGATTGTGGAGTCGCTTCTCTCGCATAGTCCTGAAAGAGTTTTCTTTAGGGTGTGAAGGGGATCAGAGGGTGACAGTAAGGCAGGTTCTAGCAGCTGTGTCTGTGGTGGGAGGTTCATAGAAGTGCTGGGTGGTTAACCTGCCTTTGTGAGTTTGTGTTAGCAGTCCTAGGCAGGGTTAATGTCTGAATTCTCTTCAGACTCCTCATCTTTGAAGCGCACAGTGTCAGCGTGTTCAGTGTAACATGCTGCTTGCTTTAAACTTGCTTATTCTGGGTGACTTTAGTCATAGTGGCAATGAATACATTGCAAATGATAACAGGCTAATCCAAAGTAAGTATCCTGGGTTCTTTTTAAGTTGCTTTGATATGTTGAATCCTCTGCTTCTGCTGCTTCATCGATGTTGCTTGAATGAAATGGATCAAATCTAGTTTACGTATGTTATAATACAGTCTGTGACTTGTACTCCTGATTGAAGTATAGGTATCTTTTCCCTTGTCCTAAGAATAAAACATTTTAGAACTTCTTTTGTACAAAGTTCTGTTTTTCTGGTTACCTCAATGGTCTGAAAAGATTCTTCATCCTTTCTACTCGATGCAGCTATTGAGGGGGATATTGCAGGAGTTCTCTTGCCAGCTTTTTCAAAGCCTTAGTTGACACAGGATAGTCTAGGCTGCTTTTATTTTCCAAAACGCTGTGAAACCAGAAACTTGGGATAATTACTTAATATTTGCTCATGGTGCAGTCCATGAAGAGATATTTCTTTGCCTGTTACTTACCTTCCTCCATGTGCAGTGGGTGGAATGCTGTTTCTAAGGAATCCTGTGATGAGGAACTGGCATTGTTGTAAGCAACCATGTAACTTCTACTGTGGCTTCAGGAATAGATGGAGAAGTTATAGTGAATTTGTGCTCATTAGAGAACAACATTAATAGGCAGAATTATAATTTAAACTTCTTTTTTGTAATCTTTCATGCAGCATAACTGAAAAAGTGTCACTTTCCTCTCCTACTGAAAGTGTCTGATATTCTGGTAATTTCTTAGGAGTGTTGCTGAAGACATCTTGGGAGATAACCTGTCCGGCAAGTGCTCTCAGAGATAAAGTAGTGGAGTATACCTATGGTCTTCTTTGTCCTCATGACTTCAATAGGCAGGAGAGTTTGGTACTATCACCTCTGAGCATGGGGGAGTATATATGGAAAACATGTTTAAGGAATCCTGCTTGAGACTTTTATTAGTGTGGAACTTGGAGTTTTAATTGTCAGATTTCAGACTGTTATTTTCTCAGTGTGGAGAGGTTTTTTAGTGTAGCAACAACACTCATGGTCTGGCTTTCACTGTGTTCTTGAATAAGAAAAATAAGGTCAAAATCATATCCTAAAGTGCTTTCAGGATTTCAGGTCAATAGATGTCATTTTCTTAATTGTTATCTAAATTTAGAAGACAAATTAACTTCTAGCAAGTACAGTAATCTCACCTGAAAGCTTTTGTTTGTGGTGTTGTTTTCTTCTATCACATACATCCCAGATTCATCCATGGGCTTCTGGATTTCTTTTTTTCCACTCACAGCTTGATGAGAACTGTCAAAACCTGAGTTGTCTTTATGTTGCCACACTGTTATTTCTTCTAGGCTGTGCGGTTGATTCCTTATTCCACAAAAAAAAGGCAGAATGGTAATTCTTACCTGTCGATGAGGCAAGCTTTGCTAAGTGAATTTATAATACAAAATGTGCATCTGTGAGGTTCTTCTAGTGTATGTAGGAAAGTAGTTCTGTCATGTCACGCTCCTTAGATGGAAGGGGCAGGTATTCCACGTTCAGTGTCTGTAGACTGTTAGTTTCGAAACAGCAAAGCTTGTCTTCTGAAGGGAAGAGCAATTCCCAGAGCAAAGAGGTCACAGGGGTCTGGGGGACAAAGCCAGAATCACAACCTTGACCGTGACCTGACCAAGGCAGCAGATACCTGTACACTACATAGGCTGGCTGGTAGTGGGCATGGGCTGTTGGGTAGAATTGCTACCAAATATGCCTGAGTTGATAAATACTTCACATAAATAGATCACCATGCAGTTGCACTCTGAAAGAGCGAGCTTTTTTTTTTCTTTCAGAAACTTTCAAAGGTTAAAATGTTTTTGAGATTTCTGGGGGTACATATTAGTGGCATAGCCATATATTCATTCTGACACAAAAAAATATAATAAAAATTGAAGTTTATATAGCTGCAGTATGATAGAAACTAAATTTTATTTACTAGGTACAAACAAAAAGTAGTCTGTCTAGTTTTAGTTATTATATCAAATTTACCTAATTAAAACTAAACACAGTAAAAACTTGTGCAGACAAAACCAATCCCATGTTTTTGAAGATAAATAGCCAAGCTCTGAGAAAGCCTCTGCATAGTCTTTCAGTACTTAAAAATTTCCTGCTCTACCTAAATACTAATTTTATTTTTTTTTAACTCATAATATTATGGTGGAGTACATCAGATAAGCAAGTTGAACAATTGGCCAGAAAATAGATTGCCTTGATGTGGCACTATGAGGTGGCCCAGTTAAATAACAGAACACCACCGTGCTTTGTTTTATTGTACATTCATTGCATATGCCAGTCTGATCAGTTTTGTTTGATGCTTTTTGCCACCAGCCTGCTGCCCTGGCAGCTTTGCAGAACTCTCCTGCTACCTCTGGTCTCCTCTTCCTGAGGAAGGAATGAACTTAAACCATAATATATTAAGATATTTCTCAGAGCACTCTGTTTCCCCACAGGTGTAGGAGTTTCAAAAGGTGTGCAGAATATCCCTTTGTTAAACTGCATTTTTTTAGGAGGTTTAAGTTAGCATTAAGGAAAAAAAAAAAAAGTGTTGCCAGTAGGACTAAAGATAGGTAATTCTTTAAATAGATCAGAGGCAAATGAACTACAGCACCACAGAAATACTGCAGAGCTTTAGGATGCTGCTGCTGCATGTGCAAGAAGAATAAAACACAGGTGCTCGCCATATTCACTTCAGTGAAATGTGAACTTCTTCAGTGTGAGGTAGAATTACCGTGGCATTGGTGAGATTTGTGCTGGAAAATGTTTTGAAGCTTGAACTTTAAAAGTCAAGTCAACAAATTGGGAAGGATTTAGAAAAAAGACCTTCAAGAATATTTTTTTTGTCTACAAATCTTGTGTTATTGAGGGGCAAAGACATCTTAGTCCATTTAGTTTAAGAAACAGCATGATGGCTGACAACTATCTACAATGAAAAGGGATTTCTGACCATAAAGGTGTTAGAAAGTATAAGTGTTAAAAATCAGTATTTTCAGTGAATCTTGATGAAGGTGAGATTACGTACAGTGTCCGTTTTAACTGAGAAATTCAACACTGAAGTTCTGAGCAAGTCTCATAAATTTTGAATTTGCTGCTGCATTTCATTAGTTTTCCTGGGGGATGTGGGGTTGTTTAAAAAGTTGTGAGTTTGATTCAGAAGTTCCCAGTTGCAGTTCTTTGTTCCTCTGGGTTTAAAATGTTGTAAATTTTCACAGCTGTTGGCTCAGATTTATAAGATGATGGATTTTTTTTTTTGTGGGTATGTCTCTCCCAGGCTCTTGTTGAAGGGTCGATCATATGAAAGCCTTGGCAGAAGGGAAAACTTTAATGCAAGACACTTTTTTTAATAAAAGAAATTAAATGATTGCCAGTGAGTATACAAAATCATAAGTGAGAACAGACCAGATCATAAGCAGAATAAGCAAATGTACACAAGGAATAAATTATTTTTGTATTAAAGGATATATATTAAATCTCATAAATATTTGGTATGTATATGTGCACCACCTCTCTAATCTTTAATTTCCCTTAAAAATGTAGAAGCAAGATAATTTTTTTTATAGAAAGAAAATTAAAAGGAAGCTGGTTATTTATGTTCTTGAGTCATTTCCCAAAGCTAGTTTAAGAAAACTGTATATAGAAAATATCTTACACTTTATTGCTGCCTACTGAGTTATAATCTTAAATGTAGACGAGCAAATCAGAACTTAATTCAGTATTTAGAGAATTCCCATTTTATACCAGCAGTGCAAAAATAATTCTGTTGTTGTTCAGTAGGTTTCCTTACCAATACTCTCTTCTGTCCTATATGTCCCCAAATCCTTTATCCAGGGAACTATGCAAGTGCATTTAAACTTATATTATCTTATTTCAAAGTCAATAAATAGCTTTGTAATCAGTGATAAATATCTAATTTAAAGATAATTAAAAATGCTTGTCATATATAAGCATATGATTTTTAAGTAAAAGTTGTTTCTGCTTGCTTAGGAGGTGATCAGATTGTAGACTATATGTGATTAATGTTCTTTGCAGATGTTGCTTTATATGCTTAGGCTTTCAGAAGTAAAGCAGTCTAGACTGTCTGTCTGCATTCTCCTACAGCTTTGATCTTGATTAAAACTCGTTGTGTTACATTTATCATCTTCCCTTCTTGAATGCCAGAATGTATCTTAACTAGTTTTTTGTATGTATATATGCTTGTAGTAGAAAGATACTAAGTATCTTCTTTGACTACTGTAGAAATTACACATTTGGGTATGTTGAGCAAGTAGCAAAAATCAGTATTTTCTGTCTTGAAAGCCTTAAAACTATCATTTGGCTTATTTCAGACACAGCAAATGTTATTCAAAGTGTTAGTTAAATTCATAGGGAGGGGGTTGGGGTGACATTTTTAAGTGGTTTTTTCCCCTCCTATTGGATATACATCTAAAGATAGGTGGTGGCTTCTTTGATCTTCTTGCTGCAGTCACCTGTATTTCTGTCGGGTCTGATATTAGTGATCTGCTAATATCTATTTCATTTGACTAAACCAAGTTTTTTCTTCCTCACCACCACCCTCCCAACTCAGGGTGATTGAACCAGACTTCTTCAAGCTGTGAAAAGGGGTCAAATGCAGCAGTGAGGCGTGGGGTACCTGAATAAAATAAAATTTATAAGGGATGTGCCCACTATATGGCAGAGCACAAGGGCTGAAAGCAGTGAGTTTCTCAGTTCTTTGCTTTGGAATTAAATCTTTCACTGCTTTGGGAGATGATCAGTTCCTCGTTTGTGCGCACCAAGTACAACTAGAATGATTTTTCAAGATTTGGAATAATCAGGTTTTCTGTTTGTTTGCTTATTTGTTTATTGAAGATTGTATAGGACTGTTTTGAGAACTTGATGTATTTTATGGGGAAGTTTTAAGCGAAGGGAATCCTTTTAATAAGCTATTTGATGGTCACTCAGTAAAACATTTTTGGGTAGTTCCATTAAATATTAAAGTACATGGGGTTTATTTTCTATTATAACTTTTGTTGTTGCCGCCACTGAGAGCTTTATGTAAGTTTGTTGGTTAGAGTTGTTTATGAAATAATAAATTTTCTAGACCACTTCTTAAATCCAAATTTGGGAAAATGGCTCCGGGTACTCATCTAGTATACAAAACGGATGGAGAAGTAACTAGATAATAAATTAAATAATACTTAGCTGTCATAAAACACTTGTAAATCCATTATAGGAGGCAGTGAGTTGTGCATTGCTCTGTACTTTGTCATTACCCAGTTTTTTCTTTATCCTTAACTATATAATGCTAAAACTGTTTTGGTTTTGTTGTGTCTTGTCAATGATGTGTGATTTTTTTTTTTTTTGATTCTGTAACAAAATTTAGTAGTTTTATATTAGAGCGTGGTTATCGTTATGGAGGTCCCTAATCTTGCCTGAATAACATAGCAATCAGGGAAAAATTAATTTAAATATTTTAATGAGTCACGCACAGCAGATCTGGATTTCCCCCTGTTTTAAAAGCATTACCCAGTATATAATTGATGTACTGGCTGAACCGGAATTGCTGTTCTAAATGTAGGTACTTATGTAGTTGAGAACTGTATATAGGACTCTCATACGGGTCTGTGTTTCCTGAGAGTAATTTCTTTATAAAATTCTGGTAAATTATCTTAATACTTTGAATTAGCATATTGAAAAGTTAACACTAAAAATTTTATACAACATCTTGTAATAAATGGATTTTAAGGCTTTCTTGCAAAGTTAAATGAGGCAAAACTGGCTTAATTGAAGACTTCAAGGCAATTTTTTCATTGATTTGCATGCTATGAACATCCTTAAATAGTTCAGGATTATTGTACTGTGTCAGATGTGGGCTACACAATCAGGGTGTGTAGTACCAGATTTTAGCTTGATCATGTGTTATCAAACATGTGATTTACTAAAAACAAAAAATCCAGTAGCAGTAAGTTTTTAGTGTGGTTTTGAATGTTTTTATAACAAACATACAGTGAAGAATGGTCCTTTTGACTTCAGTTTTACTAAGCATATGTGTGTGGCTCTTAAATTAGAATTTAATTTGATAAATTAATTATCAAATGTTTAGGTGTTTAAAGCCTTTAAAACATGCCTTCAGTGTCTTCCTACTTAGAGATAATTCCAGCAATAATCTTGAGTTTTGTACTTTTTTTTTGTAGGTTTTTTATACTTTTTTAAGTGAGGCATTTTGTATCAACATCCGATTTTTGTTACTCATACATAACCACAAATAAGATTATTCTGGTCTTTTTTTCCTTAGTTGGAATTTTTCCTAAATTACTTAATGCTGGTAGATTATATATAATCTTCCAAATATTTTTATTTGTGCGTTTTAGGGAATAGGGAGATGACTTACGGATTACTGGAATTGAACTGGCATTTACTCTAATAAAGGAAAAGTTGGCTGATTCCATATTGTTCTTCTGCATTTTCCAGTGTATAGGTAAAGTGACAGCAATTTTCATCCACTTCAGAATTTCTTTTGAGAAGACGTTCTGGAGAGAGTAGTATTTCCTAACAGTGTTTTATCAGGGCCAGGCTTTAGAAGCATGTGCATAGTTACCTTTTTGTACACTGTTGCAATATTTATGTGGAGTTAGCTCATGTATCATTGAGCTCCGATGATATTTTCAAATATCTGCCTGCCTTACTTCATACCGGACATCAAACAGCCTTAGAGAAGGCTTTTTTTTCCTTAAGAAAAGCATGGCACATGAAAATGCAGACTATTTGTAAGTGTTTGTAGGCAGGTGAGAGAAATAAAAGCTGCTATCTTAGATTACTTCTGTACTGATTCGGTTCTCCTGTTGGATCAGTGCTGATTTATTTAAGGCAGCTGTTGCAGCAGTCACTGCATTTAACTCTTCTAATGACAAGAAATGTACTAGTTGTCCAATATGCAGCATATTCTTAAATTCACTGCTACAGAGTTATGCTCTAGAACACTGATAAGAGTATTATGAACGTACTGTTAAATTGGTCCCTTTTCCAGTCAGTTATTCTTAAAGCTTTCACAACAAATACAGAACGAGTTAAGTTTTAGTATGTAGTATCCTGACTTTAATAGCCTCCTTCAGGTTTTGAAATACTTCCTTTTTGGATTTGTTCTTCAAGTTGTCGATCTTTCTTTTCTGGATACAATTAGTAATAATATCCAAAAAAATAACCAGTGGCTAGCAAAATCTGCTTCGTGAGAAGCCATAAAGATTAAAAAAAATTGAGCAGAAGAATAGTCTAATCTTGAGGTACATCAGGAAATTATTTTGTTGTTCCATTTCTTTTTTTCATCTTATTGTGAATCTTAAATACTTTAAGTTTTTGGCAGTTTACCAGTCACTTATATCAGAACTAATTCTACATAAAAATGGTATAATAATGATTTCTAGTGAAATTCTGTTAATTCTCACTTCCTGAGTGCAAGCTCACTTTGATGCAGTATCTTTAGAGCATGGGAAGGTGATGATGTCAGTTAAAAGTAATAAGAGTATTGAAATTATGAGCATTACATATGGTGAAAACGTTTACTTAATGAAGACTCCATAAGATAGTTAGACTCTGGATTTCCCTGATCTCTAGGAAGTAAGTCCAGAATGAGATACTTCAAACAAAAACTCTTGGTACTCTTCTTTTCCCTCCTTCAGGACCCAGACCATGTTTGTTGAAGATGAGTGTCAGGGTTGATGAAGGGCTGAGGTGAGGTCTGGCTGGACTTGCCTGTGATGGTGTGTTTGGAGCTTGAGAATGAGTTGACTTAGGAGCTTGAAAGCAAGGAGAGGATATGCTTGTTCTATCAACAGTGTTCTTGTCTGTAAAAATCTGGGTTGTTTCAAGCTGTGTGAGTGGGATTTTAAACTTCAGATTACAGTCTGATTTGGTGAGCAAAATAAGGCAGGCTGAGAGGGGACAAATAGAAAACCCATTTCAAGTGACAGCAAGTTTAGCTAGAGGTAGAGAGGCAGTTTTGCTGGATTTTTTTAATATAATCAACACCGATTTCAGAATGTAAAGAGACAAATCTTAAAATTCTTTCAATGTAGAAGAGGTTTGGAATTTTATATAAATAGGACTAGACAGTAGAAATGGAATTCAACAGATACAGCAAAGTTTGAGGTTATGCGGATCTCTGATTTCAGAGGAGGGTTCAGCAGTCAAAAACATTAGCGTTTTTACAATGATAGGTATTTACTCAGATGTGCAGTGCTGCATTCTGACATTTATTTAAGTTTAGTGGCTGAAGGAAGGAATTACTTCCCCTCATTTGTGTGGGTTCAGCTGTTTGTGAGGCGGTACAGCGGGGTCTGCTTTTCTGATTGCACTACAACTTAAAAATGTATTTCAAACTGTGGTATTGCATTATAACGGATACCATCAGCTACTAATGTGATTTGACTGTGATGCATCCGATCCTAAAATGCTTCTGGAGCAGTATTTCCTAGCGAACAAAACCAATATTGATACCAGACAAGTCTTTGGAAATGTCTTAAGTACAACTGCTGTTGTGATGGGGTAGTGAAATGAAAAGGAGAATGAAAACTAAAAAAAAAAATCCCCCAGGATCATTGACTATGTGGAATCAAGACTGAAGCTGAACTTGATGATTCTCCATAAATATGTTGTAGACTTAAAATAAGGGAAGAGTAAAAAAGGGTTTCCATCTCAGTTGGATGAGTCAACCTTCAAAGTCTTGAATTTTTCAATAGTGGATCCCGCCTTTTACCCCACCATGTTATGCCGTTTGCCAGCATGTCCAAGGTAATCCCTCTCTCTGTTTACACAAATCTGGAACCTATCTTCCCTACTGTTTGGCTGCCATCTGGGCAAGGGCAGCTGGAGCTTGTCTCGATCTGCTGGTCAATGTGTGTGTACTCAGCAGCCACCAGCTACTGCCAGTCAGCTGCTGGCTCAGCCAGGACAGAGAAATAGCTTATCAGTTTATAAGTTTTTCTGGGCCAGTTCTAAGCAAAAGAATACAGCTGATGCTTTAAAAAAAAAAAAAATAAAAAAAATAAAGGAGTGAAAACTGGTTGTAAGTGTGTTTAGTCTGGAATCTTGGCTGTAAACACAGGGAAAAAAAGTATAGCAATGGCAAAAGAATTTTAATTTAAATAAGATGCTTGATCAGCATATGAAGGATAACTGTGTAGTGGTTTTACTTGCAATAGCACAGAGTGGGACACAGCACCCACAGAGAGGCATGTCTGAGATGTGAGTTTAAGACAGAATCACACCTGTCCTGTTGTCTTTTAAGTAGTTGTATAAGGTCCCGAAAGACAGAAAATGAAGTAGGGGTCAGATACATCCCATGGAGGAAACATGAAATCTGAAGTTGGATGCTTGACTACCTTTTTGTTTGGCTTGGTGTGTGGTTCTGGTTTCTTTGCAATCAGACTGTTGAAAATTTACATTGAACTTGACTGATTTGGAAGGCAAAAGGTATAATAAATTTTTGTAATTAGGCTGACTTAGCTCTTCTGTGCATGTTTTTTTGGGGTTTCAGAAGAGATTGTCCTTGCAGGGAAGAGGAGACACTCCTTACTTCTCATATGTACTGGTGAGATGTTGATGGTGATCCTATTCAACAGAATTCTGGAAGATGCATGAAATAAACAGTACAGGAAAAGAGTTGGAGAAAACATCACTTACTGATCTTGTTTGCCTTATAGTCTAATCAGATAAGGAAATTTAAAGACAAATAGAACTCCTGTGAAACTTTTTTTATACTTTTTCATTAAGTGATTAATATGTTAGAATTTCCCATCTCCATGAGGTTGCAGGAATTTCAAGTTTTCATTTTAGAAAGTTCTTAAAAAATATTTAATAGTTCATGGTTGGGAAGTTCTTAGAAGTTTCGTAGCTCAGAGAAAAACTTCTACAAATACCAACCCTGAGAAAGGATTGTTTTGCTCAGCAATACCATAGCCGTTCACAGCCGGGTGTTACGGAGGTATTGCTCTGACCAAGGTGGGAAGCAGAATAAAACCATTGGGCATTGGCAGGAGAGGCAGGATGCTGTCCCTGAGAAGTCCCCACTTTTTTACAACTACCTGCAGACTGGTTTCTTCTTGCCACATAGAGAATTTAGATGTTTTAATGCAGTCTGTAGAGAGGGAGGAAGTTGACTTATATCTCCAAGCTGTCAAGATAGCATTCATTTGAAAGTAAATCTCTCTTTGTAGTTAGAATTCTCTGTGGCCCCTGTTTTATCTCATATCTGCTGTGCTGCAGCACGTGCACTGCAGGATTCCGCTTGCTTTGGGGCTGTCGAATCAGATGAACAGCAATGACGGGTATCTGAGCTCATTGCTGGGAAACTC
Source organism: Larus michahellis (assembly GCF_964199755.1). Taxonomy (NCBI): domain Eukaryota; kingdom Metazoa; phylum Chordata; class Aves; order Charadriiformes; family Laridae; genus Larus; species Larus michahellis. Next base: position 57,761,425 of record NC_133902.1, read on the forward strand.
CCTCTCAGGCCGCAAAACAGAAATTCTGCTAGTTGCCACCACCAGCGTGATAGTCATCCTTCAAAACGATTCATATCTTCCTCATCTAGTTTTGATATCCTTAGGTGGTTTATTTAGGCTTTAGTCTGGGAATATGCCTACCAGTGAAGTGAAGCCTTACTTCTTTAGTTTAATAATAACATTCTAAGACTCTGGAAATGGTGTTACTCACATGTGTGCAATGGGAAAGTATCCCTTGAATACTTTGAGCAGCTGCCTTACCTAAGCTTCATCCAGGGACAGTTGTAGATGATACCACCTTAGATAGTCAGGGTGCAGCAGAACTCCAGCTTTCAAATTTTTAATCTCAAACTGAATTGAGTTTTTATTTGAGTTTTGCTTATACATTCCAACCTGCATACAGTATTGAGGGCAGGTATTCTTGGGAGGAGTGGTGGGAAGGGACCCATTAAGACAAGCATTGTCATTCTCAGCTGTGGTGTGTCCCTTTTTTTCACTTCAGTTTAAATCTTGACTGACTTGAAACGGCTTTCCCTTTGAGGCCAGCTACTGTGATTATTTTCTGTAGTGATTGATTTTGTTGTTGTCGTGTTTGGGGTTTTGTGCTGGGGAGAGGAGGTTAATCCTAATTGGAAACTGTGTGTATTCCTAGCATTAGTTTCTGTTTGGCATTATTTTTATTCTTTTAACCCTGAATTTAAACTTTTCTGGTGGGTATTGAACCCTGTGTTACTGGTGATAGTTGTGTTGGGGAGGGGATATTTGACCAGTAACATCTGTAAAAGCAACCAGCATGTACGATGCGAGTGTAGTCCCATGGCTGTGCTTCAAAAAACCAAACAATTTACAGAATCTTTCAAGCTTTTTTCCCCCCCTACAAAATTGTTAGACAGTAGATGAGAAAGTTTTTCTGTTTTGTGCTGCTCACACTTTGCAGTGACAGGAATGGCGTGTTTGAACTTGAAAACATCAGTCTGTGTCTTAATGTGTTCTTTTGAAGTCAAGAAGTGTGAAAAATAGCACTTACATTAACTTGAAATTTCTGGAGACTCCCGGAGGATGCCAATCTATTTCAGAGGTAGCTGGCTGATGCTGTAGATGCCAGTTGTGCCAATACTGGCACCTTAATTTCTACCTAAAGAACATAGCTGTCACCTGACACTTTTTCTCCATTTTCTGCCGTGTGCTTTGCTCTGAAATGATTTTGGAAAACTTGGATGCCAGAGCCTTGATTATTTTTTTATTCCCCCCCCCCCCCCCACTTCCTTAAATCCGGTCTTAAATAAGATATTCGGAAGTACAAGGCAGAAAATGGAAGTTCCCTACAAAATCCTATTATGACTTTATTAATTTCTTCTGGCAATCGGGCAAACTGCTTGGAGGGACTGCAGGGAGGAATGCATACTGCAAAAGTAATCTCAGTTTCTTTTTTCCCTTGAGCAAGAGTTCAGTGAGATTTAGATGCCACTGTTACTCCCCCTGCAGTGGCCTCTTTCCGAGTACTCCACGTATCACGATTGCGCCCTTAATCCCATCTTCTTCAGTCACTCAGATGGAGATGTTACTTTGGATGGTACTGTGGAGTCTCTCAAACAAACAATGGAACCATAAGAGCTTCCTCATCTTTACTTACATCCTTTTTCTTGAATTATGGCCTCACCTTTTAAAGATGCTTTCCATTAGTTCTGCCACCACCACTTCTAAAATCTCAGGTCTCTGAAAATTGTAGCTCTTTGTTTAAATTAATAAAAAGTTCAATAGCTTCTCTTAAATATTATTCTGGAGAAGTCATCCGACTGAGTTCACAGTTTTATAGGTGCACAGGTTTCCACAATCTGGCTAATTACTGAAGCTTGAACTTTGAAAGGTCAAGTGGCCACACTTGCATAGGGATTCACAGGTAGAGAGTTTCTTTTATCTTGGATGTTCAGCATGTTTTAAGGGTATCTCTTCTACATATTCCGAAATCCTAGTTCGTTCCTTTGATTGTATCTAATTTCGTGTTGCAGGTCATGTATGGATAGTTGGGGTTTTTTTTAGTCTGAAGTGGTGTTTCTGTTCAAAAAATTACATAAGTTTTATGATACTTAAGTCTGCCAAATCTCTCTCACTGGAACTACGGTATTGCAGTGCCTTTAAATACTAAGTGGAACTTCACTGTAAAAATGAAGTGTTGATGAAATAAAGAATGTCAGAGTGTTCTGGCCTGTGACTTGCACCCTGAAGAGAAATTATGATCTAACTCAAGCTGTGTACGGAGTTCTTCAGGTATCTATTAACTCTGTAGCTCACCTCAGAAAGACCGGTGCATTGTGCACTGGCTGTTTAATGTCAGAAAAAAAGCTAATGAATGGTCCAACTGCACCTTCATTGCCAGAGCACACCAGCCTGTGTATCTGTGGCCAATAGAGATCAAATACCACGCATGCTGTCTGATCCATTTCCAAACTAAAATATTTGTATTACCCGATTCTGTTTTAGAAGCTCTCCTGGATCCATGAGTGATACCTAACAGTTCTTGAGTTGTCTGATTTCAATATATTGGTGAATGTGTATAGAATCTCTATTCGCACTTGTTATAATCTTTTTTAATTAAACCAAGATATAATATAAAATAACAAATTATTATAGCAGCTGACTTTTTTTTTAATTATTTTCTGGGCTGATACCTTTAAACCTAGAAGACATTTCTAGTAAAGTGTTTGTTTTCTTGTTGCTGTCCATCTAGCAAACAAGGGGTTGCAAGCAATGCAAGCAATTTTTAAAGAGTATAATAGCAGTGTTGTTATTCATGTCTCTTTTTCTTTTTTTTTCTCTCCCCTTCTTTCTCGGTTGTATTTCTTGTTTGTAGATCACATCATCCTCCATAGTTTCCACTGTATTATGAGCCTATGCTCTTAGGACATAGTGTAGTGCCATTAGGTAGATCATTCTTCAGTTTTTCAGCACTGGATTCTTCCTCTGGAAAGCTCTTCTTCAGAAGCATTCATCTCAGCTGGAGAATTTCATACTTCCACAGCAGGGTCATCCATACAGGTTTTCCATTTTGGCAAGGCGTGAGCTGCAAAAAAAATTGAAATATTTTCAAATTAAATGATGACACAGCTAAGCAAATATTGCTGTGCTGATATTCCTTCCCCACATCATGCTATAATCCTGGAGAACTGAAGTTTAATGTAGCTGTTGTTATATGGAAGGCTACACTAAAACTTCCAATTTTTAAGGTGAACCTTCTAGCTTCTTAAAAGATCTTAAGTCTCTCAGACTTCTGCGCAGAGGTGCAGCGCTGTGGTGGCATTTCTCTGTTCTTCCCCAATGATTTTTTGATTAACTACAGTGCAGGCTCGGTGGAACGGCCTGAAAAAGAGAACGATAATGAGAAATTCTAGGCTGAAAAGATGTGCTGCATCTGTGTAAGGCAGCGTGACAACAGTTCAGGTGATTTGTTGCTTTGCTGTCGTCTTTATCGCTTTCCTGATTCTTGCGTGGCTTAACTTAATTGCTCTTGTATTTGGATTTAATGAATGTACTTTGGCTCAGTTTATATGAAGTACAGTTGTTGTTTGACCTGCAGGTAGTAAGAACAATGATAATAGGACTAATACTTGTCTACAGATCAATAAAACATGTTTGGGGACATATTGGTGTGTATAAGGAGGACAGAATAGGTCCTTTCTGTTGTAACTCAGTTTGCTTTATTAGGTTGAAAATAACCCCTTTTCTTTTTCCTTTGAGAAACATTCCCCTGGGTGCTATCAGAAAAAAATACAGAATGATAAAAACCCACTCCCTGCTTGCAGAAACATCAAAGCTGGGACTTCTTAGTGTATATTTGTAGTCTGTTCTTAGATAGATTTGTGGGTCTAGAAAGTGTATATGAGATCACCGTGGAAACAAATAGAATAATATAGAGAGAGACAAGTACTTGAAAGAGATACCTGTACAGTAACTGAAGTTTTTTTTCAAGGTGCTATTTCTATCTATGCTACTTTTTCTGTGCTTTTTTTGTTCTCCTACAACAGTGCGTTCCATCTTCTAGCGAATGGACTGTTCTGTCTGCTAAGCAACTTATGGTGGCCAGTGCCTGGGGTGCTTCAGGCCATTCTGCTCAACTAGTTTATTCTAATAAACTACTCTGTTCCTTACATGTGGATCTCAGTGCTCAGAAAGAGTTCAAATTAATCTCAAACATAATACAGCTTCAGTAACCTTTCTACAATAAGTATAGGTAGCTGCCAGACTGAACTTTACACTTTCATTCCTTTACATACTACATTTTCTAGGAAACAGAAAAGGACTTTTTTTCTTTTCTATCGCATGAATATTCCTGTATATAAATCCTTACCAGTACTTCATTAGTGGTTATAATAGAATCAAGTTCGAGTACAGCATAGTGGACTTGGACAAGTCGGTTGTGCAGCTGTGAAATACAGCTGTAATTATTCTTTCCAGACTTCAGTGTTGCCATTTGCACCTCAAGCTTGAGTAAGTACATCTCAGGAGCATACTAGATGGGAAAGAAGTTTGTAGTTCTGTCTCGTGCTGGAAGACATGCAGAAATAAGTTTGAAATTTTCATTTTAGTTGCCTCCTAGTTCAGGATGTGTTAGGTTCACAGTGGGAGCGCCCATCAGAGCAATCTACATACATAGACTGGCTTTCAGAAGATGGAGGGTTTTTTTCCACATTGATGCTTTAGAACTCTTTGGATCTGTTTTGAATTTAATAAATCAGCAAGGAATCACAGATTGGTCTTCCCTTTTACTGGAAGCCTTTGTGTCTTTACATGGTGTCACCCACTAAGGACACTGCAAAAGCAGTATTTGGGGATAGGAGTAGGACACGGGGGTGGGGGTGTCCGTTTTGAAGTCCTCTCATGAAATGAAGGAGATGATCATGATCGCTTTTCAGACTCTTCACTAAAAATGTCATTAAGCCATTCCTGCGGTACAGACCAATATGGTTGTGTTGCTCAGTTTCGGATTTACTAGCTAGATGATACACCTAAAGAGGGACAAACTTTCGTGAGTTTAACGTAGTGGTATCTGTAATAGAGAATTCATATTTCCCCAGCATCTTTTTCCAGTAATCCCTTTCTGAATTATGTCTGTGTTAGTATAATCCTTCTTATTAGCTATGCATAGATTTCATGGTTTGCCTCTTTTTTTTTAATTACAAAAAATGGGCTAGATTTTTTTTTCTCTCAGGTATTCATGTAGTCTCTGCTTGAAAAAATGGTAGCCAGTCTTTCCCATTCCTACTAAGGGGAGGCTTTCCAGGCTGAACATGTACACTCTAATAAAATTGCTTGCTGTACTGCGAACAATTACACTGTATCCTGTATTAACAGCGGTTCAGAAGTTCAGTAGCAAATGTTGGGTTTCTTTTCTTACTGCAGCTGTTGTGGATGAACACAAATGGATTGTGATACAGTGGCACACTCACTGCAATATGATAACAGCACGTATTAAATGTGATCTGTCTTAACATGCCGAAACTAAACTCTCTTGTATACTTGAGTATTCTTTGCTTTTTCAATGTGCTTTTCCCTTCAGAAGCTTTCAGACTTGTTCAGTCTGTAGGATACTCCTGGTGCTTCACTCATGGCTTCTTTCAACAGCAGCATTTGGCCTTTTGAGATGCAGTAATAGATTTCCCGAAGACATGACAATTTCATATGAGAACAACTTGTTGGTGCTCAGAATGGACATAGGAGTTTCATTATGGACATACTATGCCTAAACTGGGGCCCAGATAAATTTGCTTTTGTTGTAGATGCCAGCTGCCCTTCTCTAAGAGTGTGATTCCTGTGGAGGGGGTGGTGGGGCTGGTTGTACACAGATGCTGCCTTTCATTCTGTGGTTCCCCTTCGCTTCTTCCCTTGCTTCCATCTTGTTCCTGCTTTTCTTTGAAAGGTTAAGCAAGATTGCCCTGATATGTCCATATATCATTTTAGTCTGGGCAGACCTGTTGTGAATACCCACCCAGCCCCTAGAGAAAGTATTACACTTAGATGCTCCACTCGGATCCAAAGTCACTAACCCAACAGTGTCATTGCTGGACAGTTGGGTAGGTTGAACCCATTCAGAGCATTAATGTGTAAGAAACCTTGACTATAGAAAAGACATGTAAGGAAAATATTTGTGCAAAGTTAATTTTCCTGTCCCTTCTGAATTTTATCAAATTCAGCTTGTCTGTGGTCCTTCAAAGCTAGGCTTGGCAGCAGAAGAAAAGGAATGGCACGTATGAGAGAAATCCAGGACTTCTGCTTTATTGCACTGACAGAACCAAATTGTTCAATCTGTTGCCTCATCTGTTTCTTGCCATAGCTGGGAGTTGTAAAGGTCAGGCCATCGCAGCACAAAGAATATAATAGTTAACATGCTGCATCTCGCAGTGTTACCAGCTGGCTAGTGCATTTCTCCCATTGAACATCCAGGCTCTTTCCCAAAAAGCGTCAGCAGCATCCTCTGCCTATTTTGGGAACACGTCAAAGTCAGAAGTTTCTGAAGGTGGCAATGTGGGATGCCCAGGATGGTCAGTGCCGTGCTCAGCTCTGACGTCCAGTGCTGCGCTCTAAGAGGGCTGCGGCAATTGTCAGCTCGACATCATTCTCGTCACCCTGAGAGGTGCATCTTTTTTTGGGTGCCTCTAGAGTCAGGTCTGTTCAGTGAGAAAAACTACGTTCTTGTCAGTTTTTGGGTAGGGTGCCTGAGTGACAAAGGTTTCATTCCACAAAAGAAGTCAGGGTTACAGCTGCCCTGCTTGTTATGCCCTCCTGTAGGAGAATCAGAATTATAGGTGTGGCTACAGACAATAGCTGGTGCATCAAAATCACAGTGAATATATGTGAATAATGAGGTAATGAGTGATACAAATAAATACACACAAAACTGCTATGGAAGACCTTTTCTGTTTAAATCTGATCTTCAGTGTGATGTCTAGTGTACCTATCCCGCTTGAAAATATCCAGTGGGTGCACAGGCAAAGTAAAGGCGCTTTGTCATCTTCCTGACCCCTCCTCAATTTTGAAGTGAGTCCTCTGACTCTCTAGCTCTTCATCTTCCTCTCTCTTTCTCTGTTTTGGGGTTTTTTCCATGTTTTGAATACATGTTAAATGATGAAGCTTGCATGAAGATAAGTGACACTCTCTTGGCAGTATTTGACAAGATAAAAACAGAAGTAAAAGCCACTTACTCCTCCCTTCCAGTATTTTTGTTAACAGGTTTGCATCCTAACAACTCTTTTACCTTTGGAGAAACCAGGTTGGTGCTTCATATCACATTAAAACTATGAAATTAGCTCCACTTTGTGGTGCCTCAGTCTGTTAATATTTGCTGGGTTTTGCTCTAGGCTGTCAGTAGGCATCGATGAGTCAATTACGTTTGTAATTTAAAAGACAAAATTCAATTCAAAAGTTCAGAAAGTTTTGGTTTTAAGAACACTTGGATACTAAAGATAAAAATCATGATATCAGGATAGGTTACTAGTCTGCTAGTCCCTTCTGGTTCACCAGCATGTGTAATAGAGACTCCATCAGTGCTTTGGCCTCCAAACACCGCTTGGCTTTTATTGGCCGAAGCCTGCAGGCCAGCCATTGTGGTTGGTCCCACTGCGGACGTTGGGCGCATGCTGTGGGAAGGGGAGACGTGGCCCTGGACCTTCTGAGAGCGGAAGCACTTGGTTGGGGAGTTATGGCAAAGACCTCATGTCTTCTGTGTTGTAGCTGATTGACTGGGTGGCACCACGCAGCAAAAAAACAGTGCTGTCTTTGGAGATTAGGGACCGTTGTCTCACACCTACTGGTCTCAATTCCAGTTACTCACTTGGCAAATCAGAACGACATAAAAGATAGTATTTTAGCATAGCGTGTCTTATACTTCAGTGCTTGTGTTAAGAAGCTACATTGCAGGTGAAAGCTAGGGGAAGAGATGTTGATGGTTTAAACTGGATTTATTAGTTGGGTTTAGGTTTTGAAGACGTACTAACTGCTTTTTTGGCACGTGTAACAAGACAAAAACGTCTTTTGTTAAATTCCACTAGTTAAAACTTACTAAAGTTTGGCTAATATTATAATTAAATCTTTATTGTTCGGTATTTTAAATTTTCTCTGCTATTGCTGCTCAGGGAAAAGTATTGCCCTAACTTGTTCTTTATTTCTTCAAATCTTCTTAAGTTATCCAAGTTGCTGTTTGACTTAATGGAAGATCTTTGGTTTATGTTTCAACACTTCAAATGCTTGTTGAACTTTAAATGTTTTATTTCCCTTTTTTTTTTAAAAAAAAAAGGAGGGGATAGGGCATATTGATGCAAGTAGTGTATGATATTTTAGTACATCCTGGTTTTGACTGTTCATACGTCTCGTACTTCAGAATGCCATTTAATTGTGATTTACTTTTCATTCCTAAAAGGTGCCATACTTGGCAGATCAGAAACACAGGAGTGTATCTACTACAACGCTAATTGGGAAAAAGATAAAACAAATCGCAGTGGTATTGAACCTTGTTATGGTGATAAAGATAAAAGACGACACTGTTTTGCTACATGGAAGAATATTTCTGGATCAATTGAAATTGTGAAGCAAGGTTGCTGGCTAGATGACATCAATTGTTATGACAGGTAAGTGAGTTTTCCTATAGATTTTAAATTTATTTGTAATTTTAAATCATTTTGTCTGTCCATAATTTATACATCCTCCCCTCTGCAAACTGTACTTGAGACAAATGATAATACAGTAGTCTGTGAACAGTTAGCTTGGGTTTAGATGAACATGCATACGCATGTGCTTTTTTTTTCCCTCACTTACCTGTTTTTAGGGACCTGACTTTATCTAAGTACTTGTCTTGTTTGCGGAGTAGCATGTTCTGCTTTCTCTTATTTGCTTACTATATATTAAAAAACAAGTGTTTAACTTACTCTTTTTTCTAAAGAGTAAATTCACTCTTTCTAATGACTTGTTATTTTCAAACAATTCAAATATAGTTATTGAAACCGGAATGCAAAATCCTATAGTTCACTTTTCCAAAGTCTTTGGAGTGGGAGTCAGCGCTTTACGCCTGCTCTTTACTTAAACATGGAAGTATTTTGCCTATTTATTAAAAAGCTCACCTCAGTGGCAGCTCTCAGAGCCATTGAATGTTCTAAAAGTCCAGTCATTTTTTTTATAACAGATGGTCTAGCGAGAACCCATGAGCAGTAACAGCAGGACTTGAGGTTGGTTAGATATCGGCTGAATAAAGGTCATGACTCTCTTAAGAAATGGTATTATAGTTCTTTGAAGTACTGTACTAAGTTTTATTTGACCAAAACAGTTACTGTATGGAAAGGGAAAGAATTAAGAAAATAAAAGCATAATATATCTTCATTAAAATTTATTTAGAATTTAATCTTAGCAATATTTTAGAAATTTTTCCTTCTGTGTTTCTTAGGTGTTGAATGAGTAGAAGAAATCATTATAGTAATTTCTACCAAATAAAGGTTCCCCACACGCTGGGACATTTTCTCCTTTAATGACAGTTTAAAGCTAAGTTGAACAGTAGTTCTGATTTATCTCCTGCTCAGAGACGTAGCAAAGCATCTGCGAGCTCGCTTGCACAGCATGATTGAAAACTAGCTAGGCTGGAAGGCGAAGGACAATTTCAAAGAAATCTTATTTGTTGCTACTAGTATTTAGTAACTGTAAGTCACTTAGGATGGGAAAGTGCCTTTTTTTTTTTTTTAAATCGATTCTTAATTGTAGCTTTGCAGAAGAATTTGGGGTATTTACAACTTATAAACTAAGTATATCTCTGCTAAATGTTACACTTTTAGGATGGAAATAGGATTTTTCAATTAGGTTCTGTACCATTGTTATCCCACTAGTTCCACGCGTATCTTTTTGAACAGTCTAAAAAAAAAAAAAAATAATTTGATACTAAATTCTCCCTTGAGCAAAGAAAAGAAATTGAAAGAAGAAATAAAATGCAGGAAGGACAGTAAGGAAATAGTTGAAAACTGAGTAAAAATTTGTCTGGCTGTAAGACCTCATTAACTGTAACTCATCGTAAGAATGCATGCTGCCTTGTTTGTCTGAAATACCCATTAAACAAAATCTTATCTCTGGGCCTGAAGAGTGGTTTAGTAAACAGGGAGTTACAGTATGATGAACTCCAAACAGCAGCAGATTAAGAACATCAAAGAATAAGTGTTTTATGGAGGTTACAATATGGGGTAATTGTAATAGCTTGTTCTATAAAATAACCCTAATTTTTGAAGATGAACCCCAGACTTTTTGGGGGTACAATCTTGAGCTGTATTTAAAATCCTCAACTATTTCTGCAGGATTTTCAGATTCTTCTCTTTCTGCTGTCAGGTTGTCTCCTTCACGCTGCCTGTTTTTCTTTCCTGATTTGAGTAGTTTCAGCTTACTTGTTAATAGAACTGCTTTCTGGCAGTTAATTCAGTGAGTAAGCCCTGAAGTGAAATAAGCCTAAGTATAATGTAGGCAGGGGAAATTCTGAAAACAAAATAAAATTTAAAAATTCAGCTCCCCACTTATCTCCAACCTGTGCAACCCTGTACTGTGAGTTTATGGTTAAACACTAACTGTTTGATCGTTTCTTTGTCCTGTTTAAATCTAGATCGTGGACTGTTCTTTGGTATCCTGTTGGTGATTTTCTTTAACTTTGTGCTGTTTCTGTTCTAAGGATACTTCATTGCAATAGAAAATAACAAAATTTTAATTTGTTTCTTCAGATTTAACTCTTATTTGGGCAGTATGTTTAATAAAGTTTACTTTAAAATTTAAATATGAGCATATGTTTTCTCTTGAACAAAAAAAAAAACCCCAAACAACTTAAGATTAATAAATTTTATTGTTTTTAATAGGAATGATTGCATAGAGAAGAAAGACAGCCCTGAAGTGTTTTTCTGTTGTTGTGAAGGCAACATGTGTAATGAACGCTTCTTCTATTTTCCAGAAATGGAGGTCACGCAACGTAAGTTAGACTGACACATCTCTGAAGGAACTGCTTAGCAGTGTTCAGAGATATTTAATATCATGCACGTTCAGGAGATAATACTTTTCAGCATGTTGTGGTCAGTTTTTCCTGCCAGAAGGTTTCTGATTCCCAGATGATAGAGCGCTGTGTGCATTCACATAAAGGGCCGAGAAAATTGCCGGTTCGTTTCTTCAATTTTGAAAGGTCTCTATACTAGAAGTAATTTAAATTGATAAAAGGTGGTTCAGCTCTTTTCTGAGGGTGAGAAGGAAGGATAATCTGAAATAATTGGCTGTTTTAAGATACAGAAGTTACTGTCAAATCTTACCTTAATTGTATAGTTAAGCTTCTGTAAGAGTCTATAAATCATTGGGCTGAAAGCCATATCATCCTTATATGCGTGTAGCAGCCTATGAACGCTCCTCCTCTTGAAACGATGCTCTCGCTATTTCTTTAAACTAATTAGACCTTTGAGTTTCTCTCTAAATTGACACAGTAACCTTTAAAAAGGGGGAAAGAATTTCCTCCCAGGTTACAAAGAAAATCAGATAGCCAGACTTAAATAATTGTTTTAAAAAACAATAACTAAAAGATTATTTGATTATTCTTGCATATCTTCTTCCAGTCAAGAATCTAATCTTTGTTGGAAAACTGAATAATGTTAATAACTGAACTGAAAACAGCAAATGTCTTGTGTACCAAATAGCCAGAGGAAGTTGTTTATGAAATTAAATAACATTTTCCATGGGATTAAAAATAGCCTTTTTTGACCCAAGAGGTATTCTTGTCATTTTTGCCAGTGATACTGCTAAGGCAGTAACTGACATTCTTCTTCACTCTCCTGAAATCTCTTTTGCCCTGGGCTCTGTGGCTGCCCCGGTACCAGCTGCTTCAGAACTGGGCCTTCTCTGGAGCCTTTCTGGAGGTCCATCGAGTCATCTTCAGAGAGAACTCTTACTTTCAGCGAATCAACAGCGCGTAGAAATGTTGGCAGGTTATTTCTGGCCTGTTCTACTTATTAATGACACTTTATTGTATACATTCCAAAGATTAAACCTCTGTATTGATTTTTTTTTTTCATTCACTAGGTGATGGCATTCTTGCAGTCTTTTTAAAATACAAACACCTCTTGCACGCTGTAGACAGGCGGAGCTTAGAAGCACAAAGAAGTTAGATGTGCTGATGTGTAAATCTGTGAATCTTAAGTTATTTCTGTGCTTTCCAAAATGCTGCCTTTTAAATATGTGTCTGTTTCTGTTAGAGTACGCTATTTAATCAAGTATTGTTAGCCTCCTGTGCTGATTGTAAGAATTCTTAGGAAATCAGGATTCTAGACATTTCAAAGACCGGATGACTTTTGTTTCTTAAAACCTATCTCCTTTTTGTTTTTTTGTTTCTTTTTTTTTTCTTCTCTTCAGCAACTTCGAATCCTGTTACACCTAAGCCACCTCTGTTCAATACCTTGCTTTATTCATTGGTGCCTATAATGGGAATCGCCGTGATTGTGCTCTTTTCATTCTGGATGTACAGACATCACAAGCTGGCGTATCCTCCAGTGCTCGTTCCAACCCAAGTAAGTCACTGCATTATGATGATGTGTTTTATGAATGGTAAAACCATTTTCTGAAGAGGGGAGAAAGGAGGGGGCATCTGTCACATGGCCGAATTCTTTTGTCACTTTCCTGGTTTAGGGGTGCTAACGCTTACTGGCCACAAGAGCAGACAATTAAATAGCTTTATCACCTTTAATTGCTATTTGATGAATGTATGAGCAACTGCTTAATGTTTTTACGCATCCGTGTGTTTGGGAGGAGAAAAACTAAACGCAGAACTTCAGATGGCAGTATTGTTGGAGAGCTGTGGGAAGCTTTTACTCCCACGTAGTTAAAGGACCACTTGTCTGGAAGTCGTGTACAGCTCAGGTACTTACGGTTGAGCTTTATGTAATGCTTTGCTTAAAACAAAAATGAAGGAGACACCCTAATTCATAATGGCAATTTGCAGTGAATAGAAAATAGTACCTAGTAGAAGCCTAGCTATTTTTAAAAAAGCATGGAACTGGGGCGCAGGTATCAGTTAAAGAAAACGTAAAGAAAATCTTCAGCTGAAGTGTAGTTCCAGGGCTCAGCTCAGCTCGTGGCCCTACTGTGATTCCTCTCATCTTTTCCTCTTCCTTGTTTATGTATTTTCTGTCTTGTTTTCAAATGTTTCAGTTTTAGCAGTGTTTGTGTTTTACTTAGAAAATATTATGAGATTGTGGTCTCCAAATTTGAAATGTAAACTGGCTGTCTTACATCAAAACAAACCTTTTTTGGCTGCATGTGCGTAGTTCCTGCTGTTGTCAGGCTCCAGCTGATTCTGTAGGTGTAATTCAGACTAATAGTAGAATTCCTCTTCTTTCAGTTATGTCTGGAGATTAAATTGAGATTAGAAGGCTTTTATGAAAAGAGTTAAGGTGGCAAATTCTTCAGATCGCAGTAGGAAAAGTGAACAAAACGTGGTGGAGGAAATGGAGAGAGAAGCGACTTGCCCAGGGCCCCCAAAACTTGTATTTTTGCAGTAGGAATTGAACGTAAGCTCCTGACCTCAGTGCAGTGACCCCTCAGAATACACAATGATGATATGCTGATGCTGTTTATGATCAAATAAAATTTAAACACTTGTTATTTTTGGTAGGATTGCGTTTAAAAAGGATTGATAAGCATTTGCTCCGTACTGCCAGCCTCTGTGATATTTTCAGTGTTCCTGCTTGACTTCAGGGTGTACCAGGAAGCATTATTGGCTGTGGTTGATAAATAAAAGCGTTTTGGTTTCAGTTTCGTAGTAAGAGATAAGAAAAATTTGGGGGGAGGCAGTGGGCATATGTTCTTGCCAAATGAAAAGAACATAATTTAGAGGAAAAAAGTATGTTTCCTGTCCTTGCTGAAAGTATTACAGATCCTCAAACTTCATGCAATCTGTTAGCATAATTATTTCATCCGTCTCAATTTCATGTGCTTGGGACTTTGTATCAACGTAGTAGCCTTCACTGTAAGATCAAACTCATATTGTGCAAATAATTTCAGCATGTGACTTCCTTTCTAGATTTAAAGAAATTAAATAAGCAATGGATAAAAGTGACAGAAAAGCAAGCAAATGTTACGTATGTGAGAGGTATCAAGAACTTGAATTTTGATATTCTTCCTCCTTTTTATTGTAGTTCTCTTCTTGCATGGTTTATGTTTGGTACAGGAGTGGACACGTCATAAATTTTTAATAAATAGGGTAATAACCTGTTTTGTTAATGCTCAGATTATATCTCTTGGGATAAGTATATGTTGGTGCTTGAGCTGGTTATGGTGTAATAACATTTTATCTTGTGGTGAATAGGCATTAAGGTTTGATGTGGAAAGTCAGGAAAAGCTACTTCTGCCTGAAAAACGAAATGAAATTATTATGGAAATAGAACGTATGAATATTCTCCCATACGCAGCAGAGCAGTGTTTCCCACTTTAAATTTGATTAGAGCTGATTTGAACAGGAGGCAGAGGAAGCAGGAAGAGAGGGAAAAGTATTAGTTACTTTATAACCACGAAACAAACATTTAAATATTTATGCAATTAATATATTAAATATTAATATTACATTTAATAATTAGGGCATGAGTAGAGTTTGTAGGCGAATGGATTCTTTTCTAAATCTTTCTGTAGCAAATGGTAGAATGGATAGATGAGATGTATAGCAGAAACTCACAAGAAAACAAGGATTTTTCTGTAGGAGATACAGATAAAGGTTATCTCATTTACTGGGTTTATTCCGGGTGGTGATGGGAGTACTTGGGTGCAGTACGCCCTGGTACTAATCTTTCTGTAGAAATTAAAGGGTAGATGAGGAATAAGCAGAAGATAAAGATGAGGAAACACCGAAGAATAAGACATTTTGGAAGAATTCGAGGGAAAAAGGGATAAGTAAATAAAAAATTGGGAAAAGGGAAAGACACTGTTTGGAATATTTCAAAAAAAGGAAGAAATCTGCTAGAGGAAACTTTTGAACCTGTAGTGAAATATATAGGGAGGAACAGCTGAGAAAATGCAAACAACTTCATTTTTCTTTTGAAAGTAAGATTGTTTCACGGTCTGTGCGTGTACCAGGCAGGCAGTTCCTACACAAACTGAGCTCGCTTCACAGCTGTGGGGATCAGCTTCACTTCATATTCCCTTTGAATGGACAGATGATCATTTTTAAATTTCAGGTAGTAGAATTAGTCTGTATGTTTGGTTTCAGATCAGAAAGCAGTATTTTGTTTGCTCCTTACCTGTCTGATTCGTGCTTTCTTCCAGGTATTTGGGTAGAGAGGTGAAGGGGGTCACTAGAGTAGGGCGCTGCTGAGATGCTCCTTGCCGGTGTCAGAGGTGGCCGTGCCTGGTGGGTCCCGCGGCCTGTGGCCAGGGCAGGCAGGGCAGAGCTATGTCCTCCCAGGTGCCACTGCCAGCGCAGGGACCTGTCCCCGCTCCTGCTGCTCCCCAGAGTCTTGGCTGGCGTACTGCTTTGGCTCTGGGTTGTGCTGGTAACTGCCTGCCTCGCTTCACTGTGTGGGGTGCTAGCTACTGAAAGCTGTCAAATTTTATAAAATCTGTCACTCTTTAAATTCTTAATGAGTTATTAACAAATGTAAGTTTGCTAAATACATATGTGTATATGTAAAACAGTTTGAAAGGACTATTTCACTTTCTTATTTATGTTTGATGTAATCATGCGGCAAACATATTCATATGTCTGAACAAGTTCACAAAAAATGGATTAGTAGTTTAAATATTTGAATCTGTTTATTTTTATATAAAAAGAGTTACTCTCACCTTGTTAATTTTCACTCATGAGCACCAGCAACACTGGAAAACTCTACCGTCTTTGCAAAGTCTTTCACTCTCAAATTAGGTGTAGTTTAGATTTCCCCACAGCATCCTACTAATATTCCTGGTAGAACTGCGAATGCGGATGGCAGGGAGTTGATATGTTATGCTCATTTATTTTTTTACATCTCTTGAGCTTGGGCCAGAATTGTCAGTCAATGCTAATTACAACTGTAGTGTTACTGCTCTGTCATCTGATAGATAGGACCATAACCTATTTTATAGCAGAACTGACACAAGTAACACTTCGGGGTTTTATCAGTTCACAGAGCTGTGGCTCCCAACATTTTCCATCCGTACTGTGCAAAGAGAGATTAACCTCTTGTACTTTTTGTTGAGTGCCCGAGTTATGAATATCTTATTGGATCACAGGGTTGCTTTTTTTGTTTTGTGGTGTTTTTAAAATAAGAGTCATATGTTGAGAGGGTTGAAAAAAAAAAAAAAGGCTTTACAGATTCACATAATGTCATTTTTCTTCATAACCTATTTTTATGCTTTCTTCTGAGACGTTTTAAATTTACTTGGGTCAAAGATGCTTCATATTTTTTAACACTAAGCACAAGAGAGCCCTGATTTAGGCCTGTTTGGTGTTTCCAGAAATTTGAAAACTTAAAATGGGCAGATCCTGTCTATTAGAGCATCTGTAAAAGCAAGCTTAGCTGCTAGAGGTTACAATTTCTTTCTCTCCTCAGAGAGGAGGATTATAGAGCTAAAAAAAATAAATACATCTTCTATTATCAACATTCTATTTATCACTTTCTTTAAGGTTTCACCCAGTATTCCCTATATTTGACACAGTAATCTTCTGTGTGTGTCATTTTTGGGGGTTTATTTTGCCCTGTGTGGATGAACCTTGCTGGCTCTATATAGGTGGAGAGCATCCCATGCCTGCAAAGTCATCGGCTATGTGAACCGAGAATTAAGAACAATTGGCGTGGATGTATAGCAAATATAAAGCAAGATCGATCTGATCGTCCCTCTGGCTTCTGAGCAAAAGGGTTTTTTGAGCTTCAAGAAACACTGTGGTTTTGGTCGATGGCAGTTCTGGTATGACTGCCTTCACTGCCATACCATGATAGCCTTTCTTCAGCGTATCCTTTCCTGAAGACACCCAAGTAAGAACAGGTCTCTGTAGCTGTGTCATGGGTTTGATATTTCAGTTTTATCTGTAAGAAATCAGAATTGAAAACAGGATCACATAATGTGAATAATGATGAAACAGAAAGATCTCTAGCAGTGGCAGATGCAAGAAATACCCTGAACCACTTACTGCACGTATGACAGCATGTGTGGCAGTGGAACAGCAAATTCCGTGTTGGAAGCCAATAGGAAGATAACGTATAAGGAAAGAAGCGCTGCTCCTTGCTGCAGTCTTTGACCTCAGACATCTGGTGTAGGCCACCAGGCCTGTGCCAAGGAGTTTGGCGAGTGTGTGTGTGCAACTCAAATGGTTTGTTCTCAGAAAAAAACCCATGAAAGTAGTCAGTAACGGGAAGTTTTTTGTGATTGGCATTGGAAAATATTTGTTGTTTTTATTCTCTGAATTAACTTTTAGTACATCAAATAATCTGCTTGGGGTTTTTTTTTGTCTAAAGGGTTACAAATATGGCAAACACTTCCTTAATCACTGATAAAACCTTTAGAATTAGTTCTTGGGCAGTACAAATAGAAAGTTGGTGTGTTCATATACACTCGTGTGCATCATAGCTATTTTGAGGGGGGTTAACTGCTCCCAAGTTTTATTTATAAAAGTTGTATTGATTCCTGAAATAAGAAAGCCCATATTTGCATTTCTGTAATAGCCTGATACTGCGTAAACTGGTGATACTTGTTGCGTTTCTGCTGCAGCCTGAGGTCGTGGTCTGTAGGCTGAAGGGAAAGACCAATGATCTTAAAATCAGAAGGTCTGTGATGTGCATAAATCCCGTTTTGAAAATTTTCGTGCATGTCTTATATTATTAGTGTTTGGGGGAAGCTGGTGCCCTTAGAAGAGTAGTCAGAGGCATGGGAGAGGACTCTGATTTCTCAGCATTTCATGTTTGCAGTTTCTCGTTATGCTAAGAGCAAAAGGTTGGATTTATGTGGTTTTTTCCTTATTCTGATGAATTTACATAATTCTCAGGAGCTGGAGAATTTCAGGCCTGCAAAAATGACTAATACATTTTTTACAGCCACAGGAAAGATGTTTTAATAACTATTTCATGCAACCAATGCTTTTTAATTTTTTTAACAGTTATTGTCAGTTCTGTGACCGCTGGAGTTAGTGGAAATATGAGTGCACAGAGATATTTCTGTACTCTGTTCAGTAGCTGTTCCCTATCAGATTCACACATTGAGTAATACTTTATTTTGCTTGGCTGCTGTTTCTGGCAAAGGAATACGAGGGGCTTGGAGAAGTCCTTCCAGTAACGGTGCTTGTGGTTTGTGGAGTTTGTGCTGCAGAATCTTACTTGTAGTTTTTCTAAGTATATGTGGAATAGCTGTCATTCTGCTGGCACCACCACCTCGCAGAGATTTGAAGGTGAACATGATCAGCTACTCCAAAAAAACAGTTAAGGTGGTGATTTTGTGGTTTGGGTTGGTTTGTTGGGGTTTCTTTTGGGGGGGGGGGGGGTGTGAGGGGGGGGTGGAGTTTTTCCTTATGAATTGCCCCAAAATATTTGCAGGCTCTACAAGTCCTGCAAGAACCTGCTTCAGAGCTTTGGTGTGGGTGTTATGCTCATCTCCAGGGGTCTGCTGACCATGGCGAGAGGAGGAATGATCCTGTTGGGCTCCAGTGTACTTGAGTGCTCTGTCAGTGGCAGCAGGCTCTACTACAGTATTTATAAATCTGACTTCCAGCTAATCTAGCCTTGAAGAAATACTTCAGCCCTTCTATTATTAATTATTTAGATAATGCTAAGTGTGTGCTAGACAGTTTTCAAGCGCAGAGAAAAGCCTCTTGTTGGCCATGTGCTCTGTAGCATCCTGAGTAAAGACAAAGGGTGATCACTGTTATGTGGCAGCTGAATACTTCAAGGGTTTGAATTTCATGCTCTTGCAACATTGATCTGATCAAATTATAAAAGACAAAGAAAATGGCCGTGGCAAAAGTACAGGAGAAGGAGCAAAGGTGTCTTGGTGTTTCTCTGCTTGAGTGGCAACGAGATTGCTCAATAAAAAAAGAGGTGAAGGTAACACAAACAAGCTTGTGTCATTAAAATGTGCTTTCAGTTTCAGTAACAGTGCTCTGGGACTGAGGTTTTTAGGATGGATTTCATTCCACAGTCTGGAAACCCACGTGACTTGTTTGAAAGAATCTTTAATGTTGTAATCTCCCTTTAGATATACTAAATACGGTGTTTTCAAGTTCACTTGTTCTAGTTACACCTCTAGAGTGACAGATATATAGATTAAATTTAGTAATGTAGACCTACTATATGGTGACCTATTTGTTTAAAAGGTTTAACTAAACTTAGACGTTAAAAAGTTTTCATTTTCCGCAGCTAGCTAATTACAGTGAATTTTAAGAAATACAATGCTGCCCTCTAGTGTACACTTGTGAGCATAACAAGAAATAAGTTTGCATAACTTCTCTTTGTATAGATGTTTAATTTTCTGCACATGTTTATATACTGGTTTGTAGTAACATGACTGTTTATACACCTATAATGGGCAATTCTGGTTTTAATTGTAAGGTCCATTCAGCTAAAGGTCTGTATAATCTTTCTTTTTGCCCATTTTTCTTTGCTAACATATCAATGATGGACTTTTTTTTTTTTTATTTCAAATGATCTGTTATGAGTACAAGAAAGTGTTGCGATCCCCATGAATATTTTTGTTGTTAATTCACAAACAATTTCTTTTGTCTCTTTTCTTACAAGCTGTTTTTTCATCCCATTCTTGGTATAAATAGTAATTTCTTTTGCCTGTGTTTTTTTCCCCTCTCTACAAGCACGCCTTTCATATAATGATTGAGGTAAGATGCATTGATGTTTGTTCATGATTATGGAACTTTCTGTCGACATGTAAGAAGTTACTTTGGTATGAGTTACATTTATTTTTTTTTAATTTTTTTTTCAGTATTTTGGACAAGAAATTTGTAAGCATGCGGGGCTTAAAAATACAGATTTAGTTTGCTGTCTGTAGCTTTCTTAAAATTTACTGTAGTTTCTCAGGCTATCAAGTTGAAACGCAGCAGGAATAGTCATTTTGTGGTACTTAATCTATGGATTGGTTTGTGTGGGTTCCAACTGGTGTTGCACCCTGTGTGCAGCGGTGGGCCTTTGTCACTGGGACCGTGGCTCTGGCTGTGGTGGGATGCCCGGGAAGTGACCGGCACGTCCTGCCCATGTCTGTCCTGTCCCTGGGTATCTCTTGTCAGCTTCCACCTGTGAAACACCTCTACATGTTTGGGGTTTGTGGTCTTCGTGGTGTGATGGGTTTTTGTGTCATTCAGGAGCTTGGAGAAATAAATCGCCTGAAGATATTCTTTCACTATTAAGTCTCTATTTTGACTTTTCACTGGCCAGAAGTTTATTTTCACTTGTATTAAATTACTGATACCTCCTGTGAAACTACACGTAACTGCAAACTGCTAAGTCAGAAACTTGGTCATTATTGCTAGGCTTTTAAATCGAATATTGAAAAAGTCAAGATTTGAGTTGTAATATGAATGCTCCATTTCCATTGTGTCTATAGGTCTCTAATTAATAGCTGAAATGTCTTGTTAAAGTAATTTAGAACTGGAAATGGTGCCGTTTAAGTATTTTCCTGAATCACAGAGTGGCTGGGGTTGGAAGGGACCTTTGGAGATCATCTAATCCAACCCCTGGCCAAAGCAGGGTCACCCGAAGCAGGTTAGACAGGAATATCTTGCATCTGTAAAGGCTTATCAGAGTTCCTTCTGTTTGTAACACTGTTTTGCTTCAAATGGCATAATCTCAGTTAGGGAAGTAGCTGAAGGATCTTGCCTACAAGTATCAACTTTGTTTCTATTCCTTTGGGGAATAGGTTTGCAATGTATGATAAAATAGAGGTGGAAAAAGAGAAAAATGGTTGCCATTTAAAAGAAATGCAGCTTGATACAAGCCACAGAGTCAATTTTAGAATAATTACAAAATTAAAGTATTCTGACTCCTTTTACCGTAATTGGATCTTAACTTTCCGGAGCATCTGGTTGAAAATGAACCGGTCGCAAACTGGAAGGGGAGGAAACAGGCAAGATAGTCATCAGAGTCTTTCAATGAGAACTTACCCACCGTAGTCACAATATCATCTGTAGAATAAACGTAACCAAGCGGAAATATCGCACCATTTAACAAAGAAAACTTGCGTGTGCTCTGGAAGTTTGAGAACTTGTTTATATTTTGGAGTCAGGAAAGAGAAACGCGTCTATGTACAGCCCCGTTCAGATAATTGGTCTTTTTTTCCCCTTTGTTGTACGTGATGAATCACCTGATTGAGTGTCGTATGAGAGACGTGACTGGAGAGAATTTCAAGTGCTAACGGACTCTGCTGGGGCAGGTCTTTAAACAGTCTCTTCTGTTGGTCATATTTTTAATGGATTTGTAGTTTCGTGTTTGTTAAGCTTCTGCCTGATCTCGAGAACCATTCTGGAAGACACTAAAGGAAACCTATTTCTGGAAGTTCCCATTCTTTAATGAATATTTTCCCTCTGTTCTTTTTCCGGCGTGACTAGTATGTGCTACCTGACAGCTGACTGCAACTCCCAGCTATAAAACCAGAACCAAAGCTGAATTATCAGAAAACCAACATGATTTTTAAAATAAATAAATACAAGCTTTCTGGCAATACAGCATATTGCCTTGATTTGCTGTGTGGTCAAACCAGCACCAGAATCAGCCCAAGGGAAGGGACGGGGAAAGCTCGGGAACGGGAAATTGGGCCCAAATATTTTAACAGCTGTGGCAAGCTGTTAGACCAATATATCCACATTATATCTGTACTCGCATTATATCATCAGCCTTGGCGCCACAGAGATGATTTTTAAAAAGCTATACAAAAATAATTACGCCTGTGGCACGTTAAACATTTTTGCTTGGAAGTAGAGCAAGTTGAAAATACTGTCCAGGAATGTTTCTGGGTAAAAATAGTACCTGTCGTTTTAGAGTAAATGCCTGTTGATTTTAAGAAAGTTGTTTAAAAAAAAAAAAATACCTGGAAAACTATTCTTTTTAGTTATGTTAACAGAAGGCAATTATACTTTCCGGTTTAAATCAGGATTTGTTTTGATTTGTGTGTGTGGGTGTGTGTTGCTTCTTCATAAGAACGCCGGAAGTTTTGACTTCATAGAAATGTTTCAGCACGAAAGGGAAATGTGCAGGGAACCACAGGAGGCTGCTATCTAAGGTAGTGGGAAAATATTTTGAAATGCCACAATTTTCTAGGAAATACAAACTTTGAGTACACGAAAAGCATTGTGGTCTATCTAATGTGAAAGTAAGAAACGCGAGTTTTCACTGGCCGGTTTTTACTGAGGAGTTACTGCCTTCTCTCATGTGATAGATGCTGTCACTTTTTTTCATCAAGTCTTGGAGGAGTATTAAGCGGTTGTTTCCTTGGTGGTTGAGAAAAAATTCATAGGATGTGCTTCAGAATACTGACAGCTTTTTTGGGTGGAGGGTATGGGAAGGAAGGGGAGTTGTTCTAGCCACTAAGGCAAAGTGGCATTTGAGTTTACTTCCCACAAATTGTTCTCTTAATTTAGGCAAGTCACGAGGTTCACAACTTTAAAAACTTCTCTGCCTGATGTTAAATCCCCAGATGCTGCACAGCGCTCAGGATTCTTAAAAATAACAGGGTTTTTCTTTACAAGTTAAAGTAGGCTTTTGTGAGTAAATTTGGGCATCTTGTTTCTAGTTTCACTTCTAACTGTAATTATTACAAATGGAGGACTGTGATTTCCCTGGTGCCTGAAATACTCCTAAAGGGCTTGGACATTGAATGAAAGGCAGCATGAGAGGGAAAACGTAACCCTTAAACTTCATTTTCTGTATTGTTGTTTGTCCGGTTTAAACCCAGAAGTTTTGATGTAGCAACTTCAGGCATCTATCACTGGCATATTTGTGAAAGGATTTCATACTTTCTTGAGGATAGTATTGTTTTGTCTCTGATCTGAGTTTCAAACATTATATTTCCGTTTACAGTTATTAATTTGTGGAATT
Source organism: Larus michahellis (assembly GCF_964199755.1). Classification (NCBI taxonomy): domain Eukaryota; kingdom Metazoa; phylum Chordata; class Aves; order Charadriiformes; family Laridae; genus Larus; species Larus michahellis. The sequence continues at coordinate 57,784,458 of NC_133902.1, forward strand.
AGGTTGCAATTTCTTTAAATGGCTATAAATCTGCCTCTCTATGAAACTTGTTCTTTTTGAAGGATGTATTTGTTGCTTCATAAGAGAATGGTTTTTTATTCCTGCGCTTAAACTACTCAAAACCTGTGTTGGATACAGAAGCCCTTGTCTCCATTCTCACAATAGTAAAGTATACTTAAACCCACAGTTGTTCAGAAAACGTGTCTTTAACGTGCACAAGATTTTTTTATGTTCCTAACTGAAGTGCTCAAATACATAACTATTGAGTACTCTCGTTATTTTGTAGAAGCAACTACTCCAGTGTTTTTCATTCTTTAAAACAGCATTACAGTTGTGATGGGAACAAATAAAGCCAAGCATATGTTTTGGAGGCTTTTTTGAACAGTAGCCTTTAGGTGTTTTTTTTTTTTGTTGTATTCTCAGTGTAGAGATCGTTTAAAAGCGATACCTACCTTTCATTTCTATGTTTCATTCTTTTGTATGTAATATTGAGACTTGGGGTACGGTGTTGTGGTCTCCACAGACCTGCAGTGCCACGAAAAGCAGCCCTTCACCCTCACCCCCTCCGTGATCCACCAGTTTATCCCTGCGCTGCTGTCATTGACATCGGCAACTCTCTGAGCTAATTTGCACTGAGGAACAAATTGTGTTTTAAACTAATTGGGGGAGGAGGGGGAGGAAGGTGGAGCTGTATCTCGTGGTGACAGCATTGGTAAGTCTGCTTGGGGACCATTGCACACCAGAACTTACTTATTTTACTGCAGAAAACAGGGATCAGGCAGAAGAGCTCACATTTCTCTGGCTCTGTGTGTGGGGTGATGTTCTGTGGTGCAGAGGCATTTGTTCGTGGCAGGGATGAAGCTTACGTACCTGCATTCCTAAATGCTGGAAAACTTCTTGAGCTGAAAAATGTGCAGGTAGAGTTTTATTGAATTCAAATAAGTATTTTAATGCAGCAAACGTATTACTGAACTATAAACTCGGTGAAATTTATATATGTTTCTAACAATAAAAATACGTATTTGGTTTGAATAGTTTTAAGCAGCTCTCGCACATCTCTATCAGTTGAGAAGAATTTGTTAATATTTTTCAAATTAAATTGTACTTGGAAGGGATGTCCTGAAATGCAAACCCATAAGGTGATTGTTCCAACGAAATATGCCTCAATTAAGTGAAACAATATTTACTTCCCAGCAAGTACCCTCTGAAAGCTGGATCTCAGAATAGATTGTACTCATAAATTTAAGATCCAGTCTAGTTAAAGAATACAAAGTGATCATACACAATTATATTAGGACAGATTATACATTAATTAAAAACAAGCTAATTTAACGTGGTAGGTTGGAGAGAAAAGGACAGCCCAGAAAGAAGCTCATCTTTGGCAATAAAGTTGAAAATGTACTTGTTATATTGGGATGCTGTGTATGATACAGAATAGGTAAGAGATGTAGAAAACAGAAAATGCAAGGTACTCACAAGCTGTCGCATTTTCCTTCCCGGAAAGGGAAATTGTTCAAATGCGTAGTGAGGTTGGTGGTTACACGGACAGCTGCGTGGAAGCTCTCTCTCACTTGCTGTTGTACTTCCCAGCTGATGCTTTCATATTTGAAAAGGAATTGTTGGGCTGCCCCTCAATAAAGTACAAATACTGTAAGATATGACCAGATAATCTCTTAAATTTAATTCCAGTTCTGTTTGCGGGGTGCCACCAGGTACTTGCGTCTCAGTAACATGTTGTCTAGCTGTGTTAGCAAAAGTTGGGAGCAGTAGAAGAGAACCAGCAGGTTGAAGGTTCCTCATACCACCATTCATGTGGCTTGGAAGTGTGATTGCGGAGATGATGGTGTTTGGTTTCCTCTGCCAAACGTCTGCTCTGTGCACGTGGTTCGGTGGTTTCTGAAAATCTTCATTATGTCCTGGAAGACCTTGTAGTGGTGTGGCCTGCCTGTGTATTGGTTTGTGACCTTATGTCCCCAGTAAGCAGTGGAGCTTTTGAAGTGGAGCTGTGCTGGTGTCGGCTCGATGGCTGGTGAGAGCTGAACCAGTGGGTGGGAACTGCAGAGTGAGGGGCTTTCCGTCAGCTCAGCGCTGCTGCCCCAGCCCCGGTTGCTGGTGGAGATATCTTCTGCTGCTTCCCACCTGACGGCCCAGGGCGTGCAGCGACAGTCATGGGGAAAGGGACTTGTTGGCTGGGTGGGGTCAAGTCACCAGGCCCTTGAGCTAAGGGATTAAACAGGTCACATGTTACATCAAACCAACCAGCCAATCCTTCAGTGTATTGAAGGTGCTCATTTTAATTGTCACTTCAAAAAGTAACAAGTAAAGCTTGGTTATCTTTACTCCTTAATTTCTGCTGTGCTTGTACACCTGGTTAGGCGGATTGATTCAGTAGCCGTTGTCACGCTGTTGCTTGCACATGAATTCTGAGCATGTTTTACAGTCTTGTTTTTCTTTCCTGTGGAGAAGGGTTGCTGTTTTGTTTCTGGTTTGTTTTGGGGGAATTTGTTGCAAGGAGGGTGGGTATGTGATACCAAGTCTCTTTGGGTTCACAAGCCTTTATTTCTAGTGCTGTCATCATAGATAGCACATGTAATAACAAAATTAATCAATGCTTTTAACCCGATTTCAGGATCCTGGGCCACCACCACCATCACCGTTGATGGGTTTGAAGCCATTGCAGTTGCTAGAGATCAAAGCCAGGGGGAGATTCGGATGTGTATGGAAAGCTCAACTGCTAAACGAGTACGTTGCGGTCAAAATATTCCCTATTCAGGTAAGCAAAAGTTCTTAGTGTCCGGTGTTGCTTGTGATGTTGTAACGCTAAACCAGCTTTTCCTAGCCTCAATATGGGGGTTTTATTTTAGAGAATTTTCAATATCTACTGTAAATCTAGATAGCTTAAGGAAATTCTTAAATGCAGGAAATGTCTTGGGCTGAAAAATGTGCAGGTGGAGTTTTACTGAATTCAAATAAGTATTTTAATGCAAACATATTATTGAAACATGAATTCTGTGAAACTTTTATATGTTTCTAGTCATAAAAATACATAGAATCATAGAATCATAGAATTGTTGAGGTTGGAAGGGACCTTTAAGATCATAGAGTCCAACCTTTAGCCTACCCTGACAAGAGCCACTTCTAAACCGTGTCCCTCAGTGCCCCATCTACCCTTTTTTTAAACACCTCCAGAGATGGTGAATCCACCACCTCCCTGGGCAGCCTATTCCAATGTTTAATAACCCTTTCAGTGAAAAAATGTCTCCTAATATCTAATCTAAACCTCCCCTGACGTAACTTGAACCCGTTTCCCCTCGTCCTATCACTTGTCACCAGGGAGAAGAGGTCAGCCCCCATCTCTCTACAACCTCCTTTCAGGTAGTTGTAGAGGGTGATAAGGTCTCCCCTCAGCCTCCTCTTTTCCAGGCTAAACAACCCCAGCTCCCTCAGTCGTTCTTCATAAGGTTTGTCCTCCAGACCCCTCACCAGCTTTGTAGCCCTTCTCTGGACACGCTCCAACACCTCAATGTCCCTCTTGTAGCGAGGGGCCCAAAACTGAACGCAGTACTCGAGGTGGGGCCTCACCAGTGCCGAGTACAGGGGGATGATCACTTCCCTAGTCCGGCTCACCACACTATTCCTGATACAGGCTAGGATGCTGTTGGCCTTCTTGGCCACCTGGGCACACTGCTGGCTCATATTCAGCCGGCTGTCAACCAACACTCCCAAGTCCTTTTCTGTCGAGCTGCTTTCAAGCCACTCTGCCCCAATCCTGTAGCGCTGCATGGGGTTGTTGTGACCCAAGTGCAGGACCCGGCACTTGGCCTTGTTGAACCTCATACCATTGGTCTCAGCCCATCGGTCCAGCCTGTCCAGATCCCTCTGCAGAGCCAACCTACCCTCAAGCAGATCAACACGCCCGCCCAGTTTAGTGTCATCTGCGAACTTACTGAGGGTGCATTCAATCCCTTCATCCAGATCATTGATAAAGATATTAAAGAGAACCGGCCCCAGCACCGAACCCTGGGGGACACCACTTGTGACTGGACACCAACTGGATTTAACTCCATTTACCACCACTCTCTGGGCACGGCCATCCAGCCAGTTTTTTACCCAGCGAAGAGTACACCTGTCCAGGCCATGAGCAGCCAGTTTCTCCAGGAGAATGCTGTGGGAAACAGTGTCAAAAGCTTTGCAAAAATCCAAGTAGATAACATCCACAGCTTTTCCCTCATCCACTAAGTGGGTCACCTTATCATAGAAGGATATTAGGTTTGATAGGCATGACCTGCCCTTCACAAACCCATGCTGACTGGGCCTGATCACCCTGTTCTCCTGCATGTGCCGTGTAATGGCACTGAGGAGGATCTGTTCCATGACCTTCCCAGGCACCGAGGTCAGACTGACTCGCCTGTAGTTCCCCGGATCCTCCTTCCGGCCCTTCTTGTGGATGGGTGTCACATTTGCTAACCTCCAGTCAGCTGGGACCTCCCCGGTTGTCCAGGACTGCTCATAAATGATACCAAGTGGCCTGGCGAGCACCTCCGCCAGCTCTTTCAATACCCTTGGGTGGATCCCATCCGGCCCCATAGATTTGTGCACCTCCAGGTGCTGAAGCAGGTCCCTCACCATTTCCCTTTTGATTAGAGGGGCTTCATTCTGCTCCCCATCCCTGTCTTCTAGTTCAGGGGTCTGGGTGCTCAGGGAACAACTGGTCCTACTGCTGAAGACTGAGGCAAAGACTTCATTGAGTACCTCAGCCTTTTCCTCATCCTTGGTCACTATGTTGCCGGCCCCATCTACTAGAGGACAGAGATAATCCTTAGTCCTCTTCCTATTGCTAATATATTTATAGAAGCTTTTTTTGTTGTCCTTGACAACAGAAGCCAGGTTTAGCTCCAGCTGGGCTTTGGCCCTCCTGATTTTTTCCCTACATAGCTTAACTACCTCTTCGTAGTCGTCTTGAGTGGCCTGCCCTTCCTTCCAGAGGCCATAGATCCTCTTTTTTTCCCGAAGTTGCAACACTATTTGGTTTGAATAGTTTTAAGCAGCTCTTGCACATCTCTCCATCAGTTGATGGAGAGAATTTGTTAAGCTGGTGTTAATATTTTTCAAATTAAATTGTACTTGGAAGGAATGTCCTGAAATGCAAACCCATAAGGTGATTGTTCCAACGAAATATGCCTCAATTAAGTGAAACAATATTTACTTCCCAGCAGGTACCCTCTGAAAGACATATTTCAGGATAGACTGTACTCATAATTTTAAGATCCAGTCTAGTTAAAGAATACATAGAGATCATACACAGTGATATTAGGATAGATTTTACATTAATTAAAAACACCCACTGCTGCTGGAGGTGAAGAAATGTGCTTGTGTTGCCTGATGATTAACCAAGTGGTGACTTGCTGAGCAAATACATCTGTAGGTTCTTATTCTACTAGAAATAGCATGTATTTAGGCTGGTTTCAGCCATCAGCACAACAAATGAAATCTGAGACTTTGTTCGTTATTTTTAATGAAGGAAAACCTATTTCCCTAAAATAGGGGAAAACCCTATTTTATGGGCTTCTTGTAGATTAATAAAACATAAAAATTGAATCATGCTCTTAAGACTAAAGAAGTCATAATAATTTGCAGACTCCAGTCCTAATCTACAGCTTTGTGTTCCCGGTTCCTGTCCGTGATGGTCGATGTTGTTTTCAATACCTGATGTTTGCTTACAACAAACTTAAGCTTTTCAGATAGTTTTCCACTCTACGTGAATATGTAATATATATGAGGAAAGACAGCTTTTCCTATTTCTGTATCTGTCAGGTCAGTAGTTTGTAGCATAAAAATTGTTATTAGGCTAAACATTTGTAATTTTAAAATAGTGAGCTTCATAATGTTAACAGTATAGACCATGCTTTCTTTCCTTTAGATAGTAAATCCTGTATTGCCAAAAACCCCCTAGTTTTTACTCTACAGGTCATTTACAAATGCACAGTAAATTGTAGGAGGAAACTTCTATCAGGGGAAAGTACCTCTTAGTATCGTGGTATGAACTTGGTTTGATGTGTTCCCTTGTTTAAAGGACAAACAATCGTGGCAGAACGAATATGAAATCTACAGTTTACCCGGAATGAAGCACGACAATATCTTGCAGTTCATCGGCGCGGAGAAGCGAGGCACCAGCATCGACGTCGATCTCTGGTTAATCACAGCATTTCACGAAAAGGTATCTTTAGTTCTCAGTGTTTCTCTTTTCTAAGGTTATGGTAGAGGAAGAACAGCCTTAAAACTTGTCATAAATGTGAACTTTTAGACAGTTAAGACATAAAATTTAACATAGTTTTTGCTTCCTCTTAGCTTATTTCTTTTCATTGGATATGAATTTGTTTAAAGTTATTTTCAGCCAGCTGAGAAAGTTGTCATCAGTTGTTACTTAATAGAGGAGTTTTAGAAAACACACACATTTATTCTACTTTTTTGCTTTTTAGAATATGTGGTTTTGAATATCCCCATCTAAACCTGCCTGGATTAAACAAACTCCATCTTGCAAAGATTGTGGTGTTTTATTTTTGTTTCCCATGTGTTAGCTCATTTGTCTCTATAAGAATGAAGTCATCTGTATCAATTAGATTGTGACAATTGTGACAATAAGGCACATAAGTGTATGTCATTAAGAATATGTTCACTGTTTTATTTTGTCCACTTCGTTTTGGTTTTTTTAATGCATGTGACTGTCACAAATGGAAGTATAAAGAGCAAAAAGAGCCCTGAACTTAAACTTAGCACTGGCATGGGCAGAGAGGCATGAGGATGATGGTACCTGTAGCAGATCTAAGAAAACACAGATCTGTACAATATGGGTATGCTAATGCTTTAATACTTCCAATACTGAATGTTATATTCTTCATTCTGGCATTTTTGTCCCGCTTATGCCTCTGCTTTAATAATTTAGAAGACTAAAACTATCCAACTAATCAAAATTTTTGACAGATCTTCATGATCAAATAGATAATCTCAAACTAGTTTGTCTTTTGAAAGGTATTGCCATTTTTTGTTTGATTTTTTTTTTGTCTAAGAGTTTTAAAAAAAACTTTTTAACTGTTGGAAAGATGGCACCTGAGGTGACCCTGATGGAAAACACAAATTCTTATTTTATTTTTAAAGTGTAGCCTCTACACTTTGACAGTGCTGTGTTTATTTTTCCCTTTTGTGTTGGCTTTTTACACAGTGATGTGCCACGGTGACATCTCACAAACTGGATAATGTGCAAATCCGTGAAAAAAATACATAGAGTGGGCTGTAGGAGTGAGTTTGAAGAGAAGAGCTTTATGTTGACTAGATTCTAGCTTTATCTCTTTGTATTTACTGAAAGTATTTATTTCACGCTGAAACTGTAGTGTGAAACTGGTGTTGACTGTTGCTGGTCCGTAAGAAAAGAAAGACTTAGACTGTCCATGGAAGGTCTCAGGGAACGGGCACACACAGCTCAGCAGGATTCTTGAAGGTGAATCTAACCTGTCATTTCCTGTGCCTGGAAGGTTATAAATCACCCTGGTAAAAGCAGGCTTGGCTTTGTAAAGAACTTCAATATCCTAAGTCTAGCTCCCCTTTCTGACGCTGACCGTTAAGCGTAGTTCATCGGCAGGTGCCACCCGAACTGGAGTTCATTGCGCTGTTTGCCATTGAGGTGATGTGGAGATGCATCTTGATCCTGTTCACGGACTGGAGATGATGCAAAGGTTAATGCTGTGGTGTTTAAATGAGCAGTTGATTGCATATGTATGTGTGTAATTATACGGTCCGTCAGAAAACGGAGAAAGGCAGATAGGCGTATCGTGTTCTTTAATGATGGAGGCCATCTAGAAGTTTCCTTTATGAGTAGATGAGAATTAAATTGATGCTGTAATTGTTTTTCTTTTTTGCTGTGCAGGGTTCATTAACCGACTTCCTCAAGGCTAACGTGGTTTCTTGGAATGAGCTGTGTCACATCGCTCAAACTATGGCTCGAGGCTTGGCTTATCTTCACGAGGACATACCAGGGCTAAAAGATGGACATAAACCTGCCATCTCACATAGGTAGAGTATATGTAAAATTAGTCTCAGGTGACCGTTGGTATTTAACGTTGAGCTAACGGATATGAAGTGTGGATGGATCGGAAGTGTATTCACGTAATTGCTCTGTGATATCTTCCTCCCATCCATGATTGAGAGCCTCATAAGAAGGATCTGGGCAGCCTAAGCAAAAATCTAGCTGATGGCTTGTAGAACTTGGCGTGGTGATCGTGGTTAATACAATAAATTCATTTTTATACAGTTAGTTATTTAAGTATCCTCTGCAGTATATGAAATAACTGGCATTGTAGCTATTTGAAACAACTTGAACGCTTACGTATGTAACTTTAAATAATAGTGGATGCCTTCAGACAGAAACATGCTGTAAGTGTTCTGTCTGTTGTGGAGTGTAATTGCTGGGGGTTTAATGAGGCAGGTACGGAAAGCTATTAGTAGGAGTAGGGAGCTGAAAGGATATGGTAACCAAACTTGAAGATAGGTGTAGAGAAAGAGAAATGCGAATTCTGCAGAATTTGGAATTTTGTGACCTGAACTGCTTGACCGATGGTAAAACGCGGGAGGGGGAGTGGTGCGCACGGGGCAGATGGAACCCCTGGATCCAGTCCAGCATCTCTTGTTTCTGCGGGAAAACGGGTATCTCCTTGTTAGAAACAGTCGAGAGTCATTTTTCAAATTGTTTTCTTTCCTATTATTTAAACAAACAAAATGTAGTGGTAATTAAAGCATGCAGTAACTACATTTTTATTCTATTTCTGTGTCCTACGTGTTGTATCATGTGCTTAAAACTAAGTATAAAATGATAATTCCAGTTGCTGTCTCGCATGTTTCCGTAAGAATAAAGGTGTGCAAGTGTATTTCTAGGTTTTATCGTTATTCTTCTGCTGTTCAAATGGACTGCTTCTTTACAGTTTTCTTGCCTTTCATATTGTAATGTTGTTTTATTATGTTACTTTTTCCTTAGAACTTTATGTGCTATTTCATGTTCTAGATCTCTAATTATTTTTTTTTCCTTAATTTGAAAGGGACATCAAAAGCAAGAATGTGCTGCTGAAAAATAATCTTACAGCTTGTATTGCTGATTTCGGTCTAGCTTTAAAGTTTGAGGCTGGAAAGTCTGCAGGGGATACACATGGACAGGTAAATACTGATTTTTATTTACATAAACGATACAACTGTTACCTGCATGTGAATGGAAGTGGATAGTTTAGGCATTCCTCGTGCACAGGATACTTTATTATCAACCCTGTTTTCAGGGACCTTTAAGGAATGCGGTAATTCATGCTTTCTTCTCTCAGGCTAAAAATTAAACAATTCTTTAGATAATTACAGATCTCAGCCTTTCTCCCCCGTTGCATTACGTGGCACCTCTTATTTTCATCCTTACTAGCGGATTTGGACCAAAAAGAGCAGTCTTGCTGTATTTTATTGATTGGTCTGAGATACTGTTCAGGGACTGAGGAGTGGTACTGGCAGCCACTTTCTAACCACCTGATCTGCCAACAGTGCCTTTCCTGAAGTGACACCAGTGTGTGACACTTGCTGTACAGCACGGAACTGGTTTCGTACCATGTACTCTTAAAATAACAAGCTTGAGCTTAGAGCATTACAGTTTCTGGAAAATTAAATGTATTTATTTTAGGCAGAACTTCACAGTTTATGGTTGAGTGACAAAATCCACACAATAAGATTATAAACCCCCCAGTAACGCTCCTTAAGAGAAACTGCAGTTACCATGGAGGTCTAAATAGTGGAGCAGATCTTGTTGAGACATCGTACAAGTTCTGATTTATTTGGGTGACATAATTTCATCGTTGGATGTGGCCAAAAAGAAAGGGTATTTTCATTTAATGGCCAGCTTTGTCTAAGTGATTTCATATAACTTTCTCAGTGTAAATTGCACTTCAGTAGCTAGTCTTCCTTTGGTGTTTTTATTACTGCTGCTGTCATGGGAAGAAACAAGCAAGTTTCACATCCTTGTGTTAAACTGTAATACTTCTTCTGACATGAAAAAAAAGCGTAGTGGCTTTCCTGTAATGTGGAAGAAGACAAGGAACAGCAGTGACAAATATGTTGAATTATTATGCAAATGTGTTACTTTAAAATATATTCTGGTTTTCCTAAGTGTCCTTTATAGCGGCCAGTCTACATGACTGTCTCTAATTCCTCTTATCTGTTGGATATAAGCGTACAAGATGTAGCCCTACGCAAGGATAACCATGGCTAGCTTCAATCTTTGACAAAACACAGTACTCATCTACGGTGTTGCTGTAATCGGCACCAGCTGGAGTGGGAATTGTGGTCGTGTTGATTTAGTGTACAAATCTGTTCTCCTTTCCTGTCTTCCCAGGTCGGTACACGCAGGTATATGGCTCCCGAGGTACTAGAAGGTGCTATAAACTTCCAAAGGGATGCGTTTCTGAGAATAGATATGTACGCCATGGGGTTAGTCCTCTGGGAATTGGCATCGCGCTGTACCGCCTCAGATGGTAAGCAGCATTTTTGGTCTCTGGAAATACTTGATGTAACTTGTGAGAGGTGTATTTAAAGGAAAAAAAAAAATTAGAAGGTAGATTCTATGTCTGTAATAGTTTAGTAAGGTTGGTAGTCTTGTAGGGAAACACATGAAGCAGTAACATCGTGTAGTCACTTGATAATTTAGTCTCTTCAATATCTGGCATCCCAGGCAAAAATTTTCTGATGCATGGCTACCTCTTGCATTTCTTATCTCATCATGGTAAAGAAAAGAGAGAATTACTATGGAACTCCTAACCTCATACGATTGATTTATTCCAAATTCAGCCTGACGGTCTCGTTGCCAATGAATTTAGCCTGAAGTATTGCTTCCTTTCATAAACAAAAGCTCAGATTTGACTAACCTTGGTCACAAAGATATCCCACCAGCACCTGCTGAGAAAGGGATGTCTCCTGCTGCGCACCTCGGCATCAGGATCCGACCTGCCGTTTAGTGCTGCCTGTGGGAGACGTGTGTGAACCCTTCCCAGTGTCAGAGATCTCTTCCCAGTGTGCTAAGGGGATACAAGGCCAAAAGACCTGAAGAACTTTCATAGGTCAACATATTATTACAAAGAGCATGGAAGCAGTTAATAATCTTCTAGCTGCTCTTGAGCATCTGCAGGAGACCACCTTGGCCCGTCCTGGGTCATGGTGAACCGCTGTCAGTGTGTCGGGGTCAGCTCTCTCTGGTATCGGAGATGTAGGAAAGTCCCTGGTTCTGGTTTAGCCACAGGCACCAGAGTGAATCTGCCATCCAAGTTCAGTGCCTCCCTGCCCTCTGTCTCTCGCGGTCCCTAATGTAACATTAGTTCAGCTCATATAGATGTCAGAATTTCTAATTAATAGTTAATAGCTTAGAGATGGAAAATACAGTAACGTCAGAGGCATCTGCAGCTGATACTGTGGTGGCTATGGGTCCACCACGGTTGTTTTTCTCAAAGAAACCATTGGATCCAATTTTTAAACTATCAAGAAAAGATATCGGATACCCTCTTTCCAGTATGCATACTATTCTTTAAATTCTGTAAATAGAGATCTCTTTTGGGTGTCCAGAGCAAGTCAGGATTAATGAAGAAAAAGACAAAAGACAAGGCTTAAAAACGTTCGGGAGAAAGTTGCATTTTTAGTGCAGTCTTTAGGGCAGCTGAATTCAGCGGAGTAAATCTGAGGGTTTCAGTGGGGCTAGTGATGCCGTTTGTCCTAAAGCTGCAGCGGACGGACACCCATGGAAAAAGCCGAGACGTGGGAGATTTCAGCCGACCACGCGTGGCTGCGCAGAGCGGTTCTGCTCCAAGTGGTGTTTTTCTGCTTCAGTCATTCCTCGCGGAGCAGAAGCCACCGGGGAGATTTTACCCTTTTAAAAATGTGAAGCTGTTTACTAACAGGATCGACACGACCTCGCACAGGTCTCTGAGGCAGCCCCACGTTCTGTATCGATTTTTTCGTGCCTCGGTGTACTGTAAAACATACCTAAATCTTACTGGGAGCGTGCGGTAGGTCTCTCTGGCAGGTGTGGTGGTTATTCCAGGCTGTAAAGGAGACATCGGTGAAGGAAAGCACCTTCCTCAGTCACAGCTTTGTGTAGCTCTGCAGTCACGGCTGCTGTTTTTCTCTCTGCAAATCTGTTGGGGTTGGGTTTATTTTTTCCAGAAGGCACCTGCTGTGTTTCGCGAATCCTCCTTGGCCTCCTCTGTCCCGTACCCTTCAGCTCTTTTGGCTTCCCCTGCCTCCTATTTCAGCCCTTTGATCTGAGAGCACAAAATATGTGTTACAGTAACATATAATTAGATGATCTGTAGCTCTGTAATCTATAGTTGAGGATACAAAGTTTGTCCCTCGGATTCCGTTAAGGACAGCTGTTACACTTAGCCTTCGACACAGGTACTGCCATCCTGGGCTGTGTGGACTGGAGGGGGAAGCGTTCGCAGAGGGATGCGGCGGTTGCTATCACGAGCTGGCTTTTTGCAGTGCACGTGGCATTGCCAGCGTTCCCAAGTGGCGCTGGGGCACTGGTGACCAGACGCCCAGAGCGCCAGCAGGCTGGGGAGCGGGGGAGGATTTGTCTCACCAAAGCTCTGCGGAGGTGGAGGAGGCAGCGGAGAAGCTGGCGGATGTGAGAGCCTCCCTCGGCCCTTGTGTGTGGAAGGTTTTGGTGACAAAGGAGCCAGGCCGGGAGTTGTGCTCGGCTGCCACACGCAGCAGAGCAAAGGCTTCTACCTGCTGAAAATGCTTCTGCTGCTTCATTAAAATCCTAATTGCCGCTTGCTGCTAACCTGTCGTGGGATGAGCTTTCAATGGCGACAGAGAGCAAACTGCTCCCTAAGATTCTGATTATGGACTACATTGCTAAGAGATTGTTCTTATTTTTTTTTTCTTCTCTTTTTTTAAAGCAAAATTGGTGGTTTAACTTTCTTTTTTTTTTTAATCCGTAGGCCCAGTAGATGAGTACATGCTGCCATTTGAAGAAGAAATCGGCCAGCATCCCTCCCTGGAAGACATGCAGGAAGTTGTAGTTCACAAAAAGAAGAGACCTGTTCTAAGAGAGTGTTGGCAAAAACATTCTGTAAGTAATTACACACCCACGTGCTTCAACGTTCTGCCGCGATTTGGGTTTCAAATTCTGTTAATCCCGTGTTGTGTTCGTGATACTGTCTTTTTGGAAGAATTCGATAATTCTGGCAAGAATCAAATGGCCTGTAAACTAACATGTTCTTAGTCTTAAAATGTTCTCTCTCATCGGGAGTGATGTGGAAGTGAGTGATCTTTTTCAGTGAAAGAAGATATTCTTGAGAGTTAATTCTGAATGCACATGTTAAAAATATATGTAAGAAATATTAGTCTTGATTTCCTACAGAAATGCTACAAACTGACCGTAGTAACATGGGTAAGAAGCGTTGTCTGAGAAATTTCTGGGATCAGTTCAGGAGGAATTGTTTTCCTGCTCTAGTTTATGGCTGGAGACTTGCAGTAACGCCGCTGCTCATTCCTAGCACTGGTTTTATTTTGCTTTTTGTCGTTTTCTTTTTGGTTTTTAAAAAAACGGGTTGTTAGGAACAATAGATGACGCTGTCTGTCTGCAAGAAAAATGAGTGCCTGTTACCATCTGCTCCTTGCAATCAGCGTCTTGCTGTATTAGCTCGGTGTTACTTGGGCGAGCAGTTAACTGCTGTCAGACAGAAATCCCCTTTTCTGCCATTTGATTTTCATTGGAGTTTCACGTGGCGACTGAAGAACTGAACTTCTTCTGCGGTGAGAGCTTTGCCAGCAGACTGTAACTTCGTGTGGTGAAAAGGATTTGCTCGCTGCTGTCTATATTGTTTAAATAGTGCAAAATAAGTAAGATGTAAAGCCGAGCATTGCACGCTAAGTGCCACAACAAATCTGCCACGGCTTCCTCTTTGACAGAAGGGTTAAAATTTTGATAGATGTACCTTAAAATGCAGCTTGTTAGGAGTTAGAATTGCTTGGTGATGCCACCTTCATAGGACTTGCTGTACCTCTGCGTACGGTGATTTTCACTGGGCTGTTTCTCGCAGGGAATGGCGATGCTTTGTGAAACCATAGAGGAATGCTGGGATCACGATGCGGAAGCCAGGCTGTCAGCGGGTTGCGTAGAAGAACGGATTATTCAGATGCAAAAATTAACTAACATTATAACGACAGAGGACATCGTGACTGTGGTCACAATGGTGACAAACGTTGACTTTCCTCCCAAAGAATCCAGTCTATGATAGTTGCACTGGTCACGTACCTGACCGCCAGGACTCTTCGCTGGAGCTGCTAAAGCTGACGGATGCTCACGTCGTTACTGTTTTCTGGGTGACAAGAGCGGTAAGTCTCTCCGGAACATCATCACGAGGTGGTTTCCCTTTTTTCCCCCCCATTCCTGCTCCCCAACATGGATCCATGAGACTTTTGGCATTCCCTGCTTACACCCGAAGGACGTGTGACCGAGAAACGATACCGTGCTGTTAAGGAACTTAAATGAAGAATGCGGACCCGCACCGGCTAATCAGGCGTTTTAAAAACTGACATCAGATTTCTTAATACCTGTCAGAAGAGACTAATTCCTTAAATGAACTACTGTTATTTTTTTTAAATCAAACATTTCATTTCAGATTTAAAAAAAAAAAAGGGTAACTTGTTTTTATTGCATTTGCTGTTGTTTATAAAAATGACTATTGTAATGCCAATATGACACAGCTTGTGAATGTTTAGTGTGCTGCTGTTCCGTGTACATAAACAAAAGTAATCAAGTGGGATATAGCAAAGAGGCTTCCAAGTATTACTTAACCTCCCTCAACAAGGTATACCTCAGTTCCACCTCTGCTAAATTATGAGATTGACAACACTAACGAAATTTGAATAATAAATTGATCCATGTTTTGTAAATGATGTATTTCAAATTCACTGTGTTATTTAAAAAGGGTAAGCTATGCTTCATGCCAACAGTAAATGGCCATTCCTAAAGCAGTGTTTTTAGCCTTTTCTTGTACTAGCTTGTTGTGTATAAAAGAAAAAAAGAAAGTGCTGTTTATTGAAACAAAATTTTCCTTCCTCTTTTAGTTTAAAGCTTTTCTCTTACCTCCATTTCCCAGAATCTCTCATACATTTATTTAACTGAATACTATTTAGGTTTGCTGTGTCTGAGGAATATTTGAAAACTTAAGCATGACTTTTTTTTTTTTTTAAAATTTTCTGTGAGCTATGACACTGGAAAGCTCTGAATTCTTGTTCTTTTTTTTTAAAAAAAAAAAAAAAAACAAAAGTCTTTTTCCTATTTATGTTTGTGACAAGGTCTGCCTAGCGCGTTCTGTTTCACTAAGCAGTGGCTTCTGTATCACTGTTTCAGGATCAGCTCAGGAAGCTCAGTTTCCCCCATTCCTTCCTCTCTGCTTCGAGACTTGCAGCTTCCCTCTGCTGACAGCGTCGGTGCCATCTCATCCGAGTCCTAATTAACGTCTGAGAGACGTGGGGTTATCCCAGAATCACACGGAAAATTCTTGCCACAGATTTCAGATTATAAATGCTTACAAATTTCAGGGATGATTTAGTTAACGCTGACAACTCAGAATATGCAATGACTGGTTAGAGGTAACGAATACAGTGGCCGTAGCACAGACGCGCAGGAAATGAGGAAAAGCAGTGAAATTGCTTTCACAACTCCAACATTCTCTCGAGTTTAGGGAGCGCCATGCCTTCTCTTCCGCTTACAGAGTGACTGGGAGGTAGGTGCCAAAGTGCTTCTCCCAAGTACTATTTCACTGCGTTTATTTGATCCTTTACACAAATTTCCAAGGAAAATACATTTTTATAAAGCTCGGGAGTCCAGAACCGCCACTCGCTGGTAGTACGCTGCGTGTTCTCGCGGTTTTCTTTTTTTCTTTGGTTTTACACCCATGTGTTCAACGTCTTTGGAAAGAAGCTTTTAATGTTGCGAGGAGGAGCTCGCTGTCAGTGTTACCTTGATAACTGACCTGTACAGCCAGGAGAGACCCTCGGTTTTACGTGTGAACTTTCTGGGAACAATAAGAGACGTGTGGGATAACCCAGAGGCTCTCGGCAGGGAGGGAGTAAGGCTCTGGCAGTGCCAGTGTGGTTGTGGCTGGTGTCTTGCTGTTGCTCACCTTGGTGCCCGAGGAACCTGCTCTGAAGGGTGGCTGGGGCTGTAGGCGCAGCTCGGTGGTGGGCGGCTTGGCTAGAAAAAGAAAGAAATCTAATTTTTTGGCCGCTTCTTTTATTGACACTTTTGGTTTGCCTCCATTTTTAATCCAGGGCCCTGAGTTAGTGCACAGCAGGACATGAACAAATCCCAATCCATTGGTACTTCCCTGAAGAGCTCCGTGCTCCCCGTGAGCTGTAACCCCTTTGTTAGCAAAAACGGGGTAAACACAGGTGGTTTCATATTGTGGTGTTCGTGCAAAAATTGGTCATGTATAAAATGTGCATCACTTGGGTGTTACCCCTTAAAACCTCCGCTCCCGTGGGTTCTCCCAGCAAAGCTGGGGCGGACTCCAGTGTGGCTCAGACACTTCGATGCCACAAAGGGCACGGGGCACCAGGGAAACTCGTCTGCGTGTTCTGAACCTGCCCTTGGATGCCCCCCATGCTTTAAATACTGTCCTGCTCCCAGCTGCCTGGCTCTTAACAGCGTGGTTTAGCGTAGCTGTGAGAAGGATGGTGATAGCATCAATGCTTTTTAATTGGTAGAAATAACCCCCCCGGAGCTGTTGTGGCACAGCTGTTCTCGCAGGGCATTCCGAGGTGGATTTTTGTTTTACTTGTGGAGCATTAAGTGTGGAGGTTGAGGAGATGCCTGAGCCGCAGCGCTGCATGTGTCACCGAGGGCAGGGTTCTAGGAGCGATGCTGGTAGAAACCCTTTGGCATTATTCACCGCAGGCAGTGACCGCGGTCCCTTCGTGTCCCGCAGGGGTGGCAGGTGGGTGCGAGCTCCTGTGGCTCTGAGGGACAGCTGGTCCCTTGCTCTTAACTTCAGCTTGAGCCTGCTCAAAGGCTGAGGCAGCTCAGCTTCTCGGCCTCCCCAGGTTTTTACTCTTTCCGTTGTGTCGGGGAGGGAGACGTACCTGTACCGCATCCTTTGTCCCGTAGCGTTTTGGAGTGGAGTCCGTGCCTCTGAGCTGCTGGAGTTGTTGGAGTGGTGCTGTCACTGGGGGCGGGATCCTGAGACTGCCCCGCGAGGACTGAAATCACCGCTTCTACCTTCCCTCTGACTGAAAAAGCGGGTGTAGTGTCCAAGTACCAACTTTCGGTGCGCTAACTAAAATGTAACCAGACAGTAATAAGACATTTCCTGTTCATATTAGCATTTGACAGAAGAAATAGGGTCACCGGTTGCTCTTTTTCCAGCTTCTCTTTTTTAAACCTTTTTTAATACATTTACTTTTATTAGGAACACTTGGTACAAAATGCAGAAAGCTGCAATAGACGTTCACGGGCAAAACGATTCAAGTAGCATCCTTGATGGAACATCATTTACCTCAGATACTCAACCAGCAGTACTTCTTTTTTTTTTTTTATTTTTTTAATGCCGTTTCAGTCCATATACTATTCGTTACCTCTCAAGATTTTGGTAAGCAATTATTTTAACTTTACTCTTTGTATTTGTCAGTGTTTTGGGCACAGGTTGTTGTACTACTGTCAAAAGGTACTTGCTGTTTTTCTGCAAGTACTGAAAACAAACCAACCCCCCTTCCCCCCCCTCCCCAGCCCTCAATAAAGTGATTGTTAAATATTGTACAAATACAAATGTATACTCTTTCTCCCCTATTCCCCCAGAAAGTTAAAATAAAAAAATGTGACTACTCCGACTTGCATCTGTCTCTCTTCAAATTGCAGCACCGGGGCAGAGAACAACCTTTTTTAGTGCCAGTTTGCAATCGTGGGCCCTTCTAAGGGAGGTTGAGCCATGGCTTGCAGGAGCTACAGCACAAGATTATCACAGGCCTGGTACTTGTTCTGCTGCTTTTCAGTGCACCTCTCTTCAAAATGTGCGGTTGTGCCAACGATTCTCTTTATGAAGCAGCAAACAGAGCAAAATAAATAAAATAGCCCTTTGACAGGAAAGAAGGGCTTTGCGTGAAACCAGAGCCATAAATTTCCTCCCCTTTTTGGCAGGCTGAAGCCTGGATTATAGTGTATAGGCCTTAAGGTAAACGTGAGTCACTTACTCTTTACTCAGGAGAGAGACAGCCCTCGGCCCTGCTGCCTCATCCTTCTGAGATGTCCCTAGTCCAGCTACCAGGCCGGAGCCAGCACTTCCTGAACGGTGCAGCACTAACCGCCGGCAACGCTTCCCTGGAATATAGACGTGCTGCCAAGAAGTAGTAGTCTCTACCTTCCGTAGCTTTCACTAAACCAGCTGCAAAACCCATTTCTCACCCTGCAGTTCATGACTGCGGCGCTGGGAGGGTCAGGGCAGAGTTTCAGAGCTGCCCGCTGCAGGGAGACGCCCACCCTGCTGTCTGGCCGGGCTTACACTTCTTAAAAAACAAAATCCAAAAATAGGATCAGCAAAGCAACCTTCTTCCAAAAATTTATTAATCTGAACATCCTGCTCTACGCAAACATCACATCTTCAGAGCTTCCAGTAAACCCCAAAAGTCTGGATGTAGAAAGTGATAGGGCAAGTTCCAAAATTTTACAACCAACTGAGCGAGGACGCTGCCCACTGCTTGACGTCTGTGGGGCAGTTTGGATACGCTTGCAAAGCGTCCATGATTTGGTTATTGTCCAGAACCAGTTTCATTAGGAGGTACTCTCTCTGCACGCGAACAGATGGTCTTTCTATTGGTTTTACTAATTCCAGTTGTAGTAAGTGTTCAAATGCCTAAAAATAAAAGAAAAAAAAAATTAGGAAATGGAAGAGAACATCATTCCGGAATGTGCTGGGCCTTGGGTGCAGTTCATGAGCTGAAACCGCAGCACCTGCCCGACCCCTGTTTGCCAGCTGCAACACAGCAGGATTACGCCCTACAGCCAGAGCCTGGCACGATTACGTTAATTGAGAGACAGGCCAATAGCCCAGGCGGCCAACGGGGACCAGGTTCGTAACCAAAATACTGTTTTTCAACTTACACTTCAGCCTGTAGCTGATTGAGGCAAAACCAGCCCTATTAAGCTACAAATTGATGCCATAAACCAGTCAGACCTACTGGGATTAAGAAAAACAGATTTTTGATGTGGTAAGATTCATTTAAATGTTGGAGACATCCCTTCTAAACAGCAGAAGTGAACGAGCAAGCTGGAGAGACCTGCACGGGGCCGCAAATCTCCCTTGCCGAACCCCAGTCCTCCATCAGTTAAGCTCCCTGGAAAGAGAGTCCTTCCCCTGGTACTGAACTCTTCAGGGTGGAACTGCTGACCAGCGCGGCCCGGCCTTGAGCTCCCGCCCCAGGGAAGGCAGGGGGCGGGTGCCCAGACTCTGATCTACTACTCAAACCGTGCGCTATTAAAAAAAAAAACCAACATCTGAATACTTTGCAATAAGAAAAATGACATTTCAGGCTTACCTTCATGACAACCGGCTTTTCGAAGTTGTACATACAATGCGCCTTCCTTTGTATGAACTTCTGGAATTCTGTATTGGTAATAGACGGGAAAAATAAAGTTAGTTAGGGGAAAGTGATTTAGTGTTTGTGAAGTTCAGGTATTTCTCTCACCGTTGTAAACCATCTGGAAGTTAAACGGTTCTCCTTCATAGACATCATTTAAGTGTTTCATAGCTATAATTAGGCAGATTTCCAGGACAGACAAACCTAGAAGGAAAGACAAAAGATCTAAATATTTCTTCTTAAGCATATCAGAAACGCAAGCAGTTCACATACTATTTTTATTCCTGTATTTTTATATGCTGTAGGCCTTACCCGTTTGTGTTACGTATCTTCATAATGTAAAAACAAAAAATAATCCAGAATTGGAGAGGCTAGATGAGAGAACATTTGTTTTCCAGATATTTGAAGCAAGAATGTTAAGAAATGGGCTACTTCCATCAAAACCCAGGAAATTTAAGTATTAAAGAAAAACCCTCATTGCAGATTGTATGGCATGAGAAAGAATTTTTAGGAGCATCAAGACAATCTTGGTGCTACTGTACAGCATGCCACGAAAGGAGAGTCTGAAGAGGTTATTGGCTATTCAAAGCTAAAGGAGTGACAGAGGCAACCAGCTCCACGGGGACGGGC
Source organism: Larus michahellis (assembly GCF_964199755.1). NCBI lineage: Eukaryota > Metazoa > Chordata > Aves > Charadriiformes > Laridae > Larus > Larus michahellis. The sequence goes on from NC_133902.1 coordinate 57,804,738, forward strand.
CCAACCAAACCAAACCAGGGAAATCTGGAAGCCATGAAGCAGCAGTGGGCTAAGTTAACTCTTCCTGATCAGGGAAGCAATTCCTCCTGCAACTGTATCTGGGCTTCACACCATCACCAGATGTTTATTTCTTCTCACTGCAGAGGTTCCAAAATGCTTATCAGAAAACTTCAGCACAGTGCTCAGCACATCCCACCTCCACGGGCGGATGGATTCCCTCTGCAGCTCACGCCACGGGGGGACACGGCGCTACACCGCGTGCCTTACATCAGCAGGATTTCAGGGAGGGACTTGACACATTCTGTACTCCTAAGAAAGGTTTTTGGGGAAAAAGCTGAGCTTTACCATGTACAATATTTGCTTTTGAGTCCATTCTGATTTGCTTGCTTGCTTCTTGAAGGTCTGATGCAGTGATAAGTGGGTGACGCACAGTAACGTTACTTACAGCAAGCATCTAAAAATAAAGCAGAAGACATTTTTCATTTAATTACTAATTACCAGACATACTTTCTACTTGGAGATGGAATGCAGAAGAACACATTTCCCCTGGAGTCACCTTCTGGAAACATTAATGAATAAACCCTACACACAGAGTAGGCTCATACTGAAAACCTTGTAAATAGCTGGTAGCTACCACTACATTTTGCCAGGAAGGTTTCCCAGGCTGGAAACTTTAAAGCCTCCCCACTAGAGGAGATAAACACCCATTAACTTGTTTGTATTAATTTCAATGGATTAGCATACTTCAATGATTGCTGTGAGAATGGCTTACAACTGTTTCAAACACGCCTTGGTACCCAGCGCTACAGCGCGCTCATGTCACTGAAAGTGCTCAGAAAGCATCTGAAGGCGCCTCTTGGTTTACAGAATACGAGTTACCCCTCCAGAACACTGGCTAAAGTCTCGCCTAGCTGCAGTTTAAATCTTTAACGATCTTCCACTACCTGTCACAGAAAGTGAGTTTTGAACAAGCGTAAGTTAATAAATACGGAGTTAACTGACCTCCTCTGACACTGCTCTTTCAAAGCTATTGATTATCCACAAGCCTTTATGCAGCAGTATAAAACGGAGCAGCGACCTTCACTTGCTCTTCAGGGTTTTAAGTATCTGCCTTGTAGATACTTTGCAATTTAATATTTATCAACAGAAAAAATGACTTTTAGTGACTACCTCCAACTTCTGCAGGTCTGTGTGATGAAAAGCTATTTATTTTGTCTAATTGAGGTCTTTCCTATCTACCACCAGCCTTTTCCACTCGTCTTACAGATGTCAGCTGAGCAGCCTCAAAAAGCTGCATGATCAGGTCAGGCTTCCAAAGGTACAGGGTGAGGTTTTATACTACAGAAGCTAAAGGGAATTTGGGCAGGGAAGACGGGGAGGGATGAAGAAACAACAGCCCCAAGTCACTAGCAGACATGCAAAATGGAAAGAAGCAGAGGAAACGCAGCGGTATCTCCTGTAAGTCGCTGCCCCCTCTGCTTCAGGGCAGTGAGATTTGTGAGTAATGGGTCGCTCCAGTGAACAGAGCCGGGAGCGCTGGGCATCCTCTGCTTCACCGGGTCCAGAGGCAGACAAGCAGCTGATTGCACAAAGTCACCCGCACAAGAGAAACCATGGGGAAACAGCATTTACCAACAGCAAAACTAGATTTTACCAGCTTGGTTATGAGCTACCTAGTTCTACTTACGTAAAAAATGACTTCTTTTACTTTGCTGAAAAACTTAACTTGTTCAGTTCTTCCAAGCTTTTCAAGGTTTTGTGCAATACCATTGCAGGTACTGCAACACGGAACGGATACTACGTTTCCGCTGAAAACCCATGTGTTCATCTGACAATGCAAAGTGATGGGGACCATCACTTGGGGACAAGTGTAATTTAGCAAGAGTAGCGCCATTCTCACCACCACCACCACCCCCCCGCCCATCACAAAGCTGCTTGCACCAGCTCAAATGGCAGACTCCTACAGATTTTCAAAATTAAGGAAAAATTCATCCTGCGGGGCAATTAATCCACACTTCAAGCTAATAGAAAAGAATTACAGAAGTGCTAGAATCTGTATTATGTACTTTTCTGAGCAAGATGACTTCACAGAGTGAAAAAGCCCCTTTCTAAAGGAAAAATTCAGAACATGCTGAAGAAAACAATTAGGAATTTCTGCCACAGCTCTGGCAGACCTTGGAGCTATTCAGATGGCCAGCAGCTCTTTTTCTGCCATTCATTCAAGCCACAGAGACAGCACGGGGTGCCCCTAAACTAGAGATAATTTGCAATCTTGTAACGAACTCAAGTCAATAGAGGACTACCAAAAAGAGGACTCTGATCATGGGTTTCAGAACTGGAGCAGGACGTCTGTGATCTAGTTTTCAGGGTGGCTATAAACTCAGTGTTGGGAAAAGCTGTCAGCACTAAAGAGTCCAAGAACAGCCCACCACAGAGTGGAAGGTTAAGTGTTACTTATCTTCTGTAATGAACGTTACTGCATTCATATTAACTGTGTTAAAAAACAGGAGGGAGGGAGGCAGATACAGAAAAAACCAAAACAAAACCACAAGAAGAAAGAGACCCTCCAAGAGATCCTGACCACACGTTAAGCTTTGGCTCGTATGTCATTATAGGAGGAAGTTGACCATCAGCATTTCCTCCTACTTACAGAATAAGTCTTCTCTCAACAGGGAGGCAGCAGTCTAACTTTTCGCCCCACAGCGAGGAGGCCTTCCTCCTCTCCCCTAAGATAACCAGGAAAGGCTCAAGCTACCAAGTACAATTCTGAAAGCGTCCTCAGGCCCTTGATGCCAATTAACTTCCATCTCAGTATTTCCAGGGATTAGTAGCCGCAAGCTTCCAGCACCCCAAGATTTAAAAGATTAAGATCACATTTCCTGGACTAACGTCACAGTAATGGGACGAATTCAGGGCAGCATCTGGGCTACCTGAATTGCTCCATATATGAAACCAGCTCTGGAAAACAAAGTGGTGCCTAATCGCATGGTTCATAAAGAATCTCAGAAAGCAAAGCATATTTTGAAAGTATTTCACCTACAGTTTTGCTTTATAAATGGGAACACTTGGCAAACGCTATTTAAATACTAAAACCCCACCAACATTTTAATTAAGCAGTATACGCTCACAAGATAACCACTACAGAACTACTCAAATTCATTAGTAAAGCACGGACTGATAAAGCATGCAAGAAACCAGTACTGTCAAAAGCACGCTGAATGAACAGATGTTTCAAGCAAAGCTCAGATCACTGGCTTGAAAAACACAAATGTTTACAGACTATTGTAAATCAAGAAGATCTTATATACATATCCAAATACATACCAACAGCAAATGAAGCGAGCGCAGATCTTTGGTGTAGTGAAAAAGGTTCTGCAGGATGTCTTTCACAGTTTTATCCTCTGAGAGATGCTAAAAAAAAATTTTAAGTGGTATTTTAATCATCTCAGCAAATAATTTCATACTCACGTGAAGAAATACCAGTTAGCTAACTTTCAGAAAGAGCTCAGCTTACGCTGGACAATACAGTTCTTCACGTCTAACTTTAACTTTCTGGTCTTTTTTGTGACACTTCTAGTTTTATCTCCAGACTTCAATAAGCAAAGATTCTCTATATCACAATTTGATTTATTCCATCTGAAACTCAAATAGTGAAAGGAAATTCTAACCTCAGATAAAGGCTTTACACTTAGGAACTGGTCTTACTTTAGAAGTTTTACTAAAGCCAAGTCTAAAGATTTTCAAATACCTGAACGTTATTATTCCATTTTTGTGCAAAAGACTCATCAGGAAATTCATTGGGAAGAGAAAGCTGTTCCTTGAATATCCTAATGTATTGTTTAAAATCAAAGGAATTCATCAAATATATCTGTCTGTGAGAGAACCTTGATTTTACTCTCTTCTCCAAGAGCTCCAGGATATCCTTGGAAAAAAAAGAAAAGTAAAACAATAATTTAAAAAAGCAGATGCAATTAGTGCATTCTTTGCTACAGTAAAAACTACAAGAGAAAACAAAGTAAATCACGTTAAAAAACCCAATTACTAAATTCTCAGGCTTAAAATGTTCTAACAAGACCTTTGCTAATTATTATAATTGATGTGCCTTGAAATGCCTAACAACTAGCCATTTACCCAAATCACGTGATGCGCTACATCATACAGGATAATTAGTTGCTAGGATACCCAGCAAAATTTCTCCATAGATTATGTAAATATTTCAGTTACTTAAGTCTGCATTCAAGATGTCTAGAGCTGTGATAGGCTGAAACAAGATGTCTGTTTAGTAGATACGTAGGTTGGCAGCTGTCATTTCACGTGCCTTTTGTCAAACTGAAAGAATCCAGCTTAAAAAAAAAACCCTTACGAGCCAATATTCATCTTCTAAGATTGTCACACAGCGCTAAGCAGGTGTGCCACCAAGTTGTTGGTTGAAGATAATAGAGAAACACACACTTTTCCCAGAACTCGTTGCAACAGACTGGCATCAGAAACAAGCTGAGGGATTCATCCTTTTAGAGAAACACAGTACTATTCCCCTACCTTATACTGGGACAGAATGATCACACTCCCAGTTTCTAGGAAGTTGGGGTGGGTCACTTTTTTAAGGGTTTGTTGTGTGTTGGTTTTGGTGGTTTTACTTGCACTAAAAAAAGGCTTGAAGAATACTGACATTCCTCACCAAAAAGAGAGTGAAAACAGTAAATAGAGAACAAACAGTGCAAAACATAAAGACCCCTTTCAATTTAGAAGGCACATGCAACAGGGACCAGTGATTTTTTTAAAAATAAGAAGCAATGGCTATCACCAGAACCATGACGCAGCCTCTGAAGCCTCTACCTTAATTACATTCAAAAGTAGAGCAATACAGGGTTCTAAATAATGGGTGATGAGGATACCAGAGTCAGGACAGTAATGAAGCAAAGAAAATACTGTAATTTACTAAATCAACTATTAACTATTCTATTACCTTCCAAAAATTTGCCCAGCTAAATATCACCAAAAACAAATCAACCCAGATTCAGGCTTCAATTAAAGATTTTAATTATTCTTCTTGTCATAACCCAGCTACCTCCATCACCAATACAGTTTATTGAGGAAAACAGTGGAATTTTTACAAAGTTTCAGCTTCCATAGTGTTAGAAAGTAATTATTTCAGAGTATACACGTAATCCGTCCACAGTTCCCTAGAATGTCATTGTAAAAAAAATTGTAAAAGCAATTTTAACATGGAACCAAAATCCATTTTGAGCATGCTAATTTTATAGCAAACGTGCCCTACTGAAGCGTTTGCTTAAAAAAAAATTCCTTGTCCTCAGAACAGTGATTTAAACCCTGTAGGTTAACACAAGTCTGTTCTTACCAGCTGCTGACCAAGAAACTGAAAGGCCCAGGAGCCTCCCTAAAGAGTGAACAACAGTATGATACAGAACAGCCCCATGGATAAATGCGGCTCTGCTGCTATAATACAGGACAACAGCCTTGTGCCTCCTTAGAAATGTAAACCTGCTCCTCTAGCAGTAAAATTGAAGGCTTTGCAGTTTTTTGGTCATCTAAGTTTGCTCTCAGCACAAATTATTTTATTTTTTTTTATTCCCCCTACCCCCATTCCCAATTCAAAAGTCAGAAAAATGGATAGTTGAGAAAAGTCTCCTAGTAAATTAAGTAAGGTTCAAGGAGAGGAAAAAACATTCCAACTAAGACAAAAGTCTCTTTAAAACAGCTAAAAACTTTGAATGAAAAGGCGCAATTTCTTACCTGTCTACATGTAAGTCCAATAACTGTTACTGGAGTTTGTGCTGACTGGGATATATCAAAGAGGTTATAGAGGAGCGTCTGATTCTTGTGATGAACAAACAAGTCAAATTCATCCAGTATAAACAAGACTGGGCAACTGCTAGTTCGATCTCCTGAGAAAGCAATTGTAAAAGTTAGTATGGTAACATCAGCAGCAGACTTCCATCTCTACAGCTTTCACTTTTTCCAGTTTTAACAATTTATGTATTTTCTTTTCACTAAGCCCTCCTTTCACATGTGTACTGCTACAATGGTAAAAACAAAGACACACTGAAAAATCAGTAAGGTTTTGTAGTATTCTGCCACCCGTCATTTCTGGTTGCAGGGGATGGCAGACTTGCATGCAATTCTTTTTTAAAAACCCACTGTTTTTAATAGCTTCAATCTGGGTAAAAGAATCTGTCCTTCATAGCTGGTATCAGCTATGTTAGTATATGTTTGGTTAGTATTACTATTTTTTACATTGTTTTGTAACCATGATACAGTCTTGGGCTAGATTTCTTCATACCACTTGTACAAGCAGATGAAGAAACACCTATGTGCTAACTTTTCGGTCAAGCGACAAACACACACGCACAGTTTCAGAACAGGGGCTATCATTGTTTACCTTTCCTTAAAGCTTCAAGAAGGAACGCGAGATTTTCAGCAAAACTACCCTATACAGAGAAGAAAAAAAGGTTTTACAATAGATTTTCAATGCCATTCTCAGAATTTTGTCACTACATCAAGACCGGGCATGTAATGAAGTCCATTTCCTTCTGAAGCCCTACTTTCGAAACCAGTGCATAATTGAAAATTTACAATGTTACTTCATGCTGTATAACCATAATCTCTTCAGGACAAGAAAACTGATAGTTAACTCTACATTGATCCACTCTTTCCAGTCTGAAAACCCCAAACTAATTGCCTCAGACAGGCAAAAAACTAGTGATTGGAAGAATGTCTTCAACAAGCTAAATTTACAAGTAGCTTTATCTTTCCTTAAATAGCTACTGCATACTCATTTTCCATCTACACACATGCAAAAACTGCCACCTAACGTGTTCCGCCGAGAATGATCAGTACGCAGCTTTTTTAATTTGCAACCTTATTAGATGGATGAAAGCATCAGCCATTCACGACAGAAAACAATGAATTGCTCTGACCATCCTGCTTCAGTTACACACACATTTACGCACTCTGAAGCACACAAGTTGTGAGATGGGAAATAACAGTAACTGAAGACCACAAGCCCTGTCAAAAAGGCAGAAAAGCCAACTTACTCTCTGAATGTGAGTTGCAGACGCTAAGAAAGGAAAAGTTTCTATGGACAAAAGTAAGGACATTCCTGCAAATCAGTATGTTTCCTTGCCCATGTGCAACCAAAGGGATTAGATGGCTAAGAATTTACAGTAGTACTCCACAATAACTTAATGGGGAAAATTATAGGGGAATTAAGCATATTTTAAGACCAGTTTTGCCTCCAGCATTTTTGGTAGTGGAACTGTGGACCTTGAAAGGTTGTTTTAGTTCTCTGTTGAAAAGACAACTCATTCAAATGGCTATGCTAAAATTAAATACTTGCTATTTCCTTTATTACTGCAGCTGTATTTGGGAAAATTTTAGCTCACCACCAAAAAAGGGTTTTCCATTCTCTGTATCTAAAATCATTTGGCACAAGTAAGAAACCAAAGCACAGCCTAAGAAGCAAGCATTTCCAAAAGATAATAAAGCCTAAAAACTACAATCTACACTTCATCTTGTATTCCAGACTGCCTCTAACCTAGTTCTCTGGTTTCTCTTACTGAAGTAGTAAGAACCTATCTCTTCAGCTTTCCAAACGCAACTGACGAAAATAAACCTCATTTATTGATATTTCACCTTTCACCCCTCTCATAATTGTGCTTTAGCCACTTGGATCGATATTACACATGACTCACAACTACGTAAACTCTGCCAATCTCGAAGGCCCTATCTGAGAGCAAAGGAGGAGATGATGCTCAGAAGCATCTTCTGTCGTACCAGGAGATGGCCTCTCAAGAACACTCACTGAGTAACAGGCAACAAACAGTGTAACTTACATCACTAGCCCAAGTTATTTCACACCCAAATGAGTGAAATTTAATCTGAAGCACTTCAGTTATTCTCTTTATTACTGACTTTAGTACAAATGTAAATAAGTTTCTTATCTTTGGGAAAAGGTCAATAGATGCAAATATTTTAAAAGGAATTTTATGCGAAGTAAGAGCTCTAGGAAGGCAGGACGGATTTCCCTGTAAGTAGAAAATGTGGCAAATGTGCTAAAGATACTTGCTTTCCAAAATACTCTACCCCTCTGAGCAAAGTCTCTTCGGAATGCTTAAAGCTTGTTTCATTTAGAGGCTTGAAGTAAACGTTATGAGACCCTACCCATACTTCCTCCTTCTCTAAGTCAAAGTTGATGTTTTTTGGAAAAGTATCAGGATACATTAATATTGCTCAACTAGCAAAATGTAATGTTCAGCACTTTTTTCAGCACCACGCGTATTTGCTGGCATGCTTGAAGTGTTTGTAAACCAGGGTCTTCACAGGTAAACGCTGCCACAGTTCACTACTGACATCAATTATTAAATATCTTATAAGAGAAAGCTTTGAGAAGACTGATCCAGCCCATCGCAATTTTGCTCATAAACTCTCAAAGTCCATTCAGTCTCAACAAGCTGCATCCTATAAAGCTAGTTTTTCAGGCAAGAATTTTTGAGGGAGATAAGCGAAGAGTATAATAAAGTTGATACTTACAAAAACTTTATCCCCAACCACATTTTCGAGGTGCAACTGTCTGGTGATCTCCTTCAGGGCCACTTTATCATTAGTCTGCAGAAGCCCTGAAAGAAAATTATTTTTTTCATGAAGAACTGGCAGCTCTCCTTCACTCCAAGAGGCCGCATCTACAGCCAATAGAAACTTATCCAGAAGCTTCTCTCCATTTCCAGCCTTTTCAAAAATTAATACTACACAACAATTTTCCATATGTAGTAAGTTACTTAAAACAATTAATTCACAACTGAATTGATTTTTAACATTTTGAAAAGTCATTAGAAGCAAACAAGTTCTCTTTATACAGAGCGATACAAAACAAGGCGTTCTGGACTTCACAGACAAATGTGTCCATAATCAAGGCTAGATAACAACTGCTGAAACCAAAATTTTTGTTCAGTACATACAATATATAACAACTGAATATAACATAACATCTGAATAATGCTGTATTACTTGCCATTCAGATGAACTTCCAAGAGGTTCTCTCTAACTTCTTTCATTTCGGTGAGCTCTTTTAAGACATGATTTAATAACTAGGAAAAAAAAAAACAACATAATTTCTTTACAAGAAGATTTTAACAGTAAGAAAAGTGTACAAATGGATATTATCAGATAGGAAACAGTATATGCAGTTTCACTAGGTAACATCAGGTTTGAGTATTTTCAAGACTAAAATGACAACTTCGCATTCGCTATCTTGACTGTAGTGATTACATTTGTTCATTCTGCTGATTAGGGAAGGAAATATAAAAATATCTCCAGTATTTCGGTCACTAATTTTTGGAGGTAATATCTAGGGCTTTTGCCTTAATCAAAAAAAGGTTTAAGAGTTTGAGATATGACAGAATTTGGCTCGAGTTAGTATAATATTCAGCTTCATTAGATGCTGTAGAACAAAAATCTTTCCTTTGAATCTTTAAAGACACTATGCTTATTCTTTTCCTCTTGAAGTTAGGAAGCATGAGACAATTAAATTACACATAATTACATCGACTACTGCTTATAAAACTTAGGGGTCCCAATTTTATAGTCCATCATCTTGGTAAAAGTAATAAGGAATTTGTATTAAAGTACGTATAAGTAGATGAAACATTAACTTTTCATTCACTTGCTACCTCTTTGCTTTTGCTTCCTCAGCTGAGAATTTGCAGCTCTACATGTATGTATACATACATATATACTTATTTTCTTGCCTCTTTTTGAGAACTAATATCTTTCACTTGATGTAGAATGAGAAAATAATTCATTTCTCATACATGATTTGCTTACTTATGTCCCAGCGGGAAGGATCACAAATTTTCACCTTCGCTATCCTTACGTAAAAGGTTTGGATGAAAATTTAAACTTCAATTAAATAATAAAAATAGTTTGAGTTTTGGTGACAGAAGAACGTAACAATACTGACTGTTTTTGAAATGCAAAACACGAAAGCCATCAACAAATAGGCAGAATGATTTGTGTCAGCTGTATCAAGGACATGTTTACAATCTATTAATTTATTCCTATTCAACTGTATTTAAAAGCTTGAAGGCCACTTGCTTTAGCACTTGGGAAGACTTCCAAAGTAATTTGTGTAATTTTTCAATCTTGACTACTTCTACAGTAACAGCCAACATATTTATCACATTATATACTCATGTAAACATAAAAGACTTAAGTGTTTGCATAATATTAAAGTATGTAACACTTAAGTTAGATGTCATCCCTTCACATGCCTCAACTAAAAAGAGTTCCTTTAAAATACAAAACCTGTGCTTGTCATGAACAAACTAAAACTGCCAGACAATATTCTACCACCTAGCAATTTAGGTAACAATATTCTCTGACACACTTAAAACAGGATTAAGATACCTTACCATTCTCTACATATAAGCAGCTATGTAGAAATCCACCCCTTAGTCTACTCTTTTTACGGTTTTTGGACACTTTTTCAGTCATTTTTACAGCGGAGGCCCAATAGTAATAGCAGGTTAACTTTTAAAGAGTAAGCAAAACATAGGTTTAATTGCAAAGATTAACTCCTCTGTGGCAAGAACCACCAAAGAATTGTAATAGGAGAAATGCTGAAAGAAGGCAGAATGTCCAATGTAGTCAGATCACTGAACGGCAAATGCAACTTGTTCTGATAAAATTATTTCCATTTTACATGTTTACATGCATACCTGTGGTGTGTCATGATACCTGGTGAAGACACACAAAGGATTCCAAAACCATGCATACTTCTGCAAGCTATTGTAAGGATGGACAGGTACATGTTTTTTTCAGCTGCACATGACGTTATTCTACTTTACAAAATCACCAGGAAACTCAGCATTTGAAAAACTTCAGAATACTGTTGGGAAACCAATTTCTCCACACTGTTGCTCAAGAGAATTATCTCACAAGAAGTCCTAGAATCTTTTGAAATTCTATGTAAACAGTTAGCAATTCTCTTTAAAAACAGTCAGAGATGAAAATTTAGCTCCAAAAGTTCCCAGGACTTTGGTGAGATTATCTCTCACGCTTCATTTGACCTTGTATAGAGTCTTAATACATGTTTATACCGCAGTCTTTCCTGATCCTCGGGGTCCAATAATGAGGGCAGAATTACTTTCTCCATGAACTGTCGTTCGTTTCAGAAGTTCCAGCAGATGTCTGTGTTGACAACAGCAACAGGTTAAAAATGGCAAACCAGACAACATTCACTGAAACTATGGAAAATTCAAAGAATCTTTAGGACATAAGACAAAACTTGATTTGGTCTCAGAGCCGACATTCAGGGCAAGCAAAATGTAACACAATAAAGTACAAAAGGCTGAGTGATCAGATCTCTTAAAATATTTCAAAATATTAAAACATGCAGAAGTCGGAAGTATCACTAATTCATAAAGTTCTACAATTCTCCACCATGAAAGGACGGGCTTCAATAATTATTTCTTTCTTTAAAAAAAAAGAAAGATTGCTTTCTGTGATACCGCTATAGCTCACGAAAAAGGAAGACCAGCAAACGTATTGAAGGAAGACCTTGACACCAGGAAAAAAAAATTAATGATCTACTGGAATACATTCACTTTGACAATCTTCATAAAGCTGATTATATCCTAAATTTAGGCAACCAAAGCTTGTGAACGCTAACAGCAATACTGAACTTCAAGTTCATATTCTATTGCCACCCAAAAGAAGGAACAAAGAATAACTATAAATTATCTCCAGATAGACTAATCACCTAGTACCCCTTTTAAAGTACTTACAAAAAATACTGACACTTCCAATTCCCAAGTGTCTACAAATGCATACATTTAATATGCTTGCTTTTTTTTTTTTTTTTACTTAAAATATTTACGTCGTGCAATCTCTTCTAAAGGAGTGATAGAGTCATCATGGAACAGCTGTAGCAAATGCATGTGGTTTTGCATTAGAGCAAACTATAGCTCTTTAGAGCTAACTATAGCCAAGAGCCCTGATACATCTTGAGAAGGAAAAACTAAGAGTGAGTGGGGAAGTTCATCGTGTTTTCTCTCCAGTATAATTGATCAACAGCACCATATTAAGTAGAAAGCAATCTGTAAAACTGTTTTTCGGAATTCCACTATAAAGAGGGGAGGCTTGGTTTGTAGAATGCTAACATTATAGAAATACATTCTCTCACAACAACAAACACGTCTATGTGAGGATATCACACTACACTTTTCTAAAACCAGAAATGTTATTTTCATTCCTGTAAGGGAAAGGAAATTAATGCTCACATCAGGCGATTCAGCTTGCATACAGTTATGCTCGGAAAAATTGATTCTTTAAAACAAGTTCTTTAGGTATGTGTTTGTTATTTTCAGAATTTGACCTGCATCTGTAAAAGGATTAGTATTAGGATAGTAGTATTGTCACAATAGGTCCTTTCTTCCTAACTTTAACCTCTGCATCTGGATGACCCCAAGAATAGGTTTGTTTTAAATATGGATCTCCACCTCAAGAGTAATGTTGGCATCCAAGGTTTAAGATTTGCTTTTAACCCAGCTTACCAATAAACAGGAGAAAATATGAAGTAAAAACAAAGATTCGCAACAAGAGAATTTAACTTTTTGCTTGGTCAGGTCATTAAACATTGCCTTAGAATATGCACTGAAAGTATCTTCCAGGCTCAAAAAAAGTGTTTCAGGAATTACAGATTTGAAACAAGGACAAGAAATTAAAAACTCTTAAAATCCGAGGCAAACGATTTTTACAAGCATTGTGCCACAAGTCATTTAAGCCTGTATAAGTTCGAAAAACAGGCAGCAGAAAGTTCTGACTTCACCTGATTATTTTTCTACTGTGGCTAAAGTAGAAATTCCTTAGTATTTGAGTCTGCCCACTCACCTGTACTGACGTTCAGTCCCAAACAGTTTTCCAGTAGCATAATGGTGACAGAATCTTTCACGTAAAGTTTTTTGCACCTGTGGATATAACACAAGACAGAAAGAATGCTTGGTGCTTCAAACACAAGAATGTACCAAGAATGTAACTACTGCAATAAAGTAATAGTAAAATATGTATGGTTCTGTGGTGTTACAAATACTCTGTAACATGTAAATTTTAATTGTCATCAATGATATAGGGGTCCGGAAAGCAAGAATAAAGTTGCAGTAAGCAGGATATTTAATAGATTCTTTTGTAGCAGAAAAGAGAAAATTCAGCAAGTCTAAATAATGGATAGAAGAACAACAGAAATCTATTTTGCTAATAATTTCCATTTATGAAAGGAGTTACTTTTTAATATGAGCTGTGCTTGTCTACCTGATTTTTCATGTATTTTTTCTTCTGCTAAAGTCTTAATGATTTAATTTTCAGATTAATTCTGTTTCAATGAGCGATCTATCTGAACAGTCAGCATTGTCCATTCATAAGTGAAAAGGTTTTCCTCCTATAAAGGGACATTACATGTAAATGAAGGGAAGATATTACAATGTAAGAAATCACTGAACCAGAAGTAATTCGTTACAATTTGCATCACAGTTTTTAAGTAGACACTTTGAGAAAACAGAAGAACAAAGCTTAAAAAAATAAACTTTAAAACTGATTTGGCAGATGCTGTCCTGCTTAACCTAAGCTGTTAAAAAGAAGTCACCTAGATTCTAATTTGCCCTACCAACTGTAAGATAAAGAATCTGATTAGATAAAAATAGATTTATGCAAATCTGTTGCCACGAACAGCTGTAAAAGGGCAAGACCATTCTTTACCATTTTTATTAAGATTTCAAACAGTAGATCGTTACTATAATGCTTGAAGCAAGTAAACATCAGGTGAGAAGCTGCAAGACAAATAGAACATAAGTACAAAACCAATTTACAGACCTAGAAATTACATCAAGTATCTGTACATGCCTTCTCCACTGGTCTAGTAAAAAACTATAGAATGACATGGGTGGCAGAGGATGAAAAAGTTACATAACTTAAATACAAAGCCAGCTATTGAAGATGTTACTAACCTTTGAAATGCATTCTCCATTTGCTTCGCTGCTCTCCTTTGACTTACGTTTACTCATTGCAGAAGTTTTCATCTTTAAATAAGAAAGAGAATATAAAAGTTATACTAAATTACTCTGTTTTCCAAATAATCACGTTAGTCAGAACATCTATTTAGATGTTAGTAAATGAAATTTAGTACAGCAAACCCAAGGCTCACTTGTAAGAACTTAAGTTGTAATGAGCATTGTTTCTTAGCTGTTAAGGATGTAGTTCACCTTGCCAGTAAAAAAGAAAAAAACAAACTTGTAAAGATTTATAACACATTTCTCATTAGATGAAATCCATGTTTACATACAACTTCTGAAGAGTTTAGGATGCTTTTCAACGCAATGCAAACAGTACCTAATGCAACTGATACGAAAGTTTTTCTTCAAGTTCTCTTCCAAGTTCTTCTAGCAAGTTCTTAACACTGACATTCCCAAGTCCGTGAATGACATGCCAAGTTCCACCAAGACAGCACAGCCACACACAAGCCGATCTCACACAGAACCAGGAGCAGCACAGCTCACGTGTTTACACTTCAGGTACATTATTGTGAACAACCAAGCAGATACCCTTCAAGTAAGTTGTACTAACAAGTGACATTTGCACACCTTCCCCTCTGACCAACCACCAAGTGTAATTTGTTAATTTAACTGCCTTTGAGATAGTTTGAAGCAACGTATTTATGTTTCTGCAGCTGGAACAAGCTACAGGCACATGGCAACATGTTAGATCATGACAATTAAGTTTTTTAAGGAACAACTGGCTAACCACACGTCATGGTTTCAGTTGTGATAAGAGTTAACTTTTTTATTAGCAGCTGGTGTAGTGCTTTGTTTTGGATATGGGATGAGAAATACTGTCAATAGCACACTGGTGGTTTTAGCTGTTGCTGGGCAGTCAAGGGCTTTTCTGCTCCTCAACCCACCCCAGCAGCGAGCAGGCTGGGGGGACACAAGGAGCTGGAAGGGGACACAGCCGGGACAGCTGACCCCAACTGGCCAAAGGGATGTCCCATCCCACATGGCATCGTGCTCAGCATAGAAACTGGGGAAAGAAGTAAGAGGGGGACATTCAGAGTGATGTTATTTGTCTTCCCAAGTCACCGTTGCACATGACGGAGCCTGGCTTTCCTGGAGATGGCTCAGCATCTGCCTGCCCACAGGAAGCAGGGAATGAATTCCTTGTTTTGCTTTGCTTGTGCGCAAAACTTATTAAACTGTCTTTTGCTTTACTTATTAAACTGTCTTTATCTCAACCCACAAGTTTTCTCACTTTTACTTTTCTGATTCTCTCCTCAATCCCAACAAGGGGGAGCGAGCGAGCGGCTGCTGCTCCCATCTGCCTGCTGGGGTTAAAGCACAACACCATGTTTATACTGGTGCAGCTTATAACAGTAACCACAGTTCCACTGCAGATAAGCAGCACGAGTAAAACTCCATTCTCCTGCTTTGTACTACCAGAAAGCCTCCAAGACTTGCTCCGCAACAATTTACGCTTATTTTAAAATAGCTGTTTTCTACTTCTCCCAGCTTCATTCCTTCTATCGCAAGGTCAGCATAGTGCAATCCCCTGGCACGGCAGCTCTGGCTGCAAAGGACGAGACCGGATGATAAAACACAGATAGATGAAGGAACCACCACGGGAGCAGAGGCACCGGAGCGCACGGCACGGGGACACCAAGCTGAACCGAAGCCGTTCGTTTAATTAAACTGGGAGCAGCGGGACCACGGGCACAGGATCGCGCCCGCTCCCGTTTTTCACTCCGGGCTCAGAAACTGACACGGAAGCACCGCAGCCATCGGGTACCCGTCGCAGCCGCTAGTTCCAATCCAAATACCCGCTCGGAGCCACGTTCCCGTGGTGAAAGGGGGGGATGGCGCCGCTCCCGCCTCACCCCCCGCGCCTCAGGCCCAGCCGGCGGCGGCTCCGCGGCCTCCGCATACCTCATCAGCCGTTACCCACACACGAACTGAGGCCCCCCAGGAGCCGCGGCGCTCGAGTGAGAGGCAGACGGGGGGCGGGTAGGGGAGGATCGCAACCCCACCGGGCTGAGACGACGAGCGACCTGTCCCGTCCCCTATTCGCATCCTCCCCCTCACAATTCCCGCCGCTCCCTCACCTGAGGCGGCTGACGCCGCCGCGCGCGCTCCCGTCCCGTCCCGTCCCGCCCCGCCCCGCCCCGCTCCCAGCAGCCCCCGCGCGGCCCTCCCCCCTCACGTGACGGCGGGCTCCCCCCCCACTCCTCCTCCCCCCCACTCACTTCCGCCCCTCCCCGCCCTCACTTCCGCCCCTCCCCGCCACTTCCTTCCGCCCCGCCGCCGCATCTCCTTCCGGGTGCGCGCGGGGCCCGGTGGGAAGAGCCCGTCCCTCCCTCTCTTCCCCCCCCACCCCCCCCGCGGCCTCCCGAGCTCCCCCGGGGCGCATGCGCAGTGGCTGCCTCCCCTCTTCCTCCCCGGCAGCGCCGGAGCCCCAGCCGCCGGAGCAGCAGCAGCAGCTGACGATGAGGAGGAGCGCGGGGGGGGGCGGCAGCGGCGGCGGGGGGGCCCGTTATTTATACCGTTAAAGGGACAGGCCGCTCGTTCCGCTCGGCGGGGGCGGGGGGCCGGTGCCAGGCGCCCCGAGTTTCCCCCCCCCCCCGTCCCCGTCCCTCCCAGCCCCGCCGGAGGAGTTTATTCCCCCCCTTCCCCCCCCCACCCCCCTCCCTTTTCCCCGCTGCGGCGGTCGGCGAAGGCGAGAGGCGGCCCCGACAGCTCGGCGGGGGAGCGGCAGGCAGTTGGGCAGCCCCCACCCCCCGCGCTCCCCTCCTCCCCCTTTATTACCCTTTGTGTGCGTCTCCGCCTGCGCCGCTCCGGGGCCGGCCCGGGCGCCGGGGGGGCCGCTGAGGTGAGTGCGGGGCGGCGGCGGGGCGGGCGGCCGCTTGTTTACCTCAGGGAGGGAGCGGGAAGGGAGCGGGGCGGGGGGGGGGGGCCGGCGCTCGGCCGCGCTGGGCCGCGGGCGGCGGGGAGGGGGCGCCGGGCGGCCGCCTGTCACTTTCTGTCCCCCCCCCCGCCCCGAACCGTCCGGCCCGAGCTTTGTTGTCGCCTGGGGGGAGCAGCGGGGTGATGCTCCGGCCCCCCGGCTCCTCACAACGCGGGGGGGCTGGTTCTTCAAGCCTCTCCCCCCGCCTCTTTCTCCGGGGCCGGGGGTGATGTCGGCCTGAGCTGAAGGCGCGGTGTTGTGAGGAAAGTTGAGGTGGGTGCTGAGCCCCGGCTCGTCCCCAAAGTGGCGTCTGTGGAATCGGGGTGCTGGGGGGGAGCCTGGGGTTTGCACCCTCCCGGTCGGGGCTCTCTGCGGTGGGTTGGGGCCGTTATTTGACTTATGAAAGGCCGGTGGTACAAAGAGCCGCCGGCGGGCTGAACTTCCAGGGGTTGTCCAAGAACTGGACTCGATGTTGGCAAGATCGGGATGGGTGTCGCACGTTTGATGGCAGTCCGTGGTTGTTGGTGGTGGCTGGCTATATTTGGTCGATGGCTCGCTCAAATATACGTATGTCGTGATCTGCTTTTCTATGGCCTTCTGCTGGGAAGGCCAAATGTCTCCATCTACCCTTGGCGACGGTGCTGGTTTGTTAGGTCAGGTACCGCTGGTAGGCTGGTCTGACCATTTATTCCTACTAATTAAAAGGAAAGTTAAGTGTCAAAAATGTCTGAAATAGATTAAAATGTAAGGGGGCAAACTAAATGCCTAACTCAAGGAAATATTGGAAAGAGCCTTCTGGAGATTTGCAAGAATCCAGAAGTAAGAGTTTGGGCATTAACGTCAAATTGAAATAAGAGTCCTCTAGATAAGTAGGATGTTTATATTAAAATTGCTGTTGTCTGCTTGTTTCTGGAGCTTAATTATGTCCTCCATAATCTTAAAAAGACGGTTTGAGTGCTCAGTTTTATTAAGTACCGTGGAGCCTGCTGAACCATGAAGTAGGCCGTAAGTATGTATTTCAGTGGGGCACCACGGTTAAATGGTGGTCAGCAGAGAGCGTGTGTCATCTCTGCCTCACGTGGGAAGGATACCCACAAGAAAGAGCTCTCCTGAAACGCTTTGGTATCTCCCGTTTCTAATTTGTACGTACGTGTCTTGTGCGAAGCAGCAATTTTGTGATCAAACTGGAAAGAGTTTGAGAAAGCCGTAATTTGCTGGGGTAGAAAGAATGAGAGGAATATAGTTGGACCAATACTTAACAATGTTGCGTAGAAGAACTGAAGGTAACAGCCATCGCTGTAATTCTTTCTAATTGTTTGCCGTTAGTTTTCTGTTAGCTTGTAAAAACAAGATTACTTTGGTTTTAAACATGTGAAAAAAATTAACACTGATAATCATTGTCAAAATCAGCAGATATGTGTGTAAAACCCCATTCTTTAAATGTGTGACTCTCCTTTTGGTTAGTTTACTACAGGCAAGAGTTGGCCAGCACAAGACTGTCCAGGAAGGAGTAAAGGATGCCGTTTTCTTCTTTTTTATGCCAATGCTTCCTTTCCCAACCTGAGATACCATTGATCTATTTTCATCTGTACATGCAAACTTACAGCGGCTTCAGGATTATGCGCCCAATGTACATGGAGCTGCAACTTTCATGGCCTACAGCGGATGAGTTGTATTATTTATTATGGGGATTTAACGCTTTAATTCTTTGTGGTTTAGTGTTAAAAATAAGTATGATTTGATCTAATATGATTGCTTGGTAAAATACCTTAGCAGAATTCTAAAGCTGGGCAGAATAATTCAGGGTCTTCCCTTACTTTAAATCCTAGAGATAAAATTACTAATAAACCCTTCAATTTCTATAGATCTCCAGCTCCTGCAGCCAAATCTGTGCTGGGAAGACAACTGCTGATTTGGGGGGATTGGATAGGGGAGGTTCCTCCTAAGGAGCCACTGGTGGGGCTGGGATTCCGAGTTGTGTCGGAGGCAGTTCCTGCAGCACCCAACACAAAGGGGGCTAAGATTCATTTGGGGCTCCTGCCTGCTGTCACAACAGCCTTCTAAGAGCTGAAAGAGTTGACTCAACCTGTGTTAAGGAAGACTGCTTTATCAACAGCTGTGGCTAAAGGGTAGTACAGTTTTGTTTTGTTTGAGGTTTTGAGCCAAAATTAATAATTATTTTCATGTATTCTAGGTTATAGTGGCTTCCCAGACTCTGGGTCAGAGAGATTGTTTGGAATTAGAGAGAAACCTACCATGGCAAAATGTAGGCTGTGCTAGATATAAAGATGCTGTTCAGGCCAGGCTTACATTGTCTTTAACAGTCTTTTCTTGGAGTTTGCTTTCTTACCTTTCTTTGCAGATGAATGTGTTTGTTTCTATTGAGACTAGGTAGGCGGATGTTTGAAGGGAATCTTTATGATGCAATGCTTTCAATAATTTAACTTTTCACATGCGGTCCTTCAGTTCCTTTTTGGCTGTGGAGGGATCAGTCTTTCTCCTTGTTAAAATGCACAGAAGATCTTGGCATAAGTAACAGTCCACTCAGAAATGGAATGCCTTGGTTTTCAGCTGGGTTATTTAATTTGGTTTGTCAGTACTTTCCCCCGCCCCCCCCCCACTGTTATTCGTGGCAATTCCTTGTATGTGGAGGGTCAGTAACTCGAATACGATCCGTAACTACAAAATTAGTTTCTGAATCAGCAGCGAGTGCTTATCGTGGATGTTCCTGCTGGAAAGCAGTAGACCAGGTGGGTGGCCCCTCGTGCCCATCTGGAGCCCCACTAATGTCAGTGTGTCTTTCTATGGGCTTAAGAGACCACATGCACAAAGCAGCTTGCAAGAGAAGAATCTCTTCTATTAATGGCACAGGACACAAATTTTGAAAGTGACTGAGCTTCCTTTTCAAAAATACTGTTAAAACTTTAGAAAAGTGGCGAGTTTGGTTTATTTTTTTGGGCTTGTTCACTTGTTTAGTGGCTTGGTTTTGTTTGGTTGGTTTTTAAGGACCCTCTATTGGTTTCTGTTTTATCCCAGTGGAAGTGAGTATTAAAATTACCATTGATTTCAACAATAAGAAGATACAGGATACATTTTTGAATGCTCTCATGTCATTAAGGACCTGCTTGTTCTTTTTAAGAGTTATTTGAATGTTTGAAACCACAGGCTTTCACTGGCTTTTCTTTGTAATTATTTTTGGAACTATTAGGTGGAATAATACTGCTTAATCAGTTTCAAGTAGGCCTGCACAGGAACCAAAGCCTGTATTAGGAATAAGATTTTGGAAGAGTATTGGAGGAAGGTAAAAATTAAAGCATCCTGAAAGCTATGTAACTAGAGTTAAACCAAGCAGGATGCTAATAAAAAGCATCAGTTAAGAAATTGAGAAGGTCTGACTCCTTTCCTCTCTTCAAATTCCAAGTTCTTTATTATAGCAATACCTTTTTCTTTTATTTTTTTTTAATAAATTATCTAGAAAGGAGTTCAGACTTTGCACTATTTTTAAATTGAGGTAAAATTTGTCAAAATGACTTAGATTACAAAGTTATGAAGTGTGTGAGTACATATGCATATATGTTTAGCTACATACACAAATGCATGTGGGTATATAAAAGAAGTGTAAAAAATAGATACTTTAAAACAGTACTTACAGATCTTTGGAGCCACACAGTTGCTTTATTTCGAAAGTTTTAACTGTAAGTTGTTGTTTTGATCTGGCACATGGCAGCAGGAATCAGTCATTACTGTGAGATGGCTATTCATAGACCTTTGTGATCATCTCAGTTTATCTGCAGCTTGACAGGTGTTCCCATCGCAAAAAATCTCCATTCCCTCCTCTCCTTCCCATGGGAATGACTAAGGAACAAATCATGGAGAGCAGCTTTGAGTGTTGGTTCACTGGGGTGGAGCTGAGGAGCATTGTAGAGGGCAATACGGAGAGATGGAGATGCACAAGGCACCTACCTCTGTCACTTATTTGGGCTTTTGTTGTGTTTTTTTTTCCTGAAATCTTCTGTTTCAGGAGCTTCAAATTTACTTAAAAAATGAAATGGTAAAATGTCTGGAAATTCTTTTTGAGTTTTCTGGTAACTCTCTTTATCAAATAAAGAATAAAGGATTTTATTTATTACTCTTGTTAAATTCCTCAATATGATGTTTTCCTTTTTTTTTTTCTTTTATTTCTTCTACGGGAAATATTTTAAAGTAAGGAAACAGTATTTTAAAAATTATCCTGTCACAATATCTGGTAACTAAGACCTATAGAAGCAATTATGTTAATTACATTATTCCTATACGAGGTATGATTGAAGGCCAGGATTAAAAAAAACCCCATATATATATATTCTCACAATGTTTGATTAGTCTACATTTTCAGTGACATTAAATCCAAATTTTTTTTTTGTGACTTACTGAAGGAAATCTGAAACATAAATAGCATCTTAAATATTTGGGCCCTTGGTTTGCACCATCAGTAGCGTGGCCTCGCTAAGAAAAATTCCCAAGTGAGGGAACCAGAACAGTTGTCAATTGTTTGCACAACAAATCCTGTTGGATAGAATGGTGATATTCTCAACGTTTAGATAAAGAGAGGCTTGCAATAATGTTGCCTTGTATCCCGCTGCCAAAGGAAACAAATGCAGTCTAAGTTAGGGAGAAAAGTAAAAGTCCGCCAAATGGAAGGTAGGCCTACATATCATAAATATAGCTAGTTTAATTTTTCTATTCATACTGCCTAATGTTTCAAAAACATGTAAATTAAATTTCAATTCGCCAATTTTAGACTTTATTTTTAAGCTCTGGTAGATCATTGCCAACGCAGTATTTAGGGTTATCTGTTGTAACAGACTAAACCCCTTACAAAAATGGGTAAAACAGTAAGTTTTGTCTTCATCCTTTGAGCTTTTCCCTGCATCTCTCATGTATACTTTTATACATGCACAAGTATTTATACACACGTGCCTGTGTGTATTTGCATACGTATCCATGATTAGCCCCACTAGAATGAGTACAACTTTCGTGTATTTTGGTAGGACTCAAGCTGTAGCATTGACAATAATAAACGGCTGGCACTGGCTTTATATTTTGAATGTGTTTGCACCTAATCTACTTTTAAATTATATATATTTAAAATTTATTTAATTTTTTACATCTAATACTCTGATGCAATGAAGATCTGTGCACCTCTTTATTTTTTTTATATAAGCATGCTGTTGACTTCTAGGGGTAAATTTTATTTATTTTATATGTATGTAGAAGGCAAGCACAAAAAAAGCTTTTGCTGGATCCTCTCATCCAACCCCTACATGAGAGGAAGAATTTTTTAGTATCTGCTATTTTTGTAAGAAAACACTGCAAAAGTGGACAAATGACAGCATTGATCAAAGAAACAAAGTAGTCAGAAATCTGTAGCGAGCTGATTTTTTAGAACAGAACTTCCTTTTGTCTTTTATGGGCTTGGGGGCAGGAGGGGGGATACGTTGTCCCTTCATAATCTTTCCAGGAAAGAAGCTTACCTAAAGCAAATTGTGAGAAGGGTCAGAGTTAAGAGGTAGATATGTTGGGATAAATTTGTGATGCAGCGTGTTTTTGTGAAGTTGTTCTTGAGCACGGCTACTTTAAATGTGAAATGATATTATAAGATCTGCTGGTATTTCTAAGTTCAATAACTTTTCTTGATGCATTTTGAAGTCTTAAGAGAAAAAGCCTTTGGAAAATATCCTTCTGGTTTGCAACCGCTTGTTTTAAAGTTTTCTGGCTTTTAATTTTTTTCTTGAAGGATCAGACTATGTTTCTCAAGGATAGTCCCCTTTGAAAACTTAAAGTCATTTTCCTCAGAAGACTTCCATTCTTACTATCTTAGGAAAGGTTAGGCTTTTTTAAAAACACTCTTTCAAAATATCTTTCCTCCTTTAACATTTTGTCGCACAGGAGTTCTTGCTGAAGGGATTCTTGGCTGTTTTAGAAACTGTAATCTAGTTAAAAGGTTTGTTTATGCTTCCCATCTCTGTTCTGCTGATGGTATTAGAGCGCGGGCCAGAGCCAGGCAGCTAACTGTTTATAGCAGGCAAACTTCAATTAAAGCTGCAGCCTTCAGTTTACTAAATACCAATATGTTCGTGGCAGCTGCAAATAATTGCAGAAAGGATGAAAGTAGAGGGGTGGCCTATGATTTCTCTCAAGAAATTCTTTTTCACTTGTTGTTCTTTTCATATTTAGAATCCAGCACACCCTTTCAGAATCAGAAATGCTTTGCTCTTTGAAAGAAGCCGTCTGTGAAAGACGGAGATCTGTATTTGGGACTGTATCTTTTTGAGGCAAAACATTAATTGATTTCGGTGGAAGTTTTATCCGAAGGAAGGGCTGTAGAGTATGTTCCTCTGTATCGGAGCAGGTATCAAAATTCTTCTACCACAACCAGTGCTGTTGTCCAAACTCAAAGTACCATTGGCTTTTCTCTACTAAGATAATTTAATGTTGAGGGCTGTGACGTCCCACCTTCTCAGGGTAGCAAGAATGTGCTGTATTTAGTGGACAGTAACTCAAGAATTTGTGCGTTAAAGTAAACTGATAACATAGATTTTATTTAATACTTTAAACTTCAGGCTGATGTTTGGGTTTAAGGATTATATATTTAAAAATATGTGAATTGTTAGAGCCTTTTTAAACCTGCATGGTTTTTGTTGAAGTCTGCTGTGGTGTTATTAAGTAATAAAACACGTATGTGTCTGCGGGCCATCTGAACTGAAGAAGCAAACCATATCTGGCCTGTAGGCTATTGGTTCCTCACCTCTGTTTTAAAATTAGTAAAATCATTTGCAGCGTGATTCATTTCTAAAAATTACTTGTCCATCTGTGCAGCGCTTACTAGCTATAAAGTTGCAGTGCTCACTGTGGTAGTGTTGATAGGGTTTTTTTTCTGAAAGTTGTATTACTCTGGTAACATCTTTGTTGTAGCTTTTGTATCACACTTTGGCCAAGTTGTTGTTCTTCGATAAATAGGTTTGTATTAGGCATGTAATTTGGGGTATTGTAATACTGCTGTGTAAGGTGATTTTAATTTTTTTGAAACATCCATAAACTCTTAATATTTTGTTATTAAAAACGTATATATGAAATCTTTACGCTAAGGAAAAAAATAAAGAGTCTATTCTGTTTTCACTGATGTCAGTGCTAAAATATTTATTAACTTCCTTGGGTGCTGAATGAAGCCCTAAACCTGAATTTTTCAGGAGTTCTAACTTGACGGAGGTATTGGGGAATGAGCAGTTCTAACCATGTAATGATCCCAAAAGCTGGTCGTTAGGCAGCTTCTTAATCAGCTGGTATGTGGATTTGAGTGGATCACCTTACATATTTAGCTTTCTTCCTGTGCTTGCGGTTTTCGCTGGTCTTTTTCCCATGCTCCTTTCCTTAAAAACTTCACAGTTATGAATCAGTCTTAATCATTTTTTGTAACTCAAGTCATTAGCTGATGTAAGAGTTCTGCTAAGAAGCTGCAGACACATGGTGAGGTACAACTTAATGAGCACATCCCTGGAACTAAAAAATAAACAGCAAATTAAATGATAATAATTTTTATATCTTTTCTTTATGGAAAAGGAACGCGTAAATAGTTTATGCCAGGAAAGGTATTCCTGTGTGTAGGAACTACATCTTTTTTTTTCCAAATAATAACTGGCAAAGCAATAACTGTTGTTTTGTCAGAGAATGAATACATAAACTTTGTAGAACCTGTTATTTACAACTTTTTGTTTTATTTGGAAACAGTTAATCGACTTTCTCCAAATATTGATCTATGCTGACTAAAAATAAGTTTAACTTTATTCAGTTTTTAAGTTGTGGGTTTGATACAACAACCTGAGACACACTTACCCCATACTGGAACCGTTGAAAGTATATTATTCTGATTTTTTTTTTTTATATTATTGCATTTAACAAAACAGTAAAAAAAAATGTAGTTTTTGCTGGTTATTGCAAATAATTATAATACTTCATTTGCATTGGAATTTATTTATAGTATCTGTATGTCTAGAATGTTTCTGAGCTATTGTAGAAAAAGTGAAATACGTTTTAGTTTCTGTTTTGGTAGATAGTAGTCAAAAATCATATGTAATATAGGAAAATGTTCATTGTAATGGTGGTGAATGTAACTTCTTCATTGCTGACAACTGGTGAACCTTGGATTGAAGGTATCTTAAAGCATCTCCAGTTATCATTATCTTTAAAGGAAGCTCTTTTTAGAGACTTCCATTTAATGTCCTAATGTAGAGTCTCAAAAAAGTCGGTTCGCGTGTGTACTGGAGGGCTCCACAGACAGGTGGTATTTTAGGATTAGGTTGTATGAATCCTTACGTTCATCAAAAATCTGCAAATAATTACTGTTACTTTAATCTCTGCATTAATCCTGTCCCATGTAATCCATGATTGTTTTGTCCTCAGTTTGCATAGACTCTCCTGTTGTTTACTTTTGCTTTACTCACATACTTTATTGCGCCCTACTAGAAATACCTAAGAACTTACTAACTCTTAGTTAGTCTGAGAAGTAAAGTTTGATGCTCAACTTGGTGGCATTTTTCTGTGTGTCAGTAGCGCAGCAAGCTACTTGCTGCTCCTGGCTCATGGAATGCCAGGAACAAACTTGAAACTTCAGAGAACGCCATTACTAGGTAGAAATATTTTTATTTTTGTGCAAACAAAGGATGGGGAAGCCTGCTTCACCGGAGAAGCCAGTTCCCTCAAGCTGCAAGGTGCTGCCTGCGGATAAGTCTTCCTGCCGCTCACTGTGGTATTTGACGTTAGGTACACTTATTTTACGGGAAGAAGGTGTTTTGCTCTCTGTAAGAGAAAGGAGGGTTGTAACTGAAAGCTTCTGGAGAGGCTTTGCGGTGTGTCATAGGAAGGAAGCGAGACGTTAGGAAGGAGCAGGGTTTGGGGAGAGGGGTTGGTGGTTGGGAGCAGAGCAGGGTGTGAATGGCGAGGGGAGCACAGGGGGATGCAGCCAGAGGGGAGGTGGATGGAGGCAAAGCAAACTTTGGGAGAAGAGTTGACGGCTGGAGGGGTGGTGTGGGGGTAATGGGGGCTGTAACAAAAACTGGGAGGTGTTTGGAGAAGAGGGGCCATGTGCTGCACATGAAAGTATTTGCCATGGCAGAGGGGAGGAGATCTGGTAAGGGAGCGTGATGGGGAGGGGAGGTGGTGACAACTCATGGAAAAAAAACCTGGTAGCCTTACCCAAGACACAAGTATGAAGCCCTGTGGCTTATATTTTCACACACAGTATCAACTAGAAAGTGCTACTTAATACATATACATCTTTACATATAATAGAGTCTTGGGATGATTTGAAAAGGGAAGTAAATAGGCATCCGACTACTGTCAGGCATATAAATAATTTCATAATATAATGTCACTGTTGCTGCCTAGACTTGGAAGAGCTTAAAAGTTGTTGCAGTCTAGATCATCAGGCATATTTGGACACCAAGCCCCGCTGTTTTCAAATGATAGCTGGTATCAGTAGAAAAGAAGTGCTTAAATATCTTTGAGGACTTTGGCCTGGATGTTTAGGTTTCCACGAGTTAAGTCTCTAGGCAACTAAATACATGACTCGAGTTCAGCTTTTTCTTCTTTGTCCTACTTCAGTTCTGTCTTGTGGCTGTGAGCTCCACGTCTTGGTTGGAGGAAAGCATTGGAGAATTCTGCCGTTCCTGTAGCATAAACAGATCTCTCTGACAAAGACCTACATGTTTAAGTTTTCATTAGGAAAAGCATCCCATCATTATATTCTGAAAAGGGTGACTGAAATGCTCAGCGTGCCTTCTCTGGCTCACCATTATTTTGTTTACTTTGACTATATTCTTTCTTACTCGTCTCTTGAGTAAACAATTCTAATCCACTGCTGTACATGCAAGTCATTTTTGTTATTTATTTCTGAACCTTCCTATTTTTTTTATGCATCCTTTTGACATCAGATGACCAGAAGTAAACACAGTATTCTTAGTGAGGGGAAACCACTGATTTATATGGATTATTCTAATCCAACATCATGCAAGCAAAATCAAAAAATAGTTTGACTACCTAATGATTCAGAAATGCAGAAGTGTTGCCAAAAATTTTAGCATTTGTTAGCTTTACACTTGAGCAAATGCATTCTGCTAGGGAATTTAACTTCTTTTTAACTCTTATCTTCGGAGTTTTAAGGCTGTGAATTTATTCCACAAAACCAGAAGCATGTGTTTTACAATTAAGAAAAATATGAAAAATAATTTTTTTTTAATTCCGTGCATCTTCCTTTTCGGATTAGTATTTCTAGACTTACATATACAGGGACAAACGTTCTTCCAATGAATACAGCCAGAAAAGTTTTTTTTATTGAACAGGAGCTTTAGTATGATTTAGCATTTTCTAGTTGGAGATAATGGTCTGAAGTACAGCCCGTGCTATAGGAAATAAATGCAGTATACCTTCGTGAGGAAAGGAGTATCTCTTGAATAACAAAACAAAGCAACAGTTTTTGAGGAACCTGAGCAGTAGGAACCAGAGGTGTTGATTTTGTAAGCATTAAACAGTCCACACTTTAAGAATTATTCTCTGATATCTTTGAATTCAATGACTGACTAAATCATTTTACGTGCCTCTTCTGGACAGTGTTTTTCTGTGTATTTGTCAATCATAACTGCAGCCCTGGTATTATTGTAGTACAGAATAATAGTAATAATGAGGGATTTATTGTTTTTTCATTGACTTCCGTGAAAATTATTTTGGACCTAATACAGGAGGATGATTTTACATAGCTTGATAAAGAATAGAAAGAGAAAAGTGATAATTTAGGATGAACAGTAGAAAAGGCTTCATATAATGAGAGAAACTTGGTTTCTAAATTTAATTTCCATTGGATAGCTTAAATTCTAATTGCTGATACTATGTTAGCTTCTTAGCTTGGCTATGAGGGAATATCTTTGCGCTTACAAGAAATAAACTTAATTGTTGCATTCCTTTTTTTTCCTGTTGAAGACCCAAAAAAAAAAAAAAAACAACCCAAACCTGTCCCAAAAAACTTAAATGTTTTTCTCTAAACTACAACAGCTGTACAACATTGTTTGAAATAAATATTCTGATACGGTTCTGCCAAAAACAAGAAAAAGGGATTTGTTCAATCAGCTGAAATAAAATTATCTGCAAAATAGCAATGAGTTACTTATCCCCATGATTCAGCATCTGATGAATAATATGTTAATAAATAATTGCTTTCAGTTAGGAAACCAGATTTGAGAGGATTTTTTTGTTTATTTACATTTTATATAGTAATACACTGGTCAATTGACTTTGGCTTCAGATGGGTTGGGGGAGAGTCTAACAAAGTGAAAATGCCTGTTCTGCATGAAATATAACTACATCCTCAGCAACTGGATTAATCCCTAATAATCTGGCTTGCGAGATGTTTTTCTCAGTATTATAAAATACAAAATTTTAAAATCAAATTTAATTGTTTTGGATAAAAGTGAGGAAAATAATACGTTTCTGCAAGATTCCTGTATGAAGTATGAAATGGGAAATACATGGAGATGTTAAATGTGCTGGCTTCATTTTCATTTATAGCCAGGGAGCCTGACATTTCCTTTACATTACTTTTACTGTGACTTTTTACTTTAAAATAAAGTAGAATGCCTTTTCTACATAGAAAAGTAAGAATCAATAGAAAAGTAAGACTCATACATTGTCATCTATTGTTTATTTATTTATTTAAAATATTACTTACTGTGATTTGCTGCTACCATTACGATATTAAGTGTTAATAAGATGGTTTTGGTAAGAAAACTTTAGAATAGTGGCTGGACAGAACACTGTTTCTGTAGAGAAGATAATTGCTCTCCTAAATTTGAATAGCGTGTGTTTGCGTATGTATGTGGCTTTTTTTGAGGCTACTTGATTTGACGGTGTTATCTCCTAGGCATTGCTTCCCTTTGAGATGGATGGGACTCGTACCTCTCCGAGGGGTGAGCTTATGGCTAGCGGTGGAGTGCAGCATATTTTTCTCTGTGCCATGGAAAAAGAAGTTTATGACTTGGGCAAAACACTTTCCCCATTTCTGTAGAGACTTGTGTGTTTAGTGTCCAAAAACTTTTTCATAAATACAGCTATAGAATACCTAAGGCTATTCAATTCATCTTTTCAAGGGTAAAGGATTTTTTTCTTTCTTTTTGATTAAATTTTTTGAGAAAGGAAGCTGTCAGAACTAACTTCATAGTTTTTCCTTTGTTGAATTGACACTCCATAAAATTTTACTTTAGCAGATTTGATACAAGAAGGAAGAAAACGATAGACTACATACAAGTAGGGCACAGAAGAAAGTTGTAGGTTATTAAATCTTTTCAAGGAGAAAAGGAAGTAGTTCAGTGTGCTCGCAGAGGTTCCTGTGTCAGCATTTGAGCAGCCTGGAAGAGATTATCTTCAGCCAACAGTAGGTAACGAAGGACAGGATGTGAAGGGAACACTGAACTACCAGCATGAAGGAAATTTGAGATATTAGCCTGTTTCAGGACTGGTTTTGCTTTAGATGTCGTCTTGCTCTTGAGCTACAGCGTTAGAGAGAGTTTTGAGCACTCAGATTAAAAAGTGAATGCTAATGTCTTGGAATAGATATTTTAATAGGTTTTTGGCTTTTTTTTTTTTTTGGGTGAATTTATCATTAGGGAGAAATGATAGCAACACAACAGATAAACTGGAGCAATTTAACACTTCACACACCTCTTTGGTTTTGGGGGGCATTTTTCCTCCTCATACTGCTATCTGCATCCATGTACGTTTTACTGAGAATTGGCCCCTCTGTTGATGGGCAGTATTAATAGAATTAGTTACGGGTCATTTGGCCAAAGGGTTCAAGTCCTAATCTGTCAGCTGGGTTCTGTCTGGCAGGTGAGCTGGGTATTTAGGCATGTGTATCGCTCCACCTGTGCCATGGGTGTACTGCTCTGCACCCCGCTGACATTTCTTAGCTGGGTTTTCCTATGTCTCCAGCAGTGGATTTGTCAAAAGGACATCAACGTTTGAAAAAAAAAGAAAAACCAAACAACAAAACATATATATTTGCTGTTCTCCCAACCCTATGGATTGGTAATGCTTCTGGAACGTAGGCTGGAGAAAGTGGGGTGTGTACGTACTGGAGAGTGGAGCAGGTGGAGCCAGGTAGGCTGCGCTGAAGCTGTCAAGTCTGTAAGATCAGTCATGTCCTTGCCAGTTGAGACTTGTGGTAGACCTGCATCTGTCATGAGCGTAATCCTTTACTCAGATGCCATTCTCACAGAAAACTGCGTGTTATTTTAGGTGCATAGCATTGGCCTGGCTAGGTGCTCAACTGATACTGACGCTCTGTGATAATGAGGGTCAGTATCAGTGTATAATAATGCTCCAGAATATGCCTATGCAAAGACTTACACAAGCATGGGCATGTATGGAGCATGCCTGCGGAGTCCGATGCCTTAGCAGTGCTGTCTGTAACCCAGATGTGTATAGCTGTGTCTTGCAGTTGCACTTTATTGTTGCTGACTTTCTGAAGTCATAACTGCTATAGCCAGCCTGTGAATTATTACACTACGGAAGATTATGTTTGTCCTCCTTAAGCCCTCTTGCACAAGTACTTGCCACCACCTTTTTTAAGCTAAGGTACAACTGATTCAATAATATCCTTCACTTTTGCCTTTTTCTAGCCAGTACCAAACCCCGGTTCTGCCACTGTGGGATGGGCTGTGCCTGCTTGGGCCTGAACTGGTGTTTGGGCAGGTCATAACCAGAGAGTTTGTGAGAATTAGGGACAGCTTTCCACCAGCCCCTTCTGACTCCTAGGAGGCACTCAGAGGGGAGTTGTTACAGCAGGCTGGAGAACTCTGTAGTTTGTGTAGCTGACTTCTGATGCAAGGCAGTTGAAAGGAGATGAAATCGTGCAGATATGAATACTTGAGAACTTCTATAAAGTCAGTCATACATGGAACTCTTCTGAGAGTATGCCGCTTGTCCTTTGTATAGCCAGGGAAATGAGAAATACTACAACAGCCTGAAAGCAGGTGGACACTATCCAGACTGCAGTGGTTTGGGAATCAGACCTTATGTTTTGGGAACTTGTCATTTCTGCAGTTATAGAGACTCTCTTACATATGTCGCATTCAATACACAGTTTATTGAGCAGTTTACTGACAAAAGAGAAAGGTATCTTGAGTGATAGCTGGTTTTGGAGAGGTGGTCTTCCCCAGGTTAATTGTGTTCTTATCTGTTCATGAAATTTCACTTGTGAAGACTGCTGTCTGGTAACATGGGTCTTGGTTAACCATGTTAACGCTCCTCAGGTAACAAATACAACAAGGTAGTGTGGGCAAAGTGTACAACTTCACACAGCTGGGAAGACCTGCCATTGGTTTATTTAGGCACTGGTAGGTCTATGCTGTCCTGATCAACATGGGGTTTAGGAGGAATATTCTAGTGTTGTTTCAGAAGATTTTGCCCACTTAACGTGACTACCACAGATTACCTGGTATGGCCGTGCTTTAATTACAAACCTAGCAGTTTTAGGAGGATGTGCATTTCATAATTCAAGATAAAAGCTTGCCATTTGAATGCTGTGAAGACAGTGTGATCTGTGTTGCTGTGTCATGCTGTGCTCTGCACCACAGAAAGTGTATGTCTAATTGTTCTAATCTGAAGTGGGTAGAAGATGCTGCTGTACACAGGCGCATTTTGAGCAGCTGCAACTGTCCAAGTACGGGATAGGTCCTTGTGAGCAAGGGACACTGCTCCAGGTTTGTACCTTTGCCTTGCGTGAAGATCTAGAAGGAGAAAACCCAGTGTGGTGATAAGGAGAATGTGCTGTTCTCTTGTGTAGCCTTTAGTTTTGTGGGTTTTTTTGTGTTTTTTTTTAATGTGGTGGTATTACAAACCTTTAGACCTTTCAGTAGTGACATGAGAAGTTTGGGTGCAGTTTCCTGATTCTTCTTACAAAACTTAAAATGGCACTGTATTTTCCAGAAAGCCAATTAAAATATAAAAAAGCGTTAAACTTATTAAACGTCCACAGAAAAGTATTTCAGTTTCTTGTCCACGGGTAAGTTCATAGTTAGAACGCTGTAGTAAAACAAAAATGGATGTAAAATTGCGCCCTTGGAGAAATACTACAAGGAGTCTAGAATAGTAACTTTTTCTGCACTGAGACTTCTACTAGATTTAGGTATTCTGCAGCTTTTCTAGCACAGATAAAAGGGCCCACATCAATGATATAATCTACCAATTTAGACCTTAGTTTCTATTTTTAAGTAAGTGATATCTTAAATTTTTGCCGTAGGGGTTTGGGAGCATCTTGTGAAGGAACACTTGTCCTCTGACCGTTTTGGATTATAAGGCCAGAATAAATATGGAAGGGAGGCCGTACTGAATTTATAAAATATCAATCTGAGCAGAACAAAAGGATTCTTTTTATCTCCTAACTGAAAAATACTCCGATTCTTCCCCACCCCCAGCAGAGGGAATAAATGAACAAAGCGTTGAACTGAACTAAGGCAGAAGCAGAAAAGGTGAAAAGCCACGACCAGTGAGGGAAGAAGAAAAGGAGGGTCATAAATGATTTGTTGTGTGCTGCACAGGTTGTTAATGCTGTTAATGATTGAACTGTTTATTGGGGATTACAAAGGGTTAGTAAACTGCTCTGCTCAGGAATTTCACAGAATCTGACAGAAACGAGCAAAAGTAAGGTTAGCAGGATGCCAAACCAGGACTCGAGACTTGCCCGCAGAAGGCATTCTCCCTGCTGAAGCTCCCCAAGCCTGGCCAGGCTGCTCAGGGTGAGGAGCCCAAACACAGGTGGCTTCAGGGTCCTTCCGCACTCAATTCAGCAACTGGACATATTCAGACTGAGACGCTCTTCTGATGCTAATAACTATATAGCACTATTAAGTTACCAGCGTGATAGAGTTACAAGGAGCATGGAAGTTTACAGAAATATGCAGTAATACTTGCTAGACCTGTAAATCTAGTTTGGGGGTTGGTGGTTTTTTTTGTTTTGTTTTCTAGGGTTTTTTTAATAAATGCAAGCTTCCTAATATCAACTGATAGTTACATATTTGTTATTTGCCCTTGCTTTGACTCCATCTTAATTGCTACAGAGAAGATCAGGAAAATAGTGTTACTAATACCTTTGCATTTAAGGACATCCAACTTGTTACTTATAAGATCCCTCATAGCTGTAATATTATCGTTTTTAAACTGGAAGTCACTTACCCTATTTTAGCCCATCGTAATAAAGATTTCAGCTGCCACTTACTCAGTTGGAGTTCTGGCTGCTTCTCTTCTGGTTTGTTCTTTAGGCTCACTGACTCAGGTTCTTGGGTTGTGTCCCCATGGGTGGTGACCTTAAAAGCGGACTCAGAGGAATACTGCGAGTTGTTCTGTGTTCTGTTTTGCTATTCCAGTCTGAAATCGTACTGCTCCTGTTCACAGACCTATCATGCAGAATCTGATCATGAGGTCTATATTTAGAAATCAAGGAGGAACCTTTCGAACTGCCCGTAGTAGAGATGGGAAGGGGAGGAATATCCAGACTTGTCATTTCCCCACAGAGGAGGCCCTTGAGTTTGTAAACACATTTTCAGTGTTGTACAGCAGTATGATCAGCCTTGACCTGTGTTTGTGTTTTAAGTAAGCAAATGTTTATTTCTGATGTTTCTCCCAAAGTCACTCATTTCTCATAGCTTTTGGACACGTTATTCTTCTCGATGGTTGGCTGTAGAATAGACAATTGGGGTTCAGCTGGTTCATATAGATCATGCAAAATGGTGAAAAGGTTCAGTTAAGCAGTGCTAGTTTTCAGCATTAGAAGATTAGGGGAATAACGAGCAGACAGGAAAGCTGGAATATCTTGGGCGTTGTAGGAATACTTTAACTTATCAAATTACACATCCACCCCCCCATTTGTGCAAAAATCGTTAATCCAAACCACGTGTTTGTACATGCTTTTATTTTACCTATTGATGATACCAAGTCTGGGGTAAAACATGTCTGTGAGGAAAACTGTTGGCATATTCTAAATGGGAATTCAACCACAAGCCATGTATCAAGTTAGCACAATTTACATTAATTAGCAAAATTCATCAGCTGCCAATCAAACTACCCTGAGCTCCAGTTTTGGCTGTAAGTTTATGCTTATTGGGGCTAACCCGAGTATCGTAGCTCAAGTGAAGCAACTGGTAGCTGCTCGCTGTTGCAGTAATTTGAGCTGACTTTTGCTGTGAAGGTGAGCGATTGCTTGCAAGGAAGCTCCCGACGCTTGAAAGTTGTTCCTGCAGCAAACTGTGTCAGTATTTGGTCTGCATGCTCTCTGCTCTTGGCGTGTTATCTTCTGGGGCTGCTTTGCACCTTCATAATGTAATGTGTGGTATAGTAAATAACAAAAGTATAATGACACAGCGATGAATCCATCAATTAAAGGATAAATGTCACTTGGTTTAGTTTTTTTTTCCTCTCAAGTTGTTCAAAAACTTATGTAAAATGCTGCATTAAACCTTAACGTATGGAAGCAGAGATTGACATCACGCTTTGCTGTGTTCAGGTTCATCTGTAAAAAGGATTTTGGGGAAATAATGTTTATCCTCTCCCTTCCCCCAGAAAAAAACCAGAAATCTGCTTCTAAAAACTTCTGAATTTTTGCAGCAGTTTCTGGGCGCTGGGCAGGAAGGAAAGTGGATGTGGCTGAATGGTCTCTGTCTAGCATTTCAAGGTATCATTTAGGAATATTTCATAGTACAGTTGTGTTCTGTAAAAGTCAGAGTATCAGTACTCATAAATAATTTGTGGTTTTTTTCCTGAACTTGGTACCTTTAGAGCCTGCTTTGTTAGCAGTAAGTTCAGAATGAAACTCACTTGATGATAGACTTGGGTTTCGTTGATTGAGGAGCAGTTGGGTTAGGAGCTGTGTCCTCTATGAAGCAGTCTTTCTCTATCCATGGGCTCTTGGGGAGAGTGGTCTCCGCACTGTGATCCGCGTGTCTCAGACCAAGCTCTGTAGGCACCTCCTTGGTACTTCTCCATGTAGCTGCCCCGTGCATCCTTAGCCCCTTCCAGAAGGCAGCCTAAACTCTTGGCGTGTCTTGCCACTCAGCAGGGTGCAAGGAAGATGCTCCAGGCTGCTCTGGACCTGGAAGCATGTGCTGTGTTAGCATGTATCCGGGATAACAGACCTTACCAGAGTCACCCAGACACCTCCTGGGCTTCAGCGGTCAAGCTGGAGAGTGTTGGTCAAGCTGGAGAGTGTCTGTATTGTGCCAGTCATGGTATCACGTTTGCTTATTTGATGTGTGGGTATTGAGAGACAGTAGGTTCCTCATCTCTTCCTTTTTTTTTCTGTACAGTGCAGGAAGTTTTTCTGGCATTAAAGGAGGTTGTCTCAGTTTGGATTTTTTCCTTCTAAAACCAAAGCTTTTTCCTGCAAAAGAAATGTTAGGGGAAAGTTTTCTTAAATCAAGATGGATATACGAAATGATGGCTGGATACAGCTAAAAAAATTACTATCCAAGGCAGTACTGTTCAGAGGCAGCAAAATAGTGTGTAGAGATTATAAGTGGTAGAAGGTTGCTGTTGCCTGTTCTAGGAAAATGCAGAGGAGAATGAAGGTCTGATTTTAGATTGGAACTGGAATTACAAACTCCTGAGAAAGCTGGCTGGAAGTTCTTCAGCCTACACTAGTATTTATTGGCCAGGATACATATTTGTGTTATTCCCTTTAAAAGGCTCTGCAAGACCGTGTCTGAAGTTCACCAACCTATTAGAAGGTTTTGATGTTCCCAGTAGAGGATGAAGTTCTGAGTTGTGATCGCTGCATAAATTCATAGGAAAAGAAAGCTTAACTTGCCCAAGATGTCTTCACGCGCATCGCAGTGAACACTAACGTTGCAGAAGACATGCTGGTGGGTTGTGCTCTGGCTTCGTGTGGAACACAAATACATTATGGGTGCTGCACAGTATTCTGTGTGAGTTACCTTCTCTTCTTGCCATTGCCTGTACGATAACAGCCACCTGAGCCCCTCCTTTTCCCCAGCAGAGCCGGGATGCAAACACAGCATGATGATCTTGTGGTTGGTAAATAACTTCACCTGTGAACACCTCAAGTCATAAAGTAATATAATTGTGGGACAAGATACAATTAGATCCTGACAAGACTTTCGATTGCCAATGGTGTGTTCAGTACTGTATAACACAAAATAGAAACTTGTTGTAAAGAGCCAACAATTTGGAAGAAGAGATGCTGCATCTGGAAGATGTGTTTGTAAACCCAGACTTGTTTTGTGCCAGAACCTTTCTGAAACCGAAGGTGTGGTGGCTACTTTTTTATTACCTGGTGGGTCTGATTTTTAACCATATCCATATTTCTGATTAAAAAACCTAAAATGTAGTAACTTGGCATTGTGCTGTGGTCCCTTGCTAAGCTGGAAACGTGTACTGCTGGAAGAATGACTGAATGTGGACTTCTTGTAAACACAGTGTTCGTTGAGATGAAGCAGGTTTCTCTTGTCTCTGTAAGGAATAAAGAGGGATTTTCCTGATTTGGTAGTTTGTTTATTTTCCTTTTGCAAGAAAAGTTCAGATGTGCCAATGAAGTATAATCCTCATTCATCCACCTTCTAGGTTTTATTAAATAACTTAAGAAAATTCCTCTGGTTTACTTACTTACCTAGAGCTGGTTTTTAGAGTGCTTCAATGAATACTGCCATCGTTAGTGGAATCTAGCGTCCTCACTCTGGTGTACTGATACTCCAAGTACTTGTTCAGTCCACGTGGACAAGACTAGGTGCTGGTTTTATTATGAAGCATTTGCTTGAAAACAGACTTGTTCCCCTCGTCTGTGTGTTGCCGGTTTTTTAACCTCGTAGCTCCCCTCAATCTGTCATAAGACTCCAGTCGCAGATTTGGCCCATGTGAAATTTCTTCCGGCTGTCGTCATAACCTGTGAGAGAGATGCCCCAAACAGACACAATTCTTAAGGCTTTGATGGAACAGCACATCAGCCTGGTTTTTGTTTTTTCTATGGTAGTGTTAAAATGACAGAAGTAGTAAACTGGGAGAGCTTTGTCCCAAACAGCTGATGATGTCTTCAGGAACAGTGGCGTTTGTATTGAACTAATTTTAATTTTCCCTGTATAAACTTACCAAACTCTAAAGGGAGAAGAGGGCTTCTTCCTTCCCTGGTATCTTTCCTTCTCTTAGTTGTTTGACTTCCCTGGCCCCAAAATTTTGCTGTTGTTCTAATACTTTAAGGAAAGGGCTTAAGCATCTTGGCATTCTTTAGTGCTTGTCAGTACACAGCTCATCAGTCGGTGATAGCAATTGCATGTTTTGTGCATGGGCTCATTGCTGGGGATGGGAGAGAAGAAGAAAATAAAAAAGCTGCCAGTGCCTTTCAGCTTTTGTCAGTGCTCTTGGTAGTGCATGAAGAGCAGAGCTGTGTCTCAAAAGGAAACAGGGAGAGAAAAGCTCTGACGCGAGCCTTTAGCAGACAGATCTCCTGTTTTCAGACGAGTGCTCGAGTGATTTTGTCAGAAGCATGCGAGCTTGGAAACGTGCAGCTTGCCTTTTGTGTCTGCCAGAAGTCCACCTCTGTGATGCTTTTGTGGGGTCTTAATTTCTTCAGTGATCATCCGGTTATGGGGAGAAGAGACAGCAACAGGTATTCACTTGTGGGCCTCGGCGGTGTGACTGCAGCATATTTAGCCATACCCAAACTAGCTTGGGTACAAAAAGCAGTAAACCTGCAGCAGAACAGGCTTCAACATGCTGGAGCCACTCACGGGTGCTTTTGCTGCTGCCTTTTTCGTTGCTGTTTGTACCCAAGCTAGTGAGATTCAAACTAGGTCACGTCTGTCTGTCTGCAGTTCCACCCCGCGTTAGCCGTGCAGCCATACCTGAAGTTGGATTTTCCCTCTGCCCAGCGAGTCCTTCCGCTTCTCACCCCACCCCAAAAAGGGAGAGCAAACGTGAATCCAGTGGTAGATCCAAGGGGGGAAAAAGGGGGGGGGGGAAAAAAAAAGACTTTTTGCTGCTGCATCGGATAACACTAGGAATTTATTAATTTATTGCTGTGATTCTTCCTGAGTTTAGCAAGTAGAAGAAATGACGCTTCCCTGGTTTTAGGAAACTGGAAAATTAGCGTGAATGCATACATTCATAAAATATTTAATTACAAGATGTCAATTACAGGATTATTTTAGCATAGGTAAATTTGTCGGAAAGGCTGAGCTGCCCTGTTTTATGTGGTCAGGATTGTTATGTCCCTGCGTGGACTTCTCTCAAGTCCCTGGGTGCAAGTCCCAAGCCTAAGAATGCATTTCTCATGCCCACGTGTATAATCCACAGTAATTCTAGGCTAGGGTAATGATGTCCTAAAAACAAAAAAATATTTCTAGGCAAAAAGAACTAAGTTTTACTGAAGTCCATTCACATTCACAGTGGCAAATGTACAGACATCCTTCTTTTTGCCTACTTCCTTTCCCATCCTCCAGTCTGCACGTTTATTTTCCTTAAAGAAAATAAACTTTCACTTCCAGGTTGAAAGACATTTCTCTTGCTGTAAGTCTCAAAATAAGCAAATAGGAAGGGAAGACCTTCAGGTAAAAATCATAACCTAAAACCGAGCTCTGGCCTGTTTGGGGCATTCATTCCTTATTTGTATCTTCAGTTTAAAATATATAGTTGTTATTATTTTTTCTGTTAAAGCTGCTTCACGAAGGAAATGTCTGAGCAGAGTTGTTTTATACCTGTGTAGGGGTTTTTTTGTGTGTAATTCAGTGTAGCTGAAA
The DNA here is from genome assembly GCF_964199755.1 of Larus michahellis. Lineage (NCBI taxonomy): Eukaryota > Metazoa > Chordata > Aves > Charadriiformes > Laridae > Larus > Larus michahellis. Next base: position 57,843,560 of record NC_133902.1, read on the forward strand.
GTAAGTTTTAAACAGATAGGAATTTTGAAAATGTATGGGTCTTTCAGGAATGCATAGTTCATGTTGTCATAATTTTTCAACTTACCACGATCCAAACTTTGTTTTAGATAATGCAAGCCAGATGGGTTATTGTTCGTTTCGTACACTAATATTTGTATTTGGTTTTTTTAATGATTTGTAGTAATACTGCTGTGGCAGTATGCATTATATAATAATGATTAAGGATTTTTTTTTCTTTACTTCATTGTTTTGTTTGGTTTTCAATGTTAGTTATGGATCAGGTGTTATGAAGATTGGATTATCTGGTATTTCACTAAGAAAAAGGTTGCTTAAAAAAGGGTTTGTGTTATGCTTTGGAAGAAAGAAGAAGAATAGTTTATACAAATGCAATAAATAAATAAATAAATCCAGAAAAATGTATGCAAGTACAATACTGCAGGAGACATGAGACAGCATAAAACCAGCCTTCGTTGCAGAAATACCTGATCAAGTATTCTTCTTCCCTGAGAAGTAAAAGTCAGATTAATAATTGTGACAGTTGTCAACTTCTAAATATGATCAATTTTAGAAGCTCAATTACAATTTATTTTCTTTGTAGATCATAATTTCAGATAAATATCACTAAAAGGCAATTCTGAGCTGAAGAGACAAAGGCAATTAAATTCTACATTAATTTGTTTACCAGTGTCACATGGAATAAATCGACTGTAAGTTTTCATAAATTATCTAGATGTGCCAGTAGAGGAATAATTTTGTAGAATACTGGAATGGGGAAACCTGAATTCTTTCATCTAGTCATGTGTTTAATTAAACATTATGTAAATGATACTTTATATGACAAAAATCATACAAAACAGTTACCTAATGTTAAAATTCATATCGGCCAAATATATTGGGATACCAGGGCTCTCTTTTACGTAAAAGCAAAAAACTGGGGGTAGGGAAGCAGGGGCAAGTGAGTGGAAGGTCTTTGAGCAGAAGCTCAAACCTAGTACTTGCTTATTCTCTGGTTTCAAACAGTGGAACTTCTCACAAGTTTAAACCCCATCCATGAAGAAGTACGTATTACCTTGAAAAGCTCAATTTTGAATTATTTTGGTTTTAAAGATAACCTTTAAAACGTGAGCCAATGCGATGCAGAGTTTCCAGGAATACAGACAGAATCAGTGCTGCTTCTGCAAACCTCACTGAATGGAAAAGCAACAGCAGAAAAAAAACCGTAGCAGTTTCGGATTTAATTTTTTTTCTTCAGGGCACTGGAGGCAACATGAAAATTAAAACAAACTTCTCAATTTCATACTGTTTGGAAAAATCTATGAGTAGGAATAGCAGCTTCAGTTCCTCAGCGCCTAATGCCTATATTTTTCTGGATTTCATGATTTTTGCTACTGCTTTTAGCATAATGATCGAACTGTAGAATATCCAGAGTTAGAAGAGGCCCACAAGGATCAAGTCCAACTCCTGACTCCACACGGGGTGACCCACAAGTTAAACCACGTATTTAAGAGCGTTACCCTTGGAGACCGACAGACTTGGGGCCACCACCGCTTCCCCGGGGAGCTGGTTCCAGTGCTTGGCTGGAATAGATAAGGTCTTAGTTGCTAGTGCTGAGCATAACACCTTGCTTTTAAGTATTTCTTACACTTAACTCTTTAGATCTTTTGTGTTCTCTATTGTATCTTTGGCTGAAATGAGAAGCAACTTCCATGTTTTTCATCATTTATAATGGGTTTCTCTTTGTTACCTGAAAAAATATAGATAAAAGTTTGTCTCTAGTGTTAGGTATGAGAGCCAAATATGCTCGCTTTGTTCTTTTTTTATTTTTATTTTTAAACACAAACACAAGATAGCAACAGCGATTAAAGTCTGTTTTATGGATTTTCTTTCAGTTCCATCCTGATATGCTTAGGTTGTTATCCTTTGCTGTAATTACTTTATTTTTATGATACCTTCAGAGCGCCTAATTTGTTTTTTATCTTTTATAGATTATTTTTTTTAACGATTTCAAAGCTGGATCTATTGGTGCATCCTCATAGGAACTTAAGAGTCAAGAAAAAATTATGTCATTTGAGAAGTGGCAGCTGAGAGAGATTAAATCACTTGCTCAAGTCAGCGTCAGAGTTGGGATTAGAAATCTGTTCCTGCTCTAGTCTCTGAACGTTAGATTATGTTGTTATTTCTGTCCTGAATTATAGTCTAATAAAAGAGTTTTTAGAAGGTACTATGGTAAGTGTGTCATCTTGCTGTTATTTATATCTCATTTAATCTATGAAGAGCAGGATTTATCACCCATGTTTAGCTGCTGTACAATCATCCTTTATTGTTCAGCAATTAAACTTTTTTTTTCTTTTGGTGTATGCATGTAACAACTGTTTATAATGATACCAGTTTAAAAAGATATTTAAGTAATTGTAACATACGTATTTTCACTTTGGGATTAAGTTACGTGCCTGAAGGAGGGAATGTTGTCTGCATGGAATGAGAAATAAAATCCTAAAGAGAGGGGGCAAATGTTCCACACTCTCTTAAAACTTCCTGTTGGTATTCTAATACTGATATGGACAGTGTTGATATTCTAATACTGATATGGAGATGTATTTGTGAGCTGTTCGTTCACCTTCCATAGACCAGAACTAGAAGGTAAAGTGGCAAGAACATGAGCGTGTGGCTGGGCTAAGCATTTCCAACTCCAGCAGCAGCAGGAAGCCTCCATCCACACTGCAGTCACGTAAGGGGTTCATACTCTTTTAAGTTAGTAATTTCTGTGTACCGGGAAGAGGACAACAGCAGAAAAAAAGAAACAGGAACTTGTAGATTAATTTAGTGGTAATTTTGAAATGGATTTAGGAGGTAGCAGGGTTATACTCATGTTGTTCTGTGGGTTTATCTTATGTTCTGTGTGAAAACTACCTTGTCAGTGCTAAAAGAACAAACATGAATTGGTCTAATAAAGGTGCGGGTGAATTTTTTTTGCCATTCTTTAAGTAGAGCCATGAGCCTGGACTCAACACCATTTTAAACTAAGATATTAGGCAAGTACATATACCACAACTATGCACATCACTGAATTCATGAGAGGAATTAACAGGAAAGAATCATGTGGATAATTTTTGCTGCTCTTTATCACTTTTGTGCTACGAGTGAGGAAGGACAGTTCAGGAGACATTTGTAATGAATAGGATCTGAACCTAAGGAAAAGACTTTCAAAGCAGAATACATTTTTGCATGGTTCTCACTGTGCTGTCTAAATAATATTAGATATCAACATAGTTTGAAAAAAAAAAATTAGTCTCAAAGTAAGATGATTTAGCATCTCTGGAAATGAATGCTTTGATGAATACTACTTTTTTGGTGCTTAAGATACTGAATTAGACTGCTGGGGTTTATTTTAACATATTTTGAATATTGGTCTTCACTGAGTGAAAGCTTATACACCAACAAGTACAACTTAGTTAAAAAGATGAAAATATGGAATCAACATATCAAAATATACGTAGGTCAGTGTAGATTGTCCAAGGAAAAAAGAAACCAACCCAAATTCACGTTGTTTTACTTTTTCAATGGACAGAGAACTGGTAATTTTTTTAATGGACTTTGAGTTTGTCGGAAGAGTGAATGGTCATCACGTGAAGAACTTTAATCTCCGCAGGTTTGTCTGCCCGCCTTTGAGAGTAGTACTAATTGTTACCTTACGGGAGATAATAAAACACATCTGTCCTTTAAAAAGGAAAAAAGAAAAAACGGTTTTCTGCCCTCTCTTCAAGTCTTTGGAGTCAACTCATCCTTTACAAATGTGTTTTATTGTTTGGGTTTCCTCTTCTCCACAGGTAAGCATGATGCATGCTTATCCTAGCGTGAGAATAACTTCTTCAAAAAATGCTACTTTGTCATCTGAAAGTACATTGTCTGCGCCTCGGTAGAGGGCAATGGATCCCTGTCACATCTCCATGACTTTCCTAGGAATAGTGGAGCCTTCAGTCATCCTTTGGAGAGGGACAGAAGTTCTTTCTCTTTGATTCTTCTTGAAAGCCACCACTGTCTGATCTGCGGCGATGGGAGCGTTCATGGTGATCTGTGGCGATGGGGCTGCAGACAGCTTTTTTTGTGGTCCTTTCTGATATGCCAGTGGGCAAGAGGAACAGTGTTTCATGATGCAGGAGGCTCAGAGGAGTTAATGCGGGAGAGAACGGTGCAAATTCCTTCTGAACATTTTCCTCCATATTGCTGCGACCCACAAACTTGGCTGGATCTTACAGAAGGAAGAGCTTTTTTCTGGAGCTTTCAGCCCTTTTCTTCAGTGTGTCATTAACAGCCATCGGGGGCCTGCGACCACTTTCTCCTGTTTGTGTGGCTAATTGAAAAAAAAGGAGGTGTGTTTGGAGCAGTCTGGCTAAACAAAACGAGTGTGGGAAAAGGTTGTCTGGTTGTTAAAGACGTGTTGGGATGCCAGGGGAGCATATGGTCTGTGGTGAAAGGTCCGGGGCTCAAATGGCTGAGCCGCATTCTCAGCGCTGTCACCGACTTCCCCTGTGCTCTTGTATTGATCACACTCTTCTGCATCTGTGCTTTAAAGAGTGACTGATGGTAGCCTTGCGTCACTCTTAATATAACGTTAAATTTATTCATGTTGGTGGAGGGCTCAGGATTACAGTAACTGAAGACATGAAGAAGCTGAAAATAAGTATTCCTGACAAGGTTTATGGTGGTATAATTTCAAAGTTATTTAGTGAAATTTCAGCCATGTAAATTATGTCTGACTCATGCTCACAGTATTCAAAGTCAGCTTTTAAAATACGCTTTTCGAAGTTTTCGGTGTTGCATACGCACTGTTGAGGCAAAGAGCAGAACTTACGAGTAATAAACAGAAGATTAGTAGGCTCTGAGCATTCTTCGAGGCAGTTGTGTAACTCCAATATAAATTTGCATTCCTTTATTTTGTTTTGCTTTTAAGTGGCCTTTTCATGATATTGTTACTTTCCCCATTTATAATGAGGGGAAAAATTGACTGCTATCAAAGCTAAAATGTGCCAAAAAGGGTAGAAGCTCATCACTTCTGAACTTGCATAATGATTTTTCTGTCGTGTTCGGTATGTGTTGCAAAAGTTCATCATTGCAAATACCGAAAATGTCACAGTAAAAACTCCGTATTTGATTTTGTATTTAGAGAAGTCCCAACATGATTTGTTTGGGGTTTGGTTTTTTTGTTTGGTTGGTTTTTTGTTGTGGTTTTTTTTTTTTTTTTTTTTTTTAGATTAAAGGAAGACAAGGTTCAGTGATATGTGCCTTGATAAGAACACTTCAGATTTGTCCTACAGTTGTGGATAACTTTTTAAATAATAAATTTTCTAAATGTTAGGATGTAGCGGTCCCCCATCACATATGTCGAGGACCGGTAATCTGGTAGCAAAGACCTGTGTAATGGGTATGCTGGGAAGAACCGAGAGAAGGAAGGAGATATTTTACTGCTGTCAGTGAAACGGGGCATGCCTCAAATCTACTGAAAATTCAGCCTGCTTCCCCCGGCCCATCCCCTGGAATTGTGTGCCACTCGGGCCCGTGACAGGTGGCCTCTGAATCTGCTAATTGCAGCCTAGCACAGCATGTGCAAAACGCTTCCTGCCTTCTGTCCTGCTTGTGTGGGAGCCCTTTTGGTGCCATCCTGTCAGGAGCCACAGCAACAGATGTGTTCAGAAAAGGCAAGAGCTTGCATTTCATTCCGTTCAGTTCCACGTTTTCACACCACCATATGGTTTATATAGATGTTTTGTATACATCTTATCTAGCAGATGATTAGAAGTTAAGGATTAAATGCGGAGTCGAGCTTCCACTAAAACCTATGTAAAGCAACATTATAAAAAACATGATCGAGCCCTAAAAGGGACCGACCTGCCCAGACATCTTTGAGAATATGGAGTTAAATGTTCATTTAAGCGTATTTTAATACTATATTTAAAAAGATTTAGGTTTTGCAAACCACTGAATTTCTAACATCCACATACAAAATGTTCGCTTTTCTTTTCAAAATTATCGTTGCATACGAAGAAAAAAGATGCGTTTTATTTTTTTTGGTAGTGGAATACAGAATTGAAAGATGGATAGAAGTACCTGGTTGTAAGCGGGTAGAGCTTTTTAATGTCTGTCTCCTGCCTGGCCTCCAGTCGCTGCTTCGTGTGGTCTTTGGTTGGCCTTTGTGCGCCAGGGACAGTGGAGATGGTGTTGGATGTTCACGTTGAAGCTGAATCCCACCCTGAGCAGTTGTGATGTGCTTAAAGGTGAGAAGGAATTGTTATCCCAGCTGGGATACCAAACGAGGGCTTTTCCAGCGCCCAAACTAGTTTCCTGACTACACCATTCAAGACTTGGTCTGCAACGTCTCCATTACTGTAGTATATTATCATTTTAGGGAATATCTGTGTTATGGTTTTTTTAAAAAAAAAAAAAAGGAAAGTATGAATATACTGAACGTCTCTTCTGTGTGTTTATGTTCAGTCTAGTGGAATTCAGAAAAGTTCAGAAAAAAAATTCTTTTTTCTGATTTAAGAAACCAAACTACTACAGGTGCAAACATATAATAGAAAATTTTAATTGGTTGAGTGTACAGCCCAAACATCTAGTTATTTTTTGTAGTTTCACTTATCGCTAATGATAAAGCATCATTAAAAATCTTTTTTTTTTCTCCTCTTCTGTTTTGAGAGCATTCATCTTTCTATGAGTTTTAATCGGGCAGATATAAAAGTGATGTGGGAGCTTATTATGGGAAATTGAAATAGGATCCTATTTGAGTAGCCTCAGAACTGAACAGCCCTCAGAATTTAGAAAGCATTATTTTTTTTCTTGGGTTAAATGATATATGTGTAAGTCAACTTTCCTTAAAAGCCATCAGTGTCTTCATTCAGGTAGCAATTGCGGGACCAGTACCATGGAATCCCAGTTAAAGGCATCTCTGTTTCAGGTTTCTGACATGGACCTCCTCAGGTGAGGGAGGACCTCCTCCATGGCCTCGAGGAGACAAATAGAAAACATTGTTTGAATTTGTTCTATTAACTAAACATGAAACCCATAGGATAGACTAAAATAAAAATTAAGTCAGATAGCAAGAAAATAGAACCTGAAGACTTTCAGATTGTTTTTCGTCATCAGGTTTACCCATGGTAAACGTAGAAATACCACCGATATGTGTGATGCTGTGGTCGCCAGTTGTAGAATGCAAGTCGCAGTGGTGGGTGTTGTTGAGGTTTTTGCCTCCTGTTTGTCAAAGGTGGAGTGGAGGCAGGTTGTTGGGAAGGTGACGTTATGTAGCTACAGCAGCCGGGTTGTCCACAGTCAACTGCAGAGACAGCAGCAAAAAATTGTGCAGTCAACGGCTGCTTCTTATCCTGCGTTGTCTGAAGACTGCATTTTCCTTCCAGCTTCTCCTCGGTATGCTGGGACAAATTAAAATGGGGCATTTTGCAGAACTCATTGATGATTTAATCAAACCTGTTAAGATATACCTTTGTATAATGAGTCTCCATCCCAGCTCGGGGCAGAAAGCCCAGTCAGCACTCAGCAGGCCAAGAGAGATTTAGCCTACAGATATCACCTCAGTTCTCCTGCTTAACTCTCTGTTAAAAGTAATTAAAACATTCGATGATAAAAGAGAAATCTGTAATTAAAATCATAGGGCTGCATCCAGCCATATACACGGCAGAACAGCTCGTGTCCTTCCATTGCCTCATACAAAACCACATTATTTTGAGGGAAGGAGTCTTGGGTGGTGGTTGAGTTTTGACCCATAGTATTACGATGGGATATTTTTAGTTCCATAGGAGCTTCATCCTTTTCTGGATAAAATAAAATTTGAACCTTCGGATTTTTATGTGAGGGCTGTTCTGCTTCACAGAACTGACTAATTTTGATTGTAAATTAATATCAAAATAAATGGTATGTGATGCCTCTGTGTAAACGTCATTTCCATTTTTATAAATATGAATCAGTGTTTCTTTTGTGTTTATAATAACTGTGCACTTAATTTCTCATGTACGATGACCCTTGAAAAGTGGCAATGTTCAAGAATATTGGAGCAATCTCATGAAAGATATTTGAGGTATCTAAATATGGTCGGATGACTTTGATACATTAAAAAGAAAACAAACCAACAACAATAAAAAAAACCCCAAACCGAACAAACTAAAACAAACAAACAAAAAACCAAACCCCCCAAGTCGGCTCTTTAACTGCCTTTTTTTTGTGTTCAAGACTGAACATTTGAAAGTTAAACAGAATATTGCGTTCACGGAATTGAAGATGTATTGATGCAGAAGAGAGTGGATCTGGGGTAGCATCCTGAAAAGTCGCACAGTGTCTGAGTAGCTTTTGAAAGCAAGGTGGTTTTCCTGCAGAATGGAAATAATGTTTTGACAATCGCAAATCAATTACCAAGTTTCAAATATTTAGTTAGAAAAAACCCTATTTGTTCATTCATTGAATTTTTCATTGACTAAAGCCAGGAATTCTTGTAGAGACAAAACATTTTTAAGATTAATTTTTAAATTCTATAATTTAATAAGCTTTAGAAACGAGGTAATTCCCTGCATTATGATATTTCTGGTATTGGTATATTCTGACACTTGCAAGTGTGAGAGATTGCATTTAAGTGAAGCACAAGGAGTCACTCCATCGCCGTTCTCTAGAAACCTGCCTTCTCAGAGTGATGAACTCTTCATACGTCCCTCCACGTGTAAATGATGCCGTGTGACACCTTCATATAAATGACACCTTCTTATAAAATCTTCTGAAAATAAGGAATAGTTATCCATTTCTGCTACTAGTAGTCTTGGTTTTTTTGTGAAAAGTTTCAGATTTTTCAAAACAACTATGGACTCTTTGCATAGTTGAAAAGGATTGCTTTCTCTTGCACAAAACTGTTGTGCTTCTGAATAATAGGAAATGTTGATGAATGAAAATTCTTCGGCCTCCTTGCTATAGGTGCATGCACTTGCTCAGATATAGCTGTTTTCCCTTCACACAGAACCGTTTCAGATGTGCTGTCGTGAAGCTTCCAGCCTTCTTAGCCTAGCTGAAGCTATAATTTATTTAAATACTATGAAAGTCATGTTCTGCCCCTCTTGACAGTTTGCAGTGACTGATCTCGCTGTGTGATCTCCAAGTAGCAGAAACGCTAGTTCAAGGTGGAATTACAGTTCCCAGCATTCGTGTGGTGTCACCGGAGGGTCCCTCAGTGAAAGGAGCTTGGAGTTGCACGGGATGGGTTGTCATCGTTGCAAAGCTAAATCCCTGCAATTCTGCCATCCCGTGTGCCGTTGTAGGGTCAGCAGCAGATGGTAAACGGGTTTGCTGCACGTCGTCTTGCTTTCTTCTGATGTCATTTTCATGGACTATTATTTCAAGGATTTAACTCCTTTTGAACAACGGTAGTGGAAATGCAACGGAAGTTGCGCTTTGTCATCTCTTGAAGTTGTCTTTTGTAGTTCTTCGCATGGAATTTCCCGTGGGGTTTGTCCCTGCAGCTCGTGTTTTGAAATTTTCTTAGGAGACTCCTCTGAAGAACAATTCTATTTCTAGGGTTTCGGCAGCTTTTTAGCTGTTGATGAATGGCTGCTCTGTGATTTTGGTTTGGGGAATGTTTGCCTTTTTCCTGATGTCGTCTTTCCTGCCATGCATGTTCTTGCTAATTTTGGTGCTACTGCTGCTTCTCATTGAAAAGCCCATTTTTAAGATATCTGGTGCCTATATAGCATCTGCCTGTAGTCTCTGAAGCTTTTTTAAATATAATAAATGGTTACTCTGTCTAGACTTGTAAGTCATCTGTGCTTCTATGCTCTCAATTCAGTATCACTACTAGATAATCTTTATTGTTGCCTCTTTGTAACTTTTTTTTCCTCATTTACGTGATGTGCTACACTCACTTTGTTCAAAGCCTTGACTTCCCAATTTTTTCAACACCTCACTTACAGTTGTTTACCTCTTCTTTGATATACCAGATAATATTAAGAAATATATTTTATCTTTATTCCCATTAATCTGCTTTCTTATTTACAAGTTCAAGCACACATTTACAATGTACGTATTTACATATTTTAAACAGCTCTAAGATGTATTATATCTCAAAATACTAATTAATGCAATTATTCGTCCACATAATTATCCTGAACGTTGTAACAAATCCTTTCTTGGCCATTTTTATGTTTTATGGACTCTTAATTTATGTTTACAACAGAGCTTACTTTAGTATTTACTATTTATGTTGATTTTAGACAGTCATGAGAATGGAGGTTCTTTTCCCAAATGCAGCAGTAGTTAGTGACTTCTTAACCAAGTTGTCAGATATCCCTAGAAGAGGGATCCTGAAAATATTAATCAACATTAAAATAGTACCCGCAAGAATCTAAACTTCTACTTTTCTTTGTTTTGTGTTGGGTTTTTTTTTCGCTTCCCTAAAGAGTTAGAGTTTAGCTGAGGAAATAGTTCAGATCTTAAAATCTAGTGGTTTGATTACTCAGACTGAGGATGAAGTTTTTGACTCCATCTCGAGATGAACAAGACTTGTTTTTAACTGATGAAGCAGTAACTATGTTGTGCTTTACACAAGAATGATTTTGACATGTGGATGTTTTACTTTTGTTGACTATTTTTACACTTTACGTATATAATATGTAATTGTAAAATTTTAATTTAAAATTTTAGTATTCTGTGTCATATTTGTGTTTTCCTGGGATTTAGTCAGCCTTACGGGAAGGCTGGTATTGAACTATGGCTGTAAAATGCTACAGTGGAGCAGAACCTTCAAAGTGCTGTGACATCTTGGACTTAATGTCTCAAAATTTGTTCTGTTTTGTCAAGGAGTAGGGGATAATTCATGAGCGAGGCTTCTGCCTATTAAAACTTGAAAAATAGCCCACTGCTTCTTGACCACTAACATTTGTTTTGTTTTTAGAGAATTTTCTGTTCTTCGTTTATAGCTGGGCTCAAGGCTTGCTTTCATCATCTGTCAGTATCAGCTTTGTAGGATTTCTGTTAGCTGGTGTACAGACCTTTCACTAGGCGATGTCGAAGTTACCAATGAAAGAGTTTTATTCTTCTGAGCAATATTTGCCAAACGCTTTGCCTGGGAGATTAAAATAAACACGTGAAGGGAAATTTGGCGGAAGGTTTTGCGGCCAGACAGGTGATCGTACTAACTTGAACTATCTGTACCGGCCATTCCGGCTTTATCCCTGCGGTAGGCTGAGGGTGTCCCGCAGTTTGGTTTTGTCACGTTCTCTTGTTTGTTCTTTTACAGTTACTTAGCCATATCTTTTGTGAGAACCCAGTGCCTGTTTGATGCGAGCTTGCCTGCAATTTTTGTGGAGGAAGATAAATGATGTATGTAACTCCGTTGACATGCAAGACTAGTGATGGAGCATATTTCAGCTTTTCCACCTGTGGAACAATTGGTTAAGTGCAGGGAAGATGAAAGTCAGAAGATATAATCATACTGGGCATCAGAACTGAAAGTGCATTAGGCCAAGAGGTTTGTAATGTGAGGAACTATTACCAGACTAAAATGAGGTAGTCGTGATATTTTTAGTTTATGAGATTGTTATTGATGTAAAATAAGAAAATAAGGGATGAGGAGGAGAACTCACATCAACAGAGAGAATACACAGGTGAATATGAACGTGATTTAATTTTGGGGATGAGTGGGTGAAGACATTTTAGGAGCCCTAACATTTGTGGTCAAAGAGAAGAGATCGGTTTGGGGCTGGGTGGCAGAAGATCATGCTTGAAGTAAAGGGAGGAGACTAAGAAGAAAAGTCATAAAAGTAATTACATTAATAAGGCTTCTAGTTTTTCATATAAACGAAAACCTGAGTCTCATGATGTCAGCTTTTGTGTCTGAACTCAGATGCGTGGAGGGGAAGGGGCAGCAGCCTACGGTTCTCCTTGCTGTCCTGTGGTTGTCCGTGGTCTGAGGAGGTCTGTCACCCTCTCCAGGAGCACCGGCGGGGTCAGGGCTGGGGGCCCTTTCTCTATCCTGTCTGTGACAACGGATGGCGCGGGGGCTTAGCAAAAGTGCATGTATAGAGATATGCATCATCGATTATCAGAACCTCAGATACCATCAGGCATCTAGAAATGAAGCTTGGACTCGCACCATGTGTTTTTAATAGTTACTAATGGATCTGTCGTCCATAACTACTGTTTCATTTTTGAAGGCATTTATACTTCTCCACAGCTTCCTATGGCAGCATTAGGGATGTTCTGATCACTCAGTATATTGTTTTTAAGAGTATAAGAACGTCTTCCTTTTTATAATCCCTAAATCACACAGGAGGTTTTCAGTAGACAGACAAGCGTGTCAGAAAGCTCTGTGTACAGGAGGCAGGGTCTGGGAGGCTCTATGCTCGTGACCGTTCTGGCTTCTCTCGCCTCCCCCCACCCCCAGCATGCACATCCCTGCGTGAGATCCTGCTAAAGCAACCACGTGTTCTGGGAAGAGACGTCAATATTCGTGAGACACTCAGGAAATACTGATGGGAATTGCTGGGGAGGGGCATTCGGGGAACCTAGAGTGGGTTCAGTACGTGCTGGTGATGTAGCAGGAGGCAGATGAGAGCACCCAGGGAGACGAATGAGAGATTTACATCTTGGAGCTATTTTAGACTCTGTTATTCTCCATGGGGAATTCCCATTCAGCTAAGAATGGTGCCATTCTTATAAAGTATTTCAGTGAAGCTTTGTGATATAATTTTTTATTAGAAACCGTAGTTAAACTGTAGAATGTAGAAAATACTACAGGAATTACCCATCTCGTCAAGGCTTTTAAAAATAAATGACTGTTGGTATTGCAGAAAGAGGAACTGTCAAGGTAACATGAAGTTAACATACGAGTTTAAGGACAGCCTTAACCCTGATTTGAACTATTTGTATTAATGTCTTTGACACCAATGAAAAGGCCGTCCTGACGAACATGGTCTGCAGGCATGGCCACAGGGGCAGAGTGAATACAGCATGAGAGCCAGCTGCCCGTGTCCCTCCTGCGTCCTTTTGCATTGGTACTAACGTTCGTATAGCCAGAAAAGGAGTAAAAGCTCATATCTTACCCTCCTCCTGTCTCCCACTGAGGAGGTTTCGCTCGGATCGGGTGTTCGGCCTGGCTTGCCGTGGTTCGTTGGGTGGCCCCATAAATGCCAGCGTTGGCAGGGGGAGGCAGAGGGAATGAATGAGTGGGTTTTCAGAAGTGGCACAGACTCACATCAAACGAAATTAGGGGCTCTGGAAAACATTGCCTGACATAAAATGAGCTGGATCTTGGGTGGCAGTTCATCCAAAGGTATTTGATAATGGCTGTGTTGGGCCAGAAGCCCTTTAAAAGGGGAGAGGTCTGAAGAGCACTTCGGTGCCCAAACCAGGTCCGGCGCCCAGCTGGACGGTGGTGAGTAGAGACCAGCTAAGCACCTTGCAAGAGCCTCACAGTGTGGAGGAAGTCAGGGTGGTGGTGGGAGGATGCTGTGCTTGTGGTGATTTGCGGTTACAGGGTGAGTGGAGACAGAAAAAGAGTATTTTTTGTGTGTGTTACTGTAGTCTGTTGTAAAGCAGCCGAGATTTGGGAACACATCTACGTCTGTACAGTTTGGTTTTTTCCTCCCTAGTATGGAAGCTAATTCACCTTCAAAGCATATTAAAAAGAAAGATTATGATGATGATTAAACTATAACATTATTTACAGTAAGTGGTAGAACACCTAAGAAATCCATAGCATCTGTACCTTTTGCTAATGACAAAAGTGTGACAACAATGAACTGACATTGTAACCTCAGCCGCCTAAAAGGACCCAGCTTACTTTCAAAAATATTCCCTTATGTTTCAAAAGAAAAAAGAAAAACTTGCTGAGGTATTGAGATTGGTTGGCAGTATCTCTTTCTCTTACAGTGCACAGAATTCAGAATATCTCAGACCTTGACAACCAAGAAATGAAAAGTTATGGTACGAGAAAATCCAGATTTAAATCTTCCCCTGCTGAGCTGGCAGTAGGAACTGAAAATTATTTGCGTGCTAAGGTGTAGTTGCACTGAATAGTGGAAGGAGCAGCTGAAATAACTAAATGGAGTTGTTGGTTGGATTTAAGGAGATTTATTAAACTTTTCTTGCTCCCAGAAAGCACAGACTTTCTGCGTGTTTATGCTTCATTTCTGCAGTAAACCATAGAATCGTAGAATTGTTAGGGTTGGAAGGGACCTTAAAGATCATCTAGTTCCAACCCCCCTGCCATGGGCAGGGACACCTCCCACTAGATCAGGTTGCTCAGAGCCCCGTCCAGCCCAGCCTTAAAAACTTCCAGGGATGGGGCTTCCACCACCTCTCTGGGCAGCCTCTTCCAGTGTCTCACCACCCTCATGGTGAAGAACTTCCTAACGTCCAGTCTGAATCGTCCCATCTCTAGTTTTAGTCCATTCCCTTTAGTCCTGCCGTTACCCGACATCCTAAGAAGTCCCTCACCAGCTTTCTTGTAGGCCCCCTTAAGATACTGGTAGGCCACCGTAAGGTCTCCTCGGAGCCTTCTTTTCTCCAGACGGAGCAACCCCAACCCTCTCAGTCTGTCCTCATAGGAGAGGTGCTCCAGCCCTCTGATCATCCTCGTGGCCCTTCTCTGGACACGTTCCAGCACCTCCATATCTCTCTTGTAGTAGGGGCTCCAGAGCTGGATGCAGTACTCCAGGTGGGATCTCACGAGAGTGGAGTAGAGGGTCAGAATCACCTCCCATGACCTGCTGGCCACGCTTCTGATGCAGCCCGGGATACGATTGGCTTTCTGGGCTGCTAGTGCACACTTGACGGCTCATGTTGAGCCTCTCGTCCACCAGCAAACCCATGTCCTTTTCTTCAGGGCTGCTCTCAAGCTGGTCACTGCCCAGCCTATATTGGTGCTTGGGATTGCCTTGGGACCCCTTTTCTATCTGTGAGATGAATAGGAGATAGACTTGTGGGTTTACAGGTGTTCAAAGTACAGAGTTGGTCGTCATCTAGGGAGGGGGCATTATAAAAGTGAATTTCTGCTTAGTTGGAGGGTATGGAGAAGGCAGAGGCAGATTTGTCCCGGAGGTGCACAGGGAGAGGCAATGGACCCAAGTTGGAAAAAAATGAGATTCCAGTTAGATGTAAGGAAAATAGTCACCATAAAGGTAGTCAGCCACTGGAGAGGTTGTAAAAATCTGTCTTTAAAGATATGTGAAACTGGATGTGCCAGTGCCCTGAGCATCCTGATCTGGTTAGACTTCCTTTTAGCAAGAGGTTGGACTGGAGGCCTCCAGAGATCCTTTCCAAGCAGCACGTTTCTGTGATTCTAATCTATAGCAAGTGTAGGTTTTCTGTGGAATAAGTGAAACACAAGGTTATAGGCCAAATATACTCTGCCATAGGTCGACATACATTTACTGTGGGTGACTGGCTCGTGGCCATGATGATGCCTGTATTCACAGGCCTCCACCTCTCTTCTGCAGTGCCCCGTGTGGCCTTATCTCCTCATGGGAACCTCCGTGTGCTCCGTGTATCGTAAACTACCAAAAGTAGCTCGTTTCTATTACTGTGTTATCAGTGCCTGCCTTTTGCCCGCACAAGTGATTGTATGATGATGATGTATTACAATTAGTACAGCAAGAAAACAGGTTAGTTTTAAAGGTGAGCTCCTGGTGCGGTTGGTTGGTTGTGGTAGTGCTAGGGGAGGGGTGAAGTGTTGGGCAGAAACAGAGCAGTTGAACGTGAAAGTGCAAAAATCTGGTATCAGTTTCTGATAGATCGTAAAGTTACCTTTATTCTGTGCTAATTATTTTTTCTTGATCCAAGACACTGGGTTTATTGCCATGATGCTGTTTTCAAATGGCCAGGATTGTCTGTGAACATACAGATATTTTGTAGAATCATCAAATGGTTTAGGTTGGAAGGGACCTTAACGATCATCTACTTATCTGTGTTGATTTCAGATCAAACCATATCACTGTATATTTACTTTGCACAGCAAAAATGTTTAGAATTTCTGTGAATAAGGCTTTGGGTTGGGTTTTTTGGTTTGATGACATTTGTGTGTATTTTCGTACTTGCATTTATTTGCTGTCTGTAGGTTACCAAAATTGGAGGATTTCAGGAAATACCCAGTTTCTTAGAATTTTAGAACAAAAGCTTCATGCATCGTGGCGTGTGAGAGCTAGACACAAATATCAAATTTTAGGACCCCAGTGCAATCCACTGAAAAAAATGTAACTGGTTGCATGACTTACAGCCGTTTCTTTGTGGACACTCACTCCAAGGGATTCCAGCCAGATGATTTACTAATGCTACGTCAGGGCTAAAAGGGTGGTTTGCCTTATTTATCGGAGACACCTGAATGTGCCTTTGTCTGGTCTCTTAAGGAAGTAGTTACAGAAAGACTAAGAAAAGAGAACAGGCAAGACAAGACTTAAGAGCCTACATATATCTGAAATTGTAAACAACTAAAGATAAAAAGGAAATATTCGGGCTAGCGTAGGGGCTTATAGCTAGAAATAAAGCAGTGAAATGAAGAAAGAGAAGATTAAGGCTAAATGTCATGAAAGAGCATTCTGCAACAGTAGTGGTTTTTTAGATGACTCTTCCAAAGAAAGCAAAGACAAGACTGTTTCAGGACAAAGGCCCTTTTTTTGCTTCCCTCCCCCCCCTCCCCATTTCTTTCTTTCAGCTTAACCACTCAATGTACAATAATCTCATATGGGTATATGAAAGAATGTATTAAATTTTTGAGGCATGAATGTGAATCTCTGCATCCTTGGGAGTTGCCGTGGTGGCGCCCGAATGCTGCAGAGCTTTCAGTAACCGAAGGTGCGATCCCGGCCATCGGCATCGCGCGGTACCAAGTTCACATCTGGTCAATGAGTCGATGGTGGTGGGTCTATGCTTCGCTGCCTTCCGTCGGACTTGGTAGGAACAAAGATCTGTGTAGTTGAGGATTTAATTGTAGATAATTTGAAAAAAGGGAGAGTAAAAACTGGGCTGAAGCGGGTCAAGACGAAGGGAAGAAGATTGGAAGAAATTATTAAGCCTTTATAGGAGTGTTTTTCTTTCTTTTTTGAATGCATATAAATGCTGCTGCTTTGTTTACCATCAGTAGGGCCTAGATGGCAATTCTACTAGTCATTTGTACTATTTTACTTGAGATTAGAATCATTCTAAAAGAGCAAGAAGCGGGTATTATATTTGTGGTCTGTTAACCACCAAGGGGAGGTAAAGAAATAACAAACCAAAATCCTGAATTTAAACTTTTAAATGGGTTAAATAGATGACAATTTTTAACAATATCATTATTTTGACATGGATACTTCTAGCTAAGCTTTTGATGTCATTCCTTAAAAAAACTTCCAGTATTATCTCCAGTGTCATAAAATTCTTGCAGATCAAAATTGCTTTGGTGGTTTAAACTGGTGATTGAAACTGGCATCAGCAACACTGCTGTAAAAAGGCAGTTTTCTCCAGCAGCTGAACCGGTTGGAGAAATTTCTGCCCACTTCCTCTTGGCCGTTCATTCCTTTTCCACATGAAGGCTTTCTCCCCTTTTTTACTTGCACCAGTGAAAGTGCTTCTGGTGGTGTTTCTGTGGGCTAATGAAATGGTGTAGATAAAACAATATTTTTTTGCGCTTTAATTGGGAGGGGGGAAAGGTAGCTAGCTGGATTCTGCAAAATTTTCTCCGATAGGTTCAATTTTTGTTTCTTTGGGGGTTTTGTTTGTTTGTTTTATTTGTTTGCTGTTTGCCATAAGCCTAAATAATTTCAGGGCTGTGGTTTTCAGTGGGGCTCTGCAAATATTTGTGTCGGCACATTGGGGCGGTTGAAGCCCTGCAAGGGCCAGGTAGGAAACACGCAGCTGAGGACCGATTCTGTACCGGGCTTGGGACTAGAGAAGATATACGTGCAAAAGGGCCCGTGGATTTTTCTTTTTCCCCACATACATATTTCCAGTCTTCTACATATCCCAGATAACCATTAGAAGCTGATTAAGAAATCTGTTAAAATATGCAGTGCTTCTAAGAAACTTTTAAGTGCTGTAGCTGAAGATGAAAGTTGTTTCTAAAATGGTTTAAAATTATTAGCACTATCAACATCACCTTATTCTCATTTTCTGTAATTAACAGTAAACTTGGGGTGTTTTTTCCTTTACTTTCTGCATGTCTCTGAATTAGAGCAGTGTTCCAGCTGAACTTGGAAATCTGACAGTCGTCACTTCCAACCTGGTAATGAAGTGTCGTGAAACCGGAGACTAGCCTGGCTCCAGACCTCTTCTGTATTTGCCCTGTATTTAAAGGAGAGATGTTATGTGATATTTTGTCTGATGTAATAAAAATAGTTAAATCTTCTCTTTAAGACCTAAAGCGCAACTTTTCCTTGGGCTCAAATGCCTCCTTGCTGCCCCGAGAGGGTCTTACTGAAATGCAGACACTCCATCTTTCCCTTTCTTAGAGAGCAACCTGTCTTATCAATTACTTCCACAAAACAGCATTTACTACGAATACCGTTTCTGCTGTTAGACTGGGAAGAGACAAACTGCATACCTGATATGTCTGGATACTAAGGAAGTTAAGCAACACAATCCTTGTAATTCCTCCTGACGACTGTGAAGCAGGGATGTGATGATTACGGTTCTCCCGGGAGATGTCTTAAAAAATTAACAAGG
Organism: Larus michahellis; assembly: GCF_964199755.1. Taxonomy (NCBI): domain Eukaryota; kingdom Metazoa; phylum Chordata; class Aves; order Charadriiformes; family Laridae; genus Larus; species Larus michahellis. Next base: position 57,862,241 of record NC_133902.1, read on the forward strand.
TCATTTTCTTAACAAAAATTTCCAAACCTCATTTCAACCAAGTAGGAAGGGAATACTGCTTTTATCTGCCTCTGACTTAATTGTCCGTGTGCCTGTTGTGGAGATGTCATCGTGTGATAGCAGTGCCGCTAACGCAGAGAGGTGCTTCTCAAACCCCTGGGAGGAATAAGGCAGTTTCTGTGAAAGATTTTCTTTTTAGTAAAGATAAGATGGAAAGAGTAATGACGGAGACAAAACTGATAAAGGCGGAAATATCAGAAGGAACGGCAAGCTAAAGCCAGAATTTTTAAAGCTGTGTTAGATGCACCTTGAGAGCTGGAAAGGCCGTTCAGAAGAAGTTACCTACATCGCCGAGTCCTTTAATAGCAGATGATCTTTTCTCTGTAGAAGAATAAAGAGCGGTGAGGTCTTAACTGAATGTGTCTTAAATGGGGATGTCTGGCAGCGTGAGTCAGGTCCTGAGCTCCGGAAAGCACAGGTAGCCTGGAGAAGCTTGGTGTCACTCGGCATCTGAAGGTTGGATACAGGATTTGAGCCCTGCAGAAACAAGCGCTCCCTCCCTGATGCCTAAGTCCACTTTGTTAATAGCGCAAAATTACAATTGAACTAAGCTGATTAAATGGCACAGTAGATTTGTCACACAGAAACGGTGGCGTTAATCTGGCAGCCAAATATATTGGAGGGGAAATGAGGTAAAAAACCCAATAAAGTCCGTCCAAAATTACGATTTTCCTTATTTTAGGGAAAAAAAAAATGAAAAAGGCAAAACCCCTTCTAAGGCTTTTCATTTTTTTTAATGTGTCTGGAAGGTCTGCTTTTCAAGAAGGCAGCACAGTCAACTGGGAGGAAGTAGGATTTTATCTTTTATTTAACCAAGGAAGGAATACAGGTGTAACTTCAAATAAATTTGCTATTAAAAAAAAAAAATCAAAAAACATTATTACATTTGAGGAGTATTCTGAAATTTCTTGGAGTGATATGCAGGTTCTGTGGGACTGATCTGTGTGTACTGGGCACCTAATTGAAGAGAGACATAAATTCGTTTCTGTTAGTAATACAATCATCTCACAAGGTATTTTTGATTAAATTAGACCTGTGTAACTAAATTGCTCCTGATGCCTTTTGTGGATGCTCCTAAATCATCAGCTAAATAGTAGCTGATCTAAGTTTGGCAAAAGGAAGAAATGAAGTTTTGGAAGATGATATTCATTGTTACTGATAGTAATCAATCAGAATTTGATACTTGTATACGGACTTGTTCTAAAAGCATTGTAATTATGGCAGTGCTACAAATCTTATCTTAATGGAGGAGGAAAAATACAGTAAATATGACCCATACTTGGAGCTTAAGCATTCTGTGGATGTTGCTTGTAGAATGAGTACCGTTTCCCTTAATTAAGGTAAACAGCAGGATTAAAAAGATACATTTACTAGGGTTTTTTTCAAGTACCATTAGAAGCAAAAGCAAAGTATATACTGGCTCACCTGACCAACTAGAGAATTGTTTTCTTCTGTTATTTCCTGTTTAATTCGTGCTTTTGATAACCATTCTTTGTCTTTAGAAAAATCTTTCCTGTGTTCTAGGGGTCTTTTTCAAAGCGACGCTCAGACAATGAGAGATGTCGGTATTTAGGGCACGTCCCCAGCTTTCATCTGCTTTTTCCTTACCTTTCATCTTTGTTTTTTCCCATCGTCAGGACCTGCGGTGCCTCCGCTCTGGTATCCCCAGCAGCAGCAGCCGGTTGGGTATTTGTTTCAGGAGGCGGGTGGCCCTTCTGGCCTGCGCTTCTCCAGACATCAGGGTGAAGGGAAAGCAGGTAGAGTAATAGCTACATGTGAGTGTAAAGCCTGAAAAAGTGGGTGGCAGGCTTGTGTATTCAGATACATGCGTTAAAAACATTTTAATCTTGCATTAAAAGTTTTACTAGATTTCAGTTTGATGGTGAACGCGCGCTGCTGGTATAAAGAAATATTCCTCTGTTAAATCTTGTGGGATTTGGGGGGGGGCACTTGTGTGAATTAATTTATTTCTAGGGGTTGCATCAAAAGAGAAATCCTTTGTAAAACTACAGATGTTAAAATACTGACGAAAAATGGTTCTTTTTCTGGGAAATTTTCCACAGTTATTAGCAGCTGAATATTGAAGTCAAAATGCAGAAAAGACCCTTGAAACCTACTAACTATGATTTTAAGATTTCAGAGAAATGCTTTTCCTAGGCCTTTTTTCTATTTCCTTTCCTTAAAGGGAAGATATTTGTGAATTCCTGGTAATGTTCATGTAGTTTTACTTATAATTTCCCGAAGACTTGTTGCTTAAACATTAATAGAGGTTAAACAAATTACACTGACCAGGAGAACGTGGCCTAGTGCAGAGAGAGGGGAAGCCCCAGCCGTGGCGGTACCTGCCCCCGGGCAGAACAGCTCCCCCTGTCGTACTGCTGTGAATGCCGCTCCTACAACTGGAAATCCAGCTGTTCCATAGGAGTTTGCATTTTACCTACAACGATTTTTGAGGAGTTAGCAGTGCCCTGTTCCGAATCCTCTGCTGCTCGTCAGGAGCTCTGTGCTCTGGTCCGGCAGCGTTTGCCATCCTATTCCTTGTAGTGCCGTCACCCCCCCGTGCCTCTTCTCACGTCTTTGTGGGGTTTTGTTAGTGGGGTTTGGGGGTTTGGTTTTTTCTTTTCTGTCAGGTGGGAAAGTCATCTGGCACAGCAGGGTATTGAGCTCTTCTGAGAGTCTGGCCAGAGGTAACAAAGGACCATTGCTCTAGTGCCTGCCACGGATAATTGGTGCCCTCGGACCTGTGGCTGCCCCGGTACCTGATATTAAGGTATGACTCTGCCGAGCAGGTAACGGGGGCTCTGCCGGTGTCCCTGAGTCCTTCCTCTTTTGGTCCCAGTTTTCTACAAAGCAGTAACATTCTGCCTATTGGTACTTGAAACGTGGTATAAAACTTCACAGTTCGTGCTGAATAATTATCCTTCAACTAAATGAATGGAAAAACACTGTTGAATGGAAACCGTCACAAGATCAGCCAATTAATACAATTTTTCTGTTGCGTTTGATTGCCTTTTCTGTTCTTTAAAGAAGACAGAAAATAAGAGACATATCTGAAGAGATGCTTTTTTTTTCTTTTGCTGTGTAATCATCACAAATTCATACATTCTTAAATTTACAGCATTTTGTGCTTCTAAATGTTTCTCATTTGATTTTGGAGGAGAAGAATATTTCTTCAAACAATTGAGGCTCAACACTGTGCCATTTTTTCCATTTTAAAAGAAGGTCTCTGAAGAGACGTCAGTGTTTTATCTGCTGTGTACTGTCCTCTTTTCAGTTTTTGATTCCGTGTCATGATTTCTGGTATTCGCTGTTTGAAAGCACAGGAACACTAATTATTTTATAATAGTAAATGTCAGTACACAGTTCTCTCAAAATCAACCAAAAATAGAACTTTAGTCCAACTTGTAACATCTTTGCAAGTTTTAAATGCAATTATTGATAGGAAATAGCCATTCAGAAACTAAAGCTTTGTATCTACAGTTCTATAATGCAGTTCCTTCAGTCTTTAGTTCTATGTTTAGAAAAATTATTACTATGACATCAGTTCTCTACAGATTTGTTACAGACATCGGCTGCCCTGGAGCTATAAAATGCTGTTAGGGTGATAGTAACTGCCACAAATATTCGGGGGTGAATATTTTTGGAACCATCTAAACAGTAGAGGAAGAACATTGTGGTATAAAGCACAGTGATACTTGCACAGTTTTAAAAATATTTTTCTGTGTTCTTTCTTTGATCCGAAAATAAACAATAAGTAGTATTCCTAATCCTTTCATTCATTTTTCCTGATTTATGCATTTTCACGTTTTCAGAAGAATTTCAACTATCATTGCAGTGTTGTAACCACAAAATTACAGTTGACAGAAATGTTGTATTTTGTTTCCAACTGTGTCACCAACATCCCAAGAATTTGCGAAGGTCACTAAAAATCACTCGCCACAGTTTTCCGTTAGTAAAGTAAGACCTCTGTCACCTTCACATGACTTGGGAAATGAATTACATTTGAGAGCATAATTTTAGATACAGTAGATGTTTGGATGAATGGCAGCATAGGTGCAAAGTATGTTCTTTGGTATATGGAAATTGTAAAAAGGTCAAAACCATCTTCTTTTCTGAGAGATTGTTCAAATTTGCTGATGCATCATCTTCACTGAAAGGTGCAGCATGTGTGACTGGTCTTTTAGTGGTTATTTTAATTAGTCAGAATTCAAAAGAGTACTTGGGTGAAACGTGAGTAAATCTCATTACTTTGACAGTGGTTGCTTAACTACAAAGAAAGTACATATTTAGTAAACCCGACTCACTTCTATGACCTAGTTTGCTGTGGATAATAATTTTCTTAGGGCAGCACTGGGCTTACTTTTCCCTCACTTTTCCCATGTTGAGCTTACATGAATGAAGGATTCTTCTCATCTCTCATCTTAATTTCTGGGCTACTCATAGCAAGGCAAGGTTTTTCCCATTGATGTTTGTAGTACCTCCTGGTTCCCACTCCAGCTTTGCTTTGGTCTGCTCCTGATCCTCCTCCTGTTCCCATGGAAGCACTCGCTTTCCTGGTTTGTCATTCCTTTCTGACAAACTAGAGTTTAAACCCTACGTTCTTCATCATCCTGCAGATGGTGTAGGTGCTGGTTGGGCAGCCCCATTCAAAGACCACCTGAGATATGGAATAAATGGATGCAAAAGCTTCTCCGTGCTTGGTTGAATGAGTCATAACTTCCGTGCTCATGTAAATCTCTCTGGCTCCAAGTGCATGCCCTACTATTAACGTAGTACCAAATAAGTGAGAATAAGGATGAAAAGTCTAGATGCTGTGTTCATGTGTTTGTGAATGACGTGGCAGAACATACTCCATGGCGGGGACTGAAGCGAGGGGAGCACACTCCGTTAGTGGTTGGGTTGATAGGGGACTTTTGGGGAGGTTTTGGGTGTTTTTTTGTGTGTTCCTTTTGGTTTTTTCTCTTTTAGTTTGTCCCACCCCTTTTGTAGGCTCAAGTATAGTTTTAGTTTCCTAAGATGTACTGCCTAAAGTCCTATGATACTCCAAGAGATGGCTGCACGTTAGACAATCTCCATGGAGAATTTTGCTTTTGGTAATTGTAGAAGAAGTTGTTACGCTGTTGAGCTTTAAAGAGAGATTAGCTGCTAAAACAGTATTTATAAATAACCTAGAAAGGGAAGAAATGTAGATATTCATGTTTGGAAGAGAAATGGGATTGCTTTATAATGTAGTAGTGTCTCATTGAGGGTTGTTATTTGGTGGTTTTTTTCTTTCAGAAATATTATTTCGGTTCTCAGAACTTTTAATAGTACTGGGATTTTGACTATATTAAAAAATAAAGTATCAGTGTAACTACTACATAGAGAAAATACATTTTTGGGTTTTATATATGCTTATAAATATGGTATTTATATGTATGCACATATGGTTTAGACTTAAATATAGCATCTATATCTCTATATATGCAAGTATCAGTTACAGAGACGGTGCCCCCGTGGAAGGAGCCCCACAGCGCGGCGTTTTGCCCTGAGGACTGTGGGGAGCTGCGTCACCAAGTCGCGCTTTGCTCAGCGCAATGACAAATTTCATTAATGACGTGGGCCTGAGTGCTGCTGGAGGACGCCCGAGAACTGCAGAGACTGGCCTTCCCCAGCCTACTAGTGATGAAATTAGTGAGGCTTTCATACTTTTAGTTAAAATGTCTTTTTTTAAAATGATAATTAGAAAGTGCAGTTATATTGGCGTCGATAAAATGGTAAATAACAGTTAAAAGCAGGATGAAATTCTTAGAACGATATTGGAGCAGAGTCATCTGTCATGCGATCTCATTAGTTCTCGCTTGTCTCTCACGAAAGCAAGACAGACACGGTTTATTTCTTTTCTTTCTTAAAATTCTTGATTTAGGAAAATACCGAGGCTGACTTGTCTGCATTACTGTGGAACAAAAAAAAAAAGAAACTGAGGTGGTTTTCCTCCTATTCCTTTTATGGCCTTTCCAACTTGAGTTGAATCATCTGGCGGGTTCTGAAACGGGAGGAGAAGGTAACCTTGGTGGGGATCGCGGTGCGTTGTGGGCAGTGCTGCTTCCCGGGGCTTTCTTCCTCTCGCGCCGCACGCATCAGGTGTGATCGCCAGCACGCCACGTCCGTCCGTGATTACGGGCGTAAAAATAGAAAGCTGGAAAACAAAGATCCCTTCGGTGTTTTACAAATCTATTAGTCCTTTAAATTTGTCAGTAAAAAAACACATAGAAAAGACTTTCAGTTCGCCCCGGGTAGCTATACACAGATTTTCTGTCATGCACACTAAAATTTCTGATGTTTTCTGTGTATACTTGTCTTAGTATGAAATAATCTTCATATGACTCTTAAATTCGGGTTTTTTCTCAGAACTAAGCAAAACATACCTCCCAGAGGCAAATGACTGATGGAGATTGCAAAGCCTTTGTAGTATTTCTCGCTTATATTCCCTTATCTAAAAGAAAATGGTCTGAAATTTTGCACCTGTCCAAGTTAATAGCTTTCTTCTAATACCTAAACATCTATATGAATTGCAGGCGTGTTTTTCACCCGTGTGATTTAAAGTAACACATGTAACTTCGTCAAAGTTACTTTTGATTTATGCCTGTGCAGAACTTGGCTCTTTCAAGAAGCTAATTTGCTGAAACTAAAGCAAATATTTAATTCCTGAGGTTAGTGTGTTTTTGTTTGCATTTGTGATATTCTAATTAAAAGCAAACCCCCAGCATGGGGTGGACGCGGACGGTTTCCACAGCCCGGGGAGAAACGAGGTTTCACCATCGGAGCTCTGGACCGGGCAGAGACTCCTCTAAAGAAAGGCGGTGGCGGGGTCAGGGTGGTCTGCGCCGTATCATTTTCTGCGTTTGAGGTATTTTGGTAAAATGTTTCAACAATACTTTGTGCCGTTGTGTCAATAACAGCGGGGAAAAAATCTACCTTATCCCAAATAATACAAAAATAGAGTACAAAAGCTATTTACAGTGGGAACAAATGGAAAGCTAATGACATTAGACAAATATATCGATGTTTTTGCATAGCTACGCAATAAACTATTTAGGTTAAAAATAAATCTGATGGTTTTAAGACTTAGTAGCACCCACGGGCATAAAAAATAATGTCTAAAACCAATTTATTATTTTTCCCCAATGATTTTTGAGCATTCGCTTTGAATGATTATCGTCATGTGTTCAGATGGTGTAGCTTCTTCAAAGTTGCTGTTTGGGAATAAACTAAGGAAAATATATTTGGGATTGAGAAAGTTTCATATCTCAGAAGATACAAAATGTTGAGTTGTATCCAAATAAATGTTTTGTCCCAAGTCCAGGAAGAAATTCAAAAAAAAAAAAAAAAAAATCAAAACAGATTCTTCCATTTGAGCAGAGACATATGTTTTGTGGGTTGGCACCAGACAAGCACGCAGAATCTTGTAGAACCAACTCTTCATACTCTAGGATATTTAGAGGAACAACATTCAAAACAAGGTGCTAGAGAATTTAAAAAATATATAAAAATAGAGAATATAGACTTTAAGACAGAAAATGTCTGTTTTCAGTCTCTTCACGACTGTCCACTTATTTCTAGTGCCATGTAACTGATTTTTTTGTGTCAGTGGCAAATGACATATAGGAACCAGGTATTGTAAATAAGATAATGTGGTATTAAAAAGAAAATGTTTTAATTCCATTGGTAAATTCACAGTAATTGAAGATGAGATCGTAGTGACTGCTTCTGGCTGTTGGGATGATGATCATAAAATCATATAAAGAAAAAAATAACAAAATTCTTGGGTGCCGTTCAGTAAAATGAACGGGTCCCAAGAGATTCAGAAGATTCCCCTGAAACGCGGGTTTAACACAGAAGAAACTTTTTCCCTGTGATGTGATGCTCAAATTCCTTTGAGAAGGCTTAGAGGTTTTGAGAACAAAATTAATGATACCCTTACAATTATTGCGGTTGTCATGTATGAGAGAAAGATGATTAAATCTGGTCAGAAATAACGTCTGCAATGGGAGCAGAGTTTAAGTATCTGGATTTTGGTTGTGCATTTCAGTGCCAACAAAAAAAGAAAATATCTATTAAGACAAAAAGCAAAGTGAGAATGATTTACTTGTCAGGTGAAAAAAAAAAAAAATCTTTTCAGTGGCACTTCAAAAATCTGGGGAAATTTGGGTATGATTCAACTTCTTAAGAAAATTGGATGCTAAGTTGGACGGGCAGTTGAGAGAAAGCCACAGTACCGAATTACATGCGCGAAGTTGCTTTTAGGGAAAACAAGTCACAGACTCTGAACCACTTTGAAGAAAGATTGTTTAAAATGGCACAACGAAATGTCGTGTTCGTTTCCCTGTAGTTGCGCCATAGTATGTGTTCTGCCTTTAAAGAAGCGGTTTTTCCTCCAGTTCTCAGTGCATCTTCCATGTTAAGGTCTCCCTGTCAGCAGGTGCGCTTTCTGCTCTGACCGCTGATAACCATCTTCCACGCTGAGCTTATTAAACAAATCTGCTGATGGATTCTGCTTTGGCTTCCGTACCAGTTTGTTCCTCTGACTTTATTGGTTTGGCAAATAAAACAAGTACAGTACAGCCAAAGCCAAGCGTAGCTGACAAAAGAAGGGTATGTCACGACTGCACAAGATGTAGACCTGTTGAATTAAAGGTAATTATTTTGGGTTTAATATTCCCGTGGTGTACCTTCACAGAGCAACATTTGCTGTCTGAGATGGGGTTGTTTATCAGCAGAACTTGTTGTGCGCCCATTTGTTTCACAGGCTGCTTCTGTGTGCTTCAAGGTATTTCGTTAGCCTTAAATTATTTGAAATACATTTTCCATTCCTCTCCTGCCCCTCAACCCTGTCTTGAACCATATCTGAAAACGCAGCGGCAGTCTGCTGGGGCAGCATCGCTTTCAGTTCCTACACAGCAGCTTTTTAATACTTTAATAGGGTCATTTTGTATCCGGAATTTTTTTCCGTACCAATCCATCAAGTCTCAGTTTGGCAAGCATCAAGGCACAGTGTACATCCAATTTCTTTTTCAGATTTTTCATTAGAAAAAGAGAGTTAGCATAATCATGGTATAGCCAATGCAGTTTTATTTCAGAGACTGATCTGACAGTTATTTTTTTCTACAGGGGTTTTAAATTTTTGGAAGTACTAGAAAGAGCAAAGAATATCTATTTAAGTATTCGATAACTTGCTGTTTCGCAGAAGTTGATTTGAAAGGTGTTCATTCTCAGGTGATGGAAGTTGTGGGGCTTTGGATTGAATTCAGAAGAAACAAACATGGACAATTCAGATAAAGCTGAGATTGAAATAACTTTTTGCATTGATAGAGGCAAACTGCAAAAACTTAGCGGTTTTGCTATTGGAGGTATTTAACTGTTATGGCTTTAAGCAGCAATAAATTGTCCACAGAAGCTGCGAAGTGATCTGGTGATGTGGTCACCTTTCCACACGCGTCCTGGCTGCTGGCAATCATATGTCTCAGGCCTGCAAATAAATAAATTAGTAAATAGATAAATCATGTTTTAAAACACATATATATTCAAGATGATGAATTAGTTGCTTGTGTTAACCTGAGTCGGATTGCTGCTGTGGTCGTGTGCTGTCAGAGGAATCGGTAAAGGGTTTTCCGTTGCTCAGAGTTGGATTCCTCTCTAAACTGAGAAAAATTAAACCAAGTGGAATTGACTAAGTAGAGGGGAGAATTCTTTACACAACAAAAGCTTTTTCTGTTGCTAAATGAGGACTGAAAGATTTCAAAAGCGTTGCAGCGTGTTAGGTTATACGGGGACTAGTGGGGCTTAATGTGGTATATACTGGTGAGCACGTACGTAGGGGTTGGTTACCCTGACTTTTGAAGTTCCGTTATTAAGTAAAAGTTCTTCAGAGCAGAGAACATCAGGACATTCTGAAGGCCAGGAAACGCCTTTTTACTTGAAGGTGGTTGACCACTGGACCAGGTGGCCCAGAGAGGCTGTGGAGTCTCCTCCCATGGAGGAGATGTTCAAAGTCCAACTGGACCATGGTCCTGGGCCACCAGCGCTAGGTTGCCCTGCTTCAGCAGGTGGGGTGGACCAGATGTTCTCCAGAGGTTCCTGCCAACCTCAACTACTCCGTGGTAATTTTATTGTGGTATTAATAAATAGACAAGGGGTTTCTCATTCAACAAAAGAAGTTGAGACCTGAAGAAAAAAGTTGAGCTATTGGGCATTTTAGCATAGCTTGATTCCAAAGGAAATACGTACATGGACTAGTTCATTTGGTGCTGACCTTACCATAAGCAAGTAATTTATTTTATTTAATTCATCTTTCCATAGTTACAGCACTGAAATACGAAAACAGCGCTAATAAATGATACTGTATGGTTATACTGTTGAATAATGTGGAGTTGTCTTAATAAAACCCTAACTGGCCTTTTTAGGGACGTTGTCTCAAAGTTACCTTCAATTTGGCTTTTCAAAGCTTAGAGAGGTGGTTTAAATTTTGATAATCAATTAGTGCTTTATAATATAACACACTTCAATACTAATTTGTAATTTTATTTGTCTTTTTTAATCTTCAGCTCATGGGATAATTACTGCTGTTGTTATTTTGGTATGATAACTGAATTTCCTACGTTTGGCGTGTTTAGTTTTAAATATACCCATGTGGAGTAATTGCTCTATGCCTCAAATAGGCAAATGCCTTCCCGTGAAATGGCTCTGGTGCTTGTCTCTTTGGTTTTAACAGCAGTTAATAAATGAATGTATGAAATGTAAAATTTTACTTAGTGCCTTGTTAATAAAAGAAACACAGTTTGTAAAAATCTTAAGTCTAGTTGCAACTAACCTGGCTTCGTGATGTTTTTCTTCAGATCCTTGTTGACGATGATGGTCATTGGAGGCATAAATATTGAAGAATATATCATTTACAGACAAGATCTTTGAAATCTGTTTCCTTCAGACAGCAAAGGTAAGTAAAATAATTTATGTTATACATTTGTATATAAGTAATAAGTTAGATAGCTGTTGTCCTCACAATTGAACAGCAGCTGAAGCTCAGGAGCCTGACTACAATTCCAGAAGTTCTAACTTTTTTCAGTAAGTTTATTTATCCTCCTAATGGGAAAAATAAGCTATATGGAAGGAGCTCGGTTTCTTTTCCTCCTTCTAGTTACAAGAATATGAATCCTTAGCTTGGTTTGGTTTTTTTTTCCCTGCATTTAATGTTATCCCTTATTCTTTCTTTCTCACGAGTTTTTCGCACTACGGGTCATTTGCGTTATCTGTCTGTGATACTGATGAGAACCAGGAACACCTTATACATTAAAATCTAAAGAGTAGTTGGGCACGGGGATTACTACTCAAAAAGACAAAAGTTATGTGGGAAAGAAATAGCTAGCAACACACAAAGTAAAATAATGGTCAATCTCTTGAAGATTTGTACAGAAGTTTAGAAATGTGACTTCTTTTTAATTAAATATTAGTGACACAAATCTGATGTGCGCTCTGCTTGGACTATTTATTTTGAATGTGTGGACTTTTGGTCAAAATAAGTGTTAGATATTCAGGAGAGTTTTGTTTGTATATTATTTTTTCTATTTTGAAACTGTATAAAACACTCTAGGTACTATGGGAAGAATCTTTTCTGTTACGGAAATAGAGCTAATTTTCCCACTCATTATCTGCTGTTAATTTAATGTGTGGCAATATCTGAAATTTAGTGATGATTATATGGCAGTAGATTTTTGGTTAGCTGTACAGCTCATCTATGAGCAAAGCAATTAAGACATAATTTCAGAATATAATTGAACTCCTAATGGGGCACTTTAATTCACTAGAAATTTACATATTTGCTTTTCTTTGTTTTAGTAGACGGGTCCAAAATGCGGGTACAGCTTCATTTTTGAACTTCTGAATACAGTGACTTCGCCTGAGACTTTTCAAAATGAAGCATGTAAAATGCTGTTGAATAAGAGGATGGATAAGTTCATGAATAAGCTACTTAGTTCTCGAATCTGAACTTTGACTAGCTCTCATTAGCTGTTTATTTGAAGAATAAAACTCACTGTGTTGTTAGGATGCTGTGGCCCTGTTGAAACTCTTCTTCACCTGCAGCGCAACACCATGTGATGCAACAGAGTCAAAACTGACCTACCTCGTACAAAGTTTATTCAGTGTTTGTAACTAATTTTCTGCCTTTAGGCTTGTCCGGGCAACCTTGATCTGCTGGGAAAGGCCTTGTTCTGTAGATCTTTGTAACTGATTTTTCAAGCGGTATGAACAGAACATTCTTAGAACTGTGTAATAAGCTGGGACCCAGCCTGGTGGAACGTCAGGGTTGGGACACACAGGGACAAGGTTCTGTCTCACTTCTGTGTTAAAAAATGATTTCATTTCTGTAGCGTTTGTAATGCATTTCTGTTTTACTGCTCATTCTGTATCTTTTTACATAAGCCAGAGCTTTCCTACGAAACCCCCTTTTTACTTTTTTGAGGGTTTTTTTCAGCCCATGTTTAACTGCAGGGGCACTAAAACTTCATGTTACTCGGGTATGTCGCCGTGTGCAGTGGACACTGGCAGATGTAGCCGGGTTAACGCAGCCCTGGTTCCATCGGTCTGGGTTTTCTCAGCTCCGGGGCGATGCTGTAGGAGAACAGCAGGTGGGAAAGAGTTAAAAAGCGCGGCAAGCATAAATGACTTACATGACCTAAAATAAGGAAACAAACAGTAGATGTTTGTTAGAGGGAAGCTCAAATTAAGAAAGAAATGAAGGCAGTTCTCTTTTCTTTTTTCCTTCCTTCCTTTTTTCTTTTTTTTTGACCCCCCAGAATGGAAGAACTTTTTCATTCAAAAGATAAACACTCGTGAGCTGAGAGAGGTTATTTATACCTCTGCTATGTTGAGGTTAAATTTTTGGGTTTGTTTTGTTGTTATGGTTTCCTTCAAGGATAGACCTTTGCCTACGTTTTCATTTGTTCTAAAATGGGGACCTACAACGTTTGGTAAAGGAAAACCAAATGTTTTGGGGGAATAAGTATCAAAGGTTGCGTTTGGGTTAAGAAGAAACAGTTTTAGTGTGTGAAAAACTGGGACAGGGAAAGTATTTCTTTGTAAGGTTAATGTTTTACTGGTTATTTCCGTAAAGTTTTAATACATACATGTGGATAAACCTCTTGAATGCTATGAAATAAAAAAAAAAAAAAATTAACTCTCATTCTCAGCATCTTAGCTTTTATTTTGCACTCCTTTTGTCTACTGGTACTAAAATGTTCGCAGCCGTATAGGTATGTGCAGCCACTGTTTCTATTCCATTTGATCTATTTTTAAATGCAAGGGCTTTTTGTATTTAATACGCATTACTGTGCTTGCAGTCTAATACTTCAAAACCTTAGTGACCTTGGTTCACCCACTTGTACCTTGTACATTATCACGCAGTCTTTAATTATATGATAACATGCTATTTTTCTCCATAGAAGGAAATCCTTGCGTTAAATAGGTGGCATTTAATCAGTATGCAGCTATCTAGTATTTTTAATTGTTCAGTGTGTGGTTCCAGATCTTCTGCGCTATATAATTTTCAAACCTTGCTCTGCAGATAGAATTAAGAATTTGCCTTTATGCTTTGCTATACCTTGTAGCTAGCAACAGGTTTTCACTAAGACTTTCTGGCAAAACCCAACCTCTGAAGCCCAGGTTATTTTGCAGAAGCATTTTCCCGTGGCAGGTCTTTTGATGGGCCGCTGGGGTTTATGTACTTTTTACAGTAGTAGCAGAACTGGGGTGCTCACTCCATGAAGATTCTTTCAAGCCAGAAAAGCAAGAGCAGCGATCCTCCATGAAAAGCGTAGGAATTGAAAGGATTGTCGGCCTGGGCATCTTTTATTGAAGTCATGGTTTCATTCTGCTTGGGGTTCAGCCTGGAGAAAAGGAGGCTGAGGGGAGACCTTATCGCTCTCTACAACTGCCTGAAAGGAGGTTGGAGCAAGTGGGCGGTTGGTCTCTTCTCCCAAGGAACAGGCAATAGGACAAGAGGAAGTAGCCTTAAGTTGCTCCAGGGGAGGTTTAGGATGGATATTAGGAAAAATTTCTTCATAGAAAGGGCTGTCAAGCATTGGAAGAGGCTGCCCAGGGCAGTGGTGGAATCACCATCCCTAGAGGGATTTAAAAGCTGGGCAGACATGGTGCTGAGGGACATGGGGTAGTGGGGGTTTGGGCAGTGTTAGGTTGATGGTTGGACTCAATGATCTGAAAGGTCCCTTCCGACCTAGAGGATTCCATGATTCAGTTTCACATTGAGCCATTCTTACTTGTGTCCTAGTTCCTTGTGTGTCTCTCATCCTGCATCTCTGTTTTCATTCTCCCTCATCCAAGTAATTTCTAACATCAGCTGGTTTCTATTCCAAGTTCATTATCCATTCTCACACAGTACCGGTCTTCCCTCATTTCACTGACTTTCCGGAATTACAGTTCTATTCTGGCTTCGGATTTGCACCCCTTTTTCTCCAGGTGAGTCTGCACAGCTGGGTGTTGAAGGTTGCACATCTCTCTGCCCATGCCCTGCCTCAGCCGATGTGAGTCAACTCCAGTCCGACAGCCTCAGAGCTCCTTCGGTGGGACTGTGGAGTGCTCCGGAGGAGCCGAGTCTGTGTCTGTGCTGCGCTAGGGGGGTTACACGCTTCCCTAATGCTTGAAATTGTGCATTAGAAAACAGTTTGGAATTTTGGGGTATTTTTAAGATGCATATAACAGTTTTAGCACAAACGCAGGGGATTTTCTTCATTCATAAACTGAGATGGCACTTACTGGTTTGTACTGCTTGTTTCAGATCTGAAAGAAACCAGAACGATACATTACAAGTCCTCATATTTTTTTCTCGTTAATCACACAGAAGGGTGCAAAAACATATAGGATTAATAAAATAGAAAAATGGTTATGCAAACTTAAGGAGGGCGAGTGAGGTTTATATCTGTTTCTTGTATTTTGTCTTTTTAAACAGTACCTGGAAAATTCTAGTAGCTAGAGAGACTTTTATACTGTGCGATAAAATGATAGACGTGTTTAGTCCCCTGTGCCCCCTCCAGCTGCAGGCCGTGGAGTCTTTGAGAACTTTCTGAACTGTGTAATTCTGGGTCTCCTGGTATATCGCTGCACAAAATCGGGCCTCTCGCTATCCAAACTTTGGAATTTATAAGGCTGTTGAATTCTACTGAAGTATACAGCCTAACGACTTGGCGCTGCATACAGAGTGCTTCTCTAAATAGTTTGTCTCAGAACTGTGTCATTACTAATGTTTTGATTGTAGTTATTCTAAGACAGAGAAGCAACAGTGTCGTGTTCCATCAGTTCTCTCCCTGCAGCAGCCTGCAGCCCAGATTGACGGGCAATTTTTTCCTGAATTGCCATTAAAACCAAGGAGCCCAATTGTCTTTTCTGAAGCCCTAATGTTTTTCTGAGAGCAGTCAATTTTCTGTCTCTCTCTCATCTTTTGATATGATAGGGTTGGCTTTTTTGTGAAATCCCAAGTTATTTTCTCTAATGCAAGATAGAAACTAATTCTACCTTTTGAAATTTAATAAAGGGAAACCTACTTAATTTGAAAGTTACTTCTACAGAAATGATTTCAAGAATTTGGGGGAAGGAAAAAAAAAAAAAGATATTCCTAAAATGTTTTTCTACAATATCACTACTTTTAGGTACATTTTAGAGCCAAATTTTAGAATATGTTTTAAATATAGTAGACCTGATAGGTCATTCGCTGCCTTAGCAGAAAATTTTGTACCTCTTCTGCCAAGTTTTTCACGTTTCACCAGAGCAAGACGTTTGTTTTCCGTGGTCTCTGTTTCTTTTCCAGCTGGTCCTTCTGAAACAATTTTCAAGTAAAATATGAGGTGATGTTTTGAACTTTTCCTTGATGCAGCCACTGTAAATAAATACTGCAAACAAGGCCTTTCCATTTTGAAAGATTGGGACAGAGGGCACCCTGAACAAAAGTAAATATTCCCCACACATTTTTATTGTTACCACATTAATCAAGCTCAGTAGTTTAATTGTAATTTCAAAGTTAAATAACGCAAAAATTTCTGATACTGCAGTACATCCCTCTTTAAAAACATCGTAGCACAACTGTTAAAATTGACCTTTTTTAATGTCTAATTTTTCTTAGCAAAGCTAGCCATACAGCTTCTCAGTTAGTTGTCTAAGGCTTCATACAGTCACAGCAGCCTGCGTGTCTCCAGAAGGTTTTGGGGGTTTTGATGATTTCAGTTTGGGATGTTGGAAAGTTAGAAAGTTTTACGAATATCCATCCTTACGTTTTCCTGTAATACCTCAAGAAAATTCTGTGAAGTAAAAGCCACATCATCTTCATTTTTCCTTGAAGAGCTATGGGTTTAAAATAACAGGTAATAGAACTACTATCATTATTTGTTAATGACACAAAATATTTAAAGGAAGAATGTAGTATGTACTATAAACTGAATTATTCTTTTTCTGTTGTAACACCAAACCAAATTCAGGTCTTCAATTCCTTCTGAAAAAACAGTGCTCTAAAAAGCAGCTCAAGGGTAGCAAATTTAAAATATAGCTGTTAATGAAAACGTAGGAAACCATTGTTTTTCTTTACATGAAGATGTTCTGGAAGTTTGTGGCGGTGGGTTTTTTCCATTTTGCTATTTAATTTTATTTTCCCCTTACTATAAATTCACATCCTTGTAGACCTGCTATCACGATGAGAGCCTATCGAAACGGTTGAGGGAAGTGAAAGTACAAAAAAAAGCGAGATGTCTGTGCTGTGGTTCATCAGCCAGTGGTTGGTTTGGATAACTGGTGTTGGTGATTCTGAGCAGTGGGTCCTGTCCCAGATGCAAGTGTCCCCCCCAGCAAAGGCCTGGCCAAGTTGGCTTTTCTCCTTGTTTCCGTCCTCGTTATCATGTGGAGGGAGAAGGGTCGGGAGCTTTCCTTGACTCTGAGCTGTTTGCAGTTGTCTTCAGTTAAGCAAGATTTTGGTTCTGTAAAGGCAGTGGTGGGAAGGGAGGAACCCTTGGTGCTCCCACGGCTTTGCGTACGGCCCTGGGTTGAAGTTGGCGCGTTCACTTGGGTCACCAGTGTTTATCCATGTCGCATCTGGCCTTGTACCACCAGGAGCTGCAATTTATATGTTACAAGTATAACCACAACAGCTTTCCTACAATGAGAAATAAGAGCTTTGAACTAACTAATTTTTGCTTTTGTTGGTTTATCTTTAAACAAGGCATCATCATTTTTCAGATTCTTAACTGGCTTTTGTCAGCATATCCCTACCCCCGTTGGTTTCTGCTCATCCAGCTCAGTGAATCTCAAACATCTTTGTCTCTTCTTTTAAAAGGGTCCCAGTTCAGTGCAATGCGTTTAAATTAAAACCAGTGATGCTTTTAAATTCAAGCTCACGCAAAGTTTCAGAAGAAAAGAGTCACTCTTTCTCTGAAAACCTGTGGTGATACTCCAGAGCCATCAGTCAAAACAGAATGTTTATTTTTATTTTTTACCACATCCCTGAAAAATGTTGATGAGAGGTAAAGTTTTCACCAAGATCGCCACAATCGGCTTTAGCTTTGTATCCCAGGCTACGACCACATCACTTCAAAGGATTCATTAAATTTCTTTTGGCTTTTATCCTCAGTGTATGAAAGTTTATAGGTACCGTTCTGAGAGTGGGGGCAAAAATACTTGAGGTCAGGAAAAGGATGGGTGAACTAAACTTTCCATTTGAAAGGTAGCTGGAAAAGTTAAAATATCAGCTCCATCCATCTGTTGAGTCCTTAATACAGGAACTAAAACTATTTAGGGCGTAGATCCCAGTGTGAATTTTACAAAGTAACTGTAATATCTTTGAGATATGTGTTGTTTAGATGTCAGAAAACAAAACACTATCATTTTCATACTGTTGATACATAAATAGAAGTGTTTGTTGTCGAATCCTGTGTCTAATTTGATCATAGTTTATGAGAAGGTAGCTACATGACAGAATTCTCACTTAATTGCTGTCCTGACAAAGGGAATGGGAACTGGACCAGGAAACCTGGCCACAGCTTCACCTTCAATACAAGCAGAAGAACAAAACCTGTATCACTTATGTGTATTATAATGTATATGATTTAACCTCACCTAAATAATTCTAACACAATGTTTTTGCTTATGCTACTAATTCTTGTTTGGAAGTTTTATACATTTTCTAGTGTAGACATCTATGTTGGTTCAGGTTCTTTTTTTTCCTTCAATTTTCTTTTTCTCTCAAGCATAGCTTAAGGAGTTGAGTGACAGCAAGTGACATTTTCATAGGATAGATTCTGTAGGCAAATGAAGAGTTGACAGTAGGCATAATGGTAGCCTGGAATAGTCTGACATGTAGGTGGTCTGACTGGAGGATATTCTTTGTGTTGAATGAAGTTCTCATGTAGTAGCTTTCAGTTTATATTATATTCTCATAGTATAGAATTAAATATATACCCATGACACATATGCTTCAGATGGTTATTTTACACAATTTCATCTTCTTGAAGAAGAAGCAGTGTTACGTAGTCTGAAAGGATCTTCAGCAGATAGATACTGGCATCAGTCAAAGTCCTTGGCTTTTGCGTTCTGTAGATGAGAGAGTGAGGCGTCTTCCAAAGTGGATAAATACACCGCATGTTCCCGTACAACAACTCCCTAATTAGTCGAGAACAGCACCGAATAAAGGTCTTGATTTTTTTAGAAAGTAGAAGGGAGTACTTGGTTGTTAGTTGCATGTCAACTTTTGGCTTCTTTGCGGCCTTATAACCCCCAAATAGTCATATTCAAGTGATCTTGGTAAAGTTATTGACTACCTTGTGTGTAGTATGAAATTTCACAGCTGGAGAAAGTAAGAAAACTTTACCTGATTAAAGCTTAATGACGGTATTTCCATTGACTTGCAGAAGATTAGATAACTGCTGCTTGGTGAAAAACACGATGAATTCAACATTCACGTAGATGATACTAGTATATTATTGTGGCTGTGCAGAGGATTGATCAGTAGATCGTTTTACTCAAGTGTCATTCTAACTCTTATAATACCATTTAAAGTGTAAAAATCTTAGTAACTGTCTTCAAGTGTTATATCAACAGAAATTTATGCACGTGCCTTGATCGAGTTAATCCTCATTAAAATTGGTTTTAATCTTTGAAAAACAATTATTTGGAACCGGTGATGCTAGAGAAAAGTACTGTTGTTGCTGCAAAGGGGCATTTTGAAGTGCGTTGCTAATTCATTCATATTATGAAACCACAAAACACATATCTTCCAGTGTAGCAAGTTAGCAAATCGTTGATTTAGGTGATATTACTTTAAAAATGACACATTACCAATATTTAGCTGATTTTGACGTCTGTCACATATAATAAGCGTGTGGATAGCCCTGATACCTTGTCTGCATCCGTGAAATCCTGTAAAAACCAGTTGGTTTACAGTGTCCAAGACTGAGAAGAGTAAAACCTGACCAGACACCTTTCTCAGCACCGTGGTATAGAATTTGGTGGTTACCACCAAATGTGTGTCCATAATTCAGTTGGTTTTGTCTGTTTGCTTTGTACTTAGGACTTCTTTGCAATATCTTTTCAGTGGAAGTTATTATAAAGAAGTAGTACATAGGTTAAGAGGATGATTTTCGTGATTTTTCCTAAATTGGATTTTGTTGATTATCTCAAATTTGAAATACATTTCAAATCTCTAAAAATAGGTATGCTGTTTCAAATGACAAAACAAGTTTACCTTTTGCCTACCTGTTTAAGATGGTGGGAGCACCATCCTAAACACACCTATTTTTAGATAGTCCGTTTTCTTAGAAAAAAAGAGCCTTGTGCTCACAACAGGAGCAGAATATTGACGTTTTGTTTTGGCGGCACAAAAGATCTTGTGAAATGGTGGCTTTTTTGCCCTGCTAGGACGTAAGAAAGGTCTTTCTAGGTTCTCGTTAGCAAAGTGGGTCGCTGCTTTGGGGTGATATACTGGTACATTTTACCAAAAAACTTGTTGTTCCCAGTGTAGCTGAAGAAAAAGAAGTTAAATGTTCACACGACAAGTCACTGGTTTGACACAGATGTTTTCGAATGAGGTTTGATGCCCTCATATTAGTTTATCACGATTGTCCCATCTAAACATATAAAATTATGCATTCTTTATGAATAGTTTTGATTTGGGCTACAGGAATGCAAAGCTAAAATTCCATCTGAGACAGTAGAAGATGGTTTATAATTACAAACGAACCAGCCTGGCTGCAGCTGCAGGGAGCGGGGAGGGAAGAAGCTGATGAGAAAGAGCAAGGTCCGGAGATCTGGACCACACACGGCATCGGATGATGCTTGTTTGGGAAGTAGCAGGGTGAAGGGACACAAGCTGCGTTTCCCATAGCTGCTGTTTCTTTCCCCAGCAAAACAGACTCTACAAACGTCTCCTTAATGTACAAAGCTATATTGAAGTCCTTTTGCAAAGCAGTAAAGTGCAGCTGATCAATGATAAAATGCTTTCAAATTAGAAATACTTGTTGTAAAAGCATATCTTTGAGTGAAGGTGGGAGTAGTGCCTTCAATTGGACATAGATTCTTCGGTTGTGTCTTCCATCTATAGATCTACTCTGCTTATTTTGCTTTCCTGCCCAAGACAGATCTCTTTTTTTCTGGGCACGTTAAGGGAGAGGAAGGGAATTAAAAACCCAAAGGCCAGAAGAGACCGCAGGGACTGTTTGCTCGTTTCCTTCGGCATGCAGACTATCACTTTTTGCAGAACCTGGATTCAAGCTCGCCTATTCGAAAGCTCCCTGATCTTGTTTCAAAGCCTGGAAGTGATAGTGAGCTCGCTATTTCACTTAGAAAATATTTCCATATTTAATTGCTTGTAATAGTAAGAAATAGCTTTTTATAATACTGTTCTACCTTTCATCTGGAAGGACTTAAGTATTGTCCTCTTTGCTTATACCTACTAAATCTTTCATAATTGCGTTGTTGCTTGTTGTTGTTATAGTATTATATACTTTCTTCATCTCCCTGTACACATGCTTTAGCATTTTCTTGCACTATGTGCAAAGAGAAAAAACGATGCCAATTGGAAAGTTTGTGAAAACCATTTATGTGAAAATAATCCGCCAAACAGTGTGCTAAGAAACACAGCCTAGCATACTTTTGCTGCAGCTCTCTAGCATAAAATTGATACACAGCGTACTATGTTTGCAGCTATCCTACTGACGTGCCTTACTGCTTTATCCCCTAAATTACTGATAGAAACAATGTGGGAAATGTTAAATAGAAGTTAGAGATTTTTTGGAGGCTAAAACATGTATTAAGGCTAGTGCTGCCCCAAATATATAGTTCAATGCAAAATTCCGTGATAGGGAAAAAATTGCATTGCTGTATATTTAGAGCCTGCGCTCCAGGTACAGGCTTAGGCAGAATCCCTCAGGGCTCTGCGACCAGCACCCTCGGTCCCTTCCCACTACGGAGCTCTTCTGGAGGAGCACCTAAAGCCGTAAGTGACTTCTAGGGTTTGGGTAAGGGGTTTACATTTTTGACTGGATGGAGAGAAGGGTCTGACATCCTCCTCCATGATCAATTCCTAAATCCAGAACTAAGTATATAAATAGTAAAACCAGTTTAGCCCCTCAGCCTGGGAAGCGAACTGGGTGGCATTGCTGGGAGGCAGGGAGAGCTTGCAGGGGACCATAGGTTCTTCCTTGGGTGTCGGAATAGCCGGACTGTGTTCCTTAGGTTCAAGTTCATATAATATTTACAATAATGGGATGTATTCACTGAAAGGGAGAAAAAAAAGTCCAACATAGCAAATTGCTACTGGACTGACACAACAGTGAGTTATTTGTTTGGATAGAAATAGAAGTTTATAAAACACGAATCGAGGATTAAACTATATGTTTTAGCATTGAACTAAATGTGGTCATTTAGTGATGATAAAAAGGTGATGTTAAAGCAGATTTGAGGATACAGTCAGTGTTCATGTGCTATTACTGAGGTCTGAGTTAGGTCCTGCTTCTGCGGAAACTGATGTCAGAACTGAAAAAGCTTTTCGGTTCTGTTCACAAAGTGCAGTGCTGTATCGATTGAGGTGTGTTTCATGGCTACATTTTGGATAGACATCTCATTTGAGATACCTGGCCCTTCTGGATTTGACAAATTTAGATATTTTTGCAGCATGTTTTGTAGTAGGAGCTCTGAGATTCATTATTAGTTAATTTTTTCTTGTTTGTCCTTGAACTCATCTAGTATTTTGTCCCATCTAAAACTGTTCACTGGTACCATGAAGGACGCTGAATGCTGAAGCCATCTCTGTCATTCATTCCCATGATTCTTCTGCTCTAATAAAAGGTAAAAAACAAAGATATTGGAGATGTTTCTAATGAGGTTCTCTTGTGAAGATTTTCTAGAGAAAATAAACATGGGTTACTTTTTTAGTAGATTTTTCCATAACTTCTGCAACTTGGTGATTTAAGTTCAATAATTACTAGATTCAGGGTTTGGCCAACAGATGTCAGTGGGGGGGTAACCTCGGACACATCTGGATTTGTCCAAATCTGTGCTGTGTGCACTTGTCATGTACTCCTCAAAGTTCCCTTCTCTGTGTCTGCCGAAGGAGAGCTCTCCAGAAATTGGTGTCTGACCATGCAGTTGCCCACATGAGATCTTCAAAGACTGCACAGATGGTCTTTTGTCCCTAGGAACTTAACAGCACACGTTTTCGGGTGGATTCGGGTGCTCCCTCCTGATCGGTTGCCCCTATGAAGGCAGCAACCCCTGAGCTTGTTCTTGTCCACTGCAGCTCCAGGCTTGACAGTAAAACAAAATAGAGAAGTATTCCTGAAAACTCACAGCAGAGTTAATACTTTCAAGACTTGGAAGCCAAGAAACACAAACCTGATCTCTGCTTCTAAAGAAAATGTGCTAAAATAGCTAAAAACATGCTACACCTTCAAGGCAGTCTTTGAACATCAGAAGAACTTACCTTTTATTTAAGTTTCGCTCACCTCATCGTCAAATACATGATCCCGGTGTAGTTTTAAATGCAGATGTTGGTGATCTCTAGAGCCTGTGTGCTTTTTACCATGGACATTCCGTAACTACTTAATAAAGGCTAGCTGTCTATCTAATTAAGTTGATTTAATTTTTTAACACTCAGCTTTTGATAAATTTCGCATATGATATCTTTTGGATGTATTTTGACAGGAATACGAGATGTAAGGCCTTTGGCCAGTCCTTTTCAGGAATCAGACTGTCTCTTCATCTGTTGTTGTTTCAGTGGTTCATGCCTACAAGTCCAAAAATGGCTTTAGAGATTTGGGATGCAGGAGAAGAGCTTTCCTGCATGTCTGTTAATTTACTCCGTTAATTTACTCTGATCCATACTGGTGCCAAAAAAAGAATAACTTCCTGGTGACTCACCAGGAGAAGGTTTCCATTGTGTGTGAAGTACAGTTTGGAGGCTTCACTGGTGTGGTGGTGAGTATAAGCAGTTGCTAGCAGGACATCAGCTAGTGCCTTTGTGATGGACACTTGTGTGGCGTGGGCAGTGGTTCTCAGTGCTTCGAGTCCCAGGTTATGCCGACGCTTTTGATGGATGTGTAAGATATCAGTGTGTATCCAGGAGGAGGGAAGACAATGAATTGGTTTGAGAAAACTGGTACTCTTTAGGTGTTTAAAAAAAAAAATACCAGGTTTTGCAGTATTTCAAAGAACGCTTCCAGAAAGAAGCTTAGTAGTTGGTAACTTCACCCCATTAAAGGTTGGGTGCGTCACCAGTTGGGTACCCAAATGTCATGCACGGGACGATTAGAGGCAGGAGGGAGTGTCCCACCTGAGCTACAGGACGCGGGGCGACACCTCCCCAGCAGTAACGGTACGCGGTGAGTTTTAGCTAATACATGTGACTCCAAAGCAAGGTCATTACTGATGACTAAGTTAGAAGTAATAGACTCTCAGCTTGTTTTGCACAGTTTGAAGAACTGTTTCCCGTGCTAAGGGAGGTGGGGCTGGCAGCAGGGACAGCAGGAGGAGACAGAATGAGCCTTGCCAAGGGGCATAGAGAAGTCTGATGTATGACGTAGGCACTTAGGAAATATTCTACCTTAGCGTCATATGCTGTCAGTTCTGCTTGCTTTCATAATTTCATCCTGCTTTTTCATTTTGTAAACTATTTATGCTTAACATGTTTCTCTTAAAATAAAATCAATATTCCAAAAAGCTATCTGGTAACTGATAGCTTGCACCTGAACAGCAGAATACGTTTAGCATTACTGTTAAACCGAAAGATACCAAAAAGTAAATTGGATGCCTGTTCCTTTTTGTCCCTTCTGAAAAAACAGAAAATACATGGAGAGTAATGTTGTGTCCCTGGCATTTTATTAAATTGAAAAATATAAGTGCTTAATAAAACAACAAAAGGAAATTCAGAGAATTGTATGAGTTGATAATTAGAAAACAAACAAAAAAGCCCCCTGCTAAACAGCATCAAGCATCTGAGGTTGCACAGACATGCAAAGAGCAGATTGTCCTCCGTGCAGTCCCTTGGCTTTCGGTGCGCTGTATGAAACTGCTGGGAAATACTGTCCGTCCTCAGGGAGAGCAGGGCAGGAGAGATGTCTTTAGGGAATGGGAGAGGGGACTGAGTCCTTGGGTCCCATGTTTACAGTTCAATCTCAACAGCAGGATTTGTCTGTAGACGTGATCTTGGGTGCAGCAGACATCTGTGGTTTAACCGGACAAAAAGCTGGTCCCTCTTATATCCAAAATACGTGCTTTGTGCAGTGCTCACAGTTCTCTCATAGGCTCACATGCTTCTTTTTGTTTCGTTCTTTCTCCCGTCGTTTTCTTTGTCCCTGTTCTTTGGCTAGGTTTTTGGTTGGGCAAGGGAGCAGATCATTTGGTCTCAGCCATAAATTTGATGAGCCCCTCATAGAATCATTGAGGTCGGAAAAGACCTTTAAGATCATTGAGCCAACTATAAACCTAACACTGCCAAATCCACCACTAAACTGTGTCCCTCAGCACCACGTCTACCCGTCTTCCCCCTCTTGAAGTGCTTCAGCTTCACTCCAGGGTGCTGGTGGCTGTAAAGGCTCCGACCCGAGCAGTGGGCTGAGAGCTCTGAGCTGCCAGACCGGGGAGCCTGGAGCAGTGGAAGAGGTTTTGAAATGTTGTGTGCTTTCCAGTACAGGTAGTGGATAGCTGGCTGTCCATCCAGCCCACAGAAGGAATTGTTGTGCTTTGCCATGGACAAATGCTGGGGTACCCGCGCGTGCGTGGTGTACATGGGGCAGCGAGGAGGGGAGGCACGCCGCCTCTGGGAAATCCTGCTACAATTTGCAGTGATTTGAGAAAGTCACTTTAGTGTATAGGGGAAAGAGAAAATGAGCCTTGCTCTAGGGTGCTGGAAATCAAATGGTTAATAGTACAAGAAATCTTTATGGCCCTTTTGTAAATCTTACTCGGTTAAAGGGTGTTTTTAAAAAGCAGTTTTAAATTGGCTGTCCCAGGAAATCAACACTGGTTTTAAATGTGTGCAAACTGAACACAATCTATGCCAGAACTTCTGGTGCTAATGCCAGCTAAAAAGAAGGAAGGCAGGCAAAAATCAAATTGATAGGCTTCAAAGTTGATAATTGTGCTTAAGTGCTCTGCCTGTAAATCACTGACGAACGTCTCCACTGATAGAACAGTTACTGTATGTAAATGCACGTATAGTGCCTCTGCGATAATACAAAATACCTGAAATCCTGAATCCCTTGCTAAGCTGGCAGCGTTGCCGTTACTAAAATACAAGCTGCGGCAATGTATTGCCATTTGGCTTAACCTGAGATGATTCCATGAATGTCAAATAACATAATGCTGAGGATATTCAAAATTCCTGCAAAACATGATGTCAGTGTGTGTGACCTAAACTCCAGAGCAGCATAATGTGTTAAATTATCTTGCTATAGTTCCAAAAAGCTTCATGGATTAAGTTGTTTAAAAAAGCGTTACTCTCTAAAAGTGGAAAATCAAAACAAATTTTAAAATTTTATCTCTTTAGCTTTTTGGTTTATCTTAATTTCTCAAAACTCCCCTATCTCAAACTGTCTTTATAGTGGGACGGTCCCTGCCTGTGACTGTAGTCGTTTGGGCAGGGACCATCTTTGCTCCAAAGGTGTGTTGGATCTACCTTCTCGGTATGACTCTTCACACCCAGTTACGTACGTGGCAGTCTCCAAGTCATCTTCTATTGCTGGTCACGCAAAAATTTCAAAGCGGAGAGTAAAATAAACTTATATTCCTTTTTATTGATTATACTTGTTAATCTTCATAAATGGCATCTGGAAAGCATGCTACCAGACGCATTTGTATCAAGCATATTGGCAAAATGCGTACAGAGATGCTAAATGGTCTGCAGTTAGCAAAGTTCAGGATTGGGGGGTTGAGTGAGTTTAGAAAAGCCATGTGAAATGTGACCGCTTTGAAAGAGTTGTGCTCTTTAATTCCTGTGCAGAGATTTAGTGTTTTCATCTCTGCGACCTGTGGCGCGAGGGCCCCGGCTCCCATTCAGCGTACCATCGCAACGCCTTTGGAGTGTGCGGTAGGATTTGTATTTGGAATAAGACAATGAATAAAACTGATAAAGCAGAAAGGAGAGTTTACTCTGTGCTGTCAAATTAACTCTGCCGCAAAATGACTTGGTTACATCAAGTGGGAAGAAATATTGATATAAAATATTTTGGTACATGGGTATAACAGTAGTTCTTGATGGTAATATGAGGAGTGTTAGAGTACAGTAGTGTTTCTGAGCAGGTGAATTCATATTTCCTGTATTTAAGGTTTCACTGGAAGAATAAAACAAAAGTCTATTTAAAGTAAAACCTTGTTTTAAACTGCTCGGTTTTGTCTGCTGCCTAAAATACTTGAAGGTGCTGAAGTACAAATTTTTTTTACCCTGTTGTATTTACCGGAGTGCACTTGGCTGGGGCTGACCTACAGCAGTTACAGACAAGTGATTTGATTGTTTCCATTTACTACAGTTTCGTGTATGTTTTAGGATAAATTCTGACTTAGAGTAAATTTGCACTGCTTTGCAGCAAAGCCCCAGTACGCAGGATGAGGATCTAGCTGCATGAGTAGATTCTTAATTTATGTAGTTTAGCAGAGGACATGTTTATAGTTCAAAAAGTAAATGATTCAGAAGACTATTTGGAACCCTACTTTAAAATTGCTAATTCAATAATTTCACTTAGTAGCAGCTAACTATTAGCTACATGAGCTTCTACAGCGTTAAAACTTTTTTAGTAATGGTCATATTCTGTATGGTGCCTTGGTTTGGGTATTCCATAATATAACAAGATGTTCGGAGGCTGACTTTAGTAGTGCTTGTGTTGGCTCTTCGGAAGTACGTCAGGCTTTCTGTCTAGATCTCCTTGGAGACTCTTGTTTCGTGTGTAAGGTGAGTCACTTTCTCTAGCGCCAAACCTTTAGATATGTCTTACTAGAAGTATTCAAGAACATAACCCTCAAAAAAATTGTACCTAGTGGAGTTGAGGAAGGACTTGAACGCTGTTACTTGTACCTGCTAAGGCCGAATCACAAGAAGAATATACTGACATATTCCTCATTTAATATATTACAAGGCTATTAGAAATTTTGGATGATGCCACAGAGCAGAAAACTCTTTCAGCTGTTTAAAATCTTATCACTAAGGATCGGGGTGGTAAACTAGCCTCATTAGGTTGCACAGATCTCAGGTCACTGAGAATTAAAGGCATTCTTACCTGTTTTTCAGGCTGTCTTGATACTATTAAGAAATTATTGAATTATTAAGAAAAAAATCCTGTTGCCCAGATTTTAAATGTTTCCATCTGTTCTCTGAAATTGAGCAGCAGCTGAAATAGGTATTTCCTAAGGCACTAGTGCACATTGCCATTTTACGTGCCTTAATTTTGTGTCTCTGTGTATGACCGTGTTTTGTTGACGTGCTTTTACACTCCCAGTCTTCAGTTCCAGTGGAGGTCCTGTTGATCACACTTGTTTGTTCATCTTGTTAATCCAAAGTGAGGGTGAAAGTGGAATTTCACACAGTTATTTTAGGTCCTAACTTTTGTTTTGGTGTGCGTTTGCCACATATTTTCACATTCAGATGTTCAAAAAAAGCTGACCAAAAATTTCTCCAGTGGCATAGCCACGTACTGCCATCCCCGGAGAGATGCGTTTAAAATCTAATCAAATTCTTCAGGTATGCAATTACTTTTAACCATGGGTGCAGGCAGTTGGCAGATCAGACAGTCCAAATAGTTGGACATAGTGTGTCAGGCTTATTATGTATCAGACCAAGGCCACTGAGCACTGCTTCCAAAAATTTGGGAAGTGCACTCTTACAGCTGTCAAATTTAAAGCAAGTTTGCATTGAGTTGAAGATCTGCTTTGGTCCTTAGGCTTCAGCTCACCGTTAGTATCTCGGCGCTTGGTTTGAATAGAAATCTTTTTATCTACCGGATTAGCAGTTGCCAAGGGATCTGATTGTCCCATCAATTTCAATCTAGCGTAATTCAGTATAAAGTTTTTCTCCTTGAACGGCTGTCTCGGTACTCTCTTTGGGAAATGAATTCTGTCATCTGGAAGTTCCCGTTAACTCCTTCCTACCAGCTGTCGTACCTTTGAATTAGAGAAGTTTGCAAGTACAGAAAAGGAAAGAAAAGCTTCGGGGGTCAGAAATTTTCTCTTATGTGAAGCCTAAATCCAGGTAGTGTAAAAACACACGAAGAATGAAGGAACTGGGACACGTATCTTGTGGTTTCTGTGAAGAAGGAAAAAATCTAGTCGTTAAATTAGACCAATTGACACTACGTAATTCACTGGTCTTAGAACCATACAGAATTGTAAGGCTATACTGCTATGACACTTACATTTTTTAATTATTAAATTAAGAGAACTTGCAAAGCAATTAGAAGTGTTTAACTTCTTGTTAATGTCTGGAGGCCTTAAACAATTTAAGTTTTTTCAGTTGCATGTTAGAAGCTTCTTCAGCTTGAACGAGTTGGGTTTTTTTGCAGAAGAGAAAATTTTACATAAAATCCTGTAATAAAAACCCCCAAATTTACGTTGTAACCGAGTCTGATGACTATTTCTACAAGTCGTGTTCTCAGATCCTTTTTCTCCGCGTGTCCTGCTGATGTGAAAAGCCGGCTAAGATGGAGCTGGCAAAATTCATTTGTTAATGGCTCTAACGCGTGAAACGCTTTTCTTGATCTCTGTATGACAGCATTAATACAGCCGTTCATTGAATTGCTTCCCAAAAAACGGTTTAGAAGCAAAAAACCTAATGCACTTTATATTTTGAATTTATGTTGTAGATTTTGGAATATAACAGAGAAAAGAGTTAAGTCTGTGTTGTTGGTTTTTTTTAAAGCATTTGTTGTTGTTGCAGTAGCTTTCTGTCTTTAATCCTTCAACGTGTATTTGTGTATTTAACTTAAAAAACGTGGGGTTTACCTACTCCTGTTGTTGATTTATTGTCAAACACCTTGATGACTTCAAATGCTTGCTTTTACTGTCCCCTCTTTTTCTTGTGTAACAATGGGTTTGGTTTCAACCTCTTCCCCCTGAAACTATTAGGTTATCTCAATAAACCAAAGGGATAGTGAATTTATGGTGCTGTGTAATAAGCTTTTTCTGACAAATTATTAGAGGTTTTTAATAACATGATGTTTCCTTTGGTTTTTGAATTGCTGGCTGACTGGCTGCCACTCTGCCATACCTTGGGACATTTACCTTTTAGCTGGGGAACCCGCCGTGTTTGTTCTTGCTGGTGAATTGCTCAGAGTAAAAACAACGTGAAATTTTATCAAATAAAAATGATCACTTCTGGTTTGCGTCATAAAGCGTGCAAACCAAACCAGACCAATCAACCTGTTACGTGCCTCTGTCCACTCACTATTCTTGAGCCTGGGTAATTTTGTATTGCAAAGCAGTGCATTAAAATAGGAATTGGAAGATACAAAACTTATTTGTAGTGATCTGCAAATTGAAAAAAAAAAAAAGTTTAAAAACAGTCAAACAGCTGCTTTTGAGTGCAGAGGTATCAGCAGCCATTTATGTGGTCTGGGAATTACTGGTTTTTTTCCCGGTGACTTCGAACTGTGTAGCGAAGGTTCTTACTGCCTCCGTGGCAGCTTTACACCAACTCTCTCTTGTATTGCAAATGCTGAGTATGTGCTTGAGCATCTTTGTCAGGATATCGAACTACATATCAGAATCTAATTAACTTACAGCTGTCGGATGGTTCTTATGATCAACTTGCTGTAAGAGATGTTTAATGTAATGCTTTGTCTGTGTCAGCTGTAGCTAATACTGCAGTCATTGCCGCTGCATTTGAGTGTTATTTTTTTCCAGTTACAAACCCTTACGATGAGACAGCCAGCCAGAAAGGGTTGGGGCTGGGGATGGCAGAAAACACCCCTGATGCCCATGTCCCAAGGCAGCCCTAGCTGCTGCCTGCCTAAAACTCTTCCACGAGTGCTTACAACCTTGCCGCTCTCTGGGTACAGCGGGATGGAACCCTGCTTTAGGAAATGGGCTTGGGTTTGGTCATTCCAACCAGTGACCCAGGCTAAGTCTACCGGTGACACCATTGTGGACTATTTAGTCATTTGCTTGGAAATAGTCTCTCATGTGGCTGAAATCTCACGTTCTTTACGATCTTTAATGTTGAAGGGGAGATGGGTGTGCTTCTGGACATGGGAAGATGGTGGGACTGCTGAGGTCCAGCCTGCTTTTGGGGAAGACAGTTCCTTAGTGCCAGCCTGGAGAGAAGCAGGGAGTAGGTGTGGATTAGGAGAACTGTCCTCATTGTTGCTTTACATGCACAAACTACCAGCTTAGGTATTTGTCTGTTTTTAGGCTTTTAACTGAAAAAGTCTTGTGTGACTGGAAACACTTCCATATCCATCACTTGCTTAGACTGGCCTATGACCATCCCTGTCAGCAATGTTCTCCGCCAGCTGCAGCTCTCTCCAGTCAGCTCTAACGTCATCAGCAGCCTCCCTGGAGGAAGGTGCTTTCCTTATTCTGCTTCTCTAAACTAGGTGAGAGCTGAGGAAATGCACTGGGACAAGTTTTCCCCTCATGAGACTCCACAGAGATACTAAAGAAATGGAGAATCATATCCAAGGGATGAGTAGTGAGAGAGAGAGAGTTGAGCTGGTCTCAGGGCAAGATGTGTGTTGTGGTTTAACCCAGTCGGTAACTGGGATCACGCAGCTGCTCGCTCACTTCCCTGGTTGAGATGGGGGAGAGAATCGGAAGAGTAAAAGAGAGGAAAAATTCATGGTTTGAGATAAAGTCAGTTTAATAGGTAGAGCAAAAG
This sequence comes from Larus michahellis, assembly GCF_964199755.1. Taxonomy (NCBI): domain Eukaryota; kingdom Metazoa; phylum Chordata; class Aves; order Charadriiformes; family Laridae; genus Larus; species Larus michahellis. The sequence goes on from NC_133902.1 coordinate 57,893,679, forward strand.
CTGCGCACACAAGCAAAGCCAAACAAGGAATTCATTCCCTGCTCCCCACGGGCGGGCAGGTGCTCAGCCCTCCCCAGGAAAGCCGGGCTCCATCACACGTAACGGTGACTTCGGAAGACAAACGCCATCGCTCTGAACATTCCCCCCCTTCCTTTTCGATAATCTCTGAAGGTCCCTTCCAACCCTCTACCATTCTGTGATTCTTCTTCCCCAGGTTTCTATGCTGAGCATGGCCCCATGTGGGATGGGACATCCCGTTGGCCAGTTGGGGTCAGCTGTCCCAGCTGTGTCCCCTCGCAGCTCCTTGTGTCCCCCCATCCTGCTCGCTGGTGGGGTCGGGTGAGGAGTAGAAAAGGCCTTGAGAGCTTAGCAATGATCAGCAACACCCGTCCTCTGTGACACTATTCCCATCCCAGATCCAAACCATAGTACTACCCCAGCTGCTAGCAAAAAAGTTAACTCCATCCCAGCTGAAACCATGACAATGTGTTACCATGTTTAGGAGAGGACTTGAGCAGATGAGGAAGAGTTTCAGGACTGTACTAAGTGCAGGTTGTCTGCTTTAGGGGGGGGATTGGATCCAAGAGCAAAAGTGTGGTGAGGAGAGGAAAAGGTGAAGGAGCAAGAGGAGTTGGTGAGAGAGTGCAGGAGCCAACCCTGAAGGCATCACAGCTGCTTCTGCCGGAGGGGGAGACATGCAAGAGGATTTGTGCTTTACTGCTATGTCAGAAACTAATGGGTGGAACTGAGGTATTCCCACCAAGCTCCGTGAGTTCTCTAGGCATTCCTTCAGCACATGCTTGAGAGCATGGTTTTCACGGCCTGTCCAGCACAACGTTCTCAGAGCTGAGAAGATTCTGGGAGGTCTGTGGTGGTGAGTGCTGACCTGCTCTGCAGGAACCCTTCTGAGGGCAGGCTGGAGTCTGCACTTCTGTGAAAGGCTTTCTCATGGACCTTGCGCTGTTTCTGTGGGCTGTAGTTGTAGGCTATCGCCAAATCACTTTGCTTAAAAAATTCAAAATTTTTGCTTTAGTAGTAATCAGATTTAAATTATATTTTCCTCTACTGCCAGCTTTCCATGCCTTTTTGATTCTTGGATTAGGATATTTTTTTTTAAATTTTGTATATGTTATATAATCATAGAATCTTCATGGTTGGAAAGGACCTTTGAGATCATCGAGTCCAACCATACACACACAAAAATCCCCCTACAATCTCTGCCACTAGAGCATGCCCTGAAGTGCCACATCTAGACGTTTCTTAAACACCTCTAGGGATGGGGACTCAACCCCCTCCCTGGGCGGCTGTTCCAGTGCCTGACCACTCTTCCAGTAAAGTAATTCTTCCTGATATCTAACCTAAACCTCCCCTGCTGCAACTTCAGACCATTTCCTCTGGTCCTGTCATTATTCACCTGGGAGAAGAGGCCACCACCCACCTCTCTCCACCCTCCTTTCAGGGAGTTGTAGAGGGCAATGAGGTCTCCTCTCAGCCTCCTCTTCTCCAAGCTAAACATGCCCAGCTCCCTCAGCCTCTCCTCACATGCCCTGGTCTCCAGACCCCTCCCCAGCCTGGTCGCTCTCCTCTGGACACGCTCCAGCACCTCAATGTCCCTCTTGTACAGCGGGGCCCAGAACTGGACACAGCACTTGAGGTGAGGCCTCACCAGTGCCCAGCACAGAGGCACGGTCACTTCCCTGCTCCTGCTGGCCACGCTATTCCTGATACAAGCCAGGATGCTGTTGGCCTTCTTGGCCACCTGGGCACACTGCTGGCTCATGTCAAGCTGGCTCCACCAGCCCCCCCAGGTCCTTTTCTGCCGGGCAGCTTTCCAGCCACTCTGCCCCAAGCCTGTAGCGTTGCTTGGGGTTGTTGTGACCGAAATGCAGGACCCGGCACTTGGCCTTATTAAACCTCCTACAGGTGGCCTTGGCCCATGGATCCAGCCTGTCCAGGTCCCTCTGTAGAGCCTTCCTACCCTCCAGCAGATCAACACTCCCACCCAGTTTGGTGCCGTCTGCGAACTTAGTGAGGGTGCACTCAATCCCCTCATCCAGATCATCGATAAAGATATTAATCAAAACTGGCCCCAAAACTGAGCCCTGAGGGACACAATGTGCATATTATATATTTATATAAAACATTATATAGATACTAATATTTCCGTATTACAGTGCAGGGTGGGGTTCAAAGTGGGTTTTCTGGAAAACCTCAGCTCTGTCGAATTCTGCAGCAAGTATAGTTATTTTTATGATCATAGCAGTGGCCAGAACAATACACGGTGTATGTATCAATAATTGCCCAAGGTCAACATAAAGTTTCCAAATTAATAAATTCATTAAGACATCATGAGGTCTTGCATATGTTTATATATAAACTATTTTCTGAGGCATTTTTCTCATCTCTGGCCTTTTCACAAACTCTTAAGTCTTCAGAAAACCTTGCAACAAAGTAGTGAGTTTTATTAGCCTTTTAGGAGGATGGGTACCTTTTTCCCCAATGACTTTTGGTACGTTTGTCATTAAAGCAGCTTAATAACATTTCCCGTGTCTTAATGCTACTTGCAGCAGGTGATATGTATATACATATATCTCTAAATGTCAGAGGAATGTTTGATGATTTCGTACCATGCTACTTAGAAATACCTTAAAAACAGACTTCATTAAATCTATCAAAGCTTTCTGAAAAATCGTTCAATCCTTGGCTAGATTTTTAGAGAATTTTGTTCTCCATCTATGAATAAATAAGTTTGATAACTTTAAAATGATCAAACAGATTCAAATAGTAGGGCATTTTATATAAATATAGACTCAGTAGTGATCCAATGTGAATTATATTAAACTCAGTGGGAAACCGTCTATTAACCTTAGCAAGAATAGAATTAGAATTCCAGAAACTGAATTCTGCTTTAGGAGTCCTGTGTCAGGGGATTATTAAAATACCGTCCTGATACTTTATGAATGAATTGGACAATTAGTAGTACTAATTAGTAGCGACGTCAGTTTGAAAGAACTACTTAGAGGAAGCGCGAGGATGAATATTCCTCGACGGTGAAGGAGGCGACCTTCAGCGGGCAGCGTGGTATGTGCTGGCTGGTGAAATGCAATTCCTTCGTTACGTTAATTTGGTTTGGACTTTCTCAGCCTTTCCGGTTTCAAGCAGGATGCTTGCTGTAGTACTCCCTGTCCAGGCTTTTCTGGAGCATGACAATATTTAACACCTTGGAAGGCGCTGCGGAGATACTGAGTAATGAAATCCGTGTGTATGATGACTTTGGTTATCATTTTCCTGGGAGATGTAACACCCTCGAGCTATAGAAGGATGATAGAAGCAAAGAATATGGAAAGTGTGAGTGCTGCGGTGCTGAAGTTGGTCACATCACTAAATAAGCAGAGAGTAAAATTCAACGTATTAAAACCATCGGCTCGGCAGTCAGCGGTGGTGAAAGCTATTCCCTGACCTTCCTTAAGGTACTTCCTCCTTAAAAAGCTCAGTGATGAGAGGATTGTGAAACTACAGCCTTTTTTGGGTTTTTTCCTTCTTTTTTTTTTTTTTTTTAATTTGCTTCTTTAAGAGTTTCCGATTATCTCATATCTGAACAGTAACAACAGAAAAGACACTTATATGTGGTGGTGTTCGTGGACTTGGGCGGGCGTCGTGGATGGAAATATTTGACATGGTTCTGATTTAACAGCGATTCCAAATTTATTAGTGATTTAAGCTAGATCAAGAGATTGAATTTTAGCAGCACTTAATCATGAACTGGTTTAGAGGTTTACAAAGTGATTTGACACTGATTAACAGTGACTTAATTACAGATTCGAGGATGGCGAGGTTCGCACTAACTTACTACAAGGTATCCCAAATCAGTACCTGTGCGTATGAATGCAAACACGGGTCTCAAATTGATGCGTATACATATAAGCAAAGCATATAAGTGCGCACACGCACACGCTTACCTTTCTATACGATCTTTAGATATACGACGTAGTATTTCAGATTTAGGAGAAAAGAGTTTTCTCTGCCACCAGCATTGGTTGAGTCCAGACCAGAAGAAAATTGATGTGCAGAGTCTGGGCTGGACATCAGTCGTTGAAACCTCCTCCTGTGGCAGCGCTTGGCCTCCATGAGAGTTGAAAATAATCAAGATTTGCCAGTTATGGAGAATTGTGCCAAGAATTTTTAAGTAAGAAATAACATAGTTTAGAAAAGTTTATGTTATTTTCTTTTTGGAGGATTTAATTTTAAACAATGGCGTAATATCATGTCCAAACGAAGGCGCTTTATTACGTGATGATAAAGTATCATGAGGCAAAAATATAAACTGTTGGTGTGATTGCGGGATTAAATTTCTTCTTTCCTGATGAGTTGGAGGCTTTGGAGAACAGTTTAATCTTAAAGTCCAGGTAGCCTTTTCTTCTGCTCCTTGTGGGGTTGGTTTATTCAAGTATTTGTTCAGCTGCCTGCACCATGTTCTTCAGGAACCAAAAAGCTTGCAATCTTGGTGTTGACACAAATATACTTATATAAAATAATCAGAATATAGAAATGACCATATTCTGGTGGGATGAGTTAGCTCTCAGCTATGAAAGAAGTGTTCGGCGTGGGGTGGAAGCACACGAGCGGCTGGAGGAAAGCTGGGCAGGAGGAAAGCGTGGTTCAGCTGCCTGCAGGACAGCATTTGTTCCTTGTCTATGCCAAGCATTACCAAAAAATGTACATTAATATAAACAGAATGTATATAACATTTGTTATTGGCCTTTATGCAATTTTTAGATATGCTTTGGATACTGTTTCTGCAAGTCGTATACATTATGAAGTACCGGAGAGGTTAAAAGTCATAACCTAGGACCACTGACCACGTTGATGAATTCTCTTTAGTAGTTTCCGATGTCAAGATATGATGCAACAGACACATGAAGCCATATATAAATTCTTTATTTTCATGTGTGGGAAGGAGAAGAGGACTGTATGCGCTTGCTGGTAGTGGAAAACGGCATTCCTATCAAAAGAAAAAGATCTCTTTTTTTGTCTTTTGGTTTTTTTAAGTGTATGACTGTTACGAAGTTTTGTCATGGACCTTCCTTCAGTTGATGACAGTTCGCAGTGGGTCCACTGGAGACCCCTGGGGTGGGAAGAGGATTGTTTCTCTCTCCTGTTGCGGTTATTTTATCAAAAGTATTTGTATTTTGTATGTTAAGTCTTTACGTTAGCCATAGAAATCAAGAAGAAAATGGATGAACATCATCCTCTCCCCATCGGAGAGCTCTTGTGCTGACAGCCGCTCTTACGCACCTTGTGAAATACCACTGTCTTCCAGGCAGAGGTAACTACAGAAAGGAATTCAGGTTTTTTTAGTTTACAGGAGTAATGACTAACTGATTTTTTTGACTAATTCATTCTTTTGTACCTCTAATAACGTTTGTTTAGGGGGGAAAAAAGGAGGGGAAAAGACAAATTGGTATTATACAGAACTACAATTATTTGTTATCATCTCAGTTCTCATCAGTTTCACAGTTATCTCTATATTAAATTAAAGATCAGTGAAGGAGAAAAGTAGATTACGTTTCCATTGTGAGCTAGAAAACAGAAATGCATGTACAACAGGTATGCAAATAGCTAATGGAAATAAATCACAAGTTTTTAAAATGCTGTGTTACAGATGAACGAAAATAATTTTTGAATTATTCATTAATTTTTAATTCTAAGATGTTTTCACAACACCGAAATAAGTTAGAACGTGTGTTTATTGGGGAGAACCTTTAGTTTCCATCCCTTCCAGGTCCAAATCTCGAGTATTAACTTCATCAAAATATCAAGAACAAGGAAGCAGAAAACATATTATTGTTTAATGTACAAACCACGGGCAAACGCTTGCCATAGCAACCAGCAGTTAGGTACGAGGAGCGCTGTGGTACGCGGGCCTGCACTGTGCTTACCTCCTGATTACCCAGGGTTGTACACGGGAGTGATTTTCTTTATAGTCGGCAACTGATCTATTTGTCAATTTGATTGTTTTCGTTCGGTTTTTAAATTGCCAGGTGAAGATTGCATGTATGCTGTTTCTGAATAGCAGCGTGCACCTTTCCTGTCAAAACCCAGGCTTTTTCTGAAATAAAAGTCTTCATGGTTGTAAGATATATTATTAGTACTTGTCACTTTCTTTATGAAAGTATCAGATATGCAGGATTTATAGGATTGAGACTACTGACTAAATTAATGTCTCTGATTTTCTCCCCTTAAAAAATTAAGACAATTAAAAATCCATTTCAGGGTTTGTTTGTTGTTTTTTTTTCCCTGTAGCTGGAGACAAAAAAACTAGGAAGTATCCCTTCTTGCGTCTTCTCTAGTCAAAGCTACAGCCACTCAAATGACACCGTTGCCAAATCTGAAAAACGTTAGTACGTTAGTTAGCCTTGTAGCTGTATATCACATACGTAAACGAAATATGTTCGTATGCTAGCCTTACAGCTATATATCACCTAAGCGAAACAAACGTGTTAGTATGTTAGCCTTATAGCTATAGCTAATTTTTAAATAAGCTCCTCTAAAAGACCTGCCTGTTGTTGTTGTGTTTCTTTTAGCTTTAATCTTTCTCACTCAGTATATCGTGTTGTTAGGCAGTTAAAATGCATTTTTGAAGTTATATTAATATGCCCAACTTGTCATCCAAAAGAACAGGACACTTGGAAAAGGCCATATGTTCACGCAAAGGTAGTCATGAAAGGGGGGATATTTGCTTCTTGTTTTCTTATGTCATCTGCTATGTTTTAACTTCGTTTTCTCCGGATACCGTGTCCAGGAAATATTTGGATAATAGATGTGAATTATAATCAGTAAGGAAGCAGGATTCTTATTTCCAACAGCTTTATGACGACTTTAGTCAGGTACTCAAAAGAGGCTTTTTTAGAGACGCATACCTGCCCTTTGGTATTATAACAGTTAAAATTTAGAGTTAGGGTCATACATTTTGAATATGTAGACAGCTAAATATTACTTTTATTTAAACAGTGAAATATACTGAAGTCCTTCCATGAAAACAGGAGATGGGAAGATATTTTCACTACTGCAGTATTCCAAAGTGAAATGAATGAGCAAACATACTGAATTTCCCCAAGCACTTTGAACTGGCGTGAGCCAAACTCACTGCTGCTCTTTCCGCTCTGGGTTATTCATTCCCGTACACGTGCTGTGCCTTCCTAAGCGTCTAGTCCAGCTCAAGCATTCCCCCGGCCGCAGAGATTAGGGAACCGATCTAGGTTAATACTAATCCATCAGAAATACACAAATCGGCTCCTTTATCTGATTCACTGGGACAGTGTTGGCCTCTGCGGAGGAGAGGAGCAGCCCCGAGCTGTGGCGCCGGCCCCGGACCGGAGGAACCTTTCAGCAGAGGGTTGAGTTGTGCCCTTTGACATCAATAATGGGTGACACGTAGGGGATTTGCCTCTCGAGAAGGGTCCCAAAAAAATGAAGAATTAAGGAAAAAAATCTGGTGTCCCCATAGCTTTCTGCTGAGGAGCTAAGTGAGCCCCGATTTAAGCCAGGTCTTCTGGATGGATTGAGGTTCCAGGTCTACATTGGGGAAACCTGAAAATCCTCTGATCCCTGTGGTTAGTCCAGGTGTAATCGTGCTAAGATATTTTCTCCAACTGTTTATGCTGGTTGTAAGAATAAAATTAAATACAAGGCTCTGGGTAGGCTGCGTACATGGTTCTCCATCGCATGTTCAAGTCACAGAATTAGGTGTAGCTGTGTTTGTTCCAGGGAAAAAAATCTACAGGGCATTTTAGGGGAAAATGCCTACAAGTCTAAAATCTACTTTCAATGGTATCTAAGCTACTTTGGGGTTTTTATGTTAATTTATGTAAGCGTGTGTGTTTGTGAGTGTGTGTATGTTTGTGAGTTTGTGAGCATATGTAGAGGTGTGTGTATAAAATAAGCAAAACTGGACGGTTTTTTTTACAATTCTAGTTCTCTGAAGTTTTATGGTAGATCTTCTCAAGAATATCTCATTTAAAAAGTCCTTTCATCCATTCTCCAGCTGTGTGGGCTCTGTTTCTAGAGCCTCAAATTCTGTGGAAGTGTAAAGCAGTGGAGGCTGTGGCCAGAGTTGGACCCTACCCTTGGATGCTAGGGTGGTCTTCTCACTTTGCGTTTACGGTCAGTGAAGAGAGATCCTTCTAGAGGGCAGTTCAGAAGACAGCTGTATTTAGGATCAGAGTAGGCGTAATTTGTTTTAAATCACAGTTTGGACTCTACCTTTCTTCACTGACTACTGAGAGCGCCTAGGTAAACTCACCGGTTTAGTTCAGTGTTTGCTTTTGTGAATGCGCTGATGGTTTTTGTGCAGTGAGCAGTCTGTTAGAGAAACCGAGCCGTCTACGTGAAGAGCAGGTATTGATAACTTGTCTTTCTGCACGTGTCGGTTTAGTACAACATGTGTTTTATTGCAGGAAGAAGAGGCTTTATCACAACAAAACACAAGAAACATAAAGACTTGAAGAAACAGCACTTCTGTCATTCTTTCCAAAAGTTCAGAGACCCACCGAAACCTGGTGGTCACCTCCACCAGTCTTCCCCATTTGAGGTAGGTGAGTCTTCTCTTTGCCACTCTTTCTCTTCCTGTGACATATATATGGATAGTAAAGACAGTGGTTTCAAGTTTTAAAATTGTTTCTTCTGATTTTTTTGATGTGTCAGAAGATAACGGTGGGATTTCAGTAGGCTGGTGTTGCAGGCAGCGTTGTTTATCTGGTGGTAATGTAGTGCCACCACTAGATATTAATGATACCGTGTTTGGGTTTAGTGTTACATATGCAGTTACTAAATAACATTTTATGTGACTTTTCCATTTAAGAAAATAAAAATAGCAAATATTGCAAAATAAAATCTCGACAAAATCAGACTGGATGCTTGTAAAGAGGTCTCTCAGCTTTTGACATTTCTTTCTACTACGGAGCCCATGGCTCTGATTTGGAAAATTCTCTTTCGGAGGAGCGTTTTGCAGTGATGCTACAGGGTAAATGGGAAGAATAACCTGAGAAACAGCCAATAATCAAGTTGATTGGTTTAGAAGATAGAAATTTAAAACCTACCTGAAGACTGCCATTCTCTTTCACTAGTCTTTTGTGACAGCACAATTCAAAGTTATTGAGTTTGTTTCTGTTACTGGAAGATCATTCTTTGGTATTTTTCATTTTTTCTCTTGAAAAGTAGAGTATCTTTAATTTTAGATGCATCAAATACCATAGTTGTAAGAATATTGTATGTATCTTAAGAGATTAGATGGGGACAGGATTTTTTTAATCTGTTAGCACAGACTTGTTATGTAAATAGAAAGCTCACAAAGCAAAGGAGACAGCACACGCACTGGGAAAACAGATGTCTCTTCCCCGAAATACGGTCACCATTACATTCCTGCAACCTGGTGAGAACTCATTGGGAAGCTTATTGTTACAGATATGTATGCAATCGAAAAATAAACATATTGTGGTCACTGTGTAAGTCCTGTACTTATCTCTGAATGGTAGAAACTGGTCTTTTCGTGCATGGTGCAGTGCTATTTAATAACAGCCGGGACAGCCTGTGACAGTCACTTTCTTATATGAAATACCAGACTTCTGAAGTATAAGTGCTTTTTTTCAATGTCAAGTGTCCATTTTTTTAATTGAAAAAAAATATATCCTTTGTATATTTTTTTTTTTAAAAAAAAACGCTTATTTTTAATTCTTTATGATAAAACCTGGTAGTTCCTAATAGGCAAAGAAAGCGAGGGAGGCTGGGTAAAAGGAGAATGAGCACAAGACTTTCAGGAGGGGAAAAGGTCCCTTCCAACCTCAACAATTCTATGATTCTGTGATTCTATAAAAGCAACGCGGAGCCTATTGAATTGGCCACAAAAATTCTCCTGGCTCGCCATATAGGAGCCTTTTGAGGATCACCAGTAGTCTCAGCTTCCGTTTTTATAAAACTGTACTCTGTAGCTGGTCATCTGTGTCTATGGTGCTAGTATTCTGATGCTAGTAAATTTGTAAACGGCAAATGCATAATTAAGGTAATGTCTATTTTTTTTCAGTGGGAACTTTAATTACATCTTTGCTTACGCGTTTCCATTTGCGTATGCTCAGTATGGACAATTTTGATCATTAAGTTATTGCTACTATTTTAGACGTTATAAGTTAAAAATCAGGTTATTTATTTGAATTCATGTTAATAACGCTTTTCTGTTGATTTCTTGAGGCCTTTATTAGAAGCTTCTTTCATTGATGCCACCTCAACGCTTCGCACCCTCCACGTGACCCGGTTATTTTAAGCCCTAGTATGACTTAGCTTTCATTCTTGGGCTATTTCATCCATCTATTGAAATTGTTTCCAGTAAATTAGTTTTACAGTGTTTGCTGTGATTAGCATTATATGCTCAAGGGAAGTTCTACATAAAAATGTCTCTTATCAATACCTTTCAGCGTGTTTAAACATTAATAAATAATTTTATCTGAAGAATGTAATACCCATAGTGAAATTACGATCTAAAATATATTTGTATGCAAATTCTTTAATGGTAGGTTATACCACCTTTCTATTTGTTATGTTACTGTAAAGATAAGCTATGTTATGAAGCCATGGATCCTTATTTATCTGTAGTTTTATGAATAACCTACATAAAAATGTTCATTCTTTGAAATATTTCATGCAGCTTATATACAACGGAAACAAGTTAAAAATTTCGGTCATTTCTACAGTTGAGGAAGAAATTATGTTTCAATTATGCCATTTATAGGTTAGATTTTAAGATTTGGAATTTCTGGAGTAATTTAGAAAACGTTGGCATTTGGTTTCTTGCTCAGCTGAAGGGAGTAGCTGAGGCCCGTTGGTAAGAGCCCAACCTTGTGAGTCCCGTGGATGCTTCAGCCTGTCTCCAGCTCCATGAGACGGGAATCGTTCTCCTCTCACAGTATGTCCGATTCTGTTGGGAGTAACCTTTCCTGCAGCTCTCTGCGTTGAATACCCCAATTCTTTAGCTGCTAAAATGCAGTATATTTTTTCAGTCATATTTATTCAGTGTTTAGACCCGTAGGGCTCCTTGCATTTATAAACTCACAGTGTTCAGGTTGGTTTGTTCAGCAAAGTTGTTTAACCCTTTCAACTAAGGGGAAGAAGCTTTTTTTTTTTTACTAATAGCAATATTAATTTTGTCATTATGTATGTTTTATTATTTATCTTTTAATTTTCATTATTTTAATAATATCTGTGGACTGGATATACCTTGTTAGCGTTCTAGATACATTAAAAAATTCAGTATTAAGAACAGGTAAGCCCGGTAATGTTGAGAAGCATTACATATATAGTGTTTAAACATGGAAGCTGTCTAGTGCCCCAAACCTTAAGAAAATCTAGACATGTGTTTTATAGGGGCGTAGTTTTCAAGGCGATGCTGGTTGGGGAAGAACTTTAGTGAGTTGCTCATTTTTCTTCTATGAAAAAACTGTTTGCTGAAATGCAGTCTGGAACAAGCAAGACTCTTTGGAACCTATTTTCACAAAACTCTGCGCCTCAATTTTGCCCTTAAATTGGGAAGGTGCAGATCAACTGGTAACTCAGTTAAATTAGTGGTACTAATAAAGTCAATGGAAGCCAAACACCAGGTCATCACCAAGAAAGCAAAAAGGTTTTGCTTATAAACTTAACTGAGATATTTTAATAATCATAGTAAATACTGTATTTAGTATTTGCAGCCAAGGTACTTTATGTGACTTACATGCTTATGTCCTGTTTGTTTGGCTTACCTGAAATTTTTCGTTCACATTTTGTATTAACAGGTTCTCTTTTAAGGGAGAAGGTTTTCACAAGAACCAAGACCTTTACTATGATGACAAATGGCTTTAAAAGAGATTGCAAATATGTGATCTGTAAATCAGAGCAAATTCGTTAGGCTTTATGCAGGATTCAAAAAGCGTTAACTGGCTATGTTGCGTCTGTTTTCATCGAAGATTTGTTTTTTAAAAAAAAAAAGTAAAATCCCCAATAATTCTGAATTTGTTAAATGTGTATTTCTAATCCCTAACTGTGCCCTTACTGAGTCCTCAGGCCTTCCGGTGTAAAGCTTTAACGGCCTACATTAGCTCTTTTGGATATGCCTCTAACCTAACGAGCTCCAATCCATTCCACCTCTAAAAGAAGTAATTAATTGACTTAGAGTCCTGCAAAGACTGTTAACTGCTTTCAGTGTCAGAGAACATGCAACTGGCACCATCGACGCCTCACTGAGTCTGGGCGAGTGGAGGACGACAGGTACATTTTGGTGGCGATTCTGAAGGAAACGGCTCAACAACAGGCAGATGTTACGGAATGCCCCAGGCTGGGTTTCAGCTGGGGGTTCACCAGTATGTGTGTACCTGTGCAAAGACTAATTAAATAGCTCATCAGCAATACTGGTGGAACTTTTTGCATAACCAAGGCCATTTACAGTATTGTAGGTCTTTACAGCCTAGACTTTGTAGCTGAGGGTTTTTAGCATGCATCGGTCCAACTCCAGTTGTCTGAAGATGTGACCTTTTTTTTATGCATATTAGTTCCATCATAAAAATCCATATACTCATTTTTATCGAAAACTGCTCATTCTTCTGGACAGTGAGCCACCGTAATGTAGTAAAAGGTATCTTTTTTTATCAGTTCCAATCAGAACCATCCTACCCTTCTTTAAAAGCAAATATTATTACAGTTTATACTGCAAAGTAATTGGATAAGGGCTTAGAAAGCAATCAAGAAAAGTGAAATAAAACCATTTGGCTCATTCTTTAATTTAAATAATGCAACTGTCTCACCAGATGTAACGTGGGGTGCAAGAGTTCCTCAGATGAGGGGTGTAGTAAGACAAGGAGCCAGCCTTGATGGACATAGCCCATTATCGAGATCTACACAGGAGACTGTCTAAAGCAAAGCTGAAAGTGCATCAAGAATTTTAAGAAGCCTAAAGATCCCCAAGGTAACTAGAAGGAAGACCATGAGGAGTAATGTAGGTAAGTATTCAAAAGTAAATCGATGCATTCCTTCAGCTGAGAAACTTTGGATTCTATTTTGATAGTTTTATGCTGTGGTAGTAAAGACGGTTACAGAATGTATTTCAAGTAGTATAATACAGAAGACTTGAGCCAGTGTTCAAAATCCTAATCAGAAGAACAGCAGACGTCTTCGACATTTAATGGTGCTGAAGTAGAAGAGTAAACAATTTAGCAATTCATATCTGTGTACGAGGTAGACAGTGCATCCATACGTGGACCTTTTTGATAACAGAACAAAGAAGAAAAAAGCATTCTTGACCTAGATTTAACAGATTGTTTTGAAACAGCATACGAAGCACAGTATTTTAATGGTAATAAAATTACCATTTTGTGACAGTGTAGTTCATATGGAGTATTAGTCATAATTGGTAGTAATATATTTTGACATAATTAAACAATAAAACTCCGGTTATCTCTATCAGAAAATATTCAGCACCATTCTTGACCTACATTATATTGTAGTAGCAAAGCCTGGCCCTGAGATGAAGCCACAACTTTACAGTAAAATGTAAAATGAAATGCTCTTATACATTTTCATAATCAAAATATAAAGTTATACCATGTCAACAACCAGCAGATGGAGAAAAAGAACGTCCTAGGAAGCTCAAAGAACACACTAGGAAACTGAGCTATAAATACCAGGCTAATTCCATAGCTTTAAGATTTCTCCAAAGCTTTTTTAAATCCCTCCAGAAAAGACTGAAGAGATCCCTAATCTGAAGTGCCCCAGTTGAAGAAATGTTTACGTTTTTATTTTTAAATAAAATTATTTTAGTCTACAATAGACTCTTTGGCATCTTAATGAGTCAATATAATATCTGTACTATATTCGTTTTTTCAAAATAAGGTTTTTAAACACATTGGTATTTTTTCATTCTTATCAGTACTTTTCTCAGAGAAAATACAGCGTTCTGTGTGATCACCTCTGAACTGATATGTACAGTATTCGCACAGAATACTTGACATTCACAACTCATTTTGATTCTCTGTTTTTTAGAGCTGTCCCTTTCAGTAGAGAGAGCTAACGGAATAGCAGACTTCTTTGATGGGGTTTTCTGAAAATTTGGAAAATGTTCTGATATTTTTTTTCCTTTGCGTTTGTAAATTGGACCTATGGAACCCACCATTGTGGCTATATTTAGAAATATTTCTCTGGCTTCCATACTTTATATTCTAAATTCTTGAAAGCAGGCTTTCAGGTTCCATGGCATTCTAGGGAGGATGATGTTCTCATGTTGTAATTGAATTTGGTGAATCTGCGATGTGAACAGGTTCTAAGGCGGATGTCTCTGAGAAAACCTGGATTGTGAGATAAGCAAGTTGTTGAGTGTATACGTGAAGGGATCCTTTTCTCCATAACGTTGGTTGAAAAGATGTACACACTTGTATTACTGAAGCACTGTGTCATGTTTCCTGTTGAAGTTAGCAAAGCCAGTAGTTTGGGATGTCATGAGCCAGAATTATCATGTAACTATAGCGTGATACTGGTTTGAAGGGATATCTGGAGGTCACACAGACTGGCTGAGGTTGGAAGGGGCCTCTGGAGGTCATCTTGTCCAACCCCTCTGGTCAAGGAGAGTCACCTAGAGCAGGTTGCCCAGGATCATGTCCAGATAGTTTTCTAATACCTCCATGGATGGAGATGCCACCACCTCTCTGGGCAACCTGTGCTAATGCTCCATCACCCTCACAGTAAAAAAAAGTGTTCCCTGGTGTCCAGACAGAGCCTCCTGTGTTGCCGTCTGTGTCCGTTACCAGTGTCTTACCACTGGACACCACTGAAAAGAGCCTGGCCCCATATTCTTTCATATGCTTTGGGAAGATTCCCCCAGAGCTTCTATTTTCCTAATATTTATTCAAAACTTTCCATGTTGCACATGGGTCTGCTGTTTATCCTTTAACTTGGACATCAGAGGAGATTCTGGCTCCATCTTCTCCTTAACCACATGTCAGCTAGTTGGACAGAGCAAGATCTCCCTAAACCTTCTCTTCCTGAACTTCTCCTTCCATGAGAATCTCTTCACTTCTTAAAAATGCCTCTTACTTTCTGCACTCATGTTTTTCTTGAGAAAATGCATTAAAAATAATACCTTTTCCAGAAACTTCTGAGTTTTCTTGCACGTTGCCTCTATAAGAGGAAGACAATTGGAGAGCTTGGGGGAAAAAAATCTCAAATCCTTCATTCCTAGAGCGCTGGGAATTTTTACAGTGTGTAGTGCCAGTATCAGACACAAGCTTCGGTATGTGTTCACTGTCCGGGAGACCTCAGGCAGGATTATTTTGCAGAACTGGGCACTTTAAAGACAATTTGTATTAGCCAGAAGAAAGCAAAGGAGAGCAACAAGCTCTTGACAGATTTCGAAAGCAGGACTGTTGAAGCAACAGCGGAAAGGATTGGGTTGGTTTGTTCTAGGAAAAAAGAGAACGCTGTAAAATGGGCATAAGGCTTTAAAAAGATAAGAGGTTTTTTATAAAAGCAATGGCGGCAGTTGCTCCATAGATTTAAAAAAAAAAAAAAAATCTAATTTGCACAAAGGATAATTTAGGATAGATGTAAAGAGAAAACAGTGTCAACTTTTTTTGGTTTACCTCGTCTGACTGCAAATATGGATGAAAAACTGGGATATTTTCCCTCTAACTGTCATATAGTCTATGATAGGAAACTTTTAAAAATGCATAAAGACACAGCTTTCGGAGACGATCTTGGTGATTGTGACCTTCCTCCACTGGCAGTGGGCTGAGCAGATTGCTCTCCCGAGATCCCTCTTCACATCCTCAGGTTCTCTAATTCTGTCAGCTTAATTGTGGGATTGGCTTTGTTTTATTTCCCTGCAAACTTTTTCTGTTACTGATAATGTACTTCAGTTTGAGGTATATGGTGTTTTAAAGTCTTTACTTATGGCAGTTTTCATGACAACAAAATGAACGAAAGGACCTTTTTTCTTAAATAAAATGCTTTGAAAGGCTTTGAAAAGCTCTTTAAAATGGAGTGAAGTTCAGGTTCAGCAGCCTTTGGGAGTTTGCCACTGATTTCCTTGAATTTAGATTTCCATTGAGATGGTAGGCTGAAATGTAACATAGGAAATAAATACATGCAAAACAAATGTGGGAAGCTCTCGTACCTCTCTGTAGCTTGAATTCCTATTTTTTAGATTTTCCTGCCAAGAGTTTATGGCATTTCTTCAGGACACAAATGGCTTTATTTATGTAGGGGGTTTTGTGACAGAATATATTTGTGTTACTAAATGAATTTCTTTTGATCAAGTTTTAAATATGTTGTGATGAGGAGCTCACTAAGTGGTTCTTTGCCCACCTTTTTTCCAATAGCTCACTTTTTGGAGCATGGGGCCAGAACATGCGAAATATCTGTCTTACGCACCTACTGTCTGCGTTCCCAGAGGCATTTTTCAAGCCTATTCAGAGAATAAAGGACTGTTTGAGTTTTAACTTAGTCTCTGACACAACGCATTGTCCTTCGATTGGGATGAAGTAGTGTGTTTTCATCTTTTTTGGAGCTTTGTTCTTAAAACTCTCGGATGTGCAGCATCCTTCAAGGGACACATGGGTTTAATTTCTGGGTGCCTGTGGTCCTTAACTGTCATATTTCTTTTCTCTGCCTTGACGAGCTGGTGCAATTCTCTTGTACTTGACAAGCTTGAATGTGATTCACCCTTTTGTTTAGTTCCTTCTGAAGAGAATCAAACCCTTTTTGTCTAGCTTAGCGTATGTGCAGTCTCTTGCACATGCGGGAAAATCCGGTTTTATAGTGTATGAAGCGAGCAAAGCCGTGGATGGCTGGCTTGGCAGGACAGAGTCGAGCATCGTTACCAGGTACCATCTTGCTCTACGTTAAACCTAACAATATCATGTTTGGATGGCAAAACACTTCCAAGGAGAGTTTCACAGCCCCTGTACTGAAACAGAGAATAGAATGCTTTTTATTATCATAAAAACAAACGTTTCATCTTCTAGGAGCCAGACTGCAGTCTTCACGGTTTTATTAGACAATGAAATTTGTCGTTATTAAGGTGTCAGTGTGAATACGGCTGATAATTGTCGTATCAAAATTCAACCCAAAAATACACAGACACTAACACTTAGGCGCTTTGCTCGTTTTAGTAGGTTAAAAATACCTTGGCTTTCTTAACAGTAAATCTCTGAGAGAGGGGAGTGGGACAGCCACGCGGGAAAAAGGGGTTTCACTCATGAAGCACAAAATCTTATTTGAAACCAGTGGCGGGCGTACAGTCGAGAACTTTATCGTCTTTGTTGCCGGAATACAGATTAAACTTCAGTAGAGTAGGTTTTTTAAAAAGAAGTTGTACATTAGCAATTTTCTTAAATATTAGCTATTTTATCTGTGCTCATGGTGTTTTATGGAAATGTGGTGTGTCCAAAATAAGTGGAAACAGGTATTTATTGCAGAGTTTCAAAAGAGAAATAACGTTCTGAGGAACCTCTCTGATTAAGTGTTTATAAATATGAAGAAATAACTCAGAATCATGCAGTATTGAAATCTTAACATCACACGTGGACTGTATTGCTTACTCTTGCTTATCTTTGGTTTCGACTGATCTCTTTGTTTTTCAGCTCGGACTGAACAAGATGAACGTACCCACCTTCAATCTAATGCTTAATGAGGAAAAAGGTCAGGCTGGCTTTTTTTTTTTTTTTTTTTTTTAAGTCCTGTGCCCTGCTGTTAATTAGTATATTAAAACATACTTTATATTTGCATTACTTATTTCACCTATCTTAAATAACAAACCAAACGTGAATTTTTAATAGGAGGGTGAGGAAGAGTATTTTTAAATGGAATGGTATATTCATAAAACGGCTGACTCAGACCAGGGGAAGCGGAAAAAGAAGCTATAGAAGGAAAGGTCATGTATACAAATCTTCATAAAGATTCATTTAAAAATTATTAAACTTAACAATTAATGGACCTCTTGTATATCAGGAAAGAAATATTTGTCATCATTTTCATGGAGTGAAAGCATTTAGAAGGATTAAAATTGCCCACTTTTTTTTTTTTTTTTTTTAAATATCCTTGAATTTCTGAGTCCTGTTTTAGAAAACAGAGAGAACTGTCTGTCTCTTAAATAAAACAGCAGGGCCAAATTCTCCAAATACGTCCACATTCGATTAGTATATCACTGGAAGACAGTAATAATCTACTAATGCTAGAGATTCATCTATCATCTTGTACAGGTTTGTAGCACACCAGACCTGAAGAGGCAGCCCAAGCTCTCAAGCGCTATTACGTTTATGCCAGATAAGGCTGTAGGGTTTGCATTAAGGTGTCTGAATAGCTGATTTTTATGTTATCATATTTTTTTAATAACGTAAGAGTATTTTCATGAGGGAAATTGCTGAGTAGAGATACATAATTCAGTAAACAATTTAAAAAAATGGCACTTGGAGAAAAAATTCCCCGTGTCTAAAAATGGTATAGTCACGTGACTCATTACTTTGGCACAAAAGCATAATTTACAGGTTTAATTTGCACTCCTACTATGTTTCTGACATTCTCTTGCGCAGAAACTGAATCGGAATTATTCAAATGATTTAAATATTGCTGTGTCCTGAACTTCAGGTGTCTAACACAAGGGAGGTTTGTAGAGTTTATTGAGGCCTCTGCATTTAAGATATGGGAGTATGATTTTCAATTTTACCATTTATTGCTTAATTTTTGATATTCTCCAGTGCACAGTTAATGGAGATCTGGGGGTAATGCGGTAATTGTTATGCCAGCAGCGCGGGGCCTTTCGCCATACTCCCAGCAACCTGATTTTTTCCTCTTTAACGACATATCTAAAATCTAATTTGAGTTTTCATGTTCAGGTTTTGAAATCGTTACATTTAAATACTCTTTTCTTTTCAAATTAACTTTTTTGTTTCCACAAATTACTATTTCCCTGGTAACCGGTAAGTCAATAACGTACAGCAAAGCTGTCAGCTAGAACTGAACACTTACAAATGGTTATTACCTATTTGTTTTCTGCATCTGTTTATTAGATACCTTAAGAACATTTTGTATCAGGTGTTCCTGAAATTCAAATAATCTTCATTATAAAATTGTTACAAAACTATATTTAACTATTTCAGAATTTCGGAAGCCTGAAACATGGGAATTGAAAGAAGAGTTTGTTATTTGTTTATTCATGTGCTTGGATCTTCTTTTCAAATAATTTTAACTTTGGTCTGAAACTTTAAAATATTTATAAATTTAATAATATTTATAAATTCTTTCTAAATGCTTGTAATATTTATTTCGCTAATTTTTAACTATGTCATTTCATAATAATGAGTGTGTTGCTCTTGGAGTTTTAAGTATATGTTAATTTTAACTTCCTTATCACTTTTTTGGACAAATGTGAATGTCTTCAGTGGTTGTTTTCTAATGATTACGTTAGCGAGAGTGATCTCGCTGTGACAAAGCAGGTTCTTCTCTATTCATATTCTTTTCGGTTGTGTCAGTTGGTCTTGGAAGGTCTGAATTCTCTCTCTTGCAGGCGCAGATGGCTTTTTTTTCTCCACATTTTGCAGTCATCTTTTTTCCTTGATGTGGAGTCCAGTAACTTTCCCTGATAGACTCTTCTAGAGCTTGATAGTTTCTTGTAGAATGAGAATTGGTGTAGAAAAGTTTCAGTGTTATAACCATGAAAGACACCTGAAGCCACAGAGAATTAAGATCTACTCATGCGTGTTCCAAAGTACTAAATTCTGGAAAGGCATTAGAATCACAGAATTGCCTAGGTTGGAAGGGACCTTTCAGATCATCTAGTCCAACCATCAACCCAACTCTGACAAAAAGCCAACAAAATCAAAATAGATCAACAAAATCAAAATACTTAAAGAATTATGGCTTCCTTATGGCAAGATAGGTTTTGGAGGAGACAGAAATTTCTATTCAAAGAAAGCCCCCAAAAAGTGTCCTTCCCAGTTGCAGAACTGATGATGTATCATCACTGCGTGATGAAGAAAGAATAAAAAGAACTCTAGAAAAGCTGTTCAGAAGAAAAGTTCAAGTATAAATTCTCTTTATATTGTAGAAAGCTTAGTACTTTAAAATGCTTGGCTAGGGAGATCACTGTGCAGCTCTTCTCTGCGATGTAGTACTTCACTTGCCATCTTATTTCAGAGAATATAAAAATAATCAGTTTGTATAGGATTGGTTTAGCTATGTATGAATGGCTTTTGGCCATTTAAAAAAAAAAAAAAAAAAAAATCCAAGTCCAGGTTTGCTCCTCCTAGATTTGTAGGTTGCTGAAGATGGACATTGTATATTATACAAGTTCCTCATTTCCTTATACGAGTTCTCCTAAAGTGCCAAAGTGGATGTAATAACATTTCTTCACTTCTTCTTAACGTATAGGTTAGTAATATTCTATTTCATTATATTCCCTAAGAAAGGTTTTGATAATGGTGACATGATTCTTGTCTTCAGAATAACTTGATTTAAACCGCATACCAATTATTTGTCTTTATTTTTAAAAAATCTGAATGCTTAGATTATTTTGACAGTAAGGTAGGGCTGTCTCACGCGCACGCAGTTTTGACCTATTTCCCTTGTAAAGATAAAAATTAATGTGGTGGAAGGCCTGAAAGAGCGTTATGTATTCTTCTGTGGACTCTATTGGGTGGCCGTTGTGTTTATTAAATTCTTCTTGAGTAGACAGAGCTGAGGTTTGAAAAGAAAAATCCTTTTTTCTCCTGACATTTTTTTGATTGTCGTGTAGCTCAGTTTTGCTTTTTGTCAAAACCCTTTCCGAGATGCTGTGTGTGTGCGCATACGTGCACGTGTGTGCACAAAGGGCGTACGTTCTCTGTTCTTTCATGTGGTTAGAGGCAGTCGTACTCTGAGAAATTTTCAGGTTTGTGTACTATACATACACTAAAGGATGCTAAAAGAATGATGCTCCTTCCCAGTTCAGCCATTGGACAACTATAATGGCACAGTTAAATCCGCTAAATTGAGGATATAATGCAGTTCAGTGGACTCTACTTTTTACCTGCTCTATGGGCATTAGTAGGAAGGGTATCGGGTGTAAGGTTACAACTTCTGACTAGGTAACAGCATGCAGGTCCAAAATGCTCCAAGGGAAGAGATTCGTATTGTGTGCTCTTAATGAGCAGCTAGAATCCACAAACATAAATTAGTCTTTCTCCATGAGAATCTTTTCTTTATTGTTTTATTAGTATAGATTACTAAAGAGTAGGTGTGAAGCGATTGCTTTATTCGTGACTGTGGTTGGACTAGATGATCTGAGAGGTCGCCTCCAACCCGGGCAAGTCTATGATTCTGTGTAGTCTGGCAGCATAGGAAACCAAATAACACAGGATTCTGTCCAAGCACATGCACGTAAGACATGGCCAGTGGGCTACTGGTAAAGATTGCCTGCTGGGCTTGTAGAGATAGGTACAGTGGCCAGGACTCTTGACACTTTTGCTATTTATGAGTGAATTAATCCAAATAACTATCATTTTAGCGAGTGGTTAGATTGGGATCTTCCAATTCTAAAAAGTTCTACAGCATCAAAAGTTGTATAAACCAGGAATGCAGAAGCCCTGTTATAGTACAAAATAAACTGCCCTTTCTACAGTGTAAAATAATTCAATACCAAAGGTACTTGGACTAGTATAAACTGATTCGACACTAGGGCAATTAAAAATGTATCATTTTAATTAAGTCATTCGGTGCAGATCAGTTTTCTCGTTGTTGCAATGTATCCTTCATACTCTGCATTTAGGAGTAAGATGAAGATGTCTCTCCCACCAAAGACCAGAGTATATCGTGTGTACAGCTGTATTGTGGTCCTGGATACCAATGCAATGAGATAAGATTGACAGAAGAAAGGTTTCCTTTATACTTCAGGCACGTTTGTTTGTTGAATCACTCCCTTAAAAATAGGGCTTCATAAAGTATTCGATACCAGTGTAATTAGTCAAGAGAACGCTTCTTTTCAAAATGGAAAAGCATTCCCAAAAAGTGGTGCAACATTTGTATCTAATTAGATGATACAGGAGAATCCTAGCTAATTGCTTTGATAGACTTAAATAGATTAATAATGTGCAAGTGATAACTAAATAAAAACTCATTTTAACTCATCGTGGTTTGAAAATAGTGCTTTTTAAGAAGCTAAAACTTCCTGTTAGTTCTCAAAGCCCAAGACGGTGATTTGAGGGCATTTCTCTTTCTGAATTTATTTTGTAGGTTTTCTTGGGATAGAATGGAAAGGCTGGGAAGTGAGACTGCAGTTTGTATCTCCAAGCAGTGTTTTGTGTACGTTCTGAGTGTTGCCGAAACTTTGTACCCAAAATCTGGTCATTCCATAAGTAAGCCCTGGGGTTTGTGCATCAGAGGCGGTCATTGATCTCCGAGCTCTGAGCAGCCTTTCTCTGTCATACCGGGAATTGTTGGGCACACTTTCAAGTTCGTGTAAGAAAAAGGTATTGGAGCATCTTTGCAATATTAGTCTGTCAAACTTTGCCTTAAGTGGCTCGATGTCCACTTATTAATAAAAGAAATGTTATATTGGTATTCCTATCGTATGTGATAGATCTGAATCCAGACTATTAGTATCTTATTTAAGTTTCTTTTCACTCTGTACCAAATTTTCAATTTCACCACTTGACTAAAAAATGGTTAAAATAAACATTTAACAGCTGAGTGTGCAAAGAGGCTTCCTAAAATGCAGCATTTCAAAAAGTGAGGTGGTTGCATTAAAAATTGAAAACATACTTTCAGCATATGAAAATTAAGGAGAAATTTTCCATGGGAGGAGGGGTTTGAAGGGGCTAAAGGGGGGAAACAAGTCAGTGTAACTTTGCATAGTTCTCCAATGAAATATTTTTAAGCGTATTGTAATGAAACTGGACTGCAAAACAAATCTATACAGCATGTCTTGGCGCACAGAAAAAAAAGAAGTAATTGATTTAGATGTGGAAAGTTGTGTTACTCGTGGTGAGATAACATGAGTTGTCTGGAGTTGTTATGAGATTACAGAGAAGAGGTATTTATTACATGGGTTGATGAAAATCAGGCCTTTGGATAGAATCCAGTGTCCAAAATACTTTGGATTTCGTCCAAAATCCAAATATTTTCTATCCCAATCCAAAGTACTTCAGATAGAATACTTGGATGGAGAAGGGGGAAATGGTACATCAAAAGAGACGGGATTTTTCTGCAATTGAGTTGGAGGATTCTGGGCTTTGAATAACCAAATGGATGCTCTCTGTGTCAGAGCATTCACGGTCAGCCTGGTCCCTATTGGGATCTAAATGTCTCCTTCAACCTCACAACAGTTTGCCAAATCTAATAGAGTGGTGCCACTGTCCCCTCCAGTTGCCCCTTAAACATGCAACTTCTGGTCTAGGCTGCCTTATCATATAAAATGTACTATAAAAGCTGCCTGTGCCAGCGGTAGGGTGAAAAAGAGCCAGACCCAGCCTAGTTTAAGTGACTCTTGTCGTCTTTTTCTCTGCTGTCTTCCTTAGCTCCATTTTCTTGGCTCAGTTGGGGCCTACTGGAGAGATGGGGAGGGACTCTGGATCAGGGAGGGGAGCCATGGGATGAGGGGGAAGGGTTTGAACTGAAAGAGGGTGATTTAGATGAGATGTGAGGCAGAAATTGTTTGCTGTGAGGGCGGTGAGCCCCTGGCCCAGGTTGCCCAGAGAAGCTGTGGCTGCCCCATCCCTGGAGGGGTTCAAGGCCAGGTTGGACGGGGCTTGGAGCAACCTGGGCTGGTGGGAGGTGTCCCTGCCCAGGGCAGGGGGTGGCACTGGGTGGTCTTCAAGGTCCCTTCCAGCCAGAACCTTTGCGTGACTCTTTGTTTGGCTGATAACCAGTTACTGGGAAAATGCAAAGGGTGTCTGTCCGTTGTTGAACCAGATTTGAGAGGTTTAACTCTTCTTGGAGAGACCTGTAGTACCCTTAACTTTTCTATGCTGTTATGGAGTTAGATAAAATAACACATATGAACTCTGCACATTAGTAAAGAATTTTTATACCAAAACATTGATGGCAACCTCTTACTTTTGCCATTCATGCCCAATAGAAATGTGCAATGGTTCCAGTATGTGCTGGGTATTTTATCGCCTGCGGTTTGTGGAAATTTGCACAAAAGTGTGCCGGGCTTCAGTGAAAAAAATCTCGCTTCCGTGAGCGTTTTTGCTATAAACACATAAAACATGGCTAGTTACGCGCTGATTAGCTGTGTCCTTCTACATGGCTAGTTACACACCGATTAGCCATGTGCTAAGAAGCTTCCAGGGAGCCTTCGCCCTCTTCTGTAATTCATGGCACGCACACACATCGGCGTGTCCTCACAGACCCCAACTGGCGTATGAGCGCAGTCAATTACAAGATAAAAGGTCAAATTTCGATGATGTGAATAGCATTGTTGCCTGTTTTCCGCTTAGAGCGAGTGTGGTGCTTGAAGTATTTTTGTACCTGGGGTGGAATGGAACATGGATCTTCATACCGGTGCTCTGATTCATTTTTATTTTTTACATCACTCAAACCCTCGTGTTCGTTTACAGTTCTAGTACTTCTCAAGAAAAAGTCATACAAATAATAAGCTTTGACTGAAGGTATATGATTGAAACAGCCGTTTTATTCCGTTTCACTGTACTGAGTAAAAATATTTAAATATTTTCCACAGAAGAAGCGGTTAAGTGAATTCTTTTGCCTCTTTTAGTACTATTTCAAGCTATGTGCAGTACCGAAAAATGGTTTATCTGATTAGATGATGATAAGTATTATGGTGGTGATGGAATGGGACGTTAGCTGAGGCAGGGCATTGCAGAACCAGGAGAAATATAAGGTTACTTCGAAGTGTCTCTTGCTGCTTGTGCAAAAAAGAAATTGATGGCTATTATTTTCTCGTAATGGATCCAGTGCAATTGCCCTAAATAGCAACATGAGCCACAGCAAGACTGGGCTAAGAGATGAGCAGCCTTCTCTAGGCTACGTGCTTCCAGTGTTTTAAATATATATTTTCTGATTCTGATTTTACTGTGTTACAGAAAGCTAATTCTCATTAAAAGCAACAGGGAAATTATTTACCTGTTTTAGCCTTACATGGGACTTGTAATAAAAATGCCTATGCAGCATTCAGCAATAACGCTGAAACTTGAAGGTAAATTCTGCCTCGGTTTTGATGAGACATCATCGGCTGCCGCCTTAATCGGGATAAAACCAATCACCCACCAAAACTTCTAAACTGAAAACCTGAGAGGACTCGAGAGTCCTGAACTGTTGCCAAGTGCTCTCCAAATCCTATTCCTACGTAGCAGATTTAGAGATTAAAGGATAGATTGTTGTCATATGAGAGACGGCAAGGTGTTTGGTGTGACATTCCCTCTCACCTTCGCTGGCTGGTACTGGGTCACCTCTCCGCTGGCAGTGACCAGGATCTCAGCATGGTCTCCTCATCCCTTTCCCGGTTTTGGCCAGCCAAGGATTACAAGCTACTGGAGTGCTCCAGAGGGTAGAAGAGTTATAGAGCTGTCTAGGTTGGAAGGAACCTTTAAGATCATGTAGTCCAACCATCAACCTAACACTGACAAAAACCATTAAACCATGTCCCTCAGCACCATGTCATAGAATCGTAGAATTGCTGAGGTTGGAAGGGACCTTTAAGATCATCGAGTCCAACCTTTAACCTACCCTGACAAAAGCGACTTCTAAACCATGTCCCTAAGTGCCCCATCTACCCTTTTCTTAAACACCTCCAGGGATGGTGAATCCACCACCTCCCTGGGCAGCCTATTCCAATGTTTAATAACCCTTTCAGTGAAAAAATGTTTCCTAATATCCAATCTAAACCTCCCCTGACGTAACTTGAACCCGTTTCCCCTCGTCCTATCACTTGTCACCAGGGAGAAGAGGTCAGCCCCCACCTCTCTACAACCTCCTTTCAGGTAGTTGTAGAGGGTGATAAGGTCTCCCCTCAGCCTCCTCTTCTCCAAGCTAAACAACCCCAGCTCCCTCAGTCGTTCTTCATAAGGTTTGTCCTCCAGACCCCACGTCCACGTCTTAGAAACGTATAAGACATCTACGTCTTATAAATACTTTCAGGGATGACGATTCCACCACCTCCCTGGGCAGCCCGTTCCAATGCTTCACAACCCTTGCGGTGTAAAAATTTTTCCCAATGTCAATCGTAAACCTCCCCTGGCGCAACTTGAGGCCATTTCTTCTTGTCCTAGTTGAAACAGATCCCTGCAAAACAGTGCCAGGCTGTTCTAGAAGCCTTTGTCCTGCAGAGGATCGCACTCTTTATTCTGAAAATCGCGCTCCGTATTCTTTTGATTTCAGCGCCTTAGTCAAGGGGGTAGGTCCGGCCGGCTCCTTTCTCATCCGCATCCTTCTTTTTAATACCATGGCTAGTTTTTTTTGCTTCATGTAGCATTTTGAACTTTACATTTATAAGTAGTACATCTGAAGACAACGTACAGCATAAGTGTACTTAAGGGAATATTTTTGAGGACTATTATTTATGCCTCTGTAGTCTTCCTTTAGTGGTCTTGAAGGAAGGAACTGTTGTTACTGTTAAATATAGATGTAACCTGGTGTTGCTACTCTTGTTGCAGAGATGTTGTAGGATCCTAAGACTTTATGTTCCTTTTCTATCTCAAAAAATACCTTTTCTTATCAAAATTAGTCAGGTCTATACTGACGTTTACTGTGTGTTAAAATATCAGCATAACATCAGCATTAGGAATAAGGCAGAAGTGACATGCAATTCCAAATGAAACCTGTTAGCACCGTTCCTGCCATAGTCATCAATGACGTCTTACATTTGAGTCCAAGGGTTGTTGGTTTTTTCTGACGCATTTACTATTTGGGTCACACATTCCATGTTTGTCTCCCCTTAATAAAAAGTCCAGTCGGAAGAGTTAAGTCTCAGCTGGTCAACTTGAAAACCCGTTTTGGGGGAATAACACTGTTTGCATCATTCTGAACTTCTGTCATGAAGATTTGCTCATACAGTATAATCATACAGGGGGAAATTATTACTTAGGATATTCAGATTTTTTCATAGGTATTCTGAGATCAGTGCATTGATGCTAGCTTCTCCCTTTTTATTATACAAATTTTTTGTAAGAAATTATTATTTTAATTTAGTCTGAATGCAGGGATTTTCCATTTTTATGGATATTATCAACCCTGGAAGCAGCTTCCTTCACATTAAATTCATTCAGTTTTATAAACAGTTTTTAAAGGACATTAATTGAGCTCGTCATCTGTTGATAATTCTGAATAGAAGCATATGTGAAACTATTCAGTTAAAAGATACATCCCTTAATTCCCCCAAACTGTACATTAACTATTTAATAACAGTTGTACTCTCTTAGCTTTTAACATGTAGCTCTGTTGCATTCACATATAAATAGAATATGCTAGCAGGTTTATATTTACCCTAAGCCTTATTTTCATGGTTTCATTGACATTTAAAATTTTGATTCTAAGCTCTTTAAATGGATGCAGCTGTATACATCTTCATGAGTTACTGAACTGGGCTGAAAGACTTCAGAAAATGGCTCATGTGTTTTCTATATCTGTATTTTTCAGGCTGTTTCATTGGAGCCAGGGAGTCATGAAAGAAACTCAAGAAGACAACTTGGATAATGAACGGAAGATAAAAAGAAAACAAAAAGAATGTGGCATATAAAGGGTATAATACCTGGAGGTATTAGATCTGACTCATATTTATAAAAATGAGACGAGCTTTCACAAAATACAAGTTATCTTAGACAGTCATCAAGCTTGGAGCCATGCTGTTGAACTAGAAATTCTCCTTTTCCCCATTCTCCTTTCTGACAGGTAACAAAGGATTGGTGAATTATGATTTTCCCAAGTTGGAAGCACTAATTTTTATCTATATAGTTCATCCTTATGAATATATAAGGAGTTAAACATTGCATATTTAATGTGGATTATAATGGGAAAGTGACTCATTAACAAAAATGGCCACTTTTAAGGACTTGGTTTCAAACTGAGCTGGAGCCTCCCAATGCACTTTGTACAGTTTGGGGAAAGGTGTGCTGAACGGCCTTCTTTGGGAGGCCATGATGACATGTAGTAAAAGGATATCATCTTACTGTTGATATCTTTGAAGACTCATAAACAGAAACAGAAAAATGAATGGTGGAAAGGAGTGTGACGGAGGGGACACGGATGGAGGGCCACCAGCAGTGCAAGTTCCCGTTGGTTGGCAGCGGCGGGTGGACCAAAGTGGAGTGCTCTATATCAGGTAAGGTTATCCCAGGTGGTTGCTCTTTTGTTTTCCTTGTAGTTCTGCCAGGACGTGTGGTAAAGTCGTGACTCGGCTGATCCTTGGTACTCAAAAACTTCAAGGGCTTGTTCTTTTGGACGCGCGAGATCCTTTTTTCTGCTATTAGTGGAGTCCACTTATGTCAGTTGTGCCGTTTGCATGCCCTTAGTGTACTCTCAAATCTAATATTGCTTGGTCTTGAAAATTTGATAATCCTTACTATACATTTTGCTTTAGGCATGAATAGTTCTTTATTACTTATTATTGTCATGCGGATTTGAAAGCTGAGCAGTAGCAGATTTAACCTTACTTAATATCTTCATTATTCAAACCTTTTACAATGAGACGAACCAGAGGTTTAGTTACACGCCACACCTGAGATGGTGAGAAATCTCTGCTGTCTTTTGCCTACTCCCAGATGCATAGGCATCGCCTTTTCCTTGCACCACCACGGGCTTTTGATAAGAGCCTTTGTTGGGGGAGTTGAAAGCAGTGATCTGGCTTGCAGACAGCTCATGGCAGGTAAGGTACAGTGGGACTTGCTGCTGCTGTCAGCAACACAACTGTTGTGTTTTATTTAACTCTCTTTTGAAAGGAAATTTAATTGGTGTACTTAGCTGCAGAAAATAGCAGGTTTTATGTGCCCTGTGAATGTTCCGTGTTCGCTACCACTGACGGTCTCCAGCAAGATTTACTTCTGTGGATTCCCCACATTCCTCATGTAGAAAAAACAGGAACACACGCCTAAATCCAAAGTTTTAGGTAGTTTATTTGTTTATTTTGTTAGCTTATTGGATTTTTTTGCATCACCCTGGAACAGTCACAAAAGAAATGCATTGAAATTACTGTTAAATGAATGTGTTCAGACGAACAGGCTACGAATTAAATGTTATTGGAAAAAAGATCAAAGTTAGCTTTAACAAAATATGGGTTCATCAGGTTTACATCACAGAAGTCTAAATGATTACCAGTCTGTTATTTGCTTAATCTTATTCCACAATTCTGTGATTAAAATAACCACTTCTTCCCCACATTTTATGTATTACCAACACAAAATTCTTTAACAAGTCAGAGCATACCCCAATTTTACACTAAACTGCCATAAAAGATCAAATGCATTCCGGGATTTCTTGTTTATATTCTCAATTAGCAGAATCACACAAAATCCATGTCAGTGATACGCATGTCAAAGATAAATCGCCTTCCCCTTATATTTCTCATTACAGCTATAATTTACTGGGCCTTTGCCTTAGTTAAAAATCAATGAGAAAGAAAAAGTTGTGGGTTGGGGTTTTTTTTCCTATCATCCCTGTATCCAGGCGTCAGGACATACAATGCTTTGGTATTTTTATATATCTGACGATCCTACCTGCTTTTGAACTTCCATTTTCTATAGCTGTAAGAAGCAGGCCACAAAGCTTGTGCTGCTTCTTCAGGCGTATGTCTTACATGTTCATAAACTAGTAAAAGGTGGTATAATTCTGCCAGTTATTTGCTTTTCTACCTTCTTATTATATGTAGTTGTTCAGGGCAACTTTCTTAATATTTCTGTTCTGAATTGCCTTACGGAAAACACTGTTTTTATTCAGTTGGCCCGGCTAATCAAGTCGACCTGTTGCCTTTCTCAGCTTGGAGAGGGTTGTGGCATTTCTGCCCTCCTCCCGAGTTTTGCCCCTGTGTACGTTTTTTCCCTCTTTAATCCAATGGTTAATTTTCTGGTTGCCTTCTCTAAGCCGTTCCGATGAAAGGGAAGGCTCGACAACACACTTGGTGTGGTCCACGGCTCTTACATTCTTACTTGGTGAAAAGCCCAGGGTAGGACATGTTGGTTGGAGAGGATGGAAGTCAAATAGTCCAACCTCCTGCTTGACGTGGAGCGTCTGCAACACTCGGTCGGGTCAGCCTTTGGTTTCGCCAGCAGCATCTTCAAGGATTGTGTTTCCACAACCTCCCTGGGTCACCTGCGCTAGTGCTGCCCGGCTCTTCTGAAGGAGCAACCACCCTGAAAATACGCACAGCATTTATTGAGAGAATGAAAGGTCAAACAATATTGACTCAAAAAATATCCAAGGGAAAATTAGTGTATATATTAAGATCTGACATGATTTAACTAGAATAGATGATCCCAGCTGGATAAGGACTCATTCTAGTTGTGCTTCCTTATAAAGCGTGCACGCTCTTCTATCAGCTGTCAACAGTTGCTTTGGATTAAATCCATTAATTAACTCGGTTTATTACCTGGTAAAGGCACGGAGCTGAGTCTCAGTGCTTTTCTTAGTAAAACAATACCACAGCCTCTAAGTAGAACCTAGATCTCTTCTTCAGCTTAGAGTCAGCAGTGGAATAAACTGAGAAAAGCTCTTTAATAAGAGGAAAAGATTTCAGAACTGTCAGTAACAGATACTACTATATTTTATAATTTGCTCTTTTTTGTTTCTTTGGGCTCGGAAAACCTCTTGATGACCTCAGTGATGGAAAAAAAAAAAGCTGGTAGTTTCTTACAAAGGAAGCTGCTGATTATCCCTTGCGCTATAGAAGTGCGAGAAAATCTCTACATGCAAAAGATACTTTGCAATTACATAGGTCTGCCCGGGAACAAGGCAGAAACAGGAAAATGGGCCCTTTTTAGATTTTGGTGTTTCTTGTGGACAAGTAACCACGCATATATGTGCAGTAGGGATGCTGAATCCCATGTGCCACAGGTTGAGTGGACTGACCTGCGCGCTCCTGGCAAGCGCGAGTGTCCAGACCTTCCTTTACACCCACCACCGATCCTCGGTGCCGTATGAACGGGCCCTTCGGGTCTGTTGTTTCCAGGACACAGAATCTCCTTGTGCCTGAACTGGATATATGCGCCCAGGCAAACTGCACGCCAAGGAAGGTGATTTAAAATCCCTTTATTCTAGAAATAGGAAAAAAAAAAAAAGCTGTGGTGGTATAGCTTTATTCTCGCTGCTCAGTGGACGTTTTTTACCAATGCAAATAAAAAGGCATCCTGACTCCAGAGGATGGAATCATAGGATCATAGAATGGTTGAGGTTGGAAAGGACCTTAAAAATCATCTGGTTCCAACCCCCTGCCCTGGGCAGGGACACCTCCCACTAGACCAGGTTGCTCCAAGCCCCGTCCAGCCTGGACTTGGACACCTCCAGGGAATATTCCCAGGGATGCCTTTTAACGCAAATATTTAAGCATCACAGAAACGTAGATGGGATAACGTAGAGCAAATGCCAGTCTCAGTCTCCCCCCTGGGAAGAACATCTTCAAGCGTGGACCTTGCCTGGGTGAGCAGTCGCTCCTGCGTGCGTGGGCAGGACAGGCTGGGAAAGTCCAAAGCCATCGGCCAGTGCTGGAGATGCGGAGCCAAAGTAGAGACGAAGTGATGCCCACCGAGTTAAAATGTGATAATGGGAGCCTCGTGGTTTAACCAGTCTGTAGCTGAAATTAAAATAAATAAAAATAAAGAGTAATTTCCCCCTGTTCCCCAAGTATTTCAGTTTGAGACAGGGGAAGTTTGACCTTCTGACCTACCTACCACTGCATACCTCTCCCATTATTTTTAGATTGCTCTTTCATCTTGCTCTACCCTCAGAACTGTCACTATTGCACGTATTTGACCTGAGCGCTTTTCTCTAAAATAACTGTTTCAGGACAAGTCTGGCACATAAATTACTTACTGAATCTGTCAGCATAACTGAACGTCACTTGAAGGTGTTGCTTTGTAAGTGACTTAGCTCTTGTGCAGAATTAAGTGTTTATACGTTGGGTTTTAACTGCAAAAGTTTGTTGTAGTTTGGAATTTTGACTCTTGGCTGTTTTCATGATCCAAACTATGCCACCTAAGTTGTTTTTGTTAAAATAAGGGCTATTTACAGCTGCCACTGAGAACCAGCATTTTAGCCATTCCTCATAAATTATTGTATTCTCTCCCTGATAAACAGATTAGACAGCTAAGTAATAAAGAGCAATCTGGAACGCAGAGGCTTGTGACATGAGAACTTTTTTTATCTTATGAATTAGTGATTTTGCCGTAACAGGATTTCCAATATCCTATTTTTGGATATGGAGATAATGATTTTCTGGTGGGAGAAACCCGAGTGCGGTTTATCAGAAACTCACTGGACTGGCTTCTTGCTGTAACATTTCTCTACTTCCAGTGAGAGGGTTGAAATTTTGACTGAATGAAACCAAATTGTTTATGCAACCGAGAGACCCAGAGTTTTGTTACTGGGCCCCTTTTTCTCCTTCTTCTTGAAACACACTTTCGTGTGTGGTTTTTTTCTTCTTAAATTAGGTCCCGGTCCTAAAAAGTGCCGGTGACTGTCGTGCCTGCGTGGAACTGGGTGATGCGATGGAGGGGAGGAGGTTCGTGGGGGCTGCGCGCTGCCCGGGTGTTACGCTTTACAGGAGAGGGGAGGGAGACGAATTATCTTAGTGTTGTTAAGGCTTGCAAGCAGGATTGTAATGTGAATAGTAAATATCAATAATCTCACTTGCTTTCTTTTCTCCGCACTCGCTGTGTTTGTTTTTTCTATAATGAAAGCTTCCTTTTAAAAAAATTTTTTGGCTGTTTTTGAGAAGTATCATCTCAGTTTTTGACTAAAAGCAAGAAGTACTATGAAACAAAATACGAAATCTTAGTTGCGTTATTTCAAACCCTCTCTGTGTGAGCTGTTAGAATGGTGGATAGGAGTCGTGACCTATCAAATAGCTCGTATTCATCATTTCTGTTCCTTTACAGTCCCAGTGGGTCTTTATTATCCTGCTTGGAGCAGGTGAAGACTTACTTGCTGACTGATGGAACATGCAAGTGTGGCCTAGAATGTCCTCTTGTTCTTCCCAAGGTAAAAAAGCATCATTTTGGATCTCTGCTATAATCCTTATCAGTTATATCAGCTGATGTGCTCTGCCATGACTTAATCTCTGTTCAGATCGTATATATAAAGTCAGTGGTATACATCCAAAGATTTCCCAAAGTACAAAAGAAATCTTCCCTCTGCTTTCTCCCCGCATGGAAAAGATCTGACTCGTTTTTTACGGTGTTTTAACATTTTCCTGTTAAATTGGAAACCTACCATCAACAGCATCGTGCTAACGTGTGAGAATCAGAACCAGACACTGACTTCTGTTTCATCTCTTGAGCAGTGCAGGAGCAGTCAGATACCTCTGAGAAACAGAAGTAAATTTGATTTTATGTAAAATTTCTGTTTTAGTTGTATTTGGTGAGTTTGCTGCCTCTAATCATTATTTTAAACGTTGGAATTTTTACTCTCAGGTCTTTAATTTTGATCCTGGAGCTGCTGTAAAGCAGAGAACTGCTGAAGATGTTAAAGCGGACGAAGATGTCACCAAACTATGCATACACAAACGGAAAATTATTGCTGTGGCTACACTTCATAAAAGCATGGAAGCACCACATCCTTCACTAGTTCTGACTAGTCCTGGTGGTGGGACAAGTAAGTAAAATCATGCAGAATCATTTAACTATTTAATTTTAAATATATATAAATACAGAAACACTCCCAAGAAGTCTTAAATATCTATGAGTGCAATAGTAAACAGATTAAAGGAAAAAATAGAGGCAGTAGTTAGAGAGCTGTTGGTAGAGAGCACATGAGTCTAAAAAGCAGGTCATCCCAGACTAAGAGCATGATTTTCTTGGAAAAGATATCAGATTGTTCTAGACAAAGAAAATACATTAGCTCTCATCTTTTGGAACTGTAGTAATATGTCTGATATTCTGTCACATGGGAAATTAGAGAAGCAGAATAAAGTGATTATAAAGGGATTAGAATGTGGCTAAGGACTTGGCTAAATGGGAAATTGTATTGCGAGGCAGAATATAGAGCCAGAGAAGATCTCCACTGTAATTTCTCAAGGATTATTTTTGGGGACCAACCTGGATTAGCATTTTAATTATCCAAATCAACAAAAACTGAGGTGATTTGTTGATGGATGAAGCTGGCAGGTACTATCCAAACAAGAGAAGATCAAAACATGTTGAAAAACTGGGGGGATCGTTGTGACCTGGAGTGAAAGAAAAGGTATAGCAACAAATCCTGTTAATTGCAAGGTTGTTCACCTGGGGACTAGTGAAAAAAAGCTATGAGCTGTAAATTATTGAGAAAGAAGACCTAGAGAGAGTAGCTGATCAAAGATGCCCGTGAGCAGTACCAGATGGCAGTATGGTGCGGATCAGTGTGACTCTGGGAGACGCACAAATGCCATCGCACGCCGACTGCCGTCCTGCGCCGCTCTTTCACTGCCGGCACTCGCGCTGAAACAGAGCAGAAGCTTTTCTCATTGTGAACTGCAAAACACTTCTTATAAAAGTCATCTAAAAGTGTTTAGCTACCTGGCAAAATGGTGGCTGAAACAAGGTACGATTGCTGCCGATAGAGACAGCGTAAATAAAAGAGAATCGGCACCAGAAAACCAAGCTACTTAAGCTAAAGGACAGGGTTAGCACTGAAAGAAACAGCTACAAAAACAGAGTTGCACAGAAACTTGAACAGAAAATTAAATACTTTCTAAGGATTACAAGACAAGGTTCTGAAGTCTTACAAATCCAAATGGTGAGGACAAGAGAGTGAAATTACTTTTAAGACAGAGCTCAGTGCGTTTATGGTTATGTGCTGTGATGCATGTGGCTTCAGGGAAATGGCCCTTGATAATCTGAGGGATCTTTTGCACCCCTGTATTGCTGTAATAACAGCTGGCCAACTGCTAATCCCTCCGCAGCCTGACTTCAAAGTGGAAAATTTTAAGGCTATAAAAATAAATAATAAATCTCCGATAGATAGACAACGCTAAGATGACTGCTGTGCTCTGGCATGTTCAAATTGCTATGTATCATTTTAAAGCTTTGTTTAAATTGTTTTTTGCAATGTAATTTATGTTTTTAGAACAAACAGTGCAACTTCCCAATTACTGTGCTTTTTCCTTATTAATTATTTTTATTCTTTATGAGTAGAATCGAAATTACATTTCTGTTTTCAAAAAATTGGCAAAACGAAGGAGGTAAAACCAGCTAAATATTGAAGACACAAGTCACATTTATGTGGTCTTACCTTCTCCGTTGATCAGAATTTTATGCGCTAAGCAAAAAAGAATATTTCCCAATAAATTGCCTTTGTAAAGGAAATGCCTTTTCATTTATGCACACTTACATTTGACCATCTGCTTAGGTCCAGCATTCAAGGTGAGGGTTCTCCTACGTATTTTGTTTTGCAGTTCAGTCTTGAGATTTGTCCCCTAAATGAGACTTTGGTTGTATTTTGGGAGAGGTAATATGTTTGTTTCTGTCATGCTGTAGCTGGTTGGGCAAATAGGATGAAGGCAGGATTGTCAGTGCCATCTGTCTCCTATGGCCGGGCTGAAGGAAAGAAGGGAATTGGGTTCTTGTGAGTAGAGGAATTTAAAGGCACCACTGAATTCACTTGAACATGAAATCTTTAGCTCATGACTCAAGTTATAGTTTGCATATCCAGAGGCTGCATGCCAGGCGCTCCAAGCTCAATTACAAATTCCCAGAGCAGCAAAACTGGCAGAAATTCCGCCAGACTTGGAGCTGCTTGTGATGGTATTCTTAAAGTAAAACATTGGGGGGAAAAAAAAAATCTTTTTAAATAAAACTGACATTAGTGGGCAGAAAAAGAAAACGGTCTCGTGCTTGTAGGAAAGTCTAGTCTCAAAACTGGGATTTCCAGGAATTTTTTCCATTGTAGAGGGATT
Organism: Larus michahellis; assembly: GCF_964199755.1. Taxonomy (NCBI): domain Eukaryota; kingdom Metazoa; phylum Chordata; class Aves; order Charadriiformes; family Laridae; genus Larus; species Larus michahellis. Next base: position 57,929,755 of record NC_133902.1, read on the forward strand.
CACATGTATGCGTGTGCAAATATCCCCAGGGCCTTTATCCTGAAACCAACGTACAAGGTTGAGCCCCTTAAAGTTAGCGTCTTCACCCCAAGCAAAGCTAGTTGCAGAAGCTGCAGGTGAAGCCTTAATTTAGTAAAGTAATACAGGACGCTTCCGAGGAACTGATTAACTCAGAGGACTGGAACTCGGTGCCCGTGGTGCCAGCGAGTGATGCGGAGCAGCCGGAGAAGCTGCATCCTGCCTTGCACAGCCATGCTGTCCTAGGTCTCAGCGATTAAGTGCTTGGCTGAAAAGAAATCTGGGCCAGAGTCGCATGGCACAGCTCTCCATTCATCCTCATCAGGGACGGCATTTGGGGCAGGACGCTTTTCTCTGTAGGGCGTGGAGAAATTAGTCTAAACCTTTGCTGGGCTTTGTTCCTCCTGTACTCAATAGGTGGTGCCAGAGGCTCCTTTTCCCTGCCACAGCGATCGCCTGCTCCTCCTGCCAGCCCTTCTGGCTGTAGCCAAAGTGGTGATGCCGGAGATTCAGGAGTAGGACACTGGAGATGATGGTTTAGAGGGAAAAGACAAAAGGGAGAGGAAAGAAAAAACTTTCAGGAACCGATGTTTCAGAAGGACCATGCTAAAAGAAATTCATGTAGGGAGCAAGTATGCTTGAAACTTCAGAAACACAAGATTTAATTTTTGTCAATATTTATGTAGTCTTTATATGGGATCTGGAGTCAAGGTCTATACAACTGCACTATGTCGTAGGGTAGCATGCACCATTCCTGCAACTACTTGGTGATGTAGGTATTATTTCTGTTTAGACAAAAGTTTAGCCAAAAGGTGTTCTAGCTGTTGTGAGTATTTTCACACACAGTAGATTTGCACTGAAATGTGTGATATTGGATTTCAAAACAGTAACTGTTGTGTTTTTAATATCAGGTGCAACTCCAGTAGTTCCTACTCGAGCAGCAACTCCAAGATCAGTGAGGAATAAATCGCATGAAGGAATTACAAATTCTGTGATGCCAGAATGTAAGACTCCTTTCAAGTTGATGATAGGGGCATCTAATGCCATGGGTAGGCTTTACGTGCAAGAAATGGCTGGAAGCCAGCAACAAGAACTTCATTCTGTCTATCCTAGGCAGAGATTGGGTAGTAATGAACTTGGACAGAAGTCTCCGTATCGTGGCAGTCATGGTGGGATGCCCAGTCCAGCTTCATCAGGATCACAGATATACGGAGATGGCTCAATCTCTCCTAGGACTGACCCACTTGGAAGCCCTGATGTTTTCACAAGGAACAATCCCAATTTTCATGGAGCACCCAACTCTAGTCCTATTCACATGAACAGGACACCTCTGTCTCCACCATCAGTAATGCTACATGGTTCTCCCATACAGTCATCCTGTGCAATGGCTGGAAGGACTAATATACCTCTTTCCCCAACCTTGACCACAAAAAGCCCAGTAATGAAAAAACCGATGTGTAACTTTTCATCTGGTATGGAAATACCACGAGCAATGTTTCACCATAAACCACCCCAAGGTCCACCCCCGCCTCCTCCACCGCCTTCTTGTGCGCTTCAGAAAAAGCCATTAACATCAGAAAAGGATCCACTTGGCATACTTGACCCTATTCCTAGCAAACCAGTGAATCAGAATCCTGTTATCATTAACCCAACTACTTTCCATTCAAATGTCCACTCTCAGGTACCCGTGATGAATGTAAGCATGCCTCCTGCTGTCGTCCCTTTGCCAAGTAACCTTCCTTTGCCAACTGTAAAACCTGGTCACATGAACCATGGAAGTCATGTTCAAAGAGTTCAGCATTCTGCTTCAACTTCCCTCTCTCCTTCACCAGTGACGTCCCCAGTTCATATGATGGGATCCGGGATTGGAAGGATCGAGGCTTCTCCCCAAAGATCACGTTCTTCTTCCACGTCATCAGATCATGGAAATTTCCTGCTGCCTCCAGTAGGACCACAGTCATCCTGTAGTGGTATTAAAGTTCCTCCCAGGTCCCCAAGGTCAACAATAGGGTCACCGAGACCATCTATGCCATCTAGCCCTTCCACCAAGCATGATGGACTTAATCAATACAAGGACATCCCTAACCCATTAATTGCTGGAATGAGTAATGTATTAAATCCTCCAAACAATGCAGTTTTTTCTACTGCATCGGCTGGAAGCGGTTCCTTGAAGAGTCAGCCTGGTTTGCTGGGAATGCCTTTAAATCAGATCTTGAACCAGCACAACGCTGCCTCTTTTCCAGCAAGTAGTTTACTCTCAGCAGCAGCCAAAGCACAGCTAGCAAATCAAAATAAACTTGCTGGTAACAACAATAACAGCAGTAGCAATTCTGGACCTGTTGCCAGCGGTGGCAACAACGAAGGACATAGCACTTTAAATACCATGTTCCCTCCTGCTGCCAATGTGCTTCTACCGACGACTGAAGGGCAAAGTGGCCGAGCAGCACTCAGAGATAAATTGATGTCTCAGCAAAAAGATCCTCTGAGAAAAAGAAAGCAGCCGACCACCACGGTGTTGAGTTTGCTGAGACAGTCTCAGTTGGACAGTTCTGGAGTTTCCAAAGCTGGATCTGATTTGATAAGAAAACAAAGTCAAAGCTCCTTTCCCATCAGTTCTATGTCCCAGCTGCTTCAGTCCATGAGTTGTCAGAGCTCTCACATGAGCAGCAATAGTACCACCAGTTGTGGGAGCTCAAATACTGCTTTACCTTGCTCTGGTAACCAGATGCATTTTGCAGACACCAGTATGAACTCTGGCAGTCTCCAGAACTCGCTGGCACAGAGTTTGCCCTTGCGAGGGGAAAGTGTGCACTGCCAGAACACAAACACTAACTTTGTCCACGGTACTAGCCCGGGCACAACCAACCATCTTGCAGGTTTAATAAATCAGATGCAGGCTAGCGGGAACTGTGGGATGCTCAGTCAGACAGGAATGGCTTTAGGAAATTCATTACATCCGAACCCACCTCAGTCGAGAATCCAGGCATCCTCCACTCCAGTGGTACCAAACAGCATTGTTAGCAGCTGTAATCAAACAAGTCCTGAAGCAGGTACGTTGCCTTCTAAAAGGATACCCCTATCTTTGACTGCTTGGAAATATATGGTGACTATTTTTAAATGGGTTCCTTTTACATATCTACCTTTGAAATTTGAGTTTACCAATATACCAATATGAAAAGTCTGCCTATTTCATGCTGATATCCAGAAATTCAAAAATAAAACAAATGAGGAAAAAACCCAGCGGTAGACTAAAATATATCTCCCTTTTCCTGAACAAAGTCATCTTGGCCTCCTTCCTGTGACAATTCTTGCTTTTATTAACTTCCACACACTCTACATAAATAAAATCCACGCACTTTTGTACAGACCCAGACCTCGGCTTTTCTCACTTGCCCAGATAACTTGGGGTGGGGTTTTTTTTGCTACTTCAACCCTAGAATGCAGTGGCTAAACCGGCAGTGCGTGTCCAGGCCATGTAGGTGTTCTCCTGCTTGCATTACAGAGTTGGTGTTATCAGAGATTGGAGCAGATACCAGCAGTACAAAAGTTTACAAACTAACCCTTTTCAGGGACAGCACAGGGGAGTGCCAAGGCTGTGTTTGCCTTTATCGTGATAATTTTACTAAGCTGGTAATTAAACGGTTGAATAAACTGTGTGTTCAGTTGGAAGAGTGTAGAGAGATTCCCTGGTTTATTCCTCAGCGAAGACTTGGAGAGGAAAGAGGTGTGCTGCTGTTACTGTCTCCGTGCTGTTTAAAGGTAAAAAGGAGACAGCTCAAAAATGTGTGTTTCATTTAACTACGACTGGTTGAACAAAGTACGCAGTTTTGAAAGATGGGACTGTGTTAATTTCTTAAGCAGAAAGAAAACCTTCCATTGGATATTGCAGTCTTTCGGCTTGGTTAACTTCCAAAGTGTGTGTTTGATACAATCCCAGCTAAACGACATCAGGTCCAGCGAAAGGGACTGTCAGTGTGCGAGGGGTCTCTCTCGTTAACCCGAGAACGAACCTGATACGTGTTCCTGAGCTTCCTCCAAGAGGGCTGTTTCTTCTTTAAAATACAGAATGGAATCCTATAAAAACTGAATTATGTAAAAATAATTTTCTAATATTATGCTGGTCACAGTTTCTGATAACTTTTAAGGGTTTCTCTCTGTTCCTGGGGAAAAATGGCAGTTTCTTTTTTTTTTTTTTTTTTTTAGCTCTATTAGTGGTTTGTGTTGCAAGCAAGCAGCTATTAATCCTTGCATGGCTGTTTTGCCTTGTCATGCTGACAGAGAGGAGTATTTCCTGATATAGTCCCTCTCTTCTGAGACTTTGCACTCTTCTGAACAGAACAAAGGTCTGGTTTTGCCTTAGGAGCTTGCTTCCCTGTCCCACTAAGCATACTACAAAATCCCTTTTGCAGGAAACCCTTTGGGTTTCCACCTCTGTTGAGTTCAGTGGGGACCAGTGGGATGTGTGGGTCCTTCTGAATTATCCCTGTCCACATGGCTGAAGAAAGCTGTGAAGTTATGGCAGCATTTGACTACGTTAACTTGCCCTCCAGGGAACAGAAAGACTGAATGTTATGTGAGATAAGAGCCAGCGGTTACCATCAAGAAGCTGAGCCGCAGTAATTCACCCCGTGTAGGATAAGGGCTGAAAAGGTCCAAGATTCCTGCACAAAATTCAGACTGGAACCAATTAACAGTTTTACGTGGCATAAAAATGATCAATAAAATGTTGCTTAGGGACTATTAAAGTGAACTTTTAAGAATGAGAATCCAAGTTCATCCCCATGCGGGATCTTCTTGTTCCTGCTCCGTCGCTTTGACCCAGCCATGCTTTGGTGTGGTGGCACCTGGGACCACTCGAGAAGGTGGCCTTCGGGTGGATGGCACGGCTTGTCCTCGTTCCTATGTTAGCTGATCAGAGCCTTCCCTTGTGTCGCCGGTCCATGTCTTCAGGCAAGCTGAGTTTCTTCCCGAGAAGACAAATGTGACAGAACAGATCTGTGCATGTGTCAAAACCCCATGAAGAAAGGTCTCACCAGAAACAGCCAATTCAGTTCTCATCAATATAGGAGCAGAAATATGTGCATAACCCGCCTGGGAACTTCTGTTCTGCTGTGGAATTTCCACAGAATGGTATTTCTAATACTCTGGAGATAACAGATAGAATTATAGCGATATAATTATAGGGCCTTAAAGCGGCACTTTTTTTCTTATCTAAAAGATAAATGGTAGTTCTGTGTAGGCAAAGACTAGAAAGATTGGAATGTGTTCTGTTCCTCACTGCTGAAGGGGTTTGTTTTCTTAGTTTTGATGCATGCAAAAATACACACAGCCTGCATTTAATTATTTTATGAAATAATTAAATGTTATTAACCAGCCTAGAGAGCTGTTTTCTTCTTTAAGATGAACTTTCAGATTCTGTTATCTTTAGGGCAAGGCCCTAAAACAGTATATAGACCTTCATCCAGCCTCCTGCCTGCGTCATCACAGCAGCGTGGGGCTCAGGCATGAGATTTAAATCTAAAATTTAAATCTAAAATCTGGGAAAATCCAGATAGGGACACTTTCTTGTATTTGCAAGAGAACAGGAGCAGTCTTTCCGTGCAACAAGTGTGAGATGTTGAGTATTTTGCATTACTAATAACCTTTAAAAATAATAGTTAGTTACCAGTCTGTGTTCAGTTATGTAGACAAAAAGAGATAAGAGATATATAGTGAATTATTCTGTATTATTATTCTGCATAGCAGGTCGATAGTTTTGGTGAGCAGTGTCCAAAACGCCGTGTGAACTCTGCTTTCAGGAGCAGTTCAGCTGAGTAAGATGTCTTCGGGAAACTCCTCTGTTCATATTTGAGTTTGTGGCTTTTTGCTTTTTTCTTTTTTTTTTTTTTTGCTTTGTTTTTAAGTATTTTAATTGCTAAATCTGTTTTCTGTTTCTGTGCCAGCATTCAGAATAGTTACTAATCAGAAAATAGTTCCTGAGAGGAAAAATACTGAGAATCGCCACAATTAGATAGCTGGTTATTTCCTAAGCTTTTAATTACATTTTAACCACGTGGACCAAGTTTTATTATTCTAGCTTTTGTTTTCTTCTTCCACAGATGATATCTTTGGTTTCCAGGTAATTTTCAGTATGAGTGTGATGGAATTGAAAATTAGTAAATACAAAAGTAAAAATTTCTGTTTTGTAGTTTTCCAAGTTTGAGCCCTTGAAAACCAGTTATGCTCAATTAATTTTTATTAACAACTTCAGTCTCTCGGTTCTATAGTATTTGGGCTGCGAACACTGTTTAATAAGGAGGAGGTAGCCGCAGGTCTGTATAGACTTTTTTAGGGCTATTCCTTTGAAAAGAGTCCATTTTCTGCCAGGAGACTGGGTTCTAGACTCCTTTTTTCTAATGAGTGGTGTTAATATTTCCGTTAACCTCTGATGCTCTATTCCTTGTCAAGCAAACCCTCAGCCTCCTCGTATGAACTGAAGGGACAATCCAGTTTGCCAATTTGGCGGCTTTAAGATTTATTCATTAAGCCGTTTTGCCTCTTTTTGGATTTGCCTGTTCTCTTTGTAAAACGGGACTGCGTCACTGTGTGATATATAATTTATTGTAAAGTCTGGTTCCTTTATTTTTTTTCTTGCCATTAGAATGTGCCGTTAGTCCAGAAGTTCACAGCATAGAAAATCTGTGTGTGAGTGTTGAACGTTCAACAAGCAAATCCTGCTAAGAATGCAACGTGCATAAACGATGGGATAGATGAAAACAAGTGAAAAATACTTGGGAGTAAAAGCTATATACAGCTGATATCGGGAAGCAAGGGAACTAATATAATACCATAGCGGTAGAAATAAAAATGATAAGTTGACTCAAATATCAGAACATCAGAAACATGAAAAACTCTAGGTCTAGGTGTTTAGTAGTGACAAACAAAAGGCAGATTTGGCAAACAAAGGCTATAGCCCTTCCATAGAGTCAGAACAGTAATTTTCACTGGTGAATTTTACAGAACAGAAAATAGTAAAATATAATGAAATAGGGAGGAGCTCACCGGCCCAATACTAATCAGTGAGGAGCTTCTATCCCACTCAAACAGAACTTATTTTAATACAGCCAAGTACAGTGTAATATAATTGGGAATGGAACATTGTGTTGGAAAAGAGTGACTCAAAGAAGGGGTTTGGGAGGCTTTGATTTAATAGATGTCAGATCGGTGGTGTTAGAAAAAAAAAACCTCAAAAAATCCCACAAAAAGAGAAGCAGGATGAATCCATGGAAACGTGAAAATGGGAATACGTGGTGGAACTGGGGATGGGAAAGCTGGGATGTGGCGTTCTGGCTAGTGGTCCCTCCTCCTGAAAGGTACAGAAATACTGGAGAGTTCCAAGGGGGGCCACAACATTGGTCCGGGTGGTTGTCGGTGAGACCTCGGGGTGTAAGCCCTGGAGCCAGTGTCTGTACTCTCGTCTTCCAGGAGATCCCGAAGCCAGGCTCACCTCCAACACTGGGACCTCGTCAGCAGAGCAGTTGCCAGGGCGTCGAGCTGGATCGAGGTATTCCAGCATTTGGGAATGCCCTGAAATCTGCTCTTTCAAAGAAGTAGCCAAGAAATAGCATCACTTTCTATAGGTATTTACACATGGGCAGTATCTGAAATGGTGGAGGGCTGAATTATTTTTACCTTGTTGGCAGACATTTGGTGCCAACTTCCAGTGGGTGAAAGCCAGTAAATTCAGCATCAAAGAATCATCGAATCATAGAATGTTTTGGGTATAGTTTTACTCTCGCGGCTCAGTAGACATTTGTTACCAATGTAAATAAAAAGGCATCCTGACCTGACTCCAGAGGATGGAATCATAGGATCATAGAATGGTTGAGGTTGGAAGGAACCTTAAAGATCATCCAGTTCCAACCCCCTTGCCATGGGCAGGGATACCTCCAACCAGGTTGCTCAAAGAAAGAGTGGTTTTCTTTTTGTGAGAATACTAAACATTGAAGTACTCTAGCAGAGGATCTGTAGAGTCTGAACGGAGTATGAACAGAGTCGTAAAGAAATTTCCCAACCCAAGTGTGCGTAGGATCCTTCTGCCTGATGATGGTGGTCGCTTCTGACCTCAGCATCTGCTCAGCTCCGTTCCCCTCGAGCTGCCCTCCCGTACCGATGGGTGGGTGGTACAGAGAACTGTGTCCCTTCACAGGGACTGCTCACGATACTTACACATCTGTTAACCATCATAATGCAACCTCAGTATCAACATTTCATCCCAATATAACCTAAAGGACTCATGAAAGACATTTTTTTTTGACAGACAGACAGTTGGCTAGAGCTACTCAAAGTGGAGCAATCAGGGATTGTTGTCTTGCAGAATCAGAAATTATCTTGTCGATAATCATATTGCAGCTCAGAGAAAAATTGTTTTCAAATCAGACCAGCCTTTGTTGGGTTTTTTTCCCTTATCAGCAGCATGGGAGGAAGAGGTCCCAGTTCTTTGCCATTTGTAATGTTTCGTTTCCTCTTGCTTTATGCTTGTAGCACAAAGCCGTGTCTCCTGAGGGGTGAATTGCTTTAGTCTAACTAAAGGATTTGTCCTTAATCTAGGTGAAAAACACTGATGAAAAGTATTGTAATTTGTGAACCTGTTTTTCTTAGTAGTTTGGGGTAAGTATTCTCCCTGTCCTTCTGGGAGAGCTGTGAATGTAAATACTTTAGATGGAAAGGAATGATGGTGCAGTCGCGTCCGTATTTTGACGATGTGAGGATAAAGAGTTATATGAATAAAAGGTTAAATGTACTATTGGACATAGTGGTAGTCAACAACATAATGTATGCCCTTGCGTCTCTGAAAATGGTCTTTCCTACGCATCAAAGATGGGGTATTTCAGAGTGTGTCACATCAAACCTGTACAAAGTGGCACATTCTAGTATGCGAACTTCGGGATTTGCTCTTTAACTTCTAACTTTTTGACTTCAAATTCAGAAGAGTAGCTGGTTGGCATCCCTTGTGGGGCTTGTTACATCTGAGAAGAGTTTCTTACTAAGCTTAAATAGCCCCTAGACAGGATGCCAGCCAGCTACTCTTCTAATTATGAAGCCAATTGATTTTGGGTTTCGGTGTTTATATAAATGTACCGAGAGACTTTTCTCTGGTGGGGGGGTGGGAAGTGATTATAAGGAATCACTGTTATATAAAATCTGGCACTGCTTTTCGACGTTCTACCCCATTTTCCTTCGTTATTATTTTGGGGAGACAAAAGTGATTATTTTCCTGTTTGAAAGAGAACTGCAAAGAATGGGGAAAATGTTCTACGTGAAGAATAAGATTTCCAAGTATGAGACGTGTGGTAGGTCAAGTCTGCTCCCTGCCCTGCTATTGAACTGAATATTCTCATTTATTGGCTCTTGTTAACTCTTGGTAGAAGATTTACACACAAACCCACTCTCATTCTCTGAACATAAAGGAATCACTGACTTCCTAGGCATCAGCATTCATATTAGATAAAACTTAATTGTTAACGTGATAGACTTTTATACAGTCGGTGTAAAGATACTTGCTACCAGGAGGTTTACAATAGGGGAAAAATTTGGAATTGGAATAGAGTTTTCTTTTCAAATTACCTCTATTTATGACTGTTTATTGTTAGCAAGTGCTAGCAAATTGGAAAAACTTGGGAATCAGCTCAATCTCTACTTAATTAACTCGGTTGTTTAGCTGAAATGAGTAAGCCTCTAATTTTAGTAGAAGTGGAAAAAGGAAATGCAGGAATAATTTATTTATAACTACGCAGACGTGTTATGCTGGTTGGGTTTGGGTGAGTGAAGATCAGAAAGGGTAATGTTAACGGAGCGCTGGCTTGTCGAGGGTTATGGTGGGATCCCGTTCTGCTTCTCCCACATCCTGGGGCTCGAGGCTCTTCCGTGAAAGGCGTGCAGCTACGTAGACCTCAGCATTGCCTCGTCATCTTTCCTCCTTGTCTTTGAACTTGATGCCGCCAGCGTACATTATCTATACTGTTTGGGGCCCTTCAGGCTCTGCCATACCCAGTTTATGAATCGCGGTGGCGTTACCTCTGAGATAAATACCAAGGTTAAAAGTTCAGCCCTGCTGAGCTCCGCTTACCGAGCGCATCGCTGGCTTAGACACACAGCTTGGGTTTGTTCTTGTGGTTGTTTGCTGCTTATAATTTGAATTTGCTGATAACTCATAGTCTTCAAGTTAACCAAACTCTTATCTAATTAGTGTTTTAACTGCCGTACATTTTTCTAGGAATTTATAGTAATAAAAGTGAGAGGATTTGTAAAAAATAATAATAAAATCATAGAATGGTTCGGGTTGGAAGGGACCTTAAAGATTATCTAGTTCCAAGCCCCTGCCCTGGGCAGGGACACCTCCCACTAGACCAGGTTCCTCAAAACCTCATCCAACCTGGCCTTGAATAATGCAGAAAGATTAGTCTTATTTTATTAAAAGTATGATTGTGAAGAAAAACTGCATTACTTCTATGAGACTTCCCATACGTATTTAGCTCTCCACATCTTCTGAAAATATTCTTAAGCAGAACCAGTGGGCAACTCCAAAACTTGTTGGAGGGTGGAGCGGGAACTACTGAAAGAGATAATGCTTTTTATTGAATTTTTAATTCCCCAAACTAGCAATACATGTTTTACCTCACCTGCAGTGCACCTCCCGCAGCTGTGAATGGGGGACTGACACAGGACGAGATGAGCCTAAGTGCCAAATACTGAAAGACCGGTCCTTCGTTTGTATGCTGTGGTCTTGGCGCGTTTTTACTAGAGGGCTGCTGCTGCTTTCTGTAAGCTAAGCACAGAAGAGTACTTTTCCCAAAGTAATTTTAAAAACAGCAGTGATGGTAAAAGGCGGAAGTTGGAAGAGACAGGAGTAAGGAGAGGAGCCAAGACGCAAGTTTAGTCAGGTATTTTAAAAAAAAAAAACAAGCCTAATTTTAAGGATTTCTGTTGTCCTAGAAAGTGCGTTGGGTTTTCTGCCTCTTCCTCAAAATTTTGTCAGACTCATTTTTGGCGGAGTCACTTTTCAGAAGACGCAGAGACTGCGCGCTGTAGTCCTCGGGGATTCTCATCCTTAAAATAATCTGTTAAAGCAGGAGTTTGAAAAACACTACGAAGAACAGGGCCAGCGTTACAGCTGTCGTGTTGCAACTGGAAAAATACGCGGTCCTGCATCAATATGCCGTTGGTAGCCGTAGTCGTACGCTCGGCTGCTACAGTGATAAGCGTGATGTTATGGATAGGCAGCTAAATCTGTCTCAGAGAAGAACACATTCTGTGCGGACAGAGTATTGTATGTGAGGGGAGATCACGGTTTTAGCTGGTCCTGCTGGGCCGAGAGGGATGCTTTATTTATTTGCCCTTTGTTGGTGGTGTCTCTGTTGTCTCAAGGGAGCAGGATCTCGATAAGGGGGACGACTGACAGGGGTTTGCGGTTAACAGCTGAGTTATGGTTTCTTTGGAATTGAAAGCGCTATACTAAATGCGATACCAGATAAATATCTTAAATGTTTTCCATTCCAAAAAGAAAACAGAGAATATAATTGTAAAACTGTATAGCTCTTGCTTCTAAGTTTATAGGTAAGTGATGGACTATGTAGTTAAAGCAGGAACGTGTTGTCTCAAACTTTTAAGGCATATGGGGTCATATTGCTTCCGTCAGGGATTATACTTCTGTGAAAGTTAACCCTCTTAAAATCGCTAATTGAAAAATATTGCCACTGATGCAAACTACGTGGTCGTATCTCTAAATTGGTGTTAAATCTTATTTCACCTCAGTATTGCTGTGGCTTCTGGAGGCCTCGAGCTTGGATTGGTGACGCTGTGCGGCAGAAGTTGCACAAACCGTCAGAGATACAGTAGTAATCGAAATGCCTGAATGATCTTTTGTACTTTCACACCTTGGTAATCTCAGGGTAAGGCATGCGGTGAAACTGTCCTCTCTCCACTCTTGCTGGATCTTTCCGAAAGGAATCTTGCGGATTTCTTCTGCCAGAGCTACCGAGTTTCAGCCGGCAGAGGGTGGGAGCGGTGGAGGGTTTGGCAAGAAGCTCTTTACGTGACCAAGGAGCTGAATGAGAGTTTTTGACAAGGGTTTCAAAAACTTGAAATGTTCTAAATCTAAAAAGCAACAAAGAAAATATAAAATAAAGTTAGCTGCATTTTTATTGAATATGCAGAAAAGTAAGAATTGGGAATGTGCTGTGTGTCACATTTCTTTGTTTTCAGCTCTTAAAATGTTTAAGATATTAATGCCTAATGAGCAAGTTGTGCACAAGCTCTGTTTAGAAGTACTGAATGCACCTGTCTTATTGCTTATTTTGATTCTACAAATTCCAGCAATGCACTGTTGAGACTATTGAAATATTACAATACATAATGATATATTTCTTACGGAGAAATGCATTGTAAAATATTATTTCTATTATCGTTTTCAAATTGGTGTATTTAACTGCAGTTTTTTAGGAAAATACAGATATAGTTAACATTCTTTAATTTGGTAGAAGTACTTTTAATATCTATGAAGACTACAATAGTTTGCTTTCGGTCTGTTGTTTGGTTTATAAGGAAGTGTTATTCACAGTATCCGAAGTTGTTACTGTTCCTACGTATTTTTATGCAGACAATTCTGCTGCTGCTGCAGAACTGATACACGGGCTTCGACTCTTTCCTTTTGCTTAGTTTGAAATCAATAGCTCGACCCCCACTTCTTTTTCTGAGGACAGCCGTTGAAGCCTGCTGTACCAGTCTTCGTTTTATTCAAATCTTAATACTGTTTAAAACCAGGACTCCAAACAAGATAGAGCTCTGATACACCCTGCCATCCCAATAGCGTATGTGTACGTATGTGTTCCTGTCTCCTCGTGGTAGGACAATGCTGAGATATGAATGATAAATATCTTCCACTCTAATTTCTCTATTTTAAGTGAGCAGAAAAAGTGATTCTTCTCAAGCACAAACTGATTTTGTAATACCCATTATTTTATTGCATCTTCTTAGGAATACCTGTCAAGCAGTACTTGAAAAAAAGGAACGCAGATAAAATCCACACAGGAAAATAAACCTGCTTTCAAAAAAAAAAAAAAGTTCATAAATAAAATACTATAGCACACAAACTCATAATTTTTAAAAATGTATATCCCATCTAATTTCCATTTATTTACTTCCAAAACATTTATTTTACCCTCTAAGAGAACAATAGATGTATTTTTTGGCATTCCGACTATTTCTACTCACTGCGTTAGAAAGATGGTTCCTTTTTCTCAGCAACTGGCAAAAGGACTTTTGGCAGACGCCTGCGTCTGCAGGAGCTGGAAGCCGGCATTTGTCTTAGGCTTTTATGGCTTTTAGTCTCACTCCTTCATCTTTTTTTCATTCTACTTTTACTCTTAAGAGCTTCTGATTATTAAGGACTGTTGTTTACTGAGCTGACATGTACAATGCCTTGTGTTTCCAGGATTCAAAATAGCGTGTTTTTATGAAACTTGGAATCAAACTTGTGATTTCCCTCTTGCTTTCAACTCCCGTGCACGTTTCTCATCAAAAGCCTCCTAATTGTCGCCTTGGAGCCTGGATACTGTAATAACAAACCATTTCATGGTGGAGTTTTGGGTGAGCTTCCACGCTGTCAGAACTCATTGGTGCATCTTCTTTTCTTCTGGCTGTCATCCTTCTCCAGGCCTGATGGAAATGCAGGTGGTCAGGACTGCTTTCCTTACACCGCTTCTGGCCAAGGCAGCTTGTTTGCGTAGGGATCTGTTTTCAGGCGATGTCCACCACCTGGTTTCCACTGCCGTCCTGCCCTCTGTGAAAATTCTAGTAAATACAATGTATGGGTCTAGATGATAATAAAAGACAGACCTCAAAGGACATCCAGAGTCGGTTCCAGGTTGCTGCTGCTATGCTTTAGTGCTACTCCCTGATTTGAAAGGCCAGGACTCTTCTTAGGACTCTTCTTCTCTTGTACTCGCAGTGTAGCTTGTACATTTGCTTTGATGAGGTACGGTACATATTTTGTGCAGTTTCAGAGAACGCTTCACATCTTCAGGCTGCCAGTACCGGGCATCATTTTCTTCTCATTGCATCTGGTCTCCTCGTGAGTCAGAAAGACAGGGCTGCTCACGTTCGTCCTGGATCCTGGAGATTTCGTTTTGAGACTGGGGAAGGACAGTTCAGAGGGCTCTCCGAGGGCTCTCGTGGTCCTCCCAGGGGAAGATGGAATTCTGCACCTTGTTGATGCAGCGCTACCACTCACAATTATGGAAGTTATACGTGTTTTATACAAGGGAAAAAATAATTCAGATTTTGTCTTTTGGATTGGGGCCAAATGTGCAGAAGATGTCTAGCGTCTAGCAGCACTATGTTTTAATGAGAATGGGCGTGCACGCATTTCTTCATCTGGAATATTGACTTGTTGGAGATGGTATTTTGGAAAGGATCCAGGAATCGTATTCTGGCAGTTCAGTCTGTTGCTGGACATAGATTTGTCCCAGAATGCAGTTGTAAATATTGTATTAGCTGCTACCCAATTCAGGGCTTTCCTACCCCAATTCCTACACCTCTCTGTGAGGCAGGTTTAACAGAAGCTGGGGGAGAATATTTGCCTGGTTTTTCTTTTCCTGCTGAAGTCTGGCTACTCATCGCCTCTTCCACTCCCAGACTTCTCAAGTCTGGATTGAAATAAAGACACGTTTCCTTCCTCCTACTCAGAATCCATCAAGATTTTGTTTTTCTCCCAGTAGCAATTAATTCATTGCCTAAGTAACCTGGAGAAAGGGGAAGTGTTGAATGTGCTCCAGACCCTCTCACGTTGGATCTCCAGGAACTGGTTTGACGGGGGATAGAAATCAGGGCAGCGCTTGACAAAAACCTCGCAACAATTTTATGAGTTTGAGATTTGACTTCACACCAGATACTCTTCCATGTGGTCATTTACCTGAGTGGAATGGAAAGTAGGATCATGAATAAATTACAAACAGAGATAAGGTCCACTTGAAAATACCAAAATTAGATTTTATATTCATGAGAGCTCTATATATAGAATAGTTGCCTCATGTCTGAATTAAAAATCTCTCCATGTGCTGCTTAACACTTTGAATGTGATTTCTACTAGCGAGGGAAGCCTTTCTTAGCCACCGAGGAAAGAGCTTGTATATTTGTCTTTCCCCTGTTGCAGGAGTAAAGAGTTTCCAAAAAAATATCGCCTGAAACGAACTCACATCTTAGAAAATCCAGTCTATCAGACTGTTCCTGCAGGCCAGGCTGATGGTAGCTGGCTTTTATCTGTTTGACGGTAAGATTTTGTGTGGAAAGGTCATTTCCAAATGGGAAGAATGGCCATCTGAAGATGTTCGGGTATGACCTGGTCCATCCTAAACTAGATTACAACTAGAGAGACTAACGTTAAGTGTGTCTCAAAGTGCAGTGACAGAGTTCTGCTTCAGTGAGCAATTTTTCAACCACCATTATTTAAGAGGCCCTATGTATTTTTAAGTACGGTAGGCATCCGTCTTGTGTCATTTGAGTGGTGCAGCTGATTCTTCCCTTAAAACCACGTCGGGATGACTTTGTAATGCTATTTCTTAAATTTGTAGTTTGGTCTTTGGGGCTTTTTCTAATATTTAAATCCTTGGAGTGTCAGTTTTGGGTACTGATTTAAACAAAGCAAATAAAACAAATTGAAAATTTCCTTTTTTGTGAGCAAGCAGGTACCTGATAGTTAATGATGTGTATCGCTGTGAGCTCTGTAACACACTGATCCATTACCAGCCTGGCACGAGAGTTTGAAACTATTGTAAGTGGGTGTGTTTTCTTTTCTCCAGTGAAACAAAAACAATTTGTTTTTAGCCACAAAGATTGTAAAGACTTTTCTGTTACCTCTCTAAAAATGCAGTTTAAAATATTTCAGAAATGAGCGAAAAAAGGAAGATGCACAGTTGCAGTTTAGTTTAGGTTCTCTGGGGTTTGTGTCATTGAATTTGAGTAGCTAGAGTTTACAGTTGTGTGTTAAAAATAAATAGTAAGCATACACGTTGGATTTCATTTTATGTTATGCCGCTCCTTTGGATGAACTACGTTTGAACTGTGTTTTACTGTTGGCCTATTAATAAAAATAGCAAAATACTAAAAGGAAAAAAGAGTGCACACACATGAAAAATCTTTTTAACCTGTCATCGCGGTAGGTCGTGTACGCCTTGATGGGTAAACACGTGCTTAAGAGTATCCTTCTTTTTTCTGTTACGCCCCATTTTGGAGGCGTTGCCAGAGGTGGCTTCTCTCCAGAACTGGGTAGCCAGCAGTAGGGCAGATACCCCGGCAGAAAACAGACGTACTTGCCATAGCCGTGGTTTTCCTTCGTCTCTACCAGCAGGTTTGCTGTTAGCAGCTTCATCGTAGCTTTGAGTAATGTTTGAGCAACTTGTCTGATCGGCAGCTTTTCATTGACTTTTCCGGGGAAGGTGTCTATAATTTGGAAGTCTGTATTTCTGAGCTAGAAGGCCATGGAGGGCGTGAGTGCCGGCTTCTCAGGTACATAGGAGGCATTTGCCAGGCCTGGGGGTGTCAAGATACAGAGCGTTTGCTGTTCCTGCCCAGTCTGAAATGTTAAACACAAACCCGTAAGTGGAAATCCAGTGGGACGTATATTTTCAGTGCACGGTTGGGGTTTTTGTTCCTCAAGTGCGTATCTGGTTTTTTTGTTCCAAACTGCTGCCTAGAGAAATGTATTTGTCACGAAACTGCTTTTATTGCTTGGTTAACAGATTTCTCGTCACAGCAGAGTAGGATATCCTCTGCTTTATGATTACAATTTGTTCTTAATTTATCTTTTTTTTTTTTTAATTTATTATTTAATTTCTGTACTGAAATGTGATAATGGTGCCTGGGAGAGAGGGTGTGATCTTTCTTCTCACGAATTTAATGCAGTGCCTCATCTACTGTGTTCATTTTCTACCTTTTTGAGTTGTCATAACATTACAGAACTTCACAAATAGTATTTTAAGTTACAAATGCTGTGAAGATTAGATTCTGTTCTTACCAGTTAACAGCATAGTTGCACATCCTTTTTCAAATAGTATTTGGTTAGAAAAATGGTAATTGATGCTTTCCAATAATCGATATATTTTGATCTCTATCATATGAGCTGTATTTGCAAGGCAGTTGAGAATGGAAAATTATTTTATTGCATCAAAGCCATAGTTAAACACATTTATAATTATACAGTTTTATATACATGCAGTATATCGTTTTAATACATATTTTTTAATGTTTTTTTCTCCAATGAATTGCAATGATTAAAGTAGAAAGACGTAGGCAATTCTCCTAGTCTCCTCTTATATGTTTTTTGTGTATGACCACTGCCAATTCAAGACTCTGCCTTAAGTGAAAGACAATGAATAATTTATTTTATACTTCAGCTTTGGCTAAAGATAGCCAAATAAACTTCATTTTCTCTCACTCTTTCTGTGTAGGCCCCTCACAGTAAACGCACCCAGTTGGTCTTTCTTTTCCTGCCAAGTGATGGATATGACTAGACCACCCCAATTTACATTTTTTTATAAGTTGTTGGGGGGTTTTTGTCTGCTAACCTACCTTGACCATAATGTATTTTGCTCATTAGATTTTATCATAGGCATCATCATGACATGTAATTGTCGTCATTGTATTTTTTCTTCAGGAATCAAAATAATGCTTTAAATAATAATTCTCCCAAACTAAAAACAGAGATGGAAATAGAAGAGCATAAGGTTCCATCTACATTTGGATCAAGTTCTTGCGCTCTTTCACACAACATCATTCACGTCTCCCGTAGATCCTTCTTCCTAGTACTTAATTTCGTACTGGTCCACAACTAACTATATTAAGTTATGGTTGCTTTTAGGTTTATACTAATCAAAATATATAATGAATGAAATCCTCTTATATCCCCACTCGGAGAAATTTAAGGGAAATACACGTGTATAGTTAAATAATTTCTGATGAGATGTGGCACAGCACGTATTGTCTGAAGCAGCTGACAGCAGATTCATTCATATTTGAAAAGCACTCAAGTCTGGATGCTCAAAACATTTTCTTTCTGTGCATGGGTATCAAACATTACTATTTTGGATTAACCTGGTTGCTTTATAGTTTGATGACTGTCTCCCGACAGGCAGTATTCTATTAATAGTTTTGTTCTTTTGCCTTGCAGGGGGTTCAGGACCATCGTCATCAATAGCCATAGCTGGCACCAGCCAACCTGCCATCACAAAGACAACATCTGTGCTTCAAGACGGTGTTATAGTCACTACTGCTGCTGGAAACCCACTTCAGAGCCAGCTGCCCATTGGGAGCGATTTCCCTTTTGCTGGCCACGAACACTCGCTTCATTTTCCGCAGAACAGCTCTTCAAACAACAATCTTCCACATTCTTTGAATCAAAACCTCCTCAATTCTCTACCTATCTCTTTGCCAGTGAATCAGCAACATCTCCTAAACCAGAATCTATTAAATATACTACAGCCTTCAGCAGGAGAAGGCAAGTCTGAGGTCAACCTCAACCCTTTAGGTTTTCTCAACCCGAATGTAAATGCTGCTTTAGCTTTTCTCTCCAGTGACGTGGATGGGCAGGTATTGCAGCCTGTTCATTTTCAGCTTCTAGCAACCCTCCTTCAGAACCAAGCCCAAGCAGCTGCCATGCTTCCCCTACCATCTTTCAATCTGACCATCTCAGATCTGTTGCAACAGCAAAATAACCCTTTACCCTCAGTAACACAGATGACAGCCCCACCTGACCATTTGCCAAGCAATCAGTCAGAAAGCAACAGGGTGGAGACCCTTTTAACCAACCCCCTGGGCAACCCCATACCAAGCTTTTCAGGCACTGACACTACTTCTAACCCCCTGCTCCTCCCAGCTGTCTCTGGGGCCTCAGCATTAATGGCCTTGAATCCCCAGCTGGTGGGAGGTGTCCTGAACTCTGCATCGGGCAACACCGCTAATCATCCAGAGGTTTCCATAGCCACCTCCTCCCAAGCAACCACTACCACAACCACTACATCATCAGCAGTGGCAGCACTGTCTGTCTCAACCCTGGGTGGTGGGACAGCAGTGGTGTCAATGGCAGAAACATTGCTGAACATATCTAATAATGCTGGGAATACATCTGGTCCAGCTAAACTCAACAATAACTCTGTGGTGCCACAGCTACTTAACCCTCTACTGGGGACAGGTCTGCTTGGTAAGTTCAATTTCTTCACAGATATAAAAGGAAAAAAAAAAAAAAAAGGAAGAGGGTTGGGGAGGGGGAATTTCAGATTCTAATTTCTCTTTTTAAAGACTCCACTTTATCATACTCTTCTTTTTGTAAGGCTTTTGTATGTTACAGCTTGTTTATTTCTATTGAGAAAAACATAACTGTTATTGTAAGAAATTTAAAACACATTCTCATTTACCTCAGTAACATTTAATACTGGTTTTGGAACTTATTTTATATTCCGTTCTTAATTCTGATGCCACCTAGCCCTACTATATACACTTTCCAATTCTGTAAGCAATCGGACTTGTTTCATTTTTCCAGTAGTAAAGGCACAGGTGCATCTCTGGGATGCAGCGTTTCATTGCAAGTGCGTGTGGCATCACAGGGTTAGTGCGAGTAGCTGTGCGGTAGATGAAAAACGGCCAAGTGCCTTTTTCCAAACGAATCAAAAGGGCCAAAACCGTAAGCACACTCCACAAAAAGTAATCCATAAAGCACTCGAAGTAGGTCCTTGCACAAGTTCAAAGAGGAAGGTTGCCCTTCGAGCCCTTTATTGTGTATTTATATTTTTCTCATTTCTCTCTTTGTTTTTTTTTTTTTACTTTAGCTTGTAGTTTAGAAACCCAGGGTATCTCACTTGACAAACACCGACATCCCGAAACAAGTGATTAAAAAGCCCTTAAATGCAAGGGTTTTTTCCCCTGGGTCTTTTGATGGTTTTTACCAAGAAAATGTAATACAGTTAGTGCTCTGTTGTTCGCCCTGTGTAAGCTAATAAATAGACTAGTAGGAGGAATTAAGTACTGGCAAAGAACTGATAAGTATTTTAACTTAATACCTCATACTTTCCTACTAAATGGCTATCGTGAACTCAACCCTACTTTACATTTTCCGTGTAAAATACAACTAACCAATGATTCTGCAAATGGCAATTTTAAGAAAAACATGGGCTTTTAATTCAAAAACAAAAAACCCCCAGGAAATGGATACATTTTTAAGCTTTATTATTTCATAATGTCAAGTTCAACGGCGTATTTATTTTACTCAAACTATGATTTTCATGTAAAGTGAGATTTTTGCATAATACAAAAAGTTAATGCAGTTGTTTCTCTAAAATGTAAAAAAAAAAAAAAAAATGTGTATAGCATTGGCTGACATGTCCGTGAGACAAAAAGCCTTTGCTCATTTGCAGTTTAGCTCACGTGATTTTGTCATAATTAATGAAAAAAATAGTTTTGTTGGGTTTTTTAAATGATTTTCTCTTTCTCTCTCTCTCTTTCTCCTCCTCCCCCTCACCACCCCAGTACTGTTTGAAGCAGTCACTCTTTGGAAACTAAGAGTAAGAGTCCAAGACACCGAGTATCGTAGCGGCTCGCTCTGCCATACCTGGCTGTGTACCCTTCCAAAGGCAGGGACAGTCATGGCAGAAACCTTTAGAAAGAGTCCAGATAGATGTGACATGCAAAAGAAGCAATACTGAAGAAATAAAGGAATAAAGAGTAGGAGACACATGCCTTGAGGACCATTCCGTAGAAGATTGAAGGGGAAAAGTGGTGTTTTGCAGAGGCATTTGCTTAGCAGCCAGTTAAAATTTGAGTCAAGGAAATTCCTCCTGACTGTTGAAAACGATACTGACTTACGTTTCCCTGTGTTTGATTTACAGGTGACATGTCATCTATAAACACTACTTTGAATAACCATCAGCTGAGTCATCTCCAGTCGCTATTAAACAACAATCAGATGTTTCCTTCAAATCAGCAGCAGCAGCACCTTCTCCAGGGGTATCAGAACATGCAGGGCTTTCAAGGCCAGCCCCCAATTCCTGGCCCAGCTAACAACCCAAACCCCATGGCGTGTCTGTTCCAAAATTTCCAGGTAGAGAGCAAAATGAAATCAATATTCAAGCAAATGTGCAACTATCGGGAGGTAGAATTATATCCTCCATAGCCTGATTTCTTTGTCGAGTGATTAAGATAACATGATACGCACAATTGCTTGCCTCTTTCAGTACTTTTGGGATTTTGCAAATCAGTGACATTTGTTGCTGAAATTTTATACTTTCTTCCCTAGAAATCGGGTATAGTTGCTTTGGAAAGAGTTACGCTGCATGTATTGAAAAAAAAAAAATGCTCTGTGTGTCTGACAATTACTGTACATTTTTAGCAAAACTGTTTTCCATTTTGCAGAAATGATCATGAATTCCCATTTAGACCATTTTAACCATTCAGTGGTGAGAAATAAATATTGATACCTCTTTATAGTAATTAGAAACTTGATAAATGATTGTAGGTGACCGTGCGTACCAGTCCCCTTATATTCCCACTGACGCTGAGTGGGAGAGCAGGCTGTGGTGTGGGTTGTACGGGCTGAAGAAAACAGGCAATAAAATGAATACACAATGACAAACTGTGCAAAAATGATACCTCCCTGCTACCCACCTAAACAGACGATTCTTCATAGTGCAAGTTGAACTATCAAACTAACATACTGACAGGAAGCATAGCAACCAAAATAGGTAATAAAAGCAGAGTTAAACCGCGTATTTATTATTCTTCAGTATTACCGTGGTTGCTGCAGAACTCAAGACGGAGGCTGCAGACAGTGCCGGAAAGTGCTTTTACCCTTTAAGAAGGAAAAAGAAGACGTGTCATTTCCTCAGTGTAGATGTTTCACTGCTGTTGCAAAATCGCAGTCCTCTAACTGCCCATTACCTCTCTTTGTTTTCGTGTGAATTTTGGTAGCTTCATCTCCGTATTTTTTGCTTCAGATTCTCAGTTATATAAATAGTAATGGTAAGTATTTAAAGGAGCTTCTGGGAAATATTTTCCCCTTGTTTTTTACGTATTGTTGTTATAGCACTATTATTGACATCGTCTGCACTGCCTGCGTATGTGACAAGAAATACAAAAAGCATGGTTACTTTAATCTGCAGGTTACGGTTTGCTGTGGCAGTGCCTGACGTTACGGCTGCAGTGCAAAGGGATGCAGGCAGGGGCTGAAGTCAAAAGAGATCCCGTGAAAGAAACACGTAACCGAAAGGGAAAAAATCGAAATGTTAGCCAATTCCAAAAGGAAAGTGATGGCCTGCGTTCCAGAAATTGAATGAGGAGCGTACAGGGAGTCCAGAGGAACAGTTGGTAGGGAGGAAAGAAGGAAAATTAGGGTCTGGGTAGGGACGAAAGAGAGTAGTTGAGAACAGAAATACTGACCTTGGTGGAGTTGTTCAGGACTTGAGAGAAAACAGGAGGGTGCTGTACTTCAATCAGAGGAGGACACCCCTGAAAAGACTCTGAAGGAGATGATAACGTGGTCTCAGCAGGGCGTGGTAGGCTGTATCGTTTCATGCAAGGTGTCTGTTTTGATCCAGGAGGCAAATTCTAAGAGCCAGTGTTTTTGTTTTTCTCTAAATTATGGGGTTTTTTGTTCGTTTTCTATCTAGCTTGTTCAGCGTTAGACTTTGTAACTGATACACAACCAAAACAAAATTACGTACTGTAACAAATAGTCACCCTGGCCACTACCCTGATTTTTTTTATTAAAGTGAAACAGAGTTTGTCTATTGAAATGGAACTTTTGGCAGAACAGCAATTTCCATCTTTTTCTCTGCTTTTTCCAGGTGAGGATGCAGGAAGATGCTGCTGTCCTAAACAAAAGAATGATCACTCAAATGGGAATGGCACCAGTTCCTGAGAGCTCCAGCACTATGCTTCCTCCTTTCCAAGAAACATCTTGTGATTTGCAGCAAAGAACTGAACCATCTCTCGGAC
Source organism: Larus michahellis (assembly GCF_964199755.1). Taxonomy (NCBI): domain Eukaryota; kingdom Metazoa; phylum Chordata; class Aves; order Charadriiformes; family Laridae; genus Larus; species Larus michahellis. The sequence continues at coordinate 57,952,789 of NC_133902.1, forward strand.
AACAGGCAAAGGATAACCTCAATATCGCTGCTCAGGGTGACACATCGGTGGACGCTATCTACAAAGCGGTTGTAGATGCTGCAAGCAAAGGAATGCAAGTGGTGATCACCACTGCCGTTAGCAGTACAACACAAATGAGTCCCATTCCAGCTTTGAGTGCCATGAGTGCCTTCACAGCCTCAATTGGTGACCCATTAAACCTTTCTAGCGCTGTCAGTGCAGTAATCCACGGAAGAAACATTGCCGTTTCTGATCACGAAGGTAGGATAAGGAACACTAGAGGAACACGAATACTGAAGAATTCAGAGCACGGTAAAAATTCAAGTGAAGGGGATGGGTATGAATATTACAAATCCACAAGTTGTAACACACCCAAAAAACAGTGGGAAGGGGAGCAAAGTCCTGTCAGTGAGATAAATAGATGGAAATGTGATGAGTTTCTAGACCACTCTGCCCATATCCATAGTAGTCCTTGTCACGAAAGGCCCAATAACATCTCCACACTGCCACTATTACAAGGCGAGCAGCATCAGATACTGTTATCACAGCGAAACTGTCAGAGTGAAAAAATGTTGGAGGAGAATTTCAGGTATAACAATTACAAAAGAACTATGATGAGTTTTAAGGAAAGACTGGAGAACACTGTGGAACGATGTGCACACATAAACGGAAATAGGCCTCAGCAGAACAGAGGATTTGGGGAGTTGCTGAACACTTCTAAACAAGACCTGATTCTGGAAGAGCAATCTCCAAGTTCCTCCAATAGCTTGGAAAGTTCGTTAGTTAAAGACTATATCCATTACAATGGAGATTTTAATGCCAAAAGCATTAATGGGTGTGTGCCTAGCCCTTCAGATGCTAAAAGCATCAGTAGTGAAGATGACCTAAGGAACCCAGACTCCCCTTCTTCAAATGAGCTGATACATTACAGGCCGAGGACGTTTAATGTTGGCGACTTGGTCTGGGGCCAAATCAAAGGACTGACTTCATGGCCTGGAAAACTAGTAAGAGAAGAAGACGTTCACAATTCATGTCAACAAAACGCTGAGGAGGGGAAGGTATATTTATATATATATATGCACATATCTATCTCTCTATATACACGTGTACCTATGCCCATACAGGTGTTTATCAAAACTCTCTCGGTTCATTCTTTATTTTATTCTGTGTCTCTTATTTTAGTAGTGCAAATTGCTTTTTTTCATAACTATAGATTGCAGAACTGAGTTTTTCCCATAGTTATCTAACTTCTACCGATGCCATGAAACAGATTATATTTTGGCCTGGTCATGCTTTGCTGACTAATTTGTGCACAAAAGACTTGCTCCACAAAAAAATGTTGTTAAGGAAAAATCGTTTAACTTACGTTGTGTATTTAGTTGAACTTCTGGCTGTGTCCAAAGAAACTGATACGGAGATATCTAAAAGTGTTGAAAACGGCAAAAAGGAAAACTGATGTAATCAGGTTGAGGAGTCTGTAACAAGTAAAAGCTCGCTGATTGACACGTACGCTCTTCAAGAGGAAATGCGTGTGCATTTTCATCTTGAAAGGAGGTTTTGACCGTCTTAATAGTGAGGAAAGCACTCCAATTTGCTCTCTCGTACTAAAATCCCTTTTTTGTTGTTGTTGACAAATCATATGCTTGTTGGGGAATATACAGAAAATACAGTTATCAAGGAGTTATTGGTTATTTTATTATGATAAATATTTCAAATTCTAGTCTCCATTACTTGTATAATATTGTATTTTTGTAGTTCTTATAAAACATTTGACATCTTCCATATATAAATACTTTTAAGTGCCATTTTATAAAAAGCAAATTTTAAAAATATGTAAGCAGAAAGGAAAAATGTAATGAAATAAGGTTTTACCTCTGGCACAGAGAAGTCAAACCACTTAAAAATTATGTCTTTTTCCCCATAAACCTGCCTAAGTACATTTCACAACAACAGTCATAAGAACATAAGGATGGTGATAGTGGGTTGGACCAAAGTATTCCTTTCCCCAAGACGTGGCCAACAGCAGATAGCCAGAGGAGAGAGGGCACAAGAAGATGTGGAGGGAGAGCTTCTTCACCAACAGCCTCTGATTCCCACCAGGGCATAGCTCAGGAACTGCTTGAGCTGGAACTGGTGTCTCTGCGGTGTCACCACTGCTGGTCGCACCGCAGGTCGTGATCGTGGAGTTGTCTGAGGTTGATGTGCAAACGCAATTGCCCCAAACAGTCCAACAAGCCTTTGAATTGGTGCTATAAATAACTGGGGTGATGGTTGGCCAGCATGGTTTCAACCCTAGTTCAAACTAGGTTTGAAACCCTAGGATTTCAAAGCCTAGAGAGTCTCTCTTTGCGGGTGGCTTCCCAGTTGATCTCTTTGGCCGCAAAGGTTTCAAAGAGCCTCCCATCTGGGTACGCAGAACCAAAGTATTACTTTGTAGAGAAATCAACGTGCTTTAGTAACAATATTTGAATGCTTAAGAGCTCATTCCTGATAAAGGTTAGATCCCCGAGGTACAAGTCAGTTTACAAAGTAGAGGCAAAGGAGATGGATGACAAAGTATAAAAGATTAAACAAAACTGGAAAAATTAGGAGGTGTACAATATCACTGTCCCGTATGAATTACGAATTCAGTAATTACCCTGCACGTATGTTCCAAGTATGCGTTTATGTATTAACTTCACAAAATTGTGTATCTGTGTCTGTTTGACTGTTTTGATATATTTGAAGAGCTTATGTTTATAACCTGTGTAAAGAGGTGAATCTTTTTTTCATTTGCATTTCTTAGCAATTTTATAACTTCACTCCCCAATTTGTGGCTACCGGAATGTAGAGTGGCTTTTGTGCAAACCCGCCGCCTTTAATTATGTGTCTCTCATGTACGTGATATCTAAGCATTGTGTAATATGATATTCGGTGGCACAGATTTTATTGTATGCTGAAGCACAAACAGGGAAGCACATGCAGTACGGTCAAGGTACTTGTGGAGGCAGCAAGAGAGACTGTTTCAAGCTCTTCATCAGGAATCTGACGTAGTGGATCACCTCTCACATCAGAAGGCCTTTAATAATAATAATCATAATAATTTTAAATTAAAAAAAATAGTATGTCTAATTTTCTCCAATAAGAAGTACAAAGTGAATGACGATTCCAAGGTCAGGAGTTGAGGTTGAAAGGTGGGATACAGAGGAATATGGAAGAGATGAAAATGTGCGTCTGCTATATAATAATTGTGTTTCTAGTTGAAAATGGGCAGGAACTCCCGTGCACGGGGTACACACGTTCAAACACTCCTCTAACATGTTGTGCAGCTGCATTCTTCAGATGTTTGGGCAGCCTGGTCTGAAGGAAGGAAAAACAAAACCAAAAATACCCAACACACCAAACAAAACAAAAAAAACCAAACCTCGAAAAACAAAAAAAAATAACCTTGAAAATCAAATGGTCTTCAGAAATTCTGCACTTCAGAAAATCCTGAAAGGCTGCTATTCATGGTGGGAGTCACTAGCAGCAGTTCTGAGAATTGTATTTGCTGCAGAGCTTTCTTAAAACATCTTTTGAAGTATTTGTATAATCAAATATTGACCTCCTATATTGTAACATTAGTTTTGCTATGCTGTTGGGATTTCATGGTGCTTTGTATATGCTCTGTTCTTTATATCATACATAATTTGATTTTTGTTTCCATTTTAAAAGACTTTGGGTATTAAAAGTAATAATGCTTCTGTTTGAAGAGCAGCTAGAACGGCGTTGCCCTAACAGGAGAAGGGAGGAATATCGCACCTTTCTTTCCTAACGAACACTTGCTTTTTGGCTCTTGGAGAATCAAAGAGGAACCCAAGGGGAGCGCACCAGTAGCAGCAGCAATTTCTGAAAAAGGAAAGAAGCGAGCCTGAAGCTACGTGCATCCTAAAACGGAGGATGTGTATATTTCATTAAGTAATTAATTTGATGATTATCCCAATCAAACCACCTAAATGGGAACAAGGCTTTGAGAGCAGCAATGTGAAAGGCGAAGGGTTGGTGTTAGTGCATTTCGTAGCGATTCCTGCAGGGCAAGTGTTGGTCTCGGTAGGATTTTCCAGCAGTTAAACTAGGTTTTTTAAACTGAGCTTTTATAGTTCTACGGATAATAATAGGTGTGATTTATCAGTGTCCTGAAAGTCCCATCTGTATGTATTATTTAGTGTTGTAATGGCTTATTGTAAATGAAGGCGTATGATATTATTCATTCAAAAATATATCTTTTATAGTTGCTTCCAGTACCGTGTTATGTTAGCAATTTGATACTAATTCTTCAAAAAAGTGCTGGCAGGTTTTTTGCTGTTCTACCATCACAAAATTCCGGTAATGAAGATACCGATTTCTTTTTGTTACTTATGTCCCTTGTGACCCAAACGTGATATTAGCCCTTCATAAAAACGTTTACCATTGAACTTTCTCATCTATCTAATGGCAGACGCCTACAACCCTTTGCGGAGTTTGTTCTTTATACGCACATAGATGTCAGGGATATGGATAACGTACAGTTTGGCATTTATGGCAACTCCGTCATGTAGTCCAGCGTCCAAGGATCAAGATGATTATGTTATTGCCCTTTAATTCTGTTCAGTTGGAAAAACGTAAGCTGGTCTTTTAGCTGTTTTTCAAACGTTCTGTGAAATGAAGGCTTGAGCTGTAGCGTATTGCAGAGTGACGTTGCCTCCGATAACACCATTTTCATGTAGGAGACGTAACGTATAAGCTTCTGAAGGCGGTTTGCTCATTTGGTGGGCGTTGTGTGCCTTTTCTTCTCCGGTTTATCCTTAGAAATGTTCTGCAGGTTTTAAACAGGTAGTATTTCTTATGTATGCATTTGTATTTTTCCGAAGTCTGATCAGGAGAGGAATTATTTGAAATATTCGCAGTCTTACATGAAAAGTAAGCACAGTTTTAAGGGAAAAGCGCTGTGATCTGTGGCATAATTGAATCTATTTCATGAAAATAGACGTCTTGCCTCCCCATGTGCACATTTCACCAATAATGACTCTTGTCTCCCAAGTTCCTGAAATGGCAGTATATTCCCCAATTTCATTATCAGATGCGTAAGTTCAAGACATGTGAAATTTGGTCTAAACACGTATTGTATTGGGCCTTATTTCTAGAGATTTTGACAACTTGCTCACTCATTAACTTCACATTGTCACGTCTGAAATTCAGTTTCATTGCGAATATAAATTATTTAGTGATTGAAAGGCTAGGTTTAGAGGGAATTTGCATTTAAATTTCTTTTTGGGATTGTATATAGGCATGCTTAATACATTTGTATTTACAGAATTAATTTTCCTTGTGTCAGAATACAAGCTGTACTTTTTAATGAAACAAATGCTATATATAAGGTTCTTGCTAAGTTATGCAAAGATTAAAAAATAAGTCAAGCAAAATGTAGCAATACTGACAAAGAAAAGGGAATTTATCCATTCATTTTCTTAAATTGATGTGTTTAAATAGCTTTTTTTGTTGTTGTTTTTACAAGCAGAAATGACTGAGCCAAATCGAAATAATATGCAGAGTTAAGTGGACTAATGTTCTGAGAATGCAAATGATAAGATCATACGGATGATGTCATTAATTTTCTTTGATGCTTGTATTGTTTGCACTGGTACTGCCTGGTACCTATGCGGTGGTGCCAGCCGTTGTATGGACAGGTTGATTGAACGATTAGAATTCTGGTTGATTTTGAGAGAACTTAAATTTCCAGTTAAAGTACTTTAAATACCAGCTCAGCGACCCTGCCGAGCACGTGCTCCAATTCATTCCCGACTCAGCGGATCACCGAAGTATGTGCTTAAGTAAAAAAAAAATTAAAAAAACCTTTCTCGGGAGCAATAAATTAGCTGGCTGAAGCGAGCTCCAGTTAAGGCGTAGATTCATACCGCATAAATGAAGCTTGTCCCCCTGCCCGCCCCACCTTTAACTTAAGCACGTACCCCGGCTCTTCTGGAATCGGAATGAATTTGGCCGTGCCATTAGCGGCATTGTTGAGCCTTAAATGCGTTATCCCCAAATTTGAGGTGATGTGAAACGCTTTGGTGTTGATGGCATCTGTAAAAATTGTACCCTGCGTATACTAGGCAATTTGGTGTCTTAATGCATTCCAGGTGGGCTCAAAGGTGTAAAATACATTTGTTAAATGTGAGTGCAGAAGACGAGACTTTAACAGCAGTGTTCCTATTAATAATATAAAGACAAATGAGGTTTTAAAATTATTATTTTCCATCTTAGTTTTGTTTTCTTAAGTGTCGTGGTTTTGGTTTTTGTATTCCTATTGCTAGAAATTCTAATGTATACGTATATGTCTGAGGGGGTGTATATGGCCGTACGTTAATCGGTTCTTTGCTGGGAAGGTTAGTGTCTTCTGGATGCAGGGAAAATTAGGCTCCATAATATGCATGTCTAGCAGTAAAGTAAAAGCAGTGTTTAATAATTGCAGGTCTGGGTAATGTGGTTTGGTGTTCATACCTTCACTCAGGTGGAGCCAGAGAAGTTGAAGACACTAACAGAAGGTCTAGAAGCTTACAACCGAGCCAGGAAAAGGAACAGAAAGTAAGTCAACGCTCGTTTATTTACTAGTGTAATGGAATCATTAAATTCTTTTCCTTCCTAAGATTCTCATTTGGAGGAGCTTGGCAGATTGGCCGAACCGAAGAGTTAATTTTCTGAATTTCTTGTGTTGTTATGATAATCATCCGAGATCTTTGATATCTGCATTTTTATTGCATCTTCTGATATTTACAGTAGCCTTTGTAAAATGTCAGCCTACTTGTTTGAGCTTTCATGTGTAGGATTTCTAATTTACAGCAAAAAAAGTTATTACATCGAAACTATTCCGAATACGCTTTTTAACGAGATCTGCCCTTCTTATCTCTCCCCTCTCCCTCTGGCAGCAGCTGCTGCAGGCAGAGCGCAGCTTTATTCAGATAAATTCAGTTTAGTGCCCATCGCTGAGGAGCGCTTCGCAATTTGTGAAGTCTGGCTGCGTTTAACCAGAGAAGGGGCTCGGTGCGGAGCTTTGTGGCAGACACATATGAACTGTTTGGTTTTATCTTGCCTTTTAGCTTTTGTTTATAAATATACGAGGATAGAAAGACCGTGAGACAATAAGTATTAGGACATGAAGCGTCAGCGTAGACAAAAAGAGGAAAATGGTTGACTTCAGGAGAAGAAAAGTCTCGACAGCTATAAAAGGATAGAAAAGCAGAAATTGTGCTATGGTTGAATTCGTGCTAGGGTGCTGTTGCTTATTTACTGTTGCAGTGAAAATATATTACTTTGGGTGAGAATTTAAAGTCAGCTTGCACTGCTTGTCCTTAGCACAATAAACATAGGCTTAAGGGAATTAAATAATTATTTGTCTTCAACTCCTTTTAAGGTGTAAGCTTTTCTTCTATTTATATGTCACGCGGCGCTTAAGAGAAATATTTTTTATGCCAATGAGACAATGTTGGTGGCTGTTTTTTCCAAGATCATCCTCAAAATATCTTACTGGAGTTTAAGGATGTGTGGTGAGAACATGGAAGGGCTTTTGGCAGCTCCCCAGTTATTTGCTTGTGTCCCTGAAGCGAAATACGTGACTCGAGGAAGGTGACACCAGGAGCAAATTTAAAGAGGTGTTAAAGATGTAATAAACAGTAAAATTTAAGAAAAAAAAAAATCCCGTCTTCTAATTTGCATTTGTGTATTTAGCAGACTCCAAGGGTTGTGTGCAGTTCCAGTGAATCCAATGGCCTTTTTTTGTGTCGCGTCTGGTTCTGCCCCGTTGCTTGCCCGTAAGGAAGCAGGAGGCACCAAATACCCCAGACACTGGGGCACCTGGTTGCCCCTTTCCTCGGGTTGCTTTACGGCCCTTATGGGTTTTTCCTCCATATTTCTACTAGTACTTATTTCATATTTCAAATCTTTTGGTATTTCTTCATGGACCCTTCCTCTTTTACCTGTGTACTGTTTAAAATTTATTTGAAAAGTTGTTAATCTCCTTATGGTCTTCTCTCTAGTATGTGTGTGTCTTTGTAGTATCTTGTTACACACAGGTCCAGATTTTTTCAAACATTTAGCATTAGATATAATTGCTACGTGTAGAATACTCCTGTTTCCTACCTATGTAAGTACTCGGCACTTACGCATATCGAGTACTGGCATCAAGTTGAAAACTTCTGTAATAAAGATGACATGGGTAAAGAAACCTCAAGACATTTACGTTGAGGGAGCATGGACGAGCATCACATGGGTCCAGTGCGTTTGGCAGAGCGGGGATAGCATCCCGGTCCTCCAAATGACATTCAGATACCTTGACCCCATCGATTAGTCATTGCGTTCCTGCAGTTCTTCCGACAGCCCTAGTATATTGTCCGGTTTTGGCAGCAGATGTTACTTACGGGACCACTGCAGTACTCTCCTTCACTGCGCCCAGCCTTGACTCAATCCAATAATATATGTTTATGTTATATACTAAATATAAAACCATTAAAACTAAATTAAAGGTGAAAAATGTCTGCAAAGCTAAAAGCTGTATCATAATAGGGATGTAATAGGATGCGATTCCAGTTGCCGCCTAAATCCAGCATTTGTGAATTGTGGGTTGCTGATAGAGCATAATGCAGATCGAGCAACGGCACATCACGTATGGGTGACTGGGCGTCTGAAATCTGCGTCTCGATGACGTGCACGTCAGCAGTGTTATCAGTTATTACTATATCTGCATTATAAATAGAGTCTGTATTACATTTCTAGGAAGTTACGCTGCCACTAAACAATATTTAGTTCATCGTTTATAATATCGAAGGGTGCCTTCCCTTGTCCAGGTTGCACAACTGAAACTCGGGTATGCCAGGGTTCTGGCTCGAGCAGTTCAAAATCCCGGGTGGACATGTCAGGCTTTGCATGAGAATCTTTATTTCGTTTTATCTTATCGTTTCTTCCATTGATTAAAACTACAGCAGCATACGTAAGTTTCAATTTACGCAAAACGCCTTTACCGCTGTTTTAACTAATTCATTCAAAACCTTCGTTAAATTTGTGCAACTTGGGAAGTGCCTGAAGTCCTACCGTACTTGACGTTTGTGCCGTCAGGTCAGTAAGGTTTCGAGCTTGTGCAGTTCCCGCCCTGCCATAGTGCAGATGGGCAATGCCAAATGGCGCGAGGGAATCTCTCATTTGAATGATGAATGACAAACCCTCTCATCTCCTGTCGTCCATCTCCCGGCTGAACCCATGGGCATGAAAATCATCTTGCCGAGCGAGGGGGATGGGATTAGAGCAGCGCTGGCTGGGTAGCGCGTCTGCGCTCCTTCGTGTCAGGCTTTCGCCAATGCTTTTAGTTGCTATAAATCTTAAAAGTCCCGGGGAAGAACGTCCCAGCTGACGGGATGATCTTTCTTTATTAAAAGGAAAGGGTTTTTTTAGAAAGTGTCTCCTGTGAAGGACAGTCCTGGTGACCCAGCCGTCCTTGCCAGCTTGGGACGAGCCGTTCTATCACCCATCTCTGCCATTATTTTCCCTCATGATGCAGATGGCTCCCTTCCTTCTGCCCCCGTTCCTGCATCTCCAAAGCAGGGATGTCCTGAGGATATTGTGATGGATGCTCATAATAATGTCTCTCTTCTCCAGGATGATCTCTCTCTCTCATCTCATATTTAGCCATTTCTCTTCATGTCCATTACTATTCTAAATGTACCTCTTCAGTTGGAAGTCATGAATGAACCAGCCTATCTAAATATATATATAAATAAATAAATATATATATATATATGCACCCATTTTTAAGCCCAGATCCTCAACAAGCTGTGGACAAACGGTAGTACCGTGTGCTCCAGTACCGTTTGCTGGCTTGAAACCCTGAGGTGTGAACACGGAGCCGTAGAAGTGTGAGCTGTCGTGCAGAGCGTGGTGTCCAAGTGGGAAACTTCTTTAAAAAAGAAATATACGTAAATCAAAAAGTGTCAGTGTAAAATTAGATGTGTATGGAGCTGCCCAGTGACTTGGGGCAACTTTTTGGTTTGGAAGAAGAAAGTCTTCTCCTTACCTTTACCGTAGCCCTCGGTGTGCTGCCAGGTAAAACTAACGACACGGTAGAGGACTAACGTGACTTATTTAGAGGACTAATCCAACTTTGTTTCCTCTGGCTATTTAAAGTTATTTAACTTTGAGCTTTGTGCTTTGGGTAGGAGGAGCGTTTTGCAGCTGACGCACTGATTTTTCAAGGAGACGGCAGTGTCTCTGTTTAGTCCTTCACTAAGAAAGTCCCGAGGGGCTGGAGTTACTCCTGCTCCTGCTCAAAACCCGTCGGAGTCTGGCCCTTTGCTAATAATTTCAAAAAAAGGTTGCACAAAATGCTGTTTTGCTTTTTCTTCATGGCCGTAATCCGTCTTGTGGCTATTGTAACTGACCGTACAACTCACCCGGGTGCTGGCTTTGATTTTAATTCTGTAATTTAATTTGCATAATATCGTATGTCGGTCTGGTCTTGCTATTTGTGCCGTGACAACCCGGGAGGCTCTACGGCCGGTAGAATGTATCCAAGGAGTTCACGTGTTTATTATTAATTCTTTTTAGGTTTTTTTCTGCTCCTATGAATTACTGACGGCGTTTTTGTTTTTTTTTCCTAGAAGTGGAAAGCTAAATAACCATTTAGAAGCTGCTATACACGAGGCCATGAGTGAACTAGACAAAATGTCTGGGAATGTAAGTTTCTTTTCACGTTCGCAATAATTGCCTTTTTGTGTGTTTCTGCGCGCATGTCAGTGGAAGGCCGGGGGTTGGCTTGGGTTGCCCTCTAACATAAATGTTGTTTCTCTTTGCTTAAAGAATGTGGAATTTTCAATATTTCTCATTTGCAAATGTCTAGTCATTCTGGCAAATGGGAAGAGTTGTCAAATTTTAGTTGTGTGGCCAATTATACTATTTTTTACCAGGAGAGATTCCTCGACGTACTTTTACACACGGAGCCTCGTAGTGTTTGGGTCAGTTCCAGTCCCGCTCATGCTCCATGGGTTTTCCCTGACCAGTGACACAAAACGCGGCTCATTTATTTTTCGGTTTGAGTAGGAAGGTACTGAATCCACATTTAAAAGCATCGTTCTTTTGAATGGAAAACTCTTTGAATAAAGTTTTCCTCGTGTGAAATGGAAGATAGTGGCGTGAAAGGTAAAAAGAAAAGAGCATTCCCAATCTCAAACCCAACAGCGTTCTTTCTACAATAATTACACTGCTGGTATATAAACCCAGGATGTTTCGAACATAACATAAAGTTTGGTTTATATAACGTTCTCGTCTTCATATTTAAAACGTGGCTGTAATTTCATGGAAGCATATTTAGAAATGCAACAAAGTCTATCACAGCACATATAACCTGCCGTATCTTATCATTGGTAATTATTCAAATTATTCATTATAAATGATTTGAATACCTGAAAAAGGCCTTTTTCCTGCTGTTCGATGCCCAGCACTGCAGGTGTTTGTACATGCGCGCATTTAGAAGTAGAAGTAAAACTTCAGGGGAGCACCTGGAGCGTATAAAAGGGAACGTGGAGGGGACCGCAGGCTCGGAGCTGGCTTCAGAGCCAGCAACAAACATTAAATAAGCCATTCGGTAGCTTTTAAGGGCCGCCATAAGTAATGAGAAAATCAAATCTTTGGTTTAAACTTCTGAATTGTACAAAATGAGATTGAGTTGTGATGTGAACGGGCGGGTGTTTTCCCCTCGTCTTTGGCAGGACAAGGAGAGCAGGACCTGCCCCTAGGTCTGTTACAAATAAATACGGGGGGGAGTTTGGACGGGGCCGTTCCCCTGAGACCCTTTTTTCATGTATAAATCCAGTAATACTGAAAACTGTGCGCTGTGTGCAGTTTAACTGGGATACAGACTGGCTCAGGGGAAGCTGCTGGGGCTGGATTTGCTGCTGGGGCTGTTTCGTGACGCAGACGGGCTGATGGACCTGCTGTCGTCACACAGTCTTCGTCTCTGGTTTAATTACCTCGTCCAAAATTCGTGATCGGGGTTTATTTCCATAAAGGCTATGCTTCCTAGAAACGCTCGTAGGCAATCAACGGTTCCCTTTTCAGTGACTTGCATTTTTTTCAGCTACTCCTGTTCAGACATCAGTTACGTGTTAAATGAAAAGCGCGTGCAAACAAGATAATTAGCTCCAAGCGTTATTGTTAAGAGCCAATAAATACGTAGGAAATGTGAGCGGGCTGAAGGAATTGGGGACGGGCCCGAGGAAGTAATTTAGTGCGATGCCGAAGGATTTGTTACCGTGTCCTGGCTGCTGTTCGGAAGCTGCGGTCGGCTTTTCCCAGGACAGCATCCCGCTTCCACCGACAGATGGTGGTGGTATTCCGCGCCAGCGCCTCCCGCCACCGCTCCTCTCTTCTGCCGGCTTCTCACCGAGCGCTCCGTGAGGAGAAACTGCTTCGCACTCCAAGGAATCTAGCATTTAACTCAACATTGAGTATTTCCTGTTAAGGATTAGATGAAGGCAGAGTTTACTAAGCGTAGCCTGTTCCTTGATAATGCCGCCGCGGACCTGAATTTGCCTTCTCTCATTTTTCCCTGTTAGCAATATTTTCTCACCGCCTGCTTTCTGCTTTATCGCTCTTGTCACGATGACGTGTAAAGGTTTGTCTCTGAGAATTTGGCATCAGTGCAGTTTTGGGTTCCGTTCCCGCTTATGCGGTTCCAGAGTTAGCGCAGCCGGTACCTTTCTGCAGGGCAGCAGAGGTCGGAGAGGTACCGACTGCGCCATCGGCCGCCTTCTCCCCAGTGCCCTAAAGCGCTTGAAACTCCTTTTAATTCGGGCTTCCGTGTAGACAGGAAATAACGAGAACTGTTTCGTAACAGCACTTCACGCGGTCCTGTAACTCGTTTATTGCTGGCTGGATGCTTTGACCAATATTCTTTGCTAACTTCTAAATATACTTATTTTTAGGTCCACCAAATCCCCCAGGGAGACAGACAAGTGAAGCCTCCAAAGCCCAAGAGGAGGAAGATCTCTAGATAACATTGAATGTCTTTGTTACTGGTCCAGTACTTATCAGAATGAACGTGCACAAAAGTCTATATGTAGGTATTGATATACAGACGTGGTTATATCAATATTTATGTGAAGACAGCCAGATGCCATCACAGGGTGCTACGCGGGATTAGTGGTACACTATTTTTGCTGATAGGAGGGATAGCGGTCGCTGGAGAAGCCAATCAGAAATCTCGAAAGGTTGCAGTAACAATGTCAGATGATTACTGATTTTTTTTTTTTTTCTATAATACTAAAATTGTGATTATAAGAAATAGTCCAAATGTTTCTGAGAAATTTTCATTGTGTATATAGATAATACAGAATTTCATGGTGATATCTGAAATGTAAATATTGTACAATATTGTCATGTACAAGCGTACCTAATGCACACTTTATCTTTTATTGTACAAAAAATAGTGTACAAAATTCTTTGGTTTCTATTGAGTACACATACAAGAGACTACCAGTGTAAAGTGATAAATAAAAATACAGCCTAAATGCTTTTATATGATAATGTAAAAGATGCTGTTTTTGTATTTAACAGCAGAGAGAAGGCATGATAATGTAATACCTTAATTCTGACATACACTTCACGCCACTGGGTGTTCATCGACGCTGTCTGTTTGGAATGAACCTCGCCTGGAAGTACCGTGCTCCGGTTCAGGTCTCTGTAGGAGAGTGCAGCCTTGCAGATTCCTAACGGGATGTGGGATCACAGCTCTTAATTAATAATTCAAAGGCCGCAACCGCGGGTTGCGTTTTTATTTACTTAACTTTTAAAGTAGAATGCTGTAGATTTTATTAAAAAGGAAAAAAAAAAAAGTAGATGGGCTATTTTAGTCAGCCATTTCTGTAGTTAAAGTTTCATAGCCACCTGAGAAACTAAACAGTTTATATCCCCCGTAACGTTGACCCCGCAAAACCCCCTAGATTTATTAGCTTAAATTATCTGAAGTCATTAACCGTGGTGTTTACTTTCCAGGGGGCAGAGGCCCCGCTTGAATAATGTGATCGGTATTGATTACGGTTTGGTTTTGCAGCAGAATGGCAGGGCGTGCTCCCCAGCCTTCCGAAAAGTAATTCCAGTATCCAGCTCGCAGTATTAAAACGAAAAATTAAGGGTGGCTTACAAAACTGTTAGCAACAGTAATTTTTATCAGTATTATGTAACATATCAGATTTATTTTATTTAAAAAGAATTATTTATACCATTAACAGATTCTTATATATATTAATGTGGCTGAAATGTGCAGGTTAAATCTATTAACCAAATTTATTTATGTTATATTAAGTGAGAAATGTGAAACATATGTAGAAAAAAATTAATACACTACAGATTTAAAAGTCTAAAGCTATGAGCCATTATAAAATTAACGGACGGAAGTGTAGCACAACATCATTTCCATTTTATCTCGTTTTTCTTTTTAACACGGATGGTGGTGATGGTGGTGGAAGCCGTGACATCCTCTGTCTTCAAGGCTTCCCGAATAACTCTCCGGTCACCATTCCCGGTCCCGGGGTGGAGTCCGTAACCCCCCCACCTCTTCGTCCGGGACCACCACTTACCTCAGATTTCCTCCCCCAGCCCTAAGTTCCCAAATCTGATGGTGTAGCTAAGGACTGGCAGGGATCAGCATCCTGGGCAGCTGGCGGGGTGGCCGCGCTCCAGACTCCGGCCCTGGGCGCCAGGACCCCCCCGTTGCTCCGCTCCCCACCGGGCTCCCGCACTCCGCGCTGGGCAGGACGAGCCCCAGAGCAGCCGTCCCCCGGGGCCGCGGGACCCGGCGCCTTTCCCAGCCTCTGCTCTGGCTACCTCTGGGCTCGCCCCGGGGCTTGCCGGTGTCCGGGGGGCGGCTCTCCCTCCTCCTGGCCCAGCCCGAGGGCTCGCCGCGGCCACCCTGGCTACAGGGGCCTGGAGGCGGGAGCCCGTCCTTCCGCGGGGTAGGTTCATTTGTCTTCTGTAACGCCACCGTCCTCCATGCACGCTCCCGTGAAGTGATCGATTTGATTTTCATTTTTGTTTTTAATTTGAATTATTTTGGGGGGGTGGGGGGGCGGGGGGGGCCCGTAGGTTAGCTCACGTTTTTTCCGTTCCGAGTTGCCGTGTTGGTTTGAAGAGTCGATGTTGTCCATTCTCCCGCTCTCCTGCTCTGCCCGCGTCCCCGTGGGGCTGACCCCGGCCCCGCGCGCGTGTGCCTGTCTCCGCTGCCTTCTGCCCCACTTTGCTTTCTGCCCCGCGCCCCGCTCTGGACCCACCCGCCCTTCTTTTGGCATTTGAACTCCTTAGGTTTGTACTTTCTCACCGATGTCTACTTGACAGCAGTAGGCCATGTAAAGTATTTTTTGTGCACTTGGTTTCGTTGGTTAATAATGGCATTGCTGTGGGTGCTAGGAGTAGTTTGTTTCAGTCCATACCAATTTTTTTTCTCTTCTAGAGCTTTTATGGTTTCATGTAAGCAGTTAATGTAAATATTGTGAGCGTTACAGGTCATGCAGTGTTGTAACATTTTAAAAAATGTTGCACCTACTTTACGATTAAAAAACTGGTCACTCGTACTTGAATTTTGCCCATAGAGCCATTTCTTTCTCTTTGCATTAAAGCATAATATACTTTTTTGATGGAGGCCCAACCCTTCTTTCTACCTTATTATTTTTTGTTTAATAAATCTATATTTTTTCTAATAGAAGACTTAAAAATGAAAATTTAAAAAAAATACTTTTTGCCTACTTTCTAATTTAAGAGAGAATTCCTATATTTAAAAGGTGAAGAAAAAAAAAAAAAATACTCCATTGTGGAAAGTGGAAGAACACTTTTTATTTGTCATTAATATGGCACAATCACACGCGACCGAAGCGGCTGAGTAAAGCGAGCCCACGACGTCAATCAGGGTCTGGGTAGATTAGGGAAGTACGTGATTCTTTGAGGATGTAAAAGTGTTGCATATTCTTGTCTATTTATTTATTTATTTATTCTGCTTGCTTTTGCTACGTGGGTGACAATGTGGTTGAGTCATTCAGATGACAATTCAAATTAAAGGCAATATTCCTCTTTCTATTATGGTGCATTTTGTGAACACCATAAAAAAAAAAATAATAATATTTTCATTTGTTTCAATGGATTTTCTTCATACTTTCACTTCTGACAGAAAACGTTCGGCTGGGATCAGCTGCAAAAATAATAGCCGCATAGTTTAAAAAATTGTAAAAACTCAAAAAAAAAAAAACCCCACCCCACCTCTGATGTCCCAGGTCCTGTTATCCTCACAGTCTACGGTTTTAGGGGTTAAAAAGAACTTAAAATTTAAAGGTATTTCCTAAATCAGCTTTGCAGAAGGTTTGTGAGTGATGCGAGATGCTTTTGGAGTCCCTGAGTTTGACGGTCTAGAGATATTAGAGGGCTCGTGGTGGACTGAAGTACCTTAAGACTGCGACCTTTCTTAGCTACACTTTGTATTTTGCTATGTAGGGTTGTAATGTGAGAGTTCCAGAAGAGCAGTAGCAGAAAAGTGCTTTTCTATTTTTAAAAAAAAAACCAAACCCATTCTAGTCTTACTAAGAATTAGAGATTTTTTTAATATCAGTTTTGTAATTTTTGATAAAGTTGTCAATATTATGATTAAATCACCAGAAAAACAAGTTCCTGTGATGTTCTCTTCGGGGCAGGGACTATGGCTTCCACGTATCTCTGAGACGCCACGATGGGATGCCCAGGCCTAAATGGGGCCACGGGCACCGCTGTCAAATTAAATAGCAGCCAACAACGTTGAGGTTGATTTAAGTGCATAAAAGACCAAGGGAATTCCCAGTTCAGACTGCAGATCCGATTTCCCGGCCGTAGTCTGTCTGCTGCGTCCTGCGAGAAGGAAATGTCATCGTCGGGTACGGCGTCCGGCGGGTAAGTCGAGGAAGCCGATGGCTGGTGAAGGTTTTGCTCGCACAACCCAGGACCTTCTCATCCGAGGCAAAACGGATCCGCTCCGTTAACTCGCTCCCCTCCCTCTCTCTGCTCTTCTGTTTACTGGTGCTAACTGAGCAAGCCGACGTTCACATTTCAGGATTTCCCCCCAAAAATACCACTAAACCAGTGGTTTAAGCTCATTACTGATATACAAAATCCCAGACACGTAGACAGATCATTTAGTTCCAAATTCCCTGTGAGCACCGTTCAAACAGGTGTCAAATCCACTCCAGAAAAACCCTTCAAGGCTTCCAAGAGAAAAACAAACCTTCTGTAGAATTTTTCTACCCTTTTCTACTCTCAGGACACCAGCCCGGGGGCTTCCTGGGGCCCCCCGGAGCCCACAGCCCACCGCTGCTGGCCTCTGGACCTGGCCGTCACCGAGGACGAGAGGCAAACTGCAGCAGGGCAAGCCCCCGCTCACATATTTCACGCAATATTGCTCAAACGCAGAGGTTACATCAGTTTTGCGTTGCCGGAATTAATGCTGCCCAAGCATACATACCCCAAAAAGTCCCGCAGCCTCCCGCGTCCCAGCGTTACAAGCTGTTACTTAAACTGGGGTGGGAACGCGTTGTATTGGCTTTGCATTTGGAAGTCAAGCAGCGGGAAGGCAGGCCTCCATGGCTCGTGTCTCTCTGCCAGGTTTTACAATTTCTTTATTGGCTGTGAACAAGTAAAAGCAATTTTTGTTGTTGCTTTAAAAAAAAAAAAAGAGCTGAGATTTGATTTGAGACATTCCCCGCGGAAGCATCTTCTGGGGAGATTTCATCTCCTGCGATTTTACCTGCTGCGAGAGAAGTAATTTGTCTGTAATTGAGTGCCACCCCAACAGAAGATAAGGGGTTAGGATTTAGAACAGAAAAAAATAATATATGTATTTTTTTAAAAAAGTTCTTTCCGGAAATTCCATTTTGGAAAAGATATGGGAAGTGGGAAGGGGTTTGATGTACTTGCCCTGGATGCAACGGAGTGAAGGCAGCTTGGGAGCATCCCCACGTAGCGCTGCGTAGGAGCCCCAAGGAAGCACGAGCGTAGGCTGACGCAGGCCGAAGAAAACAAGCGTCCGCATGCGGTACCAGCCGCGGTTTTAAAATCACGGGCAGAAACGGTAGCGCTGAGGGAGAAGCTGGGTCTGAGCCGCAGCTCGAGTCCGGCTTTGCACGGTGCGAACCCGGTTGCGGTGTGGGATGGGAGAACAACGTCCCTCCACATCCAGGTCCGGTGGCGCAGAAGATCTGCAGGTAAGTCTGCGGGCGTTCATGATTTCCCTTGGCTAATGACGTCAATGCCTATTAACTGTAATTTAAAACCAGCGATCGCGAGAGACTGCACAGATCAGGAAAAAGCAGCATTTTGCCCAGCGGGAATGTCGAGGTACCACAACGAAGGCTGCAATGCAAAGAAAGAAAAGCATCCTAAAAATATGGAAGAATTTGGTTCAAAAAACATACAGACTTCTACTGGGCTGATTTCTGATCCACATGTGAACACAAGGCGGGGGGGCTCTGATTGGAGAGCTTTTCGGATGCCCCAGTCAGGGAAACAGGTTTATAGAAAAGACGGGTTTATTCCTACTTCAGAAGTTGCCATCTCCTCAAATCACAATCATTTTAGGCCTTTTTGAAAGAGAAGCAATTCTTAATTCCCGGTAGAAATACCGCTCGTTTTCAGTTCCAGGAAAATAATCTGTTGCTTCTCTCGCTGATTTTTCTCTAGGAATAGAAAAAGCCATAAAAGTAACAAAAAGTGTTGGGGTTTGCCATTATCTGTTCTCAGTTGTGGGAGCTGCGCTCTGCTTCAGAGGAAAGGGAAAAATAAGGGAAAACCTACTCTACTCTACTCTAATTTCTACTCTACTCTACCTGAAAGAAGAATCTGTATTTCCCCCACTTGGTCTCATACATTTTAAGAGTTTCAGACAAACAGAATAACAAAGAGGAGAATTTGTAATTCTTCCTCCCAGCATCGCTACAGAGACACCCAAAAAAGCCAACCCAACACAGCAAAATTGTTGTCCCAGCCCCAAAAGCATCATCACAGTGTTCAAAAATGGATATCCCAGCGGCACGCCTGCCTCGGTGCCCAATTAATTAACGGTGTGCCACTCGTCTCAAGCCTGCGCTTCATTTTTCAGATGTTCAAAAATCTATTTTGCCAAAAAATAAAAATATAAATGACGAAATGTGAGGCTTTTGGCATTTCAGGTCATGCCGTGACGGCCTTTCTGTTAATTCGCTTTTCCAGTTAGGAAGCAAGTTGTTGTACCTGATGAGCCAGGTGTTGGTGTCCTTCTTGCGCGCCCTTGATGGGCAGGAGCCTCCAGAGCGGGCGACACGGCAGCGAGGAGCAGCGCTGACGCCCTGCCCTACTCCGGTTAGGAAATTTAAGATTTTCCCTTCCCCATCCCACAGTCCTAAGGCCGCAGTGGCATGCTCTGCGAGAACTTTTTTTTGTGTAATAAAGCCTGATATGTGATAAATATGTGATACTTTAAGGGGAAGTTGAATTAAAAGCAGTATAAACTATGTAGAATAGAAAAGAGAGAGGTTTTTAATTTAAAAAAACCAAACCAACCCAACCCACGTTGAAAGCCTTGTTAGAGAGCCACACCTGGGGTTTGTGGGTGGTGGTTCCTCAAGTGAAGGCTCGAGGGTCGGATGCACAACAGGGCTCTGCCGCCGTGTGAGGGAAGCAAGCTTGTCCACTGGTGAGGCAAACGATTCAATTAATTCAAGACAAGTTTTTAAGCCCTTCAGCCTCGTGTTGGGCTATTTTGTGCCTTGGTCTGAATGACTGAACTAAGAAACTTCCCAAAGAGAAAGGCAGGAAGGCGACTGACGGGGAGGAGTCAGGTAAGTGCCAGGAAAAACCTGAGAGTACCTAAGCCTTTGTAATCCTGAACTTGGTTACGTCAGAAGGGTTAAAATAGACAAGAAAATGTTAGAATTAAAATAAATACGATAAATAAAATGAATACATTTTAAAAGAAGTACAAATTTTAGGAGGCTCGTGAAAGTACAAGCGTGGTATTAGCAACACTAAAACCTGCAACGGGGCAGTGACTTTTATAGAATTTGCCTATTAAGTCCTGCTTTAACACCCGCCTCGAGAGGTTTCCGTACAGATGTTGAATCCAGGTGCTTCTTCAGAGGCGTCTCCTTTTCTCCTGGGCCCCAGAGCGGTGGGAGAGGAAGGGCTGCGAAGGCAGAAGGTCTCCAGAGGGCGGTGGAAGAGCCCCGGCAGCAACCGCGTTCGCATCCCTCCAGAGTGAGGTGGAATGAGTTTGTCTTAAAATGAGACACATGTCGGCACGGCAACACGCGTCCAAACTACATGTGATCCTTGTTAACATACTTGGAATAGTTGTGGGAGAATTAGGCCGGAGCCCAGTAATGGTGAGAATTAAATCTCTAAAGAGCATTTCTATTATCGGCAAAGAGTTCTTGCCGGGAAAGGTCTAACATGGGTTTAGCTAAATATATATTCACGTTTTACAGAGTAACAACAAAATATCTGCATTTGTTAGAATGGATCTGCTTCCCTAAGAGCAGAGCTAATATTACTTAGGAATATAAGAAAGGCAGCAAAGCACAGCAAGCAACAAATTATGAATTATTCAATGCAAATGTCAAGTTTTAGTAGTGAATGTAGATGTAAATCTTTTTTTGAAAGGCTAAGCGTTGCCATTAAGCAAGTCCATATGACACTACATCTGTTGGCTTTCTTTTATATCGTTTTATTTTTATGTATGCTGGGGAAAAGCATCGGGAATTTCCACATTAGAATTTTAATAACATCATTTCCCCAACTTCTGTAGTCTGTTGATTTAATGTTTGATGAAGGGATGATTTTTCTGGCAGAGGTTAAACCCGTAACCACTTCATTAGCTACCCAAGCTGTAAGTCTTCAAATGAAAAATTGCTTTTGCGGAGAAATTTTAGTTTTCCAAATATTGAACCCAAGAAGTCAGATAAATTTAACTAGCTGCCGTTTTCAGAGCATCACCTCCTGATGTGGCGCTTGTAAGTGATCTTACAGCGGGTATCTGAGTCTTCCGCGTGTGTGGGGAGAGTGCAGTCCAGATGGAGATCTGTTTAATCCCCCCCTCAAGTTGGAAATTATTGATTTCTCCATATTTTGCTCTCGCATTGCATTGCTCTTCCCTACGTAAGGCACGGGCAATTCAGTCCAATTTGTCCGCGCTTTTCTGTGTTTCTTCCATTGTCACGTTTGTCCCCCGGTAGCTGCACCCAGACAAAGCCAGTTTAATTTCTCAGCAAGATGGGGAGCGGTGACGTACCCCGGCAGAGAGAGGAGGGATCCGTGCGTTCCTCTGCCGATGCGTGAGCAGCCTGTGCCGGGGGACTCCCGGCTACTCGATACAATCAATCTCTCCCAGTATTTCCATAGCTCTCATTATCCCGTGTGCCTCCAGGATAAAAAGCCGAGAACAATCGGCCATTGTCAGTTTATGAAGCAACTTTTTCATCTTCCTTCCCCAAAGACTAAATACTTAATTAAGTAAATTAAAATTAATTATGGAATCTGTACAACAAGATGTTATCACGTCTGTCCCCTAAACTGAGCTCTCTCTGCTGTTCCTGCACGTTCGCCCTCCTAATCGTAGAATCACAGAAGGGTTTGGGTTGGAAGGGACCTTTAAAGGCCACCTGGTCCAACCCCCTGCCATAAGCAGGGACATCTTCAACTAGACCAGGTTGCTCAGAGCCCTGTCCAGCCTGGCCCGGAACGTTTCCAGGGATGGGGCATCTACCACCTCTCTGGGCAACCTGGGCCAGGGTTCCACCACCCTCAGCATAGAAATTCTCTTCTTTATATCTAGTCTGAATCTACCCAAAGACAGGAGGTGCCCAGCGGAGCAGTTCGGGTGCATGGGTGGCTTTGTTCAGCAGATCCCACCCAGAGATGGGATCCCACCTGGAGGTGGGAGCGTTCCCATCGCCTGGGCAGGGCCTCAGCCTTGGACAAACATCTCTGTGCGTTTGAGGTCAAGCGCTGTGAACCAGTGTGCATGATTCAAAATACGCATTTGTCTTCCAGAGCTGAGCCTGAAAGGCTTTTGCTTTGGAAAGATCATTTCGTATTAAGCAATACCTAAATATACAATGGGCAAAGCTCATTTCTAACAAACCTCAAAGTATCTCTGCTTATTTTTTAATGATTCCTTGTGCTTTGTTAGCAAGAGGTTTGAACTCAGCCAAATTCCAAAGGACGCGAATGTTGCATTTCTATTAATTGGTTTTCAGATGAAGATGTTGCCATTAACTATCTACAGTGATCCTCTTATTAACTGTCTGATAAGGGTGACTTAAGTATCTAATAAAATAATGGATTAAACGGCAAGAGGAAATGAAGTGTATCCTGAGGATAGTTGAACTTGCAGGAAAATGAACACAATTATTTACCAAACAAAAGGAAAGTGTAATAGGTTCATTGATTTTGATCTTAAAACTTTTAGGTAATGAACATCGTGACGATGTCAAGTGTTTTTAGAAGAGCAAACGTACCCGTTGCGCAAGCCAGGCAGAACCAGGAGACGACTCCTCAGCAGCGTGTGCGAGCAGAAGCTGGGCCAGGCCACGGATTTTATCACTATGTTTCAGGCATCAGGATGAATCCCCCCGAGACCAGCTGTTAGGGCATTGTTCGGGTAATCTGAATTCAGGGCATCTGAACGGGAAATGCTCAGGGTCTTCCCAATATGTGACTGATAACGTGTGTTATGGAGCTGTAACTAATTATCCAGCCTCTAACCGTTAGGCCTACAGAGTTGTTTGTGGGTTTTTTTAATGATCCTTAAAAGATGGAATGAGATTTCTTCTTGAGAACGTCCATGAGTTAAGGGGTCTCCTGAATCAAAGAGGTTTGTTTCAGCTTTGCCCTTCAAGAAACCAAAGCCAGGTAAATCCCACCTCCTGATCAGAAGTTCACATTTTCTTCTACTTGTTTCTGAAACCAAAGAATAAGTTCAATGTCTTGAAGTTTAGATTTCTCAGAAAAGTAATTGGCAATGGTATTTCTCAACAAAAGCCAAATGGACTTGACTTATTTTCTCAGCCATTTGCTTTGTTGTGTGATCTTGTTCAAATAAAAGCACAATCGGAAAATGAGAGGATGCCAATGAGCTGACTTTTGGTATTCCTCCTGTTGCTGGAGGTATTGACTCTACCACATCACCTCCTCTTCTCGCTCTTCTCGTCCAGCTCTTCACCAGAAGCTTTTCTGCTTCTCTAAAGAAGCAATTTCTCGTGTTTGATTCCTTTCCTAATCGCCCGTTCTGGTTAGTCTAGCACTGAAGGAAACTTGCTCCCTGGTGAGGAGGCTCCCAGCGAAAGCCCAAAGCTGAACTCATCTGCTTGAAGAAGATATTTGCAAGGAAGAATGAGACGACCCAGTGTCTTCTTCCATTTCTTCTCTTCATTTGCTTGCTAATTCACAGCTAAATCCTCTTTATAGCGGGGAGGTCCTAATCACCTTCAGTTATGGGGTTTTATAAACTATAGGAGAAAAGTAGGATGTCCTGAGATGGCAGGACTTACAAATCCATAAGGGTTTTTTTGGTCAGTAAAAAAAATAAAAACACAAAACAATATGTTTTTCCATCTTGCTGTGTGCAAATGTTGCAATTCTGAATACAGCATTAAAAATACTGCCTAAACCCTTCTTTTAATTTCCAGAGGACTTTACATCTGGCAGCAACTTGCAATTGCAGAAAATTCTGGAAAAAATGAAAGTCTGTCAAAGCTTCATCTTCCACTAGGATGTGATTTAGCAGAAATATTCTGTAACAGATTGAGTTATGTTTTCTTCTCGCACAGTAATTGGCTTCATGTTTCAAAATATGAACCACTACAAATGATGTTTCTCTCGTGTATCCAGAGGTATCTCATATTTATATCCCAATAAGCTTATCACATTGAAGAAATACCTCGGGTTTCGGGCTGTGCGTGACAGCTGTAGCTCTTTCAATCATTATTATTAAGGAATATTTGCACAAGTTGCCATCTCTGTCATTTCAGAAATTATTTTTTTGGCGATTTTGCAAAACAATTTGCCTCCCTTGATCTCTACACACGCCGTAAAGGCTCCACTTATTGAGCTCAGCAAATGTCACTTGTTGACTGCGTATTCCTCCTTGCTCCAGCTGTAAATTAGCCTCGGCAGAAGTCTCACAGAAAATTAGAGTCTTTGTTTTAAGAAAGTTAATTGTTGCTGTAGATCTGATCTTTTCTGCTTTTATTTCAGACAAATATATGTTCATTGGGTTTGTTGGAATCGACGAGTGAGGGTATATATTGGGAAGTGGTGTGGGTTTGAAGTGGGATTTGCTTTGATATTTCTGTGCAAATCCATGTGATAGCTCACTGACTCATAGAGCTGAAAATAGGTAGTGATATCAACCACTGAATTCTTCACAGATTTTTATTTTTTTTCCTTCTTTTTCTTGCTTAGCTAGCTGCTCTTCAAAAAAATCCAGGTCATTATTCAAACCTGCACTTAGATTAGAACTCCAGATAGCATCGCTCTTACTCATTGATGAATCACGCTGGAACAAATTTTGGTCCTACTGAACAAACTATGTGTTGCCTTAGTCATAACTTTGTTTAGCAAATCACATGTCAGCCTTAAATTAAGCACTTGCTTAAAGCGGCTACTTTTTGAATATATTCTGGAAAGTTTGTGTGTAAGCTTTATACTGGTTTATATAGATAAGATTTATATTGAAAACTTCTCAAAGCAAAACTAGAGAATGAAAAATTCTGTCCAAGATATAGGCCCAGCCTTTATCGCCAAAATACACCAGCTAAGCTTGTGTCACTCGGACAGAAATAAAATGAGTTACAACTGTTAAGCATAAGAATATTGATCTATTCTTTTAGAATACAATTAGTTGCTGAAAAACGCGAGTTGCAAGTACAATGACCTAATCTAGGCACTAAGGAAATTCAAATCCTTCTCTTTCCTCCTCTTTGCCAGTTATATCAACCCGCACATAAATACCTGATTTAGCGGCACAGTGAGGCTGGGGCCGTCTCGCGGAGCTGCAGCATCGGAGACCAGTGCTCGAGGAAGGAGAGACAATTCTCAGGCAAGTCTTTCCGTACCCAAGACAACCAAATTTCAGGAGCAAAAGAGAGAGAGGTTGTGGGTTAAAATACAAACGGATGTTGTTGGCAACATAGCTAAACGGACTGCTGGACATACCTGAAATTAAACTTGTTTCGTCAAGTCTGTTTCTAAATTAATCGTAAATGTTGGCTTTTGGAAGTGTTCGGTAAGTAGCAAACCCCGCCCCGGGTGCGGTGACGCCAACCTGGCTGCTGGCCACCAGCCACACCTTGGCATCCTCAGCCTCTGCCCTGGGGCTGATGACACCAAACGGGCCGTTCTCAAAGATTTTTGGTTTATATCGCTTGATCCTATCCTTACGCCAATACCAAATTTGCACTGAATCTTTTGTACTACCACCAAATGGCTCTTTGCACTATTAACTGGGCCATTCTGCCCAGCCACCAACGAGGTTAACAGGAATTTACCTGAAATCATAATTTAAACACAAAACAGGTAACGTAAATAAAACCATTTCCAAAAAGACGTACCTCAGAGCAGAGCGCTTGTGAAATTCTATTGAAAGGAAGGGCAGGAGCTGAGGTGGTGGTGTTCAGATTGTAAATCACACAGCAGAGGGAAATGGGGTTGGGCTGGATCCATCCATGGCTCCGGCTCCTTTGTGCCTCGTGCAGAAACATGAAAGTAGAAACGAACTCTGAAAGTGTATTTTCTAACGGATGAAAGGTATAGTTAAAAAAAGGAACAAAATTCAAACGATTTAATACATTCAAAGCATACCCCGAATGACGATGTGTCCATGGGAATAGGACAAATGCAGAACTGGGACTGGCAGGTTACAGCCAAACCACAGCACCGGAAAAAATATCATCCCATCTTCTGGTGCTGCAGCAGAAAAGGGCTCCATGCTCACCCTGAGCTGGAGAAAAGCAAAAGCTGTCGCGGTGCTGGTTAAACATGACCGAGCTTCTGCCCGCAGTGGAATGAAGACCTGAGGAGCTGTTTGTCAGGAAATTAATAACCCCAGCGACGTGCCAAGACCTACGGTTCCTTGTTGTGGTTGTCTTGTCATACGGAGAATCTGTTCCCTTTCCCACTGGTAACAGAGCAGAACAAAGCGTGTTATTAAAGAGGTGCCAGCCGGAAAGGAAAGCCGCGCATGTGGAACAATAACTTCCCAAATTAGAAGTTTTTAATATGTCGCAGGTGACATGAGGTCACTGTTTTCTTAATAATCTTTTGGGTTGGTCATCCAGAAAATTGAAGTTAGAGAGAAACTTGTGAGCATGAAACTCACCATCACATAAAAACGCAAGGGTAAACAAGTCAACTGGTCCAAATCTCACTGCTGGGCTGGGAGAGCCCTGTTCTCCCTTGGGAAAAGGGGGTGTTCATCGAACCCCCCGACAGCCAGGAGCCTGGAGACCTGAGCATGGAACGCTGCTGATTTCAGCGCTGCTTCAGCCTGGCTTCTTACCCCACATTAACCACAGATACCGCTGAAGCAAAGACAGAAAATAAAAAGGAAAAGCTTAAAACAATAGTAAAAACCGCCTTAATGGCTGTTTCTTTGAGGAGATGACCTGATGGCTCCAGATGATCTTTGACTAGACGATCTGAAAGGTCCCTTCCAACCTAGGCAATTCTATGATTCTATGAAGGTGTGTTGCTTCAGCGGCGCTGCACATATGGTATTTACATAGAACCATAGAATTGTGTAGGTTGGAAGGGACCTTTCAGATCACCGAGTCCAACCATCCACCTAACATGCAACTAGTGTGTGACCAACGGGTAAGACTGGTGCCTTATTTTGGGTCAAACTCAGCTGCATTTTTACCATCCTTTAGAATAGGTAAAAGAGACCTGCAGGCATGGACGGCCAAGGACACACAGTTGGTGGGTCATACTCCAATCAAGTTGGTGGGTCGTACTCCTGGGTGGGATCTTGGAGCTCTACATCCAGCTACAGTTCACATGGAGGTTGCTGGGAAAAGTTGAGTTAAACAAAGCGCACGCTGTTGGCACAGCGAGATGCACCTGCCTCTTGGGTACTGAGTGGCAAGAACACGTATTTCAATAACAGCAAATTCTCTCAGCCGCACCTGACAGAGTGAAATTGCTGAGTGAGTGGCTGAAAGAAAGAGAATTAGCTAAAAATTAGAGGAAGCTTTAGAATCCTTTAAAACCAAAACAATAATTAATTTTTCTCTCTTCCTGCTTCAAATTTGTCATACAAAAGAATGAAAAAAAATATTTAAATATTACTTGCTCGTCTGGGTCTTTATGTATATTTTCTATCTCTATTTCAGTAGATAGGCTGTTATGCATGTCTATTCCAAAGCGATACTGTCTATTAAAAATCTAATGAATCCTAGGGAAGCCTTTTGTTAAAAATAGATGATAAGAAAATTCTCTTTAAGCTTAGCTAAGATCCACATTATCCATATTTGGGCAGTAAAACTAAGATTTTACAGAAATATTGCCAAGTTTGATACCAAATCTGTGTGAAAAGATTTTATAATGTATTTTTCACTTTCCCCAAGAAATTCAGGAAACTCAGGGCCACCATTATTAACTGATTTGATGTCTGTAATTGATTTCATGTTAATAAATTCCTCCTTTGAGAGCCTCTGGAAATTACATCACTAAGGTCCTGGGCCATCTTTTGCTGATTTGACGTTAGTTGTGTCCATGCTAAAAGGAAGAATGAAAGAAAGGCACCTAAATTATCACAGGCAAAACTATTTAAAATATATTTTAAAATCATAGAAGCTGCTTACTCACCAGGAGCCTCAGTTCCCAGTCCCTGGAGATCAGCGTGACTGAGAATTCAACCCTAGAATTCAACGCTTCTGAAAATAATGTCATTTATTTCTAGAGGAAGATGACGATTGTGAGATGGTTGGGTTTGATGTTGAGGGGATCAGAGGGGTGGACAAAGAGAGGAAGCTTCAGCCTTGACTATAAAGCTAACACGTATTGTGTCTCTAAAATGAGACATTTACCCCCATTTTTTCAAGTTTCATGGTTAGGATTTTTTAATAGAAATATTCTTTCTGTTCCCACCTGTCAGCATAAAATACAGGTAATCTCTGAGAGCCTGGGCAGTTAATTTTTCTCCTGCTTTGCAACACGTTTTAGGATGACAGACTAATTGAGGTTGGAAGCAACTTTTGGAGCTCATCAGCTCTGCCCTCTGCAGATGTTTAACCAAACTCACTGTGGATTTTTTTTCAGTATGCTTAATCAGTTTCCCTTGTTGCCCCCTGTAAGTCTTCCCTCCTCCTTTCATGGCGGACGTCCAAGAAGAGCCTGGTTCTGCTCAGCAATCAGATCCCTCCTTCGCCTTCTCTCCCCATGCAGAGCAAACCCAGTCTTCCTACACGTTTCTCATACGTTAGGTGCTCCAGCTCCCAGCCATCTTGGAAGCCCTCTGGACTTGCTCCTGAATGGCAAAATTCTCCAGCTGGAGTATCGCAGTGCAGAGTACAGGAATCACTTTCATACTTAGTTTGCGCTCACATACATACACTCAGTCTTTCAAATTAACTTCAATTTATTATTACCAAAGTCCGCTTTGACCCACAGGACATCTGTGTGATGATTTTGAACCAGAAATGGGACCTTCCATTCCCTGTTTTTCTAAACGAGGAACACTGGAGGAGCTGGCACGGCTATCGGTGGGACCATGTAGAAGCTCAGCAGCTATTCCTGGAAGGGCGAGCCTGCTGGGCTGACTGGGATATTCCTGGAAACATATTGCTCCTGCTTCTACATTCAAATATTTTTCCCAGGACTTAGCTCATGGCTTGAAGAGTTGAGCCATCTGACTCCTTCAACCTTTCAACAGTCTTTCTTTGAAAGCGCATAAATACGAAGTTTCCTTCCAGAGTCAGTTTCTCCAGGGCAAGAGCCACCAGAAAGGCCATTTTAGGGTGGACTTGTAGAGTTCTGCTGATGTGCTGTGGTGAAGCACAACTTTCCTTGACGCATGCCAGGACTGTTGGTTCTTGTGATCACAGGACAATGCAGTGCAGATTCAATATGTTCACAGACAGATTAATTTCAATAATTACCACCACAGTCTGAGGACAAGTCTTCTCCCCCCACCGTGGTGATCCTCAGTATCAAACTGTTGTTTCTATATCGTTCTTCCCCTTACACAGGGCTCCCTCTCTACTTCATTTGCTGACAGCAATTTACAATAACCATTTTGTTTCATTTTCCAAATGATTTTTTTCCCAATTTTGCCATATGGTATTATATTTTGCCGGAAAGTGGCAAAACAGTCCAGGAAAAGCTTGATAATGTTCTCACAACCTTAGGAGGCTCTGCATCACAATAAGCCTGAAGCTTTAAACAAAGCAATTGCTATTGGGCTAAATCTATGCATTTGTTTTCCTGCTTTGACAGTAATACACTTTTTCCTTCTAGAACCACCATATAAAAGTTTTATTGGCTCGGCGTTGAATATAACAAGAAATTGATTAGAAAGTGTTTTCTTTTGCTTTACGCGTTGCTGTGGGTCAGTGGTAGACAACAGTTTGTGTGCATTTATTATTATTTAAATTTTGAGTACAAGCTGTTCATCAGGTTCCCCGAGTGGGTAATGTCTCAGGAGAATGGGTACACGAACCGCCGAGAAATCTGTCTTTATATCTCCTATTGCAGGTACTGTAATAGAATATTGTCTAAGAGTTAGAGGAGAAGGTCTCTCTTGCTTCATTATATTTTGCTTTTAAGGAAAACTTAAATCTGTCATTCTTTTTGATCAAAGAAAGCATAGCCCACGTTGCATTATAATTTCACTGAGAGGAAAAAGCTCAGTATCTTACAAATGTATTTTGATAATCCAGACAGGTTGGGATTACAACTCCTTGCAACTCCGAGGCTTTATGGATTATTTTCCTCTACCGGATTAACCTGTGACTTCAGGAAAAGCTCACCAAAATATCTGCGTGTTTAAAATCAAGAAAGAACTGCACAAAGAAATTAATTAACAAACAACCACCGGGTGCTTGGGGGGAAATATGGGAATGCATTAATTTCGTCTCTTTGAAACCATAACTATTGCACTGGCATTTTTTCAATTGAAGATTTATACTAAAACACTGATGTAATTTTCTTCTTATATAATGGCAGTATTTTCCACTCCTTTATTTCTCCTTTGTTTCCAAGAATGATTAATTAGTGACACCATTCAGGTACTTGCAGAAACATTACCAAACCCAGCCATTCTTTTGTCTTATAAGACTTTTGCTACACCTGGAGTAGCCAGAAGCACTTGGTGTCCTGAGTTTTAATCTCATAGGCATTATTCAGGATTTTGGGGTTAAAAACTCCCATCGCGCCTATGACATTCCCTGATTTTCCGGTGAACAAGCGTGGGACATAGTGCACAAATGTCGCTGGAGCCTTCAAAGTCTCAGCAGCAAGGAGTAAATCTTGCCAGAAGTTTGTCTTGCATTGCCGCACCATGGGGTAACCGAGATAGAAAGTCAAAGGGTCACAACTGGTTTTCTAGTGCTGTTTAACAACACCTGTGCGGGCTCTTCAGAAACCAGCCCGCGTGGTCACTTTGCCTCGTGTCCTGGTTTGAGTGACACAAGACTAATTTCTCTTCTAATACCTGGATAAAGCACACTTTTAAAAGACTCTAGTGTCTGAATTTGGGAAAATATTTCCTTTACAGCCAGCTCTGGGGGGCAGGTTTCAAAGTCTCGGTGGTTCTGAGCTCCCCAGGTGTGGGAACAAGGAGGAGCGAGAGCCGGGCACTTGCCCCAATCTGCCAACAGGGTTATTTCATACCGTGAACGGCACATTCCATAGAAATTAGAAAGTTTGCTGAGGAGTTCTCTCTCTCTCTCTCCCTCCCGTGCTGGCTGCCATCCCAAGCACTCCTCGCCCCAGTGCCGGAGCCCTGAGCCCTTCCCTTCCTCCCGAAGCCACAGTGCTCACAGGGTCCCACATTGGCCGTCCCCTGCGGGAGGTGCATGGCTTCCTGCAGGTGGAATGGGTTGGGTATAGTCCTTGTGTGTTTTATATTGGTATCGAGATAAATTCTGGTTCTTTAGTGTTATTAATGTTAATTATTTAGTCTTATCCTATTAAATCTGTTTATATTTCAACCCTCAAGTTTCCTTGTTTTTCCCATTCCTCTTCCTGGGTGGGGAGGGGTCATCACGTGAGAGAACAATTGTTTAAACGACAATAAATTGTTCTGGGTTCCTCAATCCATAACACCTCATCTGTTCTCTTCTTGTTTTGAGCTGCTTTCAGCTGAACTGGCTCTCCGGTAAATCCTGCCGCTTCCCCAATGACCTGTGCTGGCTGGAATCTCGGTGTTTGCCATGCCCTGAGATGTCTTCTGCCCTGGAGCCATCCTAGGAGACCCTGGGTGGCTACCTGGGCATTTCTGAGCCCCCTTGGCTATTGGATTCACTGGGGAGAAGGTGGTCTTACTCCACTTCTACACAGAGTGACATTTTTGTTTAAAATATTTATGACAACATGATCTTTTCTCAGGCTTTCCCACTCCTATTTGGCTACATATCTTCATTGAAGTCCCCCAGATATCACCTTGAGTTATCCCTAATTTGCATTTTCAAACTTCCAGGGCTTACACATGAAAACTCAAACTTGAGGGCTATCATCAGTGAGAGTGGATGGGCAGGAAATTGTTCTCACCAAGTGGCCTTTTGCAAGCACCCCAGTTAAAGAGTGTCATGCCACCAGTGTCCTCTTACCCTGTCTGCTCTCTCCCGCGCCCACAATTCAGTTCCCATTTCTAACTCTTTTCTTCCTTTTTTCTCAGTGAAGTTCAGATAAATGTTGTGAGCGGGTACTCTGTCTGTTCTGCAAACCTGAGTCCAGGACACAAGGAGGAGGCTCTACACATCCAGCTTCAAGTTCAGTCTTAGAGGAATATGTAGTTAGACTCAGCTGTGTGAGAATATTCTCTCAAGATCAATTCAAAGTGAAACAAAAGCTCACGGAGGCGTGAATGGCATTATTCACACAGTGAGAGTGCCTGTGGATCTGTATATGCACCAAACTTCCCTCTTCTTGATTACTCAGCTTTCTCCCAGCGCTGAGCTGGTGTGTATATGCCAAACTGGCCTTTCCTTTCATTGCACCCGAAACACAACGTGCCTACACCGTGCCCTTGGTGCATACGGCCCAGCCGGTGCCATCACACACCTGGGCAGCCAATTCAGCACCCAAGGGCTGGTGCATGTTGTAACCATGGGACAGATGCAGCTCCTCACCACAGTCCTCCCAGTTCATGCCAACCATATCCTGGGCTCATCCCCAGCAGCGTGGGCAGCAGGGTGAGGGGGGGATTCTGCCCCTCTGCCCCGCTCTGTGAGACCCCCCTGCAGCGCTGCCTCCAGCTCTGGGGCACCAACAGCAGAAGGACACGGAGCTGTTGGAGCGGGGCCAGAGGAGGCCCCGGAGATGCTGGGAGGGCTGGAGCCCCTCTGCTGTGGGGACAGGCTGAGAGAGCTGGGGGGGTTCAGCCTGGAGAAGAGAAGGCTCCAGGGAGACCTTCCAGCCCCTTCCAGGCCCTCAAGGGGCTCCAGGAAAGCTGGGGAGGGACTCTGGAGCAGGGAGGGGAGCCATGGGACTAGGGGGAAGGGTTTTACACTGCAAGAGGGGAGATTGAGATGAGATGTGAGGCAGAAATTGTTTGCTGTGAGGGCAGTGAGCCCCTGGCCCAGGTTGCCCAGAGAAGCTGTGGCTGCCCCATCCCTGGAGGGGTTCAAGGCCAGGTTGGACGGGGCTTGGAGCAACCTGGGCTGGTGGGAGGTGTCCCTGCCCAGGGCAGGGGGTGGCACTGGGTGGGCTTTAAGGTCCCTTCCAATTCTATGATACTGGCTAACTCCACCATGTGGGGGTGACAGCAAGGGAAGGGCTGATTGAACACACATGAACATCTACAGCTGGTAGCTCACTTGCCTTTTTTAATACAACTAGTTCCTCCTCTCTCCTCCCTGTCTGCTCCCACCTCTCCCTTTATTTAAGTTCAAATCCCTGAAACAGGGCTTTCCCAGACAGGTCCTGGCAATGGGTACGAGGCATCGAAGTCCGCCTCAAACACAAACACACTGCTCCTCCTTCCAGAAAGAGCTTGACTTGAACCAAAAGCACAAGAGCAAAGAAGCTCAGTGTGCGAACAGGCAAACTGCTCCCATCTTTTCTGGGAGCAGCGCCGAATCATTAGTCACTTAAATAAGAATAAATTGCTCAGCTGAGCATAGCTCGCAACATTGTTCTTGAGGAAGCAATAGCTGGTATAAACGTGTGACTTTCCTGGAAGCAGGTCTTCTAACGCGTTTGCGTATTTATCAAGATATGATTGCATACATAGCAAGATATTTCAGTGAACAGTGATCAATAGCAATTTAGAAGAGGAAATACTATATCTGATTTGCTATGACTCATGTCTGCATAATAAAAGTGTCTCTTTTTGTATATTTTCTTAAAAAAACCTCTTTGGCAAGGAAGTACAGAAATTTGAAGCTTGAATACCTTTTTAAATCTGTGGTTGATTGCACAACCTACAACAGAAGACTAAAAACTTTCTTTCGTTATTATGAATTTATGTGCTGAGAGCATGCTACAAACAGTATCGCCACGGCACTATTCATTGCCAATGTAACACTTTCATTTTCCTTTTGACTTTTCTGGCAATCAAGCTAATATTTCTGCTTCTTGATGCA
This sequence comes from Larus michahellis, assembly GCF_964199755.1. Lineage (NCBI taxonomy): Eukaryota > Metazoa > Chordata > Aves > Charadriiformes > Laridae > Larus > Larus michahellis. The sequence continues at coordinate 57,986,613 of NC_133902.1, forward strand.
CAGCAACGTTATTGAGAAACCTGTTTTTCTGTGATTGCTCTCAGTCCCGTTTTCCAGAAAATCTGGGGAAGTACAGAACACATGAGGATACTAGTCCCATACAAGTGACGATAAACTTCCCTCTGATTCGCATCACGGGTGAATAAAAGCACAATCCTTCCTCCCAGGGCAATGCCTCTGGACTACAATCGACAACAGCGATTTGGGGCAGGGGAATTGCTTCGAGGAAGAGCGAGACCTGGGTTATTTCTGAGATTGGACGAGCAGGAAATTGTTCTCATAAGCACGGGTGGAAGGGTGTCGTACCACCCTTTCATTGCCTGCTCCTGGCGAGGCTTGATAGAGCACGCAAGTGTGCCACGCTACTGGGAACACTGATGGGATCCAGCCTGGAGGTAACCTACAGGGCGATGGCATTCAGAGAAACGACGTGACACAGAAAGAGGTCACCAGAGCACGGGGAGGAGTAGCAACCACGGGCATCTTGCTGCTCTAGAAGCCGGGTGGCTACCTGGTTCTAGCCCAGCAGGAGAGAACCACTGGGGAAATTTTCTTTTTTACAGGGTTTTGGAAGGACTTAAGGGTTTGAGAAGGGAAAAAATGCTGAGATCTGGCAGTGCGAATGCTAAAGGTCTGGTATATTCACAGAGAAAGGAAAACAAGCTGTACTAGAGAAGACAGAGTTTTGCGGGTGTAAGAGCATTTACGGCAGAGGCTTTCTGCCCAGACCCCTCAGGAAGCCTCGGACTGTGCCCACACCTGAATTCACAAAATCCAGAGGGTGACCCCAGCACCCAGGGCTGGTTTTAACCTGTTTTTTGGTATAAAACTCTTAAATCAGGAGCTTCCTGCTGCTTCCTAGCTCAAGCATCTTTCATCATTTTACCTTCCTGCTATAATTTGGGGAATCAGGAATTTTCATAGCAGCCTTTTTATTTAGTTTTATATAGTGGCTGTTGTTGTTGGGCTCTAGATTTTAACTTAATTTTCCACTTTTATAATTTTCATTCAGAGCTTTAAATCTCCCAAGAAGCTATTCACGACTAGATTTCAGGTTTTGGCTGATAGGTTTTGGTGACCTTAAAGAGGAAAATGTGCAGGCTGCCAGTCCCCTAAACCCTTTGAATAATTTGAAATAGAAATGGTTTGGAACAGCTGATACATTTAACTCTGAACATTAGCCACTAAGCATGCTTAGTAGCTACTTTGATCAAGCTCTTTTTCCTGACAAAACCCCCTTTGAAATGAATAGGACAGAGGTTCCTTTCACTTCAATAGGAGTTCTCAGACACAGGGAGAAAGAAGGACTTCATAACCTTTAAAAAGACTCCCCTAGTCCATTCATATCTCTCCTGGAAAGCTCAGCACTTTCCCTTGTGCTGAAGTTACTAAGCCAGCCTCCTGGCTACTTTTAGGCTCCCTTCTAGTGAAGCTTTGCTTAAACATGAGATCAAAACACTCTGTAATGAGGCGGCTGCTGCTGCTGCTGCCCAGGCAGGAACCCGGACCGTACAATGGCTCCATCAGTGACATCCGAAATATTTGTTAGCATAGAATTCGTCAGCGCCACTTTCCTAATCGCGTCTTCTAACCCTCATGCAGCATGTACCTGGTGTGCTGCAGAAGACAAAGACAACCCTTCTATACACCTTGTATCTTGAAGATTATTGTTATGTATTTATAGTCATTAGCACATTGAAATTGTAGTTATCTTTTAACGCCATACAATCAATGTTTCAAACAACCCCCCCGACTCTGAATGACAACGCGCCTATTCAAAGACCATTAACCACTTCTGGAATCTCTGTTTCTATACTGTCCATGCTTTTTTTTTTAAATACTTCTTGTACTTTATAAGGAAACATTGCAAAGAATAAAGAACTATTATGTGCTCATGACATTTCATATTGCAATAATGTACATTGAGATTTCTTGACACAGTCATCTATAAGTGATGCTTCTGCTTTGTGTAAGACTAATGCAGTGAGATGTATATTATTAGCACAAAAAAAAAAACAACGGAAAAAAATTGCAAAAAGACCACCAGAAATGACCCAGGCATCAGGCAGCTACAGGGAGAACAAGCATTCCTTGTGTTGTCACTATGGAGAAGCAGAACCAAAAGCAAGGACGTGATAAAGCACCCGAGCCTATACAACTCTAATGTTTCCATTGATACATATGTTCAAACGAAATTTGGGTATTTCGTTTGGTATGTGAATATGCACAGTATAAGTGTGCATATCCAATTCCATTGTCTTACACAGAAAATATGAAGACAAGTCAGAATTCAACCACAACACATAATTAAGTTTGAGACATTGTTTCCTTGATTTGTGCATCAAAAGTTAGTTATTTTATCTATAGGTCGAGTACAGCTCATAATTTTTTTACAGATTAAATTCTTCAGAAAACCTGTAATATTTTACGAAAAGATCAGATTATGTACTGAAAAGATGTATGGTTCTGGTTTAAAGCTAAACTAATGTAAGTTTTAACCTCAGTTCTATCCATGTTCGGCTCTGTGCAATGATTTTTTTGACTACATAAAAAAAGCCCTGTATCCTACGGGGCATCATTTAAAAAAAATTGCATTGCTTGTAGAAATAAAATAATGGGATGAGTTTAGGACTAAGAGCCACCTTGAGGGTAAATATGTTGCATTTTTGTTCTTTTTTTTTTTTTTTTTTGGTTTAAGCAGTGAAAAAGAACAGAACATGCACACAAAGGGAAAAGGTTATTGGTGTTTATTGTTCAGTTGTGCTAACTGAGAAAGCAAAAAAAATCTTACAGTAGCGTGGAAAGTGCCTCTTCCTTGCTCAAAGGGAAGCAGAAAGAGGAAAGTCCTTCTTGTCTTTTAACTACTTGAGGAAGTGCTTCAGGAGGAACTGCCTGTTCCATGCAGCCAACCCAACCTTTCCAAATGCATGTTATCTGTACAAGAGAATTTAGATAATGGCGTTTATATGGAAAATGTATGAAATGTGAGCTGAAAATGCATTTTATTTACTGAGACTGGGATTCATGACACTCATACGCTGTTTGTCAACAACCACAGGGGAAGCTCACACTTGGGTACAATTTTAAATGTCTGTGCTAAGATGCGAAGGGGAGGTGAGGTTGGATTTGGCTCAGCACTTACTTCAGGCACACACCGAAGTAGCTGATGAACACGCCGACTTTGGGCAGAAATGCATCGCAATTCCTCTTTGGAAAATGGCAACCCTCTGCTGCTACCAATCAATCGCGAATCAATCTGGAGATACCAAAAACGATTTTGGGTGTTGGAAGTTTGGCCACTTCTACAACGGTGCTGAACTATAAATTCTAAGCTAGAAACTATACAACTTTTAAATATTTGTCTGAAGAGAAACATTGTTGAAAGCATCACCTACACAGCTGGGGCAGCTCTAAGCAAGATTGGTACTGAGCTCTCAACTAATTTATGGTAGGCTTCTGCATAAGGCATGTTCATTCTAATCCAAGTCAAGAATTGTCTATCTTTATGAATAAAAATATTTTAAGGGAGTTACAAATAAGTGCAATCTATCACAGTTTTGTTCTCTGTTCCTTTTCTCATTATTTTTAAAGCTTCCTTTGTTCATATGACTATTACTGAACATTATCCTGACGCTTTCATAGGAGTAGCTAATATAATTTCCACGTCTCTTTCACAAGCTAAGTTGGGCCCATGGCTCATGAATGTAATGTTACAGCTGCCTCTTTTTCCCTCTTCTGTATTACTGCACTTGTTTCATCTTCCTTATCTCTCCCTCTCTCTAGCTGACACAATTCTTTAGTCTTCATTTTGTAAATCATGAACAGTAGTTGTATTTGCTCTATAAAACCATATAAATAACAAACGCAGCAGGTAACTAAAAATGAACAGCAAGACAGAGACTGAGCCTGTTTGCTCAAGTTTTGGTTGTTTTGGTTTTTTTTCTACAAAAAATGGAATATTAGATACAGTTGGCACTGCGGTCCAAATGGTAACATGGCCAAGTTTTGTCTGCCCAAGAGTTCCAGAGACAGAAGATTGCACTGACAACTCCTGTAAGAGCTCTAAGGTGGAGGTGAGAAAAAGCAGCTGGCCTTATCTCAGGGTGTCAAAATCACATGGAAGTGATGAGGTATTTGAAGTATTAAAGGTCTGCGATGATGGGCTTTGCAGACTCAGGCCAATAGATTAAACGACGTGGGAAGCTCCAGACTGGTAGAAGACTGTGGCTTTGTCCTCATGGAGAACTTGGGATTGTTCTTTCCAAATTGGATGCCTTGTTCCTGTTCAGGGCTGTATCCCTTGAAAGCGGGCAGCACCAAAACAGGAGTGAAGCACTTCTACAGTAGAACAGCGTCACTGAGCACATACCACGCAGGTATCCCCGAGTAACTGCAGACCTACTGACAGGTCTTTAAATACAAACTTCTGGGTATGAGAAGCACCTTATTTTGTGGTACGCAGAACTTATAGAATCATGGAATGGTTTGCATTGGAAGGGACCTTAAAACCCACCCAGTGCCACCCCCTGCCCTGGGCAGGGACACCTCCCACCAGCCCAGGTTGCTCCAAGCCCCGGCCAACCTGGCCTTGAACCCCTCCAGGGATGGGGCAGCCACAGCTTCTCTGGGCAACCTGGGCCAGGGGCTCACCGCCCTCACAGCAAACAATTTCTGCCTCACATCTCATCTCAATCTCCCCTCTTGCAGTGTAAAACCCTTCCCCCTCGTCCCATGGCTCCCCTCCCTGCTCCAGAGTCCCTCCCCAGCTTCCCTGGAGCCCCTTGAGGGCCTGGAAGGGGCTGGAAGGTCTCCGCGGAGCCTTCTCTTCTCCAGGCTGAACCCCCCCAGCTCTCTCAGCCTGTCCCCACAGCAGAGGGGCTCCAGCCCTCCCAGCATCTCCGGGGCCTCCTCTGGCCCCGCTCCAACAGCTCCGTGTCCTTCTGCTGTTGGTGCCCCAGAGCTGGAGGCAGCGCTGCAAGGGGGGTCTCCCCAGAGCCCCCTTCAGCCCTTCTTCAAGGTTCAGTCTATGCAGAGCAATACAGGGCATCAATCTTGATGAAAAAAAACCAATAAATTGAGCAGGTCTGAGTTTGTTTCTGAAGCGTTGGGTTTGTAACAATAACCGAAGTTATTTCTCCTGACGACTGTTGTTAATGCTAAAACGCTTTAACGCCCCAAACAGCTAACGATGGAGCCACCATGCAGCGCTGAGGACAGGAGCCCGGGAGAGAAGGAGCCCGCCCTTCCCGCCTCGCTGTCCCCACACGAGGCGACCCTCGGTGCCTGTCACCGGCTTCGGGGCGGCGGCTGTGGGGGGACAGCGGTGCACGGCGCCACTTTCTCCGGTCACAGGCTCCTCCCGCCTCGCCCCTCCCGGAGCTCGACAACGGGACAGTGACTTTCACTCCGCACGGCCCGTTTCGCCTCAGCGGGCACGGCACCGTCCCGTCCCGCCTCAGCGGCCGCGTCCCCACCGCCCCCCCTCAGCCTCCCGCCCTCGGCTGCGCGCGCACCTCCTCCCTCCCGGCCTCCCCCCCACCTCCCCCCCCGAGCTCTCGCGTTGGCTGCCGGGATCGCTGGCCGCTTTGGTTAATGTCCGCCATGTTTGCCATGGCGCAGGGAGCGGATCGAGCGAGCCCGGCGCGGATCTAGGGCTGCGGGGCGTGCGCTGTGAGCTACGGGCGGCCCCGCGGAGAGCTGTTCCGGGGCGGCGGGACCCTCCATGGTGGTGCGGGCCGGGTGCGGGAGCGGCTGGGAGGCGGCGGCGAGGCCGCACTGAAGGCCCCCCCCGCCCGCCCGGCCCCGGGGTGTTATTGTGAGGGGGAGACAATGAGCAAACTCTCCTTCCGAGCCCGGGCGCTAGACGCCGCCAAACCGCTGCCCATCTACCGCGGCAAGGACATGCCCGACCTCAACGACTGCGTCTCCATCAACCGGGCTGTGCCGCAGATGCCCACGGGGATGGAGAAAGAGGAGGAATCGGTAAGGGAGCCGCGCAGGGGGGGCACCATTGTTTATCAGACACCCCCCTCCCCTCACGGGAAATAGGCCATCGGCATTCACCAAGCGCACTACGCACGCTCCCCACCGCAGCGCTGCACGGCTCTTATGGGGCCCTGCGCAAAGAGCGCAGCGTAAACTGCTGTCCGACGCCGTAAGCGGGCCCTGCTCCGCCATCTTCTTTGCGTCCCGACTCGCGAGTGTTTTGATTAGTGTGGGGGGGGGAGGCCTTTACGCTAGCGTAAGAGGGAGGAAGGCGCAAGATGCATCTCTGAATGAGCGGGCGGGCGCTGCGGCCGCAGTTGGCGTAGCGCGCCTTGGCTGCCGCCGCTTCCCTTGTGCGCGGGGAGCGGGAGGGGACGGGACGGGACGGGAGGGGACAGCAGGGGACGACGGCGGCGGCTGCGGCTGGGCGAGCCCGTCCCCTGCCGCAGACGGCAGCGGGAGAAACGCTCGGTGGCTGTCACCCGGACGCGTCCCGTTCGTGCTTTTTGAAGAAGAGCTGTGTTGTGCTGCGCGGTGTGCAGCCAATGTCAGATGCACCAGCTGGGACGTGTTGCACTAAGGGTTAGGTTTTTGAGCGTTTAGGTTATTTTTAAATAAACCAGTGAGAGTTAAAAATAGGTATGTGATGCGTGTTCTTCTTGTAGTGTTATAGGGGAGAAAAAGCTTTTGTCCACTTACAATAAAATAAGTTTCTGTGTTTTTTTGACGAGCATAAGGACAGCACCGCTTTGAAGATGCTTGCCCACACTTCTGGTGCCTTTTAAATGTACTGGTTTGTCTTGCTGATCCTCAAACATCCACTCCGGTGCTCCTTAGAGTTGTATAAGGCTCAGGTATGGGCTGTCGCCTGATGTGTCTGTACTTGTAGGCAGGGCCGATAGTAAATGTACCCTCAAGAATTTCTTCAATGAATCCGTGTCTCCGCCTCAGCCAAACCTCTGTGCGTGTGGATTGGCTTTTCCGAGGGTACAGCTGTCAAAGCAGGCTCCATGCCTCTCTCAGTGTTTTTTCTCACTTCACTGTTGATATTAAGAAGAATCCTCTGTCTTACCTTTGTGGGCTTTTTTTTTTTTCCTTTTTTTTTTTTTACTATTTCCCCTGTTGTTTTACAATGTGTAATACACTGTGGTCAGAACTTCCAGTACTTCCCAAATTTCTACTAGAATCTGGGAGTGTATTTAAAAGGAACAACAGTGTGGTACTAACGAAGGAATCTTGGAGAGTAATTTGGTTTTCTCAGTTTTTAAACTCTACCTTGCAACCCTGTGTTTGCATTTAACGTTTATAAAATGTGGCACGTTTTTAAAAAACGATTATGCTATTTCGATAAATCATGTTTTAAATAAACTTGTTAATGGAAAATTGCTGTAAGAGTTCAAGCGAGCAAGCTGCTTGTGAACTGCTTAACTGATTGCGAAGATTAGATTTATACTTCAGTAAAACTGCTTTAGTGTTGTGCTGAAATGTTGCCTTTCTATAGGAATGAGGTGTATTTTCTCTGCACTGAAATGTGACTATATTTGATATATTATGTAATAGTCTCAAAATGAAATGGTCATTGAAGCAATATATAAGCCGAGTGCTAGACACATCAGCCAGACAAGATTATGAACTGTACTATTAATAGATTGTTTCGATTATTGCCGTGTAGAGACAGCTTCATTCATGGGGTAGCCCTTTTCCCAATGTTACACAAATAATTTTTTAATGTAGATTTTTGTGATAGCGGTATATAAAGCTTTTCTAGGAAAGGCTGTTGTGGATGACAGTAGTTAAACATTCGAGAAATATTTAAACAGCTTTTATTCATAGCAAATATTACCGTGATTGATTTGATGTATTTTGAAAGGGATTTTTGGAGGGAGAGAGAAATCCAAATACTCGTTTCTGACATCTCAATTAATTGAGTGTCTCAATGCCTTTTTTTAGCTCAGACTTTTGCCGGGGATGCATCTTGTGAAAAGTGTTTGAACCATCAGGGTGGCTGGTGATTTACATTTTCTGTACAAAGGCACGAAGCTGATGGTACCCTGGCCCCAGCACGCTGCTCTCCTTGCTGTGCCACCCTGCGTGAAGCCTTGGTGAAATCAGAAGGGTCTTGTAGTACAGTGTATCATGGGGTCACGTAGCATCTTCCAGGGCTGGCTTTCACTGAAAATAACCATGTATTTACGGATTTGCAAGATGGGGAAAATGGTTAAGATTGACATGTCTCTCTGACCTGCTCTTTACAACCTAGTCTTGCTAGTACAGGCATATGATTTGCTTTGTTCATGATAGATATTTTGTGTGTACAAAAATGCAGCTTTTGGTCCATTTGTCTTTAATGTGGTGTGGACGTGGGGTTTTTTTGTTTGTTTGTTGGGGTTTTTGTTGTTTTTGATTGCTTTTTTTTTTTAACTAGTACTATTGTTTGGAATGTAGAAGGGTTTGAAGCTGGGGGTGTGTGGCTTAGTGAGTATCACTCCTTTCTACTACTATTACTAAAGTTATTTGGACTGTGTATTAAAATGTCATGCAGTTACTGTAGTCCCAGGCTGGGCAACAACTCACACTGCTGGTCATCCCACTACAAAAAAAGTATATTGCCCAGTTTGTCAGTATGAGCATCTATTTGACTTTTCATTTGATTTGATCTTGATGAATATGCTGGAACTATTTCTATTTAAGTATTTTAGAGATTTATATCCACTTGCAGCATTTTACAAATCAGCAGCTCATTTCTCTCACTTGGAGATTCCAGCTGCGAAAGAATTAGGCTTCTGGTCTGTAGCATGTTTATGTTAGCAAGTGTTTGTAATTTACCCTAAATTAAACCTGAGGAAGAAAATTGTGTGGGTTTGTTTTTTATTTTGGTTTGGGTTTGGTGTGTTGGTGTTTTGTTGGGTTTTTTTTGGTTTGTTTTTTTTTGTTGTTGTTGTTGTTTTTTAACTAAGAGATTAGAAGATTTCCTTTTGGGAGCTTCAGAAACTGAGCAGGAACATTTCGTATTGTTTTTTTCTGATGAGTAAGAGTTGTATTTCATAATGCTAATGAATTGTTTTGGCTAGAAGGGGGGAAAATTGCAGAATAGATAAGCCCTGGCTTTGTTTCTTACCGTGTTTTTTATTTGAATACATATAACTGGAGATAGCTGAGTTGCACATTGTGGGGGAAAAACCATGTTTAATAATGAGGCAAATTCAGGCTGAAGGCTTTCGGAAGTAAATTTACTTGAGCTGTTAGGAAGCTAAAAGCACAATGGTAATTGGTGATACTTGGATTATCTGGTCAAAGTTATCTGAACGTTCATCTCAAAGTTCTTGTTTGAACATACATTCATTTACAGCTAAGTTTGACATTCATATGGCAAGGCTTAAAGTTATAGAGGAAAAAGTGCACGAAAAGCAAGTTAAGGACGTGGTTTAATGTTATTAAAATGCTGTCAGAGTGCAAATGAGAAGTGACTTTCATTCTCAGTCTTTGAGTGATCACCTCAGGATGATCTTTTGTTGATCATTAAACGTAATGTTCAATTTTGAGTATGTTGGTAGGCTGGAAGTAGTTAAGCTTTCCTTTCTGTTTGTATTCTGTTCATTCAGTTTCTGTTGTAACACTGGAAATGTCTGGCTTTCAAGGTGGCCTGGAGGTAGTGATGCTTCTGAAGCAGTGTATTCATTCTCCTTTTAAAGCAGGAAGCATTAACTTTGCACAAGTCATAATTTTTTTTGTTTGGATGTTTTTCCTGACAAGGTGTACCATACTGCGTATTTTTCCTGGTAGAATGAAGTGGAAGAGTTTGAAATATGGACATACACACAGAGGTATCATTAATTTTATGGCAATACCTACCTGCTTTTTTTAAAAGAAGTTTTTTATGGCACAGTCCTACATTCACATTTTCTTGCACATATTTTATGCCTAAACATTTTTTTTTTTGTGATGTCTGTTTATAAGATCAAACAATAGTCACTTCTTAATCTTTTCTTGGAGGGGTTTCATCCTGCATATGTGAGTGTAAATGCATTGGTATTGGCTGGGGACTTCAGGGGTGCTCTGCTTTTGCCCCTTTTATCTATTGTTGAAATGGTGCACGTTTTACAGATTATGCAGGGGTTTTTTTGCACATTGCATTAACTGATAGTGTAATTTATTTTTATAAGGAGATTAAGGGAGTTTTCACATATTACAGCTAATTGTTGACATAAAGGCAAGTAGTCTTGTTTGGTATATCTTCTATGCACTGGAATTGTGCTGAGTGCATCTGTGCTACCAGCTGGCTTTCTGCAGTGAAATCAGAGTTTGGAGTTCAGTGCTGGAGTCTCCCCCCTCCACTCCAGACCCATTTTCACGTCTTTAGTGGGAAGCATAAGTCTTTTAAAGCTGATTTTTTTTATATGGAAATGTTACAGGTAGTTGTTTTCATAGCATGAATAGATATTTTTTTCTTTTAATCCCAATTTAGAAATAATTATTTATACTAAATTATAATTGTTAACAAATAGGTGCCTTAAAACAATTTTATGATGACAATGGTATTTTCTTTTAGAGAGAGATGAATTTGTGGTGTTAGTTGTGCTGTCGATATCCATGACTTCTAGGAAGGTGCTTAAATAAACACAATTGGGTATTACAGACTTGCACAGAAAGAATGAGGTTGGAAGGGACCCTGGAGGTGACCTTGGCCAACCCCCTGCTCAAGTAGGGCCACCTGGAGCCTTGTTGCCCGAACCATGTCCAAATGACTTTTGAATATCTCCAAAGTGAGAGGAATCAAGTGTATGAGGATTTATTCAAGCTGTCAATCAGAAGTACCTACCTGGTACTGTCTGATGCACTCAGGTTTAGGTTTAAAAACATAAATATACATAAATGCCTCTCCCATGTGGACAGAGCCTATACTAACTTGAGAAATGTACGTCGGATACGCATTTGTAACCTATGGTTGAACCCTCAAAGTTGCTTACAAATGAGGGCCTTTGCAGAACAAAGAAGAAGCCAGGACACCAGTGTGTAAAATAGAAGGTCAACAGAGGATAACTTCAGTTCAAACTATGCAAATATTCTGTAACACAAAATTCCCTCAAAAAGACTTAATGAAAGTCTAAGTAAGAAACTCAAAAGATTGTACTTCCCTGCAAAACTAAGTGAAATCGAGACAGCAGACTTTCCTTAGGAAAGAAATGGGGTTTGCTTGATTAGAATCAACTGGCTTATGTGTTGGGGAAATGAAATTCCCAGCAGAAGTTTATTGCTCAGTTTGAGTTCAGCACCTGTATTTATTTACTTATTTTGCGTATGTTTGGAGACTCCTGGGATTACTGAAGGTGTGTTTGGTAGTAGGTAGCATAATGCTGTGTTGTAATCTTTATTCATGGAATTTAAAGCTTCAGTTCTGTTTATGAGACTTCTTCCCCTGCCTTCAGGTCCTGTATTTTTCTCCCTCCCTTTGAGACCCATTGCATCATGCAGTGATGTTCCTCACAAGTGCATATTTCAACTCCATTTCCCAACCATTACTTCAATTTTTCAGCTGTGATCCTCTGTCCTTCCTCTGCTCTCACCTGCAAAATATTCTTGTGGCCAACAGAAACTTCCTTTCAGTCCAGTGCTGGTACTTTTTAAGGTCCTGTTCAATAATGGTAGATCAGACTTAAAACTAAGTAGCTTGCATTCTGTTGGATTGGGGGTGGAAATAAACTGTTGATGAAAGTGGACCCCGTCTAAATGCTGGAGTAGCTGAGCATAGTTAACGGGTGAGTTGTTAAACTGAGTAGCTTTCGGTTTAATTTGTTCTGGCTGTATTTATGTGGCCAAAGTTAAACAATGCAAAGATTTGCTTTTAAGTCTCAAACTCGCCATCAGTTTATTAGGGCTTATTACATTAACACCTATCAGCTAACCTGTAACAACTGCTTGTGAGTATAGGCTTAGCCTGTGACAAATGTCAAGTAATTTATCTTGGAGTGTACTTTTAAGATATGGCTGAGGCAGAGCCAGTAGGGATGGTCTGCGTTTTGGAGCACTGAGGCCCATCCGACTGCATAATGGGAGGTGAGAGCCCACCATGAAAAAGCTGAGCATCCTCCACTTCTATGAGAAGTGGTAGGAGTATGAGGGGATAGAAGGCTTGGGAATGGAGAAGCACCAGACTGCTATGCTTTTGGTGTCATCCTGAGGTTAGGTGGGTTCAGCCATATCTTAAAACCACACCCTTAATGTAGATAAAGCTGCAGTTTTGCTGCAGGCTAGTCGCATGCATAGGGTCAGTTAACACCAGCCCATTAAATCTGTCCTAACCTGTCTGGGTGCCTGAGTCCGTAATAGAGAACAATGGTATCTGCATGGACGTTAATTGAGAGTCACACCTCAATTCATTATGCAGGAACTTTCCCTTATAGGTAGGTTTCCTCAGGATGAGGTGTAATTCCATGATGAAAGCTTAGGGGAACGTTTTGTAATCTGCCTCTCTGTGCTCTGTCACTCAGCTCTGGAGCATCTCAAATGTAGGTAACAACTTTTCCTCTTCCTTCAATTTCAGAAAACCTTGTGAAGAAATACCTTGGGCAGCTTCAGTTGTGCTTTGAAGTACGTGGTGCCAGATTGCACGTTGCCCTTGCTTGGCAAAATTGAGCAGTAGTCAGCTTTGTACAGTTTCTGTATTGATTCAGTTGAGATGTCCTGTTTGAATAATTTAGATCAACAGGCATTAAATCTGCTTACATTAATCTTGGTTTTAATTATTTTTCATAAGAAAAATAATGATGGGTGCTAGACGTTCAGAAGGTTATTTGTAATTTATTTTGCCAACAAAGCTAATAAACTATGCCCTGTTTGTACTTATTTGAAGAGTTATATGCCGTAGCTTATTTATCATTCTAACTGTTCGACTTTTAAAAAGATAATACTTTTAATATTTACATAAACAAAATTACAGTTAAACCTTAGGTGTCCCAAAAGCCATTGAAGATTAACTGTAGAACTGAAATTTCTGTAACAAGTAGAGAAGAACTGAACGAGAACTGAACTACTGTGTGTGAAAAGGAGTCAGAAGTGGAGAAAATAATTCTATGAAGCTAAAACTAATATCAATATAGACTGTCATAATTTCACATTTAATGTAGACTAGTTCTACACTAGAAGTGAAGTATTTTGGAATATACTATTTTAAAGTTTTGATTTTAAGCCATTTGCAAATTCCCACTTTTTGATATATAATAATCACTGTATAGTGTGACTGAAGGTGTTGGGTCAAAATACTGTCTCTGTCCATAACAGAACTGCCCTAAATATAAGAGAGCAGAAGTTTGCAGAAAAAAAATCCAAGTTCTTATTTTTCCTAATTTGGTGAATTCTAATTGTGATTAATACATTTACACCAATAAAATGCCTAATTCTTTAAGGTAGAAGGAGAGATTACCACACCCGATTCTCATTTAAAAAAAAAACCAAACCAAAACCAACTTATTTCTTCAGAAATAAGGCAACAAGGATATGCATGGAGTAAGAACTTTGGACTTTATTAGGCACAGATATGCGTTTTGGTCTATTATTATTTAAACACACACTTCAGAGTGGAAGGAGTAGGTGAGCTGATACCAGGGTTGCATCCTCTCAAATATGTTACTTGGCAAAGAAAAAAGTAATTCCCTACTGGCAAATGTGTGAGGGTAGAACTGGTTGCTTTTGTCTAATAGACTTATTTCTCTGGTCTGTGAAGTTCGATGTGCTCAACACCTCACCAATACGTCTACTTCATAGAGTTTTTCTCTACAAGGTATTTTCTCATGTTTATGTCATCTTAAATTGCGAGAAGTGAGGGTTTACACAGCTTGCCTTGTGAGCCTGTTCTCCAGTTCGTTAGATGTCACTTTTCCATATCAATAAAATACTGTTTTCTCCATTTTTATCTCATCGTGTCCCCTGTGACACACAAAGTAGTTCATGTATGTAGCAATTCTTAACCAGCGTATTTATAAGTGTTTCCTGCCCCCTTTTCCTTAGTTGCTTTCTGGTGTTTACATTTTAATTTATAATTTGGTTTCCTTAGGTTTCTGTCACTTCTGTGGCTGCAACTCACACTTTTTATCTGTCTGACCAGTTTGAGTCACACAACAAAAACTATTTCTACTTTGAAGCATCCTGGTAATGTCGGATTCCCCTGTGCTAAGTTTAGATATAAATAAAACATTGGATGTGTTACGGTGGTACCTAATGACTAGATAAGTAAGACAGACACAGACTGCTATTATGGAAAATTTTAAAGTAATAATACAGTTTCTTGAGTTAAGGGTGTTTGAGTTAAAGTGGAATTTTGTAGTTAATTTTTAATTCCTACCAATTACTGTGTGTGCACTTTTGTGTAAATTTTTTTAAACATTTTTCAAAGTTGTCCTAACTATAGAACCAATCTCTGGTATCTCTTTCTTTTAGTATAATATGATGGATTTCTGTTTTGTTTATCAGGTCTTCAGTGCTCCAGGCTTTATCAGTTTGGTGAGGACATTTGTTTCATGAACTCTGTAAAATACAAATTCCCTGGTATTGATGTATGTACCTCAGTTATATTAAAATTCATAATAAGAACTTTGGCTCTTACTCCTAGAAAGAAAATGTTAACACGCAAGTCAGAAGGTTAAATGCATAGTGCAGTATGAGGGGGAGAGGTACAGTAAGCAACTTGTTCTTGAATGTACAAGTTATACCTGAAACTTGCCAGGAAATTGCATTGCAGATGAAGATTAAATTAACGGGCTCGTTTGGTGTCCAGACTCTTGGTAACTTAACTTCAGTGCTAAGGCAGTAAGTTCTGCTTTGACCACAGAAACTTATTTTTAATGGGTGTCTTTCCTCTCAGCAGCCGTACGTGTTCACACCTCTCCCCCTGTGGCTGCTGTAACCAGCCTTTAGGCTTCTGATAGGCACCAGCAAAGTGAGACTCTGCTTAACCTCTGTGGCACAAATGAGAACTGACGTTTTGAAAGATCAGATCTTTAAGGTAACATGGTTTCTTTGCTAACAAATATCATAGAGCAGGTAGCCTGACACATCTTAGCCAGGTGAGGGTCTTGAGTAGCTTCAAGCAAGCTTTCTGTGCTGGGACCAGAAGCAGCGTGTATTGTTACAAGGCTGTTGGGTAATGCAAATCTCTAATTGTGGGATGAAGTGAGGCAGCACCCAGTGCTGCGCTGCCTTTCCCAGGTCCTTGTGGCTTCCCAGCTGGGAGACAGATCCTGCCCGGAGCCATTACCAGCTTCTGTTGGAGAATTTCCATAGCCTTCCCTCCTGGTGACTTCACCTTCCTCCTCTCCTCTGCAAGGAGCATGGTTTTGTCACTGGTGGTCACGTGAAGGTTTTGATACGTGGAGCCAGGAATTAAACTGAGCTCAGATTCTGTGTGTAATACTGTGTTTAATAAAGATGAAAACTAGTTCTTGTGGCATCTCAGCCTTTTAAAGTACATTGTGGGGTTAATTACATGAAAAATAAGAGAGAATATTTGTATATGTAGGTGTATACCTTTCCATCCCCATTTGTCTGACTTGGGACAATCGAGTTATGCTAATTGAAGCAGACTGTAAAGAAAATGAAAAGGAATTCGTCGGATGCAAGTCGTTAACAGTTTTTTCTGTGTAAGATTGCATTTGTTATGTGGTGAAAGATCCAAATGTATCGCAAGGAGCCAGATGAAGACTAAGTTCTGTGTCTTTTGATTGGATGTTGCAGTACTTGTAACAATTTTCTCTTAAGGTCATGCAAAGGCATCTTGGCGGGTGGGAGGTCCTGCTTTTTAGGAAACATACATTTCATCAAGTACCATATTCAGCCTTTCCAAAAGTAATTTTTAATAATTCAATTTAATTGTTATATTACAACAATAATTCTATTTTTAAAAACTCATATGCAAGTTTTGGCATACTGGAAACCCAGATAATTAAATGTAGCTTTAAAATATAGTGCTCTAGGGTTTTTTTTACGTTTCATAAACAGTGACAGTTTTGTGCCAATGATATGTTCATAAATAGCAAACGATCATTATTTATAGGAATGAGAGATTGCTCGTGTTCTTATACATCACTACTGTCCCACTCAGTAGCGTAATATTTGGGTTGTCTTACAGTTGTGTCATGTCTGCTATTCCTTAGGATGATTGAAACTGCTTGTTTTTTCTGCATTAAACTTCTTTAGAGGTTTTTATTTTGGGGTTTTTGTGCTGCAAAGTTGACTAAAGAAACACAAAAATGACTGTGATTATTGTCTGGTCAGCTCACTTTCCCTGTACCTCCATCGGTGTCTCATGGGCGAATTTCCACTCGTACTTCCCAGCTTGCCTGTAGTCGTTTTATAGTGTTAAAATTGGCTTTAGTCAGACTGACAGAGAGGAAATGAAGGATTTTTTTTTTGGCATTTTTTTTGGTCCAAATTGTATTGTCTTCATTTAGATACGCAGCTCCCATGGAGACCTATCTATCTGGACAAAAAGTGTCACCCAAGGATGTTGGGCTCAGTTAGGTGTTTTTGGTGACCCTTCTGTTGTATTGTTTCAGCCTACATCAGCATTCTTCAGATAACATTCAGGTGCTTTATCTACAATCAGATGACTTGTATGTAAAGTATTCACCGAATGGCTTGTCTTTGGTTTTTAGATAGCACTAGCATTGCTTTGTGAGATTACAGTTGTTTAACAACTGGGAAAGGGAAGTGACAGAAAAGTGTTTTGGTTTGTTTTTTTTTTTTCTATTGACATACTGTTTTCTGTTCACTCACTTCCAAAATAATGGAGTGACTTTAGAGTAGCTAAGTAATAAAAATCTGACCCATTCCAGGGACTTCTGTGAATTTTTCCAATGGAGTTTTATGATTTGATTCACTTTGCTGCATCCTTCATTGGGCTGTCCGTAACAGCAGCCTACCGTTAGTACTTTTTTTGGTTTGTAATCATAATTCAGCAGTATGAAAGGCAAGTGTGTGGCAGGTGGTTCTTGTGATTATTTAAAATAAATAAATAAATAAAAGGGTGGGGCGTGTTGTATTGGAAAACCACGGTATGTCCAAAAGTGAAACTGAGAAGTGGTTCCATGAGCCCTTTCCACTTGTAAGGAGGCCTTTTGGCATACCTTCTCTTACTTCTGAGTTTTCTTGAGTTTCCTCCCACTGGGAGTCAGAAAATCCTTAGGGAAGCTGGGAGGAGTTTCAGTCCTAGAAAGCAGGTTTGCTTTAGGTGTGTTGCTTTGAACTCAGTGTGGGAATTTTTGTTGTTTGCCCAGTTCTCTGCATTACTTTATAACTGGTATGACCTTTTAAGGGGACACCGTGTAGGAAGAGGAAACAGATCTGACTACTAAATAGATTAACTCTCCATTAGATCAGTAGAAAATAATACCTCATCATCTTTGCTAATTCACTAAAACGTTTGCTTTACAAAATAAATTGAAAATGAAGCAGTGAGTTTCTCCTAAGATACTCATTGCTGTCTCAAGGGTGAAAATTGCGGTGGTGCACAGATGGGTTTCTTGCTCTAGATGTGACTCCTTATTTCTGTTACTTGTTTTCCATCCCAGGGCAGAGGGAGGGGAAAGAAAGGGAAACGGCTTGGTAGGTATCTTCCCTTTTTTTTCCTGTCATCTTAAGCCTTTCAGCAGCTTAGATATAAAGCAGCCTTTCTGCTGCTTTTATAAAAAAGCAGAAATCTTTATTAAAAAAATGGGTATGTGTGTACAAAGAGGGAGTAGATAATAGGGCTGTGCCTTTAGAAGGGGGCAAGGTTTTCGATCAAAGTAGCTTCTGAGCTTCCTGACGCTTTTTTCTGTAAGTGTTGTCGACAGGTGTTACTGGTTGTGGTTGAGGCTTTGCAAGATGAGTCTGCACGTTTCAGTTTAAAATACTGTACTTTCTGTTTCTGAATCTCCCTTTTAAGTATAAAAAAAGTCAATTAATTTGAATTTCCTAATTTGAATACAATGTTAAGCAAATAGGATCTCTAGGCTTTAGTACATTTTCATTGTTTTCTTTGCTTTAATTTGGTTCTCGATTGCAGGTAGATAGTAAGGCTGGCTCTAGGCTGGCCTAGAAATATCTTACTTTGAGTAGAGTAAAGCTGTTAATAAATTAACTTTTTTCTTCCATCACACTTACAGTGGAGTGCTATAGAGTTAAAGCCATCTATCTTAAGAGAGTTGATTTTAACAGCTAAGCTGTGGTATGTTATGTTTTGTTTCCTTTAAGTCTTGGTAACATCAGTTAAGATATTTCTTTCATTAAAGTCTGCAGTGTTGCAGATGTGTAAATTGTGTGGCCTGAAGCCCAGTAGTGAAAGGGCTGGCAAAGAGGAAGTTGTTTTCTTAAATAGTGTCGCAGTAAACTGTAGTGTGTCGCAGTAAACTGTAGTGTGTCTCATTGCTTCTCCCTCACAGGGTAAACGTAAATACTAGTAGGTGAATAAAAGTGGTGAAATAACCTTTTAAAGAGTTGTAGCATCACTTGTACAATGTAATTTTAAGGAATGAAGAAGGGAACTGTTGTGGTTTTGGCCGGATTGGCCAATCAGAATGACAGATGGTCCCCCCTCCTATCCCCCCCCAGAGAGGAGAGGAAGAGATAAGGAGATTTACAAGTTTAGAAAAAGAACTAAACTAATGAAAATAATAAAATAGTAAATAATAATAGAATAATAAAAATTAAAGAAGAAAAAAGTATACAACATATACAAAACCGTATCCAGCTCCTGGGATGATGATCGCGTCACCAGCAGACACAGGGAAAGTCCCAGACTGGAGTCAGCAATGGACAGGAGCTGAATTCTGGAACTAGAGTCAGGAATGCTTGGATTGGGATCGAAGGCAGACGAACAGACAGGGTCCTCCTCGGACATCAGCCATTGAAGAAAGAGCGAGCCAGGGCAGCCTTGCCCCTTTGATCCCTCAGCTTTTATACTGAGTGTGATGCAGATGGGATGGAATACCCTGTTGGTCAGGTTTGGGTCACCTGTCCCATCTGCTCCTTCCCACAGGTGGGACCCCTATATGCTTCTCCGCTTCCGACCCTCTAACAGGGCAAGCAGTGAAGTTAGCTGACCTTGGTTGTTCCAGCAATAAGTATAAGCAAGAGCCTCTGTGCATACCATTCCTTGGTACAATCAGGTCTTATCACTCTGAGAGTGACCAGTGTCTGAACAATATGGTGTTAATTTCAGACTTTAGTCAGTTAGAAGAGGCCCAGCTAAAAAGTAAAATTACAAATCAGAAAATTGGTTCTGTTTTACGTCAAACCAGGACAGGAACAGATAAGTTCAGTCCTAAAACTGCATCTTCTAGGGTGTCTGTATCCAATATGGAATTGCTTATTGCAGTTTCATAATTAAGACAGTGATCAGCTTTTCAGTGTGAGGATGGTATTCGGCCACTGACCTCTCCAAACATGCCCATCCAAAAAACTATCACGTTTGTTTAAAGTATGGTAAACTACTTCAGAGAGAGTACTATGGGTGATGGCAACAGGGAGCGTAAAGGATAAGGGAAAAACCAAACTGGTCTGTTGGATTCAAGCCCTGTGTTTTGTAGCAGCAGAATAAAAGGGAGTATATTGGTAAATGTAGTTCTAACGGGTAAAAATAATGTTCATTATCGATCACTGTTTCCCTTAAAGCTTAATAAAAACAATCTTTAGAAGAATATTATCTGTTGACTTATTACTATTGTTGAAGTTTCTATCTGGGACTTTCTTCACTATGAAAAAAGTTTAGAAAGAAAATGAAACCTGTGGTATTTCAGGGGTGAAAGGAGATAGCAGTGGAGGTAGCTTGCTCTGATTTGGGCTTGGAGCCTGGTTCTGAACATGTGCACCCAAAGCTGGTTTTAGGTACCAGTTGTAGGATTGTTTTGGTTTTTGCCTCTGAGAAACAACTAAAGCAAGGATTGCAGTGTCTCAGTATGGGCTCAGAGGTGTGATTTCAGGTCCTGTTCTGGACTGAAGCTGATACTTACTCTCTGTCAGCCCTGTTGTGAAAGGCTGTCAAGTCATTTGGGTTGGAGCTTTGGCAGTAGGGTGTGAGACTGCTCGGTGCAGTGTGCTCTTGGTGACGCCTGCCACGGAGTGAGTAGATTCATGCTGGCAGGACAGGCTGTCTGCACCAAGGAAAACATACTGGATTATGTAAAGCCAGTGGCTTGAGCAGTTTGCTGTAAACTGTTGTCAGTACGGTGGTTGTACAGTGAAGGTACCTGCGTGGCTAAAGTGCATCTTGAGAGATGAATCTGTCGCTTGGAGGACAGTTTTGTTTTAATGCGTAAATATGCTGAAGCAGCAGTATTACATATACTAAACATTTAGATATTTCTAATTCTGTTATGCTGTTAGTTGAAGAAATAGAACCATCTAAGCTGTATTTGTTTGAAATTTTTTGGTCATACTAGTGAGAAAGATTTGGATGTGCTTTTTAAGGAATTAGTGAGTAATGACTCTTTGACAGGTACTCCTTTTTATTCCCATGGCAGCATGCTCTGTTTGCTATCATCACTGTTTCCTCTAATGTTCGGTTATTTTTTTATGAGATCTTTTTATCTCCCCTACTTCAGAATGAAGTACAAGTTAAAATGTGGTGTATGTCTTTCAAAACCATAAGAAAGGGTGGAAAATAGACAAAAAGGTATATGGTATACCAATTAACTAAATCTATCTTTAAAAACTCTTTTACAGGTTTGATAAAGCTGTGTAATTAGACCAGCTTTCATATACAAGTCTTCAGAGTTTGTTTAAACAGAACTGAGGAGTTAAAATTTCTTATTTTCCTTAATTTCATGTTCAGTGGAAAGATTACTTTTTTTCCCTAATTTTAAAAACTGCATAGCTTATCTGTCTCTTGAAGCTCCACTGTTTGAGTGACAGTAATACTGTTAAGGCTCTTCTGTTTGAAAGCTGTGTTATGCTTGAAGGCTTTTTATAGTAAAGTGAGTACTAACACCTATTGTCACATTTTCCTTGGGAACTCTGTACGCTTACTAGCAGTGTTACAGAAACTGAGAATCTGAGTTACTCATCTGCACTGTTTAATGGGCTATGGAGCCAGAAGGTGTTTTGAATTTTGGTTGCGGTGTGTCCTTCTTCACTACTTTTTCTGAAGGTTAAACCTTGTTTATCCATTCATTACTTAGGCCACCGTGGACTAGTGTGGCTTCTCTACAAGTTATTTAATCCTGTCTTAGAAGAGTGTCTGGGTTTGTTTTATTTTAGGGGTGTGGAGCTCTAAGTTGGTCAACTTCAGTTGGTTGACTGTGTGAGGAATGCATCCTCAGCAAATTTGTTGCTGATCCTACATCAGGAGGAGTGGTTGGCTTGCAAACGGTGGAGCGTCCATCTTTGTGGATGCTGAGAAACTTGAGGACAGGCCCAGCTGAAATTTTGTGAAGTTTTTAGAAGTGCACAACTTTTGTACCTGGGGCAGAATAATAACATTGTGCATCAATACAGGCAGAGAACTGGCTGAGGAGGAGCAGCACTGATGGAAAGAATCGACCAGGCAATGGGTCAGTGCCCTGTGCACACTGTATGACTAAGGCATGCTGTGGACTGGGCTATGATAGGAGCAGTGTGGCCACCAGCTGGGGAAGTTATGTTGCTCTTCCACTTGCCGGTGGTGAGGCTGTTCTTGGGATGCCCTTTCCTGTTGCTCTGCTTTCCCCAGATTTCTCAAAGATGTTGAGAAACTGGAAGCTACTCTGTCAGTGGGCTGCCAGAGTGGCTAAAAGCTTAGACCGTAGCTGCTCTGAGGAGGAGAGGGTGAGGGAACCGCTCTTGTTACTTCTGGCAAAAGAGAGTTAGTACGTCACTGAAACAGGTTACTTAGAGGGGCTGTGGAAACTGGAGGCTTTCAGGACTTGAAAAAGTCATGCCTGACCTGTCTAGTGTTGGAGATGATCGTCTTCAAGTGGGAGTCGGACAGATAACCTCCACAAGTCCTTCCAGACAGCATTTCTGTGGTGCTGCTGTGTACTATGTTGTTAACTGTTAGAAGACAACTCTTGGGACATCAGTTGAAAGCAACACAGTTGTGAAACAAATTTTATTTTAGTTGAATTATGTACTCAGCGCTGTGAAGCTCTCCAAGAGACATTTCAATGGTAGAGTGACAGATTTACTCAGTATGTACTAACTCAAGCAGATCACACCAGATATTTGATTGCATGCTTGTCTTAATTTTAATAGTGTTCACTGGGGAGCCTGATAGTTTGATTTAATGTTGCTTCTTCTACTACAGGAGATTCCCCAAGCTGCTCTTCCAGTCCCTGATTTGTTATATTCTAATTTTGCAGAAACTGGATTATTTGTGTTTCTGCAAGATCTTAATATTTAAGAGGGTGTAATTTATTACATATTGTTTACATATTTTTAAAGATTTCTTCCATTCAGTACCCTTTTTTTAAATAATGTTCTGTAGAATTAAAGAGGAGAACATTCTGTTCTTGAGAGAATTTACCAAGTGTGTAGCACAGAATCTCTGGGTGCAAGACTGCCACATCTGCCAGGCTCCATTGCAGTGGAGTTACTGAAACACTGGTTCTCCTGTTTGGGGTGTTGATGTGACTCTTGTGAAGCCAGATGTCACAGGTGTTAATTGTGGGGAGGGGTACCCCGGAAAACTAGAGGAGGAGACAGTAGCAAAGTCTGTGTGTTTGGGTGGTTTTGTTTCGTTCCCCCCCGCCGCATTTGGAAGAAACACTCTTTCCAGCAGTCAAGTGTGTGGGAATGGCTAGAGCATAACCTGAAGCCCCTGGAATAGCCAAGGTGACGCTGCATAGGTCTAGGACAGAGCAGAGCTTTGACTTCAAGTTGATATTCTGCTGGGTCGTCCTCCCTCCCCTCAGATTCTGGAAGCTGGAGGCAAGAACTCTGCGGTGGGGGAGAACTGTAAAAAGAGATCGGAACTTTCAGGCTTTTGGTTCTGGTGGAGACTAATAGGTAATCTGCTAGGAGAATGCAGTTTGCTTGGTTTATATTCGACTTGCACAGATGGAGAGCTTGTGGCTTAAATCACCACAGCCGTTTACTTGGGAAAGCTAAGATTTGTCCTGGTGAAGACTACCACTCCTCCTCTTTACCGGACACACAGAAGGCAGCAAGTGCCAACTTAGCCATTTGGAGTCTTAGCATGAGACATTTTTGTAATGGTTTAAATGAGTAGCCTGCACTGGAGGGTCTGAAGCACACACATACGCTGCACAGCTGCCAGCATCTGGCGCAAGGAGGGAGGCAGCCAGAGGGGGAGCATTCAGAATCATCCCATCGTCTGCTGGACAGGCTGCTATTGTCGCAGGGCAGTTCATACAGGTGTTCTGCAGACTGCACTCAAATGGTACATGGATGGTAGCATGAATCAGAATACTGCATTTGTACTGCTGGGGTTTTGCTTTGCCAAAGTTTAACATGAGTGCTCATGAAAAATCCCTGAGAGAAAAGCCACAGGTTAGTGCAGGCTTACAGCAGTAGATGAATTTCACTGAGTTAACTAATAAAATGATGTGTGAAAAAATCTTTGTAAGTTAATACACTTGTTGTGATCTTTATTTCACTTGAAATGATCCTGTAGCAATTGATTCCTGTCCTGTAAGAATAAAATGAAGTGATACCTATTCAGGAACTCTGTGCTTTTCAAGTGTGATTGTAGGACAACTACTCTTTATTTTGCTCTTAAGTAGCTGAATTTCTGAAGACAGCAAGCTGGTAAGAATTGCTGGGTAGACAGGAATGATGAAATTAGCTATTCTTTTGATTTGAATCTGTTGCTTGTAATGCTTTAAACAACTTACTATGCATCTGTTAACTGATCTTGCATAAATTTTCTCTATGACAGGTTTTGATGAGTTTGGCTTATACCAGCCTTAATTTTCTACTAGGGTTATTTTGTGCAGTTTGAATGTTTGACTTTTTTCCAGTTTGGTAGAAGGTGTGGGCTATTGTCTGAACAGAAGGCTCTTTTCATCTGTTTGTAGTCCTGCCTAATGTTCACTGCAGCCCTAAGATCCTTATCTGTTAGGAACCCCATGGTATACCAAATGATGGAGAGCACATCTGTCCTGTCACTAACCCGGAAACAAGCATCTTGCTGTCCTCTAAAATACAGTAAAGCCTCAACTCTTTTATCTGGGTCTCCTGTAACAGAGGTAAACAGTAGGAGAAAAGGACGGTGGTCTTTGTATGTGCTTCTATATACTGATACCTAAATAAACAAACTCTTACATTTTCCTCTTGCAGGAACATCATTTGCAACGGGCTATCTCAGCACAACAAGTTTTCAGAGAAAAGAAAGAGAGCATGGTTATCCCAGTCCCTGAAGCGGAGAGCAATGTCAACTATTACAATCGCTTGTATAAAGGAGAGTTTAAGCAACCAAAGCAGTTCATTCACATTCAGCGTAAGTTAACAAATGTTGGGTTTGTTCCTCTTCCCCCACCCCTCTTTATTTAAATTGTGTAATCCTCAAGCAGTCTGGAGACAAAGTCGCTACAATGTTCAGAAAGTGGGAGGACTCAAAAATCCAAGGGGGATTTTTATATGTAAATTCCAGTATCTCTCTTCTCAAGTGCTGGAAGAATTTAAGGTTGAAGGCAAACGTGAGGTTGTTTTCTGCTTTATTTGTTTATGGGCTCCGTGCTGATACTATATCTCCATGTACGGTAGCTGGCAAGCCTTAACCTGTCTGTGGGTCATCCACTATTGTTGATCAATGCATTCTTTTTTTTTTTTTTTCTTTCCTCCCAAAGTCTGAGAAGGAATAACTGAACTAGCCTCCTCGCTGACTCCTACTTGCTTATACTAATGCAGGGAATGGAAGAGTTGTCTCGTTTGCCGAGTGAGTCTGGAATGCCTGTTAACTCCAAAGTTCTAAATAAATAGAGATCAATAAAATAGAGGAGTTTTTGTAATGAAATCAACCTTCATTCTACTGATTGTAATAGAGTTCTTGAAGGTTCAGTTTCAGCTGTGCTCACAGTGCAGTTCAAGCTCTTCACTATAGCAGGGATATATTCTGGGCTATGGATAACAGTTATTTTTCTCTGTTTTGCTAAAACTGTAGAGAGGTCCCCTTCTGTAGCGAACTCTTAGATTATTTTATAGATAAAAGGACGAATTCTTTTGTATGAATTCAGCTTCGTATGTCTAAAAAGACCTAATTAATTAATCTGAACTTGATTATAGCGGTCTCTGGCATAATTGTAACACTTTTTTTGGTTGATGTTCTGTTGACAGTGGTGCACGTTTATAGCTCAGTTGTTCCTTGGCACACAAATCATGTTTGTCCTTTGCAGCCTGTGGTTTTGGGGGGTTATTTTGTGACTTGGATTTCTCCCAGGTGTCATCTTCATAGCAAAACTTTGGTTCAGTCGTCACAGGGGCTTGTCGGTCCTTAATGGTGAAGCACAAATTCAGTCCTCAGTCACGCAGAGAAAACTTTTCTTGTCACTGATTCATGTTTTTGGTTCTTAGTTGTATTGGAAAGAGTATTGCTACAGCACCTTGAACAGGAATGTGGTCTCGGGTGTTAGTTTGGGGGTTTGTGCAGACAGTATTGATTTACTGGACTTCATCCATCCATTATTTCTCACTGACATGTTGAAGTCTCCTGGTTTTTCCATGTATTTAAAAAACGAGAGATTTTGGGGAAGAACATGCTCAAGATTCTCTCTGATGTAGGAAAGATCATACTGGTAGTGTGAGAAATGATTTAAAGGAAATTGATTAAGTATTTCTCTCCTTAATAGAAGAAACAAAGCTGCAGGCAAGGCAGGTTGAATTAACTGAAATTAAGCTACTGAATGAGGAGTGTATTTTATTCTTTTCTTTGTTGGACATTGCTAGAAACACTGTAAATATTGTTAATAAACATGTCTAAAAGTGTTAAATATATTATGCCAAAATGTTCTTTGTCTTGTTGAGACTCACAGTCTTTGTGGACAGAATTACAGAAGGTATTTGAGCTGAAGATAAACATCAGATACTGCTCCAAGATAATTTTTCCCACATATTCTGGTTGGAGTAGGTGTGATGCAAGGCAGTTTTATGCTACATAAACTGCTTAGAAATTCTGTTTTAATGCTAAAAGCAGAAAGAACAACAATACTTACTTTGGCCAGGGAAGCTATGTAAACAGATAGAAGGCGAGAGGCCATGTACTGTAATCCATACTTACTGGTGGTTGTTACTAGAAATCTCTCATTAGACCTAAATAGTTTTGCAGTGCATCTGGTAGCCCAGGGTTTTAGTGTTTTTAACTTTCCTAGTATAATTCTTTTATTTAGACCAGTGGTTCCAAGCAGAGAAAAGTTAACGTCTTTGTGAGGTGTGGAATTCATGAATAACCATGGATTCCAGGTGTTAATTCAACTTAGGTAGCACCAATTCAGGTGACTATGAACTGAATATAAGCAAAAACCTTGAACTATTGTAATCATTCCACTATGCTTAAGGATTTTCCAAGAATGTTTTTAGTTTCAGTAACATGGAGATGCATTGTAAGTTATTAATATGCAGCAAAGAGAATAAGTTAGTGCACTTGTACCTATGTTAGAATTAAGTTAAGTGGGTGTAAGAAAAGTCGTGTCCCTAACAGAAACAATAAGAATGGAGCAAAAAAAATATTTTAAATATATATATTATAGAATATATATGTATTTCACCTACTTGTGTATATGAAGGGTAATGATACCAAACTCATGCTTTATAATAAGTAATACAGCCAAATAGTTCAAATTATCTTCATTAAGTTGTGTGGGATGAACTCTAGTCACTTTTTAAAATTTAAAGTGAAGTGTGTGCATTTCGTGGAACTGAGAGTTGCCCTTTTTTGATTCATTGGGTGTTCTGCATTTTTGGAGGATGCTGTAGCAGGATCTGTTCCAGCTGTGGCCTTGCAGCCCAGGTATGTACAAAGGGTATCTGCCCGCTCCCTCCCCTAGTGAGGTATTTCAGTGCAGGTGAGGAGCACCGGAAGCTCTGTTCCAGTCAGGTGCTATGGCCTTGCCATTGAGGGGGTGTTTTGCTGCTTTGTTACTACTTTGGATATAATTACCATGATGTGGTTCTTCATTTACTGTTGGTCAGCACAGATGTGTCTGCTGCCATTGGGATCCATACTGCCCACTCCCTTCATACTGCCAGCGCCTTTCTGCTGGCTGTTGTGTTCATGGGGAGCTAATTCTGGGAAGAAACTCTTCTTTCATTTTTTGGTTAGGTGAACCTCCGTATTTATCAGTTTTCTGTCTTGGCTCGTCACATGATTGCTCTTGTTGGCACAAGCAAGGTGGTAGGAATGTGGCTGGCTGGGGAAGGAAGCTAGTAGAACCGCTTGTTTCAGTGGTAACTCATGTCTATGTCAGTGTAAAATGACCGTGGAACCACAGCGTTCACTTAGTTAGCTAAATGAAATCAGTTAATGTAGTTCAGTTAAACCCAATGTAATGTAACTTAAAAACAAATTGCATTTCTGTAAGTTAGTATAAACTCTGTTCCTGGGGGAGCTCAAGTAAAGTAAATCCCTCTGACAGGTACTGCCGTCAGGAGTGGTTAGAGTGGCAGAGGATGTAAACTAGGATGTTGGTTTTGTAACAGCAATTAGGAAGCCAAGGAGTTCTGAGTATTCATACAAGGTAAACTTCACTGGTAGGATCGCTGGGGCCCTGTCCAACAGTGCACTGTAGAAACATGCAGTGTGGAGAAATGCAGAAATTTTGGAGTAGGAAAACTAGATTCATCAGTCAGTCACAAGAATCTGCCAGGAACTACTGGGAGGAAGGGATATAGATGATCCATTTTTAACTACATTGGTAGTTGTTCTTAAAATGCTAACTAGTAGCAGGTCATCTGAAGTACAGAGCTTTCTGTGTCTCAGTCTAGTCCTTCACTAATTCTTGCAGGCGTGAATGAACAGTTGCATCTGTTGCCATGGCAGGGGCAGAAACAGAGCCTGGTGATGGATAGTTGGATCACACAGCACATAAACCACCTGTGTCTTGTGATGGCTTCTGAAGCCAGCAAGCTGCCATGCTAGAGGCCAAGTCCGGGATGAAAAATGGCTTTTTCTGGAACCAGCACAGTTCACTCAGTGCTTGGGAATAGAAGAAAACTGATGATTAAGGATGTCCCTGAAAGCGTGTTTCAGAGAGCAGTGATGGACAAACTTCAGGGAAGGAGGACTCTTCCATGAATGTCCCAGAGCTGTTGTGAGCCAGCTTGGGGTTGATTAACTCCTTGTGATTGCATGCAGCAGTTAAAGGATGAGGGATAGCTTTGCGTTTCCTGAGACTCACAGACCTCCACAGGCTGCTGAGACTTTGTGGCCTTCATGTCCGCATTGAAAGAGGAGGTGGAATGCAAGTATTGCTTCCACTGCTTCAGCATCGTTAACCTGCGGCCTCTGTGGAACCCCCTTTCTTTGGCAGTCAACTGTATTGATAACTACAGGTCATGACAAATAGTATGAGAAGCATTGCAAGCAAAAGAAAAGCATTGCTAGAAGGCATGAAAAGCAGGATATGTAACAAGGGCTGCTACTGTTCTCACAGTACCAATTTCTTTTTGTATAAGAAAATGAGACTGGATTTATTTGATGTAACTTATTCCTGGCAAGTACATATTGGATACCTTTTATCTTGTCATTTTGATTGTTTGTCAAAATATTTTTGTAGAGTTGAAATTCAGGTGTAGTTTTGGCTTTTTTCTTAAGGCTTATAGCTTTTTCCATTTTCCAGTTTTTCAGCACTTAATTTGTTATTCAGGAAGTCTCAAAATGATTGCAAAAGAGCTGATGTTTTATCACCAAATAATTTAGTACATGTATGAAGTTAGGTGGACTTGACATGTTACTCAACCAGTGGTTCACAGGGGCAAATGAACCAATGTAATGGCCAGAAGGGAAGGTTCCACTTTTCTTCCCGGTTCCACTTGCGGTTGCGTACACCCCTGTGTGTCTTGAACTGGTCCTGATCCTCACCGGGTACCTCTGCAAACTGGTTCAACTTGCTAACAGTAAGCAGTGAGAGAGAGGGAGGGACTCTCCTGCTTTCAGCTGAGGTGCACCATAGGGTCACTTTACTTGCTGGCAGTGCAGTAATCTGACTTCTCCGTTTCAGATGGAGATCTCACCTTCTTATTGCTAATGTTCATCATGTGTTCCTGAGGATGGTTGGTCTTTTAAGTTGCTTGTGGATAGAATGGTTGGGCTTTCTCTTTTTTCCTTGCTAGTTTTAGTGTTTCCTTCCAGTTGCATCTCACTTGAGCTTGTCTGATTTTGTTCTGAAAGATGATTCAGGAAGGTGCATGGCTCAAGGACTTTGAGTCACTCTTCTTTCCTCGTTGTGGAAATGAAGGCGAGCTTACTGGCACTGCCTACAGTGTACAGGTGAATAGCATCACATCTTCCCTGTCATAGAGATCCTCCTGCTCACCGAGACTCTGGTTTAGAAATACTGACTTGAAACATCTTGTTCGTGGGGGATTACTGAATTATCTACTGACAGGTAGTAGGTGGACGTTTTTTTTGGTGTAAGATCAATATCTGTCTGAGGGTAAACAAGCAATGCCTTTTCTGGACTTCAGTGGATTTCTGTGCATTCTCACGTTGTCTGTGAGAACATGGTTAAACACCTGTTTCTTGGAGTAGAGAGACCTGCTTTATCCACAATGATGGGGGTATCTGGTCTAGAAGACTGGCTGCCTCCCTTGAGCAGAGTTGTTTGTATATTGTGAAGCCCCTTTCATTAGGACTGTAGCAGCTTTATAGGCTCTGAGGATCATCTTGGGGTGGGGGAAACTTCTGCAATTTCCTTTCTGGTAAAAGTGGCAGTTTATGCTTCAGAGGTCATCAAATTACAGATTGTGGTGGAGGGGAAGTGCAATATTGGGCATCATTCTGCAGGAGAAGTACGAACTGCCGAGGTTGCCCTTGCCTGGGAGAGCTCTGAAGTGGTTTGAAACTCTGGTGAATAACATGTGGAGTCAGGCATACTTGGTCCGTGTTTGAGCTGTGGTCAGTGCTGCATGGGAGAGAAGCTTTGGAGTGAAGGAGTGAGGGTTACAGTTCAGGTGGGACAGCTCGCCCCATTTCAGTCTGTGGCTGATGTGGGGCACTGTTTGTGCCACCACTGCAGTTCTGGGCTCTGCTGGGCCCACACAGGAGAGGCTGGAACAAAGCTTCCAGGAGCCCGAGGTGATGCGTAGCACGCTGGTTTCATCGAGCACTGACACTTGGCAGGTAACTCACTGATACTGGGCTGGTCACTGGCTGTGCAGCTCACCCCAGGTGCTGTAACATCCTCTGTCTTCTCGCAACTACATAGTCTTGCCTGGTGTTGTTTGTAATGAATTAAAAAAAAAAATAAATCTGGGTCAGTTTTTATCTCAAAACTTTTGATTCCTACAGACTGCCACTGGTGAAGCAGGATCCAATGTTGTAAGCTGTAATTTAACTCTAATATACAGTTGTTAATTGTTAGAGGGATGCTGTGGGTCACGTGCCCAATGACAGTGTCAAGTGACCAGTGCCGTGCAACTTGTACCTACTGAATTAATATTGTTAATAATTCCACTTAATACATATTTACAACCTGTTTTTATTAACAACTTCTTGAAATAAATTTCTATAGTCTGTTTACAGTGTGTTTGGCCAGAGAAGCCTTCTGACTAAATGGTGTTGTCAGAGTTAGTACAGTCGAGCACTGTCTCTTCTGAGAGGTAGCACTTTGCAGGTCAAAATGGTCAGGGACTGCTTATTAGCACTTTTCAGCTGTATCTGACTGAGTTTCCATGCATAGCCAAATCGATTAAATGCTGGTAGTGCTTTAGCTAATTTATTGCATTGGAATACAGATAGAATGGTCTTGGGCTAGTCTGAAACATGGAAAGATGTTTGTTGGCTGTTCAGACCATGGGAGAGAAAATACTATAATTTAAAGATTTATAATTTAGCTTTTTCTTTTTTTCCTGGTCTTCCAAGTTTTTGTTTTAAGGTCCTATCAAAGTACACTGGGAAACTTAGTAAGCAGATGTTTTCTTTAAGTTAGCGCTTAGATATAGCCATGAGTTAACAGCGTAAAGCGAGGGTAGCGCTGTGTGTCTAATAAGAATAGAATATATTTCAACAAGCCTTCACTGCTTTCATACAGCAACTTGTTGATTGAGTTATTTGGAGTGTTGTAGTTAATACTTCGCCTCTTCAAGGTTTTATTAGGTACAATTAATGTTTTGTATTAAGAATTCTTCATTGTTTGCAGTTTGTTTGTACTTGTTGTAAAACTTAGTTTCTGCTATGTTACCTGAATGGTTACTTCCTCCTGCTTTTAATAGGACCAGGAACATTGTGTAAGAATGGAAAGTGAATAGCACAGTCTGTAATAAAGACATGAGCTTTGTTGTAAACTTGGGAACTTGCTATTTGGAGAGTACGGAGGAATATTCAGGTTCTGCATCTGGAGTTTAGCTGGTTTTGGAGAAAAATTACCAATTCCTTCAGGACTGGTCTCGCATTTTTACGGTTTGTTGCACAGTTATATGAAGGGGGGAGGGGGGAGGAAAAGTTTAGCCTACTGAATATTTTAAGACTCTGTTTGTTGAACTATTTAAAAATGACCAACTGTAATTACATCAGAATGTCAGTGTAAATGCTTTTTCTCCAAGTCTGAGATTTGATGGAAAATTATCTTAATTGTTAACAAATCTTATCATGATATTCTGGAGGAGCTGTACTGTAATAGCATTAAGAGGCCTTTTTTTTTTCTCTTGTTTTGCAAAGATATGTTAAAATTTCTATGGTGTTTTTTAAACTAAAGCTTTTTTTTTTCCTGTGACCCCTTCAAGCCGCTTAAAATTGAACTTCTTTGATTCCCCTTGTACTGGATGTCAGAGACAAGCAGTGTTACGGTAGAGATGTGCTAATCCAAAATTTTATTGATCATTTTTGATATCTGATTGTCTGATGCACGCTTCTGTGTTTCCGTAGTGTGGTATTTACCAAGAATTTAACTTCTTTTGTTCACGTGTATTTCTCTTTCAGCCTTTAATCTGGACAATGAACAGCCAGATTATGATATGGACTCTGAGGATGAAACCTTACTGAACAGACTAAATCGGAAGATGGAAATCAAGCCGCTGCAGTTTGAAATAATGGTTGACAGACTTGAAAAAGCCAGTTCTAGTCAGGTATTGTGCTATGTTCAGAAATGACTGAGGTTTTTTGATTTCTGAGTTTTCTGGTCATGTGGTTCTGGGTGGTTTTTTGTTTGTTTTTCAATTTGTTTTATTTCCTATATCCACACAGGATAAGTGTGTGTGAGTCTGCAGTTACACATAAATCACGCTGCTGTCTTTTACTGTCAATATTGGTAACTCAGAAAAACAGGTAGGGAGGGAGCTTGTGGGGGATGGTTGGGCGGAGATGTTTTTAAATTTTAATTCCTAACCACAGGGTGTTAGAGAGGACAGCTTAGAACATCTTGCTTTACCTGTGTAAAGATGGAAGAAGCTCATGGTCTACAGATTTAGCTGTAAACATATATGAGAATCCAAATTCTTTATTTCAGTTGGTACTAATGGACATTGACTTCAGTTGAAGTTTGAAGGTTAGAAACTTAGAAGCATACACAGCGAAGCAAAGTATTTGTTAAGATTGGGCTCTTGTAGCAGAAACTGCGCAGATGCAAGAAAGTAAGTTATACTCCAGTTCGGACTTGGAGGCTCGGACTCCTTGCTTTACAAGGAAGCATGGGTTTTATTTAGTCACTTATTTTATCGTAAGGGTACCAGTATCTTAATAACCGGGTTCCTGAGGTGTTCCAGGTCAGTATCTGGAGAAGGGTCTTAAAGCCAAAAACATTACTGAAAAGTTACATCTGAAAGATCAGTTTCTGAAGGGCAGGTTTAAATAGGTAAAGTTATTTTTCAGTAAGATGAATATTTTGCTCGAGGGAAAAATCCATTGCAGGATCTGTAGCTCTAAGTTTCTTAATCTGATTTAGTTCAGTGTAATGTGTTAAGAGGCCAAAATGTTGTATTCTCTACATCTTGGAGAAACTTTAAGAAGGATTAGGTAAATATTTATTACTGTGCTGAGAAGGTGGAGTATGAAGAAAAAAAAATTGCAGGGTTCATTGGATGATACTTGTTGAACGTGTGTTACTCAGATCTCTTAGAGCTTTGAGGTAGATACCCCTGTTTTGGCTTTCAGTTAAGGTGGTTCTGGTTATCACTGTTCATGATTAATTTGCATCCTTCTTATGCTGGTTTCATCTTTCATTGCTTGAGTAATGAAGTTAAATTTCAGAAATATATTGTTTCCTTTTCTGCTTACCCTAATAGAGGTATGAGATTTACTGTAGTTGGACATGTTGCAAAACAGCAAACTTTTTTAGTTGATATTTTTCAAATTAGGGGAAGATGAAGTGCTGTCCAACTTCTGTTTTAAGTAATACTAGAGATACTGTTTTCTTTTTATGTAATGAATGGCTTTAAAATGCTATGAGCGTGTTAAACTAACGTACTAGTTAGTCAGTGGTGGGTTTTGCATTTATTTAGAGTCTGATTTCCATATAAAAAGCTTAACATAAAAAGGAAAAAAGTTATCATTTAATTACCTGTGTTTAACTACCTCCTACTCATATAACTTAACTAAGAAGTGAATGACTTTGTATCTCTGGGCTGTAATAAACAGGGATGGTTATTATCCTTTTCTCTCACAAAGTAAAAATTTTTGGGGAGAAATTAAGAAACTTCAGAATGCATCCTGTCTACTGAAAAATATCTTCTAGGGGAATTGACATTAAACTGCAAACAATCCTATGTTAATAATGGCTAACCAATAAGAAACTTATTTTTTTAGAAAAAAAATAGTCAAAGTGATTCGCAAATCATGATCTGCAGACTGTAGTAAGTTATTTATATCCTGTGCTTGTAATTGTTTCGAACAGTGTTTTCAGATTTCATGAAAAAATGTTATCAAGTTGTAGACTATTGTATGAAAGTTTCTGAGATGACAATGATGCTGTATCAGAAGAGTTGGGAACTTAATATTTGGAAGACCGGCTGGTGGCTTGAGTATTTCAATTTAGATCAGTGGTTTTTTCCTCCCTTTGCTGTCTTGTGCTAGAAAAGAATCAAGTTTGTTTAGAAAGTGTACAGGAGGTGTGAGCGTGCAGTGACTTTCTCCCTGTGCCACCACCCCACCCTCATCTCCATTGCACCTTTTCAATTTTCTCTTTCAGCTTGTAACACTTCAGGAAGCTAAATTGCTGCTAAATGAGGATGACTACCTTATTAAGGCTGTATATGACTACTGGGTAAGAAAGCGTAAGAATTGCAGAGGGCCATCTCTCATCCCCCAAATCAAACAGGAAAAGAGGGATGGCTCCACCAACAACGACCCTTATGTTGCCTTCCGGAGGAGAACTGAGAAGATGCAGACGAGAAAGGTAATTTGCCAAACCTTACTGTTTTAAATTTGTCATTTTAAATCCCGCAGTGATAGGAATAATTTTGATTTGTATCCAGCATCTTGCAGGATCTGTCCTGTGGTATCCACAGTTACCAATCTGATTGCCCCTGTTAATACTTGCAATATTAGATGACCCAGCTAAACTTCAAACCTGCTGAATGATGTAGTCAGTGTGTAATCCATCAGTTCTCTATGGCCAACTTACAATCTGTCTGTTCTCTAGAAAGCTGAAACTCAAAGGGTGACTTATAGGTATTGGCACATACTGCACAGCTGCAACAAGCAGCTGTGGGACTTGCTAGGTTTCACACTTCCCCTTCTGTGAAAAAGAGGAAAATGATCTTCCATTTGCCATGGAGTAAATAATTTGGGTTTTGTATTTGCAGTGTGGATTGATTTGAACTAGAAAATCTGTAATTACTCAGCATTTTAACATCATCTTTCTACACATACGTACACAACCTTATTGTGTGCGGAATCAAGGTGGAAAAAGTGTTTTAGGAACCAAATCCTGAATTCCTTGTTCTGACAAACTTCCACTGGGTTGATATGGAATCTGAGCAGAGAAAGCGTGGGGGGAAGTGGCTGAAAAGTTCTTTTTCAGCTTAATTGTAAAAGTTGGTTTGTTTGCTTTTTGTGGCTTTGTCTACCGAGTAGATTATGCTTTAGGAAAAGTTTCTTTTGAGTGTACTCGCATGATTCTCACTTGCAGCAGCATTATATTGTGGTTTTTTTTGCTATTCATGCCTCGTAAGTTTTGCTTTTGACTTAAAATTTGTTTAATCTTTCAATAGAACCGAAAGAATGATGAAGCGTCTTATGAGAAGATGTTGAAATTAAGAAGAGAGTTTAGCAGAGCCATAACAATTTTGGAGATGATTAAGAGAAGAGAGAAAACAAAACGCGAGCTATTGCATTTAACATTAGAAGTTGTTGAGAAAAGGTAAAATTGCAAATTGTACCTGTAAGAAGTCATTTGTAACACCAAGGTTTTAATTTTCATCAAATATGTTTGAAAACACCTCCTGTAACTTATTTCTGTATGGACGCTAGTCTTCCGCACACATGCAGTGCTGAAGGCATATATAGCACCGTAAACTTCAGTAACTGAAATAAAAGGGGCTTATGCAGACTGTTTGCCTTGACGCTGTTTTCTGTCTTTCAAATATTTTCCCAGTGGAAATGCAGTATTATATTTTTAATTGTGTTTTTTGAGGTACCATTTGGGTGATTATGGAGGTGAGATCCTCAATGAAGTGAAGCTTAACAGACCTGAAAAAGAGATGAGCACAACTCCATCCACTCTTCATAATGGAAATCATCACAAAGTTCAAGAATGTAAAGTTAAGGTAAGCTTTCTTCTGCTGCGAGTCTCTTGTTAACGGTGTCGTCGTCCTTCTGGATATACACTGCTGATGTTTGCACGGGAAAAAGGAGTAGGAGGCTGCCATACTTGAGGGTAGGAGACCAAGAGACTGCAGTGCTGGCTTCCAGAAGTTTAGCGTTTGTTTTTCCCACCTAAGTTTTCAAGGGACTGACAGGCATTGCTGTTTGTTTCTTTAAACAACAGCAGTGTAGTACTCTTCATTTTCCTTCTCAGTTCTGTCTTTCCTTGTAAGGTGATGTAAACATGGAACTGTTAAGTGGACGTCAGGACCTCCATGAGATTGCAAAATGAAGTGAATTATTTTTCCTTCTCCCTTCAAAGGGAGACTAGAGCACTAAATTTTTCTGATAGTGTTGTCCACGACTGGCCCACAGTGTCCTGAAAATACAGGATTTTACTGAATTACAGCTAGAACACCGAAGGATTCCAGAAACTATTCTGAACTGTTTAAGTGATCTTTGAGTAACATTTCCAGGCGCAAGAACGCAACTGTTATCTTGTTGGCAGCTGAAAAAAGTTGCAAGCAACTAATGTTTTAAAAAACACGTCCTGGAATTTGTAGTAGTTGTTAGCTGAGGCCTGCACGCTTCTGAGTAATACTGAGTAGGCATTTTTGTGTCTGCCACAGCTTGGCCCTCAGTATTAGGTAAGTAGCAAACACAGGAAGGTGGAAGAAAGAGTGGGTAAATTTGGAACCTTTAGTTTCTGCAAAGGGGTAGAAGGCTGCTCTGAGAGAAAGAGTGCAGAAGGATGTAAGACTTGAGTTGCTGTGTGTCACATACTAGTTATTTTGTCTTTCTAAAACTAGCAAAGTTGTGGAATTCTGTACTTAACACTCCTTTGACGAAGTCTTCCTTTACATTTTTTTAATATGTCCAGAAACTCAGTGGATCTAGTTTTATTTTTATAGTTGACCTTGTTATTACTTGTTATTAACATCCAGAGAAGTAGTAATATAGGAATAATCCATAGCTAGAAATGCTAAACTTTAATGGTTTTCTTTTTTCTTGTCTCATGACACTCAAAAAACCAAACCAAACCAAAAAAAACAAAGCGCCAGCCACATCAAAGGGAACTCTGTATCTTCTGTCGTTGTTCAGATCTGATACCAAATCAGATTGTAATATTTTTGTGTGCTAGTTATTATCTTCTTGGGAGGCCAGTCTTTACATCTGTGCAGAAGAGAATTAAAACACTTTTCTCAG
This sequence comes from Larus michahellis, assembly GCF_964199755.1. Classification (NCBI taxonomy): domain Eukaryota; kingdom Metazoa; phylum Chordata; class Aves; order Charadriiformes; family Laridae; genus Larus; species Larus michahellis. The sequence goes on from NC_133902.1 coordinate 58,023,661, forward strand.
GAGGATCCTAGTTAACCAGAACTACGACTGTATTTGTTGGTTCTGGTGATGTGCGGTTCCAGTAGATTTAAATGAAGGATAGTAGAACAGTCATAAGCAGCTTACACTACAAGCAGCAGTATTGACAAACATATCCATCTTGGGTTAATGTTTTTGAAATTCCTACTTCAGAGTAAGGTTGGGGTTTTTTTTAACAGTTAATACAGGCACCGATTGCAAAATTAACTGTTCGCAATTGTAATGTAATTGTATTATTACAAATGGTTGATCTGCTTGTCTTGTTTCTGCTTCTTCATGTTGTGTTTCCTTTAATTGTTACTTAAGCCATAAGTATCTCTTCTCCCCTTTAGGAGCTATCTTGGCTTTAAAACATAAACACTAAAACATAAATGTGGTCGTGTTTCCACTGCAAGCCGTTTTAATGTCATCATTATGGTTACGCTCACGGAACTGAGTACGGTATAGAAAAAGGATAAGCCTTGATGTTCCACTGTTAATGTGACAGGAAAAAAATGCACCCAACTTTGAATTAAGACATATTTTTGAGAAATAACCTGAACGACTAGTTATTATAAAATGCTTGGATGCAAGGCTGGAGAGCTGAAGACCTTTTGAAATTTGTGTTTAGCACCCACGACACCTAGTGGGCACTGGATTGAATACAAATCTTGGTTCTTGCGCAGGAATTTTGTGTTTCTCGTCTCATTATGAAGCCGAGCTCCATTACTGGAATGGTTTCAGTCAGACGGTTATTGATAAGTGGTAATTTGGGGTAAACTTAAACACTCTTTCAAAACTGCACTGGCTTTTGCTTGTAACTGAGAATTTTGCAAGTGAAGTAATCTTCCTTTTAATTTAAAAGCTTTGAAGTGTAATAGCACTTCTGTTCAAATGAACAGTTTAATACTGATGGAGTTGTTTATATAGAGGGTTTATGTGGGCAAAATTTTAAATAACAAAGATGAATAACATTACCTCTTTTCAAAAATATGAACTGAGAAACACGAAACAAATTAGATTGTTTCTTTTGAACATATCTGAGCAGTTCAGAAAATTGAAAGCGCTTGCTATAGAAAGCTGAGATTTTGGAAACTAATTGGAATAGGTTTTCCAATTACAATACACACTGAGTCTACTGCAAAGCAAGGAACCTCTTAGGTAGTTGTACAGCTTGAAAGCTTTCGGTTTGTTTATTAGTAAATATCTGTAAAGACGATCAGAGGGAAAGTTCTGGTTGTTTTAATGTTTTGAATACATTTTGCATTATGTGTCTGAAATATTCTGCAGATGCTGCATGTTGAGAGGCTTTGGAAGATAAGCAGTTGTGTCTTCCAAGGCATGAGAAGAGGAAAGGTTAATTACTTTATCTTTTAAATTTTGTGTTTGTTTTTCTCAAACAGCATCCTCATCATTTATCTCTAAAGGAGGAGGTGTCCGATGTTGTACGTCAAAAGAAGAAGTATCTAAAGAAACCTAAAATAGAGTGTGTAGTAACTCCTCAACAGCCCTCTGCTGAGCCCTTGCCTGTTATCAACAAGAGCGATATTAAACAGTATGACTTCCACAGCTCGGATGAGGACGAGTTCCCACAGGTAATACTCCGTTGCAAAATCTCAGCATACAGAAGGCAGAAATTTCAGTTGCCTGTAATTTGGCCAGTCGAGCTTCAAATGGAGAATAACTCTGTTGGACAGGGGATGTATAGAAGAGATACTTGCAGAAACTATGACTTTGTTTTCTTCTAAGCTGTGCTTCAAATAAGCTTGCATTTAATGTATAAATGTGGCAGTTCATATTATATAAATATAAACTTGTGTAATAAATAAATAAGATGATATTGTGTAAACATGGCCGTTGGAAGAATGACTTTGCTGTCTGGTCTAGGTACCCTCACCAGTATCAGAAGCAGAAGAAGAAAATGATCCTGATGGACCTTGTGCTTTCAGGAGAAGAGCAGGATGCCAGTATTATGCTGTAAGATTATCTGCTCTTGGATTTAGTGGGGTGGTTTTTGTTAGGTTGTTTGTTGTTTTGTTTTTTTAAATTTAGACTGGCACCTGTGCTAACGTAATAGTTTTTCAGTTCCCACTTTTACCACCAAAGCTTTGATTTAGTGAATCCAAAGACAATTGCTTTCAGTCTTCACGAGAATTATTCTCACTGTACTGTTCCTCTGTGATTACCTGAAGATAATACAATGCTTTGCCTGCAGACCAATTCAGTCACTGTTTAGCAGGAAGAGAGATGTTTTTTGTTTTTCTTAGCACATCCTTTCTTCCCAGCTTGTAGAGCTCATTAGAGTTAGATACTAGTTGTCTTAGTTCTCAGACCTGCTGAGAGATCCTACTGGTGCATTGAGTAGAATCTGCTACTGAAGCACAGGGGTGAAATCTGGTAGGACTTTTTCATATAGTGAAGTCGAAATTTTCTTTTTAAACCAGTGCAAGCTGTATATATATTGAAAAACATCAGGTTGCAATTGCAAGAATGTGCAGAGGACAGATACTAATTATACGTGTCCTGTCATCATCTCGGAACCACTGACCATGACATGTTTTTACTGCACACGTGCTTATAGATGGGGAGCTTTAGGCTGCAGAAGACCAAGAAAGGCCACACAACACTATGATTCTGCTTTTTCTTTGCTTGCTTCCTATGGAAAGAATGAAGTTACATGACAAAATAATTGTGTAGCCTTTAAAGTCACAGAGAAGTCATTTAGTCACTAGGTAGGCTGTTTCAGAAGCCCAGACACCCCCCAGATTATTCAAATTATACCACGGGCATCTCCCACAAGCTGCACTGAAAGTTCTTTGCACAGGTCAGATGTGCTGGCACCTGCTCCTGTGCCTGCTGTGCCTTGTCCTGCTCTGCTGTGGTCATTCCAGAGTACCACGGACAACTTGATCTTTCCACGTATATCTCATTGTTTTTAACTACTCTTCTCCTTTTAGGGATTTATTAGTGGTTTATTTAAGACGTACTAGCCTCTTTGCCACCCATTTTTTTGTGTGAGCTCTTAACTTACTTTCAGTTCGGGTGAGGTTTTTTTTTTTTACTGTTGGTTGTTGATCTAGTCACCTTTTCTGCTTAGCTCCAGAGGGTTAGCTGAAGCTTCTATCTTGCTTAGAATTTATCCTACTTTGTTTTTCTTAGTTAGCCTATGATTTAACTCCTTTGCCAAAAGAAGTTGAGATAACCAAAAACTTGTATTTTCATTCTTTTTTGTTAGTTTTCCATTGCTGTTTAGAAGCTGATTATTTAACAGCCTTAATGTTAGCCTTATAGGATTTTTTTTAACTACTGAAGCCTTTTCAGTTTTGATTAACTTATAACATAAATTGATTGAATCTGCAGCACTACTGTTTCTGTAGGTTCAACCTGATCACAAAAATTGATTATTTTAATATATATTTATTAACCTGTCATATAAGACATTTCAGACAGCACACAGCATTTCTACTTGCAATGATTATGCAGTTTTGAATTCATAATAATAACAAAGATACTTACGGAGTAATAAAAATGCCCTAAGGTAAGCTGATACAGAAAATACACTGTCAAGATCCGGTAATTGAATGCTGCGTATTGGCACAAAGGCCATTCAGAGCAGCATCTGTTACCTTTGGCAGTATGTGTTTCATGAGTAAAACTAAACTGCAAGTTTAGGAACCCCTTTTGAAATTACCTACCTGCTTAGGCTGCAAGCTCTCAGAGTTAGGAATTGTTGTCACTTTGCTTTGTGTAGCTGGTGATTCAGCAGGATCCTTGATAAATGAACAAGCCTTCTTGGTATTTACTTTGTCACAATAAGTACTAAATGTATTCTTCAGTAGCGTGATACTTAGCACTGGAGTTGTGAATATATTTTTGAGGTATTTCTATCAATTACTTTTCATAAACTCACTCTTACAGACAAAAGCTTTTATGCTACTGACTCTTACTTGAGGGATTAGACAAGTTCATGAGAAGGATAGGCCCTCAACTGATTACAAACTGTAGTCAAGATGCAGCATTGCCTGCAGGTAGTCCTTCAGCTTCTAAGAGCCTGAAGCTCAGAGGCTGTAACAAGAAAAGAATTGCACCCTGTGTTTTATATCTTGTGACAAATCACCAGAAGAGCCCTTTTCAGATGCGACGTACCGGGCCAGATGGGCCTGTGTTTGAGTAGAACGGTTCTAGATGTTTCTTGGTAGAATGAATTCTACTTGTTCTATATTTTGGTTGTGGCATCTTAATTTTATGACTAATCAAGGGAAGAGGATTTTCGGCTTCATGTATTTTTAAAAAAAAAATAAAAAAAATCCAAGTTCTTTTATGATCTGAGCATATTAATCAAGTGATAGTTCTATGGGCATTTTCAGCATTTTCTGTGCTGTAGCCTGTGCATGATAATCACTTAGTAGTAACCTAACCAAAGTATACACTCTAAATGAGTGCAAATTTGCCTTTTCTTTTTTCTTTACAGCCTCGTTTGGACCAAACTAATTCTTCATATGAAAGCTCAGAATTGGCAGAATTGGACAAACTGAGGTTCAGGCATTGCCTTACAACCCTTACAATTCCAAGAAGATGTATAGGATTTGCAAGAAGACGAATTGGCAGGGGTGGAAGGTACAGTTGCACCATGTTTACTCTTCATTCCCCTTCAAAGGATAAAAGTAAAAAGATAGTTTAAACTAACATTTTTTTTCATCCTCTTTAATCAGGGTTATAATGGACCGAATATCCACAGAACATGATCCTGTCTTGAGACAGATTGACCCGGAAATGCTGAACAGTTTTTCAAGCTCTTCCCAGACTTTAGACTTTTCTTCTAATTTTTCACGGACCAATGCTTCCAATAAACGTTGTGAAAACAGACTGTCCCTTCCTGAAATACTAAGCAATATCAGATCATGTCGACTGCAGTGTTTTCAGCCAAGGCTACTAAATCTACAGGACAGTGATAGCGAAGAATGTACCTCAAGGAAACCAGGGCAGACTGTGAATAATAAAAGAGTTTCTGCAGCATCTGTAGCTTTATTGAACACCAGCAAGAATGGCATATCAGGTAGGCAAGGATTTGAATTCTTCTGGAACTGAAAATATTGAATTCTAGCGTCTTTACTTGTGACTGGACTGATAACAACATCTTCAGCAGCGACGTGTACCTAAACTAAAGATACAAGCTAACTATTTTGTATTTCTTAGAATATACTGAAGTTTTCCACAAACAGTCCTCTTCCTCCTGCTTTTATTTCAGTTTCAATTGAATCTTGATAAAGTGCTGGATTTAAACATGCTTTATCCAGGATTCTGCTCATGTTTAAGAATTGTTTAGGTGTGACTGAGACTTAAAGACTTCAATTGGTATAACCTTGTTTAAGGAGAGGAGAGTGCTCTTTAAAAATGCAAAGGAAAAGCAGTTGGTCTCTTGAGGAGAGGTGTCACTTCTCTAGTTGGAGTCTTTCTTTTTAAATCTTGCCAAAACATTTCAGAAAAACAGTAGTAAGTGAGTGAGTGTACTGAGCAGGCATGACAAAGTCTGAAAACAGCACTTTCTGTTGATAGCTGTCATAGTCAACACTTTGACACTGGAAGCATCCAGCGATGCACCTTCTCTCATTTCTTTTTTTATTTTATTTTTTTTTAAGAAAATCATCAGCCATTAATGAAGTGTGATTGCCTTTCCCCTTAAATATCACCTCTAACAGTCGCAGCCAGTGCAGCCATCTCTGTCCGTTTGGCTTTATGACCTGATAGCTCCAGATGAGCAAGACAGCCATTCACTTATAAATGGTTTTACATGTAAAAGAAATAAAAAATTCTTGTAGTTTCTTCACAAAAATATAAAATATGTGCAACAAGTCTGATCTTTGTAGACCCTTTGTTAGCAATTTGGATATAGAAGCACTAAAGTTGGAATAAAAGCCACCAAAAGAAAAAATTGCTTTAAGTTTACACTAGCAGCCTTTACATCACTTGCTTCGTGTACTATGAGCTGTAATTGCTTAAGTTTCAACACTGTCGCTTCTTTCTAATCGTAAAAGGATGTATGATTCTTTAAAAAGCTGGACAATTGGAGATACGCCAAAGGAGATCTCCTACCAAGCAACAACACGCATCTGAGTGTTTTCCTACTCTATTGTGTATAGGCAGTATTAGGTATTGTAAAACAGGGTGATTAGATAATATAATAGGGTGATTCTAAATTCCATAATTAACTTTATATGGATGTGGAATGGTCTGTCTCTTTTAACATCAGTTGCAGGATTGGGTATTTAATCTTCAATAACATACCTTTAGAATTCATGTATAGAAATTAAATATCTTGGAAAACAAGAGCAGATTTCTCTATGTTACGGTTTTAGAAGACTAAGCATTAACATATTAAGTAACATCAGAGTAGTACTGACATAAGCACAGAATATTTACTTTCATAACTTACTCTTCAGTATAGTTATTGCAACCTTTGTATTGTTCTCTCTCATGAAAAGATTTGCACAAGAGCATTTTTTTCTGCTGTATGGAGAGAACAGACATAATGTGCTATGCTCATATTTTGTATGAATTTTTTTTGTAAGGAGCTTGAAGGGCTGGAGAGTTGCAGCTGTAGCAGAAAGGGGCAGGTTGGTGTGATGGGATTACGGATAAGCACCAGGAGGTGTCTTGTTAAAGCAAATGCAGAAAATAGAAAGGAATACTACTTGTCAGTTAAGGATGTGAAACGTGGACCATAAGCTGTAAGGAACACCGAAGAATTTGCTGGTAGCTCTTTATATAACAAGAGCAAGTAATACTGCAAGATTTCTGTTTGCATGAATAAAGTACGATGACACCAAGGTAAGGAAAGTTGCTGAAAAAGATACAGGTTAAGTTGATTATTTTTTCTGTAGATTTTTAATGATAATGTAAAGGATTAGCTAGATGTAAAACTTCAAGGCTTTAAATTCTGCTCTGGGAGACTTCCCCCCACCCCTGAGTGGAGTCTAAAGAACTAGGAGAATATTTTGGGGTGGAAGCTGATATATCTGATTTTAATATAAATGAGTGAAGGAAAATGAAGAAATGAGTGAAGGAAAAAGGTCGAAGAGATTTGTGAAATCTTCATACCTGGCTTTAGTATAAATGAAGATTGCAGCAGTGGAAGAGAATTCCCGTAGCTAGGGGAAAGATGGCACATAATAAGAAAACTAAAATGAGAACAGCGTTTAAGCGGTATATTCAGGGAAAGGGGGGGGGGGTGTCAGTGTTTTCGTGGGGAACTATGTATACATAAGAAAAAAATGTCCGCTCTTCCTGATTCAGGTTAATGCCATTGACAAGGATAAAAAAAACTTAATTGTTGGTGCTATGTGGCAAATTAATGACAGACCTGATATGCACGTACGGACTAGCACTCACGGACTTCAGGATTCATACTGTTAGGGAAAGAGAACTAAAGGAAAGGCTAGGGGAGACTATAGAGAAATACCTAAAAAAAAAAAATGCATAAAAACAAATCTGATGGATCTAAGCTGCTTTGTAGAGGAATAATAATTAACTTGGGTTACATAATCTTAGAAATTATCTGAAGAATACATTTAGATTTTGATAGAGATAACTCATTAGTTGAAGTACATTATGCAGGGAAATTTATGGTTATGGAAGACCTTTTTCTTTACAGGTTTAAATTACAAAGCAAATCCTGTAATTCTAGTAAAAGATCAGAGACAATAGACAACAGAAGTCCTCAGCAAATAACCGAGTCAGCAAGAGGCACTGCTGTTAGATTTTCTCCTTAGTAAATAGTGAGTAAATTTTAGAAGGGATGGCCAAAGTCTGGCTGTGTATTAAATCAGCACAGGTATTATTGCTGCATTTATTAAAGTAATTCTGTCTGGGAGGTGATTGTCGAAATTAGTTGATGGTACAGCACACTTACCTGTAAGCATAAAGCTACCTCTAAAGGAAACAATGTCGGTGGTTAAACTGATTGTTTTGTTTTGTTTTTTCTTTTAGTTTAGAGAAGACTTGGAGTTGCTTGCTTTGGTTTTCGGTGCAGAAGAATATTTAAGTTACCTCTGCATTGTATTTTTTGCTTGTGTTAATAAAGCAACTCTTACTCTGATAACTCTTCAAATGCTAGGCATTGTACAAACAGAAAGAAAGACTTGTTTTAAAAATGTGTGACTGGTCTTTTCTTGAAAGTGCCTAATTGGTGCATGAATAAAGAACCACTGTTTCAAGCTAAATTATTCTCTTGCTCATGTTACAAGAACTGCAAATGGCAAAACTGAATTTGATGAACTTTAAGAGACGTCAGTGAAACAATCTGATCCCTTTGATCAGTTGTGAAAACTCTTTGTAGTCTTACACACTGTGTCTGGAAAGGTAAGCTGGTCTTTGCCAGTGACACCTCCAGAAGAGCTCTCTGATCTAAAGATCTCTGAGATCAGCTGATGAGGTAGGGGTACAACTGATCGTCAGGAGAGATGATGGAGGAAGGAAGTTGTCAGGAATTTGTGGATGGTACTACTTACAACAGCCAAGTAATACTTAACCTGCTTGCGGAATTCCTGCAGTGTGACTCAACTGATTTTTGGGATGGAAGTAAGAAGTAGGCTTTAGGCAAAGTCCTCAGCAGTTTGCAGTACAGTCGGTATGTTGCATTTGGCTTCCAGTCTGCTTCAGCTGCAGTTCCAGTGACCCACTCAAGTAGTTACCTGTTTCATTACCATGTCTCTAGATACAAAAAGCAACTGCAGATGATGGCATTCTCAGCTGAAGAGTTTTGCTTATGGAACAAGCTTTTACCTTTTAGACTTGGCGGGTTGTTTTCTTTTCTGAGAATTAAATACCATGTAGAATGAATTAATGAAATACCACTTGTGGGGCAGCCTGAAAGATGGTCTTTGATTAAAGCCTTCAACTCCTAAGAGAAGTGACATCATAATCCAAACCAAAGCTGTCAAGGAGAGGAGCCTGGAAGACTTACTCTCACATTGACTTTTTACCCTGTTCTGTTGTAGTGTTTCAATACAGTCAGGCTATGGTAAAATAAAAAATACTGATATTCAGCAGCGGAATGTAAAATTCTGCTAAACAGAACCTTTTATAAGAAGTACAGAATTATTGCCCTTAACTCTGACCTTAAAGGCTATGTTGGGGCATCATAGAGGCTTGCTATTTTTTTTTCTCTAGGACCCTTCAGTTGTTTGATTTGGCAGAAGCAAATTATATTAAATGTGCTAATGAACATCTGCTGTTTTATAACAAAGCTAACAGCTGAGTTCAGTCTCACCCCTGAATAACTATCTGGTGAAAGGTAGTGAATTGAGTGGAAAGGCTAAGTGATTATTATGTTACTACGATAATCTTCCCTGTACCTTGTAATAGAATGTTTGATGACTTCATGGTCTGTGTCAAACTGAGAAGGATGGGAGATTGAAAACACAGAACTGATATGTAGGTTAAATTAGGAGATCCTGTGGTGTGGTGACTGCTTTCTATATTACGTCTTTACAGTCCGTAGAAGAGTACAACTTTGAGTCTAGATGAATGCCCCTGTAGTGCAATATAATACTACAAATAATAGCTAATTACAGCTAAATGCAATTTAGGTATTTCTTTGTGCCGTATAAGCTTGTTCTAAAACACTTCTTATAAATCAAAAGACATGCTCTGGAATTTCTTACCTCAGAACTTAAAAATAGAAATATATATATGTAATGTTCCATAATGCTGTTCTTGGCTCTGTTGCCTTTAGTAATGCAACACGTTTTGGGAGACCGTTGTGAGGGAACTTAACAGGTTTAGCTGGCTGAACTTTTGAGTTAAGTGCTTGTAGTAATAGCTAAGAATATTCAAGAGGAACAAAATACAGCTAAATGTGAAATAAATTTCACTTTAGAATATGTGGGAAATTATAAAATCCCTAGAATCTAATAGGAATAACTGTATAAGTCATTGGATTTTTAGGTGCCCTCCTAACGTGGTTGAGGCCTGTTTTAATAATGCAGCAGTAGAGAAGAAGGTTCAGTCCTAATTTCTAAACAGTCACAGTCTAAGTTTGGTATTTATTCAGAATGGAATTTCAGGACAACCATGAGTATTACAACGAGTAAATGAAGGAGCCAGACCCTGAAAGATAGCGTGATGATATTGCTGCAGAATCCAGGTGTTTGAGCTGAATGACAGCTTTAGTCTTTGAAAAACATAATAAACTGCTGAACTGTAGTTAATGGGAATCTTTGAAAAGTGAATTCTCTTTTTACTTCCTCCTAGGAGAACTTGGTTCTCAGGTTAGCATCAACTGCACAAAACTCAAGTTTTACTGTGAAACACCTGACAGTATTTTCAGTTTGAGTTTGCAGTTCTTTGGTGGAGAGAACATTGAGAACAGCTTTTCTGACTTTGCCATTCCCTTCACTTTTTTTAAGAGTCTTGTACTCCTAGGGTTGCGTTAACCTGGTTCTCACAAATAAACAAATGTATTATGTCACTCTTAAACTCTTACTCAGTTTTTAAAAAAATTAATTTGTGGAGAAAATCCTGTTCAGATGAAACTTAAGCATTCCCTTCGGGGAGGGTTGGGGGGGGGAGAGCGGTTATTTAGGGAAAGTTAAACTGGATTTGCTAAATAAACAGTGCTTTGTAATGTTTGCAAACACTTACTGAGTTTTAGACCCAGAGATTAGCTTTGTCATTGTGTATTAGTTTATAGTCCTTTCAAGTGAGAATTGGTATAGAACTGTGTGCAGACTATTTAAATGTATGAATTCTGGTTGTGCTGTTGAAGCAGGTGTTCTCGAATGCCAGGCGTGTGCTTCCTTTGCAGAGTCCAGTCTGGTGTCAGAGAAAAGGGCAATAACAAGGGACTGTAGGAAGGAGTTGTACAGGAATGAACTTCCAGTGGTTACTGGGAGAGAAGGCATCCAGCTCAGCCCAGTGTACTTCTTCCTCAGCTATGATTTTTAGGACATGCCTGTTTTCTGAAAACCAGGAAAAGAATTTCTTTAAGCTTTTGCTTAAAGCTACTGGAAGGAAAACCACCAAAGATAGAAACTGCTTAAAAGCAATGAAAACTGTGAATCCTTTTGTTATGAATAGATTCAGCGCTAGAAGAACAAAACAAACAAATTTAGCTTGACCTCTCCTTTACATAAGAATGTATGAAGAATGTATCTCTGCAGGCATCTAACACAATGTATGTTGTCTTCAACCACTTGTTATCCAACACGGATGTGCTCCTGCATTTCAGATGTATTTGTTTCGTGCAGGCCTATTTAACACTACCTTCACTTTCTTTTCTGTAGTAACAGGGGGTATCACAGAGGAACAATTTCAGACACATCAACAGCAGTTAGTTCAAATGCAGAGGCAACAACTTGCTCAGCTTCAGCAGAAACAGCAATCTCAGCATTCCTCACAGCAGACACATCCGAAAGCACAGGTAATGCACCTTAAATGTCATCATATGCTGATATCTTCCTTTTTGCTTGCTGTGGTTTTCATCTCTTATATGCTTAATGTATCACCTCAGTAAATATGTTAAACTTTAGAATGAGTTTTGGTGGAGATACTTTTCCAATTTGCCATATAATGGCCAGAAGGCAACTTACGCTGTAGCTAGTACAAATACCTTGCTTCCATTTTTCTGTTTGGAATGAGATAATATTTTGAGTTTCAACATCAAAACCTGTTGGTGGGGTTTTTTTTTTTAAGTTATGTATCATGGCTACATTTTACAAGTTGAGTAAGAGACTTCATATTTGAATGTGTTAATTGCGTCCACAGAGTCAGTGTAGAAATAGCGAGTGCTTGGTCAAGTCGTACTGTTTTCACTGGTTCTGTCTTCCTTTGTATAAGTGCTCTGAAGAGACTTGTTTATTAAAGCTACTTCACGAGGTAATGTATTCTCTTATGAACAGATGTTCTGTGAGTACTAAAAATTGGTAGCTTCTGAGGGGAAAATACATAGTTTTGCATATTTAATTGGATTCCTTCCCCATCCCCAATGTTACTACTTCTGTCTTCTAAAAGAATCGCACTTTTCCTCTGTAATGCCTTGCAAGGAAAGAATCTATGTTTTTCTGTCGAGCTTAGTTTTCTGTGGATTTCTGACTGAGGAAATCTAAAAGCTATTGCATCTGACTTATTACTAGGAAAACTTATTTTACTTTGAGCATACTATATGTAATTGCCAGCGCTGTTTGTCCCTTCCCCTCAGTGTTTTCTACTTTGATTAATCAGGGATTCTGTATTGGCAGTTACTGATTACGTTTTTTGTAAGTGTAAAGACATGATACCAGGATATCTAAACAAAAGGAATGAATTTTGGATTTTTAAGACACTCTGAATGTCTATGGAAAGTAATTTTCTTAGTTAATATAAATTGAAAGTGTGGAGTGATACATTAAGCTATTTCAGGGTGTCTTTCTAGTACTTACCGTTCTTTCGGAGAAACTGGGCTAGTAGAAGACTTCCAGAATGCGGTGGGCAGTTAACGTTGTGGTACAAATTGCTCCATCAGAATGAATGTACCATAAATACTGAAGATTCTTTAGATTTGCAGTTGCAGTGTATTTCTGCCTGGAGGCAGAAGAAGAAAGAAGGAAACTTAAGGCATAGTTGTTTTCTTAGAGGAAGCTTCTCAAATACACAGAATCATAGAATGATTTGGGTTGGAAGGGACCTTAAGGATCATCTCGTTCCAAGCCCCTGCCCTGGGCAGGGACACCTCCCACCAGCCCAGGTTGCTCCAAGCCCCGGCCAACCTGGCCTTGAACCCCTCCAGGGATGGGGCAGCCACAGCTTCTCTGGACAACCTGGGCCAGGGGCTCACTGCCCTCACAGCAAACAATTTCTGCCTCACATCTCATCTCAATCTCCCCTCTGTCAGTGTAAAACCCTTCCCCCTCGTCCCATGGCTCCCCTCCCTGATCCAGAGTCCCTCCCCAGCTTCCCTGGAGCCCCTTGAGGGACTGGAAGGTCTCCACGGAGCCTTCTCTTCTCCAGGCTGAACTACACATCCTGGAAGTTATCTGTCATGTTAAGAACTGCATTTGTCACTGACTGGCTGAATTGGGCAGAACTTACTCAACACTCATTTGGGCGCTAATTTTCAGCCTTTCATCAGACTTGTGATACAGAAATATTTAATATTATGGTGCATTAGATTACATTTAGAAGATATATTTATTTACTTGCTGGTAATTGTGCATTATAGCAATCCTAATGTGGTATTTCGTTTTGTACTTGGATTATTATAAAGACTTTTTTTTTTGTTGACACAGGGCTCCAGCACCTCTGACTGTATGTCAAAAACACTTGATTCAGCCAGTGCCCACTTTGCTGCATCTGCAGTGGTTAGTGCACCTGCTCCGAGTCGCAGTGAGGTACCGAAGGAACAAAACGCCAGCCACAACAATATTAATGGTGTTGTCCAGCCTTCAGGTGATGACTTCTTAAAACTCGTGGTCTGCTGTGAGCTGAGAATATGTCAGCTGATCTTTTTTCTGATTTCTAAAAAACTACTTAAAAAAATCAAGTATATTAATTGTGATAGTTTTAAATATTGTTCTTTAAAATACTTTTGTGCAATGGTGTGTAGGTTATTATGGTAATAAAACTACCAAATGCTCTTTTACGTTGGAAGAGCGTTGCTTCTGTTTTCTTCTGTAGGCTTTTATCTTTTGCTAATCTGTTGTGATCAGAAGCATAAGTGACAGCATTTTAAAAACAGTGTGAATGTGTAATTAAAAAAATAATTGCTTAAAACATTAAGTACCTTGAGAAGGAAATAGAAAAGTTGCTGTGTTATTTGGTCATTATCTCACTTGAGTATTCAGACAAAAACATACTAATCAACTGCTCCTAGCAGTTCTTTTGACATTACTGTAAGTTTCAGATTTCATTGCATTTAGATTCCTCCTAAATTCAGACAAAAATGTAGACATTGGCATCCCCCACCTTCCCTCTGCCCTCTCTCCTGAACGTCCATTGCCAGAAGCAGTAACGCCAGTCATGCTGGTGCAGCAGCCATGTAGCAGAGAGACAAATGTTATTTGGAATTTGACTGCAATAACAAATAAAAGGCTTTTAGAGTAATTTGTTGCTTTAACAGCTAATGATGTGATTAGTTTTATAGACCTTCTGCCAGGATGGGTTAATGACAATATGAAATGAATAGAGGGGAGAAAAACCACAACTGAATAAAATCAATATACTGGAACAGTTCCAGGAAAGAAAAAGACAACTATGTATAATTCTCTAAGATTGTATCTGAGAGGGTAACGTTTTGGGGGGTGTAAGATCAGACACATGGTAGCGTACCATGCCGATACGTGGTATACAGCTTTATGATTGATGAAAACCATTGCAAATATTATGTGTATAAAATTAGGCTTCTGTTAACGTTCTAAAGCTGTAAGTGGCAATGATGTAAAATAGCTATTTCTATTTAGGATAGGAAGATTTTTAAATGAGGAAGTGTTAGCTAAAAGCAGATTTTTTTTCAGGAATAAGGATATAGGAGAAAATGTATCTAGTTTCCATTGTGATCGGAATCAGAATAGTGAATAACTAGGATACCAAGATGACGTTTGAGAACCTCTGGTTTGAAAATACGCTGTGAAACCTGAAGTTACCCACAACTCTGGAGTGCAAACAGAGCACTGCAGCATAATCTGAAAGGAGTTTTCTATTTTGCCCACTCTTAGACCCCTAGTTTTGCTGCCTTGAGGGTGACTGATCCCCAGAACCTTCTTACGTTGCCAGCAGAACAAGGGAGGAGGTGATTAAAAGCATCAGAATTTGGCTTCAAAGCATCAGAATTTGGCTTCACAGTCAGTGTCTGAAGTTGCTCAGCTAAGGTGTTCTCCATTCGATTTATTTTCATGGGGAATGTTGCCCCTTTAAGGCATCCAAAATGAAGCATACAAAGTTGGGCAGTGAAAGTTCTTTGTCATATAGTAACTTCTTCCACTTTCTGATGTTCTTGTGAATGAAAAAAAAACCCAGGAAACATTTCTAATGTGAATTTCTGAAGTGAATCTTTAAAAAACAGATTCTTGCACGATTCCAGTGACACATATAATCAAAGCATTACCCTTGAGATTAATCTTTGTCTTTGAATCTAAGGAATGGCATATTTTTAATTAACAACATTTGTTTTGTAACAGGAACCTCTAGAACTTTGTACTCCACCAACATGGCTTTATCATCCAGCCCAGGGATTTCAACTGTACAGCTTGTAAGGACAGTTGGCCACACCACCACAAACCACTTAATTCCAGCATTGTGCACAAGCAGCCCTCAAACGCTTCCCATGAACAATTCTTGCCTGACAAACGCAGTGCACCTCAACAATGTCAGTGTTGTTTCTCCGGTCAATGTGCATATCAATACAAGGACTTCAGCACCATCGCCAACAGCCTTAAAACTTGCCACAGTTGCTGCCAGTATGGACAGAGTGCCAAAGGTAACTCCTAGCAGTGCCATCAGCAGTATAGCAAGGTAAGTCTCTAGCGAGCTGGAGCAGTTCTAGCTTACATTTGTGCTACATAAATGTCTCTATAGATGTGCCCAACTCTGCACTAGAGCACTAAATAGAATTGTTTGCACCTCTGGGAGACTTCTCAGTATAGCTTGAACCTCACAAAAACAGCCAGCTGCTGGCATCTTCAGTGTGGCCATGACAAACCACAAGAGCTGATTTTGTAGGTTAACCCCCAAGTGGTTTGCGCTGATTTTCTGGTAAACTTCAGTTGTGTTTAAAATGGCTTCAGTTTAACCTTTTTCATTTGTCCCTTCTCATGCAGCACTTTCAGGTAGATTCTATCAAACTCTCCGCAAGTTCTCTCCATAACTTTTGTCCCCATATGGTAAGATGCAGGCTGGCACATACCTATTTTATATATACATATGGATATATGTGTTATATATTCATGTAAGATAAAACCAGATATGTGTCAGCCTTCATTTTACTTATATAAATAGATGTTTATCTCATTGAACAGCAGCACTATTATTTCAGGATACTTAGAAGATGTTTCACAAGAGTGTCAGGAGCTTGCAGCTGGCCAAGTTTTCTGAAAATGACAATATTTGGGCTTTGTTTTAAGTCTCTGCTGGTTTGTGTGATGCTTAAAAAAAAGTCACATCTGTTTATGAATTAGAAGAGTAAAAAATGGATATTAGCAAATGTGGCTTACTGATTATTTCATAATGCTTCTGGAGAGGTTAAAAAGAGCTTTTTGAGATGGAAAATTGCATGTATAATTTAGTAACTGCATAGATTGAGAAAAAGGTATTTTTAAATTAGCCAGCATGCCTTAAAGTGTACTTATTTATCATGAATGCATTTAGTTTTTATTTCCCTCAAGTCAGAGAGGTATTTCAAGTCAGGTCAGCATATGCCTTGAAAAGTACTACCTTAGCTGAGTAGGTCTTAGCCTTCTCTACAGAGGATGATAATAAATTAGAAAAATATTTGAGATTTCTTGTGCTAGTGCTAAAGCGGAATTGGGGGTGGAGGGGAAACTGTTAGAACAGTGCTTTGCTCACTAACAGAATAATCGGTACTGAGTCGTCATGGTATATCTTGACTTTGCTCCTTCAGGAGATTTTTGACTTTTTAGTACTCTTATCCATAATTTGCGCTGGTAATTTACAGTTAAATGCAGTAATTTGTAGAAGGGACTGCACTGTCAGTGGAGTAAAAGCAGTTCTTAAATGCCAGTATTTAATTTTAAGCAATCTGTTTCTAGTGTATGTGCTAAGGTCTCTCCCTAATCCAGGTAACAGCTGTGTAAAAACACGTAGCACATGTAAGAAATTAGTGAAACTGAGTATGGAAGCGTTGATGTTCTACCTGTAACTGTTGAATATTTCTTTTCTTGCAGAGAGAACCATGAACCAGAACGACTGGGTTTAAATGGCATAGCAGAGACAACAGTAGCCATGGAAGTGACATAACCTCAGAGCAGTGTCTCAACCTGTGCTAATGGTGTAGTCATTTATATTCCAACTGAATGCAAAATACAGCACTCTGTGGATCACAGAGAACTAAAATGGACCTAAATGGACTATCATTATATCGTGTATTAAGTCGATATATAATGTAAATTTTGTAAAATTGGGAAAATCACTACCTTGTAAAATAGTTTATTTGTATCATCAATATTATTTCTGTTACTTGAATAGTAGATATTCATCATCATGCTTTTGCACTTGAATTTGCAACTGAATGGATTAAAAAATAATTCTTTAATGGGATCATGAGCATGAAATGGGATCCTGCATCACTTGTTTTAACTATTTATTTTGCCATGTTTACATTTTGTATCTTGTACAAATAAATCCAACTTTGTGTCTAAAAAAAAAAAAGTTAAAGATTCATAGCTAGGAAACAAAATTCTTGTAATTTTTTTCTAAAGGAAATGTAAAGTTTTCACTTGGTTCATTTTGTTTCACAATTTGACTAGATGGACTTTTTGGTAAATACTTTAGTGGCATTTCACTGTCAAATATGAAGTTCAAGGCAAAATAGTATTTTCTATTACTGTGCAGGGGAAAGGGATGGATCGATACATGCAAATTTAATGTAGTAACTCACTTTTCCATATATTTTGAATGTATATTTCTATTTATAATACCAGTTTATAAAAAATAATTACACAGGAAAAAAACTGACTAGGAAAATTATGCATCTAGCACATATAAAATTGTGCAGATATGAGAAAATTTTCAACTGATTACATTTTATCTGAAGACTGCATATTTTAACCGGCTTTAAAACTGTAACACACCACATAAAGGATATTTTACCAGGTATGTATTGCATTATATATCATTGCAATAATTAATTATTGGATGTCTAGATATCGAGCCATCCCAGGTGGTGGGGGGGAGGGAGGGTTGTGGCAAGATTGTCTTTTCAATTTTGGAGAGTTTTCCTGTGGCTACAAGGCAAGTAACGGGTTGGAAAAAGTCTGACTGTAAGCGTTGGACACCTTCGTAGTGTAGTGTTTTAGTGACTTTTTTTATACGGTTCTTGTAAATTAGATACGTGTAGTGGTGTTTCAGAATGTTTGTTTATGCACTAGTTCAGACAACTTTCCCTGTTACTTGTTCTTGATAAGTGAAAACTGCAGGGAAATAAAAATACATATCAAAACATGGACATGTTGCATATGTGTTTATTTCACAATGTGCAAGCAATGTAAGCGTAAATTTTACAGGCTATTGCTGGTCTTTCGGTGATTGTTTGACCAAAGCATACGCACTTTCTTCCAAAAGGTTTCCGTTTATGTGATTATTTCCTGTGCTCACAGTATACGGTAGGGGAGGGATGGTCTGGTAGTTGGGACCTGAGACCTGGGAATAATCCGGACATGACAGTTTCTTGTTCTGCCAAAGAAACTTGAGGTATTACTTTGTGTGAATCACTTGAATATTCTACTGTTTGGTTCTCCAGGGGTAATTTGGATAATGTTTCTGTATTGTAGAATCATTGAGGTTGGAAGCAATCTCGAGATGTTGTCTGTTCCAGCCCTCTCCCCCAAGAAAGTCAAGATAGGATTTGCCTGTATGTCATGCAGTCAGTGTATTTTTCTTCTTGGCTTTATATATAGAAAGAGCTATTTTTACTGGAAGTTATGTTTAAACATGTGCTGTCTTATGTCCTGTAAGTTAAAAGTTTTGACAGTTAAAAACACTTGCAGAGCTTTAAATACTGGGAGCTTGTCAGAAACTCAGATGCCTAAAATTAACTATTTTTTGCTTAACTGATGCTTTACTTTGTATTCTGCGTGAAGTCTGCACGGAGAGATGATAATAGATGGTATCTGTTGACAATAGTCACAGGAACCCAGGACACTTGAGTGTCACTGCTGTGGTCAGTTGAGGGGCGATGGCAGGACTGGGGGTGTCAGCACAAGGGGGAGGCACCTGAGCAAAGGTGCTTACTCGTGGCTCTTTCTGCACCATGCCTTCACAGGAGCTGCTGCTCCCTGACAAATTGGTGTTTACACGTATGTCTAAGGTTTTCTGTGGAAATTGGTTCATTTCTGGGAATGACTATGACCTACGTAGTCTGAAGTATGAATTAATATTTTTTGAAAGCAGAATTGTTGCAAAACAGAGTCCGAAAAAGAAAAAAGAAGTTGTCCTCCTTGATATATCAAAATAACCTTGCATCTCTAACATGTCCCCAAAACCCTTTTGAGGTTTAATAAAAACATGAAGTCATTTCTTCTGCGGATTGAAAGTTGTACACTTAGCTATGGAGCTCTGTAGTAGAGACTCTTCTCACTACAAACATAGATCACTTCGATGGACCAAAAATGTCCCTAAGATTGCTGTGTATCTATGACTTAGTATAGTCTAATCGTCATCTAATTACTTAGAAGCTCCAGCTAAAGGCTTTTTAACTTTTAATAGATTTTGGAAAAACGTGAGGTGGAGAAAAGGATTTCATAAACTCCAAAGCTCTGTGGCAAGTGTGCTGTATCATAGAATCATAGGGTTGGAAGAGGGCTGGAGATCATCCCGTCCAACCCCCTGCCAGAGCAGGGTCACCCAGAGCAGGTGGCACAGGAACGCATCCAGGCAGGTTTGAATGTCTCCAGAGACGGAGACTCCACCACCTCTCTGGGCAGCCTGTGCCAGGGCTCTGCCACCCTCAGGATAAAGAAGTTCCTCCTCATGTTTAGGTGGAACTTCCTATGGTCAAGTTTGAATGAGTTTCATTTAAAGGATTAGTATTGACATAGCTTTTTGTAAAGTAGAACTGTAACAGTTGTCTTAAGAATTTCTAGCAATTAATTGTGTGCCTCAAGTGCGAGAAAAGGAGAGTGATGAATAATGCTGTAGTCCATAGAAATCTTCATTAAAAAAAAAAAAGGGAGCATTGTTAGAAAGTTTACTTTCTCCTGATAGTGGTATGCAGCAGGGAACACCAGAGACTGAGTTATTTTTGTGCACTGTTCAAAAGTGTGTGTTGAGTATATGACATCTTTCTCTTCTTAATTCCATTATTTGAACATCATGCGCATCTGCAATATGATTTGCATAGTGATTTCTGGTTTATTACGTATTGGGGAAAGCTGTTCAGGTAAGATTTTTGAATATCTACAGCAATTTATATCGGACTTAAAGTGTAATGTGAAGTTTTCCCTTAAATGTCAGATGCTAAAAAAAAATTATTCTTTTTCTAAGGGTTATCAAATTAATCTATAGACTGACTGGAGTTTTGGTACATGTTTAATAGTAGGCATCTTGTTTTTGCTTCTGCTGTAGGGCTTTTCCTTCCCTTTCCAAAGAACATCTCAACAATATCCTATTCTATTTACAGAGCTGTTCCCTTTTCTTTAATCCTCCGCAGTAGACTATGTGCGGGTTCCCCCTCTCCTGTCCCACTCTCCAAACAAGAAGACCGGGACTGCAGCCCTTTGCGGTTTTCCTGAGGGTTCTGACTTTGAGACTCCTTTTCCTTCCCCGTTTGTCCTTTTTCCTCTACTACCTCCAACTCCTTTGTAGAGAATAACAGATATGTTTCCTATTTCCTTATTACAGTAATTGTGATTTTTTTAAGCAGAATCCTCAGACAGTGCAGCCTTCCAGGAGGTGACCAATTTATCCTGAGGTGGACTTGGCATCATGCTCACATCCATCCTCGTGTCTTCCAGTACCATTCAGGAAGAACTGCTCAGCCCTTCAGAATAGAGGGTCCTGGTAGAAACTTGCATCTTCAAACAGGAAGGCTCTGAAGGCAACAGCAAACTGACCGCTCTATACAGGACTGTCATCTCAACAGACTTCCTGGATTTGACTTCAGATAAATGGTTTCAAATCTCACTTCCCTATTTCTTCTGCTTCGAGGTTTTGCAATATTCAGACGACTTCTTAGAAGGATGGAGAATAACCTTCATAAATCAAAGCACATCTTCACAGTAAAATGCTACTTGGGAAAGAAGAAAAAAGGAAGGACGTGTCTGTAACAGGGAGAGGAAATGTTTCCTGTGTAGCAGCAGACCCAGGCAATATAAGTTGGGTTAGCTATTAAGATCCAAGTGTTTATATCTGAACGAAGGCACATGGTGGATAATTGGCTTTCTTCTGGTCTAACCAGCTAATTATGTGGAAAACATTAGATACGGGCAATTGCTGTCTGTGAGCCAAAGCAAGGCTGGGTGAGTTGAATCTCCCAGGGAAGCCATCCAGACCGGTCAAGATGGAAACAGTGGAATGTTGGGGTGTGGAGTCCTGCTGTGGAACCACTTGTACCCTGGAAGTGCACTAAAGCAGGCAGCTGCTTGGAAGGGGATTTCTCAGGAAAATAACAGGCGGTTTTAGGGTAAGGGCAGTGTTCCTTGAAGCCATGGCAGATTCACAATGAGGGCTCTTGTGCTTCCCAGCACGTTGTACCATACCTGCACTATCTGGAGTTTCTCATTCTGGGGAGTCTGTTGCTTGTCTTTACGAGAGGTCACGTTACAGACACCCTGCTACATTGCTCTAGCCTACATAGAAATAAAGCAGCCTTCTAGCTATTTGCAGAGTGCCTGAATGCATTTAATGGCAGCATTTCTCTTGTAGGCCAGTGATAATGTGTGAGAACAGCATATATATGAAATGGGAATATATTTGGGTAATTTCTTCACAAAGCTTTACTTAAATGGCCAGAAGGAGAATGAGAAGATGCACTACTGAGAGAATGTAATACTGATTGCATTTCTATTTGGTAAGAAAGTCCACTGGCTAAGATGATGAGTTCCAAGCAGGCTGCCATTCTTGCTCATAGGTTATTCTGTCCTTTAAGCAGCCAGCTCACCAAGTACTGACCTTGTGTGCCTTGTCCTCCTCCTAGTGAGTATGAAACCTTCTTGAAGAAGTGACTGTTAACTGACCGAAGGTAGTTGCATCCTGCGCCTTCACTGACTGTGTAAGGGAAAAGCTAGGAGTGCCAGCATCCTACTTGCACGAACCCAACTGCAGTGGCTGAAGCGAGGTGATGAGACGTTCTCATTTGTCCTGAAACTGGTTTGATTGTGTGCCATCCTGCTGCGCTGAGGGTCGGTACCCAAAGTGACATTCCCTAGTGTGAGAACGTTTCTTTCTGAAGTGCCTTTCTGTTATACAGGAGGAAAAGGCAGTTTCAAGTTAAGTTCCTTGTTTTCTCAGTGACTTGCTTGTTTGTTTCCAAGTCACCTAGTGTATCTCAGCATGCAATCTGTGTATGCTTTCGGATTTTTTTTAATGGTGTAATCTCAAAAATTAATGAGGATCACCCATGCAAGTTACATTTTGCTATGAATTTAACCCCATTTAATCACAGGCTGTATTGTCACCCAGTAACTACAGTTTAAAGACAAAAAAAAAAAATGTAGTTGGAATAGGACTAAAATCTGAAAAGTGAAAGGGAATAACAGTGAAGCAGCTGAACTGCTTCCTGAACATGGACTACGTCCACTCCTTTGTCTGAGCATCAACATCATCTTCCCATTCTTGCTTCATATGTGGTAGTGTTGAAAGTGGCCGTCCCTGTACCAGCTGTGAAAATAACGTAGTGCCATCCAGCATCCCTCCCCAGTCTCAGGGCAGGTGGATGCACACGCATGCAGAGACATGGCCCAAAACTGCCTGTGCAGAAGATTTGAGAGATGTCTCGAGCCCTGTTGATGTGCCAGAATATAGTCTATCCACTCTATCCCAGTTACGCTGCTTTTTTTTTTTTCTAGTTACAATTGTTTCTGTGACTAAGAATGGGAAAATATGTTTAGTCCAATCTGGCTTCAATCCATTACACACTGATTTAACTCTTAGCACAAATGTAATTACACAGGGAGGATAATGTAGAAAGATCAATTAGAGAGCAAGGGGCAAATGAAGGAGGGAGGCAATTAATTAAGGCTATACTATAGCAGATAATGATAAGAGGAAATTTTAACAGGACAGCTGCATCGGCCTAAATCCTTTGTCCTTCTAAATCCAGGAGTACACAACCACTTCCTTAGAGTTCTGACAGATACAATGCAAAGACTCGGACTACAGCACCATACCTATCCTGTTGTATTCTGGCAGGATCTTACCTATTCAGGAATGTCTGAAAAAAAAAAAAAATAGACTAGTACTGTGCCTGGCAGCTGGTGAACTGTCCTAAGGATAGCAGGAAGAAGTTAATGGGGTGGAAGATGATGAACTGACCAAGGTTAGGCACAATTAATAGTTACACTTTCAAAGCCTCAGTAGCAGTTCAGATTTTTGACGGCAATGCAAGGCCCTGCTTCAGCAAGCTGGGCTGTAGCCCCGTGTGCCCTGACTCCAGCCCCCCGGGACGGGCTGGTGGCAGCTAGCTGTGAATTGATGGCAGCTTGGTGCTCGCTTTCCCACCATCACTGTTAATGCTTCGCCGACTCTTCCTGAATTAATGTTATTTCATTGAACCCTGCCCTGGGGATAAAGCAATGCTGAAAATAACATCATCCCCCATCTTCCCGATGATGATCTGACTGGACTAGTCATCGTGGTTTTAAATCAACAGCTGTGTAAGTGACACCAGAAGATGGCATCATCTGCCTGTAATGCTGTTTAACTCTTTCTGGACCTTCATGCGTGAAGGTGGTGTTTTTTCCACAGTGTATTTGGTGTAGAGGCTTTGTGTTTTGGGGTTGTGGGGTATTCTAGTGCATTCGGGCTTTTTTGTTTAGTTGGTTGGAATTTTTATGATTGCTTTATAGCTTCCTATAGTTAAGGAAGACTTCTTCCCCCCTCCCCCCCCCCCCCCAAGTTACAATCCTTTAATTTGGGTTATTTATTGAGTAACCCAAATGAAAGGATTGTAACTTGGAAAAATATTTTGAGTGTTGAATAATCAACTATAACATTTTGCTGTTTTATACAAAGTGGTAAAAATTTATTTACTTTTAGCAAACCCATTTTTTATAGGAGTGTTAACATGATGTATATGACTAGGCATAATGTGAATAATTTATATGAAGATTGAGATTTATGTGTGTACGTAACATACTTTAAGTACATATTTCAAAATAAGCATATATTGAAGTGTTTTGCAAATCAGAAACTACGGCTGCTCTGAAACTCCCTGCTAGCATAGCCCAAACACTTTCTGATGGAGTTCCTTTTGACTAGTGGGAGGTGTCCCTACCCATGGCAGGGGGTTGGAACTAGATGATCTTTAAGGTCCCTTCCAACCCGAACCATTCTGTGATTCTATGAGTGGCAGTGCCCTAGTTCCTAATCCGACCTTTCTGTGGAAGGGTGAGAAAGGAACCCCCGTGGCCCCTGATCACCAACAAAATCATTACCTCTCTGATCAAAGGACATGTTCCTTCTGGGGTAATCATCTCGAGTGACTAAGAGTGCCAGTTATGCGGATCCTATACATCTTGCTATTAAATTTTTCCTTTGCCTGGACAAATGGTCATATAGCCCAGTCTCTCCTGAACTGCGGGTATGTCTCCTTGCCTTTGGTGATGCATGGGTATGCAGATTAGGTTGTCTCTGTGTCCCAGTGCTTCCTAGCTGCCTTCTCAGCACTCTTTAGCTCATGTTGTTGCCTATTCTTCAGTCTTTGGCTTCCTTTATTTTTTTATTTTTATTCCTGTTGAACACCTTATGTTCTGGCTTTGTAAACATTGCCCCTGATGCACTCCTAACAGTGTCTTTTGGTGTCTGTGGGACATTAACCATCCTTGACGTTTGAAATTGGATTTTGTCCTGGGGATCCCAACCCTTTTTGTACCTCCTGCAAGAAATCCTTTACTACCACTTCACCCATAGACGTATCTCAGCACTGATGACACAGGCATATCATCAAATTTCAGCTTGATGGCCATTGCTGAGACACCAGGATCGATAGAACCTACATTAAAGCTGCTTTCCCTGCTGATAAGATACTCCCCTGGCCAGTACTGGTGTCAGTTCGTGGCACTGAATTTTTAAAGACAGCAGAAATTCACCATCGTTGTTTTCTTTCTCCTGAAGCTCTTTCCCAACTCCAAAGCACATTCCTGGAGCCCAGAAGTGATGAAAGGAAGCGATGTTCTTTTGGCTCTGTGGATAGGAAACTGATTTTTCACTTCTGAAATACTTAGGTGTTTATTCCCTTATTCCTGTGGGATTGTCACTATCAAACTCCACATTTTGCTGTTCAGAACCTCTACTGCATGCCCCTTTCTTGTTTTTCCTGCAGCCTCACCAGCTTGGATATATTGGTGGCTCATCCGCAGAGAAACAGAATCTCGATTTTCTCTTATGGCTGTCCCCCTTTGCCCCATTTTTTGAGGAGGGGATTTGTTATTCCCTTTGCAGAACTCTGCCATCACGGGCCGTTTAGTGAACTGTCCCAGGTGAGGTTGGCTCAGCTTGAGAATTTCTTCAGGAACAATCAGAACTTGCTGTCAAACTATGTCTTGGTATCTAGCTGGAGAACTTGCCCCACAGTTGTAGGAAAATGAGATGACATCAAGGTTTGCTTTCTTTTACTTTTGTGTAACCAATAGCAAGAAAATCCTCTTGTGTTCTGGTAAGCCAAGCAGAGCATAGCTGTTGTGGTGTTCCTTGTAAGTACATCATCTGAAAAAAGCCATGGCTTCAGGAATGAAAGAAATTAATATTGGTAATGCTTAAGAGTGCAAGTATGACTGCTTTTTGGCGTCTCGATAGTTCATGGTTTTTTGTGAAGCAGTTTCACAATAAACTGTAAATCATAGCTTCCATCACTCTAAGTGAGGTGCCACAGCAGCGTGGGAGGAGCTCACAGGCTCAAGGGGGTTCCGATCACTCCTGAATCTGGCTGAAAACTAATGTTCCTAGGAGGCTGCTTAACTCGGTAATCTGGTAATAAGTAGTAAAAATAGCAGCTTTGTGACAATATGGTATTGTCTACAATACAGATAACGTGGTATTGTTTGTGAGAGAATTGCGAAGAAGAGATGGCTCTTCAGTGCATTCTTACTGATTGGAGATTATACCTACTCTAATAGGAAAACAGAGGTTCGCCTATCTTGCTACAAAATGAGCTCTCAATAATGGAGAAAAATAAGGATTAATTCATCGAAATGGTTGTCCTTTATGACTAAGCCCCTACTTGTCATGACTTACGAATTTGCTATTCAGGGTAAAAGCTTGAAACGTAAGAGAAATAAAAGGGCTAGATAATTGGTAATCCATGGGAATAAATCACATTATGTAATAATGTCTTATCACATACTGCACATTGCTAACTCTCCCTGATGTAATTGCTTTTAAGAAGGGCACGAGAGCCTTTGTAAGTAGCCTGCTCTTCTCACATCCACATCAGGTAATGAGGACAACCGCTGGGGCTAGAAGAAATGGAAATCTCTGTAGAAATGCTGAAGAACTGACCACTGTCATCTTAGTTCTGTGACTGAGGAGGATTTAATGAAACTGGTGCTCTGTTCTTTGGAGGAAACCTGTTTCAGGAGTAGCTGAAGGCTAGGGGCTGTCTCCTGCTTTCCTAACGACAGCAACAGTTGTTGCAAGGAGGTAGACTGCTTAAAGATATGTGTAGGGGAAAAATGGAGGAGGAGAAGACTACTTGTGCTATGTCAGACTGTTTCAGATGACTTTAATACAGTGAAATGAACTAGCTTTGGCACAGGGTTGGAGGCAGGAGGGTAAGTTGCTGGTGTTTTTAGCAGGCAAGAAAGAAATATGGCCATGCTTCTTGTCAGTGAGCGAAGGGGAGGAGGAGGAGGACAGCACCCCTGAAGTGTAGGAACAGGCTCCAGACTTTGTCTTTCCCAGATGCTGATTCACTGACTGCAGTGTGACAAACTTCTTGTAAATTTAACAAGGTCAAAGCGTCACCCGCATATGCTATTGCTGCTTCTTTTCCTCACAGAAAATAAGGGTAATGTAATGAAGGGAAGCATTGGTGTTCATTACATCCCTGGGCTCTCTCCCAGGAATAAATGTCCTTTAACATGGTCATAGATCTGTTGGAGCACAGGTGTCCACTCTCTTCTCCTCCTTCCTCTCCTTTTCCCTGAGAGAGCAGCCGCACCTGGAGGTCTAAAACTGGGGCAGACAAAGCCAGGTGAAAACGAAATACCTGCTCCCTGTTGTGCGGTTTTGTTTGATACACCCCCGCTGTCGAGCATAACCGTAGTCCTCCGTTAATCACTATAATTAACGAAGAGGTGGTGGGGAAAGCGGTCCGGCCCTCCCTTCGCTCCTTGGCGGCCGTGAGGGGGCCGCCGCTGAGGCGAAGCCGTTGGGACGGTTAGAGCCGTTGGCGGCCGCCACCTGCCGCGCGGACTACGCCTCCCGGCAGCCCCCGCGCGCTGCGGCGGAGCCCGGGGGCGCTGAGGGGAGGCTCAGGAGCGGCTGAGGGGGCGCAGGCTGCGCGCCGCACCGCCCCGCCCCGCACCGCGCAGCCGCGCCGGGGCGGGGGCCGGGGCCAGCCGGCGTCTGCGGCACCTGCCCGGCGGAGCGCCTCGCTCCCTGCGGCCGGCGCCCGCCCGCCCGCCGAGATGGCGGATCCCGCAGAGTGCAGCATCAAAGTGATGTGCCGGTTCCGGCCCCTCAACGAGGCAGAGATCCTCCGGGGGGACAAATTCATCCCCAAATTCAAGGGCGAGGAGACGGTGGTCATCGGGGTGAGTTTGCCGCAGACCCTCTCTCCCCACCGCGCGGCGCCGTGACGGGGCGAGCATCCCCCCTCCCCGGGGCGAGCGTCTCCTCCCCGGGGCGAGCATCCCCTCCCGGCGGTCCCGCACCCGCCGCCGGGCCCCGCGCCCATTGTTCCCGCTGCGGCGGAGCGAGGGAGGGGCGGCGGCGCTCCCCGCTCTCCTCCGGCGGGGCTGGGTCTCCCCCAGCTCCTGTTCGGGGTCTGGGCTCCCCGCTCCCCTGGGTCGCCCACCGGGCCCGGTGAGGGGTGGGGGCGCGGGGGCGGCCGCCGGCGGCGGCGCTGATGTCATGCCGGTGACTGGGCATGCTCGCCGGCGCTCCGCGGGGGCGGCCGCCCGCGCCCCCGGGGCCGCGCAGCATCCTCCGCACCCGCACAGCATCCCCCGCCGGCGCGGAGCACTGCGGGGCGAGACAAAAAGCCGAGCCGGCTGCGGAATGCCGGGCTGCTCCCCCGGGAGAGGCGGTGTCCCGGCGGGGTGGTGCGCTGTGCTCGTCCCGCCTGGCTGCTGGGCAGCGCTGGTGGTGTCTGGTGGCTGCTGAGCGGCACTGGCAGGACCCGCCGAGTCCCTGCGGAACAACCGGTGCACAAGCACCATTAGTTAAAATGATCCACGCAAGGTGAAGTTTTTTTTCCTCTCATTGGAAAAAAACCGAATTTAAACATCAAGTCACTACCAGCTTATAGCAATGACATATCCAAACTCTGCGTTTTCCCTGCGTTTTGTAGGGGAAAACATGCTTTGTAGGCTGTTCACAAGAGCAGAGGCTTTAAAATGAACAAAGCGTGCGTGTGTCGGGGCCCTCCGTGGCTCCTTGGACAAGTGTTGAATATGGCGCAGCGCGTTCGTCAGCCCTGCACGGCAAAGTGCCTTTTGCTTTTCCTTCCCGCAGCCTGAGCTTTCCAAAGCAGGTGGCTTGGCTGGGGTTGTGTTCAGGAGGCTGATGGTGCTCATGTTGGTGGGTGTTCATAGAAAGTACCGAGCACTTGAGTTATATTTTTGGTTTACTGTCTAACCAGACCATGTCTTTGGTGCTTTGTTTTATATATTGGTCTACTGTGGTTAAACCGATGATATGATCCATACTGTACTATGATAAGGAGATCTTAAAACTAATTGATGATACAAAGAATGAGCAATTTCTTGTATGATTTGTCAAGGTTCTTATTAAAACCTCGAGTTTTTAAGAAACTTTTTTCATGAAAGTTGCAAGACTGTTATGGAAAAGCAAAGAAAAAAATTACTCAATTCTGGACATACATGGCTAACTCGTTTTTTCTTAATTTGTTTTTATTAAATGTTTTCTGTGTAGCCAAATTAATTTTCTTTATCTGAAGGTTAAAGTCGTAACACCCAGAACAGTCTGTTAACAATAGAATAATCAAATTAGTTACCAATCTCAGTCAGCAATTGAAGGCTGTCTTTGGTCAACAAATACTTGGAACGAAAGCGTAACTGTAGCACAGTCATTTGGATGCTAAAGAAACAAAAGTCAGCAAAATGCCGTCCCCCCTTTAAATAAATAAACCCTCAGATGTATTAAAAGTAGATTAAAATACATCTACTGCAAATCCTTTAACAATGTTATCTTTTTAAGAGAAGCATAATTTAGAATTTTTTTATCCCACCTAAGCGAATGTGCAAGTATATGATGTATCTTTCTCTAGAAAGTATCGGTTGTCTGGGAAAACAGTAACTGTGATGCTTTGAAAAAGATATCTATACCTTGCAGACAGGATATAATTCCTTTAGCAAAGGTAAAAAGGAAAAATACCAGCAACTGTCAATTTCCTACCATGGAAGTTTAAAAAAGTAGCTAGAGATAAACAAGAAAAGTGCATGTATCTATTTATTTATAGGAATACATATAAACATTTATTTTTAGATATATATATGTTCACTTTGGCAGGATCATTTTTTGGGGCTTATTTTCCATCTTGAAAATCTAGTCAGAAGCTTAGAGTATGGCTTTCCTTTCCCTTCACAGGGCAAACCACAGGTCTTTTTTAGGTGCACATTTTAGTCATCTTAACTAGTGAAATATATCCTCAAATACTGCTGCTTTTTTTTCAAAGAGAAACCATCCGGCTCAGGTTCCCTGGGGATATTTGTAGTTTTGTAAGTGTAAATGAACATGAAAATCTTTCCATATTCTTTGTCTTCTTTATTCGCAGTACCGAGCTCATTGAGCTTTAGTGTAACTTGATCTACAGTGGATGCCACTGCAGTACGTTAGTAGAAAGCAGTACCATTTGTTATTATTTACTGGTTTAGAGTGACTGCTTACATCCAACAAATAATGCCTGGCAGGGGGAAGGAATCCTAATTCTGGTGGAAGGCTCTATCAGAGTGGCCTTCCTTCTAGAAAAGCAGTATTTTAGCCTTCAAAAGCTCTTAGAAACATTACATAAAGCAAAAATAAACCAGAACCAAACACTTTTGTGTGTGTGTTTTACTATAGCATTTGAAAAACACTGCAATGCAGCTTTTATTTTTGTTCCATAAAATACTGGAAAGAAAGAGATTCTGTTAAAATTTAAAAAAACCAACCAAACCCACCAACAAGCCCTTTCCCCCCCATTCCCCCCCCCCCGCCCCGAGGAATTCTGTCATCACGTAAGAAAAATTAAAATATAAATGATTTAAAGGAAATGTCAATTTTTTTCCTGACTAGTGAGTCTGAACAAATTTACTTCTCCTTCCCAATAAACAATTGTGGGGAAAATGCTTTCTTTCTGAACCTCCCACCATCTCCTCCCATTATACTTCTCCAGTGCCTTGAGTAAATTTTCCAACAAAAATTAAAGATCACAACTTGATGATATTTCTTGAAAACAAGCAGCAATGAAGGAAGTTTAACAACTTAGGCTTGAGTTTCCCCAGGATATCTTTCATGCCTTGACTAAAGCTGTATCTCTACGATGCCTGTGGCTGCATGGTTCAGAGCTCTTTGTCGGGGAAGTCTTAGGACAATGTCCTAACTGTTCAAACCAGTTAAACCCCTCAGAATTGGGATTTGACCCCGTGTCTTATATTCTGTCCTCTTCCATCCGTCTTCATGAGCTTTGCACATGCAACGCAGTGAAGCATGGAAGATTAAAATGTCTTACCTTAAATTTTCCTCTGGTTAAAACAGAGAAAACCCACTGGATTTTGAATCTACTTTAAAGTTTTAAATATAAAAGCCTTTTAGATGTATCTCATCTTTAACCATGGCAGGAAAAGGTGATAGTGGTAAATCCATCTCTTTCTTTTGTGGTTAGCTACCCAACAGTCTCAAAAGACTGCAGTTTCATTTTATGTTTCTGCTCCTCTGCAACCTCAAGGTGACTCTCCGATTGATTGTGTTGGCTGACATACCTAAAAATGTATTTTTTTAGCTGGCTTGCTTCTTACAGTCTTGTTGGAGAGCGTGGAGCTGTTTGCTGTAGTAAGCAACTGAGGCAGTCTTATGGCATGTGGTTTCTTCGTGTTTCCCCTGTTCCTCTGAGTGCTTTTATTCCTGAGCATCTGCAAAGGAAGGATGCAGAGAGGCTCAGCACCTGGTGGGATGCCCTCCCTGAGGATGCTTTTCTGGTTTAGGTTTATGCGGGAGAGTGCTTCCAGCTCTTTTCCCCCTCCCCTGTTGTAAACAATAGAGGAATTTAGTTGTGAAGGAGTATTTTCACCTCCTTCTCTGTTAGGACTAGAGTGACCACTTCCCTTTTAGCACAAGACTGATCTGAAACTGATTTTTCAGGCAAATATCTCCTGTTTAGAAAGGAGAATGCCTAAATTGAATCTTTCTAGCCAGCTCAGAAACCTCATGTTAATATTACCAGAAAGAGGATAAAAGACTCTTCATTCTGGTTGTCAGCTGGTTTTTGAGCTGCAGTGTGAGTAAAGCCCAGCTTAGCAGGAGCTGCTGAGCACTGCAGTTCTCTGCTGCGTGCTCGGTGTCAGGCGGGCAGCGCAGAGCCTTCCTCGGCCCCTGGCTGCCTGCGCTGGGGGTTTTAGCGGAATTCCACCAGCTCCTGCAGCAAACTGCCCCTGGGAAAACCAGCGGAGACCTACAGGGGCAATGGGAGGGGCCCTGTGGGATCGCGCATTACTCACATGCGTGAAAATTCTGTTGTTTCATCCATGAAACATTCCACATAACTAACTATTGTGCCTAAGACAAACAAAAATATCATCACCTGATACTCTGCTGCCTTGCAATGCTTATTGCTGTTTTGCAGTGTCATATTCCATGAAGTAAAAGAAAACAAAAATTGATGACTGATTCCTTTGAAGCAGGTGGGGTGGAATCTGAGCAGGGTTGTGGTTTTTTTTTTAATATTTTCTGCTATAGTACTGTTTGCAATGTTGCCTTGTGGAGAGATTTTCACTTATTTGCATCCCTAGAATATCTGGATACATTTTACCTTTTATTTCATGTTCACCAGTAAAGTCAGTAGAGTTTATACAGATGATAAAAAGTCGTGTTCTTAAGTCCCTCCTTTACAGACATCTCTGTAGGCAGTTGTCACTCTGTGGTTAAGACAGATCCACAAAAACCCCTTGGGATAGTAGATAAATGACTAGTTAAAAAAAAAAATAATTAAAAATCTACCCTGTGCTGCATGACATTTTTCATGGGGTGTGGTACATTGTGCTTCTAACAAAAGCCAAGCATCCATCTCTATTTCAAAATACACAGCAATTCTGTTTGTAGAGGGTTTGTTCATGACTTATCTGTAAATACCTTTTATAAAAAGCTCATACTGGTTTGATGTAGGATGTGAAGTGAGGTGGGATTTCTGTCTCGGTATAAAATATGTCAATGGATATGTAGCATGCTGTTTTCCTAGCAGAAGGCTCAATCTGGGAACCTAATGCTTGCTTTGTCTCTCAGCATCTTTGGTGTGTTTTCCACCTCTGTTCAACTCTTCTTTTCCAGTGAAGACTGAGCAAGTTTTGTATGAAAGCTTTTGTGAAGGACTGCTGTGAGATACAAGTGGCTGGCATAGCTACGCATGACATTTATATGGAATTGATGGTATCTGAAGACACCAAGAGCTGACAAATACCTTTGTGGGAGCTGTTTGTTTCGAAAGTGTTGCTAATCCTCCTACACCCTAAGATTTTTCTGTACCCTGGCATAAGCTGCGAATGTCTCTAACCTGCTGCATTTTCCTGTTTGGTGGATGAGATGTACCACGATGTGCTGTGCTCATTCCCCTGTAGCTTTGGGCTATGTTGCTTTCAGGTCAGACTATTTCCAGAGCAGCAGCAGCACAAGACTGACAGATCTGGCACTTGCTTTTTTTGGGTGATTTCTCTTAGTAGCTGAAGCCAGTAGGTATCTCAGGAAGAAGAGGAAGCCTGTAGATCATACCACGTTGCTCTTCATTTAGGAAAGAACAAATACAAGATGATTCCACTGGGTCTGGGTGGCTTTTCTGTGCCTTGCAGAAAAAACTATTTTATTTACTGAAGAACTGGTGTGGTAGCCATTCAGGGAGCTGCTTGCGTGCTTGATTTTTGAAGAGTAGTTGTTTTCCTGCTGTGCTTCACACTTATTTTCAGGAGCTTGTGTAGAAAGTTAAAATCCTGGGACTGATAAGATGACTGGCACAGTAGTTTTTTGGTTCTGTTTTTACAGTGTGTTGGCTAAACAATGAAATGGTTCTGGATCTAATTATCAAAAAATATAATACATTTATTTCTTTGACACAGCAATACTTCCATAAAGCACTGAAGCAAATGTAATGTACAACATTACTTACTCTCCCGTAATATAAGTCAGTGAAGAAAATCTGTCTTGAGAAGGGCTTGGAAAACATCTCTGAGCTTCTCCAAACCCCAGACGTTCTCCTGCTCCACCAGGCTTTGCATCTGTCCAATCCCACAACCCGGACTGGGTCGGTATGAGATAGGGAGGCAGCTTTCCAAAGGAAAAGTGGGTTTGCATGGTGATTTGGCACATGTAGAGCTTTGAAACATTGCACAGGGGCAGAGCATGGCATTATTAAGAGGGTGGTGAGTGGCATGAGCAACACCCTCCTGTCTGCCTGAGTCCGGTGGGTAGTGATGCTCTGGGGGGTTCCCCCAGGCTGCACTGCAGGTGTCGGGATGGGCTGCAGCCGATTCGTCTCCCGGGACTCTGCTGGTGCCAAACCAGTTTTCTAAGATGCTCCCGAGATGGAGATACTTTCCTCCAAGTTGAAGTTCGAAGCAAAATCCTTGGCTTGTTAAGTGCTGCTTGGCACATTCATGCTAGATTTAAGCATAGATAGTCACTTCTGCAGGGACAGTGTGGTTTGGGTATTTCTGTTTGTTTCTTTTCTGAATCCTCAGCTGTTTCTCTTCTGGAAGGGATATTCTTTCAAGCTTGTCTGTAAGTGCTGAACTGGGGGAAATTATTCAACACGGATCAATGGGTACTTCTTGGATGAAGTTGTACGTGCATTTCTGTTCTCTAAAAATGTAATGAGAAATAAGGTGTGAAAATAGCTTCTATTTATTGTTGGTGGTGCTAGAAAGATGATTTACTCAAAATACAATGCTTACTATTTTTTCACCAGAGCAATTTCC
This sequence comes from Larus michahellis, assembly GCF_964199755.1. NCBI lineage: Eukaryota > Metazoa > Chordata > Aves > Charadriiformes > Laridae > Larus > Larus michahellis. The sequence continues at coordinate 58,057,860 of NC_133902.1, forward strand.
CTTTTGTCTTTCCTCAGGGCATTGAAGGCTTTTTTAAATCTTTTTCTAATCCCATTTGGGTATCCTTCTCTAAAAATATCTTCATCCGGCATACCTGTCCTGTGCAAAACATGGATTCCTACTTAAAGTTTTGAAATTTAAAATATAGATGATATATTTCAACAAGCTGGATTGTCAAACAACTGGAAAATGTAGTCTCATGCCACTCTCAATGTCTTTTTTCCTCTGGTAGCTCCTGCAGGATGCATTTGGTTTAGACCAGAAGGTTTAGACCATTCGGCGCCTGTGTTCCTGTATCTCCTTCCAGCTTGTTACAGTCTTTGTTTCCTTCCCCTGAGATGCCGTAGTTAGTCACTGGTGTTTGGATCCATTTTTGCAAATGGCTGTTCAGTCTGGTACAGTCTGATTTATCGGTATTTGGGGAAATTTGGGAGTACTTTTTTTTTCTGCATGGTTGGAGATGATTTCTCCTGAAGCTTCCTGCACTAAACGAAGGCTTAATGTGCAGTGAGGAAGCTGGTGGGGAGTGATGTGTACTTACATCTCCACATATTGTTTCAGTGTTTCAAACTGTGCGAGAAGAATAAAAGCCATTACAAAAGATAAAATGAAGGATGAAATGCCACTTATAAGTCTTTAATATTAATGTGCTTTTCTCTGTGGTAGTTTTTTGAGGATTTTTTGAGTCTTGAGATAATTTTTTGGGGATTACAGGAATGCTTCTGTAAAAACAGATATTTAGGAGGAGAGATTATTTAATTTAGTTTTTCTTGGCAGTTTTTAATAGATTGCTGACACCCTTGGTATCATATTTGGTGTTGTTCTTGTTATCATTAAAATGACTCACCTTAGGATTTGTTTTGTTTTCTTCCAAATGTAGTCATTCTGAAATGCCTGATGTGCCTCCAGGTCCATTCCTAACTCTGTAAGTGCTGTATCAGAGCAGCAAGTTGCAGAGCTGCAACACCTGCAGGTCTCACAACTGTGTTTTCTTAAAGGTGGGCTTTTCCTTCTGCTGAGGAAAATGTTAAATGGAAGTTAAATATTCCGTCGCTGGTATTTGTCCATTCTTTTGTTTGAAGACTTCAGTGTGCATAAACTGAGCCGTGTCGTTTCATCGGTGATACCGTATGTGTAGGGAGAAGGGGAGTTGTGGACAAGTGCTGAAAAGGGGGCAGTGGCATAGAAGAAACAAATGAACGGGGCGATCTGTTCTCTGCTTGGAAAAGAAACACACGTAATCTAATTTCCACCTATTAGCTTTCATGGCTTGGGACGGTCTGGTTGCTGATGCATTTCTTGTTAAATTCTGGCGGGTTTTGTTGAATACAAAAGTGCGTTTGGCAGGAATGTTTTCATCAAAAGATCTCTTCTACACAAGGGGATTTATTTGTGGGTTTTTTTCTTAAGGTAGACAACAGTCCTGTGCACAGGATGTTTTGTGTCTGTTTTTGTTGGATCCTTTTGAGCTTGACATCTTGTGTCTTAATGTAGCCAAACAAGACCAAACACAATTACCTACCAACTACTTTCAGACCCTTTAGTTTCCCTCTTTTGTTTGCTTTTGTGTTGTTGCAGCCTTTTAAAGCTCAGAGGTCAAGCCAAGGTAAGACTCATTCTGAAAAGATAGTTACTAAGTTACTCAGATGACTGAAAAAACGTGTATCTGTGTGGGAATGAGTCTTGGTTCTGTTCTCAATTCTACTGTTGAGAACCAGGATGCTGCAGGGTGCAGCAGCAGAGCTCTGCTTTGGCAGCGGGCAGAAGAAATGGAGGGACACTGGATCCAAGTCATTTGAGACAGCAGCCTGGGTGTGCAATACAGGGTAAGCTGTGCTTTAGCTGACGCTGCAGGGATAGGAACAGAAAAGTGATTTAGAGTTGCTCAGTAATTGCTTGACACTTTTGACTTGGCTGCGGTGTCGCCAATGTTTGCTTTTCTAGCTCCATTGGAAGGTGCATGTTGGATAATGGTGCTTGTCTGTGTGATGGCTTTGTGAACTGGGAAAATACCTTTATTCAATTTTATTGGATTTTGGAGTGTGAAAATATTGCGTAGTTAAAAAGAAACCAAAACCAACACAACAGAAAAAAACCCTTTACCTTAAAATATCCAAAATGGCATCCTTCATATCTTAAAGGTGTGGAGTCACAGGCGTGGTGTTTCTGATGAATTCCTGATTTTATTCATCTACTAGAAAGAGCCAAGCCGTTTCTCTATGTTTATGGCCTCTTTGGTTCTTGACTTTTTGTGGGATGTCCTGGAAATGCGTGTGATTGTTATCAGATTCTCATTATAATACCAATAATTGGTCCCATGACAGCTTCAGAAAGTGCATATTTTCAAATTATGAGATAGAGTCTAATTGAAACCAAGAATGTTGGATTTTTTCCTCATGAGAAATGAGTATTCAGAGATAAGGACTTAAATATTTAATAGTTGTCTCTTAGATGTCTTTGAAAAAAGTGATTTATTTTTTAGTGCTTTACTCTCTGCTAAAAGAAATCTTACTCTGCTACCTAGTTATAATGATGGATAGGAGATGCTCTTGGTTGGTGTAAGAGACTCTCTTCTGGGTCAGGGAGGACTAGGATTCTCGGAAAACTGTGGTGGTTTTGAAGTTGTTGTCAAACATTTCTGTTGCATGAGGAGGATGTGATACTGAAAAACACATTTTCCTGTATGTCAAATGGCCTAAAGGCTTGCAATAACTTTTGCTGTATTCCTGAACGAAATATTATTGAATTTACTTAGATAATGTTGCTATGAGTCAATTTTTTGTATTCAACTGTCCTTGTGGCAGCCTGTGAGGTAAAGAAGATCTCTTATTTTGGGGGGTGAAAGTTGACTTTTAAAGTCACATTGGGAATCTGCAGGGAAGTTGAGTCTCTGGTACACAAGTATCATTCTGACTGCTAAATTATTATCTCACTTAGCAAAGATGTGCAGGAGACCGTTATCTGAATTGGGGTAACTGGGTTAGTGAATATTTTTAGCAAAGCTGTTAACAGAAGTTGGATTTTTCTGCAGTTGTAATCTCTTTTCTTGACTATACAGTTCTCCTGAATTGCTTGAATCTCTGTATTTAGGCCAAGAGTGAGATGTGGATAATGCTGCAACTTCTCAAAGAGCTTTGAGATTTTATATTGTTCACTTAGTAATAATCTGTTCCAAAAATCTAGTAAGGAAAGTCATCTGGCTTTTTCTTAATACATTGCTCTGTAGTACAAATAGCTGAGCAGCTGTACTTGGAGGCACTAGAGCCTGGTGAGGGAAGCACAGGATGCAGCTGGAGGATGTATATATCTATGTTTGTAACTATATGTATATCAGACTAGCTCATAACATGCAGTGATGTTCCGTGAAGAGGTGGTTGAAGCTAGTTCAACTGGAGCAGGCACAGCAAATGTATATGTCTTGCCTTGTTCACTGTCTACCTGACAGGATTTGCTGATGGCTTGATCAGTGCCACGTGTCCTTTTAGAATGCAGTGACTTCTGTGACCCTGGGAAGCCACACTGCTCCTCAGTTTTACTGCTGATGCTCTTAGTAGCTGTTTCAGTTGCACTGCACGGTTGTCTGCATCCATACAGCTCAGTCTTCTCCAACTGCAGCAGTCAATTCCTCTTTAACAGCCCAACACTGATTTTTGTCACCATGCAAATCATACAAAATGCCACTACTAAAGATTAACTTGTTTGTCTCAAACTGCTACCCCCGTGTCGTATCCATCCTCTACTTCTCTCCCCTTTTCTGTTACCTGTTTTTTCCCCCTTCCCTTTTATATTGCATTTTAATTTTTTTCTCTCCTTTTTTATATTACATTTTGTTTGGTTTTAGTCCTTTTAGAACCTTCTTATATATATACTTTCTTATTTTCTTACCACTCTTTTGGGTCACCCATAAATACCCAGTGGAAATCTTTGCTGTCATTCGATAAACACATTGGCTTGATTATTTTTCACTTTATGGTATCTTTTACAATTTAACTTCAAAGCAAAGTAGTTCAATGATGCAAAGAAATCTTAAAGCAAAGTTAATCTTGCTATACAGGAGCATGTGTTTCTTTACACTTGAGAAAAATGTTTGCTTGTATTGGTAATAGAGGATTTATTCTGCCCATTGCTTGCTTTATGTGCAGCCCAGATTTTCTGAGTATTATAGAATAACCTTAGCCATAAACTTCAAACAAAACTGTTGCCAGCATAAACAATTTATTTTAATCATACCATATGTGATCATTGAGCTGTGAAGCACTGTTCAAGAGTTGCCTTCTCTCTTTCTGTGCGGGAGGAAGGAAGGACTCTGCTGCTAAGAGCTGAAGAAAAATGGAAGCATCTATGGTGGTTTCATACTGGGCTCATGTGTGAGCCAGTGCCAGAGCTGGGAAAAAGAATGAGATGTGGAAACCCCTGGTTGTCAGTGCCTGACTTGGGAAACACCCGACTCACCTGCAGAACTGCTCCCCTTTGGGGAAAAAAATGTTGAGATGGGTCATTGCTATCTCCATCGTCTAATCAAGCTGTTTGAAGGGCTGCTTATTTGAGATGGCTAGGAATATGTGTAAGTGCAGCACTGGCTGCCTCAGTCGGAGCGGTGAGAAGCGCTGTTTTCAGCAGCCCTCTGGGCTGTTCATCCTCCTGGCACAAGGATGGGAGCTCCCGCAGGGGGATCCAGCTCCTGGTGCTGTCTCCAGGGCTTTCTGATGGCTGGCTGTGTGCAGAGCTAGTGGATGTGTCTGTTTTCTAGAAGCAGACTGAACTATTGCCTTATTTTTTACATTTTTTTTGTTTTAAGTTCACTTTTGTCAGAATTTTTCAATAGTATATCACTTAATATGGGACTTCTGTTTTTCTGAAAATCAAGTGAACTATCTCCTTGTTATGTTTGATGATACATACATGTGCTATTTCAGCAAAGGCAGTACTATATGAATGTACAATTTTAACTGAGCTGAGCACATTGCTCTTCTGGCTTGATGCAACTCTCAAACTGTTCGCCTTAGTAGAGCTTGTGTTTGTCCTGGTTTGGATTCAGACTTTGTGCTGGAACTGAACAAACCTGGATTTGACTTGCAGGTGACTGTAGGCTTATCAGCTCCTTAGTCCCCTGTTTATACAATGGAAATACTCCTTGCTTTTCTCTTATTTGTTATTGGGTTTGGTGGTTTAAACTTCAGGGTTTTCTGATTTTTGGCACTATGGTAGCTGCTGGTGCACACTTCCGTTTCATTTTGAGAAAGTCATTTGGGACTCTCTCTTTAAAACGCAGGAAGCCTGAAAGCTGAAGCAGCTGTAGTCTTGCTGGTGGACATGGGAACTCAGAGCAATTACTCTGTTCTGGAGGGAGGTACCTTCTGTCTTTAGGATTTGCAGAATATTGCTGTGTATCTGTCCTGCTTTTCAAAAGAGCCATCAGTAACTGTGTAGATGTATGTCTACCGCACGCAGTGGCTGAGCTGTGTGAATGCAGTTGTAGGTGTGCAGGGGCAAGCGCTGGAGCCCCGCTGCTCCTCTGGCTGGCGAGCGGCAGCAGCAGCTCCTGCTGAGAGCCGTGTAGGGGCAATGACAGCAGCACTGTCCTGCTGGTACAGCTCTGATCCTGCCCTGGGTTGGTTTCTTTCATTAACATCTAAGCAGAGCACTGCTGATAAAGATGCCTTGCTGCCCAGGATGCCTGCAGCAGGCAGTGCTCAGCCTCTAGGTAAGCTGCTGCGAAGGGAAAGCGGGCAGCTCCTCTTTGCTGCCATTGCTCACTCGGTCTGTCTGGGAAAAGTTATCCCTCCTCTTCAGGGAGAAGGGCCAGGTGGAGAGGAAACTGTGTTCATTTACCAGTTATCTCCAGAGCTGAGCTAGTTTGTGTAACAGGAACTGCTTGCATTTTATTATTATTAAAAACTGCCGTGTGGAGCGGCATGTGTATTAGAGACTTTGAGATCTAGGAATTGTAAATTGGATAAACATCAAGGATGGCGAAGGCAAGAGACCTCTGTGGCTTCGGGTCTAAGGAGTTTGGGTTTTTTTTGGAAACAGAGCCAAATGATGAGCTTAAAGGTAAGCAGGGTGGCTGGAGGTTGAAGTCTGTCAGCAGAATGGCCTCTGACTTAACAGGAAGAGCAACTGCTTATGCTGATGCAAAGAAAAGGTCTGAATGATTGTTTGCACTCTCTGTGTCCTCCTTATTTTCTGCCCGTTGACAGTCCTGTGTCTAGCAGATTTTGTTTGTTTCTGCTAGAGAGAAATAGGAATATGAATCATGATTTACATACAAGACAGGTACTTTGTTTATATGACTGCCATTCTATAGGTCATGGTCCTTTCTTCATCTTCCTTATTGCAGTGGGTCAAGAAACAGTGCCAGGGCTTTCACTCACGTGTGTAAGCATTAACATGGTCTTGGTGCCTCTGGAACACTATAAGGGAATGGAGTGTGGCAGCCCAGATTGTACCCTGCTTTGAAGATTTGGGAAATGCAGAAGGAATATATCAGCATTACTAAATCTGATAATAGAATTAGTGTCAGATAATTCCAGCCAGCATTGCCTGTTTCTGGATAACTTAGCAGAAAGTGGGGCTGGTCTGCCGATGTCATTGCTATGCTGTAAGAAGAGATGTGCTGTATATGTAAGCTGTAATGCGTTTCTAGCTGCAGGGAGGGCACAGGAAGGGGCCAGAAAAATCTATTTTTGCAATTAAAAAGCCAAAATTGCCAAAGAAGGTCCAAGCAGTGCATTTAAAAAAGAAATTCTGCAGCTCTTTGTTGTTACAAAGTTCACAGGAGGGTATTTTGTTGTGTTTGTCTGTGTGTTTTAACCAGCTCTATAACATCACTTTTATTCATATTATTTGTGTAACAGTTTGAGCTATATTCTGTGTAGTAACACAATCGGAACCCCTTTGTCAGCTGTCCAGGACAGCACAACTTGCCACCACAAATTTCTCAGTATAGGACAAGCTGGCATAGCCGTTCTCACTCCCAAATGCAAAGCCATTTGGAACCAGTTCCACTTGAATTTTGAATGAGATTTAAACAATTCTGAATTTCTTGATGATTGACTTAATTTGTCAGTGATGGATTAAAGTATCAGAAACGCAGAAACCAGATTCTCAAATACTCTGTTTTCCTCCTGATAACTGGTGCAAAAATGGAGGAGGCAGTAATTCTAGTTTGGAAGGGGTTGCAATGGTTTTGTAAGGATGGGTTTTTTTGTCTCTACTTGTCTAATTACTTAATGCAATTTTTATGAACTAGAGGTACAAATGAAGAGTGCCTGTATTGGAATATGATTGCTGAGTATTACCAAACCAAGCACTTGCAGTATCATGACCCTGCTCCCACAAATATATGGGTTTTACAAATAGGGTTGGGGTCTCTGCTTAACAGATTCTTATTTAAGCTTTCCTAGCCCCCACTATATCAGAGAAATAATCCTTATTTTTTTCCTATTACTAAAAACTATTATTTTTGTATAATTACCTGTTCCCAAATACTTTAGCTTGAGGAAGACTGGATGATTGGTGCTAAAATTGTGAGATTTGGACACATCAAGTGAAACAGAGTTCTGCTTTTTGTTTTCTCCAGATAATGAGATGAGATATGTATAAGGAAATCAGTGCAACAAGCTAAGAAACAGAAGCTTGTTGGTTGTAAGGTTATGGATGAGAGTGAGCAGGTTCCTCTCTATGCAGAGGGTACAGGTGGCAGGAACCGGTGCTCGTGCAGGCGACAGCTGAAGCTCCAAGTGACCAGGCTTGTGCTTGGCCAGTGCCGGGTGGCTTTGTTCCTCCCAAAGGGGAGCTGCCTCCTTTCTCCTCCACTCCTGCCTGTCTTAAATGGGGTGAAATGGTAGGGCGAGAAGAAACTGGGCAAATTTAGGTAAGAATCAGAAGAAAAGGTAAAACCAAATCAATAGAAGTGTTACCAGAGTGAAAGGAGTAGCGGGAATCAAAGGCCATATGAAACACTGCAGCTCCTTCCTGGAAGATCTAATCTTACTCCATGTTCTTATTTAATAAGCTTTTAGATGTGCATTTCGCTTGTGAAGCACAGACCTCACAGTGATGGGTCTGCCCCAAGAGCTGGAGAGTCCGCAGCACGAGGACGGAGAGAAGTGGCGGGTGCGCAGACGTTCATCAAAATGGCTGTGCTCGTGCATGGGGTCTCTGTTCTGTGAAGGCTGTTCTCTGTCCATGTTTGAAGAGGTTTGTTGCCAGGAGCAACTTGTCTGCATTACTTGGTGACAGGGTAATTGCTCTGCCTGCCTCGACATCTGAGCTTCTGTGAAGGTTCTTCCATGCTCAAATTGTAGCTGTTACTACAGTCGTTGAGATGCAGAGCTGGGTATTTCCAATAGACAACACGAATCTAGGCTGCAAACAGTCAAGCTACAAAACAGAAGGTAATGCCAGGGCAGCTGTGCATCAAATATCTCTATAGATAAAACTAGATACAGCACTGCACTGCTTGCTGCCCTTTCAGTTCTTCTTTTAGGTATCACTTTCCAATGGAAAAGGTTGAGGGAAGTACAGAAGTAGTGGTGCTGTCATTCTTCTTCCTTCGTTCTCTGATGTATTTTCAGTGCATTCGTTTTTAATTACATTGCATGAAAGGAGGCTGGGGCAGCCTAGTGATAACATTTCTGTTATATTGTGTGCTTTTAAATCCCTGCTACAACATCAGGTCAGTAAACATTCAAGCTCCCAGCACTGCTGGCATTTAGTCTCTCAGTTTGTAAATGAGGAAGCAAGTCTAAGTTGTTGTTACTGGTCTCCCAGTGAATCAGGCACTCAACCAGCAAGGTATCAAGGGGCGAGGCTTATTTCCAGATCTCTGGGAGTACTGTTACTCCATTAGGTTATGGATGCTGGTATCTTCCTTTCTCACCTGTTTTGGACACTATAAATCTGGGCTTTTGAACATTTCAGATCTTTCAGTTCTTGAGAGCAGAGGATAATAATCTACATGTACCAGTCTTGCTGTTGGACCTACAGTTTGCTACCAGTGATTATGGGATGACAATAATTAAACCCTGTTTGGTGGAGCATGTTCTCAGCAGAGAGCCGTGTTCTCACCACGGTGTGCCACCACATAGACGGCATTTTGGCTCTGCACAGGTCATTGTGAAGGGAGTCAGTTTGGGGAACAGAGATGTGCCCAGACTCACTGCATATGCTGTCTGTTGGGGTCTGGGCTCGTTGCTGTTGGGATTACCTGTGTGGTTTCAAGACCCTTCAGGAACTCCATCCACAGGATTCAGTCACACAATAAATTAGTGGCTCTGGATTAATCCCTGCGAGACTGAATGAGTATATAGCCCAGCTGCAAATGTGACAGTTTTATGCTTGTGAAGCGCTTTCTCTGCAGAACAAATACCGTACAATGCAGGCAGTGGGGTGCAAGCATCTCATTTGTTTCCTCTTGCCGATATATATCCAACCTGACGGGACGCTCCAAGACCAATGGTGTAGTTTGTTCTCTGATCCTCTTCAATCCTTGGTTTTGCGGAGCATGCTGAAAAGAAAGCTGCTGTACGGACCAGTGATGCCCTCTCATTTTGTTTTGACCTCTCCTGACCTGAGGTGGATTTGAATCTACAACTGACAGTGCTCAGTATCCCATTACTAATCTCCTGAGCCACCCAGTTGCCCCATAAATCTGTAAGTGATACGTTTAACAAAGTGGAGATTAACACAACACTGCCACGGCAGAATTAAGATGTAGTTATGTCTTGAACCGGGACTGGTTTATGTTGCACTTCTCTTCTGTAGGTGGAGCTGAAGGTCAGCATCTTACTTGGGACTTTTACTTCACCAAAAGCACTCCATTTCATGATTTGAAATAGCCACCTATCTTTTTTTGATTTTCGTTGGAATATTATAAACACTGATGATAAGCAGAGTTGCTGCTCCAGGTGTAACTTATTCCCACTGCCCTCCACCTATGAGATGGCCTTGTCTGACTCCTCTTCCATTGCTACTGTAGGGAGCTGCCTGAGGATAGGTTTTACTACATTGTTTTTCTGGCTAGGAATTTTTTATATTTGTTAAAAGAAAATCATAGTGTTCTTTAAATAACAAAAAGCCCACAGTAGTTTAAAACCAATTTTGAAGTATTGCATTTTTACAAAATAGACAATTAATACATTGTTCTCTTTTCATTCTCAACTTCTGTTAAATCACAAGACCTTTAGTTAGAGGAGTCTTGGGCTTCTATAGTTACGGTACATTTCTTTCTCTTTTCTTCTACAACAAATATTATTCTGTCTTTTATTTCCAAACTGTTAGTTTGCATGGTTTTATACACAAAAGAAGTTATCAAATTCTCTTATCCTTTTGATGTGAGGGAGTAGGGTAGGTTAGCTGAAGTGCTGGAGACCAGTAGAACTGGAGAAATTGTGGGTAATTTTGAGTCTGGCTTACCTTCAGAGCTCATTGAGTGCTTTTTTTTGGTAGAAGCGTGTCATGGTTTAACTCCAGCCTGCAGCTAGGACTGCGCAGCCGCTTGCACAAGGTGCCTGTTGAAGGTGGAAGCTATCAGAAGCATGTTAGAAAAGGACCCTGTGTACCAACTGTGCCTTGGAGTATTATTTATTAAATATCCTCCCAAGATTTCTGTTTACTTAAGAACCTCTGATGTCGAGAGGATCTCTATCTGAAATGCAAGTGACAGCATTTTAAAGTTAATTTAATTAAGCCTGTCTGTGCTTTGCTGAAGTAAAATGAATAGATTATGAAGGTAGCTTCGAATAGTCCTGAAAAGGTCAATTAAATTAGATAGAGCACATTAAATTAAACCAGTAGTTATCTGTTACACATAATACAGTGGCACAAGCTACCTGAAAGCCAGAGGGATGGTGCAGGGGATGACATTCTCCAGTTTCCCCTAGGACCGTTACAGTAACCTGTGTCCAGTTCCTCACTCTGATAGTTTTGTACCTATGATGAAGCGGAGAGGTCTGCTGAGCGTACAATCACATATCTACTTAAAACTTAGTTTTGTGAAAAAAGAAACAGTTTTGTGAAAAACAAGTATGAAAAAGTTTTCTTAATGTGGGGTGGAAGACCCAGGAAAGGGGGAATAATGCACATCTTCAGCTAGTGCTGTACAGACCACCAAATGAAATCCTTTTCCCCACGATCATTAACATAGCTTCATCTTTTCAGAGATTAAATTTAACTGCAGGAGGATATCACTGCTCTCCAAATACCCAGTTTTATGCCGTTGCATAAGCAGTTAAGTAATCAAGGCCCAAATCTGCAAGCTGCTGCGTGGCATGCAGAGCACTGGTGGGCTGGAAGGATGGTGCTAGTCCTGATGGCATTAGACTGCACTGTGGAAGGAGTACCAAAGGATGTGTGGACTAACCACGGCCGGTAACACAGCATCCACATGCGGTGCTTGGTGCTGCTGGGCGCTCAGTCACCGACCGGGCAGTGCCCCCACGGGGGCTGCCTGCACCCGACTGCCAGTGGAGTGATGAGGATGGCGAGGAGCTGGAGGAAGATGTGTCCCAGGGCCTTTCCGCCTTCCTGTCCTATTCTTGAGCCATGCAGCGCTGGGGAGTCCTGGAGGAGGAGGAGGAGTGAGTCGGTTGCCCTCAAGTAAGAAGAGATCCCATTTTCCACAGTGCTGGTGGGTGCTGCAGCCTCCAGCAGTGATGGAGCTCCTGAGCTGTGGGTGCACCGGGGTGCTGCTTCTCCAGCCCCTTGCCCCAGCCTTCCTCCCAGCTGTGAGGACTCTCTCAGCCTGCAGTTTATCATCTGATGGCCAGGCTGGGAGGTAGTTTGCATTGCTTTTTATTTTTGTGACTAGTGTTACGTTGGTAACGTCCCATCTGATCAGCTGAGAAGTGCCAGCAAGGGGTTAGAGCATTTGCGGGGTCCATGATGGACACACCGGGTCCATCTCTTCCTCTGGACAGTGGTGACTAGCTTGCACCAATAAAAGTAAATAATAATGGAGAGTTGTTACTCTGGGTATTGCTGTGTCTGAAGTATAAAAAAAATGTTGCCAAAGAGTGCTATTTAATAGTTGGCTTTGTATTGGGAGATCTTTATACTTAACATTCATATGAAGTTTCTTAAAGAGTATATTTTCCAGGTCATGCATCTTAGGTAGAAGAAAAGCTTTAAAATAATTGCTAGGGTTTGGTTTCCTAAATTGCAGATCCATACTAAAATAAAATACTGCTTTCTGAAAATGGGATTTATAGCAAGGAGTTAAAGGTTCTTTCTGCTGAGAGTGAAAGCCAAAAGTGGATCGCTGGCCACGTGCCAAATTCCATCAGCTCCACAGAAATATTCATAAGGTAGATCAATAATTAAGCCCACTATGCAAAAATAATGCTGTGTTCAACTCAAATTGCTCTGCGGTGCCTGTTCATACACAACTGCTTGTTTTCATTTATTTTCCAATCGAGTTTTAGGACTGTTACAAAGATTTACGAGTTTCTTTTGGAGAACTTGGTTTGACTGTGTAGTATATTCAGGTTATTCTGAATAAATTTCCTTAAATTTTTTATCCCAGGTGTTCTGAATTCTCATCTCCTAGGTGAATTGCTGCTGTGCTAGTGTTTTTAAAGGGTGAGCTAGCGTGGAAAATGGGTAGGATGGGTGTAGCATTTCCTTAGTCAATAAAGGAAAGGAACAACATAATAACTAAATTTAACTGTTTTGCTCACATGCATTAATTTTCTCCCTCTGTCTTTAATCATAATGTTTTCAGTCCTCACTAGAGAGAGATGGATTCAGGAGAATGGGATAGGTCCTGTTTTTTCTTGTGCTTTATCAGCAAAATCATAACAACCTTGTAGTTGCAGAATTTCTCTAACTTGTGGGGAAAATAAGTCCTTCTATCTAATTAGTTCTATCTAATTCCAGAGGAAATTTGCAGGGCCAGATGCTTATCCCACTTGTGAATGGAGTAAGTTTGATGCAGCGTTCAGTAACTGTGGCTTCTACATTCTCAAGGGGAGTAAAGACTTTAATTCTTACTCCTATAGGCTAGAGAGAAGAAATGAGTTTTATACCACCTTCCAAGGGAGAAACTCAGCTCTGCGCAAGGGATGTGCCTCGACTGAAAAATTGAATTGCTGCTGGTAATAGTTTGCTTTCTGCTCTTTGAAAAATTCTGTCTTCCAGGCCTGCAATTACGTATCTTCTATTTATAAAACCTCTACTACAAGAGCACTTATGGTAGTGAAAACTAGCTGGGAAATAATTTCCCATTAATTAAGCTCCTACGTATCACATGCTTTTATTACCTGTATACTCATCCGTTGTATGTACTGGCAGTGGCGTCTCGTATGGTATGTTAAACACACTCATAGATCATTCATTCCAACTGCGTCAATAAAACTCATTGACTTGAATAGAGAGCCAGAATAAAAATGACAGAGTTTCAGCAGTCACGGTTTTGCCAAATGATTCATCTGGTAAACCAAGCCACGTGATTTGTCACTGTTTTGTTTCTGCAGGGACTAAAAGTTTTCCTGAGCTATCGGCTGGTGATTGCATGACTGATGCACCCCTTTTACAGGGGTAAAGGGGATGCCTTTATCTGACCAGGTTGTGGAGAAAAGAACATTCCTGGCTTCTGAGGGGACAGGGGGCTAAGATGAATGAGAAGGACCCTGTGTATACAATCTGTCTGCCCGTTTCAGATAAGTGCCCTAACTATCGGCTGTTAGGAAGAACCAAATCCGGCAGCCTGGCAGAGGTGAGGCTGAGCCCCTTTCCAGACCTTCTTGCACAGAGATGCAGCTGGCAGCATGGACATGTGGACCTTGTGACCTGTGGTCCCACCTCAGCTGCTGGTGCTTGGGAACTTACATGTTGCCAAGCAGTACTTTTTCCCCTATTATTATCTTCAGAAATACCATAACTCCTTGAGTCTCGTTCAAAATGATGTCCCCCTCGAGGATGTGCTGGCATGGTATGTTGCAGGCAAGTATGAATGAGCTTCACCTCTGCTTGTATGTTTGGGGTCAGAACTGCACTAGGCGTACTCACAACCGCCAGTCATCATATAACTTGCTCCCAGCTGTTTTCTGCTCAAGCAGAACAAACTTGCATCTGTCCTGGGTTAAATCTGGATGCTATCTTTAATTCTAGGCGATGGTTTCAGGCTATAATTCCTCATCTAACTCAAATGTCTCCTTACAGCCCCAAAAAGCAAAGAAACCCAGCATTTTGTATGCCCTCATCTTTCTTTCTTCTTTAGCAATTATGTATCTGAGCTACATGCTAGCTGTTGGAAATCCTGTTCTAAGCCATCCCACTTTGCCCGTGGTTTTTATAAGGCACTTTGGGGATGGACCTTGGACTGTGGATTCTGCCTCTGAGCTCAGATGCCTGAAAGTCAGGTGTTGTCTTGCTTAACATCATGACCTGCAGATACACTGGTGAAGTCAACCCTGAATGTCTGTCTGAAGATCACAGGGAATTAATCATGAAATTGCATTAAGGCTCCTAATTCTTAGCTTTAAGAACTGAGCACTTCTCATTTCCTGTGTAGAATTTAGGAGAGTTGATTTTTTATATATATTTATTTTTTTATTTTTTTTTTAACAGAAAATATATTTGGTTATCTTTAATTGAGACCATGTTGGCTCCTAGTGATATCACTGCTCTGTGATGTTGCTTGTAAAATGATGGTTTTGGTAGCGCATGGATTGATGGTCAGGATTCTTTTTGTGCTTGTGAAATCCTCAGATTTTTAAATGCCAAGCCTGTAAACCCGATAGGAAACTGTAGACATTAAGCTGGTGAAATAGTAATTGGTAATACATATGAATAGTGTTCTTCGTGCTATCCAAGGGCCAGAACAGAATCTATCTAGCTGTCAATACAACTTCAGCAGGAATTGTGTGGGTGGATCAGAGCACTTATCCTAGCCATTATGCAGCAGTGGCATAAGTTAATGGAACAGATTGTCAGGGGGACTGTAGGAAGTAATGGCATAGGAAGGAAGATGTGATGTATGTACGAGAGATAATACACTGCATATAATGAGAAAGTTTGAAAAATAATGTATGGAGGAGGCGCACAGATAAAACTGTTAGCATCAACTCAGAAAATAACACTTTATTTCTAGCTGCTTATTGCTTTCTTGAATAAGTGCTAATAAGGCTGAAATCTTCCTGATTTTGGTATTTAATTCAAGCTGAGTTACATTAAAAAAAAAAA
Organism: Larus michahellis; assembly: GCF_964199755.1. Classification (NCBI taxonomy): domain Eukaryota; kingdom Metazoa; phylum Chordata; class Aves; order Charadriiformes; family Laridae; genus Larus; species Larus michahellis. Next base: position 58,073,046 of record NC_133902.1, read on the forward strand.
AAAAGCAGTTATGGTATTTCTGAAGGTGACAATAGGGGAAAAAGTACTGCTTGGGAACATGCTAAAAATAAGGTGATGTTCATGTTTGCTCACCCTCCCTTTCTGTTTTGGAGCAAAACCTTCGGATCTGCCAGTGTGCTGCCTTTGTAGGATGGCTATGGCTTTTGTTACCTTTGAGGAAAGTCTGTCAAGAATTAAGAGCTTATAACAACAACATCCTCCAAATCAAAAAAAAACCCAAAGCCATAGTTTGGTCCAGAGAAAAATCTTCTATCTTAACAGTATCTTGGCAGCTGAATTACCACAGCTTTCCTTCAGGCTGGGCATCTTCTCCCTGTCTAAGGTGTTGTGGTCTCATACAGCCCCCGTAAGTTGAAGGTGAGCTCCTGCGGGACATGTGCAGAGTGTGTTTGTGGGCTGCCTAGCTGGGACGTGGAAAGGGTGAGGAACAACCTGGTAGGAGAGGTGATGAAGGTCACAGCCTGCCACCAGGAGCCTGGAGCTGGGTGGAGATGGTAGTGAGGAGGACTCCAGGGAGAGCCGGTGGGACAGAAGAGTCAGGAACTTGAACAAAGTGAGTGGGGTGACACGGGAGGTGCCAAGTCTTTCTCCAACGTCAGAGACCCAAGCAGGAACTTCTGAACAAAGGAAGAGAGAGGAGGATGAGGAGCCTAAGGAACAGGGAGGGCAGGTGGTGGTGGAGGTGGGGAGAAGAGGGTTGAGCAGGATTGAGAAGATTTAGGGCAGAGAAGTGGTGGTAGAGCAAAAGAAGTATAAACTCTCAAACTGAGTAAAGACAGAGGGTCTGTGCCCACTCAGCATACTGTCCTTTGTGGAAAGGAGCGTGAGCCTTGAGTTGTCTTCATCTAAGATCAGTGTGGAGATGAGGCACAAAAAACCTCCCCAAAAACCTGTAAGTGCTGCTCGGATAATGGAGTGCTCTCGCTTTGTGCAGTTGGTGACAGATACTTTGTGATCTTTCATGTTCATTTATTTTCTTCAGCTATCAGTGATGGGTATTCCAGTCTTTCAGCTTCCCAGAACAAAAATCCCGAGGAAGAAATCTGACCTATGTAGCACGTTTGTGAATTGCTGTTTTACATTTGTAGCTTTTCAGTTTGACAGCTAAATAACAGTTGCAGTCAGTGCCTCTTTCAGCTGCGAGCAGCACAATTATCATGGGATTGGTTTTTGGGGCATTATAGTTGTCGAGAGCTCAGTAGAAGAGCTGGATTGATTGCACCAGAGCAGCGTTTGCCTGGAGTGCTGGGTTTGCCGTGGTAGGATGAGGTACTGGCATTGTTTTCTGCTATTCTCTCACATTGCTTAGCTAATAAGCCTCAACTCAGGCATGAAATAAATAAATGGGATAAGTGGATGGCTGAGGTTGTGTGTCCGTGTGTTTTTTGGCCACTTGCATTAGGGATTATTGTCTGGTACTTGGAATAAGCAAAATGGGGGTAAGTAGGTAAAAAGTCCATTTGAGAAATTGTTCCGGAACAATTATAGCAGGGCTGGGCAGCCCTTCTCATGCTGGGAATGATGAGCTTTGTCTAGCTGAGAGCCATGCGATGTGCACTGTCTGTGGAAAGCTGTGGAGAGCAGAGTTTGGGGTAGGTGCCAGCTGGGTGCTCCCAGCAGTCCCACCACTCTCCCGGGGGCTGGGGCTGCACTGGGGATGTCGGTCTGAGTTGCGTCTTTGGGCTTGTGTCTTATCAAGCGGGCTGCTTGGGTGGCCCAGTGTTCACCCCATTCCAACACAGGACCATGAATTATTTACTACGTGATTTATAAATTGCCTTCTTATCCTTGAGATCTGAAATTCTGGGATGAAGCATGAAGAACACACATTGCAAGCAAACACCTCTCTGTCTTATTTCCCCTGTGGCTGTTAAGTACCCGAGTTTAAGGAGCAGGCAACTGTAAGCTTGTGATCTGCTTGAAGAAAAATCAAAGTGTGACAAAAATGGCTAATTGAGCACAGCATTTGAACAGCTGGCTACAAATGGCAGAGATGGCACATCAACTCAACAGAATAAGACTCCTACATCGGGTATCCAGCCACCTTGCAGTTAGCTTTGAAGCCCTTGTTATGCCGTTCTCAGAGCAGGTGTCACATCTTCGAAGGGAAATATTACAGGCTTTGATGGAAGATAAGAAAGATGCTACACATACACTTAGTGTAACTTTAAATAAAGGAATTGTATTTTAAATGCAGATGTCTTGCTTGGTTTTGAGTTGTAAGGAACTGAACTGCTGTCTTAGAAATTGATTTGCCTTTTAAGTGTCATGCAAACCTATTTTTAGGATTGCTAATACGTGTTTCTCTTGTAACCAATTATACTCGCTACAAAGAGGAATCAAAATTTTCTGGAAGTGTATGTACGGGTTGTGCTACGCCGTATATACATATGAATAAGTGTCAGTCATGGTGTCACCTGAGAATTAGGGCAGCTCGGTGTCTGTGGTGGGATGGATTGTGGTTCACAACCTGGAAATGGCCCTGGTCCCATTCAAGATGTCATTTTGGAGCTCTTTCACACGGCATCCTGTTATTTGTTGGTCCTAAGGATAAAAATCATGACAATTTCTGAATAAAATACAAGCTTAGGGCAACATAACAGTCTGACTGGTCTGCCTGTTTTGGGTCTAATCTGTGGTTTCACCGACACACATTTGCATGTTTAGCATAGAAATGAAACCAGGCTATTTCTGCTGAAGGAACGTGCAGTGTGCTGGGACCGTGCTTGGACTGTGCTGGGCCACCCCAGCTGCAGCAGAAGGCAGCTGTTGGGACCTGCAAACTTCTGATTCTCTCAGGTCTGACTGCTGTTTCTTGCACCACAGCTTTCACCTGTTTACAATAATGAACAGCAAATCTTTTGCAAATATTTGTATGGCTATTCCCTTTTAACTCCTAAGAGAGGGAGAAAATAAATCAACTTCCAGTTGCTGATATTTCAGCTTATTTTTTCCTGCAACTGTAGCTGCTGACCCAAATGTGAACACACAGAAAACATATGCTGCGTTTTATTTGCCAGCTATAGACAAGATGGTTTTGGAGTGCGTGAGATGTCACATCTGTTTATTCAACAAAATATTGTCGTCTCCATTGCACTGAATGGCTTCCTTTGTAGTAAATGCTGCATTTCAGGATGCCTGTTAAATTGGGTCTGTAAACTGTTTTAAATGTGTGTTATCTTACAGAGTTTCTCTTTTGTTTGCAGCAAGGGAAACCGTATGTCTTTGATAGAGTGTTACCTCCTAATACAACCCAGGAACAAGTTTATAATGCCTGTGCCAAGCAGATTGTTAAAGGTAGGTGTTATCTTTGTTTATTCCTGCTTGGGGAGAGGGAAAAAGATGTCTCCCTGTCCCCTCAAGCTATTTAAAGACAGGATAATAAATGTTTATATGTCTGTGTGGGAGTTTAGTAATTAGTAATTCCAAGAGTTTCCTTTTTTAAGGACTTGTCTGTGTAAAAAAAAAAAACAAAAACCCAAACAAAAAAGCAAAACAAGCAAATAAACAAAACGACCTGAAGGAATTGCACTAGTTGTTCCTTACTTTCTCCTTGTGTGTGACTGTTATTCCACACAAATACTTGCTTTTTGTGATATATGATAAGCAACAAAAAGCATGTTCTTCATGCAGCGTGACACTGTTCCGTATGGAATGAGCTGTGTTTGGTATGGATAGCTGTGTCTTTGACTGGAATGATGGACCACTAAAAGAAAACATAGAAGGCACTGGTTTTGTAGCTGATTTGCGTGCAGATAGCTTGCGTTTAAAAATGAAACGAGAGCACAAGTGCCTATTGTATAACACCCTATTTGTTTAAAACAAAACTTTCATAAACTGTTGAAATATCAAGATTTTGAGAATCAAACTTTTTGGGTGCATTTTAATTGCCTGCCATACTTCCCCCACCTCCCAAATCACTCTCAGACCTCCCACTCGGTTCTGATGCTGGATGGTCCATCCGTGATGGTATTACAACTGGATAGTCCATCCATGATGGTATTGCGGTCTAGTTGTTCACTGGCCTTGTGCAGTGTCCCTGTGCCCCCCAAGATTTGGTCCTCCATTTTTGTTTTTAAATCAAAGTATGCAAACAGTGGGAATGGTGTCAGAGCTGGTCAGAACTGTGCTTTTACAGCAATGCAAGGCTGCGTGTTGAATGCTGTGAGATTTACGAGGTAGGAGAGATTTGGGCTTGTTCAGAGGTGCAGGAGCTACTGAAGCAGTGTTGAAGGACTCGGTAGCATTCCAGGCGTGGAGCTAGATCTGCTGAGAGCTTGTGTGTGCTGCCGGTGGGGAGAGGTCCCTGCGGTGAGCAGCCCTGCTGCCAACCCTGCGTTCCCTTCTGGAGGAAATTGCTTGGCTCGCTCGGAGAGCCTTGAGCAAACCAACATGCGTGTAGACTAGATGGTTGGGGGTGAGGACCCGAAGCTAAGTTATTTGATGTTGGAGAGAGGAAATGAGTCATAAGACTTCAGTTGCTTCTTCTCAGCGGGGAGCCTAATTACGGCAATTCTGACTTCAGACGGGTAAGCCTGTAATAAAAACTGGTGGCATTGGAGTGGTAGAGCTTAGAAATCATTAGTTTGGGTTGCTGACACACCACTCAACTTTTGGAAGTCTGGGGACCTGTTTCAATACTACAGTGTGTGCTAACAGAAGCAACAGAGCGCTGTTTGTAGCTTTGCGGAGGGTATTTATATCTCCTGTGGAAGTTGGTTTCCTCTGAAAATAGTGAGAGAAATAAAATCCTGTTTGAGAGCAATTTGGAAGACGTAAATCAGTGACTAATTCTTCATTAACCAAATAGAAAGCTAAATGCTTCCCAAAGTTCTATTTGAAAATAGAGTTCAAACATACTCTTTCATGTGTGTTAACTTAGACCTTCTAGATACCTTGAAAGACAAGTTTGATGGGGGGAAGGGTCTAGAAGAAAGGAAAAGAGACAGAGAAATGGGAAAAAAAGAGAGAAGGAGAGAAAGAGAGGAGAGGGATGGGGAAGGAGAGAAAGGGAGAGGAGGGAGAGAAAGAGAGTGGAAGACAGGGAGGGAGAGCACAGCATTACTGGAGTGATATTTTTGAGCTCTGGGTTTACATTTCCTTATGTTTAATTTCCAGTTTAAAGCCTAATAAAGTGAAGAATGTGAAACGTACTGGGCTGTTTCTGATAGAATGGAACAATGTAATTTACTACATGGAAATATGAGCTGAGTGCATTGCAACTTGGAGCACTATTTAAATCTTTGAGACTTTTTTAGATAGCTTTTCAAGGTTGCCATTTGTTATCAGATTTCATTATACTCCCATGAAATGGCTGATGGTTTCATTGTGATTAATGTTATTACAGAAAATGCCAGCTGGCCTAACAGTCTCTAAAACAATGGTTACAATAACTATGTTGACAATGAGAATGATCTCAATGAGGTTTTTTTCACTAAAGAAGAAGTGGGATTAGGCTTAAGTAAACAGCTCAGTGACTAAGTCAAAGTATTTCACATTCCATATGTGAAAAACATGAGAAACGGGGAGCTTTTTAGAGGAGGAGAAGCAATCTGTTTGTTACAGCAGTTTACGTCGGGCTGGGCACTGGGATGGTGTTTGTTCAAGGTGCTGCCAAGGGCAGAGGTACCAGTAGTGGAAGCGCGTGGGGAAATATCACTGGTGCATATCAACACAGTTTGGGGAACTTGTGTTTGAATTTTTTTCACCAAAGTAAGAAATACCGCTAAATCTGAAAGGGAACAGTAGTGTGTGATTGCCACCACTTTTGCTTTGTTTCCCATTGCTTTCTACTGCCAGCAAACAACTTTATCTTCTCAGTCTACACAGATGGATGTGTGTATCTGGATTTTGCATCTTTCCTACATTGAGGGGAGAATACATAATGGCCATATATTGCTGAGCACTGGAGCTGTGAACATGTGAACATCTGTGCATTTGTGTGTCCTGTGAGGAGGGGAAAATTGCTTTAATAATTTTTTAGGTGGTGGGGTTGCTCTCAGACTGGGTAGCTTATTGACCTTCTATTCTGGTTACAAATATGGGCCTCAGATGCTGTGTCGTAGAACTAGAAAGTTTAGAGATGGAAAAGATAAGTACGGAGCTAAAAATTTGGTTGTAGAAATGAAGCTGAAAGGACTGCCATAAAACCACTCGGTCTGTCTTCTTGCCATTAAGACTCCTATAGTTGTCAGTGGTCCATTTGAAAGGTCTCCAGTCCACAGCTGCCCTTGGTGACCTGTTGCAGAGCTCTGCTGGGACTCTGGTGCTGCTGGAAAGACTTTCTGGGTCCCTAACCCGAGTGAGTCCGTGTTGTAGCCCCAACACAAGGGCTATGGTTTTAGACTGTTGCTACTTGTCCTATCCATCCTCGTCAGGAAAATCACCATCTGGCAGCAGTTGAGTGGCTGAGTGAAGTAGCTGGCTTTTGTGGGGAGAGCAAATCAAACTGAAAGTCATTGTAGAGAGAGTTGGACCAGGAATTAAAAAAAGCACTTGTTCTTATTTTGTTTGGTATGAGTTACGTAAAAATCCCAATTGATCTTTGTTCGGTCACTTTGTTCATCTGTTATTTCCCCCCTCTCCTTTGCTCTTAAGTTTTGTGCAGGCTGTTTCTGTCAGCATCTGCCTTCTCTCTTTATCCAGTTGACAGATGGTTTATTTTATTTTAAGGTGGAAAGTCTTCTAATTAAAATAACCTCTTCTACCACAGAGACCACTGACTTTTTTTAATTGCAGGTGACGCAAAGGACTGTGGGGTTTTTTTTATATAGAATAAGGTATTTTTTGCTAATTGGGAAGGTAAATTGCTTATCTGTGCTTCCTCAAACAGTGATGTATCTTAGTATACCTTGATGCAAATTCTGAGTAATTTTCTTACATAACAGTAGATTAATCAGGTTATTTCCCCCCTAGGCTGTGTACCAGTATAAAGCTGACATTGTACATTGCATTCACCTGGAGATAATAAGCCTTTTTTTTTTTTTTTAATTCAACCTATTTTTTTAAAACGTGAACCAAGTTTGGCAAAAATTTGAAATAGTAGTAGTGAAGTAGATTGTGCCTAACTGTCCTGTGGTAGAATTTAAAAGGTATTTGGATGCTAGGTGATATTTTAGAAACAAAAAGGAGTTGCACATGTTTGCTTGAGGATTTCTGACTTCCTCCTAGGACAACTATTTATATTTTTTGATGCCTAAGCACCTTTGAAATTCTGGTTCTGTGCACCTTCCAAACGTGATTTGCTTTCATCTAAAGAAAAAAACAAACCTTCCAACTTCTAGCTAGATTTTAGTTTAGAATAAAAAAGTCAAAATGCGAATACTTTCTTTCTTTGCTGTCTAACAAAGATGGAACCTTCTACATACAACAGATACGGAGTACTTGCAACTGGATCTAGTCTCAAAAGTTAAATACACTCCCTCCCTGTTCTGCTTAGATGTGTCTATGTTTAGTAAGAAAAGTGTCAAGTAAGCTTTTTATTTAAAATATTTCAAATAGAGTTGCATTAAACGTTCCCTTTCTTATAGGCTATATTGAAATTTAGTATTAATCTGATTAGATTTTAAAAAGGAAACAATATTTTTGTATTAAAAACAAGATAACAGTCCTATCTCCTGTGAGCTATTGCCACTGGTCTCATGCTGCAGATCCACGGCTGCGCCTCTGTCTCTACCTCCTTGGTCCTGCGCTCCGTGTTTCTGCTGGTTCGCCCAAGTTAGACCCATCAGCGTGAGTTGAGTGGAGCTCCTAGCAGAATTCGTGTTAAAGTTTTAATCATCAACAATCTTCAGGAAATTGCTAAGCAGCTAATTTTCTTTTGTTCATACTTTAATGACTTCCAAAGGCAATGCTCAGTATACATTGGGGTTTCCTTGTAAAAAAATGCTGTTAAATTTGCACCCCCAGAAGTTCAAGTGAATGGGCTTTGAAGGTGGTGGAGCCAGAGGGCTACCAGGGAGGCTCGCCAGCTCTTCAAGCTACCAATGGAGTAACCCTTCCCTCCCACTCAAGTTCATCCTGTACTGAACTGAAAATGAATGTTTCCTTCAGAAAAGAACTGGTGAATGAATGTTTTGAAATACCAGTAACATGAAACTTGGTGCTACTTTGAAGCCTGTTGGTGAAATTATGGGTCAAAGGCATGAACTCAAGATAGCACTGCATCTATGGCTGCACATCTGTGTTTTTATCTTTGCAATTATTATTTATACTTCTTTATTTTAAACTTTGTCTCCTTAAAGCAAGAATAAGCAGTGTCTCTATTTTTATAAACAGATGAGGATGCTAAATTCATACAAAATGTTAATACCAGAATGACAGTAATTATAGTCTCTAGCTTTGTCTTTCTTCTAGAGTTCAAGATTTGAAAAATTTACCCAGCGATACTCTGTGGAGGTCTATGCAACCCCTGGCATGTCTGTCCTCTTCAGTTCCCCAAAATAGTTCTGCCACAACTTAAACAGTTATGCTCTGTGTTTAATTAGACTATATATTTTTAAATGGCTTCATTCCAATTTCATCCTTACTCACTGTTGCTGTACAGGAAATGCGGGTCTGTGTAGCAGTTGCCTTTGAAAAAGATCTCTTGCCCTTTCCTTTTTTAAAATCCATTTAGTTTCTTTTAAAATCACCTTTGTGTGTTTTTTCTATGAATTTTTTCATGCTTGTTCTTTCTCCATTCTTTTTGTCTTTTTCTAATGTATCTTATTTAATTATCCTTCCTATCTGGACCATCTACATACATACATATGGAGATACAAATAAGGAGACTGTATGTGTAAATGTAATATATATGACATTATATGTAATAATATATAATATAGTCATGTGTATATATTTACTGTAAATACACGCACAGCATATACTCTTTTCTCCGGGTAGTCTCTATTAGTATAGCGGTAGAGGGTGGGAAATGTAACATATTTCAGAAGCAGAAAGGCCAACTCTAACAGCAGGAGATGCGTTTGGAAGTGGCCATGGACAGGAAACTTTCTGCCCTGCCAGATGGTGGCTGCTCTCTAGTCCCCTCTGCAAGCTGCAAGAGTCCAGCTTTCCTTTTGCTTTTCTTCTGCGCTGTTGGCTTCCCTCTGTGTTTGGTGTTTCTGCTCCAGAGGCCCATGGCAGAGCTCCGGTGCCAAGTATGATGCCACTGGCTCCCACAAGAGCATCGAGCACGGTGGCGAGGGGAAGGTGGGTGTCCCTAAGCGGAGCACCTGGCAGCGTCCTTCCCACCGCCCTCGGGGCGCTGGGGGTCTCTCGGAGGAGGCTGATGGGGGGCAGCACAGGGTTATCACCACCAGGTTTTGGATTGAAGGTTTCCTTTGTTCTTTATTAGCAACTATAATAAGTATTATTCTATTTTTTTACATGAAAGCTGCATAAATAGGTGGCCCTCCTTAAGACTTTAAATTCACTTGCCTGGAGCAAGTCCAACTGTAATCCTTTCAATGGCAATGAATGGACGTGGGACTGTGCGTAAGAACCAGCTGGTTTACAACACTCCTGTATTTCTGAAAGCTACTATAGACATTAACCACTGCAAAGTTAAAAATGGGTATTTTTATATCTTAATGCAATATAAAATTATTCTGCCTTGAGTGAAGTATATTTTCAATAAAGCCAATTCCTCTTTGTCTGACTTTCTTCTTGCTTTGCTCTCCTGCTTTGCAGACGAGCTTGGAAATTAATGAGGCCATGAAATCTTGAGGGTGTTATAGTAGTAGAAAAAGTATGAATTTGTTTAATTTTCTCTCTGTTATATAATGGTTTAAAATGCATTTCCATGTTACAGAGATATATTGGATAGTATCTAGTGTCCAGAGATGATTTTTCCAGGAAAGTGAAAGAGAAGTCAATAATTCTGTAATTCTCTGAGTTACATTTGGTTATGATTTTTTTTTCCCTAGAGATGGTTAGCTTTGTTACATTTTTCCCATTCTTTATTGTGCAAACTATTTTCTAATTGAGCTTCAACATTGTAGAAGACTTATAAAATGCTGATAATCCAGCTAAACCGTCAATATGATTTTTAATTGTTTTCCTTCTTCTTGCAGATGTCCTTGAAGGGTACAATGGCACAATCTTTGCTTATGGACAGACATCATCAGGAAAAACGCATACTATGGAGGTACAGTGGCAAAATTAAATGAGTTTGGTAGCAGCAGTAGAATTATATGTACCAATTACCTGAACAAGCCCGCTATCTGGAGCACTCAGCTGTGAGTGACATATAAAAAGCAATCTGGGTATGTTTAGCTTCTACTGCCTTTTAAGCTGTAGTATTTCTTTCAGTGTAGAGTTCTTTTCAAGAGATGTCTATACATACCTACCTAAACTAACAAATACTGAGTCAAAAATACCAAGTATAGCTTCTCTGTATTTGTCATAACAGTTTAGGTATGCGTATATTTTAAAGGTTTTGAGTGAGATGTGTTAATCCACAAATGAAAACAGTAATAAGGGTCTGTAGAGTTCCCTGGCATGCAGGATTACGAAAATTCATGCCTGGGTTATTGGTTTTCTCATTTTCACTCCCCTTCTGGGAATACCACTCTCGCATGCTGCAGCACAGATGGATGAATTTGAGAATTGTTGCTTTGGAGGAGAAGAATACCAAATTATACCAAATTCCAGTGGCTGAGGTCCTTAGTCTTTTTATATATCTGCTATGTGAAGTGTGAGAGTGTAGGGTATTTTCCTGTGGTGTTTTTTTTTTTAAATGGTTCAGTTAGAAGATATTTAGATATTTTAGTCTCTTGCTAAAAAAGGCGGATCATTCAAGCATTTAATCCTCGCATAGGACTGTTCCATCACAATGCTGTACAAGCTGGATGTCTTGGAGCATTTCAGTTCAACTGTGAACTTTAATACAGGAGGGCTACAGCGAAGTTTTGCTAAATGAAAGGAAAAAATGAGCTTTCATTTGTTTAACAGCATCAGATGGTTTTTGCTATACGATTAACACGGGTGACCTACCTAACCTGAAGGTTAAAGGAGGTGGAAAGCAATATTCTCTCGAGCCAACAGGCCCTGGTGAAATTGCCGTTCGATTGCCACAGTTGCTCCTTTCCTGGAGGATGCAATAACTGATGCCTCATGTCTAATTAAGTCTGTCCTTGTGAGGATGGGGGGAAATCGCTAGCTCAGCCCTCACAGATGGCACAATGGCTGAGTAATCCACCAGCTCTGAATGTAATTAAATCAAAATGTCTGCAGGGCTTGAGCTGGTGCTTCCACATGGCATGGGGAAAGATCTCTTAAAGCCAATTTATATTCAGAATTACAAGCTGTGATAAAGAAAATGACTGTAGAAAAATGGCTGTTTTACTTATTTAATAAAAAAAAAGCTGTCATTTTAAAGTGGAATCAGGTCTATATTCAGTTTTAATCCCCCTTTTAACTGAACATCCTCTTGTAAAGTTGCTAAAGTATGTTGTGGAAGAAAAAAATAGTCTGTAGTTGAAGCAATAGTAAATCCTCTTGGTAAAGCTGTTATGGAGGATTTTCTGTGAAATGTGAAATGCTTCGTAGTGTTAGTGGTAAGCTTAAACAGGACACGGTAGTATAATATAGCCAGGATAGCTTTCTGACATACATAGGTCTGTCTTCTGTGCTAGATAAAACATTTGCCAACCTGTATAGCAGGATATAACCAAAACTGTCTTAAAAATTACGTATTTCTGCCCATAAGATTGAATTGCTCAGCTTTGACCTTATAGTAGTTTTCAATGCTAAGTCCCTATCGGTTGTAGTTATTATGTCAACATCCGGAAATAAAACAGCACTGCCTCAAATGTTACACTTCACTAACTACTGCCTGCCCGCTATGTTTAAATGTGGAAATTAGTGTTCTTATTAAAATGAGAGGCTTTAATGAGCAGAGAACTCTCTGTCCTGGTGCTTTGGGGGAGTTCACTAACTGCAATGTCAGCATGGCAGCAGCAGCCCATTTCTCCAAACTCTTTCTGAGGTTACAGCTAAATCCATGAAAGTGTTGTGGTTTTTTTTTTCTTTTAAATATATTTTGTTTCAGCTTTCCAGTGAATAGCCTACCTTTACCTTTGTCTTCCCTCCCAGTTTATGGTCTCCATAAATGAGAGTGGGACCTGCTTCAGTCATCTCGTTTTAATAAAAATCCATGGATAACAAAGTAAAAATGATATATTTTTTATCAATATGTCACAGAGTGCTGGTGTTACAGTGTTTTAAAGATCTTAACTCTTTCTTTGGAAAGCGTTGAATGGGGTCTCGCTTCACTGAAGTTTCTACTGACTTAAATAGAAAACCCAAGCCCAAGAAGTTGTAGATGCAATGGTTGAGTTACATGCACACTTAATCATGTTTTACAGATTGCTTTCTCTTCTGAGCTAGAGAAAGCTATGTAAAGGAAAACATAATTATTAGGGGGCTTGTTGAAGCTAGAATGTTTAATTAAATACTTTTATAAGTTGTCACTTATCCAGAGCCCAAGCGATTATTAGGGGAAGGGTTTACGTAGTGCAGTGATCCTGGTGCACAGCTCTAGCATTTCTCCTGTAGCTGCCTCTGCTGCCTTAGGAATCATGCCTCCTGCAGGGCTACATAGCCTAGACATACCCTTGGTTGCACTAATGTGTGCTGAAGAAATACCTGCAAATCTCTGTTTACTCTAGAAAAACTCCTTTTCCCTCTGTGGGAAAACTCTCTGTGCAGTAATAAAGGGTAGTCTGCTGGTTTCAGTGAGCTTTTCAAGGACTTCTTCAGGAGGAAGGGACGGAGAGTGGGAAAATTGTATTGCAGTCTCTGCTCAGTAACAGCGCTGTGTGATGGAGCTAAGTGCTGGCAACTTAAAACGAGAAGAACAGAGACGCTGGCCATTGAAGAAGAGGGGGCTGACCCATTTGAGCCCTCAGCTTTATACCAACCATGATGCCGATGGGATGCAATACCCTGTTGGTCAGTTTTGGGTCATCTGCCCTGTCTGCTTCTCCCCGCATGTGTGACCCCTCTACATTCTTCCACTTCCGACCCTCCAACGTGGCAAATAAAAGTGAGCTGACCTTGGCTGTTTTAGTAATAAGTGTAGGCAAGAGCCTCTCTGCATACCGTTCCTTGGTATTCGCTATAAACGTCAGGCCTTATCTCTGCTAGAGGCAGGAACTGTCTGAAAAACATGCCGTTGATTTCAGAGAGTGCAGTCACTTAGAACAGACTTGACTGAAAAGTAAAATTACTGAAAAGGAAAATTGTTTTTTTTTTTTTGTTCCATCTCAAAGCAGGACACAGATCAAATCTGAATTCCCATGATTTGGAATTGTATGGCTACCCACTATATTTAAAAAAAATAAAAATAATTCCCTGCCACTCTTTGGAGTAAGATGCTTTGTTGTGCTGATACGGGCAGTATTACTTGGACAAAGATATATTCAAAAGGTATATTAGAGTTTCTAGACTCTGTGTTCTGATGGAGTCTTCCAACTATTGACTTGTTACTGCATGTTTAAGCAGTTTGATAAAACATTTGGAAATAACAATACAGTGTGTGCTGTAGTCAGAAAAGGTTTTTATTTCAAGTTAATATTTCTATTCAGTTTTCAAGTGTTAGCTTTCCTGTATGTGTCTGCCTTTTTCAAAAAGAGTAATACAACTAAAAGGAGCCATGCAGCCAGGGAAATTGTTGTTTTTATTTAATACTCAGTTCTTGAAAGAATAGAGGAAGGTAGTTGTGCATATTAACATGGAGAACAGTCGTGTTTGTAAGGCACAGTTCTCTGGCAACAGGCCCAGCGAGCTCAAATCAGAATATATTACTCTAATCCCCAAATCCCCGCAACCCAGATTTCCCTTTAGCTTTTCTAGCATAGTGGTGAAAGAGAAACAAAATGCTTTAATACTTCTTGCTTGTGACATGTTTCCAAATATCTGATTTAACTGGGAGAACTGTTTATTCCTCTATCTTCAATGGGAGAGTGACAGTGTAGATAGCGGCAGGGCAGCACGCTTGGCAAATGGCAGGAGCTGACAAAACAAATAGGTGCTCTGTCAGGTGAAGAGTGCTAGCACGTTGAGTCGTTCTGCCACCTTTTTGGTGCACTTATATCAAGCAAATCCTCCCCAAAGCAGCAGACATGTTCATAGGGGTCCACTGGAGGAAGGTGTGTTTGCACAAGGCTTCCTCCTCTCATGTGCCTGAGCAAGGCTTTCCGAGTTACGGTTTGGTTTTGTGTCCACAGGGGAAGCTGCACGACCCTCAGCTCATGGGAATCATTCCAAGAATTGCACATGACATCTTTGATCACATCTATTCCATGGATGAAAACCTGGAGTTTCATATAAAGGTAAATGCAGAATGATGCATTATGTAATGGGTCGGATGGAAGAAAGTCAAGCTGGACGGGAAATCTGCATTCACGCTATAACATTATGCTGCAGAAGTTTTCCATTCTCCCTTTTTTAACTCAAAACAACCCCCCATTATTCTGCCCAGGACATTTACTAGGAATAATCCCATACAGTTAATACCCTTTGATAGAAATTTTTTTGGAGTGTGTTTTTGGTTCAGGTTTGTTAGTCCTTTGATTGCCTTGTCTCTCACCGCAGTTGGTAGGCTAACCAACTTGGTAAGAAATAACACACTTATTTCACTGCAGCTTCTCCAAAGACTGTACCTCAGCCCCACAAGTTGTGACCATAAATACCATTGATTTGCATGACATTTGTGAGAATTCTGACACGTTGTTCCTTTCTCAAGGATATACACAGTCCTCCATTGAAATGGAGGAAAGATGGCTTCAGGCAATTTACGGAAGGATGCTTAGAAGTAATTTTTAGCTCAAAAGTTTATGTATGGGTTCCTTAAGAATGGTGGTCTAAGTCTTGATTTGAACAGCTGCTATGTTTTTCTGTGTCACTATCTCGATCCCAACCGTATGATTGCTCAAATTTTTTGGGTGACCTTTAATTCCTACTGTTCATCCAGTCTCCTGGGGAGCTCTCAGCCATGGGGGGGCATTGGTCCGTCTGGCAGAGTTGGGGTCAGGATACAGCTTCCTTCTGAGCAGACATCAGTAAAATTACCCAGAGGGTTGCAGGAAAAATTAAGTACTCCTCTGTATCATCCTTCCCCCAAAACACACAAAATATACCTGGATGGCGTCAGTAAAGTTAAGTACCTGAGCGCAGGCAGAGTGTGAAAACACTGTTCCTTCTCCTGCGGTGACCAGGTGATGCTCTCTGAGAATGGAGCTCTCCTCCTCTGTCCCTCTTGGGCCTAAAGCTTAGAGATGAGTGGCCTTTTAGTGCTGCTTGCATTAAAGCCCTTGAAGCACTTCTGGGGGTATATGTGTGCGTGTATATATATATTTATCTATATCTATATCAGTGCCCATTCATGGGGGGGGGGTGCTCATGAAGTACAGACAGAAGAAGCAGCCTTACGAAGTACAAATAAACCATCTAAATATTTTAATAGAATCTAGATTGTAAAATATTGAGCTCCTTAAGAAGAGATGCCTCAGAATTTTCCTAGAAATAGCTTCCATAGGAGCGACACTGATTTCTTTTCATCATCCGTAAAGCTGTCCTGTGGCTATTGCTATTCTACTGATAGCACTTGGATTCACTTCGATAGCACAGATGGGGACCCCCTTGTACAAGACGTAGTAAATTCCTGTCCTGGCAGAAGATTATCACTTTATAAAACATGTTCTGCCGGCGCTGAATTGTTTCAGTGGTTCCCTATCATAGTTGACGTTTATGAATATCTTAACAGAAAAGCTGCCTAAATAGCTACGAATGAGTGAGTGATTATACAAGGAGCTGTCAGTGAGAGAAATGCATGTTCTGTCATTGGGAGCAAGAATTTAACCAAACTGTCAGACTCTTTTAATAACTGAGCCAACGTTGAAAATTAATATAATTTCTTTCTCTCCCTTTTTATTAGAGACCCATTTAGAATAGGGGGGAAACTGGGTACCTCCTGTGTCTGTTGGTCCTCAGCAGTGTGTTAATAGGATAATGTGAAGCACGCGAGTTAAGGCTGGGTGAACTGGACTGTTGAAATGAGCTGGTCCAGAGGATGGATTTAAATGGGACATGGGTGAAGTAAATGCACAAAACCAAAATATATCTGTTGTCGCATAGGAAGACAAAAAACTAGACATAATTTATTTTTCACATGAGACAACACAATACTTTACTAAATAGCTAGAGTTTACTGATACCTAGAATTTACCCATCTAGTATTCTATCTAAGTAATCCCTGGATAAAGCTTATTTAGGGTACGGTCAAGCACCACGCCCCTAACACATTTCTGTTTGCTTCTGTGAGTTGAATACCCTTTTATTGAGAGTCATTCATTCATTCTCCCTCTCCTTGATTGTGTTTGGGTTGTATTTTTTTTTTTGCGGACAATTGTCTCTCTGTTACAGAACAGCTCATGTTCAGTTTCTTCTTTGGGGCTTGATTCAAGACAGAACTTTTACATATGCTTCATTTAAAAGTTTGATTTAACATCTATTGCTTACATTATGTAAGTTGTATGTCAAACCACTGAAGGTGCCGTCTGCTTTTGTGCTGTGAATATCAATACATCTCTTACAGCTGTCAAACCTGACCCTTCTCATGATGCAGCTGTACTAATATGATAGTAGCTTAATTGATTTGATTCTGTTCAATATTTTTGTCAATTTTGCCTATATAAAAAAAAAAAAAAAGAAAAGAAGAAAAGATTTGTCTGAAGTTTTTTTGTATACTTTCCTGATGAATCATTGATAAATGGAGAAAGATCAATGACTTGTAAATCATTCCAAATACAAGTACGTTCACATGAAAGATGTAATTCAAACTCTGTGGGAGGTGGGGTTTATTTCTAGTTTGGTGCTTTTTGTTTTGACAGATACAGAAATATAGGTATTGCGATTTTTAAATTGCCAAAGTTTAAACCTGTGATGTTTATGATTTCTTAATTAGGTTTCCTACTTTGAGATATATTTGGACAAAATAAGGGACCTACTCGATGGTAAGTTCTGCATTTCTTAGGGGACTAAGTATGTTTTGGCTGGGTATAGTGCTTTGAACCAACGCTTAAGGGGAAACAGTTACTTTCTTTGAGAGTGATTTAAGTGTAAGCTGTATGACTGGGTTTGTGAAAGAGAATTTTGCAGTTGAAGTCATCTGATCTCTGACTCTTGCGCACCTACCTCTGCAGTGCTACATAGCTTTATTACAAATCAATGAGTACAGAGAATTTTACAGACTTCAAGGCAGGTCTGAGCCGCGTTGGCAATGTATATTCTTAAAGAAAAAAACCTGTAATTAAAAAATTTCTATAGTATTCGGTTTGTGGGACTGTGAAAGCGCTGGCAAGGGACAGTGAGGACAAGCAACAGCTTGTTAAATTTTATTAAATTTAGAATACATTCGGTTCAACTTATTCCTCGCTTTGCTTCTGTTAGGTAGAGTTGGTTTGGAGGGATCTATCTCTTTTACAATTTGTGCCTGTATATGCGTGCTGTATGTTAATGAAAGTGTGAAATGCGTGTGTTGAATCAGTCTGAAGACAGAGAAATGTATGCTAATGGTAACACAAAACCAGGAACGTGTATCTGAGCTTTTCAGAATTCCAGTGAGTTCTTCTGTCTATTTTGAAATTCTTGCTGCCTTGGCAAAATCCGACTCGTTCTGTGTTTATTTTATTAATACAAGCAGTAAACGAAAGCTTTTGTGCCCTAAAGTTAACTTTAAAGAAACAGGTACAAGACTGACAGAACAAGAAACAAATTTTATATAGCAGAAATACTGGCAGTTCATAAGGAATGGGAAGTGACTACAATTCTCATTTACAAATTTAGTACATTCACAGTATTTGTCTCTCATGCCTATAGTTGACACATTATTACCTGTGGAATATTCCTAATGATCTACATCTTTTTTTGTAGTGTCAAAGACAAACCTCGCTGTACATGAAGATAAAAACAGAGTCCCATATGTTAAGGTATAAGGAAAATTTGATGCTCAGTTTTTCGTTCTTTCTCACATATGCATTTATTTACACATTTCCATTTGTATCACAGTGTGTTTGCTGAAATAATTCAACTTGTGTTTGGAGTCTTGAATGTTCAAGTAGTATTGGTTCCTGAAATATTAATGGGCTTGAACCATGTTTGCTTTATTTTCCTGACTTTAAACATTTACATTTTGTTAGTATGGTGTTAAATTTTTTGTATTCATATTCTCATTCATGTCAGATATGAAAGAGAACATCTTGAAGAATTTTGTTCGCTAAGATTTCGTTGCATAGATGCTGTAATCTTGCAATATTTTACAACAGATGTGTTGGGTTAGGATTTTTTTTTATGACATCCTGGGCCCTCACTTAAACGGAATATACTTTTTATGAACATATGTGTGCCTTAATAAAATACATATAATATTATTCTGTTTATTCTCATCCTGGGGAGGACAAAAAATTTTGATAAAATAATTCCTTCAGTAATATTGCATTAAGGCAGAGAATAAGGGCTATGCATCTTGTCTTGTAGTTTGAGAGAGAAAAACTAATTTGGATATGCAATTTAACCCAAATTAGTAACAGGAATATATGCCATATCATTCCATGTGTTCTACATGTAGAAACTCTTTTCTACTGCATGTTTGGATCTGACCGAGTCTTTAATCTTGTGAAAGAAAATTGTCCCTTAAGTTATCCTGTGGAGTCCTCCTGAAAGTCATATAAAGGCATGTTTTGGTCCATTGCCTCGCTAATGATCATGTTGGCTGCTGATGGCTCTTCTAATTATTTTGTTCATTAGTGCTAAATATTCTTCCTGATGGCATTTGGAGTACTAGGACACTTCCTAAACTTTTCTATGTTCGACTTGCGTATTTCTAGGGTTGTACAGAAAGATTTGTATCTAGTCCTGAAGAAGTTTTGGATGTCATTGATGAAGGGAAAGCTAATCGTCATGTAGCCGTTACAAGTAAGTGTTCTGGCTGTAAAGTGTGGGTGGTTGTAGCTTCCTGGTGATGTATTGATTCTTCGTGTGCACAGAGGGCTTTGAGTTACTTAGATGAACGATGTAATGATGCACAATTATAACGCTCTAAAATTAATAGAGCTGTACTTTTTTTACTGCTTCACTGCATACAGAAACATTTATTGATTTTCAGCTTTGACAACTCCTGAATTTAATATATGGCATTATTAAGTATTGCTATATAAAACATCAAAATATGTATTGTCACATATAGTATAGATATTTTAAAATTATGTAAAACTGAAATTATGTATGTACATTCTTCTTTGTGCTACAAGTCAAGAACTCAGCGCAATTCACTGGTCAAATGGCAGGCAAAGACTGCAGAGCAGTTAGCAGACTCTTGCGAGTTGTCCCAGTGAAGTGGTGACTTGGGTTGAGTTCCAATGATGGCAAAGCAAACAAATCTTCCTCAACTTAAAAAGAGAATATTCAGGCTGTGCCAAATGTGTTGACATTGTGTTGCGTGCAGGCTACTAGTGTTACAGTGATGAAAAGGGCAGGAATCTTTGGCCAGTTTCCCAATTTATACTGTAAGACGTCTTTGATCCAAGCAGTGAGCTTGGCAGAACCTCAGCTTGTAACTCAAATCTTCGTGGTGGGGTGGAGTTTTGGGTATGGGGTTTTTTGGTGGTGGTGTGGGGTTTTTTTAAATTTTATTTTATTTTTTATTCTGCACTAGATAACTTCTTTCTCTTCCATGTCTCTACCTTCTTGCTTTGGTAAATACTGTATTGCTTTAGCTTTCCCATGTCTTTCTCATCATACTAATGGAAACGTATTCTCTTTTTTCCTGCATAAAATTTCCTCCTGTTGTTTCTGCTATTCACTTTAACAAAAAATATCCAAATACACCTTTTGCTGCGATACTACCTGTTGCATTTGGTGCACGCACAAAAGTTCTGACAAAAGTTGACAGAGATTGAATTTTACCTAGACTGAAATGGCGAGGAGCAGATTTGGAAGTGTTATTGAAAAAACTAGGTTTGGAGATGGAGGAGAAAAAGGGGGTTCAGAAAAATATAAATATTGCTGTGAGTGTGAATGTGGAAAGGTGGGAGTGGATTTTAAAGTAACACAGAAAAGAGAGAAACAGATGAGAAAGTGGTTGACTGATTCTTAATGTTTTCTTTTTTGCTACTTTATGAAACTTCAACCATGATATGGTACAATCAAACTTAGAGTAAGTAGGAGCTGAAACTCGAGCTGCCTGTGTTTCACCTGCTGCCTGGGTGAAGGAGGAGTTGTAATTACACAAGCAATAAAAATCACTCTGAAATTTTAATTTAAATAGTAAGTTTTTGATGAAAACTTTTGCTAAAATGTTGGGAGATCTCCTCACACAACTGCACTGAGACCTGCCCAACTTCTTTTTAATGCAATTATTATTACTTCTCTTTAAATTCTCCTGCTCAGCTCACAATTATTGCTCTGTCCAGGATGCTAAACGTACATCCTCATTGTAGTTCTGTCGGAATGGTGTATGTTAGATCACAGCAGTGTTTTGTGTGAGCTGTCTATACTCCTGAAGAAGCATAAAAGGACAGACCCTTTATTTCTTACCGTATCTGTGAAATGTTATTTTATTAGTCTTATGCTATGATTTTTTTTGTTATTTTTAACTATTTCTGGTCAAATTTTATTGCGTCAGGGGAATAAAAAGACTTTTTAAAAAGAAAGAAGGAGAACAAAAAAAAGGCCTGTCACTTATCATGAATTGGGTTCATTTGGTCCTGTTGGGAGAAAGTAGGAGCTCGTTCTGTAGTCCATGAGCTTTACTTGCAGCTCTTGGTGTAGACACTGCTGTCAGTACGCTGCTCTGGGCTCTCCAGGGAATCGCCTCATACTAGCACACTAGCCATAGGCTAGCTCTGATGAAATATAACTTCGTGTCAGGTTTTAAAGTCATTTAAACAAAACTTTTCAAATGCGATTGCAGATATGAATGAACACAGCTCTAGGAGCCACAGTATCTTCCTCATTAATATTAAACAAGAGAATGTGGAAACTGAGAAGAAACTCAGTGGAAAGCTTTACCTGGTAGACTTGGCTGGCAGCGAGAAGGTAATCTTCCCTTTTTCCTAAACTTCTGAACAACCCTAGTGGGGTCGCTAAACTGATCATGTGAACCTGTGTCAGTGCAAAACTAAGCTAGGTTATTTTAGCTTATCTTAGATTATCATTAGTATGGCAATTTTTTTTTTTTTAATGTGGGATGGAGTAAAGGAGCAGATGAGAACTGTTGGTATGAAATACAAAACCCCAAATCTGCAATGTATCTTCATTTATAATGAAGTGGATTGAACCAGCGTACTTCTATATAGCGTCACATTTAGTTATGGGTATTTGAAGGAAGTAATGTAATTTAATGCAATTTGTCAAATTAGACAGCTATTTTAATTTGCTTATATTCAGACATGGCCTATTTCTAGGTTTGCTGTAATTATTTCACATATTAGATCAAAGAAATAACAGCAGCTAATGCAGTTTTACAGCTGAAGTCTACCTGAAGCTCCCTGAATGACTCTCTTGATTGTGGTGACTCTTTCTGCCTTGCAAGATAGAAAAATACTAACCAGAAAAGAACTTGTGTCTGTTTACCAATGGTGTAATGGTCTAGAACAACACTGCAGTGGGAAAATGTCATTGTTTCCCAATTCTCATTCCGACATCTTCTGGAGTGTTCAAAATTGTCTAACTGTAAATTAAATAGATTAGAAAATTCATTTTGCAATGCTATGGAATTCTTCATTCAAGCTGGATCCTTGGTAACTACTGTGCGTGTCAAAATAATTACTCATGATGAAGCAATGTCTCTCATTGTGGTCAGAGATTTCTATTTCTTTCTGAAAATGAGAAGTAAAATAAAAGATTTAGCTTGATAGGCTGGGAAGGTTTCAGAATGCTCATGGGGACACACTAGTTGATAACTCACTAGTACAATGCAGAAGCCATTCACCAGAGTAATTAATCATGTTAATTTCTATTATTGCCTATAATACTAGTTGTTAAATTAAAAACTTCTAGTGATGTTTAGAAAATGAGGGCCTAATCAGGCTCTACCCTCCTCTGAAAACTACACTTTTGTTTGTTTGGACATACAGAAAACTTGAAATAAGGGTTTTCTTGGTAGATTGTCTTAAAAGATGCAATTATGTTCATGTGGCATTTCTAGAGGAAAGTACAGATACTGTAGTTTTAATGTAGAGAAAAATATGTGGCTTTATCCTACTTTTCCGTGCCCTTCCCCACCCACCCCATCCTCCAAAAAAAGAGAGAGACAAAAGACTGTAAAACCATGTTGCTGTCTAAAGGAGTGCTGGTCCCAGGCCACCAAGCTTCTCGCCTGGACCACCTTGGGATCCAGTTTGTGGACCAGTAAACCTTGCATTCAGGATGAGTAAGATCGCGCTTCTTCTGTCCTGACATTCTTGGTCCATGCAAGCAAAATACAAAGGCAAAATACTTGTTTGGTGGCATATGCTGTGCCACTGAGTGTGCCCTAAGAATATAGCTGTGGTGTTCCCTGTCTGTATGGACACTCTGGTCTTAGAAGTGGTCCCCAAGTGTCCTCAGGAGACACGGGCTTACCAGCTTTTCCCTGAACAAAGTAAGGGTCAACTTGCTGTTACGCTGGAGGAAAGGTGGAAGTATTACAAGCTTCCACTAACAAAAAAAGTGCATAGAAAAATTCTCCTCCTTTATGCTGAGGATAAGCTTGCTTTGTTTTTCTTCCAAGAGCATCTTTAAAGGTTGCACTATCTGCGTTGTAGCTGTATTTGTAGAGGCGCTCACTGGTAGCTGAGCCTGACTGTTGCCTGCTCTCTTTGGTAGGTCAGCAAAACTGGAGCGGAGGGCGCTGTTCTTGACGAAGCTAAAAATATCAATAAGTCTTTGTCTGCTTTAGGCAATGTGATATCTGCCTTGGCAGAAGGAACTGTAAGTAATCCTGTTTTGTGTTGTTGAAGAATGGCTTTTTATCTATCTGTTTCTTTGCCATGCACATAAAAAAAATCAGCTAACATTTCAATTCAGAAACACGAAAAGATTAGCTTTCCAACCACAAACCTGTGACGCTTTTGCTCTTCTACTAAAGATAAGAAACGAATTCTCAGTGATTCCACTTGAGTGATTATCCAATCTTAGCACAATCAAAACAATTACTCTTCATGATTGCATGCTTCAAATCCATTAAACCTGTCACTATCGACTCGTGTTCTCTCTCATTATGATATCATTACTTAAAAAAATTGTTCTTGTCTCTTATTTATATTTTGATTAGAAAACCCATGTTCCATACCGAGACAGCAAAATGACCCGAATACTTCAGGATTCCCTTGGTGGGAACTGCAGAACCACCATCGTGATATGCTGTTCTCCTTCTGTGTTCAACGAAGCAGAAACAAAGTCGACCCTGATGTTTGGACAGCGGTGAGTCCTACTTGGCATTAGGCTGGATGACTCTTACTCGGGCCCTTCTACGTGTTCCAAGCCAGCTGTGCCAAGGGGAACGAGACGAGTAGGCATTTTAAAATATGGAGGTTATGGTTTTCTGGAGTTGTTCAAAAATAGTACTGGAGAACTTGAAAAAACTGCCTCTTCATTCCCTGTGGTACCATAAAAATAAATGTTAATGTTGGCCAGCAGCTGCACTACTTAGAAGCTCTGGTAATTTTTCCTGTAGAGAGTACAAAGCGTTATCGTAGTTCTTTGAACTTTTATGGGGAAGATAATGGTATTGGACAGTTTTCTGTTGGCTAACAGTGGAACATGTTTGGGTTTCCTTTATCTGATGCTGCTCTTGATGCTTTTAAGATGTGTCTTCTTCTTGAATGGCATCTCAGGGATTATCGTTAGGTTGTAAAAAATATTTTTTAACCGTTAAGAAAAATGAAGAATATGGACTCCGTGTAATATTGACAACTTCAATAGATTATCGTGATAGCTTGTGGACATTTTTATGTTTGAAGGATCTTAACAGTTTAGGAACAAGTCTTCAGAAACAAGCAAGGGTAAAATAAGCATGGAAGTATTCAGAAAGAAAATTTCTCTTCCATATGTGTTCGTTGGCAATAGTCATATGAAATACATTTGGAAAGTTTGCAAAAATAGGTCAGGCTCATTACGTAATTACTGCTTTTGTTGTAATTGAGAACTCTGATACTTTATAAAATTACTCATTTTGTGTAATAGCAGAAAGAAAAAATACTATCAAGTTATGATTGTTTGAAATAGAATTGATTTAACAGTTTGTACAATACAATAAATTTGTCTTTGCCTGAAAATGGGTTGTTTTCCACCATGCATAATTTTTGCATTGAAGCCCACACTGTTAAGGAGCATTTTATATTGGAAAGTAAAATCATGTATAAGAGATGAATATGACAATATCTATTAATTCATTGTTCCACTTTTATCCTTTAATGTGAGCTTTTCTTAGATTTTCGTGGGGGAAGATGATCCCTTTAGTGTATTCATATAAGAGTACATAAAAGTGCAGGACAAACAGCTGCAGTTGGGCGCAGTCCCTCTTAGCGGCGAGTTGTGGATTAGTGCAGGTTCCCTGCAACACGCTCTCCATCTGGCGTTGCCAGAACCAGTCCGAACTTGGCCTTGTCATCTGCTGCTGGGGTTTGTGGAAGGTGGGGAGGGACCCCCACGCTGCAAGCCAGTTAGCTGCAAAAAGCACCACTTCCTCCAATCTCTTCCTATAAACTACTCGCTTAATAACAGCATGCAGGAAAAACTCCCCGGAGTTGGAACATCACAGGTCGCGGCAGAAAGTTTTAATGGAAAAGCGATTGTTAACATATAATCGAGTTAAGGGTTGCTATGCAGTTTTAATTCACCGTTGTATGATGAACGTAAGTCTAAGTTATTGAAGATGTAAGCTTCTACTGAAATCCCATATATTATAATATGCATCACAGATATTTTGAGTAAATGCAAATATTAAGTTAAATAAAGATAATTAACCGTTCTGAAGTATAATGAGCTGCACATATTTTGTTGATGGTTAAATTTTAAATGTTTTGATGGTTCACAGTTTAAACCTCCCCACGTACAATTTTCTGACTGCAGGTGATTTCAGACGAGTGTGAATCTTACACCTCTCTAGAACAGAAATGCCATCCCGAAGTTCCTGATAATTCGTTCTGGATAAGGCTCCAGGGCAGTAACGCAGCGCAGGGGCATTCAGTTTTCAATAGATGGGTAGGTGCTGTGTTAGGTTCCCGCTGGCTTGCTGCTGTGCAGGACTCCCTGTCTGCAGGTATGGTTTGAAGTAAACAGAAACGTAAGCAGTAAAATGTAGTAGTTCAGATCAAGGGGATTAAAAGGTAGCCTAGCTTTTTTTAAATTATTGTTTTAAATCTAGATTAAAGGGGGTTTGCTTTTGCTCTGTAATGTGTAGCAGCGCTCCAGGCTCTCTGGGAAGTTGTATGCTTGGCTATTTGAGGAATTCTGTGTAGAGGAAGTCCAGTTTCCATGTTATTTCAGTTTACATTTCTCTTGGTTATGTTTCTCTTTACAGTAATGGGTAAAACTTGCCTTTCCGTTTGGAGCAAAATATTTTTTAAAACAACTCCACGCATCCTGGCTAGCAGAGCTTGGAGTGATGTGACGTGACTAACACTTTTCTAGAAGAGGAACATTGTAAAGATGTTCCTTACTGAGGACTGGGATGTCAGCTGAAAGAACCGGGGAAATAGCTAAATACTTCCTGAGAGTGCTTGGTTGGGGTTTATTGGGGGGTTTTTGTTTGTTTGCTTACAAGCTATAGAATTGGGCTGAAATGGGAGTTCCTTGTGGAGAACACGCACTTGTAAGAAAGGAAATACAAGTAGGAGGACTGGTGATGTACTGGGCCTGCAGAGCAGCACGCAGACTTTACACACATAGTGTTATGTGTCAGCATTTTGGATAGGAATATTGCTGTCTACGGGAAATGGTTTCTTTTACAGGCTCTTCGGTTGCGGTGTTTCATTTTTCTGATCTGACAGTATTAAGGGCCTGAATAACATTAAAGGCAAGGTATATGAGTCATGGGTGATTACTGGTTCCTCCATCTTTCTGAGCAA
Organism: Larus michahellis; assembly: GCF_964199755.1. NCBI lineage: Eukaryota > Metazoa > Chordata > Aves > Charadriiformes > Laridae > Larus > Larus michahellis. The sequence goes on from NC_133902.1 coordinate 58,099,163, forward strand.
GGAAGAATTATATCACCATTAAAATAAGTGTTAGGAGTAAAATTCATCTTCACAGGCCACTTAAACTAATCAACACATGCATGTGCTCCTCTGTTAGTGGGGAGTCGGTCTCTTCTTTTTCTGCTCCATCTTTTCTTGTGTTTTTATATTGTTTTTAATTTTAGTTGCTAGTAAGTACTCCATCCATCATTGGGGTAATGCAGTCGATAAACTTAACGGTGTGGCATTTTTTTCTCCTAGTGCAGTTAAATGAGTGGAAACTTGAGCCATGCTTTTGGCAGAGACAATATGTAGAAGCTAACTATTAGGTGTCTGCATATTTTAAAAGTACAGGGTTATTTAAAAATGTTTCTAAGGTAATAAAACTCTTGCTTGCCACATAGTGCAAATCACTGGAGCGCAGTTTGGAGTATAAGGCACAGATAGGGGAGTGTTTTCTTGCTGACAAAACAAAGTTTGGGGATTTTTAGTGATTGGCCACATTTAAAGGACGCTTTAGAATCAGTAAGTGGAGCTGTGAAGAAAATAATTAAGATCATGTGCCCTCCCCAAAGCAGAGTTAGCCCGTGTATTTCTAGCCCATTCCTAGGCGTAGTTTCTTGCATTGATATTTCATACATGGTTTCATACTACGCTTTACATACCAGTAGGAGGTTTGTCTGTTATTCCTTTATTTAGCTTCTGTTTTATCCAGTAACACTGGAGTCATTTGGAGGGACTCAGTGTCTGAGCAGTGAAGGGCAAAGATCCGAAGCTTTCTTAATTCATACTGATTTGTTTGGTTTTTCTTTTTAAATGTGGATTTGCTGGAGTAGGTGCTGTGCAATTTTTCTGCTTGCTTTGCATTTTCTGGTGCAATTGTTTAGGTTCAGTTGGAGCTAAGCACTTTGACAATAGTAAAGTGGTGGTGGTTGTTGTTAGAAGGGTTTAAATTTTGTGATTTTTGCCAGAGAGGCAGTAACTCGTGAACCCGCCTGCAGTGGCACCGGAATGAGTTCAGGCTCCCTTCCCCCTGAGAGCCTTCCCCAGCCCAGCAGTGACCCAGTTACCTGGTGGTGACCAGCGGTTCCCCTCCTTCCCCTCCTTCCACCCCCAAAAATGTGTTTCAAAGTGCTATTTGGCTTTCAAGAAGGATAAGTTTCCATAAGTTTTAAACTGAAAGAGGGGAGATTGAGATGAGATGTGAGGCAGAAATTGTTTGCTGTGAGGGCGGTGAGCCCCTGGCCCAGGTTGCCCAGAGAAGCTGTGGCTGCCCCATCCCTGGAGGGGTTCAAGGCCAGGTTGGACGGGGCTTGGAGCAACCTGGGCTGGTGGGAGGTGTCCCTGCCCAGGGCAGGAGGGTTGGACTGGATGACGTTTAAGGTCCCTTCCAACCCAAACCATTCTGTGATTCTATATCTCTGCTTCACTGTGATATCCTTCATGCTGCGATGCTTGACGTATGGCTGAGTTTTCTTGGTGGAGTTTAAGGGATGGTTGTTAAGAGATGGGGCGAGCCCGCGGTCAGACACTGGTGTGGGGTACTCTACAGTGGGTCCAGGAGAAGCTGCGAGGTGACAGCTTACCTAGCAGAGCAATAACGACAGGACTTGGTTTTGTCCTTAATTCAAGAACAGTTTCCAGAGCTTCTCTTTTTGGAGAAGAGGCAGATCCATGTCTAACTGGTCACTGGCTGCTGGATTTTGATACAGAAAAATTTCCATTGAGGCTTCAAGGTAGCAATGGTACTGAGGGTTTGAGAGAAATGGAATTGTACCATTGCACTTTAGAAAATAAATTGCAAATGTTTAGTAGTTTCTCATTGTGTTATGGAAAAAATTATGAATCCCTACTGTTGTATGGAGATAAAAGTTGCAGAGCAACTGACAGCTGGTTTTGTTGCGCAGAGCTAAGACGATTAAGAACACGGTCTCTGTGAATCTGGAGCTGACTGCGGAGGAGTGGAAGAAAAAGTACGAGAAGGAGAAAGACAAAAACAAGAGTCTAAAGAATGTTATCCAGCATCTAGAGCTGGAACTGAACAGGTGGAGAAATGGTACGTACCAGAAAATGGGCATGGGTACGTGTGTCTATATTTTTAAATTATGTATGTTTAAATCTTGCCTTAAATCACAAGAGTCACACTGTTTCTAAGCTCACCATTCAGAGTGGCAGCTCACGCTTCATAATAATAACTGAAAGGTGAAGAAGCAAAAACGAGGGAAACCAGCAGCAGCCATTTATAGAAGGTACCATTTTAAATGCCAAAACTAGTGTGATATCAGATGTTGCGAGTACAGGAAGGCATCAGTAATTTTTAATAATGCTAGTCACATTACTAAAGAAAAAGTAAAATGTCCTTATGTTTAGGTTCTTTTTTTTTTTTTAAAGAACTCTGCTCCTCAGGCATGAGAATCAGTTTCATTGTTCTTTAAGTAACTAAATCTTGGGTTTGTGGTTTGTTTTTTTTTTTATAATTGAGTTTAACATTAGAATAATTAGTCCTTTAGTACAATGATTAGGAGTGTCATCGGATTAGAAGAATCACCACTTGTCTCCTTCTGTGGCTTCTAAGTAAAATTTATGTTGAGCCAATTTGCTGTTTAGAAACATAGGGAATTGCTGTTCAGGGTACACTGTAAGGTCAAGTGTAGGATGGTGGAGGAGGAAGAATATTTTTATGCATCCATACAAATTAAAGAATTTTTATTTAATCTGGAACGTGGACAAATAATTTTAGCAAACCATCCTTGCTTTTCATTTTTATTCCATGTATTAAAAAAAAGCCCAAACAAAAAACCTCCAAACCTATAAGAAGCAACAAACAAACAACTCTTGAACCCCAAAAAACCCAACCCTGCACCCCCTTGCACCCTGAAATCCCAACAAACCCCCAACAGTAAAATGCTGCTTCTTTGAAGTCATTTTTATTTTCTAAATTGCTTGTCATCCAGGTCCTAAGTGTTGATGTGTCTCGCAGTTCAATAATACGTAACTCTTGCAAACGTGAAGTATCTAAACCGAGAACAGATCTGTGATTTAATGATTAATCACAATTTGTTTTGCACAGTCGAGTCTGGTTTTGAACATCCTGGGTGAAATCACTACTTAAAAGATAATACCTGATCTTTATGGGTGCGAAAAATTGTTTCCTCTTTCAGCTCCCTGTGCTGTTTACTTGCCTTTCAGATGAGATCGTTACCTAATGATTGCGCTCCCTGTCTTTCTCTGGAGACTTCAGCACAGGGAATATTTCCCTTATCAGCATAGCGCAATTGCTATGGAGACGGTCGCTCTGCTGGTGGCGTTGAGGAGTGCTGGGGATTTATAACCTGCCCATGTTCTGCGTGTTTCATTTGGTGTTTGCTAAATGTGACGACTTTAATTTCCTTCCCATTCTAGAAACATTTTTTTTAGAAAACCCTGTATAGATCCTTTCTATAAGCCATGTAAACAAGCCTTATAACATGCTGTCTCTATTGTTTTGTCTAAATATACACACCTCCTCATCCCCTCCATCTCATTGGCGTTACCCAGCAATTCATTCAATGCATTCAAAATACTATTGATTTCTTGTCTGACCTTCTGCAATAGCATCCTTTGGAAGGATATTCTGTCAAAAGAGGCTCTTTACAAATGAATGCGTCACAGAAATTGCATCTTGAATATGAAATGCCAGATAGATGCATAAATATTCCATTGGTATAGCTTATTCTGTAAACTTAGAAAATAATATACAAAATAAAATTATAGCAGAAAATGGGTGTGCCCAGTTCTCACTGGAGCAGGATTTCAGCAGCCTTGTATCCAAGTGCACAATTTGGTCTGTGTTTTACAGGTAGGTTGTTTTAATCCAGTGAATGAAAAGCTAACGATTCATTTTGTGAGGCTCCTGATGGATTCTCTGCGGCCTGAGGAGCGTTGCCGTGGGTGCGAGGTCCGACGGTCTGACCGAGCCCACCTTTCCTAGTCTGCTCCGGTGAAATGCAACAATGAAAAACCAATTTACATTTTTCTCATTAGTAATATAAAATATCATCAAGCCACTAGCAACAGGGGGAGAAGTATTTTGAGTAAAGTACTTTTATAGAGGTTATGGTGCTTGATTTCAGATTACTCTTTTTCATGCTTTAAGCTTGAAAAAATTATCGTCTCCGTTAGTTGGTCGTGCTCTTTCATGCCCTGTTTTGTTTTGCTTTGGGGCCTGAATTAGCCTGCCTTTTTTCTTTTTCATATATTTCTCTTGTTTACTTGTTTCCCCACCAGTAAGACAAATACTGCCTATGCTGTTTTGGCAAGAGGAATGGCTAGTAAAGCTTTATGGCATTAAAATATTGCAGCTTTTCATAGAGAAGGAAAAACCCTGTTCATGCAGAAGGGTTGGAGGTAACCTTCCCGCACCTCGAGCCAGGCGTGCAGCGTTCAGTGACTCGCAGAGTCTCTCACCAGACTCTAATGAGCGTAGATTCAATTTCTGGCATGAGCGCTTTGCCTGTCCCTCTTCACTGAACTGCAGCAGCCTCGTAATTGCAATGCACCGACGTTACCGAAGAAAATATTCCTTGGAGAAAATGATTTTGAAAGAAAATGTGTAGGGAGAACATCCTGTCTGCTATGCATAGGCAACATCTGAAAATTGGTGTATGCGCTTTAATTTTAGATGTGACAAGGCAGAAGGTGAACATCGTTTTAAATGCAGCTGTCTTGCCTGTTGTCCTGATGTTCTTGCAGTTCATTATGGGGAAGGCAGAGTTGATAAGGCAGTTGGCAATCTGGAGAGGAAGAGACATTTAATTGCCAGTAGGCTTTAGGCTGAAAGTCGGATTTTTTTCCTCCTTATTTACACTTCTGTTAATCCATGGAGCTAATCCCATCTATAGAGGTCTTGAGTGAAAGAGGAGCAGGGAGCTCAATGCTTTTAATGGCAGCCATTCAAACTGTTGCTGCATTTTGCATATTTGTGTTTCTAACCATGGAGGTCATCTTCCTAATGAGGATGGCCATCTTTCCACACCTCCTTTGGCCCGCCATTTGTCTGCATGGCAGTTGCCTGCCTTGCACAGCTGGATACAGCCCTTCTTTGCTTTGCTGAGTCCCTCTCAGCAGCTGTGAAGGACCATCCTAGAGTCTCCATGGGTTTGGGCAACCCTCTCTCTTGGATTGTAATGACCGTAGATTGCATGCCTGCAGGAGAAGCTGTGCCTGAAGATGAACAGATCAGTGCAAAGGACCAGAAGAACCTGGAGCCTTGTGATAACACCCCGATTATTGACAACATCACGCCGGTTGTTGCCAGCATCTCGACAGAGGAGAAGCAGAAATATGATGAGGAGATTGCCAGTCTCTACAGACAGCTGGATGATAAGGTGGGAACCTTTGGGTTGACTCCATTCGCTGGAAAACTGCAAAACAGAAAACTAAGCCAAAATGGGTGGGTGTCTCTCTGTATTTCTGGAGCACCATGAACTGGAAAATGTCCCAAAGCTCAAAACATGGTCACTGCATAAAACCAGATCATGTCCTTTCCTGTCAGTTCTTGGCCTCTGTTCCCTCTGCAGATAGTGTTTGGGAGTGTTCTCCATGAATTGGAGCCAAGCTTGCCTTTAATTTTAAGGGCTCAGTACAGGCTTTTCAGCACTCCTTTTCTTCAGTGATTTTTGTAAAATCCGTCAGCAAAATGTAATGTCGTCTTGGAGTCACAGGAGAAAGAAAAAAAGGGAGACTATATCTTAATATTTTTTATATATTTATTGTGTATTAAAATTTTAAGGAAAATACATAACCATCCCCTGGGGCTCCTTTGTTCATGTTGTTCTAGCTGTGAGCGCTGCCTGGAGTGCAGGTGGCTTATTTATTTATTTGCACAGCTTGAAATACATCATTGGCACTTAAAGCTATCAGCCATACATTTACTGAGCGCTTGCCGTTAATAGCTTTGGCTCGCGTGAAGATAAGTAGTGGGGAAAAAAAGGCATACTGAACCCATTGACCATTAAGGATGAGAACAGCTTAAACTTTATCTAGCAAAAGTTGTTGTGTGTTGATGGCATTCAAAATAACAGTTAAGGTCTTTAAGAAATTACAGCTTTTCTGTGATGGAGCATAGAGCCCCGGTAGCAGTCTCTAGCTTTTACGTATTGATTAGAAAAAGAAAAAAAGTCAGTCATTCTTTCACTTTCCCTCATCAGTTGTAGCAAAGCCCATTGAATTATTCTGGAGGGAACTGGCAGCAGGATTGCGTTTCACCCTAGAAAACATGGGAAGCATAATTTGGTGCATTACTGCAGTACTATTGGAAATGAGAAGGTATTTGATCCCCAAAACAAAACCAAAATGTTGCCATGTAAAACTTGTTACAGTGTAGACCATTCTTACGTTATATCTGGGAAAGGATTCGATGTATTCTACTTGGTATCTGTATTTTTTATCGGAAATCAATCTATTAGCGTGCTTGTCAGTGCAATACAAAATATCAGTTGACTCTGATTGGGTAAAAAGCAACCTTTTATCTTTGCTAAGCTCCTTTAGAGAAGGATGTCCATCACAAGAAGAGATGGACTTGGTCAGGTCCTGTGCTCGGTTCGCCTGTGGCGGTCTGGGGGAAGGACCTGAACAGTGGAATCCATCATCATTTCTTCTCTGTATTTAAGATCAGCTCCTGCCCATGAGGATGCCGTCTCAACAAGGAAGTTGAATCATAGAATCATAGAATCATAGAATTGCTGAGGTTGGAAGGGACCTTTAAGATCATCGAGTCCAACCTTTAACCTACCCTGACAAAAGCCACTTCTAAACCATGTCCCTCAGTGCCCCATCTACCCTTTTCTTAAACACCTCCAGGGATGGTGAATCCACCACCTCCCTGGGCAGCCTATTCCAATGTTTAGTAACCCTTTCAGTGAAAAAATGTTTCCTAATATCTAATCTAAACCTCCCCTGACGTAACTTGAACCCGTTTCCCCTCGTCCTATCGCTTGTCACCAGGGAGAAGAGGTCAGAAATGCCAGTAAAAGTGGATGCCTGGCTGTGCATTACCTGGCATTATTTTCTGCAAGGGCTGTGACAGAGTAGGAAAATACAAATTCTGCAGTTGAGGGTCCAAGTTCTGTGTTGTGGTTCGAGCTTCCTCTGTCATTAAAGCAGTTCAGAGCTAGCTGTAAATTGTAGTTGGTTAATAAATTTATTTATTATTTATAATAATTATATTATTATTATAAATTATAAATTTATGATCTCTCTTCAGCTGAAATTTAGGGACAGAGTAAGAAAGAGAAGGGGTGTGTATGTATTTTTATATCTATAAAACATCACATATGTTGGCAAAGTCTACTGCAAGTGATAAGGTGCAACTCTGACTGTATCAGTATCTTGTTTACCATCAGGGACGCCTCTGCTTAGGTATATACCAGAGACAGCTGCATGCATACATTGCTTTTACTATGTAGCTCCGTGTATGTGCATTTTTCTCTCCTCTCATACCACTCAAACCTGCACAAGGTTTGCTTCGGCATTATTCTTGCTTCTTTTTTAGAAAGGGGAAATAAAAGTGACCAAACAAGAACTGTGAAAAGAAACTAAAAATGTCCAACTCTATTTCATTGCAGGATGATGAAATCAACCAGCAGAGCCAGTTGGCTGAAAAACTAAAGCAACAAATGCTGGATCAAGAGGAGGTAAAAAAACAAAAGACAACAAACAGAAACCCCTTATGCATTTTGCTTGTGAGCCCCTTGTTTAGCAATTCTGTCACAGTTGTTGACTAAATATGTTCATATTAACTGGATAAAATTCAATCAGTAAGAGAAACCTGTGTGACAGCTAGGTTTAAACTTCAAATTTCTTAATATCCTCAGAAGAGCATTAAGCCTTGATAACTCCGTATAATAGCAAACCGTCCTGCTGGGAAGCGATGCTGGAAGTACCAAGGTAGGAGCATGGCCAGTATTTTTTTACTTCAAAAGTGTTTTGCAATATGTCTGTATCCTTTCAGGTGTCCAGACACTATGGACCGTAGGTGGTTAACAGATTTCCGGATTGACAGTATAAAGATTAGTTCTGGTAATGTTCATTATAGTCCTGATGTTCATTATTTTGGCAATTAGATAGTCCTGTGAGAAATCTGTGAGTCTGAAAAATTTATTATCGCTGCTTCCACAGATTTGCTTTAAAATCTTGGATTGCTCACTTTAAACATTTTATTCCATTCTTTTTGTCTGTAAAATGAATGTGGCTTTTAAGATGGGGAATATGACCACTAAACTTACAGTCAAGTCATTTCCTTTTCTGTCATTTGTTTACGAGAGGTTTTGAAGATGTAAAATCTGGCAATAACACTAAATTACCAAGTTGCCCAAATGTTGCTGTGATATTTCTTGGAAGATGGCTTTATGCTGGTTTTCAGACTGTGGGAAACAGGTATTACCGTGGTGTGGAGGTTCACTCGTCATTACTGTTCCAAAATGTTGGTGTCTCTTTGCCGTGATTCCCTTGGATTCTCCCAGCTGCCCGAGCCCCTTCAGTTGGAGTACAGCATTATTCTGGCTGCTTTTTTGGGGTGTGAAACCTCTCTTGTAATTGAAAAATGATTCTGTCCATGCCTTAACCAAGTCCTCAGAAAGGGTCGCCAAGGTTTGGCTCCTAGCAGGGAGAGAACAACCTATGAAAATGTCTGTTACTCATCATTTGTGACTTACCTGCCACCTTGGGGGACTTTATCCTCACTGCAGGAATTACCAGCTTTATTTTACTCCATGATTAAGCTCTTTATTCCCTTGCTGCAACTTTCTTTTGATGACTCTGTATTACGTGCTGCCCATGTCCATGGCTATACAAACATGAGAGAATTTTATGCATTCTAGGCAACATTATTTTTGGATGTGTGTTACTTACACCATCTCACTTCTCCCATCTTTTTTACATCAGTGTTCTCATCTAAAGGTTATTTTCCCTCACGGTTTTTCTTATGTCTTATTTTTTGAGCAATGTTCCTTTCTTTGTATTACAGATTTGGGAGCATGCTGTACCCTGGCTTATTCCCCACCCGCTGTGTTCCAAACTCAATATTACATCTGGAAGATGAATCAGTTTTTCAGTGGTCTCTAATCCTTGCCTTAGAGATCACTTTTTCCCCTTTTTCGCACATGCTCTAGCCTAGCTTTGCTGACTTACTGAAGTCTCTGCAGCTGATGTTGCACCACTAGTTCAGAAGGTTTTTAGCTGTTCATCCGATAAGCTTGTCCACCTCTTTGGAAGCTAATGCAATATTTTTGTTTTCTTCTTTAAGGGATTTGAATTAATTTTTTCAAGGTTTTGTCTTGCCCGCGTAAGCTTCAGTGTGGGAGCGATCTACCTGTCCTGTCTTGGAGCCTGTAATTAGCGCCGTGATAGATGTGCTGCAGAGCAGCTGCCTCACTCTGCTTCCCCCCAATTAACCAGAGCACTTTTTTTCTGCTTGATTAAGCTAGCAGGTTAATTATAAATCTAAGGCCTGCTGCAGATGGCACTGTGCTGATACTGGTATCTTTTGGTACCTTTTCACCACTGGCTGTTTCTTAGGGGGTGTGTTTTGGGGGGGATTCTGAATCTTCGGCCCTTGCATCTCGCGTGCTGTGAGCAGATCCCTGAAACGCTGCAGCCATTGTCTCCTTCCCTTTGTTTATAACTGATCAGTATAATGTGTTATTAATAGCCTTTTAACATCTTGGTATATTTTTCCACATTATACCAGCAAGAATCTTCTGGGGAGCTGTGTTTATGCTCTAGGTGATATATAACACTTCCCTTTACTTGAAGTCACAGTAATATTCACACAGAAAAATTTCTTAAGTAAATGTAAATAATAGTTCCATCTGTGTTTAGTAGAAAGATTATTTTAAGCTATTTTGTTGTTTAAATATTTACATGCCATCTGGCTTTGGCAATTCAGTGGGTTTTTCTGTAACGTGAGTGCACTTCTGAGGCTGCAGCATTACCAGTGAGATAAATTTCCCTTACATCTGAATCCTCTCTTCGCCACTTTGGGCACGTGCCAGTGTCTGAAGCTGCCTGGTTGGTTTCCTATTTTCCATTAGCACTCTGAGCCAAAAAAAGCAATGTTCTTCTCTGACATTCTCCTTTTAGGTGGTCCGTTTGAGAGAGACGTTTCTGTTTAGCTTGGGGACTTGCGCTCAACTTCTTCATGGCCCGGGGGCCAGTGGACAGTGGTGGGACAGGTCAGGAGAAGTCCACCCAGCACACTTCGGGAGTGCAGGTGTTGTTCTGCTGTTCAAGAGAGCTGCAGTACAGTAATATTACACTAATCCATACATAGGAAGGCTTGGAAATAAGTGCATTCTGTGAATGAATGTCCAAACTTTGCTGTTAGGATGAGCATGAATGCCTTCCTGCATCTCATGCGCTAGTTTTATACGTTATTGTTCTATATTTTATATCTTTATGCAATGCTAAGTCCTGATTTTGTTATTATTCTCAAAAGTACAATATTAGTAATAAATGTTAGGTGGCACTTTTTCATTTATTTTCACATCATTCTGCAGCATATGGCTGCTGTTGAGACTGGTTTTGTGCTAAGAATCCAATAGCTGAATTTTTGAGACTTTAACATCTGCATGAAGGTGGAGTGGTGCAAAGGCAAGGGAGAAGACCATGCAGCTGACCTCTTGCAATCAGCACTCTCACTGAAACTTCAGCGTCTCTCTTAGTAGCAGGCGAAGGGTAACTTTAATAAGTTTTACAAATTGGAAATACTCACTAGTATGTGTGAAGTCTGTATTTTCTTCTTGAGTTAATATTTTGCCTCAGCAAATGTGAGCAGCTAATCTGTCTTCAGCATCATGCTTCAGATGATACCTAAGAGTAATCATCACAGGTTTGCTTATCAAAGTGTTTCTCTAATGCCACAAGATCTTTGAGACTGCCTCAGACAGCCCTTTTACTTGGTTCGGTTCAAAGCTGTGAGTCTGTGTTTAAACATTTTACTTTGTGGTATTTTTTGGTCCTTGCTGCAGCATTGGATTGAGGGCAGAAAATTTCTTTGGAGCTATGATACTGTTTAAAATAAGTTTCTCTGCCTCAGTCTTGTGTCATAACAGGATTTGATTAAGACTTTTCTTTTCATTGAAGTTCAGAGCCTTTTTTGCTCCCTTCAAATACATTTATGCTGAAACTGATGGTGTTTTGGGTAGAATAGCAGAATTTCTTCTCTCCTGCTGTCTTTTTCTTGCACTTGCGCTTTCTTTCTCTCTTTGTCTGTTTTTTCCCTTTTCAATGTTGTCTTTTGAATGAGTTCTTGGGTGACTTAACGCTTCTGTGATATCTGCTTTCCAGCTTTTGGCCTCCACTAGGAGAGATTATGAGAAGATTCAGGAGGAACTGACCCGTCTCCAGATTGAGAACGAAGCAGCGAAAGATGAAGTGAAAGAGGTCCTTCAAGCCCTGGAAGAATTAGCTGTCAATTATGACCAGAAATCCCAAGAAGTGGAGGACAAAACAAGGGCCAACGAGCAGCTGGCTGACGAGCTGGCACAGAAAAGTGTAAGAGCACACTTCAGTGTTCTGGGTCCCTAATTCTGCATCTCCCCTAAAGATTTCCATAGGGGTTCCCAGATAACTGCCAGCCTCTGCCATTTCAAGAATCTTTCAGATCCTGCTGCCAAGTATGTTCTATTTAGTTTAAAAAATGGAGTAGCAGGGAAGCTGTTAAAAGATCCATATTTGCCGACGCTACCCTCTCTCTTCTATCTTAATTAAATGATAAAATGAAGAGAACTCCGAAACTGCTCTGTGGAAGCTGGTGGCAGGTTGTGGCTCTCCTGCGACCTCTGTGTTTTGCACAGCAGAGCAGCAACTGAACTGAATGTGAGAAGTGGCCATTCTGTGGTTTGGTTATTTAAAAACTGTATTATGCCAAAAAAAAAAGTGAAAATCTGCTTCATGCAAATTGCAGCTTTTATGTTTTTCTGGACTCTGTGCTGTGAAGCAGGAATTTTGTACAGAGTCAGGAGATCTCAAAGAAGGAATCCAGAAAAAATTAATCTTTTTCAGCTGATGGGTACTGATCTTAAGGAAAAAATCTGATTTTTGAGATTGAGAAAAATCAGGATTGGGTTGCTAGCTTAATACATCCTCGTTCCTTAATTCATTATACAAAGAGAGGAAGCTGTTGTTAACAGGTCTATTTTCATGGAAGACTTCGTTATCAACTTCAGTGAAACAGATTACTATGAAATCCGTTTGAAAAAAAAATGAGTTTTATATCCTTCTATACCTGTTTCTCTGTGGTTAACCTGCTTTGCCATGTATTATGCAAATAAGATTCTTACGGGATTTACTACATTTAATAGATCTAAAGTAGCCATGTTAGCAAGTGCGTTGTGGAAGTGGATTATGGCAAGGTGGAATTGTAGGTGGCAGTACACTGAGCCAGGAGGCACCTTCAGGAAAATACAAGACAATACCATGTACCTTAGATGTCGCAGAAGAACCGATGCCCAGTCTGCAGCGGGGGGATAACTTTTCCTTTTAAACCTTTTCAGAGTGCCCTGACAGCGACCCAGAGGGAGCTGGGCCAGTTGCAGGAGCTCAGTAACCATCAGAAGAAGAGAGCTACAGAAATCTTGAACTTGCTGCTTAAGGACCTGGGAGAGATTGGAGGAATCATTGGTACTAACGATGTTAAAACAGTAAGTCAGTTATCTTTATTGCTTGCCCCACCCCCACCTCCCGCAAAATAAAAATACTTGATGTGGAATATGTGTGATGCAGCAGTTCCTCCTCCCAGGACGCTGCTGTTTAAATCCCGGCCTCAGCACAGAGCAAAATACTGAAGAGATCTTTGTCTGGGCCAGAGATGGTCAGTGTCTGTGCACACAAATACCACTTCTGTTCCCAGCTCAGTGTTTGAGGCCAGACTAACGCGGCCCATCTGTGTGCTGATGCATTTATTAAGGGGCGGGCAGTGTCTGAGTTCCCCCCAGAACAATACATATGTAGCTCTACTCCTTCGTTAGCTGGCATGATCCAGTATTCCCAGAATCTGAAGAACCTTTTTAGGGGAGATTTGGCTTCTGGGTGGTCACCTTTTTGTTTGGAGTTTGTCCTTAAACTGTCGTGTGGCTGAAGGTGATCGGTTCTCAAAGCCAGAGGTCTGTACTGACAGCTGTCCAGGGCACCTGAATGAGATCTGCATGGAAATTGTGTTTTCTGCATTCTGGTGTTTATTGCCTGCCAACAGTGGCTGGTTTCATCTAAGAGCCCGCTCTTTCATGTGTGTTTCTGAACACAAGATGCTTTAAATATACTGATTTCCAGCACTGGTAAATTCGTGCTAGATACCACATAAATATTTACATGATGGTAGGAGTAGCTTAACTTTTGTGTATTGACTAATGACCTTCATAGAGGAAAAATTGCAGAGGATCATTTTTCTCTGAGGTAAGAACGGGAGTGAAGGTCATTGAAGCAGCTGAAACCTTGGTATCTGGACATGCCTGGAGGTGGTGCAAATTTTGGCCACCTTTGCTTTGAAACTTGTCTTCTGCCTGTCCCTTGGGTTTACAGGCACGGTGAAGGAGGTAACTACTCACTTTGTCATGCTCCTCATGTTGTAGATGAACAAAATGCTAAGCCTCAGACAAGATATTTGTATAGTCATTGCTAAATGGCACATCTCTGGAAACTTTTCACGGCCTGGAAAATCTTCTGGTGGCTTTAAATGGACAGATAAGATGACATTAGCACCATGTAGAAAAGAGCAATTGGTTAAGAAATTAATTCTCAAGATGTACATATCTTACTTGCAGTGCACTCCATTTTCTTACTTTTTGTTCACTTCTCAGTTTTTGAGCAATGATCTTTCCCGAACTTTTGCAGAGGTCAAAGGGAAAAGTGAGTCTGTGCAGCTGGAGACTGAGAGTTGTTGATGTTCTGCTAATACCCCCTTAGATCAGCAGATACTCCAGCCTGCTCTTACTGCAGTGGACACCGGCCCTGTTGTCTGATGTGGTTGTGCAGATGCCAGGCAAGACCAGACTTCGCTAGATGTTACAGCAGCCTCTGGTGGCCGTTGTAATAGGGACTATAGGAGGAAATCTTTGAAAATGGAGGTGGAGCCTGTTTGATACAAATTTTTATAGTAACGAAGATGTCAGCATTTTACAGGACAGCTGTCAGTGTAAATAAGGCCAGATTGAGAAGCGTTTAGAAGAATAATTTCAAATTTGTTGGCAATTAACATCTTCTCAAAGTGTGTTTAATTTCAGACCAGACTGAGGGGTTTGGAAGCGGTTGTATTTTTAAGGCTGTTGGGAGAAGCCACAGCACGTGTTTCCTTCCCTTTGGTGGTGTGGGGTAAAAGGCGAAAAGCAGATGAAGTTGCTGGCCATATGCTCCCTCCACGAGAATCTTCACAGCTCATCAGTGGGTTACGTGAATTAAGTAGTTGAAGAAAAATCATGAAGAGAAGGACGCGCAAATATAAGGCACCACGTTAAACCAGGGAAGGAAATGATGTATAAATAGAATGATACTAATATTTAGAGACGAGAGCAGTTAATTTCCTCTTGCTAGGTGAGATTTCCAGACCCATGTCTGTCTTACAGCTCCTTATTGAAGAAGCACAACACTTCAAGAGGAGAATTCTGTAAGGAGTACTTTAAAAATGCTCCTCCGCTTTCAGCTGCTTGAAAGAAGGAAAATTTCCTGTGCTTGTGACATGAGAAGGTTTCTCCAAAATATGCTCTTCCCATGATGGCAGGCTTGCTTACTTTAGATGTTGAACCACTAAATTGATGGGGCGCGCTGTGAGTGCAAGCCTTAATTTCTCATTTTTGAGGGTCATCAGTGAAGATTGTAAGAAACAGAGTGGTATAACCTCTTTAAAGGCGACCTGAAGGTCTGTGGGTACTTTCTCATTCTGACAAGAGTTTCGCAGCAGGAAGACTGCTTTGCATTGGCTTACCTGTAAGAACCACACCTTCAAGATTGCGACCTGCTGTGTGTTTAGTTAGCAGATGTGAACGGGGTGATTGAGGAGGAGTTCACCATGGCGCGGCTTTACATCAGCAAGATGAAGTCTGAGGTGAAGTCTCTGGTGAACCGCAGCAAGCAGTTGGAGAGTGCCCAGATTGACTCCAACAGGAAGATGAACGCCAGCGAGAGGGAGCTTGCAGCTTGCCAGCTCCTCATTTCACAAGTATGTTTGTTCCTCCTTCCTTGTCCCTTTGTAGCAAGGTTTGATGACTTTCTCAGCCTCCTTCCTTGTGAAACGGGTGTGCTAGAATTCGGGGAGCTGAGTGGTATTTCTCATCTGGTTTGTTGGTTTGTTTCTCTCTTCTCCCATTCCTCCCCTCAATGTTTTTCAGCACATTCTGTGGCAAAATCGTGTCCTGCTGTAGATCTCAAAATGTTTTCTATGGCGTAATACTGAAAATCCTCCTCAGAGTGATTCCCTCAGCATGAATTTTTGTCTTGTACCTCCATTTTAAAAACAACCTGAGAAAGGAAGCAGTGATTGTATGGTTCACCAGCAAAACATTCAGAGAGCCCCCCGTATCTGGTCTGTTAGTATGCTACCAAGACAATTCGGCAGCAATATATAAAATAATGCATTATGGAAAACATTGCCATATAGGTTAGAAATCCGGATGGTAGGAGGGCTTCACAGTGGGTGGCAGTTACAAGCAGTGACACTTGCTGCAGCCTGCTGCAGGGGAGGGGGCTAATGCTTTGAGAGGATCAACTGCTTTGAAGTGGACATGCAAAAGGCAGGAGACAATCCAGTTTACTGTATTTCACTTGCTACCAGCTATTCAAAGAAACCCTGGAAGAAGGATAGCCTCTTGTCCTGCAGCAGAATGGCTTTACTAAGTTCTACTTAATACAGCTGTAGCTGTAAGCGTATCTTTACAGTAGCACCAACCCAGAGGTCTCAGCCCCTCTCTGCTGAGAACAGTGGACCAAGTGAACAAGTGCTTCAGTGGCCTTATGAATAGCATGTAATAATTCCCAGGTAGTATCTCAATTTTATCCCCAAATTAGAAAATTTTAATTCAATTTTTGATGTTTTCCCTACATTCTTCACTATTTTCTAATAGCTAATATTTTCTAATAGCTTCACATAAGCCCTTCTCATTCAAAAGGATGTTTCTATGATTCTATGATTCCATGTTAACAAGAAAGAAATCATCAGGATGGCTGGGGAGAGTCGATCTGAGCTTCTGCAGGTTGAGGCATCCAAGAAGTCACCTCAGAAGCCCAGCGTTCAGCTGGTTTTAGAAAGCTGCTGCTGTTTGTTTAACACCAAGTCATGAGCTTCTCATGATGTTTTGGAATTACCACCTGCACTGTTCAGCATGTCTTGGACTACTACGTGTGACCTTTACAAATGCAGTCTGTTTGGGTCCGTTAGCTCCTTCTCAGATCTTTCGCTGTATTTTCTCCTAGTCATCAGCTCTGGATGTGGAGAGCTTTCTATTCTTCCTCCTTTATGTAGGACAGTACCTGAATTCCTAGATAACAAGTTGTGGTACTCACCTCTCATTGCTATTCCCCGTGTCTTTAAAGCATGAAGCAAAGATCAAGTCCCTTACAGACTACATGCAAAATATGGAGCAGAAGAGAAGGCAGCTGGAAGAGTCACAGGACTCTCTCAATGAAGAACTTGCCAAGTTACGTGCTCAAGGTACAACATTGCATCTTGTGGTCATCATTTCTTTCACCAAGTATGTCTGAGAAAATTCAGTATTGGCTGAAGTATTGTATGTGCAGTAGTCCTACAATATTTTATTGTCTGCGTAGTATTTTGCAGTGAAGACGTAAAATTGTGATTCAGAATATTTAACACATTGCACTTCCTCGTAGTACATTACACTTCAGATAAAACCAGAATTAGCCCTCTCAGCCTAGCCCATTCATGAAATACAGAGAAACTTAATTTTTCAAAAGAATCAAAAACTTTATGACAAGCTTCACCTTGTGCTTTAATGATGTGAGGAATTTTAAAAAAACCCTAAAACAACAACAACAAAACCCCAAATACTTTAGCCAAACAGCACCAATCAATCTTGCTAAATCTTTATTCTGTAAATTCTTGGATATCCGTCTAATTTCAGTTGTCCCTCTGGCAAATGCCCTGCCACGTTCAAGAGGAAGGTGCTTCCCTTAGGGTCAGGCAAAAGGTGTGTCTTTCCTAGCTCCTCTACAGGATTCATTTTAAGAACTGCTGGTTTCTCCCCTTCTGATTTAATGTGGAAAATGTGTATCAGAAGCAGTTCTTGTAGCATTGCTAAATTCCTGGTTTATGTAAAATTACAATGTGACCTAGTAGCCTTAACATTATTCTGGATTTCTGCACCAGGGATCTTCTCTGACTCCGGGAGCAGCAGGTGGTGACAAGACTTTTTTTTTTTTTTTAACATCTTCTCTATTTTTAGAATAAATTTTTTATTCCATCTCCTGATTTTCCTACCCCACTTTTAAGATATAACCTGGTTCTGGTGGCACCGTTTCCCTGGAGAAAGTGAAAAGGGACAAGGAGGATTGCGATAAATAGGGTTACAAGGAGACAAGAGCAGGTTGGAAAGGAGCTGGATGGGCTGAAAACCATGTGGGCTGTTAGTAAAGGAAAAGGGGGTTTGGGGCAGTATGGTGACAGGTTGGGTACTGCAAACCATGGCTGTCTCTGCCCTTCCAATGCTGTCTCCCTGATCCCACTGCCCCCTGCAAAAAGAGGAACGTGGTTTTTTTTTAAATGGCTGGATGTAGCACATCCTGGAACTATGCGGTTAATTCTCAACTGTCTCCAACTCTAAACAGAAAAAATGCACGAAGTCAGTTTCAAGGATAAGGAGAAGGAGCATCTGACCCGGCTTCAGGACGCAGAGGAGATGAAGGTAGTACGTTGTGCGGCAATTTTAGAGGGCATTTGTCAGTGAGATCATTCATTAAGCTGATAATTAGGGTGTAATTTTGTCTTCCCGTACACATTGTGTGCTTTTAGAAAACCCTTCCAGCCTCTGTCAGAATTGCCAACCTCTGTTAGAAAACCTGACCTCATGTAATTGAGCGACCTTGGCAATGTGAAATTAGAGAACTTGTTAGTATTGAGGTTGTTGATCAAATTATGGAAAAAAATAAGTTATAGCCAGAATATCTGAGGTGAGGGCATCTTTTGGCACCAGCGTGTAAGGTGAGCCAGCTTCAAGGAGTAGAGAGGTTCAGTGGCCTGTGTTTGCTGAATTGGAGGTGCCTGCGTTCTTCAAATCTCACGACCGGATAACCAAAGTTTAAGAGCCCCTATCCGTCCTTGACAACAGTTTTGTTACGTATGATTGAAAAAGGATATTGATTCACCTCTATGTTACTCTAATTTTTTGCCAGTGGAACTCCGCTGAAAGTCAATTTGCTAAGTAGCGAATCGGGCTGCTGGGGTTAATATAATTCAGGTACTGAAATTTGATAAAAAAAGAGGCCAGACCTCTTTCCCAAATAATTTGGCAAGAATTCTGACTCTCTCCTAGAAATAATAATCAAACATCAATCTGTTTTCTGGTATTTTTGTCTTCCTCGGGAATGCAAAGAAGAAATTTTAGGCAAAATTGTGCGTGTTGTGTTTCTGATGGGGTTGCAAATTGCGGAAAAGGAAAAGCACAATTTTAAAAGGGATAGTGATGGAGGTTTGTCAGCTTCATAACTTTTACCTGCATTATAAAAAGTTAAAGTTATTAAAACAGTTGTATAGTTATTCCTTACATTTGGAAGGAAAAAAGCAAGTCTTTTATTAGCAATTTAAAGAGATGTATGGAGTTTTTCTTGCTACTTGAGATATACCTAATCGTGGAATTTAAATAACAGGGCTATGGATAAACAATTTTCAGAGAGGGGGAGGGTGTTTTGGGTTTTACTTCTGTCACAAGGATAGCTGAACACATATTTTCATGGTGAATAAACAGGTGAAATAAGAGAGGACTGGTAAAAACAGTGTCATTCTTGGCACTTGATGTACTAACACCCTGGCTTTCACATGCGGTAGTTCTTGCAAGAAAATGAGTAGAAATTGGTGTACATCTGTTGCTAAAAAATGCCTGAATTAAATGCTTGGATGAGTAGATGCATTTTTGTAATCATAGAATGATCTACCAGGCAGACTCCTGAATTAACCAGGTCTGATAAGCTTCCCTCAAATCCAGAAAGAAAGGTTGATTTAGCTGACACGTACGAAGGAAGCTTAACGGTGTGTTACTTGGTTCACGTATGGCTGTGGTTTTTGCGCTCTGCAGAAGGCCCTGGAGCAGCAGATGGAGAGTCACAGGGAAGCCCACCAGAAGCAGCTGTCCAGGCTGAGGGATGAAATTGAAGAGAAGCAGAAAATAATTGACGAAATCAGAGAGTATGTTCACTCGCTCCATCACTTTCTCTGGTCCTGTCCTGTGACACTGTAGGGTTTTTTTCGTTTTAATTGATGTCCATATATTTCTGTGTCTCACAGAAAGTAGTGTCCTTACATGCAACAGCCAACCCTCTAATTATTTTGCACAGTGGATTACAGTGCCTAGGGCTTTATTGTGGAGCTTTAACAAGTCCATAAAATTATAGAGAGGAAAAAGAAAGCATAATGTTACACCTGCAGCTCAGTAGATACGAGAAGCTTGGAGGAGAACAGATTTTAAAAGATAAAAGTTTTGAGGGCCTCTTGTAGTAAGTAGTTCTGCCACAGACTTTCTGCAAGTCTGGGTGGCTCGAATGTGTCCCATTTTTTGCACCCTTAATATTTCTTCCTGACACGGCAACGTAACTCTCTTAGTCAGATACTCCAGCACTTGAGAAACGGAGTTCTTTGCTCCTGTACTCTCGGGTTTGTCAGTGTTCATAAAATCTAGGCAATCCTGAGGTAGCGTTTATTCTTTCATCATATTTATTTTGTGGCCAAAGACTAAAACCAGGGAAATAGGAACATGGGGAAGCAGGACAGAAAGACTGCAAGAACAGTATGTGCCCTTTTAAGATACAGAAAGCAAGCCACTGTATTTAATTATCTAATGTTTTTACATAAAAGCTATTGTTCTTCAGGTTCTTTATTCTTAATGTCTTTCAGAATTTTTCAGTAGAGAGTTACAGCTTTACTTTCTCTGTCTAAGCCAGTTTTGTTTATGGAGATTTCCCCACACTCCTTGGTGGGGTTCAGGACTGAGCTGTACTGACTCTTACTTTCGCATTTCAGTATGAATCAGAAGCTGCAATTGGAACAAGAGAAACTGAGCGCTGATTATGATAAATTAAAAATTGAGGACCAGGAAAGAGAAATGAAGCTGGAAAAGCTCATGTAAGTCTACAGTTTTCTCATCTGGTGTCCTTGAATATAGTGTCTTTTAACGTGTCCACAGGAAATGTCCTAGTGAGAAACGTTTATGTTGAAATATTCACACTGAAAATACCATTTCAGTAACAAAGCCAACATACAGTACTAAAATTATTACCAATTACTACGTATTTTTACATCATAGACTTTTTAATAATGCATTTGATTTAACAGTGAATTGATAAAATCTGAAAAAGATTTTTTTTTTTTAAGAGCTCCAATTTTATGAAATACTGTAGCAAGAGTTAAATCCCCTATTTATTCATGCACGGCAAAAACAAACAAGAAAGAAGCTGGGGCTTTGGGGGTGGCTGGGCTGGGCTGGTAGTAAATCAGACATCTGAGTAAAAGCTTTTCCTGGAAATGAGAGATAAAAATGTCGTGTGTGGACACAACAAATGGAGATGGTGACTCAGCCATTCCAGGTGAGAAATTTGTGTATTTGGGACAGTCGGAAGAATAATTACAGATGCAGAGACATGTAGAATTTGCTGACGTCTGCAGATGTTCTACTCAAACTGAATGTTGATTGATTCTCTTCTGTCTTGTTATGACTTCAACATTTTTGATTTGTGTTTAATGTTGTGATCTTTCTAGACTGCTTAATGATAAAAGGGAACAAGCAAGAGAAGATCTTAAGGGCCTGGAGGAAACAGTGGTATGTCTTACTTACACATTATTGAGCTTTTTTTCCCTAGGTCTTCATCACTGATGTATTACCAAACACTTTTATCTGTGCCCAAGGAAGTTAACAATTTATATCATAATAGGCTAAATTTGTGCATTTTGCCAAATTATTGAAATTGAATTTTAAAATTTAAGCTTAAATACTATTATTATTGCCTCCTGTGAATAACTATCATCGATAAGTCTACCAGTACTCGTTTGTTTTGCTGTCCTTGTTCCTTCCAGTCACCTGAAATAACCAGCGTACGGAACAGCGTAGCTACAATTAGGTGGTACATACCTGCCTCTAACGTGACCAGGGAAACAGCTTACCGAGAAATATGATATTGCGCATGCGATGTTAGAAATGCCATCTGCGATGGATGACTTCAGTCGTGAAGCTGTTGCTGCACAGTTTTGTTGGAAGCTACGTTTTTACCTGTCTATAAAATATGCAAGCTTTCTCAAAGATCTCAGAAGCTGGTCAAAACCATAGCTGGTTTAGGGGCATCATAAAGTTATTTTCGCTAGTGTTAACATGGTTAATAACTCAAATCCAGCATTTTCTTCTCTGTGTGATGCTTTAAAAATTAAGTGGATAGTGGCCTCAGGATCAGTTGGAGTTCATTTCTGAAGCTGAACTACTCAGATCCTTTCAGCTTTGGCTCCCGATGGCTCCCACACACATAAGCCTTGGTAAATAAACTCATGCGAGGGACAGATTTAACCAACCTTTTGGATATGAACTGTACTCATTAGATACTTACAGAGCTTGCACGTAGACTTGATTGTCCCTGTTTGCCAAATGAATTAGGCAGCTGGAAATCAGAGTTAGGCAGTACGATACCGTCAGCTTGCAGAAACCCAGATGGTGGCTTTTTATATTTTTGAATAAACACCTTTGAAGTATCTTACATTAAAATTTTATTCACTTTGTTAGAGTTTTAATAATTACTGCAGCAGGAATTGAAAATCAAGCATAGAGAATTACAGGAAAACCTGAGCCATCAAAGGCCAAACAGGGGCTCATCCCTGCCCGTTGGTGTGGGGAGACACCAGGTTCCACGGGCACCGTGTGTCGGTTGGGTGGTGACTTTGAGAAGGAAAGGATGAAGAACAGTTTTGGTGGGACCAAAACTTTGGTGGGACTGTTCTTTCTCCTTCCCAGCACTGGGCTGGTGAGGAAGCAGAAGGGGGCCTGGGGCGGGGGGGGGCCGGGGTGGAGCCTGCTGGGGCAGCACCCCGAATGGGAGCTCTCGGGGAGGGGTCTGCTCTGCAGCTGGGCGTGACTCAGAGTGGCTCAGGGTGCCCCTGCTGGGTACCACATCACTCACAGTACATAAACTGGGCTTGTAATGTACGGTTTCTAGCAGTCCATGAAGGAAGCTTCTCTTTTTTGGTTTCTACTCAGTTTTGCCTTTTTCTTTTGAGAGAGAAAGATAAAAAATTCGAGATCAAAAGCTTGTAGTCATGGTGGAGCTTATTGAGCAATTCATTTAAATTCCAGTCTGTGAATGGATAAGCATAAAACGGGAAAGCTAAGGTTGCTCTTACCAACTTTGGAAAGAGAGTTGAGCATGGCTTTGGCGCAGTACGGGGCTGGGGTGAGCTGCCTATCCACATAGTTCCCTTTCCTGCACATGGATTAGTGCTTCCGTCCTTCTGGGAGTAGGGGCAGGGCTGCCACTTCTTGTGTCACACCTCCAGTCTGGAGTCAGGCCGTTATTTTGCTCAGCCTGAGAAGTTGATACATATTAAAAAAAAAAAAATCTGGGAAAGCCTGGATTTTTGCCAAAACTGAAAAAGCACTTAAACGTGTTAAGTGCCTGTGAATAAGCATTCACAGCGAGCCAATGCGTTTGCTACAGAGTGACTCCAGAGCTCTTTCGCGTCGCTAGATGTGTGTAACCGTGGCCAACTTGTGAGACTTCAGCTTTCTCCTGTTTCTACCCGCGCCCTAAGACACAGCTGACATATTTTCCAAAGTAGTTTTGGTGTGGTGAACGCCTTGGGAGGTGCAAGAGCTCTTCAGCGTGGGCAGTGCCCTTCTGTGAGCTTGCGTATACCTACAGGCAGGTTCACCTCTGTAAATAAATCACAGTAAAGCCATGTTATTGACTCAGTTTTTACACCAGAGTGTTTACTATCTCTTACTGGTTTGTGCTTTCTTCTTTTTGTTATTTTGATTCCAGGCAAGAGAACTTCAGACTCTTCACAACCTACGCAAACTGTTTGTGCAAGACCTCACCACCCGCGTTAAAAAAGTAAGACTATACTCTTTTAAACCAAAGTCTTATCTTTTTTTTTCAGTATTCTTGTGGTTTCCTGGAAGCTTTTAGTTTGTGTTGTTACAAAGTGGGTTATTGTCTTTTTCAGTAACAACGACTAATAAGATTAAAACTGTTCTGATGTTAATTAACTTTTATTTGGTTCTAATTTGTTACGGACAAGTCTTGGTGGTTAGGTGAAATGAACCAATCCAATTCAGTTCAGTTACACATTCTCAAAGGTGGTACCAATGCGTACCAGAAATTATTCAATATAATTTGCACTACCTTATGCCGCGGCCCTTTCTTTCTGTGGGCTTGTGACTAGTCAGCTTTTCCTGCAAAATTATTGTTTGAAGGAATAAATGGATTTTTAACTGTTGAAGAAGAGTCAGAGCTGATAAATAGTCAAAGGCTTTGCAATGCTTTTCAGTCCTTTAGAGTAGCTTTGAGGAAGAGGTTTTATAGTTTGGTTTCTTTTAAAGGTTGAATTTTTACACAAAAATGTCTCCCGGGAGTGGGAAAAAAGAGGGAAAAGGGGTTTTCCCAAGTAAAATCTACGATTTTCCTATTCAGGATCCCCCCACAATTGTTTGGTAACAATAGTTTATCTTTTTTATTGGGGGGAATGTGGCTCTTGAACATAAAATGAACAGGTAGAATAAGTTCTCTTTAATCTGGGGCTCTGGAAGGCTTTTCTGCCTTTGGGAAGCTTAAATTCACAAAAGACCTGAGCTTCCTCTTGAGTTTCTGCCTGGCTGTGCTGAATGCTGCAACTCTGTGCAGAGCGTTGAACTTGACAGCGATGACGGAGGTGGAAGTGCTGCGCAGAAGCAGAAAATTTCCTTTCTTGAGAACAACCTGGAACAGCTTACAAAGGTTCACAAACAGGTAGGGGCTCTCCTTCCTTCCTCCTCTCCTTCCTTCCTCCTCTTCTTCCTTCCTCCTCTCCTTCCTTCCTTCCTTCCATCCATCCATCCATCCATCCAAAAAAGCATGTTTAAAAGGATCATTTTTGAAGGTAACATGTACTGTCTGAGGAAATGGTACCTCTAGATCTAAACTAAAATTCTTGGCATTAGGAGTTGGTGTTAGAGCTGCTCTTCCCACCGTCCGTACTTCTTATGGATGTGTTAAACGGACAATTATTTTTTCTAGCAGCTTTGGCAAGACTAATTGTCACTGTATTGGTGTAATGCATAAAAAACCAGAATAAAGTGTTTGTTATTACCTTGTGTGCTGCTAGCAGGTTTCTAGATGGATTGTGTATCCCTGGTTTTGACTCCTGGTCTGAAGCTGCTTTAGAGGCACCCTTGGAGGTGACTTGGGTGGAGTCAACCCACAGAGTATGGAAGCAAAGAAATAAAGGTTTTCTGTAGTGCTGAAGGGGTGGTGCCTCCCTGGGATGCTGAGGTTGGTCATTTCTGGGCATGTTCATCTCTGTCTCCTCCCTGTTTCATGGAGTTCCTCCTTTCTCTGGAATTCTGCTGTTCAGACAAGGGCTACGGAGAGCCCTTCACCCTTGGTACTCACTGTGCAAATGTGAGGTGAAGGGGATGTGTGGTAGGCAAGTGTTTTGGGTATATGTCAAGGGAAGAGCCTTATCCTCTGCCTACTGGAAGTGTGTCTATATCAATGATGCATGTATATATCTAGGCAGCACCTCGTTAGATAAAACTGGATCATTTCTGCCTCTTATCAGATGACAGATGTCAGTATTTCTGAACTGTGTCCCACTGTTCAGGTGCAGAGCACAACGTAGTTCAGATTCTTCTGATTTCGTTTTTGAAGAGTGACATAACATTCTCCAGTGCAGTTTTTGGAAACTGTTAATAGTGAGACACAGCGTTCTCTGAGATCTGCTTTATTCCTGTGGAACCACCAAAAAAGCAGTGCCGGACCGTGACAAGTGTCCGCTAAGGTTCAATATTTTGAGATTCTCAGTGAACAGATGGTTTAAAGACCTAGTTTCTAAATGTGGAAATCGGGACATGTTAGGAGTGATTTTCCTTTTACTGTTTTGCCTTTTTTGCACTCAGTTCACGCATCTGCTGGGTTTTCAGATACAGATTTTTATAGCTCTCATTAGCGTGTATTTACTCAAAACCAACTAGGAGGCCACATCTCTTAAGAAGCTTAGAGGGAAAGATGATATTGAACTTGACCCTAAGTGATATCATCCTGCTTTTATTTCGTATCATAACTATTTCGTAGAACAAGGGTTCGACACTTGCAGGAAAAGCACATTGTGACAATTTTTATTTAGCTTTGTTTGTGTTTTTCTTCTGGCACTCAGCCTGGACTAGCAGGTGTAGAACATTTTGGTTGTCAAACAAGGTGTGAATGTCAGTACGTGCTGTTGCTTTACTGTGTTATTAATGTGGTAGTTAAACCACTGTCTTCCCTTCACTCCAGAAGAGGGAGAATCATTCCTTGGAGCAGTTTTCCGTTGACTTCTAGTAGTGGTATAATTCCTTCAGTAGAAATTGTACTGGAATTTCTAACTGTATCAGTTTTTTATTTATCAAAAAAATCAATCCTCTCTCTTGGCTGTTGTTGCATGGAAAGTTAGATGTTATTCTGATAAGCGATAGCTCTTGCTCAGGTTCGTATTTAATTGAGGAAGTGCATGAATTCAGAGTTGCACATGATCATCACGTCTATAACTACAGGCCTTAAGTGATGTCTTAGCGATGTTTGAGGCATTGAAGTTTCCAATTTACCCATATGCTTGAGTAGGGATCGAGTAGGTAAGCATGCTGTAACCGGTGGAGATGGTGAATATTTAATGATACCCAGTGTTGTGCATAAGCCATAGTTAAACACTGCAGTTTTGAAATAATGAGGTGATCAAGTATTTGTGAAATATTCTGCGTTCTGAAGAAGTGCAGAGTTTCTGCTGCAGTTGCTCTGAAAGCCTAGAAAAGCAGGTATGGCAGTAGAGTGCCCTGCGGTAGCAGGCTTTGTCCTGGAGCCCTCACCCTTCAGGCTCAGATCTGTGAAATTGTGTTGAATGGAATAAACTTTTTCATAGCATATTTTTGAAACTTCTTTTCTTGCAGTTGGTACGTGATAATGCAGATCTTCGTTGTGAGCTTCCTAAGCTGGAAAAACGACTTAGAGCTACGGCAGAGAGAGTTAAGGCCCTGGAGAGCGCACTGAAGGAGGCCAAGGAGAACGCCATGCGAGACCGCAAACGGTACCAGCAGGAGGTAGATCGCATTAAGGAGGCTGTGAGAGCCAAAAACATGGCACGGAGAGCACACTCCGCTCAAATTGGTAAGGACATGGAGCTAAAGGGTTAGCGGTTGCTCACATACTTCATGGTTGGTCTGTTTGCTCATGTTTAAATAGAGAGCGCTTTGAAAGCAGCAGACCAGGGCAAACCACGGGGTCTGCTTCTCAGCTGCACGGGAACCTTCAAAGGCTTCACTTTTTAATAGAATCTGCCCCACCTAAAGTTTAAAGTGCCTCTGCTATTTAACTCAGTAAATAAATGGCATAATGGGTCTTGTGTGCCCTTCTAGTGACCTGAAAACTTGTCTCTTTAAATTAGTCTCTCACTTTCTTCCTCCTCCCCCACGTATTCTCCTTCTGCTTTCATTCTTTCCTTGCCTTTCTGGACCTTATCCCTTCCTCGCTTTTTCCCTGATCACTCCTCCTTGTGATTTAATTTGAGCTGTGTAGAGTCAAAAATCTTCCATATAATATGGATGCTTGATATATCTGTGGGGTGTGATCTGAATGCATGAATACATCAAAAAGTGTTTAAGATGGAACAATTTTTGCAATTATTTGTTGGAATTGCTAAAGTAGAAGGATAATGTTTTGGGTGGCGATGCTAATATTGGTGTCTTAAAACCTGAGAGAGAAACACAAGGTTTCCTGCCGTATGCTGCCTCTTGTAGAAAGCCATTGATGGCTTTGTCTCAGCATCTTCTGGGATGATATAGAGTCAGCTTGGACATAGAAAGTACATCACTGACCACCGAGTGGTTCCCTCTGTTACATAGACAGTCCATAATCTTTGCAGAGATGAGGGGCATGCATGGGATGGTTAAATGGCTCTGTTACAAGCAGAAAACGGGTGTATTTGTTGTTGGCTGAGGTAAGGGAATGCTGTATTCCGCGGAGCTAGGGTACGGACTGCTCTGCCAAGCACAGCTCCTTGTTTGGAAACAA
Organism: Larus michahellis; assembly: GCF_964199755.1. Taxonomy (NCBI): domain Eukaryota; kingdom Metazoa; phylum Chordata; class Aves; order Charadriiformes; family Laridae; genus Larus; species Larus michahellis. Next base: position 58,126,610 of record NC_133902.1, read on the forward strand.
TGGGGTATGTACGAGACGAGAAGGTGAGGTAGAAAACCTTGTGTGAAAGCTAAACGTCTTGTTTTGTTTCCTACTTTTACTCTGCAGCCAAGCCCATCCGCCCCGGTCATTACCCAGCGTCTTCTCCAACGGCTGTCCATGCCATCCGAGGGGGAGGGATGTCAAACTCCAGCTACTATCACAACACCAAATAGACGAGAAGTAAGACCAAAGTAACCTACTCTTCTGTTCTTTCACTGATCACCCAGTTTTCTTACATTTCAGTCTTGCTTTTAGAAGACCCACAGTATTTTTTTTTCTAGTTTTAGTAGGACTCCTTTGCTGATAATTTAACTGTGAAAATTTGCAATTTAAGTGAGGAGTGCCTTTGCAAGCTGCTGGTAAGAGTTTTTATTTTAATGGTATCTCACTTAAAACTTTTTTAATAAACTGAAATGCCCTGGTAAATCTGTACTGAAATTCACACATAGAGGTGTGAATCTCATGTTGTAAAAATAGAGTTCCAGAGGTTCCTTCTGCCAACAGAATTTTCTGCTTTCTGTACCATGGATATGTTTCCGTGTTGAGATATTCCAGCCTAGGACAGGGGTAGAGCAGCCGCCATAAGCGGCAGCAGCACAGAGCTCTCCAAATTAGAGTGTCACAATTTGGCAAACTTTACTTTTGTTTCTTTTTTTTTGTGCTCTCATTCAGCTCTCTTCAGAAAAAAATGTAAATATTTTACTTTAATTGCAAAGGCCTGGAGGTTTTTCCTAGGCACAAATCTCATCCTGGAAAAATGAGCAGCATATTCCTAATAGACTGCTTCATGTACCCTCCCCTCCCTTGTATTTCTTTAAATGCTTGATATTTCTGAGCTATTTTACATCTGCTATTATTTTTAGATGATAACTTTATGTTACAGGCATACTAGCAGTTGGATGGTAGTGAGTGGCTGTGAAAAGCAGGGGACTGCTGAGTTGTCCCTCTAAGTCTGGCTTTTTTTAATCCTTGAGGATTAATCCTGTCTTATGACTCTCTTCTAATAGTATGTGGTTTCCTTTAGGCACTTGGCATTCTTGGGTGTTTTTTTCTTTTTTTTTTTTTTTTGAGAATGTTTCATGTCACGCGTGCATGCAAACCATCCATCACATCACACTCAAGCTCTTATTGTGTTGTGCAGATTGTTTCTGTTCATTGTGTTTTCCGTGAGCCCTGTAGCTGCAAGCAACATATTTTCGCTGGGGATGAATTAGGGCAAGTCTTTGCTGAGTGTTTTTGTGCCTTAGTTCATTCTGCACTGAAATTGGCTTTTCCATCTCACAAGCGAGATGGCCTCTGTCCATCTACTTCATTGCATTCCCACCTCTGTGAAAGCGCAAAGGGAAAAGAGTGTGATACAGAGGCATGTAAAATATTTCCAGACATATAACAGCTGCTCTGTGGGAAAAAAAGCTGCTACCTGCCTGAACTGGGTGGGCCTTTAACATACCATCTGCTAGGAAATTAGGTGTCAGACTCCACCAGGCCACACATTAGGTATAGGCACACGTCAGGAGAACAACTGTAGATTAATAAAAGTTATTAACAAAATAAATACACTTAAAACTAGATGGGTGTACTACAAGATAGGACTTTGGAAGTCAATAAAAAGCAATCTGAAGGCATAGAATACGCACCAGATGTTTTGAATGCCAAATTCTAGATTTGAGGGTGGTGGAGGATGAGCGGGTTCAGGCCAGGCTTGGGACATGTTGCAGAGGAGCTCAGGGACAATACAGGTGGAGAACAAGAAGATGGAAGATCTTAGAAGAAACGGGGTAAACGTATGGATTTATGGTTTCTGAAAAAAATGGGAAAAAAAATTCTGAAAACCAAATGGAAGCCCTACAGGTTGGAATGAAGCCATTTAAAAAGTATGTATGTGGGTTTTTTTCCTTAATTGACAGTAATGGTCCTTTATGGCTTTTATCGGTCAAGTTTCCTTATTGCTCGAGATTGAGTCTAACACCTGGCTGCATTATGTATTACATATTATGTGTAAGGCAACAATTTGAAATGTCGTGGGAGTTGGACTCAATGATCTTTATGGGTCCCTTCCATCTCAAGATATTCTATGATTACTGCTTCAAAGAACCATATTTTAGGCTTTATAATTGGTTTTTAAACACAGTCAAGTTCTAGATTTTTTGCAGGCGTCTAGAAAGATGGCTTGAAGATGTAGTAAACTAAGGCAGGGCAGTGATTAGAGAAGGTCAGTTCTCATCATTTTTGGTCCTTCGGTTAAGAAGGTTATTGGCAAATTGCAGCTGTTTGGCTGCCAAAGGATTTTGGGAGTATTGGAGTGATCTGAATTCTGGGCTTGTTGGATGAAAGTCCAGGGGCCTGAGTAAGAGTGTTACTAAAGGTACTACTTGTGGAGGGAAAATTTTATACAGATTATTGCTATAATATCGTTGAGACATTTCTGTGCCCTCTAGAACTACACCATGCTTTTGAACGGCACAGTTCTACACAGCTAGAACTGGAACAGAACTTTCTTTTATATTCCTTTAACAGCAGGGAAATAAAAGTGGGATTTCTACATAAATGTTGCTGTCAAGTAACATACCCTATCTCTGGAACAAAAATTTTATCCCAGGATGAGGGGCAATTTATCTTAGGTTCATTCATCATTCACAGTAAAGATAATAGATACTTATTACTGTTAGACTGGTCGGTGATAATGATTTATTAATGCAGCAGCTTAACCCTCAGTAACAGCCAGTGTTGGTGTTTTTATGAAGTCCTGCAGAGCTGGGCAAACCCGTGAGAGTAATCAGGACAAAGCTCAGACTTTGCCCAGTCTGGGCCACGTTGCCGCGGTGCAGCGTGCACGATGTAAGGAGATGATTTCTACCCCAGAAAGCCTAGCATTTGATGAACAACAGTAGCAGATGGGAGAGAAAAAAAATGTGGGTGTTAATAAAATGTGGTCCTGAAATTGCAAATTGCCAGTAGCTGGCTTAAACAGGAGACTCGGGAGGCCAAGGTGTGGCTGCAGATCTCTACGAGATAATTCCTCGCTCTGTTTACATTGCAGACATTTTTGAAAATACAAATGCAATGAATTTGTTACCTGGGGCGTACCTCAAACCTAGATTTTGGAAATGATCAGGAAGGGAAGTCACACTGGTGCAGCTGACAGGATGAGTGCTGCAGTACCAGTATTTTTCTGCACTATGCGTGTATTTCCATCAGAAGGTAGCACTGGAATTGCTACAACTGTGTAGCTAAATTTATGCCAGGGTTTCGTGGAGACGGCCTTGGGGATTTCTAAATGTTTATTTCTATAGCACAATTTTGAGTCAGTTCTTACAGTTTAATCTTTCCTGATTTAACAAAATTAGTTGAAATGTATTTTCAGTGTAAATCTCATAAAGTTTTTGAATTTTGCAGAGAGAAGTATTTTGACAAAACTTTAAAAACCGATACTCTTCATATGTGAATAGCTGCAAATCACGTCACGTGGATGGTTGTACATTAGTTTCTCTGCTGGTCAACTTGTATATTGTGCAGAGTTTCTAAACGTAACTAAACACAGTGCAGGTTTCAAAAAAGGTTAATATTAAAGTATTTCAAATAATGCCAGGAATTAAAAAACCAAAAACTACGGTATGTATTTTGCTTTAGATAGGACCAAAAAAACCAAACAAGGCAAGACCCAAATTGTCTTGACTTCCTCATGCTGCCCCACAAAGTTTAGGCCAAAAACTGCACAAAATTATCCAAGTCACTCTACAGTCTGGTTTCATATGTTTATTTCTAAATCGTTAAAGAAAACCTATAATAATAATATGTTTTAGAAATGGAAATAAGCATAAAGGCAGTGTCTGAGCAAACTTGAATGTCCCTTGCAGCCTGCTAGTCAGTAACTGCCAGACCGGCATGAATATAGGGAAAAATGCACGAAGTGGTAGAAGTCTATGTTTAACTGGCTTTCATGCTTAAAATGTGTGGCCAGATCAATGTTAGTGAAAATCAGCTCAAGTTCTGTCTTTAATTTCATGAAATGGACCTGCTGAGACCCCCCCGGCACCCCGTCTGGAGGACGCAGGTGCTGTTGCTCAGGTTGCTCATGGAGAGCTGAGCCGCGGTGGCGCTGTGCTTCTGCAGCTCCTGGTTTAATGAGGGCTTTCTCCAGGTGGAGCAGAGATCATCTTTGAGTCCGCTTTAATTACATCTTGGCCCTAGCCTGCCCCCCCCCCCCCCCCCAGAACAGCGGGTCCCTAGCAGGGGGGGGCACAGCTGAGGCTGGGGCTCAGGGAAAGCAGGGATGATACTACTCGACACTTGTGGCTTTGCTGGAGGGCGCTTCAGGTGCTGTACGCGAACTGCTAGGTTTGCTGTCACCATTTTTGCAACCCCGTTCTCAACGGCTGAGCTGCAGGCTGGGGGATGCTCTCTGCAGTCGCTAGACCTGTGAGCAAGCTGGCACCGCCGGGATGCTCGGGCGCTGCCCGGAAACCCGGGACAGGCAGAGCAGCGGCAGATGGGTGGGTGATGGGCGTGCTTCCCTGTTTCAAATCTGGAGGAAGCTGCTGATCTGCCTCTCCTGCCTTCCCAATCCTTGCTCAAACTTGTCTGATACCTCATTTCAAAAGAGAAGGAAAGGAGTGACACGAAGATACACTAACGAGTAATGCTCCATCACAGCCTATGGAAATTATATTAAAGCAAGTTGTACGGGGATCTGTATTTGTGCAAAAAGCTGTGCAAACAGACTCTTGTCTGTATGTCCCTTATCCTAAAGCTTCTGGTATGTTCCCAGCACCTCCCCATCCTTGAGCAAGATGAATAACCATATTTAATTAGCTAGACCGTAGTTAATCTAGCCATTAAGAGGCATGAATTAATAACCATCCCGGTTTCCTTTAAGGTGTTACTAAGGATGACAACTAAGGAGCCAACTACAATTCCCACTGTTAATTTAGGGTAAATTTAAAAACACCGATGCATCGATATTTATGTATTTATTTATTTTCCTAACTTGATCTTGAATATGGGCAAAGATTTTTTTTAAATAACTATACAAGAAAATGCTTTATTGAGGAAAACACATCTCTCTCTGTAAGGCTGATTTTATATTAGCTAATGTGCTAAAAAACGTGCTCGGCACATTCAGGTACTTATGTGGTAAGTAACATATGGCTAATGAGAAAAGTGGGGCAAAAATATTCAAACCCAAGAGTTTTTAAAAGTCTGTATTTGAAATGTTTTATAATCAACTCTAAGTCACCTTTGTACTTGGTAACGTGCCTTGAACTTTGCTTCTGGATGCAATTACTATAAAATTAGTGAGAAAGATGCCTGTATAATATGCATATATGGTATATAAAATTATATAGTATAATTGCATAATATATTACCAGGATATTATATAAAATAGTTTTATGTATTTCTGTAAACACATATTTTTTATATTGTGTGTGTATATATATATTAGGAAAACACCTCTCTGTCAGGAGACATATAAAACAGAAGGATTGTTTGGGATTTGTATTTTTTCAGCCTTTCATTTCATACTAAGCTTTCAAACTCAGCTGCAGTTGCTGTCCTTACGTGTATGAGACATGCACACGTCTGCTCTTCAGCATATCCAAGTGCTGACCAGTGGAGAGAAAAATCCTGTTAAAAGAACAGAGATAAAAGGAAAATAAAAAAGTTAGACCTTTAGATAGCGTTTAAGGATGTATTTAGACAATACATAATGCTATGCTACAGGTGGCAAAGAATTCATTTCATGAAGAGAATTGTTTCATTATGACTGTGCCAATTTGTGGGCTGGAAGGACAGATCTGAGAAAACTCCCCTGCAAGATTTAGTAACTGAAACCCTCCTTTCATGAATTGTTAAAATTGTGCTTTCTGTGACTCTCGTTGCCTCGCTGTCGCGGTGGCTCTTTGGTTGCCGCACATCACCTTTCTGTGAAGTGTAGGTGTCAGCTGATCAGCCGCGTGGCGTATCTGCTTTCTAATCTCAAACTTCCACTAAGTATCATTACCTTTCTTGCTCTCTTTTGACAGGTCAGTTCCACTTAGCATGCTAAGGACTGTCATTAAGTCACTAGCTTCTTTTTTTCCCCCCTCTTCAACCCGAAACACACCCTCTTCATCCTGCGCGTCCTACAGCCATCTGCAATGCACTGGTCCCGGGTATTTTGAGCTTCGTAGGATCTCCACGTGTACAGAAGTGTTCAGCTCAACTCTTCTACAGATACTTGTACAATGTATTTAACATAACCATCTAAGTAACGGTAGGAAGTCTGCCACTCAGAATCTCTCACTGACTGCGTTTGACCCCTTGGCGCTGGTTAGGTTGGGGCTTCTACACTCAGATTGATGCTTTTTCAAAGTCCTCTGTTGCGTCAGTAAATCCCGACTTCTGGCAGCAGAGAATTAATTATTCAATGACCAAGTGCCATCAAAGGCAGGTGATTGTGCTCTGTCATGACTGATTTACTGTATAATATACATATTATTTTATATTTTTAGGGGATGAAAATGTGCTGCTATATGGTTTAATTTTACTGCTTACATTTTCAGAAGTAAATTTCCCCAAAGAACCATTTGTAATATCCTGATAAAATCTTTGGACTGTATAAAATAACCTTTATTGCAGTACCTGGTAAAGATCAAATGGGATGCAGAGAAATCTGTTAGTATAGATCTAGGTTTTGAAGTTTGGTAGTTACATGAATATATCTGTGTGACCTATCTTAAAATTAAGATCTGATCTGCTTGTAGTTCTCCCTACAGTGGTGGGTTTTCCTGGAGTGTGATGGCTAGCCATGTGTTTGTAAGCGTTGTTCTCTATGAAATTTTGAAGGCTTTCAGAATGCTGTGGAAATCTTGTCTTGGAAAAGCCGACAAGCATCTCCCCCCTTTCCCCTTCCCGCATGCCTTCGGCAGGCCCCGATCCATTCACTCGGGAATTCAGGTACCGGAGTGAACTGTCCCCTACCAGAACAGACGCTTTAAAGAAGCAAAAAAAAAGATAATCCCCCAAACCCCAGACCCTACCTTAAAAAAATTATATAGAGAGAGTCCAAAAGGAGGTGAGAGTTGTATACTCAAGCCGTCCTTTGCAGATCAAATTTGGGAATACGTTTGTTAGGAGGTGAAGAGCATATTGCAAGGGGAAAAGAAAGTCATTGTAAGTTACAACAGGCAAGTCGTCCCACGGATGGCACGCTTGTGCGCACGGAGGTAAGGATGAGATCGCTTGCCTTTCTCCGATCTCTCTTTTTTGTGCCAGACAGAAAGTTTCCATCTTCTCAGCACTGGGGGGCACTGGAAGCGTTCTGGGAAGGTTCCGCTGGCCGGCATAAACTCCTGCTCCTCCTCCCGCTTCTGTGCCGCACACACATATCCTCCTTCCGCAGGTGTGCAGAGTACGCGCCCCTGCGTCCCAACGGAGCGCGGGTTCCAGGAAGGGTACGGCCCAGCACAGCCCTCTAGTCTTGTTTTGCAGACGTTTGCTCTTACTTAATTTGCGATTGATTTTTTTTTTTTAAATTTCTGAACGTGTTTGTTAGTAGGCGTAGAACTATTTAGTTAGTGTAGAGCGTTTTGAAAGATGGTGAATTGACTTTCGATATTTTTTTTTCTACTGAAATTATTTAGGTTGTTGCAAAGTAAGTTGTATTTAATTTAACTGTTGTTTTTTTTTTAAATGTTGCACTATTTTGGGGAGCGTTTTGCTAAAAATATTTAATGAAGTTGCAAATTTGCATGTATTTAATTTATTTTGTATTTTTCAAAGTTTTATATTTTCTTTCTTTATGTGCATGTGCACTGCCAGAAAAATGAACTGTGAACTTGCCATATGCAATCTTTAATAAAATTACTGATTCAGAACTACTCTGTGCTATCGTATCAGCTGTTCAGAGCTGAGATTTCTACTATGAACTAATGATCCTCTTGTTTTGGTTCTAAAACAGTTGTCTTGGAAAAGATACCAAACTTAATTGCTGTCAAAGATTTTGTACTGTAGTGAAACCTTGGTTCTGTCTCTCGAATTCAAAGTTGGGTATGGAAGTATGTTGTAGATGCAGCATTAGCTTAAAAACCGTATTCAGTTCCTCGCAGCATCACCGTTAGTTCCGTATGTCAGTTGAGACGTCTCTCTTCAGTTTGAGTAATAAGTTAGCTTGGACATCTCTTAATTGTGCTAGTGCTGATCAGCCAGTCAGTTCATCTAGCGAAAACAATATAAGTTTCTCCAAGTTAACTTCTTACATCAAGACTGTCGGAGGCCTTTCTATAACCGAAACGCTGAAAAGATGCCTTAGGCTAAAAATCTCAAAAAGAAATGCTGAAGGTATTTTCTCAATTGGAAATGATTAATTCCGTCAATCGAACTTACTCTGCTTATATACAGATTCTTGTTTTGTAAGCCTATTTTAATTAGGCAACTTAAGTTTGTATTGCGTACTGTATATTCAACTTTTGTACCATTTTTAAGTCTTACACATTTTATATATAGAAATGAAAACCACACATCTGCTCTGCAGAGATCAAAACCTGTCTCCTGCCATTTCCACTACTTGATGCTATCTTACTTTCTTTGCTCTTTGAATGTTGTGTTATATTTATTCTAGACTAATTTAAAAGTTGTGATTTGTATAGCGCAAATTAAATTTCACATCTTCAGATGTCATGCATGGGACAAATTTTGGTGGAAATACTGTTCACAAATGGAAAACGTACTTCAGATGGAACTAAAGTGCATATTGTTCTTTTTGCTAGTAATTAAAAAGTATTTCCTGCTCATTTGAGCTTCTCTTCATGATATGTTCAAATATCTTGCGTTTGTCTTGAGTTCGTGTTTCATCGACTTGTTTTCTCAAAAGCAAGGAAAGTTTTAAGCCTGGAAAGATCTTGGCTGATGCATTTTTAAGTTTGTATTTAACTCAGCAAGGGTGAGAGCGGATTATCCTGAATATATTGAAAACTAAAAAGTAAGTCACAAAAACTTAACTTCAATAATTTGTGCCTAGAGAACCTTATGAGTAACTTTTATAAAGCCTAATGGACTGAGATGCTCGTTGGCCTGAAATTTTGATAAGTAAGGCTGGGAAATACAAGAAATAAAGAATTTTAAGCTGAACATTGTTTCATTTGAATAAATGGGTATTTATACCAAATGGTCATACAGGTCCAAAAGGAAAAGGCCTAATTAAATTTCCCTTATTGGAGGAGAAAGACTTTGTGTAAACAGGAATGAAGTACATCTCCACTGGAAATGGAAGGGATCCAAAAATAAATTGGCAGGATAATCTGAATCTACCCTTGCTCTGATTTTCGTCTTCACTGTGCCTGTACGAACTGCGAAGCGCACTGGAGAACATCCGCTGTGCAGGATGGAACGCCGCTCCACCAGTTCCTCTCTCGCTCTCACAATCTTGTCCATTGAAACACTTTTCGTTGTGGGAGAACCACGGGGGTTGAGGCATTCTGTAGAATTTACATGTCTAGTTTGTAAAGTGTGTAACGTGTACTGCAGATGTGTATTCTCTGGGCTCTATGTATCTTTACAGTAGTGTTCAATTTAGGAAAAAATAAATTGTGGACACGTTTTGCTGGTAACAAGGGGAAATTTTTTGCCATTGCATCAAACGATGCTGAAATGTATTAAACTCTTGATAGCAGATCTCACCCTCCTTCCCCCATCCCGTGGAGATAAGTCTTTTATCTTCGTTCTAAAATTCTATCAGAGATGGATGGATACACTGGCAGACTGCATGATGTATCATTCGAAAACCGTTACAGTGGAAAATAAAATTGAACTAAACTTTGCGGTGTGCATGTTGTGTGACGCGTATGTCCGGCATCTCTGTTAGAGGGGTGCTCTGCCCATGGCGCGTAGGAGTGACCCGTTCCGTGGCACCGCGCTGGAGTCCCCGTCTCAGGCCACTGTCTGGAGTTAAACCTTTCCTCTAAATCTGTAGAAAGTAATTAGAAGGCTTGGGAAATGAACACAGGATTATTATTTTTATTTTTTTTTTATAAATAATTGCGTCTTCTCTACTACCTCTCCATGGAAATCTTCCTTCTTCCTACTTTTTTTCAGTAGCCTGGCGGATGACAGGGAGACTCTTCCACTAACCCATGCATGCATCTCCATTTTTATAGGAATGTTACACTCACTTTATATACAGCGTAATGGAGTAGAAGTTCCTCCATCCATGACACCTCCCTTAAGTCATACTCAGAAGCTTTATGAACAGCTTATTTTCAGTAATTATTACTCTGAGCATTTCTCAATTATATCGTTACTTTTCTGCTCTGCGATGCAAATTGATGGCGCTCCAGAAGTTCTGTAGAAATGGATTACTCTGTTTTTGCTGCCAAGTAGATTTCTAATGAGGATTATGTGGTTTTCCATCATTATTTACCTACGCTCATGCTGCTTTCGCTTGGGGCCTGCTGGGAACCCGGTGGCACGGGAAGCCCCTTGGAGCCAGGCTCTGTCAGTCCCTGCTGGTGACGGGCGGCCGGTGGTGACCGATGGTCGGCGTGACAAGTACAGGTCTCTAAGGGCTGGGCTTAGTTGCCAGCCAGCAACTAAGCGTTCAGATGCACTGACTCCACAGCTCTACTGATATAATCATGATGATTAACCCAGTATATTTAGTAGGACAGACCACTGGCCAAGCAGACTTAGAAATCACTCTGTTAAAATCGGGAGTCACGTTATTTCTAAATCAGAGTGAACTTTCTATTATTCTATTGCATGAGGGATGGCAAGCTTTGCCTCCATCAGGGATGAAAAGTCGTTCCAATGTAGATGGTTGATACTGGGGAAAGCAGCCAGGGCTGCCGAGCATTCCCCACCAGTCCTGCAGAGGAAGGCAGACGCTGTGCCACGCCAGAGCTTTTTCCATGAGTCAAAAAGATGCTCCCTGTAAGATCTCCTAGATAAAGCCCGTGCCTGGAGGATGAACTCAATTATAGAGCAAACTTTGCAAGTGTATCCCTACGATTTCATTTTCAGAATGTGGGATTGCATCAGTTAATTCACTCTATCAAAACAACACAAATTATTGTATCCATTTCCAAGATTCAGTTTACGCAAGCGTACAGTGAAAAGTGAAGGAGAGGGGTTTCCATCCATAGAAAAAGACTCACTGCAAATCTATCACTATTGATAATTCACTAAAATAATTCTTAGATAAAACTTAATTGAAATTTATCTTCCATCGGAGCTGAACTCAATGGAGACTGTATTTATCCTCAAATGAGGACCTTCAATAGTTTTGGGTTAAGATACGTGATGGTCATTCTTTATCGGCTCACGCTTTAGATGTGCCTGACGCTTCAGTGGGGCTGATGTCTCGCCCCATCGGCCGCTTCTGTGGCAGAGGTGTTCCAGTGGCCACTGCGATGCCCAGGAGGCACCTGCAACGTCCCCGTGGGTCAGGGTGGTGTCAGGAACTGCTGAGCGTCGAGCCTGTTCCTCGGGATAACCCTGGCAGCACATCTCACTCCTGGAGTGTCAGACTTCCTTCACATTTGCTTGAAAACAGGGCTTTGACATTTGCAGTCCCCTCAGTGCAGGTGCCCAACACCTTCAGCTCTGTGGAAGTGATTCATGGACCTGTTGGAGCGGGGCCAGAGGAGGCCCCGGAGATGCTGGGAGGGCTGGAGCCCCTCTGCTGTGGGGACAGGCTGAGAGAGCTGGGGGGGTTCAGCCTGGAGAAGAGAAGGCTCCGCGGAGACCTTCCAGCCCCTTCCAGGCCCTCAAGGGGCTCCAGGAAAGCTGGGGAGGGACTCTGGAGCAGGGAGGGGAGCCATGGGACGAGGGGGAAGGGTTTTACACTGCAAGAGGGGAGACTGAGATGAGATGTGAGGCAGAAATTGTTTGCTGTGAGGGTGGTGAGCCCCTGGCCCAGGTTGCCCAGAGAAGCTGTGGCTGCCCCATCCCTGGAGGGGTTCAAGGCCAGGTTGGCCGGGGCTTGGAGCAACCTGGGCTGGTGGGAGGTGTCCCTGCCCAGGGCAGGGGGGTGGCGCTGGACGGTCTTCAAGGTCCCTTCCAACTCGAACCATTCCGTGATTGAGAGCCCTCCCGCTGCCCCTCCGGGCCCCGCAGCCCCTCCGCGCCGGCCGGGCCGCCCGCGCTCCCCTCAGGCGCCGGGGCCGCCCCCGGCTGAAGCCCGTCCGCCCGCCCGGCGGGGCTCGGCGGCGCCGCCCGGGGGGCGGGTGCGGGGGTGTCCGAGCCGCTCGCTCCCCGCCCCGGCCCCACCTCCGCCCGGCAGCCCGCACCGCCCGCCTCCCGCCGAGCCACGGCCGCCGCTGTCCCGGATCCGCCGCCTCGCGCCGAGCCCCCGGGGAGCGCTGGCAGAGAGGGTGAGTCCCCCCCCGCCGCGGAGCGGGGCCCGGCGCCGCCATCGCCTCCCCTCAGCGCGCCGCGGGGTGAGAGGCGGGAAGGGCGGGCGGGGAGCCCCAGGGAGCCCCGCCGTTAACCGGGAGCCGGAGATGGATCCCAAATCCCAAATCTGCCGCCGGGTGAGGGAGAGGGAGCGGCGGGGCCGGGGGGAGATGGTGGGGCTGGAGGGAGATGGCGGGACTCGGGAAGGAGCCAGGCTGTGAGGAGAACCGGGGTGTTCAGCCTCGAGCGCTGCCGGTCCCAGACCCAGGCCGGGCTTTAGAGGTGTGTGGTAAAATCGCAGTTATTACAACATTGCACCTGATGGTTATATACAGCTGTAAAAAATTAAAAAAAAAAAAAAAAAAAAAGCTCCTCATTTTTCGCAGGTGCGTTGGCAAACTTTTCACTCTTTTTTGAAAGTAAGCGCATTAGGCTTTGCCCTAAAAAATAACAAAACATTAAAATACGTGCGTAATGAAGCAGATACCAGTAAGTAAATAATATAAGTAAATAATACAAATAAATAATACAAGTAAATAAAAACTACACGCCACCCGCTGTGGGAGTGGGCAGGCAGGTGCCGAAGTGCTGCCCTTGGCACGGCGTTTCTCCTGCGAATGGACGCGGGCTTCCCGTGCCTATTTCCTATACACAGATGCACATTCTTGTGTTTAATTAGGCCGTAAACTCCTTGGAATAACAACCGTCCGTGTCTTTGTGGTGTGGAGGGCGCCGAGGGCTTGGTTCTGTGCCGGGCCGATGGGTGCTCTGGTAATAGGGTTAATGAGAACAGTCCCGGGGTTGATGAGTGCACGCCGTTCGCGCAGATAGAGCTGGTTTGCAAGACTCAGCTGGTTGATTCCTAAGGGCAATCTCAGGAAAATAGGTTCGTATGATTTCCCGTCTGTCAGAGGGTAACGCGGGCAGAGCCGGGAACCGCAGATGCAGAGATCAGAGCAATTGCAGAGAGCCGTGTACTGCAGCCTCTTTCATAAATACAGTACTGGTAATCCCAGATGCTCAGATAGTGAGTCAAGTTTCCCTCCCTCAATAAACATGTTTTTGCTTAAAATAATAAAATATTAAATGCTGAGATTGCTCTTTCTCAGGTTGGTTTTGAACCTCTAAGTATAAACTTTTCAAGCTTCCTCTGTAACTATGAACCTCCTGGTTGCGGCACCCCGTTCTGCCTCTCCTCAGGTGAGTTTTTCAGAAAAGGGCACAAATTTAAACGTTTACAGTGCCAAAGAATATGGTCATCCCTTGCATTTGAGAACACGTACACCAGCTCGGAGAAAGAGAATTAAAAGGTGAAAGAGTTTGTCCTCGTGATGGTGCGACAGCCTCGCATCCCTCGTGCCAGTGGGTGCCCAGGCTGTGCGCAGCAGCGCAGTCCTGCAGGTGAATTCCAGAGGTAATTGCAGATGGATGTTTTATAGCATGGATGAAGGGAGTTGTCCTGTTTGGTACACGGCTTGGTGATTCATCAATCTTTACGTGGTAATACTTTTGCTCTTCTAGTCAATCCACAATTAACTGCGCTACCAGTGTTGCTGATGAGAGTCTTTCCCTCTTCTCGTCATGCGTTACTTGCTGTAACTCAATTAGCATTTCCCAGCGTGATAATTGCAGCACTCACTCTGTTCACAGCCAGTCTCATCCTCTCAGTGACATCCCTTCCAGAGCAAGATAATCTTAGGGCCTTTTGCCTTAGCCTGGTTTTGTCAGAGCCGTCTCTACTCAAGCCAGCTTGACGTGTGGCATTCTGGCTGCGTGACGTTAGGAGTCAGGAGTCTGGTAAATCCTGTAATCAGCTTATATAGGATGGATCCCGCGCGTTGATCCTCGAAACACTTCTGATGAATTCCATCCTCTGGCTGGCACCAGGTGCTGGATGCTTTATCTGGCAGAAAGAGACGAGGGAGAGTGTAGCCAAGGTGAGGGTAGATATGGTCTCTCTGTCAGGGAGGCGTGCAATTTGCCAAAGTGCAAAGTGCTGCGGGGGAAAGAAGCTGTGTTACAAGAACGGGCGCCTTTTCCTGCAGCCTTGGGAACTCTGTAGAAGAGACACCTGTACCTTGCTAACTCGTGGGTTGACTCATGCCACGCAGTCAATTTATTATGATCTCTTCCTGCCCTGTTTTCCATTTGCCCAAGCTTCAGTTGTGGGTGAAGAGATAGGGGATGTTTCCTTTTACACTGTTGACACAAGTTGTGTCAATTATGTAGGAGAGCCCTGCCCGAAATCAGGAGTTGTGAACTTAGGTTGTGAACCAGAAGTCACCAAGACCAGACAGACTCTTCCAGTGCAGGCAGCAGGTAAGGCGCTCGGCAGCAGAGGTGAGGGAAAGAGCATACTAAGTATACTCAGGGTGCTTAATGTCTCTCAAGGAGGGCAAGGTCGTTGAAGGGTGAGGAATCTTCCAGGGCTGTCATTTCCCAGTCCAAATGGGCCCTAAGCTGCACCAGAAACACCCCCTCACCTCCCCTCTACCGTACTACTTTGAGGGGTTCCTTAGAACAAAAGCCCTCCCTCTCCAAATAAATTCTGATACTTGAGAAAATTCCCCCTTTTTTTTTTTTTTTTAAGTCTAAATTCCTCAGTATTTTCTTTCCTTCCTTCATATCCATTAGCTGGATTTTGTAGATTCAAAGGAAAGGAATGCTTCCGTTATTCGTGTGTGTGACTCAAAGGACTTCTGGATGAGGGGCACGGCCAGCAGTTCAGAAGCGGTGAAAAGGTACGTACGATAGTGCCGCGCCAATAAGCTTCAGAAGGAATTTCAGATTGCAGCTTTCCTTTAAGGACTGAGTTGTATTGTATGATGCGTCTGTTGTTGGCAGTTATTTTTCCATTAATTGCTGTGAGAATCTTTTAGTCTAAAGAAGAGGCTTCATCTTCTAGACTTAGCCCATGCTTTCGGCAGAGATCTGAGTAGCAGGCTGGTTATTGCGATGCCAAATGCTGAAATGAACTGTTGCGTTTGCTGTTTTTCTCACTCAGAACCTGGCGCCCGTGAGGAGCCAGAACACGAGGCACGAGCTACGATCATTGAAACGGCACCACTCGAGCTACGGCAGCAAAGCTGGATTGGGATTTCTTGTTTCTTGCCTGAAGCTTTGGGCTTTTTGATGTACCGGGTTTGAACTGCAGGCTTTGGCGAGGAACCAAATTAGGGTAAAATGGCGTTCTTTCGGTGGTTTTTGTCTAGATGTTGCTTTGATATTTAAAAAAATCTAAACTGTTGTGTGAAACCTGCTTGAAATAAACTTAAAAAAACCATTGTTATATCACTTTACGGATCTGGAAATGGGGCAGTAAAGGATCAGAAAGTGTTTTGGTTAAAGGATCTAGGCTTTAGCTACGTTCTGCCCACCAAGAAGCCCGGCACCAGGGGATTCCTTTAGGGTGAGCTGAAACAGCCTTTGTTGATCTGGTTGAAGATGTCCCTGCCCATGGCAGGGGGGTTGGACTAGATGGGCTTTAAAGATCCCTTCCAACCCAAACCATTCTACGATTCTGTGACTTGCTGAATGGTTCTAGACAGGTAATTTATCTTCTTTCTACCTATCGATTGTCTCATTATTGGGAATAATGATGACTTTTCTATTTCCATCAATTGCTGTGAAAATTGATCGGCTTGTAAATAATTCTCAGTGCAAACAGCCCTGCAGGGGTAGCATTATTAAGGGTGCCGGTTTCACCCCAAGAAATGCAAGCACATGGAGCTTCCCCATGTTCCAGTCTAACCAGTGCATATGGAAGGCGGAATTTGCTCCTATTAGAGATGGCCGTAGGTGAAGTGTCAGCAATGGGGAAGTCTGGGATGAAGGTTTCCACTTGAAAGTTTCTGTAAACCCTATAGCATGTCTAGAAAAAGTTATTTTCAGTGTCAGGTAGTCCATCTTTAAACTAGATTATCAGAGCATTTAAAAAAAATTCTGAACTCTGTTTCCCTTTCTGTTTTGTTTTTTTTTTTTCCCCACAGTCCATAAGATGGTTTGATAACAAATACCATCTCTCTAAAGTGTGGTGAGAAAAAATTACCTCCTTATTTGAAATGCTCATTGAAATGAAAAAACCCACATTGTACTGTAGCGGTGCCATTTATTAATGAGTGAGTCACGTAAAGTCACTTTGCTGTGGAGTGGGACCTCACTAGAAGTCACAAAAGTTATTTTGAAGCTTATACATGCGACACGTTCTCTGCTGGTTGAACCCCATCCCTGCCCCCCGTGCTCTTGCTGGAGAATTGTGGAGTCTCGGATCTAAGGACAGGGCTGCGTTTTGTAAACATTCCCTACGCCCTCGCAGTCTAAATGTGCTGGCTTGGCCGAGAACTGTAATTTAAGTGTTTAAGCTAACCCAGCTCGTTTGAACCGTAATGACTTACAGAGCAGTCAGGTCATTATCCCGGAGGTGACCGTCTGAGCTGGGGAGAGGTGGAGGGAGGGGTGGCCAGGGCCAGGGGGTGTTTCCACGGGCAGCTCTCAAGCCCGAGGATGGTCCACTCCGTCCTGCAGGATCTGTCTGCTGGCTAGTAGCTTTGTGGAAAGAAGTCTTTATCCTTCATTTTTTAAAAATAGAAGTACGTGCTGACAAGCAAAACGAGAGGAGATGCTTGCAATAAATAGGTGAAAAATCAGATGTATCAATAGGTTGAACTTACTGCTTACTCAAAATTTTGAAATACAGTTGTGTTCACACTCGTTATTTGTTTTGCTCATAAATCAGTGTGTCTGTGAGAACCGTTTTCTTTCCTACCTCAGTCAAAGTGGCCTTGTTGTGCCTCTATAAAGAAATGGGTCCAGCCTCCTGTGTAGCCTCGGAAGATGACACTGGTATTTCCAAATGATAGAGAAGCTAAGACTGAAATCCTGAGGCCTATCTTGGGTTATATAGATTGAAAACTAACACCAGTTGGAGGAGTAATACTTGATTTGTATCTATATGTATTTGCCCTAAGTTTAAATGCAAGATACTGTAATTTCTGCCTGTTATTTAAATGGAAATTTAACAAACAGAAAGCCCTCCATAAAACAATCGCTGTCTTCGGTGGTCTGGAGGCCCTTGGTATAATAATAATAATCCTTTCCAGAATTGCTCCATGAAATCTTGTGGCGTACGCGTAGATAATCTCTTATTTGTACCTGAAACACCATGTCGCGTTCGAGCCCTGGACTGCGGAGTGCGTTTCGCAGTTTGGGAGAACCGGTTGCCATCCTAGACTGGCTCATCATCTTAGGTCTGTAAAGCTGCCTTTGGCAGTGATGAATAACTAACGCTCGAGGGAAGACTAATATCCTCTATTATGCACCTACCCAATTGGGCAATGTCAAAAACAGAAAGATGGGCGTAAGATTATCTGTCTGACCCCTGCGGATCATGCCCTGAAGTGTGGTGATTACCCTTCTCAGAGTCTAAACACGCATAAGTGCAGATGGTAGTAGTTACAGTCATCTAATCCTTTTTTTGAAAAATGCTGCCCCGGCTTTGTCTTGATGTGAATAAACCTGTTGCGGCAAATTACACTAATTCAGAGCTCAACTTAATACAGAGAAATGGAACTAAAAGCTTATGAAATAGAGGGAAATACAAGCATATGTACCTTGTGTCACTGAGCTTGCTAACACAAGCGTTATGTGTATCCTCTCAGTGCTTAAAACCTTGTTTACAGGTACTGGTTTTGCCTTAAACTTCATTTAAGGCCAGATATGAAGAGTTTTCGTGCCTATGTAAGGAGCAGTTGCTAGATGTGAGCTTGAAGTGTTGACGTTATCTTCTTTCAGTCGGTAACTAAGAAAATCCGTTCTGGCTAGAGTTTCGATGGGCCAAGGCCACCTGTATGTCGTTTAATAAGGCCAAGTGCCGGGTCCTGCATTTTGGTCACAACAACCCCAAGCAACGCTACAGGCTTGGAGCAGAGTGGCTGGAAAGCTGCCCGGCAGAAAAGGACCTGGGGGGGCTGGTGGAGCCAGCTTAACACGAGCCAGCAGTGTGCCCAGGTGGCCAAGAAGGCCAACAGCATCCTGGCTTGTACCAGGAAAAGCGTGGCCAGCAGGAGCAGGGAAGTGACCGTGCCTCTGTACTGGGCACTGGTGAGGCCTCACCTCGAGTGCTGTGTCCAGTTCTGGGCCCCGCTGTACAAGAGGGACATTGAGGTGCTGGAGCGTGTCCAGAGGAGAGCGACCAGGCTGGGGAGGGGTTTGGAGACCAGGGCATGTGAGGAGAGGCTGAGGGAGCTGGGCATGTTTAGCTTGGAGAAGAGGAGGCTGAGAGGAGACCTCATTGCCCTCTACAACTCCCTGAAAGGAGGGTGGAGAGAGGTGGGTGGTGGCCTCTTCTCCCAGGGGAATAATGACAGGACCAGAGGAAATGGTCTGAAGCTGCGGCAGGGGAGGTTTAGGTTAGATATTAGGAAGAATTACTTTACTGGAAGAGTGGTCAGGCACTGGAACAGCCGCCCAGGGAGGGGGTTGAGTCCCCATCCCTAGAGGTGTTTAAGAAACGTCTAGATGTGGCACTTCAGGGCATGCTCTAGTGGCAGAGATTGTAGGGTTTTTTTTTGTGTGTGTGTATTGTGTGTGTGTTTTGTGTGTGTTGCACTCGACGATCTCAAAGGTCCTTTCCAACCATGAAGATTCTATGATTCTGTGATTCTTATGGCCACGTTTTCCGTAGCTCATGGCTGTGTGGCAGCAGAGCGTCGGGTGGGTGTTCAGGTCCCGGCACTGTTGAACTTGGGCTCATCGTTTTTCCTTGAAGTCCACTGTCTCCATCTGCTGTGCCTGGCTCAAGTCATGCAACGTCTTCCTTAGACTCATCATTACAGTTGTTTCTGTAGTTTCCAGCTTTTCGTGGTTGCGGGACTGCGTGGGATAATCCTCTCATTGGCGTTTCATCCAAGAGTGGGAGAAAATTACCAGACGCTTGATCTCAGCTGCCCAGGGTAATGTGTCTGCTCCAAAACTTGAGTCTGCTCAAAGGGCACGTCCTGTACCCATCCTTTAAAACTAAGTCTACAAGTCAAACATTAAAAAAAAATAAGATTACAGTGGTTCTTCTCTCTTTGGGACTGTCAGAGAACAGACTGGTTTCGTGACACTGGTGCAGCACTGGGATTATAGAGTAAATAGTGAATTTTATTTTATGTGGTATACCTGAAGATGTGACCCTTTCTTAGTCTCTTTTTGGTACATGTCCATCTAACATTCCACCTCTGGGGTGCTCGTTCAAGGTAATGGTGTCTCATGTGCCTTACGTGGTTTGTAGAATCAAATTAGAGGATGTTTATATGAGAATATAAAAATTATTTTCAAGTCTATAACAAAAAGCTACAGCACAGATTCTGCAGAAGTCAAGAAAGTGGTTTGTCCGAACAAGCCAGAGGTGAGAGATACTGGCACAGCAGCTGCTCCTCTGGGATATCAGTTATTAAAACACCACGTGTCTGTAAGGGCTGGGGAATCGCCCTGTGCAGAGCTAATTCTGGATGCTAATTTCAGCCTGGGGCTCCATTCTGTTCCTCTTAATTTTTGTTTTTTTTTGAGATTATTACAACACTGCCTGATATCAATCTAGTCTGATAAAATTCAAAATTCGCAGCACAGAAGGGAAAGATTATTGGGAGTTTGCCGTTTCAGGAAAGAGCCTTCCTGTGTTTTTTGTTGGTGGTGGTTTGGTTTTTTGGACAGTCATTGCTCCCTTGGGAACTTCTGCCGAGGATGCTCAGCTCTCCCCTGCGTAGCTCCATCTCCCGTGTCAGCCTGTCATCTTACCGAAAACTTGCTTCTCCTGTCTCTTCTAGCAGGCGATGACCCGTATTTAGGCCAGTACTTGCTAATAACTCTTTGAATAGTGATCTTCTAATAGCACCTCACTGAAGCTACAGTAGTGACTACTTGTCACTGGGCAGCTGATAATATCATTTGTTTAATAAATGACTGTTGGATTTAATTTAGTCCGGGTTTTTTAATATTTTTTTCCGCTTTTTAATAAGGAATTTTCTCTCATCAGATGCCATGAAATCGATACTCTCTGACTCAATAATTATGTTTCACATCAAGTTATTTTGGTGTAACAAAATAAATCCAAGGGACTTATTGCTTTAATATGTGTGTATTATTACCAAAACACTAATCGAAGTAAGCAGAATGTTTTTCGTTGAGGTATGTACTGTGGTTTTATGGGAGTTTTTGTTAAACGGTGGAACAGGATTTGAAAATTCTCGGTCGTTCATTGGGTAAAAAAATGAAAAGGATCATAAAGTGTGAGGCTTTAGAAGAGCATCACCGCTGGGTTCAGGAGGACTTGCTTACCTCTTTCTTTATAACATTTCAGACTTGACTATTTGGCGTCATTTATATTAGAGGAAAAAGGCAGAAATACAGCACCGGCCGCTCTGCTGGGCGGACGGCTGACCGGAGGCAATGAGGAGCAGTAAGTTGTGTCAGCGTGTACAACAAAAAACCAGTCCTGCTCAGGGGAAACGCCGACTACAGCGTTTCACTACTTCTTCCCTTTCAGCCTGCCCGCATCCAGTAAAGTTACCGTTTCTGTACTTTCTCGGTACTAAACCTTTTGGTAGCCTGAGGAGCGCGACCAGACTCTGCTACCAGCATCCTTACGCCAGTGAGGTTTGTGGGAGAGAGGGTGTGGGCGCATTCCTAAAGCTATTTTGTGGTTCCCACCTGCCTCGGCTCTGTTGATTCAGTACAGTTCTTTTGCAAGCTGGATTGTTCAAATGATCCAAGTTCAAAATAATCCTATTCAGAAAGAAAATTCCCGTCTTTCCCTCCTTGCGATGAATCGCGCATTCGGAGAGATTACCAGATTTATGAGACTACGGCTACAAAGAATTTACACTGACACAAATTACATCTAGTGTGGAAAAAACTTAAAATAGGTGTTTAAAATATTAATGAGGTATAGAAGAGCTGCAGATTTACAGCTAATCTGCACAGACTTGAAAATATCTCTTCTGTGAAGCACCAAAATGAGGTTAATAATTACAGTATAATTAGACAAGAAGAAAAATGTGTCAAGTGAGGTAGGATTTCTGCCTCACTAGTTATAGGAGAAGAGAGATTTGGTGTGCAGAACAGACTCATACCTTTTCTGAGAGAATTATGTAGAGGGCTGAGAGTGTCATTTGAACTGTAGGCTGTAATACCTAGGAGGTACTTAGAGTAAGAAGTTTTTGTTTCAGCCAGCCTGCTAATTTAACTAAAATCTGCATGGCTTCTTCTTTTAGTGGCAGAGATTAGGGGCTATCATTGCCCGCTTCGAGTCCCTCCAGGCACCATGAATTCTGTGCTAAATCAAATTGGAATTCAGGGCATCTGGTGTTCAGGCTCACACCAGTCCTCTATTTTTCCTCCATCAATACTGCGAATAACGAGCTTTTTGAAAGTGTTGGATATTAGGACTTTCAGCTAATAACACTTCCTGAGACTACTATCCTATTGTATTCTCTGGATATGTGATATATGTCTACTCAATACTGCATCATCTTGATATGGCCTTGTCACTGTTGGGTATCTGATGTGAAACATGATGGAGTGGAATACTTCTCATAAACAGAATATCTGTTTATATAGAGATATTTCATTTGTGTTACCCCAGCTATCTTCCTCATGTCCAAGCTAATGAGTTATGATCGTATTACATGGTCCTTCTTGTTTTGTCACAGTTTGGGCAATAGCTTATTTATTTATAAGAAAGTGCAAGTACTTCCTGGGTTCTGAGGAACTAAGCAGATTATGTTTTCAAAATAATGAAGATATCAGTTAATATTGTTTATAGATTTGTCTTGCAGAGAATCAAAATACAACGAGTTTGTGTCAGTATAGCAGCTGCCATCTTGGATGGTGCCATTCGTCTTGAACTGGAAGCTTCTGGAGGTACAACCATGAGCTTGAGTAGGAGATACCCGCTCAGAGTCACCAGTGAATTCACCTTATGTCACCTGCACACTTGTAGCTCATGGGTGCCACAGGGCAGTGGTGTCAATGATCACGGTGCTTGGTGCTTGGCTAGGGTCGGGAACGGTGTGAATGCTGAAGATGGATGATCCTAGAATCATAGAATGGTTATAGTTGGAAGGGACTTTAAAGATCATCTAGTTCCACCCCCCTGCCCTGGGCAGGGACACCTCGCACTAGACCAGGTTGCACAAAGCCCCGTCCAACCTGGCCTTGAACACTTTGAGGGGTGGGTGGTTGTTTGTTGTTCATTTTTTTATTGTGGGTCTGCTTCTATGCATTTCACCACGATGTGTCCTTCCTCAGTGATACTTGCCAACTGTAATCATGCCCGGTTGTGACTGTAGGATTGATTGTTTTGTGTAAACACAATTTCTTTATATGTAAAGATTTAGACATTCCACCTGCTTGCCAAGATTCAGAATCTCAGTTCCCTTAGAGCAATTCCTCAGCTATTGTGAACGTCCTGAGAGAATGCTGAAGTAGACTTTACTCCCTTTCCTGACCAACATTGACTTTAGCAACGCCCTAGTGATTTGACAAATAGATCGCTGTCTGATGGGAAAGAACTGTTTGCTGTAGTTCAAAGCCAGATTTCAGAGGTATAGAAAAATATTTCACTAAGAATTAACAGGAGAGGAAGAAAAGGCATTTGCTGACGTACTTCATTGCCACAGGACTTATTTTTCCCTGTTAGAACTTAGCAAGCCCACCACCTAGTAGGGCAAGCTTTAAAAGAGGATAGTTATTAATTATGGATTTTGGATAAAGAGAGGTTTCTTACCTTTCATTATTTACGCCAAAAGATACAGAGTGTAACAGAAGTCACATCAAGTGTTTTAATGCAATGCATTTTTTCTGTGTTGTGTAAGATACGCAACTACCCAGATTTTTTTGTCTGCATCAGTATTTGTATTTCTGCATCGATGGAGCACTGGCACAGTTTCCCAGGGAGGTTGTGGGGTCTCTCTCCTCCTTAGCGAGATTCAAAAACCATCTAGACACGGTCCTGGACAAGCAGCTCCAGGTGGCCCTGCTTGAGCAGTGGGGCTGGACAGGATGACTTCCAGAGGTCCCTGCCAACCTCAGCCATTCTGCGATTTGGTGATCAGATGGTCGGGTTTGAGTAGTTTTTGGAAGGAATCGTTTATGTGCTGACAGTCCTACAGGAGCTTGCTCACGGGTCTGGTTGGGATTGAATTAATTTTCTTCGTAGCAGCCCATATGGTGCTGAGTTTTATATTTGGGTCTAAAACATTGTTGATAACACACCCATATTTTGGCTGTTTCTGAGCAGTGCTTGTACAGCATCACAGGACTTCCCTCTTTCTCACTCTGGCTGGTGGTGGGTCAGGGGCCGGGAGGGCACACAGCTGGGACAGCTGACCCCAACTGGCCAAAGGGACTTTCCACACCGTATAATGTCACGTTCAGCAATAAAAACTGGATGGGCGTCGTCTCTTCAAGGTAGATGTTGCCCAGGGAGCGCCTGGGCATTGGTCTGCTGGTGGGAAGGGTGAGTGATCGCCTCTGCATCACTTATTAAACTTCCTTTAACTTGACCAATGAGGTTTTTCTCACTTTTTCTCTTCCAATCCAATTCTCTTCCCCATCCCACTGAGGCAGGGAGAGAGCAAACCTCAGCTGGTGCATGTTTAATTGCTGTCTGGGGTCAATCAGCCACGGGGATACAGGAGGAAGAGGGCAGAACTGAGAGAGGGACTACAGAACCTAAACCTCGTGTTGCTGTGGGTACCTAATGACTTGGCAGCGTACAGATCCAAAGACTGTGTTATTAGTTGTGTAAGGCAGGCAAAGCTTCGTGTGAGAGCCTTGCACCATTCTGCATCGCTTTTCCAACCTTACCCGCTGTCGAGTTGGCTTGCCGTTGGTGTGACCCACCTGGGAGAAGAAAAGTAATGAAAGTAACCAACTTTCTCCCTCTTGGTGAGACAGTGGGACTAATCTGTAGCATTTCATCGCTTAACTTTCAGAAGGGGAGTGGCTTTCGGGGACATTTCACTTCTCTTTTGCATTTTCAATGAAGAAAGTTTTAGAAGTGACTAGTGCTTTCTGGTGTGTTAGACACACAGCAACAGCTGATACCTTGAACCTCTTGCATGTTTTGTGTTCCAGCTGCTCTTGAATTGTCAAACCACTAGCTTCCATCCCTTCCTCGCAAAATAAGACCTTTAAAGCCTTTAGTCATTGCAGCTGTAGGGTGGAACGCTGCCTCCCGAAAAGCTGGATGACAAAACTACCTTTGGCTTGAAAGAGGCTGTGTTTTCAGTTCTTTTAAAAAATGCACAGGGCAAACAGCAAGTCTTCTGATGCCGTAATTCAGTAGAAAATGCTTGAAGAGCTACAGTATGGGTCAGGTTTTTAAATAGATGTCAGCTTTTGAAGTCAGATCTTTTGAAAAATCAACACAGAAATATAACGATAGTAGGTACAGGGAATCAAAAAGTAACAGGGACACTTTTAGTTGTTTTTAAGGGTTGATCTGTCTTGGAAAAATGTCCTGTGGCGTCCAAACGCCGGAAAATGTCATTGGGCACATGAATTTATTTATGAACTTTCTTTGTATCCCGCTGTCATGCTAGAGTAAGTACAATTAGAGATGGATCCTGGGATTTTGCAGGCTGAGCGAATGCATTGTGTACACTCTTGACAGTCAGAGATATGCACGTAGGATAATTTTTAGTCAGCGCAGAACGAGAAGGAAGTATCTCCTCTCCTTTCTTGCCTTGGGCAGCCTTGCGTTATTTCTAGGGACAGCTCTGACTTCAGCATTCAGAAATGGGGGAGTGAAAATGGTTTTGAGGGTTGACCTCAGGGCCCGGAGGTCTTGGGGAGGATGCACTCTGGGGCCGTTTCAGTGGCTTATCAGGGAAATAGTAGCATGGCTGTTATAAACCATGGAACGGGGCACTTAGTGCCTCTAGTTCAAATTGACGGACAACCATGAGAACATGGTGGTTCCTCTGGCTGGTGGCCAGAGGGGACTACAAAGGCCTGTTCAAAGTAAGAATCCAGGATATTGCGGGCTTCCCCTGGATGTGTACTCAAGAAAATAAATAGTGCCGATACACTTGTCGTACTGGCATAATGTTTCCAAATTGCTTTTTTCTAATTTTATTAATTGTGGTAGTAACCTAGCTGAGTATGTTTAACTGTGGAATCCTGTGTACGCTTGAAGACCTTTGATCTTTTAAAGGATAGATTAGTTAAGCCTCTAGTTATTTCTAGGGTTTCAGGGTTTTAAAAACATATTTCCATCTTCTTTAATGTTGCCAAGAATGCAGCCTTGCTTCTGTGATGGTGAGAATGTCCTGTTTGTATCGCTCTTCTCACAGAGGGTTTCATTTATTCTGTGTGGATATAAACCAATTTTTTCTCTGGTAGTATCCAGATGTTGGGAGGTGGAAGGTGCGTGTTTATTAAAGATTTACCACAAAGCCACTTCTATATGTGTCTTTGTGAGTTGTCAGTGTAGCTTGACCACCATAGTGAAGTAATTATGTAGTGAACTATTTTAAGAACAATGTGTAATTGCAAAAGAAATCTCTGCTTGTGTACTTAGTTGCCAAAATAAAGGGAATTGAGATCTGCTCTGAATTGTCAGAATACGCTCTTAACTAGTTAAATCCATGTTTACAACCCTGCCTGTGGTTAACCACCCATAGATAAGATCATGGGCTGTCTTGCTGTGAGTACTAACATGTAAAGGATTGATGATACAATTCACATTTAAATTACTTTTATTTGTGCTTTATTTTTTTCTATTGTCTTTGGCTTTGAGAGGAGCTTTCTGTGCTGTGAGGAATCTTACCGGTTTATTAAGCGACTGTTTCTCGGAATAATCCGTTGTAGCTGGAAAGGTAATAACTGGCCTCCCGTAATACTACACGACACTGGTTTCCTGCAGTGCTTCCACAGAAGAGGCTCCAGTGGTTGACGGCTCCGATAATGTGCTCAATCACATGTCTGGACATATGCGCGATATGAAACTTGAAACTTGGCAGTATATATACAGTTTTAAGTCAACAGAGCTAAAAGCAGCCACAGTGCATCTCTTGAACTGCTGTTCCTTTTTCTTAGTTATCATGGAAAAGCAAAGAGAATTTATTTCAAGTGCTACCTTAATCTGGGCGTTGTCCTACCCATTAGCATAAATCTTCAGTTTTCACTGTGTACCAGGTAAAACTGGTATTTGAGCTGGAGCATTTGGGGTATGCCACCAGGGTCATCATGTTTTAGTACTAGTTATTTTACCAGAGAAATCGCAGTGTGTATACGTGTGTGTGTGTCCCCACATATTAAAAAATTCTATAAATTTTTTTTAGCAATATAGTATAAAAATTGTTAAGAAGTGCATTAATAGCATTCAGTCAAATTAGCTAGGCAGATGAGTGGGTGTCCTCCACCAGACTTTAGCCTGCTGCAGAGCTGTTCTGCAGAACAAATCTGAAAAATAATAATCTTTGCAGGTAAGTTTCTAGGTCATCTCTTGTGGAGCATAGTTCTTAATGTATTTCCATTTGTAACCAGGCATTTAAATAAAGGATTTTGTTAGGAGCATCTTCAGGATTCGATTTATCCCCAAAACAATGGCAGTAATAGGAATTGTGTGGAGTGTGGCGAGTACCCAGATTTAGACTAGATATAAGGAAGAAATTGTTTGCTGTGAGGGCGGTGAGCCCCTGGCCCAGGTTGCCCAGAGAAGCTGTGGCTGCCCCATCCCTGGAGGGGTTCAAGGCCAGGTTGGACGGGGCTTGGAGCAACCTGGGCTGGTGGGAGGTGTCCCTGCCCAGGGCAGGGGGTGGCACTGGGTGGGCTTCAAGGTCCCTTCCAACACAAACCATTCTGTGATTCTATGTTCTTTCATTTTCACCTGTCTGCTTGATTATAGCGCTTTTGAGCTCTTCTTGTGCTTTGCCATGCCGGATACTTTGGTTGGGACTGTGGATAAGATTTACATTTCTTTGGTCAGCCTCAGCACCGCTGCTCCCTTGCCTGCAATGAACAGCATTTCTTCCGTGGAGCGGCTCGTGGCTCCGTACCTACTGTTAGCAGTGTTATGGATTGGGAATTTTAACGTCAGCACTGTGGTTGGAGTAGGATGTAGGCATCGGTGAAAGACGAGCTTCCCGCGTGGGAGGGAATGTTTTGCATGCAGGGATTATGGAGCAGCTCCCAGTCCAACTGGTCCTACTCTATCTAGAAATAACATACTATGTGATGGGTATAAAAGTATGACTGTCTTTATTTTTAAAGTTGTCCACTGGAATCTGACCCACTGGAAATGAGAGGCTTACACCTGCAGAGAATTTACATGTGAGAGAAGGAGGATGTTTAGCTCTTTTGGCACTTAAGATACAGCCTGGCTTAAGCTGTATTTACTTATTTATTAATAGGCAATAAAGCCACCTGGTCTTTATTTCAGAACACTTAAAAAGTGGCCATTGGTGAGCCTGGATTTTCTAGGATACCGTTTCCTTGGTGGCTTCTGTCTCTGTGTCTTATTCATGTTATATTTTGTTTCTCTCCATAGCGGGCTTCGTGCTGAAGTGCACGTGCTGAAGAAAGTCTCTGTGGCACCCCGTGGGATTTGGCATTCTGCTGTGAGGATTACTGCCGGGAGATGCCTGGCTAATTCCCAGTGCATACTGTTCCCACAGACAACCTGGAAATGGGTGCGGTTGACGTGCGCAGTAGCAACAAAGGTATGAAGCTGGGATTGCCTTCTGGAATGGCAGCGCATCAAAGGGCTAGGAAAATCTATAAAATGAGCAATAAAATCACTTTGAAAGTTTCAGGTTTACTCGTTTTACTACTGCAGGAAAATGCTTGTAATGTATATACACGTAAACCACATTGGTTTATATTGTGAATATAGTACGTATTCTTTGAAGAAGTAGATAAGGGGAAATCCCTTCAGAACTCTTACAGTAACTGTGCTCCTTTAAACGGGTTATTTTCTTCTGGGACCATCTTAAACTCTTGTTTTTTCATGTTTCTTTAGCTGAATTGCTTCCTTTCTGTATGAAGGATGCAGTAGTTAATCAACTTCTAAGTCTGCTTGGAAGAAGGTTAATTGTTAATCACTATCAACAACACTCAAGGGTGTCTGAACTAATTTGGTGAAATGCATTTTCCCTGCAGCAGCAAGTGCTGCGTGTTTTCCGCAGTCTGCTATAGTAGACATCCATTATACAGCTTTGGCATGTGGCTAAATCCACAAAAACTCTGATGTGTGTTTCAAAAATAGCCCTTAAAATGGTATGAAATCAAGGAAATGCTGCGTGGAACCATAACATCAGTGTACCAGTGGTTATGTTCTATATGTCTTACTAATACAAGGGAATTCACGGCAGCTGTCAAGGGCCTACATTCTACCTGTGGGAAGATGCCTGAAGGTATGCAGAAGAGGGAGGCTAGGGAAATACAGGTTTTTAAACATTGACTCTGTTGGAAATGTGGAGCTTTATTCTTGTTTACCAGAGGCGTTTATCTTCACTAGAAATTCAGATGTTTTATATACCAAAGTCATTGGATAAAAGAGTTGATAACTGAAACAAAGCCTGGAATGCAGATCTTCCTCCTCCCAGGTGATCGTCTGCTGCGCGTGTGTGTGTGTAGTCTTTCTGTCTGCAGGATGGACCTTTGATGTTCCCTGCAAGGTGTATCAGTTTCAATAAGAGAGATCAAGAGCTTCCCGCTCTGAATGAACAGATCGGCTGTTGATAGAACGCTTTCTTGGAGAAATGGTGGTCTGAATCCTGGCAAGAATTAACCCAGATCTCCCACATCTGAGGCAAGTGTGCCACTTAACTCCCGTTGAATGGAGCCCTACCTCCAATTACTTCACCCCCCACCAGAAGAGAAGGAATCTGGTCTGAGTGCCATCTGGATCAAACCCCTCAGATGAAGCCCTCAAGAAGGGCTTGTGAATACAAGCGTGAGACTAAGCTGCAAGATGGGTTGGTAAGCTGCTCGGGCCTGCCAAAATTGGGTGTGCCTGAAAGCAAAATTTCCTGTGATTAGAGAATGGAAAACTTTGAGGTGCCTGGGGAATTCTGGTAGCAGCTGAGTGGGTGAATGTGAAGATTGCAGTTTTTCATTTGTGTGTCTACTCTGATTTTTAAATATATTTTTTTTTTTGTGAAACATAAATTCCTTTTGTGAATGTAAACCTAGGTGCTCAAAAAAATGGCTGTTGAAGCTCTGTAAGAAAAATACCACGAGTCCATCTCATCAAAATCGGCTCAACTCTCTAACGCACAATCGCAGAAATAATTTCTGGTGGTGGCTTTATGTATAGGAGTGCCATACAGTTCATGGCTAATATCAGTTCTAACACAGGAATGGTTCGACGAGAGTTGGGTTTAGGCTTTTTCCGGTCTCTGTGTTGGTGAAGAAAGACTTAAAATGGAAGGATTAGCAGGTTGTGCCTGGGTGCATTCTCACACCCTGAGCATTGACGAACCACCCAAACGTCTCTCTCTGCTGGGCAGATCGACCTGTCAGTGTGGTGACCAGTGGTTTAGAAAGCTGGAATTTTTATATTCTATTTGAACAGAAAAGCCTGAAGCTGTGAATATGTATCGTGCAATGCAATACCCAATGGTGTATCAGGCACGGGGGAAGCTCATTGTGCCTGTAGCTACAATAGGATGTTAAATACCAGGGTTATTAATCTTTCCTCACCTTCCCTCACTACAAGAAACTTGTAGTCCATGTATTAATGTGTTTTTGTATGAGATTTAATTGCTCAGACTTGTAACGACTCAAAACTTAAGATCCCGTTTCCCACTGTGACTGGAGTCTTGAGAAATGGGTTCTATTTAAAAGCAGGAAATTGTTGTTTTGATTATATTACCTTTTCAGTGGCGTATGGAGGTTCATCTATTGTTGCTCAGAAGGGTAGTTTTTGAGGTCAGGTATTAGGTGGCAGAGAGCACATACACGTTGTAGTTAGGCACCCCCAAAAACCAGCTGGTCCCCTCGTCTGTGTCTCTCGTGTGATAAGGGTGTTAATAACATAATGGATGTCAGGGTCTCCCTATTGAAATGGACAGGCTGTTCGGTTTCTGTGTTGTTTCTCCCGAGTGGTGGGTGCTGTCCATGGAGTTTTCTTTCCTTCTTGGCTAATACAATGAGAATTACCGCATAAGAAGAAATTACCATTTTCTGTAAAATCAGTGTAATTTGTAGAGCATTTTGACATCACACCATACAGTGCTGTTAGCGAGCTGACGGAGACATGCAGTGGAGTGGGTCCCAGCCACCGGGGAAGCTCTGGGCTGTGGCGCGGCGGAGCGGCACGTTTTCACTCCACCTCCCACTCCCTTCAACTCACTCAAAAGATTTTTGGAACGTAAACTACATGAAAATCATTTCTCTGCAGGGGTATCTCTGCTATAGCTCTACTAGGTCTGGAATCACACAGTGAACTAAATCTAGCTTATCTTTGTATTGCTCTGATTAAGCCAAGCATCTAATTATATTCATAAATCTGTTAAAGTCAATGGGAAAGCCTGTGGCAGAGAGCTTCGCTGCTCTGGGATCTGCGTGAGGTTGACTAAAGAACACACTGGAAATTTACACTTTAGATGAAATGACGTTTTTGTTAATCAGCATTTGCTTGTGTGACATACATCAGCACCAGCCCTGAAGGTAAGATGTTTTATAGATGAGTGGAGACCAAGGCTCAGACTCGGGCAATGATTTTCCAAAAGTAAACTGCAGCCAGGAGTGATGCTGGGAAGGGAATTCCAGAGTTCTGGCTTCCTGCACTTGACTTGAATCATGTCAGCACTATGTTTGCTATCTTAAAGAAATTACCGCAATAAAACACCTTAATGTTTATCTTAACAAACATAATAAAGAAAGGTATTTCTTACAATAAAATATGATTAGACCTGTGGAAGAAATAATAGTCTCTAAATTAGCTTCAGATGAAGGCAAACTTCACCTTTTATTACGTGATTTTGGCTTTCCCATTGCATAAGCTGAAAGTAGCAATGATTATTTTTAAGAGTTAAAAAAAATTAAAAGGTTAGAAATTTTTTTAAAAGGTTTTGACATTCAATCTGTCATCATTGTCTTCTCAAGAATGCATGCAATGTTTTAAAAAAAAAAAAAAAAAGAGAGGGTTTTGTTGAATGACATTGATCTTTGGAGTTTTTGTTTGGTTTTCTGCTCATTAAGCTACTGACATGGAAACAGACTTGAAAAGGCTGAGAACTATGACATTAAATGTAGCTTTCAGGAATGTCATCAGGTCTAGTAATAGAATATATACAGAACTTGATTTTTTTTTTTTTAACAGCAAGAACCAATATTTGAAAGTAACGCTTTTCTTCTGTGCTTCTCTTCTAAGTGCAACACTCAGTATACCTTCAGAAGATTTATCAAATAGACTACTTGCAAGGTTTCATCTCAATTTTTGAAAATTAGTTTCAGTTCTTCGAGCCTATACCAACAACATTGGTGTGGCTCAGTGCGTGCTGTTGAAAAGTGCACAGGACAGGAATGCATGAAAAAATGGAGTAGAAGCTCGTACTTGAGAAACAAACTGGCTGACGTAAACCTAAGTTTTCATGTTGAGTGACAAAAATGATAAACCATCCAGCAGGGATAGAGAAGAGGTGATAAAAGAAATAGTATGAGACGTAAATCGTGAGCTTTGTATATTTTCTCATTTAAAAATAAGTATAAGCAATCGTATAGTTCGAATAACTCAAATTCGAAGGCTGTTTGTAATACAAAGCTAAGAAATTCATTACCAGAATCATCACTGGGTAATATGAAAAAGGGGAATCTTCATTTATGGTTTTCTCCTAGAGCGTCAGAAGCAATGCCAGCCTCGTGTCCCCAGCACAACAGGGCGGTTGATGTGGGCAAAGACACCACAGACCGGCGGCTTCTCTGTGGTGGTTTTTGGAAGTTTCTGTGCAGTATTTGGCAGGGGTTGTTGCCTCTCAGCCACACGGCCCGTTAATAGGCTATAGCTATTCCTTTATATGGTGCCTATGGTGGCAAAAGTGGTTTGCATATGTACAGACCGCGCAGTGGGAGGGATTTCAGGGTTTTTTCTTTATTTGATGTTATGCTGAGCTTGCTTAGAAATATTTAGAATACCTGGCTCTTATATGACTATCCTTTTCTTCTTTTTTTTTTTTTTTTTTTTTCTTTTCTTTAATACGGTTTTCTGGTACTTATTTATACCCAACCTGGAAGAAACCTAAGTGCGTGCCTTTTTGTATAGCCCTTCATGTCTCGGTTTCTGTAGCTGAGTGCCTTATAGTCGATGTTCTGCCGGCTGCCGGAGAGAGCTGCCAGTTGTATCCATGTTCCCTCTCACCTTGGCTGGCCTCTTGCAGGGAAATGCTGGAAGTATTTTGCGTGGTTGTTGGGATGTTGTTTGTGAGTCCTCTCAGTGTTCCACGCCTTAATTTGTATTTTGGACATGGAAGCGAATTGGGGCAGTTAAAGTAGCTTAAATGTGTGCCTGCTTAATCTTTTTGTGGTCAAAAAAACCCCCAAAACAACAAAACAACCAGCAAAGCCAAAGCAACCAAAACAACCACCTTTTTGTTTTGAAAGGCTAGCAAATCTTTCCCACAAATTAGATTCTCTTAGATTTTTATTTTGTTGTAATACAGCGTCTAGAACCAGACACCGCGTTTGTAGTGAAACTCATTTAGTGCAAACTAGGGACTCGGAGGTTTCGCCGGCGCTTGCCAAGGGTGAATGGGCCTGGGGAAGCGTCTGGAGGGAGACTGTGAAATTAGAAGAGACATCTGAGAGTGTGTGCCGAAGCCCTCTTTCTAAATTAACTTACGCAGAGTGCAAGACTTCAGGACGCGTTTGAAGTAGAATTGTGGCCTTTCCCAGCAGAAGCTGAGGGTAACTGCGCATACTGCCCGGCACTAGAAACCAAAATCGAATCAAATTCATGTCTCTGGAATGCAGTTCTTGTTTAGTTTCATAGGAGGTTATGCCAAGGGGCTTGCTAAAGCCACGATGAAGCAGGTCACGTTGGTCAAAATTGTTGTTTAAATCCATATCCAGCCTTTTGGCGTTTTTGCCCTGCGTTATGCCTCACTGTGTTCAGATTGCTGCTGATCGGAAATGCTGAAATCATTTACAATCCTGATATTTATGTAAAGAAGAGAGTGTGAAGCACCCCGCTACCAAAACCTTGCCACGCAAACCAAACATAAGCAAGACACTGACGAAGTGCAGCGAGTCCAGCAGAGGTGTCCAGGATGGACAAGGGGCTGGAGCTCAAGAGAGGCCAAGACACAGCTGGGTTTGCTCTGCCCGGAGCAGAGAAGGACGCAGGTGATGTTATGCCTTCTCTTCCCCCGGCTGGAAGCACCAAATTATTGAGGTTTACATAGAGAGTGGAACTCTGGAGAAAAAATTTGGTGATGTAGGAAATACATACAGGTGACGGACAGAACGAGGGAAGAGGAGACAATGCCGACCAGGTTGTCCAAGTCCAAGGGTGTGACCACAAAGGAGGACACGGGAGAATCCTTTTGCTAGGAATCTGTCTGCAGAGTTGAGCAGCTGGGGGACTCTACAGCTTCTTCAGATGCATGTGCCTGGGACAGAAGTAGATTCTGCTCTCTTCGGGGAAATTACATGTAACTTGCGCTTTTCCTGATTCATCAGTGCTGCAGAGCGCTGCGTGCCCATAATCACCCTCCCGTGTTGCAAATCATCTTTTTCAATTTATGAAGTGCATATTTTATTTAATGAATTATTAATGCGAGCAAAGCAAAATAAGGAATCCATTCACTGTTTCCCATCGCCAGGCAGATGTTTAACCATTTCCAGAAAGACAGGGCTTCATCCCCTGTAATGGTTATTTGGGAAGTCTGAATGTCCCTCCTTCCTCCTTTCCCCACCCCAGCTTTTATCGCTGAGCACGATGCCATGTGGGATGGGACATCCCTTTGGCCAGTTGGGGTCAGCTGTCCCGGCTGTGTCCCCTCCCAGCTCCTTGTGCCCCCCAGCCTGCTCGCTGCTGGGGCGGGGAGCAGAAAGGTCCGTGGTGCCGTGTAATTACTGCTCAACAACAGCTAAAACACGGGTGTGTTGTCAACACCGTTTTTGGTCATAAATCCGAAGCATAGCACCTTATGAGCTACTATGAAAAAAAATTAAGGATCTCAGCCAAAAGCGGTAAAATCCTACTTGCATCTGGTGACGTCGTTTCCTTTTAGGTTTCTGTTAATCTCAACACATTTTACATAGTTTGTGCTTTTATCACTTAAAAACCCAAGCAAACGTTTATTCCTTTGCTAGGTAACTGAGTGCGGTGCTACTTTGAGAAAAAGAGAAGGCGGCTTTTTTTTTTCTTTTTTTTTTTTTTTCCCCCCCTTCTGCAGTTGTGTACTTCAGAAGGTGGTTCCAGATTACAAAAACAAAGCAATCTTTCCCCGGGGATTAGTTGTCCAGCAAAGACTTCTCAGCTTCTTTAATCTGTAGTTTCTGCTCTCTTGAAGTGTCAGGAACTGATGTAAACCATGTGCTTGTTCATTGTCTTTGCTCATTTTCCTAGTCAGAGAGAAATTGAAAAGTTGTTTATTTTAATGTGTAGGGTTTTTCTCCCAGCCTAAACAATTGTTTGCCTTAAGTGAGCGTTAGATGCCCTGTTCTACTTTGCATAAAACAAGTCTGTCCCTTTCATTGCACAGAAGGAAACAATTCTTCTTAAATTCTCATTATTTTCTCCTGGTTTATAAATAAAAAGGAGCACTTGTTTAAAATAATAACCAATTAAAAAGTGTGCTTCAAATGAAATGGGATTTGTGTTACTGGGAAGGGAGGGTGCTTGTGCTTGATGTGTTTCAAGTGCGGAGTGTATGACCTACAGGTGTTGAATATACAGTAATTCTGCTTGGCTTCACTCCATTAAATTAGCCACCCTGCTTTCTTTAGCTTGCTGGGAAAATTGCAAATGCATTGGTTTGTGTCTCCTTGGCAGTTAGGAGTTTAGCAGGACATTGATTCTTCCCGCACTTCCAGACAGAGTCCCATTGTTTATCCTTAAACTCTGCCAGGGACTTATCAGATGCCGTGTAATGAGCCCCCTTCTTTCAGAGATGCTTCAGCTCTGTAAAGAAACTGCTAACGATTACTGACTTTCCTTTCGTAGGAGTCATTTTCAACGCGAAAAGGTTATTCTGTTTTAAGGGTTGTTGTTTTTTTTTTTTTAATGGTTTAATCTGGTATATTGGAGGACGCTTGTTAAATGAGATTTTTTAGTCGTGGGCATGATAAGCATTTCTGTGCAGCAGGTATTGATTTGTCACCATTAGTGTTGCCTTTCTCCGGTGTGGTGTGGTTCAGGGATATGTTGCCTCTGGAAATCTCTGCATCAATGTGGCAGCTCCGTAGGCATGTGCTTGGTAAGGAAACTGATTTAGTAAAAAAACTAATAAAAAAACCCCAAAACTTCCTAATACCTAATCTAAATCTCCCCTGTTTCAGTTTAAAACTATTCCCCCTCCTCCTATCACTACATGCCCTTGTAAAAAGTCCATCCCCAGCTTTCCCGGAGCCCCTTGAGGGCCTGGAAGGGGCTGGAAGTTCTCCCCGGAGCCTTCTCTTCTCCAGGCTGAACCCCCCCAGCTCTCTCAGCCTGTCCTCCCAGCAGAGGGGCTCCAGCCCTCCCAGCATCTCCGGGGCCTCCTCTGGCCCCGCTCCAACAGCTCCGTGTCCTTCTTGTGTTGAGGCCTCCAAAGATGCTGTATTTTGCTATAAAACTTTACAAGAATTTTTTATTAAAAGGAGGGTGTTGCAGAAGATACAAGGCAACCAAGCAAACTTTCTATCCATTTAGAAAAATACTTGAACTACTACTTCCTTTCAGGGAAACTGTGATTAACGACCACTGAGCAAAGAAAATTAATGTATAATGATAAAAAGCTTCACGGGTCACATCACCTGTCTTCAATCTCTCTTAATAAAGCAGTACTGCCATGGGATGCAGCAAAGGAAGATTCA
Source organism: Larus michahellis (assembly GCF_964199755.1). Classification (NCBI taxonomy): domain Eukaryota; kingdom Metazoa; phylum Chordata; class Aves; order Charadriiformes; family Laridae; genus Larus; species Larus michahellis. The sequence continues at coordinate 58,163,012 of NC_133902.1, forward strand.
TGTGTTGAGATCCAGGCTCCACTGGATGATTTAAGTTCAAATACACTTGCTGCATATTTCACTGGTGGCTCTGTTTGATCAGCATACGCCTTACTCAGTCGCAGAATAGCAGGTTGGAAGGGACCAAGGATCCCATTTGAGGATCATCTGGTGCAACCTTTCTTGGCAAAAATCCTACCGTAGCTTCATCGGTACTGGTCTGTCACCTGGATTAGCTGTTCGGATGGCACGGTGGTTACATCTATGTCCCCAGAACAGATCTGTACCAACTAAAAACTCTCTTTTCGTATCTGCCAGCAGAGCGTGTATTTGTTCTGTCCTGACAGCTGCGTACCTACAAGAGAGCTGAAGAGCAGCTGCTGTGATAAGAGGGACAGAAGCGAAAAGACTAATTTTTGCATTTGGATAATCAAATACCAGAGATTCTGGTATGGTTCAGCCTCGTGTAAGTGCATCATTTTTCAGTACAGGCTGTCTTGTCTTTTGTTCTGACTTGTTCTCTCCAGCTGTGCTTTCACAGTCACTCACTGCTTTGGTTTCCTCCCCGTTTGTTTCCTTCTTAGTCTTAGAAGCTGTTGATGACTTATATCATCTCCCTTGTATCAAGGGAGATTCATCTTCATTTAGTTTAAAATTGTTCCTAAGAATATTTCTGTTGTTTCTTCCACTTTCTTTGGACTCCAAATGTATGGAAACGTGCTGACATCCTCAAAAAGGAATCTCAGCTGTGCTTCTGTGCCCAGATGTTAATCTGCTCCATGGCAGACAGTTTCAGTCTTGTTGTTTTCTTGCTTGTTTCCCACTTCAAATTTTTTTGCGATATACTAGGTTTGTTACATTCTTGGATATTTTAAGTTCTTTAAGCTAATTGCGAAAAGCCTGTTCATAATTTTCTCTGTGCTTGAGGTTACCTTTCTGCTTCAAATCTCCTTTTGGTGGTGACTTGCAGCCTTCTCTCCTTTACTGTAGGAATACTTCTTCTACACTCTTTGTTGAGTACCATGGAAAAATGAAGGTTAAAATATTATTTTAAATGTAAGAATAAGAAAAGGAGTGGTCAGAAGGACTTTGTCTATACATTTAGATAGACTTATTCTGTTCTGTAGAATTTCTTTTTCTGAAGTTAAATTCTGGCCTTGTGGAGGTTGATGGGGAAATTTGCTATTACTTTCAATGATCAGGAATTAAAATATTCTAAACCCCTTTAACTCTCTGCATGTTTTTGTTGTTCTTATCGCAGGGCGAAAATAAGATTTTTAAACTTTTCTTTCCCCAGCCTCTCTCTTCCATGATTTTCTGGGGTTTAGTTCCTAACGTTTTCTGCTCAACTTTCATTTTAGTTCTAAAAGGGGAAGAAAACAATATGTCATCAATAGATATTTTTTTTTTCCATTTTAGTTTTTATTCAACGCCCAAATGAAATATCTTGGTAAGATTTTATAAATAATAATAAAAAAGTGCTGCTTTTAAAACCTGGGCCACAAAAGCAGCCTCTGGAGTTTTAAAGGAAGCTTTCCTCTCTCTTTGTTGAAAGCTCTAACTGTTTTGAGTGGGATGTACTTTAAAGACACACACACATATATATATTTGTTTGTTTGTCCGTTTGTTTCAAACGGTGCAGGGTTAATCAGGAGTACTCAGGGTGATGGAGTTAGTCACAGGCATTGGAGTGTGAGTTCGCAAGTGCCTCTTCAGTCAAATTAAGACCACTTCAGAATAGTTTGTGGTGCAAGAGGAAACGTTTGAGTGCTATTTCCCCTTACAGAGAAGCAGGCTCAGAGCAGGCGCCTGCTTTCTCTGTCCGTGTTCTCTTTAACGCAGGCATCCGCAAAGAGCCAAGTCAAATTTCATTAATGACTTTCAACAGTCATTACACTTTTCTCTAAATCCCTGATGTCTTTTTTGAATGGCCTTCGTAGGCAAGTCCCGTTTGAAAAAAATAAAAATGTAGCTCTAGATATCCTGTCTCTCTAAAAATAGTGAGAAGACTGTTCCCTAGGTTCAGTAGCTGACTAAACAAAATAGGAACAGAGCAGACTATTTAGACGTTGGCAGATACTAGTGCAGCCGAACATGGAAGGCAAACACCATTGGAGAGTATAATCTAGTCTTTGAGTTAGTCATTTAGACCAGGAAATATATTTTGCTTCTTTACTGCAGATTTATTACAAATTTATGGTCGACCTAGCAGCTGGGAGTTACTCAGTACGCCTTGCTGCAATTCCACGGCAGCCTAAGCCCAGTTTAACTACCGACTTCCGAGGTGCAGTCCTCTTTCCTCCATTTTATGCCTTGTCTTCCCATCCTTTGGTCTTCAGGTCTGCAGCCCGCTGGAGCTGGGCTGAGACGTTTCAGCCTGTGTAACGTGGCAAAAATCTCCTCTGCCCAAAAGTTCGCTCGGTGTCTCGGTGTGCTGGAAGTGGGGTAAGGTGGGTGCAGAGCCAGTGCCATGGGGACATGAGGCTCCTTTGGTTCCTCAGTGTTGTTCAGTCAGCTGCTTAACCCACGACTGATTATTTATTTATTCATTTATTACACTAGGGCTTCTCTACATGATCCCTTCCGACAAAAATGATGTCTAGAGAAGGAAGCTGATAGCCCAGCACTCAGATGGGTTTAGTTGAGCAGCCAGCAAATCTTTGGTTCGCTTTTATTTGGGTGTCTTTTATTGTGCGTGAAGACCAGAATGGACGAGCACGCATAGAGCTGCCGGGCGCACAACTGTTCCTTTGTCTTCCAACTAAACCTGCAAGAAATAGATTATGGCCATACGGTACTAGGTTAAACATTAAAATATTCGCTATGCCTGGTTCAGCAACACAGTGGTGGTTGGTGGGCAGGTTGTGGATGTCGGCATCCCTTAATTGCTTACTCCTTGCAATGGACGGGTCCTTGTTCTTCCTCAATTACCTTCTTCTGAGTCACCACTTTTCATAGAATCACAGAATGATTTGGGCTGGAAGGGACCTTAAAGCCCATCCAGTGCCACCCCCTGCCCTGGGCAAGGACACCTCCCACCAGCCCAGGTTGCTCCAAGCCCCGTCCAACCTGGCCTTGAACCCCTCCAGGGATGGGGCAGCCATGTATTACTTAAATTCTCCCCTCAGGGTTTTGTGTCTTTTCACGTTGGTTGCTTTTCCAAATCTTTGAGTTACTGAACTGTTACTAAACTGGCAGTCTCATTTCTCCACTGCTCCCTTTCCTTGTTTTTGCTTTTTTTTGTCTTGGCGGAATAGCCGGTGTACTTTCTTGCGTATGGACTAATGACAATAACCACACTCAACAACAACGTCTGCAGTATAATCAGGTCAAAATCACAAGCCTGTGACTCACAAATCTGTTTGTTTGGGCCTGGTCACATAGCCTTCCATAAATCTGCAGCCGTAACCCCGCAGGCTTTTGTACAGTGCAATTTGCATTCATCTGTGTCTAGTATTTATATCACCTAGGTGTCTAAATACGGGCATACCTGCTGAGTATTTATTGATCTATTACCAAAGCACGTGAGGAATGCAAACCAGCTACCCAGGAACGGGCTCAGAGCAGCAGTGAAAGAGCATAGTTTATTTTAAGACAGACTGCTTGGGGGGTGAAGTTCATAGGTAGTTTTCTGACAGCATAAAACAGTAACCACGTTGTCTGTTCCTGCTCGTTCCTGTGCTGTGTTTGCATAGGCATTTATACAGCTGCAAAGTGAGCTGAGCCAGGAAAAGGAACGTGGCTGAAAAGCAATCTTTTCTGGGTTTATTTTAACCCGGAGCAATTCCTCCGTTTGGTTCATGGTGTGGCCACACACACCTTCTGGGGGACAAGTCGGAGGTGGGAATGAGCAGTTGGGGACTGGCAGGTGGCTGCGGATTAGACTAATTTAAGAAGTAATCATAGAACCATAGACTCACAGAATGGTTTGGGTTGGAAGGGACCTTGAAGACCATCTAGTGCCACCCCCTGCCCTGGGCAGGGACACCTCCCACCAGCCCAGGTTGCTCCAAGCCCCGTCCAACCTGGCCTTGAACCCCTCCAGGGATGGGGCAGCCACAGCTTCTCTGGGCAACCTGGGCCAGGGGCTCACCGCCCTCACAGCAAACAATTTCTGCCTCACATCTCATCTCAGTCTCCCCTCTTGCAGTGTAAAACCCTTCCCCCTCATCCCATGGCTCCCCTCCCTGTTCCAGAGTCCCTCCCCAGCTTTCCTGGAGCCCCTTGAGGGCCTGGAAGGGGCTGGAAGGTCTCCCCGGAGCCTTCTCTTCTCCAGGCTGAACCCCCCCAGCTCTCCCAGCCCGTCCCCACAATAGAGGGGCTCCAGCCCTCTGCTGGGTGTTTCACCTGCAGGCTCAGGAGATGGTGTCGCCTTCTGTTGCCTTTCAGCACTTCCCTCCTTGTCCTCCAGCTGCCCTCCTGCCCTGGCACACGTCGGACCTCGGCACCAGGCACTTCAGGATGCTGAATGGCCGCGTTATTACTTCAGTTCTGCAAGTATGGGTAGTGCTAAATAATTCTCAGTCCAGAAACCTTTTAGGCAAAAATTCATTGTGCTAATTTTTAGGAATCTCTGTGTAATTTGGTTCGTACATTTCCTGAGAGAAAGATGTATCTTTTTTCCCCTGCACTGTACGAATGGTGTTAAGAACATGGTGTAAAAACAGAGAATAAAATTTGGATTTTTTTTTTTCTTTCTATTTTCTTTTGGGTTTATATTTTATTTTGTTAGACTATGCAAAACTAGAACCATTTGGTATTTATTAAGACACATGGATTAAAAACACAACAGAAAAGCGTGAATACATTTGCAGGCTGCTTATTTAGAAGTGGAGGATATCGAAGAGATTTTTTATAGTGGAGACAGGAAAAAAACACCCTTGTCAGCAACGTAATGGGAGAAGATGTCACAGTTGTATAAGATGCAGAGCACAGAGGGTTAGTTTCGTAGCAGCTGTGACAGTTATCATGATAGCTAACGCCTTGAAACTTCTGTTCGGCTTTTTTACAAGCAAAACACCACGCTTAAGTAGAGAGCTCTGCCAACAGTCATACTTTCGTAAGTAAGGGGATTATGAAACATAAGCATTTGGATGCTGATTTTTATATTGTCTGTCAAGCCTGAATAAGTAAAGACTGATGAGGAATAGCAGTTTTTATACTTTATATCCGAGATTAAGTTTAGGTTGACTTTTAGAATGGAAGGTGTGTAGGATATATTTCTAAACAGAAATTTTGAAGAAACCCTCACAACATTTGGTGCTCAACAGCAGCTGCTAAACAGAAATTTCTAACTGTGGAAACTGGTGAGTTGTTGGAGGAATTAGATCCATATTGTCTTGACAAGGTGAGAACACTAATTCTATGTCTTGTATACGATTTTGATAGCATGTTGAATTTAAAAACAAGAAAGAGATTTTGGCTTTAAAATATGTCATGTATGTATTCTGTCAACCCGGAACAACAGACAAGGGCAGTAGAGTGTCTGCTGGCCTTTCTGGAGATGGGTTTCCACCCTACAATACAGTCACTTCTGGTCTGGGACCAAGTAATTATTGCTGCACAGAGTGGCCTGCAGTGGCTTTGTTGACCGAGCTGTGGTGGCGATGAGCTCTGCCGTGTTTTGAGGGAGCGCTGCTGTGACGAAGCTGGTGAGGGGTCTGGAGCACAAGTCCTACGAGGAGCGGCTGAGGGAGCTGGGGGTGTTCAGCCTGGAGAAAAGAAGGCTGAGGGGAGACCTTCTCGCTCTCTACAGCTCCCTGAAAGGAGGGGGTAGAGAGGTGGGCGTTGATCTCTTCTCCCAAGGAACAGACGATAGGACAAGAGGGAACGGCCTCAAGGTTTAGGATGGATATTAGGAAAAATTTCTTCATCGAAAGGGTTGTCAAGCATTGGAACAGGCTGCCCAGGGAAGTGGTTGAGTCACCATCCCTGGAGGTATTTAAAAGATGGGTAGACGTGGTGCTGAGGGACGTGGCTTAGTGGTAACTTGGCAGCGCTGGGTGAACGGTTGGACTTGATGATCTTCCAACCAAAACGATTCTGTGATTCTATGCTGTGCTGACTGTGTGGGGGTTCTGCCCCACCAGCCCCAGCCCGCAGTGGTGCTCCCTCCTTGGCTTTTCTGCCCTGAAGTAGGGAGGGGAGCAATGGGGCCTGATGGCACCAGGATTATGAAAAATTCAAATGGTACCACCCCTCGTTACCTAACGTACCTGATCTGTTTTTCAGCTTTTAGTGGGGCTGCATGTCGTATTTGCTGTCTCTACAGAAGTTATCACGATAACACTAAAAAGATTGTGTGAAAATCAGTGCCGTTTTTCTGTTTGCACATGTTAATGCTCTGCAAATAATAAACTATTTAGAAACCTCGAGAGCTTCTACAGCCTTTGTGGGTGGCATGGAGTTATTTCAGACATTTTTGCTATCCCTTATCACCTAAGGAGATGTGTTGGTTGATGTTGGTAGCATGCCTCTATCGTGACAAGTGTTGAAGGGAAGATGAAGAAGCAGAGTAAATAGTTTCCAAGGCTCGTGATCTTTTTCATATCCAATTTGTGAATTGTGGAGAACTCCAGTTGTCACACTTTATTTTTGTGATTCAGAAGCATCCAGACACTTCCCAGAAGGAAGTGTCTTCACTCAAGTTGCAGTTGCTCTCAGTTCTTGAAAAAATTTCTAATAAAGCTTTCCTTTGGTTTCATTTACAGTTATATCGCAGTTTGTGGTAGGCTTTGTACTGTGTTAGTATAATTTGTAGGAATTCTCGGTGTTGAAGCAGCAGTTGACATTTCAAGGACTAGTTTCATATATTTTTTATAAATACAGCTTTGTACAGCGCCTTTGGCTCTTCCCTTGTCTGGTACAGAGTGCTACAGCGATCCTTGCTTGCCATTTGTTAAATGTTGGATTTATTAGTATTTTCTGCTGAGGTGTCAGTGGTGACATTTGAACCTGAGGGGTGCATTTTAAAGTAGTTGACATAGGGAATTATAAAACTGGATTTCTTTTCAGCCTACACAAAGGAAATATATAACACAGAAGGGCTCCCGTATTTGCAGGGAAGTCCAAAAGACCTTTCTGTTTAGCAAGTGGAGAGACCTCTCAGAGCGTTCACTGTTGTAGTTGGAAGACATTTCTCAGGCTGCCATGATTTCTTCTCTCCAGAGTGTCATCTTGGGTCTTCTTTCTTGTCCGTCCCTGACTGCTGCTCCTTCCTCTCACCTGTTCATTGCAGGAGTGGGTAAAACAGTTGAACCAGAAAACAGTCGTGCCTGACGGTGAGGGAGAGCTGGAAGAATATGGGGAAGAGATGAATGACTCCAAAAAGCCCAGGCAGCTTGGTGTCAACTAGGAAGGGGAAGAAAGCTTTTAGACAGTGGGAGAGCACAGCCACAAAATGCTTTCTGGGTCATTCACACCTTCTCCTTCACCAGGGCTGCCAGCTGCGGAGGCCACAGGTCAGTACGGACTGCAGCTCTCCAACTGGGAGCAAAACAGCAAATGACTCGAGCAGTTTGCTGAAGGAGCACTTACCGGGGAATATTCCCTTGTCCTCTTCACCTGTACTACCACTTAAGAGCCACTCATGAGAGGATCATTCCAAGTGTTTTCTGTTCAAGGCAGCTTTCTGAGCCCTGGAGGTATTCATGATACAAAGCAGGAGAACTTTCACGTGGATGGGATTCTTAAGCTATATTTATAATTAAGTTAGGATTATTTTTTTCACTCCACCCCTGTTCTCCCAACCCTGCACTTTCAAGCCTTTGAAGAGAGGCCAGCTGTCTGGCGTGTCTGTCATAGTTCTCCTATTTCTGGAGTGCTTCCAGTGTCAGTGATTTCTGGCAGCTTATAGAATTTTATCGAGCAGGGACCATGGGATGATCACACTGGCAGAACTGCTGTGTCCTTGCTCTTCTCTGCGTCACCAGAATAAAGCAGAGAGACAAACTTGCATAGTTTCCAAACTGGAAGAAGATGGAACCAAAAATTCTTAGGATGAACTGTCTTCCTGAGATGTGTGTGTGTGAACACGGGTATATTGTTTGAATGTGCATGAAAGCGTACAGTAAGCATTTTGGCTTTCTCTGGAGGCTGTGCTAAGGCCATTGAATGCCTTCGGTGTGTTACAGCTGAGGCAAGCTGGAGGAGATCCCTTTTATTTTTTAATAAAAGAGACTGATACGGGCTTTGGCCCAGTTCTATACCAGTGCTCTCTGACTAGCTGTAAATCCCAGCCCTAACTGGGTCGAAGTGCAGGTTAGTTTATATATGTGGGTCCCTGGGATCATCAGCTGGATGCTCTTGCTTCTATTCTGTAGGAAGCCCCCTTGGTACTTAGTTTTTCTGTAGTTAAAATGTGGACAAAATAATCCTTTTCCCTTCTTTGCAATGTGTGGCAGCACTGGTTAGTTAAATCCTGGCTATTTCTGTTCTTTAAGGAATAGAAGTAATTACACCAAATTGTATATGAGATTTTGAAATACAGTCTGGTGTTTGTTTAAGGTTTGATTGGGGGTTTCAACAAACTTGCTTCCTTTGAGATTATTAAGTGTAAGATTGAATTCGTATCTATAAGAATACAGCATTTATGGCTGTCAACAAACACCACCCAGTCTGTCATAGATTAGTGTAAGATTAAATATGTTTAAGGTGCGCAGTTACTCTTTTTTTATGATGGAAAAAACGAAAAGGCTAGTGACTTGCCTTAGATGGCAGATGTTTATAGTGGAGCAGAAATTGGGCCCACTCCTTCCAAGTCCTAGGCTAGTAATAATATGCTCATTTTTCCTTGCTTGAATATGCCAATAAAAGCTCAATCAGTTGATTTATTTTTATTTTTTTTAGGGTACTTAAATCTTATTATTAATAACTTTTGAAACTAATGGTAATTACTCGTGATCTTTTGTCTTTGGAATCCATTCCGGAGAGGACTGTACAACAGTTAATTAATTTTCTTGTCTCTAGTTATCGATTAGTCAGATTGCTTTGAGTAAGCTGTTCTGGGTTCAGCTTAACCGGTCCTTTACATGCCTTATCTCTTGTCTTTGACTGGCTGAGTCTCTTACATACAAAGTATTTTTTTTTTCTCCAAATGGATGGTAATGTGGCTTCATTCTTAAGGGCTCAAGCTATAGAACCCTCATGCATAAGCTGGGTGAGTTAACTTCTGACCCCATTTTGGCTAACAGTAGCAACCATCAGCAGGTGGAGAACTTTATCTTTCCACAGCCCTTTATAGTGTTTACACAGCGTCAGATAAGAGCTGGAGGAATTCTGCCCCTATTATCGCATCGCTTCGCTGTGCTCAATGCGAAATTGCTTTGTAGGAATAAAAAAATACCTGAATGGCTGCATAAGGCAAAGCGTGCATTACGTTTTTCGTCCCAGATTCACACTTAATCCTCTGTGGAAAACTAGAATGTTTATATTCTTGGCTATTGAGTTTCTTTTTTACCTATAAATGCTTCCACCATGCTTTTACAGTAGTTAGTTATTGTTGTGGTGCAATTGGCTGGCTGTGTTTTGAGTTCTTTGGAATAGGCTAATGACTATTTAAACTGGACTATTTTTTTTTTTTAAGGACTGTGTTCTAGATCTGATAGATGTGCTATAGACCACGAATAGGCTCCATGCTGTAGGTTTTATTTCCACCGTTGGTAGGGAGAGCTCAAGGTTGGATGTGGAGTTGGTGCTTTGCTTGCTATGGGGTAATCGTTGCCGTGTTTTCGTGTTTGAATTTTGGGTATTGCTATTTTTCTTCTGTGTTAAGACGTGGCAGAAGCCTGGGATTTGCACGGTGGATGGGCAACGCCAATGGATTGGTACTTCCTTGTACTGGTCGTGAGAGCAGCAGCAACCAGACGTCCTTCACAGGAGAAGTCAGAGACCTGCCCGGCGGAGGACACTCTCTTAGTTCTGTCCCCAGGCCCGTGGGTTGAGATGTGCACGCGTGCGCATGGTTGGCTCTGTTGCAACTGTTTTCCTGACTGCATCCTTCAAATCGTCCGACTGTGCTTCAAACCTGCGATCCACTCTTCAGGGCTGTAATGAGAAGTTCAAATTAAAGGTCAGGAGCAGACACTCACATTTCTTGTGGTGGAGTTATAGAACGAAGCGAGTGGGGTGATGCACTGCTGGGCTTACAGCTATGGAACATCAAAGAGGTAATTCACACTGGTGTGGCAAGTGCAGGAAGTGACAGATAGATAATAATGGCAAATTAGCGTAGTGCTCCCAGGCATTGGAGCTGAAGCCTCTTCTTGCACCCTTATGGATATCAGCAGATCCGACCGGCTCGGCACTCCTCCCTGCAACTGGGAGGATTTGGGGGTCATTCATCGTTTAAACATTTTCTGAAAGATTCGTTGTTGTGTTGAACCTTTAATCTTGTTTTGCGTTAAAAACGCCATCACAGTGTATCTTCTCAGTATGTCGGTGGAAGGAGGTTTTGGGAAAAGAAACCCTACAACGCTGGAGAAACCTGGCTGCGGTGATCAGCCAAGCTTAATGCAACTTCTTGTTCTTTGTGGCTCATGGGAATTCAGCGACAGAGGAAACAAATCTCTCCTTTTCTGTTCTGTGTTACTCAGCTGCAGACTGGAGAAGCTAGGGCTCAGGTGCTGGCTGCAGCACCCTGCTCGTTTCTTTAATTAGACGACCAGTACTTAAGCAACCAAGGACGGGAGGGGAGGATGAAAGTAGTATCTCTTTTTTGCAGTGTGCTCTATTTTGGTCTACATTTAAAGAATTTAGCTTTTAGTCTTTCTTTCTCTCTTCTGCGTGGTCTTTTCTAGAATGTTTGTTTTGCCTCTCTCAGCACCTTTCCACTCAATGGTTTATCTTAGCTAGGGATTTATTTTGTTAAACAAAACCAAGTACCTCTTATAGACTGCAAGCAGTTGCTGTGGTCAAATGGTCAAATGGTCTATTTAATTTTTATGAAGATCACACAGCTAAGTTACAGATTTATACCTGTAGTACAGACAAATACTGTGTAATGTTGTATGTTCAGTTACTTTTTCATACTTAATGTAGCACATGCAGCCGTATCAATATAACTAACCATTTTAAAAGATGAAATTCTGTTCCATCGGAGACAGAGGTGGTGGCCAGATGCACATTATGACTGTTTCTGCTCCTCAGGCGATGGTGGATGTTAGAGACATCTCCCTTTTCTTCTGAGCTGTGTTCCCTTCTGCTGCTGTATCCACTTTGTAGATACTGCGGTGTTTCTCTGGTAACGTATAAAAGTGCTTCTTGAAAACACCGAGGAGGTTTTGCTGATGCAGCATCCCTTTATGATGATTATACAAATGATTAAAGCCTCCATCAGCTGAGAGCTGTTCGGGAATGTTGTCTCCTTTTTTCTTTCCCCTGCTGCTGGTTTTCAGGCACCGAAGCCCATTCATGGAGATAAGTGAGAGCACAGAATCACAGCAAGAAAGTTCTCTGATTTTAAAAGACTGTTGAGCCTCTTTTTTCCTGTAATAAAGTTTATTGCTTCCTATGTATTTGCCTGGTACTACGGAAGGGATAGCTTTCCACCTGCTGGGTAATTTGGTTCTGTAGAATTATTCAGTTTACACTGAACGCTCTAAAATCTGCTGATTCAGGTCACTTTCTAGATTCTCTGCCAATTAACTTGTCCTGGCCCTTCTGTCCGTATTTTTAATTAATTGTCTCGTAAGGTTTATTGATGAAGCCCATCCTGCGTTTCTTTTCCCTATTTTCCCTCCTTCCGTCGCCACACAGTGAAGACTTTTTGCTAACCTCTAGTTTTCAGTGCAGTAATAATTAGGAGTCTGAAAAGATGTTCTTTCTGAGCCTTTCCATGTTTGGGGGATTTAATACTGTAGCTCAGACATAAAATTTTGCTCCAGGCTGACACTTGGAATTGAAGATCTGAGTTTGAAAATGTTTCATTTATGTTCTTATTTTGTTTATACACTGCTGTAAATCCTTGAAGTAGATAATTAATTTTTGGTTTGTGTCAACTTCTGCATAATCCATGCATCATGTTAGAGGAATCAGAATGAAAGTAATAAGCTGTAAGTTACCCTCTGAAACTCTTTATTCGTCTGTCGACGTTCACAGAATGTATTTTGAGGAATTGCTTGATGTGCACGTAGGACTTCTTCTCAACTGACAATTTCTGAAAGTCATTTAACCTCTGAAAAGGTATATTCCTAACCTGTGGGTAATTGGGGTATTGCATGACCTGCATCGTGAAAATGAATATAGTTAACAAAAGGAAAATTAGTATATTATCAGCAGTAATGAAAATTTAATTTTTCCTGGAGTTCAGGTACGAAGTCTGTTCAGGTGGGCGTACAGGGCTTGTGTATGCGCGTGCGTGTCCCTCTCTCCCCTCGTAGTGTACCCACACTTTGTTCAGTGGTTGCTTTTCCCTTGATTTCAAAATATATACTATGAACCAAAAAAAATATGCAGAAGACAATAAAGGTAAACAAAGATCTTCAACTTCTCTGAAAAAGGAGCGGGTTTTTTCCCCCCCTGCCCCTACTTAGGAAAAGGGACAACTGGCTCAGGGCTGTGGCAGGCACCAGTGAAATCCCGGCACTGTGGGGAAAGGAACCTGCGGAGGGTCACTCGTGGTTTGTCACAGGGCAAGGACTAGGTGCCATAAAATGAAACAGGCAGCTGGCTTAAAACAAAGGGAAGGAAATAACGCTTCAAAAGGTACATGTTTGTGCTTTGCCGTTTATTGCCGTAGGATGTTGTGATTACCAAAACTCTAGATGGGTTCAAAACCTGACAGTAATAACCCGTGGACAGTTCAATTAGCCAAGCCATGGGCAATTAAACACCAAGATAGGTACGCTGTCTCTGCCCTGGGAAGTCCCTGAATTACAGATTGTCGGGAAGGAGGGTGAACATATACAGGAGGAATTATCCCTGTAAGCTGAGATGTTCGCGTATTCTTTCCTGAAACGACTTGTTGCTGGGCAGTTTTGGAGTAAAGAGAGCTTCCTAACTCCTGCTTCGTGACACGGGCCTGAGCCATCTCCCACCAAACAACCCTGCCTTCTCTACAGGCAAGAAGCCTGACAGAAAAAAAACCCCTAAACTTTAAAAAAATGTATTATCTAATGGGAGAAAATCAAGTGAAAAACCCCTCCTGCTCTCATCCATTAAGGGAGAGTATTGAAAGACCTGTTGAAATACTTACGCATTGTCAGCCCAAACAGACAAAAATTAAATCAACTGAAATCCCACAAATCCTCCAAAATGAAATGGCCTAACATCTGTGTTTCCTTATACTTCTTCTTTTTGCCCTTTTCATGTGATGTTTGCAGGTGCTGAGGGAAATCTGTACAGCCTGGTGAAAGCATGTGGACCTGAAGAGACCAACAATAATAATAAATATGGGTATGCAATAGCTTTTGTTATGAGAGGCTGCAGTCTTTTTCTTACGAGTGTTTATTTTCTTACTAATGTTTATTTTCTCACTAGTGTTTGGTGGATTTTACTATTACTGGTGTTTGGGTTTTTTTTGTCTTAGTAGTGTTTGAGGGGTTTTTTCCATTACTAGTGTTTGGAATATTATATTTTTTTTTCCTTACTGGTAATTTTTTTTTTCTTGTGTCTGTCTTTCCAGTTTATCCTGGCACTAATTTGATAATGACCTAGCTGCCTAAAAGACACCCAAGGTTATACAAAGGATTTCTGCAAGGCTCTGAGTAACCTTAGGAAAAAGCACATGGTGCCTTTGATTGTGAAGAGTTAGAATGTGAGCTCCCTACACAAAAGGAATACGATTTCTTCTTTCCCCCAGGGAATTGCTTTCTGTTTGGAGGGGAATAGTAGTAAGGCAAGTTTTCATCTGTGTTCGTTTATATGGATAGCTTACTCAAATGGCATCTGATAGTTCTTGGAACTGGCCTGTAGCCTATGAAAAGCACAATAAAGAGAAACGGCTACAATAAACTATTTATTCACCCTTTAGGGTGAGTTGTGCGCCTGTTTTGAAACGCAGCGTGCAAATGTTGCGTGGTTTGCACATAGTATTTTAGCCTGTTCTAGCGGGTAGAGCTTTATCAATAGGCAAAGCCCGTTTACTGGAAATGGATGCGGCATTGGGCGTCTGCTCCTCTCGGAAAGGGAGGGTTATCAGGCTCTGCGGAATTGCATGGGAGCATCTGAAATCTATGAAAAAAAACCAACAAAAAAACAAACAAACAAAAAAACAAAACAAAAAACCAAAACCAAGAAAACAAACCAGAAAAAAAGCAGATACAGCATTTGGCTCTTGAGTTTGAGCTTAGTCCTCTCACACCCGTTCATAAATCTCCGAAGAAATTCTGCTGCAAACCAACTGATGATATTTCAGATGCAGAAATTGGCATTCACCACTGAAATCCAGTGCTTCCGTTTATGTTTTTACTCAGGGTTGCCTTACCTGTCAAGGATTTATTATTTTTAGTAAAGTAGGAATTATTTTTTTTCCTACTTGTAGTGCTTTTCTCTTTAGCATTACTGTTGATTTGTGAACCGAAAATGAAGGAAACAGAAAATTTGCCAGCTTTAATTTGTCAAAATAAATTCTGCACATGGTAGGCCATATGCAAGTAAATAAATCTCCCCACCCAGGGGCGTTCCTATTGTTACTGGTTACCGCGCTGCCAGTTTATTTAAGAATGTGTCATTGTCTCTTGGGCAGGTAAGTGCAGAGCTGGAGCGTGCACTTTGTCTCTTTCTCTTGCTCTTCCAATTGAATGAAAACTAACCTTTAGTTCAGATTATAAATTACTTCCCATGTTTTGTTTTATTATTCCGTTGACTTGACTGAAAGGAATAAGGTGTGAGGCTTTATTGGACGTTAGGCTTTGAGAATACAAGCCAGGCTCTGCTCAGAATACCCAGAAGCTAAAGATGATTTCTTCTTGGAGAGGACTTCAGAGGTGTGACTGTGGGAAAGACTATTATTTGAAGTGTAAATCTCCTTACTGCCCTTGGAAAATATCACAAAGAGCCAGGATGGTACTGAATAGAAGCAGTGCTGTCACTTTAATTATAAAACTCTTAGGTAACCTCCTCTAGCAAGTGAGAAAACTTCACTGCCTCGATAGCATCACGCTGAAGAGATAAGGGGGGGGAAAAAAGAAAGAGCTGAGAAATGGGAAATGTGTGTCAGGGGAAGGGAACATTTGCGCTAGATGGAACCAAGATGCTTGGTTGCTTTCTGTAGAACAAAGACCATGAATCGCACCCACAGTCATTAGCTTTTGCAGCGTGACGAGGTGAGAAGACGAGGTGCCCGTGTCCCTTCGGTGGACATAAAACAGGGGGGGCGGAATTGGATTTTTTTACCTGTTTCCTTCCAATATTCAATATGCTGCTAAGCTGAGGATGGGACCGTTCCGAGTGGTTAAGATTTGTAAGATAACCAGTGCTATTAGTGAATTCCTTCCGGGGAGATGAGTGGGAGCTGCGCTGGAAGAAGTGAAGGGACTGGCTGGATGCTGTTCCATCCCAAATGGCTGGCGCTGGAAATGGTTTGGCTCCCTGTCCTCTGCGCTCTTTCAATTCAAGCTTTCTAAAAATAAATAATAATAATAAAAAAAAAGATAGTGTCACTTTAGTGAAAAATACTATGAAAAAAAATGCTATGAAATACTAGATGTCCGTCCTGGACAACGCTGAAAAGACAAGAAATGATGGATGTTTAGTTTTTTGTCTGAATCCTGGGAATGTTTCCTCAGCTACTATAATATCCAAGGCTCAGCCTCCAGCAAATGGAAGAAGTAGCTGCAAGGGGATGGGAATGTGATTTCCTTTCAGCTGCTATACATGGTGATGTGATTCCACTTCTGGAGCGTGGATGTTTATGGTGAATGAAGGGAAATGAGAGAAACTGTACAAAAATTCATTATTTTCAAATAATTTTAATTAAATATTATTATGTTTAATTATTAGTGCGTGATGCCAGGTTGTGCCTATAGACATGGAAGCTGTGTGCTTCTGCTCCAGAAATTTGAGCCTTAGAGGAAGAAAACAGCGCAGCGTTGGGGTTTTGTAGTTGCAGATACGGCATATACGTCAACGCGGCTTTTGTGAACCTGCGAAAGGGAGCTTTTTATGTTTGGATTGTCCCTCCCTTGAAATGAGGGCAAATCACTTTTCCCTCACAAAGCAAGAGAAAGCTGACTGAGGCTGTTCAAATAACAAGTTGTGCCAAATGCTGCTCGTGGGTGACAGTTCTCGGCTAGTAAAAAATGAGATTTGCTTTTTGCTGGTTTCAACTGTCTGGATTAGAGTGTTGATGGGAAGTAAATGCCGTTTTACGCTAGGTCAGATTGGATGGGTCAGCAATTGATTGAGCCTAGTTCATTTAAAGCATTTCAAAACAAACAAACGACTCTTAAGCCTTTTTGTGTTTGTAACTGTGTAAGGAATTGAAACAGACTTTGGTAGTACTCTTAGAAAAATAAAGCCTTTTTTCTTCTTACCCCCTTTCATCTCTTGCTTTTGCAGAGTTCACGTACCTCTGGACATATTTTCCAAGTAAATCTTTCCTTAAGAAGACAAGGCTGTAAAATATGCCTGTAGATATATTCGGTCATGTATATCAAGATTTTCCTAAGAGACATCATCAGAAGCACCCTCATCAGTGCCAGCTTCTCAGCTCGCCCTTCGGTGGCAAATAATAGGAGTGAAAAGTTCAGCTAGAAAAGGGGTTGTAGAAACCAAAGTACTGCAGACAGAGAACCTTGGCTTGGAAATGGGGTTTTCATCATCTCTTCTCCATTAGTGGTTGTATCTCAAGTAGAAAAAGCTTCATCTGTAATTTAGGAAGCCATATTTGAAGTATCCATCACTTCGGAGTGGAGTAGTCTGACACCTCAAGGAGAAAACCGGGGAAATGCACAATTGGGGTTCATCTAGGAGAACTACATCTGCAAGTCTATACGCTTGGGATGTTATGTCAGCTCTTGTAGGGCAAGGCGGAGTAATGGGAATTACTCAAATACTTGATCAGTTTTCAGTGACTGAAAGTACGCGCCTTAGAAATGTGGACAAGCAATGTGGAAGAGGGGAGATTTTTGTGCACACAACATTTTTCAGAAGTGTAATCAGTGACACTGTGATTAATTTTCTGCTCAAAAGGAGTTATGTTACGCTGTTAGCAATGTTAGGTGTGATGCATGACACCGAGCTGTGGTGCAGCTCTGTAGGCAATGCGATTTCAAGGGAGGTACTTTTTCTGTCAGTTGGGTAGTTCCTCCTGTAGTAGATTCTGTATTGACTTGGCAATAATCAGAATTTCACTCTTTCCATGCCTCCAGCACACTTGCAATGGAAATCAGTCCTCTTAATAAACGTAAACATCGGGTAGGCCATGAAAATAGAACCTGCAAAAGATTTCTGCTTTTAAAATCGCATTTTCAATAAGTTTGATTCAGATACGTGTGTTTCTTAGAAATGTGACGTAATAGCTCTTGACATGAGTTCAGGTGAACAAAAGCTTCTTCACAGTGATTCCTCTGAGGACGGGCTGAGAGAGTTGTGGGGGTTCAACCTGGAGAAGGCTCCGGGGAGACCTTCCAGCCCCTTCCAGGCCCTCAAGGGGCTCCAGGAAAGCTGGGGAGGGACTCTGGAGCAGGGAGGGGAGCCACGGGACGAGGGGGAAGGGTTTTACACTGCAAGAGGGGAGATTGAGATGAGATGTGAGGCAGAAATTGTTTGCTGTGAGGGCGGTGAGCCCCTGGCCCAGGTTGCCCAGAGAAGCTGTGGCTGCCCCATCCCTGGAGGGGTTCAAGGCCAGGTTGGACGGGGCTTGGAGCAACCTGGGCTGGTGGGAGGTGTCCCTGCCCAGGGCAGGGACTTGGAACGAGATGATCTTTGAGGTCCCTTCCAGCCCAAACCATCCTAGGATTTGATGATTCTATGAGTTCAATATGAAGACAGCTTGTTCCTCACAACCACATTCAACAGCAGGAGTTTGTTGTTGTGGTTCCCTGGACGTAGTCTGGCAGAACTGGGAATTCATGGTGTCCGTCCAGTAGCATTTGCAGTCATTCCTGGTGCGTGCAAGGAGCTGGTACTGTTTATGATTTCAGGGATTGCGTAGTTACAAAAAGCTGATATAAACATGAGGCAAAGATAGTATCAGACAAGTACCAGCACTATAAATTTCACACATTAAACCCTGCCAGTATAAACCAGTGGTTGACTCTGTGTGTGGCTTTTCTCAATTGCAGTGCGGATTAGTTCGTGCTACTGTCTTAAACTGGCATAAAATGGTGGCGGAAGGGCAGAAGGGCGTTGCTGGCCATTTTCTCATTACTGGGAAAGTGAAGGCAAAATAGTCCCTCCGGTGTTGTGTTATTGTAGAAAATGTCATTATCTGTGGTTTTAGTGAAGCGCCCTGCTGTAGGAAGTTAAGGGACATTTTGCCATGAGAGGTTGCACCCTGACGCTCAGTACAATAAAACTAGACAAAGATAGTTTACCTTTTCTTCATGTTCTTTCAGCGCAAAATGTGAGTTTGTATTGGCACATATGTGATACCCAACCCTCTGTGACTTGGGAAAAGGTGGCAACTGAAATGGGAGGAAGGGGCAGGGGGACTGATGGTTTTGGACCCCTTATTCTTTCCAAAGAACTGGAAAAGAACCCAACCAAACGCCAAGGTAGTGAGGGGGTGACCAAGAGTTGAGAACGAAGGCTGAATTCTCTCCAGACACCAGCGTTGGGTAAAATTATGAACCCAGCTGGCGCATAGCTCAAATCTTAGTTTTAAAATACAACTGAATATCAAGCTTCTGCAGAATGTTCTTTGTGATGCAGAAATGGTCATACCTTCTAATTTGTGAGATCCCACTGGGCCCTTGAAGGTTCAAACAGATTTTGGTGAGTGTAAGATGTGAAGCAGGACTGCATGCAAACACTCTTTTCTCCTAGCGAATCTTTTCTGCGCAAATCTTGATTTGACATTTTAATTTGAAAGGGAGTGTGGTATTTACTTCACAAGTGGAAACCATGTAGGTTCTCATTTCTGTTGTCTAGAATGTCTTATTTTTTTATTGTCTAGAATAGTATATGTAATTTTATGGCGCATGTAACTGTATATTGCACATAGTTCGTGTTAGAAATAGGATTTCACTTGGAAAATCAGGGATTAAAAACAAGGCATGTTTCCAAGGCTGGATCAAACTGGCTGAAATGCTGCATTTTCTATTTAACAACAATTAGTGGATGGTCTATAGAAATATACAGGTATCTCTTGGTTTCATTGGAACAATGCTGTTGTCCCACCTTTCGTGTGCTCCAAAATAGTTCTTGAAGAACTTTATTCTTGTGCAACGTGCCGTAGCGTTACCTTTACTTTTGGTGAACATGAGTAAATTTAGCTTGTCAGGAAAACAGAAGACTTTTAAATACTGACTGTGGTCTGGAGCTAAACTTGTAGAAGGATACTGAAAATCAGAATTTTGTCTTCTACTTTTGACTGGTTGGGTTTTGACTGGGGCCTCTCGGTACCGTAAACTGGGGTCCCTACAGCTTCTGTACAGAGAGGTCTGTAGGTCTGCCGAACTTCTATCCCACCGTTTCTAGTGAGGCCTAACTAGTTAATAATGATCTGATACACTGAGGTATTTCACAAAATATTGCGTAAAATTAATACCGTTAAACTGGTCTTCACAGAAGTGCCCCGATGAGCTCAAGGAAAGAAAAAAGCGCTGCTTATTCCTATAATCTCTTTTCTCTAGAGTAATATTAAGTTCCTATTTCCAGCCTAGCACAGGTGGGAGAGAGACATTTAAAGCTTGAATATGTGATATATAGAAGCTGTTAAAAGCTGAAGCGTAAAACTTCTGGTCATGCATAGCTTTGACAAAGTGCAGTTCTTTGAGGAAATCATACGCTTGCAGAAGGGAATAGGAGGTTTCTCTCTCATCAGTGACTTTTTAGCTAGAATAAATTACTTTCCAAAGATGATCAGGGATTCTGAATTTTAAAATAAACGTCAGTGCTCAGGACTAGTTTTTGCTGAGCAGTTTTGGCTATAAAAGGAATGAGATGTAACGCCATGTAATGCAATTTTCAATCCATGGATATTCTTTTTTTGTATGAGCTTAAAAAACAAATACGTGATTTTGTCCTTGCAAACACTTCACTTCAGTGGCGCTTCTCCGATTTATCACATTAATCACCCATTCATCTTTTCAAAATCCCTGCAGTTGTGTGTATTGTGGAGTCAGACACCGCCGTGTCTCGCGGTGGCTTTGCATCACAGCTTCCCACGCCAGCTCTACACCCCAAGCTAAGTGACGTTGCCATTGCCGGAGCTGTACGTGTTTTATAAGGTCTGAGATACACAACTCTGTGATTTCTTGTAATTAAGACCATATTTAATTCCAGGCAGGGTTAAGTGTTCTGTGGGTGAAGATAAAGTAATGTGTTGTGTTTAAAAATAACGTTGATAACCTGGATTCTGTTCTGTCGGTGTTACTGGTTGCAGCTGTCCGTCAGCGTGACGTAAAATCTCTTTTCCTGTTATTTTGTACTAACGCTAATGTGGTGCAAGGAAAAAAAATCAGAAAATAGAAACTCAACTCAGTAGATAAGAAAACTGTATAACAAATAGTTCTAATTTGCAGATCTGTAAGAGTATTTTATGGTTTGGGTTTTTTTTAAATTCTTCAAAATATTTCCTTTTTTCTCCCTTTTTATTTTAAATGTGCCCCACCTGTTTCCCAAAGAAAATGAAGGTTTTCTCTTACTCATTCCACCCATTTATTCACTCTCTGAGTTTTGAAGTGGGGTAAACGGTGGCTTACAGATCAAGTTAAGTGGTCTCCAGAGGAAAACATGAGAACGGCAGGATTTGTCTAAGAAATGGGGAAGCCAAGGAGCTATTTTTGTCCTTTTGGATAAGTTGAAGGGTCAGTTTTGGCCTCTCTGGCTTGTTGCAGGGAACACCTGATGATGTCAGGTGTTGGTTTTAACTTTTTCAGCCCTTACCATACATACCTTTCTGCCTATGTATTTCTAACTCTTATGTCCTGAAGTGGTATTTAACAAGCTTAACATAAGCATTTGCAATTATCTAATAGCACCTGAAAATTGCTTACTAAATGACAGGAGGAAGTTTCATTTGCGTTCCGTATCTGGTGTTAAATCTGCTAATCCTCCACGGAGTCTGCCAGGAAAAACAATGCAGACAGACTTGAATTTTATTAAAATCAGAAATCAAGCGCGCTGCTTCCTACTATTATGTTACACGCTGCAAGATAAACTTTAAAACCTCCTGGAATATAATAGTTATTTCAGCCGCTGTATTCCTCGTTGTTTTCTTGAAATGTGCGTTAGTTACAGAGCGTACGTTAACAGCCCTTCCCTCTTGGGTCGTCTTCCCTCACCTGAGAAAAGCTGCGTCTCCGTGTTTGCTCTTGTTTATGTAAGTTAATCTTCTGGATTGTGACAGTTTTTTCCTTCGTTAATGCGAGTTCTTAATTGTGCATTATGAAATGTTTACTCATGCTACTAGATAATATTATATGGAGGCACAACAGAGACGAGAGAGACTCTGAAGAAAAGAAGCATTTGAAAGATTTTGGATAAGATATGAAAGCCTTTTTTTGTTTTTCTTTTTTTTTTGCCAATATTTTCCTATTTTATTTGAGAAAGGACTTCTGGTGCAGCTGTGTAACCAAGACTGTGTCAAACCACATCCATTATTTATTGGCCTGGTTAGCAAACAAGGACACCTTTGACTACAGCAGGTTGGGAGGGCGATTTGCTGGGCTTTACACCAACTAAAGGCTCGCTTTTTTGTATTTATATTCTCTAAAATTTTCCATTTGGCTTGAGCTTCTCTGGGGAAAGCAATGGGAACTTGGGGTTGGCGGGGGGGGACGGGGCAGGAGGGAGCCTGAATTTGTAGAAAGCTGGCACAAGTGTAATTGTGCCTTTTATTTGCTCTCCAGGTGCCTCAGATCAAGTTACAGACCGCTCTCCCCGTAACGGCAAATTTTCCTCAACCTAGTAGAAACTGCAGAAGATACATGTTACGGAGATAAATTTTGCAGCTGTTCCATATTGAAATGATTCAATACCCTGTCTTCCTACGGGGTAAAAGTGGAAGAATTAAATGCTCTTGAGCTGCCCGAAATCCACTGAAATTTGCTACTTGCTTAAAACTGGCTTGCCAGTTGAAAAGTAACTTGCTTGTGATATTCAAAGGGCACAAACAGAGCTGTTTTGCAAGGGATCTGTGAAGAAGGATGTTGACATTTGAGGCATAAAAAAGACTTTTCTCTTACTCTTCCCAAGGCCGCTCAAGCAGCCTGGGAGCGTTAAGGGCCTGGTAGTGGAGTCAGTGCAAACTGGTCTCTGAGCGTCCAAGGACACAAGAGGAAGGTAATTAGTGTCAGGAACCTGCGGCTCTGCAAATTGGTACCTACTTGTACTGGAGTTCCTGTCCTTGTAACTCCACACCTTGCCATCGGTTGCTGTACTTTTAAAAATTATTTTGTTAAAATTAAATATGTGGCGGTTCTGATTTTGAGCTAGTACTTATTCTGCATGGAAAAACACTGTCTGGCATGCCGGCAAAGGATACGGAGGTTCCAAAAGATTCCGGTGTCACTCCCTCCCGGGGCTTGGGGACCAGTTTATCCCAGCACAGCTAAGAGTGGCTTCCAAACGGGCTCGGTTTAGTGGGAAAGCTGAGCAGGGGGAGGAAAGGGATCATGGCTCAGGACCGTAAAATTCCACCTTGCAGTTAAAGTAGCTTTAATCTCTCTGCGCAGTAGTGGGATAAATGGGACGAATGTAAGACGGAGTGGCTGTACTGAGTCAGACCGAACACCTCATTGTTCTGTGTTTGGACTCCGGTCACAGATGACAGGAGATACCTATGGGAAAGAATGGCAAAGGACAACCTGCAGAGGGAGCGAGAGGAGGGATGTGTCTTCTACAGCCGACAAAGGGGACGTTACTGACGAGCTGGCTAATTCAATTGTGCATAATTGCGTTTCATATTCTGTGCTTTGGGGGTATTTTTGTTTTTAAATCGCCATATGAGAATTCCCTTTTGTGTGGGAAATGAAAGATCTCTGAAGTTAGCCTTTGTGCATCCTTGGCTGTTAATTTTTTCTCAGATTGGCTACTTTATATAGAATTCTACATTTATATATAATTTTATTGAAATGATGCTAATATATTTTGCTTCCAGTACCTATGACATTTTGTGATTACTTTGACTTTTAACTCTTCAGCTCATTCAGAATAATGGTTACGGTATTAACGAAGGAGCTTGGTGTGCTATGGTGCTTCCTTCTCTCGGTGAGAGCATTGAAACCTCATCCAAAATACCGTAAAGCAGAAGAGTGGGATAGGATAATACGGGGAATATTGTCTGTGAAGAAAAGAGGACATTCGTCAGCTGGAATAGAAATTCTGTCACCTCTTGACACTGGGATAAAAGGTTATTTTGGGAGCAAAATTGATTTTAAGAATCTCAGATACAGATGGCAAAGGGTGGAGGTTTTAGGCACCAAGGTAAAATGAACTGTTTGAAACAAAAGGAGGTTGAGGGAGAGATGTTGTCTGCAACGTAAACTGGTAGAGCTAAGAAAGCTAGAGGAAGGAGAAATTCAGTTGGATGGTGTGTTGGATCATTCATGTCTCCTCTTGTTGCTTTCTCCTGGTATCCCACTGTCTCCTGGATAATGCCACATTCTGCTGCTCTCGCTTGGAAAACATTAAAGGGTCATGAAATAGACTTTGGAGGCAACAGCTCAGGGACAGAACATGATGTGGGTTGACTCGTCAGCAGAAAAGCATCCAGTCATGATGCTTTTTGTTTTGTCTCTCAACAAATTAGTAAAACCCACAAAACTAAGTGTACATTTGAAATGTGCACCTTGAGTATGTGTTAGTGAGACCAGCCAAGTGGGTTATAAGCAGCCTGTCTTTACTGCTGCAGGGTATCATCTGCTTAATTGGAGAGATCTGTGACTATGTTTTAGATTTGTTTTGGATTTGGCAGTGGTGTTAGGGATTTGACCAACATCTTTGTGTTCCTGTTTCAGTAAGGAATGAACTGTGGGGGACCTGTTTACTTCATAACTTGCTAATAACCGCTAATCCGGAGGCTGATGATTGTCTTTGCTCTCTTAGGTTGCCTTGATTAGTGCTTCTGTTTTGGTCACAGCATGTGTTGCAAGTTTGGATATGTCTAGAGTATGAAATATATATTCATCTGGTATAGTCGGTCCTGCCCAGGTCATTGCCTGAATGATGTTTTTCCCTTGCGAGAGAAGTGAACTCACCCTCTTGGAAGGGCTGAGTCGTCTCATTGCTTCACTTTTTGTCTTTCATTTGTCTTTGATGACATTGGGTGTCACAGAATCTGTGTATCTGCAGTAGGGTGGCACTCAATGAGGCAGAGCCACACCGTGTGGTTCAGGTGCTTCTTTGGATATTTTGTTATAAAAACCACCGTACTTCTAAGTTTCTATCTTCATTTTTAATATAAATAAGGACCTACAGTGTTTCAGCTAATTAGTTCCTTCAGGACAGAATTATGATGGTCGCTTGCTGTTTTTTTTTTCCCCACAGATTCTTCTTTGTAATCCTTCTTTAGATCCTGGGCTATTGTCAGAAGAAATCTGGACCATCCACAGAAAATAGTCTCGGAGGTGCACTGCAAGTAGAGGTATGCTGCGGCTTTCTCACTGTCTACTGAAAGGGATTCATAAAGCCAGGATTTAAAAAACAAATCTTAAGAAGGATGGCTACGCTCCCAGTGCATGAAGTTGAACTTTCTGTTGATTGGTTTGTTGGCAAAACCACCTTTCAAATAACTCCCGTCTGTGTCAATTGGGGAAAAAAAGCTCAGGAAAAAGAAGGAAATCTTTTGACTTCACCACTGCGGTCTTGAGTAGCATTTTCAGTTCAGGGCTTGGCATCACTCAGAGCTTGCTGCAGTGTATGCGTACACGGGGCTGCGCGGGGCGTGCAGAGGTTTCTGAATGAATGCACTTGGCAGCTCAGAGCAACGTCTCTGGCTTGGTGGGAACCTCCACTCCAGCTTGTTTCTCCTGCTGGGAATTTGCATGGGCGGAGTGCCATTTCATCTGATTCGACTTTTTAATATCTCAGCTGGGTCTCCAGTATCGCTGCAATTTGCCATACGTACCTGTGTGTACGTACGTATGTGTGTACATCTCAATATCAAACTGGCCAAAGTGTTCAGTGATGAGTTCTGCTCTATAAAGCCTTACCAAAATACCTAGGATATTTATTTGGGGGCCCCAAATAAATGCGCAAAGCACGCCTAAAACAGGCCTCTCATCTCTCTGAGTGTTCTCCAAAACTTGTGTAACATCACCAGGCATCTTCCTTAGCATTTCTTTTGTATGCACCTTAAAAAGAAATAGATCTAATTTACGCTCATGGTCTTTAATTCTCTGCCGTTGGTAAATGCACTTACAATTTATCTGAAGTCAATAGACTTAAATTGATCTGTACCAACAAGGAATTGGTCTTGGGTTCTAGGCTGTTGGTGTTAAAAATGACATTTGTCTGCATTTTGCTTTCTTTAATGGCGCTGTAATCCCGTCTTGTTTCGAGTAGGATATAAAGGAGCTCTGTTTTGGTGTTGGTTTTTAGGAACGCTTACAAGGAATCTGTAAGATTGACGTTGCTTAGAAGGACAAATAGATGAAAGAAATAACTTTTTTACACTTGTGGGAATTTTAAGTACTTTGTGCAGGATCTTGGCCAGCAGAAGGCAGCAACTGCCCAGCTTTGCATTGTTCATCGTTGCGTGCCTGCTTGCCTTAGCCGGCTTCACAGTATAGATCTACGGGCTGAATTTTCCAGGTTTCCAAAGTAGTTCATGGGAAACTTACTGTTCCACACGTCCAGTTCTTTATGATTCCCCCTAAATAATGCGTTCCCTTTCTTTCCTAGGCCTGAGAGTTTTGCTTTTCGTGTACAATAATCCTCAGCATGTTGTTATTCTGTCACATGCTGGCCAGAGCCTTTCTTCCCTTCCTCATCCTTTCAGGAAGCTGGGTTTCAGCTGAGAACATCAACTTTTACAACGTGAGACCTCCACTAGACCGTAAGTAGACAGTTATGCTTTTTTTATGTGTGCAGTTGTAGCTTGACATTTTAGTTAATTGCCGTATTCTCTCAGTCCTGTGGTTTTCAGGTGTTTGTCTCCTTCAAACATGAAGGATAAAAGGATTAAAACTTTTGCTTTTCAGCTCCCAGCAGTTTAGTTTATATCTAAGATTTTAGAAGTTGACTTAATGAAAACAAACAATTGCGTGCATTGCTAAATTAAAGAACGCGTGAGGGCAACAGTTTTCACATTTTAAGTGCTTTTATTATATTTTTCTGTCTCTGAAACGTCTTCCTGCAGAGCAAATCATGCAGTGCATTTCTCATAAATAACACAGAACAGAGAGTTTTGTCTTTTTTCGTGTTGGGGGTTTTGTGAGGCAGAGAATAGGTGTGCAGTTAATTCAAACTGAAGGTAATTAAAAACCTTGTGAGACCTGTGAAGCCAGTTGTCACTAATAGCATCATTTTTTTGCCTCTTATCTAGCATCAGATGTGCTCCATCCCTTCATTTCAGGGGAGAAGATTTTCATGATACGTATCACTGAAACAGTCAAGACAGCTAGATATAATAGGAATCTATGCGCACCCGGGGAGCTGCGCGTCTAGGGAAATGCGCATCTTAAAACAATTTATATATTTATAAAATGCAAATGAGATCTTAAAATCGTTGTCTTGATCCCTTTGTCAAAGGGTTCAGACTTCTTCAGAGTTGGAGATCAAGATCCGAAGCTGGTTTTGAAGGTGTGGGGTTTTTTTCCTCAAGGGAATCAAAAGCCGTTTGAATGTAGGTAGTGTTTGTGTATCTGTACAAACACCCGTGCGCACGTACGGTCATGCGCATGTATACACGGTGTTCTCGCTTGCCTGTTTTTCCCACCACGACTTCAGTGGTATTTTGGATTGTGAGAAGGAAAACAACAGGAGGTGTTTTAAAGTTCAGGCGTAGGAAAATCAGTTAAAAATGCAAAAGCTTTCTACAAAACTTGTCCCGTAGGTTTTATTTGTCTAACAGTGATATACCATTGAAAATATGTAAATGTGTGTAGTATCTTTTTGTAACTGTATGTGTCTACAAGCACTTCCAGTATTATTCTGAATATTTTATTTTCTTACTATTTGCAAACTTACTATGTTTTAATACTTTTAAAGCCACTCCATTCCCAAACAGCTTTAAGTGCTTTACCTGTGACAACGCGGTGGACAATTACAACTGTAACAGATGGGCTGAAGACAGATGGTGTCCTGAAAGTAAGTGCCTCTGTACGAAGGAGATTCTTTGTGATAGTTAAATTTGTTTCTCCCTGACTCAGCCGTCTTGTAGAAGTCAAACTGAATAGGATTAACGTGCCAACGCAGTGGTGCCCTCAGTTATGTTGTTAGTAATACTGAGTCACACGAATTTTGCTGAGGTGAATATTTTGATCATTTCAGAGTGTGAAGCAAGAGTGAAAAATTATTTTA
Organism: Larus michahellis; assembly: GCF_964199755.1. Lineage (NCBI taxonomy): Eukaryota > Metazoa > Chordata > Aves > Charadriiformes > Laridae > Larus > Larus michahellis. Next base: position 58,190,561 of record NC_133902.1, read on the forward strand.
ATATATATATGTATGTATAAAACATTTTATACGGTACACAATATATTATTAATATATTAATGCATGTATTAATAAGATATTGATTATATATTGATTGGTTATATATGTGCATGTAAATATATATAGCTGTGTGCTTCCTAGGTATTAATTTTAAAGGTGGTGGTGTTTAAAAGAACCGATGGATTGCCTTTGTAGCCTTGTCCCCTTCCTTTTGGGAGCCATCCCAGGATATAATGGGCTGTAGGCTTACGTGTGAGCAGCAAGACCTGCACGACCAGGGATCATACTTGTATGAGAGGATGATAGATACATAGAAAAGAATGGAAATAAGTTTCCTCATTTTTCTTGGCAGTGACATTCACCGTCACAGTGGGAAAAGGGAAGAAATGAACTAGAGGAATGAGGAAACGAGTCAGAAACAAAGAAAGCAAGAATGTGCTGCAAAAAAGAGGAGAGAATGGATGATAAATGCATAGATTATAGTGCTAATAAGTAGTTTAAATGATAGCAGCCTTTCTGGAGGTTTGAAGGGTCGGTTGAGCTTAAGATTTCATCACTAATTGATTTCTTGATAAATGGTATTTTGATCAAGTTGAAAAATGGCTTTATACAGCCAAAATAAGTCATTTTTATGTGAATATTTTGCTAAATCGTGAAGTTTTTAAACCCTGTAAAAGAAGGCACGCTTTACGGAAATAATCATTTGTAAATTTGTTTTGTAGGTACTCGGTACTGTTTGACAGTTCATCTCTTCACAGACCACGGGAAGAGTACATCGGTCACCAAAAAATGTGCTACTGGAGAAGAATGCCATTTTGTAGGCTGCCACCATCACAGGGAAAGTGGCCACACAGTAAGCACCACTCCTTGTGTAAGAGCAGCAGATTGGTTTGGGGGTTTGTGTTTCAGTACTTGTTTTTCCTGCTGGGCTGAAGAGGATGTGCCAAATACTCGCCAGTGTTGTTTAACTACAGAAATCAAACTTCTGCAACAGATGCATGACTAGCCCTACTCTCCGAAGTGTGACAGGATGGAGGAACAACTTCTAAAGAAACACCTGAGCTTTCCGGGGCATTGCTGGTGTGTGCACGGGCCTTGGTTCCTGAGTTCTGAGTAGCCCAGGGCGGCAATGCAGCCTGCACCGGTGCTGCAGCTGTGGCACTGTCAGCCCTTGGGCAAGTCAGGCTGGGTGCTAGGTAGTCCAGTGGTGTCTCTGCACAACACAGCTTGGGTAGCACTGCACAGTACACAAAACAAGGCTGTATTTGTCCACAAAGGCCACGCTCTTACGCAAGATACAACTGAGGGAGGAGCATGAGGGAGATACAGCTAAGGAAGGGCTGGAGCCCCTCTGCTGGGAGGACAGGCTGAGAGAGCTGGGGGGGTTCAGCCTGGAGAAGAGAAGGCTCCGGGGAGACCTTCCAGCCCCTTCCAGGCCCTAAAGGGGCTCCAGGAAAGCTGGGGAGGGACTCTGGATCAGGGAGGGAAGCCACGGGATGAGGGGGAAGGGTTTTGAACTGCAAGAGGGGAGATTTAGGTGAGATATCGGGAAGGAATCCTTTGCTGTGAGGGTGGTGAGCCCCTGGGCCAGGTTGCCCAGAGAAGCTGTGGCTGCCCCATCCCTGGAGGGGTTCAAGGCCAGGTTGGACGGGGCTTGGAGCAACCTGGGCTGGTGGGAGGTGTCCCTGCCCAGGGCAGGGCGGGTGGGACTAGATGGTCTTTAAGGTCCCTTCCAACCCAGACCATTCTGTGACTCTGAGGTTTTGTTCCGTGACAAATAGCTGCAACTGCTGCCTTCTCTTGTCCTTGGGATGCGAGGTCAAAGTTTATTCTTAATAATCAAGACAATCAACCAACGTATTATTCACTGGAGTAAAGTGTTATCCACCAATTCCTTAACAGTTGAGAGGGTTAGTTATGTTATTTTTAGCATGAAAGATTTCAGACACTGAAGACAAAGGAGACGACATCCATGCTAAATATAAAAGAATCTGGATGCTATTTGAATCAATTTCCTTTGATTTCAACGGGTTTTGGTGGACTTGAGGGCATGAAGTGACTATGTAACCTGCCTTCTGCTGCACTTTTATCTCATAAGAGTTCTCATGCCTTTGGATTAGGTATAATTTGGCCTTCACTTGGCTTTTTCAGTAAGGAGTGTCAAGTAAGGAAAACTATTTTCAGAGCGTCCTAAAAATCAGATGTCAGTGGTTCTGTAGCACTAGAAAACTGAAAAAAGCAGGTCTGAATTTCAGCACAGAAAGCTGCACTGAGCACAAAAGCTTGAGGGGAAAAATGAATGGGAATAGAGGTTTTGCAGTCAGAATTTTTTCAGCTTAAAACTAAAAAAAAAAAAAGAAAAAAGCTGAAACTTGAAACATGCAAACGCATGTTTTTAGCGCATGTTTTAGAAGGGAAAAGCGGGTGAAAGCTTTCTCTATTTTCTGTTATGTTAGTGAACTTGTACTACTTGAACTACCACTGGCGTGGCTGTATTGCATCACATCGCGGTTTCCAAGCCCGGTGACAGCAGTAGGGGATGAGTTACTCCAGGAAGGCTGTGGTGCACGACTTGAAAGAGAAGTTGTAGTATATGTGTTCTATGTGTTTAGCTGTAACCTTTGCAATCGATTGAAAAATGCATAGAATCACAGAATGGTGGGGGTTGGAAGGGACCTCTGGAGGTCATCTAGTCCAACCCCCTGCCAGAGCAGGGTCACCCAGAGCAGGTTGCACAGGAGCATACATCTCTGAAAGCCGCTGCTGAGTTACGCTGTCTCCTTTTTCTCAACAGGAGTGTGTTTCTTGCTGTGAAGGCATGATCTGCAATGTAGAAATACCAACCAACCACACAAATGCCGTATTTGCTGTGTTGCATGCCCGCAGGACGTCGGATGGCAGCAGGTGGACGGTCAGCGTCGCCCTGCTCATATCGGTCCTGGTGATCGCCTTGTCATGATGCAGCGTCCTCCCGTCACTTCTGCCTGAGAGGGTCCGCCTTTCTGCGGGCCCTAAGGAACCCTAAGGAGATTGTTTCAGTATGTGCAAGGAGAAATCACCAATACTGCTTAATTACATACAATGCAAGGGGACAGTGGAAAGGCAAGCGTACATCATGAAGTCCTCGGATGTTCTAGTGAAGATACTTCATTCGGCCTGCAGTATTTTTTAAAAAACAACCACCCACTGGTTGACTGGGCAGTGGCGTGGACTCAAGTTACTATAATTCACTATTTTATGATGACAATACACGTATGCTCGGCATGTCTTTTGAACAGAGGAAAGTGTCAGTAGACAATCGCTTTCCCAGGTGAGATAAGAAGGAACTTTTGATGGACGATGTGCCAACAGGTATCTCAGTGGAGACTGTTTTTAAACTGGTTTTCATTGTGCATGAATAACGAATAAGTTTCTTGTCGTGATCAACAGGTGTATATAAGCTTATCTTTAGTTATGGTTTTCATAGAGAACATATATGAGAGAATTTTTTATCTGTTTTGATCAGAGCTATCACTTCTGCTGGAAATAATACAAAATAATACTTATAGCTTTCTTTTCTGTACAAATGTGGTCTCACACTCAGATTTTAAAACAGTGTGAAATGATGTATAATTTCTGTCTGAACATGATGAACTGTTTGGGCACCTAAATCAGAATTTTCCCCCCACAAAGGGATTATTTTCTTGCAATGGAGTCTCACGTCAGCTGAATCTTTGTCTTTGTGGTATTGCTCAAAGTGGTGGTAATACCATGACTTTGAAATTGCAGCCACGGTCAAGCAGCTACGTTATAAAGAGAAGAGCGTACTGTGTTCCCTCTTGATTTGCAGAAGTTTCTCCCAGAAATGTTACTGGCCTTGATGGATCTTCAACTTGTAAGTCGGCACTGTTGGATATCCCAGGCCTCTGGACGTCATTGTTATGTAGCTTTGCCACCTCCATTTGAAAAGTTCGGGCCAAGATTCTGTTTTCCCTTACAATATTGGGGGGTTTAATGTGATATATTTGCATAGTTCGACAGTTTGACTCCTTATCATTTAGACGACCGTTCATCGACGAGATGAACAGTTGCAAATTTGACAAATAGTAGAGTTTAGGTTACAGATAGACATATTAAAACCTTTGTAAACCTTGTGGTGCAGAGCAGGATAAATAAGCTGCTTGCGTGAATTCTCGCCCCTTATAGCGCAGAACGGTGCTTTCCAGGGCTCTGACAGATCCAGCTGTTACAGAGCCTGCAGTGGGTCAGACTTTACGGCGTCCGCAGTGGTCGCTTTGTTAATGTGTGTGTTCTGTGCACTGCAGACGTCCTGCTCGTACAGAGCAGCAGGTGCGGATGTTGTATGACTTCTCAGAATGGTTTTATGTGGTCCGGAATCCTAACAAATCTCCGCTGCTCCCGTTCGCCCGATTGTGTTTCTTCCAACTCCCCACCATTTTCATAAACCTCCTCTGACACCCTGAGATACTGCAGCACAGGTAAGGATTTGACCTAGCAAGGCTGAGGGACTGCATTTCACTTTTTTCCCTTTTTAACCTATTTTACTCATTTATGAATACACTGATACGATTAGCAATAAGATAGATTATTCTGATCTGTCTCTAGTGGCTTTTTCTCGTCTTAAATGAGATGGTTAAAATTATGATTAACTTGAACTATTTTTCAGGAAGGATGGATCATTAAGATTTACTCTTAAAAAGAGATTCAAAAGTGTTCTCTGAAAAATTTCAAGTATCTGTAAATTGGGATTTATTTCCATAAATATTGGCCTAGTTATTTGGTATTTGAAATCACTGAATGTATTTAGACTAGCAGGTGAAAAACAGATTTTGAAATGTTTTTGGTTTTGTTTACATTCTAAAATTGCCTCGGCAATATTTTAGAAGATATAAATGTGTCTAAAAATCAGTCAGTGATTTGTTGGCAGGCAGTTGCGCAGTTACAAAAATTGGATGGAAACACTTTTTCCTTGCCAATGCAAAATTGTTCTTGCCGTCCTAAGTCAACGTTTTCCAAGCTCTGGGTTCTGATGAGCGTTGCTGTGCCATCCAACAGGCCAAGATGCCGAGGATCTTTTGAGGAAATTTTCCCTTTGTTCAGTGACCATCCCTAGGTAACATACCTGTAGTATAAATCTTGGTGTCAGACAATAGTAACAAGCACATTCCTTGTTTTTCATCATTAAACGTCACCTTCTTGCTACGTGATCTACAGGGTACGCGAACTTTTTTCTTGTGGGGAAAATCATTCCAGGTTTGCTCTCTGCTCAGCAGGGCATTCCTTAGCAAAGTGAAGGCAAGGAGTCTGCTACTGCTCAGATCATGATATTTTTCCTGGTTCTGCCTCTAAGCACTAGGTGCTCCCGTAATTCGGTTTCTGGGAATGATTATCACAATCTTAACAAGGCCTTAAAGTGCCCTATAGTCTTATATGATTTTACTGTAAATAATACTACAATAATCTAAGCGCTGACATTTGTTTACGCTGCAAATGCCATTCCAGAGGGTTTGGGGGTGCCAGGGAGACCCTGGAGCCCTGCGGGAGGGCTCAGGCGCAGGGAAATGGGCTGCAGGTTCCCTGCGACTGCCAGGAGACCTTTTGGGAGGGAAGGTCTCTCCGTCTTTGTTTTTCTCAGTTGAACTGAGGTGGGTTTTTTTTTTTCCTGTTCGTCACACTGAAAAGTTAAGAAATCTGCTCATAATTTAAATACTTAATGCATTTGATAAAAAATTGTTTGGAATAAAAAAAATAAATTGAAGAATTCCGCTGGAGTGCCAACATAGTATGCTTGATTTTAATTGTCATCATTTTCAAACAAACAATAAAGACAACAACCTGGGTATATGAAAGGATTTGATGTTGCCAAAGGTTTATTTTTTAGCCTAACAGGATTCCAATAGTGGAGGATATTAAGGATGAGTTCTAGTCATCTTGATACATCAATACCTTTGTTATTGCAAAGTCTAAGACTATGGTTTCTTGAAAAATGAATATGCAAAAGCTGTTACTGCAATGTTCATGCTGCACAAACAGGCGCTTGCCTGAAGAAATACAGAATTTAAGAGTGAATATCACTCTTAACCTTTGCTGCTTTTTTATGTATGTAAAAACCTGTATGCTTCTGCTTACAATTTATTTTAGGTCACTGTAAAATGCGGACTCTGTAGGAAGAGCAGTACGAGCCAATTATTAGAGGAAAAAAGTGCTAAAATTCGCCAGAGTGCATATTTTTGGCATGACTAATGATTGACTGCGTTAGGCAATCTTTTCGTTAATTTATGGTAGGATGTTTATATTTTATTCAATAGATTCAAGTGTCAGCTCTATGTTCTCCTCAGCTATCTGTCTGAAGTACTCGCTGAGGAACTTACAAGAGCGTTGTCTGATTTGAGAAAAATAATCCTCAGGCGCTCCGCAAAGTATGTGTTTCACGTGTCTCAATTTTGCTTCACTGATGTTGTAACTTAAATATGGATGACTCGTTAATGCCTAAATTAGCCACCCAACTTGGGAAGTGACGTTTCTGTCAACGCGCGTCCCCAGCTTTGCATGCCGACATGCGTTGGCGAATGGTCTGTGCACACCCCGCTTCCAGCAATAAGGTGTTAAATACTGTGTTCTGGCTCGGTAATGGGGCAGGGTTTATCTCGGAGACGGCAGGCGCTGGGTGAAATCCGCGGGTGCCAAACTCATGTGCCTTCATGGGCAAAATGCTCCCTTCCCCTTGCCCTTAGAACCTGGGAAAAATTCAGGGGTAATGGCAAGTAAAGCAATTTGTGCAGCTGAGGAAAGATGAGCGTCGTTTTATAATATATATGTGTAATGATGAATTTTTTTACATTGCACTGGACAGTCTAGAGAAGATCTATTTTTAAAAGCTTCTCCTCTATTCAGTGTTGGTTGTATGACACTTCCTTGCTGCTGTGTCACTGTTTTAAATCTCCAGAACTGGCACTTTTAATTAAAAATATTAAAATACATGCTGGTGGAAAATGTTTGTGGTGAAAAAGATAAAAACCCTTTTGCTTCTTAAGACAGCAAGACCAGTTACGAGGAAGATTCTTCAGTCCTTTGTTGATTTTGGTTAAGGAAAATCTACTTTGTAAATTATGTAGCTTGTTAAAGGAAGGCGGCCGGTGGCGGCACTGGGGAACTTGTTGAGCTGATGTTGCACCGAGGGCAGATTCTGCGGCTCTTTCTCTTTTGGTACGTGCTGGAAACTCACCGAGAGGTGTCCCGAGAGCAGCAGGGTAGGAAGGACAGACAACGGACCAAAGACACAGGTCAGCAAGCCTTGACGGGAGAGCACCGCAGCCCTGGGGCAGGCAGGCAGTCATGGGTTGGCATTTTGCCTTTCCCAGTGGATGTAACTGTTTCCAGGTTTGTTAAATTTTTCATGGGGTGGAGATTCCCTTTTCTTGGGCAGTGTGAGTAAGTCTGAACCTTTTTAATGACGTGAAAGAGCTGCAGAAAATGGAAATAGTGAGATACGGTTCATCTCTGCTTCATCTCCAGCTGGGAGATCCACCTGCCCGTCGGTTGCTCGTGGGTGTGCTGGACTGAACAAGCGTGCTGCGCATCACCACTTGGGGGTTCTATTCCAGTTTCTAGATGAGCATTTCCCTTCTTCAGGACTTTCCATTACAAGGTGTAGCAATGTAAAGATAGCTTTACACTGCATGTGTAGCTCTGTTGAAGAAAAGATGACAAATGGATAATATATGCGCGTATATCTATGTATCCTGGGAGACTGCTCATTAAACTCCTGCTACAGCTAAGGAAACGCTGGCAAAACCTTAGTTTAAATAGAATTCCGTCATGGCTTCGGTGTCGTTTATAATATCATCTGCTTTGACTTTTACCGGGAGTCTTTACCGATGCCAGTCCTCCCCTCTCGGGGGGCAGTTTATCCCCACAGACACACACTGTGCCCCATGGCATTTAAAAAGGCATGAAGAAAACTAGATGTCACGTGCATTCCTGAAAACGAAATTGCTGTAATCACTAGTGAAGTGATTTTCAGTACAGTTTTGTAGCATTTAAGTATTTAGTATTCAAGTGGAAATAGATTTTTACTTTTACGCTTAATCAGAAAAGTTTCAAAGCAAGAAATGTGTTTCCACACTGGCCTCTCAACTCACCAGAGGAACTGAAGTCCAGGTGCAGGTTAAAAATTCCAAATTAAGGAAATAAGCAGCACACAGTCAATTCATTTAAACAGGACAAAATGCCAATTTCAGATTTTTATAGCAAATAACATCAAAAGAAGATTTAAAAAAAAATAATTTAAAATCTAGCTATTTCAGAGCACAAAGCCATTTCTGTAGAAAGTCTGTGTTTAACATCGCTTGGCTCTAAAAGAAGCCCTGAAGAAGTGCCTGATTTTACAGGGCTTGCTACTTGCAGGTGTTTCAAATGAAGACAAGGCGGCCAGCAGCCCTCTCTTGAAAGGAGCAGAGGGGGGATATTTCTCACCCCCTTCACCTGAGAGACTGTTCCAGCTCCTGTGTTGGGGCAGGATAATCTGGAGCAGGAGCAGTTGATTGGGTGCTTGAGGATCTTTCTGGTCTTCACATCTCCTCTGGTTTCTGCCAAGGAAGAAGCTCCTCGGCTGTGGAGCTCAGGAGAAGGTGGGGGTTTTGTTGCTCCCTGTGGATTTGGGGTTTGCAGCGTCGCAGATCGGTGCAACCTTGGTGGAGAAGCTGTGCCAGGTTCTCAGCTGGGGCAATCAGCCTGTCCAAAAGCTGGGCGCAGGGTTTAATCAGGACAATTTAGCCTCCTGGAGGAGTAAGGTAGGCACCAGGTGACTAATTAGTCTGTGTTATCTCTCCGCAGAAAGTACATGTCTGGGGTTTTGTGGGAGCCTTTGATACCATCGGTTCTGCTGTTGTCTTCAAGAAATTGAGGAGATGCAGAAAAACAGCTGTAAGTTTGGGGGAGAGGGTTGGAGAACATACATGAATACATTTAGCAGTCATAACTCATTATTTTTGAAAGTTTAAATTTCACGGTGATTTGGTAAGGTCCTTTTTAACATTGTTGTCAGTACCCTATTAAGACGCCGCTGTTAAAGGAGGGAAAACTGTAGATGTTTGATGTTTGAATGGATTTATGCCAGAAGAAAGGTGACAGTGTTCTATAGGGGTTTAAGGGTCACGTTGCACAGTTCATTTGTGTTAATTTGTCCCTGTCGTAGCATTTATTGTTGGGATTTTTTTAATCTCTGCCCTTTGATCCGTGTCACTGTAACCAGGGTGATACGGTGCTGGTCTGGAGTGGGAACGCTGGGGCAAAATGAACTGTAATAAGTAGAAAATAAGTCTGCGAGCAGAGGTGGGATAAACAGAATATTAAATAAGGTGAAAAATAAGTGAACGACAAATTCACTTGCAATTACTTTCACTGAATTTATACAAAATATGTCTTGTGTCATTTGAAGAAAGTATGTATCTTTTAGGTCTTACAAATTGTCGTAGTGTTTCCTCATGGTTTTAGTTTCACAGATTCCATAGTATGTTCCTCCTACTCTGAAAAAGGAAAAAAAAATAACCTCTTGCGCATGCCTCCATCCCGCAGACTTGTTACAAAAGGCACTTCCTTACTGATCTTAGGCTTTCCCGTGTCCGGTTTTGGCTAGGATTCAAAGAACTTGTTAATAGATTCCCCACTATGCACCCACGCTAAATGAAGGATGAAAACAGCCGATCCCAAACTGTTCAGTTTTAATTTGTGACCGATCCGCGAAGGACCCTGTTATCCTTATTCCATAAAGATGTATGTGTCGTTGTTAAAGGCTAGCCTGAAGCTTTTAAACCATGGCTGTGTATGTAATTTTTTAACTCAGTGAGGTCACAGGCGTGTTACCAGAGCACACGCAGCGCATCCTTTGTGCCGTTAGACCTCGGTGACACAAACTGCTGCGATGTACTCATTACTCGCGTCCCCGTGTACGCGTACTGTTTGTCAGGACTCGTCTCCATTAGCACATTAATGCTGATACAGGTAGGCTGTCAGGCTCGAGCACAGCAGCTCTACCCAAATAATCTTGTGGTAATCTTGTTTACTGTAGTGCTTTTACCGGAGACAGGTAAATCTTCCAGGAGTAATGCGTTGTGTCCCCACCTGATCTTAATCAGCGGTGACTAATGATGAACTCCTGTGTAGGCAAGTTTGGAGCCTCGCTGGAAGTGACTCCCAGTTATTCTGTGATGCAAGTGTTCTCCGCTGATGCTTTTCTTAAAAGTACTTTCCTTCTTACGGCATAAAAATAACTGCATAGAAATGATGAAGATCAGGAGAATGTGGTTACTCTCTCCTCTTGCTTTTCACCGTCTTCCAGTAACCCCCCCGTGAAGGCAGGTGCTGGCTGGAGTAGCCGGTCCCGAGGGCCCCGTGGGAGGGACGGTGCGTATCCTCCAGGCTCCCCTTGGGTCTGGGGCCTCTCAAAGTGCCTTTGCTCTTCCCGAATGTCTCTGCCACTGAAGTTGCATGAAATGGATTTTCAAAGTAAGGCTTTGGGGTGCCTGCCGAATGGTGAGACGATTTAAGCTCAAGGATCCAAAGATGTGCAGGTGCTTAAAATTTAGAAATGAAAATAGTGTCGTTTGCTGTGTAAAGGGCAAACACTGTGAAAGTGCTTGCCTCCAATATTAAATATCTGATGCCTTTCTTCTATTGCCGAATCTACTGTACGTTTCACGTATTTAGTGTTTAAAAAAACCCTCAAATAATGCCTATTCACTCGCTTTGCCTATTATATCTTCCGATGAAGAGCGATAATATCCATAATATTTTGCTTTACCAAACTCGGCAATGCAGAGAATATGGAAGTATTCTTGCAACTATGCATTTTTTTTCTTTCATGAATGCCAGTAAACTTCCAGTAAACAGGAAACGTGCCTTTGGCAGAACCCGGGAAGGTGTTGTCCAGGGAGCAGCGGCAGAGTTCAGTCTTGAATGTTTGAAAGTAGAAAGTTAATTACCGCAATTGATTAAGAACTGTGCGAGCGCAAATGCTTTCATTTAGTCTGCGAGGGCAGTTGTCATGCATAGTTAGTCAGCTCGTATTGGCAGTAAATCAAACTTTTTAAAAACGTCTCATGGAGAACATTATATTAATGAGTTTTGCCCGCAGAACTCCCCAAACTGGGACATCATTCCTCTAGTCTGGAAAGCAGCCCATGGAAGTTGTCAGTAAGAAGGAATTCCTGGAATTAATTTTTTTTCTCTTTGTTCTTGGGTCAGAAGAGAACATAGGTGGGTTTTTTGATGGTTTGGGTTTTTTGGGGGTTTTTTTGGAGGTGGGGGTTTTTTTTGTTTGGTTGGTTAGTTTGATTTTGGGTTTGGGGTTTTTGGGAGTTCAGTTTTGGGTTTTTTGGGGTTTTTTTTGGGTTTTTTTGGAAAGTAAATTATTTTGCCGTAGAGGGGAATATGGGACCTGAACTGGAAGAGATTAGAGAAATTGTTGCAAAGCTTGGTGCTGTTCTTGGTTCACTTCCATCTTGTTCAGTGGTGTTGGGATTTGTCAGGGGCAAGAAGTAGTGGGGAGAATAAAACTGCTTTTTAAAAAAATTAAATCTAGGTATGCAAAAGATTCTAATATATTTCTAATATATTTCTTTCTTATTATTTCTAGATAAGATACTGAAGTAGGAAATGAAAGTTATGCTAACTCCTCCATAATTAATATTATATTTTACATAAAGAAAGGCAGCTCTAGGTCTGTGAATCACTTTATACCTTTTGAAGTTGTCAGGTAAGAGTTTAGGGACAACTGAATTTGATGCCTTAGGACTTTTACTGCCTAATTGCCAGGATAATGCATACGTAAATACATAACACCCAGTCGCATGAGCATCACCATTTGGTTCGAGAGGGCAGTTGCCCTGCCTGGTTCTTGTGTGTCTGATGGCACTTGTTCAAATTTGGTTAAAAAGGAAAAAAAAAAAGAATTATCTTTCTCACAGAAACCATATTTTACTGATGAGCTTTTCTATTGTGTCATTGCTCACGATTGTTTACCAGCTTGTCTTTAGAAAATATCACCTCTTGCTCCCTGCGAGGAAATTTTCTGCTACTTTACACTGGAGTAAATAGAAGGAATAGATTGAATTGGAAAAAGTGAGATTTTGGAAAACCACATGAGGATATCAGGAGCTGATAATGACTGTTACTTTTTTAAAACCAAAGTATCCTTCTCTAGTCTTTGTACTTCCCTCCTTACAGGATTTGTTTTACTAGATTGTTTAGAACTACAAGTAACGTTTGTTCAAAGGAATATTATGTTGTTATAATCCCATGGCTAAACTAATTTGTGCTTTTGCAGGCAAGTTTCAGGGTTTAGTCAACTAATTTTTGTTTTCCTTCAGCGTTTCATTCAGCTGATTGCTAGTTTGCTTCTAACTGCCGCCTCTGAAACTGCGACTGTGTGCATTCAAGCTGAAAATACACAATAAGGCATGTTTAAATAAAATGCCCCTCCCTTCCCTCCCCCTCCGCCCCACGTGATTCAGAAGTTCTCCGATATATTTACCTTGGCTTTTGGTTAAACACGGGCTGCCAAAGCTAGCAGATCTGATCTCGAAGGTGAGCAAGGTATTGGCTGCAGATCGTCACATTGGAGGTACCGTCGACGTGATGCCGTTGACTCTCTACCTTTTCCACTTTCCATAAATAATCATGTCACCCACTGACCTAATCTGCTGAGTCTCAACCAGATTAAGAAACCGTTGTCTTTACAGGAAGAAAGTTTTTGGGAATATGCCCTTCCCTTGCGCTCTGGCCCTGCTCTGAGCCAGGGGCTGGGCTGGATCAACTCCGGAGGCCTCTTCCCACCTACATGGTCCTTGATGGCTTACTGCGTTGGGGAACATCTTGTCGTTCTCAACTTCAGGTGTTAAAGGAAGAAAGTCTGGGTGAATACTAATCTTTTTAGGGCAATTGTGAAGGGCTACAGTGACTTACCATTCTGTCGGGCAGTTCGTTATTACTGTGGCTGACACAGGGAAGCGTTTAGCTTTAAATCATTCCTGTCATAGAGTGTTATTTACAGGTTAAACTCTTTGTGGGTTTTACAACCTCATATCTTGGTTTTTCGTGCTAGAACAACCCCTCAGACTCTGGTCTTACCAGGCACCTAGAGAACAGCACGACAGGCTTGGTGAGAAATCTGTCTGTTCTGCTGTGAAACAAGAGAACACTGAACATTTTTATTAATAATCATTCTCTATTTGAAAATGAGTTTCAAGTCCAAATGATCTGTTGGAATGCATTAGTGCAGATAATTTTAATAGAAATCATTAAAAAAAAAGATGATTTCTACCTTATTCTGCTTTAGATGTACAGATATTTTGGTTAGGCTATCTTATATCACTAAAATTTTTCTATTTTACATAATATTCTATACCAGACTCATATTTGTGCATGTTATATACAGACTCTTTTGTGCTATGTTGTAATGGTTGGATGGTACCTAAATGGAATTAACCAGTGTTTATGAATTTAAGGTGATTTTAATACTACTTTCACTCCATGTTTGAAGAGTTAGTATGACTAAGAGTAATTAGGCTCACCGGATTGTAGGAATCTGGTGAATAACTGATTATGGAACTTTTCAGGGGGCTCTGCATATGAAACTTAGTATAGAACCTGTCTTGCAGTAAGTAACTGCAGCAGACCGCGCAAGTCTCTGTTACAGTTCATTTTCTTGCTTTTGCTGATAATTGTGCTTGTTCGTTTAATTGGCTCGGACAGCGTGCATATAGTCACTTGGGGAATTGTAATGTCAGAACGGTGTTTGTGGTTGATGCCTGTGTACGGCTGGGATTGCTGTGAGCATTGTCTTCTGACATCCCAGAAATACCTTGGCTTTGGTGTCCCTGCACCGCAAACGGGCTTCATCCATCAGGGAGAAAAATCTCCATCTCTCTGCAACTTCTTCTCTTTGCTCAGAAAATGCTTTGACTAATCCAAGTTTAAATGTTTCTCTTTTTTAAAGTAATATCAATCTAATACAGCTTCTGCCCTAACTGTCAAAAATCAGCAGTGCTAGGGGGTTCGGTTGAATGACATTTGGCTGTCAATTTATTCCTTTCTGTTTGTGAATTATTTCCAGAACTAGCTTTTTCTGTTATTGCAGCTATAAATAAATATTCCATTTACGCACATAAGACGTGTCAAGAAACCCCAGACTTAGTCTTGACATGCAGTCGTTCTGCTTTTCTTCGCATACACTGTTAATAGTTACTAATGACTGAAGGCTCTAAATCACATTTGTACGCCTCTGATTCGCAGGATTTTCAGCAGCTGAAATTTTGCTCCCCTTTAAATTAAATTTTAAAAGCTCAATCGAAATGAGCGTAAAGGCAGCCGAGGACCGGCCGAGGCTTTGGGCTGTTGCCCCCTCCGCGCCTGGCATGATTTAAAAATATGCATGTGTAGACACGCGCACCTTGAAACATTTGGCAACTCTACACCGTTGATTGATTTACGTTGTCTTAACATATGTTTAAGTATCCTTTATTCCCCTGATTTTAAGCAAATGCAAAATATTAAGGGATTTAAAAATTTTATTACTAGTATGGCTTGTGTATAAATCAGACCATCAGGTTTTTATGCCTGTGTCTGCCAGGAGCTGTGTTTTAAGTTTCTTTATTTGAACTTAGGAAGACTAGTGAAAGCTCCTGGGGTCGCTGCTTGGTAAAGTTCCTTCTAAACTCCGAACATTCCTGAAAAGTTTTGAGTTCGTATGAAATGTCATGATCAATGACCTTTGTAATTTCATTTCATGGGCTTTATTTTTTTTAATTCAAATGTTCTCTTCTCTTATAGTAATTTTCCCTAATACCAATCTATTAAATTTCTTTGAGGCCAGATAGGAAATTAAAAGAATCTCCAGAAAAATGTTGGATCAACCTTCTTTGGATCGAAGATTGGTCTCAGCCTATGGCTGTAAACTAAAACTTGAGAGGCCTGTGGATTCTCTAAGGGATCCACTGACAGACAATCTTCCCTTCCCTGCTCTCCGTTAAAAGAGTTATTTTTGGTTGGTTCAAATTAGACCCAAAGGTTGTCTCCCTTTTAGGAAACTTTTAAGTTATGTGCAGGTCAGAAAAAAGGTTAAAAAATGCACCTCCCCCTTCACTTAGCACCTTTTTTCAAGCAGTTTGTGTTCCCTTTTGTGGGACAGAAACTGATGGTTTCAAGATGTTCTTTGGATTAGCTGTAAAATGAGGTCTGGTCACGGGAATTCATTAAGGATTCTGCATGAAAACAGAGGTGTTCTCCCTCAGCTGTGATCTACCCTCCCTCTTCACAAGTTGCCTTTCTGCGGTCTCCTTGCTCTTACAATTAAATACGGTGTGCTCCATCACACCGTGTCCTACAGGCCGCGTGCAGCAGGAGTGTTTCTGTTGTACACATCTGGGTGTTTCGGAGCGCGGTCGTGGTGATGCTCTCAGATCCCCCCTGCGCACTGGAAGACGTCACTGGCGAAGATTTTAGGGTGGTTCTGGGTCCTCAGGTGTCAGAGGGTGTAGAAGTGATACTGGGCAGCTCTGCCTGCTAAGATAGCGTGCCTTTATGTATTCCTTTATACATGTCGCCTTTTAAACTCTGGATAAAATCTTTTAGCTCTTCTTCGGCTATTTAAGTTTCTGAAAGAGATTATTATCTATCTTTTTTTTTTGCCCCCCTCTTTATTGAGTGAGAGAGTCTCTGTCTGCACTGCTTAAGAAGTGGGCTTTTCATTTCATTTATTTGTCCTCTTTATCTTTCTCCTGGTCCCATCCTAGGGAGCTCCTGATTCATTCCACTGGTTTCAGTGGAAATCCATTCTTCTCCTTTTCCCTCCTTAAGAACTTGTAGTTGGCTGTGGGCAAAGGAAAGCTACTGAGAATGCTGTTCTGTTGAAAAGCTTAATCTTTTTGCTTATAAAAGCCAAGGGCAAATTAAAGAGGACACAACAATTTATTGTGCTAGCCGTTTTATAACAGATGCTTCCAAAAAGGCTCAATGTGAGATTATTAAATGTGTAGAAAGCTATCTTTAAAATACTCTGCAGCTTCTTGTGTAGGTTGGAAATATAAGGAGGCTGTGTGGTTCTACAGGAAATCATGGAATCACAGAATGGTTTGGGTCGGAAGGGACCTTAAAGACCATCCAGTGCCACCCCCTGCCCTGGGCAGGGACACCTCCCACCAGCCCAGGTTGCTCCAAGCCCCGTCCAACCTGGCCTTGAACCCCTCCAGGGATGGGGCAGCCACAGCTTCTCTGGGCAACCTGGGCCAGGGGCTCACCGCCCTCACAGCAAACAATTTCTGCCTCAGATCTAATGTATTATTGCTTTTCAAAAAACCAAGCAAGTCAACATTCAGCCATTTCCCCTTGTCCTTCTCTATATTCGTTGGTACAAAAATGGCCACAAAGGTCACAGTGAGGAGATAAGTAGGATGAGGGGAGCACGATGTTGGGGAGGTCAGTACTCTGTGGAGCATCATCAAGTTAAGCGTTGAGTAAGCATCACCTGGAGCCTGATCATATCCTGGATCATCAGAAGACCTGGTGAGATCTTTTCACTGGGGAGCTTTGTTTCACTACCTCCTCACTGAAAAATAAGCTCAAGTAAGTGTGGAGAAAAAGGGAAGTCCTGCTGGAGTACGTGGATTAGGAGAGCGGTAGCAAGGAAGCGTGGTGAGACGGCAGCTGCCGAGCCCATGGTGGAGGGGGGAGCCGCGCTCTCTTGAAAAGTCAGTTACGAAGAGATGTGAGAGTTAATGTGGGGAAGGGAAGGCAAAGAGCAGGAGCAGCGTGAGTAAACTTGACTTACGGAAATCTTCTGTGTGGAGAAGGATGAAAGAGCGATCTTGGTTACCGCAAGTGCGGTAGCTCAGCAATTCATCGTATAACTGCAGGGTGTACGTTTGGTTTGAAACCTAAAACCTTCTTGGCTCAGGCGGGGAGATAACACTTGTGTTGAGGTATGAGCTTGTATGTCGTGGTCGCGCTGGCGCTGCGCGTTTAACTGGGATGAACGGAGGGTGCAGTTGTTCGCGGCGCTGCTTGAGACGCCTCGGTTCAAGGAGGAAAGTTATGAAAAGGAAAATTGTGCCGTATACAAGGACATTGGCACTGCACGCGTAACAGGACTTTTTTCCATCTGTCATCGGCGCATTCAAGGCAGTCATTACGCCCGTGCTTTGCTGCGTCTGCTGTGGAATTTGCTATCCTAAGGCAAGTAATTTCAGAGCTTCCTTAACTGACCTTCAACCCTTGCTGCCATTAAGTCCTGTAAATCTCTCTGGTATGAATCCAGCACAGGTAGATAATTTTGGAGATAGTGATAGTGACTGAATTACAGTGGGTTGGGTTTTTTATTTATTTTATTTTTGAAAAAAGATCAGGGAGGACGATGTTAGTGATACGGATAAAAGAATAATCTGATGGATTAAAGCGCTCGATGGATTCATAAGCTAATATGCTAATGTTTTCAGGCTTTATAACTGAGATGAAAAGATTCTGGTGTGTTTAGGTTAGCTAAATTAGTTACCAATCAGTCCCAGAAAACAAAAGTACAAAGTGTTTTTGTGGTCCCTATTAGACTCATGTGCTCCTCGGCTTTTTTTGATGGGGATGCAGAAGGCTCGTGACTGGGCACAGTGCTGGGATGTGAGAAATGCCTGCACGTGTTCCTTTGTTCCTTACGTGACTTCAGCTAGCGCTTGTCTCCTTTCCGTCTGCAAAGTGGGGATAAAGGCTCTTCCCCACACCCCTGCTTTGTTCTGCCTGCATTTGGGGGGCAAAACCCGTTTGGCCTTACTGACCATCAAGAACACGCTCCCTTTGGGTTTCAGTCTTGCTGAAGGCATTTAGATCCTACTTGATTCACTTAATAATTATTATATGTTAATCTTTATAGAATAATTGTGTGCTCAGACCAAAGGCTCTGTGTGCGTTGAAAGGACGTATCTAACATTTCCCCCGTAACATCTCCCTTTTCGACAGCTGAGGGCAGAGTCTTTTTACTTGGGCGCAAACTGCCTTAGGAGTTTTTGAGACATGTTATTAGTCTTTCTTCGCAGAAGAAGCTTCCGTTAATAGCCAGACTGCTGCTGACCGAAATACCGGTCGGAATATCTCTTTTGTTGATCTGACCTGTCTGCCACGTCTCGTTGCCTTGTTGCAGACGAGCTGCGTGCCGTCTCCTGCCCACGCGCTGCCTGTGGCTCGGGGCAGCCAGCGATGGCGGAATCAAGCCGTGGTACCCATTCAGCATCCCGTGCTTGTCTCGGATAGAGGGGTCCAGAGCTGGCATACGGAGGCAGAATCATTGCTCTTCACTTCTCTGCCTCGTTTACAGGTATTGATTGATTATTCCTATTTTTTATATGTTTCTTTTTTTTCTTTATGATGAACCTTGGGGAAACCTGTAGCCCCTGTCTGCTTGAACTTTAACTGAAACCCAACAGAAATCTTTGTTGGATGTCAGCGTTAGGCTCTGTGGGCACTGTTTCTATGGCCTCTACATCGCGGGCCATATATGACAACAAGGAGCATGGGACACATGGACTTTATTCAATTTTTTTTCCTGTCCAAAAGCTGGAGGTAAACATCTATCAAGGAAGGAAGAATTTATGTGGGGCCTTAGGCTAGAAATGCTCAGGTTTCCCTGTCAGTTGCAAAGTGAAGTAAAAGCATCCATCTGTACAAAACCAAACCTTCTCCAGAAAATAAGCTATAGATGAGTGTTGTGCAGGAAAATCCCTTTGTAGAAAAAATTCCGTTTTTGTTTTATTCTTCTTTTTAACCAAGAAGCACCCCTGCAGAATACATCTGTGTGTGGTCTCATTCAAATAACATTAATCTTTGTGTCCCATTTGTTTCTCCAAAGTGCGAGTCATAGTATCATTTTTGTGCCACTGACTTTTATGAGACCTAATTAGTTATTTATTGGTCACTTTTAGCCAGATTACACAATATATGTGCACTAGCACTGGGTGTATATACCCTTGTCTTCCACCGATACCCTCCAGAGCTCCTTCAGCAGCTGTTTAAACCCCTGATGCTCCCCAGGATTAACGAGTAATTAGACCTCTGGCCACGGCTAATGAAGAAGCACCGAGAAAGGTTTGCCCATCATAAAGCATAGAATCAAACACAGAACCAGGTGGTTTGAATGCTTGGGTAATTAGAATTTTTTTTTTTCCACAATTGCACTGTGTAATTTTTTTCTGTCTTTGCTCTTCTGTAAAGGACACAATTTGTGTGTCTCAGAGGTGTTACGAGGATATATTAGAAAGCACCTAGCCTGCTGAAGGCTTTAACGTTTAATTGTGTAAACAACCTTGACCTGAGTTTTTGACCACCGAAAGCAGCGTGGAGAGAATCCGTTCCAGGCTGCCTAATTAGCTGGGCGCGCGTGTCATCCCAGCCAGCTTGGTGTCACCGCGCAAGCGACCCATGGTGGTAAAAATTCAACTTCTGGGACGCCAAAGTACCAAAGTGTCCTTTCCACACAAGGGAAGGGAGGCGGTGGCTGAAGTTCTTCTCGCTTTCAGTAAAAGACAGGCTCCTCGGGGTCAGGTTTTAAAGTGGCTACTTGGCAGCGTTCTGAAAACCACCTGTATCCCTAAGGAATTTTACAATATCTTGAAAAGCCTTGGCCAAAAATACCAAAGCCAAATTTTCAGGCTGGTCAATAAGCTGCAAGTCAGTAAGCACGCTTCAAAAAAATACTATCCGTGGAGAATAAAAGTCATAATAATTTCTATTGCTAATAAATCCCTGTGGTTTTATCGCTAAAGCTGCCAGAAATGCATTAAGGAACAGATTTTTGAGTGTTTTAATCATATGACTAATCCTGGCTGAATTCAAACAGGGAGAACTAGCATGAACATGCATTTCTCGGTGCAAATAAAGACTGAGTAATTTGTCTCACGTGAAAAGCGGCTTTGCTAGTTTTCGTACTCCTCCCTCTGATGAGCTGGTTGTCACCAGCCGTAACGCAGTTACGTGAGTTTCGCCTAAAGACCCAGTCAGGTGTGCTGGTAAGGATCTCTCTGTGCACTCCTATTTTTATTTTTATTTTTTTTTCTTCTTTTTATCTTGTCTGGATTATTATAACTGAAGGTCAAATAATTCTGCATGGCTGATACGGAAGCATTGAGAGTGTCCTGATGGTGAGATAAGGTGGATGCAGGTGACTGTCAGCCTTGTAAAGTAACTACATGTGAAATGCAGCCTCCTCTGAAGCTCTTAAATGCACAGCAATTACATAAAATTTGCTCAACTCTTTCTCGTATCCCTTGAAATCTAAGCGAGGAAGAATGTGGCATTAGACATTAAGATTGATAGGATCCTCGATAGGCCGTAGCAGCTCAATAGCTCTGTGTTTCCTCGCTGGATTCCTTCAGTATTCCCATTGTTAGTTTAAACTTGATAAATGCAAGGAGATAGTGCAAATGGAAGGCTGGTCTATTTTGTTTATGCCGAGGAAAGAGATAGCATTTTACTTGTTTGCTAGCCAGTCAAAATTAATATTTTTTGATCTTGAATATAAGCTGAAGTGACGCCGCGTTAATTTTCTAGCGTTTGTTTGGTGTGTCGTTACGCCTTTTTAAAAAACCAAACATAATACTTGTTAGGAGGGGCGATGCAAAGGCCACTTATTTCCAAAAGTAGTGTAACCCTAGCGTTGGGCACTGATATGTGTGCAACAATGGTGGTATTCATGCTGGTCTTCAAAGATTGAAAATGAGTGGTTAAGTAGGCTGCCCTTCTGGGGTTGAGAAAATCAGGGCTGTGCTCTCTTCCCCATGTGTATAGGAAATGGTACCGGGGGGGAAAAACAGCATTTTTTTTCAATCAATCCCGGACAGAGAAGCAAAGTTCACTGCTGCTGGTTAAATCATTTCGTAAGTGCTGGGAATACTGACAATCATTTACAGAAACTCTACGTAATGTATCTGATAATGTGCTGATCCAAAATACTGTTTCTGCTAAATGCCGTTACTGCTGAACTGACCTAAGCAGCGTCTTGGTGTTAATCCTCTGTGCTTCAAAACAGCTTTTTTATTTTTATTATTTTTAGTTTTTTTACCTTTCCATTTGAGATCTTACTCTCTGAGGTGTCAAAGCTGATGATTTTGGTCTGGGTGAAGCCTGAATGCCAGGACGCCGTGTTTGACTTCCCTCACACGGTGGGTTTGGAATTCAGGCTGGCTCCTGAATGCATGAAATGACCCATCTCTGGCTCCCAAAATTCAGCAAATGACAATAACATCATCAAATCAAGATATCCTTCCTCAAAAAAAGTACTTTATCACTTGCTACAGAGAGAGATGGCCAAAGTCAGCTTGCGCAGCCTTAAGGTAGGTTTTGGAGCATTGTAGAGCTGATGCCGTAGGAAACCTCTCCCTGGAAATGCTGAGGTTTAGATTTGCAGTTTGTCCTTCGCATCTGTCTTTCTGGGGCTAAAATCTCCATCTCTGGTTCTGTGTGGCTTTGAGCCATCGCAGGCGGCGGCGTTCAGCGTGTTCTGTTTGGTTTGGTCCTGCCTGGCCTTTGCTCGTTATCGCCTTCAGACTCCGCTCTTCCTGCAGAGTTTTCCCGTGCTCTTCACAGAGTACGTACCTGCCCAGGCCTATGCGCACACACCGGATGGGTTTAGCTTTGCCGTCTTTGATTTTTGCTCCTATTCCCGTGTAACTAATCTGCTAACGTTACAACCTCATTTATATGAAAGAGGAAGAATTCCCTTACTGATCTTTTCTTACTGAAAATACGGGTTTTCTAAGCATCGCCCTCCAAAATACCTCTCAGGGTACGAACGATTGCCTGTTTGACAGACAGGGTAACGTAGGATGTATCTGCCACAGGCTGTGCAAAGTTTGGAACAAAAAGCAGGAGTTTTTATCTTCTATTGTGCCATTTTTCCCTCCTATTTAAAAATAGGCTCTTTTTTTAAATTATTTTTTAAGAAAACTATTGTGGATTGCTCTATTCATCACCATTTAAAACCTGAAAAGGGAAGGGCTCTGGGCTTCAGCCGACAACTACTACGGCCAACAACATAGTCCACCCAAGAGAAGTCTGCGGACTCGGGAGGGCAAAAGCAGGATGCAGGTGGACTCAGAAATGTCAGAAAAACCTGTTTACAGAGATGCAGAAGAGCAAAGGCTCTGTGGGTGTGTACGGCACACAGCGAGTTAAGCGTTACCGGTGGTGAAACGAGGGCTGCAGAAAAAGAAAGAGCAAGAGCAACGTAGGCTTGAGTTTTCAGGAGGGTATTGAATGAAGAACATTATGAACTACAGTGGGAAGAATTACACCCTGAAGATTTTGAATAAACCAGATCCAATGTCTTCGTAGCGGCAAACTAACTTTTGGAAAAAACTAACTGGAGAGAAAAATCTGTGCTTAGAGGAACAAAGTTTGGGAGCAAAAACACCTGGGAGCAAAGAGCCCGAGACAACAGCAACATTGTCGAAATGCTGCTGGAGAGCACAGGACTGTCACAAGGCTCCCCAAATCAGAGCCAACACAACTGGAAACTGTGGCTTTTGTATGAGTTGGGCATGGAGGAGAAAAGAGCTGGTGGTCCGGGACGGAGGGGTGAAATACCGTACCTGAATGGAGCTGAGATCCTAAATTAATGCTCTGGTTTAAGTACAGGGTGAAGCGTTGATGTCTGTCTTGCTGCTGCTGCTGAGAAAATGTGGTGAACACTCCTTTTCACTCCACTGCTTTGAAAAAATGTAATAAAATCCATACATACAGCCCATGGGATAGCTGTTGGTGTGCAACCTCGGGGCCAGGCACAGTGGCCAGGGGTGGGAGCTCGCTGCTGGTAGTGGTGGAAACCGGAGTTTTTGCACAGAGCCTGGAGTCCAAAACAGGGTGAAGGAGGGCAAAAAATCTGCTGATGGGATGAGATGAAATAATCTTCCCTGGGGACAACGATTTCCTTCTGTATGCAGGTTTGGGGCTCAAACATCTGGAGGACAGGAAGGGCATGAACGTCTTGCCCATACAATACCTTGCCCGGGAGCTGGTGTTCCTGGTTTGTTAAGACCAGCTTTGCGCAGGATCTGGCTTCACAGAAAAGTGTTTTGGTCATAGCCCAATTCATAATAGAGAGGGAAGAAAAAACCTTTTTGACAGTTCATTGGCAATAATCTTTATGAGCAGATTTCTGGAACCTAAGCCTTTTCAGCACCCATCAAAATCTGCAGCTCTAAATCAGTTTAGACACCAGCAGACTGATACGAAGGTTTTTGATCTGCGCATGCGAACGCCTGCAGTTGGCCTGTAAGCGTGAGGTCAACGTGACGTTAGCAGTGAGGTGTTTGGTTACGGGACGGGCTGTCCCGCTCTTGTGGGATTTATACGTTGCTCTTGTTGAAGTCTGAGAAAACGTCCATTAATTTGTAGCTTGGGAGAATGGGATTAATTGTGAAATCTTGAAAGTGTACTTTAATAAATTTGTCCATTAATATAATGTCATCCTTGTCATTAATCGTATTGCATTAGCAAACTATGCTCTTGACTTTGAAAGAATTGTTGTTTTACATTCCCCTCGCCCCCCAGTTTCTGCTATTAATCTTAAAGACAGTTATCCCTGTTCAGATTAACAAGATAAAGTAGTCATTAATGAATTGGAAGAACACTATTGGAGTGTCACTATTTGGAGTGTCCCACGCCTCTGGCGAGGGGCTGGGACAGCTGATTGTTATGGAGTTTAGTGTTGTCTGAGCATCAAGAGAGGGAGCAGATGTTCTCCTGGTGGGCAGAGATGTGCTGTTTGCAGAGGATGCTCCAGTGGTGTCCTGGTGTCCGCACAGCAGCAGTCACCTAGTAGGTGCGACCGATATTAGGGACCTCAAGAAGTCTCAGCAAGGTATGTACAAAGGCAGTTCTGCTTCCTGACCCTGCTCTTTCTTGACCCTGCTCTGGCAGGGGGTTGGACTAGGTGATCTCCAGAGGTCCCTTCCAACCCTATGGTTCTATGATTCCTGTGCTCCTCGGTGGTCCTTGTCTAACCTGGACTGCAAGACTTCCACTGAGGGCACGGAAAGCTCTTCCTATGCTTCACCACCCTTGCTGTTAGGTTTTGTTCCTGTCTAGCTTAAGCGGTTTTTGCTATAGCAGATGTGTTCACTTCTATGATGAACAGGCTGAATAGGTTGTCCCTTGGTGACCTGTAATGAACGTGCCTTTTCATTCTGTCAGAAAATGTCCATAGGTTGAATAGCTCCCACTCGTTAGACCTTCCCCTGTAGGTCATGGGCTTTAGAGTTCTATTCTTTCTTGTTGCTCTCTTTTTGTCACTTCTCCGCTGGTTAAGTCTCCCTCTCTCTTCCTGCCCAGTCCTAAAGTGATGACATGGGAATTCATGCGCGCCTTCAGGGCAAGAGGCTCTGGGGAGCAGAACGGGGTGGGCAGAGGTGAGAAAGCAGTAGGAGATGGGGGCAGGCAGGAGGAAGAGTGTCTGTGAGGCTGAAGGCCATGGGGAAAGCATGGAGAAAGTTCAGGCTGTGCCACACTTCTCCTTTGCTCTGCAGCATCGCGTGCCTTTCTTGAGAACAACCTCACTTCATCAGGTTTCCTTCAAGAAAGCACGATGGTTGGTTTAGCAATGATATCTGGCTCATCTAAGGAGAGATGAGGGTGTCTTCTGGGGGGCCCACATGTGCTACGGGCAGGCCAGGGCGCCATGCTGAGAGCATGTTGGGTTCTGCAGTGCCTCATGTTTGGGAGAACCAAGGGTTTGGAGATAACCCTCTTTTCAAAATTCGGATGTAGTTTTTCTTACCTCGTTACCTTTGCTTTTGCTGGAGATGGGGCTGTGGTCTTGCAGACCTGGTACCGCTGCCCTGCTCGGCCACCTCCCGCGTGTGCCACTGCCACCATTGGGTGTTGATTCTCTAGCAGCATGCGGCTTTGCAGCACTCCTAGTATTTTATCTTCAGCTCAGTTCTTACCTGTCTTTTGTTGGTGGTGAGGGACTCTGTTAGAAGTTAACCTCCTGATGTGGAAGCGTTAACTGTGAGTGTTGCTTTGTGTGTTGCTGCCTGGGGTGTGATGCTCACCAGCCCCGTTTGTCATAGCTGTAGATCCTCAGCACCTTCTGACCTTCCAGGATGCACGACTGAGTTCTCCACTTCTTGTATGAGGTCCAAGACCACAACCGGAGCCTTTCTCCCCCTCTAGCTGTGGGTCCAGATAATCCTCTGATGAGTCTGTTCCAGTTGCCAGCTGGACTGGATCCCAATCTAAAACTATTTTAAGCACACGTGTAAATTTAAGCATGCGAGTAGCCCAACTCAATTCAGTTCATTTTTGGGGGCTGGGCCATGGTGGAGGAGCTGGAGAGCTTTGTGGCCGTGAGTGAGGTATTCCCGCCCTTCTTCGGACGCATTCTTGATTAACGTGCTTGGCTTTCCCAGCAGCGCGAGTTAATGCCGAGCTGTAGCTGCTGCTGTTTGTCCGAGCATGAATTATTCTTTAACAGGGAGTTTTGTAGCAGTTACGTTTTGTGTGAAACTAAGTAATTCAGTAATGAACATTTCTGTGATGAAAATAGGATGGACGTGATCAGTTGTCATTATACTATTTTAAGAAAAGAATCATTTAAGCGGCAACTAATGACCTTGAAGAACACGCAAAAAAAACCCCAAACAAACAAAAAAAAACACAGAAAAAAGTGCAAAAGGGGCTTAACTCCCACTGGCTTCTTTTCCACTGAAGCATTTGATATTCATAACCAATTCAACATTCGATATTTGATATTCATAACCAAGATTTGAAGAAAGAAATATATCTGAATTTCCAGTACTCCAGGAAGAAACACACAAGCACTTTTCATGTTTTAAAAGATATCCGTGTATCCTAATGAATCAAAAGTGTTTGGAAGGCAGCATTTAGCAGCCTGATTGCAAACATTTTGCACGGCGATGGGGAAAGGGCTGGATTTCACTTGTGATTCCCAAGTTTGGCAGTTTGGGGAGCGTTTGCGTGTTGCCCAGCTACTATCGTTGTGGGGTTTGTGGTAGATCTCATCTTACATTCTTTTCTGCTCGCTGGGGATCCCTGTCTCTCCCAGGTGAGGGCATTTGTCTTTATGCCGATGCAATTTTACAGCTCCTCTGATTTCTGCGGAGAAGCAGACTGCTTGGCTCCACGGCTGTTAGCGTAAACTGGTTAGGTTTTTTTTAGCATAAACTGGTTAGTTAATTTTTCAGGTTCATTATAAATCCTTCAAAATATTGCCTGTTCACCCAATTAGATAAGAAGATTCTGAGGTGCGGTTCTAATCCCACGACCTAAATTTAAGATTCTCTAGAAACTGCTACTATTTATTTAGTATAAAAAAGCGAAGTTATTTAATGACTGACAGGTGGCATATGGTAGTGTTTTTGGATAGTTTTACATAATTTTGGATAGCTTCTGACTTTATATGTAGAAGTTAACGTATCGATCATGTGTGTGATGTTTTTCTCCTGTTGAGCTGAAAAAATAAACTACTCCAGACCTCTTCCAGCCCTCCTTCGAGGACTCGCGTGCGTGCCGAAAGCCAGAGCGTGTGAGCACCTTGAAGTAACTGACACTGGGTCCTTCGTTCTGAGTGAAAAGCCCTAAATCCAAGTGTTTGATTAGGATCTAGGCTCTGCAGCGAGTATACAGAAACGCTGTCAGACTTGGGCTTTCAACAGGGAGAAGGTTGAGCTCTACCACTTTTACTTCTGCGCGTAAGGCAGTATCTGAACTTTCCCCTCCAGCTCAGTTTAATGTTAGCTCCAGAAGTGAAGGGAGCTGGCAGAGAAGAGTCATGGCGCTCAGCCGGTGTCCTCAGAATTGAACTCATTACTGAAAAGAAGGCGCACGTAGGGCGTGCTGCTCCTGGGTCCCTGGGGGCTGAGGGAAGAGAAGGAGGTGAGCAAGGGGCCTGGGGTATAACCGTGCCGGTGAGGTTCATCGCAGGTAACTCAGCTCCTCCCCAACCTTGACTGCATCACTTCCAGCAACTGTTCCCTCTCCGGGGACACGTTCCTCTGCTGTGTGAGCGATTTGGAGACTGAGGGGAAGGGCACAGAGCAAGCCCTGTGGGTTGGGAGCAGTTGGAGGAAGCAGGACTGAGCTGCTCTGTTGAAAGGACAAGTTGGCACGAGAACAAATGGGACCTACTGGAGTCATGCATAGGCAAAGACATGCTGCCTTAGTCCTTTAGAAGAGGCACAAGAAATAGCCTAGGGGGTTTCTTCTTGATGACTTCCTCTGCAAAAGAGCAGGCCTGGGTTGAAAAGCCTGTTCCTGACCGTCCTCGCTGCTGGGAGCGATCTAAGCTAACGCAGCACAGAATGTGATGCAGCCATGGATACCCTGGGTGGTGGGGAGCGGTTCTGGCGGTGACCAGATCAGTGAGAGTCAGGAATAGCCATCCAGTTGGCGGAGCTGCACGTTTAACATGGAAGTTGATCCCTTTGTGAAAGAGATTTCCTGACAGAACTGTTTGCAGCGGCGGAGGGTGAGGTTTGCTGGTGAGGGAGGTTCTCTCCAGTACCTGACTTCTGCTTCTTGGTTTTTCCCAGTACTCTGTTCAAGAGAAAAAACACTTCATGAGAACATTGTGTCGAGCCAAAGTCTAGGACCATCACGCCGAAGGATGTGATGCTACACATGTAGGTCCCCTGTGCTATAAGGCAACGTACATCCTTCTCTGGTCACCTCTGTATTGATGCCCCGGCCACTACCATAACTACCCTTCTTTTTTGCCTGCTTGGACAACATTGCAGTGTGCAACGGACTGCAATGCTGGGGGTGAAACAAATAAACTAGCAGTCCAGCGCGGGCTGCGGTAATGCCACCAAGATGGTTGCAAGAGTGGAGCCAGCAGTCCCATGAAGCCACTGGCTGGACTACTTCATTAATACCTAAAGTCGTATGAATTTATAAATAGACATTTAACACAGAGGTCCTAGAGGTGGTCAGCTAATCAATAACTGCAGCAGTCGCTTCCCACCCTGCGCCAAAACTCTTCTTTTTGACCATCTTCTCGATTTTCATGAGACGGGTTTTTCTGTGCCCACCTAGGAAATAGCTTCTCTTCAAAGGATTTTACTTAATCACATGAGAAGGTTAATGAGAAGAAATAATCCGTTACTAGCAATGAAGTCATTTTTCAAACTCTGACAACTCATTTCAGCCTTCTGTTTGGGAAGGAGGCGGCTGGCTCTGCGAGGCAGCTACGGCCAAGTGGGACGGTCCCGCAGATAACCCACACGGTCACAGCTGCGCCTCGGCATCGCCTAGGAAATAATTTGGAAAAAGGATTGTAATCCTGGGAAAAAAAGCAAAGATTCCCAAACAGAAGAGAGGACTGAATTCGTACCAGCGTGCGTGGTATTGTAAATAACCAGAAACTCTCTACTCAGCCCAAAAAGATGCCGGCAGAGCGGGAGAAAAATACAGCTGGGGTTTAATAGCTCTGCCGACAGTCTCTCGTCTCAGGGACTCGTAGCTCGTTCACTCGAGCTCTCACCGCAAGAGCGAAAAAGCTGGATCAAATCTGGACTGGCCATCTCTGCGTTGAAATTCTTAAAAGTTTATCTCAGCCTCTCTCATAAAGATTCTTTTTAGCCAGCTTGGGAGCAGCTTAAAAGAAAATTAAGGAACAAAGATGCGATCTTGGAGTGACATGCCATAATGAGACCTTTCAGTCTCTCAAACTTTCTCATTAACTTCCACCAAATGCAGACTTCAAAAATTACAAAAGGATTTTCTCTCGTAGCCCATAAATAGTCTGTGCTTAGAGTATACCACATTGTCTCCATCTTTTTGGCTTTTTCCCAAAGCAGCTTCTTTTGGCACGCTGCAGTTGATGGGAATGATATTGTAGGAAGAACAAAGTGCAGTTTTTCCAAAGGAAATAATAAATCTGCTGTGGGCTTTCAAAGCAAGCTAACATAATCAGCAAGGGATTTCTTTTTTATTTTTTCTTTAAGAACGTAGGAAGAACACAGATGTTATTTGGGACCATTAACATCTTAACTATAAAGACATGCAAAGTATTTCCCAATGGCTTTTCCCCCTTCTTTTGTTTATTTTCTTATTTTGTTAAAGCCTTTTTTCACCCTGTATATTAAAGATGGCAACGCCACCTCACAGTTCTGCCAAACTGCCGGTATGATAGTCTGAACAACTACTGCTGAATATTTTATTTTATTTTATTTTTTAAAAAACTGCTTGTCGTTCCACCAGTTCATATTTTATCTCCTTAATGTATAAACCCAAAGAATCATAGAATCGCTGAGGTTGGAAAAGACCTTTAAGATCATCAAGCCCAACCTTTAACCTACCCTGACAAAAGCCACTTCTAGAAGACATCTAGCTGAAAAGCAACTCCATCTGTAAACCAAGGGCGACAGGGTTAAGCTGCTGATATTACATATCCAGGAAGTTTGACCTAAACATGTGGCAAAACCCAAGATGATCTTGATGATTAAAAAAAAAAAAAAAAAAATTCATGGAATTTAGCTATATGGAAAAAAAAAATGGAGAAGTTTGTAATTATTTTTTTTTTTAAAGCCTAATCAAGCAAGGCTGGAGTTGGTGGGAGCCTTGCGTTAATTCAGCTTCAGTGGGCATTGGCTCAGGTGGTTAACAACGTGAGGTGTCGAGCTTCAAACCGAACAAGGGCTCTTTGCTCTGGGGCCCCGCGCGGCTCAAATGGTCCTAATGAAGGCTGGAACCGTCTCCAAACTAAAAAGTCGTGCATGCGACGCTGGCAAAGGGGGCAGGTTTCAGGAGATTTCTCCCATTCCCACAACCTTGCAAAATCTTCATGCAAAAAATTGTGCATTGATCTTTTTTTTTTTTTTTTTTTTTTGAATCTAAGACAAAGAGTTGAAGCAAATGTGTGTACGCGTCCTCCTTCAACACCTTTCTGACCTGGGATCGGATTTAATGGTATTCTTTAGTAACACAGACAAATGGTCAAAGGAAGAGGCTGGAGTGGAACTTGCCTGGTATTTTGCAGGATGGAACTGCTTTCTTTGCCCATCTTGCTTATGCAGTCCGACACCATTTCCATGGGAAGGACACGTAATTGTATTTGCATGTGATTTTTTGCTGTTTCTTCCATGTCGTGTTTGCACCACTCTGTGCCTTCTGCTCCTTGTCTCCACACCTGCTTTAGAGACGTTTTCCCTGAGGGAAGAATATAAAACTTGTCGGTTTAGCCCCCTTTGGTATTTTCTTTTAAATCCATCTTTTTTTTTTCTTTTTTTTTAAATTTATTTAATTTTGTCTTGGTTGTGTTCTCTAACTAGTTATGCTGGAGAGCTGAGAACTTAAATACAAGTATTCCCTTGTACTTAATCAAGGATCCAACTGTTACAAATAGCTAGCTACGAATATCAGAAATTAATGGGAATCTTCTTCAGATGATCCTTTTTCCTCCTAAGAATCCCAACGGATCATCTCCAGAAAGCTCCAGTGTTTTGTGTTGGAGTGTTTTGGTGCATTTGCAAGTGGAGAGATGCTCCTCAGGTAACGCTTGCCCAGAGTGATTGTGGTTGACAGCAGTGGCTTTGCTTGTTCCTCTAGAAGGAATGGTGAAAAAGGCAGCCGAACGAAAAGATCTAATTTGGTAATTTTGTGAAAACGCTAGGTTATTTATCACGCAACCGAGATGCATGGTGTAGATCCACGCGCTCATACAAATGGGATCTGCGATGAGTTACTCTAGCCCATCCACTCTTTTTTTGAGATTCAGGGAAGAAACAGAAATGCAGGGGCTGGGAGGACAGACAGACTGCTGTTTTAACAATGAGGTATAGCAAGTAGGTATTAATTCCTGAAGCAGAGTTGTGGGGTTTTCATTTACCAGACCCCACCAGAAATGGAACCGTCAAGCAGTCAAAGGGTCTGGCGGCGCTACCAGAGGCGACGTACGCCCAGGGACCTGCGTGGGGGGAAAGAGGGAGGTGCTGTGGCAGTCACCTGGACGCCTACAGCTCCTTGCAGAAGAACCGGCCATATTATTATCCAGCTGGTTAAAACAGTTTTATTTAAAGCTGTTAGGGTTAGGGTTAGGGTACCTAACCTAAACCTAGGGTTTTTATGTTAAAACACGGTTTACATCACACTAAGCTATAGGAAATCTTGCCTGGTTGCTTCCCGTTTCTCTAATGTATCCATGAAAAGTTTTCAGAGTCTTTTAATTTCTTTGTGCGGTGCTATTTCTGTATTCCCTTACGCTGGCGTTTCGAGGATGC
This sequence comes from Larus michahellis, assembly GCF_964199755.1. Classification (NCBI taxonomy): domain Eukaryota; kingdom Metazoa; phylum Chordata; class Aves; order Charadriiformes; family Laridae; genus Larus; species Larus michahellis. Next base: position 58,221,832 of record NC_133902.1, read on the forward strand.
TGATGAAGCAGAGGCGATGGATTTGCTTTCCTTCCCCGCTCCCAGCGCATGCTGCGTTTTGCTTTCTGTCCTCTCCCAATCTCTTCAGTTGGAGATAGCCTTTATCTTTACGGAGCACCGAAGGAATTAATGTTTCCTTGCATCGTGCTGGGGAGGTGAAGTGATGCTGCTGTATCCCACTACCGACCCCAGGGGTATCGGGAGATACTTCATTAATTACGTTTTGTGCCGTGCTTTGACAGACCCTGATCAAAGGCGCGACAGGCATATGAACTATTATTGATGGTAAATTTTAGCGTTGTAATACTGCAATGCTGGGCATAAAGCGGAAAAATAGCAGGAAATCTTCTACTGGGGGGGGGTTAAAGTTGTCCAAAAATCATTAGGAGCTCTCTTGGTGAGTACGGCTGACTACAGGCATGTGTGTTTGCATTTTCACACAGGTCCGAGAGAAAGCATTAATGGAGTACGGAGCTATCAGGTTCATTTCCAATTTTCCACCAGACTGTAATGAAACGCCAGAATGCCTCAAACCAAACCTCTCATTAGTCTCCTTATTAGTTTTCACTCTAGTAAATAAACTAATGGTGCTACTAGCAGTTAATAATAGGCAATCAGGGTCTCTTTCATGCCTGTCACTTTTCTCCCTGCTCTTTGCAAAAAAAAAAAAAAGCGAGCGGAAAAAAATTCAACCCCCTTTTTATTCCACTGACTCCCTTTTTTCTTTTTTTTAACTCTTTATATTTTTTTAAATCCTTTATTTCACGGTTCCGTGCTTTTTATGGCTGCCGCCGATCCAGAAGTGCATTTTCTGTGACGCATCCTTCAGCCGGCAGAAAGGCTCCGCGCGATAGTTTCTGCAGTTGATACCCGCCTCTGGAATTCCCTTCCTGGCGCAGAGGTGTCTCCTGCCGGAGCCTGGCAGCGGAGGGAAAACACGCCGTCAGTCGTTTGCTGAGGTATTGTTCCTGGTGGGTACAACGGGCGCGCTGAGACCGCGGCTGATAAATTGCGGGGCGCGTTGTTAAAACACGCCACACACCTTCAGTACCTTCTGCTAGGAAATACAACGTTACGTAGCTGCGCGCGAGTGTTTTGGTGGTGCTGGAGCTTCTGCCTTGTGTTCCTTAGTGACTTGGCCACCTTTTTATTGGTTGTTGGTTTTTTGGTTTTTGTTGTTTTGTTTTGTTTTTTTTTTTTTAAACTGAACTCACGTTGTCCATGGGCTAAAACCTTACAAGAAGATTTTGGGGATGTCTGTGCTTCTGCTGTGGCACAGAAACCTGCACTGACTAATTAATCTAGTTTCTTGTCAGGCAGAGGAAGCCAGGTCCTTGTGGACAGAGGGATTTTCCCTGTCCATGGATTATTTTAAATTTTCTCTTCCGCCTCCCCACACACTTATTTCTCCATGTTACGCTGTCCCTTGCCCTTGAAGCACTCCTACTTTTCCCCCTCCAACTTTTTCCACCCTGCCCAGCTTTCTGTAAACCTGATCTCATTCTTTCTTATAATATTTTCTTGTTTCTTGGAGGTATTGAGGGTTTTTTATTACACCAGACAGGTGTTGTGTTTGGTTCTATTAAGCCATGCTCTCTCTTAAAGGGATGTCCAAAAAGAATCATATTTGAAGAGGTACCATTGGAAATGAAGGGATGCTGAACTGGTATGAAGTCCTTTTCTTCTTGATACTGCTTTGGTGGTTGGGGTGTTAGACTGGACGCAATTAGAACAAATAATTGATCAGGTTTTTTTCTCTCTTCAAGTGATATTTAAGCCAGGAAAGCCTGAAGTCAAGTGAAGGATACAAAAATGCCCAGTGTGTCCTGTTCTTTGTAAAATGCTGTGGTTTAATAGTGTGTTCCCAACTTTACTACTGGGAAAATAATTTCCAAATGCTAGCGACCAGTAACACCATAGATATTTACCTCCATTTCCTTTGTAGGGCTGAAAAATTCGGTCTTGCTGATATCATAGCAAGGCGCCCGTGTAGACTGCTCATGCAGTCTCCTGGCTCCCAGTATCTGTTGAACATTATTAAATGTTGTTAATTATGTCACTAATTCCATATGAAACCAAAGGCTGTTTGGGCATGCAGGAACCTAAGCCTTACAGCTGTAATATGACTATAAAACACTGATAGCTTGGAATATGTCTCCAAGCTATTGTCCTTGAACCTTCTACCAAATAAGACAATTTGGGAGGATTTTGGTAACAATTGAATTTGAAGCTTCAAAACTCAGTAATTTCAATCGTGTTTGTTTGGTGTAAAGTTTAATATCCTTGTCGCTGATTTTGATCTTCTTCTTGCTGAGACTGCTGGTTTTTGAGTGGTGCCTTCTGGGGTCAGCGCACAAACACACAGTTCCCTGAGGTCTGTAGGAAGCAGAAGATAGATGGAGGCTTCTAATTTGCAGAACCTCTTTGTGTCGAGGCCCTCTCCTCTATCTCTGAAGACGTGGAGGTTCAGTTCCCATCAAAATGATCATTATAGTATATCCAGACTTTGGATACCTGAAAGCAATGTGTTTCGCCATCTTTTTTGTAGTCTTTTTGCCCTGGGTGGTGGGCAGCCAGGAGAAGGTGGTCTGGAAGGGCTGCACAGAGGCGTGAAGCGTGCGAGCATCTCTCTCATGCCCTGGCTTTTCTACAGCCTGATCATGGATGTCCGGCCCCAACTCCACCAAGCCCAAAGGTTAATGATTTGCTCGTGTTGTGTCTTCCAAAATCTTGGTCTAAATCCCGGAGGTGATAGAAAACAGGCAGCGTGCCTTCGGGGGGCTGTCTGCTACTGCAATAGCTGAGCGGTTCTTTCAGAAACACCAACTGCCCCGGTGCTCTTGGCAAAGCTTCGGCGAAGATATAAAGGTGATTAAAACTGGCAGAAGGCTTTTAAAAAAGGATATAGCAAAATTTAATTTAGACAGATATGTTATATGCGACGCTGGTAGAGGAGAACTATAAATAGTGATGATAACGTACGCTTAATAGGGGAGTTACTGTCCTGAAATGCAGATGGAAAGAAGTTCAGCCTTATGCCTAAGCTAGAGTAGGTCATGGTGGAGAAAGAATGACATAGCAGTCCCGGTTTAGCTGTTTTCACAGTGTTTATGGGGAATTTGAGGAATCTGATGTAGCAGTGTTAGGCGCCGCAGATGCACACTGCTGCTTGTATAAGCTACACGCAACTAAAGAAACGGCTTTCATCTTCCCCTGCTATGGAGTGAACATTCATAAACCATCGCAAGCAAGTGGCTGAATGAAAGGCATTGAATGTTGGCACAGAAACCGAGGGCTGCACTGAAGATACTGTTAAATGGTGATGTGTCTTCGTGCCTGGCCAGTTAGGAAGTGTCTGAAGATAATGTGAAAATTCAAATCTATTTTTACATAGTGCACAAAGGCAGGGTCACAGCACTTAAGGCCCCCCCCCAAAAAACCCCCAAACCATTTCTGAAGGAACAGATGTCCCTCATTCATTCACCACAAAGACAAAACCAGGATTTGCTATCAACAGAACTCATGTTGTCGGCTGGTTTTCGCTGCGATTGTTAATTCTTTCATGTAATCTTTAAAACTAATGAATTAATAATAACTATTAATAGCTGGCCTTTGATGCTTCAAGATTACCCGATTACCCGATTTAACTTGGCGTGAGACACCATAGTGCTTGCTTGGACCCTTGGGGTTAATTACTGCTCGTGAGCCTGCCCCAAATATCACATGAGTGCGCAACATCTCGGCGAGGGGATGCGTATGGTGCTTGGCTGCAGTGAGCAATCCTCCTTAGGAGAAGAAATAAATGTCTTTCACAACAAATTACCTAGCTTTTTTTTTCATGGTTAACGTCAATTATTATTTCTTTAATCCTCAAGTCTGTATGGGACTCTGAGAGCGCTTTACAATTTATTTCGTAACTTGCATAATTTTACGAGTTATTTTAACAATGGTTTTATGTAGCAAGTTTCTAGGCGGTTGGAAATGACTCCGTACATGCACACGCAGCCAGGTAGATACACCTTCTACGCATACTGATGGAGTGAGTTGGAATAAATTAATTCGTATAAAACCCTTTTCAATTAGACGTTTTGACCTCATAATCTCCCTACTGAAACACAAGGCTTTTGTAACCTTCACGAGGCTTACAGCCCTTGTAATCCTGATACTGTTGTGGGATTTCTTGCCTGTCTTTTTAAACGTCTCATCTTCGCGATGCCGTCTCATAGCCTTGCTGCTCCTTTTGTCTTCTCTTCGGTGAGCTCCTTGTCTGTGTGTTGTGATTGATTCATTGGGATGATTCACAAGCGCTGCAAGCTCCAGCTGGGTGAGTCTCTTTCTATTAATGGTATTCGTGGCAATAAACAGGAAAATAATTCCTTATGCATTATTAAATCCTGTGTATCAGGCAAGGGGTTTTCATTCTTCATTCTTCATTCATTTTTCAAGGGTTGGCTGGATGAGGGGAGAGCCGTAGATGTCATCTACCTTGACCTTAGCAAGGCTTTTGACACTGTCTCCCATAACATCCTCATTAGGAAGCTGAGGAAGTATGGGCTAGACGAGGTGACAGTGAGGTGGATCGAGAGCTGGCTGAGTGACAGAACTCAGAGGGTTGTGATCAGCGGCACAGAGTCCAGTTGGAGGCCTGTAACGAGTGGTGTCCCTCAGGGTCAATACTTGGACCAATTTTGTTCAATATATTCATTAATGACCTAGATGAGGGGACAGAGTGTATCCTCAGCAAGTTTGCTGATGATACCAAGCTGGGAGGGGTGGCCGACACTCCAGAGGGCCGTGCTGCCATCCAGCGTGACCTGGACAGGCCGGAGAGCTGGGCAGAGAAGAACCAAATGACGTTCAACAAAAGCAAGTGTAAGGTCCTGCACCTGGGAAGGAAGAATGCCAAACACCAGTATATGTTAGGGGCGGACATGCTGGGAAGCAGCTCTGAGGAGAAGGACCTGGGGGTCCTAGTAGACAGCAAATTATCCATGAGCCAGCAGTGTGCCCTTGTCGCCAAGAAGGCCAATGGCATCCTGGGCTGCATAGGGAAGAGTGTGGCCAGTAGGTCGAGGGAGGTCATTCTTCCCCTCTACTCTGCACTGGTGAGGCCACAACTGGAGTACTGTGTCCAGTTTTGGGCTCCCCAGTTCAAGAGGGACAGGGAACTGCTGGAGCGAGTCCAGCGTAGGGCAACCAAGATGATTATGGGACTGGAGCACCTCCCTTATGAGGAAAGGCTGAAAGAGCTGGGACTCTTTAGCCTGGAGAAGAGAAGGTTGAGGGGGGACCTGATTAATGTTTACAAGTATCTAAAGGGTGGGTTTAAGGAGGACGGAGCCAGGCTCTTTTCAATGGTTCCCAGCGACAGGACAAGGGGCAATGGGCACAAGCTAGAACATAGGAAGTTCCGTTCAAATACACGGAAAAACTTCTTTACAGTGAGGGTGACAGAGCACTGGAACAGGCTGCCCAGGGAGGGTGTGGAGTCCCCTTTTCTGGAGATTTTCAAGACCCGCCTGGATGCAGCCCTGAGTAACGTGCTTTAGGCAATCCTGCTCTAGCAGGGGAGTTGGACTAGATGATCTCTAGAGGTCCCTTCCAACTCTAAAGATTCCGTGATTCTGTAATTCCGTGATTCTGAAGGATCATCCTAGACCTGAGTCGGGCCCTCGGTCCCAGGGTGTCCACCCTCTGTTAGCAACACTCCATGTCTATCCCACTCTTTTAACCTTTTTTCTCATTAGCTCCCCTGAAAAGGAGCTTTCTTTCTCTACCCATTTATTTTTTGGGGTAAGGCTGGTTGCCACCTCGGTCCACAGAAGCCCATTGAATACTTGCTGGGCTGCAGCCAGTTCTACAGCCACCTCCTGGTGCAAGCTGTGAACCCAGTGACTAAACCCAGCCAGGTGCCCTTCCTTGGTCCCGGCAACGGCCAGTACCGAACTGGGGCTTCCATAGCTTCCTCCTCGCGTGGGCTTTCTTGCTCCTGTCCCCTCCACCCCAGCGCTGCCGGCTCAGCACCCAGCTCCCTGCCTCCGCACCTAGCCCTGACTCAGGTCCTTGGCCCAGAGCTGGCATCTGCCTTTGAGCAGCTCATCCTCCGGAGACACCTGGCAGCTCTGGTCCTGCAGCCGGGTGAGGGAGCGGACCTTGCCTGGCCCACGCAAAGGTTTGGTCCTGGGTCCCATAAAGGCTTTCCCAGACCTTTTATTGCCTGTTCTGCTAGACCGTTTCTCTCTTTCCCCGTCACTTCTTCAAGTCGTCCTTCAGCCTTCACCTGACACATGGGGTACATTGCTCTAAGGAGGTCTGCCCTTCGCCCTGGGTCAGTGCTCCGTTACGCGGTATTTTTCGTGCAAAACTGTAGGGAATCTTTGAAATGAATACTTATACTATAGTAACCCTAAGAGGAAAACATGAACTTCTCCAAGATGCCATGTAGGCAAATAATAAGCAAATAATTCAAGAATTGGGTCAGACTTTGCAGCCTTTCCAGTGAGTGAGCGATGGTTGTATCAGAGGAGCAACTCTTTATGAAATGAAATTATCCACGGGAGCACACGGGTGTCAGCGCTCAAAGCCCAGAGGACAAAAATATCTTTGGCCCTGCCGGAGAACTGTGAGAGCTTGTGTTTTGCAGATGACGTTCCCATAAACATTGCGAGAGGGAAGGGGAGCAGCGCGGAGCAGGAAAGACCGGGGAGCAGGGGACAGGTTGTGTAGCTTCTCCCATCAGCCGGAGCATTCCTGGCTTTATTAGCAGCTTTCAACTGCCAGCCAATGCTGATTTAATACTAATGCTTTTTTTTTTTTTTTCTTTTTGATGAATTGTTGCTTAGTCTTGTTTTGAATACTTCCTGCATGACTAATTAATGTAGCGAAATGAGTTAAAGTGTGTTGTTAAACTTTACGCTAGTGTGTGCAAACGAACGGCTGGAAGTCACAGCTCTTCTTCAATGTTTTATCTAATCTTCGCATTCTCAGGGACGCGGGGTATTGCTTGTTATCTAGAAGCCAGTTAACTGAGCTAAAATGTGATGTCATGCTTCCCTAAGTACGTGTAGGTATTTATGTTCAGTCTGCTGGGAAACAGGCGTGAATATAGGGAGATATACGTAATTACATTCTTCTAACGATAACAAAACCCACTTGAAATTGGCAAGAGATGAAAACCTGCAGCCTCGTATACGGAGTTTTGCTGGAGTAAAGCGTTCTGTAACATTACGCTGGGATAAAACCCGGGTGATTCATCACGGGAAAGGCACTCCCAGCTGGAGCAGATAGTTAGCAATCCCTCGCTGCCGACCCTGGCGCGCAGCGGCATCAGCCCCTCCGAGCGGAAGAGCCGCAGGGCAGAAGGTAACCCCGCGGCCGGGCGAGTTTATATTTCATTTTCGGATAGCGCTGGCTCGGCGCTCGGCTCGCTCCTCGCTGCGTGCCACCGTTCCTCTCCCCTTTCGGCTGCTCTCCCCGAGAGCTGCTCCATCCCCCTGCTTTATTTACGCTTTATTGTCCGTAGTTTATTTTTTTTTTCCCCCCTGAAACAAAGACGACTTGTGTAAGAGTAGAATAATAACATAATTGTGCGATACGCCTGTGTACCCTTGAAATAATTCAGCATCTAATTTTTAACGAAGCATGAAAGAAAACTAGAGCTCAGCAGGATCCGCGCCGGGCGAAGATCCTAATCTTCCCTTTCCAGCGGCAGGGAGTGTGTTCAGCCGTCGGAGGAGCCGCCGGCCCCGGCGGGGAGCTGTGCCCACCCCGGGACATGTCCCCGCTGCCGGACCCGGGGAGGGGACCGAGGGGACCATCCCGGGATCCCCCGGAGCTGCTGAGGGTGTGATGGAAACCCCCTGAGCAACCTGCCAGAACGTACGTGCTGCAAAGGTACACCTCGATATACTGTATAAAAATCTCTTCTCTCTAACCTTTTGTTTCTATTACAGCAAAAAAAAGTGATGATCTTTTAGTCTAAAAGTCACTTGGCTTGACACGTGCTTAAAAAACCACACTGTGTGTCGTGCCAGGTGAAAAGTAAACCTGAATATTTTCTGTTTATTCAACTCTCAGATTATTGAAGCCCAACATGTGGATTAGTCGCCCCATGCAGGGAGTAGCCCCGGACCAGTACTTGCCCGAGGGCTGGCGGGGGGAGCCCGGGGCGGTGATACGACCAGCCCCAACCCCAGCCCGGTGCTTTGGGTGCTGCGGGAGAACCTGCCTGCAATTTTTAGGGGTGGTTTTTTTTTTTTTGAGACCCTGCTTATGAAAACGTAGTTCTTTACAAATCGCTTTCCAAGCAAATGCAAATGAAAAAAATTATACGTGTTGCGTGTCTGCAAGAGAGAAGCGCATCGCTGGTGTGGAAGAGCTTCCCACTCCGCCTCCTTATTTAAAAAAATATCACTATGCAAAAAAATTAAATTAACTTCTTAAACAAATATTCGAGCTTCTGATTGTCACTAATAGCTTGCCAATATAATAGGCAAGCTATTATGATTCTAAAAAATTAAATTAATTTCTTAGACAAATTGTTGAGTTTCCAATTGTAACTAATATCTTGCCGGTATAATAGGCAAGCTATTATGATTCTATGTTTCTAAAAAATTTAATTAATTTCTTAGACAAATATTTGTGTTTCCAACTGAACCCAGCGCATGCACTCTTTTTCTGCTAAAATACCCTTTCTTTGGAGGGAATATTGGCAGCTTCCTAGTGATTGTTGTGTTCTATAGCTAGTGTGACGGAAAACGGTAAATCACATCACTTGCCAATAGAATAGGCAAGTTTCTATGATTCTGAATAATTCTATCATACGTTCATGTGTTTTCTTTTGTATCTTGGAAACTTTTACTTAGTAGCGGATATTGAGAAGTCTGAAAACCTGCCCAAATTGTGGGACGACCTGCAGGAGTATCCATTGTGTTTAACACAGCGCGTTATTAGGTGTACGCTGGTTGATTTTTACAGCGTGGGAAGCCCAGGCTGCGCAGAAGGGCTGTGGTTACTCTTGTTTTACTTGTATGAGATTCATTGTAAGGCCACGCCAGAGCAGAGGGCTGATGGTTATCGTGGATTGTGAACTTCCAATGGGCAGAACTGGTACAATATACGTATTCTCTAAAAAAAAGAAAAAAATTACATTGCCTCAGAGAGCTTGTTCTGTGGAAATATGGTAAAAAAAAAAAAAAGTGAAACAACAAAAAAGATCTCAGTGTGAACTGGGTGGAGTGGCCATTAACATGCCTTTAGAACCATCTTTGTTGAATTTTTTTTGCTTTTATTGCTGTGGAAACCCCGTTTTGCGCAGAGATAATGACTATCTGGATGTATCAGAGCTCGGGGCGGCCACTGGACAGTCGTGTCGGGAGGTCGGGATGGCTCCGGCGTCCGGCTCCAGCATCATGGCTGCGGAGCCCCCAGGGTTTCACACCGGCGCCTCTGGACTTCTGGCGTGGAAATGTAACGGTGCCATCCGCTGTGTAACGAGCTCTGAAATGAAAACGTAGAGATTTCTGCTGTAGTGAGCGATGAGCTTTCAGGCTCCATGTGTCGGTGGAGGGAAAGTGTCAGGACGAGGTTTCTTCACTAGATCCGCCTCTGCTTTGCTGCGGAACAAGGTAAAAATAAAGCCTTGGTGAGGTGCTTACGGGTGGGTGATCACTGCAATAATAATAGTGATTTAGCTCATTAGTACCGCTCAGATAAAATGATTCCCAACATCCAACTGAGGAGTTATGCAAACACTGAGGACAGGCTTTGAATCAGGCTGGTCCTCGGGTATAACCCTGCTGCCTCCTGCGCGGCCCCGGGGGTGCCAGCGGGGAGGGAATCCGACCCTCTGAGTTTCCACTGGATTTTTTTAGGTCAGCGCTGACATAAAAAACTTTTGAAAAGTCATCCTGGTTGCATTACAGTAGAAGACTTGTTCGCCGTAAATCTAAAACTTTATTTATGCGTCAGCGCCGCGATCCGCTGGTTTAATTATCTGGCATTCACGTGGCTGATCTTGAGTCTGATTTCCTGCGACTCTCTGGTGTAAAAGGCAAAGTGTAAGTTACAAGTAGTTTGGAAACAGAATAATATGGGTTTTTTCAGCTTTTGCTCATGAGTAGGGTTGGAGTTTTCCAATGGAGACCCAAGTCCGAAGCCCTCGGTGTGTCCAGGCTTCCCACTGCCCTTAGAAACGGCATTGGTGGGTAAGTATAGCGGTTTAAGCAGTGCTAAAATAATTGCCGCACGTCCTTCAGGAGGTTATTTAGCCATGTATGAACCTGACCGCAGTAAGCTATGACCCCCCCCCCAGCCTTTTCCTGGCCCCCACATCGCACGTCGTGTCTGTCACATTGATGTGATGGGACAGGCAGAGCAACTGGCGGGGGTCAAGCGATACAACAGCCGAGCTTGGGTGATGGTGAACCCCGCAGAAGAGCCTGAAGCGTGTGTTGGTGCGGCTGATGGTTCGGTTCGATAAAGCTCAGCAAGACATATTTAGTCAAAATGAGCTCATTTGCCTTGAAAACAAACTCTTTATTTTAATGCTCGGGTGGCTGACGTGGTTAAAAGGTGGCGTATCTTGATTGCTGATAGGTATCTTCCTCTTGGAAGAAGATATTTACTGAGTGAGAATAGCACAAAGTAGGCGGTAAGGTAGAATTGCTGGCACTGAACAGATCTTCACATTAGACAATACCTCCTTGCGATATAATCAGTGCGGAAGGACATAAGTAGAAATATATTCCATGTTTATTTCATCTTTTTTTAAAATTATTTTGGATTCCATGATTTTTTTGGGAGGACGGGATAGTTTGTACGACAAGACTGCCTGCTTGCCTTCTTTCTTTTATAAAGTTAATAATTCTTCATAGTTTTCCTTGTTGCCAACTATTGGAATAGCTGTAGTAGACCTTAGATGCCCATTTTCCCTGGTGAATTTACGGTGTTCTTTGCTGTGTGGGGTGACCTACTCGGAGAGGAGCGTAGTTCTTATCCCTCAGTCGCCATATGTTCGCAGCAATAATCATCGCTTTCCATAAGTGCCAGTATTGGGTCTGTTGTGCGTACGCGGTACTTTACTGTCCCGATATAGTTTTTATAAAGCTGCTGTGGAAATCGTGAGGGTTTCACGCTAGAGATGGATGTACGTAGGCAGGACTGCTTCATCACGGGCCATATATCACTGTTAACTTCTTAAATATTTTTGACATCTGCAGACCAAATAAAATCACAGTTGATCCCTTGGCACGTGCTAGAAAAGGGAAAAGTTGTCTATGAATGGCGTTTGTACGTTGACACAGCTTTGCGCCTACGTGATCCCCAGTCCAGACCCTTCTTTGGTGCCGCGGGGCGTGATCGGGTCTGAATCCACAATATTGCCAGTTGTGCGGCTGGCAGCGGTGCCACGGCAGGGCGTTAAGAGTGGCTCTCTCTCAGAAGGGACGCTGCAGATGCACGCAGCAGGAGCTGCGCCTCGTGCCGGGACTTTACTTCGCTGTAACACTCAGAAAATTCTTCCTGGGAAACCTTGAAGCGAAATATGGGGATGCGCTCAGGATGAGGGCGTAAAATACCCGGCGTGCTCCTCCGGCGGTGTGTATTTCTGAGCAAGCTGCAGCCACGCCTGGCTTTATATAAACAGCTAAATATGCTATATGAACTGCTAAATATGATAGGAAGGGATGGGAGGAAAAGAGTCAATTATAATTAAGTTTTATTGTGGCCTTTTTTCCTTTTATGTGTTCATATAGTATATAAAATCCCTCGTGCGTTCTGTTTAAATTCTGGGGGGTTTATCTGACCTTTCATTCTCTTCCTATACAACTGCCTTTCCTTTAATAGAATTACATAAATTACTGTCATCGAATTCTGCCTGCAATTACTTTGTATCCGTCAGCCTACTGCTTTTGTGCATATCTGCTTTCATCTCATTAGCTGTTCTACAGACGAATTATGGCTCGTGGGTAGGTGACTGACTGGCTGTCGGGTGCCTCCTTTGTGTACTGAAGGTATTTGGCTGGTAAAACGGTAACGTAAATATTTCGGCATCGGGCAGGTTACAAAGCGACCGGGGTTTGTATTGACAAGGGTGTTTCCGTACGAAGGGATACGCTGCGGGAAAGTATGTAACCGGGTTAACAAACCAAATCATTGGGATTCCGAAATCGGTTTATAGTGCAGCAAATAAAATGATTCTGGAAAACTGGAAGTCAGGCCAGGAGGGCATTTTCCTGGTATTTTATATTCAGAAACGCCGAAGGCTGCATACTCATGACCTTGCCTAATTTTGAGCTTATTAGCTATAGCTATTAAGAGCCCCAGGGCAATTAAAAAAAATTCCTCAAGAAAAATAGCTTTTCACAGGAACTTGCATGAACTGCTGCTGTGTTAGTGTTTGATTTATTTTTTAATTTTTTTTAACCTCTCCCCCCCCCTCAATAGCTGGAAATTGCTAACTCCAGTCCTCGTTCCCTTTCACCGTTATCATTCCTTTACTCCTGCAGAGATTTTCGGATGAAATCGCTTTGCAATGCGAGTCCCCGCTATTTTCCAGCACTCGTACAGAAGCGCGGTTGGGGCGATTGCAGCTGGTTGTCCTTTTATGCCACAATATTCACATTACTGCTATGGAAATCAATTGCTTTTCTGTCTGGATGCTGGAGGCAGGGGCCTGACGAGCTCATTTCTGGAGTTTAATCAGCTGTAGGATGGATTTTTAAAAGTAAATAACGTGTGTCTACATTTGTGCTTTGGAAGCTAAGGTAAAGCTATGCCATAAAATGAGGCTGGCAGGAAGGAGAAGGACAATCAAACCAAAATATTCGCTTAAACCACTGGATTTCTGTTCTCCAGCTCCAAGCTTTCCTATGCAGATTTTCATTTGTTTGTTGTTTCATATCCTTGCACGTGATTTTTGCAGTAAATGAAGTAGATTCCGTTTGGTTACTTTTCAGACGTTATTTTTTGAATAATTGAATAAAAGCTAATTTGGGCTATTGGCTGCATAGCGCGGCTTCCCAAAATAGCGCTGATGTGAGTGGACACAATAGCTCTTGTCTCCAGAATAATGCAAGTCCTTGATAAAATTGTAACGTCTTAAGATACCGCCCTGTGCATCTGTTGCTCAAGTCATTCGGTCTCGTGGGCTTCCATGGACCAAAACCGCAAGGAGCAGCAGTTTAATTTCAGCATCCCAAACCAGCTTGAACCTTTTCATCTGGCTTCATTGGAACGCGATAAGCAGAAAGAAGATGCGGTCGGGTGGCTGCTGATATGTCGTGATACGTTTAACGCTGTTTTGCCCGCGTGTTGTCAGGGATGAAGCACGTGATGCCTGTGTGTGTTTTGGAACGGCTTCCCTAAATTACAGCCATGCTCACTTTGTTTGAGTGGATCGGTAAAGTGTGTTTCGGCAGGATAATCGCTCTGGTGGTTCTGATGTGCACGTGCAGTTGATTTAGACTTGGTTCATATATGTCGTATATAATACCCATCTCATGATATTTGCTTGAGTGTCACCACATAAGGCTTGTGGCACTTCTTCAAGTCTAAATACATTAAATTAACATTTGAATTTTCATAAACAAGGCAAACCTTCAGATAAAGGTGGCTTTGACGTGAGCGTTAGTGGGTTTCCATGACCAGTTTGGCTAGTACTGTTATTGTGGTATTGTGTATGTTTAAATATTTAATGGAGTTTAACTTATTTTTAAATATTTTATTTTTACTACATCCATTGAGCTCTTTGTTTTTGTGGATGCTAATGATGAAAAGCATTCTTAGACTTTTCTGGCCTTAAATATTTACCCAAGGGAGTTTGTTTTCCCAGGATTCTTGTGTTAATATATCAAGAGCCTAAAGCTAAACCAGTACAGGGCTGGATTTCACAGAAATCCCTACTGGTTTTAGAGCGCTCTTTCCAGACAAACATTTGGGGCTAAACTGCTGAGGAAACAGATGCCAGTCTGCAGTTATTAAGAGTTAATATCTCTTGAGATGTGTTCGTTCTCTTAAGGAGCTTCCAGCCCCCAGCGAGGCTCCTCGTCAGCGAGATAAGAGGGGCTGGCGAGGGTGGTGGCCAGCACCTTCGGTCACGGCCTCTGTCTTGTGCGGAGCTGCCTGCAACTGTTGAACTTGAACCCCGTGTCGCTGGGATAGCGGCTGTGACTTTGGGTAGGTTTACGTAGCTTCTGAACAGGTTCGTCGGGTGGATAATAATCATGGTGTTCCAGAGCATCCAAGGGAGTCAACTACAGGAAGAAGTCTGGGGGGAGTGAAAACTTCGTTGATTCCTCCCAGCCCAAGAAAAGGCTAAATGCCCTCGTCCTCCTCGTTTTACCTCCCGTCTCTCCTGAATGATGAGAGTGTGTGTACGTGAGTGTGTGTGTATATATACACGTGTATACGCGTGTGTGTATTTATTTGTTCATTGGCCTTCGAGATTTGAAAAGATTTCAAAGTTGTTTTATCAGCATTGGGTGAGCTGCTATGTAAGTATGAAAGTTTCATTAAGTCGCTTTCAACAAGAGTTTAGCTCGTGTGGACCAAACTGTATGCTACTTTAACATAGACTACAGAGGGGGTGTGTGCATTTAAAATGTTTTAAAAATTCATATAATAATTTTCTTACTTTTTCCCAGACAGAAGAGGTTCTAAACAGCTTCTACCTCATTAAAACTTGGTTCTAGATCTGATATTCAAGTTGCAAAAAGGAAAAAGACTTTCTTATTGGTTTTTGTTCTCGTGAGCGTTTTTCTGTGGTACTGCTTTATTGAGCAAATTTCAGCTGAGGCAGCCAACAGCATTGTTAAACCAATGAATATTATATTAATGAAGGTAGAATTTCATATATATTAAAATATTTTATCTGGGAATAACATTTGGTGCTATTTAGTTTGGTGTTCAGACAAAAAACCTCTGGCTTTCTGGCACTGATGAAATAAAAATCTTTGATTATGATGCAGTTTGGCAGGAGACCAGCCAGCAACATGCATTGCCCCAAGTAGACCATGAGACCCAGGTCTGATGAAGCCCGATTTCTTATGGCGTTGTGTTTCATGGTGGTTTGTGGTTTGTAATTTAATTTTTTCCATGATCGAGGCACCTAAAATTTTTCTCTTTGTCTGTTGGGTTTGGGGGTCATGGGGTTGGGTTTTTCTCTGTCTAATGAGGCACTGGTGCAAGCTGCAGTGTTTCCTTAACTGGGGCGCTTGGAGGATGTTTGCTCTGTGTGTTCACTAATTTCCCAGCCTCTACCTCCGTGTCCAGCCTGGCCGAATGCCACCGACGGGTCTGAGTGTGGCTTTGGATGGAAGGAGCGAAAAGGCGCATAATGATACACACTCCAGTACAATGGGAAAATCCCCCTTTCCCTAGTAAACCGTGCTGAAGATGGGATCAGATGAAGAAGGATGAAAAGGGAGAAAGAAGCAATAACATAGGGTGCATCAGGTTGCTTTTTTGCCCTTCTCCAGTGAGAGGGTACAGAAATGCCGGGGTAACCATTGGGTGACCCAGCGCACTGACTGGTGGTGGGATTTGAGGAGGGAAGTCCTCACGTAGGGAGCTGGGTGTTGTTTCCCTCACCTTGAGAGCCTGATGTCATTAAAACTTTTTAGCACTTCTAATAATAGAAAAATACTTATTTCCTAACTGGCTCTTAAATGCCTTTTAGTGGATTAGTTTGAATCACATCAACTAAGAGCTTGATCATCTGCCAGCTGCTAGAGTTGGGCCAAAGCTTTGTAAATTAATGAGGTCAAGGTGATTAGTACAGGTTTTGGTGCTTTGGACCATGCACCAAATTGTTGCCATGCAAAGTGTGTAGCACTGGACGTCTGTCACTTTGTTCCCTTTTCAGTCGTATGCTGTGAGGGTGTTTGCCTGGGTTGGCAGTCAAAATAAATGTGAAGGGCTCTGTCTGATGCCAGCGAATGAAAAATATATTGAGGGTCCAAAAAGTAGGATCAACGTTATAACCACTCCTTTTTTCTAGACACCTACTGCTGCGATAATTCTGACTCCAATCTCGATTCAAGGCCGTGGTGCATTAAGCAGGCTGATACCTGGTATCCATTCACAGGACGTGTATGGGAAGAGATTTTAAAGTCTCGCAGTATCACTCCCGTGTTGCTGTTGTGAATGGAGAAAGGTCTTTGAACAAACACGTTGGTACGTCTATCGTATAGAGCTGTGGAAGCTCACAGAGCTCCTGTGGACACCAGCGCATCTTACGCATTAACTGTTGACTGTTATTGGGCGCAGGAAAAGAACTGAGCTGTCACTGTTACCCAACAGGGCAAGTTCTGGTGATGTCTTTAGCACACTCGTTATCTGTAGAATTTTAAAAAAATATAGTAACTTTCAGTAGGCAGGAAAGACTCCTGCATTTCGTAAGCTCTCAGGCAGCTTCAGACGATGGAAAAATGATGTGGGCTGGATATCCAAATGCACTCCGGCATTTGTGGTCCAGCGAGAGTTTGATGGGTCTGGCAGTGGAGGCTCATATTTCTGAGGCTCATCCCATACCTTCCTGCTAGCTTGCATCTGTCATCTTCAGGGACAGAGAGCGTTTTCAAGCCGTTTGGTTGAGTTTTGTCCCATTTGGTCTAGAATACTTGATAACTCTGTTCGTTGATGCCAGCCTTTGTCTTCACTCTGTTTTTCTCTCTAGTCAGCATCCATTGTATATAATTGCTTTTCCAAGATCTTTACAATCCCCTTCTTTTCACAGATGTCTGAAAACATTTGTTGGATATCATAAGCTTTCTTGAGGGAGGATTATTTTCAAGGTGATTTGTCTTGGAATGATTGCATGTGCTTTCAGCAGCTGTCAGCAGCATCTGGCAGGGCTGGACCACCAGTTAACAGTCTTAGCTAGATCTGTCTGAGCGCCATTCATTTGTTGGATTTTTCGCATTATTCTCAAGCATTTCAAGTAAGACTTTAATATCTGCTTGTTCTTTTCAAATCCAAAATACCAGCAGATCTGTGTCAGTTGATTCGGTATTTCTCAGGGCGCCGTGTCGCCCATTAAAATTGGTTCATTATTCAGGAGGGAGGCTGTAACTGTGGTCTCCAGTGGGGCACTAAGTCTCCTGGTACCTCTGGGAGGTATAAGTGTATTTATTTTGTCAGTCCTTGGTTGCCCCACCTCCTGGGGTTCAGGTCCATCTTGCTGGACCCACCGAACATGGGACATGTTGGAGGCCTCTGCGTGATTGTGCATGCAGCAGCTGCCTTCTGTTGCTGGGCGGCTGGAAGAGCCACTAGGTGCCATTGAAATATTAGAGTCATAGAATGGTCTAGGTTGGAAGGGACCTTTAAGATCATTGACCCAAGCATTAACCCAACACTGCCAAAACCACCACTACCCCATGTCCCTCAGCACCACGTCTACATGTCTTTTAAATACCCCCAGGGATGGCGACTCCACCACTTCCCTGGGCAGCCTGTTCCAATGCTTGATAACCCTTTCAGTGAAGAAATTTTTCCCATTTATTTATTTTCCTATTTTTCCTAATTAGACAGGTCACGTCCAATGGACAGACCTTGCAAGACGTGAGACTTGGCTGTATAATGCAGCACTTTCTGTGTCATCTGAAATTTTTTTGGTCCTCTGACACTTAAAATGACACAGTGAGATCGCTTAAAGGAAGCGTCATTGTCACCACATCTGTGGCCGTCTTTCGCTGCTATTGTTGAGCCCAGCCCAGGCTGCGTGAGATACACCTACCAAGCCTGGTCCTTCAGGGGTGGCATCGTCCACGGCCAGTGCTTGGGGACAACTGAACGATAACAGAGTGCATTTGTGCAGGTAAAATGCTGTTTGAGACAAACACCCGTTGGCCTTGGTGTGAGTTGCAACATCTACTTTGCAGATTCTCTCCAAATCTGACCCGTAATCATACTCTTGACTTAATTGTGGTTAAAATTCCTGGGTGTCTGCAGCTATCAGGACTGGTTGGCAGTGGCGTTAAATTAAGATCCAAACGATTTCTTGTAATTCACAACAAATAGCAACTCCTCTGTCTCCAGTCGGGGTTTGAGGTTCCATCTTCTGCCCCGCGCCACGTGCTCCACGTCTGGGGAGTGGGCGGCTGGGCAGGAATGTCCCCTGCGGCGGGCAGATGGGAGCTGGTGGCTTGCTGCCCAACGCTGTTTTGAAGTCTCTCTGCGTCTGTCTGCACTGACTTAAATATAGCCACGTCGTGTGAGAGCCCACACTGTACGTTGTTCTATGCGTGTAGACGCTGATAGTGTGATAAGATGGTAACTACGACTCGAGTTGGACATATATATATTTCTATTAACCCTGAGGGCAGCGTTGTAAAAGTGCTCTTTTGTTTCCAGTTTAGCACAGGAAGCTCATTTTGGCTTCATTTAATATGAACCGCTCAAACTGGCGGGGAATCAGAAATTTAGTTCCATGACATCATATCTCTGGCACAGCAGCAGGGCTGGGAGCTTCCCAGAAACCAACCCCCCCTGGTCCTACATCAAAACCCGAAATATCCGTGCAAGTCTGTCGGAACAGGAGAAGGTTGTATGGCACGTTTTTGTATTTCTTCCTTTCCGCTTTGAGAAGAAAGGTAAAATTTTCTGAAGCGCTGCAATGAGCTGGATACGGGAGAATACGCAGCAGAGGGGGCGAAGTTCTGTGCTCGGGGGGTGGGTGCCTGCCCCGTCCCCTCTGCTGCCCTCGGGGGTGAAAATTCACCTCGTCTCCCCCCGCGGTGCCTCCGCCTGGGCCTGACGATTTACTGCAGAATTGTGACTGTGAAGATTGCACATTTCCACTTCGGCTAAAATAAAAAATAAATAAAAAAAAAATCTACACTGGTAGATAAGAACATATAGGGGTTTAGCTTGCAAGAGTTGTAGCTACTTTGTTTCTGGTGTAAAATTGATTTTTTTAATTTTTCTTTTTTTTTTTTAGGCGAAATAATATAAAGCAAAGACTTAAACCACTGATTGTTTTGTTTTCTCAGGTGAATCGTTTTCCCGGCTGCAGTGCGCAAAGCTTTAGGGTTTTATAGCAGGCGAATCTGGAGGAAACAAAATCACTGGTGGAGGGCTGAGACCTTTTTTTTTTTTTTTCTTTTCTGATAGTCTTATTGCATAGAGGAGAAGGCATGGATGTGTGCTGAGAGTAAGTATAAGAGCAGACTCTACAAACTTCTATCCAGTATTTTGTCTTCTTTATTTCTCTAATATTTTATCTTGTGCAATGGTGTGGGTTTTTTTTCCTCCGCAGGAGCGTACATAGAGCAATAGGTGTCAGCTTGTTCTGGAGGAGCCGGCCCTGGTGCCCGTCTCCCTTGCAAACAAAGCTGCAGCAGAAAGAGCCGACACCTGATCAGACGTGGAAACCTGTTTTCTAATTAATTCCTGATGCTTCTCACGCTGCTGTATAACTTTATAAGGAGCTCAGAGAGATACTGTTCCCTTGGTCCGGGAGCCTTGGTTACTGCACGCCTTATCCTGCCGCATCTCGGCAGGCCTAGATTTCTTCGGTTACCTGCCCCTTCCCTGCAGAAAGGTATATTTTTAAAAGCGCTTGTTGTGTTGTGAGGGGTTTTGTACGCTGCAGACAAGGGACCTGGCCGATGGTGGGCGAGAGTGGGATCATTTCTTGGTGCCAGACCCGCCAGCGCTGCTTTGGCTCCAGCCTTTGGACGAGCGGGGTGTGAGCAAACTGTTTTTAAGCGTCTATTCCTAATCGTCGGGCTCAGAATTGCGGCTGCAATTATGAGCTTGTGTGTAAAGCTGTGGTGGGTGTAGGAGGTGCCAGGTCCGGGTGGGTGCCCCAACTCCTTGTGGGAGCACGGCTGAGCTGGCGCCGGTCTTTGCTCAGGCTCTGCAGGAGGATGCTCCTCTCGCCAGGCTGTAAAAGCCCTATGGAACAGGTATTTGAGGCCAACGGAACCTTTCTGCTGACCCAGACGTCATTGCATCCAGCCCCAGAGGAAAACCGAGCAAGGTGAAGCGTCTCCTCCTCATGGGAATTTCTGGTTTCCACATGTTTTTGAAGTCAGCAAGGCTTTACGCTTAAATATAGAAGCAACCAAGGGGAGCGTTGAGGGTGTAATCACTGAGATAACTGCACATTTTTCAGCTTGGGGCTTCTACCGGCGATCCCTGTGTGCCAACGCCGGGCTGGAGCAGGAGCTGTGCCTGTGCCGTGAGCATCCCTGCATGGGGCCGTCTCGGCCACTGGCTGCTGGCAGGACTCTCCCAGCCGATGGCCAGGCACCCCTAACCGGGGGAGCTTTGTGTGTGGGCACCCCTTCCTGGCCTTCTCTTGGCCCACTTCATCTGCGGGAGTAGGTGTAGCCCCCATGTATTAGGGAGTGCAGAATCCATGGGCAAAGCTTTCCGTTGACGTAACAGTATGTGTGTGTGTGTGTATGTGTGTATATATATATACACATTTTATATATATGTAATCATAGAATTGTCTAGGTTGGAAGGGACCTTTAAGATCATCAAGTCCAACCGTTAACCCAACGCTGCCAAAACCACCACTCCTCAAAAATTCCACAAGAAGCTACTGAAGGGGAAGGTTCTCGGGTCCATGTGGAGGTGGCAGGTGTTGGGGTGAACAGGCGGCCGATGGGGAGCCTCGCCGGCTTCTAGCTCCTGTGGCCCCTGCCCAGGATTAGGATAATCATTGCAACCAGCAATTTTATTGGCTAATCTTGCTGTATAATGTTTATAGTGCTGCTTTGCTCCATAATACAGTCTCACTTTTTAGAGTTCTTTTTTAAATGTCTGTCTTGCATCGGTAGTTTGAGATACTACACCTAGTGCATGTGTTACTTAAAAAGAGAACAGAAATGCCATTTTTCTTTAGTTAGAATCCAGCATGGATTTAAGCACATAAATGGTTTTACAGCCAGTGACTTGTGACATAATTAGACGTTATGGAAATTAAATCAGTCTTTCAGTGCCAAAATGTGTATCTGTTGGTGAATATGTTGGTGACGATCATAGATGTTGTCGAGTAATCTGTGTTTGATCTACAATATTCTTGGAAAGGCCATCATTCCCTACAAGAAACTTGGCCTGACTTAATTTTTCATGAGGTCTCAATTACATATAAAAGAGAAATTAAATAAAATAGTGCTGCAGAAAGCAATCTGGAATTCCTCTCATCAGATACGTTCTCATGGATCCTTTGGACCAGTAAGATTTTTGAATTTTCAGTCCGTTTGCCTCTCTGGAGGCTAACTTGCCAGTTAGCCTCTTCTGTTGGCTTTAGGAAGTAAACTTCTATCATACTTTATTCTAGGTTGATTTAATTTATTTCTTTTCAGGTTTTCAGTGATCCATAATATGTTTCAAATCAACATTTCTTACTAGAGCTTGACTTACTGTCTGGTTCTGGGGTTTTGTTGTGTCTTTGTTTTCAAATAATGGTGTGGGCCACGTTTTCTGGCCTGGTTGTGCTCTCAGCTATAGATCTTGCTTAGAGAAGTCTTTGCTAGGAAAGAAGTGTAATGAAATATAATGATGCTGGCCTGGTGCTTCAGTTGGAAAGAAAAACTCTGCAAAGTTGCAGTTCAAATGTTCTAAAGAAAATTGGTTTAGGTAATCTTAAATATTCATTGGTATTTGTTGTGGTAAAAATATAGCAATGTTGTGGCTATGATGGTGGAGTGTCTTTGCTAGAAGCCTATTTTCTCCCAAGGCTGGAGGAAGAGTTGTCTTCTCAGGCTCGTTATTTATAGCCGTATATTCTACTGTCAGCATTGGGAGTAATTGTCAGAAAAAGGTCAATTTTAGAGAAATTAGTAGATGAAGAGCAGTGTATTTTCAAGTCAGATCAACATTTCACCGATCAGACATGGATTCCTCAACAAGTTGGGGGTAGGACCAAGAGTGGAGATCAGGTCTAATGAAAACCAGTAAATCATGGTCTTCCAGCAGTGAAAATGTCAGCGGTGACATAATGAAAGCTATATATCGTGGCCTGTGGAATGCCAGATGATTCATGTGTGAAAATTAAGCAACTGGTTAAATCAGGGGGGCACATTTTGAAAACTGCATCTGCTTTTAGCGTGTTCTGTAGGTGAGTGTTTGAGGCAGATGAGTTGGAGCACGATTTTGAGGTATTCTTCAGCTATGTTGAAGATAACATCTCTTAGCTGGCAGACACTTGAATTACTGATGATACTCCATAAACACTCTGTACCTTGGGAAAGTGGACTTTCTAATGCCAAGATGATGAGGCATTTGGATCTAGCAAAAGGCAGAGCAGATGAAGAGATAAAGGAAGGAGCAGAGAGGTCTGCAGTGAAACTTGATCTCCAGGAGGTGAGAGGTTTGATGGAGCAGATTGAAGATGGGGCAGGAGGAGGTCTGCCTTAGCTTCCCATTACTGATAATCAAATATGTTCTTTTATGTCATATGTAACACTTGCCGTCTAGTGAACTGATGATGGTAAAGCACCCCAACTGGACGAAATGGGCACTGGCAGAGGTGATGGTGCGTCAGGAGGTGGGTGGAAGGTGTTAAGGCAAATGCACGAGACATCAGGGAGTGGGGCTGGTTACAGCTGAAGGCAAAGGGGGGATGAGGGTGTCAAAACCCTGCATGGGAGCCTGCCTCAGCTGGCCGTATCGGAGGCACAAGGCTGAAGGGGTGTCAGCTCCTACATTGCAGAGATCTTCCAGGATGGAGGGAGAAGGGCAGGTTGGATGGGACTTTGAGCAACCAGGTCTAGTGGGACATGTCCCTGCCCATGGCAGGGGGGTTGGAGCTAGATGATCCTTAAGGTCTCTTCCAACCCAAACCATTAAAAAAAATATAAAGCTTACTAATACCAAGTAGGGGTTATGTTTTAAATCGTGTACTGGCGATTGGTAAAGTTGCCAAGCAATGCATACCGACCCAGTGTGACCAGCTGCAAAATGATCTATGGAAGCGTGTGCTCCAACGTACCCCAGGGGAGAGAGCCAAGCAAGACCCAGACGCAGGAGGGCAGACCCATCAGCTTCTGCCTTTTCCTCATTTTCTTATGGGATGTGGTAAAATTGTTCAATGAATGTGGTTTTCTCTCCATCCTGGACAACCCAATCTCTTCACACCCCAGCTGCCGTTCTTTTTCTTTGCTGATCTTGGGCAACATCCACCCCAATGTCCTGGCTCCCAGGCTCCTGCTTTAGTGTGCTTTGCTCTCCTGATTTGTGTTTGTTCTGGTTTTATTACCAGAACCAGGGTTTACCGGTTATGATGGGCACCGGGTGGTGATCCTGTGACTCTCAGGATCTAGCCCACAGAGTCTTCATGTAAGGTCCCCAAGTCATCTTTCTGTCCCCTCTTCGTCCTCGCCATTTTTTAGGTAGCTTTATTCATGCATGCATTGTTTGTGCCCTGAGATGAAACAAACGTATGAATATCATTTTATTATTTTCAAAAAATATCAGCCAGCCAGACATCATCGTTTCAGGGAGAATCACGTTTTCTATCCTGGTGCACTGCTGTTATTTGAAGCTAATCATGAATCCACACAGTAAATAACCCATGAGCTCCAGCTCGTTATTTCTGGTTGGTTAAAGTAACAATTGGGGAAGAAAAAAATAAACAAACAAAAAATCCCCAAACAACAGCAAAGCCAACAAAAGACATCTTTTCTGACATTGCTTACAAATGACTAGGTCTGTTTCGGTGAGAAATCCAGGAGAACAGGAGCCTGGTTTTGTGCTTGCGGTGATTCTAGTGCAGCGGTGTTTACCTCTGTGCCGTAGCTTGGTTTACTGTCGTTAAAAAAGGAAAAAAATATAAATATATGCATTAGCTTTATAAGATGTTAGCAGATAATTAATGATCAGGGGAATGTTTTCCTGCTTAACTGTGTCATGTAACAGCAGTATTTTTGATGAGAACGTTGCATCATGCCCGTATCCTCGCTTGTGCGATTTGCACACAGTGAAATGGAGGAGTGAGGGACGGTGATTAGCTTTAAGGGAGATGTAGGGAGGGTACAGAGCTTGTGTGGAAACCAAATGAAAAACTAAATGCACAAGGAAGCTGGTACAAGAGGGAATGAATAGGTCTGCTTTAGTCCCGGAGTTTTCTGCCGACAGTTAATTCACTTTATAAGCAGTTGCCTCCCAGCTGAGCTCTGAACAACGAAGTGGTTCAGATCTCTTCAGCTTCAGAAAGATGAATTCAAAGCGTTAATTTATCTTGCGTTACGAGTAGCGTATACCAAGGCACAGCAGACTGTACCGCTCCGGCAGACTGTGTTTGAGTCCGGTTGCGGGGCAAGTCCACCCGTGCCTTGTGCTGGCATTAACCAGGGTGGGCGACTGTTGCAGAGGAAGCCAAGGGCACACGACGTTCTGTAGGAAGGCACGTATTTACTGCTGCACAGCTTCCCAGCCCCCGTACGTGCCAACAAGTACCAGGGAGCACACTGAGGTCTCCGTCTCAGAAACATCCACCTAAAACCACGGTGTGATGTTGGAAGCTTGACACTGTCACAGGAGTGGTGGCTAAAATGAGGACGGCATTTTATAGCTTCCCATCACGGTGGAGATGACAATTTTCTTTTAATAGGTGTTTTTTTTCACCAACAATTTAAAAAAATAAAGGAGTGAAATGGCTTTTTCTGGGAGGACAAGAGCCAAATAATTAATTGGCCATTGAATTCAAACAGCACTTGAAAGTATTGTAAAGTTGTGGGGGGGAGGGGGCTGTTTGTTTTGGGTTGTGCTGGGTTTTGTTTTTCTGGAAAAGCTATTGAAAATCTGAGTGAATTAATGATGGTAGTGTTTGTTTACTCCATGGATTAACTAGACGGCATGGATTAACACTAATTGGTCAGTTCTAATTTGGGTTTCTTTTACATGACTTTAATGATACACAGCTTTTCTAATGTTTATACCAAATAAGATATGCATAAAAATCAAAGGGAAGGCAGTGGAATAACTTTGAGTAGAGCTTAATGAGAGATGTATTTGAAGTTGAGTATCACATAATGTCAAATATGAAATCAGATTAATTTGGCTCTTTTAATGTACCTAATTATGGAAATTTCTGCAAAGGGAGATTTCCTACAAAGTCTGTCGTAGTCCTTGTGGAGCAAAGGGTGGCAGTAAAAATAATACAACAGTGCAAATAGAAAGGTCTTATTTATTTTGGTGGCTGGACCAGGTTGTGGATGCCACCTCTAATTTGCCTAGAAGTGGATGCACACGAACATGAGCTACTTTCTTCTATCGTCAAGAGAAAAATGAGAACGAGATACTTATCCAAAGGACTGTTGTGCGACGTTAAGTTCGTTCTTTATTAAACGTTATGTCGGTGCCGAAAGCGCATAGCTGGGGACGGTCAGCCCATGCCCAATTATTTCCCTGAGGTTTAGCTGCCGACATCGGTGCGGCGTCTTCTGCAGCCCGGTTGGAGACGTGCTCTTTGGAAATGAGCAAAAGCAGCCGTTTTGTCCTCAAACGTGTCCCCTGCCTTTGTGGCTTGCTGGTATTTTTGATGCCTTGTGCCAACGGGAATTCAGGCGCGGGTTGGGAAATAAAAAATGGCATGAACTCCGGGTGAACTGCCAGGGGAACAGAGCCCTTCTGCAGCCTAATCTGTGCGGGTCCGGGGCTGGAACAATGCCACCCGGTGTTCATTAACTACTGCATAAATATGTTAAATTGTTTGGGGAAAAAAACATGGCACTACAGCGTGAATGGGAAGCACGAGAGTTTATTAATATCTCGCCCATCGCAAGGAATAGTAACGGCCCAATCCTGTTTATGCTGATTTTGGTGAAAAAGGTCCCGTTTCTCTTCTGCGGGGGAAAAGCTCAAGTTTTGAATTAGTCCGTAACAATAAAATCTCGTTTCCCCAATACTGTGTTTTTGGGGCTGATCTCTGAACATCTACAAAGCTCGCTTTGGGTCGATGCCGAGCAGTCTGTGACTCGGTGCCTAATCTAGCATGTCAAATGTGTGGGGTGATGTCCGAGAAGAACTGTCACAAATCGCTCTGGAGAGCCGAGGGGGAAGGCATGGGCAGAGCCAGGACACAATGGTGCAGATTGATGTATGGTTTTATTAAAGCACAGTTTGTTGCATGACGGACAAGCGTTTCAGCTCGCTCTTTAACGTCTTCTGGGGTGTTTAATACAAGAAGTTTCTTGTTGTCAATAGTTTTGGGACAAAAGGCTGAACGTAGCCTTGCAGGAAAGTGAAAAAAAATAAGTATTTTCATTTGAAGATGCCCTTTTCACCAATTAGATTTTGAGATGTCACTAAGATGTTTTTTTTTTAATTTGTCCCAAGCATGCTTGGTTAATTGGGTAGAACTCATTTTTGTAATCAGAAGGGTCTGGTGCTTTGGTCTCCCCCCAATTATTCTGTGTAACAGTCTCCTTTCACAGCCAGAGCCGTAATCCTGCCCATTTCAAAACGACGGGTTTGTTTGGAGACCTATTTTCCACAAAATCCTACCAACCCTCTCGCAATTTTTTTTACAACTGGAAATGTTTGTTGGTGTAGCATAAATAAGACTGTTGTGTGAGTTTACCCAGGACTGACCTTCGGCTAAGCAGGCGTTCCTTTGAGCCTTTAAAAATTCGGAGTTTGTGCTGATGATCTTCCTGGACTCTAGACTGTCCCAATTTTCTAGAAAATGTAACCCCAAAAGCTCAGCAGTATCATCTCATTCTTTTAAAACCCCTGAGTATATATATCTGCTAGCCTGGTACATGGGCCAGAAAACTGTTTTATTGAAGAGTTTCATGTCTTGGTTGCAATTAGATCATTTGCCGGCTGTCTCTTTGTAAGCATGGGATGCGTCCTCCTGTTGTATTTTATCTCACTCCTCTCATTGGCATCTCTTACTCTTGGCTACGTTTTATTTGGTAATGTGCTGCGAATTTTTGCCCTTTTTCCTAGCAGATGCATTGCATGGTCGCACCATAAGTGCTTCCCCGTGTTTTAACTCTTGTTTATTGGGTTAAATGCCCTTGCTTATTGGGAATGCTCTTGCTTCTTGCGTTAAATATAAGTAGGAAAGATGGTCCGGGATGATCCCAATTGCTGTCGCCACACCGAACCTCACCCAAATTTAACTTACTGCATTGGCTCGGGACCTCGTTTTACCTTTCCCTAGGAGAGCACCACCACCCTGCCCGCTGCCAGCACCGTTTCACAGTGTCACCAACCCTGGACTGGCTGTGGCGGCCTCCCTGCCCCGAAACACCCTTCCCGGGGCCGGCTGCTCAGAGCCTTGCACCTCCTTTTTTAAATGAGACTTTCCCGGGCAGCAAAAGGAGCCGTACGCAACGCGTGGTCCACACAAACGGCATCCCAGCCTTGGAGAGAGGAGCCCTTTCAGTGGCCCCCAGTGAACTTCAGTGTTTTTTTAGGAAATAATTTACGCCCCCCGCTTCCCCTTTGCAGAGGGGCCTGGCCGCTGGAGCTCGAGAAATGGTTTTTTGCTTCTTATTAGCAGGAAAATCCCAGGATTTCTGCGCTCACCCATGGTTTCCTTATCCTCCATCTGCGTGGAGCCGGGCTGTCTGGGGGCTCCCCACGCGTTGGGGTCAGCCCATGTGCCGTGGGACAGGGCAGGGGCGAGCGCCGGCTTCCAGACTTCCCCGACCGAACCGAATCCTGGTCTCGCACATCCCCTTGAGTTCAGGGCTCACTGCCCCTGCTGCCTCTAGGGCATGCCATGCCAAAACCTGGGGGATAGGTCTTGAAATGATTTGTTAGGTCATCCATGTCCGTCTTGCCGCTAGTTCAGAAGTGTTCAGTCTTAAATATTACTATGGAAATGAATTATGTCTGACTTTGAATATCTCGCCTTCTCAGTTTGACAATTAATTTGACCATTAATGTATTTTCTCATGTGAACATCATGGCCTGCCTGATTTTTAAGCTAACTTTTTTTTTTTCCCCTGTCATTTATGCCAAATTCTGAGTATCTGAAATACTCAAGCGAAATACATCTGTTTCATCTCTCCTCTGTTTTTTATCTGAAGCCAAACTATCCTCTGGGGATGCACGAATAGAAGTGGCATTTTACTACAACTCATTAAAAGATGAGGGGTTTATTTATGACCTAAGAAAAGTTAAGCTTTAGCTAGTTGGACTGAAAATATAAGTAACACGGGTTGAAAATAGAAGCAATGTGCTACTTCTAAAATAATCGTGAAATCACATCTTGTTAAAGACTAAATTGCATCCGAGGGAAGACGGTGTGAGAGGGAACATATTGTACCCCCCTTCGCTTCCCCAGGACCTGGGCTTTTAGCTCAATGAACTACGGGCTTTGTAATTAGCAGCAAGGCGATTAGATCGTCCACATTTCTGGGAGTAATTTGTGCAGTAATTGTGTTTGATTGTTTAATTACTCTTGCTTACTGTAAATGAGGAGAGGTAGTGAACCCCTTTGCACGAGCACCTACAGGTTCCTTAGCCAGAAGTTTCATGTGCTTCACTACATCCCGTATTATCAGGAGAATAACATAAATTTAACCATTCCCGAGGCCAAACTGCAAAGAAAATTCTCTAAATGGCAAATGGAAAGCAGCTGGATTTGAAGGCAATTCAAATGAATTCCCAATTTTGTTCAAAATCTTTCTGATGTGTGTGGAAGGAACCAAAAGACAAGAAATAAACAGAATAGACCCCCCCCAAAAAAAGAGGTAAAAAAAATTGTGCGAGGTGGAGGGGGAAGATTGTGAGTAGAGCTGGTGAAGTTGCAGATAGTCTCTGTGATTGCTGTCCGGGCTCCTGCACAGCCGGTAGGTGGGAAACCTTCCATTGCAATCCAGATTTGTCTTGGGACGGTGATGACGTGACACAGTTAGAGAGCTGGGGTTTAATTTTTGAAGCTGTAAAGAGATGCAAATGAATGCACGTATTGTAGATTCGGTAGTGGAAACTCCAACCTGCAGCTTTATCTGGACTGTGAGAAAGGCAGGAGGAAACGTAAAGAACAGTGAATTAACTCTTGCAATTGTTGGGAAAGTCACATTGGTGATGTCCACAAGGAGGAACGACTGTTGGGTAGACTTTGCATCCAGGAACAGACCTTCCAGCGTTGTCACACTGGTTGTAGCTCCTTTGATGTGGTTTATCACTGATGAATTATCATCGTAACATAGTAGAACGATGGTCCAGCTGACCTTGCATGGTGGAATTTGCTAGAGCAAATTACTTGTGCTGTGATTTCTGCAGTTTCTCACAGATGTTGCTGCTTTGGCATGCTGTGCTTGATACTTTAGGGCTGATAAGTCTACTGCCTGCTGAGAGGGAGCTTTTGTTTGCTTTTACTATTTTATCTATCTGAAAGAAGTGTTGCTTTAGGGTGCTCTGAGATGGAGGTTCTTCCAAGTGAAGAGATAAGAGACAACATCTTCAAGATGAAATGAGGTAGCAAGCTATAAAACTTGGAGATGTCGCCCAGAGAGTGAGAAGGAAGGTAGAGCTGAGATACCAGCAGAAGTTATCCCAAGCATCAGCCTCTGGTGAGACTGGGCAACCTCCGCCTGCATCAGACATACAGGGAGAGCAGGGCAATGCCTCGTCTCCCGTGGGAGGGAGGTGGAGGGCACTCAGTGCTGCAGCATGTGTTGTACTCACACAAGGAGGAGGACCACAGAAATGCCTACAAACCAGGAATTCCTTCATGCCTGGCTTTGGCCAACTGGTTGTATGGGAAGATTTGGTGTCTGACTTTTTTTTTTTCTCCTGAAATGCTGCAACATTTACTGCAGCCTGGCAGCCAGCAGCAGCCCAGCTCGTGGCCATCAGTGAAGACCAACGAGCAGGTATCTACTGAGCTTGCGAGAGGGACAGGAGGGACTAATACATCCTCACAAATAACTGCCTTCTCCAACAACGCATCTCCCCCAGAACCAGAGGTCTGACGTTCGGCAGCGCCTCTGCTCGAGGGCTCCCCGGTCCTTCCTTGGAGGATGGGGACCTTCCATTGTCCCCAGCGCTGGTGACAGCGAGGAGGAGGAGACGTCGCCGCCCTAATGAGACCTGACAGATGGGCAATTGGGCTGCTGCTTAGGGAATTTAATGGTTAATTTCCATAGCGCCGTGTGGGGGCAAAGGGCAGGAAGAAGTAATCCTGCTGCAGAGCGGGGATGGGGATGCCTTTCCGTCTGAAAGGTGCTGGTGAAGCTGGAAAGATTGAGTTAACTAGGATTTCTGTGTCAGCGCCCAAGACCTTTTATAAACAGACTGCATGAGCTAAATACCATGTGACTATTTCCCCGAACTGCAATCCCGTATCGAATTCAGAGTCGGGCCATGCCATTTCCTATTAGGTTGGTGCGTGCACTCTGCTCTGCGCGAGCAGAGGTTCAGCGCTGCCGTAGCCGATACGTCGGCGAAAGCTGCTCCAAAAAATATTTTTGTACAACGTTTGGCGGTTTTGGCTGGAAGCCATGAGCTGGAAGGGGCTTGTGAGCAAAATAAAAAGTCTTCCTGCCCTTGATGAAGCTTCTTAGGGCTTATAGACCTCATGAAGAGAAGCCATGTTTGCAGAAAAATATAGTTTGGGATGATTTGGGGGGAAAATAGTGAACTGAAAACAACTTTCTGTCAAATGTCTGCAGGTTTTAAGACAGTGTGTCCATATATATATATATATATATCTCCCCTTCCTTTAAAAACAAAAAAGTAATTACATTTTCTTTTTGTGTGTGGGTGTGCTGAGCAGTAATTATTGAATATGTCTGATGTTATTCAAAGTAGGTTTTGATATTCCACTCTCTGTGAAATACCAGTATTGCCGTAAATCTCAACGAATATTTTCTCCATTGGATGTAGTATATTTGTACATTTAGTTTTGCCTTCTGCGAAAGATAGAACTACGTGTACCCACGTGTATGTACTCAAAATATTTGTGAAATACTGAGTATTCAAGTTTCTGACAGGAGGGACTCCTATCTATGCAGAAGTATCTATTTCTGTTCTAGCTACGCGTGTATGGGATGGCCAGGTAGAACATGCTCGCTGTGAAGAGCGGTGACTCTGACAGTGGCGGGTGTTTTGCTCAATAAGGACTTTCTACTTCAGTAGCTGCCATAGTTCAAAACGGTGGCCAGGCTGGCCTTGCTCCGCTCGGCTCGGGGTTGTTTGGAACACAGAGGGGTTTAAAATTTTAATTCCTTGCCTGTAATTAAATCCCTTTCAAACCTATAAAATAGAGGTGGGGAAGTGAATTCCATATATTCATTTGTGGTTCTTGCAACTCCTTAGAAGTGGTGCTGGCAATTCAGCTGCTGAATTACAAGAGGCACGATGTGAGTATTTTTGGCGCGCAGCTGGAGGATTTCTGCCGCCCTCGCAGGCAGGACTAACGGCCCCTTGTCTTCTGAATCTGACGACTCGGCAAGTACTAACAGCTAGGCACAGGCACTTGGAGATGGGCTGAATGAGCGCTTGGTCCCTAAAAGGGAGCGTGTACGATAGAGGGAAAATTCATGTCCTCAACGGGAAGACTTTGATCAGTACTGCAAAGGGCTTTTTGTGAACATGCTGAGAAAACCCAAGAAATTATTTTCTTATTATACTTGGGAGGAATTCTTAGGGAGCTTAGGGACATGGTTTAGGGGTGGATTTGGCAGTGTTAGGTTTACGGTTGGACCTGATGATCTTAAGAGTCTTTTCCAACCTAAAACATAGAATCACAGAATGGTTTGGGTTGGAAGGGACTTTCAGGACCATCCAGTTCCACCCCCTGCTCTGGGCAGGGACACCTCCCACCAGCCCAGGTTGCTCCAAGCCCCGTCCAACCTGGCCTTGAACATATAAATACGTGCCCTGAAAGTGAACTCTCCTGGAGGGGAACATGTCTACCCAGTGCTGTTGCTTGTGCAGCTGATGGCTCCTGTTGTCCTCGACTCAGGACCATCAGGACAGGGTTGGCATTTGGCCAGCTCAGCTCCAGGTCCGTGCGTGTTTAGCCATGAGAACTCAAAAACGTGAATAGTCCTGAATCCACGCGGATGCCCCGCTCCCTGGCCGAGGTGGGCTCCAACTGGCTTTGCTGGGGCTCCTCCTCCAGACCCCACAGAGAGCTGCTGGTCGCATTTCTTTCATCTTTCCCGTGGCTGGGAGAGGCTTGTTTTATTTCCTTTCTGCTTCTAATCAGGATTTGATTTTCCCCTGGTTGCATTCGTGGACTAAACTCAATGGAAATTGGCATTTTCCTCTTCGTAAGGTTAAAACAACAAAGCCTAACACACCACACTATGCGTTATCTGTCTCCCTCACTATTTTTATGGATTTCACAGTGTTTTAATTAAAAGGGGTGTTTTCAGATAAGAGCCAAGGATAATGACAGCCCCCCCCCGCCAGCCATCGCGCTGCTGGTCCTGTGTGGGTCTCCGCTGCAAGAAAAACATTTGGAGCCAGGGGTGGAAGGTTACATCCTCGCCCCTGGAACATCTTTCCTGAGAAAAACAACAAAAATGATTTATTAAACAATGGGTACCACGCTTTCAAAGTTGCTTAGGGAAATATCTGGGCATCGCTGATTTTTTTGGTCAGTCTGGGTGGAAAAAACACCCCAACCCTGTGTGTGCTGGAGGGACGCCAGCGGCCGGGGGAAGCCGGCGGCTCCTGCCTGCCTCGGCAGCCGCGTCCTCTCGGGGCTTTCCTGTCCCACTCGGTTTTGACGCGTGTTTTCATCATTTTTTACGGAATTGTAATAATATGAGCTGTGTATTTAATGATGCGTTAGCGTTGTCTGTTGCTGGAGATTGCTCCTGAAAGCTGCTGATTTTGGGACGGCTTCACAGGTGGTGCCACAGTGGGTATTTGTTTCTGCTTCAATTCTGCTTAGTTCCCTTCGTTTGGGGACATGGGGAAAACACCCTGCACTTGTTGTCAACAGCGTCACAGAGGGAATAAGACCCTTTGGAGCACGGATGAGGAAAATGCAACAGTCACTCGGTTATTAACAGCAGCCAGGTGAAGGCAGGGACAACCTGCAGCTCCTCGCCTTTCCTGAGATACGTGGAAAGTAACGTGGAGCTTCTGGTTGGGCGAAAAGGTGCATTTTTGAAGGGTGTGAGCCTGTGTTGGAGTGTGGGAGTGGGAGACCCATCGCTGCTCCCCCGGACATCCCGATGGGTCTCCATCTACCCCGTTTCCTTTCTTCCCAGTTCAATTCTCCAATTTTCCAATATTCTCTAAAAGAAGAAGTTAAATCCTGTCGCAGTGCAGTCTCCGATGACTTTATCAACGTCCTACTCAGGTTTTTGCAAACCAGTCGCTGACCGGTGAAATTGTAAACAGCGATGAACCCACCGACCCTTCCCCTCGGCTCCCATTTGGCCGGGAAAGGGTTTGCCCGGCGGTGCCAGGGATGTCACTGAGCCCACACCAAAGTCGCCACACAGCTGCCTGTCCCTGCGGGAGGGCAGCCGAAGGTTCATGGGACCGTCGTGGTTTTGGCGAGGTTGGGTTGCTGGGGGCGGAGGTGGTGGCTGGGCTGCTGGTGGGTTTCCTCTGCTCACCCCTGTTTCTCTGCCATCGCCCAGGTGAGGTTCTTCGGCCGCCGCATGAGTACGTCCTCGCCGGGCGATGGCCTCGCAGCCCGCGCCGGCCTGGGTGCTGCTGCTCTGCCTGCTGGCCACCCGCCCGCCGGCCACCCAGCCCCGCGACTTCACCGTCAAGGACATCGTCTACCTCCACCCTTCCAGTAAGCCACCTTTGCGCGGGGGTAAGGACGGGGGCGAAGGGGGGTGTTAAGGGGGTTGAGTTGAGCAAAGATTAAAGAAATATTCCCGGTACTCACGATGTAAAACCAGAGCGTTGCTTCCCAAAAGGGATTAAAGGACAGCAAGGGCTACAGAAAGGCAGTTGCTGAGCGTGTCAGGGGTGTTTTGTTCTCTGTTTTCTGCTCCGCAACAATCTCTCTGGCCGTAAGACCAAGCCCCACGGCCGCGCCGTTTGCCCGAGCACATCGATAGCTCCGAGCAAGGGCCAAACACGGCCATTTGCAGCTGCGGCACCAACCAGCCGCTCCTGACGTTATTTCAGTAGCGCCCTGAGGCAACTCTATAGCAAAGTTATGCACCTTCAGCTCTTTTATGGAATCCCCTTTCACCGGCCTGTTCACTTTATCAGTTACAAATTCTAGGCGGAGAGAGCTGTGCCTGCCATCTGCTCCCAGGGAAAACTCCCCGCCTTTCCAAATTTGGCTGAAAAATTTATATTCATTACGAGCAAGATGGAATTCCTGTTTTATGCTGTAACCATGATCTGATAGTGCCCCGGGGTGGATTTATTAGCGCTGTCGTGTCATCCCACCCCAAGCCGTTCCTCGAGGGCAGCCCCAGCCCCTCCAGAGACGCCCCCAGGCGACTCGTTGGTCCTTACCCAGAGGAGCCTGGGGAGACAAGCTGTCAATGCCTCTTGCTTCACCTCTCCTACCCGACGGGGTCTGGCCCAGAACCAGTGGGCAAGGGGAGGAGGTGGAGGGCAGGGAGGGGTGAGACGTGGCCCGTGAGGCTGTGGAGGTTTGGCTTACTTTGCTCCATGGAGATAAACGTGACCCATTTGGCTTCTGAGAAGGTGGCAGCATCTTGAAGATGTATTGAATGTGCTACAGAAGCCCTGCCAGGAGACCACTTAAGAAGCTACGCTCTTCGTTTGGCGAGATAAATTAGGATGGAGTCTGCTGTTAAAATCTGGAGGTTCAGCAAATTGATTTTTCTTTCCTTTGGGGACATCGGCCTGCCTTCAAAAGGGGTAGCTCCTTTCCTTGGTGGGACAGAATCCAGAAGTATTTTAGTCCATCTGATATTTTGTTATCAGCGGTGATAAAGTAGCAGTATTGGATGTGAGCTCTGATATCAAGCGAATAAGGACTCCTTGCTCACATTAACTCCCTTTGAAGTCGGCAGTGGGAGCTTTTGCTCGGCAAACACGGCCAAACTGAGTCCTTATTGTATCTGTACGCGCCTTTCCCGCATTGCTATCGGTGATAGGATTTTTACAAATCAGGCCCAACTTGACGAGGTTGACAGGTATACTTGTAGACAGATATGTCTTAAAGAGAACAAGTGCTGCTGTGTGCCTCTGAAAAGCGTAGTAGAACCGGATTAATTGGCTCATTTTAACTGAATGCTGTCTGTTCCTTTCAGCCACACCGTATCCTCACGGATTTAAATGCTTCACCTGCGAAAAGGCAGCAGATAATTATGAATGCAACCGATGGGCTCCGGATGTCTATTGTCCAAGAGGTAACCAGCCGCATTCTGGTGTTTAATTTAAACCCACCTTACGACAACCGCTCGCTGTCCCCACCGCGGGGACAGCACTGAGCCCCCTTTATTCCTTAGGCGTACGCGGGTGCCGGCGATTGCTGCTCCCGCGTGTAAGCCTCCTCGACAAGAGAGATGTGTAAGCGATACGAGTAATCCTTTAAGCTTTTCTGTCTCTTGGCAGTGGGTGAAGTTTAGGACTTTCATCTGTTCCCCATACTCCTCTAGCTCAGCGGGAAATTAAATCAGGCTGACGCCTATTTAAGGGTTGTATTTCTCTTCCTGGTGAGTACGGGACCGGTTCTCGCTTTGTTGGGTTCCCTCCCCCGTGGCACAAGCCCACGCTTCAGGGCGGCTGAGCCTGCCTCCTTTTTGGTTGGCATCAAGGTATTTTCAGTATTTTGGGCTCATAACCCCCATCGGAGTCTGAAGTTGGGAACAGCTCAGAAAGGGCTTTAGATACAGGCACCCAAATATCAGATCCAGGTATCGGCGAGATCCGCAGACCTCCCCCTCCCCGACCGCTTCTCTTTTTGAGACGCTCACAAGTGTTAAGATGTCCACAGCCCCTGACGAAGCCCTGGACATGGGCTGGATGTGGACTGGGTCCTCACCGATGTGGCAACCACGTGTAGGCAGGTGGCAGCTGCCGTGGCAGAGGGGCAGAGGGATGCTGCTGGGGTGGTGGGATGCTGTCGGGGCTGCCGGGGCAGAGGGATGCTGCCGGGGCTCACCCCTCCCCTGGTGCTTTCTGTAGGCTCAGCAGCGCTTGTGCAGCATCTATCCGGAATGTCTGTGGTCTGTTGTGGGACATTACAAGTGCCCTCAGAAAATATTTATCTTGGAAAGAGAAAGACCATAACCTGCACCGCAGCGATGGACCAGCTGTGTGTGCAGCCTGTGTCAGAGCGTGTTATCTGTCCGAGAATGTATTTGCTTTGAGCTCAAATCAGCACAACATCAATGATAAAAGAGATCAGTCTGGCTGGCACCAGATGAGACAGATGTTCACGGACGCTCCCTGTTTTGACAGGAGTAGGTGATATTTAAATGACTAAGGGCGGTGTTACCTGCACATCGCGGAGCGAGGGGTGACCCCACTGTCTGCCCTTAGCAACAGCCAGCAGAAACGGCTTGCCCGAAAAAGATGTGCCCGTCTGGAAAGCGAAGTTAGTACTTAGTGGCTGTTTAGGGGAGGGGGAAGCCACGCTTTGGTGTGTCTGTGTTCCCCAAGACTGCAGCTGCGAGTCACGGTCACCAGCCCTCCTGCCGCTGGTACAAGCGCCCACGTCCATGAAGTCAGGATGGGGTTTTAGCCGTGAGAAGGGGCCAGCGGCAAATCCGAGTCTACCTTTGAACTTCAGCACAGCAGACTTCTTATCTCCTTAAACTGGAGGGATCCGATAACATTTCACTCGAGGCAGGACTCGTTAGTGCCCAGACTGCCCCGAAATGGTGTTGCCTTGGGCTGGAGCACGGCTCTGCTGGTGGCACAGACCCCCAGCCCCTCGCTGCCCCCGGGAAGGAGCGACTGCGGAGTCGCTGTGCGTCGGAGGAGCAGGGAACTGGGAAAGGGGACGGGCGCTGGGGCTCAAGTGCTCCGTCCTCCTTCTGTTGCAGTGGAAGCAAAGCTGATAAAGTCGTGTCTCCCCAACCTTTTGTTAAGCCAGCTTTTTCTCTCTGTTGCTTTAACGTTCAAATGTGATTCTGCGTTCGGGTAAGGAAGCCGCAGAAATGCAGCCTCAGGTTTGAGGCCTGACCCGGGGCGTGCTCTGGGGGCTGGGGTTATCTGCTCGGGGACTTCCCTTATCTCCGGGAGGCAGAGGGGTGTGCTCGTGGCGCCGCCCCCCTCGCTGTGGTGATCCGAATCCGAGCCCTTGCTGTTTTGCTTGGGTTAAATGGTGGGAGAAAACAAGAAAACTCCATACTGGTATTTGCTTTCTTTTTTTTTCTTTTTTTTTTTTTCCTTTTTTTTTCTTTTTTTTCTTTTTTTTTCTTTTAAGACAGAATGCTATTAAAATGCAAACCAAAATATGTTCATTAACTATAATGTAGGACTTAAAGGGAACCACATTTTGTGTATAACAAAATTCATTGTAATGGAGAGTGAAAACACGAATCCCTGTACTGAACAGAGGTTAGAAAAAGCATTTCCTAGAAGGCAGGCCTCCTGCTGTGCATTAACCTTGTTTTCTGTTATTTATTAGCTTCAGCTCAAGCAGAAACTGTGTTAGTGATCTAATTTGTATGGAAATACTGCACTCAAAATACTCCCAGTACTCTATTTTTGGACGGCCTGTGGGCGGGCTGACGTCTCGGTGGTGGCCACCACCATCACGGTGACGTTCCAGCCACTGCGGGTGGCACCCGAAGGCGCCATTAGAGGCTGCGGGTTGGGAAACGGGCTCTCAAAAGTCAACATGTGACTCTGGGTGCTTTAAAACCCCAGATTCAGTGTTTCCCTACGCAGTTTAAAACGGAGAGGACAACCTTCTCCTTCTGGAGACACGTGCCAGCCTTGCTGGGTCGCAATGTGCGGGGCTGGTTTGCTTGCCCCGAGCCTGGCTGGCTGTCTGCACCGTTGACTTCTGGTTTCAGTAGCTGGTTTCGTGCTCCCTTTAAGGGTGCAGGAGGGTGCCCAGGAGGTGGATCCCATGGGGAACGTGCGTTTCAGGCGCTGGGTGATGCTGCCGTAGGTCAGCAACGCTCCTGGCAGGTCGAGACCGCGGCTGTCCATTGTGTGCAGGTGTTTGGAGATCCCTCGTAGCTGAAGTGCGTCACACAGTCTTTGCATGACAGTTCCACCAGAGAACGGACAAATGCAAAAGACAGTGATGCTCCGGAACTGCAAAATTTAGGAAGCATTGCTCCATGCTTTCTTGATAAGATGCCACCAAGAGCCATCCTTACCCTGTGGCCGTACAGCTTGCAGCCTGGCTTGGGACCACCGTGCTTGGAAGCATCAGCTTCTGTCTTATTTGAATCGCTCTAAATGTCTCTGTTATTTTTGGTAAAATTTTTATAGTGTTGGGTTCTTCTCTGTAGCCTGTGTTCTTCACGGGGTCAGTTTGGAGTCCCTCTTCCCTCCCTCCGTCCAGCAGCCTCCCCATCTGCAGCGCAGTTAACGACCCCCCCACGGTGATGTTCCCCACCTCCGCTTTGCTCTGGACTCTCCTGGTGCTCTCTGGCCCAATCCTTCTCATAGCGCCTGTCGCCATTGCGCTAATCCTGCTCTGAGAAGAGCGGCAGACCGGGATGGGGCGCAGAAGTTAATATTAACGTGAGTCGGTGGATTTTATTGCTTATTGTGGGCTTACTCCGCAGCTGCCGCCCTGCCTCGCAGCGATGGTAGCCGTCAGTGGTGGCTGTACGAGGAGAGGCGTGCTCGCTCCCTCTGAGCAGGGGAAAATACATATCTCCAAGATGACCGCACGATATTTTCTAAAAACACATGCGGAAGAAAGAATGAAACAGCCCGAAAAGAGTTATGGGGTGCTAGAAGCTTTATTTGTTCCATCTGGGGCCTGTCGGGGCGAGCTCCTCGGCACGGACAGAGCCGTTGCAGGAGAAATAAAGCCACGGGCGCCCAGGTTTGCTGGGAAATGGCACTTCCAGGCAAGGTCCTGGGAGCAGCTCAAAGCCGCCGCGCAGAGAGGGGGGTAAAACTGCGAGAGCTTCACCCCCGGGGGCAGGAGAGCCTGGAAAAGCCATTAAGAGCCGCGCGTGGCAGCCCCGGCCGGTTTGAAGGAAGGCAGCACACCGAGGGTCTCCAGCCTCCCGAGATAAGTTACGGCTGTTTGCTGTGGATATCGCACTCGAGTTAAGAGCAGGTCAAAGATATGGCAGATGTCTGAGGGGGTTTATTGCCTCATGAAGAACGCGTTCGGTCGGCAATCTCGCTCGGCTGCTGCCGAATGCCTAAAACACGAGAAGTATGCGGGGCTTTGCCCGTCGGAGACGAGGGCTCAACGGGAATGTTCGCTTTAAATTAACTACACTCCCTTTTTTTTTTCCCGTATGAAAGCAACAATTTTATTAATAATAAGGCTGATTAATAAGAAGCAAGGTATAATTTAAAGAAGAAACACATAATGGCATGTTTCCTGCGTTGGAAACCCGGTGTTTTCATCTTGGAGTGCCAGGCGGGGGAACAGCACCTGCAGCTTCCCTCTGACAACTAAAGCATGAAATAAACCCAAATTCCTGTAAGCCTGAGGACAGCCACAGCGTTTGTCAGACGTTCTACTTCGAATTTTCTGTGCGTTTTGCAAGTGTCACCAGAGGAGTAGCTTAAAAAGAGGGGGAGGAGGAGGAGGAGGAGGGTTGTCCCCCTTGGGCATGAGGGAGCCCACAGGAGGAGCGTGCAGAAGACGCGATGGGAATACCGGGGCCACGGTCCCTTCCATGGTGCTTTTTCCAAAGACCGTGAAGCTGAGAAATACATAAATCATTGTTTTGCCGGTATTTTGGCATTATTTTATAGATGATAAAACTGAGGGACAGAGAAGGTGAAGGATCTTCTCTGGGCTGCGCAGGAGCCGCGGCAGAGCTGGGATGGGAGCGCTCGCGCGGGCCGCTAGGATACAGGGAAAGGCGTCTCCAATGTGTAACGTTTTAGGTAATTCTGCAGAATTAATGGTTGTGCATGAAGCTAGGGAAAAAAAACCAAACCTATACAAACAAAGGTTAGCTTCAGGCATAAACAGGTATTGCAAAGGTTTTAATTTTTAAAGGCCATTCTTGTAAAACTAACGCCATAGGAGATTTTGGGTGTTTATTTGAACCTCCCTCTGTAACCCGATCATCCAACGTCCCGTGTTTCTTTGGCTGGAACGCAGAGACCCGCAGTCGGACGGGGAACAAACCTCCGTGTTCCAGAGTGCTTTGAAACCAGAGCTCGGGGGGTGTGTGGGGGGGTGTATTTAGTGACATTTATGTATTGCAATAAATACCTCAAAAGTCTCTTTTTTTTTTTTTTTTTTTTTTTTTTTAAATCCCGAGATTTGAAAAAAAAATATCTAAGACCTCTATCCGATTTCTTCCTATTTGTTAGACTCTCACAAAACTCAAACTGGACGGGTAAACACATTTTTCCGTCTTTCTAGGTACGAGATACTGCTTTAGCCAACACATGATGAAAGTTACTGGCGAGAGTGTGTCCGTCACCAAACGCTGTGTGCCATTAGAGGATTGTCTGTCTACGGGATGCACATATGTAAAGCATGAAGAATACAAGGTAAAGGATAAAAATTGCTCTTCTTTTTTTTTTTTATATGAAAACCGGGCAGAATCCTTTTGGCCTCCGCTGGAAGTCTGACCGGTTCAGTGGGTAAATCAGCATCGTCAAAAAATCAAGCTTCTCTTCTTAACGAGCTCCAGCTCATTTCCATTTGTTACAGAAACAAAGGGATAACCTCTCCCAGAACAAAAGAATAATCTCTTTAAACAACGCTCCTGCCAGCGGCTGCGGGGAGGGAACCGCTCCCTTCTCCCTTCGCCTGCGGATCTGCTCCGGGCTTGGTCCCCTCCGCTCTGCAGCGGACGCTCGCCCACCGACTGGTGGGTTTCTTACCGAAACGGGACGGGTAAAGCCCCGAAACCTTTGGAGCAAACGTTTGATGTGCGAATCCAACAGTTAATTTATAAATAAGATTTTTTTTTTTCTGAAGGTCAATAGTCGGCCTTTTTGGACTTCTCCAACAGGTTAAAATGAAAGAGCTGGCTGAGCTGCCGGGCCCCCCGCAGCCCCATCGCGGGTTTGCAGAGAATTTTATGCTCTCCTGGCCTCGGGCGCGTTACTCCTGTTGCTCTGAACCCGTGTGCTCTGGCAGGACACTGTCACTGGCCCCTTCTTGCCCTCAGAAGCCAGATCTCCATGCCTTTGGGCCGGCACGGGGATTGTCTATCGCCCCCGTGCCTGCACGCTGGGTGACAGGCAATAAAAAAACCCTCTATGAATAAATTCTGGTTTGTTTGAGTCCTGACCCCTGAGCTCTACTTGAACCAAACAACAGTAGTTTTTGTCAGTTTACTTATCTGGGATAAAAAAAATACAATAACCTCTTCAAAATGGATGTGTCCTCCTTGTGCTAGCCAACAGTACGGCTCCTGCATGAGTGAAATTGTTCTCCAAGTAGAGGGATTTAAAAAACAAAGGGCAGGGGGGAAAGAAAGGAAAAAAGAAAGGGAAAAAAAAAAAAAAGGCAGGAAAAAACCCCCCAGACTGGCCACTGTGCTCCTTTGCAAATGCCCTATTATTTTCCCTATGCCTTTATTCGGTGGCATGGGTATTTTTCCAATAACCAAGTTATAACCCGGTGTCTTTCAGATCTGCACCTCCTGCTGCGAAGGAAGCATCTGCAACTTGCCGCTGCCGAGGAACGCGACGGACGCCGTGTTCACCACCCTCTCCCCTCTCAACAAGACACAGCGGCTCCCGCATCCCGCCCTGCTGACGACGGCCTGTCTCTGGCTGGGGCTGGTGTCCCAGCACTGG
Source organism: Larus michahellis (assembly GCF_964199755.1). Taxonomy (NCBI): domain Eukaryota; kingdom Metazoa; phylum Chordata; class Aves; order Charadriiformes; family Laridae; genus Larus; species Larus michahellis. Next base: position 58,263,583 of record NC_133902.1, read on the forward strand.
GTGACGCTGCCACGCGCGGCGGGCCCGGACAGCTGAGGTGGCTGAGGACATCTGCACCCACGTCCAGCCTCTCCCCGCCGAGCCTGCGCTTCGGAGTTCTTTGTAAGACTGGTTTTCCTCCTGATTTTTTTGTTAGCGATGAACTAGCGAGCCTGGGATGTTGACGCATTTGAAGGGGGTAAAACCATCGTGTGGTTTCTCTACTTTGTTCTGAAGAAACTCATGCAAAACATTCCCAGAATCCACGGCTGAGACCGATACATAGACTTTTCTTACCGCCTGTCTTTTCTCCATGAAGAAATGTTATTTAAAAGCACGATATCACTGCCAGCTGCTATTATCACCACTTATGCATTTGAAACTTTCTTGTTATAATTCGTCACAGCACTAACACTGGTGTCTCCTTAACCTGTTTTGAGACCATAAGGTAAATAATATATAGGCAGTAGGTCTTTGCAGTCTCCCCACATCTCCTCCTCCCGGAGGGGGCAGGAGTTTGTAGCAGGGCAGCAGAAGCTGGAAGGGATGAGGACAAAGGAGCAGCTGGGACCAGGCCAGCATCGCGCCCAGATGCTTCCTCTGAGGTTCCACCAGCAGCACGAAGAGCCACCCCCACAACACCACCCACTGCGATGGGCAGAAAACCACTTTGGTATAGAAACCAAACAGGAAAAACTCTAAAAACTCTGGTCCTGAAGCGCAACTAGAGGGGAGGCGGGTGCGTGGTCCCTGACCCTCCCGAGAGGAGAACCGGTGGGTGTCCCGGTTGGGATGCTGGTGGCTCCCAAGCCAACAGGTTCCTGGTGTTTTGGGGCTTTACATATTTCCACATTTTGGCACCCACCATCCTACGGCACGAGAGAGAGTCGATCCTGAACAGCTTCTTTTATTTAATGCGCTCCCACAACAGAGGATGGACTGTTGCTCGCTACAGCTGCATTTTGGTGACCTGCGTTGCTTGTTTTGCTGGGAAATCATGTATGCAATATTTATTTTTGTACGTTGAGTAGGCTCTAAAGCGTTTAAAACATTCTTAAAACTGATATTGATAGGCAAAATGGTTGTTTTGCAAGTGGGTAAGCCTGTAATATATAAATTATCTCATATATATATATATATAATGGTTTGCATCACTATTGAAAAAGCATCAGCTTTGTTTTGCAAGGTCAGTAATAAAGCAGGGTGTCCATGGACGGACTTGTTTTAAAGTTAAACCAAACTTTTTTATAATTTTTGTTTGGCTTTTAAAAAAAAAACAACAAACCACTGTAGTCGTAAATGGTTCTTCTATGAGTTAACTTTTGGCTAGTCACGCTCCAAGGTAACTTGCGCCTTATCAAGCTGCTTAGTGCTGTTCTGGCGAGTTACACAGTGAAAGGCAGGTGAAGGTGGCCCAGGCTGGAACCCAAATGCTTTGCAAACCCCTTCAGTGCTCTGTGAGGGTCCCAGCAAGCCCTCGTTTGGCACCATCTGTGTTGGATAACATTAAGAGCTGGGAAACTGCTGCTCTGAGCACGCAAGGTCTTGAGTTCTGTGTCCTTTGGAGTGAACTCCGGCCAGTTTTACTGGAGGCAAAGGATGAGGAGGACCTAAAGCACCGCTCGCTCACGATTTAGTCTCAGGTAACGTCTGTGGGGGAGGAAAGCCCGCTGGAAGCCTCGCTGTGCTTCACTGGGTGATGTTTTCTAAAATGTATATAATACTTCATTGTGAAAACTGAACTTCAAACACTGTTTCTTTCCTTTTTTTTTTTTTTTTTTTTTAAACTTTTTATACGAAACTAGCATTTTTGAGGACAGACTAGCTGACCTCCCTCACAAACCTTGCGTTTTTGGTGTCCTTTCAGCTCGCCTGTGACTTGCTCGCAGATGGCTGGTATTAAGAGGGTAGTTGCAATCTGTTATTTTCTGCAAGCCAGACCTCTCGCTGGAGACCCTGAAAAAATGAACCCTGGGGTCTTTCTAAAGCCCATTCCCTCCTCTGCCTCTCAGGGCAGCAGAGCTGTGCCAGGTACTCACCCGGTATGGGCTGCGGGATGATGAGGTGGAGGGTTATGGCTTCTCCAGCAGCAATTTAAATATTTATTATTACTATTATCCTGTGAAATGGAAGAATTTAAGTCTGGAGGGACCTCGCTCAGCGGTTCAGCTTCTCTCCTGGGCTGGGGGTTAAACAGGTTTTCTGCGATGGCCGAGCATTTCGTCAACGCTGTGGTGTAGAAGCAGGCCCAGATCCAGGACACACGCTTGGAGAACCTGTGTTGGAAGTTTGGGAAGTCTGGGATTACTGAGGAACATCTTGTTTATCTGTTCAATCGAGGTGGGCTCGAGGTTTGGGCCATCCTGCACGTGGCCAGAGGTAGGACCTCGTGGGGAGCTCCTCACCATCTCCGGGCTCACACGCTGGTGGTGGCAGCTCAGCTGGAGGTTTTAAGGATTTAGGTTTTTACTTTGGGCCATGCTGTTAAACACCTGCATTTAGGAGTCAATCAATAAGACACCTAACCAGCATCAAGGAGCAGAAGTTACCTCCTGACACGAGCTGGCTGCCTTGGTTAATGGCTCACCGTCAGGTTTCTGCCTGTGTCTTCTGGCTTCTCTGTATGTCATCGCCCTCTATTTCCCATTTATTTTCCAGTTTCGTTGTTATTTAACAAGGCTAACCGGTGGTGTGTACCTCTGAGCTAGATATGTATAATCACATGGGCGGAGCTGCAGGAATGGCCGGATTTCCTCAGAAAATATTGGACTTTCAGGACCGCTCCCACCCCATGCAAGGTGTGGTACCCGCAGTGAGAGGACACGGGCTCCAGTGCTACCTGGCCCATCGTGTGCACTAACAGGCAGGACCTTCATCCTGTGTTTAGGTGGACCTCAGACAGACCAGAGACCTTTCTGGGTACCTGGTAGCGCACTCTACCCACAAAGACCGGGATGCCACTGAGCAAGTTTAGTTATCGATGTTGCATTACGCCAAGCCGGTTACTTCTACTCCCTTTGTAGTCGGTGGAGGAAAACGTGGTGTTTCAGGGGCTGATTCATTGTATGCTGAGGTGGATGGTTAAATTATGTCTTCTCAGGCACACGATGGACGTGCCTATAAAAAGCAGCTTGGCTGTGAGTACTACACCCCACCTGGGCTGTCTGTTTGCCAGCCACGTGGCTCTGCTGAGACCGGTGCTTTGGGAAAATACCTGAGCGGGAGCCACTCCTGAGCCCATCACCAGCTTCGCTCTGACCGTGATGCTGCTGCAGATGGTGAAAGTCCTGGTTCCTGTGCTGTGCCGGCCCCGCTCCCCTGCCACTGTGCAACAGTTGTGCCCTTCAAAAGGGACCTGAGCCCTGTCCAACCGAGCTGCTACCTCCGGTACCAGGATTATGGACATTGAGCTCAAAAGAGCAAATGAAGGTGCCTGAGGGCAAGAGGGGAACGGGCACAGCATCCCCCCGTGCCAGCAGGTCGCTGTGCCCAGGCTGCCCGCGGAGCTGCTGGGGGTTTTTTAAAAGCACATAAATGCTGAGCTGCACCGTATTTATATATGCAATATTCCTTTTAAATCTCTAATTTTTTTAACTATTGTAAATGCTGTACATTTGTATAAATAAATATTTTAAATGTTCAGATGATGTGAGGTGTCTGATAACCATGTACAGTTGCCATCACCATCCCTGCTCTTCAGTGCCGTGCCACCCCCTGCACCTGGGACACTGCTCTCTGCTCCCCTGTCCCCTTTTCCTCTCTCTGGTGTCCTAACACCAAAAAAAAAAACCCAAACCACCCCAAAACCCCCAAATAGCTGTATTTAGAGCATTTTGGTTTAACTCCCACTGTAGTTAATGAATCTTTCCCATCGTTTCCTCCTGTCGAGCTCCCATGATTATTTGTTGCAAATTGGTTTATATTGGGCATTTGAATAAAATAAGTCTGAGAAGGTTCCTGTTTAGTTTGTGACACCCAAGTCTTCCTTTCCCTCACCTGCTCTGGGGAAAGCTTTCCCTTTTTTTCCATAATTGTGCTGCCACACTTAGTCCCAGTGCGTCCTGGAGGGTTCAATGCAGTCATTTCTAATTTCTGTGAATCCTACACTTACTTGGATGGAAACAACTTCATTTAGCTAATGAAAGGTTTTGGACAAAGATATTTACGGGTAACATGAAGAAGGTACAACCCAAAGTTAAAAAAAAAAAAAAGTTCAAAGAGATACATAAGTTAAAGACATAAGAAACTATAGCCATATTATGGGATATTCTGACAATCTCTTTTCCCTTACGCTACACGTATAGAAATGAATTTACTTGTTTCTCCTGCGTTCTGATAAAAACCTTTCTATCTCAGTGACCGCTTCAGCAGTGGGAAAGGCTGAGCCGAGGCTCTCCTGGCCAGGATACAGCAACGGCAAAAAATAATAAATTGATGTTTGCCAGGATATATGTAATAGCAGGAAAAGTGTGTTGGTGGGGAGTACAATGTGCAATTAATGCTTCGTGCCTCGAGCATCAGGAGAAGCCTTTAAGGGGGGGGGATTAACATCAAGATGTTAACAGTTCTCTCTTAGTGATGAAAAAATCTGGTTGTACTTTAAATGGGAGCTTCATTAACAGTTTGCAAAATAGTTGCTTCTCCTCCCCTTAAACACCACTAGACGCAGCCTTCGCCTGCTTTTGTGGGCATCGAGCAGCCCAGCGTAGCTTTCAGCCACCCAGTTCATGCAAAACCCGCCTGGTACCTCTGCCCTGCAGCACCCAAAGCGATGCTGACCCTCCTGTTTGCAGTACCTGTAATCACCAACATTTTTTTTGAGACCTCCCGGGAACCTCTTCTCCATTGCCAGCCAGACTCCAGCACCGTCCCCAAAAAAAACCCCCAATTTGGACTCACTGGCAGGGCAAAGCTTCTGAGAGCATTTTGACCCCCTTAAAAAGGCTCAAGCCACCAGCAAAGGCTATGCCTCAAGTGTCTCACTGACACCAGGAGGTTCCCATCTATTCCCTTTCCAAGCTGGGGAGAGGACTCTGCCTCACGACTTGCTCCTTCCACCAAGAAACTGCCAACAAATTGAACTCTGACTCTGGTAGGTGGTATCACCATACCTGTATGTAGCTAGCGAGAAAGGAAAGAAAAAATATACTTAAAACATGCATATTATGCAATCAACGGCAAGCATAAGTTAACTCTCATGATCCATAGATGCAAACCTTGGAAATGGCAGTGCCCGAAGTGGTATCAATTCAGAAATAAAAAAAACACACAAACGAGATGGGAACCAGCCCTCTGAATCCTGAATGAAAGTCCTTGTACGCCCCACAGCATTACAATTCCAGGTGTGTGTCAAAACAGGCTTGCGATTTTTGCTGCCAACCCTGTTAGATCATTCGATCGGTTCTCGTACCGATGTCTCTTCGCGCATCGCTGAGTGGGATTCCCCTTGACATTAATCCCAAAGTCCACTTAGATTCCTCCTTAGCCAACCATCAGCCACCCACTGCCCAGGCTGGTCCAATAACGTCATTCCTTTAGCATTGACATCTTGTATTTGAAAGCATTTTAAATATATCTCTTTCAACTTACATGTATTTAGAGGGTTTAAGGTTTCCTGTCCCTTTTTTTAAGGTTTCATCAGGTTTTTAGACAGCTAACACACATTTCATCACACGCAGCTCAACCTTGCAAGTCTTGGGCTAAAAAAAATAGCAGGATATCGTCAACATGAAGGAGCCTATCCACAAGAAAGGCAAACAAACACACCACAGGCGTGAGGGCACTGCCAAAACAAAGTGATATCAAGCTCTCAGAAAACACCTCCCAGAGGTTTTTATGCTGAGCAAAGCAGCCTGAAAGAGCCAGCTTCGCTGATGTGTATAAACACTTCCCTACTCTCCAACATAAAACTGAACTAGCATTTAGTTGGGCTACAGCTGTGTCTATCAAGCTCTGGTGAAGACAGGCTCAACCTCAACTTGTCAGTCCCCGTGTGTTAGAAATGACTAACTCCGACCCAAAAAGCATTGATTTGGGATGGCGGCAAGGGGCTGCCAGCCCAGCCCTTTCTGAATATTTGAAGTCGGTAACTATTTTAAGGCGGGTAACTTGCCCAAGTTTTTCCCGTAAAAATGAAAATAATCCTCCTGTTGTGAGCCTGTGTGCCACGCAGCGCTCTATCTGCACGGCCAAAGAAAAGAGCCTGTGCCAGAAGAACAGAAGAACATGGGGTTGATTTTGCTGACCCCCCGTAGAGGACCACCTGGGATGGGCATTTCCTACTGTTCATCCTCAACTCATGTCTTCGCAACCTAAGCACAAGGTATGTCACAACACATGTGCCCATACGTGGCTTCTTTACAACCAAAATCACGGGTTGTCACCTGAAAACATCCCACTAACCAAAATTTTGAGTTGTCTCCAGGGGAAATATATTCCAACAAGTTCGTTTCCCGACATTTTCTACCGGTCACCGCTTGGGCTCTCCGGGATAGCGCTGTGTCTCTCTCAGCCATAAAACCCTCCCCACAGCCCGGCCCTCAGACTACCTTTGCTTTTCTTCAAGCTTTTCCAATCTGCCAGGCGCTGCGGTTTTAGCGGTAGAGATTACTTTCCCGGTGAAGCGTAACACCCAGCTGCATGAAATTTCAGTCTCCTAATCCTGTTAGGTTTCCCCCATCAGCCTCCACGCCGATGGGACCTTTGTGTTTGTGCAGCTCCTGAAATCCCAGCCTCAGCCCTACCGAAAAACAAAAAGACCCCAAAGCAAGAATTGCCATTGCCAAGGTGAAGGGCTGCTATTTTAAAGGCGCCGCAGCAGCTCGAGGAAGATAAAAGCTGCAGTCACTTCACAACTATTATGTAGTCCTGGTTTTTATGTGGATTTGCAGATTTGGGTGCCGGGCTCAAAGCTCCACCTGTCCGACTTCGATGTTCAAAGACTAATTTTCAGTCTCTGACCCTGTGCATACAGGCACAACCTCAACTTGTGTGAGAGCCTGGCAGGCACGCTACTAGCCTCTGGTCTGTAAGTGCCATACTTATTCATATATATTATATGCCATATATATATATATATATATGTCTCTTCAGAAAAATGAGTTCAGGGCATTCATATGGAGAAGGAGGAGTCGGTCACGGCCCATTGCTGAACATGCACAGTCTGTAGTGAAAGTCTATGGTCCACACCGTAGTGCCTAATAAATAGTTCTCCAAACAGGACAACCATCTACGTATTATTAACGTCTAGATGTGGCACTTCAGGGCATGCTCTAGTGGCAGAGATAGTAGGTTGTTTGGTTGGACTCGATGATCTTAAGGGTCCTTTCCAACCATGAAGATTCTGTGATTCTGTGATTCTTGAGGTTTTAGTTTAAAAAAGAAAACTGGCAAAGCAATAGGAGGTGTGTGGCTCTCGCGTCTTTAACGAGAAGAGCTGGAAGAGCAGTGGCTTTGCAGGCTACAAAGATCAAACCCCACATGCCAGTGGGCCAGCCCCACATTTCGCCCTGTTTCCGTGGAATATTTGGGTCATTAAATGGGACATTTTCCCTTGGGAAGGGACAAGACGCTGGGAGAGAGGCACGCCTGCACAAGCAGTACTCCCGTGAGCTGTTTTAGGAACCCCTTGGTCACGTTTTGTGTTGGTGGTGGGGATCAGAGGAGCAGCAGGAGGAGAAGGGGCAGGAATGGGGGGGTCCCATCACCCGCACCCTGCCGGCACACGCAGGAGGATGTCGCCTTGTCGGGAAATCCCCGAGCTGAGAGTCAGGCATTGCTCTGGACGACTTTCATAAACAATAGGATGGAGCTAAATACCTGGATTTCCTTTGATTCCTACTCCGATTCCTGTCTGTAAGAATTACTAATGGTATTTTCTATGCTTTTGTCTCTAAATTCTGAACTTTTCTGATCTCTCGCTCCCCTCTCCCAGACTCCAAAGTACCAAGTCAGCAATGATCCTGCCCTCTCCCCTCGCACACGAATTTCCTTTTCCGTGCCTCTACACAAACATACGTTGCTTCTGCACCTCTGGGTCTTATTTATCTTATTATTTTTACATATTTTCAATATATATAATATTTTAATAGTTAATTAGTTAACATTTTATATATAATATTATTACCTTATTATTTATCACCAACCTCTATTTTTCAATATTCTTGAAACTTCATGCACTTCTGGATTTAAACCATATTTATCACACAACACTCCCCCCCTCCGAGAGGGCGCAAAGATCACTGGATAAAATAAAAAGAGAAATCTATCTAACTCCTGCTCGTAAACAAAGCAGTCCTGAAAATAAATATGTTTATCATGAGCTTGTCAGCTCCACATCAGTGTTTAAGTTCTGTTCAAATCAGTAAATTACTTGGGTCGAGATTTTCAACTTTGGGTTTTCCTGAGCAAAGAGACCGCGATGTGTCTCAGCTGCGGGCTCCGGGTGGTCTCTGCAGCAAAGTCAGCCCTCGGGAAACCCCAGCCGGTACAAAACCACCCACGGATTTTAGCAACACTTGATCTCGCTGAATGTTTTGAGGCTTTTTTCCTCCTGTCACCACATCAACTTCTCAGCAAAGACCGTGTCAGACGTCACGCTTGGGTCTCCTCAAAGGGAGAGCAGGAGCTTCGCAGCCGCCTGCAAACCAAGCAGGACTTCACGCGACCACGCTGGGCTGCCCTCCTCCTGAGCCCCATCCTCCCCCCGAGCACAAGCCCAAAGCCCCTCCAAAACCTGTACGACATTTATAGGGTCTTCACTGTCTCGAGACCCAAGCACTCATACAGCAATTTGAATTATTGTCACAATATTCAGAGCTGAAAGGCCGAGAGCATCTCCCAGCCACAACTTACCCACGCCGAGGCGACACCACATCTACCAAACCCTCTCAGAAGGGGCAGTGCAGCAGCTGAGCAAGAGAGGTCCCACCACAGGGCTGGGCTGCAGGAGGACGGGCAGGACCAGGGGGACCAGCTGCAGGGCGTTGAGCCCCCATTACCCACCTGTGGAAAAACCTGCCTCCCTGTAACCAGTGGGTGAGGGAGGGGCAGCTGTTTAACGAGAACATTGGGGCTTTTCGGTGTCTTGCAGCAAATCCAGCTTTGCTGTGCTGCTGCTAGAATTTATTTAAAGAGTTTTTTTGTATTTGAGTGTAATGGTTGGGATGTGATCATGAGTAAATGATTTGGTCTCGGTCACCTGGTTAAGGCGCATGTTGGTGTACGTACCCCAGGGTTAAACCCTGCGTATTAACAGGGCACAGAAAACCCTCACACGGCAAAAATAAACCTTCCATCTCTAAAATGAGCCTAAGCACTACATATCACCAACGCTGCGCGTATCCCCCGGCAAAGAGCTGCTCCTGACAAAGAGGGCTGTCAGATGCCATTATTCCCCTGGAAACAAAGGGAATTATAACAGAGCAGGATCCTATGAAAAAGCCAACACATAACTTATTCTTGCAGCTGATCCAAGATATTGTCGTCATCAAGCAGCTGCTGCGAGCCTCGGGTGCGCGTGTGCATATGGGCATGTAGCTCCTGGACGACTTCCAGATTTATGGAAAAGGTCCCCTAGGCAAGTGCCAGCCTGCACGGAAACGTAAGGGCACAAAAGGCTCCAAGCGACCTGCTCGGAACAGCAAGCAGAAAGCACGCGCGCATGGCAACCTTTAACCTTCCTTGATATGAATGAGCTGGGCCTTTATTTGGTGGAAATTAAAGCGGGTCTGCTGGCTTCCATGAAATAATTTCAAGCAGCTGACCAACTGCCCCCCAAAGTGTTTTATTTTTTAAAAAAAAAAAAGGCCAGGTCATATCAGAGGCAGCACTCAGTGCTCAGGTGTAGCTGAGGTCTTGATGGCTGAAGTTCTTTGGCCAATGGGTTTAATAGCAGGGTCAAAACTTCAGTACTTTGCCACTTCTAATTGCAATTAAAATTAGTTAGCCCTGCCGAAGTTATGCTTGAAGAGGAAAAGCAATGACTTAAAATAAACTGCAGGAATATTAATACCTTCTCTGCAATTAGTTTTCTCAGCTGGAAATTCTGACCGACCTTAATGCTCGCTCCTGAGATAGCAATTGTACAGAGGATGCTTTTCTGGCCACACCATCACGGTCCCTTTCACAGCACACCTAGCCTTCAGTAGTACCTCGCCATCCAATGCTTTTTTCAAGCTAAGAAAAAAATAAAAATAAAAATGCATACAATTAGAGCGATAACATACAAAGAAGTATTGATACTAAAAGGCCAAACAATACAGCCAGCGTGCGAGTATGCACTACCGGGGGTTTGGGGTTTTTTCCCCCCAGTAGCACACACAAGCCACTCCCGCAGCGGCAGAACTGATTTCCTTAGGAAATAATTTACCGCTACACGATTTTGCATTACATCCTGAGTGTTAATAACTTATCAAAGCTCTGTGATAACAGGAGGATACCTCAGCTTCAACCCAAAGAGTACTGGTAGCGTTTGTGCTCTGGATCTGCTCAGCAAGACTCTGCCAAGAGCCATGAAAGCAACGGAGACGCAAGCTACCAACACACAACTTTTCAAACTTCGGGGTATCTATCTCTATGGATTTCCTAGTGGGTGCTGACAAACCAGCCTAAAATTCTGTGGTTTAAAAGGAAAACTTAAAGTGGAGTGTTTTCCTGACCATGACTTTTGTGTGCATAGTAAAGTAAAAAAATAAATATTGATGCATATGTGGTAAAAACAGCTATTCAGAGAGAACATCGGTAATTATGTATGGATTTTGGCTTTGTGTAAGAAAAACTTGGGGGGGGGGGGGGAATCCAGAAATGTTTGCAAATTTTGCGTGAAATTGTCCTATTTTGCTGGAAGAATGACTATGCAAAAAATATCCGTACACGGAATGCTTCATTTTTGGGTCAAGCGAGGTATTTCAGCCCTCGATTATCCACTCGCCAGTTAATTCACGTAGACACGGCTCATCCTCCTCCATCAGCCAGCCCTCCACATCTCCGCTGCGATGCTAACACGGCATCGCTGTCATCGCTATCAAATACAAGGGTTATTATCAGTGTCCACTAAGCATTAGCTCAAGAGCAAGGGAAGGAATTAATTTAACATACACGGCCACATGGGCAGCTTTTAAGTGGCAACGCCGTGGTTTAAGAAGTCACCCCGTTTCTAAAGTACGTGATTTCAGAAATATATACGCTGTGTTATCTCATAACGCAACATAATAACTGCCTTATCTATATCTATCAGACATTTTAGACCATGCAGCCGTGAAAATCAATTTCAGGCGTGTTTTGAATCAGCAGCTTTCACGTTTCAGTCCGGCAGGCAAACCGCAGGGAGAGATGCTCTACTGCTAAGGGTGCAGCGCAGGGAAAAAAAAAAAAGAGCAGAGAAATTGTGCTCTGATGTCTTGGATGACACAAATTGTATTGCCACTCTGTACTTATTTCAAATTATTTGAGCAACACCATCAACGCAGGCTCTGTACACCGAGTTCTTCCAAATTCACGTGGTTTTCCACTCTGTATCTCGATTTCTGCCATTAGTTTAGGCTGACCGGGCAGAAGCTTTGGGAGTAAGACAAGCTGCCAGCCCAAGCTTTGTGTATGGTACCGTGACAAAGTAGCTTACGTCCTGCGGCCTCACCTTCCTGCCTCAGCTGCCCCGAGCTGTCTAGAGTTACAGCCCTGCTTTCCTGCGGGTTTATGAACCAGAGCATCTCTCGTTGAATGACACCGCAATTAGCAAGAAAGGGCGAGGAGCCTGCAGCCAAGCTGGCAGTCAGAGACAAGGGGCCTCTGCCCCAAGAGATCCCTTCGACCCTCTGGGTTAGTCTGAGAGCTTTTTTGCCAGCCAGGTGGCTGCTGGCGGAAGGAGAATAGAGTTCTTCACTGTTTACACTCTTATAAACGAGAGGCTGCTCAATTCCCTGGATTATTTTTCCTGTTCTCTCTAAAGGCATGCACAGGGAACATTAGTTTGAATGACAACTTTGAGGATGCCGAGTAAAAAAGAAGCGACTTTCAGTAAAAAAGAGGCTCTACAAAGACCAGGCCCATGAGGCAAGTCATACAATTGTTTTGCTATTATATTTCAGCTCTACATCACTAGCAGTATTTTTACTCCCTCCACATGACAGATTGCATAGTGTTAATTTTTAACTCAGCGTCGACCAACACCCCCAGCTCCTTTTCCGCCGGGCAGCCCTCCAGCCACTCTGCCCCAAGCCTGTAGCGTTCACGGGGTTGTTGTAACCCAGGTGCAGGACCCAGAACTGGGGTCTTCTTGAACCTCATACCCTTGGCCTCAGCCCGTGGATCCAGCCCATCCGGATCCCTCTGTAGATCCATCCTACCCTCAAGCACATCAACACTCCCACCCAACGTGGTGTCACCTGCAAATTTACTGAGGGTGCACTCGATCCCCTCACCCAGATCATCGATAAAGATATTAAACAGAACCGGCGCCAATACTGAGCCCTGGGGAACATCACTCGTGACTGATATAAAGCCAAGTTCTAAAACCTCTACTGTTAAATGAGGATGTGTCCTAAACGAATCAATGAATTCACTGAACTGAACCAAAGTGGATGAGGATTTGGAAGATTCCTCCGTACACAATCCTCAATCTGTTAAAACACCGTACTTCTGTCCTTTCAACCACGAAATCTACACAACTCCTACACTTAGCTCTTACTGTAGCACAGCTTGAATATGAACATTCATGGCACTGAAACCCACGTAAGCTTTGCACTTAACTGCAAGCAGAAACTGCCCCTTTCCCTCAACACCTCATCCTGTGAATTTATCCCTACGAAACTTTTAAGCCTGGTTTCAAATTTATTTTTGTAACTTAAAATCCTGCCACCCCTGCCGTCCTTAGCAGTGACACCACCAGCTATTTAGGAGACTATAGTGGTGTAGAACTTCACCAGGATAACAGATCACGTAAGAGTAGTACGAAGATATTTTAGGAGAGAGAAAAAGACAACTCTGTAATTTTTTTCCTTTACTAGGAATTCTGTGGAAAGACCTCGTAACTTAGGGCACCTATTCACCCGTAACATTTTTTTTAGCCTTTTGACTACTACAAACAACTTCTAGACTTGCGTAATTTTGAGCCTATTCTCCATGTATACCAACGTGCTTGCAAATGCAACTACACAAAGATAGCACTGCTCTTGTGATGCTCACCACCACCACTTCACATAAGTTTTTGTGGAATTTCTTGCAAAACCAATAAATTGTGTTATATTTGGTAGTAACTAACTTTAGAAATAGCCTCTCCACATTAAGAAAAATAGTACTTCCCACAGAACAGTAATCTTGTTCAAGGAAAGATATGTGATCTCACATACAACAGCTCTTCTCACGTGTTTGTTTCTTTACTCTAGAAAGGAATTAACTGTGTAACACTGAAAGTTGTTTTGTTTTTTATTATCAGAAGTACAGTTAATCACACTGCATTCAAGAACTTTTATTTCATAGTAGCAAGTTCATTAAGGCACAGTATAGCTCTTCTGCTGTGAGGGAAATTGAACTGGAATCAAAAATGTATGAGAAAATCTTACTTAGAAAAATATCGGGAAATTATACTTCCCCTCAAATTCTGTTATGGAACATTAGTATTAGCAGAGTCAAAGCAAAACTCACCGTTATCTTCAGTGAGATTTTTGCCTTGGGTTGAAGCCATTTGAAAAGCCACTGTAAAAGCCCTTTCCAGGCTGAAACTGTAATGGATGCGAACTCAAACACTAGCATCCCAAGCTTAAATTGCATAGCTGTCTGACAGCCCCCACCCCTTATAAAAAATAGAAAGGCAAGAACAGCACAGTCACCTAAAGAAAAGATAGCATCAAGAGTCTTCAATGTAGTTAAAATATATGTGAACCATTCACAGAATTTATTTTTCTAATACTTATCCAACAAAGTTCTCCACAACAGTGGAGAATAAGTCCAGGGAGACACTAAGCCTCTTTTATCAAATGAGCTAATTTGTGTTCTGCAAAATAATTGTATTTTGCAAACAGACAAGACACAGTGCAGCTTCTCAAGCTTTTTTAATCCTCTTGATCGGGGGCGGGGGGGGGGGGGAAATCAATGAAAGACTTTGAAGTAATACAGCTTTCTTGGACAGTAGAGAGGAGGTCAAGGACCTGGGCTCTGGAAATAAAGCACAAATTCCACAACAAAGTGATAAACAAATCCTGCCTCAACAGCCATACACTTCAACCTTGGAATGTGCGCAGCCTAGAGCCAACAGTGATGACGATGGTAGGGGAGTAAAATAATCTCTGAATTGCTGCTGGCTTAGTAATTTCTGTCTACTTAAGAGTAGACAGCACTCACTTCTTCAGCAGAAAGTCCTCCTCACTTCCACCTCCGTGATCCAGCAGAGTTATGGGCTTGCAGCAATCCTTAACAAGGACAGGTACAGGCACTTGGTAAAGGATCTGGTTCTAAACCCATTGAAGCCAATAAAAAGACTTTGGTGATAACTGGCTTAGACCCTGAGTAGGGAACAGAGTAGTATACAAACGTAGAACAAGTTTCAAATCCACATTGGTTAGTTCACATTGGCAAAAGACACAATGATTAAAACCCCTACCTATCTGACAGGAAGACAGATCATTATCTTGTGCAGCCATTTTCCAGACAAAAGTTGCACTAAATTTTGACGGAATCAAGACTGAAGGATTCCCATTGTTACACGAACTGGCAGAGCTACAGCAGTGGTGTATTAACAAACAGCCCCGACAACTGACTGCGATGAGATTAAAATCTAGTTCGTTACTTGGTCTCTGCAGCGAGGCTGCCAACAGAGCTCCACAGTTTCAGGTGCACTGAATTTTCTTCACTGTTCTTCCACCAGTAACTTCAACTGACCCGATTGTTTTTACGATACCTGAAGAGACTGACTAGTTTACTGAAACCTTCCTGTTGAAATATTTTTATAATTGATCATAATTGCAATAATTGATCATAATTGCTCTTTGCACAGGCATTTCAAAATTCCACAGAGACAAGTCTTAATTGCATCCAAGTACAGGAAAACAATGATGATATCCAAGCATTGTCCTATTATCTTTTTTTTTCCACAATGTATTTAATGACCTAAGAAAGTTACAAAAGCAACTGTAAGTTACATTTACGTATATAAACTAATTAAATATATTTAGCTAACACTGAGAAAATAAAATCCCAAGCAATATAAAGGCAAAAAACATTATGAGATGACTGATTCTAGAATAATTTAAGACTTTTTACTGAGTCTGTGGATGTAGCAATCAAGTGAGCACTCCCCTATTGAAGTATCACTTGTAGGTAGAGCACCCCTGAAAGCTTATCTCATTGTTCTCATTTTAGAACAGCAAACAAGCGATTAGTCTGGCATTAACTTCTGCAGTTTTTATGAAGTTCCATATTCTGGGAGAACAATTTTTTTCTGGGAATTCCAGTTTGGATTTTTTTTGCCACATTTCAAGTAGCACAATTCCTAGAAACTTCAGTGGCATCAGGATTTTTAATACCAAGAGCATAGACTTGTTAGACACTGAACGACAAAATGGTTAAGAAGCGTGGCTTGTAAGATAATATTAAAAAAGGATATGCAGATAGCTATGTACATGTATGTTTAAACTCATTCAAGACGAAGGAAACTCACAGCTTAAAACTCATGTGGCACATTAAGGTATCATCTGTTTGAATGTTGTCAATTAATATTCTAAGTCACGTGTGGTGAACACATATTCACAAAGACTAAAATAAATAACAGCTACTTTATTACCTAAGAATACTTTAAAGTGTGGCATTTCCTGACAATGCTTAGAGAGAATCATCAAGTAAAAGATTGCAAAGGTCGTAAGAACTTGTGAAACCCTGGTGACTGCTAGTTTCCACTTAGTTTTCTCATGATAGGGCTGTCAGGTTCAGCATTAGTGAAAATACTTCCTACAACCACATGAGTACCCCAGATGTTATGACGAATAACTTTGCAGCAGCCAAGATCATCAACGGAAAATCCCAAGTGGCGGTAGCGTTCATCTGTTTCAAAGAGAGTGTTGTTTGTGTAAGGTCCAAAAAACTAGGTGGGGGAAAAAAAAAAAAAGAGAATTTTTCATGTGAACATTTCCAAGAGCATTTTAAGTGTCAGAACTACCCCTTTTTAAAACCAAACCTAAGCCCAGAAGTACTAGTTACATCTGTTGGAGGCAATTTTAGGTACAGTTTTATTCATGAAATTTACACAGAAAACTAAGCAGAGCACTTCTGGTTATACTGGTACCCCATATTTTAAGATTTCCCTTCCCCACTGACAGAGTGCTGAAGGTGTATCAGTGTGTTTCAATGTCTGATCAATCATACCTATAAAAAACCCCAAGTGCTTTGGAAAGGCTCCGTTACTTCTACAGGCAGTAAGGATAGAATCCTTCTGTGAAATAGCAAAAATAAGACATGTACCTTTTCAATATGGCCCCTATAAAGAGAGATGCTCTGAAGAGCAAAAAATGTGTGCAAATTGGAAACAGGCATTTCAGTTGCTTTACCTCCAGAGGAAGCTTCTGACCAAAAGCCTACTCCTGATGAACAGGTTATCATTAAGGCTGTTGCTACTGAATTGGAGCCCAAAGACAGAACCCTACCTTCATCAATCCGTAACTATTCCTTAAATGCATGGAATTTCTGGGAAGCTTTTAAGCACTACACACACCTTCAACTGCCTGTTCACCTTATAAACATACTCTGTTAAATGTAGCTGCCTCTGCTGACACAATAAATCCCTGACTTTCACAGTGTTTTTAAATAAAAACCCACTAAACTGAGCTGTGCCATGATTATGTTCAACTATGATATGGTTTTAACAGTTCTCAGACAAAAATACATATATGTTCATGCTTTGATAGAAGCTTTCTCAATTCTCTCCTGCAAGTTTTAAGACTCCTCCAAAGAGCTGGTATCATCTGATAATGAATGCCAATGCTGTTTAACAGGAACAAGCTATTCATTTTTTCTGCATAACAAAGATATCATTAATGAGTGCAAAGAGACCTTTTCAAATTCAAACTCTGTGTAACTGTATAAATAGGTGTCAGGACTACCAGGTTACCTTGGGAGGGCATGACCAGCCTTGTTGTCCACTGACAAAAAGCTCTGGGGCACGAAACTTCTACAGTTATCCAAAATTCAGCTTCATCACTGAACAATGTTCTCCAAAATACCAACTGCAATGACAGCTGACACAGTATGGGAACTGGCTCAGGGTCACTATCCCATCTTAATTTATGAAAGGAATTATCCTATGGTAACAGCTTTTGGGCAATACGAAAAAGCTGGATTTAACCCCTAAAGAAGAACACAAATAGCACTGCTAGTTAGAACACAGCAGTGTCCGTTGCATATTCCACACAGCACATAACTTACTGCCAGTCCTGAGGATGGATCAATGAAGTCAGCCCAATAGCCTTCGGAACAAATCGCATAGCAAATTTCCTTGGCACCATTAATGAACTTAACAGAAGATAAAGGGAAAGAAGGATATCAAATGGGATTTTTGTTACATACACATCAGAACACACATAAAATATTCCAAAATGAACAAGCACAGATTTTTTTCGGCCTCTACTAATAAATGAGAAATTCAGCATACTTGCAATAAAATATTAATAATATTAAGAGGATTAGAATTAATGGCATACATTAGGCTACTTCACTCATATGAGATTTAAAAGTGTTCCTTGTGCCAGTCAGTAATGGATTAACAGCTCGTACAAGGAATAATGTAATTGCTTTGATTATTCATGCAGATTGCAATCATACCTGTTATCCTCTTTAAGAAGTCAACCATTACTGCAGGTATTTCTGTGTTATTTCCACGAGTTTACAGATCTCACCTAAACTCCACAAATTTGACACTAAATGTAGCATGAAATATGTATTTTTATAAATATATGAAAAACATAGTTTTGCTGTAAGGTCTTATCTCAGCCAACAGGACAGTATTATGTAGTTCTTCCTATACTACAAAGGGTTTTAAAGAACATTTCAGTTCCGCATCATGACAGGAAACAGTTCCATAAGCACTTGACATTTACATCAACCTACACCAATTCTCTTGTTGTAATTAACTGGTGGTCAGGATGAAGGACGATTTCAAACTCTCACACTATTTAACAAAGTTGTAGGTCACATTTCAATACACCACTCGACGTTCCTGAAAATAGTATTTTCCATTAAGTAACATGCCAAGAAGTTTCCTGTTCTGTAATGTGTCAAAAACCTCCCTTCTCTGAAGGGACAGTTTAAAGAATCTACTTCTTTTTTTTTTTTCCAGCAAACTTTTCACATCAGCTAATTTAATAAGCTATGTTGGGGTTTTCTTCATTATTATTTTTGTCTTTTAAAATCTTTGGTGTTGACTTGCAGTTATGTGTTTGTCAGATATAGAAGAAAATTCAACCAGGTAGATTTAAAGCTGTGCTCCTGTATTCTGACATCACAACACAGGGCACAAAATAATTACACGACCTACAGATTACACAGCACATTTTTTCCACAGATAAATCGGCAAGAACAGGAGACCTCAGTTATGTACTTTTAATCACCTAGACCAGCAGTTTTGAACCCATGTTATGAGGGACAGCAGGGCCCCGTAGAAAACTTCCGAAGAAACCTCCAAAGGTGAGCGAAAAAAAACACCCACAAAAGTCGAGGTATGTGATAGATCTACAACCATCCATGAACTCTGAGAAAAACATGTCCAAGTGCAAAAATCTGAACAGCTGAATACACTGGTCTAGAATAAAGCACAAATAGAATTCACATAGCTTCCTCAAAATGTGAAAGAAATTCCCTTGTCTCGTACAAAAATATTTTTAACTTCAGAATAAGTTAATACTTCAGTGCCCTTAGGAGCTCAAGGTTTCAAGTTTATAGAAATGTTATTAGAATTACTCACCTTCAGTTCCCTAATGGTTCAAATTATGGGGAGTTTATCCTTTACAGTAATCTGTTCTGTATTTTGATATGCGATGGCTCTGATGATTAACTGTGCTTCAATTGTAAATTAAGTCACCAATGTAAGTAAGCCATCTGAAGACGGGATTTTAGGCATTACATTTCTGATACAGTACATCTTTTGATCCAGTGTTGTAACAACCCCTCAGCAACCACTCAGAGTGAGGCTAATAAACACTTGAAATTCACTACTGTAAACACTTAGATTTGGCTGTAAGTAACCCTCATTACTTTAGCACAAGCCTCTCACATTAAATTAGTATTTTTAAGGTTACTTCTAACCATCTATGAAGCAAACAAACAGACCATTTTCTTGTGAATTTGCTGTTAGTAACCTTTAGGCCAGGAGGTTACATCCAACATCCTAACACCCCTACAATGACTATATTAGACTTGACAGGGAGGTGCACAAGGAAGAAAGATGCCAATTAACATATAATTAGACCAGATTACAAGGCCAAAGACCAACAGACCAGAAATAATTCAAAGAGAAGAACACACTAAAATGAAGGGAATTTTAATTTGTGTGTAATCTTTATGTTGATCCTTCAGACTGCTTTTTTTTTTTGTGGTAACCCTTACACTGCTTTACACAGGCCACACTTGCAGTTTACAGTATTGACAAGGACATTACCAGATTATTTTCAAATTAATATGACCCTCGCTATACAGATGAAAGTCCCACAGGGTGCTTTTTATAAGTTTTAGAAAGATTTTAACAAATAATACGTAGAAACGTTGTATTTTGAGGTGCTAAGAAAAGAATGCTAGCGATGGGGAACACCGACACCTGCTGGAGTACATGCACAAAAAAAAAAACCATCTGAAGATTGTGAAATAAAGGGATTGTCAGAGAGACCTCTAGTGGCAACAGAACAATAAGACAAAGTTCATGAGGATGGTTAAGATACAATAAATGTAACTGATACCCAAGTTAAAAGCATTAACCACACCCGTTATCAGAATGGAAAATTCAGAGCCACCACTTCTTAAAAGGACACTCATGGACAGACTCTGTACTGGAATCTTAGTTACACCATAGAAAAACAGAGAGAGAAGCGAAATTCTACAAAATGCATTGCACTAAAGCTGAAATAAGGTGAGAAAATAGTTGCTGCCCTTTACCTGCAACAGGATAACAACCAAGTGTTTTTAACAATTTACTGTAGTATTTTACAACATTTTAGCATACTTTTGACTCACCCCACTCTAAAGAATTTAATAGTTCTATGAGACACGTGTAGAGTAGTCAAAAAAGCTACAAAGCTGGAAGCGTTATCTCCATTTTACCAGTAAAAGAACACAGGATTAGCTCAAAAATGCTCTAAAAAATAATACGATATATCATTACCAGAGCTACAAATGGACGAAAATACACGCATAGTTCACTGAAGATTCACCTGAAAACAAAAATAGCTGGTGCTACTGCCAGCTACTTACATTTTCTAACAGCATTTCTCTTTCATCCTCCACTTCTTGACTCCATACAGTCATATCATTTTTAGTCTTCTGGGTGACAGTTAATATCGTTAAACGGTTGGCATTCACTTCTGGAAACATTGACTCAAAGTCTAAAAAGGAAAAAAAAAGCAAAACTGGGATGTTATGGCTTGCTCTTACATTTTACTTACGATTTTTCAGTTTTCGACAAACTATTGACCCTACTTCAGAGCCTTCCTTTCATTTAAATCCAAGATATATGTTTGTTTTTTCATGTCAGATGCAGCAAACAGCATGCTGGTTTGAAACGCTGGCCTTGCTTTTGTGGAAACTAATGCACCTTGGTAAGGTCCTGTTAAAAACAACCTAGGCAATGGAATTTGCTGTTTCAAGACCTCTTGTTTAATTGCAAGATGATAAAAGCTCCACTACTCTGCACATTTCAGAACCTGCAAACAAGTGCACTTCTTTGCAAAGACAATACACAAAATATAGTAATAGTTTAATATTTTGAATTGAACACCACACAGTTCTCCACACACATAAGGTGTGAAAACCCTTATTTTCTGGCTAAGCCACGTTACGTGATACACACTGACTTTTTTACATTAAATTCCTCAAAGTCTAGAATGTAGAAATGCCTCAGATCTTCTTCCTAGAACATGACAGCAGACTCGGTATGAGAAGTGTACTGCAGGCATGAGTTGTGACAGTTCTTCCCCTGGGAAGGAGAAGGCCCAAGCCATCGTGACTCTCTCTCTACGTCATCTATTGGGCTACAAACAAGAATGCATGTGAAGCACCAAAGTCACAATTAGGCTTCGTGGACCCTAATTTTCAGTGTAGAAGGAAAAAGCACTTTCCAAAACTAAAGGTCCAAAGGTTCAATCTGTCTTACTCTCGGCAGTCTGTTCTCTTCAGCATCTAGACTAAGATTTCATCCAGACTCCAGTCTCTTCTTTCTTTCAGTATATGACTTTAAAATTGGAATAAAACTTTCCAATTTTAATTTCAATCATTTCCTTCTTGAACAAATTAAAGAAAGATACAAAAGCAATGCTTTCAGTACTTTCATAATTCCAGTTTGCTATTTTACTGGGAAGCAGTGGCAAAAGATTTGATTTTGTCACAAACTGGTTTTTGGATAGTGACTGAGCTCCAGAATCTACCTGACACTGAAGAAGCAGGCGGCAGTTACTCCCCACCCCAGCTGATCTCCAATTTAAATGGCACTGACAAAGTATTGTCAACAGCAAAGTTTCAGTTTTCATTTTATAGCATGTATTTTTCTTTTGTAAAATATTAACTCTGGATTACCCTTTTCTATTACACATTCTGTGGCATCGGTTACACCAGAGCGTCTACTTACATATTTTCACATTTTTAAAGGTTATAATTTCTTAGCTATCAAAAGAAGTGAAAAATTACCTTTTCGTAGCAGTTCAGGACAAGCTTGTACTGCACATTCTACCTTTGCATTTTCAAAGTAAGTTTCAGCGCTATTGATTTGCTGTTTCTGCGGAACATCAGCACCCTGAGGAAAAAATGAAAATTGTTAACATATAACAGGAAGAACTTTGTACACCAGACTATGTTTTTGTGACGAAATGTCCACCGATACACCCAAGCAGTTTCAGAGAAATATCATTTGCAGTAAGACTTAAAATTTGTTTTTCAAATAGTAGAAACAGAACAGATTAGGTACAACCTATTGCTTAAACCTATACAGAAATGTTAAGCTTCACGTATTATTGTAACCATATTACCTCAAAGCCTTAACCAATACAAAAAATCTTGAAAAAGTGGCCTCAAGTATTCAATACAATAGCAATTGACAGATTTCAGACATAAGCACATGACCCAAGCCAGAATAAAACTTTACTTTAAAGTTACACAACAGTTCTAGAGCTCTGAACTACCAGTATTTTCAGCTTTAGCTGTTGTAGCTCGAGAAGCGGAAGTTTCCCAGTAATACTATTTCTATTCTTTACAGCTTTTTAGTTCTACAGTTTCTAAAAAAAACCAAACCAAACAACAAACCAACAACAAACCAACCCCCCAGATTCTTGTGGTTATGTTATAAACGGGGCACCTGTAAGTTAGATATATAGCATTTAAGCTTAAAAAGCCCTTAAGAAGGTAGTAACAACAACTGCCTCCTTTGGGATACCAATTATTATGTAATAGGTGTAGCATGCCTTAATACAGTTTTTCTAGCTCTAACTATGCCATAATTTACAAGGAATTTCAGCAAGTTTCTCTAAGACTGAAATGTACTACTTAACATCATAATTAGGTCCTACCTAACACCTGTCTTTATGCAAAAGTTCTCCCTAGAGAAAACTATTACATTAAAAACAGCGTGGGTAATATTTTTGTTCTAGAAGTTAGCATTCAAGAATAGCAAAAAAACCCCAACCAACCCATCAAAAAAATAAACACGAAAACAGACTAACAATAGACATTAACTGCAGTTTCAATACATGTGTTTCTATATGTATCTCACATTATGACTGCAGTAATTTGGACAGATCAGTTGGTACTTTAAGCCTGACAAACCATGCAGTTATGGTGGTAAACCCCTTCTCTTCCTAAGATGCTTCTATTACTAAGAACAGAGGTTCATTGTGATTTTTTGCCTACTACTCCCATTCTATCCAGCTAAACACCACTTCATAGCGCGTACGCTTAGTAGGCATGCTATCATCAAGAGACTATGACCATTTTCCAAAGATCAATACCGCTTTCTCATATTGATAGGCTGCTAGGCCCATTTACTCTGCTCCGATTAAACTAATGCATCAATCTCAGGTACAAAGAGAGCAGAGAAGTTTGCCATTCCTCTGACTGGTTTGAGGACTGGAGCCTGAGCTCCAGCAGCACCGAGTTTTTCTCCTGCTTACTGCAGCAACCTATGGCAGGTTTCTGTATTCAGCTGATCCCATCATTCAAAATTTGGTCCTCTCCTAAGATGAGTAGTTTAGCATTTTTATTAGCTAAATGTCGTTCATGGATTCCTAAACACCACCAGTATGAAGCAGCACTGACTCTTGTTGACTGCTTTCTGAATACCAGTTGCAAAACCTGCCTCTGCTCTTTCCAGTTTCTCCCTTCCATTTCAGACAACAACAGCTGCCCCAGGCATTTTATTGTACAAGGAATCTTGATGGAAAGTGAACATGCATTCAGTGCACCTGGTTTGCACGAAACAAACAGAAGACTAGAATTTTCTGTTGGGCTTTTAACAGAAAGTATGATCCACACAAGCTGAAAACAGAACCTGGGGAGCTCACCAGAAGCTTACATTTTCTGAACACTTTAGAATACAATGCCACATTTACAAAAAACCACTATACAGCATTTTAACAATGGAGATTTGCTAGCTGACTTCCGATGTCTGAGCATGTCACAAACTCAGAGAGCCTGGAAAGCTGAGTCAGCAGCTAGTAGCACTAAACTTCTGTCGAAATGCTGCAATCACACTAGTAATTATCAAGCTGCTTGTTAATAACGCATCTGACTCGTTGCAAGCTCTGCCATTGCCAAAATGCAGTCTCATTGTGAGGCTTGAGGTATGTTGATCTGCTTCTCCTGTATGAATTCAATGGCTGTCAGAACTAAGCAGGCAGATCCAAACACTGTCCAAACTATGTAACTTCAGATCCATTAAATGAAATACTGAAGAAACCACCAATTCCATTTGATAAAAGGCGAGGAAAGACTCAGTAAACAGCAAGTCTTGAAACTGAAGTTTTCTTTTCCCATATCAATATAATTAAGTCACTAATAAAATGCTATTTCACTAAACAACGCTTAGTCAAAAAACCACACCCTGAAATATTTCCTTCTCCTAAAAGAAAAAACTTCAGGTAGGTTCTATGTAATATCTCGCTCTCCCCAACTGAAGTTCATCTTTCAAAACCATCTAGAAAATCAACAATATCTTTCTTCAAGAGGAAGACAGATTAGTTATGTTTCTCTTAGACAGGAAATACCAGTTTCACAGATGAAGCCTGTTCTTACCTGAAATTCGTTTATGTATTGTGCCATGACAAATTCATGCCTTTCACTTGCTGAAGGCTCTGCTAATATATCAGGCAGACTTTTTGAAACTTGGCTTTTCTTCTGAGAAGCAGTGCCATTTAGGTGACAGTCAAAACCAATATTACCAGGCAACTGGAATCTCTGGTCCTGAGGGCCAAATGGACCCATTACTTCATCTGGCCATACAGTTCTCGGACCTGCAAAAGTCAAGGCCTTGCTTTAGTCATCACATCTAAAAAGAAAGAAAAAAAAAAACAAAAAGAAGAAAAACCCTCTCTCATACAAATATCTGTATTTGATCACAATCACATATAACTAGAGTAACCACAACGCACAAGTAAAAGTAAGGGCCCTGACATAAAAAGCACACTTGAGAATTCCCAAATTTATATGGGGTGCAAAGTTCTGATAGCACACGAATGCAAAGAAAAAGAAATTGCTTTTTTTTCTTACATAAATCAGGAGGTGTAGCAGCAACATGAGGCTCATCTGAGCCAGAGGACCCTGCTGTAGAAAAAGCCTTGGGATTTGCAACTCTTTTGACTAAGGAATAAAACCCTGGTAGGTAGGTGACCAATCTTGCTCTGGTACAGAGCACCTGAGAAGACAAAAATCAAAATAAGTGTTACATACTGCTAGCAAAAATACTAGTTTAAGTACAGTTTTGTGGATCACAAGAGAAATCCTCATGCGATAATTAGTTTACAGTTTTAATTATGATGAACTGTGTTTCTGTAAAATCAAGCTTTAAGAGTATTTTATTATTACTTTTCTATTCTACTAGTAATAGTATTCTAAGCAAAGAAAAAGCCTCAAAAACTCTTATTGAAAGGCCTTCTCATGTGAGGAAAGAAGTCTTAAAAAGTTTGAATAGCACCACTGAAATCCCACAACCTAAACTACGTTATAGATGGGGATTGTTTCCATGATTATTTCCATTCATGTCATTGTTTCCATGATTGTCACACTTCAATCATGGGATTGATTATCAGAAATACCTAGAAATATTGTTAATTAAGTAAATGCTGATATCCCAGACATTTGTCTTGAAGGCTAGCCCAAATGTTAGCCAGCCTATATTCCTACTTCATGAAATACTGGAGAGAGACACAAGATAATATAACTATAGATACATCTTGTAGCTGTCATCTAGAAGCACACATACATATGCGCTTACACACACTTCTCTGCCAGCAAATTACACATACCAACAGCTCTGAACTATACAGGGAGATAAGCATATCAAAACAGGTAGGTATGGTAATTACGGGTTCTTTCTTTTGTTATCAAAATCCATAAACATTTAACACGTGCAAAACTTAAGTTAGTGCAGCCAGTGTCATTCAGATTCACAAACTGGGTACAGCCACTTATTTATAAACAAGCATTGTTGCAAACAGATCAGTACCGCAGGCAAAATGCCAGCAAGCCATAAAACCTTTATGAATTCCACGGTCTTGGAATACACCAGAAAATCTGCTTCCCACCACAGAGTTTTCCTGTCAACCTAACTTGCAACTGCTGAAGATGATTCTATCGGAAGCTGATTCAGCCACACAGCAAACAGAAAATGATGCAACGCAACGCTATCTCCCTGAGTGTGCAAATGGTCTCAACACCAGGGCTCTAAAGATCTAGTAGTTCCTCACAATGAAGATTAACTCTGAGGCCAAATGATATTATCTTATGTAGTAATAAGAGCGACTATTACTGGTTTCTTTTGTTGTGTTGTTTTTGCCAGGTGATGTGATTAAACTGAAACATCTGATCTATTTTTTTATACTTTAAAAATAGATTGACAACTCTCATGATGCATTTACACAGACATAACAGAAAAATAACTCATACACTCAAAACAGAGAGTTGGAAGTGTAATTTTAAAAAAAAATAATATTAAAGACTACTTAACTCTAGCACAAAGCTACTAATACTCTTGAATACAGTTGCACAAAAGTGTGCATTAAGGAAAATACAAATCCCACCTGCCATAGCACGTGTGCTTTCATAAAACTTTATTTTCCAGGCGAGGGAAAGAAATTCTTTTGAGAAACTGACATAAAGGCATTTTCCTTAAGTGCTGTATTCTTGATTCTGTAAAAGTTTATGCATGTGTTTGCCACTAAACATGTATGCAACAAGGTTACTTCAGAAAAAGTGAGATAATGCTACTACTGTTTGTATGTTTAAGATAAAGACTATTCAGTGTATCAGGACCTAAGCCGGTATGCACCAGTTTTTTTACATACCCCCTCTGCGTAAACATATAATGTCTAATAAGTTCTATCAACATTATGAAGACTCAAATACATAAAGGCATGTTTGATTTTATGACTTAAATTGAGAATTCATGATTAAGACTTTAAGCTGTCTAGTTCTAAACCACCGCTAGATTTAAAAGGTTCCTGTAACAACAGCAAAAGCCTGAGGATTCCACCTGAATGCTTTTTTCTTCTATTATGTAAAAGCCCTACTAAAATTTGTTTTTGCATAATGACAACGTTATAGATAAAGCAGATGTAAACAATTATAGCTGACACATAATTACAAGAAAAGAGCATTTTTCCTTATAATCAGGATCACTTAACGTGGAGATGTTAGTGTTAATTACAGACGTGTTGACTGCGCTCACTTACGCAAATATTTACAAATCTAGCATTACCCGAGCGGAAAAAACACCGTCGAAATCAATACATTATTCATGCCACCGTGGCAACACTAGATCCATAAAGGGTGTTTTATTCTTCGGTCTGAAAGCTGCCTGGTGAATCCGAGCACTTCATCTTAACTCACGACATCAAAAAATAAACAAAACCAAACGGATCCGACTTAATCCTCGGTTACTCACATTGGCCATTGCAGACAGCGGGCTGCCTCTCGCCGACAGGCCTCTGGAAGAAAAGCGAACGCACTGGCCTCCGACACGCCGGCCGGACCGGGGCTTCCCCCTCACCTCCCGCCCCGCAGCGGCCTCGCCTCCTCCCCGCCCCTCACGGCCGCCCCCCGCTTCCCCGACAACGGCCCCGCAAACCACCGCCGCGCTGCCCGCTCGTCACAGGCCCGGCCGCCCGCGGCCGAAGCTGCCGACGACGGGAGGAGAGAAAGAAACACCGAGGGCAACAAAACCACCACCCCGCCGGCACCTCTCACCTCTTCCTGCAAAATGGCGACGGCCGCCCTCCCCTCCCCGGCACGGCGCACCCGCGCGACGGGCGCGCGCCCCGCCCGTCGCCAAGCCAAGCGAGACGATCCACCGACACCTCGATTAGCGTCCCGAGGGAGCGGGCAGAGCGAGAGGCGGGGTGAGTCGCTCGGCGGTCGATTGGTTGGGGCGGCGGGGAGGCCCGGAGGGGTGAGGCCGGGCGCGGTGGGCGGTGTGTGGCGGCGGGGCCGGCGGCGGCCTCTCACAGCGGGCGGAGGGAGGCCGGGCCGCCGCGGCCGGAGCGGGTGTTTCTGCTTGTCTCGGCGGGGGGGCTTCTCGGGGTCGCGGTGTCGGCACCGGCTCGTCCTTCGCCGGCGGTGCAGTACCCGTCGGGTGCGCCAGGAGTCAGTCATGTAATGTCCGCCGGGTTGCCGGTACACCGCTCCCCCCACCGCCCTCGGCCGGGGCTTTCTGGGGATGGGGAGTGCAACGGAGTCGAAAATGAATAAAAAAGAGGGTGTTTTTATTGAAGAAAATACAGGGAGAGCTTCCCAGCCAGCGAAAGGCCGCTAGGCCCTGGGTTTCCTCAAATTTGAATGTAAACGCCAGTTCTGCTAACAAAACTGTTCCTCTAAGGGCAAAATGTAGTTTCTTCAAATAACTGTTTTACAAAGTAAAATACAGAATAAAACCCCTTTTCAGTGGACCAAAGGCTTTTCTTTTGTTCTCCCACTTTGTTGTGGAAAGGCTTCGTTTTTCCACCTTTTCTCCTTGGGCCTATTTATTGGAATCTGGGGGGAGGTTTGATTACAAAGCTGGCTTTTATTTAAAATAAACTCCTCCGCTATGAGCCAGATTGAGGTAATTCCATAGGCAGAGCTCTTAAATATCTGTTAATTTCTGCTACGCAAAGTTAACTAACTGCAGAATTTATTAATGCAAGCGCGTATTTACCGTTGAAAGCGTTCTCCTTTGTGTGGCGAGGGAGCAGCTCGGCGGCAGGAGTCGGCTGGGAGCCCCGCGCAGAAGGACTCTCCCGTCCAAAGGACTCTCTGCTCCACGGCAAAGAGAAGGGGTCGTGGTTTTACTCCACTATACTCATCGTCTGCGGTTGAAGGTGCTCCAGGCTGCGTTTGGGGGCAAGGCTTTGTTGCTCCGAGGAAAACGGGCAGTATAAAGGTAGTTTGTGTTTGGTATTGGGCCCTACTGACTCTATGGGTTCTGCTGAATAGATGGATCGCTACCCGCGGAATGCCTGTTGAATATCTACACAAAGTCAGTGAGGCTCAGCTGGGGCACCGATTCCAAAGCCACGTCCCTGCGCATGTGTTAGAGTTCCTGCACGTGCTCCCTCTTCGTTTGCAGAATTGTACCGGTTTTCCAGTACATAACCGGGTTCAAATTGCCATCCTCTCTTTCTTAATGTCACCTGGAGCACGACACGTTTATCCCCCTGTGGCCTGAAGTGGACTTGTGAAAAGGATCATCTTAGCTCCTTTTTTATCTTTGTATTTGCCTTTTTCCTCATCCACTTCAAACACTGTAGCCATTGTGCGGTATCAACCAAATCTATAACTTCTTAAATGCTGTGTCTTTCCAGATTTTCTAGCATGGCTATCTCTATCCGTTTGCTAATTCTGAGTCCGGAATGGCCTTGCACAGGCACTGTGCTGAGGAACCTCGTAATCTTTGTCTTCGGTCTTTTTTGTTTGCTTAGCGCAGGCGATCGCTCTCTGTATCTTGCCTTCTCATAAATCCTGCCATCAATGGAAAGGGGAAGGGAGAAAGCTTTGTAGCTAGCTTAAGACTCGG
This sequence comes from Larus michahellis, assembly GCF_964199755.1. Lineage (NCBI taxonomy): Eukaryota > Metazoa > Chordata > Aves > Charadriiformes > Laridae > Larus > Larus michahellis. The sequence goes on from NC_133902.1 coordinate 58,292,999, forward strand.
TGTTGTTTCCAGGTAGCTTTTTTAGTCCTTTTTTCAATATTGTGATTTAATTTAGATCATGAGTTCTTTGAGGCAAAAACGTCTCTCCTTGCATAGGTGGAAAGTGCTGTGCATACTAATGCAACTGTTTAAATGCTGAATTAAAAATATCAGGGGAGAGGTGCCCAAACCTGGATCTTCTTTAAAGCAAATATAAAAGAGCTGTATTGCTTCGGCAGTAGAGGGGAAATGCACACGAGCCACATTGCTATACTAGGATTAAGACTATTTTTTCTTATTTTTTGCCATTTCTTTGCTATCTTTTCAAAGCAGTGATGCTGGTTAAGGAAAGGGAACTTTAATCTCTTGCCTTCAAAATAAAAGACTGGGCGTTCAGATCCCTCAGTGAATGTGCACATGCCCTTTAATTTACTTTAGTTATAAACCAGATATTTCTGGACAATTTTTTTTTGCTTTGCTGCCGGGTTATTAGCATAAACCAGCTCTAAAGGTTTCAATACATAACCCAATAGCTAAATATCAGAGCAAGAAGTTGTTTTTGTTGTTCATAGTGCTAATATTCAGCCCTGCAATGCTCTGAATTTCTGCTTTATTTTATTAGGATCAAGACAAAATTCCTATATCCAATTCTAAACAATATGATGCATTGGGTAACTGTAATGTTGCAGTTTTTGATTTTCGTATTTTTTCATGAGAACATTTGCTCACTGTTGCATGCTACTCAACTATTTTATTAATTCAATGTTAGCACACTTAATTCTCATTTGCTTTTAAATTAAATATTCATGTTGAATCTCTGAACTTCAGCAAAAAAAGGCTGGAGAAATTCAACTTTAACTCTTTAGAGAAGGTAATTTATTTCCTCTAATAGGAAAGCACTCTGGATTACATTCAGTCTGTATTGACTTGTCCTTAGGCAATCCCAATTTATCTTCTCTCCAGGGTTAGCACTTCAAGATACTCAAATCAATCAATGAGTTATCATCCCCTGAAGTTTGTGGCCTGAATTCGTAAAGATTAATTTCAATAAAGTTTCTACCTCTATTCAAAGGAGGCTGCAAAATCAAACGATCCAATTACAGATTTATCAAATATTAATCATGAAAATCTTCCATATCTTTCTGATGCCAACATTCTTCTCCCCTGGTGTCATGAAAGTAATTAGCAGCTGGCTTTGATTAAATTCTTCCCTCAGAGATTACTTTTCTCAGTTTGGGGGAGAGGAAGGAATGCACACAAGATTATACGTAATTCCTCATTTTAAAGTCTTTTCTGAAAAATACACGTAGGCTCAGTTAACGGGACACTCCTTTCCATGAAGATGGAAGCAACAGTCTCTGTCCAGGAACCTGCAATAATTTTAACAGTGAAACCTGAAGTTCACCACCAGCTTTTCCTGTTGTGTTACTGAGATGCTCTTTTTCCTTATCTTTTTTTTTTTTTTTTTTTGGTGCCGGTGGTTTCCTCCCGGCAGTTTGAATGGGGTGCGGCACGGGGAAGAGTCCCAGCAGCTGCAGCAACATCAGAGCGAGAGGGTTGCGAAAGGGAACTCTCCCAGTCACCACCATCCTCCACCTGAAAACTGAACTCCACGCCCTGCTTGGTATTCTCCTTCACCATCCCCAGACTTGCAGGGTTCCTTGGTCTGCAAGCAGAGGAGCCAGGGGGGCTTCTGAGAAGCTGTTTTGATGTGTAAGACTAGCGAAAACTCCGCTCTTCCATCTTGGAGATCTTCAAAACTCAATGGGATGAGGGCCTGGAATTGGACCGGAGACTTCCAGAGACCCAGCGTGGAAATGTGGCTTTTCCTGTGATCAGGTGCTTCTCCTCAGAGGGCTCTCCTCACACAAACATCAAATGCTCCTGGACAGTTTGGTGTCAGCCAGTACCTGCGCTGGTACAGGTGGATGTGGCGTCTTCAGTAGCTTCTCAGCTCCGTGGCACTGCTGTTGTAACCTGTTTACTTGAGTTACGAGTGATGGACCTGGACCCCTGTCCTGTTCGGTACGGGGGAATCCTGTCTGTCTCTCTGCAGAGAACCACACACCGTTCCTGGAGCACGTACGCTGCTGTATAAAGCTCAGCCTTGAGGGGGTTCTTCTGTCCTCTTCACTTGTTGCAGGAACAAGACCTTCATCAAAACCTCTTTGTCTTCATCTTTATTCATTAGCTGAAAGCTAATGAACAAGCAACATGAAAATTTTGAAAGCCTGTCCAAATAGAGGCGTTTGGAGTTTTTCCACCGGCATTAGGGTTTAGTTGCCTCTTTTCCCAGGGTTTCATCCTTAATGTGGGTCTTTGCTGCTGTTATGGCTCAGTTCACCCTGCAGTTAATCAGGTGTGATTCATCTGAAGGCAGTGGAACTGTACCTGATTATGAGAGCGGTGGTTTTTTATTCGTAGGTGCTTATCTGAATGCTGCAGAAGCTTGTTAAGTGGTCGTAAAAATAACGAGATATTCTTTATTCTTACTGTACTTATATAAGGAACTTCAAAATGCATTTTGAAGTATCTCCATTTCTGTGCAATGACGGATAGTGCTGGCGCTCGCAATTTACCTAATGGCATCCATTAAACTTCATTAGGACTTTGTTAAACCGAAGTTAAGATCGTTGGCATTGATTTTTGATCTCTACAACCTGCTCGCAGCAGAGCGGTCGCTGATCATACCCAAAGCCAGCCGGCTCTCGCGGCGTGCCTGGTGGTTCCAAAGCGCTTCATGAGCGACGGCAGAGGGAGGGAGGAGGCTCTCAGCCTGGGGTCCCCGTGACATTTAGGAGGAACCGTGGGTCTGACCCGCAGAACTGAGCCCTGGGCTCGCGCTCGTTGCGTTGACAGGCTTCAGCCATCACATCGCCTGCCTGTGTCACTGCCCCGGTTGGGGAGCTTGCAGTCTCTAAGCTCTAACTCAGCCTCTTTGTTTATTCATTTCATTCCCCGTATTTATTTTTTCTTGCGTATACAACTGCAGCTCCCCCTTCACTTGACCCACTAAACCTTGTTTGAAACGAGGAATGTCTGCTCCTAAGTGCCAGTGAAATGGTGATGAAGTAGAAGGGAAGAAAGGTTTTAACATACTCTTTTTCTGGAAAAGTAAACATCCTCTGGCTATAGGAAGAGTAAACTTCCTCTGGAAATGTATGTGTTTATACGAACAATCTCTTTCTTCTGGCATTTCCAGATACTAGGCTGGGAGATTTGTTCGCTGCCACAGGGAAAAGAGGCTTTTTAGTAAGCGGTGTGAATGCACAAGATAAGTCTTATCATGGTTTGTTTTCTTTTTGGAAAAACTTCCCCCCCGGGTCTGTTTCTGTCAACCTGGAAGGGATTTCCTCCTTTATCCCAGGGCGTTGCTCTGTGTCTCGTTCAGCTCCCCCCGCCCGGCTGAACGTGCATCTGAACGAACCGACGGGGGAAGTGAGCATTTCCCCAATAACAGGCTGGATCTAACTCTGCCGGAGCTGAGGGAGCTTTCCTGGAAATCCTTTACCAGCAGAACTTCCCCTGTATCTGTAAACTACCAGTTTACATTTTCACCACAGGGAGAAATTTATCAAACATACTAAACTGGGATGTGCCCTTTCCAGGTGTGGCGACGTCCTTCGAATAGGAGCCCTGGTGTGTGGTTGCCCGCGTGGCGCTCAGGCTGTAAGGCAGACAGTAATTCATCTCAATTCTTATTGTAGCTTCTAATGATGGGTTGGAGAGGGGGAGGCTGAGCTTTAAAAGCTTTGTAATTTGGTTGATAGGGATTAAACAGGCATATTTTTCCTGGGGTGGCAGCATGAGTTGCTCCTGCCTTCAGCCGTCCCCACTCACATGGCGGGAGTGGAGGGATTCCCCTTTCCTTTCTTCCCAGGTATCGGTTCCACCAGCACTTCTGGGATGCTGCCACATCCAACGTGTCCAGGCTGCCTGGAAAGTGGAACTGGGGGTCTTTGCAGGTTGGGTGTTTCAGGAGGTATTTACATTTATGACTGGGAGGTGTTGATCCCGCTCTGGATCTGCCTCTTTGTGAGGGCAAATAGGGAATTTAGGTATCAAATGTCCAGTGCTGAGACTGTCACCAAGGCTGGAGGCCAGAAGTAGCGTCGACTAACCTTAGTGTGACCTGATTTTGTTCCACACTGAACTTGAAAAGGGACCGTTTTGCATCAGGACTACACCAGAGCGCTGCTGTTCTGCTTGACTGAGGTCTACCTGTCCCGGGTCTTGGATGGAGAGATCTGCAAGGAGGAGGAAGAGGAGGAGGAGATGGATCTCTCCCCCTTGATCTCCCGGTGGGAAAGACAGCGGGCTCAGCAGGCTGGAAGCGCTCCGAGTCCTGGCTCTTGGCCACGGTGGTCCTCAGCCATGCAGCTGCTCTGAAACGTGGTCTTCCAGGCGCTTGGCTCCAGTTCTGCGTGCCAGATGTGCCAGGTGGCAGGTAAGGAGGCAGGTTCCCATCAGAACTGTATCAAAATCAGGGGGTTTATAGGGCGTTTCTATTTTGGTAATTCTTTATTTTTCCATCTGGAAAGCGTTCTCTTAGAAAACCTGAGAAGTCAAAATTCATGCTTAAACGTAGTGCCATGCCTAATGGGCTACCTACTCCACTAAATTCCTCATTTATTGTTTTTTAAATATATGGGGTCATACTTTTTAACCCTCGTGGTTATGAAGTATGTCTCGCAAAAGGGTTTATGGCATCGAGTGTTGCCTGTGAGTTATGAGACTCTGTTCCTGTCTGGCAGCGAATGAAAGAGCCCAGCATCTGGCAGTATGTAAAACCAGATATCACAAAACTTCCCAGTTTGAGGAGATGGGATGGATGATGGATGTTGTGATAAAGAATCTCTTCTGACGTGTAAGTCAGGACAGTTGGAGGCCCTTTCTATAAAAATTCATGGAGCTTAAACCTCCTGGCTGGAAGCTTGAGGAAATCAGTCACTGTGAAGGATGCCGCTGCCACGCGATAGCAGGAATGCTTAAAATCCTTTTGTCCTCTGCGTTAGGAACAAATCCACAACTCGGTTCTGGGAGATGGAGGCGAGCAGTGCCCAGAATTTCAGGGATCAGTCCAGAAAACCTTCTTGCAAAGTCTCATCGGGATTTTTGTCACCCACATTTAGAGCCCAATAAAGTCAATAGAAGACCTTCTGATGCCTTTAGTGAAAACTGGAATAAAAAATAGACGTTAAGATACATTGTGTATTAGTAATTCTCCAAATATTTCTTATAATGAGTCACCGAGTGAGGCAGAATCCACGTGTGAAGTCTCTCTGTCCAGGCTCCCCAGCATCGCTCTGGTACTTCAGGGGTAAAATGGTTAGTGTAGAGCAGCCTTGGGTAGAGACAACAAGACGAACTAATAATCATGCGAGTTCTTGCATTTTGTCTTGTAATATATCTAGAGCTAGAGCTAAACCTATTAACTTGGAGAGCATCTTTATTGTTGAGAGCATTCTGCTGACAAATCTGGTTGGGTGCTATCACATATTTCTGTCACCAAACTCTGGTTCCTACTTTGCTATTTTGCTAATGCATTTTTGGCCTAATTCCATGGCACAGCACCTACTTCTGCTTTAGAAAGAAAGAGAAGTAGTCTGATTTCCACAACACGTTCCTGGTAGCTTTAATATTCTCTTTTACCATTTTAGGAATAACAACCAACCTACTAATTTGTCACTGACAGATTCCTTTTCTTGTGTTGAAATGACTGAAACAAATGACTGAAAACTACATTTTGCATGTGTCAACCTCCTCCTTTCTAAGGGTAACCTAAAATAAAGGCTCTTCACTTTCTTACATGAACTTCAGAAGGAAACATCAGACATCTTCTTCAAAAGTTATGATATGAACAGATGAGACCTGTAAGATGATCAAAGGAAGACTAAAGTTAGCTGAAATGACCTGCTCATATGATGAAACCATAAAATGCTGTGGGTTCACATGCTGCATTTCAAATTTAAACCCGCAAAGAACATCCGAAAGCTTTCTTAATACAGGCTGGGTTGCGTTTTTTTTTGTCAGTATCTTTAAAACTACTGAAAAAAAAATAGCAAGTCACTGGTGTAAATGATCAGTTGATCCTGTCTTCCTCTTGGATTAATACTGATCAGAGGAAACGGGTCTAGTGGGGACAAACTGCGGTGCTACTTTGGAAGCATCATTCCTGCTGTGTATCACTGATTCATAGAATCATAGCATAGCTTGGGTTGGAAGGGACCTTTTGAAAGTCACCTAGTCCAACCCCCCAGCAATGAGCAGGGACACCTTCCACTACTAGATCGGGTTGCTCAGAGCCCCATCCAACCTGAGCAAACCTGTAGATGAACTACGTGAGACCCAGAGACGCGGCAACGTGCATACAATTGTCTTGAACGTATAGTTTTATTTAAGCTGCGTACAGCAGACCCAACATTGCATGCTCTCTTCCAAACGCTATCTTTAGCTTCCTTTTGACAGCGAGTATAAATCCGTGGCTGGGGTGTCTCACAAAAGGCATCATCGAGCATATCTCTATGTACTCGAATATTCAAACTGGCATCTTTATTCATCTCCCTACAACGGTTCCAAAGTTCCTCATCACCAACTATGGTGATAAACCACATGAGCTGTGAGCTCACTGAAGGCTTCTCCATAGACGGACAAAGAAGTCCCATTAGGTCATGGTAAGATCATCATTTCATCATGCTGAAACTCATCTGCAGTGTCTCCTGGGAGCAAACCCAGCTCAGCTGCTCGCAGCCTGTTCTGATCAACCTATATAGCGACGTAGAGCTCGAGAGGAAGGAGGAGGGAGACTCGGGCTCCCACTTGCCAGTGTTTGCCCATCCATTCTACTTCAAATAAACAAGCTTTAGAGTGAATGCATTTGAGGGAGGAATGCTTTGGGACCAAATATTTAGTTGGGTAAATCGGTTTGGTGTGGAAAACCAGCAGAAGGGCCGAATCTCTTTTAAAGCTTTATCCTTTTCTGTTGTGTTCACTTTTTCCCCAGGAAGAGGCTTTTTGGCAAGCTGCCTTCAGCTGGTGGGTCGTGGCGCTCTGTCCCCACGTGGCTGCACCTGTTTGACATGCCTGTGCCATTCCTTTGAGAGCTTTTCGGGAGCGAAGTGACTTGTGGAGAAAATGAAAGAATTCCTTCTAAGTGTGGGCACAAGGGGATGACATTATGGAACTGATAAAGCGATGTATTTCGAAAGGTGATGGGCAGGGTGGCTGTAGCGTATGCACATCTCTTTTGTAGCGCGTTACTGCCTGGCAGCCGCGTTTCGAGCTTGCCTGTCCCTCCGGTCTTCCCGATGATGATGGGGAAGTGTCTGTAGCTCGTGTGGCGCAGGACGGTCACCCACCCCATCAGCGAGAGGGCAGAGGAAATGAGAGCACCGCTCCCTGGAGCGCTTCCTGAATATTTATCGTGGCAGCGCTAAGCATTTCTATCGAGCTGCCCAGCCTTTAGGGGTCTGGGGCTGATTTTGCTGCTGGTGTTTACTGTAGAAAATGCGTGCCAGGAACCGTCCCCACGCACAGATGAAACGTGTCGGTCCACAGCAGTGGCAGGGGGCTGCGGCAGGCAGCTCAGCAAAGACCATGTGTCCATTGTTACGTTCATGATGGTTGTTGCCCCAGATGAGCCTGGCCAACAGCTCCGGGGGTGGAGGTGGCGGGGCAGAGCGGATCATAGATAGACCAATCACCCCCCAAAAGACGCCAGGGTGCAGGTAGAGGGAGCAGAACCCGTTTGCATCAGCTGAGGACCTGGTTGGCCAACTGTGAGCTCTTGGGGAGGGCTGTTGTGCCGCTCTCCCTCCCAGGTAAGCCCACACACTCTCCTGCTTGGCCGTGCGTGCATGTCGAGTCGTTTAAACACTTGCCAGTATTTAAACCGAGCACAGCAGCCCTTAGCGGTAATAAAAGTCAGCGATGTGTGTTTGTGCACGGACTGCAGATAGCTCGGGTGGAAGGAAAGTGGGTGAGACTCAGACTACTGCCTTTGTCCACATTACTGACCTTTTGCCTTGCGTATCTCGTGGCCCGCGGGTGCAGGAAGGAGGATTAAAGGTTAAGAAACCTCTCTTGAAAGAGTTAGGATGCCTAAATGTTTAAAATGTTTCCTTTCCCCAGCAATTCCAATACATATTAAAGCTAAAACCCTTCTGAGAGGTAATAAAACAGAGCAGCAGAGAAGATCATTGGGAAGATTAGGAAGAAGAGACTTAAGAGCTTACTCTTGATGCTTTCAGTTTTATACTTTGTTCCTGTTTTCCTCTGTCAATCTCTTCTAGGGTTTCTCACTGTGATTTTTATTGTGTTTTTATGGAACAGAGACGGCGTTGCAAACTACCAGGGAAAAGCTTGTTGTCGTTTAGTGGAGGGGGGAAGAACATTCCTTTGCACATTTTTCAGTGTTCCTGTTATATATCAACTTTAGAAAGTAACAAGAAGTAGCATCCAGTTTTCATTAATGCTTCGGGGATTTCTTGGCACATGTGTTTTCATTTCCAAGCGTGCACATGAAAGGCAGAGGAGAAGATGAAATTCCTCCTTCCTGGCCATCGATGGAGTACCCGTCTGGTCCTAACCAGGGGGATCCCCGGGCCTTGGTGCCGGGCAGCAGGCTGTAACCTGCTTTTTCTGTTTGCTCTAGCTCAAAAACCAGCAGCAACGGGAAAGACGATGGTGGTTTATGCGGACAAAGGGCCGCAGTGTGATTGCTTCCCTTATGTGAACGTTCCTCTTGACACAGTCTGGCTCGTGGCCCATATTAATTTGCTCCCAAAAAAAAAAAAAAAAGAAGAAAAAAAAAAAAGATGGTATTCACATTCTCGGAGGAGTTGTGTGTGTTCCATCTGGATGCTACAAACCTGCTAACCCTGTCCAAATATCTCCCATGTTCGCCTTGCTCAGGGAGGGATTTTTATGCGTCTTGTCAGTTAAACATATATGTGAGCCCCTAAGGCAGGAGCTGAGCGTGAGGGTGTCTCCTGCCCATCCCGGGGAGACAGTCACATCAAATCCTTACTGCCCGAGTAGATCACAGCAATGTGTAGCTCTGTTTGGGAGACGTCTCGAGTCAGCGTTGTCAGTATATTTGTAAAATCACCACGAAGGTGCGTTTTGTCAGCTCAGGTGTGAGCGGGTCTCGGACCTCCAGGACTGTGCTGGCAGGTGGATGGACTGGGTGATGTTAAAAGTCTTCTCTCGCTTAGTCTCAGTGTTTCTATGGAAACAGATACTGAGCAGGAATTGTTGTTTCCTGCCTTTTTCTCTCTCTGATCATGGTTTCGTTGGTGAGAAAAAGTGAAACTTCAGGTGAAAGCCAGAGTACCCAGGAGCCGGTGTTTCAGCGAGAGCAGGGCCGGCTCCTCGCTGCTCAGCCCCTCTTCACTTTCAAATCAAGGGATGTGGAAAACAGAGACTCAAAAAGCTTCATGTTATATCTGGAAAATTATTTCTGAATTTTAAGCAAGAAGCGTGCCCACGTGTGACCATGGCTTTGGTCAGAGCGTTGCCACCAGCTGGAAGGGAAGGAGGCTACAGGATGAGGACTGTGGTTTCCCAGACCTCTCCTAACCAGCCTGGCCTGGAGCCCTTCTGGGTTGGATTTCTGCTGGAACAGAAGCTTAGGCTCTGGACACTCTATAGAAATAAAATGGTCACTCGGGTCAAAGAGAATTGTGATGAAAAGAGCTTGGGGACACAGGGGCTGGCCGGTGCTTGTTGGGGAGATGGAAGCCAGCTGCTTTCTACCATCTGGAGACATTTGAGTCTTGTCTTCATGATGATCCTCCTACACAAGAAGTACGGGGTAAGGAGGTGTGTGTTGGAGTCAAAGCTGGAAAGAGAAATGCCTCTGCAGGTTGCAAGTGAAGCAGTTTTTTGGCAGCAAGACTTTCAGGAGCTTTTTTTTTCCTTTAGTGAAATGCTTGGACTGGATGTTGCTTGTCTGCTTAGCCAGAGAGGGACCTGGACCTCTTGTCTGCGGGACGGGGGCTGCAGGACTTGGTGCACCCAGTGGATTTGGTGAGTTTGAGGCATTTCTAATACTCCTGACGACTGTCGCTCGGTGCCACAGCAGAGTGACAGGTTCCACTGTGGTCCAAGTGTCCTTGTCTTTATTGCCAGGTGTTTCCACTAATGGATGACACCCTTGTTTCATATCAGTCTCGCTGCAAAAGGTTGCAGCTCCTTCAGGACCAGCTGTCCATCACCTGTTGGAAATGCAGAATAGGAATAAACCCCAATAATTTAGGATGTTACTTACCAAACTGTGATGACCCTCTGGCTACGTATAGAGAAGAGACAGGGAAAAGGGAAGGAGGACGGTGAGCTGATGAAGGACGGGTTCTGCACCCAATCCCAAAGCACACCAGAGGCCGATTGCAGCAGAGAGTCTCTCACAGGTTGTCTGGTGAATAAATCACAAGATTACTCATTTCTGTGGCATTCGGAGGCAAAGAACAGATCTCAGGAAGAGCATCTGGTCCTGATATCTGTGACGGGAGGGAAAGCTATCCATTGCCCTCCTAGCCATCCTGTGAAGGGAAAGCAGAACTCTCCAATGATTTTGAGGCTTTTCCCAAATTTCCCTATCCAGAGGCATTCACCTGCATGAGGCTTGAGCTCCTGACGGGATCTAAGCTGGCACAGCTCGCAGCTTCAGCCACCTTGTCACGGAGATCTGCTTCTTCAGCAGCCTCCTGTGTCTGGTCCAGTCTTCTCAAATGAAAGGGAGACATCACTGGAAAAATCTATGCCGCTGTATTCATCCAGAAAAGAAAGAGTTAATCTTTCTTTTTAAATAGGGCTTGCCTTCCTGTAAGTTTTGGTATTTAAAATTAATGAAGAAAATGAGAAAAAAATGTGGATCAGATTACTCCTTCTCAGCTCTTTTGCTTTTTCTGGCAAATTGTTGCTTGTAGAGTTCTGGCAATTTTTTTCTTTTTTTTTTTTTTTAAGCATTGACATCTCTCATCATGTTCTGTATAACTCTTTCTTGGGAATTATATGAGGGGTGGATGGCCGCTTTCTCCTGGTCCTGCTCCTAGGGGCATCCTTTTGCAAGCTGTTCTCCCCCTCTTTCATCCCTCCACCAACCTGTGGGCGTCTGACTCAGAGAGTTTTGGAGGCTCATTATGTACTTTTCTCATGTAACACTGTTAATTAACTTGTGACTCAACGTGTTCATGTTAGAGAAGAGATAATTTACAGTTTTACTTTTGCTTTGCCTGTTTCTGGGTGCAGCATGCATGTGTGATATAATTCCTTTGAAGGTGGTTACATTGGTAGGTTAGATGAGGTTGTAGAAGCCCCATCCATGGAAACATTCAAGGCCAGGTTGGACGGGGCTTGGAGCAACCTGGGCTGGTGGGAGGTGTCCCTGCCCAGGGCAGGGGGTGGCACTGGATGGGCTTTAAGGTCCCTTCCGACCCAAACCATTCCATGATTCTATTTGTAGTGGTAACGGCAGTACTGGTGTGCTAGAAACAGGCTCTGAAGGAAAAGGTCTTCTGTAAGCAACAAGTTTCTTGCACAGTTGCAGCTACCTCGGAGGAGGCACCGCTGTGGACGGTGACCAATTGGCCAATGCCACTCAACCCAGCACAAAATACCGGCGCTGAGCTGGCTGCTGTGTGCCGGCGCGGTTGGGCATCTTCCATCGGCAACGGGTCTAAAGTCCTGCATCTCCCATACGCAGAGGGGCCAACTTCTCCGGCTCTAGATTTGGAATTGAAGAGGCGTTAACATGCGTGGAGGCTGCTGGCAGCAGTTCATAAATTCTGCTGAGGTTTTGGTAAGTTCTGGGTGTCCGGACACCGCCTCCCTCAGGGCGGTGCAAGGTGATGGGGACCATTGTGGGAGGAGACGTTGCAAATGGCTTTCTGCTCATGCCTACAGGAACACCTGCTAGTGTTTGTCAGAGGGGACATCCCTCCTTGAAACTTTTAAATGCCCATAAAACCCCCATGTTTCTCTTTTTTACCGTTTGCAGTTTAGGACTATTTTGAAAACTAAAGCATTTAGGAGAAGGAAAAATTGTTAAACTGAAGCAATTGAGTTGAGCATCGAACTGCAAGCCCAAGGCCCAACATGCTGGCAAGGAAAACAACTAAAGCCGCTCGCAAGCTATTCAAAACACTCCCGCACCCAAATAAGTACAATAAAAACTACAAACCTAATCTTTAACTTTAGCTCACAGTATTGGGGTTATTAAAGTTATTAAAATCCACTCGTTGGAGGGCTCGGGGACTCCGTTAAGGTATCTGCGGCTCATTGAGCCTCATGTAGGAATTTTGCCCAGGGGGATTTTCTGGTTAATGCATATGTTGACTGGCAAATTGCTTTCTGTCTGCAGAGCTGGCTGGGGGAGTAGCTGGGATGCTTCTATATGGAGGTACTGCTGCTGCTGCTGATGGAGGTGAAGAGGACAGAGTGGGGAAAACTCACAAGTAATTCAAAACCCATGTGTGATTTAGCCTCCTGGTGCTCTAAACCAGCTATAAATATTAAACATGGGTTTGGGATGGGATTTCAGCTTGGCCCGTTGGCTCCTCTTCCCAGTGTACAGCAACCTCATCCATCTCCAAGCCAAGGGCTGGGCTGCTGGCCGGGCAGCCACGGCTCGGAGGAGCAGGACGTCTCTCTCCTCTCCTTACCCAGTTTTTCTCCCCTTCCATTAATCACACTCCTAGCAGAATGGGGGAGGGATAAAGAGTTTCAAAATCTCTGTTTGTCTGTAGGAACACGTCGGAATTGGAGCCATTTCTTTCCACCGGGACACAAAGCCCATGGGGGAGGGAAAGTGCCAGGTTTGGGGGTCTGGGGGAAACCCCGCAGCTGCATGTCTGCAGGGGGGGGACCTGCCAAGGCTGCTGCAGGGTCACGATGTGCTGGATTTATTCCTTCTGAGGGCTGCAAAACATCTTTGCAAGGGAGTAGCAATGCAACGCAGAACTGTATTTCCACCGAGTACCAACGCCTGTGCAGAAATGTTTCCCCTGGTCATTGTCAATGTAGGCGTCCTTTATTAAATAGGATTCAATTAATTGGAAAAAGCTTAGGAAGCCAGGATTCCCGTGCTTTCAGAAGGGCTGGGGACAGAAGAGGACCCTGGGACAAGCCCTTGGGAAGGGTGACCCAGACGTAGTGCCTGATCTGCGCCACATGGGATGCACCAGGATCCTGGGTAAATTGCTTCCTTTTATTAAGTGCACTTAGAGTCGGAAACGAATCCGACTAATTTAAGTTGTACCAGACTAAATTTTGACTTCCAGCTACGATAACTTCTGATAACGTTGCCTGCCAGGCTGCAGAGCACTCTCCTCTTAGACTGCAGACCGCCGTCTATTAGATACAGAAGATATTGTGGCCAAGTCACCTGTTAATCTTTGCCTTCATGAGAAGATTAATCTATTGAGTTTATGTCTTTCGCTATAAAAATGTATCTAACGTTGTTCTTCGTGTGAACATCAAGCCTTTTCAACCTACCAGCACCCTGTATTCTGGGCTCCAGAAGTGGGAGATAATTTTTCCTCTACGAGTTTTCCGAAGCGTAAAAGTAAATAACCCATCACGCCTTCCTCCCGAGGAGACACGTTGCCGCAGGTGCTTTTTGTCGAACGCCACGTTTAATGAAGAATATTGCATTTTGTCAAAGCATTTTTTTCCTAGCCTCTTACGTTTTGGTTATTTGCATCGTTTAGCCAGAGGATTTGGAATTTTCACCGCAAACGCAGCCATTTCCAGATAATATTTTTATAAAGTCCAAAGTTATTTCATTTTCTTGGAAGACTTTTTCAGGGGGGAAAAAAAAATAAATATTGGAAGAGGTTTCCTGGCTAAGCCTAAGAAAAGCTGTGCGAGTCCGTGTTACTTATTCACTTGTATAAACGTGTTTAGTTCCACAGATGCAAAGGTGCCGGCACTGCAGGTGTGTTACTGGGTGATAAGTGCTGTTCATATGTTTAGTCATGCAGTGTGGAAATAAATGACCACATTTCAGATTATTTTAAACTCCTGACAGGTTCCGTATGGAAAGGAAACAGCCAGTACAAATAGATCAAGCGCAGAACCTGCGTTTAATGTATGAAACTCTCTGAAGGCATCTAGTGCTAAAAGGCACTGCAGGAAAATGCAAAATCCCACGTGTTTGAACTGAATCGTTACAACTTCGGGGGTTTTGCAGACAGAAAAACTAACAGTTATTGCACAGCGACCGTCTCCTTTTCTTTCCCATCCTCGCAAAGCTGCTGTGACAGATGCGCGTCACTCCCAGACAGAGAGCATCTCCAGCGGTAATGAAAGCCCCCCATAAAGCAGTGGGTATTGGCAGAGCGTAATCATTAAGATGATTTTACTCCATAATGAGATGTTGCGGAGTAGAGCTCCATTCAAAAGCCCTTTAAATAATGTTAACATTGAATATAATAACCTTACAGGGAAATAAAATCCCTCTCCGAGTCTGTTTCTGTCTCAGAAAGGGAATCAATTTTCTGTGCCTGATAGCTTTCCCCAGCACTTAACACAGATGGGGGAAGTCGGTTATTGTTAGGGTTGCCCATGAATTTCCTTATGAAGGTCAATTCTTTAAAAAAAAAAAAAGAAAGGAAAAATAGAGGTCTCGTGAGCCCTATCCTGATGGGAAATATGGATGCCCAGTGCATCTCCTGTCTTGCAGGTCCCATGGGAAGGACCCGCCACCGCTGCTTTGTGGGCAGAGGGTCTGCAGTGCTGGTAGGCGCCGGCGGTGCAGTTATGGGATCACAGCATGGCTCGCTCTTAGCCCTGCCACCGCAGGGCAAGGTTGCAGGTCTTAATTATATGCACGAGGAGTCTGTGTCTTCTTTAAAATAAAAAAAAGGAGCCAAATAATAGCCTGGACCAGAGGAATTTGGGCTCTGTATCTCTCTGTTTTAGCTGTGGCACCCTTGACCTGCGCAGTCCGAGCCAGCTGGTGCATCCAACACATTGCTTCTATCGCCTTTCAGACAAAGCAATGTAAAGAAAAATCTTAAAATGGTGTCATAGAATCACAGAATGGTTCGGGTTGGAAGGGACCTTGAAGACAATTTAGTCCACCCCCCTGCCCTGGGCAGGGACACCTCCCACCAGCCCAGGTTGCTCCAAGCCCCGTCCAACCTGGCCTTGAACCCCTCCAGGGATGGGGCAGCCACAGCTTCTCTGGGCAACCTGGGCCAGGGGCTCACCGCCCTCACAGCAAACAATTTCTGCCTCACATCTCATCTCAATCTCCCCTCTTGCAGTGTAAAACCCTTCCCCCTCGTCCTATTGCTACACTCCCTCCTAAAGAGTCCCTCCCTTGCTTGCAGCCCTCCTGAGCCGTCTGCTCTGTGGCTTCGCAGGGAGACCCCTGGCAAAGTGCAAAATCAGGGAGCCCTTTTAATAACGCACTTAATTTCCCTTCTCATGGAGCGGCTGAGAGAGGCAGGGTGCCTGGTTCCCCTTGGTTTGCTTCGCTCTGCAGCTCTAAAAACCGTGAGTTAATATTTTCGGGTGAAACCGTGACTGTTCAGGCCAACTTCTACTCTCAGTTACTGTACTGTAAGCCCGATGAAGTCAAGATTAATAGCCTTTAATGAGCTTTCCAGGGAGAACAAAAGGCAGAATTTGGCCTACGATGTGTCTTCTGCAAAATGCAAAGCCCGGGGAATGTGTACGTCGGGCAATGAAATGCCTGCAGTCGTCAAAGTGGGGGTTCAGGTTCCGGAGGGGGAGCATTTAACAGAAAAATATAACTCGGAAGTAATTTTCCCCATAAAATCCCGACTGCAGAGTGTCACCATAATGCACCGTAATGACTGGGAGGGGGTGTAATTTT
The DNA here is from genome assembly GCF_964199755.1 of Larus michahellis. NCBI lineage: Eukaryota > Metazoa > Chordata > Aves > Charadriiformes > Laridae > Larus > Larus michahellis. The sequence goes on from NC_133902.1 coordinate 58,308,822, forward strand.
AGAAAGTGGTTTTAAAATGCTGTTCTGGAATACATCTGGATTCTCTTAGGAACAAGCAAAATCTCATCAGGGACCACTTCAAAGACCATTTCCTCATGGTTAAATTATCTCGCGTGAGCCTGCTGTTGCATGTACATTGTTACATTATGTATGATTTTTGACTGCTCCTAATATGAACAAACTGCACAATATTCCATTAGTGATTTTCAATTTGTTCCGAGCCTTAAGTCCCGCAGACAGCCCGCCTTGCTCCCTTGGCTTTCTAGGTGTACGTCGGGGGGAATTTCGCAGCCCTCCGGCCTCATGTCCTGCCTAGAGGCTTTAGAAATAGGAATTAATTGTGTTTTTCAGTAAGCATGCTGATGTTACATTTATAATAGTGTTTAAGTGGCTTTCAGAGTTTTTCATTCTTAGAAAAAAATGTATTTTAATGGTGCTGCTGTGGGCTCGGTTGCACGGGTCTGATGGCCGGTCTCTGCGGCCGCTCTCCGGGATGTAGGTACAACACGCCGGTGTCACGCCGGGTAATGTCTGCTCAGGTTTTATTTTCTCATTTTCCCTTTTTTTACCTGGCAGGCGCGCGGCTCTCTGCTGTCAACGAGGGAAGTGATGCTTGGGCAAAGCCTGTGTCCTGGCAGGGAAGAGAAAATGATGTCATTTGCTTCCCAGTGAGGTACACCTGAAGGATACAGATGTCTTTTTATGCCAGTACCGTGATTGCACAACAGCGCATCAAATTAAACCCATGTAGCTGCCGAAAGCCTACGAGCCGCTCGTATTTCTCGGCGTACTCTTGTGGAGCGACTCCTTTGTCGTTCGGCAGCTGAAGGGAGTGCAATTGCTGCCCTGTGTCTCTTGCTACAGCGTGGCCCAGAAATTGCTGCATGCTCTATAGTAGAATTTGGAGACAAAACATAAATATACCGTCTTAGGGTAGACGTTTGGTGGGAATGTAACAAGGTAACTCCATGTTGTACCACCAGTGAATGCCATCAGCTTCCTCTTGGAATCAAATCCAAATCCTTTTGTGGGCCAAAATAACAGGGAAGTTTAATAAATCTACAAGGTAATTTTTAGCTTCATTTTCTTCCATTTCCATAGGCATGCTATCTCATTTTAAATTCCATCAAACCCTTCTCCTCTTTCACGCCGTGCCCTATAATGCGCATTTTTGGGTCTGTTATGTAAAGGGCGTACATCTAAAAAGATCACCCCTTCTTTAATTTACAGGAGATTTCTGCGGTCTGTGCTAATGCCGCGCATCTGGTCACCTCAATTCTCTCACCTGGGCCAAACTTTCGTGAGTTGATAAAATGCATCGGTGCTTTCCTAACATTGCTCTTCCACGGAATTCCACGGAATTGCTCCAGCTGCCGGAGGGATATTATTCACTTGCCAGAGGGTTGGAGGATAGAATGTAAAACAGGCTTTCTCTGAAGATGTAGCCTATGTTACGAAAAGGCTTAAAAGCCTTGATGTTGCATCGTATTCTGTCTTTTTGGCGTAGAGTTTGCAGCATGTTATCATCCTTCTTATTCCTTCACGTGTCCTTCACTGGGGGAAACAGGTCTGAGTGTCCCCCTCGCTTGTCACCTGGGGGGACTGGCCATGCTTTTACCTGATGCCTGGCACAGCTGGTGCTCCGCAGAGGCGTTTTTGGGGTCCTCTGGGGGTATCCCTGGAGGTCCCGTGCATCCCACCCTCCTCACCCCCCCACAGCCCCTGCCATGGGGACTGTGTGCCCCAGCCCCGCAGAGCCACCAGCCATCCCTACGGCCGTGGGCGACGGCAGCGTGCTCCACAGCCAGCAACCACTGCCAGGGGAAACTCCCCACCCTCCTCTTTAGCTGTGGAACACTAAAGCTCGCCTTTCTTGCCAAGATCCCCGGCTGAGCTCTGCCAGGCCCTGGGCTCTCCTGGCTCGCTCGTGCTCGGGGGTCCCTCCTCGCAAACTGCGGCTGAAGCCTTTGTGCAGTCCCTGGATGCAGCGGCGTGAGCAGGGACTGAGGAAATGATAGTGGAAATTGAGAATGGAGAGGAGACGAGAGGGAAGGGGAGGGGAGGGGAGGGGAGGGGAGGGGAGGGGAGGGGAGGGGAGGGGAGGAGAGGGGAGGAGAGGGGAGGGGAGGGGAGGAGAGGAGAGGAGAGGAGAGGAGAGGAGAGGAGAGGAGAGGAGAGGAGAGGAGAGGAGAGGAGAGGAGAAAAGAGAAGAGAAGAGAAGAGAAGAGAAGAGAAGAGAAGAGAAGAGAAGAGAAGAGAAGAGCAGAGCCAGCTTCTGTCGCCTGCTGTTCTCCCCAGTCAAGGCAGGGACCAGGGAGGGCTGCTGGCTCCTTGCGTGTGTGCGGGCAAACACTCCAGTACAGTGTTGAAAGGCGGAGGTCAGAAATAGCAGCCTGGGATGGGGAATAACCACATTGATTAATTGAAGCAATAAAAGTTAAACCGCTCTTTTAGTAGCTTGAAAGAGTTTCAGCTGTACCCAGAAGGATTCCTGAAAGTGGTTCTGAGATAGAGAAGAAAGATAATTTGCCAAGAGAGTGCAACCACCCCCTCTTTGAGCATCCTCCTCCTTGCAATCCCCTCAACGCCCTTGCACAGATAGTTTCATGGAAACATGGGAGAAAGCTGCGCTTTGCTTTGAGTCATTCCTAGTCCCGTTGTTCAAGAATTTGGAGACCTTCGTTTTGGGTCCATGTGTAAGTGATTGGGACAGTCTCAATTTCCCTGCCCAGAATGACTGTTGTTAAGATTTAGCTTGCTGCAGTTCTTCCTGCGAGCAGAATATCAGCTGAGAATAAAAAAAAAAAAAAAAATTAATTACAGAGAATATATTCTCTTTTTATCAGTTAATAATTTTGTGTGTAGTCTGAGTCACTTTTGTGTGAATCAAATATAATCATCCTCATAACATAAGGTAATTAAATGAATCATAAAGCAATAGCAATTACCTTCCTTCTCCTTGGGAAACCCTTATCTGGGATTTGGCGGGGCTGGGCGGGCTCTCCTGCAGGGAGCTGGCGATTGTGGAGCTGGGCGTTGTGGGTGCAGCACTGCTCGGCAGGTCAGGTGGGGGTACAAGGTGGAAGAAAAATGGGATGGGGTCTGAAGACAAGGATGAGCTTCGGATGGAAAATTGGAACATGGTGCGGTAGAAGAAATTTGCCAATCTTTTGTCTGGTCTTCTGGTCCCCGTGCACCATGTGGCCAGCATGGAGGGGGCTGCCACGGAGGGATGTGCTTGATGAGGGTGACCACCAACAAACACATCAACCAGTAACCAAAATGGGGTGAGTTAGGGTCTAAAGCCAGGTTAAATATCTAATGGAGGAGATGGTTGATGTCAGAGAAACCTCTGGTGGTGGTAGGTCACTGGAAGAGCTTTTCTCCTAGATGCTGGGTGCCCAGGATGTCCCAGCATCTGAGGGTGGCTGGTGACCAGAAGGCTTCCTGGAGGCTGTGGGTCTACTGCCCACCTTGGGTTCTTGTGCTTTGAGCTAGGCAACAACCCCGTGCCCTGAGAGGGTATAAATACCACTGGTGGTCACTGCGCATCATCCCAAACACCGACCTGGCCCATGAAGGGAGCGAGCCTCGGCAGATGAGGCTGCATCACTGCTCCCCAGCGGGAAGATCCTGCAGGGGCAGGACTGACGGGGCTACGTACTGGAAGAGGAAAAGAGAAAAATACCTATTACTTCATTTTATAGGTATTAAAGAAGATAGTTTTATGGCTCATCAACACACAAGGTCGTTTTGTTCAACATGCTTTCACACATACCGTGTAAGTATCCAGCATCTTCAGCTTTGGCATTTTTCAGCAATCCAATAAACCCAGAGTAGATCGTTGATTTTTTAATTGACTCCAGTATAGCTGGAGGTACGCGTTTGATATCCTGACATTACTTCTGATTTGATGTCATGTGCAATTTTCTCAAAGCTATTTGACTTCCAAAGCAACACCTCTGGCTATGCTTTGTTTTTTTCTGTCATTGGTGGTTTGGGGGGAAGTTTATACCCCCCAAAATTTTGCAATGCCATAAAAATTCATGACTTGTGAATGTTTAAGGAAATCAGATTTCCAGGTAACTCGAGTTTGCTCATACTGAAAGCCAAGTAAAGCTGGATGGATAATGGATTTTTTAAAAAAAATAATAGCCGAACTGAGAGAAAGTAGATTCGAGTGAAATAAAATATTTATTTTTTTTCTTTAGGGTCAACCCAAAACATCTCATTATACCCTAGATGAAATCTGGGAGAGTATTTTGGGGTAGTTAATCTTGCTGTTTAACCTCTTTTTCAAGTGAATTGATTTTGCCATTTTGAAATGAAGCGTCAGGAGGAAACATTCTGCCATTTCTGAATTTGCTAAATTCAGCCAGAATTCATGTATCATTTCATTCCTCCCAGAACACTTTTCTTCTGATAATCTTTAATTGATCTCTGAATTTATGCTCCACAGAAGGAAACAAGTGGGAAGAACAGACTCGCAATTAATTTTTGCCAAGACTTGGGAGATGCAGCACTGGGGAGGAGCTGCAAGACGCCGGTGGGTCCTGCGGGGGCACAGGAGATGGCACCTTGGAGGTCTTGGAGCGATTTTGCACGCTTTATCCCCCTTCCCCAGATTGATACGACCTCCCTCGTCATCTGAGTCCCGTTTAGAGAAGCAAACAAAAGAAAAACACAGTCACATAATGTCTGTCCTGAAACCTGAATGCTGATGGGGCCATCCACTGAAATAATCTGATAAAATTAATGTATTTTTGATAAGGTGTTTCAATGTTATTTCCAACCTGGATATTCACTGGGCACCTGGATATTCACTTATTCTGTTGAGAAAAATACACAGTAGGAATGAAATTTTTCACAGCTCCTTTTGCTCACTGAACAGAAGTGAAGGAGATGAAATGTTTATGATCTGTCGCAAATCAATATGAATCTGGAAAGTCTTTGACACATTCATATTTTTTATGAAAGAGTGTGAGAGGATGGAGAATACGAGGAAAAACAATATTACAGAACGCTGACACCTTTGTCTGTGATCTGATGGGATACGACTGATGTACCATCAGCTGAGAAACCTAGCAAAACGCGGCTTGCAAACGATGAATTGAGAACCGAGATAAAGCCAACTCCCCGGTGGGTTTCCTTTTATTAAAACAAATGATATTCATGTTTTATGAAGTGCACAGTAAATCTGTCGTATAACTGAAGAGTAAGAGGATTTTTATTCTCTGGCTTGAGAATACATAGTTTTATTTACTTTAGGTATCTGAGATTTGTAGCTGAACTGTGGTGGGGACACATTGCAATGCCTCCAGTGTCTGTGTTCCTCAACGGGCACAGCTGGAGGCACAGCTGGATGCAGAGCATGGGGGACACGAGATAAAGTGCTCACCTGGGACCACATGTGGGGGTTTTAGAGCCAAGTTGGAATCGTGGTGGCACCGTATTGCAAAACATAACTATTATTCTCTTGGTTTGTTGTAAAAAAGGGTGTCGTGCTACAGTTTTGTGCATTTTGCCTACTTTGAGACTGTTTTGTAATTTAGCGTTTTGTGCTAAAATCAACCAACGTTTTGACAAGGGTTGGGAGGGTTTTTTGACAAAATGTTGGTGAAGTTTGACAAGGCTTTGACTAAGAACCAAGGAAAATCAGCGGTTTGGGGCAAGCTTTGCTCTCAGTTTTGGGTTTGTGTTCAGACCAAGGACATACATAGAGAAGGACATTTTGGCAAGAGCCAAATCACTGCTCTTTTGGACCATGGCAGACCAAAAATGAGAACTGCTGACCAGGAACCACCTTCTTTGAAATGATGGAGAGGAGGGAGCAGATACTGCTGTGCTTGGTGGAGGAAGGCAGTGAAGAGGAGGCACAAGCAAGTTCTCAAATGTTCCTCCCCATCACATGAACTCTGTTTATTATGAATGCAATGGAAAGGGTTTAAAATTAATGCAAGGTTTGGCAGAGCTGCCCCATGCCAGCTTCTCACTTGCTATTTTAATTCAGGTGATTCTGGTTCTTATAGAGTTGGTTTGGTGTTTTAAAGGATGGAGAGTGCACGGGGTTGTGGTGCGTATCGGGGATTTTCAGCACTCCTCACCTGCATTATGGCACAGATGATTTATTCATTTAAATAAAGCAGCGATGGAAAATTTTGTTCTTACTGCAGAGGCATCGAAGGAAACCACAATACGTGCGGATTGCATTTAGAGTTCCTCTGATTTACATAACGCACATTACTTATGAAAAATGGAGTATGAAGAGACCAGGAGAAAATAAAGGTATGATTTCCTCTGCTGCCACTCATGGATTTGCCCTATATCATTTTGAAAAACACAAGACCGCTTAAAAATATCCTGCAATTGCCCATGTCTTTGTTTTCTGTCGGAGACGTCTATGGCTTGTTATGCTCTATACTCTTGGCTTTCCTGCAATCTTCTGGCTGTTTAGCACTGAAATAATGTAATCCAATTTTCTTTGTTGCCATAAAGGCCTTAATTATGGCTTCACGGGATATTGTAATCAGAATCTGTTGGATTTTCTCATATGTCAAAGTGACGTCTGCTTCGAATTCATCAGTGTCCTTGTGTTGTTGTAAGCACTCGGAGAGTCTGGAGGTCATGCCTCGCTTCATGTGTCATTGCCAAAGATGAATTTATTCAGCGTTGTTTCTCCTACAGCAACACAAACTCTCAGCTTGCTTTGAATTTTTGCCTTTATCTTTAGGTTATTGCCGCAGAAATGCGATAATCTCTCATTTGCGCCAATGCTGATAACATCTTTCCCGCTTTGATTTTTCTGTTGACGTTTGCAGGAAGAGTTTTCATCTCTCTCGACCGTACGCCCCGAGTCACCCTTGGACCATGGGGTGCGCAGGGGCCACGTGGGCAGCTGCGAAGGTCCACCGTGGTCATTTGTGTCCTTGTTTAATTAACACGGGGGCTTTGTGTCCGAAGCAAAAAAAAACACAACGATTTTTTTCAGAGAGCACCGTTATCCTGTGTTTGCCAGGGTACCTTTTTATCACAAATACATTTTTACGGCAAAGGTGGTGTTGGCTTGTCTCCAGCCCGTGTATTTCCAAGTCACCTCTCCAGGTTTCTTTTGAGCATATGGGGGGCGGGGGGGGGAAGAGGAAAAAGAGGAAAACATTATTTCTGGTTCATGACTTTTGTGTTTCAGAAATGGCCAGCGATGGCTGGGAAGGCTGTGGGGCACAGAGGCGGTGGGGATGGAGCTGGGCTTTGCAGGACCGCCGGGAGCGACCCGCAGCCCCTGCCCACGGGGGACAGGCGTTTCGGAGAGCAGGTGCTGGAGCAGAAATGATGCGCCCAAATGGGAAAACTTTCCTTAGGGCTGTGAATTTATTGAAATTTCCAGCAGCGCATGTTGAGCCTGGCTGAAGACAGTGAGGTGGGCTCGCTCCGCCCGGACCTTGCTAGCCAGGCTCCTCCTGGGTGCGGGCTGGCGAGCTCAGGGCTAGTTGCTTTCCTAGGAAAGCAAATTAAATCACATTTGTTATGTGCTTATTTCCAAAGTGTCATGCCCAGCGTGGCTCGCGTGGACAAAGAACCGGATCCGTATTTCTCCCGTCCAACCTCCAGTTTGCCCTGGCTGGCTGAGGGTGGCAATCATCCTCCTGTCAAATACCGCTGTAGGATTTTCCAGTAGGGTTTCCAACCTTCCCCTTTAAAATAAAAGCCCAAGGCAGATTATAGCTATTTCCCAGGTCTGATCACTAAATATATTGTGGATTATTTTATTTTCCCAGAAATACTGGTTTGAGTGGTGCGTGGCCAACCCCAGGGAGCGCGTTTAGGAGCATCCTCCCCGAAGCGACTCCAGCTGGGCGTGAAATGAGCCCTTTTGTCTGGCGGAGCCGCGGGAGGGGGTCGGTGCGGGCGCATCGATGCAGCCCAGCATCCGAAACAGCCCAGCCGGGGACCTTGCGACAATAGGAAATAAGGTTTAAAAGCTCCACGCTGAATGCAGCCAATTGCAAATAATAATAATTTTTAGCAGGAGCGAAAATTGCTCCTCTTGCTCCTGTTTTAGCAGTTCAGCTGAAGCCCTGAGCTGGGAACGATGCCCTTGGATGTTGTTAGTCTTTTTGTAACCTAAGTGCGACAGTAAAATCACAGCTCCGTGCAAATCCACCCAACCTTTGGTATAATTGTAAACAAGTCCCTCCAAGCAGCCTTGCTCTTACTACTCTAAATGGTTCTTCTCCGTCCTGCGAAACAACCCATCGTGGTTCATAGCAGCATCCCGCCTCCACACCTTTTTGTACCATGTTTCAAATTAATTAATCCAAATCTCTCGAAAGTCCTAATGACTCATTCTTTGCTGTGAAGCGTTGCTGTACGTACAATGTTCGTTTTATTGCAGCTTCCGCTATATGCAAAGGTTTATTGCCGAATGCGGTAAAGGCAAAGGCAGCTGGCGTTTCCAGCAGGGAAAATACCCATTGTTGTTTGCATATATGCAAAGCGAATGTCTCCGCAGGCGTTTCTGGCAGGGAGGCAGGTTGTGGGGATGCGAAGTCCGGTGTGCATGGGGGGAGATCTCAGGCTGGGACCTCCTCTGATCCACAGGAGCATTTTCTACCCACTTTGAAGCCAATCCATACACCGGCTTGGGTAGCATTGCCATAGAGGCTGCGTTTTGCTGTGGTTTATGTTGGGTTTTCCCTGTAGGTGGCATTTATTTTCCCGTTTTATTGCCTTGCAGGTGTAGGAAGCTGCTTTGCGGCAAGGCAGAGTACTTCACCCAGCTTTGAACCACGGTCTTTGCATCTTCCCAAGTGGAGCTGTGTGCGATTTGTCGGTCAGACACCTCCTCCTCAGAGAGAATGTAAAATCAGATCCATCAATGTTATTTGCACAGTCTTCTGTTACGTGCCAAGATATTTTGGGTGGCTGAAAAAAAGCCTGTAAAGTTCACTTTAGCATTTACCAAGTCCATCATTCTGATATTTGGGTTCAAGACAGCATTTCATTTGCTTAGTTTAATCCTAAAATGCCAACGCGGAGCTGTGATGGAACTATTTCATTTTCATGGCAAAAAAATTTAATTTAACATTGGCAATGAAGGAATGAATGAACTTGAAATGATTTTTCCCTCCCGTTTTTTCAGACTAGCAGGAAAGGCAGAGCCCAGCCCTTCCCAAAGCCCTTCCCAAAGCTCCCGTCCATCCCTCTGGGCATCATCAGGGAATGTAAATCACAGCCACAGCTCCACGCGAGGCGTAACCCTCGCACGGCTTTATGGAGGCTATAATTTAAGCCTTCACGGACTGTGAATCTTTCTCAGAAGTTAAAGGGCGTTCACCCTGCCTTTCTCTCTCATTACTACGTGTTGGAAATGCTGCCCACGCTTGGAGCATCCCCGATGGTTCAGCTCCCCAGGAGTGCTCACCAGCCAGCCAGGGCTCGCGGCGTCTGTGAGCCATACCTGTTCCCGTCTTAAAAACATGATGGGTTATTTTATTTTCTAATTGACTTTTGATTTGGAAGTTGTCAGATGAGAGCTTTGCGCTTAAGCAAGAACTTAGCATGTGATGTGTTTTATTTGGAAAAATTTCCCATCAAAATATCCCATATTTCCTTGCCTTTGTTTCTCCCGCAAGATCACAGGCTTGTTTGCTCTCATCCTTTTTGCTTTAGTGTCATGACCCTGCCCTTTTCTTCCTTCTTCCTCATACTGTGCTTTGTCATTAAATCTTAAAGATTATTAAATAAAGTCATTTCTACTTGGTGCATTTCCCCTCAGCTTCTAGCGGTCCTCAGGGAGATCTGTCTGAGGACTGCACTGTCTCTTAAATAACACTTGTAATAATACTTAAAAAGCGCGATATACGGTAATTGCTGCCGTTAGTGCACTAATGGGTCGTTTGCTCACGCTGGGGCTGTGCCCTCCCAGTGCGGTCGCAGGTAGGGCTGCTGCCAGCTCCACCAAAACCTTCCCAATGCACCCACTGCTGGGCTGTTTGGGGGCGTTTTTTAGGTTTTTTTGTTGCTCTGAGTTTTTAATTGTGGAGCGGGCATGGAAGAAGGCAGCGTATAAAAGATTAATGGTGCTATTGATCACGCCAGCGTGCTGTAACCACTCGGCATGCAAAGCTGCTGTAGACATCTGAGGGCTACCGGTGTTCCCAGACATGAAAGCTGAAGCAGGCGTGTGCGTTTGTCTGCGTGACATCGTTTCTCGTGGTTTTTTTTCCCCCTTTGTATTTTCAGTCATGTTCTGCGTATGTAAAATGAAGCGCTGCAGAAGGAACCAGAGAATAATGAGGGTCAGGTGGCGGGCTTCTTATTTATGAAGAACCCCCTTGTAGCCTTCAAAATAATTTTCCAGTGTTATTGGGCAATCAAAGCCAAGGATAAAAATCACAAGATCAAATAAATAACGTAGAACTAACGAAGCTCTATCTACATGCCAGCAAATGTCAGGAAAAAAGGGTCAGGCATGCAAATGCCTCCTCATCTTGCTCCCCAGGGAAAAGTTCAGAAAGACTGAAGGTCATCTTAGACGTTGTGGATGGCTATAAATTGATGCCGGAAGAAAGAATCACAACAGGAATCTTTCTCTTGTTTGCAGGATTTGATCCCCAAAGAAGCCTTACGTCCGAGATGAGCTGGGGCACGAATGCAGTTCTGGGCTGTAAACTGGAAGGTGCCCATCTCTGTTGATGGTGAGCCGGTGGGACAGGTGGCACCCCTCGATCCACTGGTTAGAAACTGGTCCCGCATCAATAAATATGAGGGAAGGGAGAAATCATTCTTGCTTCTGGATGTCCCAAAACAGCCTTCATGATACCTTTGCGTACAGCCCCAATTAATTGTATTGTTTAATGGAACACTGGAGGATGCACTCGAAAATATAAGGAGCAATTCTGCTCTGACAGCGGGGATGATTTAGATGACCTAATTCTCTAACGTATGAGATTTCAGATTGCTGTATCAGCTCCGTGTCCTAGGGTAAGTATTTCATACTGCACCTTAGCGTAGTCTGAGTTGTCCAGCCCCACACCCAAAGCGTGGTGTTTGCTTGCCAACATGTGCCTTTTTCTGTCCAAGTTCCACCTGAGACTATATGTACCTATATACTGATTTTTTAAAATACATCTGAGAAGGTATCTTGACATCTTTGATGAGCACCTTGAGCAACAAATGTATAAACCTTTTAGTCCTCTCATTTATAAACAGCTTAAAACACTCAGAGCAACACTGATGGAAACCAAGACGAGCACCTGACAAAAGCAAATAAATACCTTATTTAATACATAGTAATAGTAATACATAATAATTGCCACAGAACGTAAATGCTGGAGCACTGCTTCTGCAAAAAGATAATGTGGGAAATTTTTTGTTGAAAACATATAAACTTCCATATATCAGAAGGAAATATGAATTACAGATGCATCAAAACCTATTGAAAAATCGACATTGGTTGTGACTATTATTTAAGTCTGGGGGATCTGATAAGATTCACGAGAAAGAGCTCTCCTCCCTCTAACACATGCAAGAAAATTGGAGGAACTGGAAGGAACTCCATCAGATCAAATTGTGAGGTGGATCAAGCTCTTTTCTGTTGGTTTTTTTTTAAACCGGATTTTCTCTTCTTCTGTTTCTGAAGTATCTCCATCCTCATCCTTATCAGAGAATCACAGAATTGTAGACTCTCTTAGGTTGAAAAAGGTCATTGAGTCCAACCATCAACCCAACACTGCCAAGTCCACCACTAAACCATGTCCCTCAGCACCACGTCTACCTGTCTTTTAAACACCTCCAGGGAAGGTGACTGCCACCTTCTGCCCTGGGCAGCCTGTTCCAATGCTTGACAGCCCTTTCATTGAAAAATTTTTTCCTAATATCCAACCAAAACCCCCCCTGGAACAACTTGAGGCCATTTCCTCTTGTCTTATCACTTGTTCCTTGGGAGAAGAGACCAACCTCCCCTCGCTCCAACCTCCTTTCAGGCAGAAGACGTGATTGTGAAGGTCATCTAACTCAGCTCTCAATGCAGTCAGATTTCACCACCTTCACAGAAAAAGACCCAACCAACCCAACTCAAAACTTGGATTAAATTTTCCCCTGCAGATGCAGGGACTTCCAAGGAACCCAGCTGCATTTTGGTACCAGTCAGCCCTTACTTGCCCTGGTACGTGGCTTGATCTGAAGGACCAGCATCCATCCCACCACCACACTAGGTGGCTGGGGTGGGGGCTGCGTGGCCGTGTGTGTGTTTATCACCGCTGGGGATGAACAGCCGGCCAGGTTTGGCTGTTGGAAGAGCCAAATGTGTCCCCGCGTTAGCTCAGGGGTAAGGGCTGGAGCCCCAGCGATGACCGGGGGGCAGCCTCTCCGGGAAGGTGTCCTGTTTCAGCCTGGATTCCTTACCCGGCGTTAAGCTACCTCTTGGCTGCTCTCCAAAATGTAAACATACTTCAGGGCTGGGACTTGGGAAGTAATTTAAAATGTGTTAGCTCTAATGTTGGGAATTTGGGACTCCCGAAGCCCAGGGCCTAAAAGGAACATTGTTTGCCGTCTCATTAGCCCTTTTGCTGAACTCCGGTAACAGCCTCCCTGGATTTTCCCACCAGTATCTCTTTATCTAATGGGGCTGAGAAGGAAAACCTGTTGCAAGCATTAAATATTTTCTGATCGGTCGTACGCTTAATTGTGGCTCTGTAGGATTGTATTTATGGTCTACAGAGCTATTATGACTGTTTCTTATATTACAGCTTTACACTCGGCGGACACTGCCAGCTGCGGAGGTGAGCTGCCTGGGGACACGGGAGCCGGGTTTTTCGGGGGAAAGCTTTCTTTCCTTCCCGTGCTGGCGGCGGGTGATTTCTCCTGGCGCAGGGAAGCTCGTGCAACAAGGAGAAAAAAAACTGCCCAGGAGGAGAAAAAGCATCATTGAGAAACGCCTGGTCAGGAGGGGCTGGGGAGCGTTTGGGTGTCCCTGCAGCACAGCCCTCCCTGGGGCTGCCTGGGATGTGGCCACGGCCTTTTCCTGATGGCTCTGCCTCTACTTCTGATTTTCATACCAGTATTTCTGAGGCCCAGGATCCCTCCTGGGGCCCGTTGCGGGGATGGTTGGTAATTCCCACATGCATTGAGCTCAGAGCAAGGCCCGAGCTGACCATGGGGAGCTCTGGGCCATGGGGACACCTCTCTCCTCCCACCCATGGAGAAACGCCTGGGCAGCAGTTTCATTCCCTCACGTCTTACTCTGTTTCTTGTCTTTGAACTATTATTCCCCCTGCAAAAGAAGCTGAAAATGAGGCTGGATATTCAGTTGATAATCAGGATCACCGCATTAAAGCTGATGGATAAAATAAAGATGTGGGCCACTAATTTATCGAAGCGCTTAGAAACACTAATGACAATGGCTGAGTGAGTTTCTGCCTATCCACCCAGCCATTGCAGCAGCCCGTGCATGCCTGCGGGGTAAAATCCATCTGTTCTATCCACTGTCAGCAGCGTTTGAAGGGAGATGGTTTTCCTGCAGCCTCGGGGCTGGGAAGGGGCACGCATCTGCCCATGGGGCGGCTGGAATTGCTTTTTTCCTCTCCCAGCACCTGAGCTAACTGGGTGCATGTACCGAGTCTGTGCCATTGAGCCCTGATTTGCAGCGTGGGCGCAGGCAGTGTTACCCACCGCTGGTACTGGGCTGGCACTGAAAGGTCCCCTCCATTGAGCGCAGCCACCGCCGATAGTCCTGGAGGAAAAGTGCCTGTCGTCTGCCAGATGGGCAGGAACGGGGACTGTGCGTATCTGGGAGGGATGCCCCTCCAGCACGAAGCGAAACTCTTCTGATTGGGGTGTTTTGGGGAAGATCCCTTTCCAGCAGCAGAAAACCAAGTCTAGCAAGCCCACACCAGGATCTGCAGCAGGGAACAGGTCAAGGGTGTGCGCCGTCACACGTGTAAAGGAGGTGTCCCCACACGTGGCTTGCTGTCCTGCTCTGCACTTCAGGAAAGCCAGGAGGGTGGAGGATGAAGGATGGAGGGTGGAAGATGAAGGATGGAGGATGGAAGGTGGAAGATGAAGGTTGGATAGTGGAGGGTGGAGGATGGAGGGTGGAAGATGAAGGATGGAGGCTGGAGGGTGGAAGATGAAGGATGGAGAGTGTAGGGTGGAGGATAGAGGGTGGAAGATGAAGGATGGAGAGTGGAGGGGGGAGGATGGAGGGTGAAGGATAGAGGTTCGAGGGTGGAGGATGGATGGTGGAGGGTGGAGGATAGAGAGTGGAAGATGAAGGATGGAGAGTGGAGGATGGAGGATGAGGGACGGAGGGTGAAGGGGGGAGGATGGAGGAGTGCCTGCCAGGGTTTCAGGGCTGGTTTTGCCAGCAGGGGCCTGCAGTTTTCCAAAGCTATCTTAAGGTGGCAGAGTTGCAGTCTGCTGGAGGCTGAGCCCTGGGGCTGGTTGGTTTGCGATCCAAGGGGAAGAAAGGTATTTCAGAAAAACGATCATTTGTCTTGCAGAGCAGGCTGAGCTTTAGAGGAGAGAAAAAGATCTGAAAGCAAATTAGCCCATACTAATTAGAAATATGCCGGCATTGAAATATTCAGGTCATTACAAATTTGTGACTCCCTTTGAATTTCTCTGCGCCAGGAAATGAGCAGATGGTGAGGGATCTTCTGCAGCCGGCGTCCCACCCTGCCTGTGCAAACCATCACTGGGTGCATGCCCCATCTGGGGCTAGGTGCTGCTCATCCATGGCGCAGAAGACCCTGTTCCACCCCAAGGCTTCTGGTGGGACGTTTCTCTTCCTTGGCAGTAGCCATTGCGACCAAACGTGCTGCAGAACCAACGGCACTAAGGGGTGGAGGAAAGGGTATGATGCCAAATAGCTTTCTTGCGATCTAGTTGCTGGAAAGCTGAGTCAAATTGCAAGGTTTCAATGCAGCACTGGAAAATTAGCTTGAAATGGGAGCTAAGCTGTGTAACATGTGTCGGGGATGCTGGTACCTGTTAGGGCACTTGCGACCCCTTCACACCATTCCACACATTGCCAGAGTGGGATAGATGTCTAAATCTTGGAAATTTTTTTTTCCTGAAGAAAATATGAGATGGAATCACACAAGTGTTAGTTGCACTGTTGTTATGGCTTGCGACCTACTATTTCAAATAGTCGTAAATTCTATCCAATGTAGTTGGATCGTATAGAAGTTCATTATCTAGGTCTAAGACTTTCTGCATTTAGAATAAAAATTAATATAGTGGGAAATAATCCTTAGCACTTTGGTGGAGCTTTTGATGTATGTACTTCGGAGGTGATCTGCCTCCATTGGAGGGCAGGAGTCGCGCCGATGTATGGAGAAGATGCCACAGATGGGGTTCAAAGGCAGCTGCTCCTCCCTAGTTTAGGCAGCCCATAAAAGAGAGCATCGTCTGGACACGCCTGCCCCACCCTTTGGAGTCAGAAGGTAAAGCAGGAGTGAGGCTGTTCATCAAGGAAAGTTGCCATAAAGAGCAAAAATTAGGAATAGCTCTATTTTAGTTCTGATTCCTTCTCTCCACCCTCTGGGAAGTAACACGGATGTGTCCATCGTACACGTTGCTGGCATAGTGACAAAAAACAACTCCAGGAAACCCCAAGTCCGATCCCCACATTGCAGCCGGAGGAGCCCCCCAGCAGGCAGGCAAGCCTGCAAGCATTGGGGAGATGTGCCCAGCTTTCAAAACGAAATGCTAAATGGGAAGAGCCTCCACCGGCTGCCCTCAGCAGAAGATGCCACCATTAGTGGTACAGCCACTGCTGACGGTGTGCGGTCAGCTGCCAAACATGGGTCCGTTGAGTCGCTGCCAGTGCAAAGAGGTCCTTGGCCTTCAGAAGGTGAGGAGAACTCCAGGAGGTGGAGGGCTAGGCTGCAGTCCTCTCCGTGGGCACGGCAGGCTTTGCTGCTTAACTCTGACCACCGAGCTGGCTGCGTTTCGGGAGGAGGAAAGCAAGTATGGCTTCGTAGGCTGCGGCACAATGGGAATTTCTCAATATGTAACAACTGGGGAAAAAAATAAAATAATTTGAGGCTGTGTCTTATCTGCTGCGACTATTTGCAGTGTTCAATAAGCCATGAAATTTCTCATTTCTCAGCACGGATGCAGGGGGCGACCGCAGCGTGATGCGTTGCGGGTTCCCTGCCTGCCTACCCGGCGCATTAAACACCCGGAGCTCACGCTGTCGAAACCTTTACCAGCACTGAGAAACCCAGGTAGAGATGAGACTGGCTTCAAAGGGTGGAGAGTAAAATGCAGATTTGGCCCTCAGCTGGTGTTTCACCTCTTGTTGTGACAGCTGGCTGCTGAGGCAGCAAACTGCAGAGCTTCGGCTGCGCCGGGCAAGACCCTCCTGGGACCACGAGCATCTGCTCTCGGAGAGGGTAAGAGGGAAGGGTGGTCAGTGGCAACCGACCCATCAAGCCCCCTCTTCTGCTCCCTGCTGAGAGTACAAATTCTCTGATAAAAGGACAGCTGAGACGGTTGTTTATGCATTTAATTACGGTTACTTGGCCGTGGCAGGTATCTGCTGAAGAAGCGCTGAAAGGACAAGCTCATCTAAGAGCTATTCATGTTTTCAGGTTCTTTAGGTCCACCTCTGCTCATACAGAGAGCCCTTACCAAAGATACACAAGCATCCTAAATTTCATCTCTTGTGTTTCTAGACTGCGTCTGATCGCCCACGGACATAGTTACCCTCTCCTGCTCCTAACTTCATTAGCAAGGCCCTCTTGATGGCTGATCCAAATATCCCACGTAGCGTCGGCTGAGGTGCAAACATCCAAATGACTCGAGCAGGAGGGACGGCGTACCCCGGCTCTGATCACCGCCTTTCCTCGTCATTATGCACTTCCACTGGCTTGGAGCAATCAAGCATACCACTATCAAGGACATTGACGGATTAGCCTCATCAGTCCCCTGCTGTGACCGCCAACTTTCCGTATATTAATCAGAAAAAATAGCTCCCTGATTGCCATTTAAATTGCACAAAAGATATATTTGTCTTGTGGTAGCCCATGACATTTCAACGTGATGCAAGATCGCAACGTCTTAAAGGAGCTTTGTTGCTGTGGTTCCCAAGAGGTTGGAAAAGCAGAAAGCTCGTCAAAAGAAACATTTTGCTTCGTCCGGTTGGTCTCAGGCTGAACGTGCATAAGTATAAAAAAATGCAACACCTCTCTGGGGCTATCGTGATGGCAAGTAGATTTTTCTGGGTAATATTTAATACATGCACTAGTTACTGTGACTTGGGCTCTGACTTGGGCTCTCCATGTCCTCCTGCTTTTGGATTTTCCTTCTGAGCTGGCAAGAAAAGCAATCTTGCCCCTATAACTGAGATGATTGGGGTGTAGAGTTGCAATAGTGTTTGTTTTTCCTCCTTCTATCCCCTAGGGCTGAGACTAGTCACATCATATTAATTTCTGGACAATTTATGAGGCCGTGGTCCCCTCCTACCGCAGCCGCAGCTGCTGTTGTACATCATGGCCTCACAACGAGACATTGAGCTGAATCTGTGGTTCAAAATTTGATGATCAAATTTGACTTTTGTGCATCATTGCGGTGGGTTGACCCCGGCTGGACGCCAGGTGCCCCCCAAAGCCGCTCTGTGACTCCCCTCCTCGGCTGGACGGGGGAGAGGGAATATAACGAGAGGCTCGTGGGTCGAGATAAGGACGGGGAGATCACTCACCCATTACCATCACGGGCAAAACAGACTCGACTTGGGGAAAATTAATTTAATTTATTACCAATCCAATCAGAGTAGGGTAACGAGAAATAAAAACTAAACCATAAAACACCTTCCCCTCACCCCTCCCTTCTTCCAGGGCTCAACCTCACTCCCCATTTCTCCACCTCCTCCCCCGGCGGCGCAGGGGGATGGGGAATGGGGGCTGTGGTCAGTCCATCACACCTTGTCTCTGCCGCTTCTTCCTCCTCAGGGGAGGGCTCCTCACACTCTGCCCCTGCTCCAGCGTGGGGGCCCTCCCACAGGAGATAGATCCGAACTTCTCCAACATGAGGTGCAGTCCTTCAGGAGCAGACTGCTCCAATGTGGGTCCCCCACAGGGTCACAATTCCGGCCAGAAAACCTGCTCCAGCGTAGGCTCCTCTCTCCATGGTCCACAGGTCCTGCCAGGAGCCTGCTCCAGCATGGGCTCTCCATGGGGTCACAGATGCCTTCAGGCATCCACCTGCTCCGGTGTGGGGTCCTCTTTGGGCTACAGGTGGATATCTACTCCATCATGGACCTCCATGGGCTGCAGGGGGACAACCTACCTCAACATGGTCTTCGCCACAGGCTGCAGGGGAATCTCTGCTATGGCGCCTGGAGCACGTCCTCCCCCTCCTTCTTCACTGACCCAGGTGTCTGCAGAGTTGTTCCTCTCACTCCTCTCTCCCAGTTGATGCTGTGCAGGGCTTTTTTTTCCATTCTCAAATATTTTATCCCAGAGTCCCCACCACCCTTGCTGATGGGCTTGGCCTTGGCCAGCAGTGGGTCCCTCGTGGAACTGGCTGGCGTTGGCTCTATTGGACATGGGAGAAGCTTCTAGCAGCTTCTCACAGTAGCCACCCCTGTAGCCCCCCCACTACCAAAACCTTGCCATGCAAACACAATGCAGTCATGCACCAGAGGTTCAGATTTTTTGAACAACCATAAGAACGACTGGAAGGTGGGACAATAAATATGGAATTAACCGTGTAGGATAAGCCTGATGCAACAGGTCCAGAAGCACTCCTGGAGCATCCCTGGAGGAGAGGATGCAGACGAGAGCGTAACACTTCTGCAAAGTGCCAGGGTGAACCCATCCAGCGTGTGTGTGCTCCAGCAAGTCCTCGCTCAGTGGCAGGTAAGCGTCAAGCAAAACATCAGCAAGGTTTTGCAAACCACCTTTGAGCGACAGCAGCTGCCAAAGGTCTCCCAGTGGGACTCCTGTATCCCCAGGCCCTGTGCGGGTGCGATGCACAGGGGATTTGGTTTTGCATGGGTGTTTGCACTGCCTTGTAGAACTATTTAAAGGACGAAAATCTAAAGAAATCTGTTATTCACAGCCCACCGCGTGGTGTCTGGGTAGCACTTCCTTGTAAACCAGGCTCGTGTGCTCCCCTCAGGCAGTGATAGGTGAGAAATTACACGCGATATATTTTACAGTGCCTGTATAAATTACTCATTTGAAGAATGACTGCACCTACGTGCTTGTCCTGTGTTAATTACTGAGGCAGGTAATGCCTCTGCCACAGGAGCTGCTCAGTGTCATTAATGCCACATTGGCACCATCTTTTCCAGCTCTTCACACTTCGAGCGGGTCCAGCCTTGGTGGGTCCCTGGGAGCTCATTTGCTCAAGCCGAGGAGCTGCCCCCTGCCAATTTTTTCTATGTATCAAGTGAAATAATTTTGAAGGTGTCTAAAAGCTGCTGAGAAGCCGCTGATGGGGTTCTCCTGGATGCTCCAAGAGACAGGCATGTCCCAGGCGAGGAGGATGCTCCACATGGCCTGGGGGTCCCTCGCTCTCGGGCGGAGATCTCGGGGTTCACCTCACATCCACATTTCCTCCCTGCTTGTAGGAAGCCCCTGCGGCTGGGTGACGCTCCGATTTCAGTCCTTCAGGAATTTATTTTCTTCCCTTTCTCACTAATATTTGCTTGCTTCATTAGCTGCTTATATGCTCGCATCTCATTTACTCACTGACCTTGCAGACTCCCATCCTTTCCGGGACATTACGTTGCAACCTTATTGCAGATGATCTTTTGAAGATCCTGGTTGTAATGTAAAAATTATACATTAGGCCCAGATCTAATATGAGAACATTTTTTTTTTTTTTTCAGATAGAAAACAGCTTTCAACAGAGCAGGGAGTGATGTGGGAGGAAAGATCTGTTTCCATCAAATTTTCTTTATTTTGCATAAAATTCTATGATTAGATACCATTGTTTTTTGTTTTCTTGGACAAGTAATGTCTCCTTTTCCACCTGGAAATTTTTTCTGTGAAGATTTTTGGGGAATTTTCTATACTTGTCCAAGAGTGTCCAGATGTGTCATGGACTGGGGTGTCCACCTTCCCCAGCATGGGCTTTTTTGGCCAAGAAATCCCAGCCACAGATACACTCCTCTTTGTCCAAAAATTTCTAATGACAATAATCACTAATGTTAAGATGACAAAGTCTTTATTTTCCTCAGAAAGCCAGAAAGTACGCTTAAAACTTTTCTGAGTGCATTGGTTGCATTAGTAAATGCTTTCCCCGTGGCTGCCAGATAAAAAGCAAAGATAAGAAGTAGATTCACGCTTAGTGCTTTAGACCCCAGGAGAGTGTTTTTAGAGCAGAAAGTTAAGATATTATGGCTTTTTTCTTTTTTTTTCCAGTTTGCTGGATGGGATCCAGGGCCCCATCCCGTGCTGCCCATTACCTGTGTGCTTCCCGCGTGATCGATGTGTTTTCTGCATGCCGAGAGGATCTGCCACCTTCGGCGGTGGGGCTCCCGCAGGGCAGCCGAAGCTGCTGGTGGGGCGGTGGGAGGTGATGTAGGATGCCGGGGAATGCGTGAAGCTATGTTAAGTGGGCGGGCTGCAGTCCCAGCACGCCGGGAACGCCTGGGGCTTACGTGGTCCCAGGCAGACCCCGCGGCAGCAGCCGCGCTCATGGAAACCTTGCGGTGGGTAAAAGGAAGCCCTTGCTCTGTTTGCTGAGAAAACTACAGAAAACAGAGTAAGAAGTGTATTCCCAAAAGACTGAATCATAGAATCCTGTAGGTTGGAAGGGACCTTTCAGGTCATTGAGTCCAACCATCAACCCAACACTGCCCAAACCCCCACTACCCCATGTCCCTCAGCACCATGTCTGCCCGGCTTTTAAATACCTCCAGGGATGGTGATTCCACCACTGCCCTGGGCAGCCTGTTCCAGTGTTTGATAACCCTTTTGGTGAAGAAATTTTTCCTAATATCCATCCATGTCCCTTCCCTGCTTTTGCTCTGCCCTGCCCCTACCCTCCTCCTGGTCCCTCCCTGCATTTGCTTCTCTTTGCATTTGTTTTTTTGGACCCGTGTTCCGCTCGTGCATCCTTACTTCTGATGGGGAAAACCGCAGGATGTTGAGTTATTTATCCATCCAACTATTGTCCGTATGATAGCCTAAATTCAGGAAAAGATGACATAATTCGCTACAAGTGTCTTAGTAAGGATTTCAGCTGCACCAGCTTACATGCAGTTATTTCAGTCCGTATTGTGTCATTCTTCCTCTTACATTTTTATTTCTACGTGCATAGCTATAATGGCATTGAGATAGAGGGAGGCAGAGACACATGAGCACGTAGGCATTAGTCACAAGCACAGTTTCGAAGCAATTAACTCCAAGGTCAAGAATACATTTGTATATGCTGGAACTGCAACGAGATGTTTTAGGAAGATGTAAAAAATAAATATGATTAAAATCAATTGCTACCTATCTCCATTCCATTTGTTCATGAACAAGTCCTCTAATTCGATTAAAGGTTTTAACAACAACAGAAAACTAAGGGTGGTTTTCATAAAGGTGTTTTTGTCTTGCTATGTGCCATTTTCAGCTGTTTATTTTTCCCTGCGTGGGCAGGAGAGGCATTGAAGAGGCTTTCACCTCTCTGGGTGAATAAGGGAAGAGCCAGGTCCCCCATCAGCACTGTGGCAGGTGGGGAAGGTGCCGGTGGGGCCAGAATCACAGAATTTTAGGGTTGGACGGGACCTCTGGAGATCACCCAGTCCAACCCCCTGCCAGAGCAGGGTCACCCAGAGCAGGTGGCACAGGAACGCATCCAGGCGGGTTTGGAATGTCTCCAGAGACGGAGACTCCACCACCTCTCTGGGCAGCCTGTGCCAGGGCTCTGCCACCCTCACAGGAAAGAAGTTCCTCCTCACATTGAGATGGAACTTCCCATGGTCAAGTTTGTGCCCGTTACCCCTTGTCCTGTCCCCGGGCACCACTGAAAAGAGCCTGTCCCCATCCTCCTGACACCCACCCTTTAAGTATTTATAAGCGTTGATAAGATCCCCCCTCAGTCATCCTTTTTCCAGACTAAAAAGACCTAAATCCCTCAGCCTTTCTTCATAAGAGAGGTGTTCCAGTCCCCTCAGCATCTTGGTAGCCCTTTGCTGTCCCCTCTCCAGCAGTTCCCTGTCCTAGAATCGGGGAGCCCAGCACTGGACACAGCACTCCAGATGCAGCCTCCCCAGGGCAGAGCAGAGGAGGAGGATGACCTCCTTCCACCTGCTGGCCACATTCTTCTTGATACCCCCCAGGATGCCATTGGCCTTTTTGGCCACAAGGGCACATTGCTGGCTCATGGTCACCCTGTTGTCCCCCAGGACTCCCAGGTCTCTTTCAGCTGAGCTGCTCTCCAGCAGGTCACCCCCAACCTGTCCTGGTGCATGGGGTTATTCCTCCCCAGGTGCAGCACCCTACAAAAGAAAGCTCACCGCGGTCACCGGCGCTGTCGGTGCACACCGCGATGGCAGAGAGTGGCAGGGACATCCCCACTCCTCCCGGGGCTGCACAGAGGATGCACCCCCAGGCCCCATTTACCTGGGCTTTTGGGGTTTTTTTTGGAGAACAAAGCCCTGCACGATCCCCTGTGATGCTTCTGGCCCTGGTGCCAGCCGGTGCTCCATGGAGGCTGCATGAAACCATTTTCTCTCTGGTAGCACCTTCCCGCAGCAGCTCCTCATTAGCATCACGGCGACGCTATAGCATCTTCCCTGCCCTTGCAAACTGTTATGCAAATAGCGCTCGCTGACAGCATAAATACATTCATTTCGGTGTTGCGCTAATTGATTTTAGCTCATTAGGAGTGATTTTGCCCTAATTTGATAAGGAAGTGTGAAACTATTTTTCCCAACAGCAGGTTTGTTATTTGTTGAGGTATTAAGAAAGTGTTAATTAGACACAGTTCTTCTGTCATGTTGATGGTTCGGGGAGTAGTCACCGTACAGAGTGAATAGCCTCTGAGACAGCCGCGCCTGTTGCTCGATGCAGTTTGTCAAATTAAGTTAATTACGTTAACGTGAGCAGCATGTGGCACGTATGGATGTGTGTCAAAGGCAGCAGCGCGACCCTTTGTCTCTGTTTTACGTGAATTTCTTAAGCAGGAGGCACAGAAGCCAGTGATACCTCTCACAGCAAGGTGACTATTGAGTACTCTTTGAGTGAGGTCTTCCTTAGACGTTGTCCCACGTCTCGTTGTGTACACAGAGACCGAAACCTCACCACAGAAATGGTCCTTCAGCAAACCCAGCCCAACACCTGATCCTTCAGGCCCATACGCTCAGGAGAAACTTTCTCCTGCGTTTATTTCCCAGGGACATGGGGGTGTTGGGGTCCAAGATCCTGCCCTAGGAGGGGGTTTGTGTTTGACGGGTCATTTTGCACGTGCACAGCAAACCCCGTCGTTGGTGGGCAGAGAGATGTCCAAGAAATGTCCCTATTTTGACGCCGAATTGGTAAAACAGCGACTTGGTGTCTCCAGGATGGATTGTCCCGAGTGTTTCTAAGGACCTTGTGGATCCAGAGCTGTCTGAAGGCTGGAATGCCTGTTTTACAGTAAATCTGGATGTTTCAAAAGCTGTTTTCATTGCATTTGAAATAAAGCCAAAAATTTCCAAACTTGCACAAGCAATGAGAGTTTTTAAAATAAAAGTTTCGAAAGCATTGTTTTCCTTCCAAAAAGGGAACTTGTGAAAGAAAATTATTATTTATTTTATTTTCTGTAGAAAATGTCATTGACTTTTTTTTTTTTTTTTACTGAAAAACTATTACCATATGCAAGCGGCGGGGGGGGGAACCCCAACAGTGAAAAATTGGGCATAGCTTGGGTGCTTGCAAAGGGCCCGTGGCTCGTGGGGAGTGTGAGGCAGAAGCTTTTTCATAGAAGCCAAAAAAAGGAGCCGGGGGAGCCGGGGCTGTGGTCTGGGGACACTCAGCTGGTGCAGGCAGGCACACACGGAGGCATTTTAAGCTCTCCTGGTTCAGAACGAAATGCTTACCACGAGTATATGATTGCGCTGTTTTCAAGAAATGATGAGGCTGGGAGCGTAGATTGCTCACAGATGGCAACTGGAGACGGGAGCAGTGGTGGGACGCGGGCTAATCAAGATGAGAAAATAAAGGGGAAAAATGCAATGGCTTCATAAAGTTGAGTAAAAGGTAATTGATGTGAGACCACTGGAGAAATCCTGGGTTTCTGCTTTGCTTTCCACCACCGGCTCCCTGGAGGTGTCTCTCGTAGCGGTAGGTTGATGCCGTGAGGCTGGTTTCTGTCCCACCACCCCGAGGATCGGTGGGTGGCCATGGGGGAGCCGTTGGGTTATTTGTCTGAGCCGCGCTCTGAAAAAGGCCAGTTTCAGATGAGAAAGGATGAAGTGGAAAAGGGGTGATGACACCTCTGTGGCATTAGCCCCTGCATGGTCTTACCACGTGCTAACCTGGCGCTGACTTAGCTCTTGGCCAGACTGTGGTCTGTACCGGCGGTGAGCAATATACCTATTTCTCTATGTTATAGCCTTTTAAAAAAAAAAATTTCTACTTTGCATATCTTCTGTACCTGTCTCTTCCTTTGTTAGCTGTGTTTGTTTTTTTTTTTTTTAAGCTCTGATGTACTTAGTCTGGATTTAGGTACAAGAAAAAACAAGAAGGAAGGGTCCATCGTACCTTGTCCCAGCCTCTGGACTGATCCACGCTGGACCATAAATACATCTTGCAGGAACATGTCGGAGCTAACTAAGTGTGACAGCTCGTGCAGTGACCCCAGACATCTCTCTTAATAAGTTTATTTGTTCTTTTTTTTCCTGAACAGTTTTTATGACAACAAATGTGAAGGGACTGAAGCTGCAGACTGAAGATGGGTTGAGATTCAGACTTTAGTTTTTGGCAGGAGTGCCTGGACTGGATTTTCCCTTTTGATTGCTTACAGGCGTGGGCTCCAACTCAAGAAAAAAATGAAGTTTCACAAATTTTCTGCCAGGAGGCTGAATCAGGTGCGGGCCGAGGCTTCGCACGGCATGACGGTATGGGCAGAGAGGAGCAAATAACGCCCTGACAAGTGCACGGAGACCGCGTGTTCACACAAACTCCATTTCAACCCACTTCCAGCAAAGCAGATCACTCGTACTATTAGCAGAGAATTCAGGCTTTTGGGGCCTTGCACTTACCGCTCTCCGTTTTTAATGTCCTCTAATGTTGAGGTTACATTTGGCTGACAGCAAAATAACAGGTATATTTTTATCACAATTTCTTTTAGCTTGACAAAATGCATCCGTTGTCAAAATTGGTCAAATTATCGTGTCTCCACATTAAAGCCGGTAGCATTAGAGGAAACGATGTGGTTTTTTCCCAGGGTTTCCAGTCCTAAACTTTCCAGCATGCACTGTGAGCCGCTCTAGTCTCTTGTGAGAGCAATTATTTCTACTAGGTCAGAAGCACTGAGCAAGGGGCTTGGGGGGCAGCACAGCAGCAGGCTCCTGGGGAAGGTGGAGGCATTGCTCTATCTGGGGCTGAGCCTCTATTTTCCAGGTTAAAAATCGGTTTTTCACAATCCAGCCCGTAAGCACCAACAATAATAGCAAATGTGCAACACCAGCAACGCCCTCCTTCAGTCCCGTCTTCTACCAGACTCCAAAAATGGTGGTTTCTTACTCAAAGGTCATGTGAATTACCTTATTTATTGTGTCTAAAATTATTTTAATGAAATGCATTTGAAAAAAAAGCATTTGCGGCAATAGCTAATAACCTCTCCGTCTTCAGTAGGAGCATATAGATTGGGTAGGAG
Organism: Larus michahellis; assembly: GCF_964199755.1. NCBI lineage: Eukaryota > Metazoa > Chordata > Aves > Charadriiformes > Laridae > Larus > Larus michahellis. The sequence goes on from NC_133902.1 coordinate 58,334,628, forward strand.
CTAAGCCTCCATAAACCCCCACCCACCAGCAGTGCAGACTCCGTTTGTGCTAGCAAACTCTGAGTCAGTCTGTACTGCAGAACAACCGTGGAGGGATAAATTTAGCTTTTTCTTTGTAAAACACTAAACACCAAAAAAATGTTTGAAAGTAAATATTTTGGAGAGTATTTTCCAAGTGTATAAGCTCAACAAAGAACATTGCTAAGAATCCAAGAAGAGTGTTGCTTTCTGGGTTGAATGCATCTTGCAACTGCTGTAGCAGTGGCAGGACAGCTTTGGCACTGGAAGTCTCCTGGACGTTTTTGGGGGAACATCCGCCCTTTACGGTGTTTAACCTTCCCGGCGATAATTCAAGCCAAAGGGGCCCGATCCTGATCTCACATCAAACCCCAAAACGTCAGAATAACCCCTTAGAAAGAGCAAATGCTGCATCAGAAAGAGGGAATTGCAAGTTTATCATCCCGCCAAGGATGTGAAGTTCCTAAATGTGCTGGGTTTTCATCAGCCGAAAGCCTAAGCTCAATCTTTTTTTCATAATGGAAATTTCTGCTAGTTCTGCAGCAGTGATCTGATGGCAAGGAGAGCCCGCAGCCGTCCTTGCCCCACTTTCCTCTCTGAATATTTGTTCTGGCAAGGCCAATGAATATTGTAACGACATATTGATCTTGTTAAATCTTATTAAGAGGTGCATCAGGTTCAGGCGCGTCTCAGAAATACGTTTGTACCCTTCCCCTTGGTTTTAATTTTTTTGTTGTTCCTGTTGCTCTGTCAAGCTTAAATCTAAAAATAAACACTGTGTAAATACCTCCCATGTATACACGCATATTTTTCTCAGTGATGTTTGACCTGAAACAAAGTGAAAGCCTGGGTTAAATGTGGTTACCCAAGATAATTCCACCTGGGACAAGAGGCTGGTGCTGTCTTTCCCCCCGAAGGCAAATTTAGCTGCTGCGAGGGTGAAATCCTCTTTTTTCTGCAGCATGGAGAGAAGCCGCAGCCATTGTACAGTACGGAATTTGGTGTATGGAGCTCTGCTCCAGGGAGGGAATGCCCTAAATCCCAGAGAGTTCGCTACTGAGCCATGTAGCATATAAATGCATCTCAATGCGTCATCGTACCAATAAATTTCCTCACTGGGCTTGAGAAGTTTGTTTAATCTCAAAATATCTCAGCTTTCCAAGGTGGGAGCATGGAACTGATACTTTCCTGTCCTGCCCTGCTTTTCTGTCTGACACCAAGGGCGTTAAAAAATGGCACCGTGCTTTGAGATCAGCACCCACAAAGCACCATCCGAGGGCAAGTGTCCAGCGTTCCTCTTGCTCAGAAGGATAGACTATAATGGGACTGTCCCCATCAGCACAGGCATGAAGATGCCAGTAATTACAGGTGTAACCTTCTGGGGAAATTTCAGCTCATTTTGCTTTGTAATGCAGATGGAAAGACACACAGCAGGCAATAGCAATGACCGCGCGAGCGCAAGAACAAGCCTCCGATTGCCTGATGTGCCTGCGGACCTCCAACGCCCCTCTGGCGAGAAGACAACCCCTCTCTTCTCCCAGAGCTGGGACACTCCTTCTTTTAAAAATGGATTTCTTCATGTTTTTAATCTACTTCTTTCGTCAAAACCCAAGCATCATGCTTGGCCCCTTTCTAAGCACTTTCCTGGAGTGGCTTTTCCAGCTAAGAAAGCCACTGACTTGAACTTAATGTCGCCACTAAGGGACGCAGAAATCCAGCTGGGGCTTGATGGCTGCCCCGATTTGCTCTCTTCTTGCTGCACCCCTAACTCATTCCATCCAAGCAGAGCACGCCTCGTCCACAGCCACAATCTGGCTCTGCAGCCACAGTTGCCAACCCATTAAATAATCCCCATCAACTGGGGGAGCCCATTTTAGGCCTTGTTCCAGCTGAGACGTGGCTTCCTGGACCAAAAACCAGACCCGAGACCACAGCCATCCCTTCCAGACAACACAATCAGGAAAAAAAAAGAATATAAATAACTGAAATAACATCCTCCCTTCCGCCCAAGCATTACATCAGAGTGTATAGCTGTATGAAAACTGCTCAGCCTTAAGTCTGATAAAAAAACCAAAACTCAGCACAGAGATGGACAACACAGGTGGGAAACAGAGATGGCCTGAAATGCTTCCAGTGAAGGTATAGAGAAGACAGGCAAATTTTCTTGAAGGTAGGAAAATTTGGTGTTTGGTGCTTTCGAAAGTCTCACCAGGTGCCCACAAGCTTGGGCTCACAAATCTGTACTAAAGAAAAAATGTTTTTTTATTTAATTAAGTAACTGTCTAACTTGGATATTCACAGTTCATCACCCACTTTAAATAAGACAGTGAATAAACCGGAAATTGTTACTGTACTCACAAAACACAAAATAAATCTACAGTGGATTTTACCCTCATATAGGCACAGCAACCTCCTCATAACTTCGGGGAGACATTTGTGTCTTCAGGTAGAGCAAGGTCCTAAAAACTTATTGCCTATTGTCTGTCTGTTCCCTTAAACCTGCAGCACCTCAAGGACATAGGGAATTCACGGTCACCAGTAAATATACATCACTAATTTGGTCACATAAATCTTGGAAAAAATGGTCACGTCACCCCACCATTAGAGCTACCAAAAAAAATTGACTCGGAAAAGTCAAGCATTAAAAAAATTATCATCAAACTCTGTGAACATTGACCCCCATCCGTCCCCCGCTCGCCCATCTACATGCTTTCCTTAGGAAGGAGCTCGGTATGAAAAAGATATGGATTAAAACGTGATAAAATCACCAGATGACCTATTACAAATGACAAGGTTAATACTCTCCTAATCAATCACCATACATTTCACAACACGACGGTTCAGATAGCTGCAGAAGGGATTTGTGCATTCATCATCAAGAAGGCAAAGGCTATTCCCCCACCTCTGCAGCCATCTGGGTCTAATCTAGAGCGAGGGGCCCCATCACCTTCCCGCTCACCATCCCTGCATCCTTTCACTAAACAAACTGACGTGTAGGGTTTTTAAAAGCGCTAGAAATTCTCAGTTTTTCCTCTGGACCCTGGTGAAGATGATAAGCCATGAAGGAGCAGTGCTTGGACGGGACTACATGAGTACTGGGCTGGTGGTTACGTGCCCACCGATGTTCAATGTTCAGCCCACCAGAGCAGGAACTCAGGGTCATAGTCCCACCGCCACATATAAAGTAGCTCGCTCATTAGCTACCAAACTTCATCACGAGGCATCAGAGAGAAGGATTTGGGTCCTGGCTCCATTTCCTCCATGACAGACTTCTTGAGGAGGGCTGTAAACCCCTGCTCCTGCTGGGGGCATTTGGCCCAGGTTGATGAAGGCTCCAAGAAATTCTTACGCCAAAGGATGCTGCTACTGGTCATTAGTGCCTTTCTTTAACTATCAACAATACCAGCAAAACACCTGAACAGCCATCCCTTCTCGTGCGCAATAGAAGATAGAGTCACAGAGGCAATTATTGTTATTGCTCCTCAATTAACCACTATAGGGATGATTTAGGGAGAGCTTGGCTGGTGGAGCTTGCAGGCATTGCCTGCTCAGAGACAGCTCCTGCAGGGACCCCTACACTCACCGCACCATGGCGAACCCAACGGGTTGGCCAATGCCTGCATTGCCAAGGTCTGTGGTAGGAGGATGGTGTGGGAAGAAGGAGGCTGTCAGTGGGAGGACCACAAGGATGCTCCGAAGAAGTTTGGACTGTGTGGGAACCCTGACGAAGTCCCTACCTCCTGGAGCAGTGTCTGGTGTTGATGGGGAATAAACTGAGATGAGGCTTGGGCTCGTAAAATCAAATTTTACAAGATTGAGCTTCCAGGCCCGCGCATCACAGATCAGATTTGCAAACCCAGCTGGAATAACAGGCGGTGTGGTTGGAGAGCGTAATGCGATCGGACACGTAGTTACTTCCATGCGTGTCTGCCAGCCAAGCGAGGGGGAAAACAGCCGGAGACACCTCGAGCGGCTTTGAAAGCTGGGCGGGCGCAGGGTGCCCGATCGATGACGAGAATTGGCAGAGTTCATCCCCGGCAGGGGCAGAGAGCCATTTGTAGGCAGTCAGCGTCGCGGCGGTGGGAGACGGAGGACCGCAGCGAAGAGTTAATCGCTGTTCCCTGTATTATGCATGAGGCCGTTGATTTTTGCACGCTTTGGTCTTTCATCAATGAAAACTCGGCGAATGGGACGAGAGGCTGCGTATTGTCTAGCGGCAGAGACAACAGCTTCCCTCCCAAGGTGCCCAGACGGACAACGGGACGCATCAACGGCAAACGCGTCCTGCATTTCATTCATCACTCACATAGAAAAATGCACGTTGGTGTCAGTGGGCAGGAGCAGTTCATTATTGCTTTCCTGTGTTTAATCCTCATTGCAGGTCGAACCCTGCCCAAGCACCAAAGATCCGCAAAGTCTCTCTTTGGCAGCTGCGTGTGAGATTAAAGCTTTGGAAATCGCATTGCAACCAGACAATAATTTGGAGGTAGTTATTAGAGCTGGACAAGCATCAAATCAGTTACGAACGGTCTAATGAGATATAACTAGTCAGCGTCTGCCTTTTCTTTTTTGCTCTCGCTGCATGGCACCTCCCCCAAATGAATAAATCAATCGCAACTACCGGAGTGGTTTTTCTGGTCAGGGACCTTGAGTATGGAAAAAGAGATAGCTTGGCGATTTAGGAAAAACACGTAAAACTGGCTGAAAATATTGATCTGGTTCACGCAGAGAGATTTTAGAGCAGAGAGATTTTAGATGACCTGGGCGAGCTCTGCTCGGGCTGCGGGATGGACGCACAGCTCATGTCGTGGGCATTTATTGCCCTGTTCCTTCTGCCAAGGCTTTGTGTTAAAGGAATGGAGAGCAAGAACCCACTTGGCTTGGTGAATGGTGGCGGTGACCAGAGCCGCTGCTCTCGCCCCAACGAGCGCTGGCACAGGGCCCAAGGCTGGGAGAGAAGCAACGAGGACATTTGTACACAAATTAGTGGTGGAGCCCGGTGTGTGTCTCATAGCCGATGTATCTATTTTTGTATAAAAATACAGTATTTATTATGTGATAGTGATTTCTGGCTTCGCAAGCTCCCACAAACGTCCCAAAGGAAGGGGGGTGGAAGAAGACGGGGTGTGAGGTTTGGGGGCTGAGCCCAGCCCTTCCCCTGAGGTCGGCACCACCGAGAGATGGGCAGGCATTGAAATGAAAACAAACGAGGTTTTATGGAAGGAAGAGCCGGACTTTTGATCGTTATCTCATTTTCTTGCTATGAAGCGACGGGCTTTAAATGAAAATGAAAAGCTAATGGTTGCCGGGAACTCTACCGCACAGCCTCATTTCTCCTCCTGATAGCACCGATGCTCTAATTAAGGTGATGTGTGCGCACGCTTAAATATACACGCCTCGGAGGCAGATGTTACAGCATATTTTCAGGCTCGAATTAAAAGTTATTTAACGTGTGCTGGTTTTTGTAACGCAATGCCCTTAAATGTCTCATTTGCTGTGCAGAAGTACCCGCCGCTGATAAATACTTAATTGCGCGGAGGAAATTCCCAGTAATTACTGTTTTGAATCAGATAGGCGCATGATCCAGATGGATACAAAGGTACCCTCTTCCAGGGATTTACGGGAGCAATAAAGCAGTGGTGAAGCCGAACTGAAAAGAGCATCGTCCTGTGGTCAGCTGTTGGTGAAGACGGCGCGAGCGGCAGCAAGGAGCCGCTTCGCCTGGGGTTGTGCATCCCACAGCCGAGACGCGGAGGGTGCCTGTCCGCCCCGCCTCCGGCGTTTGCTGTTTGCTCTTCCCAGCTGTGCATGTGGGCAAACAGAAATCCCAACAACCGCCGGTGGTTAATCAGAAAAACATCTCCGGACAGGGAGTGTAAACAGCTCGGCGAGTGTATATGTTCGTAGACCACAGGAATGACAGCCATGTGGGCCCCCCGTGCCAAGAACCTCTCGTTAGGCACATTAAAACTGAGACAAAATTCCCTGTGCCTGGAAGGGGACTGGGAATGAGGCACAAGTGACTGTCTCCCACCGTCTCGCAGGGTTAAACCGTGGGGCGCCAGGAGCAGGGACCGCAGGAACGACGTAGTCGGTGCAGCCAGGGAAAGGGTGGTTTGGTTTGGTGCATCCTCACAGGGATGCAGTGATGGGAAACAAGGCTCGGTATTTTCTTTACTCTTTCTTTTCCCCCGAAATGCATCTTTCTTATCACAAGAAACTGGAAATCATTTGGCAGGGTGGAATGGCTTTATCTGCAAGACGTTGTTTCAAAGCAAACTTTCTCCAAAACCTTCATTAAAAAAAATAATAATAATCCTGGAAATCTTCCTTTCAACCGCTCCTTCCAAGCCCTCGCTGTGCCAAATTTCTGAAATGTTTTGATTCTGGTTCTATTACGACTTGCGGATGTCAAGATCAAAAAGAAATACGTGTGCTGTTGGCTTTGTGCGGGTTTAACGTCCCGTTTCTTTTAACTCAGATCAGAAGTGAATGAAAGAGGAGACCCCGGCGTTATTCCCAGGGGAGTTGCATTCAGGGAAGCAAGAGGCACGGTGAAATAAAAGTCAGACCCTTTGGGGCATTTGAAATGGCGATGAAAGCAAGAGGGCATGCAAGCCGAGGGAGATGTGAGGAAGGCGGACGGTGCGACAAGGCAACAGAGGAGGCACGAAAGGAAAAACAGGGAGAGAGATGAGGAAGGGAACAAGGCAATTAAAGGCAGATGCTGTCTCGCAGGGCCCTCTCCTCCGTCCGTGCCAACAGAAACCGATGAGCACGCGTGCTGGCCTCAGAGGGAGTCCCCATCCCTCCTGCGCCAGCAGCACCCCCAGCTCTTTGTCCCCCCAGAGGGTGGGGATCAAGGTCCTGCTCAACTCCAGAGGCACTCGATCCTCGTGGGATTCTGCGCGGCGCGTGTCCGGCTGAGCACCTGTCCCTCTCCATGCCGGCCTGGGTGCTTCCCTTTCCATCAGCAGTTTTCCAGCAATCCCTGGTAAAATCCCTCACCCCGAGTGACTGTTTGCTTGAGGGGGACCAAACCCGCTGAGGCTGAGATGCCCCAGCAGCGCTGGAGGGGCAACATGTGTGTGTGTGTACAGGAGCTAGAGGCTCTCCAGTGCCAAACTTTGTGACGTTATGGCCCCAACGTGGTTATTTTACACCTCTTGCTCCCTTACCCTTGGGGCTGGAGAGAAGGGCTCTGCATCACATCCTCACCACCATGCCCCAGCCCTGGAGTGTTTCCAGCAGAGCCAAAATGCCTTTCCCCATCCTGGGGGAGCCAGAGGGATGCTGGCCATTTACAGTGTCCCAGGAAACCCTCTTTGGAACTGCAGCACAGGCCATCAACCTCCCTCCGACCAGTTTTACACCAACTGGCTTAGAGGAGCTACCCATGCACGCAAGAGGGATGAGCACATAGGGTTAGAGCCCCAAGCCCAGGGAGGTCAAATTCAGGCTTCCAGACAACTTCTTGCAATCCAAACCTAAAAACGAGGACCAGAAAGTCTCCTGGGACATGTGCTGTGAGCTCCCCGGCGGTTCCTGCAGAGCAAAACCAAGACCGAGGGCCAGCAACGGGCTGCCGAGGCCGGTGGGACCCGCTGGAGGGCAAAATGAGAACACGATTGGACAAAGGAAATGCAAACAATGTGGGAAACAGCAAAAAAGCATCTTTTTTTTTCTCCTCTGTTTTAAAAAATAAGCCCATCTCTGCAGGGCGAGGCTGCACAGAGGGACACATCTGTGTCCCTTGGAGCGGGGCTGGCTGGCAGGCTGCTGCTGGGGGCTAGGGCCTGAAAGCACCCCCATTTTTCTCATGCTGAAAAAGAGGGAAAACAGGCAAAAGCTTGAAAATAAAACCGAATAGCCACATAAACAACTTGCCTGCCATGGGGTTGCATCTGACATTGCTGAATATTTGTGGGCTGTTAAGGGGATGGTGCATCTCATACTGGAGCGTGGATGAAGCGATGTGGGGTAAGGAGGAATGGGGAATTTCCTTCCCATTAAGAAGGAACAGGCTTTGACAGCAAAGGCTAAATATTTCCTGCGTTTCAGAGAAGTCACTCACCCCGCCGCCGGCCTGTTTGCGGCCGGTTTTCCATCTGCCTTCACGGTCAAGGGGAGAGCTAGCAGACAAAACATGCGAAATAAAGCAGCTCGGGAAAACTTCTGGAAGATATTTATGCGCATTCTCATGAAACGGGGCAATATTTTAATCCTTCACCTAATGTTTACATAGTTTTGTCTTCATTTTCCATTCTTCAGCAGGCGGCCGCCGCTCCCACTGCACGTGGGGCTGGGGCTGCTTGTTATTAGAGCGCATCCCTGGGCCCAAGGCAGTCCTTGATCTACACAATATAGTAAAAATCACCTTTCTTTTCCACCTAAGGGAGATGAGCCGGTGGGCACGGCAGCTTTGATAGAGCAGAGGTTGCAGAAGCATCTCCCGTACGCCTGGCTGGCTGGTGCCACTCTGGGGGGCTGTGGGTCCTCATACGGGGGAGGGATAAGTGTTGCTGAGCATTAGAAACGCTGCCGAGGCTGTGCTGGAAAGCCCAGCTCGTTTTCACTCTGCTCCCTCTTGTAAAGCTCAGTCGCTAAAAATAGTTTGTCTTGTTTAAAGAATAGTGTGTAAAAAGCCCTGAAATTCCCTTGCCATTTAAAGACACAGAGATAAAAGACTGAAAATTATGACTAGACAATATGAATGGTCTGGCTAAGTAATTTATTACCGTGAGCAAAACCCTTTTTTCCAGATATCCCCACTGCGTGCTAACGTTTCCATCAGGGGTGACACAACCGGCTCGTTGGCAGCGCAAAAGTAGACAGATACACACAAATCTCCCCGCGCGGATGTCCTTCCCCATGATGACAGCAGCGCTAAGATCCATCAGGATGGATGAACCATCCTGATATCTATTCGATTTATACCCCAGCTGGACCACAGTAAAAATGAAAATAAGACTCGTAGGAGTTTCTCTTGATAAATACCAGTGTTATCATCGCAGCCCCGCTGAGGTCACTTATTTTCTCCTAGCGATTGGCAAGAGCCAAGGAGGTATTATGTGGGCCAAGATATTTATGAGAATATATAGCAGTGTCTTTATTAAGATAAAAGGGAAACGTTGGGAAAGATGAAAAAAAAACCAAACCCAAACCTTTATTATCCTTTTAGTAAGGAATTACTGAAGCTACAGTAGTCCTAACGTGGGGAGGGAGGGGGAAATGCCGGCGCAGATCCCGATGTTTCCCTTGGCAGAGCAGCAACGCCGAAATACCGTGGGCAACATTTGCAAATAACAAAAGTTAGCAAATACAATGCTACGGTTTCCAGGGAAACCCAACCTTGGCCTTTGGTCCCATATTTCAGCGGGTTTCATTATCCTCTGTGGATTTAGTATAATGAATTGGCTGTTGATGGATGCTGCCGCCTCTGTGCCGCCTCGTTTACGGAGGTTTCCGCTGTAGCCCGGTCGAGGCGGGATGCTGGTTTCAGTGGAGATGTGCCGTGAGCACCAAAGGCGTCGGTGTCCCTTCAGAGGGGTTTCTCCTGGGTCCAGATCGCAGCATATTGGGGGGCCCTCATCAGTCAATGGAGTTTTTTCTTTATTGTGGTCTGTCTGTCCTTTTTCTGCATACGTAAGAACCATTTATGGGTTTCTCATACCTTTCCAGCACTGAAACCCTGACTCAGCTGGTCATGTGAAAGAGTTTTTTGTATTGTACCATCCACACCTCGTACAAGTTCTTCCAGCTAATTGCTTTATTAATTATCCATAGAACCAACGACACCAAACAAGGTTTAATGAGTGTCTCCTGATTGGGATTATCTGCTGAGGTTTCTGCATGGACGGCTCTCTCTTTACAGCACCGGTTCCTGCTCCAAGCCAGAATTCGTGAAGTACAAAATCTGGAGCAAAGCCACTCTTACGGCAAAATCCTTGCTGAAATCATTTTTGCCTCACTCCTTTTATAAAAGACCCCCAGGAAATCTAGACCAAATGGGAAGCTCTTGCTAGTCAAAATGACTTTATATTTATATATATAAAAGCTAGCCTAAAGCAGAAGCCGGAGGCTGGGGCAGTCCTGTGGCTGATATCCTGGGGCCAGTAACTGAGTAACTGAGATCACAGAGAGCCTACTATGACCCAGAACAAATAGGCAATGGGTAAAAAGTATTGAAAAAAGTGGCTGCTGGGGTTTTGTGGGGGTGTTTTTTAATAGGTCAGTCTCTAAACACGTTGCCTGAGGTCACTTAGGAAATGTGGTCTACCTGGGACATGTTGGTGGCACCCAGGTATCAGCATATCCTTCCTAAGCAAAACCAAGCCAAGCTCCTCAAAAACTGAAGAAACTCTCCCTTCACTTCATTTTACTTCTTAGCAAAGGCACAATTTTATGCATAGGATCGTTTGGGTTGGAAGAGACCCCTAAGATCATCACGTTAAGGTAACAGTGCCAAGTTACCACTAAACCATGTCCCTCAGCACCCCATCTACACGTCTTTTAAATACCTCGAGTGGTGACTCGACCACCCGTCCAGCTTTAGGATGTGAAACCCACAGGGGTGTCTTCCCCCCGCCCCCTTTAATTATACCTGAGCAGTAGTTGAAGTGAAAGCGGTTGTAGGGAACTTGCGTTTCTGGGGATGCTTCATGAGATGCCTCCCCCAAAAAATCCTTCACGAGATTTGCTTTTTCCACGTGTTGGTATGCAAGCAATGATCTTGGAAGCAGGGAACCAGTGCCTCTATCAGGGGCTGAGGACCAGGGTAGAGGATGGAAACGCAACCCCTCTCGCCGTCACCGAAATCCCCGTTTGCACCTGCCTGTGCTTGGGGAATTGGGGCTCCAAAGAAAGGATGCTCTTCTTTTGAATCTTGGCCACCTCCTCTGCTTTTTTCCTTCCCTTGTGCAAGCACTCTTAGGCAGTTCTTTTTCCTGCAGTGTTTTGCAGCGTGGGCCAGGACTTGACAAGTGACTCATCATTTTGAGTGCCAAAGGCGAGAAATGTTTTTTTAGAAATTAAATGCTCGGCACATTCAGAAAACAAATCCCCTTTAAGGTGTCTCCTGAAGAGGCTCCAAATAGGAAAGTGTTTGCAATTCAGTCATTTTACAAAAACGTTGGCTTCTGTGCTTAGTGGCTGAACTTCTTTCATCTTCTCTTGGTAAATATCAGCAGTGGATTTTGGAAATTTGAGCAAATTTACCGTTTCACCTCGTAAATGAACTGACAGCGAAACAACATGCTTGAAAACGTCGGTTATATTTTGTTGGTTAATTACGTGTCTTGTGATGGTTGGAGTAGCCTATAAAATCTCAACCGATTAAAAAGCTCGGATCAAATCTGGTCTTCGTTTTTGGACGTGTACGGCTGGTGTCTCTGTGCAATTAGGGTAATCCCAGAGTACACAGTTTGCTCTTCAGGCTCATTCTTTTATGTTTCCCATATGTATTTAATTTTTTAAGCAACGCGTTTCCACTTCTCCTGCTATTGTACTCTTTTGTACTTAGCAAAATACATAATCGCTAAAGAGATTCTCATGCGATGGCTTCATTCTGAAATAATGTCACGGAGACAAAGTTCAGAGCAGCCCTCACCTGCTCCTAATTTATTGCAAATACAATTAAAGTTTTATCTGAGGTCTTTTTTCCTGAACTTCACTGCTCTGTGCTTTCATCAAGCACATAAAAGAGGATTTTGGTCCTTTTTCCAGCCGTTTAGCGGAGCAGAGGTGCTCGTGGAGGAATCTGCTTTCTGAAAGGGACTCCTCTGAAAGCTTCCCGCCAGTTCATCACAATTTTCCCATCTTAAAAGCGAACAAGGAAAGGGGTGGGTAATAAAAAGACAAGAGATGTTAAGTGCAGCACATCTGAAACGGCCGCCCTGTAAAATTATGTGAAGTTACATCCAATTCTTCCCTGATGGGGTGCCTTGACCCTTCAGGTGGGGAGGTGATGGGTCTATTTGGATTTTTAACTATTCCATGCTTGAGAATTAAGCCCTTTTCCCTTATATTTTCATCTGTCATGAGAGCAGCTGAGCTCATTCTTTAGCTTTTTTATTTGGGCATCACCCTCATCATCAGAAACGTAAGCTTGGCTCTGAGGGGAAGGCTTAGAAACAGATTGCAGTAGCTGTTGCTCCATCTAAAACACACTGTAAACATCATGTAAACAACAGGTAAAATAACAAACAGCACTGGGAACCGTTTAAAGACGGCTTCTGCTGCTGGCGACTGCTCTTCTTGGGAATGTCACGTTTCTTTAAATGAAACCTAACAGCAAGGAGCCTTTTATTTTGCTAATGTTTCCAACAGCTCGGCCTTTTGCTCTTGCTGTGGATCCATTCTCTGCAGAGGCACGGAGAGACGGCTTTTACATCCCTGGCATGGCAATTCCCTCAGATACAGTTTAATATTCTGTCTCTTATGGGCAATTTCAGGTGACTGCATCCTGTTTTTTAATCACGCTTCTCTCTCATACGGACAAGCAAGTCGGTCAGGACCAGGTTTGGGTGATTGGATAGTCCTGATGAGGTTCAATTTTGGGACAGCGGTTTCTAACACATTGCATTTCAACACAGAGCGACATTTTACAGCCTGAGAAGCTGGTGCCATGGTCCTTGCACCGCATCAGGTGCTCTAATAATAATGAAAGCATTTTGCACCTTTGTAATATAGCATCTCCTAACTGAGCATCCCCACGCGCTCCACAAAAATTAATTCAGTCTCACAGAGGTCCCTTGAGGCACATGAGCAGCGGTATTGCCATGACAGAAATACGGACACTTAGAAAGGCTGATGATAAACACTTTAATTGGGCCCTCGCTGGGGTAATTGCAGCAGCAGCCCTGGCGGGTGGGAGGAGGGGAGGAAAGGATCCTCTCCCTTCTCCGTGGGGAAAGCAGAGAGTGAGCATCCTTAAGGAAAATGCAACTGCTTTTACGTGTTTCTGGGCTGTCATAAGGGAAATACATTTACTCCTTTGGTTTTGCTTCCTTGCTCCCGATGAGGTCAGGGAAACCACATTTCATTGCTCCCAGCTAGTATCGCTTTGGATTGCAGACGTTATGAGCTAAACTGACGGGAGGTGCATTAAATTAGTGATAAAGTCTGTAATAGCTTTTGCGCAGGGGCGATGGCATTTTGGTGCCTCCGCCGAGAAGCTTATTTTCCCTTGCTATAAAGGAGCAATAACCGATGGAGGCGGGGAAGAGCCGGTGCCGGCTCTCTGGTCCTCCATCAGCACGCTGGCAGCCCTGGGGAGAGCCGCGGCCATGGATGCTTAACTTCACAGCAGAGTTTCCCATCAGCAGAAGAAAGTTTGGAAGCACGAACCCAAGGAAGACGGGGACAGCCCCGAGCTCAGCGTGCCAATGCAGATCCCGGCGTGCCAAACCGGGATAAAGCAGGAAACCGCTCAGACTGCAATAAACTTGTTATTGTTTTCGAGGAAGGGGATTAATTAACTGTCTATGGAATGAGCTGGATAAATCAAGCATGACGGGCAACTTCCAAATCAAATTAATACTTCAAAGACGACTTTCAACTGACTGCAGCGGGGCAGGGTTGCAGCCTGGGGGCTCCCATGTAGTTCTTCAGGCCACCACCTGTACGGCTTCGTATGGAACCGTATGGTGATGTGGCAAATTGCTGCCTTGATGGAGTGATGGGCTGGATGACCATGGGAAGATCCAGTGGGTTTGGGGGTCCCCAGGGTCAAGGCATGGCTGGGAAACCCAACGGTGCTGCCCGGCTCCCATTACACATGTACATGCCCTGCTCAGCTCTGGGGGGCTGAAGGCACCTGACGATCATCCATTAATTAACCCCCAGGACAAGCCTGTGAGCTAAGCGCTGTTAGCGTCCTCTGCTTCCCTGGGGAGGTGGATGTTGTTCTGCCAACAAACCGGCTTGATTTCCCCGTCGCGGAGGAGGAGATCTCAGCAGAAATACTGTAGGAGGGTGCTCCGGGGGTGTTTTCATAAGCAAAGTGCTTCCATGCTAAATGAAAAATTGGAAAGAAGCGTGTCTTATATCAAGGATCCCAGTGAATGAGCTGTGACTCATGAGTCCTGAACGAGAAACTTGCCGCCATCTGTCTTTATTTTACCACCCCGCCTGACTTAGCTCAGCCGCGCAGTGACAAGCTGCTGCCGATGCGGCGGCGGAGGGGGTGGCATCACCTGGCACGCTCCTAACAGGACACCCCAGCCTGACCCAGCCTGACGTTCCCCCCGACCTGCAGCGTACAGAGGGCTCAGGAGGGCTGGCAAAGCCCTGGGAAGCTCAGGCAGGCGGTGTTGCCTCTGCAGGTCCCCAGCACGGGAGGACTGCAGCATCCCCGGGGGATGGTCTGTGTCTTCCCCTGTCACCCATCCTCTTTCTGTTGAACCAAGAGGCTGAGGTGGACCTTCATTTCCAGTTAACCACAAAAATAAACAAGGAAAATACATTATGCATGTACAGAAAGAGTGTGAGTTAATGAAACATAACTGCGGTCTTCCGGACTAATGTAACATTTGCATTTTTCTAACTTTAGTAATTTGCCAGACTTTGGCTCTGGCTTCAATGAAAGAATAATTACTTGTTTTCATAAAGGGGAGTGTTGATTTAAAAATGCTAGCTCCACTTTGTGAATTCAAGGGGAAATGCTTTACTTCATATCAATCAAGCTCTTTTAAGCGATGCAAGTTCATTTCACGCTCTTCTCCTTGATTTTGGTACCCTGTGTTCAGCAGCAAGAGCAAAGCACAGAAATAAAATGAAGTCTGTTTTGCAAAAATAGCTTTTGCAGAAGAACATGGAAGAAATGGAAGGTTTAAAGCTAACGCCTTGCTTTGTTCTGCCTTGCTTGTCAGGAATAGACAAGAGTGTGATGAAATGGCGGGTATCTTGTGCTGCGAGGCCAGGTGCCCAGCTGAAATGCCACTTCCAGGTGTCCTGCACGCTCTGTGGCACCTCCAGAAGACAAAGACCACCCAAGACTTTGGCCATCATCTGGAAATGCTCCACCACCTGGGGAGTTTGAGGTGCCCGGTCCCATACCTTTGGCATCTCCAGGGACTGGTTGAAGATGACTTGAATTTCTCATCGAGAGGTTGGTGAACCTGCAGATGGGTCCCAGGAGAGGCTGGAGAACATCTCCCAACCCATGTGGTTGCAGAAGGACAGGTGAGGATCAAGGGACAACATTCACGTTAATCGTCTCGTTGGCTTCGGCCTTGGATCCGGGATCCCTTGGATCCCTCCCTTGGATCAGGGACCGCTTACTGCACCCAGCTGCGTTGAGGGTGTCGGGAGTTGCTTTCCACTGTAAAAGGTCTTTGAGTTTATTTGCTGCTGAAAAGCCTCATTCTGGGGAGTGGAAAGGCCTTAGGAAGAATTATAAAAATAATGTGAACCTTCAAAAATGTACCTTACAGTATCTGGCAAATAAAATTTATCTGTCTGGCTTAGCAAAGCACGGGCTTAGAGGTGAGCTGCGAGGGGTTCAGGATGGCAACGTGGAAGAGATTTCTGAAAGCTCTTTAGTCTGGTGGAAAACAGCATGAGATCCTGCAACTGGAAAGTCAAATTCAGACTAGGAATAAGGGGCAACATTTTAAGAGAAAAGAAAGTATGTATACAAATAACCAATGAAACGAAGCGGAGGGGACCTGCTGTTCTCTGGCTGGGTGTCCGTGGTCACCCCAACCCATGTTTTGCGAGAGGTGGAACGTCCCTTTTAGCCTTGTCTCTTAATGCAATTTCTTTCTATACCTGGCCCCATGGTTACACATTTGACCATGGTGAAGTCAATCCTTTGATCTAAACAAGAAATAAAGAAACGTCATTTTAAATAAGTTCTTTTTAATTCAGATTTACAGGGAAATATCCCCATTAGAAAAACGAGGGTCAGTTGGCAAGGTCCGGATGCCAAGACGCCCTTTGGGCATCCTCGGAGAGACTCAGCTGTGTAAGCAATGAATTCCCAAGTCCAGGGCTGGGTTCAGTACACAGGCTTAGAGGGCTGAACATCGCTACTCTTTGCTAGTGTTGCATTTTGGAGAGCCAAGGAAATCATCTAATTCCTTGGATAAAAAGCTTCTGCTTTTGCTCATCCATAGATTAGAGGCTGACTCTTTTTTTTTCCCGGGTAACCCTCACTTTGCACACTGGAATATAAGATGCATTTTCCCTTTTCTCATCCTTATTTATCTTGGTGAGGTTCTAATTGTTCCTGTAGGCCCTGATTCCCAGAGGGCACACCGCTGAACTGAAAGGACTCTTTCCACTTCCAAACCTGACGGCTGCAATGCTTCATTGTGTTTTTAAATTTCTTTCTTAGCTAGTGTTTCGGAAACTTGCCATTCTTTAAAGCGGCTTGAGTTTTGATACTCCTGTTTATTGCTCATGAAAGCAAAAAAAAAAAAAGAGACTGCTCCTCTTCCTCCTCGCCTTTCCCAAGACACAAAATGAGCAGCCTTCTTACCAGCTTTTGTAAATGATCACCGACTGACATCTCCTATCAATGCTCTTCCAGGAGTGACATAGCGTAAAAAATAAGAAAGGACCACGAGAAGAGCATCCCATTCAGCATGTCTCCGCGGCAGCCAGCCGTGGAGCACTCAGCCCCCACGCATCACTGCCTGAGAGGTAGCTCTCCTCACGGGGAAAAAAAAAAAAACCAACCCAAAAAACAAATCAAAAGAACGAAACTTGCCGCATTCAATCTGCTGTTCATTTTAGCAGTTATGGAACAATAATTGCGTGTATTCCCCATGGTCGCAGGGGTGATGGTTGTAGTAGATATGGGCCAGAGAATACAATCGCAGGGCAATTTCTCTCAGTCCTTAATGGACTTGTATCGTACCCGTAGGCAGCGGAGTGTCCTAATCTCTTCCTAGCGGGGTCTGTCTCACTGCGGGGTCATTGCAGGGACCCTCTTGGCTTTGCCTGGTTTGGCAAATTCCTTACGGGCCAGATGCTGCCACCTTCATCCACGCTAAGTGGTGCCTTGCCCAGGGTGTCCGTCCGACGGGAGGGCAATGGGCACCGCAGGGGTGCAGGGAGCGGAGCGGGAGGCTGCGGGGGGCCCTCGGAGCTGCGCCTTCTCCGCTGCTTATTTTAATGGGGATTTATTTGTAAGCTGAGCAAACCAAGGAATTTCTCCTCTTCGCTTAAGTGAAGAGAAAAAAACAACCCAACGACGCACTGGCTAAAGAACACTTCTTCCTAGCCTGTGTCCTTCATGGATATTTTTCTGCAGTATTTCTGGCTAATTATGTTATGAATGACCGAAGGCTTCTCTCCAAAGCCTTTCTGCAGCCTTTGCCAAAGATGTTCCCAAAAAAAAAAAAAAAATCAATGCTGTTTTACCCCTTTGCCTGGAATAAATCCTGCCAAGAGAGTAAAACAACCGGAGAGCCTCACCTTTTCGTTATTGCTGTGTACTATTACTGCAGTCACACAGAAAATAAAAAGGTTCAATAAGAATTGTTTTAACTCTCCACCAGCACATGGAGAACGGGATACATCACAGGTGTTTGCAGGCATTTAGCACCATTAGATGCCTTTTTTATGGGGAGCAAAGTCCTCGCTCTCGCTTTGGGCTGGCTATTGCTGCGGAGGAAGAAATGAGGTTAGCAGGTTGCCACGGCGAAATCTCTAATTTTTGAGCAGAAAAAAAAATAGCTCTGCCTTCTTGTTTCCTTCCAGCTCCTAAAACATTCACCCTTGGTCACCGACCTGGGTGTCGTCCCTGGTCCTCATGAAGGCCACTGTTCCTGCAGAGCTTGGGGACCTTCTCTCTTTTCCCTTTGCAAGCCATTGGGGAGATGTCCTGGCTCTCCAGGGGTGCTCCTTCTCCTCCCTTTCCATTCATTTGCTGTCTAGCATCAGCTGGGGTCATCATTCCCATCACAGGTACAATATGGAAGTAAATGACGGAGTTATTTGCGGGGTTTCAAGAGCTGAGCTGCTGAACACTTGGAAATCTCAAAGATCCACCTCATTAGGTTAATTGAGCAATTACAGTTTCTGCAAACCGTGAAGGAAAGATAGGACCTGAAAATCATGGAAAAATACCGACTGAATGGCTGTCTTTTCTTTGTGTTACTTACGTGACCTTAGGGATTGACAGTGGAATCAAGGCAAGAGAGAAAAATGAGAACGCGAGTGTAAAACCAGCCAGCTCACAGAAAAGCCAAGAACCTGGTAGACGACCCACCCTTCTCTTTGGCTGTACAAGGAGACGTGAACTACCTTTATCTCAAGGTCAGGGCAACATTTAGGGAGAACTCCTTTTATACTGCCATTTCTTCCACTTTTTTTAGTTCAATGTTTGACAGCACTTTGAATATTCACCTTGAAATGTGGCTATACTTCTGTTTGCTGTTCCCCCCATACGGGACAAGAGGCTTGAAATCAGAGTTGGATTGGATTTGTAAGGTTTTGAAAAGGTTTGGGAAGTTTGTGGTTTTAAAATGGATGCTGTTAAAGTTATTCCAACACAACTGGAAAGAAAGGACTTGCGCTTTGTGAAGCATGTCATAGCGTGGCTTGGTACTTGCACATCAAACGTTTAGAGCCCCGATACATTTATCTTAAAAGATAATGATGGAGCACTGGGCTGATGGTAGAAAAAAAAAAAAAAGAAGGAAAAATGGAAGCTGACCTGTCCTTTCAGAGCCATTTATGTCCCTTTTTATGTCCCCAGCTGTTTGCTGGTGAGCCTCCTCTTTTCCAAACCTCCCAAGGCACACGGAGGTATCTGCCG
Organism: Larus michahellis; assembly: GCF_964199755.1. Lineage (NCBI taxonomy): Eukaryota > Metazoa > Chordata > Aves > Charadriiformes > Laridae > Larus > Larus michahellis. The sequence goes on from NC_133902.1 coordinate 58,353,415, forward strand.
TTGCGTATCTGCCCGAGTCCCCAGGACGACATCTTGCGCGTTACGCCCCACTGTCGCCGTTAGATCCTCCCATAAACGTGAACATTTTTTATGTCTGTCACGGGCCTCCTCTCACGTAGATTGCCTTCAGGCTGAACTTTTGTGTAATATATTTTGACACCCCATATGGTCCCCACGGTTGTCTCAGGCACAAGCTGAAATCTTGCTCGTGTTGTTGGCAACTGCCGATATCTGGAAGCAGTCTGTCTTTTTTTTCTTCCACGGCGATATTCACATTTGGGAAGATTAATGTGATGATCAGGCACTGGCAAGGAGATGGAGTAGATGACCTAATAGGTCTTTTCCATCTCTAATTCCTGCGTTTTATTAAGTGGAATTCTTTGTTGCCGTGGCACTAATTTGTCTGAGCTGTCACCGTGGAGGGAAGGCAGAAGAGGTGGCACTAACAGTGTCATCTAAATCCATCTTTTTTTTTGGCACCTCTGCCCCTGTGAATCAAGCGTCCCATCTGGTGAGCGGGCAGATTGCCATGCCGGCAGATGGGCAGGAGCGTATCTAGCTATGAGACCATGTATGATTATCAAACGTGTTGTTGGGCGAGGATTTCCAGCAGGAATATCAAAACAACTTTTCGTAATGAGCTTCTGGTTCCTGGGGAAAGGAGACGGGCCATTTAGCTCCCCAAGAAACCGGCCATAATTCAGGCCCCAGGGCTGAGCGGTGTTGGGGCTGGCGGGGGGAGGAAGGCCAGCGATGCCTCCCCGATGTGCCGTTGGGTACCGGTCGTTTGCCGAGCGGCAGCCGGATGCTGGCAGCCAGCGCTACCCACGGCACCAGGATGCCATCCCTGCAGGGGGCAGGTCGGAGTGGCGAGGGATCCCGCTTCTCCTCTCGGAGCTGCAACCCGCCACTGGAGATTTTCATGCAGAAAAACACACCTTTGGTCAAAAGGTTCTTCTAAGAGGGCACTCATAATTAGAAACTTAACGTTGCAACTGCCATGCACACCTTTTACACCAACGTGAGCATTTGCCTTCAGGTCTCGTTCCTGTAGCTGTGACATAAACACAGACAAGGCATTATTTGGTGCCACTGAGTATTTTTAGCTGGGTGTCTATTATTCAAAAAAATTTTACTTTCCCAGGAAGTGTGAAAAGCTGTTTTTCTCTTAACATCCAATATATTTCTTTCGATTTCACAGTCACCTGGCAAAGCCAAACACTTTCCACCTGGGGACAACGTGAGTGCAGGGACTGTCACTAGAGGTGGCTTCACTGGATGAGCGGCGCTGGGCATCGCGGGGAGGGCACTGGGGTTCATTTTCTCCTCACACCAGTCCCCTCTGATTTAACCAAATCTTGTTGCACTAGAACAAATACATACGCCTTCAGACGGTCCTCAACGCCCATCAAATCTGGAGTTGTGTCTCTCCGTTACACCAGGGAAGATGGTGAGGGTGGGGCTGGTGCTGCAGCAACCTGCGCTCATCCAATGGGATTTATTAGCACGGGCTCTCTGCCACCAAAAAGTGGCTGAATTTAATCTGGGTCCAAGCTGGCACGTGATGCGGCAAAGCTCTGCCCGTGCCGTGCCATCCCTGGGCTAACGAGCCTGGGCACCGCTTGATCCACGTGGAGCCGCTCCTGGTCTGCAGAGTGTGGTGCAATTCATCTGAAACTGGATAAACTGCCCAGGAATCACGTCCAAATGGAAATTCACTGAATGGCATTTTTAATATGCAAATGCGGTGCTCAGAGCAGTAGTTCAGATACTGAGTAAATAGGAAGTGCAGCAGGAAAATCAACATCCCTTCATCCCTACTGAGCTGTGCCATCCTCCATGAACCCTCCTGTGATACAGACCTGGGGGGGAGGACGTTGCCCAGCGCTACAGGTGAGACCCCACTGATTCCAGTAGACACAGGATTTTGTGCCAGGCTTTCAAGCAAAAACCACGGCGTACGTTGAGTTAGACACCAAGCAAAAGAGTTTGAAGGCAGATGGGAATACGTGGTCTGTACGCTGGCCGATGGAGGGGAGCAGGGAGGAGCAGCATCTTCAGCAGTGCTCCCGGCCTTAGCAGAAGGGCCCTGCTGTGAAAGTGCTTTCTTTTGTTTTGCAACACCTGAGGGGAGATGGTTTTGATAAGGAGGGAATGACAGTTCTGGCCTCGCTGTAGCCAGATGGATCTATGTGGAATGGGATCCTGTGATGTAAAGCTTTTTAAATGCTCTCCGGATTGCTTTTGAGGTGGGTTCAGTGACCCTTCGTCAGGTCTCCTTCCAACACACCTTCTTCCAAATGGCAGAACCTTGTGCCCCGGCACCGTCCCCTCCCCAAACTGAGCCAGTGCCAGGAGCTGGGCACCCCCCTTCTCGGTTGGCTGTGGTGGGTGCCCATGGGAGCCCAATGGCTGCTGTGCTCACAGCCACTGCCACATCCAGGGACATCCTTCAGGAAAACCTGCCCAGAAGACCTCCATGCTGGCTGGCCAGGAGATCGTGGTGAGCTGAGCAATGCCATAAGCTAAGAACAGCATCAGGGGAACTATAAGACCATGGAGTTTCATGAAAAACACATTATTTAGGGGGCTCTCCTGCCTGGGCCTCTCACCCTCCATACAAGCTGCTTGTTCAGCAAAGACGTCAGCTCAGGACATCTCCTTGCTCCTTCTTCTCAGCCCAAACTCTCAAGGATCTGCAGGAGGAGAATAATGAGTACAACGTTTGGGAGCAGACCTTTATTTCACTCTAACCCTGCTGGGTTAAATATCATCCTGTGAAAGCCCTGCGTGACTGCTGATGTGGTATGCCCCATGCTCTCTCAGCACAGACATCCTGTGGTCCTCATGGTCCCACCACCCAAAAAGATGCGTGATCACCTTCCAAGGTGGTGTATTTTATGGTGGTTTTCAGGCTAGAAACAAAAAGATGAAGTGATTTACCTTCCAATATAAGATCAAATATGGCTAGAAGACCGGTTGTGGTGACATTTAAAAATTATATGAGCTGATACTATGCATTATGGAAAATGGAGATGCTCCCAAGCCCAGGAGCTCCAGCTGGACAGCTGGCCATGGTGTTCCCATGCACGCCAGCCTGCAGGAGCTGGACCAGGCTGCTGCTGGGGAAATCCCAAACCCCTGGCCCGGGATGCTGTGTTGCCACCAACCTCCCAGGCAAGGGCAGAAGCAGGTCTGCAGCCAATGCAATACCATCAAATTTTGTTGACCTGGCAATATCAAATCCACTACTTGGGGTGGAAAATTGTTGAGTTCTTACCCATTTTTTCAAGGACTATGTGCATTCTAGGTTTGAGTAACTCATTTTTTTCCGCTCCATGCCTTGCATCTCCTGGAGCTATGAGCAGAAGGTGGCACTCAAATGGATGGTGGGCTCCGACCACGGTGTTTCCTACAGAGCGTAGACCGACGTGTTTCCCCAAGCAGAGGATTTCTGTGGTGGGAGAAGCCAGGGCCAGTCCCCGAGGGCTCAGTATATGACCAGATGTGAATTTAATGAACTCAAATTGAAAAACAAATAGAAAATAAAATGTAGAAGATAAAACAGAAAGAAAGAAGAGACTGTGTCAAATGGTTTTCATTAGCACTGCAAAGTTGTCCAGCCAGGAATGATTTGTAACTCGTACGGATTTCCCAGTGGAAATGCAAAAAGTCTAATTATACAGAAATGGTGAGGACCAAAAGAAGAGCAATTTCCAGAAACGAATCTGCCGTGCAGCATATCAATGTGTTAAAGGTGTCTTTTTCAGACTGGAAGCCAGATCAATTTATATTTATTCCTCAGACCAGTGGAAAGTGTGGTCCTGTTTGTGGGATTAGGGTGCAGAAAATACTTTTTGCTAATAAATAATTCACTTTTGGAAAGCAAATAAAGAGGAAAAAAAAAAAAAAATCGGTAAAAGGACCTGAAAAGGTTTTTGGGTGAAACAGAGAGGTAAACAGCGTGACGGGGTCTTCACAACTAAAGCTCCTCCATACTGTTTGATTTTAATTTCAGATCTCAATTAGAGGTTAGGCAAAGGTAATTGAAAAATAGCTGAGATGTGGAATTAAACAGCAACTGCCCACACATCGACAGACTTCAGTCGTCCAGCCCCTCGGCGTGGATATGTTTTTTTACCACAAGCTGGGCAGATTTGTTCCTGCTTTATTAGAAATAATTCTCCCAGAGCGTCGGAGCCCTTTGCTCCGAGCTGAGAGTCTCATTATCATAAAAGACCCCCTTGAACATCTCTACCCTGAGTGCATTTGGAATTAGGGACCGTTCCGAGCCAGGGAAGTAGCTGCTTGTAAATCGGAGGGTGAAGCTGCTGAGCTCCCTCTGCTTTCCGAGCCCACGCACGGCTCTTCAAGCATCGACTTGTGTTTTTTTGCACTTTAGTGAAATGCCCCTGCTTCTGTGTGATATAATATACTGACGCATGATATTGACGCATAACAACAAACAGCCTGGATGAAAAAGAGCCAGATAAACCCATACGAAGTCATTTATTAACAGAGGTCCTACCTCGGGTATTTCTTTAAACTCTGCATGGCTTTTTTTGCTGCCAAATTCACTTTGTGATGTTGAAAACTATTTATTATTTTTCCTTATCAAGATAGTTATTTTCCACTTGGCAAACACTGAGTTTTATTAGTTATTCCTAATGGAGCCTGAAATGATTATGGGTTTTTTCCCCCCTGTTTATTTCTCTCGTATGTTCATCACAACTGAAATCAGCTCGTTTCTTGGATCTGGATGATTTCGATGAATATTACCATGGGGCCGACTGGCGGAACAAACCACTAGAAGGGTTGTCATGTTACATGTTGTTGCGCTGCGGCAATTCTGTAGACACCAATATGTGTTTGTCTTGGTAAGACACGACCAAAGTTCTCCTGGGCATCCTTCAGAGGCACACTTGGACGGGTGGAGAAATGCTGATGAAGGTCCCATCAGCGCATATAGGATAATTTGTCCCGGGGTTTGGGAAAATACCCCTCCTGCTCTCTCCTCAAATCTATGGCTCCATTCCTTATCACTATAAAACCCAGGGTTGGATTTTCAGCCATTTCCCTGCTCCATGCCCCAGCTCCGGGCATGCTGTGCCGCCTCTCCTGTCCTGTCCCCCTCTGCAGGACCCAGAGCAGACACCCTCCTGGAGCAGCCTTGGGTCCTCTCTGTGTTTCCATGGACAAATTGCTGAATCTTCAGCATGTTTCTAGCCCCTGTGGTTTTAACAAGGGACCTGATTAACGCAGGTGTCACTGTGCAAAGGCACTTTGATAGATCTCCGTGTTCCTGGTCAGACAGATCCCTCCCTCCGGCTCTGTGATCTGAACAGAAGAACCAGCCTGGCACGTGGCTGGACTTCCACTAGAGGCACATCCTATGATAAACAGAAAAAAAGCTGATAATGGGTTTTCTGGGAGTAGGATCTGAGCTTTAAATCCACGTCCCATTCCTCTGTCAGTAAATCATCACGGTCCTTTTATCCATGTTATCCCTTGTGATGGACTTTGTTCCAGACACACAGCTCCGTAAGTACAACAGCCCCCAAACAACCCTTGAGCTGACATAGGGAAACTAATAAAAGCCTAAAACTGTGTCCCTGCCCCAATTTCCCTGCCCCCCTGAGGCACTTTGCAGGGGAGATTTGGGCCAGCCTCAGGAAGCACATGCCCTGAGCCATTTTGCTGTGTCCAAGAGGGCTGGTGTTGGCTGCTTCCCATCCCACGGTGCCACCAGACGCAAGGATGGAGCCCAGTGCATCCTGGAGCAAATCCAGATGCAAACCTCAGCAGCTGAATGGAGTCACGTGCAGCGGCCCATGAAATTAATGCAGAAAGAGCCGCAGGCTCTGCAAGGTAATTTGCAACCCCGGGATGGTCCAAGACTCGATGATCTTAAAGGTCTTTTCCAACCTAAATGATGCTGAGAGCAGAAGTTAAACTGCCAGGACTGCTTCCTAGAAATTACTGCAATTTGTCTTGCACCTTTGCAAGGTGAGCATTCACCATGTTTATGAGGGTTATTTATTCAAGCGGTCCTTACTTCGTTCCTCTCTTTGGGTCATTTTTCATATTTCATAGGTGCCCACATCGGATGAAATCTCAGTTCTTGTGGCAGCTCCTCCAAACTCTTCATGCCAAGATGCCTGGGGAGGGGATGGGGGGCACAAAGCCAAGGGCTGGGGCTGCTTGAGAGCACACCAAGGGGCTTTCCCGGACGATGGCTACAGCCCAGCCATGCCGAAGGGTCTCCGAAGAGGAGACCGTGTGCCATCCATGGGGAGAGCTCTGGGTGTGCGTGGGTCCAGGTCAACCTGGGCAGGGCTCCTGCTGCAGTGCCCGGCTCCACTCGCCTGCCTGGCAGGGGATGCTGCGAACAGCTCTGCAGCAACTTCCCGGCATGAAGGTCGTTTCCTCGGGTGGGGAAAAATTAATTAATCCATGGCAAGTCCTTAAAGGAATGAGTCACGGTGCTAGGAAGTGCCGTGCTTTGGGGTTGGCTCCTTCCCCCACGCAGAGCCCTCGCTCCTCACCGTCCCATGGCCGTCGAGGGCCCTTGTGTGTAAAGCAAAGACCCCAAAAGCTGGAGTCGTGCTTCATGAATTTCCTTTGATGCAAACACTCCCCGTACTAACTGGATTAATGCTATTTTTGCCTAAGGTTTGAGGTGGTTTGTTTTTTTTCTTTTTCTCCCCAGAAAATCCTTCCTGGTTTAAATTTTTCACTGCTTGTAAAGTGTCCCATTATAGTGCTCTGGGCAGGAGGAGATTAACGTCAGGTCCCATTTATGCATCACTTTTGGATCAGAAGATCTTGGCCAACCCTTTGTAACACTCTGTTCTTCTTGGGGGGGGGAGTGGGATTAAAAGTTTATTATTGCAAAAAAATACCCCATTGTCACTGCCTGAGATACATCTTTCGGAGAAATTCCCTTTGCCATAATAACTGATTTATTTTGGTTGGCTGGCTACGAAGCAGCTGAAGTGGGGTGATCCCTGCCAGACTCATTAAATGATTCCTAATGTTGACGGAGGACTTTATATTGTGGTTATAAAAGCAGAGGGTTTGGTATTTGCTGGAAGAGCCTCTTTCCCGAGGGCGAGTGCGGAGGACGGGAGGAAGCTCTCCAGCGGTACCCATGTGTAAGCAATAAGCAGAGGAATGCTCTCGGAAACTGCAGCTTGAAGGATTTACTTTGGCATGGGTTTGGGTTGCCTGGGAAGGGAGGGAAGCTCTCAGGGAGGCGCAGGGGCTCTGGGCATGGGGCTTCGGCTCTCTTTCGGGCTGGGAAAGGAAAGTTTAAAAGTCTTTTTGCGTAGTCCTGGTCCTGCCGGATGCGGTACCGCGGCACGCTGGCTCCTTCCCACCGTGCTGGCTGCTGCCAGGCAAATCATGCGTGGAGGTGTGAAAGCATCGAGGTCTTCGTTTCGCTTTGAGCCAGGTCCTTGTGACTGTTGAGAGCAGCCCTGAGGAGAAGGACTTGGGGGGGCTGGTGGATGAGAAGCTCAACACGAGCCGGCAATGCACACTGGCAGCCCAGAAACCCCCGCAGCCTGGGCTCATCCCCAGCAGCGTGGGCAGCAGGGCAAGGGGGGGATTCTGCCCCTCTGCCCCGCTCTGTGAGACCCCCCTGCAGCGCTGCCTCCAGCTCTGGGGCACCAACAGCAGAAGGACACGGAGCTGTTGGAGCGGGGCCAGAGAGGACACTTTCATTCTGGATTTTATTTTACAGTTTTGAAAAACTTTTGTGTTTAGCCAGAGACAGTGAGAAAATGACTTTTTTCTGTTCTTGCCCTTGAAAAAATGCTGGGCAAGGTCAGGTGCCATGTGCTGGGGGCTACTCTCTGGCACAGGGCTGAACTGGGAAATCCCGACGGGTGGGAATGGGCCCATGCATTTAAAATGTGCAAGTGAAAAAAGAAAGAGAAAGAGAAAGAAAAAAGAAAAGGAAAAAAGAAAAAGAAAAAGAAAAAGAAAAAAAGAAAAAGAAAAAGAAAAAGAAAAAGAAAAAGAAAAAGAAAAAGAAAAAGAAAAAGAAAAAGAAAAAGAAAAAGAAAAAGAAAGAGAAAAAGAAAAAGAAAAAGAAAAAGAAAAAGAAAAAGAAAAAAAGAAAAAGGAAGGAGAAGGAAAAAGGAATGGGAAAGGGGAAGGGAAGGGAAGGGAAGGGGAAGGGGAAGGGGAAGGGGAAGGGGAAGAGGAGATGGACTCACAGAGATGCTCATGGTGGTGAGGGGGCTCCTTCCGCCTCCCCCAGCACAACTCCCAGTCCCTTCCCGGGGCCCCTCTCCATCCCGCAGAAGGGCCGGGGTCTCACCAACCCCTTCCCTCCCCAGAGCCATTCCCTTGGGGAACGGCCCCAGGGGCAGCAGGAGGGTTCGGGCAGCCCCAGGGGCTCCCGCAGCCAGTGCCTGCGGACACCGTGCTCACCAGGGACCTGCCTTTGATTTTGTCTACAGAGGATTCCCTCTCTCCGCTTGAAAGGGTTGTTATTTTGTGAAGAGGGGGCTGAGAGCAAAGCTTAAACACATACTTACATACAGAGTCACTCCTTAATGAGCAGAGATCTGAAAAATAAGCTGTAGTCTGGTCACAGAATGTCTCTGTTGGCTTTTCTCTCCTTTTTTAATTGCAAATCTCTCTGGCTCTGAATTTTAAAATAATTCTGCATCTTCTTCCATCTTCTTACATATTTAAACTGAGTCGCTCGTGTGGTATTTGGAGGTGGAAACGTGCAACTACGGCTTTAGCATCGTGTTGTGCTGCTGGGGACGATGGGCACACACAAGGTGGGGGGAGAGACGCTGCCCCGCTATCACCCCACCATGAACACTTCTGCAAATACCAAACAGCAAAAAAAGAAAAACGAGGAAAAAAAACCCACGTTTATAACTCTACCACCAACCCTCTTCCCAAGGTACACTGAATTTCTTGATTACGGCCTTCCTCCATTTCCGCTGGGAGAATTTCTTACGGTTGAGGCCTGTGTTTGAATTCCACATAATAACATTTCTGAATAGGCTCCTATTGAAAAATTGAGGGGAAAAAAATTGAAAGAAATCGTCTACACAAATTGTTCTCCTGAGCTATTTTCCAAATGGCTTTACTGCTGCTGTTTCAGATGTGATTTCTTTGCCTGACATTAGGTACACTTACTGCTCACTTGAAAGCCAGAAGAATTGCAGATGTTAACAGTCATCTCCGAAAATATATTTCAGATTATGCCAAATTACTCCAGTGGAAGAGAAATCTGAGGACATTACCTTTAATATTAGAGCTGCGGGAGCAGCAAAGAGGCCCATTTCTATTTTCTACTCCCAACTGAGAATATGAGAAAAATACATATTGAGCCCACCTTTATTAAAATTGTTTCCCCTCCCCGTCCCTGTGGGGGTATCTCCCACCCATAACGTGTATCTCATATTTATTAGCTCATGGGAATTTGCTGCTGGGGAAATTCGCCTCCCAGATTGGGAACCTGCTGCCAGTTCACGTCCAGTTTGAGGGGTGGGCTGAGATGGACATCGCTGGTGTGGGCACCTCGATGAGCATTGTCTGCATCCTGGGGGCACGTCGGAGCCGGGTGAGAGTATCCACTTGCCGGGATGGCAGAGGGCTGAAATTGGGAGGAGAGGATGTTCTTACCCCGGGCAGACCTGTCCTCCCCTCCACATCTCTCCCTTGTCATCAGGCGAGTCCCCGCAGCCCGTTGCCTGGTCACCAAGAGGTGCTGGATCAGCTGCTGCACCGCTTTTAAATGCTCAGCTCAGCATAATACCATGTTCATGGAATCATAGAACGGTTTAGGTTGGAAGGGACCTTAAAGATCATCTAATTCCAAGCCCCCTGCCCTGGGCAGGGACACCTCCCACCAGCCCAGGTTGCTCCAAGCCCCGTCCAACCTGGCCTTGAACCCCTCCAGGGATGGGGCAGCCACAGCTTCTCTGGGCAACCTGGGCCAGGGGCTCACCATGAGTTCAACTCATGACATCTGATAAGCATTTATCAACTCCCTTTTTTTCTCATGTGTGTCTCAATTTTTATTCTAATTATGGCTTGATGTTGGGGTTTTATTGTCAATAACCAAGGGCCAACCACCGCTATTCGTATAAATCCTGTGCTGCCTCCCCTTCGCGCCCCGCAGCAATTAGCCACCCCACCAAAGACGATGGGAGCATGTGAAGGACCAGGGAAAGCCCTGCGTTATCCTGTCACCGACTGTGATTTCAAAGGAAGGAATACTTCGTATTGTTTCCCGTGGGCAGGAGCATGGCAAACATCCCCAGGAGCAGTGCTGGGACCCCGACAGCTGGAGGAGGCCAGGACCACGCACTGGGGAAACAGGAGGAACCTCCCAGCCATGATGTTACCAGCCCCACCCTCTCCTGCTGCTTCAGAGGTACAGACCAGCAAGCATTAAATCCAGCCTTCAATATATAATTTTAAAATATCTAAAGATCTATATGAACTACCACAGCTCCCTGCCAGAGGTAATTTTATTGTATAATTAAGTAAGAGCTGAAAGAGCACCCTTAAATTGTATTTATCACTCCCCAGATTCCTCGGTGAACGCTGGCATCAAGACTTGTTCCTCCAAGAGTAATTCATGACCCATAGATAACTTCTTTGCACACTGATAAAACCCAGCTTTTGGGGGGCGATCCTGTTAATTCCTTCTCAAGCCAAGATGCCCGTGGATGCCAGACTCCCACCTCGTGCAAACCTTGGCTCTGAGCAAAAGTGCTGACCCAGCACTTTGCAGCACGTTTGAAATGGCCCAAAAGTAACATTTCTCAGCAATTTTTTTTCTCGGTCCTCTGGTAGCCTTGGGGCTTTGTATGTGCCACAGCACTTCTGGGGGAACGATGGCACTTGGGACACACGTCCCCATCAGTGCCCCGAAGCACAAGGTCAACGTTAATGAAGCTCGATATTACCGTGCCCGTCACGATATGGCTCCGTGGCAAATGAAGCCATCTTCTCCTTAACCTACTGGAAAAAATGTCATAGGCGAGGCATTTAGGATAGAAGAATCTGAAAGAGTGTAATGTTTTAATTTGAAAAAGTAATAATCCAGAAGCCAGGAAGAAAAAAAAAAAAGTGATGTAAGTGATGTGTATTAAATGTGTAATAGCTCATTATCGAAGCATTGTAGAGTCATTATTTTAAATAACTGCATTTCATTCCAGTGGCTGGGATGGAAAGCAGTGTGTATTTTGTGTAAAATAGATTTGCATTATTATTTATTCATGAGTTTTAAAAGGATCATTATTTTTGACGGACAGCTCCTGTCAAAAGATTTATATATGGGAGCTCGTGTTTTCCCATAATGATTATTAATCAATAAACATTTGAAAACGGTGCTTAAAATTCAGCGTTACCAGGATACACATTTACCTCTAATTAGGAACAGGTTTTCGTTTGGGAAACCAGATCACTTTCCAGTTCCTTCTAATCGCCCACAAAGCAAGGTGGCAGGTATCACGCTGCATTGGGCCTTCTCACCCCCTGCCTCCCACGGCAGCACCCACGGAGTGCTTTTTTCCCCAAAAACCCGGAACCACGGGGGTGGCTGGGGGATGCTGCACCCTCAGGAGCATCCAGCTGTGTGTCCGAACCCACACACCACGGCTCCGGGGGGTGATGCATCCGAGGGGAGATGCATCACATCTGGATGGCGAAACTCCAGGTGCCAACCCAGCCGAAATGAAAATACCGGGCTGTTGTTGTTGTTTTTGATGGAGACCCCACTGGGCGTGGGAAACAAGGAATTTAAATGCTTTGCCAAGGTGAAATCCCGACCCTACTGCAGGAAAGGAGAAAGCAAAGCCCATACCTGCTGGTCCTTCACATTTCATCCTGATGCCATGAAGTAAATGTTGCCAGGAAGGAAAATGGATTGGTTTTCTGGTCTTCTGCTCCCCCCACCAGGTTTTCTCTCCACGCTGCCTTGGGGATGCTGGGTTTGCTTTGCCGGGTATCGCCTCTCACTATGTGATGGCTGAAAACGGGGTTGTTGAGAAACCATCTGCTGTGTCCTGCCCTGGCCCCATCGTTTCCGCCCTCTCCTCTGCCGGTGCTGCCGAATCCCTGGTGCACGTGTGCTTCAACCCAAAAAACTGGGCACTACACCCCTCTTTTCATGCCTCTGCACTAAGGCTTTTAGGAGCATCAGTACGTACATTAAATCTGCCTCCTTTGTATTTCCCTTGGCTTATTTTTAATGAATTTTCAAGAGAAGATATCTCCAAAAGTGAGCGGTGTCAGACTGCCTGGTCCATCGTCGTTGCCATTGCAAAGCGTGGTGCAGGCTGAATGCATCCCACCTCCTAGCATGGTGCCAAGCAATAACAGGACGGTCTAGAAATCATGTTAAATCCATCCCCGTTGGAGAGGAAGGTTTTTGAAACAGTGCTTTCCCAGCCTGAGCACTGACCAGGGTGCAGCACAGCCAATGCCTTCAATCAATCCATGAGCCAACCCATGGATTAGCTCATGGAAGTGATTTCTTTTTTTCCCCAAATCTTGCTAAACCACAAAGCCAACATAGAGCAGAAATAACATTTATTTTGGCATTATCTATATTCAGGCTCGTAAGACCCCAGACGAAGCCGTCAGGTGGAACTGGCCAGAGGGATTTGGAGCTTTTCTGCATCCAAAACGCACCCTTTTTCATGTGCCAAATTACTTATCCTTCATGTGGGCTGTAGATGACATGCAAATGCTTCTGAGCAATAGCAGCAACAACAATAACCATCATAATACTAAAGAGCCAGCTGGTAATTGGTGCTAACCCTGACGAGGAGTGCAGCCATTACCCTCATTATCCTGCCCGCTATCGGAGCAGATTGGCACCGCGGAGCCAACGACCAGAAATATGTCACTCTCGCTCGGCTTTTCATTTACATCCCAGAGTTTTGCTCGTGGGGGTGTGTTAATCCATGGGGATGGGTGCAGATGAAGCGAGGGAACACCTTGGTAAGGAAAACCTGGACCCCAAGTGCAGCCAGAGCATCCCCGGTTGGGCCGGGCAGGCAGGGCAGGGCTTGCCAGCTCTGCAAGGGAGCATCAGCCGCATTTCTCCTGGGCATCCATGAATTATTCATCTCTTGCTTTTCCTGGCCCTCCCCAGTGCATCCCAGTGCCTGGCTGCATCCCTGCTTACCATTTACTGGTGGAATTATCAGGTGAACCCTTCCCTCAAACCAATGCACCCCCAAAAACTCCTTTTCTGCCCATAAATAAGCCTCAGAGCATAAATTTTATTTAATTTTTTCTATCACCATGAATGGTTCCAGCTGGTTCCCAGCTGGAGCAGATGTATTTGGGCTGCTCCTTGCCCCCCTGCTACGACTTTACAGCTGGATGTTGCTGCCGCAAGGACAAAGCAGGGACCCTGAGCCGGGCAGGCAGCCCCGGTTCACCCCTCCGCTCCCAGCACCCCACGGCGGGCAAACTGCCATCAGAAAACATTCCCGAACATCCAGATACCCTGCGGCAAATTTCCTTTGAAAAAAACCCCCAATATTTCCCCAGGTAACTCTTCTCTGGGTGCCCCCACCCTATACAGGAGGGAGATGCGAGAGGGAGGGTAACTGCACCGAGGTTTTTCCACTAGGTCGGGAATTTTAGTGTTAAATTTTGTTAGAATAATTTTATTTTTAATACACGTACGACCTGAATAGGTGCCTTCGCTAGTAATAGTTTGTATTTTATGTGGTGTCGCAAGCCTTTCTAATGTGCCGCGGTGAAATCTGGAGGTATTGTGCCGGCAGGAAAAACAGCCAGAAGTCACAGAAGTCCCATCTATTTGAAATGGATGTTAAACTCTGATCATGAAAGTCTTCTTTAGAGAGATATGTAAAAATCCTGAAATTCATTTCAAATTAGCTGACTTGAATATTTTGTACCCTCACAACCGTACAGCCAGAGAGGTGGCTCAAAGGCAGAAAAGGAATTGACCTGAAATGCTCATTAAAATGACAATGAAATGAGGCTTTAAGAAAAGACGTTCTTTTCTCTTCTCTCCGGCATGATGTTGAGACGGTGGAAACTCCAACTCTTTTCACATTCACCCCTTGCTCCACTTCAAATCCCTTCCTGCCAGCGCTGGAAAGAGGCGTTCGGGATGCGTTAACCCTGTGGGTACCCGGTGCCGAGCTCAGGAATGGTGTTTTTTGCTCCAGCACCGTTTTCAGCACCGGGGATAAAATTCTTGGCGGGTGGGAATCCGTCCCTGATTTCTGGGGTCTGCGGAGGCCGTGGTGGGGTGCAGGATTTCGGTGCTGTCCTGCTTTGCCCCTAGGCCTTGCCCAGCACAGGTCACCGTCCCTGGGGTGCCACCAGCGTAGCCCTGAGCATCCTCAGGTGCACCGGGAAGGATTTCATCGGCAGGATCAAGTGTCGTCCCAGTCTGCGGCTATTAAAACCTGGCTCTGAGCCCATAATATAATACATTGTGATTAAAGGAAGCACATTTGTCCTGCTGGTAATATCAACATTTTATGAATGAGCGGGTTCTGATATCAGCTAATTAGGAGCGGGTTTATTGCAGCATCTGTCACCTGGCGTTAAGCAATTTATCCTGGGAGGCTCCTCGCGGGGAGGGGGCTGTCAAAAGCCGGCGGTGGGAAAGGTGCAGGACGCAGGGAAACGGCTGTGCCTTGGCACTGCCGGGGGAAATCCCCACTGGAAAAGTGGGGAAAGCATGCTGGAAAATATACAAGCGATTAGGCGCGTTGTGGTAGCCTAATTGCCTGGCTCACCAATAATTTTGGAGAGATAACCATGGCAACGGCGGGATCACACACTTGTGTGTCGTGGCTGGAGCACGCGGAGCCAGTGGGATTCCCTCTTCCCTTGGATGCAGGCAGTGCCCATCCTTTCTCCTTGCAGAGCATCTCAGTTTAAGGCACCGCTACAGGGCAGCTTCCTCCAGCAGCGCCGGTACCCGCAGCCTCCCATTTCACCGGCCGGGGCTCCCCACGGAAGCACCATCATCCCCACCACCAGCCAGGGAAGGACGGGCAGGAGAAGGACTTCTCTTCCTTGAAACCCCAGTGTTGGAATTCCCCACCATGAGTTTCCAGAAGAGGTGGAGAAAAAAGTTCCATGCAGGACATTATCTTCAGGGAGGACTCATAATAATGTCTCAGGGCAGGTCTCTCCGATTTCCACATGTTCTGCTCAACCTCCCATTCCTGACAAAACCAAAAAGTCCTCTTCATTTAGAGCACGTCTCACAGTCAAAGTTTTTTCCTCTTGCCACATAAAAAATACATGTGCAAAATTTTGCCCTAACCCGCACCTCCCTTCCCCCCCGTCTCACAGGACAACCCAGCCGCTGGGTTGGAGTCCACGTTACTCAAACTCACAGCTGCGCTTTAAGTGGGGAGTAAATTTTGGTAGTGGTCATAATAAAAAACCTGGGGTAACCCAACATTGAGATTTCCAGACAGTTGGGGTGGAAGAAAGAGGGATTTAATCCTATGGCAAAAAAAGGGGTTGGTAAAGGGGGTTGTGAGGAGTCCCTAAACCCGCCCAAAGAAGGTGCTGGTCCGAATTTAAGGCTTGCAGGTGCTCTGGGTTGCGATGTTCATTCCCCTGTGATGTGCTGCTCCACCGTCCCTCGCTCCCTGCACTGCTGGGTACAGGTATCCCTCTCCCCCTTCCCTACAGTGCCCCCGCTTTGGGGCTGGTCCCTGCCACGTTCCTTGCCTCCACCTACCCGCCTGCCCACCTCCGTATTTCCTTCTTGACATTTATGCGCAGGAATAATGATTTTTTTTTTTTTATGTGGTTTCCTGCCAGTTTTTATGTTTCCGCTTCCTATTGCTGGCTGCACAAGTGGGGTTGGATCGCTGGAGCCCGGCTGGGGCGGTGTGGGTTCCACCTGCTCTAGAAATGCCTGGCGCTTTGCTCCTCTGCCCACGCTTCTGCAGGAACGTTTCACCATCACGAGTGTGTTAAACACAAGGTTAAACACCTCCCCGTGCATGGCACTGGTTTAGCATCATTATCCCTGGACCGCAGCTGTTTATTTCATGATGTGCAAGGAGACGGCGAGTGCTTGTAGGTATCACGTTAAAATAAATCAACTTCAAAGGACGCCACAAAGTTTTCTGCCTTTTATCCAACCCATAATCTTTAAAATTAAGCAAAGCTTAAAATGCAAATATTGATTTCGGTGCCGGGTGACGGAAGGGCTGGGGCAGGGTTTCGGAAACGGGCCGTACATTTCATTTCCTCTGCGCTAGGACAGCACATTGTCGTCAGCGTTTCTTTAATTTGCACATCTGGAACCAGGCAAAGCGCACAGCTGGGAAGAGCTGCTGGCCATTCCCGATGCTTTGCTTTCCCCTGGAGAGCTCAGAAAACCACCCTGGCCAAGGAGTAATTAAGCAGGATAGCTAATAAAGTCATACTAAGGATGAAATGAGTGTCGTGGTACCACCAACCCCGAACATATGGGACAGATTTCGGAATTTGTTGCGTTTTCAACAGTTTAGCCATTTGTAGAAAGCCACGTTTAGAAGAAAAAGTTGTGGCAGGTACAGCTGGGGGCACAGGCTCCCTGCGGCCAAGGCATCTTCCCATGCCGGCTTTCCCGGGGCTCAGCATCAGCTCATTAAATTCAAGTGGCTCAAGCTGCTCCTCGGAGAAGTTCAATAGCAAAACCAAGGCTGAGAAACCCCATACATTACAAAAATATGTGCACAAATACCCACCTGGATGCAGAAACCTATTCGGGTGCTGAGGGATGCCGGGGGAGCTGGGCAACATGTTCAACTTTTCATCCTTATTTATGCTTCTGTGATATAGCCTGGCTTGTTATACAAGGCACAGCGCGCATGAAGATGTTTCTTAGCCATTAATAAAAGTGAAATTGCTCTAATAACTGTGGTTTTACCCACGCTCGGCCCCGCCAGCGGGTCTGGGGCCGTTGGCAGCTCTGCTTCGCAGCTAAGCAAATACTGGATTAAAAAAAAAAAAAAAAGAAAAAATCTCATTTCATCTCTCTTAGCCTCAGGTCAGAGAGACTTTGTGACCCATCTCCATATTAAAATCCAGTTAAGTGTGACCTGAGACTGAGCTGACATCATTAATACCGTGCATATGTTGGTATTTCACATTCGGTTACGCCAGAGTTGGGGTTCAGCGCGGCTCGGTAATAACACGGCTCCCACCCGCAGGCGACGCTTAGCCTGGAAGATGCTGAGCAGGTTTGCAGAAGTGTCCTGGAGCAGGGATGTGGGGTTTTTGTGAGCATGAAGTGCCCAATCAACCCCCCACTGGAAGTTTTCCCTGCCTCGAAGGCACTTCAAACAGCAGCGGTGACGGAGCGCGGGTTACGAGAGGTCCCTCCTCGCCCGCGGGATGCGCTGGCGTCAGAATCGACGTGCTGGGAGGAGGATGTCTCGGGGAGGAACAGTTTGGAGGACATGATCTCTGTTTCCTAAATGCTGATTTTAGCATGGAGGTGAGGGCAGATTTAAATGACGTTTCCCAAGCAGAGTTACCAGCCTCTGCTCTCTGATATGATTATAACCGCCTCTTTTCTTTGCCCACAACCGTTTCTTAACGTGATGGCTGCACCTCAAGCTGCTCAGACCCGGGCCCACAGGACATCATGACCAGTCTTCTCCTACCATCGCTGCTCTTGGGACCTGCTTTCGAGGTCATCGTTCCCAGTACAGAAAGGTAGCATATTTCTGCTATCATGAAATGCACACATTAAAGCCCCCAGTTCCAGTAGAGTACGGGTCCTGCGCAGCCTGGCACCCCCTCTCCTCTGGACGCCGCGCAGGGGGGGACAGGTTTTTCCCCATCAGGAGCGTTGGGCAGCTCCAGCATCTTTAAACCATGCATTTGCAGTGCAGGAAATCCAGTAAATACAGGTAAAATCGGTGCTGCCAGGTAAAGTCCTGATTAAGGGCTTATGCCAGAGCAAGGCTTTCTGAGGGTGTAACTCTGGGCATGGCCCCTCCGCGAGTGATTTGAAAAGCAGAGCAAGGGCTGCCCGAACGTAAATAGCAGGAGGTGCCAAATTCAGGCGTGTTCACCCGTCTGAGATCCTGTAAATCCTTGTTTATACAGGAAAGCTTTTCTCAGGGCAGAGCCATGGTAGGCAACAGAAATCCGAGTAAACCCCTGGGCAGGCAGCTAGAATTTAATGCACTTGGAAAATAACCCCACAATAAAACAACACAATAGCCGGACAAATAAAAGAAGAAGAAAAGTGAAGTTAAAATATAGCTCCATAAACCAGTACCTATAAAAAAAGAAATGTTGGGGAAGGAGGTTTTTGAAGGGTTGGGAAATGCACTTTTATGTTACAGCATTTATTTCGCTGAGCCCCGTGACAAAATAGCGGCTCGCCTTAAATAGCAGTGACCGCGCGGGCGGTGGGAGGCAGCGTCCTCATCCTCCCGCCTTGCCAGGGTTGGCCAAAGCCTCCTGGTCGGCAGCTCCTCGTGGCCAGGCGTGCTCTGAAGGCTGGCACCAGGTTTTATAACCTATTTTATGGGAACTTGGGAAGCACAGGCTCCCACCGGCGAGCAGATCACGCGCGTCCTCGATCTGTGCTGCGCTGGCGTTACTTCTTCTCTGTTTTCTTCCGCGCTGCAGGTGAGGCTGAGCAGCAATAGGGGACATTACTAGATTTCCAATGAAGCACCGAATCATTAGGGACTTAAAGTAGGATTAAGCAACACAGCTAATTAATTGTAACAGCTGACTTCAGCGCTGAATTTGGAAGACTGCATTAGACTAATTCCCCAGCGCTGATAGCCTGGGGGCACGCTCTCCGGAGCACGGAAGGATACAAAAGCCCCTCTCCAGGTGGCGGAGCATATCTTAAATAACCCAGCCGTGGACAAGGCAGGTAGGGAGAGCGGCAGGAACCGTCCAGGAGCATCAGTGGCGGTGTCCCTGGCCAGAGAGTGGGTACCATTGACCTAGATGGAAGCAACAGAGATGGAGATGGCCGTGGTGGGTGGGTAGCAGTGACACAAAGGACAACGTGATGTTCTCAAGTGGTTGTGTCGGGATAAGCATCAGATTTCAGGCTCCAGAGCATCCCTGAGCACGAGCGCAAGCAGAGGGCAAGCGCTGCGCACAGGGGGGTGCGATTCCCCTGCAGGAGCACAGAAAGGGGTTACGTTACGTTCACCCCCTCGTTTGGGTTCGAAGCACGTGGAGGGTTTTGCCAACCCTGAAGGCAGAGTTGGCTTTCGCCGCTCCCCCGTGACGCCCGCTCTGCACCACCTCCTGCTTCCCACATTTCCAGGGCTTTGGCATTTTGGCTGCTTTTCATTAAAAAAATGGCCCATTTCAGAAACTAACATTTTATGATGAGTGAATACGGTCTGAAAGAAAAACGTGGCTTTTAAGTACCTCGTGTTTTCAGTAATGTTTTTATTTGACCCATTCCTGACATTCTTTTCCTGTGTTATTGTGCGCTACACATCAACTCTCATACGATGCTGGGGAAATGTTGGGACCGGCTTTACCCTACCCAGGAGACTTCCCTCGAGCCGCTGCAGCACGAGGATGGGCTGAGGAACAGCTTTATCACTTGTCCCTGCCTCAAGACCACGCCAAGGATGGATGGGGGCAGAGTGCCAAAGCTCTTTTTCAAAAAGAAATATATCCAAAAGGAAGTTACTACTCGGGATCGGCCAGGGAAATGGACTTTGCTCATAAGGCAACGCAAAGATGCTTGGGGGTGATTGAACGTGGCTTCGGTGAATCAGGGTAGACAATAACTTGCACTGGTAATTCGTTTTCAGCGGTGACGTGGCGCTGATGAATTCATAGAAAGCGTCTGCTTTCTGTGGGGTGGGCAGAAGGAGGCTTTTTGGAGGGGTATTTTAAAGGTAGAAGTAGCATGGGGCTGGAAAAAGTACAAAAATGAGCGCTTGAGCAAATGCAGCACAAAGGGCTCCACACACGCAGCCTTTTCACATCTGCGCTTTTAATGGGATTTATTCAATTTCTGGCAAATGCATTGCTTTTATGAAGAAACACATGGTATTTCTCACCTTTCATTAGCTGGAAAAGAATGACAGGTTCAAACCTGGTACCACCTTAAAAACAAATAAACCTCCATCCACCAACGCATTTCACATTGTTTTGCTACCCAAAAAAAAAACAAACCCTGGAATGGGGCTTCAGCCTTCCATTAGCTAAATCCTGCTGGAGCGAGCACGGCGTTACGTGAAGCTTCAGCAGCCGGCCAGGACGCTGCTGCAAAACAGCCGTTCTTCCTCGCCAGATTCAGAAATTTCCCCGTGTTACTGTTAACTGTTTTCATCATGCAAAATTGCACCAAAGAAAACATCGAGCTTATAGAATCGTAGAATCATTTGGGTTGGAAAAGACCTTTGAGATCACCAAGTCCAACCGTTAACCCAGCACTGCCAAGTCCACCGTTAAACCATGTCCCTCAGCACCTCGTCTGCCTGGCTTTTAAATCCCTCCAGGGATGGCGACTCCACCACTGCCCTGGGCAGCCTCTTCCAGTGCTTGACAACCCTTTCGGTGAAGATATTTTTCCTGGTATCCATCCTAAACCTCCCCTGGCAATGTGAAGCCATTTGCTCTTGTCCCATGGCCTGTTCCTTGGGAGCAGAGCCCGACTCCCCCCGGGCTCCTCCCTCCTTTCAGGGAGTTGCAGAGAGTGAGAAGGTCTCCCCTCAGCCCCCTTTTCTCCAGGTTGAACACCTCCAGCTGCTCCTCACAAGACTTGTGCTCCAGACCCTTCACATGTGGTCCAAAGAAGGGCCGCCAAGGACCACCTCCTGGTCAAGGACCACCTCCTGATCTTACACAGCAGGTTCTTGGGCACACTGCAGAGACCCGAAAGCTGCAGCATCCTGCAGGTGCTCCTGGCATTGAAATACAGAAAAAGTTGCGTTGCTTAAAATGTCCTCATCCCTCCTGGGGGGTGCCAGGGGCATCCCTCCCCATTGGCTCCCAGCTCTGCAGTGGGACAGGGAGCGAGCGGGATGCACACCCTGGGGACACTGCTGCCAGCCCTCAAGGATTATGGGGCTGGATTATACGGATTATAAGGTTTGAAAACCAGATCCAGGCAGGGACACCTGAGCAGCTGCAGGTCACCTGCTGGGAATTGGACTCATCTCAAGAAGGCTGAGGAATGCCGTTGTAAAACCGCAGGGTTTGACACCTGGGGGACGTGGAGGGGGACATTTCCCTCACCCTTCCTTGCACAAACCTTCCCAGGTCTCACCCAAACTCATGGCCCAGTGCAAAGCCCTGGGGCTGCGTGGTGGGGCATGTTCCTCAACAGCTTATCACCAGCAGTAATAGCCCATTACCTAATTAACCTCTGTCACCTGCTTTTTCAGGTGTAAACTCACTGGTAAGGTGGTGTGGAGGTGGTGCAGGAGTAGGGAGGGCAGCCCATGCAGGAGGACCTGGGGCTGCTGGATGCCCATCAGATGCGTTATGGGGCTAAAGTCCGCGTATCATAAATAAATAGGCGAATAAATATTCTCACTAGCCTGTGCTCAGGGAAAATAAACAAACAGCAAGCTTCTCCCAGCTGAGAAGGAACATTATGGGCTGTGTGTTAATAATTCACCCCCAGCTCTCGCCAGCTCCTCTAGGTAGTCAGTGCTGCCAAGGCGCGTTCCCGCTGGCACCGGCGGAGCCTGGCCAGGTGAGCCCATTGTGGGCACCAGCTTCATTCACACCAACCTGAGAACAATTCCCCTTACAGACAATTACATGTTCTTCCACGTGCAGGGGCTCCAGGATGTTTGCCGCTTAGCAAGTTATTTTAACCCTCCTTGGTGTGAATGCCGTAATTTCCTTTCCTGCTGGGTTCTCCAGCCTTTGGCCCATGGACTATTGTTTGCCAAAGCCACCCAGGTGTGCCGAGACCCCCCCCCAAAACCACTCCGGAGCAGCTGCTGGGGCTGAGACCCCAAAGCTGCTCTCAGCCAGCAGCGGGACTGCACCTAATTTCTCATTTCAGCGAGAAAAAGCAGGGGACATTTCCATTTTGCAAAGTGCATCCACATCCCTTGTGCATAACCCCGTCCTCCTCCCCGCCTGGGCGCACGTGCTGTTGCACCAGGGCTGTGCTCTGCAGCTTAACGAGCTCGTTAGGAAACTTCTCATCAATTACCGCAGGTTCTGGATCAGAGCTGGTTTGACATCTGCAAACATCACCCAGATGGAGATGCCAGGCGCAGAGCGTGCCCAGGCTGGGGAACGCCCACCATGGCCCTACCTGTGGGCACGGGGACAGGGGACAAAAGCCACCACCGTCTTGATACTTGATTCAACCACACGACATTTTTTAACTTTTAAAAAAAAAAAAAAAATAGAGGAGAACCTCAGATAAGAACACAAATGTTTTTCTTCCCCCAGCTCCGAGCGAAGAACTGTTTTATAAATCATTTCAGATAAACAGAGACAATCAAATCTTTGTTTTCAATTCACGCTGGAGATACTGTGCAGGCACTGATAGCCTGGGATTGCTTCACTCCGCGCCAATAAATCTGCCATTTGCAATACAGGGTCTGCCAAGAAAATCCCCTCAGGCTTGGTCTGGTTTCAGCAGAGGATATATGAACAAGACTGTATAAATATTGCAGTTTTAGGCCAGTCCCCTCTCTCGCAGCTTTTGCAAACCAAGCAAGTTTCCTCCTGGCGACGTGCACATCAGATACGAGCGGTGGCTGGTGTTTGCTCGTGCAACCTGATTTTTTGATTTTTTTTTTTGTTTGTTTTATTTTATTTTTCTGGTAATTCATTGGTTTTTTGGCACCGGTGGGAGAAGGGGAGCAAAGAGGACGGTGCTGCAGCCCTTCTTCTGGCCCTGGTCCTCCCCGGCCACTTTGCAGCTTTGGGACCAGGGGATGCCCGGGGGCTGCACCCACGGCTTCGATGCTGCAGGGGGTACCTGGGGATGGGGAACAGTGTCCTCAGAGGCCTCCGGCAACATGATGACGCTCCAGGAGGAGGGTAGAACAGGCTCCTTCTTCTCAGGATAAAGTATTCCTGGCAAAATCAGAGCCCTGCAAACGCTGGTATCGAGTCAAGACCTACGAACTGTGCCATGCGGGCCCGGTTGGTGGGCTATTTGTATTGAAACATTAGAAATTAAGGCTCTTCTGGAACATTTCATGTATTTTTTTACCCTCTCTTGTGCGTACGGGCTGGACCACGCAAAGCATCAGTGGTGCTGGGCAGGGAGGCCTCTGGGCCATGCTACTCCTGCCTCGGGCCCTGATGCTGAGCAGGGTCACCACTTATGTGGCATTCAAATAGACATTTCTGTTTGCTTAGAACCTTTTTTTATGTTTTACACGAACGCATAACAGTGTGTGTGTGACTTGGTTTTTCGGGGGAAGCCGGGAAAATTCTGGCTTTCCCCTGGGTAGCAAGATTTTTCTCAGTGTAGGCAATACGGGGATCTGGGGATAGATCACAAACACTTAAATAAAAAGATTTGGAGGCACCCAAAACACACCAGTGGGATGCAGCAATGGCCAGGGACTGCAAATAACGACCCCAGAACCATTACATCTCGCATGGGGGAGCTTGAATTGCTTTGGCAGTAGGAAGAAATGGCTGTGGCATGGGCTGCTTTTCCTGGTCCACGGGGTCCAAAACCCCTGAGGTGTTTGAGGGCAGAGAGAAGACCAAACCCTCTCAGTCCATCGCTGCACTGTCCACTCTGGGGATGGGACCACCCTGGGCAGAGGGTGCCCAAATGTCATCTGAGCACGTTGATGGTCGGAATCTGCGCCTGGAGGGTGTTCGTGTTCCATCTTTGGCTGGAGGAGCAGGGCATCCTCCTGTACATCCATGGAGAAGCCAGCAGGAAACCTGGCCTCAGCGGCTTCCTGGACAGTGTGAGTGGGCTTCTGTGATGGGATCCCTGCCATGGCTCACTGGTGGGTTGTTTGTTTTTTCATGGGAACAAAACAACACTTTTTTTTCCCTTTTTTCCCTTCGACTTAGGGAAACGAGCCATTCTTGTTGCAGCCACCTGGGGAAAGCCTCCCCAGTCAGGCACGATCCCTGGGAAACTGTCCCACCACAGCTGAACTGGGGCTCCCAAGGGTACTCTCTGCCTTTCATGGGGGCTCCTGGGGCTCCTCGTGGTCCTGGTTTTGTGCAGAAATCAGGGCTACGAAGCATGGGGCTTTGCTGAGCAGCCCAGGAACAATGTAAACCCAGGTGGATTACAAAGAAGGAGAAGCTGAAGTTAGACAAAATGTTTTCTTTCATGGCTCAGCCCCCGTCACACCCCATGTACGGTAATAAAACTAAGGGGATGAAGTGCAGAGTGGTGCAATAATTCCTGTGTCCATCAGGGCTCTGCTGCCCTCCCCACCTTCACTCATCTCCACTCCCGGTCCTGATTTATGCTGCAGGAGAGGAGAGGAGAGGAGAGGAGAGGAGAGGAGAGGAGAGGAGAGGAGAGGAGAGGAGAGGAGAGGAGAGAGAAGAGAAAAGAGAAGGGAAGGGAAGGGAAGGGAAGGGAAGGGAAGGGAAGGGAAGGGAAGGGAAGAGAAGAGAAGAGAAGAGAAGAGAAGAGAAGAGAAGAGAAGAGAAGAGAAGAGAAGAGAAGAGAAGAGAAGAGAAGAGAAGAGAAGAGAAGAGAAGAGAAGAGAAGAGAAGAGAAGAGAAGAGAAGAGAAGAGAAGAGAAGAGAAGAGAAGAGAAGAGAAGAGAAGAGAAGAGAGAAGCATGGACCATCACTTTCAACTATTCGGGAAGGGGGAGATCTGTGGCAAAGGCATCTGGGCAAAAATAGTTGGGGTCCTACAGATGGGATGGAGATGGGAACTCAGCAGAGGCAGACCTAGGAAAACCCCAGTCCATCCCCAATTCCTCTGCAGGACATGGTGGTAGACCCATGCCAATGTGTAATTCATCCTTCTTCCACCTGCTCTCCCTAAGATGATGGAGGAGAGCCGAACGCACCCTGAGGAGACACATTTGTCTTGAAACAAATCTGATTGCTGATGCAATGCTGCAGGAATTAATTATGACCCTACAGGAACCTCTGTTGCTTGTTCTTGCAGATTATGCCCCTGGCCCTTTCTAGAAACCTCTGCCCAAAAACATCGCTGACGTTGGTCTGCCCTCTGGTCCTTGTGTGATGTGGGGGCAAACACAGGTGTGTACCGGGGTGCTCAGACCTGTTCCGCACATAAACAGGGCTTCTTAACACATATAGTGGGTGCAGCAGCACCCAGGCTTATAAACCAGCAGCATCCTGACCCACATGCGTGCAGCTCCTTGGAAAGGCAGGGTCTGGAGTCAGCGGTCTCCAAAAATGCCTAAAACAGGTAGAAAATAGAGGGAAGTAGGTCTCACATCTCTTGCAGGCTTTTATTTTTTGCTGTATTTTGATATCTTTCTTTCCATTGATTGTTCTGGGCTGGTAAAGTCTTCAAGGATTGAGAGGGTAATATACTAATTTATCGTTAATTAGAACCTTCAGTTTTTAGTGTCCCTTTGGACAGACTGGCTGCTCTGAACTGCAGGGCCCAGGGGACGCACAGAGCTGTGTGCTGCCCTTCAGTGCTCTGCGTTGAAGGATCTCTTAAAAACCGAGCAAAACAAAGTGCTCGAGCCCCGATTTCTGATTTTTGTTAGGAACATCTCACGTGAAAATAAAAGAAAAGCCGGAAAAACAACATTGGGAAGAAGAGTTCTCCCTGCTGGGTTGCTGGCAGGAGCAGAGAAGCAGGGCTGCAGCCCCAAGGAACGCCCAGAGAGGCTGGACAAGCCCCTCAGCATTCCCCCGAGATGCGAACCAAAGCGTCCCCGCAGCGTGTGTTGTTACAGAGAGGCGTGGGATTAGGGAAATGTATAATGTGCCATTATGTGCAATTTCCTCTTTAAGTTTCCTTTCTTAATAATTATTCCTATTATGTAGGTGGACAGTCTCTTAATATAGATAAAGACCTTTGCAGCTGCTCCATCGTCGGCCTCGTGTTTAATATGCACTTTATAATTAGCCTGGAAGGGAAGACCCATGGTTGCAGTCAGCCCCTGTTCTCTCAGATCATTTTTAATCTGAGCCGGGCTCAGCTGGGAAGGGCTGATAAGCGCTTCTGTACATGACAAACAGGGCTTTAATCTCTTCTTTCCATTTCTAGTGCACTCATTACACAAATTTGTCTCCGAACGACCCCAACGCATTAAAAATTACCCATCCTGGATGCTGTATCCTTTCTTTTGAATTTCCTTAAAACCCTCAGTTTGACCCTGGGGTTCACAGAACGGGAGGAGGCGTTCGCAAGGGGCCACACAACAAAGGTCACCAATTCCCTCCCACAACCTGGTAAGCCCTTTGCTTTTTGATTGACTTTGCTGGCCGCCAAGCCTCAAGAAAAGCCTTTGCTGGGTGAGGACTATCATGGTGCCCATCGGATTTGGGAGGGATGCTGCACGCGGGGTTTCCTCCTGCGGAGGTCTGGCAAATAACGGAGAGCGATGGCCGGAGCTGGAAGCTGGGCACGCTCTGGTTACCGGTGACACACAGCAGTTGGAACCCTGGGTCAATTCTCTAGTGATTTTGGCCAAGCCAGACCAGGTTCTGCTGTAGCAGAGATGTCTGTAGCCCAAACTGACATTGCAAGCAGGATGCTAAAAATTTACCGGGCAAGGTTTTTCACTCTTCACCTGGAAAAGGTCAGGTGAGAGGACCGACTTTCATCCCTCCCATCTCTTGATTATCACATTAGCAAACCAGTTTTGTGTTTGTCCAGGGGAGATAAAGCTGCTTCTGACCAGCAAATTCTAAGTATAGCTTTTTTTCCTTTGTTCAAAAAAACCCTCAATTTTGGTACGTCTACACCTCTTTATCCCATGGATAGAGAAGCGGATGGCTCTCAGAGGTCCCCTTTGGCAGGGAGGAGGCTTTGCAGACCCCCCACCCCAAAAGATTTCAACTTGCAGTAGAGTTGAGCGGGACCCTGGCGGGGGCCAAGTGAAAGGCCACCCCAAGAAGATGACACGGTGGGACCTCCCGTGGTTTCAATGGCTTCATGCCCAGCCGCGGCGACGCCGACCTCGCCACCCCAGACGTCTCTCCTGACTGCAGCCGGGACAAGGAGACAATAAAAGTCATAACAGTTAATCAGCCCTTAATTGATTATAACAGGATAAGGAGTCTGAAAGGATATGGAAACAGATCTGAACTTTCTAACAGCGTTAGAAAAATTGCTGTTTGCTCCTGGTGAGTTTGAAATGTGAGTGTGAGTAAAACGGGTGACATAAGCCTAAGCCAAAATTTTACTAAATATACCTTTTTTTTCCTTTAATGACCCATCTGAGCCAAACTAAGATGAATGAGAAAAGGCCTTTCCAACAGCCCCAACTACAGCACACTCACTCAGAGCTCTGGTCATATAGCTTGACTGCCCTTGATATAAAGTGGGGCAACAGCTAAATAATTTTCACCGTAAAATTGTCATACTTCGTCTTGAAGTTAATTTTCTGAGAGATGCAAACACTTATTTGCCCATTCGAGATATACACAGAAGGATGTTTAATCTGAGCATTAAGCATACACAGTTCATCAGCCTTAAACACTTCGGAGACCAGTAGGAGCTAAAGACAGCGTGGGTCTGTCAGCGGGAAAGCCACTTCCCTTCCGCTTCCAACAGGGTTTAACTCTGACCCGCTGTCTCCGTATCGGGAACCACCGACACCGGCACCGTCGTTTGCTCTTCCAAAGAAAACCGGCACTTGCCTCTGGCTAAATCACAGGCCGGAGAAAACTGATTTTTTTAATAGAAAATGACTCCTGGAGAGCAGCGCAAAATGCAACTGTAATAATAATATCTCGGTGGGCCACCAAAAGCCTTCCCACGCAATGCCACAACTTCCTGTGCTTCCAGCACACCGATTCCCACTTTGCTTTTATTAATGTAAAGGGGTTTACATCCAATTGCACTAAATAATCCCCTAAACATTTTTTTTTCATAAGTGCATAAGTACGTAGATAGAGATGCTGCACCCACACACCGGTATTTATTTTTTTTTTACTAATTTTACCAATTCCTGCCATAGGGAGAGCTAATCTGCATTTATATGTTTCTGGTACCTGCAGAAAGAGGAAGCCTGTAGAAGATAAAGAAAAAAGAATTTTAAACTTGACCTTTAAGACTTAATGGAAAGAAATAACATGGAAATTCAAGGAAAAGATGCTGATGTGTTCTTGTGTAATGTCAGCTTGTGGAGTTCAATCTTAACTGTCCTTAACAGCAAATTACACTGCTGCATTTTAGCCGGAGAGTCTCAGAAGGCTGTGAACGATGCCCACTCTCCCGTAGCCCACGTGGCCAGGAGAGCCGTAACACTAAAGCAGACAACTCAAATAATTTAGAACTTCAGAGGAGATTATAAATTAGACTTACCCACTGCAGGACGGAGCGTTGGCGTGGGGGTGTGAAGGTGCACTGGGCATGAGAGGGACTGCGTCCTCTCTGGTGTTCTGCCTTGGAGGACAGGAGATAGAATCATAGAATCATTTTGGTTGGAAGGGACCTTTAAGATCTTGCCTGCTAACCCTTTCGGTGAAGAAATTTTTCCTAATATCCATCCTAAACCTCCCCTGGTGCAACTTGAGGCCCCTTCCTCTTGTCCCATCACCTGTTACTTGGGAGAAGAGACCGACCCCCCCTTGGCTACCCCCTCCTTTCAGGGAGCTGTAGAGAGCGAGAAGGTCTCCCCTCAGCCTCCCTTTCTCCAGGCTGAACACCCCCAGCTCCCTCAGCCTCTCCTCATGAGACTTGTCTTCTCCAGACCCCTCACCAGAACCTCCAGATGGTTCCCCAAAAGCCCTCTCCCCACAGCGAAACACCGCTGGGCAGGGTACTGGGCTACAGGAACCCCACCAACTGTCCACCTGCAACCCTCAGCCTGGTTCCCACCAAATGTCCACCTGCAACTGTCAGGCCATTTCTGGAAGAACTAGGGCAGCGAGTGCGTGCAGCATCCTCCTCATTTTGCTGGTTCTTCTCCTTATTGTCCGCAAATGACAGTTGTTACACGTCCTCAGACTCCAGTTTTGAACAACCGCAACAGCATGACATTTCAGATAAAAGCTAAGTAAAAATGGCTGTGTTGACATCTCCTGCAGGAAAAAATACATAAGTATTAGGTTGGAAGTGACATTTTCCCAGGAGAAATCTTTGCTTTTTGTGAAACCATATGTTTTGGAACAACCCTGTGCACACAGTTTTTGACCTGTTCACCTCTCGGCGGAGATAAAGCCTTTGGGAAGGCATCCACCTCTGGTTGGTTTTAATTCATCAGGAATAAGGGTGACACTCCCGAATCAATAGTAAATAGAGACGTATGTGTCATCGTTCACGAGGCGTTTAGGAGCGGGCACAGGCGTTTCATTGCGTGGTGAGCAGCTCTTGTTGCTTTGCCGCAGTCAGCTGAGCTTTCCAAAACCCCAAATTAATGTGATCTTATGAAGACTTGTTCAGCAGCACAAAGACTTCTATTCAGATGGTTTCAAGGAAACAATCCAAGAAAATGTTCCTTTCAAAAGTCTTCTGTGCGAGTACATTCAGACAGTTTCTTGAACTCACAACCAGTTACAACACTCATTTAATTCCGTATTTGTTTAGAGAGATTTATCTATTCATGCAAAACTGGTAAAGGGAGACACTGAGGGGGTGCCTCGAGTGGCACAAAGCAGCATGAGGTTACCAGCACCTTGCGTATAACCTGTTCCAATTTTAAAATTTACCCTTAAAATCTCTTTTCTTGCACGTTTTCAGAGGCAATGGGTTTTTAACAAGAAGATGACGACAGCTCTTTGCTTGCGTTTAAAGATTTCGTCCTTGAGAAGAGGTTTAGGAATCACATGAATTGAAAGGAGAAAAAAAAATAAAGCTTTTCACCCAGGCTTTCATGGCCTGGGTAGCATCAACATCTACATATCAATCCCTCCTGCTCTGCTCGTTGAGGAATATTTTTGCATTCTTCAGACTACCAGACCCCTGTCTAAAAACAAGACATCTCTGGAGATCTGTTTTCTTGAGCTCGGGGTCATGTGTAAACCAGAGGCTCTGCTGAAAAATGGAAATAATCCTTCTCTTTGGGAAGCCCTTTGAATAAATGATTCAATCTGTTTTCTGACCAAGTGCTTTGAAGACTCCAATTTGTGGTGATTTAACAACACTTGAGAGGAGAAGTCCAATAAAAAGCTCATTCAAGGTGGAAATCGCAGCAGCAGTCGTGCATGCATATTTTGAACATCACAGTGAAATAAAATGATATAGAAGAGTAACATGAAATAGAAAACAAACACTTCCATTTGAAGGCAAAAATAGAATAAAAACATTTTACAGAAATAATACAACTCCGGTTAACAAAAGCAGGGTTAGCTTACAATTGCTTTTATTACTTCACATACTATTCTTGGATGAACAAACCAAGAGCTACCGCAGTTCCGCTCAGCAGCATCATAAATATTCCTGAAAATTCACTAAAGGTAATGAACAGGTTGAAACAATCTGACAAAAATAATTCCAGCCTTCCCGTGGGGATAATGTGCCCCGATAGCACCATGCGCGGCCCCTGCAATTCTCTGCCGCGCTCGGTGGCCAGAAATTTCTGCAGAGGAAAACTGAATTTATTCCTGATGATGGTTTCCTACGTGGTGTTCCCAGAAGTGCTCCGTGGGGCTGGGCTGCGGTTTTGGGGCAAGAACCCTGTTTTTTTGCATCATACCCCTGCCGTGAATTTCAGCAATAGTCCCGGTGGTGCTTAAGCCGGAGGTTAAGTTTGGAAACGTTGCTGCCAAAAAGACAGTAATTTACCCAAGTGTGCATAGCAAAGGTTCATACATCTCTCATCAGCACGAGGCAGGAGCTACCACACCGCAGGAGTTTACACCCTGGGTACGGCTTTCATTATTTTTATGGTGGCGCATCGCTGGTGTGTGTCCTATCGCCTCCCCAGCGAGGGCTTCGTAGAGCACAACTCGTGCAGCTCAGCTCAGCCTGGCAAAACATCTGCTGGAGCTTGCAAAGTAAAGCTCGTGTACGTGCATGTGTACGGAGGGAAGGTTTTCAGCATCCCATTTTTCTTATCTTAAAAAAACCAAGTGGCTTGGGCAGTTGGACCTCCCCATGGGAAGCCAGGCGGAGGCAACGGGGCTCAGGAGCCTTGTTCCGAGGATGATTCCATCTGTGTCACCTCCTGCTGCTCGTGTGTGTCACCTCTTGTGCTTCTTCGGGCTCCCCGGGCTTGCCAAAGGCCACCTTTTCAGCTGCGCTCAGTCAAACACCGTGGCAGCGCCCGCAGCACACTTGGCACTCCATTTCCTCCCCTAGAATGCGAATTAAATGCCGTGCTCTCCAGCTTAGCTGTTGCCAGATCTGACTCACGGTGTCTTTTAAGCACTATTTGTCAGCAAAGTACGTGCAATTTGATCAGGGCACATAGTTAAACTTTATTTTCAACGACCATTATAAGCATTTTAATTGTGAATTCAATTTCCGAAGCCAACTTTCGGTGGCTCCAGTTGTCCACAGACAGAGGCGAGTGGTCCTGGAGAAGTTTAGCAGAAGCTGTTTGGTCCCTGTCAGGTTACTTGGGATGGAAAAACCTATCCAAATATTTAGTTTTTCTCAAACTTGGTTTATTATTAAAATCTCATTGACAAGCAACAAGAGGGCTTCCAGGGTTACAATAATTCATCTAATCCAGCTCATACCTTGAGATGGCACCCAAATATCTTCACACAGGTTTAAGCAGACACAAAATACAGCTTGCATAAATACATTTTGAATTGCCCTAGCTAAGATTCGCAGGTATTTGACAACTGTTATTAAGCATTCAGGCTTCTTTTCTCTGTTTTCCTTGTAAGATAGCTGTAAAAAATCCAGCATCTCAATGTCTGAGTCACCGCTGACTCACGGGTAAAACTATCCACGCTTGTTTTGGATACGCCAAGAGTACGAACACAGTCTGTGGCACGCCGAGATACCTCGGAGCATCTGTCTGCCCAAACAGAAATTAAACTTCTTTGCATGAAACACGCTGGCTCCCGCCAATCGATTTAATGAGCTGCAAGCGGCTGCCAGAATATCATCCCCACTTTGCATCTACTTATCCTCTCATCCAACACACTCCAAGACGAATTCATTACGGCAGTGCATTTGGATTTCATATCCACCGGTTTCTGGATTGAAAGATGTTTTCTCCTGTTTTTCTCCCACAAAGCTTCCCTCTTCGTTGTCCTTGCCCCAGAGACACCCAAGAGATGTTGTCCCCCTTTAAGGAGCACTGTCAGGGTTTCTAACTCCCTTCGACGCACATCACCTGAAGGACCCAGAAGAGGAGAAGACAATCAGGCTAGCTTTGTGGGGAAGAATAGCGGCATGAAAGGGTTCTTCAAGGAACAGAAAAGCAGAGGCAGAGGCAGAGGCTGGCAGAAGCCCCTCCATCCCAGGCGATGTTCACAGGGATGGTTACGTGTGTGGCCAGCCTGAGACCTTCACCCATGCCTGGGGCCCTCCAAGCCCTCCAAGCCCTCCTTCCTCGCAGCCCAGCCCAAATTCCCTGGTAGGGCTATTTTTGGTGGAAAAGTGTGTTCCTGGGAGACACGTGCGTGCCACCACTCTGTTTACTTCTTGGGCTTCCACAAAGCAAATGCAGCTTCGTGGTGCATCTCTGAGCAGCCCCAGATGCTGCAAGGCTGGATCCAGCCTCCAAGGCAGGACCATCCTTCTCCAGGCTGAGCTGTATCTGTGCTGCATCTCTTCAGTTTAGTTTCTTTTTTGATGCATTTTTTATTTCGCACAATATATTATTAACTCTGTGAGTTGCTCCGTGTCTTGCTCAAGGCCACATCTCCCTCTGCAGTGAGCAGACCCTCAAACGTGCTGTTGGTTCCTGATTTGAGCATGACTCGCCTTTTCTGGCTTGGGGTGGGCAGAGGCTCTCACGCAGTGCTGCCCGGGCCCTGCACCAGCAAAGGGGAGAAGACCCTTGAATAACATAGTTTTAAATGTGAATTATGGTGGGACAAGGTGGTTTGGTCAAGAAAACCTCTGCCTGAGTTTTCCTGTAGCAGAATCGCTCTCTTTTAGCTAATGCCAAAATTGCCGCGTGTCTCCAGCCAGCACCACTCCTATTACGGGATTAAGCAAATCCTTTGCTATGCAGCTGCCTGTCGGAGGATCTTCTAATTTAAGGGTTACTTGTACATATTAATAGTTGTAAATGGCCACTACCAGTGGCAACTGGAGCTGGAAAGGAGAGGACACAAAGAAAGATGTCCTGATAATCTCCCTTAGGCAACTCTGTGTGGTTTTGAACACTGAGCATTTGTTACAAGGACTGCTCCAAGGATGCAAGCTGTGAACAGCCCAAGTAGTGGGAGCACGAGGACACGTGTGGTAACACCATCATACAAGTGCCCAGCAGAAAGCTGGAAAGAAAGCAGGTGGAGGAGCTGCCTGAGAAATGGGCTTTCCTTTATTTAATCTCATTCATCAGTATTTGAGTGTTTAGGGATAGGAATTGCTGTTCCCCACAGAAATACCCCAAGGGTTTGAATAACCTGGTCTCCAACACCCCAGAAGACTCCCTGCAGGTTCAAGGCTGCGTTTGCTCACATGGTCCCAGCAGGACGCATCCTGGGATGTCCTCAGTGTGGCCGCAGATGCAGCAAAGTGGAAATGGGATGATTCAGCTCGGGTCAGGGCTGATTTTTCTGTGCAAATGGTCAAAGTTCCTAATGAGTCACACGCAGCTCCTCCCAGCCCGCGAAGGAGCAGAGTTTTGCCCTTTGCACATGGACGACGAGACTGGGAAACTGCAAACCTCCTGAGTTTTGCCCACTAGAACATCAGTGTTCACAGCCGGAGTTGTTTTTTTCTCATAGCAATGATGAAATCTCAGATTATATTGGCCTTTTATGCAAGACTATCACATACTTTCCTGCAAGGACAGCATTTAAAAAGAGGACAAGAGGAGGGTTCTCCTTCAAGGAGTGAAACAAGACCTAGCGGGTCACCCAGTAGTCCCTTACCCTGAGAAAGTGCAGGATTTGTCCCTGTAACATTTCCACCAACATTTTGTCTAGTCTAGTTTTCAAAGTCTCAAGTGGAGAGGATTTACTCGAGGTCTGGCATCGCTCACTTGCCTCTCTGGTTAATGTTGAAGCATCCCTGCCAGCATGGCTTTAATCTCCATCTCTGTGAGGGATTATTATATTTAGGCAGAAGTTAAATAAAGAATGAAGACAAATAATCTACACTGAAAGGAGAACAGCAGCTCACCATTCTCTGCTTGCTTCATGTGAAACAGGTTTCAGTGGGATTTAGAGGTGGTGAGAGTCACAAGGGGTCTGTGCCTCCCTGGGATCCCACAGCCTGGGACACCCTGGGTTGTGTTGTATGGTCCCTGCGGATGGGGTTTGCACTACGGACAGGGGAGAGGACATCACTGGGGCCAGCCTTGGGACAGGTAGGATCAACATGATTGGCTATTATCATCCAGGGAAAAGTGGAAACTCCAAAGGAAGATGATGATAAATGTCTATTTATATGTTCATATTTAT
The DNA here is from genome assembly GCF_964199755.1 of Larus michahellis. NCBI lineage: Eukaryota > Metazoa > Chordata > Aves > Charadriiformes > Laridae > Larus > Larus michahellis. Next base: position 58,388,014 of record NC_133902.1, read on the forward strand.
ATGATCCTGGGCTCATCCCCAGCAGCGTGGGCAGCAGGGCCGGGGGGGGATTCTGCCCCTCTGCCCCGCTCTGTGAGACCCCCCTGCAGCGCTGCCTCCAGCTCTGGGGCACCAACAGCAGAAGGACACGGAGCTGTTGGAGCGGGGCCAGAGGAGGCCCCGGAGATGCTGGGAGGGCTGGAGCCCCTCTGCTGGGAGGACAGGCTGAGAGAGCTGGGGGGGTTCAGCCCGGAGAAGAGAAGGCTCCGCGGAGACCTTCCAGCCCCTTCCAGGCCCTCAAGGGGCTCCAGGAAAGCTGGGGAGGGACTCTGGAGCAGGGAGGGGAGCCATGGGACGAGGGGGAAGGGTTTTACACTGACAGAGGGGAGATTGAGATGAGATGTGAGGCAGAAATTGTTTGCTGTGAGGGCGGTGAGCCCCTGGCCCAGGTTGCCCAGAGAAGCTGTGGCTGCCCCATCCCTGGAGGGGTTCAAGGCCAGGTTGGACGGGGCTTGGAGCAACCTGGGCTGGTGGGAGGTGTCCCTGCCCAGGGCAGGGGGGTGGAACGAGATGGTCTTGAAGCTCCCTTCCGACCCAAACCATTCCATGAGTCTATGATTCTATTATTTTATTCAGTTCTATTTTTTTCTGCTCAGTTATTGTTCGATATAGTGATGGACGCCTGTCAGAGAGCAGGGAAAGGGTTCCCAGCACTATCCCACACCCATTCCTGCCTGCTCTGCATGGACGGCCTTCCGTGGGCTGAAACCAGAGCACCTTTCAGAAAAAAACCCGTAGCACATCCCACCGAACTGATAAACCTCTGCGCCATTAAAGACGAACAAATCTGTTTGTTTGTTTGCTTTTAAAATTAAATTAAAATATCATAGGCAATTATTCCCAACCGTTTTCTTTGGAAAGGCTTTGCAAACATCTTGCCTGGTGGGTAAATGCCATTTAGGTCATCTGATTGAAGGCAAGCCCCTCGTCTTTGACTCTGCCCTTGCTGGAAGATTTCTGTTTCATTAGCACAGTATTAATGAGTCTGGATTTTAAAGCAGGTGTTAAGTGCAATCAGAGCAGCTTTATTAGGCTACAAATTGTCTGGAGCTGACAAAGGCAGTCGGATGGGTCCATGCTCGGTTAACCTTTGCCTGCGTCTATGACTTGGCTGATTAAACAGCGATTGATAATGACCTTCAGCCCGGGGAGCCTTTAAAGGTGATGCCGCATAGACTCCGCTGTGCTGAATGTAAATCTTTACAGGATCATCACCTTTTCAATTTAGGAACCCATACAGTCATTTTAAAATTACGCAATAGCATGCTACAGCAAGGAGCTAATTGACGGGCGCTAAACCGGTATTTTGAATGCAGCCTGAGAGAGGGATATTAACACGGTTGTATTTAACAGAAACGAGTATTAAGGATTCAAGGGTACCGATGTTTAACCAACGTCTGGCGACCAAGTACTATATATTTATATAAAAATGAAAGTGAGAGATTTTATGGGAGCCGCCCTTTCTGGGTCCCGACCCCAGCCGCGCTGAAGTCAAGCAAAATATTTCCCTTGGCCGCAGCAGAGCCGGGCTCAGGGGCCGGCGTTCTGGGAGGCAGCGGGTACTGTGGCTCACAAACCTGGCAGTTCCCTGCGTTCCCATCGAGGCCAAGGCAGCAGGCGATGCAGGAGGTAGTCGTGGTCTTTCCATCCTCTTTCCTGAGCAGAAGGAGTCGGGCACCGCAAAGATGCTCGGCCCTGGGGCATTTCTGATGCCTGTACAACAGCGGTGTCCGGCGTAAGAAACAGAGAATTTTGAGAGTCCAACAGTCAAGACGCAATGCTTTGGCTAAAAATACCACATTAGTCTCCCTTTCAGAAGATACTGATGACTTGTTGCTAGATAAATTTGCATTGATGTAATAACATGGGCGCGTGCGAGGAAAAACTGCAGAAAATTGTTATGCAGGTGAATCTGGGAGGGAGATCTGGGCAGAAGAGGAAATTAATCACAGAATCATGGAATGGTTTGGGTTGGAAGGGACCTTAAAGACCACCTCCTTCCAACCTCCTGCCCTGGGCAGGGACACCTCCCACCAGCCCAGGTTGCTCCAAGCCCCGTCCAACCTGGCCTTGAAATGACTCAGGACGCACACGGCGATGACCGAATTTGTCTAGTCCACGTGAAAACGTGAGCATAAAACTTCAGAAATCCCGCTTTCCTCTTTGCAGTTGTGAGAAAAAAGTACTTTTCGGAAAGAAACTATTAAGAGTGGGGATACAGCACAGAGGTAGATGCTAATGACATACAGGTGAAAACAGAGAGAGGGATTTTATGGTTTTATAAGTGGTCAAGTCTTGAGGAGAAACACTCAGACGTGCAGCGACCCCAGAAGAAAATAAGTAGATGTGGCTGGTAGGGGTGGGGGTTACAGGGAGGGGCTGGTGCCGGCAGCACGGGCTGCCCAAGGACGATGCCCTTCACTCTGGGCTCCTCTCCGTGGGGACGGCTCTGCTCCCACCACCGTGCCAGGCTCCATCCGGGCTGTGCCGGGGCTGCCAAGGGGTGGCTGGTTGGAGAAGGATTTAAGGAACCCCCCAAAAGCCCCTCCAGCAGCGCTGCCCCTCTTCTCTCCAGAGTTTTTATTTTATTGCTTCCTTCCAGGGCCGTATATTTTGCTGCAAGCGTGGAATTTCTCGCACGTCACCACGCCCGACGGGGCAGATTTATGTTCCCCAGCAGCAAGAGCCCCCGGTGGGCATCCCCTGGCCCTTTTGGAGAGCAGCAACCCACCGATCCCACTCCGGCGGCGCTGGGAGAAGCCGGAGCAACTCCAAAACCTGCCCCTGGGCTAGAGAAACGCGGGACTTGTTCGTAGCACTTCATAAAGCCCAACCCCTCCTTCCCCGGGTGCACGGGGGCAAGCGCGGAGGAGGGGGCTGCGCAGAGCCCCACACCTCCGGGTCACCGGTTCAGAGCCATACACGCTTCCAACATCCAAATATAATTTTAATCCATGTCTTTTGACGGTTTACAGCAGGTCCTGAGCTTGCTGCATGGAGGGGATGGGATGGCCACAAGGCACCAGCTCCTCCTGTTTCTAACTGCTAGGCTACATATAAAAAAGGAGTTAAAATGTAATTTATCTCAGGTTTTCCCGTACCGACCACTGATGCAGTCAGCGGCATGGTGAGCTCTGGAAACCTGGGGGCTGGAGGAGGCCAGGGGGACTCTGTCCTGCTCCCCGCAGCCAGAGCATCCTCACCAGCCGACCTCCACCCACCCAGTTGGAAGGATGCTGTAAAAAACTATTTTTCTCCAATTAAAGAAGGAGATAAACGTCCGGTTGCCCATTTCTGACCGGGATGGGAACAGTAAGGGGTGGGCTCCCGCGAGGTCCATGTTTTCCCCCCCCATGTCAGTGTTCTCCGGGAGCACAGGCGGGGTGGGAATCTCCAAGAAAAGGTCTGTTTATAAAAAAAATGCTTTAAAAACCCCGGTGTTATTTCCTGAAACACTCGTGGACATAAACATTTGTGCCGGCCCTGCGCGGAGCGTGTCAGGGAGGATGCGGCAGGCGTTTGGGGGGTACCTGGGGGAGCCAGGCCACCCCCGTCGCATGCTGGCTGTGCTGCTTCTCGTGCCGTCCACAAACTGACCCATTTGGGGGCACAAACCCCTCAGGTTCATACTTGCTGATGTGCTTTAGCTTCGGAACATCCCCCTTTTTTCATCACCCCAGGGTTGGTGCTGCTGGGCTGCGGGGAGCCGCAGGCAGAATGGAGGATGCCCTCCGGCAGCTCCCGCACGCCCACTCCGGAGCATATTTTTAAAGCAGTTCCACAGACTGGGGAAACACCCGGATCCGCACTGGGAGCCAGGAACGACAGGCAAACTGCTGGCAGCGCTTCCCGAGAGCACGTCTGGCATCTCCTCCTGCCCGTGCACGGGTACAAATCCCCGCAGGCAGTGCCATCGAGCTCTTCTTTCACTCCAACAGCGCCAGCGTGAAGTCACAAGTTTTTTTTTTCAGAAAAGCAGCTATTTTTTTTTTTATATATCTTTTTCACCCCTCCCAGGCCAGCTGCTGCCCATTCATCCGTCGTTGTGACTCCCACGTAATGAATGAAGGTGACGGACGCGGTCCCCGCCGGTGTCATCCCGGGTCGTACGATGGGTGACAGCGCACCATTAATGTGCTGGAAATCCCCGCCCCTGCGCTGGCATGGCCCGTTGGGGCGAGTGGGGAGCCGGGGAGCGGAGAAGCAGGAATACTGCAGAGGAGAGGGACACCCTCCGCAAGGCAATAAAAGCTGGGTGTAAAGCTGGGTGTTTGCTGAGGTCCCAGCAGGACAGAAGATGCAAAGCCATGACAGAGAGACCTTTACATGCATTAATGTCGTGCTTCCAGCTGGGATGGGGTTGACTTTCTTGCTAGCAGCTGGTGGTGCTCTATTTTGGATTCGGGATGGGAATAGTGTTGGTAGAACACTGGTGGGTTTGGGTGCTGCTGAGCTCTCAAGGCCTTTTTCTGCTAGTCACCCCACCAGCGAGCGGGCTGGGGGGCACAAGGAGCTGGGAGGGGACACAGCCGGGACAGCTGACCCCAACTGGCCAAAGGGATGTCCCATCCCACATGGCATCGTGCTCAGCATAGAAACCTGGGGGAGGAAGGAGGAAGAGGGGGACATTCAGAGCGATGGCGTTTGTCTTCCCAAGTCACGGTTACGTGTGATGGAGCCCGGCTTCCCTGGGGAGGGCTGAGCACCTGCCCGCCGGTGGGGAGCAGGGAATGAATTCCTTGTTTGGCTTTGCTTGTGTGCGCAGCTTTTGCTCTACCTATTAAACTGCCTTTAATTCAACCCATGAGGTTTTCCTCACTTACTCTTTGAATTCTCTCCTCCATCCCAACCGGAGGGAGGGAGGGAGGGAGCAGATGTGTTGTCCTAGTTTCTGGCTGGGGTTTAACCACGACAGTTCGCCTCCAAATCCAGGCTCTTGGCTTGCATTTAGGCTGCCGAGCCAGGCCAAGCTCTAACTCAGCTCCGCGCTCACACCCCCCGCTTCGCCAAAGCCCACCACAACGCCGGTCTCTAACGGAGAAACGTCTCTCTCACCTAATCCCGGCACAAAAGATTACCTCGGAATAAAGGGCGATAATGAAAGAGGAGAAAACCTGTGTTTGCTCCTGGAGATTTCGATTGTGTCTGGCTGAAAGGCCATTGCACAGTGCCGGGCGATGCTCCCATTTTATTGCCCCGTCAACACAAGGAGGTGGATTTATCCCGGATTCCCGCAGCAGCGAGGATGCTCCCATGCGCTGTGCGCCCTCAGTGCTGTGCAGGAGCAGACGAAGAAGAGTCCTCCAGCATCTCTAATGAAGGCGTTAGAAGTAAATTAAGTCAGGAGGCTGAAATCCACGGCTTTTCTCCTTATCACTGCATCCCTGAAGGTCTGGGAATACCCACGGGAGGCTGGTGGAAGGAGAGAGCCGGCTCCGCAGCTGATTTATAGTGAGGTTGTGGCTGGCAAAGAAATGTTTAAAGAACTGCATTTATACGCAGGCTCTGGTTTTCCCAAATCCCGGCAGTGGCCGCTGCGGGGGTACGGCCACACACAGCGAACCCGGGGGACCGGGGGTGGCAGCAGCCACCAGGCTGCCCCAGAGACGTTGGGGTTTTATGAACTACGGGTGAACACGGAGATGAATATGATCTACCTGTCCTTTACGGCTCTGGCTCAGACCCACGTACATCCCCGGGAAATAGAGCCCACCATTAAATACAGCCCGGGATGGGTTTGCTGGGATGCTCTACGGAGGGTCCTGGTCACAGCGGCTCTTTCCTGCCTCTGCTCGGGAAAACAGGCAGAAAAATTGGCTGCAGATCCCATGCAAAGGGAAGTCACACGTGGCCAAACGGAGCAGCATAAATCAGTTTTTAATTTCAGCTGTATTATTTGTTCGTTAGTTCATTTATTAGTTCATTGATTGAACCCGATGGTGTGTCACTCCCATACGTACAAATAGATATCGCTGTAGAGGGGCTGCACTGCCCAGCTCAGCAGAGCTTCCTCTGGACTAGTGCGGACATCACCTCCTGCAGCAGTGAGGAATGTGGCTTTCCCCTGCCATAGCACTAAGCTAAATAAGGATTAATTCACTTTGCAGCTTCCAGAGCCAGACACATCATGGCCAGGCACAAGTCCTTCCCATGACAACTGTCCGTTAAAGTTTCTGTGGAGATTCAGGTCAGCAAATGTAGCTACGCATCCCAGCTATGATTTAAAACACTCATTTAACAACTGACTTAGCAGCATCCGAACAGTCTAAGTAGCATGGTTAATGTATGAAGATACGCAACTCAAAAATAAACTCCAGACCCTTGCAGACTCCCGCTGCGGCTTCATACGGCTGAATCGGAAAAGCCCCAAAGCAAGACCGGAGCGAGGGGACGCCAGAGCAGAGCCTGAGCCTGCTTTAGAGCTGCTTTTCTCAGGAAAGACGCCGGCCGGTGCAGAACCTGGGGACTGCCGTGTTTTGACCTGCTTTTGGCAGCCAACACCTGGAGATCCATTTATCTGGAGATGTTAGGACATGGGGGATTATAAAATCACCGAGATGCGTTCCTGCCATCAAAGAGAAACCCCAGCGGTGCTCGGGTTTATTCCAAGTCGTGCGAAGCAATGACCTAATCCTGTTTGATGGTGAACGCTGGCCTTTGATCTGCGCGATCGGGCTCAGGTTGGGAGTAGCCAGCTGCGCCCTTGGCTCCCAAAGAGAACGCGGTGTTGCCCACCTCTGAAGTTAGAGACACACTTATAAATCCTCCTCAGCTTCTGTATTCCAGGGGAAAAAAATTAATTACTCAGTGTTATTTCCCGAGGTTCATCAGAGCAGCGTCGGCACCCAAATCTCCGTAGGAGGGAGTAAGTAATTCGGTGCTGGGCTCACGGGTTGCAGTTGGGGTACGGGGGGCCGGGGGGTCCTGCAGGAACTGGCGATGGAGGGGGCATGATGTGGCTGGTGGCTGTGAGTTTTGGATGCCCTACGGGTGCTCGGGGGTGACTGTGTGACTGCTCCTTAGCCCGCAGGGCACACGCAAACCTCGTTTGCTCAGCCTTTAACACAGCCGACACCTAACCCAGCCGGGTGCCTCTCCTCACCGCATGGGCAGCATCCGCTGCAGCAAAGGCTGCCGGACCAGAGCCGCAAGGACGGAAAACTCTCGTCCTGCTTTGAGCGACACAGGATTTATTTCTCTTTCAGTAAAGGCTCTTGTAATGCCTGGGAAAATTGCATTTTTAGAAGACTCTAGTGTCTGAATTTGGGAAAATATTTCCTTTACAGCCAGCTCTGGGGTACAGGTTTCAAGGTCTCGGTGTTTCCGAGCTTCCCAGGTGCGGGCACGAGGAGGAGCGAGACCCGGGCACTTGCCCCAGGCTGCCAACAGGGTTATTTCATACCATTCACATTCAATATGAATTAGAAAGTTTGCTGAGGAGTTCTTTCTCTCTCTCTCTCTCTCCCATGACGTCTGGGATCCCGAGCCCTCCTCGCCCCGGTGCCGGAGCCCTGAGCCCTTCCCTCCCTCCCGCAGCCGCAGCGCTCGCAGGGTCCCCCGTTGGCTGTCCCTGCGGGGAGCACACGGCTTCTGCTGGGGAAGGGGCTGGGGACAGTCCTGGGGTGTTGTATGTTGTGAGCAGGGTCAATAGTGGGTCTTCTGTATTACTAATGTTAATTATTTAGTCTTATTTCAACTCCTGGGTTTCCTTGTTTTTTCTGATTCCCGTTCCCAGGTGGGGAGGGGTCATTGGGTGATAGAATAATTGTCTAAATGACAATAAATCATTGTGGCCTCTTCAGACCATAATAACTCTCCAGCCCTGGCGTTGCTGCCCTGAAACCACGCAGCTGGACCCAAACCCCCTTGCGTGCAGTGCCGTGCCTTTATCTCCTGTTCAGTACCCCATCCCTGGAGGGGTTCAAGGCCAGGTTGGACGGGGCTTGGAGCAACCTGGGCTGGTGGGAGGTGTCCCTGCCCAGGGCAGGGGGTGGCACTGGGCAGTCTTCAAGGTCCCTTCCGACCCAAACCATTCCATGACTCTACGATTCTATAATTCAACACATTTGCCTATTTCAATGCATTTTTTCCCATTTCAATGTGTTCTCCTATTTCAGTGCATTTTCCTACAGGAACAGGCTTTGCTATTTCAATGCGTCTCTTTTCCTCCACCTCCGTCCCTATGCTTTTCTCCACCCCCGGGTACTCAGAGAGGTTTCCCCTCAGGACCCTTCTGCATCGATGACGAGAAGCACCCGCCAGCCACCATCCTGCCTTTGCTCATGTTTGTCCCTGCCTGGGGACCGCCGGCCGCCACCAGCCTCTCCCCGCATCTGCTCGCCTCGGAGCAGCCCGTCCCGGCGGCTGGTGTTTAATCTTTCGGCGGATGACTCATGGGGAAACGCCAGCCTCATCCGTCGGGAATTTTAAACAGAGGCTTTTTTAAAAAAAAAGGAATTGAAGAAAGCAACCATCTGTCTGGAGGGGAAACGTGCCGGTTTCTTCTCTCTCTGCTGGGGAAGGGATGGAGGGAGGGAGGCAAAGCCGTGCCAGGCGCTGGGTCTGACCCACCAAACGCGCTTCACCAAGTTTTGCCACTCCAGCTCCGGCTCTCTGCGTGCTGATGGCACGGGTTGTCATGACAATATCCCCTCAATAAACAAATCCTGGGGAATTTATCAGGGATTAAACCGCCATGAGTCCATAGAAGTGAGCCAAGATGCGCCATGGGACTCGCTGGCACCCGCGCCCAGGTTTCTCTGGCCGTAGCCCTCCATCACAAGGAGGATTTTTGGGGTTGTTTGGGGTGGGTTTGTGGCTCTGCCCCCATCCCAGGGCCGTATCTGTGCCAGCAGGGATCTTCTGGGTTGGGGTGAGGATTTGCTGTCCCTTTTGCAGGAGGAGGGGTGAAGCCACATGTCCCCGATGCTCAGCTTTTAGGGCCAAAGCCAGGCGTTGCTTTCACCTTTTTGCTCCTACAGCAAATGGAAAGAGCTGCTGGCAAATTGCAAATGATTCATTGAGGAATTGGCATGGCACAGAATCAGCTTTTATCTTATTGCTTGAAATTAGGGGCTGAGGAAAAGGGTTGTCTCAGCAGCCCCTAAAAACGGGTTCTGGAGAGCAGGGGAAGGGGCTCTGATCCCCTCTGCAGGGATGTGCCCAGCCTGCCCTGCCTCTGTCGGTCTCACAGGCACGGCTGACTTTAATCCGACGCTACAAAGGCACGGAGAAAATAACCCAGGGCTGGAAAGGGGTAATAAACAGAAAAGAAATCATAGGACCTCTGCAAAATGCCCGGAAAGAAAATAATCCCTCCTTTGGCCAGTGCTGGCGGTGTGGATCTGGCCCCGGGGGGGCAACAAGGAGCTTGAGAAAGGCACAGGCCACTTCTAGGAGAGCCGGAGAGAGGGAAGGAGCTCCGTTTGCAAGGGCTGTTCGAATTCCCAGTACACGCGCTGGGTGGACCGAAGGGCTGAAGTTATTCCAAGGGCTCCCTCACGCCTTATATGCGTTCGGCGCTGGCACCGGCAATGCTTTTAAGTTAACGCACAGCCGGAGAGTTCTCAGAAACTGCAAATATCATCATCTGCTTCTCATCAGGATGGCCATTTCAGAAAGCCACGTCCCCTCTCCCTTCTCGCTCCAAAGCCCCCAGCACCCCGAGCTCACCCCGGCGCAGGACGCCACGGCGCTTGGCTGGACGGATCCCACCAGCTTCCATCGAAAATCCGACTGAAAAATGCTGTTTTCCAACAAATGGCATCAAAATCTAGTCAGGATGTATTTGAATGTCTCATTTTAGGGTATGCCCATTCCTTTCTACCAGTCTGGCTGGTGAAAATAGCTCTCGGAGCACTTTTTGCAAGCTTTTAACCAAAGCCCTTTGGCCAGGAGGCAGCTCCCACGGGCGGGCTATCAAAGGCAGTTGGGATTTTTCCGTCTGCAAAGCTAAAATTCAGAAAATTTAAGAAACTACATGAGAAGCCATGGTGGTGATGAGCAGCTCAGGCCAACCGGACCTGCTCTTCGCCTCCTGGGATGTGGGAGGTTTTTTTTGGGAGCACCTCTGCCAAGCACGGGGGGCACAGCAGGATGGGGGGGCACAAGGAGCTGGGAGGGGACACTGACCCCAACTGGCCAAAGGGATGTCCCGTACCATATGGCATCGTGCTCAGTGTATAAAGCTGTGGGAAGAAGAAGGAAAAAGGACTGGACAAAACCCTGAGTTCAGTTTGTAAGGTTGGTCTTTTGGGGAGCTTTAAGTCTTTTTTTCTTATTTTTTTCTCTTTTTTTTCTCCCCAGAAAACCAAGAATTTCTGTGGCCTAATTCCTTCCAGAAACTTGCGGCCCAAGTCACCGTCAGCTTTTGCCCTGCAGTGATTACAGCCAGCGGCTCCGGGACTGCTCTCCGCTTCAGCCTGTGGGAGCGAAATGGAATGGAGAGGATGCTTAAAAGCATGAAAAGCCTCATCAGCATCACGCCGCTCTTCCCATCTGTGCCAGAACAGCAAGGGATGGCCTTTTATCTCACCGGTTCTGAAATTTTAGGAGATTTAGCTTACTCGCGGCCTTTGAAAGTCCCTGCTGAAGTGCTCACCGGAGCTGCGGCGGGTCTGTTAGGATAATCAGGAGAGACGGCCGGGCACTCCTCTGCGCTCCCGGGTGGTCCGCGTGGAAACTCCCCGGCACGCCATGGCTTTCCCATCCCGCTGGAAAAAAAAAAGTAAATCCAGTAGCCCTAGGGAATCGTCGCAGCATTTTGACAGACCTGAATTATATCCCGGTTAAGCCCTCGTGGCCTTCGCTGTACTGTGCAGCCTTCTTGCTGGGAGACTTCATCAGCGAGATAAGTCATTAAAACGGGACCTCCGCGGATTTTGCTTGGCTCCTGCCAGAGAAAGGGTGGGTTTTTTTCCCTTGCTGAGGGATTTCAGAGGTGTAAGTACCAGGATGGTCACCTTCCCAGGATGCTGCAGTGCCTTCCCGGGATGCTGCAAGGACTCCATGCCTCTGGGCAGAGCAGCCTGGAAAAGCTTGGGATGCTGCCGCTGTGCTGCGGGAAGAGGGAGCAGGATGAACCCCATTCCATCATCCAGCAAACCCATGTCATGACAGATAAAACCAGAATTATGATTAATAGTGGGTATATCCTGCAAAGCGTACAAGGCTCAAAAACACTAATGTACCTGGCAAATTTATTCTGAGATTTTTCTCTTCTATTTCTGCCATTAAATATACTTTGGGGGGGAGAAAAGCGACTTCTAATATCCCCGAGTGCTGGAAACGTGAACATCTTGAAAATGCCTTGAAAAGCCTGGAAACGATCCAGCCACGGAGCACGAAATCTCACGCTCAAACCTCCAGCAAGGGTTTCAAAAAGTGAGGGCTCGGGGCTGTAGTCATGGTGAAAGGCTTGATAAACCAAAACATATCGGGGGGGGCGGGAAAAGATGGGAAAAGGGGATTAAAGGCAGCCTTGGTGGGAATAGTGGGAGGCTGCCGTGGAAAACTGGCGGTGGCACAGGGCTGGGGACAAGCCTTTGGCACAGAGGAGGATCTAAATACCCGACGTGAGTGGCCTGAGTAGCAGAAATAGGGTAAAATTAACGGTGTAGGAATGAAAAGTGATGTGTGCGGGGACGGGTAACGGAGATCCGCGATGCTACATGTTGTATCCCTGGGAAGAAATGGGGTGCACGAGGGAGAGGGCGGCTGCGGGGCGCAGCTGCCTGAAATGAGCCAGGTATTTCCACAGCAAAATGGACCAGATTCGGTCAAAGAGGAGGAAAAATACTCAGTTTGCCACTGGGTGAAAAGTGGGAATTGGGACTGGGGTGGAGTTGAGGATGGAGTAGAGAGAGAAAGGCGTCCTGACGGTGAGCATCGTCCCCCGGCTGGCACCGAGGAGGAGCCCATCGTCTCCCGGAGGTGCCCGCTGCCCACGGCCAGCCCCCGCCTCAAAGGGAGAAATTTGGCGCCGCGGGGAGTCGCTGGTTATTTTCCCGAATATGCCATATGCAGAGAAATCGAAAAGGGGAGGGAAAATGACCTTTAACACTAAGATCACAAAAAAACAAAAAAAAAAAAAAAGAGAGAGAGAAAGAAACCAACCCAAACCATTACCATGATCATTGTAGCATGAAACACAAAACCTTCCTCTCGGAGCCGCACAAAGCCGTGCGGAGCACACCAGAGTAATTAATAAAATGAAAGCCCCGTTCCTTGCAGATGGAGATGTGGGGAATAAAGGAGCTACACTGCGCGGGGCTGTCATGCATCGCATGCTACATCTGTTATGGAAATCAGTGGTGGTGGGGCCTTTTGTTCGGGCTAAAGCCCTCCCAACAGGGATTTGGCTGAAGTAGATTTTCTTGTTATTAAACATGATTTCGAGCTAGTTGAGAGCAGATGCTCCTGCAGCATTTGGAACTAATAACCAGCCTTCAAGTGTGCAGCATCCCTGAAAAGTCTGGGATCGCCTGCAAGAGCGATTCCGGCTGGGAGCTAATGCGCTGCCCTGGGTCCCTGCTTTGCACATGAATGCTGCTGACACCAGATGAGCCTTCTGGCCTCCCCGCTGCCAGCACCCCCCCGGCACCCCCAGCCTTTTCATCGCCGGGGAGCAGAGCGAGATGCGCGCACACACACACACACACACACACACACACATCGCAGCGCCCTCCCACATCCCCCCAAGGCCGCACAAAGCCCTCCTCCCTTTGGAAAGGCACAAAAGCCCATGCGCTCCCCCCGCCCCCGCGACCCCCAGCATCCTCAAATCTTAACGAAATCCCTCTGATGTCCCTCTCCAACGCCTCTTTGCTCAAGCCTCCCTGGCCGTGCCCTGCGTCGAGCGGGAAAGGAGCCCAGCACGGGGCCACCTGCTTCGGCCAGAGCCATCGGGATAACTGGTGGGAGCGCAGAAGGAAGGGACAAAGGCAGAAACCCCCCCCGCAGCCTGGGCTCATCCCCAGCAGTGTGGGCAGCAGGGCCAGCGGGGGATTCTGCCCCTCTGCCCCGCTCTGTGAGACCCCCCTGCAGCGCTGCCTCCAGCTCTGGGGCACCAACAGCAGAAGGACACGGAGCTGTTGGAGCGGGGCCAGAGGAGGCCCCGGAGATGCTGGGAGGGCTGGAGCCCCTCTGCTGTGGGGACAGGCTGAGAGAGCTGGGGGGGTTCATCCTGGAGAAGAGAAGGCTCCGGGGAGACCTTCCAGCCCCTTCCAGGCCCTCAAGGGGCTCCAGGAAAGCTGGGGAGGGACTCTGGAGCAGGGAGGGGAGCCATGGGACGAGGGGGAAGGGTTTTACACTGACAGAGGGGAGATTGAGATGTGATGTGAGGCAGAAATTGTTTGCTGTGAGGGCGGTGAGCCCCTGGCCCAGGTTGCCCAGAGAAGCTGTGGCTGCCCCATCCCTGGAGGGGTTCAAGGCCAGGTTGGACGGGGCTTGGAGCAACCTGGGCTGGTGGGAGGTGTCCCTGCCCAGGGCAGGGGGGTGGAACGAGATGATCTTGAAGGTCCCTTCCAACCCAAACCATTCCATGATTCCTGCGACTGCCCCGGCTGCAGGGGCAGGGACCACCCTGCGTCCCTACAGGCTGATCCAAAGTGGTGGGGATGGCTTCCCCTCCTTGGGAATGTGCTGGTTGCTCTGAGCCGCACATCCTTTCTAACACAGGCAGAGGAGAACAAAAGCAATTTATGGGGCTGCAGGGCATTTTCTGTCCCCTAAAAATGGACCTCCCACAGTCAGGGAAGGACTTTGAGTTGCAGGTTCCTCTGCAACTTTCAAGTTACTCCAAGCAGAGCCATTAACCTTATCCTGACCGTAATAACTACAAATTAGATTCAAGACTTTCCTTAAACCTGATGCTGAGTCATTTATTCTGTAGCATGTCTAGCGTTTAAGGAAATATCTTCCCTTGGATGCTGCCGGCTCCCGTGACTGCTGCTGGCTGGAAGGAGAGCATCCGCAACGCCAGGGATGCGCAGCATTGACCTTTGCAGGGCAGCACCGCCATCTCGCCCGCTCCTCGCCAGCACAGCGTCATGTTTTTCTTGGTGTTTGTCTGCTTTGGAGGCCTTTTGCTGCTCTTCGTCCTGTTTATTTGCCATGATTCACAGCAGGAGCCGCGGGTCGTTCTGAGCAGGGGCGGCTGACAAGGCTGGGCAGCATCGTATGGAATGTCTCAGCTATGAGAAACCCTTCTCCTTCTGAAACGCCTGTTCTTCTGCAGCTTTAACCACCCCCCACAAGCGTGAGAATGCTAGTACATAGGGACATGCTTCTACAACTAAATTTGGGCGATGCAGTTGAAATGCATCCTTCTCTCTGCATATGCACACCTAAAACTGCCAGGTTTTTTCACATCCCATTTCCTCAGGACCTTTTTCTCTGGTGTTGACAAAGGCAATACCATCCTGAAACACCGCACCGAGGTGCCATGCTGATGGTGTGCTGCTTGAAGGATCATAGAACCATAGAGTCATAGAATGGTTTGGGTTGGAAGGGACCTTGAAGACCACCCAGTGCCACCCCTTGCCCTGGGCAGGGACACCTCCCACCAGCCCAGGTTGCTCCAAGCCCCGGCCAACCTGGCCTTGAACCCCTCCAGGGATGGGGCAGCCACAGCTTCTCTGGGCAACCTGGGCCAGGGGCTCACCACCCTCACAGCAAACAATTTCTGCCTCACATCTCATCTCAATCTCCCCTCTTGCAGTGTAAAGCCCTTCCCCCTCGTCCCATGGCTCCCCTCCCTGCTCCAGAGTCCCTCCCCAGCTTTCCTGGAGCCCCTTGAGGGCCTGGAAGGGGCTGGAAGGTCTCCCCGGAGCCTTCTCTTCTCCAGGCTGAACCCCCCCAGCTCTCCCAGCCTGTCCTCCCAGCAGAGGGGCTCCAGCCCTCCCAGCATCTCCGGGGCCTCCTCTGGCCCCGCTCCAACAGCTCCGTGTCCTTCTGCTGTTGGTGCCCCAGAGCTGGAGGCAGCGCTGCAGGGGGGTCTCACAGAGCGGGGCAGAAAAAGGCTGAGGTTCAGCGCCCAGATCCTTTGCTGTTACATCCCCAGACAGATTTATCCGAGCAACCTCCTTTTCCCTTGCCCAGTCCCTCCACGGTCACCACTGCCTTGTCTTCAGCATTGGGGTCACAGAAGGACCCACCGTAACTCCTCAAGCAGCTGCCGGAGGTGCTCCACGGCGTTACAGCCGATGTTCACCACCTATTTTACATGGTGACAACAACCACGGAGAGCACGTGGTGCTCACATTCGATTCAGCATCCTCTGCCCCATTACATCCCAGGGCACCACCGGCACCACCGATGCCACTGGCCGGCCTGGCCGACCTGGACTCCAGCCATGGGTGGACACCTTAAAGACATCCACTGTGTTTATTTATTCTTCTCCTCCTTCAAATTGAGTGCTTGCTTAAGTCAAGGCTCCTTGTGCTGCGGGTGAAGCCTTTCTTTGGGCTGTTCCCCCCCCAGAAAAGCTGGGTAACACGAGGAGCAGAGCCCATACACAGCCCCACCAGGCAGCGCCCTTCCCCTTCCTCTGCCGCTCATGGGACCATGGACCATAACTTGACTCTCCCTGTGTACATATATATTTAACAATATTAAATACTGTGAGCATTGTCTCACTGTATTGCATATGCACTGAAAACCCACCTCATTTCAGGGGGGCACATGGGCACGCTGTAGCAGGTTATTGATACTTTCCACTCCAATATCTTACGTTTTCCTGCTAAAATGAATCAAACGGCTCCTTTCATCCCAAAGCGGCACCTGGGGTGGGCTGGAGGCCAGCAGCGGGTCCCCCAGGGGGGCCTTTCCCACCCGCTGCCGGGGGCTGCGGGGAGCGGGACCCCAGGAATGTGGTTTAACCAGGCGCCGCCTGGGCGAGGGCGCAGCGGGTTCCCACGGCAGGGCCGGCCCCGGCTGGGGGGGTTCCTCCTCTGCTCCCCCCAGCTCTGCACGGGCGGCCGTGGCAGAGCTGGAACATCCCCTTCCGCAGCCTTTCTGCAGCTCAGATACCAGCAAGCTCTTACCGACACCGGCAGCGAATTGCGAGGGGAAAAGATCTATCAGCTGGAGGAGGACTTTGCAGAATTCGTGCCGCGGTGCGAACATAACGGCGACGAGCCGGAGTCGCCAGGATTAGTCCTTCCGCGGAGGGTGTGAAGCAGGGGGCTAACAAACCCATTTCTCCATTTGGCAGCTGTAGGAGAGGCTGCCTTTTCCACGGATTTCAAAATTGGACAAAGATCTTGTTTTCTTTCCCCCTAGATTGCTTCTCATCCCTAATCCTCCGAACTAATTTAAGGAGGATAAAAAAAAAAAAAAAATAAAAATGAGACGCTTGGCAGAACATCCCTCCTCAATACCGAGCAACTTCCACCCTCGCAGGGATCTTCTGCTGGGAGCCTGGAGCCCAGAGCACCCCCTCGCTGGGGCTCAGTGCGATCCAAGGGTTCTTTGGGATGTTCAAGGGCCTCCCGGGAAGCTGAAGGAGCTGAACGGGCTGCAGGAAAATAGAAAAGTTGCTTCTGCATCCAAAACATTATCACAAACCAGCACCGGCTGCTGCTGCAGCCCTGGGGACCGCAGCTCTCCTGCAGCTGCAGCATCTCGGTGGCTTTTGCAGAAAGGCTGGCGGGTAGGAGGAGATCTGAATGAGATGGAAAGTCCCTGGGAAAAAAAAACATGTTAATAAATCTTCTGCTATAAGAAAGAAAGGAGTTTGGTGGGAAGAAGCCCAATGAGCTGAGAATTACTAATTACTTGCTTTTCAGCAAATAATCCCTCCCGTAGGAGAGGCAGCGCTGCTACGTGAGGATTAGGCAACGAAATGCCACATTGACAACCTCAAACTATTAATTAGCCCAGCTCTCCCCGGCTCTCTCTGCAGATCGGCTACAAGAACCAGCCCAAGAGATGAGGAACGAGCTTGGTCTCTTCCTCGGGCTCTGCTCCCTGCCAGCCATCACCCCTGAGGAGGGCAGGTCCTGCCTGGGGGGAGCCAGGGCCACCAGGTGTCCACCACAGGCCCAGCACCACCAAACTCTGCAACCCTCAAACTGAAGTAACTGCACCCACTAGAGCTTTAAGCAGCTACCAAGGTAGGTGGAAATACCCATAAATATCCATCAAACGGCACAACTCGGGCATTTTAAAGGTTTTTAGTGAGGAGTGTGGGGTGGGTTTGCTTTTGTTGCCCACCTTCTCCCCGCTGCGCTGGCATCCTGCTGGCCCCTGCCCCCTCGCTGGGCAGGATCAGGCGACGAGGCTGAGCTCATGACACCCAGTCTTGGAGACCAGGAGGTGGGGAATTGCTCATTCTCGGCGCCGTGGGGGCTTCCCATCCCGCCCAGGTTGGGTGCCAGCTGGATTTCGGCACCAGGAAGCAGCCCACCGTGTTTAGAAACGCCGCTCTCCCTGGGGATCTCCCCCAGGGATTTTCTGCAAGGGATGAGTTTTAGTAAATTACCGTAAGTGATTGCACAACCCAGTTGTGCAATAAAAGAGCGACAAAAAAAAAAGAAAAAATTGCAAAAATGAAGTGCTTTTTGGAAGCGGACCGTGGAGCCGTGGCGAGCCGCCAAGTTTGTTTTCCAGGGATCAAATGGTGCTGAAGAGAAACATCTGAGCAAGCCACAGCCCACGACCGAAAATACTTCCGATTCAGCCCGTGCTCGCTTCAGCAACTGGGGAGCTGATGGGGGCGATCATCTTACCAACACCAACATCAACCGCTGCGTCTGCAGGTGTGTCACCTCAGGCCAGGCTCCAGCTTTGGAAGAGCAAACCGCTGGTCCTTCCTCTCGCTCAGAGGTTCCAACCACCCTTGGCCAAAATTTAGCAAGAAATGTTTCACGCGAACAACAAAATTGGCAATTAATTCTGGTCTGAAGGAAACGGGAGAACTAGCAGCAGGGACTGAAAAACAAACGCTGGTAAGGTCAGCGGGTTTAGACAGAACTACCATCTTTTAAATCAAGACATCTTCATCTCAGAATCATGGAACCATAGATTGGAAGGGACCTTTCAGACCGTGTAGTCCAACCATCAACCATCTTCCACCCACTTGGAGCAAAATAAAGGAGGACTGAGCCGGTGGCATTAAATGAGGGTAGTGATCAACGTTGTTTAACTGCAAAAGGATCTTTATCTCCTTTCTGTAGGAGTCTGAGTTTGGTTTAATTAAACCGAGTACCTTTAACAGCACTGTCCTAATCCACACCGTGTGACTTGTGACCACACCACACTTAGGTATAACAGAGGAGCGACATGAAACCAAGCCTGAGCACACTAAACGGGTCAAAAATTCCTTACACACTTTGGTGGATCTCAAAAGCAAAACTGGAATCACCAGGAAGGCACGTTTCCAGTGAGGCTTCAAAGGGGTTATTTATCCTCACCTGCTTCACCATCTTACCAAGACCTGGAAAACAGCAGACCAGAGGTTGCAAAGAAATATCAGCATCTACAAAACCTGGGAGAGGGGTCAAGCGGTGAAGAACACGCATGTCCGTATCGCTCTACCACATGTGAGCAAACACCAGCTGTGCCGTAGCCAGATGCCAGTAAAACCACTAAGCACTCCATGTGGGGAACTGGTGATGTGAGGCCAAAAGGGTTATGGTGAAGCTTAGGATGAACACAAAAGCACTACTACTGCGCTTCCATCACTTGTAATCCTGATAAAGATGCCAAAAACCTAAAAGAGTGCTGAGAGGAACCACGCCACTGGTTAAATGAGAGTTGGAAAATATCCTTTAGAGATTCAAAGTCATTGAAGAAGGAGTCGATCTGTTTGGTTCCCAGTGACTTAATTCTAGACTAGTGACCTACAAGGTGTACTTAAACTCAGTAATCAAGAGCACGTTGATCTGCCACGCATATTAACCGGATGGAAAGACCAGAGGCTGAAACAAGTTCAGACTACAAGATGAGGCAGCATTTTAGGCGTATGGATAATTAACCCCTGGCCAAACACACGCCACTGCTGCAGCCTCACCAGAGGAGTTCCTACCAGAGGCCACCTCCAGCTCCAAGAGGAGCTGCTGCAGGGCTGGCATTTGAAGGACATGGGGGAAGAGAGGTCCCCAGGAACCCAGGAGCTGCCGGAAAGGCACTGCGGCAGGGAGTGACACCGCAGACCCAGCCCAGCACCCTCCCACCAACATGGACCACCTTCTAGCACAGCAAGTCATTCACTCCCGTAATTACAGCATCTCTACCCCCAAGGAACAAAACCCGGCTTGATTATCTTCAGAAATAGAAAAGGATGATCAGGTCAGCACAGGATGGTCAAAGCATAAGCGAGATAAGCAACTGCTGAGACTTGTACGTGATTTTAAACACCCTGAGTGACCACACATGCTTCAACAGACCCCAAAATGACAAACTTGGAAGCTCCCTTGCTTTGACTTCGTAAGTTTCAAGGAGAAAACCTCGTAAAGGCAGCGAGGAGGACAACACTGGCTGTGCTCAGCATCATGTCCTCTACATCCAAATGGGAGCCTGACATGCCTAACAGAGATGGTGTGTTGGGACAAGTCTTCTAAGAGGAGCCACAGCAGCTACAATGTCCCAAGGGTGACAGAAAACAGGCACAGCTCTTGGTCAGGAAAGTCTGCCTTGGCTGAAGCGTAAGAGTTCCCGCAATATATGAAACCTCTTAAAAAGCGGCCTTCAGTGCTTCAGAGGAGACGCAAGGCGAACTCCACTTGTTTGCTTGCTCTGGTCTTCCCTGTCTCTGACATTTTTGGGAAACAACTCAGCAATCCATGCTACATACTTAAATATAATGCCCGAAACCCCAAAAGGCTGCTGCGAGGGTAAGATTCAAATCACATCCCAGTCCCAGGCGAAGCCTGGCCTGTAGCTCAGTACAATTATGTCCAAAACACACAAGTATTAATGAACACAAAAGGCCATTTCCACTACAAGTCAATTACTTTTTTTTTTAATTCAAAGAAAAAAAATGGTATTTTAATAAATACTGCAGAAACATTAACCAAACATACAAAGTGACTTCAACATTTAAAAAAAAAGTAATGAATGTCCTGTTTTATAACAGTTATAACTTATTTTTTCCACAATATTTAAATACAGAAAGCACTTACCAGCTATTTTGTAATACTGCCCTAAGCGCACTGTTGCATCAGTCAAAAGCTTATTATGGTGGTAAAAACGTCTTTTTGTGGGAAATAATCAGAATGGGTGGGTTTGTGGTGTCTTATTTTTCCTTTTATCAGATGAAACAAAGTGCTGGGAACACACAGAACTGAGTTTTAATTACGGTAACCCTTTACCTTTGCACAAGTCAACAGGAACACAGCTTTAACACTTCAAAAATGAAGCATTACCCTTGGGAACAAAACGCTTGTGCTCAACAAGCGACAGCCACACCAGTTAGAGCTTATAGTATCCTTCTTTTGAGAGAAGCTAGGGAGTTAAGTCGGTCAGTAAACAGTTGCAAACATTTTTAAAGGCCAATTTATTTAATGTAACAATAGCATTCAGTAAGCAAAAAGGAATTTGACTTAACTGGTTCACTGATGTTTCACGATTGTTGTCTGGATATGTGTATCAGTCTTAAAGACTAAGGGCAATATCCAGTTTCCACTGGGGACCCCTTAAGGCGTCACAGTTCTTCAGACCCCATTTCCTCACCACGAGCAAACGAAGTCTGCAGCGAGAGACGGCTGCCCCAAAACACATGAGCATCACAAAACATCATCTGGCTCTGCTGGCTCATCTGCAGATTCTTGGGGGTTTTTGCAAAGCTGATTGCGGAGAACCGCGTCATAGAATAGCACTTCTCCGTAGCATTTACAGAGGGCTAGGTCCTGGGATCCACCCCGCTCTCCAACTCCTAGCAGGAGCAGAAGAGTCTCAGGGCTTCCCCAGGTGGGCAGTAAGGCTTAACGAATTATCATGGTTGTAAAACTAAGGATCATTTGTCGTCATAGCTCTTAGCACCTTTCACTTGAACCTACAGCGACATACCCATACAGTACACCAGAACTGGAGATCACTTCCACTCTAAATTACAATCACAAAGAGGAACCGAAAGTCAGAGTCCTGCAACGGGCAGGTAGTTTGCCCCCACACTCCAATTTCATCCATTGAATTTCCACAGTGCGAGGGCACCTGTAATACTGGGAAACCTCAAACTGTTGTCTTCATTACCAACGTGCTCAATGTAGACTGCGCTGCCATCTCGGGAAGGCAAAACTCCAGACTTCTCACGTACAGTGTTTTCCTCTAGGTGACGCACAGGCCTCGGTATACTCTCCATTTTAACGATGAGCTACTAAAAAATTAGATCATATCCTTTGGAAAACCAACTATAAGGTCACAGGGGTAGTTCCTTAATGAGGAGGGCATATTAATAATGTCTTCTTTAAAGAAACCCAAACATTAAAGTATTATTTTAATGAAATCAAAGTGGTAGCATCCAGGAGTAGAGCGTTAATAAAAGAAACAAGCACTGTCAATGACATCTCTTCTTTGCAGTTATTTTCCCATTCACTCTCTCTTTTCTCAGCACACTCAAACATTTTTCCCTTTTTATTTATATTTTTTTTTTTTGGCATTTTCTTCAACGTGTCATTTCCTGATGCCACCTCGTGTAGAGCCATTTCTTCTCGCTGCTCAGTTCCTAAATACAGTCTCACACAAGAGGTGAAGAGTCTCCATTAAAGCACTGGCATAAGCCCTCGATAAATACCATGTGGCTGTGTACTTCATTGAGCCTCCACCCCTCCGGGACGCTCTCTTCCTCCTTCTCCAGGAAATCGAGGTCCTTCACATCACCGTGCAACTCTTTGCTTTGTCCTTTCGCAAGTCCGTCGCCACTGTGGAAAGTTCTGGCCTGCCAGGCATGTGTGAAATCCGCTTTGTTGCCCTCTGCGATTTGTTTCGTTTAACATTTTTATTTGTTTTATTCACACACGCCAAGGTGGCAACATGAAAAATGTCTCTGACACTGTTTTCTGACTGTAAGGCTGAGCATTCAATATACGTAGCTGCTCCAATCTGTTTGGCCATATTTGCACCCTAAGGGGAAAAAAGAACATGCAATCAATACCAAGTTTCCGCAGAGAGCCAAAGCAAACCATACAATTACTTTTCAGCGCTGTGTTCCACACACAATGTTTTGTGAAAACCAGAGCTAAAGCTCCAGCATGACAGCCAGCAGCTAATTTTGCAAAATAAACAGAGCTTTGCTTCCAAGATACATTAAACAAGTATCCAAGCATTATCTTCTATGCCGATAAATACAAATTGGAAGAGAGGAGATAAGCTCAGAGACCTGCGAACTGCAGAAAGCCAGAAGGGTATTAGTGGGACCTATTTGGCAATTCCACCCTTACACCTTAGCTTGCGTCTGTGAATCACATGCTCGCTGGGAAAGGTCTGGAGCTGGCAGCTTCCAGATTTAAGCCTCCAAAGAGAAAATGTATTCTGCCTGCCTTACAGGCTAGCCAGCGCGTCCCTGACCTGGGGCTTACATCTCCACGAAGGGGGCAAAGTTCAGAGGGGAATGTGCTGTGGGTTTCTGGGCTGGGGACAGATCAACTTGTAGCTAGGGAACGGGCTAAAAAATAAAGAAAAAAAGGACATCAGTGGTTATACCGGTCCTTTTGCAACTTTAAGTGCCTTAAAAGTCAAAGCAGGGATATTTGTTCCAGCAGCACAAGAAAAACAACAAGACTCTAGCAGATGACAATACCCCGTATCCTGTTGCGGATTTTGCAACAGGAAGACGATACAGCATTGTGTGGAAAAAAAAAAAAAACAACACTGAGTTGTTTCAATGGTATTTTATTTCTGAGGGTGAATCTTTTTAGCAAGTAATGAAATCCAGCCACATCCTTGGTGTGCTACTCCTCACGAATACATGGGCCTGAGCTGCAGGCACAGGTCAGTCCAACCCCTCCTCTTTGCTCCTGTGCCAGGCTGATGGCACTACTCTATTAGGAACCACATCTTTAGTGTGTGCTATTTGCACTGCAGTGATGCAGCCATCTTCTTATCAATTGCAAGCGGGAGTGGTTGATAAAGGAGTATTAGTTTGTAGGACAAGCCCTCTCCGTGGTTAAACACCTCAACTGCTACCGATCGAGACTAGCCTATACCCCTTGGAGTCTCAGAAATGTTTGCTCAGGTGTAGCTGACTGGAAACCAGCTAACCTACTGGAGACAGGGTGTCACCATCAACTGCCTTTATCCTCCCGGCACTTCCTTGTGAAGTTAAGAGGAATGGGAAAACCCTGCTAAGCTCTTTGATCCCATGTCGACTTAGCAAGGCAAGGGAATTTAAAAATAAGCGGTGTAACTCCATCCCAGAGGACCCTTCCCTAGAACTAGTGCAGGAGAGCAGCAGGTTGCTTCATGCCACCGCTGGGCTTTGGCCACCACAAGAGATAAAACTATTACTTGGTGTAAATTTACACTTTACGTAGAGCACAGATGAAATTGTGAAGTTTGTTGAAGCACAGGCTTCCCTCTAACATCTGCGATTTTCCCTTTGGCCGTAAGTAATACACTTCTGGCTTAGTCTTTTGTCTTCAGCTGACTCCTGTTCCTGAGGGGTACAGGCTAAGCTGTGACACCAGAAGAGATGTGAATCTTCCACACCAGAGGATAAATCCATCTGTCAGTAGATTTTTTTAGTCATTATGGAAAAGAGTCAGACTTGGTGATTCTATTGAAGTACTGTACAAAATGCGGCATGTGAACTTGTGTATGGAGTAAGTGGCAGACAGCATTTCCTTTTAAGTTTAATATTCAAAGAAAAACAGCATGGAAAATTACAGATCTGAGGCTGAACAACACGAATATATACACATGCAACAGCTGTAGTCTGTAACCAAGATGACATCCTCTGCAACAAGCAGGGTTTTAAGGACACTTCTGAGCTGTTTTACACCAACGTAAAAAACTGGCATTCAGTTTCATTTAAAATTGTCTGAGATGGAGGGATATTCACTGAGTGTAGAAAAAAGCCATAAGCAGCATAAGCCATCACAGTACAACACCCCATGTTCTATTTTAATCAAGACACTCGGTTTACGGTATCTTTGCATTTTCCAATTTAAACATGCTGTGGGAGGCTGCAATATTAGTAACTGCGTATTAGAAGCTGTTGGTTTAGAAAACCTGAAGTTGTGGATAAAACAGCAAGAAAATATTTGCTAGCACAGGATATCGACACCAGCTAAAGTTTCTTCTGGAGACACCATTCTCGCACACCCTGCAGGGTGTCTCTCAAACCACCACTGTGATTCAGCTGCAAAGCACGATACGCATGTGTGAGTAATAAGGGGAAATTTACCTTAGAGCCCCATTTTCCCCTGTTCTCTACCTCCTGCTCTCCCATGGCCTGATTCCTTTCCCTTTCACCTCTGTTTTTCTATCCCCCAACACCTGGCTCCAAACTCCTCATTTCCCCAACAGCACAGAACTGCTGCCAAGAATTAAGATGGTTTTTGGATTTGCTGCCACCTTCAGAGGGAGCTACAAGGTGTTTTCACAGGTGTTTTAAGGCAACAGGATTTTAAAGCAGACAGATCATATGCAATATTTGTCATGATGCTGAAGTTAAATGAATGACATTCAAATCTAAAGTCTGAAAACAACAATTTTACCAATTTGTCAGTTAACAAACAGGATGTGTCACCTCTCAGTTACTGTTTTGGCCTCTGCAGGCCCAGAAAAGCAGTAAGTTTATTTTCAATACACTTAAAAGGCTCTTTGCAACCAATAAGGCTACAAACTTAACACTGCTTAAAAAAGCATGTGTTACAGGGTTGCATGATTCTTCTGCTGCATCCAGTCTGTGGGTAAGCTTTGCCTTTACTTACAGTAGTTTTCAAATTCACCTCTGGCAACTACTAGAGAATGCGCATGTGACTTGTAGCATGCACCGGTGTCAATGGGGGGAGAAGCTGTTCATAAAGATGGCTACAGTGATAGAAAAAGAGTATTATCTTCCACCCCGAAGTACCAAGTGGCACATACCTGATCGTAGGACACAGGCGTCTGCCTATGATTGGAAAGCTCCACTAGCGTGCTTACATCTGTGCGCAGATCCGACTTGCAACCAACCAAAAGCATTTTGGTGTTCGGACAAAACTCCTGGATTTCACCTTTCCACTGTAAAATTTTAGGTTGTTATTGTACTCGAGTAGTTGAATGTTTAAATCCAATACAGCAAAAGATACAAGATGAAGTTTAGTAAGTCATGACATTTTATGTGGAAATATTCTTACATAATAGCTTTATCTACCTTCAAGATAATTTCTAAAGGCATTTGTTCCAGCAGAATCTGGTCAAGGATGAAATCTTACTATCTTGTACATTCATTAATTCCACTTACTTACTAATCAGGAGGGAATGAACTGAGATTGTTTACCTACATGACTAAAGGTTTGCAGCCCTGTCACTCCCCACAAGCAGCGAACACCCAGCCAGGGCCATTTGCAGACAGGAACCTGCTGTCGCCACATTCAATGGTTCCTCAAGATGGAGATGGAGGCAGGTCTTGTATGACCACAAAATAAATGTCGCTTTATATCGGCTATATCCTCACACCTAAAACTGCACAAATCTGTCAAGGGTTCAGCTATTATGAACCAGTAACAAGCCCTTCAAACAGGACTTGTGATATATTTCTTGGTTTTCTTCCCTTTCTACATAGTTATTCTGAGAATACAAGCCAAGAATTTTGCAGCATAACCTGGACAGATCATACAAACCCCAAAACATATGGATATCATTTGGGTTTAAAAGCATATCAAGAAAAATCTTACAGAATTAAGCAACAGTACAGTAACCAGAATTATCAGGGACAGAAAACAAAAAGACAGTTCTAGAGGCTTGTTGGCACAGTTAGTAGCTGAGAGAACAGTCTTAAGTATCTTCTGCCGACTATTCAGAGCATTGTATGCCACTTTATTCCCAGTGACACAAGAATCACTGGCCCCAGCTACAGAAAAGAAGGAACTTCAGGTCATTAAGCCTTAAAGACAACACTGCAAAGTTGAGCCATGCCCAGTGACCAAGGAAAGGACCCGGACGACCTTGCAAACACAGAGCTTGATTATCAAAATTCAATGTTTTAACTCGGGGGAAGTCTGGCATTGAATCTTGGATCAGTGAGCTTGTGAAAAATTCTGAAGTTTGGTGCAGGATAGCATTTCTATGCCACCGCTAGGTCTTCTGGTAGCTTCCAGAGGCATTTGTCACTGGCTGCTTCTAACTTCAGGCTGAGAAATTATGTAAAGCCATGGCAAAAGTCCAAACACTTGGCAGGCATGTTTTAACCATCTTTGAAACATGGCAAAGTTTCTCAATCCTGTCTGTTATACGAATATAATGTGAGAGACAGTTTCTCGCTGCACCCAGCCCTGGCACCTCACACCACCCTGAACAATTCACTGCTGTGTAAGGGCTGAGGAATGAGAATTTACTTCATCCTTGAGCATCCATTAGGGAGCTTTTGTTTTCAGTTAACATTCACCCCTTTCAAACAAATGATCTCAAATTCTAGCAGTGCAGAGCGCGGTCCTGTCATCTCTCCATTAAAAGAAACAAACTGAAATTTCCAACATAGGAAACAGCACCACTCTTCAGAGATTTAAAGACAAGCTACTCAAACAGTTCTGTACTCAAACATTTCTCAAACACTTGCCTTTTTTAGCACACTGTCAAGAGTTTCTGGCCGACTGATGTCAAAGCAAATCAGGACAGCATCAGAATCCGGATAGGAGAGCGGGCGGACATTGTCATAATAAGGAGACCCTGCAGGGAAACAAACAACATTTTTATTAGTTTATATTTTTCACTTTCTGCTGTCACTCAAGCCTATTCAGAAAGTTCAGAAAAATTTCCAGTGAAGCTCTTTGATAGCACCCAGCTACCTTCTCTTCTTCAACGGCACTGTATTGCCAAAACACTCGCTGCAGTTGCTCATTCCTCCACTTCCCTTTTGTTTCTCACCTACAAAAGCAACAGCTTTCCCAAGTAACAAAGAGTGATGGCACCCCAGTGATCCATCTCCCACCAAAAGCTTGGGATGCCCCCAATAACAAGGAAAGGGAAATTGGGTCAGCCCAAGTTTAAGTCCCAGCATTAACCTGCAGGGATTTGACTTTGAAAACAAATCCTCGACCTCCAAAAAGCTCCTTCAAAGCAGATTTGTCACAGTTGTGCTTTCATGGGAAAAAAAAAAAAAACAAATCAGGAAGTTTTGAAATAAATCAGCTTTGAGTCTTCTAACATTTAAAACAAATAGATCCCAGTGCAAAAAGCATCTTTAGTTGTCATGGATATCAGCAATTTTTAGAAGTAACTCTTGCTTCAAATTAAAGCATTTGTTGCAGTACTCTAGGAGAAAAGAATCCTAGTCCTGTAGGCAGGCACGCAAGTTATCTGTCACAAACAGCCTCACCAATGTGTAAATCAATATACGCTTGCAATAAATGTCTACGTTTAGCCCATAAAACAAATCTTTACCAACGAGATCAAAGCTAATCTAGTAATTGGATGGAACAGAAACAGGTCCAATATTGCACTTTGTGCATGTTTTACTTCCAGAGTTAAGGGATATGCTGTTTTCTTTCAGAATTGTCATAATGTGCAGAGTTACAAGTATCTCTCCAGAGTCAGAAATCTCATTTTTATCATCTGGTGAATCTAGTAACAGGTTTGGGGAAAGAAATCTTCCTTTTTCCTAGGAAGTTCCAGTCACTCAGCCACCATTCAGTTTGGCCTTGACTCTGCTGAAGCTTCAGTTACTGAGGAGAATGCATTTCTGATTCAGAAAAGCACTTAAACAGTTAAGTGGTCCAACAGGATAAGAGCTCGGGCTTTAAAATGCATGCCTGCAACTTAAAATGCATTTTCTTAGTTCATATAGTCTTACTCCTGTGCTTTTCTGTTGTGAACCTGAAATACATCACAGAACATATGCAACAAGAATACAGCTTTCAAGAGTTTTGGGGGTTATCAGCTAATTATATCACCAATTTTCCAACTATCTATAACTAATTGGCTGTAAGGTCTCAGAGGCTGAGCGGGCTATTAACTGGATTAGAGAAATTCCTCAAGTTTTTAACTGACAGACAGCTCACGCTGTTGCACAAAGCAGAGTGGGGAATGGTGCGAACGTATCGCAGATGACTTCAGTTGGACAGCTTATACTGGAAGGAAGGAGTCAAGAATCCCAGGAATGTTGTTTTTGAAATGAAGAGTAACACATGGGGAATGAAGCATTACCAAACTAGGTAGCAGAAGGTAATTTGTTGAACGAGACTATTTTATTCAAATGCTCATCTTCATAAATGATGTCAATCTAACAAAGAGGCAGCTGTCAAAAACTGCTCTTCAAGAAACAGTTAGCTGTCTTCAGCGGTAAATGACATGTTAAAAGAAACCTAAGCGAGCTGAGCTGACCGGTAGTTAACTATTCATTTGAGCTCAGCTCTGCTAGCAGTGACTATCAATAAGCGCTTTTCCACTACTAATTATTTCCCAGCTATCTCCAGCCCTGCTATTACAGTGTCTCCATCCTGGAGCCCCAGGGCCAAAGTTATTTATCCTGGAGCCCCAGGGCCAAAGTTATTTATCCTGGACAGAGGAACTGCAGGGCAGCGTGCCGTTAACTAGCCACCTGCACTGCTCTGCAGCCTTTAACTGGCCCAAGCACAGCCTGTGTGCGGGGTGAGAGCCACTACCTGGCTAGCACATCTCCCTGCCGAGCTCAGGCAAGTAAGGGCAAGATTGAAGATCATTAATGCTTGGCCAAATGGTTGCTGGCTAGAAAGGAGTCTCAAAAAAGCCTCACCCAGAAACTAATTCCTTAGACACATACCTATCTTCTCACTCACCAGTCTTCAGGGATACAACATACCATATATGTCCATCAGCATGTATTTATGTATACATGCAGTCACCACCTCCAGCCCTGAGACTCCTTTCTACTGTGTCAGCTGTAGCTCTGTTTGTGTTGAGGGTTTTTCTTTTTAGGTTTTCCTTCTGAACCTCTCCTATTAAAGATGCTGAGGTAGAATAAGTACACTTTTACAGGCAGTCCTTCTGCTCAGATGCAAGCTAGGAGGAATATTTGCCACCTCCTTTTCTTCAGGGTACTGTGTGGCAGAACAAACGGGAACCATTTAAACTACTCAGGCTGCAGTATCAACAAAGGAAATTTCCTGCTCTCATTCAACAGCGATAACCAAACCTTTATTACTGCGCAAATAAAGAGGGGCTACGGCCCTCGCTGTGCAAGCCTATTCAATGTGGCATTTCACCGTTTCGCCCAGAGAAACCCTCAGAAGCCAGGAATCTGAGGAATGAGGCTCAAGTCTGAACAGACAACTCGAGCACAGCCCAGTCAGGCTGCTCACTCGTTTTCAAGTTAGTCTGCAGATCTGAAGCCGTGCCAACCCTAGAAAATAGGAGAATGCAGGGCTACAGCTATAGTATTTGTGAGGGGCAAAAAAAGAATTAAGCCTATTTGTGTTTGTGATTCTGTCCCTACAAAATGAAACATTTTTGTCAAGAACAACGTGGATGATTTTTCTGTTTTATCAAGGAATTCCTGATAATGCTGCAGTTCATCTTAATTTGTAGTGAAAGTACATTCCAGCTGCAATCCCCCTTTTTAATCTGTTTGGCAGCTTAAATAATTTAAGACAAAATAAGCTACAAATTAAGAATGATCTACTTTTAAAACTTTATGTTTCATGCAAAATACAACATACTTTCAGCTTCTAAACTGAAATAAAACCCCTTCCCAGCAATATGGTTGGCTTTGGTCTACAGAAGATACCAAGCTTAGGCTTAAATATTGCTATCTTAATAAATAACAGAATTCCATCATTAAAAGTTAAGCATACTTAATGTTTTTGATGGCTTAGTACTACTCCAGGATGCTACATCATAGAGCGCTGATGTCCTGTTTGTCTGCAAGACCCAAAGCCACCACCACCACCAGTTCCAACCAGGAGGTTCAGCCCCACGTCCCACCTACGGAGCTGAACCCAGGCAGCTCCTGCTCACCGCGCTGCTCAGCCTCCGCTTGCCCGCGGGCCCTAAGGGAACCCGAGCTCAGTAACAAGCAAGACTTTACTATTTACACACCACCAAGCAGCCATCAGGCATTAGTCTTTGTAGCCTTTTGGACTCCAGTCAACTGAAAGAACAACAGATGAACAGCAGCATTCTCACTCCCAAACCCTTGGGCTCACTAATTACCAGCTACCTAGAAAACACATCAAACACTGCAGTGGCTGCTCCAAGTAGCCGATTCACTGCTGATGGCTTTCCTCCTTCCAAATCCACCTTGGCTTGTTTTGGAGAAAATGCAGGTGATTTTGTATACTGAGTATCACAGAACACAGCATCTCCAAGCACGCAAATCACCATATTTATAGTATTTTGTGTTTATATTTCTGCACCTCAAACAGAAAACAGGACTTTGGCAAGTGACATGGCATTCCCAGTTATCAAGTCTAATTTTTTCCCCCCTCTAAAGGACAAAAAAACCCTATAAAACTAGTTACTATTACACTGTCATGAAAGAAAAAAAAAAAATCACATGGCTCAATAAAGCCAACTTGCAAGTGAACTGGAAGGCAAAGACAGAAATTTGACATTTCCTTTACAATGATTCCTGCCAGAGAGCTCAGGAAAACAGTAACTTTAATTCCTGTACGTTTCAGATGTCGTCTGAAAGATTTCAGCTAAAGGCTTTATAATTAACATTATATTTCTGTATAGACACTGAAAACATTGTGCACATTCAAATCACAGTAAAGCTAACCTGGTTTAAAACTCTAAGGCCTTCTGGATTTAATTATATGCTAATCCCCAGCAATGCATAGGTATTTCTGGCCCTGTTGAGAATTATTTTATTGGAGCATCCAGTACAGTTTCCACAGTACAACCAATAAAAAAAAAGAAAACCCTTTTTAGGGAGACAAAGGTATGTATGTCTAATTACTAGTATGTGATTTCTGTGCCATAGCTGCTGTTGTACTAAGGAGAAATGTAAGTATCAAAGTAGTCACTTTTACTGGAAGAACCCAAAACCTTAGTAAATGCACGTTAAGACCACGCCTACGGTGGACAAATACACCTAATACACAAGTGTTCTTTACAGTGTCCATGAAACTACAAGATAAAGCTTCAGCCTGAAGAAACTTCTAATATCCTACCTAGCAAAATAAGCACACAGCTCCCAAACAGCTCACGACTGCCATACTATGTTACCACACAGTGGAGTAATTTATGGTGTAGTTAGATTGCAACCAGACATTCCTGCTTTGAAAGAAGGGTTGGTAGTCCAAAAACCAATTGAAATTCAAGTTGGCAAGTGCTTTCCTTAATGCTGTGGCTAATTTAAACCCTTATAATGACTTGCAGAACTAGACGGTACCAGAAAATATTTGAATAATGAGTCTTCCCATTCCACTCTTACTTGTAAGAGTGTTTTGTCCCATATTTCTACTGGCATATCCAAGATATAAAAAAAACCCTTCCCAATTAATTTACAGCTTGCTTTAAAACGTTCTATCAATTGCATGACTCTCTACATGTTGTACTTGAGCTCTCCAGTAAAAATCGTATTCTTAGTATATAAAGGATTGTGAACTAAAACCATGACAGGAGGGCCTGTTCTCACCCTAACACAAGGCTATCTTAACCAATGCCTAGAGCATTTCTCATTTTCTCAGGGAGAAAACAAAACACTCAAAGTGGCAGTACCTTCCTTCCAAAGGATTCAATGCAAAAAAACAACACTTGCTTTAATTCAAACCGTGGACTAGTTTGCAAGGTAGCTTGTTGCATGCTCCCAGTTAGAAAGTAGTTAAAGATGGATACTAAATACTGATCAAGTCATCTTGAAAGTATCTGCAGTACACTGCAATCAACCTCAGCTAAATAGCGTCCTTCCTGCCCTCCCCCAAGAGATACTGAAGTACCTCAAAAGACTGCAGCCACCACCTCCCCCCTGTGTTGCAATGGACAGGATCTGCCATTAGCATTTGGCAGTTAGTCATATTTTTAAGTTCACTAGATCTAGTCCTGCTTTAAAAAAGTCACCAAGACATTTATTCTAATTCAGCAGAGGAACAGGACAAAGACTTGCAAAAATTAAATAACCAAGAATTTAAGATAACGCTAAAACACTATCTTATCTTCTGATGTCTCTTATCTGCTGATGTGATTTTGCATTGGGTTAATGGGTCTGGGTAGTGTTTCTTCTTGCAGTCAGTGAGAAGGGCTGTTTACGGAGAGACTTCTTCATTTGCAGAGTCCCACAACCAGAGGATCCGCTGTTCAGTAATACTTTATAAGACCATAGCATTGGATCTTTGAAACATTTCCTCTTCGGTTTCAGATTGCAGACAAATTAGCCACTTGATCTTAAGCTTCTGACTCAGTCAAATTTTCTATTAGGTCCAGGACAGGCCTGAGAGAACGACATGCACACGCAAAGGCTGGCAGGTGTTTCTTCCACTGCTTTTGTCTTTTGAAGTGCTACAGAATATTTCATTACATGGGTGTCTCCAGCCTTTGACATACAGATTCCAAACCTTCCCACGTCAAACAACTTCACTTGGGAGCATGTTGTATTTTAACAGATGAAGATAAAATTTTCCAAAATAACTTAACTATTAATTTTTAATAAGCCCTCACTCCACAGAGTTTGTTACAGCCAGCTTAGTAATCAGGATGAAAGCTCAAACCAGACATACTCCAGAAGTCTGCAAGTCTTACTTGGCATAAGATGAAGAAAAAAATCAGTTCAGAACTACGCTGATACCGGTTGTGGGCAGAGAGGCTGCCTTTTCCCAGTAATCGTGTTGCAAGAATTTGGAATCATTTCCTCAACAGCAAGAGGAAAGCCAACTCACCGCCTAAACGCCTTTTTTTAAAAAGGGATTAACATTTTCGTTTCTGGTAAAAGGACTGCTTTTATATTTGGAAGGAACGGCTGAGTCCGAATTCAACGTTAACACGCTATCTACACAACCTGCCTAAAGAAGAAAGGGCGTGCGTAGTCTTCTCTAGTTCCTCCAGCTTTCTTCCAATCAATTCTGCAGAATAATGCTGATACATGCCTGTGTTAATGGTTCCTGGTGTCATTCACCCCTGACCACTTCCCCTTGTGCTCAGTTATTGAGCAGCAGAGACCCACTGGCTGTCCACACTCCTCTCCAGCACGGAGGTGGCAAGTTCAGGGGTCCATCCTCACCACCCTGGCAGTGAGCTTAGTTCATTTATCAACTGGCAGTAGCATCTAGAGGAGTTCCTGGCCTAACACGGGAGCTAAAACACCAAGAACCTCAACCTTGGCAGCACATGAGCCCGGGTTTTTGACAAGGCACAACTGGAAGAGCGATGAGGACCCTAAGCACTGGTCACGGTACGTAAGAAAGGATGGTTACCCCTGCCATCCTCAGAGGGCTGGAGATGCCTACCTCCCTGGTCTTTACTGGCTTTAAAGACTCTCTAAAACACGGTAAAGAAGGCATTAAGGAGGCCACAAGGAATTCATTTACCATTAGCATATATAAGCACCTCTTCACCCTTCTCCGAGGTAAAGGCAGGCTTCATGGCAGCGGAGGAGCAAGGTACCTTACCCCTGGAGCTCCTCAGATAAGCTCCTTCCAGCCAGGCAGGAGAGCACACGCCCCCACCCCTGCCCTGCAATGCTGACAAATCGCTTCGTGGAGGTTTGCCTACACCCTTTTCCCCCTCCCTCATCTATACATCGCTAAAGTTTACCTCAGATTTTGTAAAAAAAATCCAACCAGAAGCAGCCTCCCGACTCCATCTGGAGACCGCCAGCCCCGGTGAGGGGCTGAGGGGCCGCCAGGCCGGACTCCTGCCCCACCACCACCACCCGACCCCCCTGGACCGAGGGTGAGCTGCGGCTCCTCACCGATCCCCCCCAACCCCCCGCCCCCGGCCCGGGGGAGCGCTCACCCGAGGTGTCCCAGAGGCTGAGCTCGATGCGCTGCGTGTCGATCTCGAAGCTGGCCGTGTAGTTCTCGAAGACGGTGGGGACGTAGCTCTGCCAGGAGACAGTGCACGGTCAGCCCGCCGCCACCGCCGGCCCCGGTCACAGCCCGCCCCGGTCCCGACCGCGGCCCCGGCCCCCTCCCGATCCCGGCCCCGGTCCCCCCCGGCCCACCTCAGGGAAGCAGTCCTTGGCAAAGACGTGGAGCAGGGCGGTCTTCCCGCACTGGCTGTCCCCCACCACTACGATCTTGCACTTCACGTTCTGGTTGGGATCCATCACCGCCTTGCTCGATAACTTCTGGCTCGCTCTTCTTTCCTTCATTGATCTCGGCTTAGTCCCTCGGCCGGCCACAGCGAAAGAAAAAAAAAAATACACCCGGTTCCCTCAAAAATAGATAAAAATAATTTATATATAAGAAAAAAAAAAAAAGGGGGGGGAACAAAACCCCCAGGTGGTAGAGCCGCGGGACGGGACGCGCCTCCACCGTCCCCACTCCCAACGCCGGTCCCGCGCAGACTGCTTTGTCGTCCCCCCCGCCCGCTGTATTTATAGCCTCGTACCCGCCAATCACCGCCCGCCGCCGTTGCGGGGCCCGCCCCCTGGCCGCGCGCTGCCCGGCGGGCCGGCGGAGCAGCGCGCCCCCTAGGGGAGCCGCCCGGCGCCGCAGCCCCCGGCGGGGGCCATGGCGGGGGGGCGAAAGGTCTCGTTGCCGGATAAAGGGTGTTTTTTATGGAGTTTTTTTATTTTAAATTTCTATTAATCTCAGTGCTACAAAAGGGAATCTGCGGCCTGCGTGGCTCTGTGGCCTCCAGAGGGGCGGCGAGGCCTGCCAAGGTGGCTAATGGCCACCGGGATCCCTGAGGGGGTTGCCACAGGCCGGGCTGAGGAGCGCAGCGCGCTTCGGCCTTACCTGCACCGCAGAGTGGGCTCAGCCAGGCGGCGGTTGTGGGCAAAGGGCTTTTTCACTCAAAACACGGTCACAAGGAGGGTGTCGGGATCCCATAAAACCTACCCAGTGTTAACGCGCTCCTTTTTCTTCAGCTTTCTGGACACAAAACCAAGCCAAACTGGCTTACGTTCACCAGAGGGCTGAACGCTGCTCTGACTGAAACAGCGGTTCTGTCAGGGCACCTTTGATTCTGTCAGGTACCTTTGCTCCTCCGCTGCCGTGAAACCTGCCATTACCTAGGAGAAGGGTGAGGAGGTGTCAGTAAACGCTGATGGCAAGTGAATTCCTCGTGGCCTCCTTAACGCCTGTTTGGTTTTTTTTACAAAATGCAGCGCTTCTTTCCTATGTTTTGGGGAGGCTTTAACAGCGTGGGGTAAATCTTGCCTGAAGGGACAGCCCTGAACAAGGGGCGGTTTGTGAGCGGTTCGTAGGGTTCCATCGAGGGCTCCTCTCCGTGTGGCTCCGTGTGGCGGGCGGGCAGCCACGGCCCCGCGGGAGGGCTGCGGCTTTGCCTGGACGAGGGGTGGCCCTCGTGAAGGTGGGTCTTGGCATTATCTCTTGAGTCATCCCATCGCAGACTAGCTCCCTGTCAGTTCTGAGCTGAAACGTGAGCCATTCATCAAGTTTTACGTGCTGAAAGGGAAAGCGATGCTATCTTGTGCGTGTTTGACCACAGGGAGATCCTCCGGTGACGCAGACGAGAGAATCCCAAGCATGATGTTTTCAAATTCAGTGCTGATGTTCTTGATTTTGTTCCGATGTGTCACATCTTCAGATGGTCAGATTGCTCAGCTCTAATGAAGTTTCCAAAGAATTTAAGCTTTGGTTGCTGCTTGGAAATCATGAGCAAAACACTAAAATTTGCATTGTGTGTGTTATTTGTAAGGCCTTACTGAAAAGTTGGAGCAGACGAATTTCCATATCTGTCTTCTTTTTTTTTTAATTAAAAGCTAGTCTCAGCTACTTTGCAGTCTCCATCCATCCCTGCTGTCCACCAACACGGCTTCAGCTCTTTGCATGGATGATGGAAAGGGAGAACAGGAGGCAGTGAGCAGTGAGGAAACTTACTGCTCACAGCAAGTTGGTTTTCTCTCTTTTGTTCAGCTTTGTATATTTGAACAGGAGAGAATTCTGGAAAAATACAGTTGCGTAAATGCTCTCATGTCTTCTCCAGGGTGCAGAAAATCCTGTTTCTTCATTCCACTCCACACTGAAACACATGGCAGCCTCATGGGCAGATGCAGGTGGGGTAGAGCTCTGGAGGTTCAGCCCTGGCTCTGTATTCTTTGTGAGTCCAACATACCAACGGAGGCATATCTGTCGAATATAAGGAGAGAAGGAGATGCGTTTGAAAGAGCTCTTTGTTAATCCTGAGTGGGAGCTGAGTATGAACATCTGCTCCCTATCAGTTCATCGGTCACCTCCATACAGATGGAGGCAAGATGCACCAAAGCCGGCGCTGATGACACCCGTTCCTTGGTGGGCTTGGCCAGGACCAAGGGTGCTCGGAGAAGGAATTGGCACTCCTGGACACCAGGGCTGCGGGAGACGGCTCCCTCGTGCAGCTCACATGGAAAATTCGCCTGCATCTAGCTACATTAGGAATGTGGAAACTTCAACGCACACGAAAGACTTACTCATCATGACCACATATCTTCCAAAAGCACGCTTCCCAGTAATGTCATGTTTACGTGCTTTGTTCACCCTCATGGTCCAGAGGCTGCCAGCATCACCCAGCGAAACCCTGGGGCTTTTGGGGTGCCTTGCAGCACTTTGGGCATTTGTGGCAATCAATAAGCTGCAGGACACCCCTCCCTGCTCCGAAACTGCCTGCTTGTTGTCATTCCTTGGGGAAGCTGTTCCAGATATGTTAATCCCCGTAAAACTATTATTCATGTCATACTCTTAACTTTAATGCCTTTTCCCATATCTTGATAACTAGGGGGATAACGCAGCGGGGGTTAACATTTCCATCGGTATTTTTCACACGCAGTCTGGATTTTGATTTATAAGGCAGAGTTTCTCTTGCTTTGCTTAGTTCAAATTCCCCATTTTTCTTCAGACCTGATTCCTTCCTACAGTTTCACAGTTTCTCCGCTTTCCATCCAAGAAAGCATTATGCGTATATTAATAACGTATATACAATCTAGTATTATCTGTGGTAGCGACTACTGATCTAGTATAAGATTTTATGGGAATATCAAACCACATTTTTCTCCTCTCACAAGTAATCTGCCTGAACACTTTCTGCGACTATAATAAAACAGCTGAGAACAAGTGCTTTTAGTATCAGAATGACTGCTTGATGATTTAAATCTAAAATTGCCACCAGAATATCTCTCCGCGCAATGCCAACTACCAAAGCATCTGTGGAAAGTATTAAACAATATACATAAAACATGAACCTTATACATCCCATTCCCTCCTCCTTTCTGCGAGCGTGTGTGTAGCTAAATGGGACGTACATTAAAAGAACATTATTAAGGTTTAAGGTCAAACACTTGTGTATTAGGAAATGCGTATTTCCTGTGTGTCGGAAACGTGGGCTCCCTTGTGAGTATGCGGTGATAGTCATTAATTTCACGATCACGTATTATTTTTTCCCGAGAAGCTATTCAGCCTGCAGAGCGATATTGTCACCTTAACGAGCAGCTATTCAGAAACATCTGTACTTCTCACAGGCCAGCGTGTAATCCCTGCCTCATTTAGGGACGCTATTCAAAACCTTCTTCTGAACACATAGCCGTTTGTTATCTCTTCTGTGGGCCTGGATCAATGTCATATTTGAGTTCTCGGCAGATGAAAAGAAATTATTTCTCGCCGCTGCCTTATGAGGTGACACGATCTGAGGAGGCCTGTTTGACGGCGGAGAAGCAGTAAGGTCACAAGGACCCGCTAATTCTGGTTGAGCCTCGGTTCATTCCCAAACCTTAACGTTACGCGGCACCGCCGATGTTTAAAACCGAGCTCCCGCTGCTTTCGTCCGCAGCCGGGAGGGGTTAGGACTTAAAATCGGAAAGCACCGCCCCACATTGTCTGTGTAAGGAATAAAAAATTCTCATTTGGGGAAAAATAGGGTTCAAGCGGCTCGACTGCCACACGCAGCTCAGCCCACTGTCCAGGGGCTGGAGCTTTGGCTGCCAAAACCAAACCATATTTTTCCTCTGTTCCAGTGAGGGTTTAAAATCAATGACGGGAGGATGAGAATGAGCATCTCCTGTTTCATGATGTTGGTACAATAATATGCAGGAGCAATGGCAATTGTGAAAATAGATGCTAATTACCTGTGAGCTGAGAAAAAAATGGAGCTTGATACTCTTACAATTTGTATATGTACTCTCATAATCTGTATTTTGGCATTTAGAAATCTGGCCATAACTACACTACCGAGAAAGAATTGCATAAATTTGTAAAATTAGTTCAAGACCTCAGCGACTCTCCCTCACTTCTCTGACAGTTCGTTGAGTGCTTGGCTGGGAAATAAAGCTCAGCTATCCCAGATTTCAGGAGCTGAGGGCCGTGCTTTAACAAAGTCATAGGATTCTAAAATTATTTTTAAATCCCTTAGTCATTTTGGGAGGATTTTAAATACTGACCGTACTGCAATTATCCACCTGCAGGTGGGAATCCCGTATCTCACGCGAGCCTGGTGCATGTCTGCTCCTGGGTGTTATCCTCAGGGATGGTTTTAAGGCATTTATTCACATCGCGCCAGTGGGATGGCGGGCATGTTGCTCTCCCCCCTTTATGCAGGGATAATACCGTGGGTAAACGGCTTCTCCAGGAACACACGTGGAGTCTACAGTGAAATGAGGACGTGCGGGAGGTGATCACGCTTCCCCTGTGTCCGCTCTCTTCCCAACACACCCCCCAGCTAAGGAGGCTCTGTAGGAGCCACAAAAATTACGTGGATTATTCCACATGTATGTCTTAATTCCATCGCTGGAAAAGCTTAATATTTTGAGAGTAGGAAAATGTATTCATTAGGACCCAGACAACAATATCTGGGGCCACTTCTTGCAAGGGGAAGGAGTCGGGGTTCAGATACACTCCTGCTGTGGCTTGCGGCCACTTGACCTTCTTATCCCACCAGCTGGGGAACTGCCTCAAACCAAAACTTCCCACGAGCAGAACTTATTCCTCTTGGGTAAATACATCTAAACCAGGAAAACTCCTGGATAAACACAGTAAAAGTATCTCATGCAAATCCGACGCTAGCTGCTTTGCTGTTACATTATGTATGATTTGTTAGTGCTCGCAGTACGAACAAATTGCGCGTCGGGGGTGTTCTGCCATCCGTGAAATCACGTGCAGCTCAAGGACGTTCCCTGCTGTAGGATAGTAGAGGGAACAGCCTTCATGTGAGCAAGAACACATGTGAGAAGCCAAAAATCAGCATTCGGAGCCCACGGCTTTAACTTTGGTTATTTTGTCTAAATTCCTAGTGCTGTTGTGCATTCCTCACTTGTTCAAAACCAGCACAAGCATCTTCTGAAGTACTTCTATCTGCAGACATCAAAGAGTATGAGTCCTTAATCCGGATGAAAATACAGGGTTGAATTTCAACAGAAAGGAAGAATTGTTTGGAGATTTATTTTTTTCAAAGCCCCATCCAAATGTTGAAGAAACATCCAGAGTTGTATTAAATTGATCTGGATCTGAACTCTGATCTGAACCGGCCTGATCTGAAGATCCATTGAAATTTGTGGAGAAAATCCTATTGAATTTACTGTGCTTTGGCTCAGAGTGAAATGATTTCTAGCTGTTGTTTGAGAATACCCTGCAGACAAAAAGATTTCATTTTCAGTTCCTGGAGGTTAATTATGGAAATTCGTTATAGTGGATCAGCAGTTCCAGTTGCTGGGGAGACAGTAAAACTATTTGGTATGAAATTCTAGCCTAGAGCTGGATAAAAAATTTCTGACAGAATGGTTTTCCATCAGAAATATTGATATGCTGAAGGCAAAACGTTTTGCAGAACTGCTTCGATTTCAGTGAAGTTTGGTATTAGAAAGTTTCTGATACGAAGCTCCCTGGTAAGGTTGCACTGTTCTGTTTTAGCCTTTCTTTAATGAGATGTTCAATTCCGAGGTTTTCTTATACCTTTTTTAGGAAATATATAAGAAATGTGTAAACTTGGACATTTTTGACTTTAGTCAAAGGGTGGATTTCATTTCAGAGGGAGTTCAGAAATCCTTTTTCTTTAATCCCGTTTTGGGGTGGAAAAAGCAAGTGAACTTGTGTAATCCCCAGTTCTCAGCCAGTGGGTGCTGGGGGCCACCGGGGGGAGCTGGGAACAGCTTCCAGGGCAGAGCGGGGCGGGTTAGGTCAGTGCTGCGTGTCCTCACCCATTCCTGTGAACGCTGCACTTCGCAGGGCTTCCCTCAAGGCGAAGCGGCTTTAAATTATTGCTGAAGAGCAGAAAGAACTCGGCAAATAATAAATGCATGTATTATTTTTTTTTTTTTTTGGCAGCAGTACCGCCAAGGCGGTTTAATTGTCCCGAGGAGGTTAAAACTGCTTCTCTTCTCCTCGAACTGCTGCCGGCTGGAGCCGTGCTCCCCACCCCTTCATACCACACCAAGCCTCAAATATTCGGTGAACCCAGGCTTTTCTGGCTGCACACACATACTTGTAATTCTTGCCCATGTGAATGAGTAACAGCAGCGGCCGGGGCAGCAGCACAGACCCTCAGAAACATAGCAAGCATTTTTTCGGTGCCATTTGAAACTCTTAACACGCTTCGCTGTTGATTTTTATTGTTATTTTCTGTCCCATAGGCATGCCCTTTCCCACCATAAAGTCGCGGGGCCGAGTTCTGCGCTGAATTTCTCTGCTTATTAGGCTTGTGAAGCTGGTAGCTTTAGCCCGCCGGGTGAGCAGTGCCAGGCTGTGATTAATCTGGCTCCAAGCTGCAGAAAAACCTCAGGAATTTTTTGGGGGAAAAGCAGCAGGGTTCGGCAGGACGGCCACGGGCACCCACACGGGCAAACCACCCACCGGCAAGCAGTGGGGTTTGCGTGTCTGGAGGCCAGCGCTTCTGTAAAGCAAATAGCAGAGAGGAGAAATCCTCTGCCAGGAGCAGTGGTGAGCAGCATGTTTTGCTGTGCCACGTGGGGATTCAGGAGATAGAAGGGAACTGGGCAGCTAAATCAGAGAATCACAGAATGGTTTGGGTTGGAAGGGACCTTAAAGACAATTTAGTCCACCCCCTGCCCTGGGCAGGGACACCTCCCACCAGCCCAGGTTGCTCCAAGCCCCGTCCAACCTGGCCTTGAACCCCTCCAGGGATGGGGCAGCCACAGCTTCTCTGGGCAACCTGGGCCAGGGGCTCACCGCCCTCACAGCAAACAATTTCTTCATGATCTCTCACCTAAATCTCCCCTCTTTCACTTTAAAACCAAAATCTCTGGCTCAAAATAAGAATAGCAAATGTTCAACCTTATTAAACTTCCTCCTAGCCAAGTGCTGGAAAAGCAAAAGCTGCTAGCGCAGGTCCTTGCCCCCAAATTTCTAATTAACTAAAATTTTTGAGGCAGCTCCTGCACAACCACGGCTGTCGGCACCTAGGGATTACTCCTCTCCAGAGCTGTTTGAGTGAGGCTGCAGATCGGAGCTGCAAAATGAGATTTAAACCAAGCCCGTGGGTCAAACAGGACATTTCTGGGTCATGGTGACCCTGGCCTCGGTTTTCACCCACACTGCCTGCAGCCGGGAAGATGAAATGCAGAGTTTTGCTCCATTTCTTTGCTTGCTTCCAGATGCTGTCGTGGTGCATGGAGGGATGCGGCCTTTCTAGGACCCGGAGCTCAGAAGGCACCAGTGTAGGTGGGTGGGTGGGTGGGTGGGCGGATGGATGGATGGATGGATGGATGGATGGATGGATGGATGGATGGATGGATGGTGGTGGGCAGCAGGCTGGGGGTCCCATGGCCATCCCACCCCACGGCAAGAGCCTGTCCCACCTCGGCAGCTCCTAAACCAGATTATGCTGAAAAAGTGTGAACGTCTGTGGGTCGCACACGCTTTGACTCCCTTCAGAGAGAGGGAAATGCCAGGCTAATTAGGCAGGTGTTGGTTGCAGCAGGTTTCACACACTTTCCACCCTGAGATTTCCATAGAGAAGGAAAGTTAGTGTCTCTAATTAAATGACTCAGAAAAGACTAACAGGTCTTCCTTCTAACATATTTCGTATTTGGTTTTGTAGTTGGGTGTTTTTGAATGAATGATTCAGGTTGCCCAGGGAAGTTGTTGAGGTCCTGTCCCTGGAGGGGTTCAAGGCCAGGTTGGACGGGGCTTGGAGCAACCTGGGCTGGTGGGAGGTGTCCCTGCCCAGGGCAGGGGGTGGGACTGGATGGGCTTTAAGGTTCCTTCCAACTCTAACCATTCTATGATTCTGTGATTCCTACGCTGCTGTTTACTAAATAAAACAAGTTTTCTAGGAAGGTTACAGAAAACAAGGGCTTCTGGGGCAGCTGCGCTTTATTTGCAGCTTGGTATATGGTAAAAGAAGGGTTGGAAGGGACATGCAGGACTTCGCTGCTCCATCCCTTCACCTCCAAACGCCGCAAAGCAGCGTGTGGGCTCTGTGCCGGTGAGATGAAGAGTCTGGGGCTTTCCGAGCCCCTGGCAAGTGTTGCTGGGTTTGTCTGCATCCCTCTGGGCTCCGTGCGGGAGCGGAGGCAGCGGCAGGGAGTGGCAGGGAGAGTGGGGCTCGGGCATTATAGAATCATAGAATGGCTTGGGTTGGAAAGGACCATAAACATCATCCTGTTCCATTGCCATCATTGCTGCAAGATTCCCCTGTGCCTCTCCAGGCCCAGGACCAGACTGGCAGCAACAGTGGGATCCAGCATAAATCACTCCAAAACCTCTCCCTGCCTATATTGGATGCATTAAAAATTAATTACTTAGCTTAGTTGTTTCATATTGAAGGCAAGACTGAGCAATAAGAACCAAATCCTATCCTCAGATAAAAGCATTACATCAGCCTGCACGGGGCGGTCGGGGAGCCTGGAGGAGCCCGGAGGAGCCCGGAGGAGCCCGGAGCACTGCTTTCCCCTTTGCATAAGCCCGTGCTCAGCACATCCCGGCGAGCGGCTGCAGATGCTGGGCTGGGTATTAATGCCCGGGTTGGATTTCGGCTGGAACATGTATTTGCAAAGTCAAAGGAAAGCCTCATTTTTCTCACCATAAAAGGTAAGGAGCAAAA
This sequence comes from Larus michahellis, assembly GCF_964199755.1. NCBI lineage: Eukaryota > Metazoa > Chordata > Aves > Charadriiformes > Laridae > Larus > Larus michahellis. Next base: position 58,431,262 of record NC_133902.1, read on the forward strand.
TTCCAGAGCTGAATTTACATGTCCTGCTGCTCCTCAACGTGGGAAAAGAATGCTGCATCCTCCCACATACCTGCTTCCCATCCCAGGTCTTCCTCCCTCTCTCCGACTTGTCCATGCAAGTCAAACCTTTTATGCCATGAGCCAACAATTAATTATAAGTATATAATAACCTTTCATAAAGAAAGATAGATGCAGAAGCCAGGTCTGGTTCCCTCGATGCTTACATAGGTTTTTTTTCCTGTTGTATTTTCCAAATTAATTGGAGTGGCCCATAGTTTTCACAGGTCTGAGGCGGGGGGACATCTGGCACAGAAATCTCTTCTAATAAATAATGATGGGGAGAGAGGATTATCCAGCAGCCGAGCTTGGTCGTGCCATGGTGCGGGGGTTTGAAGGGATATTCCTGGTGGGAATGGGATGTCTGTGTGGGGTCAGCGTCCCTGCGAGGGAGCCTGGGGCCAGAACCACAGCGTTGCTCTGCAGTTTCAGTCCTGGTAAATTCAGCAGAGGACAGGCAGTAGATCTCAAAAGAAAAAAAAAAAGGAAATTTTGGAATTGAGCTTCGGAAGTATGTTACATGGGGGAACGGAAGGATGTTCTTGGAAGAGTTTTTTCCTACAGAAATGAGCATGACAGAGAGGGCGATGCGCTAACAATAATTACAGGCTATTTCCAGACACAAAAATGGGTCAATTCTAAGGTTTCTGGAATCTTCTGATCCAAGTGCAAAAGAGGCTTACTCTGTTCCTGGTTGTCCTGCCAGTTTTCCAGCGGGACCTATGGCAAGCCAGTTCACGTCTCCATGCCTCTTTCCTTATCTGAGGCTTGCAGAAACTCCCAGGTGCTCACAAGGGCACCAGGAGGGCGAACCCATTGCCACTGACTCCGAAAGAGCTCCGGTGCCTCCTGGAAGCCTGGGGTTTGGACGGCAAATGCAGTGAGTGCCTCTGTTGCCTCCCTGGGTGCTGCCGGCAGGAGGCCGCGGTGCCCAGAGCTGCTTCCCCCAACCCCGCTGCTTGGTGGGTTCAACCCAACTGTGTTGGTCTGAAAGGTCAGAAGCACCTCGAGGAACCACCCTTCAACCTCGAAAAAGGTTAAAATCGATGATCAAATGGTCCTCAGCCCAAGGGGCTTGGCCCTGATGAGCCCAAGACAGATGAACAAAAGCAAGGGTGGCTTTTGCCCTTAGGTGCAGGATGTGGGGATGCAGGTTCTATTGTTGGAGGGAAGATGGGGATTTGTCAAGCAATGCTACATTTAATCATCAGTCAATAACAAAAGAAGAATATTTGCAAGCTCCTTAGCAAGACATAGGTGTGTGCAAAGCCACGCCAAGCCTGACAGGAGTGATGACCACCCCCCCCCCGGGAAATCCTGATGCCCCAAGGAGCTCATCCAGGTGGTGGTTTGCTGTTTGTGTCCAAGATGAGGAGAAACAGAAGTGAGTGAACCCCTGTCACCAGGGAGCAGATCTTCTTAGCAGGGAGCACCTGAGGAGCGAAGCCTGGGCCAGAGGGTCATGGTGCAAAGCCGCGGCGCTCCACGAAAACCAGGTGCATGCTCAGCTGCTTTTACGGAAGGGATGGCAAGATTCACACCCACCGGAGGGTCGAGCTAATGTACCAGGGAGCACAGCCAGGCCCCTGGGCTTGGGTGAGGAGGGAGATGGCATTTGCCACACTGGCATCCTTTCCCCAATGCCGGTTTAACCACACCTGGAGTTTGCGGCTGCACGAGACAAGCCGGCTCATGTCCCTGGCAGTTTGAAAGCTGCGGTGAATCAAACCCGGAGAATTCCCCATTTCCTCGATGGAGGATTTATTGGTTGTGTTAATTTTGGGGACATCAACATCTGGCCACCATGGGGAGTGAGGAACTGCCTCGTATGGGAGGTGGCAGCTCCCTGACCGACATGGGGGATGTCCCCCCAGGGTGGCAGTGCCACCGGCACAGCTGGCTCAGGAGCACAGGGCAACACCAGGTTGGTCCCTCTTGTGCCAGAGCTTTTGAGCAACACAGCACCAGCTCCTGATGAAGAACCCCCTTGGCATCAAGTGACACACTGGTTACAGGAAAACCGGAGGGATTTTTCTCCTGTTAGGACCTCCCTGTGCCTAGGTCTGAGCCGATGTGAGGGGGCTGCCCGGGGAGATAACGGCCGTCAGAAGACGGTAGGGCGGCCCCCGCGCTGTACTTGAGTGCATTCAAGCTTGGCAGGGCCGTGGGTGAAGAAATCGGCTTTGCTTATTGTGAAACCCTGCTCAAAGTGCTTGCAAAGGCTCAGGGTTGCTTCATCGCTGGGGTTAAGGCCAAGTACCCTCTCTGCCCCGGCAGCGTGGGGCCAACCGGGCCGATGGGAACCCTTCCGTGCTACCTGTCCCTTCCCAGGGCAGAGGCTGCATCTCCAGTGCATCACCAGGAGTTGCTGATGGAGCCAGGTTAATCATAGAATCACAAAATGGTTAGAGTTGGAAGGAACCTTAAAGCCCACCCAGTCCCACCCCCTGCCCTGGGCAGGGACACCTCCCACCAGCCCAGGTTGCTCCAAGCCCCATCCAACCTGGCCTTGAACCCCTCCAGGGATGGGGCAGCCACAGCTTCTCTGGGCAACCTGGGCCAGGGGCTCACCGCCCTCACAGCAAACAATTTCTGCCTCACATCTCATCTCAGTCTCCCCTCTTGCAGTATAAAACCCTTCCCCCTCGTCCCATGGCTCCCCTCCCTGCTCCAGAGTCCCTCCCCAGCTTTCCTGGAGCCCCTTGAGGGCCTGGCAGGGGCTGGAAGGTCTCCGCGGAGCCTTCTCTTCTCCAGGCTGAACCCCCCCAGCTCTCCCAGCCTGTCCTCCCAGCAGAGGGGCTCCAGCCCTCCCAGCATCTCCGGGGCCTCCTCTGGCCCCGCTCCAACAGCTCCGTGTCCTTCTGCTGTTGGTGCCCCAGAGCTGGAGGCAGCGCTGCAGGGGGGTCTCACAGAGCGGGGCAGAGGGGCAGAATCCCCCCCCTTACCCTGCTGGCCATCTCTTGGCTTCTCTGGATCCCTTTGTAGGAGAAGCTCGGTCACTGGTTTTAGCGATGCTCCTGCAAAGCCAAAGATAGAGAAGCACCTCCTGGGTACCACTGTGCTCTGGGCTCTGTTCAACCTAAAGGGGGTTATGCTCCCTGACTCCTTCACCTTGCTCAGCTTTGCAAATTGGTCTTTAATTTTCAAGAGGGGTTGAGAGGGGTGATTAATAGGAATGTGGAAACAAAGTCGAGTAACTCCCGACATCTCAAACTCTGATGGGTGTAAGCCAGCCCAACCATTTAATGGGGAAGACAGAAATCCCCGGGATCCCAGCAAGGAGCACCGAGAGCCTGGAGTCCACCACATCCCCCCATGCAGCTCGCGGCACATACCAGCCCAAGGGCTGGGGGATGAGCAACAGACGAGAGGGATTTGATTTTGCTAGGAAAGCCCAAGCTTTTGGTCAACACCGAGATGCCACAACGATCGCCAGGGAGAGGGACATTCCCCCTGCGGCAGTGGGACGCCAGCCCTCGCCTACGAAGCAGGGCTTCTATTTATTTAAGAGACTCTCCCCCCAGTGCAACACAAGCAAAGAAAGTGGCCTGGGCGAAGAGCCAGGGTGCTGGCGGAGGGATCCCTATGGCTCCTCTTCCTTCCTCACCGGCAGGTGGGAATCCCCCTCCCAGCCCTCCAGCCCTCGGGCTGCGATGCAGTCGGTGACATCAGCACATTCCCAGCAGCGCTCCCGCGGGCACCGTGTGAGCTTTGCACTGAGTCACCCTTCAGCAAACAAGGAAGATAAGAAACTCGATGGCAGCGGTCCAACCGGCACAGATGCTGGTTTATTTTGAACTACAGAAAATGATTTATGCGCTAGAGGAGGGATACCGTCATTTCCTCCTCCCAAAAGTCCTTTTTTAAATCCCTTATTTTTCCCTCTTTCTTACTGTTTTTTTCCTGGGGCAATCCCCTATCACGTCAAGTACCTTCGTTACAGGTACCCGAAAAACGCGGAAGGGCCAAAGCAAATATTTTGGTGAGAACTGAACGGAGCCAAAGCTCCAGAGGGACAAGAAGAGGTTTTGTTTTATCGGAAAAGCAAACATCATCTTCACGAGTAAAACGCTGTTTTCCCTCTTGAAGCTGCCTTATGGAAATTAGGCCAATGAAGTTTTCATTTGCAACACTAATTTGATGAACTCCAGCGGGTTAATGATATTGCCGTATTTAATTAAGGCAGTCGTTAGTCTAGCGGAGTCCCTCCTCCCCAGCAAGGACCTGGTGCTTCGGAAGCGCTGCCGACCTCTGGCCCTGGAGCCTGGCCTCTGGCCAGAAGTGTGGGACGGGATGGTTTTATGGGCTTTATCATCCCGTCCCCTCCTTTTGGTAGCCACGGCTGATCTTTGAGTGCCACCGAATTTAGAAAGCAGAGATAAAAGCCCTGGCAAGCCCTGAGCAGCCATTCCAGCTGTGGTCCTGATTTCTCTCCAGCCTTAAAATGAGCCAGTTACGATGGTTAACATTGCTTTTCCCAGTAAGAATTTCCCTCAGAAAGATCCGGAGCGTGACGTAGCTGCAAAGCATGAGTCACTGCTCGGGTTGCCTGGCACGACCCGTGCGCTCCCCATCTCCGTATTTATACTGCAGCCCTCATTTCCGACCTGGCTGTCCTCTAAGTGCCTTGTTGATATCTTTGTGCCAAATGATACCTTTCCGTCCGGCTCAGCCCAGCTTCTGCACTGGGCAGGGAAGCGGCGTGGGAACGCTGACTGATGGGAAGTGGGAAGAGACCAGCAAATTTCCCTCCATCAAACCTGCAAGCGACGGCTCTGGCTCTCTTCTACGTCCTGAAAACCCGAGGCTCCCTGCACAGGCTCACCCTGGCCCCTCCACGGGTTTATGGGCAGGAATATTACGCCATTCCCAGCTCTTGCAAACAGGGAGGATGCTCCGATTCCTGGTGATTCATTTTCCAGTCCTGCATCGCAGCTTGCAGGTCAAAGGCTTTACCAAACAGTCGTTTCTTTGCTTGGGAAATACACGTGCTCTCTTTTCTCATTTGAGTTCTCTATGTTAATTAAAAGTAGGATAATAATAATAACAATCTACTACGAATCAGTGTGATATACATCCAGATTCCTCATCTCGTGTCACGTTAGCCGCTGAGATGCTAATCCGCCAGTGGGATGCCTGCCAGGAAACACTGGGGGATGAGTGGCCTTCACGGGTATCCTGGACACAGGGATCCTTCCTCGGGGACGTTCTGCAAGAGCAGTGCTTTAATTCTCATCCCTAAGTTTTCTCTTCCTGCCATTAAGCTAATAACCACATTGTTATGTTAAGTGCAGCTTCATTTTTGTAGGGGCAATACACAAGGCATTTAACTTGGTGGAAGATAATAACAATGTATTTTAGTCAGGGATGAACCCTTGTTGGTCTGATGAACGCCACGTGAGAGCACAACAGGTGACATAGAAAAGGGGTGAGTTGTTCAGGTACATGCAGGCTTTTTTAGGAATAAAAGCATTTTTGAAAAGGTTCAACCCAAACGACTTTATAGATGTTAATGTCTTTGAAAATTTAGATTTAGCACAAACCCTCAGTATGAACGTGCCTTTTTTTGGCTCAGCAGTCCCGGACGCCACACCAGAGGATGTCACCTGTAGAATCATAGATTCATAAAATGGTTAGAGTTGGAAGGAACCTTAAAGATCTTCTGGTTCCAAACCCCCAATCACTTCCCACCAGCCCAGGTTGCTCCAAGCCCCGTCCAACCTGGCCTTGAACCTCTCCAGGGATGGGGCAGCCACAGCTTCTCTGGGCAACCTGGGCCAGGGGCTCACCCCCCTCACAGCAAACAATTTCTGCCTCACATCTCATCTCAATCTCCCCTCTTGCAGTGTAAAACCCTTCCCCCTCGTCCCATGGCTCCCCTCCCTGCTCCAGAGTCCCTCCCCAGCTTTCCTGGAGCCCCTTGAGGGCCTGGCAGGGGCTGGAAGGTCTCCGCGGAGCCTTCTCTTCTCCAGGCTGAACCCCCCCAGCTCTCTCAGCCTGTCCTCCCAGCAGAGGGGCTCCAGCCCTCCCAGCATCTCCGGGGCCTCCTCTGGCCCCGCTCCAACAGCTCCGTGTCCTTCTGCTGTTGGTGCCCCAGAGCTGGAGGCAGCGCTGCAGGGGGGTCTCACAGAGCGGGGCAGAGGGGCAGAATCCCCCCCTGGCCCTGCTGCCCACGCTGCTGGTGGCCATCTGTGGTGGCATCCTGGCCACTAGCAACAGGGCAATGTAGGTCTGTGAATCCCAACTAATTGTCCTGCCGTACCCTCCAGGGATTTTCCCTTCCAGCCCCTTCAAATGCGTGTGGAAGAAGAATTTCCCTTGTCACAGCCCAAGGCTGCATTATACATTCATGCATTTAAAGCATATACAGTCTGGTAATTAAATTCTGGAATATTTTAAGCGCTTCTTGTAGTGATTTGAAGGTCGGGTAATTCAGTGCAGCATATGTTGCTTTTATAGTAAGCTCGTTTTCTGACAGCTGCCTGCATGGGTTCCCCGTACGATATCCGTCCTCCCGTCAATGAGCTGCACCGGAGAAAGAGGGGGAGCAGCAGGGGCAGGTACCACTCACAGACCGGAGCAAAGCATGTTCCCTTCCCAGGCACAAAATCCTGGCATTTTCCCAGCAGCAACGCTAAGGTGAAACTTGGAAAGATGTAAAGCTCTGTGTCGAGCAGCTTAATCAGGAAATGAATGGGGGCTGGCATGAATTATGCCATCTCACAGGCTGGCGTAGGCTCCTTTGCCATGGTTACGTGAGCCAGGAAGGGAAAATGAAAGGTGGTGGATACCCAAGTGCTATTTCTTCTCTTTTAAGCCCAGACAGTTAACAAATCCAGTTTCCAAAGCCATGGCAGGAACACTAATGGGTAGGAAGCACTGTGATTGTATGAGTACCTGACCGGAGCTGCTACACACACCTCAGCTTCTTTATTTTCCCTTGGAAGAATTTCATCCTCTCCTACCAAGTGGTAAACATCACTACTTCTTCCTGTTTGTTACTGGGTCTGTAGAGCTAACAGCTTCATCTTGGCTCCTCCTCAGGCCGCCCTGTTGGTTTCTAGGGCTTATGCATGGAAGAGAGCTCTCCTGGGAGCACCTGCAAGGGCAGGGATGCTCCTGCGGGACAGGGGATGGTGCCCTTGGAGTGATGGGCTCAAGCCCATCGTTGCCGATGGTGGTTTGCCAGAGCACATCAGCAAGGGGCAGAGATGCAGTTCTTTACCATGATCCCATCTGTCATCCAGAGGTGACGGCGTTTGGCAGGGCTACGATTTGGAATAATCCTACTGAATAATATAATTAATAATAAATAACAAAAATAAATGCCCTACCCAGGAACACAGCTGACTGCGTCGCTCTTCGGCTACCAGAGGGCAATGTCCACTTGCATCTGACCGTCCTCCCAGTGCCCAGGGAACAGCCTCTCCCACATGGACATGGAGAAACTCCCTCACGTTAATGCACACTTTAAATTATTATTGTGAAAGTGCCCGGAGCTATGGGTGAGTGCTTTAAAAATAACTTAAAATAGCACATAAAAATAAGCGTCCCTCCCTGGTGTCATCCCAAAGAGCTGCACCATCACATGAGACCTGAGAACCTGCCTGGAGCCAGATCCCAGTTAAGCATCCTTCAGACTTCAGGGGTTTAGCGACCACGGGGCAGACCCTGACTCTTCTGTGAAGACCGAGCTGCTCTCGCCCTTGTAATTGGGAAAAAAATCCTCGTCTTCTGTTTCTCCTCGGCGGCAGCTGGCTCAGCCCTGCGGTATTCGGGGCTGTGGGTCGCAGTGTCTCGTTTCAGGCGGTGTCACGGGACGGGCAGTGCAGCCCCGAGCTGCGAGCCACTCTTTCCCAACACGCTCGGTGTGAAATTTTCCCATCGTTTGTCAGGAAACTCTTCCCAGACACTTCTTCTTGGAACGGACCATTAACGCGGAACGGAAATCTGCAGGCTCCGGGCCAGGTTTCACAACGCCTCCAGAAGCAACGCGGGGACAGTAGTATTGCATTTAAAAACCGAGTGTCGAACAAAAATGGTAACCTTTGCGCTCCCCGGTTGTATAAACATGGCCTTTCTTTTGCTCTGCACGCAACAAAATGCTATGAAGGAACCACGTGGGTGCAACTGGCCCCCAAATTACTTCTTTCACTAAATATACGCCACGTGAGGTTGCTGGCTGCGTGGCGAGGGCTGCTCTGGAGGGCTGGGGAAGTCTCTGGAAACACGAAATGCTGGCCGTGCTGTGGCCATCCTTACGTACCCCTTCCGGCTCTGGGATCCCACAACTCTGGGCTTTCCCCGGGAGAACATTTGTCATAGAATCATAGAATCATAGAATCATTTAGGTTGGAAAAGACCCTTGGGATCATGAGTCCAACCATCATCTCCACTCCACAAAGTTCTCCCTTACACCATATCCCTTAACACCACATCTAAACGAGTCTTAAACGCATCCAGGGATGGTGACTCCACCACCTCCCTGGGCAGCCTATTCCAGTGTCTGACCACTCTTTCTGTGAAGAATTTTTTCCTAATGTCCAGTGTAAACCTACCCTGCTGCAGCTTGAACCCATTCCCTCTTGTTCTATCGCTAATTACCTGTGAGAAGAGACCAGCACCAACCTCTCTACAATGGCCTTTCAAGTAGTTGTAGAGAGCGATGAGGTCTGCTAAAAAGAGGGAAGGAGGCAAAAAAGGGCAAAACATTTAGCACATTTGGGGAAATAATGCGGGGAAAAAACTTTTAGCTGCCAGAATTAGGTCCCATTCCCCCTCTGGTGTGAATCCACGGGGTAGAGCCATGGTGGGAGGAAGACCTGGGGCTCTCAGGACTTGCCGCCCGTGCCCAAGGCACAAAGATCTGTGAGGAAGAAATGCCAGGGTGGATGGCATGAGGATAACACTGCGTGTCGGTAACTCACCCGTGGCTTCCAGAAGCTGTTCTTTGCTGTTTTTCTCGGCAGCCCTCACCTTTATATACAAATTCAGCAGTGGTTAACCAATAGTTATTTATTTTCCCCTGGTCAGGAATGGCTCCTGCATGCTACCGTTTAAAAATACGGCTCTTGTTACCCTGAGGAGTTCTTGGCGTGCGTGTGTGTGTGTGTCTGAGGAAGAGAAGAGCTGCGGGGAGCGGGGAGGGCTGTGGATATCTTTAGACAGGCGCCTGTGTTTGTCTGCAGATACGTGTCCCAGAAGAATTTTCGGTTTGCGCCCGCCTCGGCGCATCGCCTGGGGACCGAATCAGCCCTTGTTTGGGTGAGATGCGGAGGAAGAAGATATGAATGTTACCAGCCCAAGTAATACATTTACAAGCGGAATAAGCCAAGCAAAAAACCATATTGCAGTCTGGCGTGAAAAATCCTTGAAACCAGAGCTCAGGCTGGGCGGGTGAAGCGGAGCAGGGGGTCGTCGTTGTCCGGGGATGGGCAGCAGGAGGGTGACGGTCCCTCCTGGCCCCCATGGGCTCGTCCTGCCACCACGCTGTGCCTGCACAGAGCGGCGGCCGAGCTGGCTTCCAGGACAAGCCTTTGCAAGGGCGAAGCATCTGTAAGGGACGCTGCATGGACGGATTGATGTCTGTCCACACAACCTCTATGAATAAGAGCATTTTCTTCATCCACTTCATGAAGTACCCTGCAACAGCATCCTGGCCTGTGTCAGCACTAGTGTGGCCAGCCGGGCTGGGGCAGTGACCATCCCTGTGTGCTGGGCACTGGTGAGGCCCCACCTCGAGGGCTGTGTCCAGTTTTGGGCCCCTCACTACAGGAAAGACATTGAGGTGCTGGAGCGTGTCCAGAGAAGGGCAACGGAGCTGGTGAGGGGTCTGGAGAACAAGTCCTCTGAGGAGCATCTGAGCGAGCTGGGGGTGTTCAGCCTGGAGAAAAGGAGGCTGAGGGGAGACCTTCTCGCTCTCTACAGCTCCCTGAAAGGAGGGGGGAGCCAGGGGGAGTCGGGCTCTTCTCCCAAGGAACAGGTGATGGAACAAGAGGAAATGGCCTCAAGTTGTGCCAGGGGAGGTTTGGGATGGATATTAGGAAACATTTCTTCACGGCAAGGGCTGTCAAGCATTGGAAGAGGCTGCCCAGGGCAGTGGGGGAGTCGCCATCCCTGGAGGGATTTAAAAGCCGGGCAGACGTGGTGCTGAGGGACATGGGGTGGTGGTGGGTTTGGGCAGTGCTGGGTTGATGGTTGGACTCGGTGATCTTAAATGTCTCTTCCAACCTAGATGATTCTATGATTCTATGATTCTATGTACCTGCCTGCCCAGGAGCCAGCGCTGCGGTGACCCAGCTCCTGCATCCCCAAAGCCACTGCAGCTCCTCGGTACCCAGCGCTCATCACCATCACTGCCCCAGGGAACAGAGGTGCACTGATTCCCGACTAAGACATTTTGGTGGGGTAGAAAATGCTTTGGTTGTTTTATTTCCTACCTACCGAGGAAGCGCCTTGCGGGACTGGGTGAGTTTGACCTGTATTGCTCCATGGGCCATCGGCTGACTTTTGCCAGTCTTTGAGCTGAGGCTCATTTTAAACTACATCTCCTGTATTTCAGCGCTCTGCCCTGAGTTCCTTCTTTAAATAACAAGCTGCTGAAACAAGAGACGGAGGAGGAAAATGCGTTTCCAATTCTCTGCTGTTCCCTTTCCCTGCAGCCCATTGTGTATTTTATATCCACCGCCCAAATTATTCATGCGTTAGGTATCTTCACCACATCAGCTTTATGATGAACTCATAAAACATAAATATTCTGCGCTCCAGAGGGATTTTTATTGTGTGGTTTCAGGGTACTTAGCAAGCATTTAATCTGGCCCAAGCATTTAATCTGGCTTTCTCAGCAAAGCGGAGGTCCCTGGGAAGGGATACGTGGGGGACGGGGACCGGCAGAGCCCGTGCAATAGCTGGCATTGCATCCCTATCCCGCAGCGTCGCCATTGGAGCAGCCCCTGCCCTGCTGCACCTGGGTCAATAAACCCATAGGTTTGCTTTTTTTATTAATGTACGTAACGCCTCTTTTTTTGTAGGTAGTTTTAATAGCCACAAAGTTTAACGAGGAGCCATTAAAGTGTAATTGCAGGACATACAGAGAGCATCTCTGGCAGGGGCTGGGCAGAGAAGGAGGCGCGAGATGCCCGCGGCCAGGACAGCAGCACACGGGTGAGGGAAAATGCCTGGGAAGAAAATATGGGCAGAAAATGAGAATTGGTGACATAAGGCAGGGCATATTCCTTAAATGTAATGGAGGAAATGCTGACAAAGCTGGTTTTTTTCCATTGGAAACTGTTAGTTAAACGAGATCTAAGTGTTTTGCAAAAAATACATATATATATGTATGTTGTTTGGATGAGAAATACTCCAAGGATTGCCAGGGTGGGGAAGGTGGGATGGAGCAATTTAGGCACCCCTGGGGGGCTCAAGCTCCCTTGGGATGGGGTGTGAGGGTTGGTGGGGATAAAGGGGGCCAGGACCACCCTGGGGGCTCACTCAGGCTGTGGCAGATGGAGCTGCAGGGTTTGCAGATGCTCCATTGCAGGCGAGGATGTGGGATGGTGGGTTTATTCCAGCACTAGGGAGCAGAGCCAGCCTCCTGCCGAGGCAGCGGAAAACCTGCGCTTGAAGCCCTCCTATTGCCGGTAAAGGCATCTGCCAGCGACAAATATGCAAAAGCATTTCAACAATGTGCTTCAAACCACCTCAAAATGTTTTTTTCCGAGCCTTGCCGGGCTGGAACAAAGCGGCCAGGCTGCCGTAAATGCCTGTGAGACGGGAAGCTGCCCTTGCACCAGGCACACTGCTGAGCAAACCTGCTGCCTCTGCTGGCCCAGCAAATTCCTGCTCCGGAGCATGAAGACGATGCTCCTAAATTAAACGGAGAGGCATTGTTCTGCTTCCCTTTTGCTAAGTGGAATCCAGCATTTTATTATAGTTTTGTCATTTTAATATAATATATTCTATTTTATATTTTTATTCTATATTCTATACTCTATGCTCTATATTCTATATATTCTCTATATTCTCTATATTCTCTATATTCTATATTCTATATTCTATTCTATTCTATTCTATTCTATTCTATTCTATTCTATTAATTTTCATTTATTCCTTTATTTTCATTGTATTTCATAGATTTTTTTATATATATATAACTATGCTGAAGCCTCTGACGTGTCGCTTGTGCCGGGTAGACCTGGATGCGTATTACGGAGCTATGGAAAACCATTACTCCTCCTGCCTCCACAGCACCCCATGTCCTCCCAGAGCAGCCACCGCACTGGGCACAGGGAGGAAGGACTAAGGGCGGTTTTGGGGATCGCTTCAAAACCTGATTTTCTCCGTCCTGGGTCTCCCTCCCAACTGCAGGAGCAGCAAAGCCCTGGGTTTGCAGCCCCAGATTGCTCCCAGGATGGGATGCGGGGTCCCCTGGAGCTGCCGGGGTGATGCTTGGGGCCGTGCATGGTCCTGCCCAGGCTCCCTGCGCCATCCCGCTTGGCTCACCCAAAATAGGCCCAAATTCATCCCGACACAGACACCACGCAGATGCGGCGTTCGGCGAGGGAGATCGCTGTGGGGTGGCACTGATGAAGGTAAGTGCCGTCATTGTTCACTGCATCAAGGTGTTTTTTGATGAAAAATCCAGCTTCCTTCCGACTTTTGTACATCTCCACTTCTGTGAACCTAAATTCTACTTTTTTTAAATAACTGTTACACATGAACGGTGTCCTAAAATATACACCTAACCTACTTTCACCGAGTCCTCTAGCGAAGGTGTCAACTTGCAGCTTAAGGAGTGGGGTCCGTGTAGCAGGACGTCGCTGGGGGTTGATCTGCTCCTGGAGCCACCTGCGGAGAAGCAGCAGGGCTACAGAAGGTGAAGCAATGATGTTTGGTTTTTGTTTTTTTTCCTAGGGATCAAAGCAGTAATTGGAGCTTGTCGTGAAATTCAGCATTTGGTTTTGGTTTTGGGGCACACACGCAGGCATTCGGGGACTTGTCCAAACCACAGAAGAATGCAAACTCCGTTTGTTCATCCCCCGGGGATGGCCTGATGTGAAATTTCTGGGCTTTCTGCCTCCCGTCCAGCAGCCGTGACCCAACAGCAGCCCATCGCTGGGACTGCCGCCTGTCTGGGCTCTGGAGAGGGTGACAACAATAAATAAACTGAAGGAAAAGAAAAATTCAGTGTTTCATAATCTTCAAAGCAAGGCGCTAAGTGTTGGACAACATGTTGAATGTCTCTCTAGACATCATGGGATTTTTGTATGTCCTCCATCCAGCTCTAACGCTGAAGGTCTCCTCCAAATGCCAGCAGAAGTGGTCATCCCAGGACCCGACTTTCAGAGTGCCTCTGTGTCACGCAGCTGGTGGGAGGCGGGTGTTCCCCCAAAAGCTATCTGGTTCCCCAAAATGGAGGTGTGATGTGTCCCAAGTCCAGGTGCAGTGGGATGTGACGAGGGGAGGTGAGTGCAGCAGTTTAACAGTCCTGCACAAGGTTTCAGTGCCAGCTACGTGGCCTGGGACATCTGACTGCTGTCACCTCACTGGACATCTCTCAAGGCTACATGAAGCTGGTGCTGCTCATGGTCCATCTGATAGGAGGTTGTAGTGAGATGGGGGTCAGCCTCTTCTCCCAAGTCACAGGCAATAGGACAAGAGGGAACGGCCTCAAGTTGTGCCAGGGCAGGTTTAGGATGGATATTAGGAAACATTTCTTCACCGAAAGGGCTGTCAAGCATTGGAGGAGGCCGCCCAGGGCAGTGGTGGCGTCACCATCCCTGGAGGTATTTAAAAGACGTGTAGACGTGGTGCTGAGGGACATGGGTTAGTGGTGGTTTTGGCAGCGTAAGGTTAACGGTTGGACTTGGTGATCTTAAAGGTCTTTTCCAACCAAAACGATTCTATGATTCTATGATATTCCTTCCCTGTGGCCCAACCAGCAGCACCGCCCTGGGATTCAGTTATGAAGTGGAGCCGTGGGCATGAGGTTGCAGTGAGTACGTCTCATCTTTGCTTCCTGCCTTTGAACTTGGATTTCCAGAGGTGAAAACACTCATTTCTGAGTATTTTAAGACCCTGTTGAAGAGGTTTATGAAGCATTTTCACCCAAGCCACAGGGAAGAAATGCAGCGTTGTAAAGAGGAACAAAGAAGTTCAATCTCCAAGGATTGATGAACATATCCAGAACATGATGGGTTTATCCAGGTCACCTTTTTCATTCGCACCCAGTAAAGAAATTAATGAAGCTCCCGGAGTTATTACCTCTAATTCATGACCTATTAATGGCAATAAAGCTTTAAGAAAGCAGAAGAGATATTATGCTGAAGGGCAAAGGAAACACCGGTGCGTGGTTCTTAGTGGTTTGTCTTAGTGATTTGGACTCCCATTTGGGAGAGAGGAATTACAGGGTTTGATCCCTGCCCCAAGGACTGCTCTGCGTTTTATTGGGGAACAGCATATGTAATACCGACACTTAAGAAAAATGATGATTGGGTAATTAAAGACCAACTAATCTAACTTTATTTTAAAAAATGAATGAAGGAAGGAACTGTTACTGTTACAGAGGTAAATGGAAAATGATATAGAAGTGGAGCAAAGGTGAAACAAAGGTTAATTGAGCCTGACTTTGCTAAGATAATGGATTTCTTAGACAAAGGAAATGTAGGAGATTGCATCTATCTGGACTCCAGTAAGAGCAGGTTGCAGTGGCAGAGGGGGGAGGTGGGACAAGGAGGGGACTTCAAATGGAGGTGAGAATGATGACAACCGGAGGAGCAGAGCCGTTTCCTTCAAGAGCCACATGGAAAGCAACGTTGTTTGGTATTTTCGTTAATGACCATAACAAGACCAAAAAAAGGAGGGGAGAGTGGGGGTGTTGCTGAGGAAATCTGCTGATGGCACAAATTTCCGGGGAAACATCAATAACTAGGGACCCTTGAGGACTGAAATAATGGAGAGGAGAGGAAATTCAATAGTGTAAAATGCACTCGGGATCTCACAACGAAGGCTTGAGACATACGGTAAGAGTGCATCGGTTCAAAATGATGAAGGAGAAGAGATCTGGGGGATGAAGAGCTCCCAGGAGATGCACAAGGATCTCATTAGCCCTCACCTGAGATGTTGTACACAACTCTGATCAGGTGTGTTC
Source organism: Larus michahellis (assembly GCF_964199755.1). NCBI lineage: Eukaryota > Metazoa > Chordata > Aves > Charadriiformes > Laridae > Larus > Larus michahellis. The sequence continues at coordinate 58,446,467 of NC_133902.1, forward strand.
AAGAGAAAAATGAGTTCTCCTGGTGCAGGGTAGACTACAGGAACTTGGTGCATTTAATCTACCAAAATCTCAGCAAAGTAAAGCGTGAGAAAATCTGACTGCTGTCTGTGTAGATGTTTAAGGGCCAGGTATTAGGCAGAGGCAAGAAGTTTTTCAAGTCATGGACAAGTGGAAGAACACAATGGGAACTGGAGGAACCCTTCAAGATCTGACATAAAACCATTACAGCAGTGAGGTTTCAAAGACCAAGACACTGTTTTTGGTGGCCAGTTGAGAAAGCTAAGCGGCTGGCTCTGCTCAAGACTGCGAGTGACTATGTTCTTAGGTGGAGAAGGAGACTGTTTGATGTGGTGCCTCCAGTAGCAGAGGACTCCATGATAAACCTGAGGTTCCTTCAAGTCAGACCAGAAAAACCTGAGATCCTGCACCCACCCTCATAGTTGATCTGATCACCGTTTGTGATAACTAACACGCAGGAGGAGGAGGAGTGCACAGAAGGGCTCGATGTTGTCGAGGATTTCTTTGTTCCCACGGTCAGCTGGGTGTACATGAGATCGCCACCAAGAAATTTGAATAATTGTCTTTCTGAGCCTCTTGTAGTGGGGCACAGCCTTCCTTCTCCTCAACTCCATCCTAAGAGTTGAGTTTTAGGTTCTGTGGGTCTCAATAACTGCAGGATTTTTAAGACAGGGAAAAAAAATGAAGAATTTATTGATGATAAAACTACTCGGGATCCCTTGCTTTTTCCCATGTTTTTTCCACAGCAGCAAATCAGAGCAGAGGAAGGGGATTTGGAAGTGTTTATTACTTAAAGCAATCAAAGATTTTGTTGCAACTCAAGGCTACTCTTTGGTGTAGATGAAATGCCAAGAGGCCAGTCCCGGCGGCGGGCAGGGGGAACCAGGGAGGTGTGAGGCTCAGAGCCCGAGGCTTGGGAGATGCGGACGATTACATTAAAAAACTATAAACCAAACCTATCTCCTCCCTCCACTCACTGGTTATTTGAAATCAGCTTAAATGCTGTGAGCTAACAAGGCCGAGTCCTGCCGCTTTGGTCCGTTCAATGTTTGTCTTTTCCCGTTCGATGTGAAAATATACCTGATCGATTTGCTAATAAAAAAAGCCAGTGAGGGGTTGATGACAGTGCTTGAGGACGCATACAGCTACTTTGGGATGGCGGGGGAAAGGCAGAAGGGTGTCCCGTTGAATTGCACGGCTCCTTGCCCCATGAAGGGCCGCGCGGTGTGCATCCCCGAGCCCAGGGGCATCCCGCAGCCCAGCGCCTCATTTGCCCCTTTCAGGGAGGAAGAGAAACTCCTTATCTCTCCAAAAGTAAAATTACACACTTAACAGTGGCCCAGCACTTTGATTTTGGCAGAAGTTTGAAAATCAATAGAAGCCTTTTTAAAAGTCTAATGGAATGAGTGGCTTTCAACGTATAAGCATTCAGCTAATATTGAATTTAAATACCTAATATGATGGTACTCACAACCAGGGCTGGCTGTGCACAGGAGCGCACCGCTTCCCGTGTGCCCCCTGAGGGACCACGAAGACGATATGCACAAATCGTGGTATATTTCTTGGGCCTTTGGGTTGTCTTTATTTTCCAAGCAGTAGAAACAACGTGGATGCGGGACAAGCGTTTTCCCAGTAGCAGAACAACATCCGTGGTTCCCTGCACCCTCTGGCAACCTTCGCTGGGGACATCCAGTGCCTGCAGTGCAATGGAAGTGCTGGGATGCTGCTCTGCTCCTCCTGAGCAGATGCTGCCGAGCTCCCCGGACACCCGTGGTCTCTTCCCTTTGCAAAATGCACTGTTTCTCTCCCCAAAACCTCTTTGTTGTGTGGCAGAGAAGCGCCCCAGCGAAGCAGCGTTTTCCCTCAGACTCCCCGTACATCAAAGTGCTCGATGGCCGGGGGGGTTTCACCACAAACCCCTTTTCTCCCTGTGCGGGCTGGAGTGGAAAAATAAACACCAGTGGCTGTATTAAAATGCAAAGTCAAATGAAACACTCCGCTCCTTTTAGCTTCATTAGGAGGGCCTGCCACTTGGCAAATTAAGATGAGCCAATCAAAACGGCATTTGCAAAACACACATTAACAAATCAGTAACTGTAAAAACAGCCATCAAAATAGCTTTTAATGTTTCCAAATTGACTGCAGTGAATGCAGATCATATGGTGCTCAATTGAGTTTAGGAATGAGCTATAATTTCTGCATATTTATATACCAACAGCTGAATTGTATCTTTCGATTTTTAAGCCTGTGGCTTTCGAGCCACAATAATCCCGGCTCTGAAAACCCTTTGATTTAGCCCAAAACAACGGTGGGCAAAGTGTTGGGTGTGACTTTTCTCAGCCATGGCTTTTTTCCTGGTACACTGAAATGGCTGTGGCGGTGGAAGAGACCAGAGGGCAGACAGCGCTGGGCAGCAGGGAAGGGTTCGTCAGCAGGTGTGGGGATGCTAAATGCCACCTCTCCTGGCTCGGCTCGGCTCACCCTCCCAGGGGCTCATCCTCTGGGGACAGGCAGGCCGAGCGGTTTGGTCACAGTTAGGGCATCGAAGGGATGACATGGCGAGACAGTGCTGCTTGCTGGTGGCCACGGATCTGCCTTGTCTGGGGAACAAAACCCCCCCGCAGCCTGGGCTCATCCCCAGCAGCGTGGGCAGCAGGGCCGGGGGGGGATTCTGCCCCTCTGCCCCTCTCTGTGAGACCCCCCTGCAGCGCTGCCTCCAGCTCTGGGGCACCAACAGCAGAAGGACACGGAGCTGTTGGAGCGGGGCCAGAGGAGGCCCCGGAGATGCTGGGAGGGCTGGAGCCCCTCTGCTGGGAGGACAGGCTGAGAGAGCTGGGGGGGTTCAGCCTGGAGAAGAGAAGGCTCCGCGGAGACCTTCCAGCCCCTTCCAGGCCCTCAAGGGGCTCCAGGAAAGCTGGGGAGGGACTCTGGAGCAGGGAGGGGAGCCATGGGACAACAGGGAAGGGTTTTACACTGACAGAGGGGAGACTGAGATGAGATGTGAGGCAGAAATTGTTTGCTGTGAGGGCGGTGAGCCCCTGGCCCAGGTTGCCCAGAGAAGCTGTGGCTGCCCCATCCCTGGAGGGGTTCAAGGCCAGGTTGGCCGGGGCTTGGAGCAACCTGGGCTGGTGGGAGGTGTCCCTGCCCAGGGCAGGGGGTGGCACTGGGTGGTCTTGAAGGTCCCTTCCAACCCAAACCATTTGGTGATTCTATCATCTCAGCCCAGATAACAAGTGGATTCCTGCATGTATTTTAAGACTAAAATAAATGCCTTTAAATAAAAGAAAAACACCTGGATGTAATGTTTCTCCTCAGCAGAAACACACTGACTATTCCCCAAATTGTTATTCTTCTTCCTTGTACAGTCTGACCCAGAATAACAACCGTATCGATGATTTTAAATTAAGATACATAAGCTGTCACGCTCGATTAGCAGAGCGCAGAGAGTATCCTTTAATTTGGAATAAGAAGCTAATCCAAATACAGGAATGCTAACAGACCTCCACGAGGAACGGACTGTAACAGACGCAAGGGAACTGGCCAAATCAGTGCAGCAAGGCGGTAAGGTGTGGTCTGGCAGAAGCCCAGGGCAAAAGCATTTGGGGTGGCTGGAAAATTATTTGGGACGGCTGGAAAATTATTTGGGGTGGCTGGGAGACGGACCACGAGGCTGCGGTCCTGGCCAGCAGCTTGCCCAACGGTGGGAAGAGCTTGTCCACACAGCTGCACACCTCCCAGCGGCCTCCTTCGTGATAAACTCTTCTGGTTTTTTTGTGATAAATAATACGCATTTCATAATACGATGAAATTCTTAACCGTAAGTTTTTGTAGATATTCTGCATCTGCAGGTACCTGCACGGAGGGCACCCCGATATAAGTATAAAATCCTGTGGTTCCCTGCGCTACAGAAGCTCTTTCCGTAAATATGAATTTATGTTTAAAATACAGGCAACTGTCCTCAGCGGGGGAGGAGAAGCGTCAGGCCGGAGGAGGTTCAGCCCTTGGCGGGATATACGGGCAGGATCTGTTATTTCTGCTAATTTATTTCCAACTGGCTCTGCACAAGATGGGTTTCTGCCTGCAGAAGGGCTGGGAACGCAACCCAGAGCTTCTCCCTTTCCGCGGGATATCAGGTTGCAGCAGATTTTTCTAGTTAGAGGGGGAAAAAGCCGACTCGGTAGCGCTGTGCCGGATGGTCGGGAAAGGGGAATTCCACCTCCAAAGGCTTCCTATCAAAACTTGGGGGTTTAAATTCTCCAGCCCCTAAAGGAAAATGTAATATTTTGATTAAACTTTTGTGTCATCCGCATGACAAACTTGAGGCGCTTTTCTTTACACGTCGCTCCCCAGCTGCTTATTTTGCTTAGCGGAAAAGACCTCAAATATCATCAAATGGCGTTAAAAATCTAGGGAAATGTTATCAATATTAATTTGGTGAGAAACCATGATAAAAGAAGAGACGATAAATGCGATTGCGTGCCTTTTCCTCTCCCCTGTTTGCTGGATCAGGCTTCCAAGCAGAAGTCCTGTTCCTGAAGGACCATCCTCAAAGAGGAGTGACACTTTTTGCTCCCGCACTGAGAAATGTGCCGGTTCAGGAGCGTGTCTGTCTTTCCATATGTCTGCTAACACCCCTCCATAGTCACCATAAGTTATCCCAGATGGAGGGAAAGCTGGAATTCCCTGGGACCGGCGCGGCGGCGTTTGGGCACCACAGATGCCTGCGCCGGTGTCGGGACAGCGGTGTGGTTTTTGCACCGGCTCAAACTGGGCTTTCTGCACACAAAATGCCAAATTCAAAATATAAGCTGGCAGAAAATGTTTCCATAAAGGGGAATTTCACGTGGCCACTCCTTGGCAGAGCTGGGGGTAACTTGATGGGGAGCCGGGGAGAAGCAACGGGGAGCAAAGCTGGTTGCGTTCACCTGCTCTCAACAGCCAGCACATTTATTTATATTATTTATGGGTCGCAAGGTTGAACCCTGGACCAACATGTAGTGTCAGACACTAACGGAAAACCCAAGGAACAAAGTCATTTTGAAGGTGTGACCTACAGGGTTGTGAAGGGGACGTTAATTTATTTCCTTAGCAGAAATAGTACAGCTTCCTTCAAAACCGCTTTGAATATTTTCTGTAAGTCGCATCTAAAAATGGCATCTTGAATCCTGTTTGCCTTGCGGTTTTTGCTTTCGTTGCTGAGGAAAAAAAAAAAAAAAAAAAGGAGAAAAAAAGGAAATTTGGGATTTCTGGGGTGAGTCCCGAGCAGCGGCATGTGGTCTGCGCTGGGGGGGGGGAGGGGAGGAGGCAGGTCGCTGGATGCAGGCAGGGGATGCTGCGGGACTGCCTGGCATCTCCGGACATCCCCTGAAACGGAGGCAAAACCCTGCTCTCGGCAGATTTTCTAGGAATGTGAGTTAAATCCAGGCTCGCAAAGGAAACCTTTAATTCAGGTCAGCAGAGCCGCCCTGGCCGCCGCAGACCAGAGCTCAATAAAGTCTCTTCTTTTCCCACCAACTCTCCATCAAAGTCACCCAGGGTTTGTATTTCTGTCCCGGACTTTGGCAGCAGCATGTCCCCTGCTTGGAGCGGTGCTAATTAACCCAGGGATTCATTTACCTCGGGTAAGATCGGTTTTTACGGCAGGCCTATTTCGGGAGCAATGAAAAGGCGTCCTCGCTCGTGCCGTCTCTAACGGGAAGAGGAAGGACGCGGTGGGGGGGGGTAAGGGCTGAATCTGGAGCATTTGGCTGAATTCAGGAGAAATTTTAAGCGTGCTCCCCCCCCAACATCTCTATTGTTGCAGAAGTATCTGAATCTTTGCTGCAAAAATCCTATTTACCTACCACCACAGCGGAGCTACCCCACAGCTGCATCCCACCCGCTGGGAAAATGCTTATTTCTTTTAAAAAAGGATATTAATATTAATGCCCACATTGACATCAGCCATTGGATACAATCAACGCTCCTGGCTGTACTGTCACCCAAGAGATCTTTTGCAATTAGGAGGAGCAGGGCCAGGACAGCCCATTCCCGCCCCTGGGCATGTATTCCCTGCTAGAGGGGCTCCGGACGACACTCTATATCCCACGGAGAATCTCACGGAGAATCTCCCAGCTGACTGCGGGGCTCTCCAGGTGATTTTTTTTTTTTTGGCCCCCTTCCTGATTCACGACTGCTGTAGTGACGGGCAGAGTGTCTGACGAGAGGTGACAAACGAGCGTCCTCAAAGGCGGGGCCAGCAGACAGGATCCCGCCCGCTCCGCTCCGCTCCTCATCATCCCTTGGTGTCCGTCTGCCAAGGACGGGCAAAGACAAACTCCCAGGAGCAGCCTTGAATGTAAAAATCAGCGTTATCTCCCTGTCAGGAGCTTTTGCCAAGAAGAAGCAATCGCATCGCAATGATTTTCCATTTCCCATTTACCCCCGCCCACGGTTCGGATTTCTCTCTATAAAATCAACAGTGCGTTTACTGAGGTTTGGGGCATTTCTCCTTGTTTTATGGCATAATAAAATAAGATGGGCCCGGTCCTCAGCTGGTATTAATCAACACGGCACCGCTCCGTGCCCCACTGCTGATTTACACCCGGGGAGAGCCTGGCCTGACACGCTCTCCCGTTCCATCGCCTTTCCCACCCCTGCCTGGTGGCATCACCCAAGGAGACCAGAAGAAGTGTGACCTGCTGGTGCCAGGACACCCCCTCCCTTTGCACCTTGGACTCCATTTTTCTAAACTTCTCATTTCTGTTCGCCACCACCACACCCGTTGCGTTTAGAGGGAGGACTTTGGGGTGTGCTACCTTGTCTGCTTTCCTTATTTTTAAGCTGCTTGCCCAGCTTACCGGTGCGAGATGGGTGGCACCCACCTCGGTGTTGCTCATCGACACCAGGGAGCATCCCAGCAGCAGCACACAGCACTGCTGCAAAGAGGGATGCTGGAATGAAAACCTCCCCTGAGAGGAACGGAAACCATCAAAGAAATCCTCCAGAGAGGATATTTTTCCAGAAGGACCATCCCACGCACGTTGAGGGCTGTGTGGAGCTGATGCAGTTGTTGGCACACAACCGCACCTTGTCTCGGATGCATTTTTCCTGTCTCTTCACTGCCACATAAATATTGACGCATACCAGAAACGCGGCAGCAGATATGACCTAGAAATACACTTTTTTTAATTTTCCAAGCTCTAAGGACAGAAAAGTACCTTCGCATTTTCCAGAGGGGAACTAGGGATTATTTTAAATGCATCTGATCATTGTATCTGCTCTCTTAAAACGATCAGCGCTCAGCCTGTTTATGTATGAGTGAATCCAGGTTTCAGTTAATGCATATAGAATGTCCCTTTCCCAGTCATTCAGTGCGTTGCTGAAGTGCGTGAGGATGGCCCGTGTGGTGTCTCACAATAAACGCCCTTGTTTCCCTGCTCTAAAATTTCATGATCTTCCTGCAATGGTCATGGGCACAACACGGCGCCGTGCCTCCTGGGTGGGTGATGTGGCAGAGGGAGCCGTGTCCGAGCAGAAGGAACCTCCCGAAGCCCTCCAGCCTCCCAAAAGCTGGTGCCCGTTCCATTACCCAGCTCCACATCTCACGAGCACAAGCAGAATTAAGACCAGAGTTGTAAGCAGAGAAGAAATCCCCGGTGGGTTGTTGTCTCCGAAGAGGAGTTGCTGCGGTGAGTGATGAGCAGCAAACGCGAAGGTCTCCTCTAGCAGGGGCAATGTGGCAGGCAGCTGTGCTCTCCTGACACTGCTGCAAGATTTTGTTGCTCCAAATTACACACCGTTACTTATCTGTGTTTAGAAACGCCTGCAGTTACTCTGGCGAGGCCTCTGCCAGATTTCATTCATGGTTTTGGGGAGGGGAAGAGCCTCTGATGGGTCTCGCTGTCTGACATCGCTCTGTGCCGCAGTTGTGGTTCACACCATCTGCAGCCACTAATGCGGGAATGGGATGACTTCATTTTCCCTGCGACGTTTCAGATGAGATTAGTCTTGCACTGTGTAACTCAAAACCAGACCTGGTTGTTTCTCTATCATAGGATGGCCTTACTTCTGCAAACCAGGGATATATCAGCCAGTCCTTTCAGATTTTCTTTGATTTTCATAGAATCATCGAATCACAGAATGGCTTGGGTTGGAAGGGAGCTTCAAGACCACCCAGTGCCAGCCCCTGCCCTGGGCAGGGACACCTCCCACCAGCCCAGGTTGCTCCAAGCCCCGTCCAACCTGGCCTTGAACCCCTCCAGGGATGGGGCAGCCACAGCTTCTCTGGGCAACCTGGGCCAGGGGCTCACCGCCCTCACAGCCAACAATTTCTTCACAATATCCAATCTGAATCTCCCCTCTTTCAGTTTGAAACCTTTATCTCAACCCACGAGGTTTTTTTCCTCCTTTTTCTCCCTATCCCACTGCGGGGAAGTGAGTGAACGGCTGCATGGTCCTAGTTGCCAGCTGGAGTTAAACCACGACATAAGTAAAGGGAACTGCAGGATGCAGCTGCTTGATTTAATTTCTCCGATGAGCAGGTCGATGTGGTGAGTAAGGGGAAGACCGGCATGATGGGCAAACACCAGCGGATGAGCCCGTTGCACGTCTCAAGGGGAAAAGGGGAACGGTGGGCAGCTCCACAGCCCGCTGCTGGGTCCCGATGGCTAAACCCAGTGGAAGGTGAGCTGGTGGGCACCACCTCCTCCATCAGGAACGGGCGGGTGTCTCGGTCCGGGCACCAGAGCTGCGCAGGGATGCAGGAACGGCTTTGGGGGGATGCCCCACAGCCAGTCACAAAACTGCCGCTGCTCTTTAGCCCAAGGGGCTGGATTAACTATGATATCTAAGACGCCTTAGTGCTGGACCAAAGGCATCCCATGCACAGGCTTCTTTTACATGGACAGGACAACTTAAAAATCCTTAGGGCCAACACTAGTGGTGGTGGAATAAATGTTCTTATTTTCTTTCCTCCCCTGTTACTTATGCTACTGATCCAGCACTACGGTAGGAGATGCGCCTTTCAGGCACATTAGGCCAAAATGCCTGATTTTCACTTGCATTAAGACCGCTTCTTCAACGTGGCCCATTTAAATTCACTGAGAGGGTATTTTGCCTGCTTAGAGATTTGTAAAATGGCCATTTTTGAAATGAGAATCAAATCCGCGGCTCAAAGAACTTACAGACCCAACCGTGCACCATTAAAATAATTGGTTGTAGACTTCAGTGGGTGAAAACTGTGTATTTCTCTAATAAGAAAGATAATCCCAAATATCCAAGACGAGCTCACTGGAGCCAGATACAGCTGCAGGCAGGCAGTGCGGGTACCGGCGGGGCCCGTGTGGGTGAATTACTGGCTGAACCAGTGACCTGGCCGGATGGATCCTTCACCAAAGATCCCGTGTTCAGATGAGAAGGAATTCACCTCGGCCCCAGTGCCGCAAAGGCCACGGTCTCAGCCGGTAACTCCTGCCTCAAGCCCCAGCCATCGTGACGGATGTCGCAGATGCATTTGGAGAAAATATCCACAGTCTTTGATTAGATGTTTCTTTTCCTGCTCTCTGGCTGATGTAATCCAGGGCAAACTGCACTAAATGAGATTTTAAGATACACGCTATTAGATTACATGATATTATGTTAAATTATTATTGAAATATTATTGCATTATTGACATAGGAGCTGAAAGGTGTAATGAAGGCATCAAACAAATGCGGGCTGGACAGAGAGAGGCCTGACTGTGCCCGAAGCTAGGCAACCGCACTAATTAAAACCATTACGACGTGGAGTAATCAGCGTTGGGTACGGATTGATTTTGTTCGCCGTGCATCAGTTGCAAGATCTGGTGGGAACAGCCCTCAGTGCCTCAGCCCAGGCACGGCTCTCACCGCCCACCCTGGCGAGCTACCTGGCAAGCAGAGGAACTCAAATAACTGTGGCTCTAACTGCGTTTCCACCAGAAAACTAATTTATGATCAGCAAATAGCCAGGATAATTACCGTAGTAAACAACAGCGGTAAATATTTAGGGGGAGGAGGGAGACCCTCTGAGGCATCCAAGCTGCCCACCGCCTGCTGTGCCGCTGCGTGGGTGTCTATATGTGTCGAACACCGCAGAAATCAACAGCAATAATCTGTTTTAACGACGCAGGATCTGCTCTTTTGAACCGCCAAGCCTTTGTGCTGTACCTGTGCTGCTGATTTGTCTTTTTTTTTCCCCTTTGAGAGAGTTGCTTCCATCACCTTGTCTGGCTGCACTTGTCGTTCCCAGGATGCAGCTCCCGGCCATCCCCGTTGAAGCCACGCGGGGAAGAGCGGCCTCGGTAATTCATTGCTGCTGCATCCGCGGTGACAGCCGGCTCCTTAAACTGATGTATTGAAGCTCTAAAACAAGCCATAAACCCCCGAGCATCCCCAGGGATGGCCTCGGCGGGGACACTCAGAGATGGCCCCACCTCAGCAATGGATGCTCTCCGTCCAGGGAGAATATTTTGGCAAAACCAAACCAGCCCACGCAGACATTTCAGAGCAGATTTAAGCAGGTCAAGAGCCTGTATCTCCTGCCTGCTTTCCACAGGGATGGAGGGAAGCAGTGCCAGGCAATGTCTGGCTGGCCTCTGCCAGCATTTCCCCATGCTGGTGAAGATCATGGGGGAAAACCCTCCTCCCAAGGTCTTGTCAGGAGCCTGAGAAGAAATACCCTTGGAATGCCATCACAATCACAGCCCATTGCCGCAGCTCTTGATGAGAAATGGGCTTTACAATATTAGAATTCAAGCTTCACAGGCGAGAAAAAAAATCCTCCCATCCATGCTGTCGCGCAGATTTTGGAGAGCATGCTGAGGAGCCGAGTCAAAATATTAGGAGTTTTGCATTATGTGACCTACTCACGCTGACAGACTCGCGAGATGGATGTGATAAACAGCGCGTCTGCCCATGCAAATTAATGAGGTTAATAGCAACGCGTTCCCGAGGAACCCAGACACTAGGCATGAGGAACAGAGGCGTTCATCTCCACAGGTCTCCCATAATCCCCTGCAGATGGTGAAGGATCCCGTGACATGAAACATCTGTGATGGGACAGGAGAAAAAACCTTAGACTTCGTGTTTTTTCAGATTACCGTGGCCTGAGTTGCTTGGCAGTTTGTGGGACAGCTGGTGGCACACAGGTGGCGATGCTGCAGTGATGGGCAGGAAGCTCCTGTTTGGTTGAGCACCAAATGAGCTGGAGGCGGTGGGGTTGTGATGACCACCGGTAGCTCTGGGCACACACACAGCCAGCGTGGGGGGAACGAGTGGGGAGGAGAGGGTGCACCGTCTCCAGCCTTGGAGGAATTCGAGACCCAACCGGCTAAAGCAACGTGGTCCAGCCCCGTAGCTGACCCTCCTTGGGGCAGGAGGTCCCCTCCAACCTGAATTACCCTATTGTCCCCTGGAAGGGCTGGGGACTCCTGAGTCTTACTGGGCTCCTCATGCTGAGGACAGCCTGCCTTTCCCTCACCCCGTTGCTCTGGAGGTCCTGGCCCACCCTGGGTCACTCTGGTTCACACCCTTTGTACAACAAAACCCTTTTTGGGGGGGGAGGAGGCTGTTGGGAGAAGCCAAGCGCAGGACTGGTTATTCTGCATTTTTTAATCACGGAGGTTCTTTGTGTTACAGAGATTATTAAGGTTTTTATGAATACCTCAAATACTTCACTGGCCAGAGGCCATGAAGCGAACAATAATATTAACATTTCTAGCTGTTTCCCCTAAATCTTTCCAGTTACTTTAGATAACTAAATATTATTTCCTCCACACTTACTTGGAGAGCGAAGTAGGTACTGAGAACCTTTATATTGCACAGTAATAGGAAACAAGAAAGAATCAAGAAAAACCCTCTCTGGAGATCTTTCCTACAGATACCGCTGTGTAAGAAACCGCGTGTGGAGCTGGGTGGATATTGGAGGAGACAACAAGTCTTGCTCTTTGGCAGGGGAAAGTCTTGTCTGCTGTCCTCTTTGATGGCCAAGCCACCCGCCCCCACCCATGCGCTCCAAGGGCGCACACCCACGCTGCTGCCCCGGTAAATGTGTATCCTGAGGCTCCAAGTGGGTTATCGCAGCAGGCTGATCGTTAAGGCCTAATGATGCTCAAAACATCCCCTCCACGGAGCAAGGACGGACACTCTGGAGCACCCGGCAGCTCCTACCCTTTGGAAATATGTTTCTTAAATAGCTCGTTGCATCAATCATCTCTTTGTAGCACAGCGTTGACAGCTTTCCTTCCCCAAATCCCTCCCAGTGGGTAAAACATGTACTGGGTTACAGTCTAATGGCAATTAAAACGTCTCTCTTATAATTTATAATGCTCCCGTAATGGAAATAGCAGAAGTTGACGGGGCACTGGAACCCCCTGGTACCCAGCGGCGAGCTCTGCTAACGACACCAGGGGAAACGGGCAAAACAGGTGAAGCCGTCCTCGGCTTGGCCGACTCCGAAGAAAACGAAAATTGTAATAAACTTCAAGGTTAGCCCAGAAAAATACATCTGGGGAAGCAAAGGAGGAAAACTTCTGCCTTTTCCCTCCCCTCTCCGGAATGGAGAGGGTGTTGATCTGGACCTAGAGGGGATCTGCTCGGATACAAAAGAAAGGACTTGCCGAGAGGAGGCAATAATCACCTGCTAATTGCTAATCATGGAGACCTGGGCTGAGACCGACTCTCCCTGTCACCGAGACAAAAGCAGGAGATTATTAAAGCATCGGTTTACTCATCCAAAATCGCCTTTGTCCAAATAAGAACCGAAGGACAAGAAAAGAGGCACAAATGCAGAGGTGGGAACCCAGCAGTTGCGTCACAGGAGGGAAAATTTCCATGCTTCGATGGAGCTAAAGCTCACCCTTTGATTCAGCGTCTTGTGCCAAAACCGCCGCCTGGGCCGCCGAGACCTGCAAAGCTTGTGGCACTGGGCTACGGACAAGGGATGTCTTCCAAGGGACGTGTGGTTGCAGCTTTCCTGCCGTTCAGCTTCAAGGTTTTGCTAATTTCGCGTGTTTTAATGGAGATATCTCTGGCACGATGCCTTCAGACTGGCCCGTGTGCTCACAGCTCGCCAAGCGCTTACAGATGGGCTTTTGTTTAGCGGCGGCAGAAACAGCATCGTGGGGAACCCATCCCTCAGCAGAGGGGACGTGGTCAAACGCGGGGCTTGGTGTGCCCTGGTGTCCTAAACAGCAAAGCCAAATTCAAGTCACAGCTTGCTCCTGCTTTCTGACCTGGAGTTGCTCTGTCCTCGCTCAAGACAGAAGGGAAACTTTTGAAAACTCAGTATATTTTTCTGATAATACCCCCCAAAAATTGCACTCCATCAAATTAGTATCCATTTCGCTGGGACAGAGTCTGAAAGCTGCTGACAGTTAGACCAGAGTAAGCAATTACCCCATTACCAATTAGCCATTCTCCTGGGGCGGGGGGGCTCTGGTTTCCCCACGTTTGTGGCTGGGATGAGAGTGTGAGCCCCCGCATCCCTGAACCGTGGGAAGGGAGTTTTCTGAGCTGTCACTATTCATCACCTCGCTGGGAGAGATCGCTTTAAGTTGGTTTTTCTTGTACTTTAACGAGTTGGCGGAGAAGAATTAAAAAATAGCAGAGGAAAAAGGAAAACCAGAATAAATGAGGGTAATTTAATCAGGTCCTGTGTCTGATTGCGTTATCTCTAAGTATTGGCACGGCAACTTGTTCAGCTGTGACATTTTTCTGTGCAAATATAGAGGTGGAGGGAACATTGCCCTTGGCCGCAGCGTTAAATATTTGCCTATCAGAAATGGGAACAAGAACGGTGTAAAAGCCAGCCTTTTGTGGCAAAAACCAATTTTATTTGTTGCCAATTAATATAAGCTTCTCAGTACAGCTTCAGGTATTGGGGAAAAGAAGGATCTGGACAATTAAATGTTTTGCCGTTGGGTACGCTGCCGTGGTGGGTGGCCATGGTGTCTCATGATGATCCTTGCCCTGCTCATGGACTTTGGGACAGAAGGAAGGGGAAAAAAAGGCCGTGGATGTGTATACTGCTGGGCATGGAGCCGAGCCCCGCTCGGGGACGCATTGGGTGACAGCCATGGTGATGGGAGGGGGTGACCTCAGGTTCTTCCCTCCCCGCAAGCAGAGCCGGGGCCGCTGCTGACAGCAGGAGGGAAGGATGGATGTCAGGATCCCAACGCCGTGACCTGCAGCTGGCAGCGAGCCAGATAACTGGGCACGCCAACACCTATGTTTGCGTGTCTTAAATCCGGACTTAATTACCAACTCAAGGGCCAGAAGCCTCTTTCATTACATCTAATATCTTTCCTTTTCTTTTTTTTTCTCTTTTTTTTTTTTTTTTTTTGCTGGGCACTTTGAAGAACAGATCCCAGCTGCCAGGGTTCCCGCAGCTTGAAAGGGAAGAGGCAGGTCTCCCAGCGGTGCCGGCTGGAAAGTGTGAGTCAGCCCCGAAGCATCTTCTCTGCCGGCGTTGGGAGGAACCGGGCTGGGAGGGAGAAGCTTTGCCTCCGCTGGACCTCTCCTCCAGCTTCCATAAGAGCAATTGCGTCGATCAGAGATGGGTGTTTGCTTCTTTCTCCTATATCTGCGATGATAAAGCAAAATTAATACGGCCTCTTATTAATTTTCACTTATTATCACAGAGCTGTGCAGCAGGTAGATGAACCCCGAGGCATATCTGTAAGGGTACATATGGTGTACGTTATTTCCTGGTATTGATCAGAAACAGTCTGCTATGGACACCAGCTTTTTAAAGCGGATCGTTTGGTCTTATTTCCCAAGCGACCGCCCCGCTGAAGTCGATAGGAAAGCTTTCATTGATTTAAACGGGGTTTTGATCAAGCCCTAAAGGACTTCCCGGATTTACAGCCGTTCTTCTGAACAGCAGGTGGAAAAAAAGAACAACTCACCCCAATATCTCTGACCAGAAGGAAACGCCAACGCCAAGAGGAGCCTGTGGCAGCGCCGGACACATCACCTGCTCCCAATGACACACAAGGTGTCCCTTCCACCGGTCCTTGTAGGAAAGCCACCGGTGACTTCAGCCTTCTCCTGTTCCCTGGCATACACGGCCTCGGGAAGTGCTGAAAGTACTTGGATTTAGGTTAATCGGAAAGGTTGCGTTGCAACTTTTTAATTGAAAAATGCCCTTCCCCCTGCCCCCCGCAGCTTGAAAGATGAAAAATTTCCATGTGTGTTCTCTGAAAAAATGATTATATGATGACTGGCCTCTGATACCACATGATAATGTTAAATAACAGACGAAGTATCGAATTCCAGTCTTCAAATGATCTGTAACATTTTTGCCCAAACCAATGTTTTCTGAGAATTTCAGATAGGAGAATTTCCTCTGTAGAGGGGGAAAAATATCTTGAAGTTTTTCCTCAATTTCCTTAATACGATGGAGAAGGTGTTTAAATCAACCCTGCAGTTTAGAGCTTTGTCTACAAATCTGCAATATTTAGTGTTTCAAGAGGCAGGGCTCTAACTGCTGCCCACCCCCTGCAGGTGATACACAGAAATCTGCTTTTGTGTCTGTGGTGCTTTCTGCCTCAGCTGCGTGTTTGTGTTTCAGTGCTTAAAGCACCGTAAAATTCGGAGTAACATCTAGAGATGTAAGAACGCGGATGAGGATGAGGGACGTGCCAAGGGATGGAGAGACAGACTGTCCTGCACGCCGCCCTCCTGGGCTGAAGGGGACCGGGAGTGGGCAAGGGGAGGGGAAGGCAGGAGAAAAAGAAATAAAATAAAGAAAGGAAAAAAAATAAAGAAGGGAAAAATAGTGAGCGCCCATGGAGTGGTAAGGTTGAACCTTAGCATAGGAAACAGCTTCTGGCTATTTAGAGCTATTCCACTGTACGACTTTACACCACCTCAACTTGAGGACGATGCGTCATCAGTGTCTCTCCCGCCCTCATCAGCATATCTGATTGACGTCAGGTCTTTCTGATGAAGCCTTCAGTGATAGCAGGCCCCAACTCCACACTTGATGACTTTAGGAGGCTGCTGTTCCTGGGGCAGCACCTCTCCTGCACCGACCCACCCTGTTAAATGGGTTCAGATCCAGCCTGCTCCTGAGCAATTAAAATTGAAATGGGTTGCGTTTCTCTGCTGTGTTCCACACAAGTGCTGGGCTTGCTGCGCACGTGGTGTCCATCATTCTGGTGTACGGGAGCTCCTGAGTCCTGGCGTTGCCAACAGCCTGGCTGGTTCTAGGGGCTCCCCACGCCCCAGGGGAGACTCTCATGGTCTAACATCTAGAGAACAAGTCCTATGAGGAGCAGCTGAGGGAGCTGGGAGTGTTCAGCCTGGAGAAAAGGAGGCTGAGGGGAGACCTCCTTGCTCTCTACAGCTCCCTGAAAGGAGGGGGGAGCCAGGGGGGGTTGGTCTCTTTTCCCAGGCAACAAGCCATGGGACAAGAGGAAACAGCCTGAAGTTGTGCCAGGGGAGGTTTGGGGTGGATATTAGGAAGAATTTCTTCCCCCAAAGGGCTGTCAAGCATTGGAAGAGGCTGCCCAGGGCAGTGGTGGAGTCGCCACCCCTGGAGGGATTTAAAAGCCAGGCAGACGTGGTGCTGAGGGACATGGGGTAGTGGTGAGCTTGGCAGTGCTGGGTTAATGGTTGGACTCGATGGTCTTAAAGGTCTCTTCCAAACAAGACAATTCTATGATCTGAAGCTGAGTTTTCCATCGGTTTGTGCTGGATCTGTCCCTTTCCCAGTGTGGTTCAGAGCACAAAGTACATCCTGAATGAACAAATTTGGGGAGATGAGGTGAGCTGGGGTAGTTGGGACAGCAAAGCTCTGCGGGAGGTGC
Organism: Larus michahellis; assembly: GCF_964199755.1. Lineage (NCBI taxonomy): Eukaryota > Metazoa > Chordata > Aves > Charadriiformes > Laridae > Larus > Larus michahellis. The sequence continues at coordinate 58,463,295 of NC_133902.1, forward strand.
TGACAAACACTTGCAGCTGTTTCTTTTTATAAAAGAAGGAAATCAGTGTTTAAAAATCAACTCCTTATGGCCACGCTCGGGCTGTGTGTGTTGATGCTCTTGTTTGCTTAAATCTATACAGCTCGCTTGGCTCTCCTGGTGTTCCCAGGGCTTTTGGAGGCAGCTTGGAGAGGTCTGGCACGACGGAGCATCTCGCTGGCCTGCCCTGCCCCCGGCTGATGCTCTGAGCCTCCTCGGGCCAAACCCAAGATCTCGGCTCCGAGCCGGCTCCCTGTAGGCTCCCGGCCGGACACACGGGGAGAGGCAGGCCAGTCCCGCATTCACCTCCCAGAATTCAACCTCACATACAGCGAGCCCTAAAAATCTTGATTATGTAAAAAATGTTGCAGAAAAAACAATTTCAGCTGACTCCGATAGAGCTGCTTAATTAATATGGTAAGAAGTCAAACCAAGGGAATTAGCATTAGCTTTGGGATAAAACTTTAAAAGTGCTGTTGCGCTGATAAAGTTTAAATTTCCTATAGTAATAAAAAAATAAACCAATTGCTTTCTCGGCGGCGATGGATGGGATGCTGCAGCCTTGTTCCTCCACAGCACACCGTCTCCGAGCACTGAAATGCCCACGCTGCAGGACCCCCCTGCCCGCCGTCGGGTGTCTGTGTGCAAGGAGGTCGTGAGCAGCGTTTGCCCGGTGGGACACGCGCTGCCTGTCCTCGACAGAGGACAATTCACTGCCCCCAGTCTGGCCTTGCTCTCTTGGACCCGGGATGCTGTAGGAGGTACCTGCGTCCATCACAAACTCGTCAGTGAGAAATAGAGCCCTAAGTCACTCTCGACCTGGCTGTAGGATTTCATCTGAGTCGCTCGGGCACACTTGAAAATTTTATCCACTGAGGCTATTTCACGGAATTTGCCTTTTAAGAACCCAAAGGACACTCCTGGCTTCAGATCCTGTGGATGGCAACAGAGAGCTGGCAAGGGTTTAAATAAGAAGCGGAGATGCTTATTTTTCCCAAAGCTAGCCTAATGCTTTTGGTAATATATAGCTTGATGGTACTGATGAGAGGCAGGGGAAATAGATACAGCCTGCATTAATTTCAGTTGCTCTTTAATTATCCACTACACGACCTAAATTACAAATTACATATTCCTTTCTTTCTCAGCTTCTGTTACCTCCTAGACTGAGTGCTGAGCATGACAACTGATTTAATCCATTCGGCTCATAGTACTTTTATGAAGGTGGTTTTGTAGTTTTTTGAGTTTTTTGCAATTAAGACTCCCGCACAATGTCAGCACAGGGGTGGTGAGGTTCTCCTCTTGGTGTGGATGCTGGCTGCAGCATGCCGAGCAACTCGGGGGTTAACATCCCATTCCCACCATGCTGTAAGTATGACATTGATCAACAAGTTTATGTCAGTTCCTGTGTTATTTAGGCTTTGTCTTACATGGAAAATAGCATTAAACTGATTGGGAAACATTTTGAGTCAAGAAGGACTCTGCGGTGTGTGCTTGGCTCCAGCTGAAGCTGGTGAGATTCCAACCATGGGACACCCTTGGCAGATGCTGTGTTTGTGCCGATGCACCAAAACGATATAAAATAAAAGGAATGAACTCTTGGGGAATGGTAGGTGAGCGTGCAGGTTCAGTGTCCACACAGCATTTTGTGGCGGTGGAGGAGCAAGTGGGCAATGGAGGACAGCAGGACGTTGGTGGGGTGTCACTTTGCTGGGGAGAGACATGACCGTGTGCTGGCCGTGTGTCTGAGCAGCCCCAGTAACAGATCAAGTACTGCTCACCAACATCCGAAAACAGATGGTTTCCATACTGCGGGGGTCTCTCATGAGAGAGAAGGTGAAGCAGTAAGAACCACACCATTGCTACCTGTTCAAGAACATGGTGTACAGAAATAAATAAAGGCATGGGAGACAGCAAAGTAGGAAAATGTGCCAATGGAAATAGGATGTGGAACGTGCTCTTGGCAGGTCTCGGTTGTACCGGTATGGGAACATGTCGTCACCCCCTGGTCCCATCTCATCAAAAAAGCCTGCCAAAACTGTGGCTGGTTGGGGTCAGTGGAAATAGGAATGCATCCAGGAGCGCTTTGCAGGCAGCGGTCACAGGCGTGAACCCCAGTTACTACTTGGTGTCGGCCAAAGACAAACTCCAGTAAGGCCACTGCAGGTTTTCCCAGCAGCATCTCTCTCTGCGGCGAGGCAGAGCCCGGCTTTGCCATTGATTCCTCCCGCAGCCAGGTTTTCCAGCTGTGTGTTTTGAGCATCTCCTTGCAGGCTGCTGTTTGCAGAAAATAGCCAAAGGAGATGCTACACGCCGCAAGCAAAGAGCGGTTTGACTTTTGTGTGCCAGCCCTGGCTGGGACTCAGCGTTATGCTGCATCCAAGAGCATCAGTGGGCAGCTGAATGCTCCTGCGAGAGCAAAGCATCCAGCAGCATCCAACATCCAACAGCTGCCGGTGGGTCAAATGTGGGCGATGCAAGACCTTGGCAAGGCATCGGACCCCGAAAGCTCAGCCAAATGGATTTTGAATCCATCCACATCCCAGGACTGAGCTGCTTTTCCATCGCCCAGGTGAATTTCAGGCATCTCTTTGGGTTTTTCTTTTAAAAACAACTTTCAGAAGCCAAAGCCGGCAGGATTCGCACAGCTTCAGGCCTTTCCAGAGCATCAAGCAGCGCTTACTCAATTCAGAGCCTTGTGGGTATGAATTTGCACTAAAATTCTCACCCGAGCCCAACCCAAAAGCCATTTCCATGGTCCACCGAGGCCACCAGAGTATTTTCCAGTAAGCAGCTGGGGAGCTGTGTGTTTTTTGTACCGCATTTCATCTCGCCTCTGCTCTGCATGCCGCATATTTCCTTAATTTGTCCCACTTGTTCTTGAACTATGGCAGGGTGTGTTTGCTTTCAGCTCTGCCTCTGCTCATTCGTATTGCTAATGACTGGCTTGTGTACGCTAATTAACATCCTGTAACATCAACGTATATTTTCACACGCATCCATAAACCGATACATGCTGTTTAACACGTTCTGTGCAAAGATATCCCCAGGAAGCAGATGCGGGGCATGTGGCGTCGGCAAACGTGAGATGCCAGCCTGGACCATGTGTGGGAGCGGGTCGGAGATGATTTATATCTCCCTCAATTGCTAAATGACCTTGCTGATGGCAACCATTAGTTTTACAGCGTTAAATTGCAGGAGACAATACGTTCAGCGCCGATGCGACAGGACGTATTTCACATGCGGCGCTAAACACATGTTAAAAAACCAACTACAAGAAACCGAGACAATTTTTCAATTAATAAATATAGCGGATGCCTGACGACAGAGAGTGCAGCGCGTAAAAGGCTGCCATGGCAGAAAGCAGATGTTGGATACTCAGGAAAAATATTTGCAATTTCTAATCCGCTGCAGTATTAATTTCCATAAGCGTTTTGTGGATCCGAGCTTGCACGCCCTCGGGGATGAATCAAAGCCACTCTTCCCCGAGTTTATCTTGGCCGCACAAATGTTTCTGAGCAACTTGGCGTTTGAATTTCTAACGGGAAAGCTGTGAGGAGGTATTTCTGGGGTGAGGTGGTGCCGCACGCTGCAGTCATCCCTCCCGCGGGACATTTGCAAGTCTCCCACCACCAGACTTTTAAGGTAAATTCAGAAGCAAAAGCCAGGAGAGGAGGCAGGCAATGTTTTGAAGATGCTTTGGGGTTTTTGCTGTGAAAACATCTAAAATTTGACCTTTAGTTTCTGCATGACTCATCCCCTCAGGAGTTAGATTGGGCTAATAATATTCCTGGACCCTCTGAAGATAGGTGGGAGACCTGGAGCTTCCCAGGTGCTGGAGCCGTGGTGCAGATGGCACTGAACCTGGCCTCTCCACCCACTCCCGATTCATAGAATCACAGAATGGTTCGGGTTAGAAAAGAACTTGAAGATCATCTCATTCCACCCCCCTGCCCTGGGCAGGGACACCTCCCACCAGCCCAGGTTGCTCCAAGCCCCGTCCAACCTGGCCTTGAACCCCTCCAGGGATGGGGCAGCCACAGCTTCTCCGGGCAACCTGGGCCAGGGGCTCACCGCCCTCACAGCAAACAATTTCTGCCTCACATCTCATCTCAGTCTCCCCTCTGTCAGTGTAAAACCCTTCCCCCTCGTCCCATGGCTCCCCTCCCTGCTCCAGAGTCCCTCCCCAGCTTTCCTGGAGCCCCTTTAGGGCCTGGCAGGGGCTGGAAGGTCTCCCCGGAGCCTTCTCTTCTCCAGGCTGAACCCCCCCAGCTCTCTCAGCCTGTCCCCACAGCAGAGGGGCTCCAGCCCTCCCAGCATCTCCGGGGCCCTCCATTGTACCCATTCCAACGTGTCCAGGCTCCCTCGGCTTGTCCACAATATCCAGGTTTCTCCATGTGATCTGGTATCCAAAGCTCTTCCTGAAACTCCCAATATTTAAAGCAGTTTTTTTCTCTACCTTCACCTCGCTAGCTCTCCCATCTAATTTTAAATTTCATCCATGGTAGTATATTTTCTCTGCTTCCTCCATGTGTTACCACATGCCTTTTTCTCAGTATTTTTTTGATTTAACACTGACTCTTATTTACATATGTGTTTTGAATAGACGTGAAGTGAAACTTATGTCCAAAACAAAAATATTCTATAGAATGCAATACATAGACGCCTTGCAGTGTAGACCCTCGTGTGGAGAGCTGCCCAGGAAGAAGCTTTAAAAAAAAAATAAATAAAGGCAGAATAAGCATCCTCCAAGAGCTGGCTGCTGCTCGTGTCCTTGAGTATGCTGGTTATTTAAGGGGGGGGGGCTGGCTAAATTAGCTGAGAGTCGGCAACTGAGAAAATAAATGACTCTTGTCTATTTAATTTAGAAATAAATAAAATTTTTTTAAAATACAAAAACAATAAAAAACTTAAAACAAACAAACAAACAAACAAACAAAACCCAAAAAAGCCCAACAGACCACGAACACTGATAAAATAGCATTGCCGAAGTTTATCCGAGAAGTGGCCCACAGGGGAAATGTTGCACAAGGAGCATCTTCCTCTCGGTGTGGCAATCGGGTCCCCACCCCGGGGCGGGGGGAAGCAGGCTCCGGGCCACCCCTCCGTGGCCAGTGCTGGCCCCGCTGCTTCTGCGGCAAACGAAAGGAGTTAGCTCGGCTTTGACCTTAACTCACTTTTTTTTTTTTATTTTTAACTTTTTTTTTTTTTTTTTTTTTTTAATAGGAAGTCATTATAATCGTGCAACTGGCAGGTCGGAGAAACATCCCCCAGCTGGGGGCTGGCTTGACAGGATTATGAATTACAGATGTTGCCTGTGCGAGGAGTTGGGTTTCGGAGCGGGGCGAGGAGTCCCTGGGGTGGGCCGCGAGCCGGCGGGGAGAGCTTTTTTATTTTCCACTCTAAATGAACTTTTAACCATTCGGGTTTTACCCTGCATGTTAAAGACAAGTAACATAAGACAGGCAAGGACGGAGCAGAAGAGCCAGAGCCTCGGGAAGGGCAACTGTTTGGCTGCTCCCGCTCTCTTCCTAAGGGAAGTCCTACAGAAACGGCGGCTTCAAGGCTTGGGCACCTCCCCAGCAGCGGTAGCACCTCAGGCCGTGTTGTCAACAGAAGCCATCAAGGACCGGAGAAAGCAGCAGGCTGAAAATTATTTAATTTGTAATTATTACAGTTAAAAGCATTGCAGCCATAAGAATAAAAAGGGGCAACGTAAAATGCTGACTTTCGGTCAAATTTTACCAAGGCCAATTTGCAAATACGGAGATAATTACTCCTTAAATCAGCTCCAGCAGTCCCAAACTGCTGGGGGTCCAGCCTTTGAGCTAAGCTTAGCTAAGCTCCATGGCTTTCTCCACCCCGAGAGCAGAAGTGCTCTTACCTCTCTGGCCTTGTCCATAATTCCTTGGGGTTGATTAGACCTTGTTGCCACCTATATCCCACTCAGTTTTTAGAAGGAAATGCTATATTTGGGGTTGGGTTTTTGTAGTTTTTTTTTTTAATTATTATTATTATTATTTTCATGCACAAATACTACTTATTGTTCTGTCCATTTTATCCCCAGAAACCAGCTTTGACTTCTGGAGATGAGTTTGTTGTCAAGAAAGGATCCAAGTACTTCCATGGATGTACTCCGCGGGATGTATTCTCTTCTACCTTTCAGTGACTCGACCTCTGTTTTTATTGTAGCTCCTGATCCCTAGTTTACCTGATGCCATTTGTAAAACATGAGGATTCATAATTTTTTGGCAGATTGTTAGCCCTCACTGGAGTTGGTGCACATGACACATATGGGGACCTGCGTTTGGTCAGCCTGAAGAAGAGCAAGTCCAGCAGGGATGAGGGGTCTCCCGCTGTACCTGGCTGATGGGACGTGGTGGAGGGGGGTTGCCTGAACCCCTTCAGCCTGGCAGGAGCTCAGGGCTGGCCAGGATGACTCTGGAATGCTCTCAGCTGTCTTCAGAGGTTTCCACACGTGGTCATCAGCGGGGTGCATGGGTGAGCCCCACTGCTCCCAGTGACCCCAGGGTCTGTGAGGACGTTGGGACATGTCTCACGTTCCTCTTGGCAGTCCGATGGGGACACAAGCCACTCCTCTCCTTGCCATGAAGCCTCCCCTTTGGCCGAGCCAGGCACGGGTGCGTGGTTTGCAGGGGGACACGTGGGCAGGGAGTGTCCCAGGCAGAGCGTCCCCTCTTTTGCAGGGCTGGACGGGAGAGCTGCCGCGCTGGATGTGCCTTTCATTTCTCTCCAACCTCCTTCCCAAGAGCTCACGTCCACTTCCCCTATTGCCAAACAGCCAGCAGAAGACCCAAAGTTTACATTTTTTCAAGGGAACACTAAAAGCAACAATTTCCTGTGCTCTTATTACCCAGAGACCCCGGCCGGCGAGGCAGGCAGATTTACGGGTCGGAGCAGGCTGCCCATTCCTGCCTGTGCCGTGGGAAGCCCCCGCCTGCGTGGGCTGGGGACCAGGGATAATGAGGTCTTCACACTTTAACGAAGCAAGGTGGGGAGGCGTTAGATCCCTCTTCTGCAGCTGGGGAGAAATGCGGCTGTGAGGGAACATTAAAGGCCCTGAGTGGAAAACAATAACAAACAGAAAAGAGGAAAAAACCCACCCTGGTTAGAAAAAGAAAAAAGAGAAAAAGGGGAAGAAAATTAAAAAAAAAAAAAAGAAGAAAGGGGTGGGTGTGCAGGCACCATCTGATGCTGAACTCAAAGGCTCTCGCTGCCTCCTGCATCCTCCGATGCGTGTCTCTCGGGGGCGTGAGGAGGAGGGGAGCAGAGGACAGGGCAGTGTTGTGTTGGGGAGATGCTGCTGGCGGCGGTTCCTTTCAGCTCCCTTTCAGGCGGGTTATTATAAGCTGCTCACCTCCAGGGAGGTGTTTCCCTCGGCTTTGTTTTGCAAGCTGGTTTGTAAACGCAGCAGCCTCCCGCAGCCGGTTGGCTCAAAGGCATGGAAATGAATAACACAGAAAACTTGTCAGGGCCCTCCAAAGGCTCTTTTGTTTTGTTTTGTTTTCTTTCGTTTTAGGAGATCTTGTTGAAAAGCTGCTGCCAAAGGGTGATGCTGAGAGCAGCTTCTGGCCGAGGTGGGCGTTGAGTCCAAGTGATGCCCCACCAGACGAGGGGAAGAAGGGCAACAAAGAAGGGCAACGGAGCTGGTGAGGCGTTTGGAGCACAAGTCCTGCAAGGAGCGGCTGAGGGAGCTGGGGGTGTTCAGCCTGGAGAAGAGGAGGCTGAGGGGAGACCTTCTCGCTCTCTACAGCTCCCTGAAAGGAGGGGGGAGCCAGGGGGGGTCGGGCTCTTCTCCCAAGGAACAGGCAATAGCACAAGAGGAGACGGCCTCAAGTTGCCCCAGGGGAGGTTTAGGATGGATATTAGGAAACATTTCTTCACCGAAAGGGCTGTCAAGCATTGGAAGAGGCTGCGCAGGGCAGTGGTGGAGTCGCCATCCCTGGAGGTATTTAAAAGATGTGTAGATGTGGTGCTGAGGGACATGGGTTAGTGGTAACCCGGCACTGCCGGCTGAACGGTTGGACTTCGTGATCTTAAAGGTCTCTTCCAACCAAAACGATTCTATGATTCTAGATGCTGGGGGGTATGAGCTGCCGGTGTCCCCCCGCACCTTCCCCAAAGGACAGGAGACGGCGTGGGGTGGCTGGTGACCCGTAGGATGTGCTGGCCAGGGGCTGTGGGAGCTGCTGCAGCAGTAACTGCTCATCCCCAGTCCGAAGAGCGGAGGAATGAGATGCCACGTGCCCTTGGTTGAGTCCAAATGCACTGAGATAACACACTTCTGCGGGCGATGTGGCAATTGCTTTCCACCTAGGGAGCGAAGAAAAGCCATCCCCCTCAAAGCATCTGCTGTGCGTCTCTCTGGAAGTTGGTTCTAGTTTCTGGGAACACTCTTGGAAGAGAGTTGGGCTGAACCCCCTCAGCTCTCTCAGCCTGTCCTCCCAGCAGAGGGGCTCCAGCCCTCCCAGCATCTCCGGGGCCTCCTCTGGCCCCGCTCCAACAGCTCCGTGTCCTTCTGCTGTTGGTGCCCCAGAGCTGGAGGCAGCGCCGCAGGGGTCTCACAGAGCGGGGCAGAGGGGCAGAAGGTTGGTAGAAGGGGCAGAAGGGGCCGATGCTGGACCCAGCCAGCTGGAGCCCGTGCTTGGGGCAGCAGAGCTCAGGAACCGGGGAGGAAAGGTGCAGCAGCACTGTGGAGTGAAGCTTAGAGAAAAGAAAAACATTTATTATGAAATATTATAACAGTAAATGACCCAGACGCAGACAAGGGATGGGTTTTTTTGTTGTTGTTGCTTCCTTTTAACTTCCCTCCAGTTGGCCCAGAGACCCCTGGCAGCAGCTGGAAACCAAAAAGGTTTTGAGACCGAGAGGCACATGAGCCCCAGACAGTTTGATTGCTCAAACATTTCTCAAAGATTAGCTTTGTCAAAGCAAGCACCAGGGAGGATAAATCACGTGGATTGAGCTTAGCTTCATCCAGACTGTTCCAGCAAACGACTGACTCAAAGGCAGCACGGAGATGGCAATTAGCTGAGGCTGCAATATCACACGCGAAGGCGTCCCACGTAGATGAGGAAAGTTTCTCTCCCAGAAACAAATTTCTGTGCGGTTAAAATACAGGCATGCACTTGCCCCGTGCAAAAAAATCACTGGCTGAAAGGCGTCGTAGAGATGAGCCAGATGTTCCTCTGGTTTCAAAAGGTCATTAAACAACTATTTTTACCCCCTCAAAAAAAAAAAAAAAGCAGCTTGAAGAAGCCATCCGTTTTGTCAGCGCTGTTTGCAGAACCCAGGCTTTAAAGTTAAGAGAAAACAAAAAAGGATGATGGTGATCTTGAGTATATCTGATTGTGCGTGTTTTCTCATCTCATTTATTTTTAAATCCTGGAGCTTTGAGCAGGAGGAAGGTCCCCAGGTTGCTCCAGGAGAGCTGCTGCTCATGCCCAGAGCGTGCTGGGGAGTTTGGGTCCCCGTGTCCTCCATCAGCCCGTGCTCCGGAGGACCAGCGCCGGGCTGGCCGCATCCCGGAGGAGGGATTCCCTGTTTACAGTGGGCTACAAGAACTTAGTGCTGTTTCATTGAGCTGGTCAATAAATAGCCACCAGCGGCTCCCTTCATCCTACAGCAATGGCAGCCATGGCCAGAGAGGAAGAGGAAGAGGAAGAGGGAGGGGAGAGGGAAGGGAGAGGGAGAGGGAGAGGGAGAAGAAAGGGAAAGGGGAAGAGAAGGAGAAGGAGAAAGAAGGAGAAGGAGAAGAGGCAGAGGGAAGAAGAGGCAGAGGAAGAGGAAAGGGAAAAGGGAAAGGGGAAAGGGAAGAGGGAGGGAGAGGGAGAGGAAGGGGAAAGGGGAAAGAGAAGGAGAAGGAGAAAGAAGGAGAAGAGGCAGAGGGAAGGAGAAGGAGAAGAGGAAGAGGAAGAGGAAGAAGCTCTTCTTCCCCCAGCCAGAGGTTTGATGCCATGTCCCACAGAACATCCAAGGAGCCGTTCCCTCGCTCTCACGCAAAACCAGCCCCTGCGCTGCCCCACGTCCTTGGCACATCCACCAGCGTTCGCTCCCTGCTGTGATGACCCTACGGGGTAACACCAAAAAAAAAAACCCCAGATACCTACTGGGACATAATTTTCCGTGTGTTTATATAAATAGCTGGTTTATATCACCACGCATTCCTGCTTAGCTAGAGATAACCCCAGAAAATGAAGCTAAATGGCTTAAAGACGAGAAGGAGGTGGCAGTAACTTTCCAATGTTAGCATTAATCCGGCGGTTTCTAGCGTCGGTGTGCAGCATCACTTCGGTAGGTACACTGAGGTGTCGGGGCACGCCGTCCTGTTCGTAGGGGTGAGAAAATGTTGTTTGTTTATGTGGGGGATGATGGAAAACAGAGGAGGGTTCTGGCAGCACAAACCCTTTAGACTTCCTGGGGTGGGCTGTGAGGAACAGCTGCGTTGCCAGCGCGGGAGTAGCCTCACGGGAAGCAGGACATGCCAATGCCTCCCGTGTGAGATTGCCGCGGCAGAAGAGATACGAAAGGGAAGGGCAGCATTTGGGGAGGAAAATATTGAATAAAAAAAGGGTTAGGAGTACTCAAACAGCGAGATACAGAAGATAAAAGTTATCTCCTGCCCTGAGGACTCTCAGTTTGCAAAGTGAGTAACTATCCCACCGTCCCGAAACTCCCTGGGAAATGCAGGAGCATCACTCTGCAGGTCCTGCATCCCGGCTCGGAGAGGCAGCTCTATGCGAGCTTAGCCAAAAAAGTCCTTTTAGATGCAAGGATGCTGCAAAGATCAGTGTTTTCACGGTGTTTAGGCAGAAACCTGATAGAAGTAACTTAGAGGCAATGTCTGTCATTCTGAATACAGTGTTTAGGCACCAGAAATGACCTGAATAGAAAAAGCAAAGGAGATCTGTATATGGGACAGACGTCTTTTCAAGGACAGGCTGGGATTCACAGCGCTGGCCCCTGGGAGAAGCTCCATTTAATTCCGCAGGATTCCTCCTGGACCACACTCGCACGTCATCCCCACGTTGGTTCTGCAGAGGTCTTTTCATCGAATATGAAAAGAGAGCAAAGAGCTCTATATTTACGAAGGGCTGTACTGAAATGTAAGAAATTAGTAGTTTCAGGCCAGCTGCTGCCGAGACCTACATTTCTACAGGGAGGACATGCGCAAACGAGGAGAGCCCAGATACGCGTCCTCTGGCAGGGTTAATTTTAACGTCCTCGTGAGACCCATCCTCAAACCACCCCCGAAATCCAACTGCAGCGTCTCCTCGGGGAAAGAGCAGCAAAGATCGGTCACGGCCGCCCGCCGCCGCGGCCTCGGTGGCGGCTGGAGGGAGAAGCATCGACAGTAACACAGACCCGTGCTTAAAATCTCAGCAAAAGGGGCCCGAGGGCCAAAGACATACATGCACAGACACACATATACATGTATGTGTGTGTGTGTGTATATATATATATTCACACAGACATATATATACATGTATGTGTGTATATATACATATATGTGTGTGTATATATATATTCACACACGGACATATGTGTATGTGTGTGTATATAGAGAGAGAGATATATATGGGAAAATCTTGTCTGTGAAGCACTGGTCTTTAACGAGATGGTTCATTCCTTCTGGGAACTAAATCCAGATTATTTTATTTGCTCAGTCTTATCTGTTACATAGTGCTTGGCAAAGCGCAGAAGACCAGTCTCCTGGCATTAGCAGGCAAATAACAAATAACAAAAGGTGCTTTAATGACGGTAGAGCCGAGCGTGAGGCAGGGGCCAATGGAGGTGCAGCGGCGGGGGGGATTGCTGTTGTTTGTGTAAGGAAGATTCTGAGTGGTCTCACGTCGGAAAATATTTGGAGGTATCTGAATGTGAGGGATACGTCACTGGAATTTGTCTCTTTGCCTGGCAGAACCTCTCCCAAATAATTCCCCGTTGCTGTATATAGGCTATGATTCACACCGGAGGAAATGATGAATTTCAGGCCACGCTGCGCATTTCCCTCAGTCCTTTTTATATCGCTTGGTCAAACGATTATTCCATATTCTTTGTTTCAGCTGGGATGAGAACATAACGGGTGATTGAATCATTTCCCCTTATCTTCAAGTTATCACATTAAATGCGTGCCCAACTGTCTCAGAAATGACTTACTGCATCCAGTTATTGTATTAAAGGAGGCACGGTAGGCTGTGGGTGGCTATTTCAGTACATACCGGGGTTTTTTTCACTATAATTCTCCTTTTCAAACATTTCACAAGCGCTGCGGACCGGGGAGGTTCCCAGCCTCCCACTGACTTCGCTAACAGCCCAGCCAGATTTCTATTTGCGGGGGCTCCTGTAACACTCGCTCTGAAGCGGAGCGCGGCTGCCTCATTTGGCAGAAGATGACAAAAACTGATGGAGAAAAGGAGAATAATGTAAAAGGTGCGAAGAGCACGCTCGTGTTGTCCGGGCAGGCAAAGGTGTTTCATAGCCATCAGAAAATCTCTTCCTGACCCTTGTCTTCGACCCCAGGGAGGAGGGAAACGTCACGTGTGGCATCAGGGGAGAGAAAACTTGTCTTTTATTTTTCTTGTCTTCCTTTCCAGTACGTTTCTGAAGCGCTGGAGCATTTTCCCGGCAAAAGGGCTCTTTGCAAGGGCTAAATCTCATCGCTCCAGGGACCCCACCGACACCCCGCAATGGGCATCGTTTATGGCTGTGCTTTAGGGAGAATATAAGAAAAATCAGAGACCAAGATACCCCTCTGGAGGAGCTCACTTGTTCTCGTCTTAGAATCTTAGAATCATAGAATCATAGAATGGTTTGGGTTGGAAGGGACCATAAAGATCACCTAGTTCCAACCTCTTAGTTAGCTCATCGTAAAATCTACTTTTTGGGGGGCTGCCATACCCATTATCTTTCCCTCCTTTCTCCAGAGAGCTCCTCCCAGCTAATTTATCCCGCTCGTTTGCCAGCCCGTGCACCAAACCCTTCTGCCAACGCGCCTCGTGGGCACGTCCTAAGCTTGGCCATTACATCCCTCAACTTTTTTTTAATCTGTCCGGTGCACCTTTGCAAACAACTCCTCTGTGCAGCCGCTTCCCTCCATACTCTGAGCTTTCCCATGGCAGCTCCCGTCCCCCCTCCGCCGAAAAACCCCATTATCATTCCTGCCTCCCTTACTGCAGCCAGGCATTAAGCTAATAGCTTAAATTAAATTTTTTTTCCACAGTAACGGCCTAATCCTTTCCCTTATCAGTATAGCAGATTAATTTTCCCAAGCGTGGTTAGCACCTTGTCTTCTCCCTAATTATACGGCGACAAGTTTTGCTCCCTGATGAACGCGGCCTCAGAATTACCGGCAGGCAAAGCCCCGAAACAAACCCTTGACTTGGAGAGCATCTTCCTACTATCCCGCCTGCCTAAGCCCGGGCAGATGCGGAGCATCTTGCTGTCAACTCTAAACACACTCCCGTCTCTCCAGCTGTGATTTATGGAACGCTTCCCCACCATTTGCTAATAGCGAGGGGCTGTATTAACCCGTGTGAACGCCCTCCTTCGACCAAGGGTGAACCTGCTTGGCCATGAACGTTTCCGAGGTGGGATGAGCAGAAATAACTCCCCAAATTAATTACAGCGGAGCGCAAGAGCTGACATATTTCTGCCTGGCAGTTGCACAGTTGGATTCGGAGCTTGCAGCGTCTTCGCAGCTTAATTACAAGCGAAAGATGCTGTTTGTTACGGCAGCGCCAGAGCACAGTTGTCCTTACGGTTCTTTCTCCAATTTATCTTAATAGCTGCTGTTTTCATGAGCGGGTCAATGGTTCATTACGCTCCTCCAGCCCTGGCCCCATCGGATGGGACCAGCAGCCCCGAGGCGGAGGCTGCGCCGGGGTAAACTTTGTGCCAAACCAGCCCCGGCGCCTGGGAGCATATTACAAAAGCAAACCCACCACTTGTATTTCCCTGGGTTAATATCCCACTGTATAAAAGCATAAACACTGAAAGATTACTCCGTGCGTCTTTAAAGAACTTGCTTTAAAGCATCGCTCACCTGAAAGACCAGACCGGTCCCTCCGGACTTGTTCTATTTTACAGAGCCTATAATAGGAATTTCATTTAATTTTTAAATGCCTGCCTTCGTACAAGACCAGAAACTATTCCAAGGTCTCCGGTAAATATTTACCAGCATCCTCCTGTGTAAAGACTAAGCATCCTACAGGCTCTGCGGGCCAAATTCGCTCTTAGTTTATCCCTGAGTACACAGAGCGGTCCCGGCGCAGGCAGCCGCCGCAATACAAGATCCAGGCGCCGATGCCACCTGCTTTTAGAAAGTCCTCGGCTTACATTTGCACTCGCCGGTTCCCTGCGGGATGTGGTTCAGATCAGAGAAACGATTTCATGTCGTGGAGGCGTTCACCCGCTGGGAGAAGGTCTGGGTTCCTCTGGGTGATGGAGAACCACTCGGTGCGATGAGCTACCAACGCGCGTGGGGAAACACCCCCACCGATTAAAATCCCAATTAGCACTGCCCGTATTTTTAATGAGTACTCAAGATGCAAGAAATCCATATTCTTTTTTTTTTTTTTTTTTACATTAAATTGCCCCTGTGGATGGTGCATCACGCACCAGAACGCATGGTGCATCATGCAACTGCGACCGGCTAAACCCATACCAACAGCGAGAATCGAATACACTAATCCCATAAAGATTTTTAAATGCTAACTTAAGCTGCTGCGAATGGATTACTCGGAAACCAATCACCATTTTTCTTTAACTAACTGTTAGAGTAGGAGAAATATCTCTAGTTGGGGGGGGGGGAATCAATGTTTCATTACTAAAAGGCCTTACTGCCATGAGAATATTTTAGGGCTCCTGACACCTCATTAAGCTTATTTAACAACAGCACGATTCATTTGCCTGCCCGGTGCCCAGAGAAATTCTTAAAATTAAGTAGAGAGGGGGGAAAAAACAAAAATAAGCATTTAACATCAGCCTCCCGGTGGGAAAAGACACACCATGGAAATGCGAAATATGGAATAACACAGAGGGTTACAACACGGAGCATCATTTCATACCAAATCTGTACGTAAATTCCACAGTCTATAAGTACGCAATGAACCTGCTGCCCACCCATTCGCGATGGGCACAGGAAGTGCCCTATGCCCCGGTCTGATTTCTTCCGACTTCTTTTCAATAAAATACAATTTTTTTTTATATTTCAGCTTGTGCAGGTGACAAACATCAGCTTTCTTCAGCGTGGAAAACAGTCGCTGTAATAAGTTCACCCTGACGACTTCTTGTTCTGCAGAAAATAAAAACCACAGGAGGAAAAAACTTAATGAATTAAACTTTTATCCTCTAGTGGAAATGGTACCAATTTTCAGGAGCACACAATTTCATGGTAATACGGATATCTACAAATGCCGATCCACCGAAGGCACAGGCATCACACCCCCACACTTTGTGTTTGCAGGAAGATTTAGATAATTTTTACAAATCCTTGTGATTTGCTTTGCATTTCTTTTAATTCTGGGTCTCACCTGAGTCTGTTTCCTCCATGAGCACTTCTTTCCCCACGGAAATTCCATAGCAACGGTGCTGTTGAAGCCACTGATAGCTCTTATTACAAAAGAATTTAATTTATAATCTCTAGGTTTGAAGGCATTTGTCCCCCATACCTTGGGGGACTCTTTAACCTCTACATCCTTCCTCGTCTGCCCATGGGTCTCCCCGCTGCTGCCAGGACATGCGAAGGGATGGATGGGAATCTCTTGGCTTACCCACTGGAAATGTTGCTGGTTTTCCAAGAATAAATGATGAAATATGCCTAAGTTTTGCATTGCTGGCCAACGCTCAAAGCAAAAAAGCCTTGGCTGTAGCTGCTGATGGTGGTTTTTTCCTGGGGATGCCTGTTGCCAATGCAGGGTGCAGAGTTGGGAACCATCTCCTGCTCTACCACCACAGTCCATCACCAGCCAGCCTGGGTGTCCCTGCTGACCTTGTGGGGTCCCCCTCACCCATCCCCAGACTCACAGGGTCCTCCCTGCCCATTCCAAGCTTCGCGGGGTCCCCCATGACCATCGCCAGCCTCATGAGGTCCTCCCTACCCATCCCCAGCACCACAGGGTCCTCCCTGCCCATCCCCGCAGACCTGGCTTAGGATGAAGCACAGGCAAGATTTGGGTGGTCGATGCATAACCTATGACCATGCCCAAACTGCAAATAGGAAAAAACCTCTCAAAACCAGAAAAAAAAAGCGCCATAATTTCTGTTTGGGCCAACTGTCAGGAGCTGCCCCTCTACTTCTACACATGTGGTGATAAATGGCTCAAACTGCCCACCGAATTCCTATTTATTATTCACTTTTATCGCATGGAAATGGGGTTAATGCTAAATAAAAGGTTTCGAATGAAAGTTTTGATATGCGGAAAGGGGAAGTGGCAGATGGGAGCTTGTCCTGGGTAGGGCTGGGCCCCACAGTGAGCCCCCGCGCCAGCGCAGCGGTGGACAAGGGCCATTTGCCTGGGATTTCTGTGCAGGTAATAAAAGAGTTTTATGGGTAAGGGGCTGCGCAGTGCAAAGGCGAATTATTGCTGGGCAGCCTTGGAGCCTGATAAGGTTCTTTCTAAAAACAAACCATTAACATATGCGCAATTAGGCTGGCTGTATTGTTATGCCACAAGCGAAATGCAACCCCTTCCTGAAATACGTAACAGCCTTTTAGTTCAAGACAGCTAGCGGGGAAAAATGTGTTAGCGTTACAGAGCTGTTTGGGTTGTTTTTTTTAATCACATCTAAAAATAACATTTATATAACCACCTACCCTGACATTTCACATCAGCAAGTGGCCAGAACCGCCTGGCTCAGCTGTATTAAAATATGCAAACACAATGGGTTTTTAGCAGATTTTGTTTCCTGAAAAATCATTGCATAACTCAACCTTTAGAGGCAATAGGAAAGCCAAAGCGGTTTTCTGCTCCGGTTAAAATATATCACATGCAACGCGTCCTTCGGCAGTTCAGCGATAGCCATTGCCTGTGATAACTGAAGATATTATCTCTGTGTGTCCAGCGCTACGCCTGCAGCCAGGTGAGGCCGTAGCCACGAACCTCTGGCAAAATGAGAAACCACTTAAAGGCAGCAAAATGCCTCCGCTGTTGTCTGCTTTTGGCCTCTCTTTGCACACACAGCAGGTGTCTATTGACAATCATGTTTTTCTTTCCTCCTTCTTTCTAACCCCACACCCTTACGGACACCGTGCCTCCTTCGGAAATGTTTAGTCCCTAATGAGAAACACCTTTTATCTAACCGCAATTCATGGAAGACAACGCTGACACCACAGTCAAGAGCTGACAAGTTTCAAAAAGAAGACCATATTATTTATTCCAAAGATAACGCTGGTGTTGGGGTGCAAAGATTCTTCATCATCTGTGGCGTACGCCTCGTCCTGTTTGCAGGTAAATCATCTCATGGTCGCACCATGGCAGATAAGCTCCATCTCCTGTGGCTGTGTGCTCTTACAGGAGGAGAGGGGGCCTTTTGCTCCTGCTCTCTGGACCTTTGGCATGGACATCTGAATTCTCTCCCCAGAGTGCTGCTACCTGCAGGGCTGTCGGCACCTCTTCTCCAAAGGACCTGTTTGTCTGTCTGTATGTACAGAACCATGAGGTGTTGTGAATTTCTGGGTGCTCACAGGAAAAAAAAGAAAACCGTGTGTTTGAGGGTCTGCAAGGAAGACTCCAGAGCAGATGAAGGCCAGGTTCCAGTGTCCAGACATTGTACCCCGATAGGACGACACAGCTGCATTTTTGCACAGGGATGTACTTCTAGTCCCAGCCTTGGTCCTTCTGCTCCAGCTGAGAAAGTTCAGGATGTTCTTCTCTGAGAACACCTACAGATGTTCTTCTCTGAAAGCAGATGTTCCTCTCCAAGAACATCTACATACAGGAAGACCAAAATGGGAATTCAGCGGTGTTTAGGAACTACCCAGAAACCCAGTTCCCATTTTGGTTTCCTTGTACGTAGATGTTCTTGGAGAAGCAGCTGAGCTGGGTTTGTTCAATTATATTGAGTTCAGACAGAGGGGATTAGACCCCTCTCCAGGCATAAGGGGTAGCATGTGGCAGGTGGACCTCCAAACCACAACACGTTGCTTGAAGACCCTCTTGGTGCAATGCTGCTGCCTCCGAGGAGCGTTTCTCAGCTCTCCACAGCCAGCCTCTGACGACTTTCTACAAATCATTTGTTACCGAGATTGATATTACAGTTATGTAAACATACATTATTTATCTGTTATGGCCCTTTGAACTGGGTGAGTGCTCCCGGCTTTCCATTATCCCGTGTCTAAATTAATCATGGGCCATAAAATCAGTCACCATTTATGCAATATGAAAAAAAAAAGAAAAAGATGTAAAAATAGCACTCGGGGTGTAGAGATTTCATGCAGTGTTCCCTGGACAGTAACTACTCAGGCAACACGCTTCTTCCTCCAGGCCTGTGAAATATTTATCGCTATTTTAAAAAGGAAGAAAAGCTCTTAAAATTATCTGCCTCCTCGGGAGAAACTTGTTCCCTGATCCAGTCATCTACCCCCCCGCCCCCGGGAGGGCGGCTCTGGATCTCTTTGCAGCATCCTCTGCCAACTCCACACGTCACAACCCTCCAACGGTTGGTTGGTGTCACACAGTAGGTTGGGGATGGCGATGGACAGTGATGTTCTAGGGACAGCCAAGAGCCTTCGACACCGCGTGCATCTTCTGGGGAGGTTTGCACAGGACTGACACCAGCGTCCCCACCAGGAGAGCAAAGAGCTAACAGGGAACTGCGACTTGGGGAGCTCCAGGAGGACTTTGACATCCTCGTCCATGAAATGAAGGAGGCAGCAGCTCCCTTCTGCTTTTTAACATGAATTATACACTTCTCCCGACCCAAATGATCAACACCACCCATGTGCCCATCCCCAAGGCAGCTGCGCGTGGGGGGACAGCAGGACCCTCCAGCCCGTGTACCCTGTGCTCACCGCTGCTTCCTCCTGCTTGGTGCACACCAGAAGAATCAGTTGTCTCTGCTTCGGCTGTGTGTACGGTGGGGACTTCAGTGCTGGAGCAGCACACGCTGGGGCTGGGCTTCTCACACTTTTGCTGTCAACAAAAGCTGTGGCGGGAGAGGAGCTCAGGGGCTGCTTCGGTGCTGGGCTTCACTTGCAGGCAATTCTATCCAGTCCACCTCAGGGCATCTCCTTCACCCGCCTCTGTGCCTGCTGGAGGAAGCCCCAAACCCTGATCAGCCCAGCACAGAATCACAGAATCGCAGAATCGCAGAATCATTTTGGTTGGAAAAGACATTTAAGATCATACAATACATCATTAAGATCATACGACACATCATGAATAATCCCAAGAGCTGCCCCGGTCCAGCATCACGATTTGAGAGACATGCCGCATCTTGCTAACCTATAGAGTGAAGGCAGGGAGGGTTAAGAAAATGACATATTTGAAAAAATTCTTTCATTACATTCTTTTTTTGGAATTGTTAAGGTACATCCCATCAGTTAATGACGTGCAATCAGCAGAGTTAATAAAGATACCACTCAGAATAGGCTGGAGAAAAGGAGGCTGAGGGGAGACCTTCTCGCTCTCTACAACTCCCTGAAAGGAGGGGGCAGACAGGTGGTGGTTGGTGTCTTCTCCCAAGGAACAGGCAATAGGACAAGAGGAAACAGCCTGAAGTTGCACCAGGGGAGGTTTAGGATGGATATTAGCAAAAATTTCTTCACCCAAAGGGTTGTCAAGCATTGGAAGAGGCTGCCCAGGGCAGTGGTGGAGTCGCCATCCCTGGAGGGATTTAAAAGCCTGGCAGACGTGGTGCTGAGGGACATGGGGTAGTGGTGGGCTTGGTAGTGCTGGGTTAATGGTTGGACTCGACGATCTTAAAGGTCTTTTCCAACCAAAACAATTCTATGATTCTATTAACAATGTAATGGAAAGAATTATCTGTGCACGGGACACTGCTATTGGGGATGGAGTTTTCCGAGGTGGTCAGAAAGCACCGCTGAGTTACCAGACCCTCAATGTGATATTTTTTCTTACTGCTGATGCTCCCCATGCTTCAGCAGCGGCTCTACGACTTGACCTGAGCCTGGGCCACGGCAGATGCCAAAGCCACCCGTCACCTCCACAACGCTGGCGCAAGGTGTGGAGCCTCCTTGTGCTCTCCTGAGTGAAGGACCAGCTGCTCTTGTGGGAATATCTTGGCGATATCCTGCAATATCCCAGCTCTCTCGACTCCAGCTAATAATAACTGGCCTGGCAGCAACTCCTTCCCTTGCCGTCGGCAGGCTGCTTCCCCTCAAGCGAGCGGCGCGGCTGAAAGGAGGAACTTCTTAGAGCTTTAAATAAACTCTTGGATTCTGCCCCCCGGGCTTCTGCTCCAGCTGGGAGCAGCTTTCCTGTTTGTTTGTTTGTTCCTTTTTCCTTGCCATGATTGCAAAGAGGAAGGAATCTGGCTTCTGCCTCCCTGAAGACCTCGCAGGCGAGCAGCCTGGGCGAGGAGTGCGATTACTCAGCACTGCAGGCTTTGGTTCAGAATTAAAGGTCAGGGCACTTTTACTGGTGGTTTTTTATTCCGGGCTGCCACGGGGTCATGGCTGGTGATAAGCACACGCCGAAATCTACATTTTCGAAAGCAGTTCGCAGTCCTCAATGCGGCCATGAGAAAGCGAGGGCATGAAAATCCAGGGAAAGCATTATTAACCCTCTCTTTTCTCCTGATTTTATGTTCTTTTTAGGGGGAAGGGACTGGTCAAAACCTAGGTTGACATTTAACCTGCTTGGCCTCACGCTTGGGTGACAACTGCTTCTCCAGCGAGCGGCAGAGCAGCCGGACCCTGGACCGCTCCGTGGCCAGGAGGACATCGCTGGGGGGCATGAGGTGGGAGAGGATGCTCTGATCGAACGCTGGGAGCTTCAAAGCTGGGGGGCTTTGAAGTGCTTCAAATACTGACCTCCCTGGGGCAAACGGCTGTGAGCAGCAGTCAGGCACGACCACCTCGGGTTGGAGATCAAAGAGGGATGTCCAAAGGCATCGGCTGCCATAGCCGTGCTGCCCGCTCCCCGCCGGGGCTGCTTGGGGGTTTTAATGGCCAGAAGCTGCTGTAGGGACTCAGAGCTTCTGTTCTCCAGCCCTCTGCTCCTCGTGTGGCTGAAGCCTTGTGTCACTTCCAGAAACGTAGGAATACTTAGGAACAAAAGATCCAAATTAATTTCTTTCTAGGAAAAAACTCAAACAATACTGAAGGAATTAAATCCCTCTGTAAAATGTCTTTTCTTCCAGTAGCTGACTATTTGTGAAGACCCTCATCATCCTGCAGCAAACATCTCGGTTACAGCAGGTAAAAGTCTAGGAATCATGTTTATGCCTACCACGGTATTCCCCACCACCGGAACTGCAGTTCTCAGCGCTGTGCTCATGGACCAAAAAGCCTTCGGACCCGAATTCGTTCCAGGAGACAGGGGGAGAGGGCGGGTGGTGGGACCTCTGCATCCCCAAGCTCTTCCTCACAAGCTGTGCTTTTGGGCTTTTTTAACAAAAAATACCCTTGTGCCGTCCCTCTCCCGGAGGTGGTGGCTCCTTCCCCGTCCAAGCCGGTGCTCTGGGGGATCCAATGTGTTTGTCAGATGTTTCTGAAAAGCGGCTCCGTCATTAACTTGGCACGGGTTGGAAACGCGGGGGCCGAAGTCTCCAGCTGGAAGGGTGGTTTTGATAAATAATCGGCCCACAATTAGCCCAGGGGTGGGCCGGCCTGGCCTCCCCACACCGTCCGGGGGCATCAGCTGCTTGCGGGTGGGTTCCCAACTGTCCCATCCAACAGCCCCCGTGTCTCCTGCTGCTCTCCACCCCCTGCCCAAGTTCAGCTGAGGTTTTCCTTTTCACCACACGCTGAAATCTTACTGGGGGTGAAATTCCTGGCTTCGCGGGGCTGGAAATGAGCTGTTGCAGGCAGGGGTGGCAGGCAGCAGCACCCCCTGCGAGGCAGCCCCTGCCTCTCCCGACCCGGCGCTGATGGATGGTCTCGCCTGAAAAAGCCCCGTCCTGAGCTTCGCCAGATGCGAGATTAATTTATTGCACCTGTCCAAACAGAACGCATTTCTATTTTATCTGCATTACTGCCTGTCCTGCAGCGTGATGGAGAGGTTGGGCTGTGCCCACGCTCAGATGACCTTGGCCCAGCCTGGTGGGTCCGTCCCCCCCTGGAGATGGGGGGGACACACGGACACTGAGCATCTCTGTGTTAGTCCAAAGGCGAGACCACGGAATCACGGAATCACAGAATGGTTTGGGTTGGAAAGGACCTTTGAAGTTGTCCAGTCCCAACCCCTGCCAGGAGCAGGGACATCTTCTAGATGAGGCTGCTCAGAGCCCCCTCCAACCTGACAGCAAATGCAGAGGCAGCAGAAAATCCAGTGCCTCAGACAGGGAGGCTGATCCAGGGGTGTGCAGGGGAAAATATCCCACCCTCTGCCCCAGCCGAAATGGGGAGCACCAGCAGAACAGCTCGCGATATTATTAATAAGGAAACAATTTGGTGCGGAGTACCCTAATGCGACTAATTATACACCGCGGCACTTGGAGAGCAGCACCACGGTCCTTCCAGCAGCAAACGAGGGGGGAGGAGGGCCCTGCCTCCACCAGAAAGTGCTGCTTGGCCTTTCTTCCCAGCTTATGGGCCAACGCTGAGACCCAGCAGGTTTTCACTCAAGCAAAATTCCCAGCGAGTTCAGTGGGATTTTTGCCTGATTAAAGCTTGAGCCACAGTCCAGGAATTCTGCCTTTGCTGAGATCCAGCCAGGCTTTGCGCGGGAGCTTGTAAGCAATCTGTTACCCTTAATGGAGGCTTTTTTTTTTTTGGAGAGAATTCAAGTTTATTCCATTAGAAAGGGTTTTAGTCTTCCCTTTTCATGGCGGTGGGAAAGAGAAAATACTGGGTTCCCCTGAGCCGGGACGGCAGGCTCTGATCTCGCTTGATTTTAACCTTCTCTCTTGGAGAGAGAAGTTGCTGAAGGACTTTGGAAATGATTGTTGCAGCTAACGAGGGGCCAAAGGGGCTCAGGAAAGTGAAATAGGATCATAATTAGGGGAGCGCCTTCCTTTCGCCGGGTCAAGAAATTAGAAATTTTGGCTGGAATTTCAAAGGGAGGAGCGATTAGAGGAAGACGAACTTCTGACCCTGTAATTACAAATAACAGCTCTGCAGAAGTATAAATGTGCTCCGCTGAGCCAGGCAGCCAGGTGGGTGGTATTCTGCCCACAATGACATTAGCAAAATGAATAGCAAAAATAATAATTAGAAAAGGCTAGCCTCTACCAAACATAGTCTGAAATAGCTTCGTTTTGAGGAATTTCAAAGAAAAAACGGAAGAATTTCCTTTGGGGAAATGGGGAAAATCATAAGAAGCAGCAAAAGCCACCTGCGAAGAGAAGGGGAATGAAATCTTTATGGCACCTGGGGGGCCGTATCCCGGGGATGCGGCTCCTCTCCAACACAAAAATCCTCCCGTTGCATCCTGAGCCTATTTGAACACGCAGCTATTACGAGCGCTGCTTCCACCCAGGATGCGGTGATAACTCCAAACGTCAGTTTGGCAAGCCGGAATAATTTTACATGTATTAGAAAGGATTGAATGCGGCTTTGCAAATTGCGGAGAAGCAGGTTGTTTTCAGAGTTTTTAAGCAAAGCCTGCTGAGCTCTTGAGAGGGGGATAAGATGAGATCCATAGCATCCCCCTTCTTAGAAAATGACAACAAATATGATGTCTCAAAGACATCTACTTGCTGGTTTGGGGCTGTACTTGATGGCAGGGACAGGGCTTGGGTGATGCTGTGCAGGTAACCACAGAGGACCTTCATCCCTGGGGACATGGGGACATCCCACCTCCCTGTCCCCATCAGCTGCTTCTGCAGCAGAGTGTGTCCAAGGAAAACCCAAAGCTGGAAAGAAGAAATCATCTCCGACTGAAAAGCGAAGCTGCCCCAGCAGGGATGGCTCTGAGACGACCTGCCTTCGCCGTCGTGATGGAGCAAATCTCTTCTTACACAAAGCTTACTTTATTTTCTGTTCGGCATTCAGGTCTTTAACTAAAGAAAATACAGCACTACAGAAAAACATGACGTTCAGAGACATTTTTTTTCTTTGGTTTGTTTATCAGCAAGATTAAGATTCCTGGCTGTGGAATAAAGGAATGTCTCGCATTTATTTGTATCAGGGCATGTGGAGTGCATTTGTTTCCTAGGATGCAAATTCGTTGTTCATGCTCTGAATAAGAATCCCAGTGCCAGGAGACTGCCGTCAGATTCAGATCTCTTGGCATCATTTTTGCTATAAGTTCATGCATGGAGCGGGGATTTGATTTTTCCCAATATTCTGCCGCTGTGTTTTGTCTCCGAGATGCTTTCCCAATTTCTTTCTGAAACTTTGTGTCAGCTAATTTCTTTCTTTCTAAATTGCCACTGGTGGCTGTGGGGCTGCAGGGCCAGATTTTGGGATGTAGGTCACACCACCATCCGTCGTGCGATGCCTGACCGCTGCCTGATCCCTGCCAAAGCCCAGGCAGCTGCAGGAGCCTTGGCCCCACTTCGTGCTCCCGACCAGGGGCCACCCCCTGCCCTGGGCAGGGACACCTCCCACCAGCCCAGGTTGCTCCAAGCCCCGTCCAACCTGGCCTTGAACCCCTCCAGGGATGGGGCAGCCACAGCTTCTCTGGGCACCCTGGGCCAGGGGCTCACCGCCCTCACAGCAAACAATTTCTGCCTCACATCTCATCTCAATCTCCCCTCTTGCAGTGTAAAACCCTTCCCCCTCGTCCCATGGCTCCCCTCCCTGCTCCAGAGTCCCTCCCCAGCTTTCCTGGAGCCCCTTGAGGGCCTGGAAGGGGCTGGAAGGTCTCCCCGGAGCCTTCTCTTCTCCAGGCTGAACCCCCCCAGCTCTCTCAGCCTGTCCCCACAGCAGAGGGGCTCCAGCCCTCCCAGCATCTCCGGGGCCTCCTCTGGCCCCGCTCCAACAGCTCGGTGTCTTTCCTCTGCGGAGGACTCCGTAGCTGGACACAATACTCCAGGTGGGGTCTCCCCAGAGCACAGCAGAGGGGTAAAATCATTTCCCTCGACGTCGAAGCCTGCGGGAAACGGGGGAGAGATGCACGTTTTGGATCTGGCACTGGGGACACACCATCTCCCGTGCTCCTCTCAGCCCAAAGCAGGCAAAATTGGGCGTGAAAATGCAATTGGCTGCAGTTTCTAATTTTATTTATTTATCTATCTATTTTTTTTTTTTTCATTTCTGTTTATGCATGCACGCACACATATGCACATCTCAAATCTTAGCTACAGCTGTGCAGGGGCTCAAAATCTCACACCTACCAGGAAAGCTGCTGTGTCCAGGGGGCACGGCTGGGCCTTTTTAATTTCCAGCCCTTCCCTATAAGCACCGGCGGCAGAACCCCCCCCTCCAAAGGCTCGGCAGCGGCCGGGCTCCCCATTTGTCCCCAGCAGGGGCAGGACCCGCTCCCCCAGCCCGGCGCAGGGGCTGCCACCTTGCATTAACTGCGTCTGGGTACGGCGTGTTGTGACATGACTGTGCCTGACATGGCATGTCACCTTGGGAGATAATGACTTGGAAATTTGTGCTGATAATTGTTTTGACTGTTCCCCAGGAACGAGTGGGGTTGGGTCTTTTTCTGCAACAGAACGCCTTGCACCCAAAGTGATTTTATTAGGGAATTATTATTTTTATATTTTTAGATAGGAGAAACATCGGTCGTGCCCACTGGAGGTTGGGAGTTGGTACCCGGCATCCCTGCCGCCCCTCCGGATGGACCCAGATGATCCAGGGAGGTTTTCTCCTAGATCCCAGCTCCTCCCCTCCAAAACCCGCTGCTTCAGCCACCGTCACCTTCCCCACCACCAGGACCCTGATGCCATTACCTCTAAGTAGAGGACTTGTATCACTGTCCTTAAGCATCCGCAGATGGGCACACCCCATCCCAAAGCATAGGGATGCTGCACGGAGCAAACTCTTGGGTACTGGGTGCTTGCACGGGGCAGGGGGCATACGGGGGGTTACCACCACCAAATCAAAGCATTTCGCTTTGCATCGCAAGGCGCTTGAATCCTTAATTGGCACCAAGCACGTTTGCTTTCCCTCTACCTGCTACGGGAACCCTGGAGATTTTTCTAACGAGCAAAGCAAGCTACTGCTGGTGGGTTTTTCAAGTTCTCATAGCTTTACAAATTACATTTGCTCTAGGCAGCCATTCATAATAATCAACTTGAAACCACTGCTAGCACAAAAAATCTTTGCGTTGTCAGCAATACACCTCTTAAATACCGCACTGCCATCCGTCACAGCTCGCCGTAAATTGTAATTTGATTAAACGCGCTCCAAAACGCGGGGTTGGAAGTGCACTTGTCCGCAGCAAGTGGATTTGCGTTCCCCTCTATTAGAAGGCTGTGTGATGTGACTGAACGATGGAAAACACTCATTACGGCAGACACTTGTCAAACACACTGGATCGGGGGAGTCTATTTTTGCCCAGCGCCCGTGTAAAAATGCAGTTTCTCTCCATTTGGCTCCGACGGACAGACTCCCACCAGCCGAGCTGCTTCACGCTTTCCCTCCCCGAAGTGGCACAGCTCCTTCTCGCAGAGGAACACCGCTATTTCGGCAGCCTTGGTCCCAGATAGATTTGGGGGTAGAGATGAGCAGTTCAAGGCAGAGTGACAGAGTCTCTCCAGGACTGGGCTGGAAGGAAGATGCTCACAGCAGCCGGGGAAAAGGTAAAAACGGTTTTTCGGCATCACCAACTTGAGAAATGTTGGGGCTCGCTATTGTTTTCCCAAATATATTGAGCATGAAGATGCCGTTTTTGTAGTCAAAGTATTTTAATGCGTTTTCTGCAGTTCCCCTG
This sequence comes from Larus michahellis, assembly GCF_964199755.1. Taxonomy (NCBI): domain Eukaryota; kingdom Metazoa; phylum Chordata; class Aves; order Charadriiformes; family Laridae; genus Larus; species Larus michahellis. The sequence continues at coordinate 58,490,282 of NC_133902.1, forward strand.
ACCTGAGCTGAGCATCTGGCCTGAGACCTCCTCATGGCCTGAGAACCCATCCCGTCCTCCAGCAGTTCTGCTCCCGGGGGCTGCCAAGGAGCCTCCAGCCATATGGACCACCTCACATGAGCAGCCCCCATCCCCAAAACCCAGCAGTTCTGGTCGCATCCCACTTTGGCCAGGCTCTCCCCGCAAGGCAGGCAATCTATCTTCCCCAAGGTCTAGGAACACATCCCTCCAGTGGCAGCCAAAATTAATGTTAAGACACTTATTCATTCCCTACTATGTATTTACAGTTTTACTCCTTCCATAGGAGCTGGGCGGCTTCGCCCATGGAGACGGCGCCAGGCTTTCCTTTGCAACTCCATCGCCAGCAGCTGGCTTTGAAAAATGTGCAATTCCCCCATGCACCGAAGTCCCTGTGACTTTCCCCAGCACAGCCCTGTGCTGTCGCCAATGGGATGCTTCGAAAACCCTTTCTTCCTCAAAATTTCCCGAGAGGGAAAGAGAGATATTAAATAAGCTGAATGTAAGATTATGGGAGGGATTGTTTTAGAGGCCGTAAAAGAACTTTAATGAGGTCTGAGCCATATAAAAAAGGCTTGTGTTATGAGAGAGCCCCGTCTGGAAGGCTGGCAGGATCCTGACGTTAACAACACGCAAGTGTATCTTAAACCCGGTGCTTTCACATGGCTATTATGGCTGGAGCACGTGAAAAGCTGCACTGAAATTTAAATAAAATATTTAAGGGGCACTAAAAGCCGGCTGATGCTGACGAGGCTCGTGCTTCGGAGCGGGGACGTTCTCAGCGGGGCTGGGTGGGTGACGGGTCCCATTTCATACGCTTTTTCAGCAACTCCTATATTATTTTGCAGTAATGTTTAGCCTTGCAGCAGAAAAACCAGGCTGTATTCCTGCCCGGCGTATATGAAAGACAGCACGTGGCATCTCACAGGTTTCCCTCTCCTTGAGAAATCGGGGTATTTCTTCCGGAGCGGAATAAAAATGTGAGACAACAGCCTATATCGGCAAAGGGAACTTCAACCATCCAGGCAGCGCGGTGGGGAGTTTGGGGTGTCCAGGGGTTTTCTCCAGTAGGGTCAACAGCGTGGACCATGGGTGTTGTCCCCATTGTCACTGCCACCCAGAGACACAGGTTGCTGGGTGGAAGTCCTAAGGACCAGGAGCATCTCCTGACTTGGAAAAAGGTCACTTTTTCTCCAGCACGGAATTTAATGCAAATCCAGGGGTTTTGCAGTTTGAAAACCATTTGAAAATTATTATGAATGAAAAGGATCCACAACAACTTCCAGGAAAGCCTGGGTTGCCACAGCTGCACTGGTGGCAGCTCTGGCACCAGGGATGAGACTCAGCACAGCCCCCATCACCTGAGAAATTATTTCTGCATTTCAAGATGCCACCATCAAAGTCACAACTGAAACAAAATAGGAATTTTTCTACAGCACCGTTTTGAACTTAAAATTTTGCATGTGGCACGGAGAAGAGGACATGGGCTTTCTGTTGTCTTTGGCATTAGTAGCTAATTAAACATGACACCTGAGGGTGCGGAGCCCTGAGCTCAGCAAGGGGCTCCAAATGCTCGGTATGACCCAAGGTTTGCATGAAACTGGGTGGGCAAGTGCAGATGTTGGGGCAAATTCATGATGCCAGTGTGGCTCGGGGTACAGACGGCCACCCGGGATGTGCCAAGGGACCTTACGGCGGCACCTCCAGCAAAAGGCCATCCAGGGTGTAAGGACGGTCCCATAAACCACAGATATGGAGCACCTCAAGATATGCTTCCATCTCCCCAGCGCACCTTGCCATCTCCCCAGCACAGCGTGCTTGCTGAGCCCTGCAGCTCCGGAGGCAGCAAGGACGATGCGCTCCCTTCCCCATCTCCCCCACGCCTCCCCGGAGGGCTGTTACAGGCGTTAGGCTCGTGAATGCCAAATAAAAAGCTGATAAAAGCAAGAAAATAACACCCAGAGGACAGGCAGCATCCTTTCAACAGAAGAACGGAGCAATGGTGGCATTACAGGAGGCTCATTTATCCCTTCTGGGTGCTGCACATCTCTTACTGGGAGCTCCAGACCCTCGCCGCATCCAACCCACTCAGCCTTGCCACCACCGGCACACACGGCTTTGGGTCTGGGAGGGGAAAAAAAAAAAAAAAAAACAAACCAGAAAAAATACAATTACTGGGAAAACATTGCGGCAAAAGCAAGCCAGAAAGTGGAGCAGTTTCGTTTTCCTCTCCAGACAAACCCTAGGAGGAGTTTCTGACCACACACCCCCTGGCAGAGCCGCGTCAGCTCCTAAATATCCAGAGGGATGCTCTCCGGGGGACCACACTCCAGAGCTGCACGGTCGGCTTTTCCTGGGAAAATCAATCCTCACCTCCCCCAGAAAAACACAGGGAAAAATCCGTTTATGACAGGGAAACGTTATTGTTGCAGTGCGAAGCCCATTTCAGTTTGACTTCTGAATTTACTTTCGTACAGACTCTTACATCGTTAAGTGCGGCGCGTATGCCTTAATTAAATAAACCATAGCTCCTGCAGCAATATTTTATCAGGGAAACCCAGACGCTTTGTTCTGACATCATTTAACTTCTCCTCCTTTCTTTCGCTTTTCCTTGTCAAAATACTCATCCGAACTGGCACGTCCTCACCGAGTACTTAGATGGCTGCAGACACTTTTACAACCTATTTGCATTTTTACGGAAAACTCTTCCATCTGTTTATTTCCCTTCTGCAACTGCCTGGGATGAGTCGCGGCAGAGAGACCAGGGAAAGCCCGACGGCGCCGGGAAAGACCCGGCCGACAGCAATGTGCTTTTCCCCGTCCTCTTTCCTCCTGCTTTCCCCTCCAAATTGTTTTCTTATCTGCTCGGCGATCCCACCCGTGAAAAGAAAACCTCCAGGGCGACCCTTCTCTGTCGGCTTCAGCGACGAAAACTTGGCAAATTTTTTGCAAAGCTGAAAAAAAACCCCTGGCTGATGAAGGCGACTTTCAAACCCGAGCAGCCCAACGTAAACAGCACGTTTTTCAGGAAAATTGTGAATATTTCCATATAGTACGGGTTACTCTGACAAGCAGAGCCACCTTTTTTCTTTTTAATATGCATAAAATAGTATGTTTTCCGGGAAGGGATAAAAGCACAGCTTCAGCATCCCAATCCCCGCCTGCAAGGTGTCATCGCAGCTTAGAGAAGATAAACTTCTTGAGGCTATTTCTGCCCTTTTCTGTAAATTTATGTAGTGCCAAGCAGGGGGTAATTCAGCCCCCATAGTGTGGCTGGGGTTAATTTAATGCACGGATACCACAGCGATATTTGCCCCTCTCTATTATTTGCAGAGTAAGAGCTGAGGACGGGGACGTACCCCCAAACACGTTTATCTCCCCGGGACTCCCATGTTTACGACGTCTTCCAAAGGTGGGAATTTTTACACCCCCATTGCACAGTAAAATGCATTTTTGGAGGCAGCGTGTGATAAATTCCTTCTCTGGGCGGCTCCTTGGCCAAATGAAGCATTTGCTGGAGTTGCCGCCTGTTGCCAGCGTTTCACAGCCCGGCTCTCCCCTTTCACTGCCGAAGGGTGGCTTGCCCTCAGAACCAGGAAAATCTACAATAATTAATGCTAATGGTGTATAATATTTTATAGAGAGTTTATATATTATATATTTAGATATTCAGATATACAATAAATATAATACACGTTATCTATTATCTATGGTTTATTGTATATTATATATATGTGCTATATATAACATATAATACAACATTATATATATATAACGCTAATAATATATAAAACGCCACGTTATTTCTTTTAAGAGGTAGATTACAGCCAGTGTGCCACATTCACACCGGCGAATAAACCTGATGCAAAGCTCCATCACCTGCCCAGTTCCCTCCAGTGCTTTATAAAGGTTTTTGTATTGTTTTTAGTGGTGGCAGCAGCATCAGGCTGGGTGCTGCTGGGTGCAGGTTTTGTGCCTGCGAGTGCCCAAACTCTCCATCTCCTGCCTTGCCGCGGGTGTCCGTGTGTTCCTGGGAAGGGAATCAGATCGCTTGGACCAAGGAAGAGAAAAATGAGAGAATAAGTAGCGGGAGGTTTGCTGCGTGCACGTGGGGGACGCTGAGACAGGGCCCTGCCGCAGGTGGAAACGTCAGGCACGGTTATGATTTAGCAGCAATTAAAAATTTATTAACGATTTGAGGTAGATCAAGAGGTTTGAGTTTTAGCAGCACTTAATCATTAACTGACTGCAGGATTTACAAGAGAATTCAGCAAAATAATTGAGCAGCAACTTAATTACAGATTGGGAAATGGCAAGATTCACACTCGCTCGCTAGAGGGTACCCCAAATCGATACAGACGCGTATGAGCACAACATAAAACACACACCGCTCGGGGGGTCGCACACACACAGACACACACACACTCGAGTTTTTAACTGCTGGGACCAAAGGTCCCTCCACAGCGGGCGACTCCGACGAGACGATGGGTGCCCCTTTCACACGTGCACAGACAAATATTTGGATCCAGTAAAGGATAAGAACATCCACACAGGTAGGAGCTAATGTGCATATGGAGAGGTGGATGAAAGAGATGCTAGCCTATAGGTAAAATTTCCCTCTTTGGGCTTGGAGTAAATATTCCCAACACATCGGCATTCCTCAGTGGGCGATAACTGGGGCTCGAGCAGGTTGGCTTGCCCTGGCCTTTCGATCCTCGAGGTGTTTGCCTGAGCGGCTCCCAGCTCAGGGGAGGCGCTGGTCACAGCCCGCTGCCATCCAGGAGAGCTCAAAGGATCTCGCTAGAATCACTCCTTATAGGGTCCGAGATAATTGAGTTTTGTCAGGTACTTTTCAACTCTGTCCCAACTCAGACACTGGGATATTCTGGTACTTTCCACCAGAGCTTACTAGATCTTGGAGCTCTGGTATCAGCCCCCTCTTTGGGCCACAATCCATACATTGTCAGGAGTGATGGGTTATTGTTATTGCTCCCAAACGATGGGAGCCAGGTACCCCGAGGGGTTGCCACAGCATCCTGGTCCATCACTCTCCACCTTTTCCTTCCTTTCCTCTTGGACCATTACGTGACTCAGGTAACGTTCTGGTCCATTGTGTTGTTAAATGACCCAGGTAGGGTGGGGGGAAATCGTGCCAAGCACCAAGTGGTCCATGGGGTGGCAAGGGGGGGATTGCACAACCCGCCCCCCATTTCCCCCAGCATCCCCGTTAGTCCCCAGCATCCCCGTTAGCCCCCAGCATCGGGCCGCGGTGCAGGGGGACAGGCCGTGCCAGCAGAGCCCCCGGAGAGCACAGACTTCCTCTGGACATGTGCCTGCAGGGCGATGGCGAGTTAATAACCTTTTCCTGCAACCACTTTATACTTCACGTTTATTTTTTTCCTCTGGCATTGTTCCTTCTTTCCCAAAGGAAATGTCCCAGCCCTTATTGCTCGTGCATATGGAAAGAGGTCAGCGCGAGCGATGCTATCGCACGGTGCGGTTCTCAGCCCTAACGAACTGCAGATGAAAGGAGCAACGCCACAGCTGTGCGATTAAACATCTATATCTGCATCGAAATTACACGCGAGGCAGAGTTAAATAGAAGTCCTGAATAGCCACTTGCAAGAGCTAGCCCAGAAAGAAAGCAGGTAAATACGTCGTTGGGCAAATCGCTCTTCCCTGGGCTTTGCAGAGCGACCGGGACAAACACAAGCATCGTGCTGGAGACCCACCATAGCGTGGTCCAGACCTGCTGTTGGCCTGGGAGATGGTGATTTACAAACCTGTTTTCTTCGTCTGGGAGTTTTCGGGTACTTTATTGCGGTAAAAAGCTAATGTTTATACATTAAGAGATTAAATAAATACACCACTGCCATAGTTTGTTCACAGTTATCTTCTCACAGCAGGCATTTCTACATCCATGGGTTCACCCCTTCCATTTGCTCAGCCCTTCAGCCCAGCAGCATCCACGGAATGGGAGGTGCTGCTGGCCCACCACAGTTTATTTTTTTGGGTATTCAAAGCTGATACAACCACTGGTTTTCACTTTTGTCTCACGAAGAGGCTGGCATGCCTGCTGAGTACCCCCAGGGACACCTCGATGGCAACCAATGATGATCGGCATTCCTCAGGGGTCGGTATTGGGACCAGTGCTGTTTAACATCCTTGTTGGCCACACGGATGTTGGGATTGAGTGTGCCCTCAGCAAGTTTGTGGTTGACACCGAGCTGAGTGGAGAGCTTAACACGCTGGAGGGAAGGGTTGCCATCCAGAGGGAGCTGGACAGGCTGGAGAGGTGGGCCTGTGCGAACCTCATGAAGATCAACAAGGCCAAGTGCAAGGTCCTGCACGTGGGTCAGGGCAAACCCAAGCACGAATACAGACTGAGAGGAGAATGGATGCAGAGCAGCCCTGCCAAGAAGGACTTGGGCTGTTGGTGGAAGACAAGCTCAACATGAGACAGCAACGCGCGCTGGCAGCCCAGAAAGCCCCCCCCAGCCTGGGCTGCATCCCCAGCAACGTGGGCAGCAGGCGAGGGGGGTCAGCAGGGCTTTGAGTAACCTGGTCTAGTGGGAGGTGTCCCTGCCCATGGCAGGGGGCTTGGAACCAGGTGATCTTTAAGGTCCCTTCAGACCCAAACCATTCTATGATGCTGTGATCATGTCCCCTCTGTGCGGGATGTCCCGTGCCCAGGAAGCCCCCTGGGAGCAGTGGGAATAGCCCGTAACACTGCTGCACTCGCAGCGGCCTTTAACACACGGGCTTAATGCACACAGACACTGAAAGAGCATTTAACGCCATTCCTTTACATGAAGAAAAACACCTATATATTGCAATATATTTAAGGTCTGGGCTTTGCTTGGAGCCGGACCACCAGATTTGGCTGTGGTCCATGCCCACACACTGAACCTGCCAGGCAGGCGGTCACCCCACGTGCGATGCAGGACGTGCTCCCATCTCAGTCTGGAGCCACGGGTGGTATTTGGTGGAAAGACTTGGCCTTACCAGCATGGATCAGAGCTTTTGAAATGCCTCCGTTTTCACGGACACGGCCCCTGTGGCCGAGGTCCACGGCTGCAACGCACCGAAAGCTGTTTCCCACTGCTCTTGGTTTGGCTCCCTCGCGCAGCCAGCTATTCTCCTACATGCTGAAATACCCTGAAAGAGCCTCAAGTACTTTTTCATTTCCACTTGTAACCATTTGCATGATGACAGTCGTCAGATAATAAAGACCGCGGCCCAAACTCCGCTCTCGGCAAAGGCACCGCAGCTCCCGCTGAGAGTAATTCAAACCCCCAGGTTTGTCTTCGGGCGACCGAGAGCCATTTGGAAAAGATAATCAAAAATCATCGTATAAAATCATGGATGTAATTTGTAAGAAAGAATCCGTTTTGGCTTACCCATAATTTCACATGATCAGGCAAAAGTAGACATACATCCTATTTACGGCTTCTAGGAAATTTCTACTTGCCCAATTCATGTTAAACATATGGACTTCATTTTCTCTCACACCTGGCCATATATATTTGTTATGAAAGGTTCATGACTCTCCGGGTTATGTGACCTATTCCCAAGATGATTAGAGTTAAATGTGTTTCCTGCTCTCCCAAATTCCATATAAACCGAATAAACCAATCCATAGATCCCCAGTGTAATATCCTGAGCCTACAAATACACGCACGTAATAAGTCAGGGGGGAGGGAAAATCATATCGCTGCTTTCCATTAACTAGCAGCTGCGAGGGGAAGGTAATGAGAAAAAGAAAAACCCTGGTAATTCGGGGAACAATACAGACAGATACTTGAATTTTGTCTCACTTTGCTGCACTCCATGAAAGCACTAAAGCGTATTTACGCGTTTCTCCCGGTATCGCCTGGTTTGTCCTGATGCTCGGAGCAAGCTCTGCCGAGCCAGCTGGATGTCCGCTGGGATGGACACCTTCAGATCAATGCCAACGTCACTCCCCATCAGCTCCTGGGCCCTGACCATGAAAGGTCACGCTCGAGCCCTAAAACTGCCTTTTAATTCCTAGGGAGGATACATTTCTTTGAACCCAGAGCTGATGTGATTGCACCGTTCGGGAAAGGGAGATGCTTTTAGAGTCTCAGCAAATGGTGACGATGCTCTTGAGCACACCAGAATGCATCGGGGTGTCTGGGCATAATTTCATTGCATATGTAATAATATGTGCTATTATTATTTTGTTGATGTTGTTTTTATATCATTATATCCATATATTTATGTATCTATATCTATGTATACAGCTATAGGGGCACATAGCCCGGGGGCATAAAGGACCCGAGCAGGGCTGGAGACCCCAATCACTGCAGCTCCTGGCCCATGCAGCGCCAGCACTGACGCTGTAAACAACGGAGCTGCAAGCGATTCCTTCACCCCAGACATATCTTTGGCTCAGGACATGACGCAAGAGTGGGCTTTTTGGGCCACAGTCTCATATTTATGCGGTTGCTGACCTTTTTAAAATTGAGGGCATTGAGATTGATCTGTTCTTCTATACCCCGTATGGAGAAGAAAATGAAGCATCGGTGGCCTGAAGGAGGGCTGGCAGGTGGCACAGGGATGCGGTGGTCTCTGCAGGTCTCAGTCATGAGCACCTGTAGAGGGGACTTTGTGGTGGCCACCTCTGCCCTGAAGTGAGCCCACAGCTGTGGCCTTGACATAACCCCAAGCAGAAACCCGGCCGGGGCTGACAAAACCTTTTTGCTCGGCCAGGTCTCGCTATGTGTGTCCGAAACGGTTATTCACCCACACGTGCGATGTTTGGGAGTGACTCTGGGGATGCAGAAATCAAATAAAAACTCTTGGTGAGGTTGCTCCAGCGTGGGACGTCGCCCTGTGTGCAGCCCCATGCAGAAACCCCCCCAGTCGAGGTTATTATCGCAGAGGGCATCGGGAAAGGACAGATGCTATGGATAACTCCACTGGCATGGCCGCACGCTGTGTCCGGATGGCCCTGACCTTTCCAGGGGCTGGGAAGCAAAGTCAGCTCCTCTTGCAAGCGGCGGCTGGCATTTACGGCTGCGGTCCATCCGCCCCATAAATACAACGCTCTACTTTCCATCCCAGCCGCCATCCCCAGCCCTCCATCCGCCGACCTCCCCAGGGCGCGCTGCCCCAACTCTGCTGAGCCCAAGTCACATGGGGACAAAAATCAGCCCCAATAAAGAGAACGTGGCCTTAGGGAGGGAAGAAAGAAGAGAGACTGTAAAAAACACCTCTTCTTTCCCTGGAGAGATTTTTTTCCCTTCGAGGAACGGAAAAGGAGAGCCAGCGGTTGTGCATCCACCCAGTGCTGGTGTAGCGGTACAAAATACCAAGTGAATCGCTTCCAAAAGAGTTTAGTTGGATGTCATTATTTCCTGTTGGTAGACAGAAGGAGAGTGGGAAAAACTCCTGTTTTGGGAGCCAAGCGCTGCAGAGAAGAGCGATTAGCAGATGGCATGGAAATTAGCTCATTATTATTAATTTGCCAGGCCTCTACCAGTTCATGAATTGCCCTTTGGAAGTTGAAAAGCAGCGTGTGCATATGTACAAAAGAGGGCTTCTTTTGGCAAATCAGCTAATTAATTGCCGTGCCACCCACCGCATGAATGGGAGCCGTCCCCACCTGCCTCGGCGCGGCCCCGCGCCCGGATTTGGGGGGGAAACCGGCGCCGGCCCCAGCTGGGATAATGCAGCCCCTATTGCAGGATGCTGCTCAATAGGAAACCTCCACGACTGGTGCTTATTAATGCGCTAATGTTTTGTTTGAAGAAGTTAACACTGAAAAAGGCCTTTTTTTTTTTTTTTTTTTCCTTCCAGGGGCATTCTGTGAAGGCGGTTGAACCGGCTGTTTAACAGCATTGCAGATATATATCTATTGAAAAATTAATTTAAGACAAACCATACTTCAGTACACTAAAACCTCTCCTCCATCCTCTTTAAAATTTGATTTAGTTTTGCCTAGACTGTGCTTCCCAAAGGGATGCCCACATCCTTTCATTTCTTTCCAGGACAACACTGCCCTGTGGAGCCAAGAGGAGAACTTGGGCTGGTGAAGCAGCGTCTGAGCATGTAGATTTATAATGAATACATTGCCTCGAGTTGGAGCTGCAATTTGACTTTTCTCCCAGCTCCTCTGTATAAAAGCTGCTGCAAATCACAGAAATAAAAGTAATAATAACGATGATGTTTCCAAAACAATTGATAACACAAATCATAGACTTGGAGGTTTCAAAAGGACATTGAAAGGTTGGTTGGTTTCTGCATGGGACAGGTCATGTAGGGAAAATTTCTCCACCCAAAGGGCTGTCAAGCATTGGAAGAGGCTGCCCAGGGAAATGGTGGAATCGCCGTCCCTGAAGGTATTTAAAAGACATGTAGACGTGGTGCTGAGCGACGTGGGTTAGTGACGGACTTGGCAGGGCTGGGTTGATGGTTGGACTTGATGGTCTTAAAGGTCCCTTCCAACCAAAACGATTCTATGATTCTATGTAAAAACCATCCCCCTGCAGCTCCGCGAGCGGAGGCAGTGATGCCGCAGCATTGGGAGCATTTTTCCATCCTTACCAGGAGCCTGAAGCAGTAAGACAACACCATTTGAAAATTAACACACCCCCTGGCCACACACACCACAGACACGGGGCTGATTGCTGCCGATTAAAGCCGTGCGCGGAGGAGATCCCGCATACGGCTGCTTTCCAGCGGGAGGAAAGCGATCGTTGTCATCAGCAAGAGTGGCAGCGCTGCAAGCCACTGGGAGGGCTGTAAGTGACACAGTTGCTGTCGTTGTCACGTTAAAACCGCAGCCTCATAGCTAGAGACAGGGCTAATTGCCTGAGCACATCGCCGGGTGTCAAAACTCCTAATTGATTTCCTCCTCATTAGCGTTGCGATGCTGCTCCGGGGCTGTATCTCAGCACGTGCGCACGCGCCGCGCTCCAGCTCTGCCCGGGGTAAAACACTGCAAAGTCTGTGCATGTAAACCCAGGGAAATGAGTCACGGAAAGCTAATTAGAAAGCTGGCGTAAATATGCTGTCAAAGCGCAACACTCGTTGGAGCTCAACTCATCGGTTGCCCTGGGCGCTGCAGTGGGTTTAGTTCTTGCTGCTCTGGGCAATGGCGTCACCTTCGTTTGGGGGTGTCGTCGTTTCGGCTGGGATGGGGTTGACTTTCTTGCTGCCAGCTGGTGTAGTGCTGTGGTTTGGATTCGGGATGGGAATAGTGTTGGTAGAACACTGGTGGGTTTGGGTGCTGCTGAGCTCTCAAGGCCTTTTCTGCTCCTCACCCCACCAGCGAGCGGGCTGGGGGGCACAAGGAGCTGGGAGGGGACACAGCCGGGACAGCTGACCCCAACTGGCCAAAGGGATGTCCCATCCCACATGGCATCGTGCTCAGCATAGAAACCTGGGGGAGGAAGGAGGAAGAGGGGGACGTTTGGAGCGATGGCGTTTGTCTTCCCGAGTCACCGTTGCACATGATGGAGCCCGGCTTCCCTGGGGAGGGCTGAGCACCTGCCCGCCCGTGGGGAGCAGGGAATGAATTCCTTGTTTGGCTTTGCTTGTGCGCACGGCTTTTGCTTTACTTATTAAACTGTCTTTACCTCAACCCACGAGTTTTTTCTTGCTTTTATTCTTCTGATTCTCTCCCCCATCCCAACTGGGAGGAGGGAGCGAGCGGCTGCATGGTCCCGGTTGCTTGCTGGGATTAAACCACGTCAGGGGGTTAGATGCCACTCCACGGACCGTGTGCCCATTTTTGCTGCTGGAGCATCTTGGATGTGGACCAGCATCACTCCTGCAGCTCACCGGGGAGCTGGGAAATCTTTGATCCAGGTCGCAGCGGAGGGAACGCTCGCGTTGGCGCTCGGAGGGGAGAGTGCACAGGACAAGTCTCCAGCTTTAAGGATTTATGCATATGGATGAAGGAACTGGCACCCTCTGTTAGCGTGGCCATTTGGTACCCTACGATTATCCAACGTGGAATTTGATCGTTCTGATTTGGAAACGTGCGTGGAGTCCTTAGAAAAAGCTGCCTTGAAGTATCGCTGCAGCCTGACGGGGACGAGGGGCTGAACGGTTACATGTCACTCTCCAGACGGAAATCCTCAGAGAAGCTACAATGCGCTTTGTAATTAGAGTTAATTAACACTTTTGCAAATTGGTCTTTATTTAAGAGCAGCTGCTGAGGAAAAAAAAAAAGTCTATAAGCCCATAAAATATTAATTAGAACAAGTGTCTCGTCTGCTACCATCCGTTCCTGCGCGGATGGGCGTTTGGCGAAGGCAGCTTTGTCTCCCTGGGTAAAGAGATAAAGAGCAAGACCTTGAAATAAATAACCGCCAGATTTCAACCCTTCCTCACAGAGCCCCCGCGCAAACGTGTCACAGGTACGAGGAAAAAGCCTCGCACCCCAAAAACGTAACCCAGCGCTTTGGAAAAAAGGCATAATAAACTTGTACATACTAGAAATACTACCTTGGTAGGAATAAAAGGCAAGGTTTAATGCACGTAGGTTAACCTGCGCTGTGGGAAAGAGCAATGGTCGGGTGATGCCGACTCTGGTCCCATTCCTGGGAATTTTTTTCCTTTTAGCTTTCCCATAATGTGTGACTTACACGGGACCCTGGATATTTTGGAGGAAGGGCAAATTATAGGCTATGAGGCAGTATTTTTGTTAACATTTTGTCTGTGCACCGTGGGAAAGCTGGAGGATGCCTAGTTTACATATTCCTTTTCTCCATCTATAAATTCCGGTTATTCACAAATTTGTAGAATAATGCAAGGCAGCAACGATGGAGATCTCCGCAGCAAAGCCCCCCTTTCCCTGCAGCAACCCCCTCGCCCTGGGAGTTTCCCTGCTCGCTGCTTTGTTGTGTTGTCTATATAAACTTACCCGAAAACTTCATGACACGTATTATTTAAAACAAGGCTTTTTGCCCAAACTCCCCATTTTCCTGCTTGTGGGATTTTGTGCTGAGGCCGCAGCGGGGCCGGTTCCTGTGCGGCTCCGCTCTGCTCTGACTGAATGAGGTCATGGGCTTCTCCGGGCTATAATGATCTTAAAATTATGTGACAGAAACAAATAGGAAATATTTAAAGTTAAGGCTCTGCAAGTACTTTTATTCAACGTAGAGACAGGATCACTTGGAGTTTATATGTGCTTGCTACAAATCCCTTTAAGAAGCCAGGCTAGGGATAAGAAAAACTGCAAAAAACGGTGGGGTTTTTTTTCCCTTTTGTGTGAAGTTTGTATCTGGAGCACAATCACTGATGCTGCGCTCAGAAAATGTCGTTTAGAAGAAGGTACAAAACCAGCCTGGAGTTTGCAGAAGAAAAAAACTTGCAGAAACAAATAGCTGCAGGGAAGGCAAAATGAAATGTGAAAAAAAAAACAAACCACAATTTCAAGGGAAATTTTCCAACCAGTTTTACTGTGACTTCCCCTGAAAATACGTCAGCTCCTTCACTGTGCGGAGGCCAGTACCCATTCCTGTTGGATTCAGTGAACAGTTTTAAGCAAGGAAACAATTTCTTTGTAAAAGGAAAAACGTTTCGTTCCAGGATGGTTTAAAGGACGGAGGTTGCTTGCGTTGTAGTCATATGTGCTTTTCAGCATAAATTCAGGAAAGGTTTTAGAGGATTAAAAGCATACTAAGCTGAAACAAACCGTTCCAGATCTACCCCAACATGGTTTTGTATCTTTTCTCTTTTCCTCGCCCGATAGCTTCACAAACACTGAGCCATTTTCTTTCCTTATGCCCCAAACAAATGGCTATGAAATACGAAACACGAAACGTGAGGTATGAGATGTGAGGTATGGGGCGGGCAGCTGTCTGCAGTGGTGGTAACCCACAGGTCAGCCACCTCCCGGCATCACTCTGCTGGGTGTCTGCTTTCCAGCGCGAGATGCTCAACCAAGACCTCCGTGTCCCGGGCTCCTGGTTTACCATGCCATTACAAATTCCTTCTCTGCAGAACATTTCATTTCAGCAGCCCGCGGTGCGGCTCGGCAGGGCTGGAGACACCCCAGGGCAAGTGGGGACCACCCAGACACCTGTGTGAAGTTGGATGCGCCCATGGGTCAACGCAAAATGGAGAGGAGAGGCTAATGAACATTGTAATCACCCCGCTTTGAGGATGATAATTCATCACCTTGAGAAAGCAAATGAAGCACAAGGAGTTTAGGGCAGGCACTGATAGATTTGGGAATATACTTGAAAATGGTAAATGTGGTGTCTCATTGACCAGGGAACCTCTCGTGGTCAGCAGTGGCTGAACCAGAGGAGCAACCAGCTGCAATGTGTTTGGAGAACACCTTCGGGAGCCCAGACCCTCTGAGGAGCCATCTGGTCCTGGGAGGAAGATCTCTGGGTTCTCCCAGGACACGGTTCTGCCATCCCTTGGCAGAGAGAACCTCCCCGGTGGCTCTCACGAGCGTCGTGTTCCCCTCAGAAGATGACATGATGCGAAGCGACGGCTGGAGTAACGCATGCTCGCCCGGCGAGGTTCGTGCCAGGTGAGACAGAAGAGGAGACGCCGGCGCGTTCCCCGGGAACGTGTTGGACGCGGCGGGGATGGAGCTCGCGTTTCTACAAGCCACAGCAGAATGTCAGAACGGCTCACACACAAATTAATGTGATGGGAAAAGTGCATTACAGATCCATTACCACTACCCACAAAAGAGAAAACTGAATGACAGCCCTGGAAAGTCCAATATCTGCATTTTCAGAGGGTGAAATTCAAGCCTGAGCTATGGCAGTACCCCATCGGGATAGAAATGGCGTGTATCCCATTCCCATTTGTATGGCCAGGGGCTGGCTCTATAATCTCATGGAAGAAAAGACTCCCAGAGATTTAAAAGAAGCTTTGGATCAGGCTTTGAATGCCTTTTCATTTTACCCTATTCATATATCAAATAGAGCTCTCTGGTCTGAATAATTGCATTTTACCTGCTGAAAACATGGTCTGAAAACATAGCAGTGCTTTATTTCTTCTGATGGCGCATAAAGCATAAACATTATTTTTTCTAAAAATAAAAAAAATAAGCCTCATTTTTCTCTTTAAATATAATTTACAATAGGAAACATTAACCCATAAATCATAGGCACAAATTCACATAGAATTGAAACGCTACACTCAGCAGCAGGCAAATTACACCCAGACCACTCCATCACCAAGGCCTCCTTCCAAGGGCATTATTGGAAATATGGTCCTCATAAGGTGAGTTAATAAAAAAAAAAAGCGGCAAAGCAAAGAAGGAGCCTGAGAACCGTGTGGAAGGATGGAAGGAGACCCCCAGCACCCCAGCGAAGTCAGGCAGAGCCCCTGCCATGGAGCTGGGGCTGGATTCAGCTTGTTCCTCCTTGCCCGGCTTCTTGGCCATGGGCCGGTGGCCCAAGTGCATGAGCTCGGGTAGCAAATCCTCCACTCCCCTGGCTGCCCCATTTCCCCCCCCAGCTTTGCCTGAAAGCCGCTGGCATCATTAGTGTTCATTTCTTCATCTGCACCTCATGCGACGGGGCCTCGGACCCTCTCGGGACCGTGGGTGGCCCTGCAGTCCTCCAAGGAACCCATCCCAGCTGCACCCATCTGCCACACAACGCATTTCTTGGTAGCTCGGTGGAAAACCAGTGGCAGATTATATACATACAATTACATATATTTTTTCCTTCTGGTTCAGCACTTGTGAGAGGCCTGTCAAAACGTGGTTTTGAGGAGAAGAAAGAGGAAAGCGTTGATGTTTAGCACCTCTAAAGTAACTACTGGGACTGAATAGACTTGCAGACCTCGTCCTGTGCAGCTCAGTGCATGGAGGTGGCAGCAGCTCTGCAGTGGCAGCCTCTACTTCTCCTTCCTTTGGAAAGGGGCCTCCGAAATGGGGATTTAACAGTTTTACTAAGTACCTGCTTCCTCTCAAGTGTAATATTCCGCTTTAGGTCCCCATCTCCCAGCAAGTATTTAATAGCTGGTTTTTATCAGGCAGAGCATCTCGAAAATCTGGCTTACGCTCCAACCGTCCGGCTCCTTTCTGCTCCAAACCTACTGTTTTCAGATACGGGATAATTACGTGCACGAGGGGGTTTTTTCCCCCCCCCCTTTAAATCTTGTAATGTGACTAATCCAGCGAAGAGGGATGTATCTCAGAGGATGTGTCAGCTGCGGAAACGAAAACCAGATGTGGTTCAAAGAGGGCGAAAGGGAACCTTGAAATACGTTCTGCTTGTTCAACACCCAGCTGCACCCAACCCTGCCACCCAAAGCTGCGGCCGGGCGAAAGTCGACGGGTTTGGGGAAATACCTTTACAGCCCCAAGACTGGTAAATACCTCATAGCCGGAGGCGTGAGATACCCGTGGTTTTGCCAAACAGGGCATATAAAGTGCGTTGCCTATTCCCCATTTCTTTTTCTTTGCATTTTTCTGCAGTATTTGGGGCCTGCGGGGCGGGAGTTCCCCTTCCCAGTATAGGCAGCGGTTCTGCACTGGGGAAGGAAGATATTTCTGGTTATTTGTGGTTTCTGTATGTTTGCGTTGCTAGGATGGACGGCGTTGCTGGTACGTGATGCGGGGAGCTGGGCATCCCTCGCCCAGCCTGGCACAGGGAAAAGGCGGCTGCGACGCCCAGCCCTGGCACAGCCTTGCGGCTCATGAACAACAGAAAAAAGCCTCATTAAAGCCATGAAAAACTCCAAGCGCAGAAAGGAGGAATGTCCCCATCGCGCTAAGCAACGTTTTCCTTCTGTCTGGCAGCAGGCATGTGCTGCGTTTACTTTGGGGCTGTAAAACACTGCTCGCCGTGGCCGTCGGGGAGGGGGGATTTACAGCGCCAGTGCCCTTCCCTCTGCACTTACAGCAAACAATAACCGGAGGGATTAATTTTTTTTTATGCCCTGCTCTGTGACACCCCCACACAGGCATGAATAACGCAGCTGTGCAATGTTTATAGGCCAAATACTGTAGATTGCTTATACACTGGCTGGTCACCATAGAATCGTAGAATAGTTTGGGTCGGAAGGGACCTTTAAAGCCCACCCAGTGGCACCCCCTGCCCTGGGCAGGGGCAACTCCCACCAGCCCAGGTTGCTCCAAGCCCCGTCCAACCTGGCCTTGAACCCCTCCAGGGATGGGGCAGCCACAGCTTCTCTGGGCAACCTGGGCCACCGCCCTCGTTGTGAACAATTTCTTCCTTATATCTAGTCTAAATCTTCCCTCGTTTAGTTTAAAGCCATTACCCTTGTCCGATCGCAACAGGCCCTACTAAAAAGTTTGTCCCTTGGGGCTATTTTTGAACCATACCTAGATGAATAAATGAGGGTGTCTCTGAGGGCTGAGCACCCAGCACTTACCTGGGCTCGGAAACATGAGCCCATCGCTGCCGCTTTTCCCAAGTATAAAAAAATCCGATGTGTATGACACAACCTGTGTGGAGGTTAGCAGGTTTCCCAAAAACAAAGGTGAAATGAAGTTGTTAGGTGAAGAGAGCATGAGTGCATGCCTGTGCTGAGTTGGGATTGTGGAGAGCAACTAAAGCCTGTTGGAAAACAAATGCTGCAAAACAACAGGAAGTTGTTTGGTTTTACACCAAGAAACCCCTTCCAAACACACTGAGATGTGAATAGTGGGGATAAAATATCACTGGGATGGTTGCCTGGCTCATGAGATCTCGGCCAAACCTGGTGGCAGTTTCTGTGAGTGCTTGACAAGATCATAACCAGGGAGGGTTTACGTGGGAGTTTCATCAAAGGCCGGGCTACAAAAGCAAGTGGCCATGGCGGGTACGGCAGCGGGGTGTGCTCAGTGGGATGAACTCGGTCCATTTGCCCATGCCAGGGGGAAACCCAACACACTGAATTTGAGAAGGCAGAGATAAGTGAAGGGGGGAGCGAAAAGAGACGGTGGGAGCGACGGGTGGATGAGTGAGAGACCTCTGCTCAGAGGATGCCCCAAGGCAGTGACCAAAGCCACTGGAGGGATGTTCATTGGCACGACAAGAACTTGGATCTGCCAAGCTGATTTTAGTCATTCCTCATGCAGGGGTTCCAGGCTTGCAATAACTTCAGCTTGGCCACCTGTGGGGCCGTCTCCATCCCCTGGAGGTCCTGAGACACCTCAGGAGCCTGTGAGCAGACAGCGGGCACTCCCTGGGCACATTTATTAGACCCAAGACAAGACCCGCTCATCCCATTTTCACTGCAGTGATTGATGGTAATGGGGGCAAAGCTGTTCACCCAACAATAAACGCAACTCCTGAGGTAGACGGTCTAGCAAGGCTGTGCGCATCTTGAGGATGGGCCAAAATCGCATTATAACATTAAACATTGCATTAGGCGAGAGCTGAATTAGATCAGACTAAACAAAAAGCATCTTGTGAGAGTCTCTCCTCCAGGTCTTCCAGCACAGCTTGTTTCGCACCTGATGGTGTTTCAGGCCCCAATCCTTTACCCTTGCGCACGAAGCTAGACTTTGAATATCCATGGCAAGGATATTCCACAGCAATGAAAAAATCCAGCATATTTTTAATGCCGAGGCTGAAGTCTTGCACAAAGCTTTGTTTCAGCGCTCAGCGTGAACTTTTCCCGAGGCCTGGGGGATGATTGCATCACGGCAATGAGGATTGCATCGTCACCACCCCCGGAACTGCAGAGGTCCTTCGTGCTTGTAGCCAACAGCTTCTAATCCTCCCTCCCAAACATTAATGACTTTGTCTCTTCCTCACTTAGCAAAATTGCCGGTTACGGGCACTGAAATTATTCATTGTGCAGCTGCTAAAAACGGCTCGCGGGCTCGATAACGAGCAAAAGGGCTGGACCGTTTGCTGTTGCACCGGAGGGAAGAGACGGCACTACAGGAATAAGCCCTATTTGCACTGGTTTGTCTCCCCAAAGACACACATGGGCCTGTATTTGGCGCAGTGCCTGGGGTTGCCGTCTTTGCCATCACTGCCATCTGTCCAGACTCAATTAATCCCATTTTCTTAACACTGCTGGGCTGAGGCTCACGCGGGACGGAGCCTGCGGCAAGGGATGAGGATGGGGAGCCGGGGGTGAATCTCCCCGTCCCTCTCGCTCACCTGTTTGCCAACCGATGCTCCAAAAACAGCAAAAGAAGGTGTGAAAAATAACATTACAGAAAGCCATGATGGTATCTAACCCCTGATCACCTCATTCTCCCACCAGCTCCTCTCCTGGGCCTCACCTCCCTAATTTAATACATTTCCTCTCGTCGTCTATATTTCAGTAAACATTAAAATTGCCAAGGATACCTTCAGAGGGAGGATGGGGCACATGAACTGGTGTTTCCTGCAACATGGGGAAGTTTGCTGCCCATCGCACCGCTGGTTTGCGGGAACCTCCTCTGCCCACAAGCATTGCGGCTTTCTTCCCCCTGCCTCCAAAAAGGAAACATCGGCGTTGCAATGGGACAGATGCAGTATAGCGTTCAGAACGGACTACCAAAACACAGCTCTCAAAGTGAGAAATAACACCCCCAGGGCCTCTTCCAAAGAGTGTACAAGACTTTTGCACCCCCCCAAAACCTCTTTGCAGCTGTGCCAGAAAACCGGACCAGAAACAGACCGTCCCATTTGGTGAGCTGATGAGCACGGGCACGTCCTTCCTCCCGCCCAGCTTGTCCGCATCATTTGTCATTCGAATTAAATAAATGTAGTAATGATAAATGCAGCTGGCTGGGGACGAGGGGGAATTCCCCCGGGAGGACAGCGATGCCCACGCGTGTGCCATGTGGATGTCGCCGGGCTGCGGCGGAGGACAGCCTGGTGGAATAGGTCGTCTGGAGTTTGCATGAGCCTTGTACAAACTTTTTAATCCTCCTGTTTTTATAGTGAACAACAGTCCTCTCTCGGCGGTAATTGCGTACATTTCCAGAATTTATCTCTATTGGATTGCCTTTGGCATCTAGTCCCATAAAAATTGCCGATTCGGCGAATGGATGTCATATGTCTTGAGGTGCTGGAGGGGTTAACGTAATGTGTAACCAATGTAAGATATATTTAATGATCTCTGAAATTGCTTCTGTGAAGCATCCACATAACTGCCACAACTCGATTTACTACAGATCCTGCAAATAACAAATGTAATTACTTTGGAATCAACATAATATTAGGTCAGACTGGCTTATATTCCCCCAGTTTGCTGGGAACTTAATATAAATCTGAACCGAGTGTCTATCTCCAGTCATATTCCCTGGCTGTGCTCGCAGAAACAACATCCAACATGACTTCTCTGGGAAAAGGCTCAAAAGCCAGAACGCTGTAATATTCATTTTTGCCTTATTATGAGCCCGTCGCTCAGCCAGGAGATCGCAGGTTTGCATCATCAGGTTAAAGCGTTAAACTGTCGCTGCTGGTTTCGCCGTGTTAGTCATGTTTAGCAGCACAGTCAAAGGCTGTTTTGTTGTTCTCAGTCCTTGACGTCTCTCGCTGTGCCTCCTGAAGGACGACCAGGCAAAGAAGACAAAAAAACGCCATACGACGGGAACGCTGACGCCCGCAGCATCTCAGGCACTTCCAGTGCTCTGTGCAAAGGCGCTTTCACGTTGGTTTCACTCCTGTTTAATTCAAGCAAGGTTTGCGTCATCAGTGATCACCGTGGCCAGAGAGCTGGCTGGGGAAGCCTGGATTTGGGGGGCATCTCTCCTTCCCATCCACCCCGGCAATCCAAGGTTTGAATACTTTTCCAACTTGGAGGCTAGCGATGCCGTCTGTTTAACTGGGGACGGTCACCTCCTGCGTGCCGGCGGTGATGGCAGCAGATGGACCCTGGAGGGAGAAGATCCACTGAACACTGGAAAGCTGGATCTGTCAGGTGGCTAGAGGGATAATTATTGGGTAACGTATGTATCTTAAATCTTCTTGAGGAGATTCACCTTGCCATAAGGCAGAGCATTTCTGCTAGCCGTGTGTTCCCACGCGCTTGGCTGGCTCGCAGGTCACGCCTTTTGAAGGTCGTGCAGGAAAAACCCACTTTAAACATCTAGGGAGAGAATAGAGCTCCATTCCCGTATCCTGAGCTGCTTCGTACTGCCCGGTTGCCTCTGAGATGTGTGATTTTATGATAAGCATCACATGCGTGGCAGTAGGTGATGGGTTCTCCTGCCCATGCCCTGGTGCTACCGGTGCTGGATGTGGTCCCTCCACCTGGAGAGATGCCTTCACCCCACGTGTGACACAATGGTCCCACAGTGGCTAGCAAGGACATCCCTGCTGCCAGTATCACCCCCATCTCCCTCCATCAACAGCAATTCCCTAAAGACACTCCTTTCCCAGCCAAACATTCGCACAAGTGACGCCTACTAATTTTCGGCTAGGAACAAAGGTTTTATGCCTAAATGATAAACCTCCCAAAACAAAGGCAGAGGGCCCAGAGCTGCGCACGCAGTGGCACGGTGACAAGCGAGATAAAGCAGACAAAGGCGCAGAGAAGCACTCGTGTTGCAGTGCTAATAAATAAGGCTCTCCACAGTCTCTCAAGTGGAGAAACATGCTGGTTGGTTCAATAAAACAGGCTATAACAAGAGATTTATACAGAATATATTGGATTTATTCATCGAGGATTGCGTATCTCTCCGCGTGGTGACATTTTTTTCTGCACCAGGTCCTTCCCCACCGGCAGCTGCTTATCGCTCGGTGCATTCGCGTCGTAGGTGGGGGCTCAGGCGTTCAGATCATGCTCACAGCCGTATTGATTGCAGGCACATCACAGGCATACAGATGCGTGTGGCTTTTCTGCCTCCAGCAACGCAGCTCCAAAATCCCCAAGGCAGATAGTCTTCACATACGTTGAGAAATAAATGGCAAAACAGCAATTCTTGGCAGTAAACAGGCAGCTGAATGCAGCGCGGAGCCTCTCCCGACCCGCACACCGCTTCCAGGGGCCCCTTTCGCTCAGGAGCTATGCCAAAATACTTCTACGGTAGGCAAGAACACGGGTTTAAATTGCTCA
Source organism: Larus michahellis (assembly GCF_964199755.1). NCBI lineage: Eukaryota > Metazoa > Chordata > Aves > Charadriiformes > Laridae > Larus > Larus michahellis. The sequence continues at coordinate 58,512,260 of NC_133902.1, forward strand.
GAGTACGATTTAGACTAATGGTGGCTTAAGACATAACTGTAGGATGCTTGCTATAAGCTGCACGCGGGCCATTTGGAGCTCGTTCGGTCGCACACAGAGTGACGTGCAGATGCGAACTGCCCTCACCCGCAGGCTGAGACACGCATATAGGTACCGCTGCGTAGATATATAATGTGTGTGTTTATGTGTACGCCAGCAGCTCCCTGGGTCAGGGCAGGTGTCCCCAGCGTTGTTGTCACAGTCCCGGCTGTCCTGTCCCCTCTCTCTTCCCACCAGCCCGGCCCAGCGTGCTCTAATAATGAGTCAAATTAATCCGAATTGAGTCAGTTCTCATGATGGACCTGGAAAGTCATTTGTTTTCTTTTCTTCTGCAAGTACTTTGCAAGTACTGTGGTCATTGCAGCCCAACATTTCTTTTTGTAACGTTAACTTTCCAACTATTATTATTATTATTTACTCAAAATAATTTGACCAGAATAGCAAACCAGTACCCAGTGGATGCCTCGCTATATCAAAGGCACTGGCTTAGCTATAATCCACTTCAAAGGCGTTTTTCGCAGTAATCCAGTAACCATATGTCAAAGAAGTCGTTATCAGTGAAATTTGGCTTTGCTTGGTTTCTTCTCCTCTTTATCAGCAGATTACATTTAGTGAAACCCGAAGAGATTTGAGACGACCAAAATCTCATAAAGAAAAAGCAGATTGGGTCAGGAGGGCAAAGGGACAGTATTTGTATGTCGTGCAAGGACTTGGAAAAGGAGATGTAGCGCCGGATCGCTCGGCGTAAATAGAAGGATGCGGTGGCATCGTAATGTAAAATGCATTAAGCTGTCAAAATGAAGATCCTGTCTTCAATCACGCCGGGTCCCCCAGGCCTCCATGTTAAATATTGCATCAAGACATTTCCTGTCCGGCATTAAAAAAAAAAAAAAAAAAGGGAAAAAGCTAAAAGGAAAAAGGTACCTTTGCCCTCAGAGCGCGGGGCTGTCCCCAACGCCAGCGTCACCTCCTGGGGTGACCCAGAGTCTCAGTTTGTGAAAGATTTCTCTCCTTTTTCTCCCATAAATGCAGTCAGGCAGTGAGAAATCTTACCGGGAAAACCTGCTGTTCTGCTTTGGGCGGGTTTTGGCATTTTTGAGCCCCCCCGTGCCTGCAGGCAGCCCCTGCTTTGCAGCTAACTGGCCACCGAACCCTCGCACCTTAAATGTCCCATTACTGAACAGCTGTTCTGAACATTCTCCTGTCGTCCTTCCAGCCTGCCTACCTGGGGATGCTCGGAGAACTTAATCGGAATTAATTTCTAAAGTGGATTAGTTAAACCTCATTACATCCCTGTGTAGACAGCCTATTTCAGAATTAAGGTGGCCTTAATTTAATTTGCTCGGGAGCTTAATTTACTGCAATTGGCTCCTCGTGCACCTTGCAGGGCCAACCCCACGCGGCGTCGGTGGGGAAGGTGGCACCGAGCCGTAAGCATCGGCAGGAGCCTCCCAAGGCCAGGCTGGACGGGGCTTGGAGCAACCTGGGCTGGTGGGAGGTGTCCCTGCCCAGGGCAGGGGGTGGCACTGGGTGGAAGCTTTAAAGGTCCCTTCCAACCCAAACCGTTCCGTGATTCGATGATTCTATGCTCAGGGATGTCCACCCTGGCCCAGCCCCACCACCCCGCTCCTCCCCATGGCACCGCAGCCACCCCACCCCAAACAGGGGGCAAGGCAGGACCGAAAGCATTTGAGCACTAAGTGCTTGCTGGGCTTGAAAGATTTCTGCCAAGGGTTTTGCGTTCCTTCAGCCTGCCCGAGCCCAGGTAATGAGAGGAAGAATCACAAAACCCATTTTCTACCAGGCTGCTAGCAAGCAGCATGAATAACTTTACCACCCCTTTTTACAAACTTTACAGCCTCCTTCATAAAAAGTACCACTGCATCCTGCTGAAGAAGCAACTTCAAGTTACGGATTGCAGTCTTGCCTCTTCTGCTTTGATGACCACCTACGAACTCACGTTCCCGTGTCTCCCTTCCCGTTGGTTCGGTAAAACAGAGCCTTAAACCTCGGCTCCCGTGTTTCCAGCACGTGAACCAAACCCCACGGCAGTGTCCGAGCACTTCTCTCTGACTCGTGCTCGCTTGCGTGCACCAATGGGAAGGTTGCAGTGAGTCCTGTACAAACTGGGGACCCCAGCAGTGATCTCGGTTTTCAGAAAGCAGGAGAGAAATCCCTCCAAGCCGTGGGCAGAAGGAGGTGTCACATCAAGGTTGTAGATAAATGTGGCTCCCAGAATAAACCTGTTTTTTACAGTTGGGAGGATTCGCTCAACTCAGACGTCTACCAGGAAAGGAGCTGAGGTCACACACAGAAATTAAATTCTACCTAAATTACCCCATACGTGTTGGGCGACGCGTCCCTGGCAGCAGCTGCAGAAGAAGTCCAAGTCCAGCCCAGCAGATCAATGACACTTCTGAAGCCAGGGCAGCACCTAAACATCTCCCAGCACAGTTTACTTCCCTGGGAGCAGCACTCTCTGCAGCCAAAAGCTCAGTTTTGGGGTCATTGCTTTGCTGGCCCTGATTAAATATGATCCAAACCTTGCATGGGCAGAGCCAGCCGGCACCGCATTCATCGGATCTGGCCATCCCTTTGGGAAGAGACATGATCCTTCTCGAGCTGACAGCCATCTCCAGCGAGGTGCCGACCCGTGACAGGGAAAACAAGGGCCCAAGCATTAAAGAAATCCCACCTGAAGACGCTTTCAAGAAAGCAGTAAAAAATGTCGCACTCCTCTCCTTGAGGCCATAATTTAATTCAGCAACAAAAGCTGGAAGACAGGCAGATGCTTCTCACAAATCCTGACCATCAACAACACTTTCCCTCCTGATACAATATTTGTATTAAGTTGTAAAGCCCCTGATTAAGGTATCCAGGAGCTATGACACCGCCAGAGACGCTGCACTAAACAGCTCTTACAGAAACACCGTGGAAAAGCAATTACAGGGAAATGCCCGAGCAGCAGAGATTAACGGCAGCGTTTGGAGCAGCTTTACCTCATTGTCACTGGGCTTGTTTTTAATGGAAGCTGGAGCCGCGCAGATTAAAGAATAATGTCACAGAAGGGGCTGATAAAATTGAAAAGATCCCCCAGATTAATTACCGGGCTTAAAGGAGCTTGTCCATTTATTAGAAACAAAAGCCTTGGGCCCCTTGCTATTGAAATTGTGATATCTTCCTCAATTTTTCCACTTGATCATGTAAAACCAACTCACTGGGAATGGTACAAAGTCCAACAGAAGTTTGCAGGGAGCCCTTCCCCGCATCCTCGCCAGCCCGCGCTTTCGGAGCCCCGGCAAGCTCGTTAGCGTCAGCGTTCGTCTTCACCCTTTGTAGAGGGCTCCTTGCTTTTTACCCAAGTCTTGCATTTCCAGCCCTCACAGACCTGCCCGTGCACACGCTATTTGAAACGCTGCGTCAATATTTATCATAACTTTGGAGAATAAGGGATATTTTCATCTTAAAACAGCTACCTCCATGGGGCGAGATGGAAAAAATGCATAAATAAAAGATCTAGGCGGTGAACCTTTTAACCCCGCAGCACCTCTGATTCAGTAGAGGCGGAGGAAGGGAGGCAATATTTGGGCTCTGGACCCTAAAACAGCGATTCTGGATGAAAATCATCCGTCAGCTCACCTGAAGCTTTCAAATTCACACGTTGCAGTTTCCTTTTTTGGCCATAATAATGAGCATAATGTTAATAACACAGGCTAAGCTTTGCCATCTCATCACCTAAGCTTCCTAATGAGCCAAAGGGGTCCCACTCCCAGTGTTCCCGGAGTGTTTTGCACGGTCCAAGTCACATGGGGAGCAGGACAGTGTGTCTCCATGGGCAGTGGGCACCCTGCACCAGGTCCCTGGGAGCAAGACACATCTTAGAGCAGCTTCTGGGTCACTCTAAGTTATTCCTGACCTGGATAAGGCCCCAAAATCCCTGGGGTCTCGCAGCAACAGGAGACAAAACCCCCTGCTGTCTAAACCCAGCAGAGAGGGACTGAGCCTTGGTGGGAGAAGGGGGCACGAGTGATGCATCACGGCCAACCCGCTTGAGACACAAAGGTGGAAACCAGCTGCAAGGAACACCAACCCCCTTCTCCAAAAATACGTTTTTAATAGCAATATGCAGATATAATTTCTGCAGTTGGTATTTTCTTCTCACTCATTAGAAGGGTGGCGTTAATTTGGGGTGGTATGTAAATACCGACAGCAATGGTAACACCATTAACCCTTCCGACCCAAACCATTGGGGCCCCCAAACCACGGGGCTTGGAGCAACCTGGTCTACTGGGAGGTGTCCCTGCCCATGGCAGGGGGGATTGGAATTGGATGATCTTTAAGGTCCCTTCTAACCCGAACCATTCTATGATTCTATGATTCTGTGGCTCTGGGTTTCCTGTGCCTCTCCTGGCTGGGCACAAAGCCATTGCAGCGGTACGGGGCTTGCCAACGCTCAAACCCAGGCAGCGCTGGCTTTTTATTGGAGTCCTCCCAAGAAATTCATAGCTTCATTTTTATTACTTATAGGTTTTGCAGAGCCCAGAGTCTGAAAATGAATCTGGCCAGGCAGCATCCCAGGAGCGTGAGCCGCACGAGGGAGGAGATTGATAAAGCTTTCGGCGAGATGCGGTGGCTTGTTTGCAGGAGCAACAATTCACCTGCCTCTATGTGGCTTTTTTTCAGTTTTATCCCTGAGTTTTAACTCCTGCTGACATTGACCCATCCCAATCGGGATCCTGACAGCACGGACATCACCCCTGTCCCCGTGCCCTGTGCCCCTGAACCAGCCCGTGGCAGTCTCGGGACACCATGCCGGGCAAAGGGACTCCACTTCTCTCATTTCCTCCCATCTCTGGCCCTTTTACAATTGTTGCAAGCGGTATTGATAAAATGACATTTTGCGGTTTAAAAAATTGAGCAATTAAAAACTGATAGAGCTAATATGACCAGAGGAGTATGTTTTCTTAAATTCCCATTCTTCTCCCTGCAGCCGATACCCAGGGACCTGTGTCTGCGCGCTCACTTCCTAACGAGCTCGTCATCCAGAGCAGTGCTTAGAATCAATTACCACCCTGTGTGCGGGAGATGCTCTGACACCCTACCCTTTTCTCCATTATATGTCCTTCAAGCTAATTATTTCCCATTGTAGATCATGGGTCAGGGAAAACAACATTGTTTTATTGGGAAGAAAGTGTTTCCCCTTGCAGACAGCATAAATGTGATTGAAATGAGTTTTCAGCACATTCTGCCTACGCGAGATATCAGTGTAGACCAAGTAAAGGGTTTATAATTGCTTTGGGTTTCTTGTCCCATTGGAATGGTCTGCAAAGCCTGGACTGGATGGGTGCTTTACCTGCTGCTCGTGGACCCTGCTTGACCCCAGCAGCCACAAATTCGTCTGCTCCACATCTTCCTGCTTCCCAGCATCTTCCGAACCCGGAGCCAGCAGCCCCTTCAACGCGCAAAGGAGAGGTGCTGAGACCCCGCACCCGCCTTATTTCCCTGAAGGCTGGGGGCGGCTGGGGGCTCCTGGCTGTAATAAATAACATAGATGTGTTTCTGGGGACTGTTCATGCTTACATCGATGCAAGTAGTAATCATATTTTTAAGTTTCCGCTAAGCAAACCTTCCATATAATTTGCTAAATTTATACCAAACACAATAGCGTGCGTATGGAGGGGGATCTAAGTATGGAAGTCACTGTTTTAATATAATTGGCCTTTTAGATTAAAAGGCTCTTGTAATAACCTTTTTCTAAGAAGCAGAAAAAGTTGTAATTACAGAGCAGTCGCACATGACAGATAACGTTCCAAATTTAGAAAATTAACTCTTCCCTGCCTTTCCAACGGAGAAATCCTTGCCTGGCTGCGGAGAGAGGATCAGGCCACTGGGACTGAACAAACAGCTGTATGAAGAACAAAGCAGAGGGGGTGACCCGGGGCTCCCTTCCGCTGCGGGCTCCTGCGCATCTCCTACGCCCAACTGCAACTTCAGATGGGCTCGGGGCAGGGCCGGGGCTGGGAGGCAGCTCCTGTCCCTGACGGCATCCCAGCAAACCCAGCTGCTCCCAAACTGGGCTTACTGGTCTTCAGCATCATTTTTGGCAGGCCTCCTGTCGCTAATTCAAATTCACCCGAGGAAATGAGTGAGGAAACATGGAACAATTTTAAAGACAGTGTTTTCACGAATACTTTTTAAATTGTTGAGGAGATACTCGTCTTCCTGGTGTGAAGGGAAGGTTTTCCTAGCTCCAGGGTAGGGATGTACCACCTAGCAAAGCCAAGCTCATAATTAGCTGTAGCACAAACAAAATCAAGAGCCTTAATGCTCCAGTGCCAGTGAAGCCAATTTACCTTTAAAAGACATTAAGTGAATCTCTGGTGATGGTTACCCCTTGAATACCGTATCCCCTTGAATACAGTGACCCCAAAACTCATGCAATCCTAAACTTAAGGGACTAATTTCAGGGGAAGGCAAAGAACAAAACCCCTCACTAGCTTGCGTATTTAGTAACTTAGTTTTTTCCCCCATTTGCCTTGGAAATCAATACTTTTTTTTCTGTTGGATTAAGTAGAACATCAACCCAGCCTGGCTGTGTAAGCATTTATTTTTAATATCCTGCCTATTGCAATACATATATTATACGTGACAGCAATCGCCGTGGTCCAAAGGTGAAACCAGCTCAGTGGAGCCCCAAGGGGGAGTTGGGGCTCTGGGCAGAGCCGGGCTGCTGCTTCCCGGGCTTCGTGCGCTGCCCCACACAGCCAAAAACAGTGGGAAGATGTGCGGCACACGGCAAGGAATATAATGGGCTACCACGAAGGAAATGCTGCAAGGAGAGGTGTTCCTCACTGCTCTCCCGCTGTGGGTCTCGGTGTAAAACAAGTATCACGAGATCTCGTGGTAACCGCGTAAGGTGCTGAGTGCAGACAGAAACACGTGCTGGTGATTTGAGAAAGATCTGGATGAAATCTGCCCAGGGAAGCGGTGGAGGCACCATCCCTGGAGGTATTTAGAAGACGGGTAGACATAGTGCTTAGAGATATGGTTTAGTGATGGTTTTTGTCAGTGTTGGGTTGATGGTTGGACTCGATGGTGTGAAATGTCCCTTCCAACCTAGGCAATTCTATGATTCTATGAAAAGCTGGCAGTGCTTTTGGAGGCATTCTGGCTTTGATTATCCTGGTGGAATAGTGGATGTCACACCATCCAGGCAGCCAGAGCAGGGGGAATTTGCAGCTCGGGAGCCCCGGGCAGCACCAGCAAAGCAGCACCCATCACCCACCACCGTGTCCTCAGCTCCAGTTGCTTGCAAGGACCGACGGCCACACGCTGGCATGTTTCTGCCATCAACACTGTTTCACCACCCGAATAAATACCCCAAAGGCGCATCCTTTGCCCTCGGTGTTTTCTCTGTCATTGAAACGCCCGGGATGACTTTCCTGACTTACCGGTCCCCGACGCTGTGCCAGATGCTGTCACCCCGCTGTGGGTCTAGAGCTGTTTTTTCACCATGGCCTCAAACCATTTCTGGCTGGTTGGAGAGATTTTAACACGAGTTGACTGGCTCACATTGGTGACTCGCACCCCTCAAACATTTAACACCGAGCTCGTCCACATCAGACAGGCACCGCTCACGCTTCTGCTCACCGCCACACAGAAATGAATCAGAACGTTAACATTTAAAATTTATCCATCACAATACAATATTTTCTACTCAGCAAGATGATGAAGGCATTTGAGATAACCGTTTCCTCTACACTCCCTCTAATTTTTTTATATCGGTTTCAGCGTTGAAAAAATGGAACCCGTAAATCAGACAATTAATCATTTCAGTCTAGGAAAGGTCCAGTAAATCACCCAAGTTTTATATCTCTATTTTTTTGAACTTATGCCCAAGAGCCTAGAGATTGAGCCCATGTGCTATTAATTTGAAAATAGGCAGTTCACATACTTGTGTAATGACCTCAGCAGCAATCTCAGCCGTGCAGACCCAGGTGCGCCGTGTAAAGAGCGAGAGACATGACTGCACCGCTCAGACGCACGAGGAGATGATGTGTCAAAACAAATGTCAAGATTTGGGGATTCATTTCGCCTGGCCCCAGCGGTGCCCGGCTTTGATTTATCGGCAGCCCGCTGCAGTGCACGCTTGCACGATTCGCAGGAGGGCAGCGCTTCCAGGTGATTATTTTGTATTTCTACTAATTAAAGTGAGAAAACACCTTGTCACTCATCCATAGCCTCGGTGTTACCGGTATCTCTGGTTTTCTGTGCACAGCATGTGTGGGAGCCGGCACCCTGCCGGGTGCTGACCCGCCTTAGGGTGACATTTTAGGGGACGGAGACGGTGTGGCAGAGGTGACGGTAAAGCAGGACAAGCCAAAGCCACATCTGCCATCAGCAGCGTAACCACTGACTCCAGCTGAGCCCCGTTTTGCCCTTTACTCCCCTCCTGCTTAACGATCCACGCAGGGAAAATCTAATGAGAGAGGGGATGGAGAGGAGCGATTGCCAGGGAACCGGCTCCAGCCTCTTCCCCGCAATGACCTCTGAAGGCCCTGGAATAATAAAACACTCATTTCCAGCACTCACCGCTCCTTGCCCCGGCACTCCATCGATCGTAGCCTGCCGCCAGCGCTGCCTGGAACCGGGAGAGCGCGGAAACCTGCATCTCCGGGCCGGAGCATCAGTTGGTGGGAGCCAGAAGATGCTTGTCTGAGCCTGTGTGGCCTCCTCACCTTCCCGAGCTGTTGCTAGCTGCCGGGAACAGGGGTGGACAGGCCACCGTATAAAATCCACGTGGCTTTGGCTTCACCTGAAATCCCCAAATAGCATTTGAAGCACTAAAATCAATCAGCAGGTGGGGGACCCTGACCCCCTTTGACCTCCTCCTAACCCCGCTTTGTTTGTGCATCCCATCTCTCCAGTGATTCTGTATTTGGGTGTCTCTATTTTAAAAGCCTCCCCAGTACTAAAGCATCCTTTTCACTCTATTTTATCCTCGGATAAAAAATAAGGTGCATCATTAAGGGCTTTGGCTCACGTGTTTTAAACATAACCTCTGCTCCCCTCCATGGGAGGATGGCGGGGCTTGGGCGAGTCCTGGGGGATGCAGTGGGGCTTTGCTGCTCGCTGGCCGGTCTGCAGCTCGGCCGTGCCAACCTCCAGCCGCCATCAGACCGGCCACGGCCACAGGACATGCGGGCAGACTCCTGCCCGAAAACCCCTCTGGCAGCAGAGCTAAAATTGGAGACGCCAGCGGCGGCTGGGACACCGGTGCCATCTGTGGCACGGCTGGGTGGTCAGGGTTGTCTCTACCAAAGTCACCACTGTGGCTGCACCACAGTGCCCAGCAGGGATTGAACCTCCTGGTGGGACAAAGGACTTCAAAGTTAAATTTAGTGAGCCTGAAGACCTCATTAGTTGTAGGCAGATGGATGCTGGGACCTTGAATGAGGCAGTCCATGGAAAGGAGACTTAGAATCATAGAATCGTCTAGATTGGAAGGGACCTTTCAGATCATTGAGTCCAACCATCAACCCAACACTGCCCAAACCACCACTAAACCACGTCCCTCAGCACCACGTCTGCCCAGCTTTTAAATGCCTCTAGGGATGGTGATTCCACCACTTCTACCAGCCTGTTCCAAGCATGTCCAAGCATTTGGAGGGTCTCCATCCCCATCACCCTCGTCAGCCTGCATGCCCACCACCTCCCCACCACCAGCTGCTCTGACGACCGGGAGTGTGGCCTCCAGCCCGGAGGGATGAGGCTGAATCCTGGGTTCCTGCTGGGCCAGAGCAGGGAAAACCTGCAGCACTGGTGGGTACTGGGAGGGCAAAGCAGCAGCGCTGTGGGCAGACACATGCCCCGCAGCCTTTGCAGGGATTTTTTGATTTTTTAGAGCCCCCTTTCAAAGCCCCCCCAGCACACAGGCTCAGGGACCAGCTGGCACAACAGGCACGGGGCTCAGAAGGTCATTGAATTTTATTCTCTGCTATACATTTTCATTGTTTCCCCAGCGCGAATTTGGAGCAAAATAAGGGGGATATACAGAACTGAGGATAAAAGAGATATAAATTGTCTGGGTTTATTCTAAAAATACTTATTTTTTTGCATTATTCCACAGAGTCCTTGTGCAATCACAAAGGTGCATCTTGGGAGATTTTCTAAAGAGAAAAGTACAAATTATTTATCACACATGTGCGCGTTGCACATTGCCATGCCAGCCGGGTCAGGCCTGGGTCAGCAGAAAAAGGCTGCCATCTTTTGACCCGCAAACAAGGCGGCACCATTAGAAGGCAGAAACCCAATTTCTTGCACAGCTACAAAACAAGGACTCTCAGCCCTTTTCTTCCCCTGGGCCGAGCATCTTCTGTACGGGATAAATGATAAATGGCGGCTGAAACTCAGGAGGAACGCTCTGGCAAATAGCCCACACGTTCAGCAGGGAGATCCTCGCTGCTCGATAGCACCAAAGCGAACCACCAAAAAAAAAAAAATAAGGCACCTGGGGCTGCAGCTGCATGAAGCAGCTTCATTTCGGCAGCGGGAAGGAGGTTACCCGGGGATTGCGCCCAATTATGCAGCAGGGATGGGAGCCGCTGGGTTTGGAAAGGAACGCCTTAAAAACAAAGCAACAGTCACAGCTTTCCAGGTCGGGTCATTGAGAGCAATGTGCTGGAAAAGCAGCGGGATGCGGGGCGACGGGAATGGGGATGGCGGGGCAGGAATAGTCAGGCAGGGCTGTAATTCCAGCTTAAAACTGCTTTTTGTTGGCTGAGTTTTAAGCTGCACTCAGGGCCGGTGAGGGAAAGGGTGAGGGTTTGCTTGGCGCAGCGTTAGGGAGCAGCGACAGGAGGACGAGCGTCGCTCCCAAAGCCTGGCGGCGAGCAGCAGCAATTGAGTCAGGCAGCCCCCGGGAAGCGGCGTGATGAGCAAAACGTTGAGAAATAAATACGTTCTTCCCACCCCAGCCTGAGGCTGAAGCACTGGTTTATAGCCGAGGCGGCAACCAGCAAAGCAAGGTGCCCCAGCTCTCGTTGGAGCATCTTCCCAGGGGACACCGAGGCTCCGGCAGCAGGAGGAGGAACAGCAATGTGAAAACCCGCAAGGAAAGAGCCCGGCAATGATAGCACAGGGCAAAGACCCGCGCCACGCTGTGCTTTCCCCCTCGTCTGCCCGCTCCCGCCCAGTCTCCCAGGCACGGCTCGGGAATGCCAAACCTGCGTTTTGAACTCTCTTGCAAAGCTCCGGGGGTGTAATATAGGAAAAGGTGTATCCAAAGCTGTAAAAAGAGACCAGGCGCTTGTGCTGGGGAGCTAACACTTATTACAGAGCATGAGCCGGGGTTGAAAAAAGCCAAGAAAACAGTAATTCTGCTCTGCCTATGCACTCCTGTCCATGGCAGAGGTAATTGTCATTAAAAATCCTGACATTTCCTTGCCAGCCTTTGGCAGCAGGAGGAGCTGGAGGGCAATTTGTTAGGAGAGAGGCTGAGCATGGTATCCAGGATCCGGCCACGGTCAGGATGGGCATCTGCCACCTCCAGAGCTGCTGGCTGAACGGTGCAGTAATACGCATCCAAGGTGGGATTCGGAGGGTTGTTTAGCCACAGCTGTAACGTGCTGTGCTGTAGCGCTGAGAGCCTGGTGCGTTCCCAGGGAATTGAAGGCTTGGGCGACGCACAAGCGATGGATTCCCAAAGCCGGGTTCATTTTATCTGGAGACTCTGCGCAGTCCCTGCCACGCTCCGGGAGATATCATTTGTGCACCGGCGCTGCAGGAGCTGCTCCGTCTCTGAAAAGATAAATACACCCAGAGCAGCCCAGAGCATGGAGCGGATCGGTTTGGAAATGTAAATTATTTATTTACTTAGCAGCCGTCAGTGGGAAGCAGAAAGGGGCCAAGCCGGTGCACGTCGGAAACCTCTCCTGGAAGCATTTACCCGCTCAACACGGAGCCTGTGCTCTGCGGGGATTGCTGCCACTATCACCACGCTCGTGTTATTGATGTTATTTTTCTCTTAAAACCCTAAGGAAAGGCCATCCAGGTCCGGATCAGCAGGGTCGCTCTGGTTTCTGCAGCCAGCTGTTGCCACTGTCACCTGCAAAGGGACCGGGGACCTTCCCACGCACCCGCCTGACCCGGCTCGGGGCTCGCTCGGTGGCTGCCCCATCCCTGAGAAGTTTCTTCTTCTCCAGGTTCAAAGCCAGGTCTCTGGGACGTGTCTGCTTCTGAAAGGATGAGTTTATAGGACTTGACAGAGTTGGCTTTTCTCCCCGCGAAGGAAGGAAGTTACTTTAAGCTTAAAAAAGCAGAGCCATCTGGCAGCGCACAGCTGTGGAAATATTATATGTCTAATTATTTATAGAGGTACCTGCGCAGGGACGAGTTCAGTTCTTCGGCAGTCCATAACTATGTCAGGAAAAAAGCTCGTTTGATACAAAAACAACTCTGCAGTTCTTCACAAAAATATGCGCGCTGGGGGCTTGGGGCGGTGGAAGCAGCATCGTTTTCTTTGCTATTTGCAACCTCAAAGCAGCAACAAGTTTGTTTTCTGCTGGTGGTCTCTGTACGGGGCATGGGTTTATAATAAGACCTCTGGCATCTGAAAGCCATTAAAGTGTACAGTCACAACAGCCCCAGCCATTAGCAGAGACAAAACAAAGCTAAGCACAGCCACAGATAATTAACCAATTCTTGTTTCTCCTTAAATCAATAGCAAGAACATTACAGGAACAAACAGCCCTTCGTGTCCCCAGGGATGCGGCTTTGCCAGCCGGCCGCCCCGAGAGCTGATTTCCAATGGAAATTACACCGTCAAGTCCTGGGCTTTAAGATCAGATTTCCCTTATTGGCTTCTTGGAGCTATTCTAATCCATGGGGAAGACCTCAAATGGAGCTGATTGTGGTCTGGAACTGCTGGTTCTGAAATTTAGGGCTGGGGAGGGATGGCCGAGCGCTGTGGGGTCTGGTCGGGGCTTCCCTGTGCACAGGAGTGAGGGAGGAAACCTCCTCCGAGTCTTTGATGGAGAGCAGGGAGGTAATTTCTGCAGGAATCCTGCTGGAGCATAAAAGCACATTTTTCTTTGGGGAGAACAATGGTTAGGGAGAATTTTCTATTAGCACTTAATATTGCATCCAAAAAAGTTAGCAGAAACAATAACTTCAACCCAACACGGTCGGCACGTAGCAGGAAGAGGTGCTGGTGTTCCTCCTGCCTGCTAACGGCACTGCCCTGCTTCCCACACCTTACGGCTGCAAATTCCTCCTGCCTCCTGCTTTGGGATCATAGAATCACAGAATGGTTTGGGTTGGGAGGAACGTTCGTTAAAGATCATCCAGTGCCACTCCCCTGCCTTGGGCAGGGACACCTCCCACCAGCCCAGGTTGCTCCAAGCCCCGGCCAACCTGGCCTTGAACCCCTCCAGGGATGGGGCAGCCACAGCTTCTCTGGGCAACCTGGGCCAGGGGCTCACCGCCCTCACAGCAAACAATTTCTGCCTCACATCTCATCTCAGTCTCCCCTCTTGCAGTGTAAAACCCTTCCCCCTCGTCCCATGGCTCCCCTCCCTGCTCCAGAGTCCCTCCCCAGCTTTCCTGGAGCCCCTTGAGGGCCTGGAAGGGGCTGGAAGGTCTCCCCGGAGCCTTCTCTTCTCCAGGCTGAACCCCCCCAGCTCTCTCAGCCTGTCCCCACAGCAGAGGGGCTCCAGCCCTCCCAGCATCTCCGGGGCCTCCTCTGGCCCCGCTCCAACAGCTCTGTGTCCTTCTCATGCTGAGATGGGATGTCGCCCCACACCCTCGTCCCCTCAGCCGCAGCGTTCTTCCCCATAGCTTGCCAGCACAGATGATCGCAGGAAGGTTCAAAGGAGGTTAAACAAAGTTGAGGAGGGTGGACGAGGTGGTACCCCAATGCTCAGCCGCCCCCAGACAGCAATGAGGGGCTGAACCAGAGCCCCAATGGCCCCGTGGCACTGCCCTGCCCTGGGGAAACCCGCACCACAGGGCCAAAGTTCTCCATCACCCAGAGACACAAGGCCAAGCAGGAGGAGACACCTCAGGGAGGGGCCACAAGTTCAGCAAAAGCTTGATAAATACTCCCTCTACCTTAATTATCCCAGGAGCAGTCATTTAGGTCCTACGAGTGGAGTGTCTCTTTCTGGGTTTTGGCAATAAGTGCCTGTGTGTCCCAAATTACCCATTATAAATTAATAAAGGAGACGGAAGCTAAATGATAATCATCCCTGCTATGTATCTTTTCTTCCTGATAAGAAAACAATATTACTAGGAATAAACATATATAGTTAGTGTATATATATAACATATATATATAGTGTATATACACGCAGTAACAAATTTTCAAAGGGTTCCTGTTCCAGTACTCGCTAAACTGAGTTTTCTTGCAGTGCCCGAGGTTTCGGCACGGGGTTAGCGTGGGCCTGAGGACCAGGCGGAGACTTTGGGGGTTGGACACGTTAAGGACACGTTACTGCAATACCCATCTCCGCCGTCCTTCTCCAGAGCCCAGCCCAGGGCAGGGACGGTGGCACCGGTGGCACTCACAGCGCAAGGGACCATTTGCTGCAACCCTGGAGAGAGTTTTATTGGCAACCCTCCATTTCAAACCAGCGTTTGCAAACGATGACAATTTCCTCAGCTGAACCAAGGTAGGAAGAAATGTTCCCGTGTTTTATAGGAAAACGTCGTCGAAATGAAAACGGTCACTTTCTACCCCTTTTCCTTTCTCCTTTTGTACAAAGGAGTTTTACAGACTTACAGCCAAGCATATTTTCTAAGAGTAAACGTTATCTCTTGGTTTTTAAATTAGAAATTAAAGTCTTGTCAGCCCTGGGAGACTGGGAAGGAAAGTTATAATGTCACAGGAGACCGAAGGCTGGGAAAAGAAGGGGGTTTAGTCAAAAGGTTTAAAAACGCAGTTTTAGGTACTGACAATCTCTTACGAACACCGGGTGAATATGAGGTCTCATAAAAATTCAGCATCACACTTTCTTAGGCTAAATGCATTCCAGCCAGCAGCAGGGACGTATTAGATCCCAACCAGCCTTTCAGCAAAATGAGGAAAAACCAGAAAAGACACTTCTGTTTCTTTTTAACACCTGAGTTTCTTTTATTCCGCGACACCAGGACACAGAAGAGAGCTCGGTCGCAAAATAGCCGGTTCTTTTTATTATTAATTCTGACCCAATCCTGCTACTTGACGTAGTTTTCTCTTGATTCCTGTGGACCGTGACCTGTGGCCATCGCTCTTGTAATACGTCCAGGCCCCAGAAGGGTTCTGCAGCCCCTAATTCCACGTCTGCTCCAGCATCGCCTTCCTGCGAAGGTATGCGCGCGGCAGATGGAGGTTTCTGCTCCGACGCCGCGTCCTACCTGTCACCAGTCCAACAGTTTAAAGGCATTAAATTACTCCATCTGCTCTTGCAGCTTGCACCCAGCCTGTGCTTTATAGACTAACGGGGATTCTTTTTTATATATATATTTTTTTTAATAAATGAATGAAAAGTCGCTTTGTAAATTTGAGGCCAGAGCTGACTCATAATCTCTGCTGACAAATTTCTGTCAATATTTACCGACATATCCAGCGATCTGTAATGTTTAAAGTATCAGTTTTTTATGAGAAAGCTGCCTTCAGGAAGTGTCTGGAAAAGTGTAACGCACTTTCTCACATTCTCTCATTCATTTCTGCTTTACCCCGATAACATAAACGCGGAACATACATGCTGGTAAAAGGGAGAAGGAAGAGGTGCTGGAGTTTCAGCTAGGAAAAATCTCTCTATGTCTGTGAACACAGAAGGACAATTTGTAAGGGGCCGATTCCGGTGAACCGTTTCTGCTGCAACACGCACCTTTTCGTAACGGCGTAACAGAGGAACCCTTCTTTTTTTGCAGCTCTCATCGGCACCGCACATTTCTGCGTCTTAGCCCACATTTCCCTTGGCAAGCCCAGAAAAACCTTCATTTCCAGCGAGGTTTCCACCTGCCCTCCGCGGTTCAGAGCAGGAGGGAGGTAGGGGAGGCAAACGTGCAAGATTTCCCTGGATTTACTGTCATCAAATACAGCAGAATTCAGCATACGTTAACAGCATGGGCTTTAAATCAAAGGAGCATTTCTTAATACATTATTTATAATGAATCAATTATTAATAGAGATAGCTTTTTTCTCCCCTAATAAATTATTATAAACTCTGCTATAACACGCTGTACCAGTATGTACTATATAAATAACGTTACGTGTTTCAGTTCATGAGGACCTTTAAGCAGCTCACTAAGGCGTTATCTATCACAGATTTTGAAGCGTTGCGTTCACTTCGAGCTCAAGCAATCAAACCTCCTTACTGCAGGTACTTTGTTTGGTGAGAGACAGATACTTCAATAGATCACTTGATAAATATCCATATCATTTACACTGGAATGCGAATAAACGTATTTTTTGTACTATTGGAAATACCAAACCTTTTTCTTTACGCTTTTTCCTGCTTTCTCTTTCTCAATGCCAAATTTTCCCCTTGTTTCTTTGCAATTTTGGGTGTGCCTTATGGTTTTATTTTTCTCTCTATGTTTAGATCCCGCTCAGCAGGCCTGACTTTCCTCTCATTTGCTCTAACGCAACTTCATGGTTGCTCCTCGCTGGGTGACGGTGGCTTCGCCGTGGCTCTGATTTGGGGTCCCCCCCGAGCCCTGCAGTAGCTGTGGTCTCCTTGGGAGGAGCAGAACCATCTCCCGTGCCGTAATGCAGGAGGATAAATAAATACCCAAGCTGCCACGGAGAAACACGAGGTCTGGACATGTTGGACCTCTTGGCGAAGAAGACTTTCGGCATCAGCCTTTCAGCCACCCCCCCATTTTCCTCCTTGCCCCCAAGCCCGGGCTGGCCTGGGAATTAGCTCCAGGCTTCATCTTTTCTTTCTTTTTTTTCATTTAGGACTTTGAGCCCCCAGAGAACATCCTCTTTCCTGCCGAGTACTGGGGATAACCGAATGATAATCCTAGACAAACGCCCACAAACCGTGCAGCGATTCCCCACTGGGATCTGCCTCCCTCCCCGGCTCAGCACCCGGCAGAGATTGCTTTTTTTTTCCTGCCATCCATTACTTTACATTGCTTAACTCTCTAAAGCCCTTTTCCTTGGATGGAGATTTTAGGACCGACGACAGACAAAAATATACTGTCCCATATTTCATTATTTTCCTCTTATGTTCCCCTTGGCCAGCAGATGTTGTAAAATGCATGTCTTTATTTGAGGGAGAGACCCTTCTTGCAAAATCTAGCACGAGCGGCTGCCATTCCCAAAAATTTCAATGCCGGTTCACACCAGGATATAAGAAGAGGGTTTCTAATATCCAAGACCTAAAATCTGAGGTGGCTACACCCAAATACATCCGTCTTAAACCCTCTGTGCTTCTGCAAAAGGCATGAGAGTGGCTGCACCCCTCCCGCAGCCGGCCAAGCATCCCTGTGACACCCCAAGTACCCGGGGACAACCTCCCCCAGCAGGGCTGCAGGGTGTCAGACGCACCCTCTCAAACATTCTCATTAATTTTCCTGCAGAAAGATAAAGGCCCAATCTCTCTTTGGCCTAAATCCACACAGTCCCAAGCGTGCTGCGCAGCTGTACCACAGGCTCCAAAATCCCCGATGTTTCTCTGCGTCGCTGGCGATTACCGCTGGGATACAACAGCCGCAATCAAAATTCAGCTTGTATCATCATATCAAAGCAAATTTGAGAGACTTACTATTTTCATCTTAATGTCTCTCTTTTCTTACTTTTCATTGCTTTTGGTTTTAATAGCACCATCTGCACTTTATGTGAGAAGTAAGTTCCCCGCTTTCAGCTTTCCTCCCGTGCAAACCCTCGTGCCTGGCTGTGCCCTCGCCATCCGCGGTGTGTCTTCTGTACCGGGACCCCCCTGTAGCGCTGCCTCCAGCCCTGGGGCACCAACAGCAGAAGGACACGGAGCTGTTGGAGCGGGGCCAGAGGAGGCCCCGGAGATGCTGGGAGGGCTGGAGCCCCTCTGCTGTGGGGACAGGCTGAGAGAGCTGGGGGGGTTCAGCCTGGAGAAGAGAAGGCTCCGGGGAGACCTTCCAGCCCCTTCCAGGCCCTCAAGGGGCTCCAGGAAAGCTGGGGAGGGACTCTGGAGCAGGGAGGGGAGCCATGGGACGAGGGGGAAGGGTTTTACACTGACAGAGGGGAGATTGAGATGAGATGTGAGGCAGAAATTGTTTGCTGTGAGGGCGGTGAGCCCCTGGCCCAGGTTGCCCAGAGAAGCTGTGGCTGCCCCATCCCTGGAGGGGTTCAAGGCCAGGTTGGCCGGGGCTTGGAGCAACCTGGGCTGGTGGGAGGTGTCCCTGCCCAGGGCAGGGGGTAGAATGATGATCTTGAAGTTCCCTTCCCACCCAAAGCATTCTATGATTCCATGAAATTTCTCAGGACGTTCTGTGGGTGACCCCATGTTATTACCATGGGACAATATCCCCTGAGCAACAGCGTCCGTCCCATGCTAGGGCTCAGGGGCTCAACCCAGAGAGCCCCTGCTCACCTGCCCCCCCCGCGCATGGTGGGCACCTCTCGCTGTGCGGTGAAAGGGTCTCTGACCAGGACACACACGAGAGTGTGTGCAAACCACGCATTTGCCGCGGCCACTGGTTCCAGCCAGTCGTGTAACAAAATTTGCCAGGATGACACAAAAAACATCTCTTAGTGAGAAACTTTCTTCCTCTTTGTTTTCAACGGGAATTACTCTGAACTGCTTTTGCCTTAGCCAGGACCCCCCCAGGTACAGTAGGTGGAAGGAAACGTCCACCTGCCGCGGTGGAAATCGTTAAATTGGAGTAGTTTCAGAGGAGAGCCGCGGGGACAATGGAGGAGCTTGCCTGATAATGAAAGACACTAGCCACTCAATTTGTTTTCCTTAACAAAAAGAAGGTTAAGAGAGGATCCACTTGCAGCCTCTAATTACTTCTGGAATTTAAATGTGATAATAGAGGGCTCCCCGGTCAGGCAGATGAAAGTACGCGCAGCCCGGTGCCTGCAAGATTCAAATTCAGGTTTGAATTAAAAGCACATTTTTAGTGGTGTAGTTATTAACCGCTGAAACAACCATTGAGAAATCTTCTGATTTGAAGAGGTATTTTTTTCTTTCGAAACCTAAAGCTTCAGTTCAAATAGAAAAGTCCCCAGGCACGTCTTACACAGGAGTTCAGACTAGATAATCATTATGGCTTTTTCTAACCTTATAAAGTATTAATCTGCCATCACCCTTCTGCCCTCCTTTTATACTCTACTCATCAACCAATAATTTTTTTCGGTAAACACACCGAATTTCTTGAGCGTGGTGTCAGCCAGGAGGTTATTAGCGATAACGAGGACTGTTCCGCACAACACTCCGGCTGAACGTGGTAGGAACCATCCGTGGCCGAGAGTGACAGCCCACTGCCGCCACGTACCGTGAATATTTCGCCTGTCGGCAAATCCCCGCCGACACCGGAGTTATTTTTTCCACCTGGGTATCGGAAGGAGATGCTGTAGTCAGCGTTCTGGCTTGGTGGGACAGCAAGGGGTCGGTGGCCATCAGCCAGAGCCACCAGCAAGAGCCGAAGGACAGGGAAGGACTCGTCAGGCTTGCAGGAAATGGAAGGCTAGAGAAAATCACATTTATAGCCTTTCCAGCATTAAGCCTGAGCAGCCCGTGTCAGAGGCAGTCAATCCGCAGGGAACTCTGTCATTTGCCATGCTCTGCATTTATTTTTACAAAACCGCTGCATGCTGTAGTGGCGCAAGCTTAGGTCCAGCGCTCGGGATCAACTCCTGACCTGTTACGGTTTGAAGCCAGAATTTCACATTGCAACCTCCAAAATCCTTGAGTTTTATATCACCCTTTCGCACCACTGCCTGTACAGTGCTGGAAGCAACCCACGACGACGAGGGCTTCTGTGTTGGGGTTTGCCTAATATACACCCAAAACGTGACCCTGGGTGCACAGGCAAACTCTGTCAGAGACTTTAACTTGGCGCATTTTTTGTCTTGTTTCCTTGTAGTTCTTTTGCTGTAGAGCTGAGAAGTGGTAAAACGCGGATAACACGTCGGTATGATATTTGTTGCTGCAGGTTCTCAAGGCTGTTGCGATAGACATGACACCATTGACACGTGCACCAGAAAACATTACCAAAGCTTGCCCTTCAGAGGAATAGAAATAATAAATAAAATAAAAAAAAAAAAGCCCATAATGCTACAGGAGACTAGAGAGGTGAAATAAATTTCAGTTATGGATGTTGTACATCTCCCGCCTCCAGTCGGGAAAAGCACACGGCCTCTGAAACGTGCCCCTTTGTGCTGCTTAATTCAGCAGTTTAAAACACGTCTCTCCTTCCCTTGAGCGTGGTGTGTTGGAAAGACGGCACTTGCTTTTCTCTGCTCTGGCGTGACCCATTATGCTGGAGCATCAGACGACTGAAATCCGTAATACAGAGCCAGTTTCACTGAGTCTCACCCAGAAAATGCCACCAGAGCATCTGGTCTGTGGGTGCATCACCTCCAGCGAGGCCAAAACCTTTCCCCGAGGTGGGTCAAACAGAGGTGCTGGGGATCCCCCACCTCTTTCGCGAGAGGAGTTAAAGCAGGCACACAATCCCCGCTGCTCGATTGATTTCACACGGCTATTCCCAGTGTACGAAACTGCAGCTTTCTCATAATACCCAAACAACGAGCCAGCCCATCATCCGGGTGGTTTTCAACACTTTGCCCTGTGTTGGAAACTCTATGGGTCTTCCCAACAGCTACCACTCACATGCTTTAGCAGCTCGTGTGAAGCCCACAGGATGGATAATAAAGCAACAGCGCGTTTGTGGAAGACACTTGGACATCCAGCGTGTCCTGGTTTCGGCTGGGATGCAATTAATTTTCTTTCCAGTAGCTGCTGTGTTTTGGATTCAGCATGAGAAGAATGTTGATAACACTTACTGGTTTAGTTGTTGCTAAAACATGTTCAGCTTCCCATAGAAGCTGAGAGGGAGCATAGAGGGGACAATCTGGCCAAAGGAATATTCCGTACCATAGGTGTCATGCTCAGTATATAGACGGGGGTCGGCAGGGGGAATCCGTGGTCGCTGTATTTTCCTCTTCCGTCACCGTTCTATTAAACTGTCTTTATCTCAACCCACAAGTTTTTTTTTCCTTTCCCCTCCTTTTCTCCCTCTTTTCCCTACCCTACTGGGGGGGGCGGGTGGTGTGTGGTGTGAGCAACTTATTTTCTGGCTGGGGTTAAACCACGACACCGTGACACATAGATCTAAACACACAGATATAGAGGGATACAGGTATATATATTCTGTAGCGTGGAGCACCCGTTTTCAGCTGCTTACCAATGTACACGGTACTCCAGTTATTCACGTGAGTGCCAGCTGAACACTCCGTCTTCATGACAGAGTCCTCAGGTCACTAGATTTTACTCTAAAGAAAACTCCTTTTTCTGCCCATTTTAATTACTTTGCGTCCCAGTTCACCTAATTCTCTCTCATTCTAGCATATGAAAAAAAGGGGGGGAAAAAAAGCGGAGATTTTCCTTATCTGTTTTATCCCCTCCTGATATCTAAAATACCATGCTTTATCAAACATGTGCAATAAAACTAGCCCCACCTAGTTCAAATGCATATCATAAATCAATTCCTTTAACAGGCGACAGCAAAAATACCCCAAAGCATGTTTCTCACTTTGTCTTCCCCTTCCCCAAATGTCTCGGGACAGAGACATTACAACAATCTCTGAAAATCAAGTTGACATCCTCTATGTTATTCATCGTTTTATGTATTTTTTACATGCACACTTGATTTTGTCTCTTGTCCTTACCTCCTAGCTGTACTTATTCCCTCAAGGCCGTCACAGGCAGTATAAGCAGACAAATAATTTTCAGGTTGAATAAATTCTTTTAAAAGTAAAACCCATGTGTGAGAAGCTAAACTCAGAGCAACTTTTGTAGCTGAAACTGTCTTCCTCCCAACCTTACCTGGCTTCAAGTTGGTAAGTGTTTGCGCTAACGGCCTTGCCTTTGCCCACGTTGCTTGGTGATGTTGTGCCACCACCACGCAAGGTGTCACCACGATGGAAGGTGCCACCACCACTGCAAGGTGTCACCACGATGGAAAGTGCTACCATGACACAAGGCGCCACCATGATGGAAGGTGCTACCACCATGCAAGGTGCTACCACAACGGAAGGTGCTACCACAATGGAAGGTGCTATGATGATGGAGGGTTCTACCATGACAGCAGGTGCTTGGCGAGCAGGTCCGGCAGCACTACGCTGAGAAAGCGGTGCCTGAGGACTGCCCTGTCGCTCAGAGGAGCAGATCAACGTCACCATTGGTCCCAGCAAGAGCTGGAGCTGCCTTCAGACCTTCACTCCACCGGGATGGTTGCATCGCTTTCTGCACAGGGACTGCAACGTGGGGCAGGCAATAGGTTTGGCTCAATTATAACAGCTCCTCTCTCACACACCTGCAGTCCTGGCTCCGAACAGGCTGTTTCTCAGCAGAACACTGTTCCCATATGGCTATTTTAAAAATACATACGTAGAACATAAATCAACTGCAATTTCAAGAACTCTGGTCGTGTTTTATATTTTTCACACAGCGCAGCAGGCAGGATGGAGTGGCAGGGATGCTCAGGGGCTGCTTTCCCCACCAGCACACACCACTTACTATCGGTTCAGTGATTTTGACCAGTGAAGGATGTGGTCAGGGAACTCTTCGGCCTTTGAAGGAATTACGTAAAAATGACACCTTTGTGCACAGACCCATTTCCCTCTCCAGTAAAGCACTGCTACTCCTTTTCATACCCAGCAGCCATCAGAGCCAATGCAGCTACGTGAGTCCAAAAAGCAGATTTGGCTCCTTTTCCCACAGACAAGTGGTGGGAAAGTTTAGTTTTCTATTCTGTTGATGCACAAAATCATCACTCACGTTTCCATATATCAGCTGTTTTGGATCCAGGTTGTGCAGCATTTACACCAGTGGCATTTATCTGCATTACCAAAAGCAGGGGAAACAATAGCCCTGTGGCTAGGACAAGTCTTACCCAAACCTTCCCCAAGGTTTATCCAAACCAGTGAAGTTTCTCCAAGCTCTGTGCACCCGAGGCTAACCTGGGAGCATGAGGAAGGCTCAAAAGCTTATTGAGCAGCAGGATGGTCTAGTGTATTGGGTTTATAGCTTCTGTGAGAAGCTGCTAGAAGCTTCCCCCATGTCCAGTAGAGCTAAGGCCACACATCTCCAAGGGACCCACCACTGGCCAAGGCTGAGCCCATCAGTGACGGTGGTGGGACCTCTGGGATAACATAGTTAAGAAAGGGAAAAAAACCCTGTGAAACAGTAATTGCATCTGGAGAAAGGAGTGAGAATATGTGAGAGGAACAACTCTGCAGACACCAAGGTCAGTGAAGAAGGAGGAGGAGGAGGCGCTCCAGGCACTGGAGCAGAGGTTCCCCTGCAGCCTGTGGCAAAGACCATGGTGAGGCAGGTTGTCCCCTGCAGCCCATGGAGGTCCACAGTGGAGCAGATATCAACCTGCAGCCCATGGAGGACCCCACACTGGAGCAGGTGGATGCCCAAAGGCAGCTGTGACCCCATGGAGAGCCCACGCTGGAGCAGGCTCCTGGCAGGACCTATGGACTGTGGAAAGAGGGCCCCACGCTGGAGCAGATTTGCTGGCAGGAATTGTGACCCCATGGTGGACCCATGCTGGAGCAGTGGAGAAGTTCATGGAGAACTGTCTCCCTTGGCAGGGACGCTATGCTGGAGCAGTCTGTTCCTGAAGGACTGCACCCCATGGAAGGACTCATGTTGGAGAAGTTCGGATCTATCTCCTGTGGGAGGGCCCCCACGCTGGAGCAGGGGCAGAGTGTGAGGAGCCCTCCCCTGAGGAGGAAGAAGCGGCAGAGACAAGGTGTGATGGACCGACCACAGCCCCCATTCCCCATCCCCCTGCGCCGCCGGGGGAGGAAGTGGAGAAATGGGGAGTGAGGTTGAGCCCTGGAAGAAGGGAGGGGTGAGGGGAAGGTGTTTTATGGTTTAGTTTTTATTTCTCATTACCCTACTCTGATTGGATTGGTAATAAATTAAATTAATTTTCCCTAGGTCGAGTCTGTTTTGCCCGTGATGGTAATGGGTGAGTGATCTCCCCGTCCTTATCTCGACCCACGAGCCTCTCGTTATATTCCCTCTCCCCCGTCCAGCCGAGGACGGGAGTCACAGAGCAGCTTTGGGGGGCACCTGGCGTCCAGCCGGGGTCAACCCAACTAATTAAAGTACCAAAAAATGTGCTGTGAAGAGCAACCCACTCTGACAAACAGATTGCTGTGCTGCCTGCGGTTTCTCTTATCCATGACTCACATTTCTCCTTTCTAGAGTTCTACTTTATTCATTTATTTTCTGCACACTTCTTGTGCCTTTTATGTACATTTAATTACAATATTAATCAAAGAACTCAAAAGAAGTTCCTATGCAAATGAAGTCATGAATTTGCAATTTGGGAAAATTTCAAAACCTATTCATTCTATTTCTATTGAAATATTTTAATGTATTTTTAATGCGTTGGCCCTGAAAAAATGCGTTTTCATTCAAGCAAATAATATATTGAGTAAATATTATTCTCTCACATTTATTTCTTTGTCAAATAATTGATTTTTTTAAGAAAAAAACCTTCTCCCACATTATAGATAACATTACAGAAATTGCAGGGGCAGATTTGTGCAGTCAACAGGCATTTTTCACACTGTTATAACCCCCGTTTCTACAAAGCATAGTTCTGCTGCCACTACGTTTCTTCGGTGCTCTTTTCAGGGGATTTACCATAAATCCATGTAACCGCGTTTTATCTAGTCGAGCAGCGTTATCTGCAATAAGGACAAAACTCCGGTGTTTCTGGGTGCCCTGCAGGAGAAAACCCCTTCCCTGGCCTCTCCCGGCGCGTTGGCAGCCTCAGCCCCGTGGCTGCGTGGGTAGGACAATTCGCAGACATTTTTCCGGGCACAGTGGAAGCACTGCCCAAGGATCGATGCTGCTACGTGCTGATGGGGATGCTCGGGAGCACGGGAAAGTGTTCTGCACCGCTTAGAGAGGACCAGGCAGATTAAGCACGAGGTACTTTGCAGAACAGCCATTAACCTCCTTAGAAGCACTAGTGGAGGTTGGGGACCGGCTATTTTTAACCTAAACAAAGACTCCAGGCGTGTATAGAAACGTTGCTAAATCACGTTTAAAATGCCCTCTCCCTGTAGATGCGCGGGTGCATGTATCTCACTGTTTCCAGCTAATTGCTCCCTGCTCCAAAGAAAAATCTCTGTTATTATTCAAAAAAAAGCAAAGCGCAATTACCCCCGTAACTTACTCCTCGACGGCCACACACAGGCTCAGAGTTTGTCAGACAGGGAAAAATATACCTTTAAAAAGAACGGGAAAAGTTTATGTGTGGACAGCAGTTTACCAGTGCGAGGTCTGAGACCAGGCTCAAGCTCAAGCCTACGTGGTGACAGCCGCCTACGCGTGAGCTCCGTGTTGGGTTGGGGAGGTGCTGCTCAATGAGGAACGTAAAGCGAGCGGCACATCCCCAGCCAAGCCCTGCCGATGAGCTGGTTTCCATCTCAGGAGAGGGATCTGCGCTGAACAAGCTCCCTTCTCAGAAGACGTCACTTTAGCGATAGGAAAAACAACAAACGGACAGAGACGGGAATGATGGCAGGGACCTTCTGGTGGCCTTGCTGGGCCCACAGGTGGGACCAGGAAAGGGTGAGACAAATTAATGGAGAGTGACTTGTCCAAGGGCTGGTCAGGGCACAACTCATGGCAAAACACTCACTGCTGGAGGCTGGGAAAGATTGCAAAAGAAAGGAGAATTTATTTTCTGACCCCACCAGCAGGAACCTGAGCGAGTGTCCCTCGGCGTGTCCCAGTCCTGCTCCTCCGACCCTGCCTCTCTGCGCAGTTTCACAGCTGAGTTAGCTAAAAATACTCCTTTGTCTTGTACTTTCTAACTTCCTGCGCAGTTTCTCTTCAGACAAAAGTGGAGATCGCTGCCAAAATCAGATACTCAAGGAACTCTATTACTTACAAACATCAACTGGTACCACGTGACAGCTGCAAACATCTGGAATCCATCTCTCCCTGGTACGCTCTCACTCCGTGTGGGACTCGAGCATGCTCAAATATCAGCCTCGAGCAGAGTTTATGCAGCTTTCTCAAAACCAAAACGACTCCTGCAGAAAGTGTTTTGCAGATAATGAAAATTTCGGGGGGGGGTGGGTAAAAAAGAAAAACAGAAAAAATTTAACATTGTCAAAACAAACAGGGAACAGACAAGATTTTTAAACTCTTTAGTGATATTTCTTTTAATCTGAGGGAAGCGTTTTCCTTCCTTTTTCCTCCAAGTCAGACGTGAAGTGTTTCCCAAATGTGCGTTTGAAGCGAAGCGTTGTTCCCCAGCCACACCACGAGTTAACCCGCGTCTCGAGCTGCTCCCCTGGGCCGAGCAGGACCTGAGCAGGAAACCTTCTCGGCAGGATATCTGCTGGCCTGGTGTCCGGAGCGGGGAGCCGGTGCGAGCACACCTGGGTCCCAGCGAGGTGCATGGCCACGTATCTCCACCAGCATCAGGAGGAGAGGTCCTCAGGGCAGCACAGGCACCGGCATGTCCCTGAGGTGGGGGACACGGGGCTCCTGTATCATCCTCATAGGTCTCAGACCTTAAAGGGATGCTGGTTCCTCCTGAAGTGTGGGGTTTGGTCTGATGGTGGTGTCGGATGGTGATTATACAGGGATGCAGAGCCAAAGCGCAGAGAGCTGGTGCAGGTGGTGCACAGGCTCTTCTGGTCTGCAGTGCTGTCCCTGTCCCTCTCGGGCAGCGCTAGCAATTTATGAGTGGATTCGCTGCTATTCAGTATAGGTGATGCCCTTCTTCCGAGGGAATTGCCACCATGTAAGCCACACATCAGTGTCAGGTTAACACATTGTTTTCATTCAGGAATACGGAGAGTAGAACTTTCGCCTCTAACACGCTCACCGAGCATCACCCGCACAGATTAGGCCTAAAAAATCCTTATATAACTTTATTGTGCAACATATTGGGGCAGGACCCGTCAAAGGGGATTGGCAGGGATCCTCCGCTTTGATGAAAAGGGTGCAAACAACACTCTTGCCTGCTGGGAGCTTCGTGTCCAGCACTCCGGTTACACGGGCTGGCAGCGTGTTCCCTGCCGTTCCTGTGGCACCGATCCCAGCTCCTAAACTATCTGTGCCTGGGATTAGTCCTCTGTGGTCAGAAAGAGCAGAATTACACAATTATTGGCGTCCAGTCTCTCTCTCTCTGACCGGCGAAAACGCAATAAATCTATATGGAGGAACAGCTCCATTACATGCAACTACGATGCTTCCCTTTTCCCTGCGCCACGCTCACCGAGAGCATCCCCAGGGCACAGCTCCAAGCCCTCGCCCCTCTGCACAGGGAACTCAACAGGACTTCGGAGCAAGATCTTCTTCCCTTTCCTTAACTTTGGAGTTTTTTTTCGTGCTCAGGCCCATCTCCTGCAGACCTCCCGGCTGACTGCGTGCAGCTGAATCGCTCTGGATGAAGTATTCAGTGAGTCGGAGGAGGAAAGCACGGGAACAGCCAAGCAACCTCATGAGAGAGGCACGGGAAGAGAGAGGAGGAAGACACCTGCACTGCCGGCTGTATCCCAATTCATATTTAAACATTTTACACAGAGCTGGGACCTTCTCAGCAGAGCGCTTTGGAAAAAACTCAGCGGTGTTTTAATTCAGAGCCTCCCGAGCTCCCCGAGCAGGTTTTACGTGCACAGAGGCTTCTGCTCCCCTCCCCGGGCACAGCAACGAGTTCCTCCCCTTCAAATTATTCTCATACTAATTAGACTATGGTAAATTAAGAGAAGGATCAATGTGCAGTCCCGGCCTGAGACATGTGGAGGCACTGAAGCTGGCAGGAGAAGCAGCTTGGAAGGAGCCGTAGTCCCCAGGAGGCCACGCGTAGGAGGTTTGCTGAGGCTGAGCACGGGGCGCATTCGCAAGCTCCGTGCGGCACAAGAGCAGTTCCAAACATGTAACCATTCACTTCATCGAAATGGCAGGGTTTTGCCCCATGCAGATTGCACCAAAAACCATATGAGAATTATGGGTTTCTTTTTCCCCAAGTCTTCCACCTGTAGATGACAAATGTCTGCTGGTACGATAGCTGCCTGCCCTGAGGGTAACGCAAACTCTTCTGCATCCAAACCCACTAAGAGGGGCTACACCATCAGGGCTTTTCACAGAATAATAGAATGTGTTGGGTGGGAAGGGACCTCTAAAGGCCACCTAGTCCAACCCCCCTGCAGTCAGCAGGGACATCTTTAACCAGATCAGGTTGCTCTGAGCCTCATCAAGCCTGGCTTTGAATGACTCCAGGGATGGGGCCTCCACCCCCTCTCTGGGCAACCTGGGCCAGTGTCTCACCACCCTCAGTGTAAAAAGCTTCTTCCTAATGTCTAATCTAAACCTGTCCTGCTGTAGTTCAAAACCATTGCCCCTCGTCCCGTCGCTACATGCCCTTGCAAACCGTCCCTCCCCTTCTTCCATATGCTCTGTGCTCCCCAAGCAATTCTTGCACCTGGAGCTGCATGGTTTTGGGGACATCACCCCATGCAAGAGGCACCACAGCCATTCCCTGGGACACTGCCAGCCAGGACAGGTCCCTGCTCTGACTTACCACTTGCTACAGCATCTCCTCCCCATAAATTAAACCAACAATGCTAAAAAAAACCCCAAGACATTGCCACAACGTACAGCCACCCTGCAGCTGCTGTCCCAGGAGCAGCTCGGCCCCTGGGGTTCACCTAAAATAATACCCTGCATTTGCAGATCCCCCAATCTTTAAGCCCAAACACAGCAAAAACGGTCCCCATGCAAACAGGACTCCCAAATATTCAGAGGTAGCTCATATTCCCATAGCACAAAAGCTTATTTTTTAATTTTATTTTATTTTGGTACAGTGGTTTGTTTCATCTTTCTTCTTGTCATATCATGTAACTTGTCACCGGCGGGGAACCGCTCTTCTCATTGTATCACGTTTGCAGGGAGCAACACCCTTGCGGCACGCCATGCTCTCAGCAGTCAAAAGCTACAGCTTCGCTCTGGTTTATATCCCCAAAAGCTATTTAATAGTTTGCACATTCCTCCCCATAAAGTTTACCCTTTCGGTAATTTACAGCTCTGCTGGAGCAAGGGTTTTCAAAGAGCCGGAGCTGAACTGGTCGCCGTGCAGATGGGCGCTCACACCGACCTCCCCACCGCAGCGGCACGTTGTCCCGCTTTGAGCGACACAGGATTTATTTCTCTTTCAGTAATTTTACTTTTCAGTGAGGGCTCTTCTAATGCCTGGGGAAACTGCACTTTTAGAAGACTCTAGTGTCTGAATTGGTGAAAATATTTCCTTTGCAGCCAGCTCTGGGGTGCGGGTTTCAAGGTCTCGGTGGTTCTGAGCTCCCCAGGTGCAGGGACAAGGAGGAGCGAGAGCCGGGCACTTGCCCCAAGCTGCCAACAGGGTTATTTCATACCGTGAACGGCACATTCCAGAGAAATTAGAAAGTTTGCTGAGGAGTTTTGGCTCTTCCATGATGTCTGGGATCCCGAGCCCTCCTCGCCCCGGTGCCGGAGCCCTGAGCCCTTCCCTCCCTCCCGCAGCCGCAGCGCTCGCAGGGTCCCCCGTTGGCTGTCCCTGCGGGGAGCGCACGGCTTCTGCTGGGGAAGGGGCTGGGGACAGTCCTGGGGTGTTGTATGTTGGTATTGGGATCAATGCTGGTTCTTCAGTATTACTAATATTAATTATTTAGTCTTATCCCATTAAATCTACTTATATTTCAACCCTCGGGTTTCCTTGTTCTTCCCAGTTCCCCTTCCTGGGTGGGGAGGGGTCATCACGTGGGAGAATAATTGTCTAAACGACAATAAATTGTTGTGGGTTCCTCAACCCGTAACACACATGCCACCAGCTGCATGGCCATCATCATTGCTTCCTCTTGAGAACAGGAAATTAGGACCTAATCCCCATTCAAGGAGAATCATCCCAGAAGGAATTGGGAAGACCATGGTCAAGCCCTCGTTGGTCTCCCCAGCGTCCCCCCCTGCTACAACCTCCTGCCCTACGCGCTGTGCAGCAGGGAGGGTGATAATCTGCCTTTCCAAAGCCCTCTCCGTTTCACACGAATCGCAGATTATGTGCCCAAATTGTGCCGTAGGGAGGTTGTCTCGTTGCTCAGCAACTGTGTTTGTACGGAACAGAGCTCGGGGCGATGGGCAGCTGCCTGCAAACGGAAAGGGAATGGGGTCGAGATTTGGAGAAAGCTATTTAGATGGAAGAGGAAGCGCTGCTTACCAAGACTAGGCAAACTCCGGTTTATTTTAGTTAATAAAAATCATCAGTAAAGTGTTGCAGGAGGAGGGAAATACACTGAAGTTTGCCAGCAGCAACCCTTTGAGTGGGAAAGTGTCGTTTTGGCTTCCCTGTTCTTCGTTGCTCCCATTAGTTGTGAAAAGGAGGGGAATAAATAGCGCGGGACGATCCCGGACTGCTGTGGCGCGCGGGGGCTTGGCCCATGCCAGCCAGGGAAGCGTGAAATGGGGCATGGTCCCTGCTTCCCCCCGGAGAGCTGCTGACACCGCGAGAAGATCTGCTGCTGCATCCTACAACCAAGAGTGGCAGGTTCAAGAGAGAAAAAACGCTTTTGCAGATTCAGGAATTCAGCTTTCTTGTGGACGTTAAACAAACAAAGAGGCCTTTGAGTGCAGGAAGATGCTGCCCAGAATGTGCTGTTGTTTTGCTTCCCCCTTGCTGCTGGTGGCCCCCATAACCCACATCTCCTGCTCACCAAGGGTACCCCTCCAAGTTACTGCCCTGGAAGTGGCAATTAGGCTGATCCTGGCATCGCTTTACAGTTTACAGAATGTTCCCCTTAATTATTAAAGACAGTATTTACAACCCATCACTCCAGATTCCCTTTTGAGCCGTTGCTGAGCTCCGAGCTCCTTCTCCGGCTGCCTGATCCTGACACCTCCATCTGCAGAGCAGCTCCTGTTGACCAGCACCCGCAGGAACATGATCTGTGCACCCATCAGATCACAGCTAAATTCTTGTCTTTCCCACCTATTCTTATCTTTCCAACCCAACCCTGGTCATTTTATGGTTCCCTTTTCTTGCTTTTAAGTCGGAATTACGTGCAGTGGCTGCTGCTCTCCGTTATGTGGTGATGGATGTGCAAAAACATGAAGGAAGCACTCCTGATACTGTGGGATTTTTACTCTGAAAATGCGCTTTTTGAAGTCATAATATTTCAAAGCACATTTATAATATGTTTGCAATATGGGTAAAAAGATTACTTTAGTCTCCTGGAAAATGTAATTTTCCAGTAATTGGTGTTCTCCTACAGTATCTCATATACACGCACTAATCCCTCTCCTCCAGCCCTGCACGTATTTTTATCCTATGTTTTACTGAAGTAGGCTGCTGAACTTCCCCTGTTGCTCTGATTTTTAAAATCCCAGTAACTCCATGTAAAATCAGATTTCCACAAGGGCAGGGAGTTTCTAATCATCTGTTACACGCCCTGAGGTTCGGTTCTACGCCCATAGCACAATTTTCAGCTTTTCTACGATTTGCAAAGCTGCCAGCTCCCCGCTCCTCACTTGCAGCAGATTTTCTGAAAACAAGCTCATATTTTCCTAAAAGGTTTCACCTTCGGGATAACAATGGCTTTGGGGGAGTGACGCGCATATTCTTGAAGGTGAATTTATTCGTACTGTAATCACTATACGTCTATTATCTGCAAAATCAGAGTAATATTGTAAGACCTGGTGAGACTTTGCTTGTACGTACAGTGTGGACACCCGTGATTAATGCATCTCTACCGTCTCCGCGCTGGGGAAGAGACCTTTCTTCTGCTCCTTGGCCAAACAGATGAGGTTTTGGCGGGTTTTGTGCGATTCCCTGTTCAAACTTCACTCCCGCCGGGGCCTTTTTCTCCCAGCCTTACCTGTTCCAAGCCTGTGGCAGGAAAGGGTAAGTATCTGCTGAAAATTTAATTGGTCCATCAAAAGCTTTGGGGTATTGTATTAATAATTAATTCAACGTGAGTCAACACAACTCAACGTAGTCACGTTTCACGGAATAATAAAATACAGAAATGGTAAAAATCTAGTAGTATACCTATGTCCTCCTGCTGTCCGTGCAGGATTGCTCCATACGGGGTATATTTTTCTCCCCTGCATGTTTAACACTTGTTTTCCAGTACAATGGCTGATTGTAATACTTTGTATGCTATTTTTTATGTAAATGAGCAGTTTAATTTCTCTTGCATAAACAAATCTCGGACCTCCTGTATTGTAATATCTGTGTTTTCCCCAGTAGTAAAAACTTTTAACGCTGAGCTGAGTTTATTCTCCTCTCAGCACGGAGCCGGCACAAAGAACCCTCACCTCCACGGCACCTGGCAGTAAGTACCGCCACACGCTAGCATGCTCCGGCAAGAAACTTGAGGATGAAAGAAAGAAAAAAGGGGAAAAAGACATCCCAAGGAAATGAGAAGGTTCTGCATCCTATCATGATGGAAAATCATATCAGGAAATATTCCAAAACTCACTGGTGTGTCTTCACCCGTGGACGAGCTGCCCATCTACCTCGATACTTTAATTTCATACACCACCAGTTTCTAAGTGAACAAATACAAGGTTGTTCTGGAGTCCAAACATCCGAGTATATTTTGTCCTACTTGCTTCACCCCAACATCACTATAATATACTGCCGTGCCCAGAGTTAGGGTTGAAAGACTTTTCTTTCGTTTAAAAGAAACTTTAAGTCATGGCTGCTCCTCGCTGCCCCCCGTCCCTCCTGGGGTGCCAGGAAGCCAGGGGAGGTGGAGGAATCCCATCCTTACACATCACCCAGTTACTGCTCCAAAGCAAAGTCTTCAAAGGCAATTATCTTCTGCTTTAATCTCCAACAACCTCAGTTCAAAGGTCAGTGCCCAATAAATGAGATTTCTGCTCAATTGTCTAATCACCGTTAATCTTGTTAGAGTGATCTTCAGCTCCATTTGTTCTCCGACCTCTCTTACTTGCACTTTTCCCATTCCTTCCATCTTTCTTCCTCCTTTTCATTTCCTAGGGCTTCTCCAAGCACATTTACGTATCTTTTCCTTTTGCTATATTTGGAATTCTCAACTCTTTCTTTTTTTTTTTTTTTTTAAACAAAACTACATTCCAAATGCTTCCAATTCCTCAATATCTCTTATTTAAGCTCCAACAAAATTGTATCGAAAATGCTATTTGTTTTCAAGTTGACTCCCTATATGTCCTAAATCTCTGCTAAATTTTCAAGAGCTCTTTTTTTTCCTGTGTCCTTTGAATAACCCATTCTTAAGCTCTAACTCAAAAGAACCCAGATACAGAAACTCTTTCACCTTTCACCTTTCCTCTCCATTACGTTTCCCTCTCCATTACGTTTTTCTTTTGTTTTGGCCACTGCTTCAGTCTTAGATATACTGCCAGTCACTATTCATGCTCCTTTTTTTTTTTTAACC
The DNA here is from genome assembly GCF_964199755.1 of Larus michahellis. Classification (NCBI taxonomy): domain Eukaryota; kingdom Metazoa; phylum Chordata; class Aves; order Charadriiformes; family Laridae; genus Larus; species Larus michahellis. The sequence continues at coordinate 58,545,930 of NC_133902.1, forward strand.
TCTCCTGATTTTATACTGCCACAGGTGTTTATGAGCTTGTCCTCAACAAAAATGAGAAACTGCTCTCAAAAAAAAAGAAAAAGGGAGCAGAATTGCACGGTGCACGCTCTTTTGGTTTCAATAGTGTTGATTCAATCAATTGTCGACTGGGATTTTCTCCACTGCAGGAGGAAGAGATGCTTAAAGGGTAAAACAAAAAAGAAACCTTTGAAGCAGTGTGTAGAACAAAACTGGAAGTTTTGAATCCTCAGATATGTCATTTTTGTGTCAAATCGTAAAAATACCAGGCATTATCCACCTGACAGTATACCTGCATATGTTTCTATATTTAGCAGCTGGGAGATAAGCTTAATAGCTAGCTTGCATTTGCCATCAATAGGTCACGTGGCAGGCGTAAGCATGGGACAATGCTCTGCTTCTACACCGCCAACTCCTCTTCCCTACTCCATTTCTTTTTAAAAAGATAAAAAAAATCATAACTCAGATCTTAACTCACTTCTTTGAATACCTGTCCTGCAAGTGTTCAAATTAAAGATATTTGGGATCGGTGGCAGCTGTAGGGTTATTCTGTAGGAGGGAGGTGGGAGAAACAGTCTTAGTTACCCTGAGACGGCGTATAAAATATTAACAACTAGCAATATCTTTCTATCACAAGACACCAGTACCCGGTTCTCTTATTATTACATTCGGTTCAAAGGACTGAAATCCCTCTAATTCCTTTTCCCCCTGCCCCTGCTTTTCACGGAGGCAGGAGCGGGAGCGTGGGAGCCTCCTCCCTCAAGGCCAGACCTCTCCGAGCGGCTCTTCCGCCGCCAGCTCCATCGCTCGCTGTGGACACTCCGTTAGATATGGGGAGTAACAAAGCATGATCCTAGAGACATTTTCCTTCCCGTTCTTTTCCTTCCCTCTTTTCTCTTGCTGGCATAGTTGTTTTCCTTAAAATGTTAAAGCTATGTTGTTTGTATCTAGCTAGTCTTCTTGCATAATGATTTTCTTGGGATAAAAAATATTAGTGAAGCCTCGGCTGCTTGCTCCTGAGAGACGCTGATCCATGGAAAGAGCACACGGCCACTTTCTCCAGTTTCCTTTCTCACCCAGGCTGTTTCCATACGACGCAGTGACGAGAGGTGCCATCGGGCCGGGCAGGCTTGGACAGCAGTTGGCCCAATACTGTACTGGGAAGATAAGAAGTGGATTTTGCTGCTTAAAGTCCTCATCTTGACACGAGCTGAGCAGGAGCTGTGGGACTGGAGGACCCGGGAAAAGACGAGGAGCCTGGTCACTTCTCAGCAGGGAAGAGGCAGGACTTGTATACTAACAGAAGCCTGAAGGGTGCCAAAACCCTGTCTTTTGCTTTTCTGCAAGCAGGATAACAACCACAACGAGATAAAAGCCCTGGGGAGATGCTGAGGCTGCTGCATACGCGAGGCCTGACCCGCATCCATGTCAGGGTTTGTGCATGCAGGGACAGGAGACCCCTCCGCTCTCCATCCCTCTTCCATCCTCTTCCCCAGCCCTGGTTAAAGAGAGAAGAAAAGCTGCTGACATCCATGGTATCAAAATAGCATTGCATCCTCCTGATACACTGCTCGGCACTACACAGATGTGCTGGCTGGCTCATCGCTCTCATTAGGAAGAGCACATCGTTAATGCTCCCAGAACTGGCAGCGACAGGATTTCACCCGTAACGCTTGTTGCGTTGAATTCAAGCCCTTCAGCAGTGATACCTTGCCATACAAATTCCCTTTCACTAACTAGGAAGATGAAGGAAGCCTTAATTAGGATGTCAATTTTCAGGTAAACACAGTAAAGGCCATTCAGCATTGAGGTTTGGGTCTCTGTGTAGCCAAATGCCGACCTCAGACATGAGAGGTTGTGACTCTCACATCCTTTATGAGCTGAAGCACAATTACAGAGGGGTCTTTGGGTGATCGGCTGTTGGCCAGAGGCTGCCTTCCCTGAGGAAATGTCAGATATTTGAACAAAATAAAGCACCAAGATCATAAAAAAAAAATCAAGGTGTGAAGTACTGGCCTAGTACTGGCTGACTGGTCCCCAAGTACTGGCTTCTGACCTTGGAGGACATGGGTTTCACTCGCATCAGGTGCGGCATTTAGCTCATCTAAATAGGGAAAAAAATTATCTGAAAACCATAAAAGACATTTCTATCATTATTTCAATGAGCATTATTTGGGGTTTTTTTTAGAAGGATGCTCCAGAAGAGGCAAACAGTGTCTAAATGGGCACAGAGAAGGGAAGGCTGACCTACTGTGGGTCCCACCATTGGACCTGCCACGGGATCAGTAGGGCCCACTGGGGGACCCACTGTTGGGCTGACGACAGGGCCCATGATGAGACCTCCTGCAGAACCTGCTGGAGGACCCCCTGTGGGACCCCAGTGACACCTTCTGAGAAGGGCAAGCCAAGCGGCATGTCCTGGGACCCATCATTGGGCCTGCTGTGGGACGTGACAGACTCGGGGAGTGGGAGACCCAGAAAGGGTTGAGGCCATGGGAAAACGAGAGGCCCAAGGATAATCCATTTGCGAGGCCGAGCGGGTACCTTGTTCACTACGAGCTGGAAGTGCACCAGAGCCCTCAGATGACAGAAAATAAGGACAACCAGGGTTGGTGAGAACAGCCAGGCTGGCACACCTGGGCAGGGTTCTGTACTCCTTGGACACGCCATATGGGAAAACGTGTTTGCTGTGATTAGATTTTTTCTCTTTTTTCCCTCTGCCTCCAAACTGCAGGTCAGAGCATACCCGGGGTTTTACTTTGCCCCGAATGGCGCATAAACATTGTAGTTTGAAGAGTTTTCTGCTTTAACCTTTTTGTTCAAGGGCCTCATAAAGGGAACGAGGCGCAGCACTGGGACGGGACCTTTCCTGCAGCAAGGACAAAGGCCTGGGTTTGTGCGTTTTCACTCTTCTCTCTTGCTTTTAAAGTGCATTCCGCTCATGTTTACAACTATTTGGAGAAAAATACTCCATTTGCCCTAAGAGCTGGTTATGGGCTCGTAATGATGAAATAAAAAGCAGAATGATTTCATCCTGGCTATTGGTGATGGGCTCAGCCAGGCAGTAAAAAGGTCCCTGTGGTGCACGTGGGTTGAGCTGATGCAGAAGCGGAGGCGAAGGTTAAGGCAGTCCTGGAAGAGAAAAGGACCGTTTAAACAAGAGATAGATGCGGAAGCTTTTGGAGAAGGGGGAGATGAGACCTCCTCCTCCTCCAGACCCTGGCTCAGGTGAAGGATTTAGAAGCTGCGGGTGAAACCTGGGCCCAAGCAGAGGAGCAGCCCCCGAGCGCACTCCTGCGTGGCTGAGAAAGGACAATTCCCATCGCTGCCAGTCCTACTGCAAAGGGAAGGGGCAAGGGAGGGAAAATGAGATATAATCAGATGAAAGATGCGATTACAGAGATTGCTGAGTTCCTTGACTAATTGGGAAAACCACATGGCCTGATTGCTGTACGGGGGGAAAAAAAAAAGAAAGATGAATGCCAGCATCAATGCTTTGGAAGGAATTAGAAGATGTATGGATGAGTGTATTATTAAATCTTACGTGGATACTTTGCCCATTACAGCAATACATCTATGTCACAAGTGAGCTGGAATACAAGTTCTTGGGACACATCGCTACAGAAACCTTCAACGACAGCCAAGCAGAGGGATCGGCCGGCTCTGGAAAGCTGCAGAGCACAAAGCTGTGTGTCCTGACCTCTCATGGGCCTCACACTGTGCTAAATATGCCTCCTGAGGCCCCAGCCCTGCAAGGAGTGGCTGTCTCTTCTCCCTGAGGCTCTCTTGTGGCCAATATGCATTAGTTTAGTTACCCACTAGATCCACAGCCTCCAGATACCCTGCGTCCCACCACGGGGTGGTTTCTCACAGCATGCAGACACTGACACCCTGGGAAGGGGGTTTGGGGCACACACATCATCCCAAGCACAAATGCAGGGACCCCTGGGCCATCCTTCACCCCTTTCCCCCGTCTCCGTTCCTGGCTTGTGCTGCTGAGCCGGTGGCGAGGAGAGGTGGCAGCCTTGTCCCAAACCTCCTTGCAAGGCTTTGGGGTTCCAGAGCTGTCTCTCCACTCCGGACTCGCCATTCCCAGCCGTGTGCCAGCTCTCCCTGTCCCCTACAAGCCTTTGACACCGGGCATTCCAAAATTACTCCAAAAAAAGAAAAAAAAAAAGTTTCTCCCAATCCCTTCCCTAAAACAGTGAGACAAACACTCAGAGATGACGAAGCATCTATTATTGCGTTTGAAATGAAATTTGGGGCTCAGAGGGACCCTTGCACAGCCTGCGACTTCACCAGCGGACTTTAAAAGGCCATCAGCTTCTCAAAAGCAAAGCCTTTCTGAAGGCCACAATGGCAGCTGAGCGCTCTCAGGTGGCTCATTGTCTGGTTTGAAAGTCAATACCGATAAGGCCCCAGTCCTGAAACGTACTTAAGCAAAGTATTTGGGGTTAAGCAGCCGTTTTGTCAGGGCTGAGTGAGCGTCACAGGCCCAACTGCAGCCTGTTAACATGGAAATGACATTTTTCTGTTATTCTAAACGGAGCTAATGGATAACTTTTTCCCGTGCCTGACTCCGCAAGCCATAATAATAAAGAGCGGGAAGCGCTGAAATTTCCACTTTTCTTTTTCTCCTCTGTCGATGCAAAGGGGTCCAGCCCTTCCTCCACATCACCCCATGGCAAACTGGAGTGGTTTTGAGGGACTACAGCACAGGTCCCACCGAGAACTCATTTGCCTTCAAAAGGCAGATTTTGGGACTACTCCATGGTCTGGGACCATTTCAGGCAAGGATTTCAGCTCCTTGCCGTCACACCTCTGCAGGAGAAAAAACCCAGATCTTCTGGCATTTAACAGAATTTATCGGTTTCATCATGCCCCAGGTGGCCTCAGCTCTCAGCCCCACATGTTCAGACCTGGATATCAGTCTTAAATCTATCCCACTCTGAACTGGGGGACCATCTCCAGCAGCGTACTGGTAAGGACGGCCCCAGAAATACCTTCTCAGCAAAATGTCAAGCTTCACCTCTCTCCGATAATACCTGCATACAAAGAAATTACATCAGAAATGACTTCCCTCAATCTCAGTAAAAGCACATTAGGAAAAAATTCCATTTCTAGGAAAAAGACTTGACAGCTGTGTTGAAATTACCTCTGGTAATTTTAACTGAGTGGAAGCTTTTATATTCGATTGCACCAAAAATGTAAAGCATGTCACTTATTAAGCTTTTATGTCTGACATTCAGTCTGGTACCTGACGACATCTTTCTAGCAATCTGGAGATCATGCAGCTAATGTACTTGGAAATGGTAGAATTAGGTATGGTGGAAAGTCATTAAATTCGGAATTAAATGGGCTCTCTTGGTTCTTGAGGGTAATCTTAAAAAAAAAAAGTGCCTGTGCAGAAGTCAAAAAACATCTCCCATATTAACTGTCTGAGCTTTCCTGTTCTTCCTTTAATAGCGACAATTAGTTGAGTTGAGTATCACACTGGCTTCGCTGTGGTTAAGGAGGGGGACCCTGCAGGCTCCCACAAAAATGAAGCACCGAGTCCTCCTCGCCGCTGGCACCAGCCAGAGCCCCTGTCTTTGTCTGAACATTTTTAGCCCCATTTCAAAGGTTCAAAAAAAATGCCACGCAAGTGGTGTGATGCTCTGGCAAGCCAAGCTATTTTCTACCCAAGGCTTTTTAAGTGAGAAACATCTAACAGTACATCATAAGGCTGCCCTTAAGGGGCAATTGCAGGGAGGGGCAAAAATCGCACTTAGACTAGTCTATTAAAATCCACATAAAAATAAAAATACAAAAATAGCTGAAGGACAAAGGCCTATAAAGCGTTTAGGCCAAATTAAACAGCCTAGAAATGCTTGAAAGAGTGTTGCCATGGTTTCGTACGCCAGCAGGATGCTATGCCATCTATACTCCGCGATTCTTCCCGGGGATCTGGGAATCCCAGCCCCACAGAGGGTGATGGGCGTGAGATGGAGGGGCTGGTTCCTCACCCCCATGGTTCAGCCCAGCGCTCCCATAGCACACCTGGGCACGTTTCCAGCATTAACCTACCCGGCAGACTCCCATGGCATCCACTCCTCTGCAGGAGCCTGATGGGTGACCGCACGGTGTTAGAGGTGTAGGTGCCACAAGGCGAACCCCCCCAGATGCCTCCACTCACCACTCTGGGACTCTCGGATCAGCCACGCTCTGGCATTAGGAAGGGGCGCCGGTGGCTTGTAGAGCTCTTTGGAAAATCTTGGTTCCCACCTTACGGCTGTGCTCACCCGAGCATACACGTCCCGCGATTCATTAACGTGGTAACGATCGCCGAGCGAACATTAACGGTCTTTGTGCGAGTATAAAACGATGCATCGCTGCCAAATATCTGGCTGCGGTTTAACAGCTTCAACTCTAAAGGTAAGCAAGCACTGCGTAGGAAAATATAAATGTGTTATTAAAAAAAAAAAACAACAAACCCTCTCAAAATAAACCTTGAAGAACAATAAAAACAAACTGGCTACAATATAAACACGCCCTTTTGTGCCGCTCTGCTGTAGCACAGACCGCAGAACAGATGGGCTATAAGATCACCCACAGACCAGTGGTTCCTGTACGGGCTAACGGTAACCGGAGATGGGGAATAGCGAGACGTGGTTTCCTTTACTGCTGCTACCATGGGCTCCTTCTGCATTTCACGTGGCTCTCGCCCCCGTAAGGAGGGCTCCAAACCACCAACCACCCTCGTTAACAGCGCAGGCAATCAAAACGGACACATCCTGACCAAGAGAGGGAGAGCAGGCGAGTCGGCTGTACCTGAGCACAACCGCGGGACCTGCTGGAAACCCCACTCCTGAAGTTATTTGGCTGAAGTGCACGTTGACGGGCACAAAGGCTGCGTCCCCGTGCCCTGTGCCAGCCCTGCCGTCTGCTGGGCGCCCGCAGCGCCCTGGCGGGGGAGACGCTGGGCACATCTGGGAGGAGGCAGCCTCATAAAACCCGCTTTGATTTGTTTAATGAGCTGCTTAGTGATAAAGATGAAAGAAAGGAGCGCGGCAGCTAACAAACCTGGGAAGTGCCATTAATGTTGTTTTCTTCTTGATGGAAAAAAAGCTATGTTTTTTGGCTTTATACACAAGCTCACTATCTGCAGGCTCTGTAAAGCAGGGGGTCCCAAAGCCCTGGGATACCATGTCGGGAAGGGTACCCAGAGGACGTGGTGTCCCAGGCGTATCCATCCATCCATCCTCCTGCCTCCCACCCGCAAAGTCCTGTAGCACAGGTACTGGTGGAGGTCCTGCAGCACCACCATCCCCAGCGGGAAAGGGGCCAAGAGGGAGAGCCTGTTGGTTACATCATTAGCTGCCATCCAATTAATCAAAATAACAGTTATAAAAATGACATTATAGAGCTGAGATGGGCCATCCCTGATTTCCCCAATCGCTACAGACCCTACTATGCAGTTCAACCAGAAAAGTCCGGATAGATGTACAGCCCTCCACACCCTTGCAAGTCCCCTTCGTAACCTCACAGCCTCCTTGTCCCCATTCCCAAGGTGAGCAACGGCTGAAATCCAGACTTAAAAAAGCAGAGCAGTGATGCTCAGGGACCCCGGGGCTCCACGCCGCTCACCCCGAAATGCCAGGGGGTCTCATTAGCCCTTTTCCGCGCTCTCTGGAAGCCAAACAAATCCCCCGGATCCCGTGGCAGGAGAGGGCGGCATAACGAGCTCTGCGTGCGAGGCTCCGCGAAGCTGCCGACGGTTGCAGAGGTAATTTAAACGGTGTACGTTTGAAGTGCAGTTCACATTTAAGTACCAGTGGGTAGTAAAATACTTCTAATTATTCCCATGTCCCTAAGTTTTCGCACCTCCGTTTTTTTTTTATACTCAATTCCCCTGTTTTCTTTTTTGGAGTTAATTCTTTTTTCAGGCAAAGAAGAGCAGAAGCACGGTTTGTTACACCACGTAAACTGACATGCTCTGCCATTTGGCTACAAAATGTGCAGGTTTTGGGAATGGCACATACAGCACGCTGCATAAAAACACGTTTTCACAAGGGACCGCCTCAGACACAGCAGTTCCTTTCCCTAAACAAAAAGAAGTCGTGTTTGCTAAGTCAGTTTTGCTTCTTTGGCTAGGCAGAAGGTTTCAAAATTCGTCATTTCTTTTCAATTTAGACAATTTTCACGAAGTATTTTCCAGCGCCGTGAACTGCCCAAAGCACAAGCTGCAAAAGCAGAGAGCTGACTCCGGGTGGCAGAAAAAGTCTGAAGGTGAATCTGAAAACCCCGCAGCACCTGGTGAATTTGTCCCCAGGCGTCCCCTGCTCGCCCTCCGCCGCCTTCAGCACCGGCGTAACACGGTTTTCTGGCTCTCACAACACTGTCGTGAGCCACAATAATCCTCTGCTCTTTTTCTTAAGGCACCGACTTCAAATCCTGCAAATACACGAGGTTCTCTGCAGTCGTTATTTTCATTATTTCCAACTATTTTCATTTTCAGGCTTTTTAATCCGCTTTTCAGTTAAAAGGCTGGAAATATGCACCTGCAAAAGGCAGAGAGCTCGACATGGAGGGGTTTAGGAATAAAAACATGGCGTGGGGCCTCTCGTCCCATGCTTCCTGAATGCTGGAGGCTGACAAAGTGTTAATATTTCTTTGGCCTGACCTTAGTGCGTTATTGTCAATTTTTATTCTGCTATTGAACGTGTAGCCTCAGGCAAGCGTTTGCCCTCTTTGCCTCAATTTTTCAATCTATAAAATAACAGAGAAATTACAATAGTTTGACAGTTATGAAAACACATGACATTTATGCTCATTTTACACAATGCTTACTTTTCAAAAAACGGATGCATCACCTCAAATTTCCCGTTAAGGCAGTGGACTATCACGGAAACATATCTCCAGAGGCACAGAGAAATAGTATAAAGTTCCTGGCAGGTGGGACCACAACTTCGCGGCGTGAGGCTGTAGCCAACCCCCTGCTCCTGAGGAAAACCAAATCACATTATACCAGGAGCCCGACCGAACCGAAGAACATTATCGCTTCAGCTATTCAAAATTTCCTAAGCCTAAGGTGCCACAAACACATTTATATGAATGATTTTAGACTAGATAGATGTCTTAATATTTAAGATGTCAGATGGAGTAATATGTAAGTAATTATGTTTTGCCTTTCATTCCGTCTTTGTCAGGGGTACAGACTGATGGCCCTGGAGATTGAAGGCTTCTGTCTAGATAGTGAAAATACTCATTTTTAATGTAACGAGCACAAGCTTTCCCTGCCACGCTTTCCCAAAGGGGCCAAAAGCGGGACTGATCTGTTCAGCTGTGGTTGAACCTTGCCCAGAAGAAGAGAGTCCTCCCAGATTTGCTTGAGCCGAGATGGGTTCGGCTGCTCCAGCGGGAAAGCAGAGCAGTGGGAAACTACTGATAAATGGACCCAGAAACAGAGGTGATGGAGATGACCTTGAGTGAGGTCTCCACGGGGAGTGAGGGAGGTACTGGTGGAGGTGCCGAGTCAATCCACACCAGAGGAGAATGAGAGCATGAGAGCCTTCCTGCTTGGCCAAACATGACCGAGCCCTGAGGATTCACGTAAGACCTTGCTTTTGGGAAGGGAGCTGCATCCCTGGCGATCTGCATCCTCCTGAGAGATGCCCGCAGCCCGTCATCACACAGCCTGGACTGGCACAAGCTGCTGAAGGGCAGACCTTTATCAAACCGCTCTACCAGGTCATATGATCAAATCCTCTCCAGGTCCTATGAGGAGAGGCTGAGGGAGCTGGGCATGTTTAGCCTGGAGGAGAGGAGGCTGAGGGGAGACCTCATTGCCCTCTACAACTCCCTGAAAGGAGGGTGTAGAGAGGTGGGTGGTGGCCTCTTCTCCCAGGGGAATAATGACAGGACCAGAGGAAATGGGCTGAAGCTGCGCCAGGGGAGGTTTAGGTTAGATATTAGGAAGAATTACTTTACTGGAAGAGTGGTCAGGCACTGGAACAGCCTGCCCAGGGAGGGGGTTGAGTCACCATCCCTAGAGGTGTTTCAGAAACGTCTAGATGTGGCACTTCAGGGCATGCTCTAGTGGCAGAGATTGTAGGTTGTTTGGTTGGACTCGATGATCTTAAGGGTCCTTTCCAACCATGAAGATTCTGTGATACCAGTTTTCCCTGTGTTTGATACAGACCTGCGTTGGTGCCCACCAAAACCCCTGCATCCCAGGACACAGGATGAAGTCCCAGCTCCTTTCGAGGTGACGGGAAACAGACTGACCCCAGCAGCAGGGACTTCTGCTCCAGATCTGCTGCTGTTCCCATGCTCCAGCCACGCTTGTATTTATCGCCTATTCATACAACAGCACAAATTCAAGTATAAATTCAGCGCAGAACACCATTCACCCCCTAGCTGTTTGCAGCATTACACATGGGCGTGCAAACCAGGTTCACAATAGCAGGACTACTAATATCTACTCGCCAACGCAACCATTAAGATGAACGACCATCACAGTTTTATCTGTTCCCTTTTAGCCGTTGCCAGCCCAGTACGGTGGTGAAGAATCTGCAACTTAGCAGCAATATTTGACAGCCCTGCTTTATTTTGCCCAGCTTCCCTATTAAAGAGCGCCAGTTATTTGCAAAGTAATTTGGGAAAATGTGAATATGCCACCTGAAGGGAATGAAACCATTTCTCAAACTCCCATACCCTCTCCAGACCTGCAAAAATTAATTCATCTTGTGGAAAAAAAAAAAAGTTTCATTGATCTGCATGATATAAAAATGTCTTTCTTCCAGAAACTCAGAAACATGCTTCTCTCTGCTTTTTCTTTCCCTGATGTGGTTATTTTGCCCCAATTTGCCTTCTCCTGGCAGAGCCCATTCCATGTGTCACCGTTACCTGGTTGAATTACCAACAATCCACAGTAAATATTTAAAAGGAAAAACTCCACAGCGTGATGAGCAGACTTTTGCAAGCTGGGACAATAACAGTAGGAGAAACAAAACCCTCTAAGAAATACCAGTAAGAATTATCAAAGGGTCTTAGGGTCTCACGTGCCAGAGCCGCAGCTACAACTGCGCACAGGCATCACGTTTTGCTGATCTTGAGGCTCATTAGTGGAAACACAGCTGTTTTCTCCAGGAAATTGTCAGCCTCTTGATGTAATACCGCCGTGGTGGGGGGAAGCTGTTTTAATTACCACCTGGAAACAGACAGCAAGTGTTTACAAGTTGCAATAGGCTCTCCCCTGGGGAAGAACACAGAGCTTTCTTAACTCTTTAGTGCTGTGACCCAGGTATTTATTTACTTCTGTTTGTGTTTGCACAAAGCCTGGGAGTGGTGATGGATATGCCTTGGGACTGGCTGACACAGAAGCCGCAGAAATGTCAGTTGACATGAAGATAAGAGCTCAAGAGCTGATGGGCTCAGGCTGAGGTGCTGAGCAAACTGAGCACCGCTGACTTGCAAGGCCTCTGGCGTGCTCATTTTTAACACTTTGGCTTGGTGGCACTCTCAGTGTGCAGTATTTGTCACTAAGCAAAACGGGTCAGGAGCATGAACACCTGATTGGGAAGGTCTCTATCAGATACCACGGCAGTTGCTCTGCCCCACTCTGGGGAGACCCCCCTGCAGCGCTGCCTCCAGCTCTGGGGCACCAACAGCAGAAGGACACGGAGCTGTTGGAGCGGGGCCAGAGGAGGCCCCGGAGATGCTGGGAGGGCTGGAGCCCCTCTGCTGGGAGGACAGGCTGAGAGAGCTGGGGGGGTTCAGCCTGGAGAAGAGAAGGCTCCGGGGAGACCTTCCAGGCCCTCGAGGGGCTCCAGGAAAGCTGGGGAGGGACTCTGGAGCAGGGAGGGGAGCCATGGGACGAGGGGGAAGGGTTTTACACTGCAAGAGGGGAGACTGAGATGAGATCTGAGGAAGAAATTGTTTGCTGTGAGGGCGGTGAGCCCCTGGCCCAGGTTGCCCAGAGAAGCTGTGGCTGCCCCATCCCTGGAGGGGTTCAAGGCCAGGTTGGCCGGGGCTTGGAGCAACCTGGGCTGGTGGGAGGTGTCCCTGCCCAGGGCAGGGGGGTGGAACGAGATGATCTTGAAGGTCCCTTCCAACCCAAACCATTCTATGATTCTCGAGGAACTGTTATTTGATTAGATATTCATATGTGATCGCTATGGCAGTACTGCAAGTCTGGAGGCTCTTCAGGGTTACCCACATTAAAAAACTGAGAACATAACAAAAACAGCTAAAAATGTAACACAGGCCCCAAATCAGCAAGACTTTAAATACCTTCTGAGGCTGATGACATTGCGCACTGAGTTCACCACTGTGAGTGTCTGGTACCTAAACATCTACAGCCAGCAAAGAGGAGGGGTGGTGTGAAAGCTGGCCTTGTTTCTGCACCATCACTGCTGCACGCTCCAGAAAGCCAAGCAGAGCTCTGGGGCGGCTCATGTGCTTTAACAGGAATGCAAAGTGGTGCGGGAAGAAGGCGAGGGAGCCAAGCAGCTGGCTTCAATTAATCATCAGCTCTCTTGGAGGCTGGGAGGATGACTCTGGGGCGGTGAAGACCAGACCTCATTGGCTGTGGAGAGGCACCGAGGGGAGGTGGGTGGTGTGGGCAGCCTGTGGTGTGTTGGGGACGACCTCGGTGTGCATTGGTTGGGCACGTTGGGGAGCAGCGATGGGGGGGCAGAGGGACAGCTCTGCAAATAGCGTTGAGCCAGCAAGTAGGTATATACAGTTATTTTGGGTTTGACTTCAGGAGAGTTTGGGAGGGAGGACTGACAACTGTTGTTTTATAAACACTGTTATTTTCTGGATTTTCTTAGTCTTTCCATCTTCAAGTTATCTTCTGTTTCTTTCCTCCATAGCTAATTCACCCTCATTTGCCCTCGGGGGCTCTGCTCGCAGTGGGATAGCTGGTGTAGCTGAACTCCAACAGCTCCACGTGTGGGGAAAAATCCTCCAGCTGCCACCAAGAACAGCATTTACGACTGTGTTTTTAAGTGTGTTTTTGGAAGCACAGGTAAAACCTTCCCTATGTAAGACTGCGTTCCCAGTTCCTGCCCCTTTTGCATCTAAATGAGACCCCACCCCTGAAGGAACATCTCTCCTCCATGGAAATGACACCGCACTTCCCCGAAGGCCTGTCTCTACCCTATGTAAATAAAACCGCAGCCCCCTCCAGGCCTGTCAGTGCGAGGCATTAATGAGCCTGCAAAATCATTTCTTCTCTCATTTGGTTTGGCAGTGCAGATGCTTCAGTCTCTCAATGTGTTATTCAGAAAGTTTGGAAAATGTAAAGTATGCCTGAGAGAAATGCCAAATCCCTTAACTCACGGGGGAAGCGTTCGGATAACTTCGAGGGGGAAGAGCACTCTCAATGGTGTTTACTGTGTGCAGTAACGTTTTCCAGTTGTTAAGAACTGGCTGTATCTGCTAATAAACAGAAGCACTCAGACAATGGTAAAAATGGTGAGTTTCTGCAAATTAAGGCCCCATGTGCAGGCTAGGCAGGACACATCTATTTGCAACACCGACATGTTGCTTTTATTACAATGCTAGGAAAGACTTGCCAGAATCCATGCCAAAGTGGATGGATTTTGTTGTTTGGTTTTTTTAAATTTTATTTTGTTTTGTTTTTTAAAGTGTGTCTGGACTGAAAGTCAAACCCCACCACCACTGCCCACTGACTTCAGTGCCAGGTGATTCTTATGTGCAGGAAGGGTTAAATTCCCGAGTGCAGCGGTGGCCTTGAGCTGGTGTTTCTCCTCCAAGGCCCTTGTACTTGGTGGGATCTGGAGGAGACCAGGAGCCCCAGAGCAGTGCAGGTAAGCTGGAATCCAAGCGCAGCTTTCCACGGCAGGTCCTCACCTCCGGGGGATGGGGGTCAGCGGGGAGCATCACCCCCAGAGAGCAGAACTGTTGGCTTTCACCTGCTCTTCTTTCTGGTCACTCCCTTTGTCTCAGAGTAGTGGTAATGGGGTGGTCACCCCCCACAGGTGAGCACTGAGGTGATCTGCCCTCCATGGTGTCACGTTGTGCTCACCTGGTTCAGGGCTCTGCGGGCTGAAGTAATGATGTTTAACAAGGGATTAACTGCAGCAGCGCTAGGGCTTCTGGTCATCGAATCCATCCGTAATATCAGTGTGAAACCAGTGAAGTGCCCCATTTCCTTACCCATTTTTATATAACCTTGAAAGAAGGGGATGTAAGAGCACCTCCTGAGTGATGAAGTACTGGAAGAGACCGCTCCCAACATCTGCTCCAGGCAAACGTGACCTGAGCTCCACTTCCACCAGCTAAAGGACAGAGCAGGACCTGCTTCTAGCACCTCCTCCTTCCCCGGCTGCCGTTGGGCAGGACCCCAGCGGAGACTTTGGGATTTCAGCTCCAAAGCATCTGGCTCCCTCTTGTGCTCCCTGTTGTTTATGGCAGGAGAAGTCGATGGGACAAAGTCCAGCTGGTGGAACCCTGTAGGGAAGGTGGCCCCTGCTCATGTCCTCATGTCCAGCCCAAGAAGTAGATCACATCAGCAGCTGTTAGTCAGGATCTGACCTGATATGGACCATCTCCGTGTTCTGGCACCCTTGAGCTTGCCAGGAAATATCAAGCTGTTCCTGGAGCACAGCTACGGAATAGGGTGTGCAGCTCCATATGCACTACGCACAGCCTGCTGCTTATAGCTTGATCGGGGATGAGTTGTGACTGTCAGCCATGGCTTCCACCTTGGAGAAAATCCCCCCTTCTTCTGCGCGATTCGGTCCCAGTGACAGCACTGCCGTCTGTACGTACCGCGCTCGGCATGCCATGTGTTCCCTCCTCCCTGGTGTCAGGGATCTAAGGAGTATGTAACGATTTCACCTGTACAAAGATAACAGAACTTTGTTTTTTCCAGTATTTTATACAGCTTTTTTTGGGGGGGGTAAAGTACTCTGTGTAGCAGGTCCTGATCCATACTGCTCCTGCCGCAAAGGTGGTAGCAGTAACAAGTGGGGAAATCCACCTGAAAAATGGCTTTAATGCAATGCTCCAGCAGCAGTGGCCGCTGCCATTAGAGGTAGTATTTCTTCTTAACGGAGTTACTTTTAGGAGGTTTCTTTAAAGGCCATTAATGGGTGTCAGGAGACAAAGGAAAGCTGTGTTAGGCGAAGGAGAAAAAGGGACTTGTTTTCCAGCAGATGTTCTGCAACTTTATAGCTAAGGAAAAAGTAAGTACAACCAGACCAGGTTCTGTCAGTTCCGAATTGTTGTGCAGTTTGACTCATTTTTTCTGTTTTGTTGTGGTTTTTTTTTAAAATAATAATTAAAATTAATTATGAATCATTCTTTTTCTCTTAGACAAATCGTCTGTTTATCTTCAGCAGCCTGCTGCAGGAATCAGGGAAGACTCCCATCCTCTAATGGTAGGTGAAAATGGTAAAGCACCTACATGTGATTTCACTATGCTCTTAGTTTAAAAGAGAGCGATGGAAAAGGTCCTTTCATCAGTAACTGCAGCAGATTGAAAGGCAGAAGCCCAAAGGACAAGAAATTAGTTATTTTAAGTTAAATTGGACAGAAGCCACGTATCCTGTAAACACCCACACGCCACACAATGCGAGGGAAGAAGTCACCGCAGAAATGTTGTGCAATGGAGAAGGAATTTCCCCCGCGTGAGCTCGGCCCTGGTCTACAGCTGCTTTTCTCTTGCACAAGACGCGCGACAAAACAGGACCGTGTGTGTTTGTTTATGGAAGCCTCCCGAGAGCCGAAGCGGAGCCAAGCGAAGACCCTCGGTTCCTCCAGATACACAGATGGCTGAACTCATCTCCTCTCAGCCCCATCCCACCCCCGCGGGCTGCAGGTACCGACTCACCCACCACCCCACGCTCGCCCTCCGTCCTCGGCTGACGGCTCGTGGCTGTTTTCATCTGTGTTTTATGGTTCTGAGTCTCCAGCGTGGCCAGATGAAGATGTAAGCGTAAAAATTGTCTTAAAGAATGAATCATTTGCTCATAATGCTGTTTATTTTTCCTGCGCATCATTCTGTTGTTTTTCTGTTTGTTTGTTTTAATAAAAGATACGGCTTCCAAAAGTAGCAAGAAAATGTCGCTCTGGCATCGCAGTCTTTCAGGAGACCTGCCAGGTCTTTTGTAGGATGTGCTTTTTTTAAGAAATGCCCAGAGAGAGTCTCAATGCAACTCGAAGGTGGCAGAAGCAGTTTGGATGACAATTAAACCCATGGGAAGGGCTTTTCTTCGTACTGGAACAACCTCCTTCCTGCAGGAATCAAACTAACCTTTAACACTTCATAGTTGCACAGGTACAATGGGGAGTACAGGAAGTTTTGTCCCCCCTTTGCCTCACCAGAGCAGCGCTTTATGCCAGTGATGGCGAAAGGACTTCAGCAAGCCTTTCCTCCTCCATCCCCTCTGGTCAACAAGGAGATTGCTTTTGCCTCCAAAATATACAATATTTTCCTGATAAGGGATGTCAAATTGTTTCTTGAATCCTCCGGCTGTCAGGCGACAGGGAATGGTGCTTACCCCACTGGCCGTCGTGGGGGACAACCAGGAACTGGGCTCAGGTTCTGCTGCTATTTTTGACTTTTAAATTTTTTTTTTTATTTTTTAGGCTTTGTCAGTAGGAGTTGCGCCTGAAGTCAAAATTAGGCTTTGTATTTTTACAACGTGAACTGTTATGTATTCCCTTCTGGTGAAGGGCAGCAAGCGTCGGCACAGCAATAAGGACAAATATTTTGTTGAGGTCCCACGAGCAAGTTCTCTATTCAAAATTAAAAGCGCAAACCCAACACTGAGAATACTGAGTCAGCGCCACTAGTTTAGATCTAGGAAAAACATCCAATACTGTCTCCCGGATATTTTCCAATATACACAAATACTAAATGCCTTTGTCAAGTGGAGTTTAATAGATACAGCAGTGCTTTGCTTGCCATAAAAATAACTGTGAGAATAAGAGCTGGCAAGCCTCTTACTGGACCTAAGACCAATTTGTTTTGTTGTATTTGTTTAAGTATTCATGGTAATGACAAAATCGGACTTTCATTTTTTCCTAAGCATCTATTGTTTTCTGTGATACCAGCATCATGAAGGAAGGAACAAATGCCTGTTTTGCTTATGATGTTATTCTCCTGAAATGCTGTTTATGTTTTACAGCAAATGCTGGTCTATCCTGGTGGACCGCAGCTTTTTTTTTTTGCTGCTGCTGGGGTTAGATCTGAGAGTAGCTCCATCAGTCAGAGGCCATAAGTGGCACAGCCTCTCTACTATCACTAGGAAAGACCCTGCCCTTGTACAGACACAAGGAGCCATCAGAGGTGACAAAGGTGGCATGTTCCTGGCCAAGGCTGCTGCAAATCCAACGTGAAAAAACAGCCCATAAAGCCTGGAGCATAACAACAGCTACTATTTGCTCATCTAGCCCGGATCCAGATCCCTATTTAGTAGGCATTCCATAAACACAAACCAACCAATGCAACGTTCTTTTTTGTCTAAAGAAATGACATTCTTAGTATGAGACCACAGACAGCAGATGGGAGAGCACCGGGAAACAATGAAACAACACTGGCTGGGGGCGAGAAACGGCCCCAGCACTCGGCAGCTGAGAGCTGCCAAGGATGTGGTGGCAAAGGGGCGTTCAGCAACTGAATCAGAAGAGCTGCCGCAACTGAACCAGGATTCAACAACGAAATTTTATCCAACTGTGATGTTTTCAAGATTTTCAGGTTTTGACTGAAAAGCATTCGGCGAAAACCACGTACTTGCCAGGCAACGAGACCTGAGTGACACCTGTACCACTGCTGCAAGCTCTTCTGTGGTCAAAACTGACTCAAAAAGTGACACTCAGCCAGTAGTAACCAGTCAGGATTCAAACTGACACCAGTGCCGCTGGTTTACCAGCCTAGCCCTAAACATTTATTGCCATGAACAGGAAATACTAATGCTATGAATTGGAAAGAAATGGAGCTCTTCAGGAAAGACAAGGGAAGACCAATCCGGACACTAGTGAAGAGCACTAATTTCATTAAAGGATTATCCTTCGTAGAGGACTTTCTCTTTTACAAGATTGAAAAACTTCCCATCTTTGCTTAAGCTCTGTGGGGAGCACCCAAAAGAGCCCAGCGCTGGAGGGAAGCATAAGAGGGGCTCTTGCAGGGCCTGACTCTGGGCACCCACCTGCAGCCCCATCTCCGACACCCTTGGTGAACCGACGAGCTGCAGGGGAACTTGGAAGAGATTAATTCTTTGATTAATTCTTTAAATACTACTCCCCTCACTTCCAATTCAGCAAAGTGCTTAAGCTCATCATCTTCCCATTTTGACAGTGTATTTTAATACAGAGCACTGGCACTAGTTTAACAATTTTATCTTTCACTGGCATAATTGCAATGGATAATCAGTCCTGAAAAGAAAACGCCTAAAGCATTTCTTGGGCTTTAGGTTTGGGCTTCTAACCAAAAGAACACGGACACAATATTTTGTATAACTAATTTCTTTAATGGCATAAAAAAATAAAACTTTTCCTGCACATAAGACAAAAGAGCTGTTGCTCTCAATGTTTCGACAAAGTATCCTGAACACATAAAGTAAGTTATCTTCTAAATCAGTTTTATAAAAAGCCTAAATTAGGATGGCAATTTAGACCCTTGTAATAGATATATAAACAGACTTGCATAAACTGAATCTGATTCAAAAGTCTAAATGTCCCAAGATTTTCCCATCAAAACTTTGGATATACTTTCATGTCTAAATAACATGCTGTCAAGGGATGCTGCAAATGCTGTTACAGCTGCAAAAAACCCCATAACGGCTCTTATGAAAACAAACTCACTTATTTTCTACTGTCAAGAACTTCCAATGCCATCTTCTAAGGTCTTTCTCAGGACATGACAAGCCTGTAAATTTAATAAAACATTCCATCCCCTCAAGTGTCAAAGCTCTATCTTCTTCATGCATCCCAATGACGAGAACTTCCTTCTGCCGATTAAAGGCAACAGAAAAAGGCTCCGATTCCTGTCTCCCAGCACAAAGAAACACAACTCAACTTCAACGCAGTATGTCATATCAGATTGGCTCGCCCAGCTTTGTCAGTCTGAATTCTTATGCTAATGAGAACTATTAAAAAAAAATCCTCTTTTCTTATCATATGCTTGCTGACAGCAAGATGAAATGAATGCGTGTGTGCCCAGAACGCAGCTAACAAAAGGAAAAAGGTGGCTATATCCGGACAGAGGAGGCCTAACTTCTTCAGTCTCTAAGCTCACGAGAGATACAGAGATCATTTGTTTCCTGTTCTGAAGTTAATTTGGAATTTCAGGGGAATGGGCTTGTTCACCCTCGTATGCAGACTTCCCCTTCCCAGCCCGTGAGTGGGAGGAATGTGACAGATCTGCAGGGACACAGAGGTGCACAGGTTGCACCAGTACGGTCTGTGTGAGAAGCACAACGTTAAAAAGCACGAACACTAACTTCCTACCTGGTTTAAAGCAGGCTCTGAATCTTATTGCTCACTTCCTTTATAAATTCAAAAATCTCAGAAGAATTACCTACAACATCAACGTGAGTATCGTAAAGACTGATCAAAACATGAGGGTAATGGGGTTTTAGACTTTCACACACCTGTTTATATCTCCGCTTTTCATCTCCAGTTTGTTCCTCAAAGTAAATCCTTTCTTTACGTAAAGCATTATGGAGTTTGAGAGACCGGTTTTCAATTTTCTCTTTGACTCTTAGTACCTGTTCAGCATCAGACCTACTTCCAGCTTTCTCAATATACACTGTAGTTATATCACCATCAGTAATGTTCGAAATTACAACATCATCATTTACGAGGAATGTCCTGGGATAAAAGTACTTCATGTAGTGATATGTATCTGTGTCAAGGACAACCACTTGTTTTTCCCAATCCGCATCATAAATGAAATTACTTGTCTCTGTGGTAAGTCTGTGTTGCTGTAGCCTCCTCCTTGGTCTCTGATGGGGCTTACTTTCTTCTCCTTTGTCCTTCTCTGAAAGGGATTTTGCTTTTAGTAAGAGAGAGTCTCTTAGCAATTTGATTGCTGGGAATGGCCCTTGAACAGAAATATGCCCATTGGATTGCAAAGGACCAAAGCTCAAAGCTGTGCTCTTCTTTTTAAGTTCTTGTATCAGATCTTCTAAAACAAATTGATCTTTGAAAATAGACATATTGAGGATAGACGTGACAGAGCTGAAGACCTAGAATTTTGAATTGCAGAAGTTACGTAATGGTTAACATAGCAACGGAAGTACAACTAGGTAAATTCTGAATGCGCTTACGTGTTCACAGTAACGGGTTACTTTCAGCGGATAGTATCTGGACAACCTCTTGTCTTCTAGTCGATGGTCATCCTTCTTTAGAACACTCTCTACAACTAAAGAGAAAGCCAGATTCACTTGTTGCACAGTAAGACAATGTGCCATTGCTAGTCTGATGGCAGAACACTGCACAGGTGGTTTTCTCTTGATGTTTTCCCTAACAATTTCCATACATGCACGCAGGCAATTCAATATTCTTGCCTAATATTTTATGTATTAGTCAAAATTGTGGAGAGAGAGACAGAAGCCTGTCTTCTTAGAACACTAATTGGCAGAGATTTATTCTCAAAGCCCTGACTACAAAAATCATATCTATTATGCATGATATAAACTTATCCCTAAAAACAAACATAACAAACGCTTTGCACAAAACCTGTTCAGAGTCATGTCTTCACTGAACAGAAATAAAAACCTAAAGCTTTGACTGACTAAAAGAGAGGTATTAGTCTCCTGGTTCTATAAAATCCTAGTACCAGTAAACTATTTGAAATTATTTGGTTTAGAGCTAACAATCTAGGGCTAATTCTTTGGGAGACGGCTACATTTCATGTATTAATCTAAATACCTTCTTGATCTTCAAAAGTTACATATGCAACTCCTTTTTCCATTGTTGGATACAGTACTTCTTCCACATCTCCCCCGTTATTCTTGGACATTTGGAAGTGAATCACCAGTATGTCAGTCATGACATCATCGTGCAGAAGGCCATCTGGAACACCAGTGATGACAACCGTCCTTGCTGATTTAGCAGCTTGTCCTGTTGCCTGCGCACAGAGACATGGCACAATGTAAACGCGGGGAGTACCGGTGAGCTCCCGTAGAGGTTACCCTGATTCACCCAGATCGCTGAAGTGACTCCTCTTCCCTTTGCACAGTGAACGCGCACATTTAGTAGGTAATGAAGACGACTGCTGAATCAGATGTCAGCGAATGCCAGGCTCCCTCAGGCACCTTTCCATTAGGCTGCAGTAAAAAATGGCCTGGCTCTTAGGTGTAATTTACACCCTCTCAGTATCTTCTTAACGCAGTAAAAATTACAACTAAATTTAACAGCTTCTCAAATGAAAGGTCCAGTGTCACACTGATAAGGTTGTTTTCTCTGATTCTAATATCCAAAATTTGAAGAGAAGGAAAAATTGTAATTGCATATACTGTTCAGTAAGGATTGTCTGTTCAGAATAGAAGGTCCAGATTCAGACTGTCCTTACTTGTTAAATTGATGAGAGCTGGGATCTGGGGTTGTGCTCTGACTCATCTCTCTCCACTTACTGAATGGATAACCTTGTTAAATTGGAAGAACATAATCCCAGTCATTTGAGACTCGCAGTGCGTATAACAACTAACTACACACATGATTCTCATCAGAGACAAACCTCCCAATGCTGCAAACATGAAATCCATCCTAAATAGGCTTTGCATCCATGTCTTGTTAAGAAAAGCATATTTTCTCTCCATTCTTATTACACAGACATAAACAGTAACATTTCACTGGGACTATCACAGCAAAATTACTGTAAATGGTGGAACACT
Organism: Larus michahellis; assembly: GCF_964199755.1. Taxonomy (NCBI): domain Eukaryota; kingdom Metazoa; phylum Chordata; class Aves; order Charadriiformes; family Laridae; genus Larus; species Larus michahellis. Next base: position 58,567,802 of record NC_133902.1, read on the forward strand.
GAGTACATTTTGTAACAGTTCATTGACTTTTTGGAAGAAAAAAAATAATTTGGTCTGTCTGCCTGGCAGCGTTCACGGGAACGAACTATCAGTAACTTCACAGCGACTGTACTCAAGGCCAGTCATTCCATCTACTTTCTTTAGACTTCTCTTACAAAGTTTCTTCTGGACCTGGGCTGCATAAAACGTTAGGGCCAGCAGAGCAGTTATAAAGCCTGCAGAACGTGCCGCCAGGGGCAAATGCTTCATCAACCTGCCTCCAAAGCCTTATAGACCACCACCGCAGTGTTTCTGAAGGGACCGAGGGGACGTTCAATTCAACTGTGCCACCATGCAAGCTTTTAATTCATAAAAGCATTCATCACCCATCAAATTTAAAAAGCCAGGAGGTTTAACTGTATTAGGCAATTATGTTGGTGGTGACGCTTGTGCGAAAGCAAGTTTCTGCACTAATGAGACAACATGAAGAGAATATAAACAGGGTGCTCCCGAGATTGCCGTAGCTTTATGCAGGATTTTCTCAGGCTTCGCGCAGCCGACGCAGCCCCTGCACGAGTGGGAGCACTCTGCTGCCAGACAGCATCTCGCACCTTGCCAGCTGGTATTTTGGAAGAACACTCATGCCTACTATTGGGGTTAGAAAAAAAAACAACGAAAAACCAACAAAAAAAACCCAAAAAGACACAGTTTGTTTGTGCTGAATCACTTCTGAGACATGTCTGTGTTAGTTGCCAGACGGGGCAGAGGTGCCATGCGGACACAGGCAGGCAGAGGGGAGAGGAGCACTGCAATGCCGGGCCCTGGCGACTATTTGCCCTTTCCTGGCAAGTCTGCTACACGGGTCAAGGCTGGCAAGTGATCGGATGTGAAGACTTACCCATAGGCCTCATCGGTTATCACTGTTATTAAAAAACTGAAGTATTAATGTTAGTGAGAGGGAAATCAGAGCCGCTGCTACCCCCACAGGAGGGCCAGGACAGCAGGCCGCGGCTGCCTGGGAACGCAGTGGTTCTTCAGTGCGGGAACCGAGCGAGGGGCGGACGCGACTCGCTGCTTCCCTCATGGCGCCGTTACTTTTAACCCCCCGAAGCTTTTCACCAGCGGTGCAGGAGACGGCCCCTCCTTCCACCCCGCTGCGAGGGCGCTCCGGAGGGACGAGAGGGCCGGCAGGAAGCCCCGGGCTCTCCCCCGCCCTCAGCACCCCCGAAACCTCCCGGCGGGAACCGGCCCGGCCCGGCCCCTCTGACGGCCGCCGCCGCCGCCGCCTCCCGCCGCCGCGGCGCTCCCCTCACGGCCCCACTGCTCCCCTCACGGCTCTGCCCGCCCGCCGCCGGCACTTGCCATGTCCGCCGCTCCGCTGAGGTGAGGCTTCCACCGGCGTCCGGGGCGACGGGCGGCCACCTCCCTTCGCGGGGAGGAGCGGGAGGGCTCGGCGGGCCCCGCCCTGCGGGGAAAGCGAAGGGAAATGGCGGCCCCAGTGCTGCGGGAGCCCCGCGGCCGGAGGTGGGGGCCTTCCCCGGGCCGCCTCCCGCCGACCCCGCGCTGAGGAAGCTCGAGAAGGAGCAATAACCCGATTTTCACAATTAGTGAAAATCCACAGGGGCTGTGGGACTGAGTCGGCGTGGAGGCTCGGCTCAGGGTGGGAGCGGCACCGGTGAGGCGGTGAAGTACCTGTAGGCAGTACGGGCATGGAAAAAGTTCATACAGCTCTTCTTAAAACTTCTGTCAGAGGTAACTTCACTCCAGTAGGTAGGAAAAGGGATGTTGCCATTTATAGAAACATCACCTAAATTCTGTATTCTCGTTTTTCATCATTAAAACTGGTACAGTTAATGACATTTTTCACCTTCACCAGGTTTCCCCGCTTTCTTTTTAAGGCATCTGATCTTACCAAGATTTTAAGACCGTTACATGCAAAAGTACACAATCTCCATAAATACTCCAGTAGTACTACTTTTTTTTTTTTATTATTACTTCATAATTTTCAGGTAATCCATCCGTGCCTTTGCACGCACTAGACAGCAAGAGGTGCTGCAGTCACATGTATCTCACCCAACAGTAAATTCACAGTAAAAATCAACTGCGGTGCTGGCAGCCTTTTCGTTTCCCATATTCAACGCTATCTATTGTCTACTAACAGCTTCTCTAGAATAATAATAATAATTAGAATAATAATAGAATAATAATAGATATACCTGAGGTGTATATAATAGATATACCTGAGGATGTATCTGAGGTATATCTGAGTTTGGTGCATTGTCGTTTTCCTGCATAACAAGATGTCAAAGACTATAAAAATAAATTATTTTTAATGTTAAAGCCGTGCTACTTTGAAGTTAAGTTGCCAAAACATTTCAGCCCCCAAAGGTAGCAAATAAAAAGGCTGACAGCAGAACAGGAAAAACACCCCTCCTTGGAAAATAATCCACCCCCAACTTTGCACTTCCTTTTTATTTCGAAGATCTTTTAGAATGACAACTGGAAGGATGAACTGGAAACAAAAGGGGGACTTTACACGCTGAAAAATTAACGTTGTCCTTAACTCTATATGCCTTTTTCCAACCGACCCATCCCTCCATACCCTCCCAGAGCCAGCAGTCTGGCCAGTCACATGCAGCAAACCCCATCAGACTGTTTCCCCAAAATAATCTAGTTTAGGTAAAGAATGATCTCAACTCTTAATATTTTAAAGTAAGCAAAATCATGAACAAAAATAATAAAAAAATGTCATTGTAGAAACAAATGTTAAAAGTAAACAATAAACCAGGCTATAATCTTATGGTATTACATATGGCTTTTGTAACCAAAATACAAGAAGGAATAGGTTTATCCCACTTGGGAGTGACCCGTCTGAAATGTGCAAGATACAAAATCTGCAAATGTGCAGAAAGCAATCTTACGTTTAAGTTTCAAGTGCTGGTAAAGGCTTTTACTGTGACTATAATCAAGAACCTCTGGGACACCAAGCAGTGAGTTTTACTGAATTTCTATGCAGTCTGTGCTGTTACACAAATCAGAAAGACAGGTCATTCCTCTTTTTCAAGTATAAATTTCAGAACATTAAAGTACAAGGTACATAACTTTCGACCCCTCTGATGATGCGAATACTTGGAACTTCGTGAGTTCAACCTACAATTTCCTCTACAGCATGCTAAGCATCCTCCTCAAAACAAACCCATGTTACTCCTTTTGATACATATTTGATATTCTCTATTTCCCCGCCGCCATTACTAGGCTTTTGAAAATGAATTTCAATCATGTCCTGTACACTTTCCTCATCATCTTCCACCTCTTGAATTCCTTTCAACAGAATGGTCTTCTTAGAAATCCCGCAATAGAGCTAGTGAGGAAAGAAAAACAAACTTGCATTAAACATCAGCTGCTGCATGTACATCTAAAGGAAATAAACATATCCTTGATCAGATACGGCTAGGATTTTTGATGACATTTTAAGACTTTGGATGGTGTGGTATATTTCTATCACTGAGTATAGCAGCAGTTCTGAACTCTATCATAATACACCTAGTTCAATAGGCAAAGCACCCAGCCTCCTCAACTGGTGCGTCCTCCACTCCTGAATGCACACGGACACTGGATTTGGGGATCTCTGATGACTCCAGACAGCGTCACTTCATAAAAACCCATGCCAATACATGATATACACCTGCAAAGAATGCTGTTGTATCTCATAAACGCACACACTCTAGTCAATGCTTTAATTATAAAGGCCTGATTATATACACAATACTGACTTGATTACAATCTATTCATACAAAGTGAAAGACAATTTCAGTGAGAATACGATGAGCAAGCAGACTAGCGTTACAGGAAAATAAGTCATTATTTGGGTTGAATGAATGAATGAAAAAAATGAACGAGCAGACGTTTCACAGAACAACAAGGGTCTCTGCCGAGACTATCAACAAGGCCTCTCATTAGGGATGAATATGACAGTGCTTTGTGACTTGGAAAAACGTTGTCTACTATTAACCTAATTCACAAACAGTTCAGTATCTGCCTCCTGTCTAGCACAGACATTGTGGTAAGTAATGATATAATTTGATCAAGGAAAGACGTGCACACTATTTAAAAATAAATTATAGCTTTCACACTGCAAAACATAAGATTATCAGCAGAGCAGCATATTGCAGACTCACGCTTGCTATTAAGTTTCACAAAGTGCATGACACAAAAGCTTCTGCAGTCCTCAGAACTGAAAATTCTGCTCATATCTCCTATTTCCCATGTATCTCTTCTATTTAGGGGTTAGCCTGGGCTAGATTCTTTTACCTGAAACTTTTCCAAGTGTACGTTGATGTCTGGGGACACAGAAAGCCTATAGCACCTTCCATTTACAAAGAAAGGGTATTTAGTACAGCTCACAAAGCCGTTAGCTGCTGTAATGGAGAATGAGAGAACGAGGAGTAAGAGTAATATAATCTAAAATGCATTTTGTAAGCATATCAAAGAACAGACTAATCTTTCTTATATGTATTTAGAACCTAAAATACGATAACACACTTGCAGATTCTTCATATGCATTTTGAAAAAAGTTTATCTGGCATTTCCAAAAAAGAAAAATCATTAAATACCCACAAAAGCTTCTGAAATAAATCTAAAGCAGCTGCTCTAAATGGATGTGGCTCCACTGATCTTCATAGAATTTCATACAGTTGGGCAATCTGAATGCCTGTCTAACTTCATTGTCATGAAACAAGAGCTAAAATCAAACACATTTTCCTAATTTTCTTTTTGCAATATAAGTGTCTAGCAATGCAAAGAAAAAATAGTTTTTTGACAAAGTTAAGAAAGAAATAAAGCTCACAAGCTGCCTATCAGGTCATTTTTGATCAAAAAGGAGTATGATGAAATACTGCTTTATTTACAGATGTATGGGCAAACCCACATCTTCTCCTGATCTACTTAACTCTCCGTGGGAAGAATTTGCTACATTCAGTGGTTAAGTTAACACAGAATATAATATGGAATGGAATGGAATGCAGAATGGACAATATGGCCTGTACATCTAGCTAAGAAAATATCACATACTATACCTCCAGGTCTGAGGAACGTAATAACGGCTGTTCTAGACTGCTTGTCATAGCTCACATTTTCTACTTCTCCTCCTCCGCCCTGTTCAGATTTGTAGAAGTTCAGCTCTAATTTGTCTCTCACCCAGTCTTCAGGAATGGATAGGTCAGGTACTTCTGAAACATTGATCTTCTTTCCCGACATAGTGACATGGAGCTAAAAAAATAATTTTGTGTGCTTTGTGACTGAGAACACCCAAAAACCCCGAACTTAAAGCACTTTAAGAACTGCAAGTTTGTATCTTTACAGTTTCATATTTCAGTTGATTACCTCAAATTTGATTCCCACGTCAAGTGTAAAAGGCTTCACACTCACATCTGCTATTTTGTTGTCCAGGTTCACAGTATGCTTACCCATTTTTATCAGTCTCTGGGCAACTAAGGAAAATCATAAGTTTTCACATATGAAAAGCTTTGTTTAATCAAAGGTAAAACCAAAATTATTCCCCAGCCTTATAAGTAAAATGTCCTTTTGCATCAATAAAGGAGAAATAAATAACAGTTAGGCAAGCAGATCCCACTATCCATGTCTTCAGGCATGTCTGTTTCCATAAAGTCTCATTGGTTATAGGCAACAGGTAAAATATTGTACTGTCTTTAGAATAGTACAATAGAATAGTATAGAATAGAATAATATAGAATCTTTACGCTGTCAGAAGATGCTCTCACTGTATCAAATACTAGACTTCTCATGTTTCATTTAAAATATCCTTGGATGAAAACCACATCACTAGCTTTGTATCTGAGATATACTCGCGTATATGTACCTGGAATATACTCGGTGGGCGAGTTACCCACCGAGCAGAGCCTGCAGGCTCCTTGTGGGCAGGCACCAGACTGGCCAAACAGCAACTATCCCAGTGGGAAGCCAGCAAGGTACAGACCACACCATCCCTGTGTCTCAGATCTACCCATCATCTGACGACGTGTACATTTAACCAACATAACTGCTGTCACAATAAGGTACTGCCCAGAGTAAAGAAAAAAAATCAAATTCTGCTGTCAAAACATTTTGACTCATTCTTGACAATACTCTGTAAGGTAGAAACATATTCCCAGTTTCAAACATCAAGTATTGTTTGTATTAGCTGAGAGCAGAAATCTGGTAATCCAACGAAGACAGGCAGAGGGCTTGCAAGAAATTTGTTCTACTGATTGGTATCACAATAGTGAAAGGTTCTCTGTGTATTCTTCCTTTGGCTGTTGTTGATTTTTTTTTTCCAAAATGTTTATGTAAATCTTCTTTTGGCAATGAAATACATCAGAGACATTAATTTTATGCTTAAAATATGCATCATACCTTCTTCATCTTCAAAAGTAAGCAGTGCCTGGTTTTGATTCAGTCTGAATGGAATTTTTGTAGTTGCACCAAAAACACAGTGAGTATCCATATCTGAATAATCATCCCTCATGTCTTCCATGTGAGTGAACTTCAGTTTCATTCCCGCTACCTTTTTTTTAATCTAGTATTTTAGAATCAAGATAAGGGGAAAAAAAATAATTCTGTAATTTATTGCAGAACAGAAAAACAAACAGTAGTCTTTCCTTGAAGTGCTACATATATTTTGTATTTTGAAAGTTTAACAGTCAAGCAGATTGAAGTCATGGCTGGTAAAACAGGTATAACTCTTCTAACTAAACTGACTAGTTCTACTTGTCTATTCCTGGGATTTTTGTCAGTGGGATGGGTTTTTTGTTTTCTCTTTGATTATCCTCAAACTTAAACTTGATACAGTAAAAATTCAACTGAAGTCCACACTTCCACCTGCAGAAGTATACTACTTTTGGTATGTCAAATTTGCAAAGTTTGCAAAGTATGTCAAATTTGCAAGTATCAGAGGCCTTTGTGTTGCTATTTATTTTTGCCTAATTGCATCATTGCTCTACAGCAATGGGAAGTCTGCTAATAAACAGCCTTCGATGTTGCCATCTTAGTAAAATAGTTAGGAATATCTTATCCCTATATATATAGTTACTTTATAACTAGGAATATATATATAGTTATTTTATAACTAGGATAGATTAAAACTCTTCATGAAAATGTTGGTTAGGAAAGGCTGCTTTGATAAACTTGAGGGAGTTTCAGATAACTCTTTTTTCCCCTTTACGTAACTATTTCAAAATAAAACCCTATGTAGAAGAAAAATACTGTTTGCATTAAGATAATATAACCAGAGTAATGAAAGCATTCCTGCTACCTATCTTCAAAACTAGGATTTTATCTATGAGCCCACTTTCTTTCCATTCCTTCTACTGCCAAGGGAAAGAGAGACATTCTTCCGAACGATAATTCAGAGACTGGGTGTCTGAATTCACACTGAATCTCCTTCTAGAGGAGCCTTGGCCTGTCCACTGACTGCATAGGCTGGACTTAACTGACATCTTCTAAATTTAGAAATGGAATTTAGAAAGCTAAAGCTAATATTACAATATTGCTAACATTAAACAAGGTAACACTTGGATAGAGTTTCAGTCTCTGTATAAACAAAGAATGATGACAGTTTTCCTTTTACTGTAAATTCCCCAAAATATTTGGGTTTGTTCCAATTCAGAATGAAAATGGGTTTTTAAAAGCCGAAATTTCCACAAGGGAAGTTCCAATTTCTGAACACCTACGAATCAGTAGCAGTTTCACCAAAAAGACACTTTGGATGCTACATTTAAATCTATTTAGTATCACTAATATTCATCTGGCTGCAAACTGAGTTACTTCTGATTTGGAGTAACATGAGAAAAACTATAATCAAATCAAGCTCAATACAGGCTAAAATAAATGCTACACTTGCCATATAATTGACATATTCCCTTTCTTCCACCCTCTTGCCCAATTAGTATGAGTACTTGAAAATTACTAATGCTATGTGTATTTTTCATTCCAGTGTCTTCCATGTAATAATTTTCTGCTTTTCTTCATTCCTCTGATGTTTTCAATATCTCACATACTTGTTTCCATATCCTTAGCCTGCTTCACATTATCTTTCCAGGTAAAATAAGAAAATAAAACTTCAAGCTGTATTTTATATTGAAACCAGTAGAGGTTCACATGCTAACAACTGGCCCCGGCTGTCTAGAACTGACAAAATGAAAATGTGCACTTCCGAAAGACAAAGTGCAAAATATTTCAAACTTTACCTGACTATCCTGCGAAGGCACAGAACTACATTCTGCAAGGTCTTCTTTGAGCTTTTCAATCTCTCTCTTCAGCTCAGCGTTTTCTTGTTTTAGTACATTGAGTTCTCTCTACAGCCCAAAAAGTATTAAATGTAAAATTCAAAATACAGAAGACAAAAATATATTTCGGCAAAATCTGTAGACATTAGAAATGGTTTCAACTTTTAATTATTCTACACGACAGCCAAGCACAATACATTTTTTGCATTGCTTTAACTATCTGCAAGGTAAATTCACTCACTGAGGAGCAGTTTCAGTCAAAGTAAATTACAGAAAGAGGGTTTTTGAAATGAGTGTTTCCAAGCACATACAGCGTACCATAAATCGCACAGGGCTTTCCATAGTTATGTCAGTTCCTTATACATGCAAGGTCAGAACCTATGTCAACACACAAACATTCTGGTTTTTGTACCACGTGTGATCTTAGTAACTGTTATCCCCTTTTCTGAAAAGTTTAGCAGGTGAGGACAGTTCCTGACACACTGCTGCTCTTCCCTCTCTATACTTCTTCAGCAGGAAGAGGGAACACTTCTACCTCCCAACTGCTATGTACTTCCTCCACACCAATGAATCCTAAATGGGCATAAAGCCCATGTAACTAAATCCAGTATTTCCTGGAATGACAAGGAAACACTGCAGATGTAGTCAGCTCCAGCCATCCACAATTACAAGATGACTCCTTTAAAGTTATTAACCACTCGAGACATTTAGACTAGTTCCCATCATCTGAAGATAACGTAAAACAAAAGCCAGATGATGATAAGGACCTCTTCTGTCCATAAAATCCAAACATTTATGATTGGAGAACCAAAACCAACTTTCAGAAAATCTCACGCCAACCTGAATGTACTTAACCTATTAATTATATTTTAATAGCTTGTAATATTGAAGCCGTAATTTCTCATCGGTGATTTACGGGCCAAACCAAACTTCACTGAAACCACCTCCTTGACAGCCTATGGAAACCTCTATTACTGTACCAATGATTGCACATGGCACACTGAGGTAATGAACCAATTAGTTCTAGGACCAAGTAGTCCTAGCAAGAAGAGCCCTCTTCAGGCTCTTGCTCAGCTCAGTGTCACTTAAGAAATCCCTTGGGTGCTGTAACGTCTTGTAAGATGGGCTGGGAGTTGACAAAGCAGTGGAATCAACCCGTTCAATTTTACCTCCATCACACAAAACTGAAACTCATCTGTTGGTGGAGAATCTTGGAAGAGGAAGACTGGTTTTGTCAGTCTTCGTTTTCTATACAAAATAAGTCTCAGTTTTGCCTTCACTCTTGCAACACTGCCCTAAGACTTATTTTATTGCACTGGTTTATCTGCCGCTGGAAAGCTATGCGTAGAACATTCTACTCGTACAGTCTGCAAACCAGCAAAGCCATTTAAACTGAAAAGGAGATATTATTCTTATTTTCTCTAATCAACGCCTCCTTCACAACTCCCCAGACACTAAGAACTATAAAAAAGCCTGCTCCATACCTCCTGGGTGTCCCTAGACATAATAATGTCCTTATGCTGTTTCTCTTGAAAGTCCTTGAGCTTTTTCAGCTCCTCCTCTGCTTTAATGCACTCTTCGTTGGCACTTAATTTACAGAGAAGAAGGTCAGCTTTTACTTTTTCAGCTTTTTCAAGTCTTTCCTGGACAGTAAAAAGAAAAAAAGGTTTTTGATTTTTTTTTTCTTCCACAGGAACAAACAAAACCTTAAGTAAGCCCTTTATATTTATTTATTTTTAACACTTTGGATAAATATTTTTCTTAGACTTAGAAATGTAGTTACCACTGAGATCAACACAAGCATGTACCATTGAAGAACAGAGAACAAGTCAGACAAACATTATAATTGGGAGAGAGTTGATTTGGTTTTAGAAGGATGGACTAAAGGTCTTCCAAGTATCATTCAGCTAATTTGCACAAATCTGTGTGCTTTATAGAACTTGCCTTCCATTTCTTCAGTTCTTCTTTAAGTTTTTCCATCTCATCTTGTGATGTGCCAACAGGGTCGGGGCTTACCATACTCTGGAGAGAAAAAAGGAGGCACACACAGGTTTTCCCCTCCATTAGGCAAAAACTGAGACACACCAAACAATTCAAATGAGGCTTCAGAATAAAAAAAAAAAATACCCTCTGCAGGGGATGAATCATTTCGCCATGGCAGATTTCAATGTATGGCCATTAATGAAAGTCCAATGTATTTTGCCTGTGTGCCCATTTGCTGTTTTTCTCCAATTATGCAGGCAAAATATGTGGTGAGTCAAGAGACCGATTGTATTTCATAATTAAATCTTCCTAGAATCTGCATGCCAGAGGATAGCATATACCACAGAATTTTTGAAAAATGCATTCAGGCACTTGGGCCAAATCATTGAACTATTTAATGGCTGGACAGGACAAAAATCTAAGAAAATGCGTCCTGGTCAGTAATCATTATTTGCTAACTATCTGACTGAAAATATTCACAGGCTAATATTTTGATAAATAATAAAAGCAAGTTGTCTCTATGTTCTTCCACAGGGAACTAAGCCCCTCAAACCCACAAATTTTTATCTACTTTCTCAGCAGTTCCTCTAAGAGAATGTATATATATACAGGCCTAATGAGAAAAAAAAATTCAAAATGGGATGCTTCCAAGCTCAGGGAGATTGGACAATAAAAGGTAACATCAAGCAGGAGGAAGGTAATAAAAGAAGCATTTCATAATTGAAGTACTTCAGGGCAGAAGTTTACAAGCACAGGAAAACTACAACTGGATAAAGCCCAAGAAGAGAGAAAATCTTCTGTTCTGTTTTGTTTCTATGGCTGCAATATTCTGCAGAAAAGAAAAAAAAATCCAAAGAGACCTGCTGAAACAATCCCTCCCTTTTACTTAAGATTACATAAAACTTGAATGTGAACCATGAAATTTACGCATGGCAAAGGTCTAAATTAGATAATCCTGTCAATTCTCTTTGTAATGCTGGGTATTTCCTAAAAACAATAAAATATAAAATAATTTTTTCCACTACTTTGTCCAGTTTCAAGTGCCTATTAAGCAACAGGGAAATCCCCATCTGTGTATAACTTAAAACCGGAAAAAAATCCCTTTGCTCAAGGGACTGAGTGCAGGAAAGCAGAAGGATGGACGTGCCACAGATGGAAGCTGGTAAGAAAGAATGCCTGTTTTTTACTGAAAAATTGTCTAAGACAACAGTTTTCAACCTGAAATAATAGAAAAAATAAGAAGGAAACCACAAGAAATTCTGGGGGAAGTCCCATCCAAATTACTTGCCACACTGCAGGAACTGAATCCAGGGAGGCACCAGGAAAAAGGAAATTCCCCTAAGAAACCTCCAGAGAGACGGATGAGCAAGCGAGGCAGGACAGGAATATTCTCCCAGAATCTGTAATGCAGACACTTTGGAATGGGACTCTCCGGATGGAAAGAGGAGGCGGGAATGGGGAATGTCCAAAGTATAAAAGGATGGAAGAAGGTGAGACAAGAAGTTTCAGAAGCACTGTCCTAGCAGCCCTAGCACAAACCTTCACTCAGCGATACTATTGTCAAATATAGATTTTTTTTTTCCAGGCAGCACATCAGGAAATACTTACAAAACCATTATCTTGTAAAGATAGCGGGGGACTTGTGAAATCCATTGAAACCTGAGGGAACAAGAAAAGAAATCAGAACATTGTGTGTATTCGCTTTTTTTTGCAGCAGCAGCAGAACAGAATAGCAGCAGCTGTGTTGCGCTAAAAGAATTTTTAAATGTAAATGCTGCACCATTTTATAGGCAAAAGTGATATATATTGGATATCTGAAGCTTTCTTCCTTACTAAGCATAAATGCCAGAGACATGTGAGGAATTCTGCATGGCACAATGTAATTTTTCAGTCCTGAAACTTTATGTACTTACCTTTACACTGCTTTTGTACTGTGATACATGTTTAACATCCTGTGTGCTCTGTGCTTAACGGATACAACCCTTAAACCTGCTTAATACAATGGAAAATCACTTCCTTTACACAGATACTGTAAAATCTGGAATCTGTTGCCACAACATATAGTGGAGGTAGATAAAAAGGAATTTAGAGAAGCTGATGGGCCACTGATCCACAAACAGATGCTAAGGGGTGCAGGTTCCCGAGCCTATGGGTGCTGCGGCAAGTGCGAGAGCTTGGCACGGCAGGTGAGAGAGTCTCTAAGTGCCTCTGACAACTGCCAGGACCCAGGCAGCAGTGTCCTGACCCTTGCGGACATCTCACACGTTCCCACCTGGAAATCCCAAGCTTGGTTCTTACCCGACACCACCATCCCCGCTGCATTCGACGACGCGGTTCAGCATTGAGGCCGTCTTTGGCCAACGATGCAGGAATCCCTTTCTGCTTTACATTAAGTAACCCAAAATTTACTCACTTGTGTACCCATTCCTGACTTGGGAAAGTGCATAACTGGAAAACACCTTCGTTTGGCTTCTCCACAGGACAGCCCAGCTGCCAGCCGAGGCCCACCTCTGCACCGCCACCCTTCTCTTGTGGTTCCCTTCTCTTGTGGACCCAAAACACGTCTCTCCAGCAGCCCAACCGCCTGCTCCAGCCCCTCGCCTCCCCGGACGAGCCCGTCCCAGCCTCCCTCTGCGGTGCGGGGAGGCCGGTCCCGCCGGGAAGGCCGCACCAGGCCCAGCGCCCCGGCCTGAGGGGGGCGAGCGGAGCCTCACACAACTTACAGCGGCCGCGGGTCCCTGCGGCGGCGGCCGGCCGCGCTGCGACGAACGCTCCCCTGCAAGGTCCTGCGCAGCGCCGAGCGCCGGCCACCCCGCAGCCCCTCCGGCCGCCGCCGAGACACCTCCCTCCGCCACCGGCGATTTCGCTTTCGCTTTCCCGCTGGCTGAGGAGCGGCTCCCGGGCACCCCTCCCTTCCCCGGTGCCCTTCCCCGGGTCCCCGCGGGCGACACCGGCTCCTTTTCCTCGAAGTGACGTGGAGGAAAGTGTCGCCGGCCGCCGCCTCAGCGCAGGGCAGCCCGCCCGGACCCCTCCCCGCGGCGGCAGCGCGGCCTCCCACCCGCCCCTCGCCCTCGAGGCGGCCTGAGGGGCGTCCCGCCGCCCCGCTCCGGTAACGGGGCCCGGGCAGCACCTCCGGGGAACGGCCCCTGGGCAGCACCCGCAGGTAGAGCCCTGCGGAAAATGGGGAAATCCCAGAAAAGGTGGGGAGCGGGCGGGCTGGGAATGGGTCAGGGAGGGCATGAAGGCGTCCAGGCGGCCATCGCCTCCCTGCCATTTGAACTCTTTCTTGCCTGTCTCTTAACTTGGCTGGAAGCTTCTGGTTTGGCTTCTGGTTTGGATTTTTCTGTGAAGTAAAGTGACTAAGACCTGGCGTCCTCAAGCTAATTTTGGTGAATTTGTTTTATATATTTACTTGTTTGTTTTCAACCACATTCTCTGGGATTATTTGTTTGTATTATAAGGCATAGGTATTCCTTTGCCGGGCTGTGGCAAAAGACGTAAGACATTCAGTGACAGAAAGACCCTTTGCTGATGGAGGTGCCCCGTTCCAAAAAATAATTCCTGGAAAAAGTCTGGAAAATGCAGTGGCAGACGGTTGCCATGCGGTCCTTTCCTAGGGACAGCAGCAGCCCCCCATCTCGGCAGGAGCCTGCCATCTTGGAGGGAGCCCTCCACCTCTGAAGAAGCCCCCCATCTCAGAGGGAACCCCCCATCTCTGAGGGGGCCCCCCATCTCATAGGGGGCCCCCCATCTCGGAGGGAACCCGCCATCTCGGAGGGAGCCCGCCATCTTGGGTCAGGGGGATGAGGTGGGGCCTTGGGGAAGGGGGTGGCAGCCACCTCGCATCAAGCAGAGGGCTTCATCCTCTGTCCTAGAGGCACATCATTGATTTTATAAATGGGCTTGATTTATAAATATGTATATAGACTCATAAAAATGATCCACGGCAGACACACCTAGAATTGGGCAGCAAAGTCATTGATGGGCAGCAAAGTCATTGATGGGCAGTCTATAGGCAACGCCAACCGAATTCTGTGGTGAGTGTTTAAGGTATCTGAGTTCTTTTTCAAGTCCTTTGACTGGCCATAGTGTGTGCTTTGTGGGTTGGATTGGAGCACCGATCCTACAGCTACCTCCTTTTTGCCCCTCACAAAAAAGCCTCATCAGTTCCTAGGTCTGTGATGACAACTGCTAATGCCAGCACAGGGAAAGAAGGGGAGGAGAGCTTCAGCATGCACGTAAGTCATCTCAGAGAAGTCACGGAATGTGGACTGGTGTGAAGTGACGGATAGTTGCAAGCATCCACTGCATTAGCCAGCAGGCACTCATTTTCTAAAGAGATTTCAGGGAAGAGCTGCTTCTGGGAAAGACAGGCTTAGATTTCCATGATGATCAGTTTGAGGAAGAGAAAGCACTGGCTCCTTGAAGGGGAGGGTAAAAGGCTTTGGTGACTGAATGATCCTTCTGCATGTGGGTAACTAAAGGAAAGAATGTCCTGTGGATCCTGAGAATGCTGGTATGACTCACTTTGTCGTGCAAATTATGTTGCTAAGACAGACTGGACTTCTGACAGGAGCTGTCAGTTGGCAGGTATAAAGTGTGCCTGAGCTTAAGCATGGGTGGGTGAAAGAAAAGTACCACACACATCTTCCACTTGGATTCAGGAGCAGACAATGCATCCAAGACTGTAGCCAAGCAGCCAGACACAGCTGATTGAATTCAAGACTTACTGTCTATTTAGATACTCATAAAAGATGCGTGAACAGTCATGAACAAAATTTGTGCAATTTCTGTGTCCTAGACCAAACACAAAAGAAAGCATATTCATAGAATTGCTTCAGGTTTCCTTTAAAACTCACTGATCTTTTAAATATCACCCTCAAAATTGGAAACAGGCTCGTACTCATTGACCGAAGTACTTTGTATGGTTAGCAATCAATCAGCACTGACTGTTAAAGAAATTAATCCTCAAAAATTCAAAATATGCCAGATAGTTGGAGAAAGACTAGAAGCTGACTTTGCCACTTAGCAGATAGCAGATGTGGACTTCTACTTTCAGAGGAAAGCAGGAGGAGCTGTGTAGCCGCGAAGCATCGCAGTGAAATTGGTTGGGCTCCGCGTGCACACTTGAAGAGGCCTGCGCAAGAGCAGCCAGATCAAGGTTTTCAGAACTTTTGCTTTCATTGGCTGTACAAAGGGTATCCTGGATTGCACCCTGCTTGGATAGCAATCACCTTGTGCCACTGAATTCAGTGGGAGTTTTACCCAGGGGGTAATTATTATGGCAGTTTCAAATGTCGTTTATCTGTTTTTTAAGATAAATGGATGAAACTATGACCCTGTATTTGAGATATTTTTTAAATTATTTTCTGCCTTGACAATGGATAACTCTGTTTACTATTGCTTTATAAACACAAAGTTGGTTACTAATGAGATGAGTAAAAGGGAGAGGTTTAGCTGGAGTAGCCAGGGAGGAGGAGGTGATTATGTTATGACCTAAGTACATCAGATTTCAGATTTAAATGTCAGAGTGGCAGGCTGCTCTCCAGTAACCATGGTCATGTTGGGAAGTCACTGCTGATCTGAAAGTGCCTTATTTTTCTAAACTCCGGGGAATGCAGCAACACCAGTCTGTTTACATGGCCTGCTTTGGGATTTGAGCAGAACAGTGTGTTTGTGCTTGTTTGGTGAAGGGAATTTATTGGAGATACTGAACTGGGCAAAGTTCCTTAAGTGAAATGGAATTGACTTGGAGTTGATATGTTCATTGATTTCTGTTTGTTGTGAATTTATAGTGTTAACCACATATGAATCAGAGTAAAGGGAAAAGCATTGATTTCATAACTCTAGAAGAGTCTAGCTAAAAGGGAAAATCAAGGAGTAAAATATAGCATAAGAGTACAAGAAGCCTTAAAACTCTCAAGAGTTCTCTGAGCAGTTGCCATTGATAGCAAACTTGTTCTTCAGGAGTCTGAAAAACTCTTGATAAGCCTAGAAAGCTGGACTGGAAACTTCAAAAGAAAACCATGACCCTTCTGGCACCATAGGATTAGGACTCGTCTACATCAGGAAATACTCTGATTAAGCTGGAAGAAAGTTGACAGCCATAAGCTTACCTTTTATTGGTACCAAAACAATTTGACCATAACTCAGCTTCTGGACAGTAACTGTGAAGAATCACATGGCATTGCCTTCAGAGGGAGAGTATTCTTTTAAAGTTAGACCGGGTCCAAAGAAGGAAGTAAATGGA
Organism: Larus michahellis; assembly: GCF_964199755.1. NCBI lineage: Eukaryota > Metazoa > Chordata > Aves > Charadriiformes > Laridae > Larus > Larus michahellis. Next base: position 58,584,296 of record NC_133902.1, read on the forward strand.
ATTTAGGTGCTTAGATCGTACTGTCATAATGAAACCCTGTTCAGTGCCTGTCTGATCCTTGAGGTACCCCAGCTGCAAAGGAGCCTTGTTCTCCAGACAGGTCTAGTATCACCTGAACGTTGGCAGTTCTGAATGCTTTAGTCTGTTAATGCTTAGAAGCCACATTCAACCACTGACGTGTTCTGATGGCATGTATGGTACTTTCATACTCCAACAGAATCATGTTCCATGGCATTCCATTTTTTTGTGTGCTTTCTATCCAAACCTGGCCAGCAGAGGCTAGTGATGCCTTCCCTGCTTGTCTTCAAGACTTGCAGAGTCTGGAAAATCATGTATGCTTTTGTAGAATATTAGTGCCTGGAAAAAAGGAAATAAAATTTCAGGTTCTTCATTAAGAACCTGCTCATGTATTCTGTCAGCACATTATCATACAAATACATTCCTTAATAAGCAGGATACAATCATGATTCCTGTTTATCAGTGCTTTTTTTCCTAGTGTTCTTTGAGAAGTTTTCACACATTCTGAGAGAGAGAACAGAGACTCCATGTTCCAGAGCAATCAGTATTGTGTGGTCAGAGCACTGTTCCAGCAACTGGGAGAAGTGGGTTTGACCTCTCTTCAGTGTCCCAGTCCTTTGTACTTTGTCTAGCAGCTAGCCTGCCCAAAGGGAATGATGATTGCTGTACCACCTCCCATCCTTAGTGATCTCTACTCAGTTACTGGGAAAAAAAAAACAACCTACAAACCATGGACAAACAGAAATTTCTTCTTTCTATCCTTGGTGCAGTGCCAGGCCCTGGAGAGGAACAGATCTGAATCTTACATTTATTGTATTCTCAGTAACTGGAGGTGGTATCTTACGCAGCGCACAGACTTCTAAGCAGCATCAAAAATCACCATGATGATAGTTCTGGATCTCACTGCTGAGATACCGAAGTCTGTAGTTCATCAGACCTTGACGTCAAGGAGATACCAAGAACACACAGATGGTGGTGTCTTTAAAGAAACTGTCCTATCGACCTGTCATTCCCCTATTTCTCCTGTATCCTGAGTGCTCGTGCAGCCACATGGCAATCTTGACTGGGAAACGAACCAGCTTAAAAACTAGCCCAGAACAAAGTTGGTTTTAGCTGGCTCATTTCTCCAATCCAGTTCATCCTGTGGTCAAAAAACAGTGTGCCATCCCAGGAGGGGGTGGCATGCAGCAGGGTCAGTAGACTCAGCCGGGGTGAATAAAAGCTTATTTCGGTGGTGGTGCCAGAGGAACACGGCTTAAAGCACTGGTCAAACTACAGCCTCATTGGTGTGATATAGGGTGCCTCAGTGCCATAGAGGGGGTTCCAGATTTTGTTTCAAGGGACCTACATTTTAGGCATCACAAAACAGAGTCCTTTTTTCAGTCCTTTTTTCTAGCAAGGCAGGAGAGAAAAATATACCTGACAGTGAACGTCCAGTACCTTTAGATGTCAAATATCTGCTTCTTGTAAATGCACAAGTCCATTTCCAACACAAGCAGAATTGTGAAATAAATCCTCTATACCAATCTACTTTTTTTACAGGAAGGATTCTGAAATGTGTCCAGCAAGACTTGGGAATGTTTCAGCTTCCCTAAGATGTGTGTCCCAGAACACAGTGCTATGAGGCAATGCAGTGGTTCAGTAAATAGTCCCAGCACGACCGCTAGAAAGCAAACAATGAAGCAGGAATCATCTAAGATGCACGTTGTTAGGCCTGAATCACATTCCAGTTCTTTGGCTATAAATCACTGCGTGTTAATGAAAGACTTCTTTCAAATAACATTGTTAGTGTTTCAGTGAGGATTATTGGTTTATATAGGCAGAATAAATTCTAGCATGCAGGCCATTTGAGAAGACATAAATGAGAGGGAAGGGAGAGTAGGAGAAGGGGTGGAGGAGACGTGCCTGTCAATAGTATTAGTCTATGCTTTTATTTTATGTGATGAACGAATAGAAATTGATTGTTTGTATTCCTTAGGAATGAAAAACATTGTCGTTGAAAATCCCAGGTGTGTCCCAGGGTGACCACTGGCTGTAGCATAGACTGTAACAGAGGGAAAAATGCTTCTTTGGTCTGGCTCTGCCCTGAATGACAGATTCTGAAATTGTCCATATGAAAAAATGATCTTTTCTGTTTCTTGCCAAACTTAGTAGTCAGCAGGATTTCTGAATGAATACTCTACCAAGATAATCTTTTGGGGAATGTTTAAATAAGCGCCTTAGTCTCTGGAAATGCTTTTTGAAAGAGAATGTGAAGTTACCGCCTTTTTTTAATTTCCAAGAATTATTTAATTACATACCATTCTTCATGCAAGAAACATTTACTGAGTGTAAAGCATATAAGGCCCTATCTTAAATGGAAAGCTATGGTACAGCTGAGACAAATTAAAAAGTAAATACGTGTAAGTTAAAACATGAGAATTGCTTGTGTAGAGGATATCTCTGGGAAGTAAAATAATCCCAGTATTATATAGCTTTGGCCTTGACATATTACTGGAAAAACCCAGAACTGTAAATGGTGAAGGAAGGTCACTTTGCCTGTGGGCTGGTTTTGGCTGGGATAGAGTTAATTTTCTTCATAGAAGCGAGTATGAGGCTGTTTGGGATTTGTGCTGGAAACAGTGTTGATAATCCGGGGATGTTTTAGTTACTGCTGGGCAGCGCTTACACAGCCTCAAGGCTGCTCCTTCTTCTGCTCCCCACCCCTGGGGGGCACAAGGAGCTGGGAGGGGACACAGCCGGGACAGCTGACCCCAACTGGCCAAAGGGATGTCCCATCCCACATGGCATCGTGCTCAGCATAGAAACCTGGGGGAGGAAGGAGGAAGAGGGGGACGTTTGGAGCGATGGCGTTTGTCTTCCCGAGTCACCGTTGCACATGATGGAGCCCGGCTTCCCTGGGGAGGGCTGAGCACCTGCCCGCCGGTGGGGAGCAGGGAATGAATTCCTTGTTTGGCTTTGCTTGTGTCCTTTTGCTTTACCTATTAAACTGTCTTTATCTCAACCCACGAGCTTTCTCACTTGTACTCTTCTGATTCTCTCCCGCACCCTGCCATAGGGGGAGTGAGCGGGCGGCTGTGGGGGCCTGAGCTGCCGGCTGGGGTTAAACCATGACAGCCTGAAAAACTGAGAATTGAATGTATTAGGTTTTGTTTATTAACACCACTGTTTTGGTCAGTTCATCTCAACCCACAGTTCAGACAAACCCTAGGATTTAATAAATTATATACTGATATTCCAAGTCTTATCTTCTGTAAGCTTTAATAAACCTAACAAAACTGGGAAAATTGTTAAGTAAGTAAAAATGAAAAGCTCTCATTTTTAGAGAATGCAGCTTCTCTTTCCAACTTCTGCCTCTGTCCTTAAGTCTTTTGTCAGAGCCCAAACTGCAGAATGCTGAAGAGACTGCCTGCAGATATTTGCATGTGCTTCATTTCCTTTTGCCCGTTTTTTATTGAAAGGCCCAATGCGAAGCCAAGGATTGACTAATGGCTGCTTCTTCTGTAGAAATCACACTTCCTTATCCACAGGCAGGCCCACCAGGTTTGCCTTTGCCTTTGCCTTTTCTTTTTCTTTCTCTTTTTCTTTCTCTTTCTCTTTCTCTTTTTCTTTTTCTTTTTCTTTTTCTTTTTCTTTTTCTTTTTCTTTTTCTTTTTCTTTTTCTTTTTCTTTTTCTTTTTCTTTTTCTTTTTCTTTTTCTTTTTCTTTTTCTTTTTCTTTTTCTTTTTCTTTTTTCTTTTCCTTTCTCTTTTCCTTTCTCTTTCTCTTTCTCTTTTTCTTTTTCTTTTTCTTCTTTCCCTTTTTCTTTTTCTTTTTCTTTTTCTTTTTCTTTTTCTTTTTCTTTTTCTTTTTCTTTTTCTTTTTCTTTTTCTTTTTTCTTTTCCTTTCTCTTTTCCTTTCTCTTTCTCTTTCTCTTTTTCTTTTTCTTTTTCTTTTTCTTTTTCTTTTTCTTTTTCTTTTTTCTTTTCCTTTCTCTTTTCCTTTCTCTTTCTCTTTCTCTTTTTCTTTTTCTTTTTCTTCTTTCCCTTTTTCTTTTTCTTTTTCTTTTTCTTTTTCTTTTTCTTTTTCTTTTTCTTTTTCTTTTTCTTTTTCTTTTTCTTTTTTCTTTTTCTTTTTCTTTTTCTTTTTTCTTTTCCTTTCTCTTTTTCTTTCTCTTTCTCTTTTTCTTTTTCTTTTTCTTCTTTTTCTTTTCCTTTCTCTTTTCCTTTCTCTTTTTCTTTCTCTTTCTCTTTCTCTTTCTCTTTTTCTTTTTCTTTTTCTTTTTCTTTTTCTTTTTCTTTTTCTTTTTCTTTTTCTTTTTCTTTTTCTTTTTCTTTTTCTTTTTCTTTTTCTTTTTCTTTTTCTTTTTCTTTTTCTTTTCCTTTCTCTTTTCCTTTCTCTTTTCCTTTCTCTTTTTCTTTTTTTTCCTTCAAAATAACCTGCAGTTTAATTGTTTTGAATCAACTTGTATTTCAGTTTCTTCCTGTGCTTGTGCACATAAAGCACTCTTTTGAAGATAAAGACACAACAGCTGTTGGCCCAGCTCATTTCCACGTGAAGTGTTACTAACTTTTAAGAGCTCTGTTTAGTTTTTGCAGGGTTTTTTTTAAACATGGGGGTTTTATGCCACCAATTCTGGCTGAAGATATTTTGCTGTGTCCAGTTCTCAAATAAGTGTCTCATATTCCACGATACTCTGTCTCAGATCTAACAAGTCATCATGTTTACATGTTAAATTAACGTTAAAAATGTCTAGTGTGATGTTATTCACAGCTGAAGGCAGCCGTAGAATACAGTGAATTAATTTGTATTTTTATTATTTCACCACAGAAAACTGACTTAAAAGTTTTAGGGAGGAGAAAACTATTAATTGATTTGGGTAAAAAACAGTCGTGGCAAGAAAGAAAATATATTGAAGGAGCTCAAATATTTGTTTCAGCTCTTTCAAAATGTAACCATTTGATTTTTCATTTCAGAACTTTTGGAAAATAGCCATATATCCTAATCATTTTTTTTTAAAACCTGAAATTTAAACTGCTTTAATCAAACTACTTTAAATCAAACAAAATTTAAAACTTGACCCAAAATCAGTCTGTTTCACTAAAAAATCACTTTCAATTTTGAAATAACAGACAAATTTATTCCTTTTTATCTTTTCTTCTTTGTGTTTGGCCAGCAAACAGAAAATTCATGGGGTTTATTTCTTTACTTGGCTCTCTGCACCAATGTTGCTCAGTAATTACCTTTCCCAGTATGAGTGTGCAGGCAGTAATGGTCTTGCATCAAAGCGTAGGATATTCAACATGCAGTAAAATTTCGGTAAGATTTGTATCATCCTAGCTTTCGGGGAAAGATGATTCAGTCAGCTCTACAGCTTCATTACAGTGCTCTAAATTTGGGATATTGGGTTTTTTATTTGATGCAGCTGTTAATATTCAGAGAGGACAGAGCATAGAGTTTCTGAAATAACCGCCAGCAGTCCTTCAGCTTACACTGCCAGCTTGATAGCTTTTAAAATACGGTGCTAAAGTTGGGCTGGGATTCCTATGAGATACTTGGAACTGTTCTGCAAACAACCGAGTATCAAACCCCACACATACTCCACCTGTATGGAAGCACATCTATGAAAAAAATGAGGAAAGCTTGAGTAACAAAAAAGCAAACAAAAATTAGCCTAATTTTCATTAGGGTAATCCATTGTGGCAATGCTGTCAAGGACAGCCTTTGATTATTTATTTTCCCTTCAGGGTGAATTTGTATACTTAAAGATACTGAATTATAGACTGAAGATTCATCTTGCTTTTGGCCCAGACGCAGATGACAGTTTTATCACTTGAATCAGCTACACCAGGTTTGTGATAGTGCAAAGTTTTTCTAAAATTGTACACTCATGTATATACATCTTTAAGTGCAGAAACTCATATGCCAGTAAGGCACTTTCTGTAGTACTATTTAAAGACTCCTTACACTGAGAAAAGAAATCTTTCTGACTTATTTGTTCATTAGATTTGCAAGAAACCCCTTTTTACCTTTTCATCTCCAAGTGGCAAGAAGTTCTAATTTTCCATTTATATTCCCATTTTGATATTTTTTCTGCGGTGCCTGGAGTGGCATTTAGTAATATTTACTGTTGTTTTTTTCTTAGCAAGATAAATATCAAATTAGTATCAATTATATTGTAAATGACAGGGAAACGCAGCAGCAGTTAGAATGTTGCTGAAGCCTCAGAATGACTAAGAATGTTTAACAGCAATTGTCTGGGTTATCTTTATCCATTTTTGACACATTGTATATGATTTTGGTTTAAAAGAACTATAGTTCATAGACGTATTTGTACAGTTCAATTAATCCCTCTGAAAGGGATCACTTTGCCTATTTGAGCTGTTATTTAGGAGTGAAGTATCCTAATGGCGTGCTAGATAGCCCAAAAACTGGGAGCTGGCAGAATAATAGAAGCACAGTCAGAGCATGAAAAACAAGGACAAATAAATACTGTAAAAATAAATTTGATAAGTCACAATCTGCCAAGTATGTGAACAAAGCAAAAGGGCACTTTCATAAACACGTAAGGAGAAGGAGGTTGAGACTACAATCATGTAAAAATGGCTTAATGGAGAGAGGTTACTATGGGATAGGATAGTCCATTTTCTTTCCTAAGGAGAAAGATGACAAAGAAAATAATACCTGAAATAAAGAAGTAAAGCACAGAGAATACCAACTCCATAAAAACACACGTACATCAAAATAATCTGGGAAGGAGACAGTGGCTCACAGCCACGGGAAATAAATAAATGTATAAACCACAGAATGATTAGAAGAGGGAAGTGAGGTGTTTTCCACAGCAAATAACTTCCTTGGTAGTCTTGTACGTCAGCTGCAGAAGCTGGGGATTGTCTCTTTTATAGGTCTAGGCTGCTCGCAGGTCATTCGTTAACAAAGATGCTGATGGTGATTGTCACTGACTACCTAGAGGAAAGACTCTGTTTAAACATCTTTGTTGGCGACATGGACAGTGGGATCAAGTGCACCCTCAGCATGTTCACTGACAACACCAAGTTGAGTGGAGCAGTCGACACGCTGGAGGGACCGGCTGCCATCCAAAGGGACCTGGACAGGCTTGAGAAGTGGGCCTGTGCAGACCTCATGAAGTTCAACCAGGCCAAGTGCAAGGTCCTGCACGTGGGTCGGGCCAATCCCAAACACAAATACAGGTTGGGTGGAGAATGGATGGAGAGCAGCCCTGAGGAGAAGGACTTGGGGGTGTTGATTGATGAGAAGCTCAACATGAGCCAGCAACATGCTGCATCCCCAGCAGCGTGGGCAGCAGGGCAAGGGGGGGATTCTGCCCCTCTGCCCCGCTCTGTGAGACCCCCCTGAAGCGCTGCCTCCAGCTCTGGGGCACCAACAGCAGAAGGACACGGAGCTGTTGGAGCGGGGCCAGAGGAGGCCCCGGAGATGCTGGGAGGGCTGGAGCCCCTCTGCTGTGGGGACAGGCTGAGAGAGCTGGGGGGGTTCAGCCTGGAGAAGAGAAGGCTCCGGGGAGACCTTCCAGCCCCTTCCAGGCCCTCAAGGGGCTCCAGGAAAGCTGGGGAGGGACTCTGGAGCAGGGAGGGGAGCCATGGGACGAGGGGGAAGGGTTTTACACTGCAAGACGGGAGACTGAGATGAGATGTGAGGCAGAAATTGTTTGCTGTGAGGGCGGTGAGCCCCTGGCCCAGGTTGCCCAGAGAAGCTGTGGCTGCCCCATCCCTGGAGGGGTTCAAGGCCAGGTTGGACGGGGCTTGGAGCAACCTGGGCTGGTGGGAGGTGTCCCTGCCCAGGGCAGGGGCTTGGAACGAGATGATCTTCAAGGTCTCTTCCAACCCAAGCCATTCTATGATTCTATGACCCCAAGGGTTGTCATTTCAGAAGCAGTAGGAATAATCCATACCATTATAAAACAATTTCCAGCCAACTTGTGCAACTGGGCACTTCCAGGATTATGACGCAATGTCAAGAATATTAGTTAGCACTGTACTGAATTCTGTAATCGTGGTATTGCATGCGTAAGGCAATGATCAGAGACACCAGCTTGTTTCTCTTGAGCTCACAGGATGTGAATGGTGCCCACGCATATAAGCAAATCCATAACCTAACTCCCCACAGAAGGTTAGAAAATGGGTGACAGAGATCTAATACATCATACTAAATGAAATAAAATAAAACACAAAAAAAGCTGATAAAATACTGAGTCACCATGGCATTAGGAAAAGACAGAAAATTGATTTCCTCAGAAGCCGAAGCAGACAGCAGGAGGGAGGAGAGAAAATGAATGTGCAGTGGGGTAGGAAATGAGTGTTGCAGACATAAAGGGACATCTTAAGCAATGACTGCTGAGACTAATCCACTGAGTATGTTATCACCATATTCATCTATCTGGGTTTCAGAAAGGAATTTAGCATAAAACTGCAAAGCAGATTAATGGGTATGGTCAGCTTTTGTGGGACCGGAGGTACTGCCCTTGAGCTAACGAGGCGCCTGTGAGACCACAGGCAGATTCTGCCGCTGCCATGCCAGTGTCCGGGATGGTGAGCTAACATTTGGTTTACCAAAGGACATCCCTGTGGAATATCTCTGTATTCAATTAGAAAATCTGACATACCACACAAAATGAGGACTGAGGTAATAAGAAAGCAAATGACAAGTAATAGAGGGAGAAGTAGGGAGAAGGAGTAATAATGGCTGATGGCTTTTGGAAACAGGAATGTGCAGAACGCTGAGGCTGTCCAGATGAGAGACGGGGTTTGACTCCAGCGCGTATCTGAAGGGAGTACCAGTGCCTGGGGAGCCTGGCGATGGGCTTCCTGGGAAACCAGCCTGGGACACAGCATGGAGAGAGGTTTGTCCCAAACCATAAACATCCTTTTCCAGATCTAGGGCATTAGTCTGCAGTTCCAAGCTTGTGACCTCCATCCAGTTGGGACTCACAGCGTGGGGGGACACCCTGGGCACGGGTATGCGAGCTTCTGAAGAGGAAAGCAGACCTTAGCCTGCTTTTTGTGAAACGAGCGGCTGGCGGTGCGGTAATGCGGCAACCCGGGGCAGCAAGAAGGCATTAGACTCAAGGAGTCTGAAGGAAATAGTGGAAGAAAGAGCCTGAACAGGTAGCCCCTAGTGAATTAGGGATTTTCCCGTTGCCTTGGATTCTATGCCCTTCCCCAGACCCTTTATGCATTTTACATAGCTGTATTTCTGTAGCCACTGGATAAAACAAGTGACGAGTTCAGTGGCCTCCAGGTGTTCCAAAGTGCTGAGTTTAGGGAGGAGTGAGGCAATGCTGGGCTGTTCACTTCAGTTCCACCCTGGGTCTAATAAATTCCTTTTTAAATCTGTCTACCAGGAATATCGATCAGAAACAATGCATCAAGAGCACAGAGCAGGAGACATTTTGATGACCGCTTATAAGGCCCATTTTTCCAAAGTATTTAGATACCTGGCAAGATTTTCGCAAGTATTTGTGTGCAAACTCATGGGAGTATTTTGCTTCCGAAAATTCACTGCCTGCCTATGTACATCTTAGGGTACGAAAACAACTTCTAAGATCTAAGATGTTATGAGATGGACAAATGAATGGGGTTTAAAGTAAAAGAGGTGAAAACCAGGGGTCGGATATTCAGCATGTATATGCTCTGAATGCCCGTTAGAGGCTCACTTAATGGAAAGGCTCTTAATTCACACACTTAAATTAGATGCTTGGAGTTAGATAGTGTGAATAGCTGTGCTATATTGTAAGCCAGTTAAATAATTATAAACATAGGAGACTAAAACAAGCCCTTATGAATGCTTATTTACTTTAATTATGAGGAAAAAAATAATTAAAATAGTGACAATAAGTGTTTTCTTTGTAGGCAATACTTTCAATTTTGCAACAACTTATTTGCAATAATTTGTAACTATGCAAGATCTCACTGAAAATGTAATGTGAGTAACGTGAATTTTTGCTGTGTTCTTTAATTTAGTTATTAGTTCATTGTGTCCGCTTGGTGTATTTTAACTGTTGCCAGGACAGGGATCATTCTCACAGTGCCACAAAACTGAGTAGTCACATAATTAGTGTAAATACATAAACCGGCAGAGAGAAAAAACATTTTTTCCTTTTTGCTGAAGTAATTATTCACTGCAGCTTATTAACTGCCCTTGGTAGGCATAAATAATAATCACTGCTATTTCACACATGGTAGGATTTCTTGGAATTACCCATTTTTTAAAGCAAATAAGCTTACAGGAATGTTTATTTCCCCGAACTGCTCGAACACAGTCTTCCATGCAAAAATTGTCTCCATGTGGTTGAATGAGCACCAGCGATTTGGCTCTCATTTTGCTTTCACCAATGTAAAAATAGTTAATATACAATGTTTTTAAAAAGCCTTGTAATGTAAATACTAGATGTTTCATATAAGTTTGCCAGACACTAGTATTTTTATGGACATGCTTACTAAAAAGAAACACATCATCTTTTAAACCTCTGATTATTAGGTCTTTTATGTATGTATTACAGGCATGTATGTATCCTTCTTAATGTCTGAGCACATCCTGGTGCTCAGCACAGCATAAATGTTGAGTTGATGGGATAAACCAATATTTTGGTGGGCAGGTTTTCTTCTGGGAACCAAAATATTTGTCTTTTGAGGTCAGATGTGACTTCAGTGTGACCAGCTGCAGGAACACGGAGCAGCAGAACCCTCCCCGGGATCTTCTTCTGAAGCAAGTTCCGTTTCCCAGCAGGCAAGAAGACCTTTCTGTAGTGGCACCACTGGATAACAGCTTCCGAAACATAGGTGCAACGTTTTCATCTGCTTGAAGGTATTTGAACCTACACAGCTTAGCCACAACGGCATATGCCAGTCAGCAGTCCGTAGATATATTGTGGTGATTCTCTCTTAGCGTTTCCCTTTAAAGCTGCTCCACTTTGCCTAGAAAACTAAACAGTCCTTCTATCCGAGAGAAGGAAAAAAGCGTCCTTCTAAGAACGCTGGAAGAACAAGGCCTGGGTCAAGTTTTTTACTACATTGGCTGTTTGATACGTGGTATTCAGTGGACAAAACTCAAGTGTCTTAACTATGGTACTGAGGGACCAAATTCTGTACATCTGACTCTTCGCATACATTAATTTTGCAATTGAATATTAATATTTTCACATACACACACACATACACCCCAAAAGTTGTTGCAGTTTGCTTTGCGATGGCTGGAGTTGCAAGGTATTTTTTCTTTTAGGAGTTTCTTGGCAATCTTTGGAGCCTGTTTGTCTTGGCGTCCCCCTACCATATTACCCGTTCTTCAGTATCAGATTCTAGAAACTGTGTTTAAAATATTTTGTGATTTTTCAATATATTTGTGTAGTCTAGTAAAATGTAAACATAGAAGAACATAATGAGACACTTTTAAATTTTATATCTGTATATATTTTTAATTTTGATAGATTCAACTGTTTTATTTAGAATTACTGTCACTATAGGATTTCAACTGACAAATATTTTAACTTGGCAAATGTTCAGATTTTTTATAAGTGAATCCATTATACTCTCCTAACATCTGCTTTTAATAATCCCAAATGTTTTTGGTTTGTTCAACTTTCACATGAAGTTTTTTCTTTGCTTTTTTTTAACTAAAGCACCATTACACAGCACGGTTGTTTCTTATCTCATTGATGTGCTGATAAAAATTGGCATCGATTTCAATGAGAATTAGACCAGAAGACAAAGGAGAGTAAGTTTTAAAATAGTTATAAGACAAAATACTCTCTGAAAGGTTAACTTAGCACTGTGACAATAAATAGTAAAATCATTGGCCAAATAAGTTCTCACGTTATAAAATTCTTCTAAAATTGCATCATCTGAAGCATATAGGGGAGACAAAAAGTTAGGAAATTTCATTAGAAATTCCTTCCGTCTTTAAGTACAACAAATGTGCGACAATTTAGAAAACCTGTTTTGTAAATTCATCATGAAGTGAGTTTCTCACTAGTCCAAAACATAAATCTAAGAGTTCCCTCAACTCTTTTCCACAATACACCATTTCTGTAACACTTTTCAGCTTTCACGGAAAGAAACAGAAAGCATACAAGAAAAGAGAGGTTGGAAAAGCGGATTAATATACCCAGGTAGGCCTACCAAATCTCATCGGTTCCTTTCATTTTGGCTGCATTTTCACACTTAAAGCATCTTCTTTTCAAAGGCATTTTGCATGAAATAGGTATTTTTAAAAACTATTTATTTTTAAAGGAAATTTCACTAACAGCAAATGCCAAACTAGGATTTTGTATAAATCGAAATGCCATCTGGAAAATATATGACACAATTCTGCGCTATCTGACACGGCAGAGTCTTTTGTTGGAGTATTGTGTTTAGTTTTGGCATGACACTTCAAGAAGGATGCCGGCCACCCGGAAGGAGTACAGGGGAGAGGAACAAGAATGATCAAGAGTCTAGAAAATATGAGCTACAGGAAAGATGAGAAGAAGACCCTGTTTATTTTTCAGGAGAGACCTGAAGCGAGGTAGAGTAACAGTTGTAACATAACTTTCCTGCTACAAAGAGGCGGTAAAGAATCCACGACTTTAAGTCTGCTGAAGCAAAAAGAAGAAATAGGCCAAAGTCGCAGCAGGAAACATTTTAGTTAATACAAGATGTTTTGATTAAGGATGGTATTTAAACTGTTAGGAAGAGTTAAGCCCCAGGAGGCTGTGGAATTGCCACCACCGCGGGTTCATAAGAACAGGCTACGCAAGTATCTGCCAGGAATAATTCAGGTGTAATTATTTCTGCCATGTGGCAGATGGTTGGGATCTGATGGTTCTTAAGGTCCCCAAGGAGGTTCTGGAGTGTGGGACAATCCTTCAACTTGTACCTTGACAGCTTCAGTTCATGGAAAAAAAAAAAGTTTAAAATAAGATTTATTTAAAATGAGCTAAAAATAAGATTTATTTAAAATGAGCTAAAAATAAGATAGCGCTGGGAGTGGCCTTCTTTCAAAGAACACCATCCAAGCTCCTGCTCAAACATCATCTCAAAATAAGTTAAGTGTTCTGTTTGTTTGGCTGTTCTGAAACTTCTCTGGTCTTACGGATTGAAATTGACTTCTGCTTTTCAGCCTAAATTTAACTCTAGATGGGATGAGATGGGATGATATTGTTGTTGGGCTAACATTTTCCTTTCTTTCTTTAGGTTAAATAGCTCTTCTTCCATTCTCAGGTTTCCCAGTAAGTAAATTCAATCAGTGTGGTCATATTCCCCCTTTCACATCGGCTATTTTAGGTTTTTTTCTCATAAGAAAAACCTAGCTTTAATTGTTTTGCTATCTTTTTCCCTGCATCCCTTTTTCCTACACTTTCCACCAAGTAATTTTTTCTGAATGAGATTACAGTTTCTTGCAAAAGACCCCTCCCAATGAAAGGCTCTTCACTGCACGCCTTTCCATTTAAATACGTCATTCTTGGTGTCACTCTCAAAGCTATAAACAGTATAATTGTAATGTATTCTATATCACTGATAGTAATATATGAATCTTCGAATACAAAAGCTAGAAATATTTTTACCATTTTTGTTCATTTATAAATAGAAAAGTGAAAAGTTTAGGTGCTTAATATTTAAATTAATGCAAAAGAGATTCATGACCCACATAACACTGCTGTTGTTTTTTTTTAAATTCCTTCATCCTCAGTGGTTCATCCATTAAGCTACTGGATTGTTTTTCCTTTGTGTCATTGCAATTAGTTTTATATTGCTGCGGGCTTCCCGTCACAGTTTGAGAACTACCAAGTTAGGGCTTCACTTCCAACACCAGTCAAAACCACAGAATAACTTTCAAACTGTATTTCTTAACACATGTGTGTGTGGAAAGAGTTAAGGAAAGCCATCTCCCTCTCCCCCCACAATTTATATAAGATTTGTCTGGGATATATTTAAATGTGGAAAACTTGGAAGAAAACTTAAGAAAATACTGTCAGATGAATGTCTGGAAGTGCCCATGTACAGCTGTGGAATATCTTCTTCTTGGTGAGGGGTTCTGCTAGGATTTGCAGATGAAAACTTTCCTTTCCAGCTCACTTGGGAGGCAGATGTGTAGGACTCAGTGTCTGAATGTGTTACTTTATTGACGCTGCAAGTTGCACAGACTTATGCCTGGGCTGAATCTGAAGCATATGTCTAATGTTACTACAACACAATAGCAAACATTAAGTTGTTTCCTCAGGTATGAAAATATTCACCCTACCCAATTACTCGTCACTATAAAACATGTACTGAACCCTGTAAAGCTTTTGTCACCGTCCCACAAATTAATTTGAGGGATTATTCAGAGGATATTACAACAGACATCTGAATTCTGGCTTCAAGATTGGGTGACCTCTCGTGATCCTCAGTTATTCTCTGATTCCGTGATTCATAAGCCATTGTATTTCTTTGGACTTATTAGACAGTCTTGTTCCTCCAGGGAGGTGTGTATTCAATCAAACATTAGACCCTGTATAAATCAAGAGATGCTGTCAGGCGCTGTCATTATTAGAACTGTTTGTTACTTTATGTCCTTTATTTATTAAGTTGCTTTTTCTAATTGAAGCCTTTCACCGTTAGCAGTTAACTTCAGTAAAAAAATATTTTTTTATTCATTATTGCATGAGTGTCTTTCTCAAGAATTTCAGTATGGTAGTCCATCACAAATCATCTCCAAGTTGGTGTTCACTCCTTGCTTTTATGAGTTAGTCACTACTAACACATTTTTGTGATCTTGTGGGATTGGGACGCGCCTACCACAGAACAGAACAATCCCCTGTGGTGTAGACATCTGGCTCTGATAGAAGATCGTTAGGCTATCAACTCACGTTGCAATATCATCCAGAGGAATTTGCATGGAACGGCAGAGAGAAAAGGTGGCCTGTGCAGCGATAGACATCCACGTCATACTTCTTCCAGAAAGAGAAATCTTCGCATCAGCCTAAGAGGATTCTCTTTGTCTGAATCAGTAATTTGTCTTTTTGGATTACCAGTGAATTATATTGCTGTTGGATTTTCACTTTCCTTTGGTTTTCATTGCTTCCCTCATGCCTCTTTATTGTTTTTAGGTTCCCAGAAGATACCATGAATATGTCACAACGCCAAACCAGCAAAGGACAAGTGCCAGTCTCCTTCAGCTAATGAGAAACGAATGCTCCAGAGCAACACACTCAGCACTGTCTCCTCAACTCACCACCACCCCATCGGTTTATACTTATGTAACTCCTATCCCAGGTAACCTCAGATACATGTCTGGGATGTTGACGTTTAGAAAGCAACAGACTTCTATCAGAATGCTTTCACAGAGTAATGTCAAATTAGGTCTCATACAAAAAGCTTGGACTCTTATCTCTTGGGCATTACCGTAGAAAACAAGTACAAATAAAGCACCAAGCCTTGTACCTAGAAAGAAGAAATGGAGTAGGGCTCCTACCACTATGCAATGAGACAAGTCATTAGGACAAGAGGAAATGGCCTCAAGTTGCGCTGGGGGAGGTTTAGATTAGATATTAGGAAAAATCTTTACACTGAAAGGGCTGTCAAGCATCGGAACAGGCTGCCCAGGGAAGTAGTGGAATTGTCATCCCTGGAGGTACTAACAAGCCGGGCAGACGTGGTGCTGACGGTCATGGTTTAGTGGTGGCTTTGTCAGTGTTGGGTCGATGGTTGGACTCAAGGATCTGAAAGGTCCCTTCCAACCTAAACAATTCTATGACTATGATTCTAAGTCTCTGAAGTGCTTTCTTGTTTTGGTGACAGAGGAGCTGTAACATATGGTGGGACAAGCAGTGTGGTGGGACCATCAGTGTGGTAGAGGCTCGTGAACAAACTGGCAGGCAATATCCCTGGTCCCAGCATCCCGCTCTGTGATAGCTCACCAGCACAGGAAAGAGGACAATAAGCCACTAAGCCCGGAATGTCCCAGGCTGGTCAGAGAGAACCAGGAGGCTGTCATCAGCTGGATGTTTAGCCTGGAGAAGAGGAGGCTGAGGGGAGACCTTATCACCCTCTACAACTACCTGAAAGGAGGTTGGAGAGAGATGGGGGCTGACCTCTTCTCCCTGGTGACAAGTGATAGGACGAGGGGAAACGGGTTCAAGTTACGTCAGGGGAGGTTTAGATTGGATATTAGGAAACATTTTTTCACTGAAAGGGTTATTAAACATTGGAATAGGCTGCCCAGGGAGGTGGTGGATTCACCATCCCTGGAGGTGTTTAAAAAAAGGGTAGATGGGGCACTGAGGGACATGGTTTAGAAGTGGCTCTTGTCAGGGTAGGCTAAAGGTTGGACTCAATGATCTTAAAGGTCCCTTCCAACCTCAACAATTCTATGATTCTATGATTCTATGATACCTGAGCGGAAAGTCCCAGTGCCAGGCCGTGACATTAGTGCACATGAGCTTTGCTGGGCATGAGAAGACACGTATAGATTGTACACCTACTGCTGCACACCGCAGGTTCAAACCGAGTGGGTAAGGCATACAGCAGGAATGTATGATAGGTGAACTTTGTTGGAAGAACGGGTTTGCTCTCATCAGTGAGTGCTGAAGAGTGACAGGTCAAGACATCGGTACTTTGGTGGAAGATGCCTTGCTACTGCGACGCAGGGGAAGGACTCTCTCTCTCAACTCTTCTTCCCCACAGCTCTCCCCTTCAGCAGCTGCCTGAGTTGTAGGTGGGAGGAATACGTGTGTGTGTGTGCCTGTGTATGCAGCGTAGCTAGGCATTCATCGCTTTGTGTTCAGACTGGTGTGGTGAAGAATATCTTCCTCATTGGTACAACAGTCATCTATGTAAAATATTTTTGAGTAGGCACAGAGTCCTCCACCCTTTCCTTTTCATTTATTTTAATTTGATTGTCTTCATGGTCATGAGCACAACTTCTTCTATAGCTCCTGACTCAGAAGTTACGAATGTTATCAGAACTGGAGAGCAGAGTCTTCCAATGGCTGCTCGGGAGCGTGGAGCACCAGACCATTTTCCATCCTGTCATCTTTCCCCCTTTCTACTCTCCCACTCATCCACAAGGAGCAGCTGCAGTATTCACTTGCAGCCAGAAGGGAAGACCGGCAGACAGCTGTCACGCTATGAATCAGATTTTAAACTGTGGTTTGGAGGGGAAGATTTTAGCTTTATTTCCCACTTGCAGAACAAAGAGCATCTGTTTTTGACACTTGCAGTTTTATGCTGATCTGGGAGTTTGACTTGCAATTACAGATTCCATGTCGGGAAACTCAATTCAGATAGCCAATGCAAAATATTCTCCTTACATTTTTTCATTGATTAGGTCACTGTGAAATTAAATCCAAATTATACATGAAAGAACAGAATGCTTAAATGAGAATAAGAGGTAGTATGTGTGATTCTCTTCAGTCCTGTAAATGGTGTGACTAGAAACTCTATAAGCAGATAGACTGGTTATTAGTTTTATTGTTTTATGGAATTTGAAGACAGTGAGTGCTGAAGAATGAACAGACTTTGGCTTGCAAAGTGTTCATGTGTGCTGCAGTAGTGAGGGATAGAACGGTTTCTTGGACACGCTGGGAATGGAGGGAGCCAAAAGTGAGTCACATGGACGACTGCAGACATCACATTTAATTGTGTAATAATACTACAGCAAGCACAATTGGAGCAGGCTTGCTGACCTCACAGCTGAAAGCACTATTTAAGATCTGGCTACCAGATGTTCCAATAGGATCTAGCCAGCAGCTAGCAGAGGTTACCCTGAGTGTTTTAACAGGGAATATTTACAGCCTAATAGTTCGGAAGAGATGATTGCACTAATTTTCGTTTCTGCCCTGCTGTGGGACAAGGCTCAAGCATGGGGATTCAAGGACGGAGTGCTGCATAACTCCATTTGGTTAGGTAAGAAATACTTTAATCATGAATGTTTTGCTGCAAAAGTCACTGTGCCTAACAGTATAAAGATGAGCACCTAGCAGTACAAAATTGAATCCTGCATTAATATTAGCAAAATCCTTTTGTTATTTTATCTTTTTTATCTGAGTGGCGACTGTAAGTTTTGTCCTTATGAGCTTACTATTTTTACTACTTCTCTGAAGTGCAGGGAAAAGTAGTTATGGAATATTTCATCTGAATGTATTTTCCTGCAGCATGAGGTAAAGTGAAAACAGCATTAAATAGTAGTTTCTTCTAATGAAGGAAAATGGGTATGAAAAGAAACATTTGCCAAAGGAATGAATTACTTTCTGCATGAACATACTTCAGATGCCTGGGGTCCTACATATGAAACTAAATGATCTGGAAATAATAGCAATAATATTTCCTAGGTTTCTAGGAAAGTACAAAAATGTGTATGTTTTGGCCGTTGGTTTGTTCACATCATTAAACAGTGGAGAGAATATTCCAAAAGGGCTATAGAAAATGCTGTGGGAATCATTTCTTATACTTCAAGTGGGTTTAAATAGCTCTTAGAGTTCCTTTATAGGTCTTCATAATTATCCAATGCAACAGAAAAACATATCCAGAATATAGTCACGTAAAGGAGCCAAAACAAGAACATACACTGAGTGCTCCGTTTTATAGACAAATATTCACAAACTCCTTTTACCTCTCTAGGATGTTGTGTATTTCTTTAAGGATTTTAAGGAACTCCTGTAGCCGGTACTGTTTCTGTTGTGCTTAGATGTTTCGTGAGGGATTGGGGCCACGCTCTATTAGCTGGTGCAGCAACCACGTGACTCCGGTCCCTTCTCAGAAGACCACATAAACTAACAGGAACATAAATGAGAAGGAGAAGTGATCTATATTGTTTTCCATTTGACTGCACATTTTTAATGACTTCCCTTTCCTTCTAAACTTGGAACGCGCCTGCTGTGTCCCATAGTTGCGGAAGGTGCTCAGGTGGGGGAGAGCTCCGAGGGAGGACAGCTTGGCAGCTTCGTGCGCCACCACCTCAAGGGGCTGCTATTCAAAAAAATGATGACAGAGAAGAGGTTTGCGCGAGAAACAAGCAAAGCTTGTATTTTTGTCTGGAATAACAGGAAAGAGACACAGAAGATAGGTAGGACTGAGGCTGTGTTAAGCCCTGATGGTAGGAGCAGACAAGTTGAATTTAATACGGGCTGTGATGGGTGCTCTCATATGGAAGGGATGTGGTTGGAGCAATGAGCAAAGGGGCTTGCTGGCTCAGGCCGTGGTTTTTCTGTAGCTGGTACAGGCTGTCCCTGCAGAAGTAGTTGGACTTGATGATCTGAAAGGTCCCTTCCAACCTAGACAATTCTATGATTGTACGATTCTAAGTGAGGAGTACATGGCCAAGCACAGGTCTTGTCTGTGGTTTAACCATCCTCACGCTCCCTGGCACAGTTTTGCCCCGAGCCAGCCACTGGTCTGCTAGAGAGTACTCCAGTGCAGCGCCAGGGAGAGCTGGACCACGGACTGTCCCTGGATGAGACCCCCCCGATGGTGGGGAAGGGAGCTCAGGCACACGCCGTGCCGCTTGCACTCATGGCCACAGAATGGGCCCTGCGTGTTTTATTTGCAAATATTGGCATATCCACGTGAGCGCGGCAATCAGCCACCCTGGATGTCACCTTTAGGGGCTTCTACAACGTAAATGCGAATTTGTGATAACAGTGATCATTTAAGCAGTTTTATGAATTGAAGTCAATTTGAAGAAAAAAATTGCTATTTCTTTAAAATGAAGAAACATAGTGCTAACTGGAATGCATAACAAAATTATGCTTTTCTACACCTTTAGCATTTACCATGAGAGTAAATAAAAATAAACCCTGGGGTAAAAACTGATGACTAGCTCTAAATAAACAAACACGTGCAAAATCTGGAAGCGCAGTGTGCAACTTTGAAATAACCACTCCGCTTTCTTATCTCCAGGACTCTCTTGAAGCTCCTTTAGAAATGCACCATTGAGTGTAACTACAGCAATAAAGTTATTGAAACAAAGCTCAAAATGCAGTTAATTGAATTACCAATGGAATTCAATGACATTATATATAAATATATGAAGAAAAATTTGGCAAAATCACAGCCATGCAATTTACGCATCTTTGTATTTAAAAAAAAAAAAAAAGGTGTAACTTGAACAATAAACCCAGTAACCCCAATCTCATACTCAGCATGCATGAGTATTAAAGCAAGACCCTCTCCCCTGAATGAAATCTAGGAATGCGCAGCAACATCCGAGCTTTGCTTATCTCCTCTTCTCCTGATAAAGCATTATCAAGGCCAAACTGAAAATGAAGGGAGTTTTCCATTTTAGCTTTCTTCCTCAGGAAATCATTAGCACAAATATAAAATCTTCAGTTAATGCCAGTCAGAAATGCTCGTGTCTTTTACTTTTTGTCTTGTTACAAAGCATCTTCTGTTTCCTCGGTGAGCATGTAGCGCTGCTGCAGCTCACTCTATTGCCTTCCTGTTAGTGTCTTTCCTGTGTGAATGGAACTTCATTATTGCTCATTTTTGACACAAGCATATTATAACCGAAGGTTTATTGTAAACTGATGAGAGGCTCAGAACAGTCTTGCCCAAATACGCTCGTATGTTTAGTCGAGTGCCAGTTCTTAGTGCCACAAGGTAGGTTTCCCAGGACAGCTGCTGTGCTTTTTGTGTTCCGAATTTCATCCCCGTTCGCACATTCCCGTGCGTCAATGCGGTTTAGAGGCCATACCTACTCCATTTGGTAGGCGGTTGGAACGAGATGATCTTCAAGGTCCCTTCCAACCTGAACAGTTCTATGATTCTATGATTTGGTGGAGTACTCCGAGTATCACTGCGTGCGTCAGCAGAGGCCCGTGCCAGTAACTCTACATGGCCATCCCCTGCTTAACAATTAAATATTTCTTTTTATTTAGTATTTAGTATTTGTGTCATGCATATTGAGGGAACTGTATTAGGCCAAATCTCATTCTTACTGTGTTTGTGCAGAAGAGATTGGCTACCTATTACCATCTCCCATGCTGTGGGTGAGTAGAGGGTCACTGTCCTTGCAGGATCCTGCTGCCTCTGGTCTTCAAGGAGAGATTTTAAGAAATGTGAGTTGGAAGAAACATGCCCTGTCAGCCAGGTAACCCATGATCTTTTGAGTAAGAACCAAAGAAAAAAAAGTGGGTGGAGAAACCCCTGAGACAACAGTCCCAATACGCAGGTTTTCAGGCAAAAACTTTGCTGAAAGTTCTCCCTGTTGCCCAGGAGGAGATTTCCGGCAGGTCAGATAAAGAGAGCAGCCTTCAAGCAGAGTCCCCATCAGAGAAGATGCCGCGCTGAGGCTGGGGCACGTCGTACTCTGTGGTGTTGGCCCCATGGTATATGAACGGTCACTGCATTTACAGTGGTAGGCACGCGCTTGGGCTCGCAAGTAAAAGCAGAATTTCATGCAGGTTTATCTACACGGCCATGATATCGCCTCCATAAAGACTTGCAGTAATTTGTGTGTGTGTGTGTTCATGTATGACTGTGAATATTTGTATATATGTATACAGATATATAAATATGTGAATTTATATTAATTGTTAATAAGTGCAATGCTTTGACCTAGGTCTGTTTTTGCTGGTGCAGTTTATCTTTCTGCACAGCCCCTAACGTAATTAAGAGGGAGGGGAAAAAAATGCCCGGCCAGTTAGATACAAAAAGATCTGATCAGTTAATTAGGATATACTGTTAGGGAATACTGTATCGTTAAACTGTGACACACCGAGCCAGCATCAAGTTGCAAAGCTTGGCAGAGTACGTGTGTGTGGTCTGTATGTTTCCAAAGGCTACTTTTGTCACTTTGCAAAGGGGTGAGAGAGATACAGATTGGTTATTGCTCTCAGCAGGGTAATGCCACCCATCAAGACCTTGCAGGAAGACTCAGTGGTGCTGCTGTTGGTAGAGCAGCCCTTGCAGATGCTGCGGAGAGCAGATTTTCCAGCAATATTCTGTAAAACGTGATGCCCGTCCATACTGGCATTTTAGCGTCAATAAGCGGGGGTGGATACCTTTTGAGGGATAAGATTTGAAAACAATATTGCCAGGTGAAAAAGTCAGGAGAACAACTGAAAATGAGAAGTTTTTACTGTCAGCTCCAAAAGTGATGAGTCTAAGCAGTGGCCGATCCCTGGTGGCACGTCCAGCAGCACTTCCAAGGAAGGAACGGGGTGGGTCTCGCAAAGGTGGCTGCCGGAGCGATGGGAGCTTTTACCAGCAAACATCACTGACAATAAGCTTTGAGACTGCTCTTGCTTTGGCTGTGGCTGGCCACATTTGCAAAGGTGACAAACCTTAGAATTCAGCTGCCGTGAATTGTCAGTTCCAGGTTGTCCCCGGAGCGTGCAGTGAGGCTAAATGGTGCGCTCTTTTCTGTAGTACTCAGATTTTCAATTCAGGCACACCGAATCCAATACAATCGTAGTGTAAAGAAGCAGTGAGTGGATTTACCAGGTTAGACACGGTAGACTACTGAATGAATGAAAAATAATACTTCCTATGAATAATTTTTTAATTAAAATAGATTTATTTTTTTTTAATATGACATACAATTATTCCACAGCTGTTAATTTTTGTGACTCTTCTTTGCAACAGAGCTGGCTTCTTCAGAAAGATTAAGATTTTTCCAGGGGCTATATGTTATCCCATGCCTATGCCAGTGACATTCCCAGTGATGTTACAGAAAGCAGCTCTCCGTCTCCGAGACTCTCGTCGGCAATATCATTTACTTCACTGGGCATGAGGCCAGTGACTGTGTGGGTCCAAAAACTACATTGGCAAATGTCATTCTATATCTAGCAAGGGTTCTCACCATTGCTAACCACAATTCAGTGGTGACTTTATTTTTTTAAAAAAATATCCTAACCTAGCCAAAACTACTGACTCTAAGTATGTCCCTAGAAAAGACATTCTTTTTTTCCCATGATACAAATAACTACTGTGAAAAATGCTTCCTGTTTTGCGTCTTTTTTCAGCCATTTTGTCTAGCGATAGCTACAGACAACCATTTTTCTCGGATTATACTAAATATAAGAAACATCTAAACAAAAATGCCATTCAGATTACATATGCAGATTGGTTCTGAGACAGATTTCCATGCATATGGCATCAGACAAGCGAAACACGAAAAGATTATGAAACTTGCAGTAGTACTGACAGTTTCTAGTTTTCCCTGGAAAGCTGCTTTATATTGTACTTGCAACAGCAAGGAAAAAAATAATGAAAAAAGTGTATTAATTTTCTGTGCAGCAAAAATGTCAGCCAGCAATTGTTCTGGTCCTGCCCTTTGTGACACAAGCTCAGATATTTTTATTTCACATTTTTATTCTCATCGGTTTCTGCCTCTCCTCTATCTAAGTAGCTCTGATTTAACTCCTCTGGAGATTCAAAACAAAGCTCTGATTCATCTTACAAAGGCACTTACAGTTACATCCAAAAGAATGCTGTGATAGCAATCCAGAAGGAGCTTCCCCTGAGTCAGGACACACAGAACTAGTGACGCTGACACCAGCCGATCGTTCCCATAACTACTGCCTTCTGAGTAGTCCTAGGGGAGTCCTTCCCTGCATTTGTTGATTTTCTGTTGTTCAAAACCTCACCAAGCTCTGACTAGCTCTGTTGTTCAAAACTTTTCCCCAAAAAAACATACCTTTGGGTTGCAAAAACATGTCTTTGGGTTGGGAGGGACATATTTTCCTGACACTTTCCAAGTGGCACAGCCACTAGCTGAACGTTTTGTTTCTCATCTCACCTGGGCAGTAGCCCAAAGTGCAGGTCTGGGGGAAACTGCTGGAGGCGGTGAGAGCACGCCAGGGGGTGGGCCAGCTGGGATACCATACTGAAATCATTTATTGCTTTGGTCCCACAGAACGAGCAGCTGGAGTGTATCACAGGGAGGCACGCTCTGGGAAGTACCAGCTCACCTATGCAGAAGCAAAAGCCGTCTGTGAATACGAGGGAGGACACCTAGCCACGTATCAGCAGCTGGAGGCAGCAAGAAAAATAGGTTGGAAAAAAATCACGGCTGTTTGCTTTTCACCTCGCTCATTCATAATGTTGCCGGCCTTGTATTTTCATGAATGCTGTGAACTCTGGGACTGGGAGACTTGTAAACTCCCTGGATTTTTGCCCAAGTTGCATGCAGTTTTCCCCCTCAGTAACAGAGCATGACTGCGCTACCTACGGAGCTGTCGGGGATAACGTCTGCACACACTGCATGCCCCTGAGCTCTGGGTGCAGCGCAGTCCCGGAACCAGTAACACCCAGCGGAGAGCTCTTTGGCTGAGCTGGGAAGCAACGGTACCTCCCCAGGTACAGCACCTGGGGGCTGCTGGGGGCTGCAGGGGAAGGTCTTTATCCCCAGGGAGCTTCTACAGTAAATGTGCATTGCTATTTTTCATATCATCAGTCAAGGTGTTGTCATAATGTTTATTCCAGCCGTACTTGCTCTGAGAGTGGTGTGCTTGAAGCGAAAAGCGGAGCTGAGTGAGGGCTCTACTGTATTCCTATCTGATTCCTAATAAGAAATTATGAATTCATTCAGAGCATTGGGAAAACAATGGAAAATATCCTCCACTCTAGAAATTTGCAGGCTGCGCCGTTGAGTCAGAAGCTGGCTCTCAGCGCCAGCACACATGTAAAAAGGGTACTTTTGTCTTTTCTGAGTAGCTCATAGTCCTAGGGCGCCACAAATATGTTCCAGTCCGTCTCCGTGAAAACATTGAATTGGTCTCTATCAGACAGCAAATAACATTGCATTCCTTGGCTATTGTTGTTAAGTTCTCAGCCACAAAATGCATTAACAGGATCTTTTTGTTTAGCAAGAAATACTTGAGGTATTTCAGGTATTTAAATTTAAAGTGTTTTAAGTAAAAACTTTGTTTTCTTAGCTCTCTTTCGTATGTAGTATTTTATTCACTCTCAGAGCTTAATGCTGCAAACTCTTGAGATAGGATGACTTCAAAAGGGAGCCAAAGAACACACTTATCTAACTCATCCAGCATATAATTTGATTACAAATGCTGGTACAGCACTTAAAACTCACTACCCGGGAAAATATATAGTCCATCTGCATCTGATTTCTGTTTTCAAATGAAGTACCAATAATCATATTGTGGAGAACACAATGCAATTTTATATTCTGTGTTTAAAATTATCCTCTCACAGTACTGTTCTTTCCTGTAATTCAATTTCTATTAGGCCAATTACACCCAAGTCATTGATCAGCTTGAGTAAGGCTTTACCTACTAGAATAAGAAGCAGAGTTTCTTGCCTAGGACCCATTTAGAACATCCATGTCACGTTTTCTCCCTGTTGCAGGTTTCCACGTGTGTGCTGCTGGCTGGATGGCAAAGGGCAGAGTTGGTTACCCCATAGTAAAAGCTGGTGCCAACTGTGGCTTTGGAAAAACGGGTATTGTTGATTACGGGTTTCGCCTCAACAGAAGCGAGAGATGGGATGCCTACTGCTACAACCCTAACGGTGTGTTTAAAAACAACCCATTGCTCTTCGGGTCTAAGATTATGACTACACTCCATGCTATCTGGCTGCGCAAAGGCACCCCGGCTCTGCATGAATTAGCTTCAATGCCATAAATATGCTGTCTGAGGAGGGGGGTGTGTTGATAGAAATGTATTTGGAGCCTTGCACCAAGCCCCCTCTGCCGTTACCTGCAGCTGATCTGGCTTGCTCAGCGCTCCGTGTCCCTGCGCTGCATTGCACCACATGTAACTGGGCCTAAGCAAAGTCCTTTCAGAAACTAAAAATACAGTGATATGCTGTTGTTGATTAAAAAGGTAAGTAATATTTCCACGTGATGTGTGAATGTCTTGTTTTCTATAAGAGTGTTTACAATTAGCCTACAACTTCATCTAAGTAATCTGAATTGTTTAACATAGGAACCATTTTCCAGATATTTTGCCTGTAAACAGGCTAAATTTAGCGTTAACCCTTATTCCTTCTTTCTTGTGCCCGAGATAGAACAACTTTTGAAAATGCATGCTATGTCTGGGACTGAAATACCTGACAGATCCAGCTCCCAGCAGGTGTGGGGGGTTGTGGGGGGGGGTGCGGGGGTGTGTGTCAACTCTATGCGCTGCTTGGCTCTCCTGCTCCTCCAAGCGCACTACCCTGCCTGGCAGAGCCAAAAGCTGGAGTTGTCCGTGACGTCTGTACAGCTGTGCACATTTTGTTTGTGCTCAGAAGGCTGAAGCTTGTTTATGTTAGCGGGGCAGTTGTTAATCAAATAGCTCTGTGGGGTGGGGGACGCTCACAGATGTTCAGCATACAAAGAGAACTGCAAGCGGGACTACTGCATTCGCTATTACTGCATGTAAGCTGTCAGCCCCACTTTCTCCTTTGTCAGCCTCCTCCTCTGGGCTGAGAGGTAGTTACTTTCCAAACGCACTGTTTGGTTAGAGGACAAAAGGAAACCAGGACTGCCAACACTCAGCAGCTTGAGTCAGCCCCATGAAGGATACGTATTCACGCTTGATGGACAGCCTGCTAAAAAAAAGCCTGGCAGAGTTGTCTGCTTTGCAGGTGGG
The DNA here is from genome assembly GCF_964199755.1 of Larus michahellis. NCBI lineage: Eukaryota > Metazoa > Chordata > Aves > Charadriiformes > Laridae > Larus > Larus michahellis. The sequence continues at coordinate 58,610,817 of NC_133902.1, forward strand.
AGACAAGTAGCCTGGGGGAACAAAGACAAACCTCGGCTTGAATTGAGCCGGTGCTCTTCTCTAGGATGCTAAAGATGTCAAGAGGAACTTGCGGAACTGTTTGCATGTTTGAAATCTACATCCAACCTAGCAATGATCTGCAGCTGAAGAGTACAGGACAATGCACAGACTGAGGTTTAATCACACTATCCAGCCTAAGGGACCCAACTCAGGAGCCCTGGATCACCCTTAGAAAGTATCTCCCCCTCCCCCAGGTCTGAACATAGGCAACTATGACAAATCCTAACGTCAGGCCGTGTGAGGTCCCCAAATTGGTTTGTCCCACCATCAGGGAGCTGTTAGAGTTCAAATGGCCACTGAATCAAACCAGAATGAGTGTTTTTCGTCCCAAAGGAGACATTCCAAAGGGAGTGAAGAGCTGCAGCAATAACAGGAGTACAATGCAGTGTGTGAGATAATTAGCCTTTATACGTTTTCTTGAGGAAGACACACTTTCAGGAGGTTTTTGAAGAAGAAAGGATGAAACTGAATGGCAGGGTGACTTGGAAATACAGCTGTAAAGCTTACAGTTTGACATAGCCAGAAACCCCAAATGCCTTTTTCATAAAACACTTAGCTCTGGCCCAAAGTCCACTGGAGTCCATGAAAGGTTTTCCTCTGAATTGAGTGAGTTTTGGATCATGCCTCTTGTTTCCAAGATACCAGCTCCCAAAAGCTAGCAATGACTGACGTTTCTTGTGAATGCTGGCTGCTTAAATATATGAAAAGTGCAATCACCCCAGATGTTCCTATGTGATTTTCTAGGGATCTTCTGGGTCAAAGTGCACAAAGATTTAAACCATAGCCATATCCAGCATGAATGCTTAAGCTATGATGTTTTTATTTTTCTCTCAGGAAAAGAATGTGGTGGAGTCTTCACAGATTCAAAACATGTTTTTAAGTCACCGGGCTACCCAAATGAGTATGAAAACGAGCAAATTTGCTACTGGCATATTAGAGTAAAGTACGGACAACGTATTCATCTACAGTTTCTAGAGTTTGATGTTGAAGACGACACTGCTTGTATGGCTGATTTCTTGGAGATCTATGATAGCTATGATGATATCAGTGGCTTTGTGGGCAGGTAAAGCAATTCCACTTTTAATATGCAAATAATCAAATTATTTGATTTTTTTTCCCAGAACATTACTTCAGAAGAACACTGTATTGCCTTATCCAATTACCACCTCTGAAATGCCCATAACACTTGTAGCAATAGCACCTGACGTATCTTTCCTGGCAATTTACTGTCATTAACACAGGCCTGGAAAGAGTTTCAGAGAATTGCACTTTGCCCTTTTCTGCTTTGTTAAACGACATGAAAGAAAACTTTTTGCTTAACTGCTTATCATAATTCTCTATCATTATACAGGAATAACTCCTAGCAATCTCAAACAGTATTTTGTATTTGCTTTAATTGAAAGGAGGGAGGCAGGGTGTTAAACTGTTCGCAAAAATGTATTTCATTTAAATTACTATTTGCTACAGAAGTATAATATTTTCTAACAAAATTGCAACAGAACAAGTGTTATATATCATCTCTCTTACTAGATTTAGTTTCCCTCTTTGCTTAATTCTCACTTTCTTTTTTTCAATGTCATCTTTCTGCTTGTTCTTTAGCAGTCATGTTTTGGTACGAAGTACCTCAATTTTCCAGAACAAAAAGTAAACCAGAAAAAGTGATAATAAACACTTCTCAATTCCTGCCACTTTTCACATCCTCTCTACAAATCATGTGTAGCAAAGCAAGGATATAGTCCATTTGTTTTGTCTTTACAGATAAATTTGACAATGTTTTTCCTTTCTTAGCCTTGGGCCATTGCTCTTTTCCTTAGCGCCTTGTTAAATTGCTCTTTCTCTTGTTTTGCATCATTTACTTCCTGCATATATTGAAAAATGTTTCCTGCATTTTTCCCTCCCCTTAACCTTACTATAAGATAATGACAAAAATACATTAGGCAATTGCTTTAACGTATAGCAGAGAAGTAAAGACACTGCCTACCTGTAACCACTTTAGCCCCGGAAGCCACAGCTCCAAAGCAGAGTACAGCCTGCGAGCCACCAGGGCTGTGGCAGATTTCCTGCGTTGTTTAGTCGTGACCATTTCTATTTTTTCCCAGGTTTTGTGGAGATGAGTTGCCAGACGACATCATTAGCACAGGTAATATATTTGCGCTCTTTATGGTTAAAAAGAAAAAATCAGCCCAAAGCACCTTTTCTCCCTCCTTTCTAATAATATATGGTTAAGATGCCCATAGACACAATCTCTGCTTCCTGTCATAAATGGCTATTCAAAACTGCCAGCGTGCTCTTTCATCAGTGCAATTACTTCTAAATAAACGTAAAAGTAAAAAAAGCCTAGTTAGAAGATAACCAGGGTGCATCCTGCTGGCCTTAGGGAGGTAGTGCATCTACGCACGTTCCTGAGCTTTCACGCCGCAGATCCGGCATTAGTAACGGAGCCCACCTATGCACACAGCCTTCGGGCACCAGTTTTTCCCATTCCAAGAGCAAGGATTGCAAGAACAGTTCCAAAGCCGGTTATAGACATTATTCTTTGTGTATGTTTAAACAGCAGGTCGAGGTCTGATTACATGTAAATCGAAGCCACTTTTACCTCTCTTTGCTCAAGCATCACAAAGTCGCTGTAGCACAAATGTGACGTGAGCCACCCACGCGGGGAAGCAGCCGTGTTCCCTGGGACAGTCTACGGACAGTCTGCGCTGAAACTTGCGTTACCACACTCCAGCCACAGCTGTAATCAGCAGAAAGAGAATAGAAAAGTTGAATTGTGCCATCCCTGATCTCCCCGTTGCCTGGTGGAGACGAGCAGATGACACTCGCGGCAGAGCGATGCAGCAGCTGCACCGCTGTGTCACCTAGGGATCCATGAGGCTCTGTGCCAGCTGTGTCTCACACACGGAGTGTGACATTTCACAGGTGGAGTGAAGCAGAGCAGCATTTTAAAGAACAGGAGATGCTTTGCAGAAAGCACTGGGTACAGCAAAACTTTATCAACCTCTGGGCTCTGCAAACAAAGAAAACTGATGAGAGTCTGCCTGGTTTTCCATGGGGCTAATGGAACCAGAATCCTCCCAGCCGGGAACTAGACAGACCAGGCAGATTGCGCTAAAGGTCTCAGAAGCAAGCAAGCAAGAGCACTTTAAAAGTAACTCTGAAATATGCCACCTGAAAACCTAACCTTTGTTTTTCTTTTTCTTGTCCCAGGCAATGTTATGACCTTGAAGTTTTTGACAGATGCCTCAGTGACTGCTGGTGGTTTTCAAATTAGGTATATGACTATGGACATGCCTTCAAAGTTAAGTGATGGGAAGAATACAACATCCCAAGGGAAAACAAACTTCTTATCTGGGAAATTTGGTATTATGTGAGCAGACTAGTGAGATACGCTCAATAAGAAACATGTTTTAGAACTCAATTCAGATTCCTGTTTCTTCAGATAAGACATTTTCTTCATAACTTTCTGACTTTTTATTTTCTGCTTTTATATAAGTTTTGTTAATAAAGTATACTAGGAAATAAATTATAAAATATACTTACATGAATAATAGAAGACTATTTTTTCATTACATGTACTGTAAAAATCTGAAGAACTCATTGTTACCAAAGATTTTAAAAGTATTTTTCTATATAAACTGCTCCTTCTCCTCATTTCTTGCACCATTTGATCAAAATTTTTGTGTGACTGTTTCAATTTTTTTTTTAAATTTAATTTGCTGTTCTATCCTTATTTTCCTTTAGAGTAAGCTTATTTTTAAAATACATAAATTCATCTTGTGGATGGCCTAGAAGCCACCCATGTGATTGTCTGAAGTCAAAAGACTGGGAAGCAGCATGAAAAGCACAGAGTCAATTATATTATCATCATAATTTTGTTGTGAGATGAATCAGAAACTACTCAATTAATTTTGTCAGGGTTTCCTCATCCAGAGAAGAGATGTTCAAGTCCTTTTACTTCTCTGATTTCACTTAGTAAAGAATCAAATTAAATCAAATGAAATTGCATCAGAAGCAATTGCTAATCGAGTACCAGCAAATCTGTTCGGAAGATCCTGTCGAGATGCTGTATGTTGTTTACACGGGTTTTAAAAAGGCTGTACTATTTTGAATTGATGAGCATAAATCATTCTCCGTATGTTTTTAACTTCAGTTTAAATTCCTCAGTCTGAAGCAGCATTAAAGCTACCTCTGTTTTAATCGTGTCCTGAGTTTCCAATGAATTCTTTTTATTTCTTGAGAACTTTTCAGACTTTAAAACGTTTTTCTTGATTTAAAGCAGTAAATAGATTTTAAGAGTTTCTTTCTCTCGCTCTGAATGGTTTCCTGACCCCAGATCTGCTGAAGTCTAATGCCCGCTGAGAATCTCCCTGTGAACTATATTTTTGTTTGGAGCACTGGGAATTCCTCAGACAGAGTTTTGCACAAGAGGGGGAGAATCTTAAGCTAGTAAGACCCATCTTTGCTTTATTTATTCTAATTCTCAGTTCTTTAAATTTATTTCATCTTTGAGATTTTATTGTTGTAATTTCACTGGGAATACGATCCTGCTTCCCAGCTGTACTGGAGAGCAATGTTGCCGTTTGCACTGCAGCTTTTCTCCCTGCCATTTCCAAGAATTTATTAATGTTTTATATAATGCTATTATTTCCTGTGAGCGCCAGGAAATAAAGTTCATATCACTAGGTTTAATGGGATCATGCTGCACCTAAAATCTACTGGCGCTTTTTAATCCTGCCACCAGGTGGACTGAATAAACCTGTTCACATCCTCCCGTTATAAAATGTCAGTCCAAGATCAGCAAAAGTGTTTGTTAATAAGGAAAACACATGAAGAGAACTGTTAACATTTTTTTTATGACCTAGGATGGTTTTTTCATTGGTTTTGGAGTTGTTCTGTTGTTTCTTTAATTGAGAAGCAACAGGTCTTGAGCGGGTGTGGATCAGAACCAAAGGGTGTAAAGGGAATATCTGCCTGTCCAGAAAGCCCCATGGAGCCGGAGTGGTGACGCTGTTTGGGGAAGAGTTTCTTTCCAGGACAGGCACTCCTGCTAAGCATCTCCAACGCCATGACGAAGCCCTGCGGATGACTAAAGACTCAGCCATTAACGTTAGTGCTCAGGCCCATCACTACCCCTGGGAAAACGGGCTTCTCCGCACTTCAGATTTGCTGCCACTGCCATTATTTCATACTACACCCGCAAATGCCCTGAGGTAATTCACCACACGTCCGTTACTTGTCCCCTCTCAGTGGCTTTACCTACCATGAGGTGGGAATTACTGTGCACAGCCAGGCACTAACGTCTCCCACCCGGAGATGATGACAGCAGGTATTGGGCAGCGTGTGGTGCTGCAGCCATGGCAGGGAGCGAAGACCCAAGGACACTTTTCCCTGACATTCGGAAACCCTGCACCTACTTGGGGACCAAAAAAATCCCAACTGGAAATGGCTGCGGGGCGGTTTCTGCAGAGCTTGAGCTCCATTCTAGCTGCTGATCAGCTCTGGGAGTCTAGAGACTATATTCCAGTCACAAATAAATGATTTGGCTGGGGAGGTGGGCACATGCCAACCTCATAAAGTTCAACAAGGCCAAGTGCAAGGTCCTGCACGTGGGTCGGGGCAATCCCAAGCACAAATCCAGGCTGGGTGGAGAATGGCTGGAGCAGCCCTGAGGAGAAGGACTTGGGGGGGCTGGTGGGTGAGAAGCTCAACACGAGCTGGCAACATGCACTGGCAGCCCAGAACCCCCCACAGCCTGGGCTCATCCCCAGCAGCGTGGGCAGCAGGGCCAGGGGGGGATTCTGCCCCTCTGCCCCGCTCTGTGAGACCCCCCTGCAGCGCTGCCTCCAGCTCTGGGGCACCAACAGCAGAAGGACACGGAGCTGTTGGAGCGGGGCCAGAGGAGGCCCCGGAGATGCTGGGAGGGCTGGAGCCCCTCTGCTGTGGGGACAGGCTGAGAGAGCTGGGGGGGTTCAGCCTGGAGAAGAGAAGGCTCCGCGGAGACCTTCCAGCCCCTGCCAGGCCCTCAAGGGGCTCCAGGAAAGCTGGGGAGGGACTCTGGAGCAGGGAGGGGAGCCACGGGACGAGGGGGAAGGGTTTTACACTGACAGAGGGGAGATTGAGATGAGACGTGAGGCAGAAATTGTTTGCTGTGAGGGCGGTGAGCCCCTGGCCCAGGGTGCCCAGAGAAGCTGTGGCTGCCCCATCCCTGGAGGGGTTCAAGGTCAGGTTGGACGGGGCTTGGAGCAACCTGGGCTGGTGGGAGGTGCCCAGGGCAGGGCGTTGGAACCATAAGATCTTTAAGGTTCCTTCCCACCCAAACCGTTCTACGATTAGCACAGACAGAGCGCTCCTGTCAGGGCCGGGGCCGCACCGCGCGGGCCGGCAGCCGGCAGCCTGACGGCCGCCGGAGATGCGAGACGGACAGCCCCCCGCGCCCCCTCCACCAATCAGCGGCGAGGGGCGGTGCCCGCCGGGGGCGGTGCCCGCCAGGCGCGGGAAGCGATCCATCGCTCGGCGCTCCGCCGCGCGCGGAGAACGCGCGTGGCGCCGGTTCGATGTCCTCCGGTTCGGCCGCCGGCCCCGCCTCCCCGCGCTTCCCATTGGCTGGACCGGCGCAGCCCGGGCTCGCGCGCCGCGAGTCCCGCCCGCCGCCATCTTAGCCCGGGAGACGGCTGGGGTCGGTGCTGGCGGCACTGAGCTGCTCGGCCCTCGCACCATGAGCGCTCCTGCCGCCTGCCCCGGCTTGCAGCCGCTGCTGGAGACCCTGGAGGATCCGGCCGCCCCGCTGGGGGACCTCACTGACGCGCATCTCACTATCGCCAAGTGAGTGCGGGCCGCCGCCTCCTTCTCCTGTAGCGTGAGGGGAGCGAGGGGGCCCGCGCCTCCTGAGGGAACGGCGGCCGCCCTCAGCCTGTGTGGCCCCTCGACGGCGCGGAGGGAGAGGACGGTGTGCATGCCCGGGCCGGCGAGCTCGGCCCACGTTGGCCGGGCCGCGGTCGGAGAGAGGGAGCCTAGGGCAGGCGCTGGTGCCGTGGCGGGGCAGGCAGGGAAGCCTCTGCCCGGCCTGAAATTCGCGTGGTTGGGAGGGCTGCAGGGCTCGGGACTGCGTGGCCGCCGGCTGTAGGTCGTGGGAAATGTGCCGGCATGGAGTGGGGGAAGGAGAAGGGAGGGAGGGAGCGCGTCTTCTGCGTGTGTGCTCATCCGAGAGCCTCCTCTTACATTTCCTGGGGAAACTGCGGAGATAGTGGGGAATAGTAACTTTTTCCCTCCTGAAAGAAGACTTGCATGTCAGCTGTATGATTGATAAAGTTAGGTTTGTTGTGTTTTGGAATGATCGCGTCTTCTCTTAATTGCATTTCCTTCTGGAAAGTATGTTTTAACCATGAGGTTCTGCTTTTACCTGGATCTTTTGAATTTGTTAGCATATATGTGCAAAGGCATTATCTCTTTCTGTCGGTATCCCCCTTGAGTTCCTGCCTCTCAGTTTTGTAGTGACTTTTAAAGTTCTGACTGCTTAGATGTCAGTGATACTGATCACACTGTAAGATTTTACAGGCTTCTAGTAGTAACTGCCAAAAAAACCCAGTATAACTTAAAAATAGTATTAAACAACAGATTTCTCAGGTTGTCTTGTGGATGATTGCACTTAGTATGGTTGGTTTTTTGCTCTGTGAAACTAATAAGTTCACGTTTTACAGGACAAGTACAGCTTTTCTGTATGGATGTTCTTCAGATATATGCAAAGTCATCGCTATTAGTTGCCAAACCAGAATTTTCCCAGAGTGGGGAGCTTGCACTCTAGAACTACTTTTGAGGAATGAGCTTTTTAAGCTTATATATTTCTGTGGAAAGTATATCTAATTTTCATCAGTCCTTTAGAGTTTGCATATTAACTTTTAAACCTTTTTATAAAAGATGATTAAAAAAAAGTGAAAGCCCATAATGTTTTTTACAAAGACACAAAATGGGTCATTAGTGACTTCATTTTTTCCAATATACTAGGACGTGCGTACTTTATAGTACAGCGTTTTACTGATATGTCAGGCGAACTGCGGTCACTGGCATTTTTGCTCTTAAACTTCTTCAGTGTTGTATTTTAGCTTTGTAAGGAAAGAAATGTCTCCCTGCTAGGTAGTGAATTTTTTTTAGAATAGAAGTTTAAAGTTACGTCAGTTATATCATGTTTGACCTGTGAATATTGCTTTGTTTCCCTTCTGCAACTCGAAGTCGCTTGACGGGTGAGGAAGGCAAAGAATTCACTGCAGATGTCAGAAAACACTTTTCTCAACTTTGCAAAGTGTTTAAGGTACGTCTTTTCCATTTAATTTTTTATACTTTGGTGAACAAAGATATGTTTAGGTGGTCAAGCTTAGTGGGCATTGTAAGACTTGAATTCAAGTTCATTTCATAAGAATTCAAGCTAGTGACATAGCAGTAAGGGTTTGTTGGCAAAATATATCTTCCATGTTACTAGAAAATACTACAGAAAAAATAAAATACAGGGTCTCAGATATGTTCAGGCAGTGTTAGGCAGTCAAATCTGATCTTTCAGACAGAAGAGAGAAAGTGTGTTCTGTCCGCCTTTAGAAACACTTTGTTGAATCGGAATATGCAGTAAATGTCAAATTTTTTTGATCATTAAGGTAGAGACTGTTCTTAGCCATCTCTTTTTCCTGTCTTAGATGTTTAAAAACAATGGGGGCGTGAAGTGGTAGTATGCAGCAAGTGAAGAAGTAAAGAACTTCGGATGTTTAGAAGTTACTTCAGTAAAGATGTCTAATTACAGAGAACAAAAATGTCTTCAGAACGTCAAACTGTTTTACTGATTTGGAGTGTATGTAATTAGGAGGAGTTTCCTAAATGGGTGCATTTTTCATCAAGTGCGTGTGTTTGACAGCTCTCGCTTCATTGAGCAGAAGTGTTGGTATTAAGACGATACTTCACAGCTACTTCTGTAACCCGAAACTTTATGTTTATGTTTTTTTCAGGCACACATTTCTAATCAAAACTCAGAGCTAAGTAATGCAGCATTACAGGCGTTAGGATTTTGCGTTTTTAATTCAAACATTACATCTGGATTATCTGGTAAGCAAACAAACTTCAGTGTGGATGCTGGTTGTGTGTATGTGTATATATAGATCAGAGTTCTTTCTTTATGTCTTTGTTAGCATATACTTTAATTTTGACCAAGTTCACTGTTCCCAAGTGGTGCAGTGGTTTTGTCTCTACTATGAGAAGTATGATCAGTTCATTATTTCCATCTTGTACAAAAAAAACTAGTGTTTTTTTCATGCTGTTATACTAACACTGTTTTACTAACTTTTAATTTCACTAAATGCTTTGGTAGCAGTTAGGTACTGTAATTAGTTTTATGGAATTAGTAATAAAAAAACAAGTCCAGGCAGAAAAACAATGAAGAATGCTTTCTTGTTTGTGGAATTGGGGTATGATGGTAGTGCTTATCAGTGTTTTTCAGCCTTTACCTGGTGATTCCTGGTTGTTACATTGATTCATAGAATCATAGAATGGTTTGGGTGGGAAGGGACCTTAAAGCCCACCCAGTGGCACCCCCTGCCCTGGGCAGGGACACCTCCCACCAGCCCAGGTTGCTCCAAGCCCCGTCCAACCTGGCCTTGAACCCCTCCAGGGATGGGGCAGCCACAGCTTCTCTGGGCAACCTAGGCCAGGGGCTCACTGCCCTCACAGCAAACAATTTCTGCCTCACATCTCATCTCAGTCTCCCCTCTTACAGTTTAAAACAACTTCTGGTTGAATGGATCTTTAGTAATGTTAACTGAGCAAAATGACCCAAAACTTGCTAAGACGCTGATTAGAATTAAATGAACAGAATTTGAGTGCTGTGTATTCTGTTTTCAGCAACTGAAATACGAGACTTGCTTTCAATGGTGAACAGTGTTGCTGTAAAAACTTCAGACAAAAACACTCGCACTCGGGCACTTTGGGTGATCTCTAAGCAGGCGTTTCCTTCTGAAATTGTTAAAAAGGAGGTAAGTTTCTTTGCTATTTTTTGTGTGTGGCCTCTTTTCCTAGGGAGATGAGACTTGTGCAATCTCTTGGTCATTCTCCACTCAGTAGGTTTTGAATCTGAAGATCGTTTTCCATCAGATTTGACAGCCAAGTGTAGGGCCTAAGTTCTTGGAAAAAATCTAAGGGCAGCTACAGAGGGAGAAGAGCCAACAAATTATTGCATCTCTTGAGGGAGAAGCTGTGGTGTGAGCAATTCTGTTAGATACAAGTGAAGCAGCATAGGGGAGAAATGTGAATACTCAAGTTTGATCAGACTCACTCAGTTTGCTGTAACCTTAAAACTAGACCAAGCATAATCCAAACACAGGGCACAGTCCTGGGAAACAAAATTTCATAATTTTGGCTCCTCATGGAAATAGTTGTATTTAGATGCACACTCTAATGTTGTCGTCTTATTTCCTCAGGTGTCCAGTATAATTTCTACCCTGGAAACAATACTTACTAAAGGAGATGTACAATCTATGGTGGTTGAATACGAAGCACTAAATGTTATTATACGGTACGTGCGCTGCAATTTTGTTAAAATAGATGCTTAGTTTTTGGGGCAAACTATTGAAACAAAGTGTTAGTGGCACAAAGTATTCTAAAGAAATTTTTTTTGAATGCTCTTTGAACTGTTCATTATGTTCAAGACTGTTTCCCCACAGAGTTTTGTGTTACAGTCAGTAGAAAGAACAGAGTGAAATGGTGTAAACTACCATCTCTGTTTCTGTCTATTCGCCAGCGGTTCTCCTGAACCACTTCATTTGCAAAATATGCCATTAATGATAATATGACAAAATTATTCTGACACTGAAAGTAGTCAATATTCAGATAAACTTCCATTGCTTTAATTTTTAATGGCTTATTAGGAATTACTACCAAAGTCTCATGTGTGCTTCACAAGTCACGTTCTTACATTCTAGCTTTCATTTTCAGCATCTACCCAGTTGAGAAATTCTCGGCCATTATATGGGTTTTTATTTAAAAATGTCCCAGTGGTCATTTACAAATTTTACTTCAATGTTTCTTGTAACACTACTGAGGGTACTTCTTAGGACCAATACCAAGAATGCGTTGTTTTGGTCATCAGTGCTAGAATAGTCAGATTTTATCTTTACTTAGTGTTAATACTTATTATTAATTTCACTTCTTTATTAGTAAATATGTTGAGCTTATATCTTTACTCTTATTTAAGTGTTCTCTAAGCTCGTTGGCTTCTGTGTGTGATGGTGTAAAGATATGGAATTGTTTGTTATACTGTGCTCTAAGAGCTCAGGAGCAGAGGGATAAGGTAAGAACACTTGAGTAGGCTAACATCCATTGAGCCTGTGCAAACCTGTGCTGCTTCAGGGTTTGAGGAGTTTTTCAAAAGCGGGCATATATTGTTTTCAGCAAACATGGCCTGTCGGAGCTGGTCTGAACCTCTAAGAACACACAGGGCATGGTTAATATGCAAGCTTTGTACTTGGTCACTGATAAGGAAGTTATGGTGTGTTTCCTTCAGGCTCTCAATTCAGCTCATTTGCCCAAAAAGTTGTGAGAGAATGGAAAGGACAACTGTAAATGTCAGTCTATTCTGCTTTTGGAGGGGTTTATCTGAAATAACACTTCAGCATTGCGGTTTTCAGTGAACTGTCAAAATACAATTGTTTAGAAAAATAAAAAAAATTATTTAGAATGGTTTCCTGTAAATCATAGGTTGGATTAGAGCATTTATTGGTGAAACTAAGATTATCTTTGAGTGTCTAAGCAGTATGTCTGTTGGAGATCTGTAATACTTATATTTGTTTTTTGGATCTAGCTTGGTGGAGCAAACTCCAGCCCAGATGGGAGAGGAGGCTGTGAGGTGGGCAAAACTGATCATTCCTTTGGTCGTCCATTCAGCTCACAAGGTGCAGTTACGAGGTGCCACTGCTCTGGAGATGGGCATGCCACTGCTGCTCCAGAAACAGCAGGAGGTAGCGGCTGTCACTGAGCACCTAATGACCACAGTAAGTTTTTTCTAGAGGCAAAGTCAATTTTTCTACTGGCAACAGGAGTAGTAATCAGGGTTGTTGGTTGGGGGTGGTTTAATTTCATTTACAGTCTAGATAGTGGCAGCAGAAAGCTACTGTGCATTGACAGCAACTTCTTGATGGCTGCAGTTTCGACAGAAAAGTTAATGTAACAGGAATGTAAATACAGGACAACTGTATAAAAAAAAAATAAAATTAAGCTTCTGACAGGAATCATTGATCAGGAAAATAACTTGCTGTTTTTAAATGACCTTTATGCACCTGTCTTGATAGCATTAACTCATAAATATCATTAAACTTTTAAAGAGGATTTGCTTACTGAACTAGAATCAGCAGAACTTGGTGTGGCAGTAACTCGCATCATCTAGCTTAGCACTTCCTTCTCAAAACAGGGCTAGCTTCAAAGTTAAGGCCAGGTTGCTCAGGGCCTTGTCCAGTTGAGGTCTGAATATGTTAAAGGATGGAGATTCTACAGCCTGTCTGGGCAACTTGTTCCAGTGCTTAACCACCCTCATGGTAAAAACAGGATTTGTCTTGTTGAAACCTGTGTCTGTTGCCTCCAGTCCTTTCAGTACTTCTCTGAAGCACCTGGGTTCTTCCTTGTAATCCAGCTAATAAGTAGTGGAAGGCTGCAATTATATTCCTTCCACTCCAAGCTAAGCATGCCTAGCTCTCGTCATGAGCTCTGTCCCCCTAACCATCTTAGTGGTGACCCTCTGCTGGATTCACTCCAGTTTGCTGGTAGCTCTGGTACTTCAGTGTGGCACAGTATTCAAGAGGTGGTCTGATGAGTACCAAGTAGAAGGGTCAGTTCTTTTGACTTGGTTCTTGTGCTTCTGCTAGTGCAGTCCAGTATGCAGGAGCACATTACTGACTTCACATTAGAATTCTTCTCTGCCACTTTTTTTTTCTGCAGATGGTCACATAGCTAGTGAGTCCTCAGTGGGTACCAGGACATGGGGTTTGTCTATCCCAGGTATAGGCCTTTGCCTTAGAATTCTGAGGTTTCTGTCAGTCCATTTTTCAAGCTTGTAAAGATCACCATGAATGGTAAGCCTTGTCCTCCAGCATATCAACCAATACTTCCCCCCGATCATTGATTGTGTTAAATCGTATCAGCCCTTATCAACCCTTCGCAAATCGCACACGTAACCGGGGCTCTGAACTGCTAACCACCAGCCTTTGAGCCCAACAGTCCAGCCACACACCTTGTAATCTTAACTAGTTTGTATCTCCCTAGTTGGGCTACAAGGAGACTAGAGGAGACTGTCAAAAGCCTTGCTAAAGTTGGAGTGCAGAACATCTGCTGCGCTCCCTACGTCTGCAAAACCAGGCCTTTCCTCGTAGAAGTCAGTCAGGTTGGAAAAGCGGGTTTTGCCCATGGTAAAGCTATGCTGGCTGTTGGTAAGGACCTTCATGTTCTTCCATATGCCTAGAAATAGCTTCCGAGGGAATTTGCTCCATAATTTTTCCAGGCATGGGAGGAAGATTGGCTAGCTTGTAATTCCCCAGATCCTCTCTTTTGCAGGTTTTTTTGTAGGGTTTTGGGTTTTTGTGTGTCCTGCTCTACCCTGTCATTGGGCATCTCTACCAGTTGCAGTGACCTCCCAAGAAATAAGAGTGTGGCTGTGTTGTGTCATGAGCGTTTTTGATGAAGCTTTTCATGTTTCATCTCACTTCCATAACTGTAAGCTTATTTATTTTGCCTTATTCACTGCTGAAGTGAAGTATCTTTACAAAGAAACCCACGCAAACAAGGTGGTTTTTTTAGGTTCACAGTGTGTTTTTGACTTGAGAGTTAGAGAGACTACAAGTATTTAAGTAAATGGATTTTGATTTGTTGGTTGCCATTAGCAGAATAATTGAAAAATGAAAATAATTGAATAATGAGATGGTAGCAACATTGGACTGATTTACCAGCAAATGTTATGTGGTACAGAATTAGATCCTTTTAATCTAGAAATAGCATAGTTCCAGGTTGGTTGTGTCTGCAAACATTGGTATGAGTATGTAGTTTTTTAGAACACTTTGAATAGATTTCTTGTAGAAATTATGTTTCTTTCTGTCTGCAGAAATTAATTTCAGAACTTCAGAAATTGTTTTCTGCAAAAAATGAGACTTACGTGCTAAAATTATGGCCGCTGTTTGTCAAATTACTTGGAAAGGTAAGCAGAAAAGCAGTAAGTTTTACAGTCATGAATCTTTAGGGAAGGATTTTTTTTGACAACATAAATATCTTAATTCTGAACTTCTTTATCTTCAGACTCTGCATCGTAGTGGCAGTTTTATCAACTCATTGCTGCAACTGGAGGAACTTGGATTTCGTAGTGGCTCACCAGTGGTAAAGAAAATAGCCTTCATTGCGTGGAAGAGTCTAATAGATAATTTTGCTCTAAATCCAGGTAGATTTAAAAAAGTTAACCTGAATTGTTTTGACTACTGTCACTTTACAGAAGTGGAAGAGAATATTCTGTCTAATAGTGGTCAATACTATGGTACATACCATTGGATATACACATAGTATATCTGTGGTATGTACACAGTGGTGTATACTGTGTGTATATACAAAAGTAAAACTCAAGTTTTGTGTTTCTGTTTTTTTTTTTTTTTTTTTAAGGAAAAGTGACAGTTTGATCAGTAGCTTTGTCTTAATTTTTCTGCTAGGAGAAATGAATAGAATAAAATTAACAACCTTTGTTTTGTAACGCTTTAATTGATCCCGACAGCAATGAAGTAGAGAGTAAAACGTTCTGTAGATCTTATTTTGGACTGTGTGGATTAATTGGAGAAGAGCAATGCTTGAGGATTCTAGAGGTGTTAAAAAAGTTACTTTAAAGGTATAACTGAGACGTGAACAGGTCTTTTAAGTGCAGCCTGTGTCAAAGCACACAATATTATTTTTTTTTTTAACCTTGATTGTGCTTCTCCTTCATGTGTATCCTAAAGAGAAAGCTAAATGTGGGCATTTCTTAGTTGAGCTGAATTTAACTTAAATAGTGATTTTAATTTGTTTCTTATCTGGTCATGTGTTCTGATCATTGTTTCCCATAAATTAAATAACAAAGAATTTGACTCTATCAGAAAATAAAATCCCTGGCATAATTGGCATTTGCTGTGCGTGTTCCAGTATGGCGAAAGCAGTCTCTGTCAGCAGTTTCTTACGAATTGCAGGTGGGCAGGTTCTGATGCTGCTGAGCTGGCTAAAAGTTGTTGTTTTCTTATTTTCTAATGCTTGCATAGACTTGAGTAAACTTGTGTCCAGGCACACTGTGCTATTGCTGCTTCAGTGGGAAATAATCATTTGCAGCCTCAGAATACTCTATTTAAGATCATTTATTCTCATGCAGTGGTAATGCACATATTGTGAAGTGTTTGGTTTTTCTTCTGCTGTGGCAGGTAGGGCTCTCTAACATAGCAAGCAAGAGTGAATTTCTTCCTGTGTATGTTGGTGTTCAGTAGATTTCATTTCAGTCTTGGTACTGGAAAAAAATACTTGCTATTTCCAGGATGATTCTAGACAACAATTAGAGCACTAAAACAAGTCTGAAAGGTTCGTGCATTTACTATGTGTTTTAGTTCTACAAACTGTTAATTGCGTTTTAAGCTAAAATATATTAGGAAAAAATCGTTTAAAAGTTTTCCTTTTTTTCTTGTTCTGTGATTTAATTATTTAATTCTGTTGCTTAATAATATGCTCTTTTGGTCTTCAAGATATATTGTGCAGTGCTAAAAGGCTGAAACTGCTAATGCAGCCGCTGAGCTCGATCCATGTGAGAACAGAGGCTTTGGCACTGACAAAGCTGGAGGTCTGGTGGTATTTGCTCATGAGGCTAGGACCTCAGCTGCCCGCAAACTTTGAACAGGTAACACAACTGAAAATAGCCGTGACATCGTTAGCCTATCTTAAGTGCGTGAAGCCACGTTTCCTCTTTGTTACTGTAACTTATTCTGTACCTGCTTTGTCCTTCTCTAGTTTATTATTAAAATAGAACTGTCTTAAGGAACCAGATCTGACTTACCTATTTGCATGCTCTGTGTGTGTGTTGTATATAGCAAGAGTGCTTGGGACTATGTGTGCAATCTTTTTAAAGTTCCGAAAGATTTGAGAGCACATCTGCATGTCACGTGAGCATCTTGGAGAACATCTCTGGTGAGAGCACAGCTATAGTAAACATAAGCACATTGTATACAGACTGCTTTGTCCTTTTGCTGTGCAAGTGTTGCTTTGGAAAGCCTGCTATAGGGAAACGGATCACAGAATATTTAGAAAGATGCATAGAGAGAAAAATGATCCAGGTGTTTCGTTACTGCACACATTGTAACTGGAATGAACAGTTTCTGTTAGGATTGCAAATTTCATTTAATTAAACTTCAGGATGGGAGTAAAGGAAAAACAATTACCCTTTTAGATATGGTGCAGTTGGCTCATTCTGACATGAGTTATTGTTTAATCTAGCTGTTTCTAATTCATGTCTTGGTATGCATGTTTTATACAGCATCTTAAAAATATTGTTAAAAGTACCCAGAAGCTCTGAAACACTGATGCTGTGAACAACAGTGCAGTCCATGCGATACTTGAAATGTGTAGTTCTTTGGGGCTTATGGCTTGTATGGCATACCTATTTTCACTGTGGTTTGATATCGTTGCAGGTTTGTGTACCGTTAATCCAAAGTACTTTAAGTTTAGATTCTTCTGCTCCATTGCAAGGAACTCCCTCGCGTGTACCAGCTAACCAAAATTTAGCCTTGGCAACCCCTACACCAAAATCAGGTACTAAAGTACAAGCCTGTTTCCAACTCTATTCTAGATACAGGAAGTAATCTGTTCTGTTTAATGTGTTTATGCTTTTTCTTTTGCAGTATATTATTACTGAAAACAGTCATTTTTCTGCATGTTCATTGGAGAGCTCAGAGGTAGAGATTTACATTGGGTAAAATTAAGCTGTTGCAGTCAGTATTTCAAGTTTACAAAATCGTGCTAGTCAAATTGTGTTGAGGACCAGTTTTAATGTCCTGAGTTGTGTTCTTTTTTGCAAGGGAGCATTGGTTTGAAACCTACCACATAGATGAATACATGAAAAACACTTATATATGCCATTCTTATTTCTATAGCGTTTTTAATTTCTGCCTGAACAGTAACCAGTGATCATAATACAGTAATTCTGATACTTTAACTACATGTGAAATAGCACCTATTTGAGCTTTACATCTAAATGCCTGAGATACGGGACTGCCTCTTTTTCTTCTCTGTGTGGAAAGCCTAGCGCTCACAGCTTGTGTAATTCTAGACTGCTGTAATTAGAAGCTTCAGGTATGTTGTGGAAGTGTTCTAGACACGTAGATCTTCATTTGTTCCCTTTTTTTTTTAAAAAAAGTTCATCTTAGTTCTGTGAGATCATAACTGAGGTTTGCACATGAGGCCTCTTAAACTTGTGTTCAGTGTAAAAGTTTCTAATGGAAATTCTCACAGCAGTAGTTACTATGCAACTAGGCTATAGTGTAGCATGTGACTTCCTCTATAACCACAACTTGCATGGAGGCTTTTGTTGCCAAAGTGAAGTTTGGCATCTGAGACTTTGCAGTCTTTGGAAGATAAGTATTTTAGCTTTCAAAATACATGGTTATGACTGTGATATTAAACACTGCATAATAGGAGTGCGTGCTAGATGCCTGTCTGGCTGTTAGAGGTCCCTTTTAGCCCGTGCTCTTCTATGATTTGTGCTTTTCATGTTGACTTTGGGATTTTGGTCTATTGGATCTTTCCTTTTGCTTGATTGCAGGTGAAATATGAGGCAATGTAATTTTTCTGCCCTTGCTCTAGGTCCTTACCCGTTTGCAAGTGCGGTCACACCAAGGATGAACTTGAATTCTAGTACAGCAGGAGTGGTGGTGTTACCTTCCATTCAGCTTTTGGGAATTGAAATGCTGCTTCACTTCTTGATGGGACCAGAAGTTGTAGATTTTGCTAAGCAAAACAAACTTGCACTTAGTTTAGGTATGTGAGTTACATTTTTTTGGAAGTACTTTCATGTAACTTTAAATCGAACAATGTTGGTAATTTCAAGATGTCTACTAGCATTAAATGCTTTAAACATTTAAAACTGTAAGTTGTCATCTTTGATACTAGAAATTTTTATGTTAAATACTTGATTAATTTTCTAAGGCTTATCTTGCCGGTAGACTGCAAAATAACAGATTTATAGAACATGTTTTTTTGTTCTCCTAGAGCCTCTCCAGTACCCACTGATCAGTAGCCCTTCTTTTTTTTGTAAGCATGCCAGCACACTTATAAATGCAGTTCAGGATGGCTTTATTGCAATTGGAAAAGAAGTTCCTGGTAAGAATTTAGTGGTCAAATTTGATTTCTTTTCTGGAAAATAAAATGGGGGAGGGAAACCTGATTAAAAATAGCCACTTTCTGTAATATTCCAGTGTTGCCATTAAACAGGACTGGTCTGACTTGGTTTGAAAGGTTATGACGCTCTGGGCTTACGTCAAAGTCTGTGTTTAAGACAGTTTGTATTTTAACTGCATTTGTGTTTAGTGTTTTTATTACAAACTGAATAAAAATGTTTTGTTATCTTGTAGATTGTATGCTGAATGTTATATGGAAGGACATAAATGGATATGTAAAAATGGCTATTGAATCAGGTAAAAAATGTGGTTTGTTCTTGATCTGTGGGTTGTTTTTTTTAATTTGTTACTGCTGATCAGTTAGAGGGGTTTTTTAAGACTAGACCTTAAGTATTACTTGCTTCGTTGCTGGTAAAACTTGGTTTTAGGCATCATCAATAGTTGTTTTTGAGGCAACAACTGATGTTTTTCATGATGCCTGCATCTTTGTGTGACAAATACAAAATCATACTGATCTGATCCAGTGAGGCTTAACGGGGAGGGCAGAGTAGTATCGGACTGCAGGTGGATTGCATGTAGCAGTAAGACATGAAAGCGCTTTAACGGCTTTTCTTGCTGAAGAAATCTTTCCGTTAAAAAAAAATAAAATCAATTCCACCTCATCTTTGGTATTGAGAAATTGAGACATTCAGTGTATTACTCAAATAAGTATAAAGTCTTTGTTATGTGACTGTGACTACCTTTTTTTATTTAATTAAATTTTATTTCATAATAAAGTATAGTGTCTTTACAGGTTTAGAAAAGATGTTTCCTATTTAAAAAAGTCCATTACTCTGTACAGGCTTTGAAAGAACAGAATACTCTTAAAAATGAAGCTTTAATATTGAAAGATCTAACTGAAAGCATAAGAGAAATGGATTTTGCATTGCTTGGATGAACACAAAATTTCACAACTTTTCTTAGCATGTCAAAGTTAAGGTTGTTAATGATAAAAAGGTGCTTCCATTTTACTAATGAAACAGAGGGGTTTTTTATTTGAACTTCTCAGTTTCAGTTACACTGTTCTTCAGAGCAGAGACTTGGTATCCAAATATATTAAGTATTTGTTCTATGACTATAAACATACACAATTTTTTTTTTGATCTTACAGTGCATTATATTTAAGTTTTGAATGATGGTCAGAGTCACCATTACTTTGTTCTGCTCTAACTGCGAATATTTTTGTTCTAGGAAATAAGAAAGAAAAGCAAGGGTCAGAAATACTGACTATGTTGCTCCAGGCCTTAAAAAACACTGTTAGATCAAATTCTCTTCCTGTGCAGAAAATACTGGTAAGTTGGATGGATTTGTCTTGTTTTTGAGATCTCATTTCTTTTTGATGGTCTAGATTCTGATTGGTAGCAGGCGTTTGCATCTAACTTACCAGAATGGTCTCTTTAAGAGAAACAACTTTTTTGGTATAAATTAAGTTATGCAATTCTCATCAGGTGGTGGAGTCTTGCTTAAGGGTTTATTTCTCTAAGCGTTCTTCAGATTTATCAGCAGTGTTCAAATAATTGGGTATATGGTTCTAGTACCAGAACCTTCTGCTTCCAAGGACAATTACTTTTATGATGGATTTTTTTCTTTTTGCTAAACAGAAACAATTGTTACAATTTTGCTTTTATTTGTGGTGTTATTTAAAATATTAGGACACTCGGGGGAAAAATGTTTACATATGTTTTTCCTCTTTTCCCCTACTTAGTCTCTCATTGATATTACTGTTAAGGAATTGCCTTCAAAAGTATTGGGATCACCAGCTTATCAGGTTGCTGATATGGATCTTTTAAATGTAAGTCTGACTTCATTCCAGAACTTCCTTTATGCTGAAATGTATTAGGATGTCATATTTGTACCAACATACAGAGCACTTCATAAGTCGTTAGGTCCAGACCTTTCAGGAAGTTGTATTATTCCATGTTCCAGAATGCAGACTGTTTCCAGCTCTCCCTTCTGATGAGTAATCTACCTGTCTATAGCTAAAAACAATATGCTGAAAGTCCTGTAATAATGAAAGAGGATTTTTATTTTGAAGTGTTAGAATTGAGAGTTTCTGACAACTTTTAATAGTTGCAAATTTCTGATTTAGAGCTAAATGTAATAGATAGATAAGCACACGTGTGGGGGAGGCAGGTGTTTCATTTGATCAGTGTGTGTGTTGTTTTGACCTCTTAAATTTCACTTACCAGGGAACACCAGCTCTGTTCTTAATTCAGCTGCCTTTCCATAATAACCTCTTGGAATGCTGTGTAACAGATGAGAGGTATGTGGTGGTGTGTGTTTATTATCAGCTTCCCATAGGAGACTTCATAGAAGTTTTTTTCCGAACTTCAGCTGAAAAAATTATCTTACCTGTTTCCCTTTCTTCCCTAGATTCTTTGTAATTCTAACAACGCTCGTGGGTTTTGTTTTGTCTGGGCCTACGTCTCCGCTGGCTTTCAGTGAATCTGTGATCGGCATTCTTAATCAGAGCGCAAAGCAAGTGGAAAATAAAGAGCATCTTTGGAGAATGTGGAGTATTGTTGTTAATCCGCTGACCGAATGGATTAATCGGGTATAGTGGCTTTTTGTTCTCTTCCCCATCCTCCCCCGAAAAAAAAGCCACAGGAAAACTTTGTGCTGATCATTTATCTTAATGTATTTTTAGGAATTACATGCCTTGAAGTGATAGTAAAATTTAAATAAGCCTTTGTAGTATTCGTGAAACTGGAAGGTGTGCAGCACTTTTTTAAAGAGTCTCTAAGTGGAGTATGAACATTTGCAGTGAGGTAGATGAAGGACGGTAGTGGAGTAGTGACAAGAGTGTGTTTTGTAGTCATTCCAGTCAGTAAGAATGATCACTCTGAAGTACAGCGTCGGGAATGTTTTTCTCCTTTTTTAAGATCATAAGCATGTTTCAGATGTGCTTCGAGCCTTTACTCCTTGGCGTAGTCTTGCTGCTACCGAGGATGGGAACCTGCCCTCCAGGACCTGTTAACTTTTAAATACCAAGAGCCTTGTTTACTTTATGTGATAATACAATAAATACCAAGTCGTGATGTTCAGGATGTAATTAGAACAGTGTTTCTCACTAATGATACACTTCTTGATTGGAAGCTCTAATGAAAGCCATATAAATGTAATATTCAACAGGTTCTGCAGATTATTTGCTAGAAGTACATTGACTGTAATGTCAGAGCTGTTGAACTAATCCTCGTACAATTATTTAGACCTAAAAATCTTAGAATTTGTGAAGAAAGCTTTAGGTGCTCTAAGTAGGTTGCTGTTGTCACTTATTGCAAGTGAAATATTGGTACTGCTTCAGTAGAAAATACATGACACATTCGAACTGATTGTTTTTATTCTTGGAATTAAACTGTTTGAAATTTAGAAACAGTGCTTTTTGTCTCTTTAAATAGTAGGATCAACTTGAACTCTTCTAAGAACTGAAAATAGCTAATTTCAAAATGCCACCGGCAATTTAGCTTGCGCAGATCTTATGTACAAAGTAAATGTATTCAGAACAGCCTTATTTGTCATCTAAATTTTGCAGCTTCATTACTCAGAAAATTGTTTTCTCATTGCAGACTAACGAAGTAAATCAGGGTGATGCACTGGAACACAACTTCAATGCTGTTTATAGTGCATTGTTGCTACCAGTATCGCATATCTTCCCCATTAAGGAATTTCCACAGGTAATAGTGAATGCATAATGTCGATTAGAAACAATGTGGGGTTTATAAAAACAACTGTGAAGTACTATCTGATGGTCTCGGAGTAGAGTTTCTTACAAATATGTTTATACATTGGCCCACTGCTCCAGGGTTGGAATTCTTGAGTTACGTAGGTTTTGACACAAGAAGAAAACTTAAAGCAAGTTTTTCTCTCTATGCACAGACACTGATATTTATAAACTTTTTCTTTCTGTTGTTAAAGCCAACTATGAAATCCTTGTTGCGCACTTGGTCAGACCTGTATAGACCATTTGCTCGCTGTGCTGCTTTAGTTGCAACAGCAGAAGAAAACCTATGCTGTGAAGAACTTTGTGCCAAAATAATATCTGGGCTAGAAGGTGAAACTCCAGTAGTGAGTATAAACCAGTGATATTGAACTATATAAGTACTTTAGCAGATAAATTTTAAAATTAGATATAAGAACCTATTGTAAAGTCTAATGTAGTACTTTCTATAGCATAAAGTGTTTTGGGTGAGACTTAAAGCTGTAACAAAATTCTTTGTACTAACAGGAGTTGGAGTTAATCTAGAAATGGATTGGAAGAAGGGAGTAAAAATAATTATAAAGCTTAAATACTAAAATAGCAGTTAAGCAATCTTTGGATTTGTCTTCTAACTATTTAAGTAATAATGGTTTAGGGAGTGTCATCATCATGTTAAATATTTGTCTGATTGAAATGTGTGTGTGTGTGTATTAAGTAACTTCAGGTTGAATTACATATACTCCAAAAGTAGGCATTTGGATTAGGAAGGCGGTTAGAGTAGCACTGTAGTATTCAGAGGGTGTAACTTGCTGTGTTCCTGGAACTGTCAACCTTGTACGCTAAAATATAAAGATTTTTCTCTTTTATAAAGCTTTAGAAGTAAGCTTTTGAAAGGGGAAGCCTTACTGTCTCTGTCTTGCCTGTTTGCAAGCCCACATCATACGGGCAGATGGAGTGTCTGTAGGTGTTGGTGAACATTAGCTTTGGAATATAAAGTCCTTCATGCTTCAAAGTTGACTATCTTTTGAAAAAATACTGTGAAAGGAACAAATAGATGAGAAAGAGACGTGGAATCTGGAGAATTACACTTTTATAACTTGCTGTATCCTGATGACAAACTTCAGTTTTCAAAAATGAATAATTATTAAGCAAGCCAAGTTTAAACCATTTAGAGCTTCAGTATGTAAGTTATATTGAAATTAAACTCTTTTTGGCCCACGGTATCAGTGTTCCTTTTAAAAGCAAATTGTGTTTTATTTAGAAGAATTTATGATGGGTTGGGGGAGAAAAAACCCACCCTTGAGCCATCTTTTTGAATGTCCTACAAATGGATGGTGCTTCCTGAATGTTAATGACAACCTTATTGTTGTGCCCACAGTGACTTTTCTGAAAATCAGGCTTTGGTACAGTAACTGAACTTAAGCACACACTGACATTTGGTAACATGTTTTGTAGGCAGCTAGTGCATCAAACCTTAATACTTTTGATGCATCTTCTTAAACTGAACACCTTCTTACAGCTGCCTGTTGCTGTTTTGCTTCTTTAGATAGTGTAGATGCTTATGTTCTATTTGTATAGTGTGGGGAGACTCAATCTTCAGCTTCTGTAACTGTGTGTGTTTTGAAATGTAAACTTTTCTGCATTTTACCTCATAATACAGACGAATTTCATCCACTTTTAAATTTAAAAGTTGCTTGCGTTGCTGTCCTGAATAGCCAACTTGATGATTTTTTTTTTTTTGGTCACTGTTGCTTTTTTGGGCTTTGCTGATGACTTCTGTTTCCTCCTCAGATGTTTTCAATGATGGATGGTCTCACCCATATTATATCAGTTATGGTTGACTGCATCAACTTTGCACCATATGGTACTAAATATCAGCCAAAAAATAGATGTAAGAAAATACTTGAATGTTGAGCGTTTCTGTCTTTCTTTCAGAGCTGGTTGAAAATTAGAGTTGTAGATGCAGAAGTGATGACTGTAGGATATCAGTGGCCTGTGCATGCTACACATTCCAGCTAAGCACTGAAGGCGTTGACAAAAAAAAAATCATAAAAAGGAGCTAAAAACATCATCCAGTACACTGAGTATCAGATCTCTTCTACTCGTTGAGCAGTTGAGTAGTTACTGCACAGCCTGACAAAATACATGTGAAATTGATGGAAATGTTGAGGCCGCTTTACTATTCAGTCCACTGTAAAACACAGCTGGTTTCTGAAGTTGTGTTTGATATTTTGGCTATGATTCCATTTTTGCATGTGAAATCTGCTGCTCTTGCTTTGTTCAGACGCAATCCCAAGCAGTAATGCTTGACCATAATCCACAGTCTAAATACTGTGGTAAACCGATGCCTAAAACCAACGGTAAACTGGGAACATGATGTTTGCAAAGCTACTGCTCCTGAAGCTGCTTTGCATAAAATAGTTGAGAATAGGTTTAACAGAAGACAAAAGGTCATTGTATGTAAAATGTTCTGTGTTTTGTTTCCTCCTCCCACTTACAACTACTAAAGCTGAAGAAATAATTTGCAAAATAATGTAATTTAGTATACGACTTGAAGTATTTCTCTGCCCCATATGAATTTGTTAAAGTAGTAAGATGTTGTGTTGGACTGCTGAAAGAATGAAATGCTGTAATTGGAAATGTTAATGAGGAAAAGCATGATGGAAACTTCACTTATAAATAAATGAACTAATAGAACTTCCCCTTCCCTCCTCACCTGGTCTGGAATTTATGGGGAGCAGCCAGTACCTGTAGAGTTGTAGCTGTCCTTTTGCAAGTAGGCATTAAAGATACTTAAGAGCAGAGTCATTTGTATGACCGACCATAAATATAAGTAAGAGGAATAGGAAACATATCTGTACTGGAACGATAAAATTATGCATTAAAATGTATGTCTTCTGTTAGATCTGTTTTTAAACTATTTATGCGTAGATGTAGTTTGGGAATCGGAGTTCTGTTTTTCCTGTAGACAAAGTTCAGATGTCTTTTGTTATGTGTGTGGTTAAATAGCAAGAAGACTTAATTTATTTTCTTTTTTAATGTTAGCTCCACAGACACCTACAGATTGGTCTAAGAAGAAAAAGGAACCCCTTGGAAAGCTTGCCTCTCTATTTAAACTCCTGGTGATGTTACTAAACTCTTTCCATGTGTTCAGTTCCAAAGAAATCTGTTCAGAAACATTGGTCTCTGTTGGTCCTTCAATTATTGCTATTCTTCACAACATCATCAGCCACGTTTCATTGCCTTCAGTGATTGGGACTATGTTTGCAATTTTTTCAAAACCCCTGGCAGTGTTTTATGAAAAAACAAAGTAAGTACTTGAAGAATGGTTGGAAAACTGGATTCATTGTATTGCTGCATATTGGTGAAATTTTGTGTGCTCTGTAGCAAGCGGCGTGTTTGAATATAGCTCAGGTTTTTTCAGAGTTTTGGCACTAGTATGCTAAGGATTTTCAACTCCTGCCAAGCCTCTCGCTTTGAGAGCACCATGTATTTTACTAGATTCAGCCTAGTTAGTAGGTATTGTTTTTGTAGTGCACCCAGACACTGCAGAAAGAATGGGTCTGTAAGGCAGAACTTGCTGTTTTCTACAATTCCTGCAAAAAACCTGGGTGCTGGGACTGAGCATGGGGGTGCCTGAGCTGGGGTGACTGCATGGAGCTGCCAACCGGTGCATCGCAGCCCTGCCCTCTGGGAGTTCGTCGGGACTCAAAAACCTGCACATCTGAGTAGCAGTCTCCGTTGTCATGCTCTGCTTTAGAAATAAACCCGCACTACCTGGTCACACAGGAAAGGAAACCTGTAGGACTTCTGAAAGCTTGGTATTTAAAATTGGTGTCTCTTTAGAGTTGAGTGTATTCTCATCTCTGCAAGTCTGAAGTGTTTTGCTGTTTTCACTGCAGTGAAATTACTAAGAGTAATTTGGTTTCTAGTGGGCAGGAACTGCGTAAATTTTTGTAGGAAAAAGAGAAATCGTAATTATTTGAAGTGCAACCTGTAAGTTTTTAAGCAGAGGGAAGTACCGAGAAATGCTCGTCTGTTGCTATGCATGTTTTTATATGGCTTTGCTTTTTTATTTTTTAATTATTGTAGGTTTCTCTTCCTGGGACAGGATGGAATTATCAGGGGCTTGGTGGGAGGGGGCCGGCAGAGACTTGTCTCCAGTTTGTTGATGGTGCAGGAGATGTACCCTTGGCTCAGGATAAGGAAAAGAGGTGGAGCGCAGCTTTGAGGGCTTTGGGAGGAGAGGATGGGGTAGGACGCAATGGTGCCAGTCAGCCCATAAACGTTTTCTTGAAGGTTTTACTGAAACTTGAAGCAGGACTGTTACCACTAATGTAAAATTCATCAGGAGTCCCTGTCTCGAAGGCAAGAATCCGCTTGTTCCTGTGTAAGGTTGAGTTGAATGCCACCTCTCTCCATCTCCCATCTCATCTGCCTTTGTTTGAGCATTGTCTTTCTTAGGATAATTCATTAAAAGGGAGAAGTGAGTGTTGGATATACATTTTTAAAGGTAGGCATATGCAAACAAATACAAGTTTGGGAACCTCTTCAGGCTGGAGGTCACAGGCTTATAAAATGGAATGACTAAACGCAGTTTTCTCACATTTTTCAGGATGATGTGGGTACCTAGGGATTTGTAGACATGAAATTGCTTAGTTTAGGTGGTACTTCAGCTTTTTAATGCGGATTTTTCTGGGGCCTGGGAAATCTGCTCAGTGAGAGGGTTAAGCACAACACAAGGCAGTTAGAAGTTAATTCCTAAGTAAACCTTTAAGTTTGTAATAATTACTACTATTCTTTCCATTAGTTTCTCTTAAAGTTAGCATGTGAGCGTCACTGGGGGTTAAAGGATAGGCTGACTTGAAACTTCACATCAGGAAATCTTTTAATTGCCCAATGGGAGGCTTGTTTCACAACATTATTTCATCCAGTTGTATACTAAAACTAGTGTGCGGTGCTCAGTGCGTTATGTGTTTAATTCTTACACTTGGGATAAGTGAGGCAGCAAAACATAACTTTTTTGTTTGTTTTGACAGGCTTGCTGATGTACCTAAAGTATACAGTGATCTTAACAACAAGGTAAATTTGCTAGAGAAATAGCTGGGGTTTGGGAAAATGTGTGACACTAGAGTTTTGCCATTCATCCTGTATTCTAAAAAAATATTTTAAAAGTAATTAAGGTAGAGATTTGTTTTCAAATTATTTATTTTTTACTAAAAGGGTAGCTAAGGGGAGGACCACTAGGCTTAGCTATTAGACTTTTTGTATGGTGTGGCGCTTAAACTTGTTTATTCAGGCCATACTATTCTATGGGATAATAATGTTTTAAATAACATTTTAAACTCCTGAATAAAACCCCTCTTGTTTCTTCTCTCCCTCAGCTTGAAAAACTCCTGTCCGAGATCATCCAGTGTTTACAGTCTCACTGCACTGGCTCGTACGACAGCGATCTGCTAGCGCAGCTTTCTCCGTTGCTCTGTGTAATATTTCAGCATAAGAGCAAACAGATACGCAACCAGTGTGCCCACTTCTGGAACGCGACATTCGCTAAGACGACGTCATTGACGTACCCTGAAGAGTTAAAGTAAGATACGTATTTTTTCATATTTATTTATTTTTCAAGGAAGAGATTTTGGGTTATGTGCAAATGAGTTGATGTTGTTCTGGTTACTATTTGTATTCTGCTTTTTGTGCAAGCTGGGATATCTGCTGGTCTTGTTGTGTACCTCTCCCCCTCCTCTGTAAGTTTAAATTTCTTTTTTGTTGAGCAGATCTGTGTTAAGCCAAGCCAAAAAGAAAATCCCGCTCTTGCTGCCTGGTTTTGAAAGCGTGGAGATAGCCGAAGAATGCAGTGGCCCGTTCTCTGATGCGGTAAGGATTTTGTTGACCCCAATGGGTGCTTCACGGTGTAGAACTTCATGTCAGTTTTGATTTTTACTGTGACCGGCCTGCACTTGCTTCATGTTTGGAATGATAAACTACGCTGGGAAAGCATGTCGGAAGACTGAGCTGGTTCTGAACAGTTTATGCATTTTAAATTTGGGGGTTCACTAGCTTGTTTGAAATAACTAAATTTTCAAGTTGTCCTCTATGGAATTTAGAGGAAAAAGGGAGTGTGGGACAACTTAGTTGTCGAAATTAATACGTCTCAGGATGGGTTTGTTAGCTTGGTGTTTTTTCGTACAGTGCATTCAGTGTATTTTTATTTGACTAGATGGAAAACTCACAGCTGGATGCAAGGATAAGTGGAATGGAGGTAAAGTTGGGTCAAAAACGAGACTCTATATTGGCACAGACGAATGAACTAAAAAATGAAGTAAAAGACAAGTCCAGTAATGTGCAAGTAACATCTGCAAAGGTAAGATTACAGATAGGTGTGATAAAATCAAACCCATTCTGTTCTGGAGCAGAATATCTAGAACGGTGCTGTAAATTCTCGGGAAAAATGAATGGGCTTTGTGATGCTGGAATGTTTTTCTTTCAAACGTACGCTGTATAGCACACCAGTTCCTCTGCTAAGCTTACGGATTGGTGAGCTTTAAGGGGGGATGATGGGGGGCTGCTCGACGGGTGGGAGGAGCAATTCACACCGTGGTGTGTTTGCAGGTTGGGACAGGTTGAGGTGCTGAGGTCTGAAAAGTGCAGCCCTTGGAAGTGCAGAACCTGACTTCAGGGCAGGGAGGAGGGGTTGCAGCATCTCCTGGGTGGTGTTGGGGTGTACCTGAACTACGAAAACACTTCCAGCTCCTCTGTTTTGTTTGTAATCCAGTGGGGTTTTCTTTTTCCTTTCTGTAGTTGAAACTAGAATTTTCATCTTCGAAGACTAAAAGTGAGAGACTTCTGGAAGAGGAGCAATCTGTTGACTTTGTGTTTATTCCTCCAGAAACAAAAGAAAGAATACTAACAGAACATCAAAAAGAAGTGCTTAGGTCAAAGAGGTCTGTAATTTATTGTTTTAAACTTAATGTGAAATGTCATTACAGTGAGCCTGTTGGAATGGCATAATTTCAATTCCCATATCTCAGACTACTAGAGGCAATTAAAACTAAGTCTTACTCTTCCAAACAAGTTATAAAATTTAAAGCTAACAAAGCTCCTTGCTTTATTATTTTAATGCAACAAATTATTCTCTGATCAGCATCTCCTATTTTGATTAAATATACTTGTTATGTGTTTGGAGTTTGGTAATTTGGAGTTAACATTTTACATCGTGACTCTGACTTGCAGTGTGACATGGAAGATGTTGTTTTTCTTGAATCATTGAAATCAAAGGGTTTTTTTACCTGGAGTTCAGTCCATTTCATACAAGTATCTGCTCTTTTGTGATGAATGCATTGCACTACCCTATCCTTTTCTTTTTTTTTTTTTAAAAAGAATCTGCCTTACCATTTCTGGGTTTGTTTCAGAGTTGATATTCCTGCAATGTACAACAATTTGGACGCATCACAAGATACTACCTTATTTTCTCAGTATACTCAAAGCCAGGAAGATTCTTTGTGAGTAAAGGCAGCCACTATATACAGTAAAGGTGTCCGTCTTTTCTGCTACACTTCTAATCTGAGGAACTTCTATTTTAGGGGAAAATCACCTGTAACAGAAAATGCAAAAGAAGATACTAAAACCAAGCCTCAGGTAATATCTCCTTGTCTAATGGTAATTAAGATATCAGATTTATAGCGATTCCATTGATGTCGTCTTCATATTAGTAGCTCTGGTAATAACGGCAAAATGCTTTGATTACCATATATGATATGGCTTTAAGGTTGATTTGGAAACTCTTCAAGCCAAAAAAAAAAAGTACCGCAAGTGTATCAGCTCACAGGAATAATTTATTTTCGTTGTATTGATTGAGCTGCAAGAGTCTTTAATTTGTAAGTCCTAAACGTGGATCTGTTCAGTTTTGGAGAGGAGTTGGCTGCACAGCTTGCTTGAGAAACTGCAGTGCTGAACAGGCAGTAGGTAAAATATGAAAAACCTTCTATAAAAACTGCTTTAGTAATAGGTTTGTTTATGTCTCTTGCAAAACTCAAAATGTTTTTGCAGTTCTTTGTGTTTTGAGATTAGATGACTTTTAAAAAAATAATAATCTTTGCCTTTTATAACTACCAAAGAACAGATAATAAAATAATTTGAAGGAAGGGTGGTTTGAAAAACCTTGTGGCTGTGGTGTTTTCTATTCCACCAGAGCTGGGTTGGTATGTTAATGTTCATATCAAAATTACAATCCTTTGCTGTTCGTATTTTTGGGACAGGAAGAAAATGCAAGGAGTGAAAGACGCACCAGCAAATCGGATGAAATCGCAGAGGACTGCAAACCAGATAATCCACTGGAGAATGCTGCCTGCGTGGAAAAGTCACCCGTTACTCACATCAAGGAGAGCTCAACTTCCAACAGTGAGGGAGAGTCACAAAGGGATGTGGCTGAAGCAGCTCCGGAGGAGCCATCCGTTGGAGAGGGATTAGAAAAAAGTACTGTGGAAGCAGCCTCAAAGGAGCCCTCAGTAGGGCACAAAAACACTTCAAATGTCAGCAGCAGTTCAACGTCAAGTGACATCATTTCCGGAACACCGCAGCCCGTGAGCCGACGGCAGTCTTTTATTACTTTGGAGAAATTTGGTAGTTCAGAGAACAGACCCTTTAGCATTTCGGCATTAAACAGTTTCTCCGAGATGTCTGGAAGTGCTTCTGTGGCAGGGAAACAGGAAAACACAAACGTATGCAAGACTGGTGCTAAACCAGAGAAATCTGGAGAAGATAAAAAGCCTTCAAAATTTGAGACTGAACAAATAGTTACTGCAATACGAAGGCTGACTCGCAGGCAGAGTAAAATGGAGCACCAAGGAAATAAGCAGTCCAAGCTGTTGGTTAGGTCAGAACAAGAGAAAAGCATGCAAGAGTCTTTTGCTTCCAGCAGTATGGAAAACAGTCCTGAACTCTCTTCTACAGTAGAAGACGTGGAGCATGTTCTCCTTGCTCAGTCCCAGGCTCTCCATTCGACAGAAGAAGAAATTAAAAAAGTTGAAGATACAATAGCGGAAATAGAAAAGGTCCGGGTGTTAGATATGGATTCTAAAGAAAATACACCCCCAGAGACGACCGTGTCACCTGACCAGGTAACAGGGGACGATAGTCAGGTTCCACATGTGTCTCCTAATCAGAAGATACCAAGACGTTCTTCAAGACGACGGTCAGAAACCGTAGAAAGTACATCAGGCAGTCAAGATAAGGAAGATGGCCACCAAAAGAGAGACAGACGTAAAGACGATGAAAAATCTGGGCAAAAGAAGGTGCCGCAGGCAAAAGATGACGTATCCCAAAAGCAGAAAGCAGTTTCTGGGAAAACTACAGAAAATACAAATAAAAAAGAAAGCAAGCTACTGGAGAGAACTGCTGCAGAGGACATAAGCTCAAAGGAGTCTCCTGCTTCAAGGGGCCTTGACGAGGAAGTGAACAAAAGTGGTAGGAGGTCAGAAGATAACTCGAAGACTGACACAGAAGGTCAGGACTGTAGCTCGAGCACAGTAGATCAGAGGAAGATGGAACGCCCGCGATACCACACCAGACGAGCTTCACAAGGGTTGCTTTCCAGCATAGAAAACTCAGAGGCTGATGGCTCCGAGACCAAGGAAGAAAGCACGAGGAAGAAAAGATTGGCAAAAGCGAAGAGCAGAAGTGATTCTCTTGAAGGTAAATTGAAAGATCCGCAGCCAGGAGGCCGCAGCCAGGAGGCGTCTTCCCACAGAAACGAAACCAAGAGTGTGTTGGAAACAAATGAAGGTGAACTAAGCCCTGAAGTCGGCACAGATGCTGAGTTGACCTCTGAAGTGTGTGAGCCAAAGCACCAAGAAATGCCTGCAGATCCTGTCAAAGCTGTGGCATCTGCCAGCTCCAGGGATTCGTCTGATGCACAGAATGCAGATGTGGAACAAAAGAGCAGTACATCGATGGAACCGTTCCCCAACCCCTGTGTATCTGATCCGGATTTGAAAGCACCAGAGGAAAATAAACCTGTTAAGAAGCAAACAAATTCAGAAGACAGTTGTCCAACTGTTCTGCCTCAACAAGTACCAGGAGGAAATGCTTCAGGTGGTGATCTCTCCTCTTTGCAAATACCCGAGTGTCAGCACAAAAGAAGCAAAAGGGTAAAAAGACTAAGGAACTGTGATTGCTGTAGTACAAAGCCAAAGCAGCGAGTAATGTCAGTCACTGAACCGAAAAATGAGAACACTCTTGAGCTGAACGAGCCCCAGGCCACACCAGTTCAGACGCCTGACAATACATCAGAGGTGTCTGGTAATTCCAGTTTGGACGAGAGCTTGTCCGTGGCACCTTGTGCCATGAGCACTCCATTGCACCCTCCTAAGGAACCCAGGGCCTTTGACTTGGAAGGAGAGAGAACATCTGAAGATGATCTGCAAGGAAGTAGTGTTGTAGCGCAGGAGGGTGTGGAGAACCCAGAGCGTACAGCAGGTGAAATTACCGACTCTGTGGTGGAAACAAGAGAACCTGCTGATCGGAGTGACCCAACTGAGCAGCGTCTGTCTGAGCGTGGTGCAGAAGAGCCTGGTGACAGCTCTGTGCTGGCAGGGAATTGCAGCGAAGAACCATCGGCTACAGAAAAGGAAGAAATAAGTCAGAGTGGACAACTGGAGGAGATACCTGGGGCACTGATTGTTGCTATCAAACCTGAGAAAAATCAGGTGGATGAGCTAGAAAGCAATCGGGGTGATGAAGAAGCAGCTGAGAGTACTGTAGGAGAAACCTGCGTTATCCAAGATACAGAGATGAAGGAGGAATTAGTGAAAACTGAAATCACAGTGCCTGAAAGTGCAGCTTTAGACAAAGAAGATGCTGTAAAAAATAACGGTGTGGATTCACCTCAAAAGCCGGAAGACCACAATTCTTTGGCATTAGTTAATGAAAGCCCCAACGGGATGCAGGCTCGCTGCACGTGGTCTCCCTCAGCTTCTCCATCCACTAGTATTTTAAAGAGAGGTGTTAAAAGAAATCAAGATGATGATTCCCTGTCACCTGCTAATAAGGTATTGCGATGCGGTTGTGTGTTCGTAACTGGGAGCTGTAACGGTGTCTGTAGAGTTCCAGATGTGTTGGATTACTGGCTGTATTTTTCAGTCACTGGTGGTTTGAGTTCATAGTATAAAAACTGCTTCTCTCTAAAACCAGATTCGCCGAGTCTCTTTTGCAAACCCAATTTATCAAGAAGGACTGGCCGATGACATCGACAGGAGGAGTCCTGTTGTTAGGTCCCATTCTTCACCATCTTCCCGAAGCCTTAAAATTTTATCTAATATTCAGGCTAAGGTAAGTTCTGTTACGTATATTCTGTATGCCCTGAGCACTCGCGGTTCTCGCTTAGCGTCGGTCACCTTGTGTCAGCGTGTGTTCAGCCACTCGCAGAGAACCAGGGAGCGTAGAAAGGGTTGTCGCGGGCTTAGCCTGGCTCATTCTGTTGCCCTCTGAGGTGTAGGTCGGTAGAATCTTGCCGTTAACTGAATTCCTACGATCCTGAGAGATCTTTTTTTCCTCTTTTTCTATCCAGCATATTACCACTCCAACCAAAGGATTTCTGTCCCCAGGATCTCGTAACCCTAAATTTAAGAGCTCAAAGAAGTGTTTAGTAAGAAGTGCTTTGGTTATGTATCTCTTATTTTTTTTTTCCTGTATTCAGTCGTGTGATAGTTAGTTTAATATTTTTTCTGTATTATTCAAGATTACAGAAATGGCGAAGGAATCGCTGCCTTGCCCTACGGAATGCGTGTATCCCGCCTTGGTTGGCTGCAAAGCACCGGTTGACGTCATTCTACCTCAGATCACATCGAACATGTGGTAGGTGGATTGGTGCGCTTGAAGGTGACGTTTTACCAGAAACTGAATTCTTTACGCAGCCCGCAGAACCAAATACTCGGATGCAAAACGTGATGACTTGGAGACATTTTTATGCCACAAAGGAGGGAGGTTGGTTTGGTGTGGGAGAGACATAACTTTTTGTAAGGCTATGGAAAGCTTGCACCTGGGAACACGGGGTGCTTTCTCCGTGTGACGCGGTGGAGCAGACTGATCTTAACGATCCGTGATGAAGCCGTTGGAGCTTTCTGTGTATTGAAGACAAAGTGGGGATTTTGGGAAAGAAAAAAATCTACATTTGAAATGTACGAAGTGTTTTTCCTTCACTTATGTGCTTGTGAATCAGCATTTATGTAAGATTTGTCTGCTCCGCCGTGCCAGGCAGAAAGGACATGAATTCTAGCATCATAAACCATTTTTTTTCCCCTCCCTGCAGCAGCGCCAGAGGCCTGGGGCAGCTCATTCGGGCAAAGAACATCAGGACGGTGGGTGACCTGAGTACTCTGACAGCATCCGAGATCAAAACCCTGCCCATCCGCTCTCCGAAAGTTTCCAATGTTAAAAAAGCCCTGAAAGGATATCATGAGCAACAGGTAACATTTAACTTTCGTACCCAAAAGGCCAATATTAGCCTGACGAACTGCTAACGTCCAGCGTGAGGAATAATGGGGCTTCTGTTTTTCCCCCGTTGAAATAGCGCTTTAAAACATAATCTCTACCTGTCAGAGTAACGCGGGAAGTCAAGGTAGGGATGTGACTTAGCTACAGTATTATTAACAGGGATAATGACTGTATTTATTATGAGCTTAAAACATGTCCCACCATGCAGTCTTTTTTTCCTCTCGTTCTCTCACAAAAACTCTTCAGGTAAAATCTCGAGGATTTGAGGAAATGTCAGCGCTTGAGGATGCAGAAAAACCTGTAAATAACGTAGAGGATAAATCTCTTCCTGTAGATGAAGAAAAACTTGCAACAGGTACCCATTGCCCGCTTCCTGCTTAGGCTGCGGTTTCGCTGCTTTAATTCTCCCCTCGTAGCAACACTTGGTCGATTTTATTTGTTTTGAGTGTTATTAGCTATACTGGCACAGTAGATGGGTGATTGAGTCGGCCACTTCATGAAGCCGTGTAGCAATGGCTTTTTAAAACTTGTTGCGTATTTTGAGGGAAAGATGCTGGTTTTCCCTGAATCAGCGTGCGTAAGTGTGTGAGACACCGATTCAGCTGGGCTCCAAGTACTTATTTCTCAGTCTCAGCCGGGTTTGTCTCCGGGGCCGTTCAGCCCCGCGCGGTGGGTCTGGGCACGCGCAGAAACGAGCAGCATGACGCAGAGATAGCGGGGTGGTGCCTCATCCTGAGGGGGGTGTGGGACAGAGCGGGGACGATTCCCTGTGTATTTTGGATTTGGGTGCCTCAATTTTAATCTGAATTCTGTGCGTTTGGGGAGTTTGGCCTGATGGGCTCAGCCAGGCATCCATGGTTGTTCTTCCTACGTGACTCTTGAAGCATTTGCTAAACTGGAGAACAAGGAACCCAGGAGTAACTAACTTCTCAGTTGTCCCATTTAAAAGTTGGGCTTTGGGATAACACATCTCAAAGGACAGTGGCAGAATTGGAAAAGGATCGAATACTTTCATTTCTGTCCTTAGTTTTATTGTATGATCCTGATGAACTATGATGGAAGTCACCCTAAAGAAGGGTAGCATGGAGCTCTGAGGGCGGCCTTGGTCAGAAACTCGTGTCATGTGGAACAAATACTTTGTAGACTTTGAATACGTTGTTTTGTACAAAAGCAGCGGGAACACACCTCTGCTCAGACTGAAACCCGCACTCAGCCTGCCCTGCCCTGCCCCCTTTCCTGCCTTTCCAGATCTGCTGGAACCAGTTGTCCTGAACGCGGACGAGCAGCCGGCAGCAGATCTGCTGAGCCAGATCGACGCGCTTGCGGCTCAGCTCGCCTCCGAAGATCTTCACGGCTATTCGGGAAGCCAGCTCTTTGAGATGCAAGAAAAACTCATTGGGATGACGAACTGTATCATGAAAAACCTGCAGTCCCGCTGGAAATCGCCACCCCATGACAGTTCCGATTAGTTGCTTATTTCTAAGTAAGGAGGATTTTGTTACAAATTCCCCAAAACCTGCTTTTCTTACTGATGAATTATTCCTTAAACTGTGCATTTTGTACTATAGAAGATTTTTTTAATATCTATATGAGCAAAATGTATTGTGGTTTCCTCCCCCCCCCTCTTTTTTTTAATTCTAATTTCTGGGATTGCGTATTCCCTGTTGGAGGTGTTTGTACCGTATTGCTATGCATATTTCTTTCAGGTAGTGAAAGAAAACTTGGATAAAGTTGTGCAATAGCAAAGACTGTGAAACCAAACCGACACAAATTTTATGGGTTTTTTTTTTTCCAAATCCAAAGTGTTCTTAGTGCTGCAGACTCTTATCTCGCAGCTCTGCTCCGCTGCTGCCCCCCTTCCTTTCCTCCGAAGCTGCTGCCCCGGACAGACTCTCTCCCTCCCCAGCACCGTTTTCTACGGAGATAAACTGTGCTTAATTCCTTCCAGCAGCGGCAGCCCGGGAAGCTGGTGTTTGATAACTGGATGCCATCTGTTTTTGCATGTAGTTTTGTAAGAATCGCACCAAGAAGCTGATAACACACGGCTCCCGCACCGGCGAGAGGCTTCCCGAAACTTCTCAGGCTCTTTCCCATCTCCTTTGTTTGCAGCAGTTCTTCTGTGGAGAAGAGTTTTTTCCTTGGGGAAATGAATGGATTTGACGAGAGCTCTTTGTATATTATTGTACAGACTTATCATGGCAAATGTGGGTTAATAATTTATGATTTTGAGTTTCAATTGCATGGAATGCATTGCTGCTTCTCGGAGACCTTCAGATGAGTTCTCGGGTTTTACTCTGGAAATGGAATTTGTATATATTGGACTGTAGCTATCAACACGGACATTTATTGAAAGAAATTGCTGCAGGTGGTTTTAGAACTTACACACGGACAAATAAACCAGCAAATAGTTCCCAAATTTGTTCATGTCCTTGTGGTTTGGTGGGTTTGGGGTTCCCCCCCCTGCCCCCTTGTGATGTGTTGAGCCCTCCTGCAGCTTGGCTTTGGATGCTCAAGGTTGGGAGGGACCTTGGAAGGTCGTTGCTGCTGCGTGGTCCTCAGGGCCATGCGAGTGCCTCGTCAGCAAGACCTGAAATACTCTAAATATTCTTTGCCCTCATCTCTCGTGAAGAAAAAGGATAGGACAGAGGTGTCTTGGAGCAATAATGTCAATGGCGCCAGTTCAACGCCTGCACCCCGTGCCCTGCACAGACGAGGATGTTGCTAACGCACCTCAAAAGGGTGTTCACATCCAACCACCACCCTTCAGTGCTGGCAGTCCCGAGTCCTGCTCTGAGGAAGGATGTGTCCCTTTCCCGCTGGCTGTGCCCACCCTGACGCGCTGGGCGTTCCCTTTCAAGAACGCCCTCGGGTTAATGCTGCAGCTCCTGCTACGTTCACTTGGTTTTAATCTTTGGTCTCTCTGGGACACAGTATCCAGGGGTTTCTTATTTCCTCCTTTCTTGGAGACTGGCTGGTACCAGGCGCTTCAGCAGACGAAGCAGAACCCGCTGTGTTCAGGCAGGAGACAACCTGTGCGCTTCAGCCACAGCCCCTCGCGGTCGGACCTCTCCTGGGGCCGGTGCATCTGCTGTCGCTGTCTGGGTTCTTGCCCTTTCCCAGTAACGGTTTTCTGAACAAAACCACTTTGTGACGGATTCCTGCCCTTCCGCCCGAGTCAATACAGCAAACGTGCTGCAGGAACATCGGCTTTATTCGGTCACTAATTTACAAGTAACAACAGCTTCTGACCCAGGACAGGCGCATGAAGAACACGTGCGGAGCAGCTCAGCAAGCGGCGGGAGAGGCCTTTGGGTTTGTGGGGCTGGGTTTGCCCCTCCCCAAGCTAAACGGGGGTTTGAAATACTAAGCCTAAATATTGCTTATATGGGAAAGAAGTGAATGCATTCAAACACTTCAGAATGTTTGAAAAATACTCCTGTTGAGGGAGAATGAATAAAGTAACAGCTGGTGGTCGTAGTCTGAAGTACACGTATAGAACTGCAGCGAGGCTGAACTGGGTTGCAGTTC
This sequence comes from Larus michahellis, assembly GCF_964199755.1. NCBI lineage: Eukaryota > Metazoa > Chordata > Aves > Charadriiformes > Laridae > Larus > Larus michahellis. Next base: position 58,649,028 of record NC_133902.1, read on the forward strand.
GAGCACCGTTAAACATTGGGATGGGACGTTGAACTGTTTGAAAATCCAGGCAATGTTTAAAAAAACCTTTTTTTGGACTCTGGAAGAAACACAGCTCTCATGAGGAAGGCCCAGGACTGTGTTTACAAGAAGTTTTCAAAAATCTTTTGAAAGAGTGTTTCCAGAGTATTTTACTCTGCAGTTACTTCCCACCCCCCCCGCCCCCTCATGGTTCCTAAGGTGCTCTCAGCATGGGAGACGATACGGCACTTCAGAAAACGTGTTACAAACCCTTTTCAAAGGTTACGTTTTGAGAAGTGCCGGCAGGTCTGTACCACACAGACGGACCTTAGGCAAAGCCGCGCTCTGGTTAGACGGCCTCCACGTAGTTGGCGGGCAGCATTCCCGTCTTGCCGGTTCTCTGGACAGTCCCGTACATCCAGCCTTCATCGATGGCCTGCACGTTCACTATTGTGTCGCCGTCTTTGAAGGACACCTCATCAGCGTCGGCTGCCATGTAGTCATACATGGCGCGGTAGGTCTTCTGGCAGTGTGAACGGGGAGGGAGGCAAAGAAGAGACACGTTCATACCCCTGCGCCCACTCGGGCTGACGCTCAAGTGTAACTACCGCTGTTTTGACTCATTTCAATACCCCATTGCATTGCCTGCTCTTTTAGATCTGGTTTTTAAATGTTTTTTTTAAATGTCTCTTCTCAGTACTTAAGTCCCTCAGTTACCCACGTCCACAGGACCTGAGTCACAGCCTGGCTCTCGGTGACACTGAACAAAGTGTTTTCAGAGTGTATTTGAGCAGCATCGGCTCCAGGTGGCTCCAGCCATAACTTTAAGGTGGTGCCTCCCAGGGGGTGGTGTGGGGAGGCCATGCCATGCCCATTGGTGTATCTACTCTAGGATTCAACCTCAGGAGGAGGAGGAAGTGTTAAAAGTTTTCAATTATAGGCGAGGGCCTGTCCCCCTGCAACGGATCTGTGACTCCTTCCCCTGGTTTTGCACCAAGCTCCAGCCCAACGGGAGGACACCCGACCACCTCACTCCTGGATGAATCGGCTGAAGCGTGATGGAGCCACACGCCGGCCCCTGCTGGAGCCCTCCCGCGCTCTGCTCCTTTGGCAGGCGGCCAGCTTTGCTCCTGCAGCAAGTTTGGGATTGTGTCTTACTACACGTGATGCGTGTTACTTACTCCAGCAGTAGAGGGGTGAGAAGGAACCGATGACACCGTGGTTTGCTGGGTGGCAACTGACGATGACCGTTGTTGTGGTAACTCTATGGTTTTAGCGTGTTTGTAGCCCACTGCAAAAGGAAAATGTATTGTTTAATGCAGACTTGGCAATAGGGTTAGAGTTGCTCTGAGTAAAGCTCATGCGCCAGGTCGTGCCGTGGGTCACATCTGCCTTTCACCCACTGAAATACAACTTTACATCTCTTGGTTCTGTCCATAACTCAGTGTTTCCCAGGTGTGTTTCTGTGCTTTTTCCTGGCTGAAGGAATTGCTGACCGTGAGCCCATGCCCAGCACCGCCCCGAAGAGGGTCTGGACACCATTTGTCTCATTTGTGAATAAATGGCGCTTCTGTTCTCCCCGTACCTGTGGTGGTGGTGGTGAAGAAGCCCCCGTTGCTGTAGTAGGACAAATGTTGATCCACGGCGTCCGAGGGTTCGGATTTTTCCTCGCCGCCGCTGAGGCTCAAGGCACTGGCGGAGCGGGAGTGCTCCCGGCTGCGGCGCTGGGCTTGGACTGCGGGGAGAGAGCAGCGGGAAACCATTTACGTCTTTGTTTTGTAAGGAGAGGCACGCATGAAAATACGTTTAAATATACACACCCACAGCCCCCCCCCCACACAGAGGTTACTTCATATGTACACACATATGTGTGCGCACACACGTTCTGTGAAAACACCCGAAGGGCTGCACCATCGTTACCGAACGCAGCCACGTTGTGCTTGTCTTGAGTAGAAAAGTGACGGAGCTAAGCAGAAGTGGTCACTGTATTTTACAAAGTTTATGGGACAAAGCGCGTGAATTCATCAGTCTGGTTTTATGGTTACTCAGTGGCATTGCCAGGGCTTTCTTAACATACTCTACAGACACCGTGCTGACGTTCTACTCAAAAAGGCAAAATTATTACGTCCCTTTTATCTTTAATATTTAGAATATTTTTTTTTTCTTTCTCCAACCTCCCTCCCTTTACTGCTGGCTACTTCTAAAATTTTGATTCCAGTTATCCCATGCTTTCCTTCACCAGCTGCCAGAGATCTGAGCCGTGCCAGAGACTCTGTTTCTCTCATTCAGGAGTTTAAAAAGAAAAAAAAAGGGTAAGTGAGGGACAGTTTTAAAAGGAAGCACACGTTAGTATCCCCAAGCTGCCGGTTTTGCAGACACAGTGCAGCGTGTGGCACAGACCAGAGATCATGTGTAAGCTTCTGGACTGAATGTTGTCTTCTGCTGGGTCGTAGTCAAAGACTGAGCCGGGGTTTGTGCGCCACACGCGGAGACCTGCAAGAGAAAGAGCCTTTTCTGAGGAGAAGCTGTAGCTCAGGCGCCTGTCAGAGAGCGGGAGCAGCAGGCGTAAAGGAGCAGGAGTGAAAGCGCATCTGAAAAGGGCAAGTAGTATTTCATAGATCTGTGTTTCCTAAATCTATAGCACAGATGAAAGTTATACAAAATAAAAGCCTAATCTACATCAGGTGAGCTAAGGTATTTCCCTAGGATGCCTAGAGATGAAGTTAAAAACGTAAGTAAGAAATGTAAATGTAGAGTTACATTACGAAGGCGGAGCACAGGTGACTTACAGCTGCTGTAAGAGGATGTTTTCAGAATGGTCTGATGGAAACGTCGCATCCAAGGAATGACAAATTTGAATTGCTGTGGCTGAGCTTAAATAAAGCAGCTCATCCAGGTCGGCCTGTGGTTTGTGTAAACGAAGCACTGGTGTTCTGCTCACCTGTGAGAGTCTCTTGATCCTGGTCCACGCGCTTTCGCTCCATTTCTACTACTCGCCTTTGAATGCCCCTGTAGCTGATGTCGCTGAAGTCCTGCATGTTCTTTTTCACGCGTTCTGTAATGGGGTCGGTAACTACAGGTGTGAAACTACCTTTGCTTTTCTCAAAATCTTCGTGGTATTTCACCTGCAATTAAAATGAAATGTCTGTTCTCCGCAGCTTTGAGTAACTTCCATCCCTGCTTACCTCAGGTGAGTTCTAGCGGAGGGGTCGCTGCTGGTCTCGACTTTGGCTTTCTCCACCCCAAGGAGCAATGAGAGAGCGCCTGACCCCAAACATGCCTTTCCTGCAGCCACTTTTGCCTTTAGTATTTAAGAATTTGGGTAACCAAATTTGGTACATGTACATCCTCCTTGAGCTGCCCACCCCGGAATGTCTCAGCAAAAAGGTTTTTATTTAAATCACTTGCCAAGTTAAAAATACATCTATAAATGCTCTTACTGTAGAGATATGTTTCTGGGTCTCTCGGACACGCCGCATTTCAGGTGTATCCAGTACATACGCAGCTTTGCCTTGCACTTGTTTTCGGAAACTGTCTGAATAAAGCACCTGCAGATGGGAAAAGGCACGTGAGCGCAGGGCACAGAGCTCCTCCGGCAGCGCGAGCAGGGGGCTGTACCCGCACACCCTGGCACAGACGGATACAAACAGGTGGCAGCAGCTGCGTCGGTGAATAACATTAGAATGCAAAGCAAAATTCTTTCTCATGAGACACGGACAGCTCTGGCCTTGATCCCAAAGGTTCCTGTTCTTAACTAAAAGTTCCTTACCTTTTTTTAACCGTGTAACAACAGGCGGAGGCCGTGCAGTGGCCTGAAATGCCCCTCACTGACTTTGCTGAAGTTATCAGTCAGACACACCGTGATTACACCTGTATTTATCGCTGAAATACTACCTTTTTTGCTGTATGTACTGTTACTGGAGAATGGTCATTTTGTATCTCCTACGGTATAAGATCAGTAAAAACAGAAGATGTTTGCCACTGACTCGAAGGCAGCATATGTTATTTGAAATCCAACTGGTGTTTATAAAACAGCCCCCAATCTAAAGCAGTGACTCACGCGAAAAGAAATACTCAATTGCAGCAGAAAGTAAAAAGCAAGAATTAAAGGATTGGACTTTAGTATGGTCACTGCCTACTCCCAGCCTAGCTAGCTAGGTAGTTAACATCTGCACTGTTAATTTGAGACAGGATTTTGGGGATTGAAATGGTACTTTTTAACGTATTTTCATTTACCGGCTGAACAGAACCTACCGAGCTGATGTTTTCTTGATTGCGTTTAGCTCTCTCCATCTCCGGAGTCATTGGTGTTGGAGTTCCTTTCGCCAGATGTTCCTTGTACAAAACCTACAAAAAGGTGTCCATAAATCAGAGCAGAGTAAGTCAGTGACGGTGTTAGTGTTTAAGCATACTCATCACTGCAGGGGTGGAAAAGATCTCGGGAAATAAAGCATCTAAAAAGTTATTTGCTAGAGCAGAAGGTAAAAATCAAAGGGAAAAAAAATAGGCAAAGAAAGGAAGGAAAACTGAGAAAATAAGGCTCAATTAGAAGTGGAGGTTATTTTTAGTAGAAGGCGGTTGTCTCGTCTTTCAATACCGAGCTAATGTGTTCTTGATTGCGTTTGACTCTCTCCATCTCGGGAGTGACCGGGGTGGGGGTCGCCTTCCCTAAGCCTTCTTTGTACCCAACCTACAGATCACAAAGTAACCCAAAGTCACAAATGAACAATTAAAAACTGTAACGTTACTGGGTTTAGAGTAAACACCACCCATTATGAAACCGAAAAAATAGGTCAGAGGAAAAATAGTATTAAAATGTTAATTGACAACAAAATCTTTTAAGTACGATAATTTTAAGAGACGATTTTTCTAAGTTTGAGGGGAAAAATTACAGGGTTACATAAAACCAGGCAGACGTTAAGTTATTAAAAAAACTTCTCTATCACATCCCCTCCACTTCTTGCAGACAATACCGAGCTAATCTGTTCTTGATTGCGTTTGACTCTCTCCATCTCTGGAGTGATTGGGGTGGGGGTCGCTCGCCCCAGGTTCTCTTTGTACAACACCTGTGGGATACAGAAGATGCATCCGGCATCTTAAACCCCCCCCAAATCAAAAGGATTCAAACACAAATTCTTACTTTGTTACCACATTTCAAAAAAGTCACTACTGATTATGATACGCAGCACTGCACAAAAGCCAAACATCTACTGCTGTGAGAAAGGGTAAGAAAAATAAACTGTAAAAGAAAAGCTTGTTATTTTTCTGGTTAAAAAGAAGGGCTCTATCCAGCTCCAACTGCGCCGCCGGCGCCACAGGCTGGGGAAGCTGCCTGTGCCCCGGGAGAACTATCTATTGAAAAATGTTTTAGCCACTGTTTTATCTGTATTTGAAGAAATCTGTGGCCGTGTTGGGAGGGAGGAGGCAGTTTTGTTGCCACACTGACCTTGGGCAGCCAAATAAAGGAGGGTGTCGAGGCCGGGCGTCCGGTATCGCTGCACCATTACGCCCACTCACCTCCCCGAGCCTTCGGGACACCTAAAAGCTCCTGCTGATGTGCCACCCGCAGCAGGAGCGGCCGCCTGCCTTTGTGTCATTCTAAGGCCTCCTAAGTCACCCGCCACAGCGACGCCACCTCCCGTGGGTCAGAGGCGGGACTTCTTGGTGTGCGTGCGTGGGTTTCTTGCTGCTTTGATTTTTTTTTTTTGCTAAAGTCAAATACCCCCGAAATGCCAATGAACGCCTGAACACGAAGCACAGATTGCTAAACACAAATACCTTCACCACAGGATGCTAATCTCTTACGGCTGTCTGGACAGAGCCCCCAGCGCTACGAACTGAGCAGCAGAAAAGGCCTACACATCTGGATCAGACTGTTAACACCAAAGTCATTTTATTTTAGAAGAGGAGCGATTAATTTGCAGAAACAAGTATTTCTAGTTTTCAAATCAAAATCAACTTTCAGTAGGTAGTTAGATTGTTACTTTATTAAAATATAAGCACAAAGGCAAAAAAATTAATCTGTTTTTAAGGTACCGAGCTAATGATTTCTTGATTGCGTTTGACTCTCTCCATCTCTGGAGTGATTGGTGTTGGGGTCACTTTCCCCACATTTTCTTTGTACAAAACCTACAGGATACAAGGGAGTATCCAAATGTCATTAAAAAGGCACCACAACCAAAAAAAAAAACCCAACACAAAAAACCACCCACAAAACCAAACCAACATACAATAAAGCTTTTGAACCATGACGCTTAGAGGGCATTAGCTCTGGGGCACGCTGCTGCTCCCCAAAGAAGCCACGGGAGCTTTGCCGTTAATTTACTTTGGATGCCAAAATGACCCCCGTATGGACTCAACACTGCACGAAAGCACAACAGTAGTGAGAAAGGGTTAAAAAAAAAAAAAAAGGCAAAAAAAAAAGCAACGAAACAACATCCACCAAACCAAAGGTCAAACCTAGCTCTAGTAACATCCCGCTTCAGACAGTGTTAAACAGAAGATCCTACGATTTGTTTGTAAGCGGAGAAGGGGGGAAGTTTATGGCAGATTCAGTTTATAAAGTTAGAAAGCAGCGACTGCTAAACTGCTACAGTTACGTTACACACGTCAGTCAGAGCTTTGGGAACGGGTTTCCTGTTAAAAGTACCGAGCTAATGATTTCTTGATTGCGTTTGACTCGTTCCATCTCGGGAGTGACAGGTGTTGGAGTTGCCTTCCCTATGTTTTCTTTATACAACACCTGGGAGACATAAGAAAGGAGCCAAAGAAAGGACAGTAAATAAAAAGCTGGTTGGAGAATAACTTGAAGCCTAAGGCATTTTTTTTCTTGTCTTTATTTTCTCAGGGCCCAGGTTAAAGGCGGCACTACCAGAGAAGCAGGGTGTGGCGTACTGGCTTTTTAACTACAGGATCACTCGTAATAAACAGTGTAAGTACCACGTAAATGAGACCACAAAATACCATAGTGAGGGGCTGAGAGTGTTACAAACATGTAAATTATTTTTTTTTTTTTAAAAACAGAATGTCAGCATTGCAGAGAAAATGAGTGGAGGCTGTTAAATGTTTTTAGGATTAGAATGGGGCAGTAAAATCACTCTTAGAACCCAATAAAAACGGTAACAAGTTAAAGTCACCACTGTAAATCTCAGTCAGACAGAGTAAGAAGTCATCACGTGTGTGAGCTGCTTTAGAGCTGGGGTCGGCATTATTTTGGAACAAGCGTTACAATGTCCATTCACTAAAACTGTTAAAATGTTCCTTTAAATCGAGTTAAAGGGAACTTTTTTTTCTTAGCAAAGTACCGAGCTACAGATTTCTTGATTGCGTTTGACCCTCTCCATCTCTGGAGTGACAGGGGTGGGGGTTCCCATCCCCACGCTCTCTTTGTACAACACCTGCGTAGGAACAAGAAGCACCCAAAAAACATCATCACAACTCAAGAAGAATTACATCCGACATAAATGCAAATATTATTTGAGTCTGCTGGAGCTCAGCCTGCTCTGATCTGCCCTAAAAGCTCCCCCAGGAAGCAATGGAGACTGGATTGCACTGGGAGGTCTGAAGGCCAAGAGGTCTATGGCTTTCTCTTCGCAGGTGTGGCAAATCCAACGCAGAAGCCTCTTACATCAAATACATTGTCCTGGTGGAGGGCAGCTTTTTGACTAGCACTGAAGCCTGCCAGAAAGGCAGACCCTCCCTCTTCTATAACAGCGTCAAAACAGGAAACCGAGAGGATTTAAAAAACCCAACAAAACAAAACACCACCACATATAAAAGGAAAAGGTTGGAACAGGGAGCAAAATGGTTAAAAATATTTAGGATAATGTAAATAATTAAATATATGAGGAAGTGGTAGGTCAGTAACATTGGAAAATATAGTACAGTGAAGAAGAAAGGATGGTTTTATAAGTTGATTACGTGGAAGTAAGGAGTGGAATCGTTCATTTTTAATAAAGGTTAAAAAGTTCTGTTTAAGTGGAGTTAAAGGGAACACATCTTTTCCTCCACAAAATACCGAGCTAATGTGTTCTTGATTGCGTTTGACTCTCTCAACCTCAGGAGTGACAGGTATTGGGGTTCCTGTCCCCAGCTCCTCTTTGTACAACACCTGTGGGGTGACACGTATTAAACAAAGGAAACGGCAGCAGCACACAATCCAGCTCGCTGAGAGAACAGACCCACTGATTGTCAAGGACACTCCGAGCCAAGGCTTGGAATAAAAGAGAAAAATTACAATGCTCCTCAAAACTATAAAGCTGAAGAGTAACACGCTGCAATGACCTCTGGCAGAAAGCTAGAATACCTCCCCTGGTCGCTTCTCGGGAGCTACAGAGGAAAACTGTCTGTGCAACAGCAGATCATGAAAGACCTCCTAAAGGCAGAAAATCTCAAATACAACACAAAAGGAACACAGAAATCAGCTCTGTTTCATGTACCCACTCCATAAACATCACCGCAGGTTACACTGGCGTGTGTTAGTGCACGGTTACGCTGGGGTCACTTCCCCAGATCTGCATCAGGTGCTGAACAGTTTAGTTTTCATGTGTAAATTAAGTAAACTCAAGAAAAAAGCCCACCACTCAAAACAGAACAAGGATTGTTGTGATTAACAAAAGGAAAAATGGGGTCTTTTTGAAGAATAAAAAAAAAAAAAAAAGATAATCAGACTCAAAAGAAAGGTGGAATTAAAAGTTATTATTAAGAGGACGTAATAAAAAAGAGGAACAAGAATGTAAGTAACAATTATAGAGGAAAAAATCTCATAGGGACCAGGATATTATTTTTGTGTAAGTTGATTATAGGGGAACAAGAATTGTTTTCGTTCTGTGTTAAAATTATTTTCAAATAGATTAAAAGGGAATTTTCTGCTTTTCAAATTAAAAAATACCGAGCTAAAGTTCTCTTGATTGCGTTTGACTCTCTCAATCTCAGGAGTGACAGGTGTTGGGGTCCCTGTCCCCAGCTCCTCTTTGTACAACACCTGTGGGGTGACACGGCTGCGTTAAACAAAGAGCAAAGAACAAGCAAACAACAGGAACGCTCTGTTTGCTGAGAGAACACACAGAACATGGGATATTTTTCTGAGCTGTCCTCATTTAAAAAATCCGTAAAAATAAAAAATAGTTTAAAACTCCGAAGACAAACACTAATACACCGGTATGGCGTCTACCAGAATGCTAGAATACCTTCCTGACTTGGTTAAGTGCTTCTCAAGGTGAACATTTAAAACTGGTGAGTATTTAGAAGATTAACGTCTTATATAAATTAAAATAAAGCATATTATTGTCTTTTTACCAGCAGTGAGGTAAGCTTTTTCCTGACTGTACTTGAGTCACTTGAAGGTTTTTCGGCACACACACCGCGCTCAGCCAAGAGCCATCCACTCCCAGAGTGAAACGCTACACACCGTCCAGAGTTTAGCAGCAAGGAATCTACCTTGCGAATGACAGGAAGGACGCTGAGACATGCCCATAATACAGGCGTACGTGTGAAAATGGTACCTGAGGAATTAGAATTACCGGTGCTCTCCTCTCTTACGTGACACTTACCTCACCCTGAGAAACGTCCTAACGCTACAAACTTTTTTACCCTGCAAACCTGTGCTTCCAGTGTCTCCAGAGCAGTTTACACCCGCTGGAGATTTGGGCCACTGTCTCTGTGCAACAATATTAAAGACTTCCTGAAGGAAGAAGGCGGCAAATACAACGCAGAAGGAATAAAGAAATCAATTCTGTTTCAGTTACCCATCCCATAAACATCACAGCAGGTTACACTGGTATCACAGCACTCTTAGACTGGGCTCATTTCCACAGATTTGGATCAGGCTATAAATAGTTTAGTTTTTATATGAGGTAAAACCAGGAAAAAACCCAACAAACCAGGGATTGAAATGATTAACAAAAGGAAAAGCACATATTAAAGAATCAAAAAATACGTTCAGAGTCAAAAGAAAGATGGGAACAGGGAATCTAAAAGTTATCATTAGTATGAAGATCTAATCAAAAGAAAGTAAGTCACAATTATGGAGGAAAAAATGTCAAAACATGGGGGATAGGGTATTCTTTTTTGTGTAAATTGATTACAGGGAAACACAAGAATATTTTTTTGGTGTTAAAATTATTTTTAAATAGATTAAAAGGGAATTTTCTGCTTTTCAAAGGACAAAAAGATACCGAGCTAAAGTTCTCTTGATTGCGTTTGACTCTCTCAATCTCAGGAGTGACGGGTGTTGGGGTCCCTGTCCCCAGCTCCTCTTTGTACAACACCTACATGGTAACACGGGAGTTTTAAAAAAAAGTTAAGAACAAAAAAAGCCCCTGCTTTTGATGGAAGTAACACATATAATTTTTATGCCCACTAAATATAGCAGAAAGCAGGAAAAATTAGGAAGTATAAAAGAGTTAACAATTGTGATAAATTCAGATGAAATCTTCTGATAGCTAGAAATACTGCATCCTAATTCTCAGATACGCTTCAACAGATAATAAAGCATTACGGGAATGGAATTTAGCAAATAAAAAACACAGTGTTTTTTAAAAAGAAAAATACCTTAAGCTTCACAAAAAACGCTTTAAAAATTAAAGGACATGAAGCATCAAGTGTTATTATTAAAAAAAATCTTTTTTAAAAAAAGTACATAAAATATAACTAACAATGACTAAAAATTTTAATAGCAGGAAGGGGCCGTTTCTATGTTTGTAAGTTAATTAGAGAGAGTAGAAACTTTACAAGTGTTAAATAGTTATAGGGAATCCTTTCTTAAATTACAAAAAAAAAATACCGAGCTAAAGTTTTCTTGATTGCGTTTGACCCTCTCCATCTCAGGAGTGACAGGCACTGGGGTGCCAATGCCCAGCCCCTCTTTGTACAACACCTGTGTGGCAACAGGGAAGCATTAAAAAAAAAAAAAAGGAAGGGAAGGAAAGGAAAAGAAAGGAAGGGAAAGAGGAAGACAGGGAGGAGAGAGAGAGAAGACAAGGAATTTAATATAGTGAAACTTCAAAGTAGGAAAATTGAGTTTTGTCAGCCTTGTTCAAAGGCTAGCAAAAAAAAAAAATAAATCAATGAAAATAACCAGCTAATATTGTTACGAGGTTTGTGGTCGTCTCACCTGGGTGCATGTAAATAACGCCAAGAAGACCAGCGGGGGTGTTGGTGCAAGCACAGCTTGTGCCAAGTTACCCCAAAAGCCTGCATTTACGTCTTTTTGCCCAAAGAAGTTTCCTTACTCAAACAATAGGCCTTGAATGAGCAGCTTTGCTCTAAGATTTCCAAATAGGCTCACCAGCGGGAAAGAGAGCCCAGGCGACCGCACAGACAATTACATGGAGCAAAAAGTTTAACACTGTGGCTTCTCTGAACTGTCCTATTAATCTCGTCAGGATTGAGTTTCGTATCAGTCACGTCTGAATTGGGTCAGAGTGAGTCAAAATGAGTGCTAAGCTGCGCTAACTGAAACAGAAATATAGAACAAAATTATGACATAATGGTGATTTGACTGGAATGCGTCAGGAGTCGAAACAATCTGGATAGAACGTCATTACTACAGTATTTTTCCTTACAGATGTCATTTTTGTCATTTTTTCATATGGCGGTGATATGGGCATGCCACCCAGGTTTTCTTAGAAAGACCTGCAGGATATAAGAAAGCATCCAACACAGCACAACCAGGAAGAGACAAGACAGGCTGCTTTGCATTAGATGGGAAGGGTTAGGAGTTCATTTTTCATTTGCAGCGCAACCAGCGTGGGGAGTCTGAGGACCATTAGAAGGATCGACTTTGTTAATGAGGAGGAGAGTGAGATCACTCAGACTACTACGATTTCATTGGGAAGAAAAATAAGGCACTGCTTCACTGCTTTAAGGAAATGAGGTTAAAATCTCACAGCTGGAATGATTACAATTAAGTTAGACTGAGTGAAAAATTAAAATATAAGGATACTGAGAGGGTTTTAGTGATTTGATTAAGAAAGGGTTGTTCAAAGTTCAGCAAAGAACTGAAAGAAAAATTTAATATGGAGGAGTTAAAGGGATTTGATTTGCATTTCAAATGGTAGGGTGTGTTTTATTTAGCAATACCGAGCTAATGTTCTCTTGATTGCGTTTGACCCGCTCCATCTCTGGAGTGACCGGTGTTGGGATGCCAGTCCCTAAGCCCTCTTTGTATAACACCTGTGAGGTACAAGAAAGTTTCCACAAAAAAAGCACTCAACACAGGCAAACTCATCAAATCTGAGTATTTTGTCAGTTACGTTTAGCGTTAGGATTACTTTTCAATTAATTTCACACTTGTTCGAGGCAAATATTAAGGAAGGGGCTGATGGTTGATTATTCTGTAAATACATAACTACAGATACTAGAAGATCAAGGGTTAAGATAAAACAAACATGGAGAGAAAAAACATGTTAATGTCACAGCTTACTTCCAGTTTGGGTTCTTAAAAGAAATGCATGTAAAGTTGTAAATCACCAAAAAAAGTTAAAGCACAAAAAGGTGGACTATAAATGAGTTAAAAATATTGCCAGGGAAAAGACAGGATCAGGGTGAGATTCTAAACCACTGAAGAAAACAGATTATATGTTAGGATGTTATGCAAAAATAAGTTGTTATAATTTTTTTTTTTAAATACCGAGCTAATGTGTTCTTGATTGCGTTTGACTCTCTCTATTTCTGGAGTGACAGGTGTTGGGATACCTGTCCCTACGTCCTCTTTGTACAGTACCTGCAGAACACAAGCACCCAGCAAGGTGAGAACTTCATATTCCTTTCACAAATACAGTACATTCGGATAGTTAATTTACCTGGTTTATAGGTAAATATAATCTGAGATTATACGTAAATACGTGCACAATTTCTTTTCCTCAGTGTGCATCTTTTTAAGCACAGTCACCAGCTCAGCAAAGTACTTAAAGTGGATGTTGAGGTGCTTGAACCCATTGAAGCCAATGGAGTACTGCACTGGAGCAGGAGACAACTTCAAACACTCTGCGGACCTGGTGTCAGAAGCAGGTACGTTCTGCTTTTCATCTTAGTTTAGGAAATGGAACAGTATTATTTTTCAGGCAGTCAGCATTCCTGAAGGGTTTTTTTTATGGTGCTAACAATCAGCTGAACCTTCTACAGACATGTTTAATATGAAAATACTTAGTTGTGGGCTCTATTTGATTTTGATCTCTGTGACTATTTGGTTGGAATTTTGCTCTGTTTTGTCTCTAGTAAGAAAAACAATTGAGTTTTAGCTCTCGTATCATTAGATTTAACTGAACCTGTAGTTGTCTGATTTAAAAAATTGCATTTTTCATGAAAGGCCTTGCATAGGAAATGCCTGGGTTGGTTTAAAACCTAATCATGTAGAAATACATTACAAATGCACTACCAGTTCTTCTTGCATCTAGTAAAATACTTGCAACAAAAAGAGCTAACAAAAAAAAAAAAATTCACTACTTTATGTCATTGAAACAATGAAAAAATACAAAAATAAAGCACTCACAGCAAGGGAAAACCAATTATGTAAATGAAAAAATGAAGAATCATTTGAAAAAACAACTCAATTGTGCAAAAGTGAGCTGTAAAAAACATATCATAAACAGCTCAAAAAGGAAATAGTACTTATAAAAACAGGAATGGAAGATCTTAAGGTACTCGTTACGTGGCTGTCACTGCTCCTCGGCGTTGTATAGCAAACAGCCGAGGTACCGACCGTCACAAGACCATATCCTGCCTCAGTTCTGTATGCAGAGAGCAAAGTAAAGCAGCAGCGGCTCAAAACCAGGAGAGCACGTTGTGGTTATTTAAATCCGTACTTAACTAGATACGGGAAGAGCCAGGTACTGTTTCCACTTAGAACCATCACTAGGTTTTGTGACTAGAAAAAAGGCTGCAATTATTTTTTTCCACAAAGCTCTCTAGCCGATCCATTTTTTTTCCAGGCTAATTGTAAGACACCATCTGGGTGTTCTTTGTTTCTAGTTCTGTGTTTAGAAAAGATCGCAGAAGTAATCCAGGGAAGTGGCTGACTGTAATGGTCACTGCAAAATTCAGATAATTGAACTTCCCGCTGCTGCATATAGGGATTTTAGACATCTGATCTCTTTTCAACAAAAAATACCCACAAACACTACCAAAGTTTGGAGCTTGAGCTCTGCATGAGTATACAGGTAAATCGGAAATATTGGCCTTTACCGAACTGATGTGCTTCTGCGTCTCCTTGACACGCTTCACCTCTGGGAGATCAGGAATTGGAGTGCCTTTCCCAATACCCTCCTTGTACTTAATCTACAAAGATGCAGAAAAAAGCAAAAGGACTTACATTAAAGCACAGCTGATGCAGGCACGAGTAAAAGTCCCATGAGTAAAGAAACACAGCTCCTTTACACTTTACAAACTCATTCAAATCTCAGCTACTAAGTGTATTCTCAGAGAAGGAAATCATCAAGGAACCTGTTACAGAGTGATGATAGCTAGCCTGCCACGCTTCTACAAAGCAGTTTAACGAGAACTCAGCTCAGGGAAAAAAGTAGTGTCTTCTTTGAGCCAGAATTTTTCAATTGAAGCTTAAAATTTGGGTATCTAACATCTCCCAGGAGCTTTATTTCAGCAAGAACCAACCCCCTAATTTATAACAACTGAACCATTTCAAGGTTTCTTACACCAAGTTCCAAGAAATTGCGATATTAAAAATTTAAAGTAATTTCTAAAAATCTTAGCCTGATGTGAAATAGGCACCTAGATTCATACGTGGATATAGAAAGAGCATTATCCTGATCTCGAGAAGACTGAAAATGTAAAAGACCTCATTTAACACGAGCAGAGAGCTGCTGTTAAAGCATTCCCATCACCTTTGCAAGCAACCCGGTAGAGGGTAACTTCAGCTGCTGCTGAGATGGCACTGTTTGTGGCACTTCACTGAAAGCGTTTTCTAAACACAAGTACAAATACCTTTAACCTGATACCATTTGGTCTTTTTACCAATGGAAGAAGGATTCTGTAAAAATCTATCATATTCAACAAAGGTGGGAGTCATCGCACAACATTTTAACAATTACAGTGCTGCGTGCATTTCTACTTTAGCGTAACAAAAAAAAAAGGCACAGCATTTCACAAGAACATATTTAACACACTATGCATGAAACAAATTGTGTGAAAAGTTAGTATTTTTTACACTAAAATGATGTTAGCGTTCAAAAAAGCATGAAAAAAGATTTACAAGTTTCAAAAGAAAAGTAATACACACAATTGTTCCCATTTTAGAGTGTTACAATTTTTTATGTGCTATAAAGGCTTTACGAGACATGCTTTAGTAAGGCTTTTGACACCGTTTGCCCTGGCATCCTCAGAGACAAGCTAATGAAGCATGGGTCAGATCAGTGCACAGGGCCAGGCACTGAAAACTGGCCAAACGGCTGGGCCCAGAGCACTTTGACCGGTGGCACAAGGACCAGGCCGCTGTGGTGTATCCCCAGGGGTCAATACTGGGGCCAAAACTGTTTAACATCCTCGCTGCTGACCTGGATGCCGGGACACGGTGCACCCTCGGCAGGATTGCAGATGACACAAAACTGGGAGGACTGGCTGATACACCCAGGGGTTGTGCTGCCACCCAGAGGGACCTCGATGGGCTGGAGAAATGGGCTGAGAGGTATCTCCTGAAGTTCAAGAGGGGGAAATGCAGTCCTGCACCTGGGGAGGAATAACCCCAGGCACCAGTACATGCTGGAGGCTGACTGTTTGGGAAGCAGCTTTGCCGAGAAGGACCTTAGGGATCTGGTGGACAACAAGCTGACCACGGGCCAGCAATGCAGCCTCATGACAAAGAATGCCAACAACATCCTCAGCTGCATTAAGAAGGGCACTGCCAGCAGGTCCAGAGAGGTGATCCTTCCCCTCAGCACTGGTGAGGCCACATCTGGAGTTCTGCATCCAGTTCTGGGCTCACCAGTACAAGAAACATACGGACTTACTGGAGGAAGTCCAGTGCAGGACTACAAAGATGAGTAAGAGGAGCTTCTTTGGGACGAGAAGAGGCTTAGAGACCTGGGAGTCTTCGGCTTGGAGAAGAGTAGGCTCAGGAGGAACTTAACAAAGTGTATAAATACCCAGGGAGAAGGAATGAAGAGGAGGGAGCTACTCTTCTCAGTAGGGCTTGGTGATGGGACAAGAGGTAATGGCCACAAATTAAAAAAACCAGAAAATTCAATCTGAACACAGGAAAACAACTTTTTTTTTACCATGAGGCTGGTCAGACACTGGAATAGGTTGCCCAGAGAGGCTGTGGAGTCTTCATCCTTCAAGATATTCAAAACTCGACTGGACATGGTCCTAGGCAACCTGCTCTGGCTGATCCTGCTTGAGCAACAGGGTTGGAATAGGTGATCTCTAGAGGACCCTTCCTACCTAAATGATTCTTTGATTCTGTGATAAATACACTATGTTTGTGAGGACATTAAAAATGATGGCAAGAGCTTTCATGTTTTAGAAATGGATTGTAAGTAACAAATTGAATGTTAATCATTAGAAAGATTACTGTTTCAGTAACAAGAATAGGAAAAACTCCTAGAAAGTAGCCCTTAGATGCATAGATTATTGCCAATCCGCTGTTAGCAACATTTAAAGAAATGAAGGGTAAAAAAAAATGTTATTTCAAGTTGAATTAGCACTGGTAGAGTATTAAAAATGAATTCTTTTGTACCGAGCTAATTGCATCCTGGGTTCGTTTAACTCTCTGCATCTCTGGTGTCTTTTCAATAGTAGTTCCAGTCCCAATATCTTCTTTATATAAAATCTTAATATTTAGAATGAAGACAACAAGGTTAAGCATATAAAACACAACATTATTTCTTCTAGAGAGTGAATACGGACTCATGACAGTGATTTGTAGACACCAGTGTAGGCGGAAAGCTGACTTGGAGGATCATCTCCAGTCACTGCCTCATTGCCTTATCTACGGTCTGTCTGTCCTGATACGAGTGCCATTTGTGCAAAAAAGGGCCTGATATTTTATATTTGTAGTAATGCATTTTAAGTAGAATGTCATAACATTTGTAGGCCACTTCTAGGATTGAAGACTAGTATTTGTTTAAGTACAGGATTGATTGTTTAACTGTATCACAGCTACGTGCCTGTGAAAGAGTGCCATCAGGGCACTGCACAAAAAGCAGTAGATAAAAAGGGGTAGCAAAAATCAGCTAAATCTACATTGAAAAAAATTTTGTTTGCAAAAGTTCCTATCCACTTTTAAGCAGATCAAGAACATAAGTACCTATAAGATAAGAGCCAAAAATAGTTATTTGATTGAACATACTAAACTGCATTTTTTTGGAATGAGAACTGAAAACAGAAAATAACTATACCGAGCTGAAATTCTTCTGGTTTTCTTTCACACGCAGCATTTCTGGTGTGTCTTGTACAACTGTAACTTTTCCTTTGCTGTTCTGTAGGTCCCACTGATACTGAAGCTGTTGAAGAAGTAAACCGTCAAATGTTGACCCTATGCCATAAAAATTTACTGACAGAGTTTTCTTCAAAGATGAGAAAAAAAATATTCAAGTATACCTTGCAAGGAGGTCATTTTAACACCACCATTAGTGATATAAAGATGCACCACAGTTACAAGTAATCTCATTTAAATTAGCAATAGGGGATCTTTAACTAGATTCATTGAAAGATCTTGACAGGTGCCAGTTTGTCTGTAAAACAATTAAGTCTCAACAATGAAAGGCGAAGATTTCAAGTCAGATTGTGTTCTCTTACTGACCATATACAGTCTCGCAGCAACAGACAACTTCTGCAAGTATAATTCTCTACTACTTGCAAAGGAATTGCCAAAGCACTGCAGCAGAAGGTTTATTTCAAGAAAACTATGGAATCATTCTGGTTCCCTGTGTAATACCCAAGTGGGCTGCTGCATACATAGCGGACCCTCTAACTGAAGATCCCTGAGAATATAAAGGCAGCCTAGTTGGGGTTAGAGTGTGACAGCGGGACCTTATTAAACGAAAAAAAAGCTTAACATTTTTTATTATTTGAGAGTAACAGTGTTTATTACTTATATACATACTGTGCTAAAGTTCTTTTGATTCTCACGGACTCTCTGCATTTCTGGGGTGTCTGCTACAGGCACGTAGTATGGCATGGTCCTTTCTGCATCTTCCTTATATTTTTTCTGATAGAACATATAAAATGTATTCCATTAATACAAAAACAGTAATAAACAATCTGGTATTACTTATTGTTGTATAATGCCCATCTTTATGGAAATGCGAGTACTGTGTCTGATACAAATTCAGATTATGCTTCTGTGTAAGATTTATTTTAAAATTTACTTAAGATTTATTAAAATAAATTAATTTCAACATTGAAATGGAATTTCAGAGTAAAAAATGCAACATCACAGCTCTAGAGGAATTTGTTTTTCTGGGGTATCTCCTGACTGTTGTGACAGGTAGTCATTTAGGTGTGTATCCACCTTAGTATTTAGTATCCACTCAAGTATTAGTATCCACTCAAGATTCCCACCTGAACAATGATTAAATTGTTTCATTCAAGTACCTGGCTTGAAAGATTCTTGACCTGCTGGGCATGAATAATCTCCGGAGTATCGACAACACTGGTGTAGTTGGCTTTCTCCATTTCTGCCAATTGTTTGTATTTGATCTGTTGGGCAAAGCTCACATTTAAGTGCCTGAATCATATCTTGACAATAATTTTCATTTAGTTTAATCAGAAAAAAATGTTAATAAATTTTCCATTAAAGAAGACATCTGATGCGATATGTAAGATATTCACACAGACCTGGCTGGCAATGTCAGTGGCATTCTTTGCTCTCACAAAATCTGGTGTCTCCAAAGCCAGTTCTGTGAGACCTTTTCCTCTGATTTCTAAGTCCAAGGCTTTTTTGTACTCTTTCTGCAGATGAAGACGGTAAATAGATACTTTGTCAATGTGAATGCAATACTCTTAGCAACTTCAGATAGTTTCATGACCACACCAAAAAACAGGGATATTACTAATACAAACTCACAATGAAACACAAAAATTGTCATTAAAGTGTGTACTTTCTGACTTAAATCTTGAAAACGAACAGCCCTACGCCAGCAGTAAATGGAGGACACAACAGGCCAGCTGTATTAAGGTCACTCTTCCTTCTCCCACCAGTAATCTCAAAGTGTAAATTTATTAAATATGAAATATTTATTGTACCAGTCCACCACCTCAATAAAGTAGCTGTTAGGTTTGCATTCTGACTGTCTGCTGGCCACCTCTTTCCATCAAAGTGAGGAAGACTGTCTCGGCCATCGGTCCTGCAGCTGCCAACTGGGCATCAGCCTGGGGCAGGGGAAACTGTTCAGGAGCACGGCTGGTGGTTCTGACTCACCCATCACGCATAAAGTGTTCAAAAAGGGCACAGCACGTCTCCCAGAGCACAATGACAAAGTTCAAACTAGTGTCATACAGCCACAAGCATTTATCAGTTGGAGGCTGTTACATCCCTTCAGGTATTTTCCAGATAGCTTTTGACATACCTCGTTCAGGATTTGAGTTGCATTCTTTGCTCTTAACATGTCTGGAGTCTCCTCTAAAGCTGTTAGTCCTTTACCTCTGACACCTTCCTCCAGATCCTTCCTGTACTCTTTCTGCACAAGAAAGAAAACGAAAACTGCAAAGCCAGACTAAAGAGAGTTTTTCACTCTGCAACTTTGTTCAAAAATTCAAAAAAAAAAAAAAAAAGAAGAAAAAAACTCCAAAAGCTCCAAAAGAAAAAAGAATTTTTTAAAACAACAGAAAATATTGCATAGGGCTATACAAGAACTACGACAACAGAGCAGAGTATAGTAATTATTGTTCAAGGTAAAATGCAAAGGCTCACACACACACCCCCTGCCATGGAATGTCAGAAAGGGGTACACTAAATACAAATACAGTTAATGAACAATGAAATAAATGTCCACAACAAATTAGATCGCAATACAAAATATATGTAAACACGCTTAATGTGAATGGTTAGGAAAATGAAAATGTGAAGAAATGCTGCTGAGAACACTTAGTGGAATTATTTAACTCAACAGAGGAAATAAGCACAGAATAATTGCTACCTCGCTTGCTATTTTGGTTGCATATTTGGCATGTAGTAAGGATGGTGTAGTCTCCAAGCCAGTAAGGTTCCTGCCCTTAATGGACTCTTCAAAGTCCTTCTTATATTCTTTCTAATGAGAGTAAGAAGAAAAAAAAGCAAAATAGCAAATATTTATTACATTATTTTTAATTGCGTGAAAAACTACAGGGAGGATGGAGCAGCAGTTTGATATTGCTGTCGCAATGATGATCTGCTACAGTCAGTGGGCACCTAAAGCAATAAATCCTGTTTCTACTAAAGCCCATGAAACAGCTCATTACTTTCAATGGAAATATAACCTGACCCTGCCTTTTTTCTTTCTTTTTCTACTTATTTGTATATGCAGGGGAAACATTCAATGGAACCACTCAAACATAATGACTAGTGGCCTTATACAATTGTTTTTCAGCATGTGTGACAAAACAAGATTACACTTCAAACAACCAGAAAAGTACTGCTTGAGGAAAAAGACAGGTCAGTGAAGAACACTACGACAGTGGAGACAAACAGGAAATAAATGGGTTTCTCAAAAAGAGAGGTCTGAGGTGAAAAGACTAAGCAGGGTGCTTTCTATGGACTATGATAACTGACACACATACTCTACTTGTGTTACAAAAGTTTAAGTGAAATGTATTTCATATTACACTTCTTCTAAAGACTTGAAGACTTTCTTAAGCTTCATTGACTGATAACCTCTTGATGAAAAATTACAGATAATATACACTTCATCGTGACACAGGAAAGCTTCATGAATTTTAAATGCAGTATTTCATAACCAATATAAAGAAATGTGATATAGCTATAATTTTTCAGTCTATCAGCATCCACAAGATGCAAGTATAACTGCCCGTCTAAATCACTGTGAAAGTTTAAGTACAAAAAATAAATTTTAAAGTTTTTTATCTATCAGCGTGGATTTTAATCGTACCTCACTCTGCATGAGCTGAGCTTCCTTTGCAGTAAGGTATGTTGGAGTTTCAAAGTCCAACATAGGTTTTCCTTTTTCCTTCTCATACTTTTCTCTGTATTTCACCTGAGAAGAAAAGAAAACAAGTTACCCTCCTAAATAATCAAGGAACCAATTCATTGACTGGTATGTGCCTACTTTGGCTGACAGATCTGTGGTAAAAATTGAATGTCTAATACTGTTTACCTCCCTGAAATCTGTATATTGACCATAAAATATAAAATCAAAGGTCAGGCTTGCAGCAAAATGTGTGTGGCCTACTAATTTATTTCCTGTTTCTTATTCCTGAGAATAAGCAGTGTCAGCTCAGATTTCAAGAATTTCCTGATCACAAGAAGGAAGACGGGTAGCTGTAAAAATGGAACTTGAAGGCACTCAGGCTGCTCGTGACCCTGGCTGAGTTCAGCCAGTTACACGTTAATGGATCGCTGGAGTGTTAGTGGCAGGGCTTGAAAAGATGCAATTTAGCAACTTGCTAACTAAGTCTGTGCGTGAGTGTCCAGGAAGTAAAATGTCCGCAAGGATGAAGATATTCTTGTTTCAAGTTATAATATCCAGCCTTTAGGGCACCAATTTTCAGACTGCTGCATGAGGTGATGCTATGCCTTTGGGTGAGAGACCTGGAGGTCAAACTGGAGCAACAAGCACCGTCTTTAACTACAAACTGATTAACAACTGTTTTTCTAGTCTTTGCTACGTAACCTTTCTGCTCTCCCACGCCATGCAGCAGAACAATAACTATGGCCCTTTGTGTTCTAGCAGTAATTTCTTTCTGGCTTTACAGTCACTAAACACCTGGAACAGGAAAGATCAGAGACCAAATTGGAGTATGGATTTCTCTGGAATGATCACCCCTTGCTGCATTCCAGAGGGAAAAGACGTCAGACACATTTAACAGCAGCAGTAGGTATCGTTTCGGTTAAAGCAATTTTGGATGCAGAAAAAGAGTGGCAGAGCCTTCCTTTGTATCACTTGAGGCTAGAATGGATAAAGCAGTTGAAAATATACTGTCAGCAACAACCCTACTTCTTTCAATTTCCAGTTTCTGTGATTACTGTGTCCTTTTTTTCTATAGACAAAATCACCCTGATAAATGTATTATACTGTGTAAAGAGATCCATACACAACAGACGTAAGTACCTCTGAGGTTTCCTCTAGAATGAAGAAATCATGCAGATATTTTATAGGTGTTCTGATCTTGCAAATATTTCTCATTGACTTGTTTACTTAGGTGTGGAGTGTTTATAATACAGATAGAGATTGTTATACACTGGAGAATCTGCAAGAATGACTTCAGTGATGGCGACCAGTACGCAACGAGTGGGGTTAATGAGAAACACACGACCAACTTACGTGGCTCTGTAGTTCTGATGCCTCCCTTAGATGAACCTGTTCAAGATTATCTGGCACCACATGGTAGTGACCCTTACTCTTCTCATATTGCTTCTTGTACTGGTACTGAAGGGAAAGTGTCAAAAATCATCTCAATAAAAAAAAAAATCCCTCAGCAAATTTACTTCTTAGGTCCAATCAAAGCAACACTTCAATGGAACATCAAAGAGAAATTAGAAATACAAAAAGCAAAACAAAATCAAGAAGTTTAACTGCCAGTATCAAAATATCACTTCTAAAGATGTGGGTGAACAGGGTTTTTTTTTGCCAATTTTGATTGCAACAAAGATTTTTTTCAAAACCAGGATTCAAAAAGAAAAAGAAAAAAAGAAAACACAGTGGATACATGAAAAGGCTGCAACAGGCAATAATTCTTCTCTTTTCTCAGAAAAATTATTAATTATTTTGTTAAGCATAATTCTGTATATCTACAACAGGGGTATGTTAAACACAAACATGAAATGAAAAAAACCAGACAAAACCAAAAATTTTATATACAGTAAGCGTAAAGAAAAAAGTAAAAAAAGAAGAAAATGGTATTTGTTAGTGTAATGCAATCAGTTAAAATGCAATAAAGAAACAATCCACCAAAAAATTATTAGAGGATTTAAAACATTAGCAGTTCTACAGCTAATAAGGATTTCACTTCCCAGAGGACAAATGCGGCAGAGGTGCTAGTTCACTAGGAAACAGTCATTAGAAAGTAGAGGAAGAGATCACTACCAGGTGATGGCCCATGAACAATAACAGAGGGAGTAATTGTTACAGAAATAGTTAGCAGAGATCAGTTCAGAATGGAATCAATCGGAACGGAAAAATCAAATGGATCTGGGATTAGTTAACGAGCTTACAGCACTGGCGAGCTGGCTTGTGCTCAGGACATGGTTCATGATCAGCGATTCAGACATGTCTGTGACAGGCTTATGAAGTTTCTTTAAATCCGCCTTGTATTTCACCTGCAGGTAAGAAAGGACAAACAACAATAAAACCTGTGATGTTGAATGTATTAATAACATAAAGGAGGTCTTCCTTAAAGAAATGTGAAACTTTTAATTTCCCTGGAGGAGAAGCATAAGTAAACATACCTCACTAGCCATGTTGTGAGCATCTTTCATGGTCTTGTAGATTTTAGCCTCCTTTAAATCATACTTTGGCTTTTTACCCAGCTCTTTGGAAAAATTCTCCTTGTACTTCACCTAAATGAAAAACAACCAGGTATTACAACTGTTCTTGACTACTCACTTGCTGGCTGCACAAGGCAAAGAGACCCTACTTCAACGCTGATGGTAAGCAGCAGAATGAAAATGTGGTAACTTGAAGGCATCCCCTGGAATAAAGGCTATTTTAAAGATGACCTGACATGGAAAGAAAATATACATCTGTATTTACAAAATAGCACTTGCAATTTTTCTTTCAGTGCACAGGTGATATCTCCTCATTTTAAAAATAACAGACGTAGTCAAGAGAAGTATGTTGACAAAATACAGCTAAATTCTGACTCTCAGAGATGAAGAATTTTTCACTTGATGGGAACTGTGCATAGATAAAAGATATCCAATTTCACAAAGAGACAAAAACCGACACAAGCGCAAAGAGTATTTAAAAGAACTTTTTACGTACTTCTTGGAGAAATATGAGCTTTACAAACTACCTCAAGACATACGAGCACCACAGAAGATGGCAACGTATCAAATACTTTTATGTATACTGTTATAAACGTATTGTGTTCTGTATAAATCGGAGATGAAGAACGATGTTAAAAATCACAAACAGAATAGTGACACGATTAATTACTAGGAATTAGATTATGCAAGAGGCTTAGTCACACTTCCAAACCACATTAGCATCAGCAAGGCAAAGCACAGGCATGTAAGCCATAACACTCCAGCAGACCCAGGCTGAAGGCACAGAAACGTTGGTAGCAGTAAGAGTTTTGCTAATGACTTAAATGAGGGCAAGCCCTTCTTCCATCGTGACTTGTCCCGTCCCACTGCTGCAGGTGCAGCTAAAGGCTAATTCCTCATTATTTCTTGGAAACCTACAAAAGGGACAGTTTGAGTAGGAATATTTTTGTTTTATTACTTTGCATAAAATTGTTTCAGAAGAGTTACTGAAGAGTGCAAGAAAAACTCGAAGTATTAAAGATTAAGTTGTGGCTTATCTAACTGGATCCCATAGTTAGTATGTACGCCCATCGCCGTTAGAGTAAACATCAGTAGAAAAATTCTAAGGATTTCTCCTGTCTTTCTACTACTAATATTCTACCAGGTCCATGAACAAGTGAGGCAACGTTTCTTTCTGTTTACCACTCCACATTTCCTTGGAGATACTTTATAGGAAATAAGCTAGCAACCCCCCTCCCTTGTCTAAAGAAGAAGAACTGAACAACGGTCATCAGCCTTTCTGAAAGAATTTGATCTTGTACAGGACCAAGATAATACTTACAAAAACATGCAGAAAATATAAGGCTGTGGCTGATGAAGTAAAAGGAGTAATGGTTCTTCAGGAAAAAAAAAAACAATCTCCCAAGCAATATTTACGTGAAAATTCAAGTGAAAGAAATAAAATACTGAAGAACTGATAACTAAGTTGAGGAATGGCTGACTCATGCTAGGGTTTTTTTAATGACGATTACAGAAATGTAAACAGATAATGTTATATTAGTAAAAGAAGAAAGACGATTGAATGCAGAATTAAATCACATTCCACAATCACATTTTAGATTTGAATTCGCTGCCATATTCTTGTCCGTACAGCACCATATGGTTCATGCTGGATACCACGGTTGCTTTTTGCTTTGCAAATTACGGCAACGTTCAGCTAAAACACACAGTGAAACAGGCAAATCCACAAATTATACAGCTGCTGTAAGAAAACAAAGAATATTAACATTTCTGACATAAAGGAAACAGTATTGGTTCTAACCTCACAAAAATTAAAATCAAGCAGAAGTATACTAGAATCTGTTAAGTTTTGCAAGCTACACAACATACGATGAAGATCAGACCATCATGCCAAAGAGTTCACTTTTATGCCCAGAAGAAATGTTACTGGAAGATCTATGCAAAATTAAAAGCAAGCATGTCAGACAGGAAGATGAAATACAACTGAAAAAAGGCAAGTGGATAAACAAATGGACATGAAGTTTTGTAAAGAAGAAGTTTATGTGAAGAAATGTCTACGGAAAAAAAATGTTAAGGATTATGCCAATTATTTTTTACTCCCTTACTGCCTCTACAACAGTTAACCTTCTGTCAGGACCAAATCAATCTCATCAAAGCACGTTTGTAAGACCAAGAGAACTGGCTAACATTGGAGAAAAAGCACGGAAAAGGAGGATATCATCACTGAATGCAATTCTTCTTTTCCTTGTCGTTCAATTGTTCAGTTTAAGAATCCTTGGTTCTTCTGAAAAGATTCTTGTTTCTCCTGACAAGCACGATGGCTGATATGGAAACATGCGACAGTTACATGCAGCACTCATGCCTAGATGTGGAAAAACCATAATCCCCCTTTTTTTCATTTGGAAATACATGTAAAAAACTGAAATGGCACAAATCTGTTTGCTGCCACTTCAAAAACTGCTATGCAGCCATTGTTTTTTCTATTTTCCAAAGGTTTTGAAATGTCAAGAAATATAAGAAACTACCTGCCCTCCAATCACTACAGACTACACTTCTCAGAGGCTCGGGGGCTGATTTCTGTCATACACTATGCTTCCATCTGCCATTCCAGCACAATGTAAACAGAAGAGTTTAAATGAAGTTTAAATAGAAGTTTAAATTGACGTTTGAATAGTTGAAAGGAAGTTCTAGTGCGAATGGCATGCATATGGTACGACTGTTCACTAAAAATTACCAGCACCATTGTTTGGGTCTGTCACACACACATATTTCTGATTTTTGCACAGTTTCACGAAAACCAGCTCAAACCGATATGTCTGGTTTTAGGTTTTGGGGTGAAAAAGGTGAGTTTCAACATTGCATGAATGCATCGGAAACTTTGATTAAAAACACTGGAAGCTCCAAAACCATTATGAAGGGCACAGCACCATTGCACGTGGCGTTTCTGAGACAGACAAATTCCCCAGGTGCAGAATTCCCGTGCACTGTCTTTCCAGAGCAAAAAAAGGAGGTCACATCCAAATGAGCAATCTCACAAATTTTGCCACATTCAAGACCTTTGACACAACATCAGTGCAACTGGTGTATCATAAACCCTTTAACAGCTTGGAATCGTAAGATGATATGCAAGCAAGAGACAGATGCACAAAAATGGCATTCCCAGATGTGTCACTTAAAATTATCTTACATGACTACTTAGCATATTAGCTTTCTTAAAGGTTCTCATCCATGGTGTATCATAAGATGCAGCTCCATGCCCTCTCATATGCCGTTTGAGGTACTCTGCCTATAATGCGTAGCAAGAAAGCAAGATCAGAAATTCAAACAATTACAGGATTAAAACACGAATGGGTCAGAAAGAACCAAGTTGAACTGAGGTCCTGGTGGAAAAAATTAATACAGGAAATAGGGAGCGTATACTTCAAATTTGACCATTGCATTGAAGAAAGCAAGCTTCTATTAATACAGCATATTAACTTCAAAATAGAAGATTCTTTTAAAGGCACAAAGTAGAAAGAAAGTGGCTGAAAGAAACTGAATGTCCATCTCATAAGTGATGGATGATAAGAGTTAGGTAAAAGGCTGCTTCTTTTAAAGCCAATACCCAGAAAAGATTAAAAAACAGAGAACACAGCTAACACTTCAGCCTTAGTATTTAAAAGATCTTGTCATGGCATTGTTTTAAGGAGATTCTATACCTCCATTACTGACATTTAGTAAGTCCATAGAAAAGTTATTAAAAATCTTTAATGCAAGAGAATTCCGTTTGTATGCAAGTGCCTATTTTAATTTAATTTCTTCAAAATATACCACACAAGTGAATAAGCAACATATTTGTGTCCACTTCACCAGGACAGGTACTACAGTTTCGAGGCTTCTTAACATTTCTAATTCCAACAATCCTTCATTTTCAGGCAACCCTTTTCTGAAAACCATCAGATTGCTTGCAGAGGTAATGACTGTCCTCAGTTTTAATCTTTAGGACATACAGATTTACCCAACTACGCAACTGTGAACCAACAGCGTCTTGTGAGAAGGCCAGTTTAATTCTCTGCACATCAACTGTTTTCAGCATTAACAGAATATATAAATTTGTAAGCGACAAAGATATTCAGGTACCTCTATACTTCTATGTTTTAACTTTCCATATTCCATAAACATTGGAAAGTGGACATTGTAGAATTATAAATGACATTTTTAAGAACACGGAAACATAAGATTTTAGAGATGACAGAAGAATTAAAAGAAACTGAGTATTAGAAAAGAACACAAATAAAATTCAGAGGAACTACATGTCCCTTCTCCCCGCTTCTGTGAATCCTCTCTCCAGCCGGTACAGAGGGGTCACTTCTGTTCCCACTGAAACCCGCCCCCAGGCACCACTGTCTGCCAGCCCAGTCTGTGGGAAAGCGACTGACCAGTCTTGTACGCATTGCACCGCTATAAATGACCATAAGAAAGTGGTGAATCACGTCTGACATTGCTGTAAGCAGAATCAGACTCTCAAGTCAATGTTTATTTAACAAAGAAATACCTTGCATTGGGATTAAATTTTTATTTTAACAAGTTCCCTTTCAAATGTTTCCTTTAAAATATTCCCTTATCCCCTAATCTAGAAATAATTTCAGTTATAATACCAGTATTACTCTGTATGTTAACATCACGTATGTTTTTTCATTATTACCTGGCTAGTTAGCTTGGACACTTCCTTTGCCAGCTCAATATCTGGACGTCCCAGCATGGTTACACCAATACCAGCTTCTCCACGCTTTTTATATTCAATCTAACAAAGAAAAAAATATATAGTTTAGTAGTGATGACACTCCCTTTTAATTATTTTACTGACAGTGTTATTAATAGTAAAATTACTGATAAAGAATTACACAAAAGTTTTAAAAATCACTTACATCACTAATTAACTTGGCAGCCTGAGTTGCTTTCTTAATATCTGGTCGATCCGCTATAGGTGTGTAGTGGAGCTTTGACTTGGCATCTTTCTTGTATTCAATCTAAACCATAACGATAGGCACAGGAAAGAAAATCACTGAGGTGTGTTCATGAGGAATATACCTAATAAGGTCACAGCAATGTTGCTGGGAAAGCGCCTGAGATTTTTTTAAAATACAATTCACAAGGAATGGATTTGGGAATCTGTTTGTGCAAGATGTCTACAAATGAAAATATGCGCATGTGCAATTCCATCTGTATTTGAAGGAATGAAAAAAATTATTGTGTGATTTGCATTAGATGACTATAAATCTTAGCCTGTGACTAAACAGAAATATGATTTTCAGAGAAATCCTTCAATTCAGTGTAATGTTCAATTTGTAAATATTTGCAGCTCTATCTTTCAGAATTATACCTGATCATGGAGGCTGGGAGGAAATCCAGAAGCATCTGAACTTCTGGTGTTGTCAGCTGACGGTGACTGAATTTGCTTACAGAAGCTACTTAATTCATGAAAACACAGAAGCCAAACTTACTGTACTCTGTTTTTTAGCAACTTCCATGGCATGTTTCACTTCGGGAGGCTCCAGCATGACAGAATAATTAGACTTCCCTTTCTCCTTCACAAACTTCTTTTTATAGTTTGTCTGTTAAGAGCAAAAAGAGCCATGTGTGATTTTTTGATTTCACATGGAGGTAAATGCTACCAAAACTTGGAAATAAGGCCACTGAAACAGTTAAGATAGATAAAACGCAGTCTATTCAGTCTCAACATGTATGGTCCCCAGCTTGTCTGTCATCATTTGCACTTCAGATTACAAAAGCTTGTTAGTTGGAGATAATGATTTGTGTTTAAACTGTGTTCCGTGAAAAATAAAATCTGAACTAAGGGCACCCATTAGCACTCCAGACTTTTCTCTACTCACTTTTCTCCAGCGTATTTCAACAGATTCCCAATAAAACACGATTAGCTCTTTGTTAAAGTCTCATTCTGGTAGAAATTAATCTTTTCTGACTCCTTGGGCATTTTATGATGAGACTCTAAATGTGCTGCATGTGTACTAAAACATGCGACAGTCTAATCAATTACAGGCAGCAGGGAATAATCTCACCATAAATCGCTACCACACTGGTTACTTACCTCACTGACATTCTTGGTCACCTCCTTCACATGCGCAGTGTCTCGTGTCTCCGGCAGGGTTGTGTAAGACCCGTGCGGGAGCTGCTTCTTGCTATGTTCTTTGTATTTATTCTGAAAGCCCAGAATAACAATTGGTAAAAAACAGCAATGCAAGGTCCATGCCCCGTTCTATGATTCCCCCCCAGTATTAAAAGTATGTACTTAAAAATAAGAAGTAATTGTCCGATGTTTTACCTCAGATACAAGAGAGCTAACATTCTTAGCCAGGAGGATCTGAGGCGTATCTGGAACGACATGGTACGTTCCTCGAGCTTTGTTGTGCTTCTCTTTGTATTTTATCTAGCAGAAAGAAAAGATATCATTTTAAGCAATGTGTATCTTGTCTTGTGGCAATTTAAAAATAAATTACTATAGTTGTGCCTGCTTGTTAGTGCAAAAGTTTGCAGAAAATCCCATATTTCGATGTTTTCCCCGATAATTAATTCCAGTTTATTTATTCCTATAGCTGTAACTTGGAATTTTATTTCCAATATTAGAATATATTATTCCAATAAAGTAGTTTACGTAGTAAGTAAAGTCCTAGCAGAACAAACCAGTCAGTGTGCAAGTACTTACATCACTCGCCAAAATGGCATTATTTAAGGCCAATACTGTGTTTTTATCATCTGTGACAGAGAGTTTGCATCCCTTTAGGAATTCCCGGTCCAGTTTGTATTCATACTGCAAGAAGAAAAAACAAAGATAAAAGAAGAGAGTCTCAAATCTTCTACAATCTTTTTTTTTCTATTCTGAACATGAGAGATGTGAGGAAAGGGACTATTCGGTTGTTCTGATTTTCTTACATCACTCTGCTGCAGAGATGACTTGGCTGCTTGAACAAAGTCAGGTCTATCAGCAATCCAGTGCCAATGAGCCTTGGCTGCTTCATATTTCTTCTTATAATCCAGCTTTTTATAATGAAACAAGAAGAAAAAAAATAAGTTAATTGGAAGTCGTGTACTTTACACATGACATTCACACAGATGCAAATTCTCCTTCAATCTGTACCAATGAAAGAGAGAAGAGGTAAGAAAGTGCATCTACATCAGAGTAGGGCTTTCCTCTGAATCATGTACCATCCAGTGGGAGTCCATTTACTCCAGTTTTTCCATAGCTACGTGAAGAATGGAATATAAATGACTGAAAAGATGGTGTGACTTTGAAGATGAGTGCTTTCAGTTCCTTGCCAATTGAAGTGAATGTTGGGGCACCAATAATAGAAGAGCTTCCCATGAAGCGCTCACTTTGTCTACGAGAACATCATCACAGAGAATTTCTGGGACAGATATGTCTCTGTCAGGAAAACAGAGGGGGACTAGAAGAAGAGTAGATGTGTGACATACAAGGAACCTCAAGTGACCTCAAGGACACCTTGCAAGAGTGAGCACTTTAGTATGAAATAAATTAACATATATTTTATTCAAGCAGCAGAAGAATTAGAAGCAATGTCCAAGCTCAAAAAATTTCAATGGAACTCAAAATCACTCTCGTGGTCTCCATTGCCAGTCCCAAACCCGTAATAACACTAAAGTACTGAACTCACGTTGCTGTTCAGCTTGTAAGCATGCCTTGGAGTCTTAATATGAACTGAATCTGCTACGACATTGCAGTTAGATTTATTCCTCTCATACACTTCTTTGTATTTCAGCTAGAGAAAGACAAACATAAAAATGTTTACAGAGATAATATCATCATCAACAAGAAAGGCATCAAAATATGAAAAACATAATACTAAAAATTGCTCCTGTCAAGATAAAATTTTAACAGAAGAAAAAGAAATTATATCAATAAAACTTGGTAAAAGTTTTAAGAAGTAAAAAGTAAAAAAACAAGGATAATTTACTTACATCGCTTATTCTGTCCTTGACCTTGCGCACATGCAATAACATAGGTGTATCATGGATTGTAGTATAGCCTTTAGGCTTCGCTTTGTTATATTCCAACTTGTAAATAATCTGAAGACAAAAATTATAGATTACATTATTTCTTGACATTATTGGTGTCAATTGAAAAAAATCAAGATGAGAAACATTAAAAACGCCATATTCTTAATTATCACACTTCAAAGGTCAGAACTGAGAGGAAGAGGAATGCTCGAAAGGGACCACGCTTACATCACTAATCTGTTTGTTGACTTTTGTAGTCCTTAAGTGTTCTGGAGTATCCACAACTGTAGTATATTTGTCTTTCTTCTTTTCATAGTCCTTTTTGTATTCAACCTGGTGATTGGGAAAGAGCGTATGTTAACCACACAAACCAAGACAAAACACCTACAGGAGATATGCTTATATTCACGCACAAAATTGCAAAATCCTTCCACCAAAGCCAATGGAAGCTCAACATGCACAATAAGTTAAACTTTTCAAACCCTTTATTTGCCTAGGAGGCTGCTCATCTATTTGCGTGATTAATTTTACATTTATTTCACTGAGTGTAAAAGCTTCACTTCTATCCTAAATCTCCAAGGCTGAGCTAAAAAAGCAATCTTGGCAGATTAGTGACTTTTAAAATTTGTCACTGGACAATAGCTCATTTTTAAATATTTGTCAAATCAAGAGAAACGTAAAACGTCTTACACAGTAGAAGAAAAAACATCCACTGACTATATCACAATGCCAGGCAATTTTAAAGGCTTTGATATCAGAATTTGTACCTTCATAATTTCTTTCTTAAAGATCCCCTTGCCCTACTCAGGACTCTAAGCCTGTTTTCACAGAATTCAGTGAGAACAGACTGTACACCAAGAACGATAATTCACTGTAGAAGCCTGAGGGCAGGTGGAAGAGGTTAGAAAACATTTTTAAAAAAGAACTTTCATGCTCATCTCGCATCAGAATATAAACCCATGCTTTTGAAACAGGACTACGACAGACAAAATATAAAAAGTTATACACAAACAACAAATCATAACATGAAGTCAACTCAGATGAACATGCAGGTCAGGCAGAATGCTATTTTTTTTCTTCAAACATATTCAAACTTACCTGCAAGGAGTATTTAATGAGATAATAGAAATCCACGGATAAATTGAACAAAAATGTCTAGTAAGAATCTTCAGTACCTTATTACTGAAGAATTTTATTAACTGTGCTAATAGTTACAAAGAACAGCCCTCTCCCTCTCGTGTAACTGTTTTCCACTGTTGCATTTCCAGTTTATAATTTAAATGTTATATGCCAGTTGAAAAGAGTAAGGTTACTGCTAGCAGCTGTGATTCCAGAGCAGAAATAAATATGTATAAGCTATTTAATAAGCCACATTTTTATCCAACTGGTACAACCAAAATATATAATCTGGAATCCAGATTAAATGAAGGTAGAATATGGAAAACTAATGCTTCACAGTAATATCAGAGTCACCACAGGCTTTCTTTTACATCATCAGAAATATAAATGTTATACTCTTTGTTTTGTATGAAAAAATAGGTGAATCATACTCACTTTCTACCTTCTGATTCTTATTAGAATTGGCAAAAGGAGAGAGTGGGTTTTTTTCATAAATTGTATTATGTGACTGCATGGGGACTGCTTTGTTAGCCTTGCTTAAAAGCAGAAGGTAGAGAAAGAAAGGGATGAAAACATGATTTACTGACCTGTGCACCTATACCTTTCTAAGAGCACTCAGCAGTGAGACATGACTCTGCTCTAGGCGCAATCTGACACCGTTCTCAGATAGTGGTAGATAAATGTTGTAATCTACTCGCCAAATTTCTTAATCATGTTCATACTGAATTAAGGGACTTGTGTTATGAGAGGTGGTCAGTCCAAGAAATGGTGGCAGAATGAGAATTTGGTTACGAAAATATCAGGAACAGCTAACATACAATATCTCAAATGTATGGAAAATTGCTCCTCATGTAAGTATGTGAATTATTATATGGAAGTATATATAACAATTACGTATAACGAAAGGAGAAAATGGAGGCAAAATCAGCCTAAGCTGAGTGAAGTCCAAGTTACAGTAAATATTGTTTCAGATATTCTGTTTTCAAAAGTTTTCTATCATAGCCAGCATTCAGCATATCAACAAAACTCTGGAGTCTGATATCCGTAGAAATTTAGAGACCTCCCAAGCATTAAATATTAGAAGTCCAAGCAGCTAATTTGTATATATATATATTTGTATTTATAATGTCTCCTACAGCAGCAGTTCTTCGTATTACCTGGCTCCATAAGTATGTGTTGTAGAGTGCTGTCAGCATATCTGGCCTCAGAATTTCATTACATCCTTGTTGCAGGAGCATCT
The DNA here is from genome assembly GCF_964199755.1 of Larus michahellis. NCBI lineage: Eukaryota > Metazoa > Chordata > Aves > Charadriiformes > Laridae > Larus > Larus michahellis. The sequence continues at coordinate 58,682,996 of NC_133902.1, forward strand.
TGGCAAGGCATTTATATTGTCTCTGTTCATGCAAATGGCAACGAAGCACAGAAGAGACTTATGAACACCATAAACAACAACACTGCTCTAGATCCCAGGCACTTTGAGAGTGGAGAGATTTAGGCAAGGTACCATATGTATTCATTCAGATGTGCATACAACTTACATCTATATAATTAAGAATGTCAAGAGTATATATTAAAGGATTTATATACAATCCCATTAAGGAAATTGTGAAATTTTGGGGGGGGAGAAAAGAGTAAATTATAGACTAAGGTGAGACACTCAAAAGCCAAATATGTTACTGTTGCTTGAGTAATGACTGAGAAGATAATGTTTGTAAAGGTCATTAAAAGAGAGGTTATAAAAGAAATGCATGATACAACATGCATTTTTTAAAACCTCTCCAATGACTTCAAGAGGCACGAGATTTCTGATGTCAATTGATGCACAATATATGAAAGTACATACAGTAGAGATTAGCTCACTCAAAAAGTAATAATTCTTTTTGGGTGGCAAAACAGAGACTGTCTGATGAAGTGAACTAAAACATCAGAACATCACAGGTGAAACCCGTGACACCGCTAGCTAGAGACACGTCACACAGACGGAGTAGCTGTGAGTGAACCAGGCACTGTCTGGCAGCACCGGCTCGTGCTCCTACAGTACCTGACTGCTCAGTGTAGTCCCCCACTTGGCCAGGAGGTTCCTAGGGTCATCCACAATAACGCTGTACCTATCTTTGAGCTTCTCATAGGCAGCTTTATATAACTTCTGCTCAGAATGGCATAATACAGTGTAACAAATTAAAAGAGAGTGAAGACACAGAGAGATCATAGTTCTAACCATTGAAACCTCTTTACATGGACTATTTTAAGGCCAGGATTGAAGTTCAGACCCAAAAGAGAAAAATATGTTAAAAAAATAAAACCACAGAGAGAAAATATTTCCAAATAGCATATACATTTCTACATTTCCTCTGGAAGGCCTAATCTACAATTTAAGGATGTCTATATTCTGTCTCTGCCACTCTTCAATAAGCCGTTTTATGATGGACTTTCTTCGTGAAAAATAACTGCTGAAGCAACTCTGTACGGAACGAGGTTCTTGATTTGAGTACAAAGAGAACACAATGAAATGCAAGGGTAAAATAAAAGGTTATATTATCATCAGACATTTTGTAAGCAAAAACTATAATCCCTCAGCGTAAAAACGATCACAGAAGATACTGAGGCAAGTTCATTTCAATGTATGGAACCCCCATTGCTAAAATTTTACTCATTTATGTTTCTCATGTTAAATTTTTCCTTATTTGCTCTACCGAACAACAAGAAGACTGAATACTAACAATCTTCTATAACAAATTCTAGCTCACTGCTAATCAAATTGAGCATGAAATTATAGCAACGGTACTGGAACCGTTGTGAAACAGTTTTTCTTACCTAGGACAGATAATACTGTGATACATTTACTGACAGGTAAACAATTTAACATAATGTCTGGTGAAAAGGAATAAAATACCAAGATCTGAGAGTCTAAATATACGCTGCTATAATGAAAAGCATCAGAGTCTGGTGTGGAACGCCAGCTCTAAGCTGATGAGAATTCATGTAGCACCCAGTGCTTTTCAATGGGCTTCGTCTCACGACAAACTCCAATCACCAAACTCCATTGGTGATTTTAATCTTAAACCCGCGGGCATTCACCAGCCCCCTTTGCTACTATGAGGTGTTTATTGTTTCTTTAGCACTGCAGGAGAAGAGTAAGAAAAATTAAGTAGCAGAGTGGGAGAATTCAAGGCAAAATATCTGAAATGAAACGGAGCTACGGTAACTTCAGACATAACATTACCTTTCTAACACTGATGAAGGTTTTTAACAATGTTTCAGGAAAGCAATTGTGATTCTCTCTATACCTTTTTCACATGACAATCAACAATCAGTGTTACTAAGCGAGCAGCATTATTTAAATCAGCAAAGAAATTTCTTTGCAATGACAAAGTAATGGAACAGGTGTCAGGATTCCACTTTTTAGTTACTGTAAACCTGCCCTAATACTCAGACAATAACAACAACCTTGTCCTTCATTATTTGAGTCTGACCTTAAGACACCTTTAAGCCTGAATGTATTTTGATTTCATAAGGAAGATCAGCCTTCAAGTCGGTATTAACATACACACACTTACTACTTCAGTATGAGACTCTACAGAAATCTTGAACACTTACCCCATCCATCAACTGAGTTGCATATTTAAAATGCTGGTTAATTGGAGAGTCAGCTACATACTTAAAATGAGACTTAGTCTTCTCAAATATCTCCTTGTACTTACACTAAGAAAAAAAAGACATACAAAAAAATTTTCCAGTGTTAATCCAAAGAAGGGTAAGGCAATGCAAACATAAGATTTTTAGAAATAATCTGCAGCAAAACCATGGCAGAATTATTGCATATGTGCATTTAACATATCCATAAAGAAAAAATAGTTGTAAACGCAGTAGTTTGCAGGATGGATCTACCACATCAAGAAAGCAATGGAAATTTCAAATCTTCATAATTTTAAAGCTAGAGTTAGAATCACTAGAAAAAGTACTATGGAGCTGATAGCTTTGCAAAGAACAGAGGGGATAAGTAAAAGATCATTTTGCCTATGTTTTCTTTTATAGTAAGAGTTTAAATTTTATATGCTATACATTAAGTTCTACCATGAGTCATTTATATCGAAGTCTAAGTCAAAATTGAATTCTCCTGCGAAAAACTTACCTACAGCACAAGCAAGCATCAAAAGAACATTTAGCAACAATTCCAGACGTTTTACTTACCCCACTGTAGAGCACCTTATTCTTTTCTGCCAGAGCAAAGCTTGGAGTATCCCATGCATAACAGCCAGTGCCCCTGAGCCATGTCAAGTCTTCCTTGTATTTAACCTTTAGAAAAGAAGTAAAAGGATTCAGTTTTAAGCAACACCAAGCGGTAAATTACAGTTATTCATACTTTTCTGATGGACTCAGATTATTCATATACCTAATCTATCATTAGCTATCGGAGTCCCTGATTGAATTAAAAAACATTTATTCTTGTACAATTAAGGGGTAACCGTATATGTACAGATATGTACAATTAAAGGTTGTTAAAGGGTTAAGAAACACATCTAAGCAAATGCAACTGAAATGCACTAAAACTGTTCTGTTAATTTCAAAAGGAGATGGGCTGCAATTTTAGCCATCTGATTTGCTCTGTCATTTCACGGATCTGCCAGGGGAAAGTGTAAATCACTAAAAATTTCAACTGCCTTCCCTTTCTCAAGAAATAAGACTTGGTTTTCATGTTGGAGACCTACTTACAACTTTCAGCCTCTCACATCCAGGAACTATTTGAACTCACATCACTAATAGCATCCGTGACTGCACGATGATGGAAATGGTCCGGACGGTCTGGGATCGATCTCCAGATTCCCAACTGACTCATATAATTTTCCTTGTATTTCACCTACAAAGAAAATCGAAGAATGAGGTCAAACAATTTGAGAAGAGAACACTCTAGACCATACAGTTTCAAGACGTTCCTTTTTCTGAAACGTCCGAACTAAAACAGTGGAAATGAGATTAACTTGCATTCACCTTTGTAACATCAAAGGCAACCAAGTGTATAATATTCCAGAGAAGGAAAGAAGTTAATATTAATAGTGCTGATCATATTTTTCTAATTATTTGACACACTTAAATAGAATGATAGCATAAATGGCATATTCCAGGTTATTAAATGACAAACACTAATTAGGAATGAAAATGTTGTATACATACACTGCTAATATCATCGGTGACCTTTCGATGATAGACAATATTCAAAGCATCTTTCACTGTGTGGTATTTGCCCTTGGTATTCTCAAAGGTTTCTTTGTAGCGCAACTGGTAAGAAAAATATCATATAAAAGAATATATTATATTTATCTGTCAGGAATTGTTTTAGTTAAATTTCCTGCCTCTTGGGAATGACATGCAAGGATATGTTACTGTCCAACATCCTAATGTAAGGCCTGAGGAATTCTAAGAAGCTGCAATTGCCTACAATCAATTGTAATTTGACTGAGACTTATGGTGAAAATTAGAGAGAAAAGGAGCTGGTACCTCTAAAGCCACATTTCACCCTATTCGCTTTCAGACTGAAGACTGAGGAAAAAACATCCATGAATCACAGGACTACTCTCTAGAATAGCAAAAGTGACACTTTTGGCATAAAAAACCTATTTATGCCTTCTTCCATGTCCTGGTCTAGAAGAAAGCAGGAAGATCATTCCAGTCTTTGCAGAAAGACCTTCTCAGAAGAAATTCAGATGTGCAAAAGAACTGGGATGCGCCTTAGCAGTATTTAAAAATCATTCTTACGAGAGCAGTAAGACTAATCACTAGAACAAAGCACCAGCCCAGCACATACCCTTTCAGGATACAACGTGCAATCTGAAATACATAGCAAAGTCTCATGAATGAGTAGAGTACTCTTAGCCACTGTCTGAGATCACAAATCACTATTCCGCTTGAAGGAAAAATCAATTTCACCTTAATAACTTTATGAGCAGCAGCTCAGATAATTTTTCTCTCTAATATGAGCACACTCTCTGTGACATGCAACTTCACTTCTAACACAAAACTGAGATGAAAATATCTGATAAAAGATGTTCTATCCTGGCTCCGGCATCAATCATATCACTCTGCACTATTTGGAGATTTCACGTGTAAGCAAATTACTTCAAGTCTATTTTTTCTTTGTTGTAAGACCACACTTCAGCACAATGGAAAATGAAAATTAATTATAATAAATGCAAAAAGCACTACAGTGACAGACATCAAGTAAAAACTCAACAATTGCTGTAATATCAAATGGAATTGTACATGCAAATGGGGCGACCTAGTTTATGACCCACACTGAGATACTCTGTGCTTTGCGTGCTTGTTCCCCATTGATCCTTTTCCTGTTCTTTTCCCAAAGAACGCAAGAAAAAGCAGCAGTGAAAGTGTTCATAGACTACATACATCACTGGCATTCAGGTAGGCTCTCTTGGCTCTTATCAAGACTGGTGTGTCAGGGACTGGCGTGTATTTGTCCTTCATCTTCTCATACTGGGTTTTATACTTTTTCTAAGAGGGACAACAAAAAGGAAAAGTTATATCTTTAACCTTAGAAGCATTTGCTAATCTGGCATTATGTTAACAACCAGGGGTGCTACACTAAGTGCATAACGGCATTCTTGCAAAGTGCTTCTGTCAAGGCTTTGGGAAACAAGCTCAGCTGCTCAGCTCTTTCTAGGGCTTCCTGGTCTTGCAGCCAGTGTACCTCAGACTGCAGACACTTAGAAACAGGTATCTTATAGAATACTAAAACTTATTTTAAAAGTGTACTCTTTTAACACAACTTATACAGCAAATGTGGAACTTAAGCATAACAGACAGAAAACTAAATGAAGGGTAAACAGATCTGAGCCTTGAAACCATCACTAAAATTAAAAATAAAGCTTCTAAACAGTTTGGCATGGTGGTACCAAACAAAAAAGCCCACATATCTTACCTCACTGACCATGTCCTTTACGTGCCTTGCATGTGTAAAGGCTGGAGTCTGACTACCAGCATGATGATGGGGTCTCTCTTTTGTGGCAAGTTCCACATACAAATACTGCAGTAAGAAGAAAAGAATCAAAACCCATCCATTTCAAGTACGACCTACTTTATCTCTCTGAAAAATGTCTGTAAATTCATATCGTATATATAACCACACAATTTACCCCAGAAAAAATAATGTGGCCTCTCCTCTTCCATACTACCTCAGTTCATCTTTCTCTGTCAGTACTCTTGATATCCCGTAACTGCCAGTACCACGCTCACAAACCAAGAAGTCAAATGCATGTGACATTAATGACCTCTCTGCCCTACACTCAGACCTAGCTTTAGATAGAGGCATCCATAAGGTCTGTTTTTCTCTGGTGAGTATCTTCATTTCGTTCTGCAAGTTTAAAAATTCCACAAAATTTGTAGCTAATAACTCAGATAATGAACTACTATGTTAATAAAGAAATGATGATGAATAAAAATAGATGGATAAAATTGCTCATTCCTCTGATGAAGACGTTCAGAAAATCAGAGCGTAACTGTACCAGAGCTCAATGCTCTATTTCAGATGGACAAAGCTGAACACATCCATTACAGACACAGTCAACACAAAAATTCATAGCCACTTAAAAATGAGCAACAGTCATTTTAAACATCCTATCTAGGAATTCTACATTGCTTTGAAATGGCCTGGAAAGATTTTGCTGTACTTCAAGAGTACATTAAGAGGGATTCCCTGATTGCTTTTCGATCAGTACAAATTTTTCACCTGGCTCTGTATTTTTTGTCCTTCCTTGGCTCTTAAGAAGTCAGGTGTGTCAAGGACAGAAGTGTATTTTGTCTTCAGCTCCTTGCCTGCAGCTCTGTAAACCAGCTGGAAAAAAAAAGGTCCATGAATTATTTCTTCTGTTACAGATGTTCATTTAGCAGCTGAGCAGCTTTGCAATTATAACATCTCATGCATTTCAGTCTGAGCTTAATTATGGCTAACAAAGATGTGCAAAAATAATAAAGAACTTACTTCACTCAAATGGGTTTTTAGTTCCTGAACTGCTCTGTATCCAGGAGTATCCAATACCACATTGTATTTAGGCCACATCTTCTTTGCAGTATCGGTGTATACATAATTAGACTGCAAAAAGAAAAGCAATATTACTTAGGAAGCTTTCCTTATTCTTAGTAGTGAAGAAAATTTTACAGTGTAACCTAACAGTGCTTTGAAACAACTAACTAGCTGCATGGCAAGAAATTCTGTCATAAGTCCTTACTCATTTTCATGTACTTGACTTCCTGGAAGCACACAGCATGCACGTAAATAAATCAATTGTTGTTATACACAGTTCTCAGAAAAAAAAAATCTTACCCAAAGCTTACGCAGGTGACGAGCACGGACCATATCAGGAGTATCATACAGGAAGCAACCCAAGCCCTTCAACCACTTCAGATCCTCTTTGTATTTATTCTATGAGGCAATCAGAAAAAGAAAACTCAAAAGTTAACTTTTGGGATAATTTCATTAATCAGTCCCTAAACACAGTTACAAAGCATTTATCTATTACAGACTAGAACGCAAGCGAGAGAAGCCAAATTCCATTTTCAGTATAAAAGCACTAGGCCTGTTGTATTCAAATACCAGGTCTCTTAACAGAAGTCACTTACATCACTTGTGATGTCCCCAACATGGCGGCAGTGCAACACCTGAGGAGTGTATGGCAAGGAAATCAAGTGTCCCTGCATCTTAAAGAAATCTGACTTGTAGATCAGCTGAAAGACAAAGAACAAATAGCATTTCACATGTCTGGTCATGCTGAATATTCTAAATCTCTTCTGCTTTTTATGTTAGGAAGACACATACGTCACTGACAGCTTCCTGTGTCGCTCTGACTTGACGGATCTCCGGTGTGTCTGGAGTGGTATGAATCTTGTCCTTGTACTTGTGGTATGTTGCTCGATACAGCCTCTGTATCAAAGGAGACAGCATTCTACACGTTAAAAACTTAAAATGGCAAGCAGTTTGGCAGAGTGTAAGCACTTCTCTTTTAAGGGCAGGTTTTTTGCTAGGTATTGCTTAACTACCAGAGAAAAGGGAGCAAGCATACTATTTTCTAATCAGGCAAAGACTTTCCACAGTTGTTTTTGATAGCAGTATCTCTAAAACATGGCGAATCAGAGACTCTAATCCTACAAATACATAAATCTGTATGTTTAATTTTCATCCTACTAAAGCCAATGACCAAAGAAGTGAGTACAGATATATAAAACCTAAAACTATCAAGACCCAGTGTCATACAGATACAATATTTTTATGCAACTTTAATCAAGTAGCATCAGATCGGTTAATAAAATTGGGCTGCAATTGATTTTATATTACGATAACAATTTTACAGGATTACAGAAAGTTAGGGTTATCAAGAACCTTAAAAAGCCATACAGCCCGACTCCAAGCCTGGATCAATGATTCCCTTGCCATTCTTGATGGATATTTGTCTAAAGTGCTCTTAAAAGCCTCAAAGAACAGGGATCCTACAATCTTCCCAGTCAACGTACTCTCATCATTTGTATCTTGGGCACTACAAACACAAGCGAAAGCAAATACATAGATTTACTGTACCTCATTAATGACTTGATTCACTTTCTTCACATTTACAAACCCAACATCTTTAGGTCCCAGAGTGTAGCCTTTAGCTTTCATGTGTTCATAGGCTTCTTTATATTTCAGCTACAAAGTGAGAAAAGGAACAAATCCAAACAGAAACTAAGTTTGATTGTGATTCTCCTTACGCAGCGGTGCTGACAGTAATTCATGCAGTATAAAGACCCAGATTTTTAAAGATAAACAAGTGAGATGTAGCTATATCAGAGTTAACTACACTACACATCATCTGTATTTTTACTGTTATCATGTGGCCCAAGATTAATAACATTTTAAATTTCTCTTGCATCTAATAAGGTATTCGCGTCTGCCTGGGGAAATTTATATTTTGATAGCAATTACTTCAGAAAATTATTTGGTTTGGTAACATTTAAATTCTGCTAAGGCAAACATTATCAATGTTTGGGCTTGCATGCACTAATAAGTTCTAACTGCCCTGACCAGCCACACCTGGGACATCAGGCCTTGCCTGAGCTATGCTGTAAGCGCATCTGTCTTCAGCCCTCTCTCTGCCCTCATTTCCTGCATGGGCACTGGTCCTATGTCATTGGTAACTTGTCTCTAGCCCTGTCTCCTGGATTTATCTTGGACCTATATTGTAGGTAGCTCATCTCCAATCTCTGCTCTGTTTCCTACAGCTCATGCCTGGATCCCCCTGGCTGGACCTCGGCCCTGGTTTCTCACCTTGTCTGGGACAATACAAGCTGCTACCATCCCCCTGCTCTGCCCACCCCATTCAGGTACAGTGTGACTTCACCCTGGAGGATGGACCACCACTTATATCGTGGTGACCCTCAGTTCCTGGCTCACGCATCCACATGGAACTGCCCCGCTCTTGTTGCTCTCTGACAAGCAATCTCGTATCTCAGAAATAACTTTCTCACACAATTGCGTGCTCATACAGGATGGGCATCAAATATTCCCTTGTAACTCGTGTTGTACAAGGATGTAGTACGTTACTTACATCACTGCCGATGTACTGGACTTGTTTAGCATGCTGAAAGCTGGGGGTATCTGTGGGAAGGCTGTAGCCAGTGGGTAGAGCATTCACACCAGCCCAGCGATACAAATTCTGCAAGAGAAGAGAGAAAGAGAGAGTTTGTGACAACTGTGTGTAATATTTGCGAGCATTCATTAGCTGCATAGGAAATCTCTTAATCGTAATTGGCAAAAGATTTCCCCCACATCTGCATTATAATGCATACTGATAGCTTAAAGGAGGGCATTTTCCCACTTTCATTTCAGAGCTGTGAAATCTAGCTTTTTTATCTGAAAAGCTAAAGACAAACATTGACTTTATAAGAATTTGCTTTTTGAATATCAGAAACCTCGTGGACCCAAAAGTTTTATACTTACTTCACTCTGTATTTTGTTTGCATGATATGCCCGCTCCAAATCTACTGTTTTATCAGTCGGAATCATTTTGCCTTTAACATTGTGCTTATATTCACCACGATAGACAGCCTGAAGAAAAGGAAAAGTAATTAGAGGAGAGTCATAATTGTGATGTTCTCTCACAGTATGTATTGTTTGCATACATAAGGGAATTTCTCTTCAAAAAAATGTATGAAAGTTTTTTGGAATCAGGCAATTCATGATTTTCGTGATTGTGTTCTCATATCTTAATAAAGGCATAGGCAATGAGTTGTAGATAACCAGCAATGATTAAACGATTAAAGAGCAAATTATTAAAAAAATATTAAAAGTCACATTTCTAGAACTTGTGAGGTGATGGCATATGCGATATCAGAGGCGAAAGGTGATACAAAAACTTACTTCACTTAAATTCAAGCCACTGAGGACATTCTGGACATAGACAGGAGTGTCCATGACCACACTGTAGTCATTCTTCATTTTTTCTGCCTTAGATTTGTACTTAATCTGCAGAGAGAAATTCAACAGCTCTAATTAGCACGGCTAGTTATTGTCAATTGAATTTATTATATTATTATATTTACTGTATTTACTATTTATTTTATTACTGAACTATTCTATTAGCAAACCAGCATTTAAACAGAAAGTCTATTGAAATTATATCTACTTCTAGAGCAGCAAAGTTTAAATAAGCATACATTTTCCAGATTACATCTGGAGTAGAATAAAGCTATGCCATCCTTTTATGACAACGGAGTGAAAAAACTAACAAGCAAAAGCAGTATCCACTCACATCACTGCGAAGATCATAGGCATGTTTGGCATGGAGAATTTCAGGAGTGTCCCAAACAAAGCAGCCAATGCCTTTCAGCCAGTTAAGATCATCCTTGTACACCACCTAAGGTAGCAGAGAAAAGAAGCAATCTGTAAGACTTCCACTGGGATCTAACCCCTTATTGCTAAATCAGTCTCAAACACAACTGTCAAACGATGGCAAGTAAGGTTTCCAGTATTTTGACTTTTTTTTTTGTTTGAAAAAATCGTAACAATTCCTTTTGGAATGTAAATACTTTTTCTTCCTTGCTTCGATCTGGCTAATAAACAAAAAAAACCCAATTATTTTTAAAAAAACTACTTGCATATCCTACTGCACAATGATTTACTGAGAGATCGCTGGCCTACTCCTGGGGTGACCTAGGCAAGGCAAATGCATAGCAGCTTTGCACCATCAGGATTTTCTCAAACTTCCAAAGTTTCCACACCTGATGCAAGCAAATAATAAAGGACAATTTACAGACAGAGTTGCCCGAACTGGTAGAACTGTAATGTTATGACCCAATGCCTACACTGATAACACTGAAATTATGCACACTAAGCCACATCTCAGCTACGCACTTATTGCCAAGTGTTACGAAAACACGATACAGCTGCTGTTTAGCAATGCGTAACACAACGGATTCAAGTGGCAACTTCAGAGTGCTCCGAAGTTTTTCCTAAATTATTTCCTCTAACAGAGCATAAATGCAAGAATCTTTTTAAAAAGTGAGCCATGAACACGTGATTTGTGAACTTACGTCACTGAGTTGGTCAGTTACTTTTCGAACATGGGCATTGATTTGAAGATCTGGTAGACAGATCCATTCATGGAGATGGGTGCGGTAATCAATTTCACTGACTTTCTTCTGCGCATCCTTAGCAGAAATTATGTCTACCATGTCTGGAATAATGTGGACTTTGGCTTTATTCTTTTCATAGACTTCCTTGTACAGACGCTGCAGAGTTAAAACAGCACATTAATAATGCTCACAAATAGTCTGAAACATTAACTGTTGATAAATTTGAAGCAAAATTGTTGATATTTTCACAGAATGTTAGTGGGAGAGCAATCACTTTGTCTATGACTAAAATTTACATCTTGCCTGCTCAAAAAATAATTTGTAGAACCTGATCAAGGGTGATAAAATACGATTTGTCAAATTTTCATTGTACTCACATGGTAAAAGGAGGCAGACTACGTAGTGCTCCCTTTTATACAAAAACATACTCACTAAAGGTTTAGCCATGCAGGCAATTTAACAGTTGAGTCCCAAGCCTGAAAAGGCATTCGTAGGTGTATTAGAGAATTCAGCAAGTGCATGTGAAATGTGGTATCTGAACGAAGGCATGTGGATTCTTTGAGCAGCCTCTTCTGAGATAAGCATGATTTTATCAGGGAAACACACATCAGAAAACAACACTTACATCAATATTAAGCTTTCCAACTCTAAGGCACCTTGCTGTATTGGGATCATCCTCAACACCTCTGGGTAGTGTGTAGAGTGCTTTAAACTTGTCATATTCTTCTCGGTATTTCACCTAAGCAGACGCAAAGAGAGGCAACAAATAACTGACTCCAACGAGTCAACTGTATTTTTGGAACAAAATTCATCAGTAAGCAAAATACGTAGTCAAGTTCAACAACCAGAGAAAGTCTTTGAAGCAGGATCTTTGTTTTCTATTTTATTCTAAGTAGCAAAGAAAGCACATCGTAACTATCATGTGAAAATAATGACAGCCGATGAGAAGACTTTAAAAATAAATAGACGTAGAATAAACTCTTTATTTATTGTTCCAGTTCTTTCATTTAAAGATATCCATGAAGAGAGTGATCTCTCACAAGCCTCAGTTCACTAAAGCATAAGATTATGTTCTTCTATACTCGGTAAAGCATCATTTAAAGACATTTGGTGTTTTTCTGACCTGGATGCTTATGCAATTTAGACTAAAAAAACCCACCTAACCAGACATTTTCAAGAAACTGTTACTACAAAACGTGACCTTTTTTTCCATGAAAAGAAGCAGCAAAGGACTATCTATCTGTTATCCAAATGCTTATCACAGAAAAGTGATTATCTACAGATACTTATCATATCTAAATTAAAAATGGAAGATAATTAAAAAAAACCAACTTTTTTACACCTATAGTGTGTGCAAGGCATGAAGGATTTCATTGCTAGAATTGATGATCTGATAAAAAAGAAGGAAGTATTTTATTCACTTACAATACTAGCGTTATGCTTCAGTTCTTTTGCACGTGCTAGGGATACAGCATCGGAGGGCAATATATAGCCAGTAGCTTTCACTTTTTCCCAGGCTTCCTTGTAGAGATTCTGTGGGGAAACAGAAAGCTTCTGTGAGTGGAAAAATTATTCTCCTGGATAATAACGAACAACCAGTAGAAATCAAAAGCCCTTCTGTTTTTATTTACATGCCGTAACTATTACTCAATATCAAGAGGCTGTACACTAGTTTAATCTTGAGAGTGCACATAAAGGGTGACAAAAATGCGTTCTACCTATTCATGTCCCATCTCTTAATTTTAATTAAGGTCTTAATTTTGTTCAGGTGGAATTTTCTTCAGGGAATCTGTTTATTAGTGCATGTATTTTGACACGACTGGAACTACAGTCAGAAAACACGTCCTCTGCATGAAATACAGCATCTTTCCCACACTCAAGCAATGTGGAGGACTAACACTGCTTTTGATAAGCTCCATGCTTGGACGGTTATCTTCAGAGTGAACAAACAAAATAAAATAAAAATCCCACACAGTAGTCCCTTAAGAGAAAAAAATGTGTAGAAACACTTACATTGCTAAAGAGATGTTTCAAATTTTGAACTCTTTCAGAATCGACTGTTTCAGTCACAGTTGTATACTTGTCCTTAGTTTTGTGGTAATCCTGCTTGTATTTCACCTGGAAGATGAAAGACAGACTTAGTTAACTTGTTTCAATTCTCAGAAGCAGCCGGGGGAAAAGCCTGAGTAGAAAAAGCGGGGAGACGTACATCACTAGCGTTTATACCACTCTGCAAAGCAGTCACGTAGAGAGGAGTGTCAGTAACAACGCCAAAGTTCTGAAAGTTCTCTTTTCCTGCAGCTGTATATTTTATCTAAGGAAACAAAACAAAGCAAAACAAAACAAACATTAATGCTGAAAATGACCAGGAATTCCCTGCCAGCTTCCTTTAAAATCAGTTCTACACAACGGAAGCCCAAGATTACAGCCCAGTTAAAAACTACTTTAAAAGTGACAGGCCATAGAAAATAAATACTGAATATATAGCCAGTATGAACTAAGGAATAATGAAAATTGCACAACGCTGTATAGCATCTAGTAGGCTAAGAGCACAATTGGCAAGGCAAGAGACACCATTTTCCCAACATAACTGTCTCACTGAAGTATCTTGTGCACAGGTGGCACACAGAAAAACAAAGTGTTATCTTCTCGCTGTCAAAACCCACAACCTCGCTGTCCTTCCTAAGCTTTCTGTGCATTCAGTAACAAAGGCGATCATGTCTCCACAAACGAAACTGAAAGTGTATTGTAACAGTTTGAACAAAATATTTCTGGTGTAATAGGAATTAGGACAGGTGTGGGTTCCAGTGAATCACAAATGGAAGAAAAAAAATAATCTTACAAATATTTCCTTATTTGAGGAAAACATGCTTACTTGGCTCTGGAGGTCATACGATTTTTTAGCATGCAGGATTTGTGGAGTATCCCAGACATAACAGCCAATTCCCTTCAGCCAATTTAAGTCATCTTTATACACCACCTGGAAGAACACAGACTATTAAGTTCGAAAGGAATTTGCCTTCTGCTTGAAGAAAGTAGTATTTGTTTCTTCTCTATATTCAGTATCTTCCACTTGTGCAAACTCAATGCAGAGGTTACCTGTGAATCTGAACCAGGCTCATTCAGTAATTCCCATTTATTTGGAAGTTTCGAAGACTAGCCCGTTTCACGGTTTGACTGAATGATTTTTACCCACAGGATTTGCCAGGGAAACTAAACCAAATAATACAGCATAGTAATAGGGCAGGCAATTAACACATCATCAAATTTTATTAGGAAGGTTGGTTGGCCCAAGTTGAGATATTGTTGACTACGTAACATGAAAAATTGTCGTGGTTCAGTGTGCCATTCACTCAGCTCAGACTCTGGGGGCTGACAGAACCCCAAATGAAGGAAGAGAAGTCTTTTCCAGACCCACTGGATCCAGGAGGATTGTGGATGCTGTCCTGGCCCCTGGGCAAATTACAACATTCCCAATTACAATACTTGAGGATCACTGCAGTGCAGAACATTCTGATTGTACCACGGTACATCCACGTCTCGTCTCTGCTTTCTATACATCTCATCCAGTTGAAAATAGATTTTGTGTTGATAGCAGTGACCCTTGGGAAGGTTTCATAAATGTTAACTTAAATTTTTTCCAATTTACGAGTGAATAATAAATAACCTGACCATTAAAATGTCCCAAAGAAAACTGTAAAAATGTAATTTTTGGTACTATGCTACTAAGCAATCAAAGACCATGGTTATCAATTTCATATATAAATACCATGGAAGATATTTGAAAGTATTTTATATTTAAATACCATAGAAAAAATTACTAAAATGTCAAACAAATAAATGAAACACATACATCACTCAAAATTTCCTGGGCTCTTCTGGCTTGAATAACATCATTTTCTTCAGGGGAACAACTCCACTGGTGGAAGTAAGTTCGGTATTCAAGATCGCTGAGGATATACTGGCACTTCTTGGCTAGTACATGATTCATCATGTCACTTGGAATATGAACATTTGCTTTGGTGTCTTCATAATTCTTTCTGTATGCCAACTAAAAGGGAAAGGTTGGGGAAAAGGTGAGAAGAGAGAATGGTGGTTTTTTGCATATTTTTTACTCTAGTAGGCTACAGGTTACAGCATAATCTGAGGTCTGCTTTCTAGATTTAGTGGCTAAAATCCCATGGGACTCAACAGGATGAAATCTCAACTTTCGTATTAATCGCTATTTATTCTGATATGTGGGATTATACTAACTTTATGCCCTGCATGACATGCTACATGTACAGTGGTGACAATAACAAAACACGAAATGTGCCTTCACTTTTCCAGCTCTTCAATTCCTATCTCAACTCAAAATTAACACTTTTTTTTTTGTAAAGCAAAAGAATCCCAAGTCCTGTAGTATTTCTTACTGTTCAGGTTCTTAAACTGAAATAGAAAAAAGTTCTTTTTCCTTATTCTAATATGTCTAATAGCTAAACAAATCCCTTTCTAACCTCCTAAATCATTTCAAGTTCAATTATTCAGCCTACATACAAAATAATCATTCAGGAAATAGAAACACGTTGAAAACAGTTTTACTGATATTATTAAGCATTGCATTATCTATGTTTAAAAATGTGACACTAAAATAAAGAAAATGGAAAATACCACACCAAGACTAATCCTTTCCTTACCGCACTCCTTATTTTCTGGAATGCCAGGGAATGAACGACACTGGGGAAATCGCCAATCTCTTTTCCAGCCAGGTAATGGCCTTTCAGCTTCTCATATATTTCCTTATATTTAAGCTGCAAAATATCCACGTGGAAATTTTAAAGTTCATTCTAACAACATACAGGGGGAAAAAAGAGGAAGAATGGAAAATTCATACTAACCTCACTATTTATGTAGTTCGCATGCTTTGCTCCAACAAGTGGAATATATTTCTCATCCAAATTGTACCCAATGGGCTTGCTAATTTCCCAAGCATTTTTATACAGTTTCTAGAAGAAAAAAAAAACACATACAGGTTTTGGTAAAAAACACATTATACTTTCCAAGAAACCTGTCTCTGCCAATTATACACATATGGAATATGATTCCTTTTATAAAGTAGTTCCTTATGCCATGAATTGTCCCAATAAAGAAAACAAAGAACGTTCATTTTGAACTCTCGTTCAGCATAAGGCAAATGGAATAAGTGTTCCAATTCAGGAATGCACCCGAGCACAAATTTGCGGTGATCTCTGCTTTCTTTACTGATTTTGGAATTCAACATTTCTCATCCAGAAGAGTCATAAAAATATCCAAAATGTAGATATGAACTCTTGTTTAAAAGTGCAGTATAGAATTGACATTGATAATCTTACAGATACATGTGCAAAATTGTGAAAAATCTCCAAGTAATACTATTGTTATTTATAAGAGCATTAACTGTGTCAGTGGCACTTTTCTAATACATCATATTTTGTTAAAAATTAAATATATTTACCTTCAGACTAAATTATGAAGCGCCTATTTGTTTGAATGAGTAGTCACGTTTTCAAAAAGTACATATCCCATTAAAATTAGTGAGGCTCTTCAAAAGTAACTGCTTAATAATGTAAATCGTCTACAATTTTCCTCTCTTACACAAAATAAATGTAAATTTTATCAGGAGTCTAGGAAGATATTATTGGATGGAATTATAAAGTGGTTTTGTCATACAAAATCTACTGCTACTACGACTACGGTATTACTACTTCCAAGCACCCCACAGCAGTGCTTTAAGATCAGTTCAATAAGAAAAGAAATTATCCTTATGCCAATGATTCAAACTGGGAAAAACTGAAACACAGAGATTAAATAACTTTCCCAGTGCCACCAGTAGACTAATGACAGAAACTGATATAGAATAGTTTTCTGAAGTCCACTCCACATTCTGTTGCTTTCAAAAGAAACAAATTAAAGCTTAGTTAGATATTTATCGAATCTTACATCGCTGTATAGTAAGGACATGTCTCTGGCGTGGTTCAGCGCAGGAGTATCATCAGACCCAATATACTGGCCTTTCTCAAGGTTAAATGTTTCTTTGTATTTTATCTACGAAAGAAAACAAACACAATATTAATTCCACAGGAGAAATAAATTATCCCAGCTAGTCCATCCATTAGAAGTAGACATTAATTTTCGGTTACGCTATCATATCTTCAGTGATGTTGTGTAGTACATTCCAACCAGTATAATACGCAGGCAAATGTCACCAGCACATCACACTACACAATCCACACCATCTTCTAGTGAAATTAAACGTACCGATCAGCAAATACAGGTTAGCAGCAACACCAGGAACTCCACTAGGACTATACAACTAACTGCTGTTCACCAAGGACAGGACTCAATTTTAAACTACTATAAGCAAAATCTATGTAAACTTGAAGTAAGGGACATGCTATATTCTACAGAAAAATGCAAATTATTTTGGATAGCAATATTGTGTTTTTCATTTCTATCACTTCTGACTAAACTTATTTACCCCGGTAAAAGTCTACTATTAATGAAGCATGCATATGCGCACACGCACACATGCGTAAGGCTAAACACAGTATAGTTTAGCAAAAGCAATTATGTCATCTACTAATTCTAGCAATAGAACAGTTTGTATTTTAAAAAAAGTACATACATCGCTCTGATTGACGGAGTTCATCTTTGCCAACACAATGTCGGGAGTGTCAACCACACTGGTATAATTGGAAAAGTTATCAAGGGCTTCTTTCGTATACGCTCTCTGCAAAGAGATGAAATATTTTCTTAAACACCGTGCTTGAGAAAGAGGAGCTAATCGCAGAACTGCTCAAATATTTTCTCTTACCTTATTTATCAGTTCTTGTGCATTCTTAACTTTCTTATGCTCCACCGAATCCAGAGGAATCCAACCACAGCCACGAAGCCATTCCAAATCAGATTTATAAATATTCTAAAACATAAAAGATAATAAAAAAGGAAAGAAATTATTTAATTCAGGGTGACATTTTTCAGTCTTACGTAATATGGACAACATACTTAGACGAAACTAAGTGGAAATTACATAGTATGTAGGTAACATCACTTACATCACTTTGCAGATCGTAGGCCTTCCTTGCCTGAATACAGTCATTCTGGTCGGGATGGCACGTCCATTCATGCAGGTATTGGCGGTAGTCAATATTGCTGACCAAGTTCTGACATTCCTTTGCTGCTACAACTGCCACCATATCCGGAGGGATGTGAATTTTGGACTTTGTTTTGTGATAGTCTGATTTGTACAACCTGTCATTCTGGATCTCTCCTGCGTGCTCAAACCACACCAGTTTGGGATCGTCTCTCATACTGGCAACTCCAACATAGTGACCTCTTTGTTGGATGTAGTCGGCTTTGTATTTAAGCTGATGGAAGAGGGGAGAAATACACATAAAATCAACACTGATTCTATCTGCTCTGTTCCTAACCTGTGAACAGCTATGGTTTCATCAACACAAAGAACAGATGAAACCGGGAGTTGTCAACTGCACTCTTAGGTTTTCAGGACATGACCAGATAAAAATATGACACAAACAGTAATGTTACTTTGCATAGTCCTTCTACTTCAAAATCTATAATTTTGTAAACAAAAAAAAAATAATTTCAGTAAACAGTATTTTCAACATAAAAGGAAAGCCTTGTCAGAAAATGTTTGCTAATAAGCATTTTGCCTCATTTTTTTAACATATCTTTGTAACAAATTATTTCAGACTGTCTGAAGAGTGGGTGCTTATTTAAGGTATCTACATCACACTGTTTTGATAAAATGTATATTCAAACTAAGAGACATGTAATAATTTCAACATCCATTATGCAGAAGTTTAAAATGTAATGTGCATACCATCTTACAGTTTTTCAAGGAGGAAGCCTCTGTAATATGCCCAAAAGTGAAATCAGAGCCATTTATTATAATCATAATATCACTTCATTTATTTAATGTTTATAAAATATGGAAGTCCACCTCAGTTGATTTTGAAAGGACTGTTTGTGGAGAAAGTGAAGGTGGAAGGATAATCTCACCTTTCAGACTGGTATCTGTAAAACCCATAATAACAAAGATGGCTGAATGTTTGGAGGACAGTGGACTTCATGGGCCATGAAAAGTCTCCTGGACGTTACCCCTAATGGAAAGCTTTCTATACCTGCTGTTGAATTTCCAAGGCTTTTAACATTTCCAGACTTCCAAGCCCTTGCTTTCCTAATGAGAAAAAGTATTACCTCACTTTGGACATCATTTGAGCGTTTGGCATGACAGATCTGCACAGTGTCAGGAGGCAAGAGGTAACCAGTGGCTTTTTCTTTCTCCCAGCCTTCCTTGTATAAATTCTGTAGAAAATGAAAGTGAGGAGGAATTCAACACTACTATAATGATAGTTATTACCATGTATATGTAACCTATATTAGAGTAGAAGAATAAAGAGTCTTTCCTTTAAGACATTCTTAATAGGGCAAGTTTTCTAAATTCCTCAAAAGAGTTATTAATGTGAGTAGAAACTGCCAAGGAGAGATCACGTACCTGATTAAGAATTCTGGCTGCCTCTCGGGCCATATCTAGCTGTGGGGTATCTGTGAGAGTATAATTTGACTTGACCTCATTCCATTCTTTGTGGTATTTAATCTAGAACAGAGAAAGAAATTACTACCTTGCAGCACCATCACAAAACTGTGAAAACAAAATAGCAAGACCTGTATTTTATGCATGAAATAATGTATAAACCCCTAAATTTGCAAAGCATTTAGGCATGACATATTAAATATACATCCAAATGGGTATTTTTTAAAAAAAGGAAATTATACAAGACAAGAAATTACAAAATTTTTCAGAGAAAATTTTGAAAACTTCTTCCAAGGCAGCTGGATGGACAGGGAAGAATCGTCAGAAGTCAAAGTTATGCCACCTCTTTGGTCTACAGGGATGTACAGCCAACAGCCAAGCAAGAAGTGTCCAAACCTGGGCAATAGATTTTAAGCTTTTTAAGAGCAATTCTCTTTACTCAGCATGATCTCTATGTGAATGCAGCATTTGAGCATCTCCCAACCACAGACACCTACAGAGTCATGTTCCCAAACGTGTGTATGTGGTTGCATGGCAGTACGCCATTCAACTGTACCATTGTTACTGCCAACCTTTCACCACTGTTTGAGTTCATGTAAGTGCTCAGCTTGGCCTGTCTCTAACAGAAGCACATAGAAAAAAAGAAACAAACTCAGGAAGTGAGAGGAGGTCATGTCATTTCATCCTCACAGACCAGCTCCTCACAGACTAGCCTCAAAAACATATAAAGAATGGCAAACTGACAGCACACCAGTTTTGCTCATGTTTATTGTTACACGGTAGTTAACTAAAAAGTGCGAACTCATATTGGTGTAAGTGAGAAGGATTAAACATTATGGTTGACAGAGTGCAAGTGGCTATTTATGTTCGTGTTGTCGATGATCACCAATGAGATCAGCCAAGACTGAAAGAAGGGCCTGGTTGCAGAACCACCACTGGCTTTTCACATGTCTAGGAAAGATGTTATTCTGCTTGAGGAGCTTCTTCCCTCATAAGTGATGGAGATGAGCTAGTGAGGTCCTGTTCGTATTTATGTCATACATTCTCAGAATTCCCAGAGACTGACCAGGAACTCTTTTGCATTTTTTTTAAAAGATAAAATCCTACCACATAACTATACAGACCAAGTTAACAGCCCGGAAACACGCTAGCAAACTTACATCACTAAGAATTTCACCGCTATTCTTTGCTGTGATATAATCAACTCTGTCTGCCACTGGAGTAAATGGAAGAGTTTCAGCTTTTGTACGGTACTTTCTCTATACAAGAAAAAAGATGAACAGTCAGATTAGACTGGGATATTTCATTGCTAACACAGCAATTCTGAATACATAGACAAGACAAGAAAGTTTACACGGGAAGAAAATCTCTCCATAGACAATGAATGCTGTTGAAATACTCCAGTTATATTTTTTATTTTAAAAAATATTGATGTATTCAATCATTAAAAATACTTTGAATTACAAATACCCTTAAGAAAATTTTAGCATGGGAAAACATTTTGTTACCTCGTTCAAGAGATCTCCAGCATATTTGACGTGGTTGATTCCAACTGAATCATTTGGCAACCATCCAATTCCCCGTAGCCATTCTAAATCAGATTTGTAAATAGCCTGGGGAAATAAATAGGGTCCATGCTGTTAGCTATAGTTTCCTGTACAATCCAGCAAGATTCATAAAGGCACTTACTTGTACTGGTTAAAAGGAGAGCAGTTAATTCCAACATGAGCACTATATCTGACTTTATCACACTCCAAACTTGGCAATATGTAACAGTGGCATATACACATGCATTCCCAATAAACAGTAACGCCAATTCACTGAATTCAGCAGAGATTCCCACTACTTAGAGCTGAAGCAGACTAAGAGGAGACAATACAGTAATAAGTTAACTTACATCACTCTGAAGATCGTAGGCTTTCCTAGCTTGTATGACATCATTCTGATCTGGAAGACAGATCCACTGATGCAAGTATTGACGGTAATCAACATCACTGACCAAAGACTGACCATGTTTAGCTGACAGGATAGACAGCATGTCTACTGGTAGGTGGCACTGTGTCTTCCACTTGGCAAAGTGTTTCTTGTATTCTAGTTCGCTCTGAACTTTGCCTATGCCAAGGGCAAACTGCATTTTCGTATCTTCTTTTGCATTTGGAACTCCAACATAATGTCCTTTCTGCTTCTCGTGTTCCAGTTTGTATTTATACTGGGTAAAGAGCAAAGAGCACCATTACTAACAGTTATCACGAAATAGCTCTTAAACCATGTGAAGAGCTCAATGCCTCTTTTGGCACTTACGTCACTAGCAATTTCCCTAGAAGCTTTGGCTGCCTTGATTGGGATTGCATCTGCTCTCAAATCATAACTCATCTTCACCTCATCCCAAGCTTCTTTATACAGTTTCTGAAAAGATAAAAAAAGTCACGCATATGTTAAATACTCTGGCATTTGCCATTAAAGAAACACATAGTTTACTGCCATTGGTTTGCTGTAATACCATGAGAATCTTTTGTGCATTACTCCTGCTCCTAGCCATAAATACTGCTGCAAATCTTACTGCCTTTCAAACATGTATAGTACCTGCAACACCAGTTTTGCAACCTCTACAGCATAGAAAGATATTTGTAAAAGTTTAGAAAATATTTATATGCCTTGGGCTCTCATCCATTTCAACAGAATATCATCTCAGTGGGGCATGATATTAACAATTTTTAAAAAACTGTATGTAAGCATTTATTTTAAAATGTCTGAATATTTTAAGAATACTCAGCAGAGGGAAGGGAATGTTGCATGCCCTGTACGAGGACAAACTTCAATGAGACTTATATCACTTAATCTTCAACTTTGTTAGAAACATCTTAGAATGTTAAAATTCACTGGATGGACATACTAGTTTATAGAAATGTAGAAAATAGAATGATAAGCATACCTGGCTATAATTAGCAGCATTAGTCTTGGCTAGGTTGATTTCTGGTGTGTCTGGCATAATATGGATCATAGTCTTGTCCTTTTCCCAGGCTTCTTTGTATTTTGGCTGTTAAAATAGTTCATTTTGTGATATTGTAATTATGGATTTTCACTTGTCAAGAACATAAAATCCCATAAATCTCTCCTGAATTACCATCTCCAAAAAGTAAAATGGCTGGAAAAGCATTAACTTAAAACACCACTGGTCAATTTTATATTTTAGCAGTGAGATTTGTCTTTAACCATTTATAGCCTCCAAACAACTTTAAGAACATTGTGACGTACAATGCTGACTTGTTCGGCATTCGCTTTAGCCAAAATAACGTCTGGGGAGTCAACAACACTGGTGTATTTCAGGCTTTCAATAGGCGTACGATACACATTATCACTCAGGAGATCCTGGGCATGCTTCACTCTCTTAACTTCTGGAGACTCATTCGGCAACCAGCCAATTCCACGGAGCCACTCCAGGTCTGACTTATAGACAGCCTGTATCAGACATGGTCAGAAAAGGACAACATTGTGTTTAAAATGCCTGTCAATTATTTTAAACTATACAAAGCAGTTTATGTTTTAGAAAAAGTCAAATCAGCTACAGCTAGATTAATCCTTTTTATATACAAGAAATGTTCAGTGTCATAAGTGAAACACAATCTGGGAACCAGGTTTTAAGTAGTTCATTTCTTACACAATACATTCTAAATCTTGTGCAGTTAAATAGAGGGGAAACAACTGAACAGGATTGCCGTTAATGATGATGAGTATTAAGATCTGAAAAGAGTCTTCCTGTCCCATCCAAAATACTTATTCCTCTAGTCACTTCGACAATTTACAAGTCCAAACAAAAAAATCAAGCTGCCCACCCAGAAATTTGACAAAAAGGACAAAAAAAAAAGGTAATGGGGATTGGAGGAAACTAGCAATAACTCCTGAAGTGGTATCAGGCAACATTATTAAGTTTTAATCAAGCAAATCCTTCAGCAAGGAATGTGAACCTCATCTCAAAAGCTCGTAATTGAAACAGAGGAAAAGTGACTGATACTGACTGATAAGTAGGAAAGCCAAGTCAGGAAATCAGCTGCACTGATGACTCCTGCTTTGAAATCAGCCACTAAAACATCCTAACTGCTATCTTACATTGCGTTCTTTCAGTTAAATAATTTTCCAAGTCGTCTCAGTTATACATATGTAATAAAAGCCACCTGATCCCAAAGCAATAAACCGAAGTTATTTCATAAGTCAGATCAAAGTAAGAGAGACAAATCCCTCATCCTCTCCAAATCACAACAGTCCAAAGGCATATGTAATATAGCAGTTTCAACAAAAGCTGTTATAAAATTTAGAGGTAAAACCAATACTTTTAAAAGACAAAAAGAGCAGATCATAGGAGTAACATGAAAAACTGAAGAGACTAAAGATAAATCTTTAGATATTACATAATATATATTAGATAGACATATATTAGATATTAGATAATATCAGGTCATCAAAATAAGGCTATAATATATTAAATAGCAACAGTAGTAACTACCACATCACTACTCATACGCACATCACTCTGGAGGTCGTAGGCCTTCCTTGCGTGGATCACGTCATTCTGGTCGGGTAGACACGTCCACTGGTGGAAGTACTGGCGGTAGTCAACATCACTGACTAGCGTCTGGCACTCCTTGGCTGCCTGCACGGACATCGCGTCGACCGGAATGTGGACCTGGGCCTTGGAATCATGGTACGCCTTCCTGTAAATGCGGTCGTTCTGCAGCATCATGGCACGCGCAGCCCACGACAGTTTGGGATCCTCCTGGGCAGTCCGGCACCCAATGTAGTGGCCTTTCTGCTTCTCGTGCGTTTCCTTGTACTTGTACTAGAAAAGCAGAAACAACGTAAGTAGCCACACATTGCTCACCTGAACGTGATTAATGAACAAAAAAGGCGCTCAGCTTCCTAAGCTGCAACCCTTTGAACTGAGCTTCACTCGCTTCTGCTGAGCAGGACACAGGGAGAGACAGACACAGCAACCACATTAAGAGAAGACTGTACCTCACTAGCAATGTCTCGGGAAGCCTTGGCGTGTTTGATGGGAATGGCATCAGCTCTTATGTCATAGCTTTTCGCCTTGGCCTCATCCCAGGCCTTCTGATAATGTTTCTGCAAAGGAAAATAATCACCATTGTTACATGCAGTCAGGACTCTGATAGTAATGTCTTTTCCTAAAACCTACTCTGGAAGAGCAATTGTCACACTCTTGATTTTGTAACGCTTCACATGCATATCATTTTATTCTCTTACGTTGCTGATGTTGAGAGCATTGACTTTGGACTGCAGCATCACAGGAGTATCAGAAGGTATGGAAATCTGCGTCTTATCTTTATCCCAGGCTTCACGATACAGACGCTAAGGAGAAAGGAAGCACAATGACATTTCACTATGGTCTGAACACTGAGAGAACCTCACCAACAGGAATTCTTAGCTAATTCTGACTTGAATTAGTTTCCAGTCAGCCATTCCCATGGCAGAAATTCTACTCCCCATCACAAAGAAAAGAAACACCATCACACAAAGGAAAGGTAAGGGAAAGGTAAGCTTACGTCACTCATCTGCAAAGCATTGATCTTGGCCTGGACAACGTCTGGCGTGTCAGTAATGCTGGTGAATTTCATCTCATCTGGCCGCGTGCGGTACAACCTCTCATTCAGGAGCTCCTGGGCTTTCTTTGCTTTGACCACATCTACAGAACCTTCTGTCAACCAGCCGATGCCTCGCAGCCACTCCAGGTCTGACTTGTACACGTTCTACAAATAAACCAAGGGTTAATGACGTTGCAGAGACAACTCTATGTGCAGAGCGGGTTTGTACAAGGCTTTCCCCAAGCTCCTTCTCATACAGCTACACAACAAGCAGCAAATGAGACTGTGGCGTGCCCAGCCCTTCCCACGCACAGCTAAACCCCTATTTTGCACAGCAACAAAGATACCTTTAAAGATACTTGCTACACACAAATCAGTGGCACAATCTGCAAGCAATCTGCAAGCAAAAGGCAAACAAACATTCTACAGTGGACCAAAAAAACAGGGCTTCATTCCATGCGAACTGCCTGGAGTACTTCTGGAGCCCAAGCTGAAAACACTACTGATCTGGAAAGGATCATCCAGATGAACTAAAATGAACATACTAGGACCGACTGCAGGCTCATGAACCTGCATTTGAAAAGATACTTGCGCAGTCACTAACAAACGGAGCCTGTCATAAAGCTTTTCTACAGTTATTCTCACTCACATCACTCTGGAGGTCGTAGGCCTTCCTTGCGTGGATCACGTCATTCTGGTCGGGCAGACACGTCCACTGGTGGAGGTACTGGCGGTAGTCAACATCACTGACTAGCGTCTGGCACTCCTTGGCTGCCTGCACGGACATCGCGTCGACCGGAATGTGGACCTGGGCCTTGGAATCATGGTACGCCTTCCTGTAAATGCGGTCGTTCTGCAGCATCATGGCACGCGCAGCCCACGACAGTTTGGGATCCTCCTGGGCAGTCCGGCACCCAATGTAGTGGCCTTTCTGCTTCTCGTGCGTTTCCTTGTACTTGTACTAGAAAAGCAGAAACAACGTAAGTAGCCACACATTGCTCACCTGAACGTGATTAATGAACAAAAAAGGCGCTCAGCTTCCTAAGCTGCAACCCTTTGAACTGAGCTTCACTCGCTTCTGCTGAGCAGGACACAGGGAGAGACAGACACAGCAACCACATTAAGAGAAGACTGTACCTCACTAGCAATGTCTCGGGAAGCCTTGGCGTGTTTGATGGGAATGGCATCAGCTCTTATGTCATAGCTTTTCGCCTTGGCCTCATCCCAGGCCTTCTGATAATGTTTCTGCAAAGGAAATTAATCACCATTGTTACATGTTACAGGATTCTCTGATACTATTGTCTTTTCTTAAAACCTACTCTCAGACTTAACAGCTTGGGCACTCTGTTGGCCCACTGTAACTGTCAGCGTTACAGTAATGATCCTGGCAAGTGTCTTAATAGAAAAGTCATGTCTTTTAGTAGGTGCAAAATCTAAAACACAAAGAGGTGCCTGAAATATTCCTGAAAACACATCACAAGGTCCCTTTTAACAGACTGCTGCAGACCACATGCATGAGCTCCCAACACAGGCCCCAGACAGGGAGTCCAGCTGACAGAGTGTACGCCTCCATGACCAACACTGAATTCTGCATGACCCTACAACAGTCAGACGTTCTGCTCACACACACCTGATTGCAGGATCATAGCTACTGGTGACAAAACATCTGTTCTACTGACAAAACGTATCCAGACCCTACTTAAGTTATGAAGCCTCCTGACAGCTGCTAGAGACTTCTTTCTTTACCAACGTTTTTTAGTCCTACCAAGAAAGTGAGTGTAGGCAGAGAGGCTCAGGCCATTGGTGAGACTGAACAGAAACCAAACTGCCTTCATGTGTCTAGAGACACCCAACCTGTCCAGGACATCAAGCCTAAGAACATGAGAGCTCCTTCTTTAGCGGCACCTGGGACCACAGAAGCTTGGTCAGCCCACTGGGTCAGCCCAGTTATCATTAGTACAGGTGGGTAAATGAAGTGATTTTTAGTTCATTTTTGATGACCGTGGAAATTCAGAAACTGAATGCTATTGCAGGTCAGACTACAAGGAAATTAGAAAAACGCAGTAATCAAAGCAGGAGCAAGACAAAAACAGGGTAAGTGAAATGTCTGTTTCAATAACACTGGAAATATTCACACCTAATTCAATCACATGAGGTATTTTTGAAAAATACTTAACATACTATCAACATCAAGAAAGGCTGGGAGTAAATACAGTTTCCAGGCAAAGCCCCAGACAAGTCCTGCTGAAAATGCAAAATGGGAAATGTTTCCAGCTTTACAGAACTCCCAGTGTGTTAGTCCCATAAAACTAGTGAGTGAAACAACAAAAATCTGCAAAACATGGCAGGGTCGATGAGTCTACAGACTCCAACAACAACTCCAGGGAAAGTATTTGCCAGTTTTTGTCAAAGGGAGGAGCAGTTGTGTGGAACTGCACACTGAACTTTGGAGTTCGCTCCCGAACACACAGCCTATCAAGCAAGGCAGGAAGCTCCATGAGTCACCCTCTCAGGAATCTGCACAGTTTAGGACAAAAGAAGACAGTGCTGCCACATTCCATGGAAGCAGTTCCATGAATTTCACATTCACACAGACTGAGAGAGGATACAATGGCATGGATTCCAGAACACCACCTCGGGCCTCCTTGCATAATGAATGTCTGGTCCGTAAACAGTGGTTCATCAACAACACACGCTGCCTAAATAGCCCCTAGATGTAAGGGGGCAGCTGTTTACAAGCACATTACAAGACGGTGTTAGTACACCAGCATTTACAGCAAAACCTAAGAGACACAGGCCAAACGCTGGAAGAACAATTGTCACTCTTAATTTTGTAACGCTTCACATGCATATCACTTTATTCTCTTACGTTGCTGATGTTGAGAGCATTGACTTTGGACTGCAGCATCACAGGAGTATCAGAAGGTATGGAAATCTGCGTCTTATCTTTATCCCAGGCTTCACGATACAGACGCTAAGGAGAAAGGAAGCACAATGACATTTCACTATGGTCTGAACACTGAGAGAACCTCACCAACAGGAATTCTTAGCTAATTCTGACTTGAATTAGTTTCCAGTCAGCCATTCCCATGGCAGAAATTCTACTCCCCATCACAAAGAAAAGAAACACCATCACACAAAGGAAAGGTAAGGGAAAGGTAAGCTTACGTCACTCATCTGCAAAGCATTGATCTTGGCCTGGACAACGTCTGGCGTGTCAGTAATGCTGGTGAATTTCATCTCATCTGGCCGCGTGCGGTACAACCTCTCATTCAGGAGCTCCTGGGCTTTCTTTGCTTTGACCACATCTACAGAACCTTCTGTCAACCAGCCGATGCCTCGCAGCCACTCCAGGTCTGACTTGTACACGTTCTACAAATAAACCAAGGGTTAATGACGTTGCAGAGACAACTCTATGTGCAGAGCGGGTTTGTACAAGGCTTTCCCCAAGCTCCTTCTCATACAGCTACACAACAAGCAGCAAATGAGACTGTGGCGTGCCCAGCCCTTCCCACGCACAGCTAAACCCCTATTTTGCACAGCAAGGAAATTACCGGTCTTTTAAAGATACTTGCTACATGCAAATCAATGGTGCAATCTGCAAGCATACATTCAGCAACAGACCAAAAAACCATCAGAAACATATGCTTTGTTTCCCTTCCATGCGAACTGCCTGGAGTACTTCTGGAGCCCAAGCTGAAAACACTACTGATCTGGAAAGGATCATCCAGATGAACTAAAATGAACATACTAGGACCGACTGCAGGCTCATGAACCTGCATTTGAAAAGATACTTGCGCAGTCACTAACAAACGGAGCCTGTCATAAAGCTTTTCTACAGTTATTCTCACTCACATCACTCTGGAGGTCGTAGGCCTTCCTTGCGTGGATCACGTCATTCTGGTCGGGTAGACACGTCCACTGGTGGAAGTACTGGCGGTAGTCAACATCACTGACTAGCGTCTGGCACTCCTTGGCTGCCTGCACGGACATCGCGTCGACCGGAATGTGGACCTGGGCCTTGGAATCATGGTACGCCTTCCTGTAAATGCGGTCGTTCTGCAGCATCATGGCACGCGCAGCCCACGACAGTTTGGGATCCTCCTGGGCAGTCCGGCACCCAATGTAGTGGCCTTTCTGCTTCTCGTGCGTTTCTTTGTACTTGTACTAGAAAAGCAGAAACAACGTAAGTAGCCACACATTGCTCACCTGAACGTGATTAATGAACAAAAAAGGCGCTCAGCTTCCTAAGCTGCAACCCTTTGAACTGAGCTTCACTCGCTTCTGCTGAGCAGGACACAGGGAGAGACAGACACAGCAACCACATTAAGAGAAGACTGTACCTCACTAGCAATGTCTCGGGAAGCCTTGGCGTGTTTGATGGGAATGGCGTCAGCTCTTATGTCATAGCTTTTCGCCTTGGCCTCATCCCAGGCCTTCTGATAATGTTTCTGCAAAGGAAAATAATCACCATTGTTACATGCAGTCAGGACTCTGATAGTAATGTCTTTTCCTAAAACCTACTCTGGAAGAGCAATTGTCACACTCTTGATTTTGTAACGCTTCACATGCATATCATTTTATTCTCTTACGTTGCTGATGTTGAGAGCATTGACTTTGGACTGCAGCATCACAGGAGTATCAGAAGGTATGGAAATCTGCGTCTTATCTTTATCCCAGGCTTCACGATACAGACGCTAAGGAGAAAGGAAGCACAATGACATTTCACTATGGTCTGAACACTGAGAGAACCTCACCAACAGGAATTCTTAGCTAATTCTGACTTGAATTAGTTTCCAGTCAGCCATTCCCATGGCAGAAATTCTACTCCCCATCACAAAGAAAAGAAACACCATCACACAAAGGAAAGGTAAGGGAAAGGTAAGCTTACGTCACTCATCTGCAAAGCATTGATCTTGGCCTGGACAACGTCTGGCGTGTCAGTAATGCTGGTGAATTTCATCTCATCTGGCCGCGTGCGGTACAACCTCTCATTCAGGAGCTCCTGGGCTTTCTTTGCTTTGACCACATCTACAGAACCTTCTGTCAACCAGCCGATGCCTCGCAGCCACTCCAGGTCTGACTTGTACACGTTCTACAAATAAACCAAGGGTTAATGACGTTGCAGAGACAACTCTATGTGCAGAGCGGGTTTGTACAAGGCTTTCCCCAAGCTCCTTCTCATACAGCTACACAACATGCAGCAAATGAGACTGTGGCGTGCCCAGCCCTTCCCACGCACAGCTAAACCCCTATTTTGCACAGCAACAAAGATACCTTTAAAGATACTTGCTACACACAAATCAGTGGCACAATCTGCAAGCAATCTGCAAGCAAAAGGCAAACAAACATTCTACAGTGGACCAAAAAAACAGGGCTTCATTCCATGCGAACTGCCTGGAGTACTTCTGGAGCCCAAGCTGAAAACACTACTGATCTGGAAAGGATCATCCAGATGAACTAAAATGAACATACTAGGACCGACTGCAGGCTCATGAACCTGCATTTGAAAAGATACTTGCGCAGTCACTAACAAACGGAGCCTGTCATAAAGCTTTTCTACAGTTATTCTCACTCACATCACTCTGGAGGTCGTAGGCCTTCCTTGCGTGGATCACGTCATTCTGGTCGGGCAGACACGTCCACTGGTGGAGGTACTGGCGGTAGTCAACATCACTGACTAGCGTCTGGCACTCCTTGGCTGCCTGCACGGACATCGCGTCGACCGGAATGTGGACCTGGGCCTTGGAATCATGGTACGCCTTCCTGTAAATGCGGTCGTTCTGCAGCATCATGGCACGCGCAGCCCACGACAGTTTGGGATCCTCCTGGGCAGTCCGGCACCCAATGTAGTGGCCTTTCTGCTTCTCGTGCGTTTCCTTGTACTTGTACTAGAAATGCAAAATGAAGTATTAAAAGAGGTAGGGAATCTGGGATGATTTTCCCATAATTTCACATTGCTACTGATCACGAATATATTTTTTATGTTATGAAATATACTCAGTAAGAGTTTAGAAATGTCTAACACATTCTTTCTCCACAGTTTTTGTTTGGTTTCATTTTTTTTAATTTTCTAATATATGCTTAATGTCAGGATTTATAATTCAATGTTCCTTTTGGAAACTGTTGCCATTTTCTCTCTGCAGTGAATTCATTTCAGCAGGCTTTCAAAATGAATCTGAAATACCCTGGGTTTTATATTGTACATAGCTTATTACTTCATTCTTGTTTCTCAAGATAACCGAAAATAAATATAAAGGAAGAACATACGTCACTCGCAATGTCTCTTGATGCCTTTGCGCTTCGGATTGGAATTGCATCAGCTCTCATGTCATAACCCTTCTTTTTGGCCTCTTCCCAGGCCTGTACATAAAGTTTCTACACAAAAAAAGACAGAAGATGGCTTCTCAATATTCTGAAAAACAGAATTTCTACCTTTCATAATTATTTCTTTAAATTTTCATGATTGTGTATTTTAGAAGATCTTTATGGTTAACGAAATGCTTACTTAACTTCTGAATTTCCATTATTTAGTATATGTTTAAACATTCTTACATGGCTAACATTAGCTGCATTGGCCTTCGCTAACAAAATTGTCGGTGTGTCAGGCATGATGTGAATTGTCTTTTTGTCTGCATCCCAGGCTTCTGTGTATAAACGCTAGGAGAGAGGAAAACACATTCCTTTAAAAAGTTTCTTTACATATGTGATGATGGAAAGACTGCAAATTTGAAAGCAGTAGTTAACAAAAATATATCCATGCTATAAAAGTAATCTTGAAGCAGAGCAAGATACATATAAGCAAACTAATATATTTGTCCAAAGAAAGTATTTCACAAACTGCAAGTGGTAGTTCAAGCAAGCTTTAAATACCCTGACTTAGCAAAGCTTCTCACTGAACAGCTTAGGAAGAAAACTCTGTCCTTCCTCCTTATTCCTCAGGCTAAGTTGGCACAGCAATTGATCGATTTAGGACTGCTGTAGGAGGAAAACTACATTCCTTATTCTGCCATATCTGTATGAGTTGTTTGATTGATGTTTCTTATTAAAGAGGAGTAGGCACTTTGCGACTTTCATCCTCCAGGTCTGAGATAAATTGCAGAAGCCTTACTTCCAGAGAACATAAGCTATTTCCTCATAACTTCTTCATCATAGAGTATGACATTCAGTCAACAATACGTTACTATAGCAGCTGCAGTAAAAGCCTCAACATTCCACTACTTTCTATTTCATAGCATGGTCATGGCACCGCCACCGCTGGACATACCCTAACACCTTTCTGGAACATCACTTCTGCAGATTTCACAGCATTGTCTAAGAACTGCAAAAAACTTTAGCCTGTTCTGTCAGAGATGAGCTTTGTGTAGTGAAGTAGCAGTAACAAAATAGAAAAGCCATACCAAACAAATATTTAAAAGTAGGATTTCAGCTGGGATGGGAGAAGAGGGAAATTCACCAAAATTTTTAGTATGATTCTTGAAAAATATGTGCTTCTGGTGAATTTTTTTCTTGGCATTTTTGCTAAGTGTTTAGTTCAGACAGAGTCCTGAGATAAGAGCTTTTCTGTGCAAAGGCTGAATTTAAACATCAATTTTCTCTATGTCTACAAGAAAAGTGTTTAGTCTTACTTTGCATTTTGTATTTTTCACCCCATGAACAAGTTCTATTAGCTAGTGAGCACACTAGTGATTTTGAGAAAAAACAAAACACCACAAATCTCACCTTGTTCATTATCTCAGCATTTTGCTTGGCTAAGACCATGGCCAAGGAATCTGTCACACTAGTAAATTTAATTTGGTCTGCTGGTTGACGATACTTCCTTTCACTCAGGATTTCTCCAGCTTTCTTAGCTTTCTCAACATCCATGGAACCAATAGGAACCCATCCGATACCTCTCAGCCATTCCAGGTCTGATTTGTAAACAGCCTGAAAAGATTTGGAAGTTCATTATATGGGTGCAAATGTGATAAAATATTAAAATAATTATAAATCAGGATATCCAAGTCTATACAAACAATTGTATATATTTATACATAGTAGCAGAATATGGTTTTTAAAACATATGGTTATTTTTGAAGAGCTAGTAAAATAATTATTAAGTAACAAAAGCGACAGAGTTATTGAAAAACTCCATTAATACCGGAGTTAGACACAAATTATAACTCAAGCTAAGGACTGAGAAAATAGGATCAAACATAAATTTGATGATAGAATATTAAACATTTAACCTCTATCAGTACGACTGATACAAGCAACTAAGGCATATTATATATATATTAAAAATTATATTGTACAAGACCCAGTGTATTTGATTATGTACTATAAATTTAACAATTTACTCACATCACTCTGTAGATCATAGGCCTTCTTAGCATGGATAACATCATTCTGGTCCGGCAGGCAGATCCACTGATGCAGATAGTGGCGGTAATCAATATCGCTGACCAACTCCTGACATTTCTTGGCCAACACGATTCCCAGCATGTCCACTGGGCTACTGAAGTGCGTCTTGGTCTTCTCAAAGGCTTTCTTGTACTCTCTGTCACTCTGGATCTTGGCTACGTGCATCGACCACATCATCTTGGGATCATCCTCTATGTTGCGGGCCCCTATGTGGTGGCCAAGCTGCTTGCGATAGCCTTCTTTGTATTTGTACTGAAATAAAGTATATTCATATTCACATGGTACGTTTTAAAATTAATAAATAATTCACATAGTCTAAAATAACCATTAATATTTTGTTTAGAGAAAAATATGGTTCAAGACTTTCTACTGTTCTATTAATTTCCACATAAAAGGGATTTTTATTACAGATATCATTATCTCTGATTTTTTATATAACTATATGACATTTTCAATTACCTAAAAATTTAATGTCACATACTTCCGAAAATGTTTAGTATTCCACATTCTTTTAATATTAATATTAAAATGTAAAGATTAACTTACTTTAAAAGCTTATTACAAAACACCTAGATGAAGACAGTCTGAGTTGGCCTTAACACTAACAGTTGAAACATCAATCTTCATAGAAAAACAAGGAGCACAAAAAACTGTTATCCTTTGTCTCTTAGTGATGTTTCCTCATCCCCGAAGCAAAACCTGTCATTGCATTTTTTTTTCCTTTTTTTGTATTCGGACATCTTACATTTCAATATGACACTTCGACAGAACTATTTTTTTCCTTGGGAAAATACAATGATTTAGAACTTTTAGAATTCATTTACTAATACATTTATTTTGGGGAGAGATTTTAAAGTATTTCCTATTTTGAATTAGAAATTATTTTGACTCGTACGCCTTATTGATCATCCTACTTGAACATCCACAGACATCAGTGGAACTATTACATGGGGCATAGATATAATCCTCACATTATTTTATTTATTTATGACTGCGATATATACCTCATACATAAAAACACCGGCTATCCATTCCTTTCACGTACTAAAGGCATGCAGTAGAATCACTGGTTTTCAGCATTATCTATTCTATAAACTCAAGGTATTACATTAACAAATAACGGAACGAACATTCTGATTGTTCTCCATTACCAAATCCATACAGACAGATAAAAAAACCTGCTTACATCACTGGCAATCTCCCTGGATGCTCTGGCAGCTTGAATAGGAATGGCATCAAAACGCAAATCATGACCCTTCTTCTTCGATTCCTCCAAAGCTAGTTTGTACATTTTCTATGAGAAAAACAGTCACATTTTTGTTTCAAAAACAGAATCACACTTCAGTTAGCAGAGCTGTGCAATAAAGCACATTAAGTCCTTAAACAATATTGTTAATATTCAGACAACATAAATATCTGAACACAGCCCTATCTTCTCTAGAAAATAAAAAAATGCAGATTTCAAAGGTCTTGTAATTGTGTTGTAGATGCTTGGAAATTGGAAATCATATAGGGAAGGCAATGAAAGGAATATTCTAAAAGTTACATTATTTATTTCCATACCTTGCTATAGAAATTATTTCTCATTTATGGCAGATAATATATTTTAAAAGCCCAATTACATACCCAGGAGGTAAATTCTAGCAAAAGAACAACTCCTATTTTAGCAGTGGAGTGGGCAAATTGTGAAACTAAACAACTTGACAATATAATAATACTAATTAAAAGCCAGAGATGACAAAATTGTACTTGTCAGAAAACCTTTAATTCTCTTAGCTCTTCAGTTTTACTCACATGACTGTAGTTTAATTGGTTTTGTTTAGCTAGCAGGATTTCTGGTGTGTCAGGCATGACATGAACCATGGTCTTATCTTTATTCCATGCTTCTGTGTATAAACGCTAAGAAAGAATATAAGAAGAGATTAATATTTCATTACAAAACAAGTTAATACCTAATTATTCAGGTAAAACATAGAGCGTACGGGGTAAAATTATAGGAAATACAGCATGGATAAACTGTTACGTATTTAATCATATTGGGATACCATTATTAAAAAGAGAATTTATCTGAGGAGATTTAACAACACTTAGAAAATTGCCACATTACTTAGAATAGTGAATAACCCAAAAGCATTATCACTGCTCACTGGACAGACATGTCAAAGAAAAAATTAAAACATAATATACAGAATATCATCACAAAGTTGAGTCTTCCATTACACGGCCTAATAGTTTTGATGGAAACAAACCGAGCCCACAATTTGGAAATACATTATCTCTGAACTTTAGCATTACTTGTGATCATTGTATTTCTACTCCTGTTTCCAGGGTTTGGGCAGAGACTGCTGATGTGTTACTTAATCGAATCAAGACTCACCTTATTCATTGTCTCTGCATTCTGCTTGGCTAAGACCATCTCTACAGAATCAGTGACGCTAGTAAACTTGATCGTGTCTGGAGGCTGACGGTACAGTTTATCACTCAAGATCTCTCCCGCCTTCTTGGCTTTTTCAACTTCCAAGGAACCAATGGGGACCCAACCAATGCCCCGCAACCATTCAAGGTCAGACTTGTAGCAGTTCTATTACAAAAAATACACAGGTTATTTTAGTAATAATAACCCAGTTTACATGGCGCATTTTTTCACAGTTAAGTAACCTACCTATCAACTTTTCATTCAAATAAACTCAAAACCCTAGAGAAAATCTTAGAAAAAATAACTGCATTTGATCTACATTAAAAGTGAAACCATTACCCAAGTTTCACAGAATGGCAAATAATAAAAAGCCCAAATTTTGGTATTACAGAATTTAATTTAAATATCAATTCGTTAACATATCCTATTGAAGATGTGAGTTTCAGTTAGCCACAAAACTTAAAAATAAGACTTGAAAATTTGGTTCTACCACACTGGTATTTGATGACCTGGTCCACCTATGTAAAATATCAAATACATTCCTCACCAAAAATTAAATCAAAAAGAACTCACATCACTCTGTAGATCATAGGCCTTCTTAGCATGGATAACATCATTCTGGTCCGGCAGGCAGATCCACTGATGCAGATAGTGGCGGTAATCAATATCGCTGACCAACTCCTGACATTTCTTGGCCAACACGATTCCCAGCATGTCCACTGGGCTACTGAAGTGCGTCTTGGTCTTCTCAAAGGCTTTCTTGTACTCTCTGTCACTCTGGATCTTGGCTACGTGCATCGACCACATCATCTTGGGATCATCCTCTATGTTGCGGGCCCCTATGTGGTGGCCAAGCTGCTTGCGGTAGCCTTCTTTGTATTTGTACTGAAATATAAATCACGATACTATATTTCTGTATCACCTCTAAATATCGCTTACTCGTATTAAATACTTGTAATAATAAACTCTCAAAATTTCTCTGTAACCTACAGTCAAAAACCCCAAACTGTCAAAGCAATTCTGGAGCTTATAACCATTAAATTTTTGAGATATGAGTTAGAACCAAAACAGAGATTTTTAAGTAACTTTTTTGAAAAAACACTCTCCACTAATATCAGTGAGAAATAATTATCTCCTTATTAAATATATTTAGTTCATATTAAATATAATAATATACGTACTGTTAATATTTAATTAATGATACAGGTTTATGAGCTATAAAATTAACATGAGAGCAACATTATATTGTCCTTATAACTTCTCAACATTTAATTTTCACAATTAAGTCTTTAAGCATATATAATAATTTGCTTCCAAAAATCCATTATTTGAGATCACAGCTTAATTGAAAATGCCGGTTACAGAATTCAGTTGATGACTTTCAGGTTGCCGAGATCAGATGTCGCCACACAAAGATACAAAAAAGTATTTTCTTACATCACTGGCAATTTGCCGGGACGCTTTGGCAGCTTGAATGGGGATAGCATCACTTCTCAAATCATAGCCTTTCTTTTTGTCTTCTTCCATGGCCTGTTTGTACAGTTTCTAAGTGAAGAATAAAAGAATGGGATTCATGTCAGTAAGTTCCATGTATTACATTCTATACAAAACAAACTGCTTGTGAGCAGATGTTAAAAATTATGCTAAGATTTATCCTAACTCAGATTTATCTAACTTTCTTAACTCAAAGCCCCAGATCAGTAGCTGATACAAATTCATATCAAAGGAACGCCTTTGCTAAACACATTAGCTAATGATTTTTTTCTTTCAATACTTTAAATAAGATAACATTGACTACAATTTTAGAGATAACTACTCTTCTATACAAGTAGAGTAAAACTTACTTTTTGAAGCCACCCCTTACCAATGTGAATTTATTTGCTTAAACTAACACTGAACACTGGGCTCAGAGCTCTTCAGAATTGTGCTAGAAATTAACTTTTTGGTATTTCCAATGTTGGAATTAATTTTGTGCCTTCCCAACAGTATGCACGCTGGCAGAAATTACTCCTAAAATCCACTGGGACACACAGCTTTTCATGGAATTTATTCTCAACAGTGTTCACTGACGTATGTATGCACTACCGAACAAATATGCAAACAATGTTTTTAAAGGCACAATTTTGAGGATAAATATTGGGAGTTACTTAAAGAAACTGATGGTATCATCTATATAAGGTTTATTAGAATACTGATGACCCAGACATGAAACACAGCAGTTACACTTGGAGAGCTAACACACTTACCACGCTGTAGTTTTGCATGTTCTGTTTTGCCAGTGTGATTTCAGGTGTGTCAGGCATTATGTGGATTTGTGTCTTGTCTTTATCCCAGGCCTCAGTATATAAACGCTGCAGGAGAAATAACGTATGTTAAAGGTGGGGAAAAAACAGTGACTACTTGGAGATGTCCTAAAACATAAGAATTACAGATCTGTACTCTAAGTTAAGTCTAAAAAATCCTTATTCCTTATATAGCAATGAGATTTTATATTCAATCCTCTAGGTACTTAATGTCCAGGTTAAGAATAGTAACCTCAAAGAATTCTGTTAAAAAAATGTTTAGAAAGATGCACAGAATGCTAATCAGACACACAGAGATCTAAACTCTAAAAACAAGGCCTGTTTGAAAGAGGAAATGTTTTTATTGACATAAGTAGAATTGAAACGAGGGCCACAGATTCAGAAAAACTCTTACATTTTAAGTACTACGCTGAATTGTTTAATATATGGCTATTTCAAAGACTACCCTAAAACAAGTAGTTTATTAAATACTAGATTAATAGGTAAACTTGATAAATTATTAGACTTATTAGACAAATTGTTATACTAAAAATTAGATGAAAGTTAGGTAACACATCACTAGATATACAGTAGGGTATGTGGAAAGCTTCACGACTGATAATTCCAATTTAACCTGGCAACTTGGAAGATATTATTAAATTAGCACTTGCTGAAAAGAAGTTACCTGTTGATTACCAACAATGTAACTTACACTTTTAAAGTCTCGCTGTGCTGAAATCTCACACAGCAACCGCACATCTGTGTTTTAGCCCTGTCTGCAGGGTTTGGGCAGAGACTGCTGATGTGTTACTTAATCAAATCAAGACTCACCTTATTCATTGTCTCTGCATTCTGCTTGGCTAAGACCATCTCTACAGAATCAGTGACGCTAGTAAACTTGATCGTGTCTGGAGGCTGACGGTACAGTTTATCACTCAAGATCTCTCCCGCCTTCTTGGCTTTTTCAACGTCCAAGGAACCAATGGGGACCCAACCAATGCCCCGCAACCATTCAAGGTCAGACTTGTAGCAGTTCTATTACAAAATATGAAGACAGCTGTCTCATTAATATTGCCAGTTAAATATATCATATATACCATGCAACTAATGCTTCCTTTCTGTAAATTGCCTTCCTCCTAGTTCAATCTGCAAAACAATTTCTGTTAGCAACCTAGATTCAGACCCCATATCTGTATTCAAGAGGCA
Source organism: Larus michahellis (assembly GCF_964199755.1). NCBI lineage: Eukaryota > Metazoa > Chordata > Aves > Charadriiformes > Laridae > Larus > Larus michahellis. Next base: position 58,722,715 of record NC_133902.1, read on the forward strand.
ATCATTCACCCAACAACATGTCGGGGAATGGTAAAGAGTAATGAGATTAAAACAAAACCCTGAAAGTCAGTATAAACTTTTCCTGTAATGTTTATTCACAACAAATAAATGGTCACGGACTAGGAACAGCGTGTCTTAATTTAAACCATTTTCTCCAACATAGAACAAAGGAATTATCTCCACTAAATTCAGGCAACGAAAAAAAAAGTCACACATGGCATTTCCTCTTCATATGCAATTAATCTGCATATAAAGGTATTAGGATTGTCTATTATGAAGGACTATCTGCAGCTAATTCTACTATTTGTCTAAATGATTAGCTGTACATAAACTCTCATAATACACAATGTTCCTTACACACAGATTCATTGACTTCTAAAAAACTTACAACCTTGCTTGGTACAGGTAAAGAAAAACACAATGTGAAAAACCACTATATGAGAGAGACAGTTCTAGCACCTTCTATAGCTTATACGCGAAGGAAATTACATACACTTTGGAACACCAACGCTTATCAGCAAGTACTCACATCACTCTGTAGATCATAGGCCTTCTTAGCATGGATAACATCATTCTGGTCCGGCAGGCAGATCCACTGATGCAGATAGTGGCGGTAATCAATATCGCTGACCAACTCCTGACATTTCTTGGCCAACACGATTCCCAGCATGTCCACTGGGCTACTGAAGTGCGTCTTGGTCTTCTCAAAGGCTTTCTTGTACTCTCTGTCACTCTGGATCTTGGCTACGTGCATCGACCACATCATCTTGGGATCATCCTCTATGTTGCGGGCCCCTATGTGGTGGCCAAGCTGCTTGCGGTAGCCTTCCTTATACTTGTACTACAGGCAAAAAAAAGTTCAGTGAGTATTAGTTGAGTTTTCTTTATATCCCTACCACCCCCTGTGACACAGCTTCCAGAAAACTTAGTATCTAAAACCACAGTGACTTCAGACTAAGAAAGAATTCAGCTGATGAACTGCAGCGTACGGCTACAAAAGGATTCATATAACATTATCTGCCTGATATGACCTTCACATTCTTGAGACACTCCCTGGCCTAAGAGCTACTACTCAGTAACTGAGAGTAAAAAAAGTCTCCAAATTATGGCAGCAATACAAAAGGCCCAAAGTTCAATAAATATCCACTACATAAAGAAACAGAAGTGAACTTCAAGCACAATAGCCAAATAAATTCCCATTCAATCTACTGAGGTTATAAAAACCGGAAGAACATAGAGACAGACCGAGAAGTTTAAACAGAGACACCAAACACATATATGGAACAAATTTCGATATTAATAGCAAATAAAAATAAAAAATTTATTTACTTTTACACTGCCTCTATTTATACACAACACCTTGGTTTCTGTTTCCTTTCCTCATGTCCAGCTCAGCTGTGGAGCTGCAACATCAGGGCCATGCAGACTGGCAGTTCGGGGGCAGCACACCACCTCAAAAGTACAGGCTGTTGCATGAGGAGATGCCGCCACAAGCCCAGCACGGACACCGCTTTGGAGGATGTCCATCACGCAGCTCCCACACTTACACCCTACACCATCTACGCACGCCCTCGCAACAACACACACCCATAAAGTGCAGGGACAGCTACAGGAAGACCCTCCAGAGCCAACACATTTATGGACCAGCTGAATGGCTATGACAGGCAAGCGCTTTGTTGCCTCCATTGGGCTGAGGTTGCAAACTCCGGGCTTCACCAGCAACCGCCTGGAAACTGTGCAACACACCGTGCCACCAAGGGCTCCTGCCTACTTACATCACTTGCAATATCTCTGGAAGCTTTAGCAGACTTGATCGGAATGGCATCTGCCCGCATGTCATAGCCCTTTTTCTTCTCTTCCTCCATCGCAAGCTTGTACAGTTTCTGAAAGAAAAACAAGTATTCCCCTCAAACAACACTTCTGCCTGGGCCATGGCAGTGTCCAGGGAGCAACACTTAACCCCAGCTCAAACACCTACCTCACTGAAGTTCACTCTGTTCTGCTGCGCTAGCAAAATACCAGGTGTGTCCGGCATTATGTGAACGCTGGTTTTATCCTTCTCCCACGCCGCTACGTACGAGCGCTGAAAAAATGAGAACAACGAGAAATAAGATCTCGCAAACACAGGGAAAGAAACTCCAAGAGCAACCTAGCCCACGGAACTGAAGCAATGGGCCTCTACTTTGCACCGACTCAGGAAGGTCTTTTCTTCTCCCAAAACCTTCCAACGGTTCACCCTTTGCTTCTACACACTGCACCCAATCACTCACGCAACCACACAAAAGAGAATTTGATCAAAAGCAAGGAACACAAATCCCTGATGCAAGAGGACGCAATACACCCCTTGCAAAACCCCGGCCCTGGAAGGAGAGGGCCCAACATCCTGGGAAAGGAAGGCACTCGTTTCCTTCACGTGGCAAACACAAGGCAATCTCACCTGGTTCATGATTTCAGAGTTGTGCTTTGCCAGAACCATAGGCATCGAGTCAGGAAGGCTCGTGAATTTGATGGTGTCTGGGTGTTGTCGATACTTCTTGTCACTCAGGATGAGGCTCGCCCTCTTATTCTTCTCATCGTCCAGCGAACCACTTGGGGACCAGCCAATGCCCCTCAGCCACAGCAGGTCGGACTTGTACACATTCTGAAAGGACAGGCAAGGACACAAAGCACCTCAGCAACCTCCCTCCTCCATGCAACCTCTCCTCCTACCAAGGGAAGCTCTGCCGAACAAAACACATTCCCCTCTGTTAACTCACCAGCTACCATGAAGGCACTCCCAGTAAAGCTAAGCCCCCTGGATCCCAGCTCCCCACGCCTACAACAGCACAAGCAGGTGCCAAGCAATCCACAAAGCCTTCCCTCCACCATCTTCTGCATATAAGCCTTAGTGTCCCTGGGATAGAGCGACCACAATCAGCAATCCCCAGCTGGCAGTGGTACGGGAAGAGTCTTTACCTCACCACATAAGGCTCTTCATACCATTCACAACTGCACACACGGCTTGCCTTTGCCCACTCTCAGTCCTCCAAAAGAACATATTTGACTCCATTGCTCTTCCCCTGCCACACAGAGCTCTAGCCACCTGCAGCAACCCTCCCACCAAGTGCTCAAAGCAACACAGGACTCTTCTGTGACTATAAAGTATGACACCCCCACACACGCTTCATCCCTACTCGTTCACAACAGCAACTCTCAGCAAGACAGTACAGCCACAACAATCTTAATCTCTCAAAAAAGCCCAGACTTATGCTCCCCACCTGGACTTCCCCCAACAAAGCAACAGAACACAACACCACAAGAGAGACTTCTGGCTTTCACACAGCCAGTAAAGAACAACTTACATCGCTCTGAAGGTCATACACTCTCTTGGCTTGGACAACGTCGTTCTGATCGGGCAGACAGGTCCACCGATGCAGAGGGTGCTTGTAATCCACGTCGCTGACCAACTCCTGACATTTCTTGGCCAACACGATTCCCAGCATGTCCACTGGGGTACTGTAGTGCGTCTTGGTCTTCTCAAAGGCTTTCTTGTACTCTCTGTCACTCTGGATCTTGGCTACGTGCATCGACCACATCATCTTGGGATCATCCTCTATGTTGCGGGCCCCTATGTGGTGGCCAAGCTGCTTGCGGTAGCCTTCTTTGTATTTGTACTGCAGGGTTAAAGAGGCTCAGTAAGTGTCAGGACAGCTGTTCTCCCTTCTGACACTATTCTCCAGCAGCACCTGGGAGCAAGCGCTTTGCTAATGGAGCCTGGCAGGATCACCACAGGAAGAGGTGTCTAAGCACAGCATATCCTTACTCTGTCCTACACTTCCACCCCACACTTACACTGGGCCACAAGAGACACATGGAGGCTCACCCTGAAAAAGCGGCACAGCAACCTGCAAGCAGTCCAGGAAACTTCTGGAGTGCATTGATGACTACTTCCTAGTACAGACGATGGAGAGCCTGACCAGAGAAGAGTCACTGATGGACCTGTTTCTCACTAATGAGGATGAACTTATCGAAGAAGTCAAGACTGGAGGTAGCCCGGGCTGCAGCAACCATGCCCTAGTAGAATTCTCAGTCTTGAGGGGTACAGGACAGGTAAAAAGTAGAGTCGGTACCCTAAGCCTCAGAAGGGCAAACTTTCAGCTGGTTTGGGCACTAGTGAGTGGGATCCCTTGGGAAACTGCCCTCAGAGATAAAGGAGTGAATGGGAGCTGGGAGATGTTTAAAGACATTTTTTTTAGGGCACAAGAGCTCTCAATCCCAACATGCAGGAAGTCAGGCAGGGGAGGCAGGAGGCCAGCTTGGCTAAGTCAAGACCTCTTTAGCCAAACTAAAACACAAAACCAAAATGCAATGGCAGTGTAGGCAGGAATACACATCCTGGGGAGATTATAGGGATATGGCCTGGGAGTGCAGGGAAGGGATCAGGAGAGCAAAGGCACAGTTGCAGCTGAACTTGGCTGGGGACATAAAAAATAACAAGAAGGGTTTCTTCAGGTACACAGGACAACAAAGGAAGATAAAGAAAGTGTACCCCTAGGTCTCCCCCAGTTTCACCATGATGAGCCAAACGGGAGACCTGGCTACAACTGACATGGAGAAGGCTGAGATACTCAACAACTTTTTTGCCTCAGTCTTCACCAGCAAGTGCTCTAGCCACACTGCCCAATTCACTGAATCCAAAAGCAGGGACTGGAAGAATGAAGTACTGCCCACTGTAGGAGAAGATCAGGTTCAAGACTCTCTAAGGAACTTGAATGCGCACAAGTCCATAGGACCTGATGAGATGCATCCGCGGGTCCTCAGGGAACTGGCAGATGAAGTTGATAAGCCACTATCCAACATATTTGAAAAGTTGTGTCAGACTGGAAAATGGGAATTGGTCGACAGCTGATGAATACGAGCCAGCAGTGTGCCCAGGTGGCCAAGAATGCCAGCATCATCCTGGCCTGTATGACGAATAGTGTGGCGAGTAGGACTAGGGAAGTGATCATCCCCCTGTACTCAGCACTGGTGAGGCCTCACCTTGAGTGCTGTGTCCAGTTTTGGGCCCCTCACTACAAGAAAAACATTGAAGTGCTGGAGCGCATCCAGAGAAGGGCAATGGAGCTGGTGAGGGGTCTGGAGCACAAAACTTATGACAAGCAGCTGACGGAACTGGGGCTGTTCAGCCTGGAGAAAAGGATGCTGAGGGGAGACCTTCTCGCTCTCTGCAACTCCCTGAAAGGAAGGTGTAGTGACGTGGCGGCTGGTCTCATTTCCCAAGTAGTAGCTGATAGGACAAGAGGAAACATCCTAAAGTTGCGCCAGAGGAGGTTTAGACTGGATATTAGGAAAAAATTCTTCACCAAAAGGGTTGTCAAACATTGGAACAGGCTGCGCAGGGAAGTGATGGAGTCGCCATCCCTAGAGATATTTAAAAGATGGGAAGATGTGGTGCTGAGGGACATGGTTTAGTAGTAACTTGGCAGTGCAAGGTTAATGGTTGGACTTGAGGATCTTAAAAGTACCTTCCAACCATAACGATTCTATGATTCCATAGCTGCTTTCCAGTATGTAAAGGGGCCTACAGAAAAGATGGGGAGGGACTCTTTATCAGGAAGTGTAGCCACAGGACGAGGGGTAATGGTTTTAAACTGAAAGAGGGGAGACCTAGATTAAGTATGAGGAAGAAATTCTTTACTGTGAGGGTGGTGAGACACTGGCACAGGTTGTCAAGGAAAGTTGTGGTTGCCCCATCCCTGGAGGTGTTCAAGGACAGCTTGGATGGGGCTTTGAGTAAGCTCATCCAGTGGGAGAGGTCCCTGCCCATGGCAGGCAGGTTGAAACTGGATGATTTTAGGATCACTTCCAATGCAAACCATTCTATGATTCTATGATGATATGACTTTTTCCACTGCCTCTTTCTGAAAGCTCAAGTAAGACTGAGGAGAGCATGCCTCCAAGGGCTCCTGCGTACTTACATCACTTGCAATATCTCTGGAAGCTTTAGCAGACTTGATCGGAATGGCATCTGCCCGCATGTCATAGCCCTTTTTCTTCTCTTCCTCCATCGCAAGCTTGTACAGTTTCTGAAAGAAAAACAAGCATTCCCCTCAAACAACACTTCTGCCTGGGCCATGGCAGTGTCCAGGGAGCAACACTTAACCCCAGCTCAAACACCTACCTCACTGAAGTTCACTCTGTTCTGCTGGGCTAGCAAAATACCAGGTGTGTCCGGCATTATGTGAACACTGGTTTTATCCTTCTCCCACGCCGCTATGTACGAGCGCTGAAAAAATGAGAACAACGAGAAATAAGATCTCGCAAACACAGGGAAAGAAACTCCAAGAGCAACCTAGCCCACGGAACTGAAGCAATGGGCCTCTACTTTGCACCGACTCAGGATGGTCTTTTCTTCTCCCCAAACCTTCCAACGGTTCACCCTTTGCTTCTACACACTGCACCCAATCACTCACGCAACCACACAAAAGAGAATTTGATCAAAAGCAAGGAACACAAATCCCTGATGCAAGAGGACGCAATACACCCCTTGCAAAACCCCGGCCCTGGAAGGAGAGGGCCCAACATCCTGGGAAAGGAAGGCACTCGTTTCCTTCACGTGGCAAACACAAGGCAATCTCACCTGGTTCATGATTTCAGAGTTGTGCTTTGCCAGAACCATAGGCATCGAGTCAGGAAGGCTCGTGAATTTGATGGTGTCTGGGTGTTGTCGATACTTCTTGTCACTCAGGATGAGGCTCGCCCTCTTATTCTTCTCATCGTCCAGCGAACCACTTGGGGACCAGCCAATGCCCCTCAGCCACAGCAGGTCGGACTTGTACACATTCTGAAAGGACAGGCAAGGACACAAAGCACCTCAGCAACCTCCCTCCTCCATGCAACCTCTCCTCCTACCAAGGGAAGCTCTGCCGAACAAAACACATTCCCCTCTGTTAACCCACCAGCTACCATGAAGGCACTCCCAGTAAAGCTAAGCCCCCTGGATCCCAGCTCCCCACGCCTACAACAGCACAAGCAGGTGCCAAGCAATCCACAAAGCCTTCCCTCCACCATCTTCTGCATATAAGCCTTAGTGTCCCTGGGATAGAGCGACCACAATCAGCAATCCCCAGCTGGCAGTGGTACGGGAAGAGTCTTATACCTCACCACATAAGGCTCTTCATACCATTCACAACTGCACACACGGCTTGCCTTTGCCCACTCTCAGTCCTCCAAAAGAACATATTTGACTCCATTGCTCTTCCCCTGCCACACAGAGCTCTAGCCACCTGCAGCAACCCTCCCACCAAGTGCTCAAAGCAACACAGGACTCTTCTGTGACCATAAAGTATGACACCCCCACACACGCTTCATCCCTACTCGTTCACAACAGCAACTCTCAGCAAGACAGTACAGCCACAACAATCTTAATCTCTCAAAAAAGCCCAGACTTATGCTCCCCACCTGGACCTCCCCCAACAAAGCAACAGAACACAACACCACAAGAGAGACTTCTGGCTTTCACACAGCCAGTAAAGAACAACTTACATCGCTCTGAAGGTCATACACTCTCTTGGCTTGGACAACGTCGTTCTGATCGGGCAGACAGGTCCACCGATGCAGAGGGTGCTTGTAATCCACGTCGCTGACCAACTCCTGACATTTCTTGGCCAACACGATTCCCAGCATGTCCACTGGGGTACTGTAGTGCGTCTTGGACTTCTCAAAGGCTTTCTTGTACTCTCTGTCACTCTGGATCTTGGCTACATGCATCGACCACATCATCTTGGGATCATCCTCTATGTTGCGGGCCCCTATGTGGTGGCCAAGCTGCTTGCGGTAGCCTTCTTTGTATTTGTACTGCAGGGTTAAAGAGGCTCAGTAAGTGTCAGGACAGCTGTTCTCCCTTCTGACACTATTCTCCAGCAGCACCTGGGAGCAAGCGCTTTGCTAATGGAGCCTGGCAGGATCACCACGGGAAGAGGTGTCTAAGCACAGCATATCCCCACTCTGTCCTACATTTCTGTCCCCCCCAAGCCTACACTGGGCCACAGGAGGCACATGGAGGGCCAACAGAGCCACTCCAACCAAGCTAGCTCAGGGAGCAGGGGCAATGCATGCCAGCAGACCGGGTCTCCATACAACCTAAGCATCCCCATGGAGAAACAACCTCAACAGCTGGGATGCAAAACTTGGGGAAACCCACCAGACTGCTCCAGCAGGCAACCTGGGCCTCATCCTGCACAGACCTGGCTGCCCTCACCCACATCGCCCACACCAGCTGCACACTCCACTGCACCAGGCTCTGCTGCACAGTGCTCAGGACTAATTTTCGCAGCCCCATCTGTGTCCTCATCTGCAGGCCTGCAGCCACTAAGCTTGGGAAGTGACAAGGGCCAACACAATACGGTTTCCCTCACCTCTTACTGAAATGTAAAGTAAGACTGTGGAGAGATTGAACTCAGGTCCATACAGTAAGGGAACAAACATGAACTACAGAACCTTGCATTAAAGAGTAAGTCCAACTCCTGCAGAGCCCAGGCCTGAAAAGATGCTCTGGGGCACAGTAACGAGTGGCTTACTGTGACTGGACCAGATAAAAATGATAAATATCCAGGTTAAAACACAAAACTTGCTTTGGGTTTCCTTTCCTCATGTCCAGCTCAGCTGTGGAGCTGCAACATCAGGGCCATGCAGACTGGCAGTTCGGGGGCAGCACACCACCTCAAAAGTACAGGCTGTTGCATGAGGAGATGCCGCCACAAGCCCAGCACGGACACCGCTTTGGAGGATGTCCATCACGCAGCTCCCACACTTACACCCTACACCATCTACGCACGCCCTCGCAACAACACACACCCATAAAGTGCAGGGACAGCTACAGGAAGACCCTCCAGAGCCAACACATTTATGGACCAGCTGAATGGCTATGACAGGCAAGCGCTTTGTTGCCTCCATTGGGCTGAGGTTGCAAACTCCGGGCTTCACCAGCAACCGCCTGGAAACTGTGCAACACACCGTGCCACCAAGGGCTCCTGCCTACTTACATCACTTGCAATATCTCTGGAAGCTTTAGCAGACTTGATCGGAATGGCATCTGCCCGCATGTCATAGCCCTTTTTCTTCTCTTCCTCCATCGCAAGCTTGTACAGTTTCTGAAAGAAAAACAAGTATTCCCCTCAAACAACACTTCTGCCTGGGCCATGGCAGTGTCCAGGGAGCAACACTTAACCCCAGCTCAAACACCTACCTCACTGAAGTTCACTCTGTTCTGCTGCGCTAGCAAAATACCAGGTGTGTCCGGCATTATGTGAACGCTGGTTTTATCCTTCTCCCACGCCGCTACGTACGAGCGCTGAAAAAATGAGAACAACGAGAAATAAGATCTCGCAAACACAGGGAAAGAAACTCCAAGAGCAACCTAGCCCACGGAACTGAAGCAATGGGCCTCTACTTTGCACCGACTCAGGAAGGTCTTTTCTTCTCCCAAAACCTTCCAACGGTTCACCCTTTGCTTCTACACACTGCACCCAATCACTCACGCAACCACACAAAAGAGAATTTGATCAAAAGCAAGGAACACAAATCCCTGATGCAAGAGGACGCAATACACCCCTTGCAAAACCCCGGCCCTGGAAGGAGAGGGCCCAACATCCTGGGAAAGGAAGGCACTCGTTTCCTTCACGTGGCAAACACAAGGCAATCTCACCTGGTTCATGATTTCAGAGTTGTGCTTTGCCAGAACCATAGGCATCGAGTCAGGAAGGCTCGTGAATTTGATGGTGTCTGGGTGTTGTCGATACTTCTTGTCACTCAGGATGAGGCTCGCCCTCTTATTCTTCTCATCGTCCAGCGAACCACTTGGGGACCAGCCAATGCCCCTCAGCCACAGCAGGTCGGACTTGTACACATTCTGAAAGGACAGGCAAGGACACAAAGCACCTCAGCAACCTCCCTCCTCCATGCAACCTCTCCTCCTACCAAGGGAAGCTCTGCCGAACAAAACACATTCCCCTCTGTTAACTCACCAGCTACCATGAAGGCACTCCCAGTAAAGCTAAGCCCCCTGGATCCCAGCTCCCCACGCCTACAACAGCACAAGCAGGTGCCAAGCAATCCACAAAGCCTTCCCTCCACCATCTTCTGCATATAAGCCTTAGTGTCCCTGGGATAGAGCGACCACAATCAGCAATCCCCAGCTGGCAGTGGTACGGGAAGAGTCTTTACCTCACCACATAAGGCTCTTCATACCATTCACAACTGCACACACGGCTTGCCTTTGCCCACTCTCAGTCCTCCAAAAGAACATATTTGACTCCATTGCTCTTCCCCTGCCACACAGAGCTCTAGCCACCTGCAGCAACCCTCCCACCAAGTGCTCAAAGCAACACAGGACTCTTCTGTGACTATAAAGTATGACACCCCCACACACGCTTCATCCCTACTCGTTCACAACAGCAACTCTCAGCAAGACAGTACAGCCACAACAATCTTAATCTCTCAAAAAAGCCCAGACTTATGCTCCCCACCTGGACCTCCCCCAACAAAGCAACAGAACACAACACCACAAGAGAGACTTCTGGCTTTCACACAGCCAGTAAAGAACAACTTACATCGCTCTGAAGGTCATACACTCTCTTGGCTTGGACAACGTCGTTCTGATCGGGCAGACAGGTCCACCGATGCAGAGGGTGCTTGTAATCCACGTCGCTGACCAACTCCTGACATTTCTTGGCCAACACGATTCCCAGCATGTCCACTGGGGTACTGTAGTGCGTCTTGGACTTCTCAAAGGCTTTCTTGTACTCTCTGTCACTCTGGATCTTGGCTACGTGCATCGACCACATCATCTTGGGATCATCCTCTATGTTGCGGGCCCCTATGTGGTGGCCAAGCTGCTTGCGGTACGCAGTTTTGTATTGGTACTAATTGAATGCAGAAACAACAATTATCCATATTTTTCAAGCTGTAGTGTAAATTTCTCTGTTGATAATATAGTCACTTAAATTTTCATAGGTAATATACTTCAATTCTGTTTTATATTCTTCCATGAATTTTAGTGTTTTATTGCATGTCCAGAAGGTATTATCTGATTTTTTTAATAGTTATATATTATCTCATAAATTATTGTATTTAACTTAATTAACTTTATACCGTTAAGAGTTATACAGCCTCTGGTTTGGGCAGCAATATATGCCTGATAAAATTTTTGATGTCTCCTTTTAAATAGAAGACATCTTTTCCCAAAAGTGTGTACCAGCTCTATGCCCCATTATCGTTTTCACTGCGTAAGACTTACTTCACTAGCTATGTCTCTGGATGCCTTTGCTGACTTGAGGGGTATAGCATCAGGAGGAAGATCGTAGCCTTTCCTCTTCAGTTCTTCATATCCTAACTTGTAATGTTTCTGTTGGAGAAGGATTCAAAATAATTAGTGGAAATAAAGCTCTCTAGAGAGTTTTTCAATGCTACAACTTTCCTCCCGACTATTGAAAATAAAGTATGAGATTCCAAACACAGTCTCATTCATCAGATTAAATACCTTTAATAATGTGTATTTTGTAACTGATGATATACAATATTTTAAAATTACTATCTGTATGTTTTCTGATTAACTCATTTGAGATCAAAGTTTTCTTTTACTTAATTTACCATTCTGAATGATTCCTAGTCTTCCAGAGAGGTGAATAATACAACCCCATGATTCTCTACATCCAATTTCAATTGCAATTATTTTTGTCTTCTTGATTTCCTATGACAGAGCTGCTAACTTTTCTTTATCTTTGCATGTAGTCTATATTTGTTCCATTATAGCCAGGAATTTGATGTAAATTACATAATCCTATGTAATTCTAAAGAGGGAAGTCAACATAACCAGACATTTTAACAAGAATGACAGGCTTACTAAAAAGTACTAAACACGTATCTACAATGTTAATATGATCAGTAGGGATGAAAGAGAAAACTGCTAACTTGTGTCGAATATTTTTGTGGTATTTTTTATATTCTAGCAGCTCCACTTCTGCTTTATATTTTAGCAATTCCCCTCGGGCTTCTCGGCCCATAACGATTTTCACACAAAAAGATCACAGGTGTGCTTACAGCTGTTAGAATTGCAAAATTACTGTACTGCATTTTAAACTAAAGCCACAATAGGTAATTTCAAATTCCATAAAAAAAAATAATTGTAGAGACAAACTTACATCACTTGTGTTAATTAAGTTTGATTTAGCCAGCAAAATTTCAGGAGTATCAGGCATGATGTGAACCTGAGTCTTGTCCTTGTCCCAAGCTTCTCTATACAGTATCTGAAAAGAGACACGAACAAAAATACCTTGTCTGATAAAAGGCTCCCACGCATAGCAGTAAATTCAGCAATGTCAAGGAAACAGCATGATGACAATAGATTTCCATACTACAGAGTAAGTGTCTTATGTGCAGTTATTACAGAATAAGTTATGCAACGCTAAAGACCTTAATCTTCCAAGCAAGGCATAGCACTTCTTGACAACTGAGCAGCAAGGCACTGATTGTAAACATCTGATGTTTGTTTATTTTAAGCACATGTTCTGATATGGAGATCTTTTTGACAAATGTATATTAATGTATTTATTTACTGAATCATATATTCTGTCTTTAAAGGCAACTTACATTACTTCTATTTTTGGCATTAGATTTTGCTAAAACGATATCCATGGCGTCTGGGATACTTGTGAACTTAATAGTATCTGGGTGCTGCCGGTACTTCTTTTCACTCAGTATTTCAGAAGCTTTCTTGTTCTTTTCAGATTCCAAAGATCCCAAAGGACTCCATCCAAGGCCTTTGAGCCATTGTAGATCTGCCTTATATAAATTCTGTTAAGGAAAACAAAATCAAAACCATACTGGATTATTTCCCTGTTCATTTATTAAAAAATATTAAAAGACCAACTGTTATTTCGGCTGTAGTCTGATCTATACTGACATCAAAAGAGAGTTATTAAAGACACTTTTGAATGAGCAGTAAAAATCTCACAAAAATTAAATTAATTAAATCCAGAGGAAGCTTACATCACTCTGAAGCTCGTAGACCCTCTTTGCCTGTGTGACATCATTCTGGTCCGGCAGACAAGTCCAGCGGTGTAGTATCTGTTTGTAGTCTATATCACTAACCAGTTCCTGACATTTCTTAGCCAGAAGGAAGCCTAACATATCCACAGGCATATTAAACTTTGTCTTCCACTTTTCAAAATCTTTTTTGTACTCCCTCTCACTCTGCATCTTAGCGACTTGCATAGACCACAACATCTTAGGATCATCCTGTAAGCTGCGGAATCCGATGTGATGTCCCTGTTGCTTGCGGTAACCTTCTTTGTACTTGTACTAAAATTATAAAGATTGCATTATTGAAATTACAGTAAGAAACAGACAATGGTAAAATATATAAGCAAAACATCAGGATATTCACTCAGCTTAATGTTTCTCGTTACCAATGAAAAGACCATCTTGTTATGGCATCTCATGAAAGTTTTAGTAGCCCCTTGATTAATGGGCATCACTTGGTGCCAGTGAATGCTCTCCCTGGGAATGAACAGAGTCCCTGGAGAGGCAGAGTACGTGGCTATAAACAGCCGCCTGTGTCATCTGATTCATACAGTCGTACTGTTCAGAACTCCCAAAGGCTGACACACTGAAATATTTTGATGAATAAAATAATCAGCAATGAAAAATGCAGATGCTTAAGCATTAGAAACATTTCCTAATGATTAATAAAATCTCTTCCATAAATGCAGGAGCTGTATTCATACAAGTTATGACAACAGCAATACATGTGTCACCGTGTCTACTTCAGAGCTGTAAAAGGGATTTCTCAGTATGGGCACTGGGATCAGCTAATTGAAGCAAATTTGCTGCTACTCTGAAAATGTAACATCCAAAAGAGCAGACAACCCCTAACTCTGTATGACTAGCCACTTCATGGATGGATCAAAATCTTTGGAACTGTCAAGATGTCAGAGCAACCATTCTTGAATTGTTTTCTTCACTGGCAGACCAGGAAAGAGCTTTGTCAGCAGTTTTGCTTTCTAGTCCAAGGCACTCCTTCGCCGAGAGGTGTATCTGGATTGAGTGCGGCTGTAAGTTATAGCAACTAGATAAAGTGCAATTCATATTGAATTAGAAATGTTGCTTACATCACTTGCAATGTCCCTTGAAGCTTTGGCAGATTTCACTGAAATGGCTTCAGGTGTGAGGTCATAGCCTTTCTTTATCATTTCCTCCCAGCCAAGCTTGTATAGTTTCTAAAATGGAAAACAATATTAATTAAATAGTCTTAGTAATACATACGTCACCTTCTATTTAGATATGCTAATGATCTTTGGGGTTTGAAACATATCAGGGGAATCTGAAATATATACATCTGGGATAACTGAAAACTTTTCAATTGGCTTAACAAAATTTTAATTAATAAGGCTGTAATGTAGCCATTTAATAGTTAATTCAATTTGTGCACAGTTGATTTTAAGTACCAGCACTTGCAAGTAAAAGATACGCCCCTGAGCAGTCATGCAAAGCAAAACCTAAGTATTTTATATTGGAACAATTGTAACTTTCTCATATCTGAAAGCTGTCAGAAAACTGAGAATTGCTGCATGTATTTCTTTTCCCATATCTAAGTAAAAATATACTCAATGAACTTGTAATTTTATAGGAAGGAATTTTTCATGGTTGATTTCTAAGGTAAGCACAGGGTATAGACTATGCACATCCACATTTCAAAAATAGGACTTACATTTTCCATACATTATAATGTAATTTAGGTTGTTTGTTACCCTGAAGATGCTACCTATTGCTACTCTGAAAATATTACTCACACAAAAAATTTTGCCTTTGTTCTAAACCCCCTATTCCATTTCTTCTAACTTATACAAATTACATACTTTGAAATGGGAGGCACCTTTAAATTTGAAGAAGGTAGATAGTAACTTAAAATGCAATAGGAAGTATTAAAAAACTCTACCTGACTGTAGTTCGCCTTGTTCTGTTTTGCCTGTAGAATATCTGGCGTATCTGGCATCACATGAACCTGAATTTTATCCTTCTCCCAAGCCTCAGTATAAGCATGCTATTGAAAAAAGTAACATCAGATGTGTTAATATAAATGACAAATGATGGCTCTTTCGAGGTTTTCACCATCGCCATCTGCGCACTTTGGATATGGATGGGTAAAAAGACAAAGCTGCTGACTTAGATATATTTTGCTACGCAATGACCTAATTCAGAATCAGCTGAATTAGGATCCAGTCTTGCTTCCAATGAAGTCCAATTATCAAGATTTTCAGGGCCAGTAATTTCTATACACAAATGAGAAGAACAGACGTTGGTGAGGTAGAAATGAGAAAAGATTGATTTAACCAACTCTATTTATCAGTAACTGAGTGTTTCATTAAGAAAAAAAATTAAAAAAGAGGAACCTGTAAATGACAGTTATTTTTCGTAGGGAAACACTGCTACATAAAGGCGGTGACTGTTTACTGAAATGGATTCTGTGTGAACGTTTGCCTAATTTTTCCCCATAAATACTCACTTTGTTCATTATATTTGCATTCTGCTTTGCAAGGACCATGTCCATGGAGTCATTCTGTTTTGTAAAGGGGAACATGCTGGGATGCTGGCGGTATTTACGATCACTCGCAATTTCTGTGGCTTTCTTAGATTTCTCCACATCCAGAGAACCAGCAGGACTCCAACCGATACCCTTGAACCACTCATTGTAATCCTGCTTGTACTCATTCTGCCAAACAGAACACAAAAGGATAGTTTAAAATTTACTAATGACTCACACAAAATAATTTTGTTGTTTCCAAAACACAGGCATAATGAAAAAACAGGGAAAAAAGTAACAGCTGTGACTGACAGAAAGAAAACAAACTTACATCACTTTGTATCTGATTCATGTTTCTGTACAGTTCTAAACTCATTGCATCTGGCAGAAGCATGTACTGGTGAATCAGTCGTTTGTAGTTAGTATTGGTTACACGACCTTGTGCCTCCTTAGCTGCCACGATGCTGAGTGTATCAGAAGGCGTTTGGTAATGTGTCTTGCTTGTCTCGTAAGCTTTCTTGTATTCACGATCAGACTGCATCTTAGCCACTTGCATGTAATGGACAAGTTTGGGATCATCCTGAAGGCTGCGGAAGCCTACAAGTTTTCCCTTATCTTGTTCATAACCTAATTTGTATTTATACTGTGAAGAGAACAGAGACAGAGATTTTAATTCTACTTAATTTGTTGAATACGCAATATCTATCTTTTAACAAAAAAACCCCACAAAACATCACAAAGCATATAGAGGTGGTGGCTTTGTCCACCTACTCTTACGGTGCACTCTAAAGCAAAACAGATATCTAGCATCCCTTCTAAAAGAAGTACATTTAAAACATTTTCTTAATAAATGAAATTTCCTTGCAATAGTTTATTCTGCTCCTGCATGGGGTTCGATTGCTTTCTAATCTCATTCTAAATGACACAATTATAATATGAAACATAGTTACAGAAAGCAAAATGCAAAGGAACACATAAGATCCTGTTTGCTGAAGGCAGTTCTTTGGAAAAAAGTGCACTTTTTATTCTTTTCACACTATAGTTTAGAGATACCCATATTAGCTCTAAGATGAGCTATCACAAACACTAGAACCAGGACACATTAACCCACACAGTTCTCTGTTACTATTGCTATCCTGCTTCCAAGATTTGGCTTAGGGAACTACTTTTGTGGGAGTCTGCACCATACTTAGAACGCTTGAGGTCACATCTAAAGACTAACCATAAAATCAGAGATCAAATCACCGCTTCCATTAGGTTCACTTCTTCAGATGGTTAAAAAATTCAAGACATTTCCCAAGATCTTTTGCATTTTTTTGTTTAATAAAACCAATAGTTCAAATTCTTAACCCCTTCCTCAATCTCTAATCAAGTCTGGACAATGAACTACACAGACCAAGCATCAATTCCTTTTTCCTTCACTGCTTACTGCTTGGAGAGAACTCAGAATGGAAGTATCTGCCCCTCAGACTTAGAGGAGTGGCAGAGCAAATTGACTTTGCAGTGTCTGCAATATCCCCTATGTTTTAAAAAACCCAACTGGCAGAATAAACAGCATGTCCTTAGGCCCTAACTTCACCCCCCTCTCAGGCTGGATTTGCCCCTGCCACATCCCTCATCACTGATACACAGAGGATTTCAGAATGGTCCCGATTCCAGACACTTGTATTTCCTGCACCAAGAAATTTAATGGGATTTTCAACAAAGGAATAAAGATAACTGTACCACAGCAGTAAAAATAATTTAAATCCGCATCTGGTTTTTTTCAAATATTTCTAAGAACAATCAGTAGTTTCTACCTAAACTACAAATAGACAACATACATTTATAAAGTATCCAAGCGCCATCACACTGAGGAATTAGCTTTTTTTCTTTCTAAAAGTCCCTCATACATCTCCTTAGCTTTCTAATAAAGTAACTGTTCTTAACCCTGTTAGAAAATGTATTAGAATATATATCATATATGTCAGAATTATTTACAAGCAAGACAATAAAGAGACTTTATATAATTGGCATATAAAATTCAATTCTGTCAAGAAAGGAATGTTTCACAATATCTGCAATGGATCATTTTTTTCTTTCGAGAACTTACATCACTAGCAATATCCCTAGAAGCTTTGGCAGCTTTAATAGGGATAGCATCAGCTCTGAGATCATACCCTTTCTTCCTAGATTCTTCAAATGAAAGTCTGTACATTTTCTGTGAAAAGAAAGAAACATCCTTTAAAAAAAGCAAAATACACCACAGCTACTGAAATAAAACTCTACTCATTTTATGTAACTTGAAACACAAACTATTCATATGTTTAACACTCCTTGAACAGTTGTTTAAGGCACTCAGGCACACAGAAGCAAATACTCCTTCAAAATTAACTGCAATCCTAGTATCATACAGCAATGCAGCTGGACCGCACTACAATCACTGCCAGTCATCTATAACAAAAGGGCAATAAATTGCATTTGTTTCCCAGATGCACAAATATTGGTGAAAAGTTACATCTATAAGCATGTCAGCTTTTAAAAAAATGAGATAAACACGTCTATTTCTGTGCACATTAAGGATGTGCACAATCACAAACAATACTTTATTTAGCCTATGCTGATTTAGCAACTGGCTACTGAAAAATCGTCTATAGTATCATCTGTTACTGAAAGAATAGGTTCAATCTGCAAGAAAGAATTTTGAATCCCATACAAAAAACTGCGCATGGGGTAATAAAGTAATAAATACAGTAAAAACATGGATAGTACTCAAACTCTACTATTTTGTGAGTAACTATTATATTTTAATGGCCCACGCGAACACTTCATAATCTGACTATAAATACTATAGCTTTTTCTTGGCAACTTTTGGCATTGAACTTTGGGGAAGGAACAGGGAAAAGAAAAATTAATAGTGTTTTATGAAATTACTCCAGGTTAGCAAAGTGAGAATTAGGGAGACTTTTGTATGCTGTCATCTCACTTACTTCTAATAAAAAAATAAGAGTTTTAGTCTTACAAACAGTACTCACATCACTTAAATTAAATGCATTAACTTTTGCTAAAGCAATCTGTGGAATATCTGGTGTGATGTGAACTTTCTTTTTGTCTTCTTCCCATGCTTCTTTGTACTTGTGCTGGAAGGATAGAAAAAAAGAGATGTCAACATAAACAAAAAATTAAATAAAACAATTTAAAAGGATATTTCCTATTTGGAATATAAACTTTCTTTACAATGATGCAACTACTAACATGGTAGGAGCATTTGACTTTTTATTTTGGAACTTAAAAGCAGTGTGAAGCAGGAATAGCTCTTATGAAGTTAATTGTGTGAAGCTGAAACAAAAGTGGAAGAAATACCAATCTTGCAAGTGTATTTTATTGCTGTCTCTTGCCCAGCAGTGTGTTCAAGCACATTCAACAGCACAAAATAACAGGTTTCAAAATGTACTGGGTCTGGCTGGGATGGAGTTAAGCCTCTTCATAGCAGCTTGAGTAGAGCTGTGTTTTAGGATTTGTGACTAAAACAATGCTGATAACACACGACTGTTTTAGCTGTTGCTGAACAGAGTTCGCACAGGATCAAGGCCTCCTCTGTTCCTCCCTGTCCCCGCAGTGAATGGACTTCAGGGTGTGCAAGACATTGGGAGGGGATATAACCAGGCGGATGAACTCAAGTAACAAAGACATACTCCATGCCATATACATCATGCTCAGCAAATAAAAAGGAGGAAAAGAGGGTTTAGGGATGTCACATATCTTTTGCTCAGCAAGTGGCTGGGCATCAGTCTACCTGTGAGAAGTGATGCGTGATTGCTTTTGCATCACTTGGGGTTTTTGTTTTCTTTCTCTTTTCTTCCACTTCACTTTTGCTTATTAAACATCTTTTTATCTTGACCCACAACTTCTCTTGTTTTTACTCTACACTTCCTGTTCCCCCATCCCACTGGGGCGGAAGGGAGGAAGCGAGTGAGTGGCTGTGTGGTGCTCAGCCGCCTACCGGAGTTAACCCACAACTAAAAGCCAAGTCAGAAGGTACATACAAAAAAATTGTTACAAGTGGAACATTATTAGTTTATCTCCTGGAAAATAAGTATCAGTTGAGAGAGGCAATAGAGCTTTTCTTAGGGGAGACAGAGCTAAGGGAAGTGCACATAAGATTCTGATGGTCCCTGTAACTACAACGCAGATGAAGTCTAGACATTTCTAAAGAACACCAGAAGATCACATCAGTTCAGCAGGAGAATCAGAAAATAAATATCTCATTATAAAAGCACTCATATCATGTAGCATTTTCATATTAATGTAACAGGCATCAGATGAAACAGATGACACATTTAGAAGTTTAAATCCTATTTCTGAAAGAGATCACTCCGGTATTCTTAGCCCCTAGATTTAAACTGTGAGAAGTCTACATTCAGTTATGTTGAATAACCTTTATTAATAAAATGTAACCCCCAGGTCTGTCTTTATGTGTATTTCTTAGAAATACTAGGGTCATGCTTTGCTTTCAGGTATAGCAAAGGCCTATTAAGAAGAAATACAATGACAGTCAAGCATATTCTTAGCTGCCAAAATCAACAATTTCCAAAGCTATGCATACAATAGGACTGGCTATTACATCAGGCATAGCCTGTTTCTTACTTCTGCAAACTTGAATGAATTTTGATGCGCACTTTCTTACCTCATCCATAATTTTAGCATTATTTAAAGCTAAAACAATGTTCATGGAATCCATAGGAACAGAATACTTCAACTTGTCTGGATGCTGGCGATATTTCTTTTCACTAATAATTTCCATCGCTTTTTTGTTTTTCTCAGCTTCCAGGGACCCCAGTGGCATCCATCCAACACCCTTCATACTTTCATCATATTCTGCTCTGTATTGATTCTGGAAGCAGAAAGAAAAGAAAATAATCAGATGCATGAAAAAGTCTTTAAATCATGACACTTCTTTCTGTGTTTAATGAATATTAGATTTTGAATGCACTTATTCTAAAAAGAGGCAAACAGTATCAAGACGCATTCAAGGTTTATTTAGAAACTCATTTGCTGCAGTGGTGTCTATTTTATTACTCTGCCTTTTATACAGTGTTCAGATCCTCCTTATGATGTATATCGTTTGCTCGCATGAGATTACATTACTCTTGAACCACTATACTGAGAAAAAAAAGCCCTCTTCTCTAGAGGTTAAATATCCTAGAAAATCTGAGACTATAGCTATTTAGCTGGTTTCCCCTTTTTGTGAAAAGATATCTTTTTGGAAGTATAAGATAAAGCTGTTAATGAAAAGTGAAGCTTTTCCTGTCTTGGCTGCACACAAGCATTACTCTTGAGGAGACTGATGGGATGCGTAAACAGTAAATATCCATTTTATTTTATACATAACATTTCTTATTTCTGAGCCCAAATTCTTTAGCAATAGGTGTAATGTAATATTTCAGAGTCTTAGGAAAAAACAATAGCTATCATTGCTGCAGGTCTCATTTCATTTACTACAATTAAGTACATAACTGAACTAATTTCACTAAGAAAACAGTACTATTTATCTTACAATGTGCTTTCGTAAACTAAACATCATTGTATTCAAAATGCAAAGATGGAAGAATCTCTCACTTACATCACTTTGTATCTGCATCATGTTTTTGGCTAATTCAAGACTCATAGCATCGGGCAAAACATTGTAGGTATGGATCAAGCTTTTGTAGTTTGCATTTGTAGCCACTTCCTGTGCTTTCTTGGCTGCCACAACACTGAACATGTCAACTGGAGTATGGAAATTAGTCTTTGCCTTCTCATAATCTTTTTTGTATTCACGATCAGATTGCATTTTAGCCACCTGCATGAAGTGCACCAGCTTGGGGTCGTCTTCAAGGCTGCGGAACCCAATATGCTTTCCTTTCGCTTTTTCATAGGCTAGTTTGTATTTATACTGACAGCAGGAAAGAGAAAGGACATCAAAAACTTAAATCAAAAAAACGCAGTAGAAGTTCAATCTTACCTCTAAAAACTGAAAATATTTGTTCTTTATAATCACAAGATTTCAGGTTTAGTCATTTAAATGTATTCAGTCTTACAAAATAGCCCATTGAACACAGGCACATGAAGCTCAGCAGCTTGCTGAACAAAGAGCAAAAAAGCACAATTCAGTGTTATTCCACTGGAGAACAAATACTGGAAAGGTTTATCTCATCAAGCACATAGCTGAAACCTAGACAAGTCAAGATACTTGAAAAAGCACATTTGAGCATAACAGAGCACTTTGAAAACGTTCTGCTTGTCTTTATAGCTGCTCTGCATACCATCACGCAATCAAACTCACATCACTTGCAATGTCTCTGGAGGCTTTGGCTGCTTTTATTGGAATTGCATCTGGCTGCAGGTCATAACCTTTCTTCTTGTCTTCCTCCCAGTCGGCTTTGTATAGTTTCTAATTTAAAATGCAAAAGAGAAGAGGTACTCTATTATGAAGGCAGAACTACTGAAGTACCCTACATCTGAATTTAAATATTTTCAAAAAGGACATAAAAATTACACACAGACATTGAATGCCCACTGTGAGCACGGTAACTCACGTTACTCATGGTGATCTGGTTCACTCTAGACTGCAGAATTTCTGGAGTATCTGGCATAACATGAATGCTGGTCTTCTCTTTGTTCCATTTATCGGTGTAGAGCCTCTGCAATTACAAAGTCATATTTAGCATTGAAAAGGCATTGCACTCATAAAATAAGAGCTTGCTTTCATTTTGCTCATTTGCAAGAAATAATATTTTACAGTACAGTAAAGTTCCATAAGCACGACAAATAATCTTCAGAAACAGAACTGCCAAGTGGCAATATTATATTCCTCCTCTTTCTTTAGTACTTTATTGGGGAAACTTGCAAAGTATGTTTTGATAACTAATAAATACTGAAACCGAAATTTTCAGTCTGCGTTCTTCCCTGCTTTAATGCAAAGCACAAATTTTGGTTTTTTTCACACACCCTCTTTCCATGGAAAACATGGAATATGTATAAGTGGTGTCCCAGATAACTAGGGACACATTTGTAGAACTCCACTTTTCAAGAAAACTTGCACAAAACAGACAGAATGTCAGGGTTTTTTCATCTCACTGATTATGAATACTCATAGCAGAAAAATAGCAAAGGTTACCAAAGCATTATAGATCTGGAGAAGACCTCTTTACTCACAAACACAAAAGAGAAATCTTTAATCTTTATAAACAGAAAATGAAACTACCTTAATTATGAATACAGTCTGAGGCTTCCATCATCTCTTAGTGTCCAGTCTTAACCAAGCAAACCACAACACCCATTTGAAATTCTAAAGACTTCAGTGAGAATGCAGCTGTCCTACAATTTTGCAAGACAAAGACCCAATCTCTGACTTAGTCATGATCATTTGAAGAAGTTCTCACCTTATTCATGGTCTTGGCATTTTGCTTAGCTAGCACTTGTTCCATTGCATCCATTGTAATAGAATATTTCAGCTTGTCGGGGTGCTGGCGATATTTCTTTTCACTGAGAATCTCTGTAGCTTTTTTGGCCTTTTCTACATCCAGTGACTGAATTGGTATCCAGCCAACTCCTCTCAACCAGTTATTAAAGTCTGCTTTGTACACATTCTTTTAAAAAATAAACAAGGAAAAACACAGTGAGACAAGGAAAATTAGAACGTCCACATACATAAGACCAGGTAAAACTTCTTAAAATGTAACCTGGTCATCCATTTTTGAAGGAAAATGTAGACAAGCATGTTATAACATCTATTGTTTTCCAAATTCTTTGCATAACATTAACAACTATTGATTTGTTAGGGATAAAGAAATTCTTTTCACTAAACCAATGTGTATAACTCACACTACAAACCAAACGCACAGACCTTACAAAAAATTCTGAGTGGTAAATATGAAAATCTGACAAAAACATAATAATTTTTTTAAATTACATTCTTGTTTGTTAGTAGACTCAGTTTGCAAAAGAATTAATTCAGAGAAAACCAACTTCTCCTAATCACCTGGTTCTGCACCATCTTGAATAGACACCATTCCTATTTAATCATACTTTATGACGGGGCTTTTAGAACAGATAAAGGTACAGGAATGCTGTGGAAATAAACCTGTTCCTGAACTGCAGTGTTAGAAATAACAGGGAGAATATCAGAGTTTGAGAAAAAGACCACATACTTTCATAGCATGTGTATACAGGGCAAAATCTGTCCTCAAGTATCATGTTTCTCTCCTTGCAAACATCCTGAGTTAGACAGCCAAGCAAGCTCAGCCAATTTAGCCAGGCTGGGTAAGAATACAATGGGCAAGCAAAAAACTTGAGAGAAAAAATTCTGTATTTGAAAAGAACAGTGTCTAAAGGTCAGATCCCTCTGTCTGTGGACCAACGGGAATATGCACATTACCCTCTCCAAACAATGCTTAGAATCTGAAGAACAATTTCAACCAGATTATTAACATTTTGAAGAATTTCAAATTTGTCAGAGGACTGTTAAAAAAATGCAGATTAAACGAAATACTTCCTGGATAAGCAAGCAGACCCTAAAGTTACAATAGTGAAAAAAATGGAAACGAGTCACAAAACCCAATGGAAACTACAAAGCTTTTGCATGACTCCTTATCATGCATGGCATATGCATCTGTTAGAGGATAAAGGCAGGAAGGAAAAGCGAACAAACTAAATAAGTCTCAAATCCCTAGGTATAATACAAACATACAAAATGTACATTTTCGGTAAACTTAAATAAAATATAGTCAGAATTTACACTGTACATAACCTACAATTTCTGACAATACAAATAATAATCACAGTAATAACTGGCAGGGGGGTTGGACTAGATGATCTCCAGAGGTTCCGTCCAACCCAATGGTTCTATGATTCTGTCATCCTATGAATAACATGCTGTAATTGCAAATCCAACTACAAAAAATAAATGAATTGGAAAAACATGTTCATTTGCTGAGAATTAGCCAGGTATGTAGAGAAACAAAGAAAGTTGTTATTTGCTAGTTAAGTACCCTAGAACTTATCAACTACACATAATTTTGATAATCTTTGGAAAACACAGGGTTCCAGACCAGGCGTTTACATGTCAATCTACTGTTAATCCAAAATAGTTAATTTTTTAGCCTTAAAAGGTTAATAATGTAACACAGTCACTCTGAGAAGAGAAAAAATGAGCTGATTAATCATTACATACGTCACTCTGAAGCTGCATCACATTTCTTGATAGCTCCAAATTCACAGAATCAGGCAAGAGTGTATAATCGTGAATCAGCTGTTTATAGCCAGTGTTTGTAACTGCTTCCTGGGCTTTCTTGGCAGCCGTCACGCTGAACATATCCAAAGGAGTATGGTATTTGGTCTTGGTGACTTCATAGTCCTTCTTGTATTCACGATCCGATTGCAGTTTGGCCACGTTCATGTAATGAACAAGTTTAGGATCATCCTGCAGGCTACGGTATCCAACCTGTTTGCCTTTATCTTTCTCATACGATTCCTTGTACTTGTACTAGAGAAAAAGGAAAAGAAAGCTTTATTGTTTTTCAGACAGCACAGGATTATTTAGGTCAAAAAAATAAGAGGATTGCAGGATTTCTCAGCGTGTCTTGACCCCTGGTATCAATCTAAATCTGGATATGCAGTTACATGCCCTCTCTTGCCATTGCTTCTGCCATATTATACTTTACTGCCATAGACTTCTAACTCCCAGGAACATTCAGCTCTTCATTAAAAGACTAGCATAATAATATATTATTGAAAAGCCCAAGACTACTAAACAACTGGATATCCCAATATTCAGCTACTGGAGGGGGGCATGTTTAAGTAGGGAATGGAAATAATTTGCAAGCTTTTGCTAAAGTTAGTGAATTTATTTGTGTTCCAAATTTCCTTTCAGAGTTTGTGTCAGACAGCACACCAAGCTTTACTATCGCCAATTGATGTAGCTGCCTGAGAACAGCCACATTTCTGTGCAGCTCGTGAATGCCAGACAAGCAGAAGTACAGGTCTCCAGCAATTAAGAATACAGCATAGATAAATTATAACAAAGGAACTTTCAAATAAGCTGATGAATACTTGAAGCATGTATAATAAGCAGCCCCAGCTCACCAGCACTCACACACATTAAAAGGTATTTCCAACCAAACAGGTTTTTTCAGAGGTTCATGTAAAAATCTGAATTAATTTGTTACTTAACAGTATCAGGAGTTTCAGTTCTCAGAGCTAAGTGTGTCTATACCATTATATGTTGACAGCATATGCTCTATAGCATAATATGCTACAGAAAGCTGGAAGGCAGTAGATGTATGTATTCTACTTCATGTAAATTATACTTACATCACTTGCAATATTTCGAGAGGCTTTAGCAGCAATAATAGGAATGGCATCTGGTTTCAGATCATATCCTTTGGCAATGGTTTTCTTCCAGTCTGCTTTGTAGTTAGCCTTATAGGGAAAAAAGGTACCAGTTCACAATGTTACATGTAGCAATTTTAACACAGTTGTTTAAGCCTATATTTTTGTTACAGTTACAGGAATCAAAATATTCAGTTTAGTCTGTGCAATTGCAAAGAAAAACATTAACCTGTACACAAACTACGGTTATAGTATGATAACTAAACCTATTACTAATATAGAAGAGTCCTTCAAGACTACCAGTTTAATGTAGCTAAATCATTAACTCCATAAGCAATTTTTCCAATTTTTACGTGGAACAACTCTATCAGTAGCATTTTTGCCCTTACTTAAGCAACACCCTTTTTCATTTGACCAAACCTTCAGAAATTTTTTCCTTTTAGCTTCAAAATCAGGCTTGTGGTCCTAAGTGACTGAAGAAAGCAGTCTGGCTGACTTTTTGTCAGCAGTGAGCGTACGGACAGACTAATAGTATTTCTAGGCTTTCTACGGGATAGGATTAAAGGAGATGTCAGCTTTTACCTAGTTCCTGGAGGCCTGATAATGCCACCAAAAATTTTAACATCACTAAGGCAATAAAACTGACACAATCAATGGAGATCTTTATGGTGTTGGATGGATGCAAGAAGTGATGGAAAGCAGGCAGACCAGTAGCTGAATGGCAGAAAAAGGCATTACTATCTTTCCACTGGATGACTTAATTTCTTTTGAAATATAGGAGCACAAAGCAACATACAGTGAACTTGTCCTGCTTGCCTATGCAATGTATTTTATATAAAAATGACATAAGTCTTCCTACCTATAAGAATTTGAATAGTGAGTCATGCTGGTTTTCTCATTCACGTTATCCAAGTAGTTCGGCAATAAAGCACTGAAATGCGTTTATGTTCATGAGTGCTCAGACAGTTTAAAAATTAGCTTAACAAGCATAAAACTCACTGACTTCTAGAAGTAAAAGTTCAGCTGCATTCAGAGCTTGTACATTTCTATATTCAGTATCATAGCATGAATGAATAAAAGTTGTTTTTTCTATTAGTAAATGACAAATATATTACTGAACAAACTATTGGTCATATGCTCACATCACTCAAATTGAAGGCGTTGACCCTGGCTTGAATAAACTGAGGAACATCAGGATCCAGGGTGTATTTGTGTTTTACTTTTTCACCCTCTTGCTTATATGTTACCTGCAAGGAAAAATAAACAAATATTGTTGACAAGTACAAGGCAGGTAACGTTAGTGTTAACAAATAGAGACAATGCAACAATGCTTAATTCTTACCAACAAATTGCAATTGTACTATTTTTACAGTTTTTAAAATTTAAAGGGTTTTTTAGATGGAATATCAGACAGTAACATTTAAATCATAAATATGGCAAAAAAAATAAAATCACTATATTGCATTAATAATGAAAAATTTCTTACATCACTCAGTTGTTTGGTGTTGTGCTGAGCCAAAACCATTGGTATTGAATCTGGTATACTTGTAAATTTGATGGTGTCTGGGTGCTGACGGTATTTCTTTTCACTTAATGCATCTCCAGCCTTTTTAGCTTTTTCAACATCCAGAGAACCGAGGGGACTCCATCCAATACCCTTGAACCAGCTGTTATACTCTTGTTTGTACGCATTCTGAAGGAGAGAAAGCCAACATGGACCAAGATTTTCCCACAGAACTGTAATCATTCTGTTTAAAACAATAATCGCATAGTCTAGCTAGTTTGTTCTACATTAGCAGGAAATATTTATAAATCCTTGAAGAGAACAACAGCTATTTGTTATGATTCCCTGTGATTTCATAAAGAAGAAAACAAGCTGTTTTTTTCATCATGAGTCATTTCTTATAAACTGTAACATCCCTTCAGTATTTACTGACCTTCCTTTTCTTTACCCACATGAAAAATTTCATGAACCTTCAATTCTTAATAACTTCTAAACTACCAAACGGTGACCATTTAACATGGGTTAATTTGTTCTATGTTTCAGCAGACTCTACGAGACTTGGCCTTATGCAAAGGTCCACAGAGCAGAGGCTCAGTTTTTGGTTTTCTTCCTATAGTTTTTCCTACAATAAAATATGCAGAATTCACAGACTGCAAGTGAAAAATTTATCCTGGCTACAAAATATGCAGAAGGTTATCCCATATAACCATTCAGACAGGGTTAATGCACAGTCTGAACGCAAGATTATTGTGGACACTCTTTTTTAAGACCCTTCTGTGTTCTGAGTGGTTCTCCACAGGGATCCATCCAGAGAAAAACTGCACAGTACACAAAGAGGTGCAAAGTGCAAGCATGTATGCCCAAATAACCATTTGAAACTCTGTACCTGCAAGAAGGACCGAGAACATCCTAGGAGAGATCTCCAGAATGTATTTCTAATAATATCAATAGTTATTTTGTCCACTCCTTCATCCTAAATAGTTAATAATAGTCCAACTACACTATCATATCCATCTCATGTGAAGATAAAGCAAGACAACTTAAAAGAAGTCTTAAAGAATAAAGCAAAATTGTGTTAGTTGCAAAATAAAGTTTTCTGAGGAAATGTGAAAAAAAAAAGTTAATTTGAATTCAATATTCCAGCAGTCTGCTCTCCACTGATATGCCAACATCAAAATCCTGTTGAGTAGAACTCACATGGAATTTGGTATTTCTAAATGCCACCACCAGCTGATAAAACTTTTAACGATCTTCCCCAAGACATAAGAAAACCAGACCATTCCCATATAGTAATGGCAATTTGCATTGAATATAAACTATATATTCTATTTTTCAAAGTGTGCAGGAAACCATCCATCAAATTGCGATCATTGAAATACTTACATCACTCTGAATTTGCATCATGTTCTTTGCAAGCTCAACATCCATGGCATCTGGCAGATAGGTGTAGTGACGGATCAGATTTTTGTAGTGGGCATTGGAAGCTACATCCTGAGACTGTTTAGCAGCCTGGATACTGTACATGTCAGGAGGTGTGTGATAGTTAGTCTTGGTCTTCTCGTAGTCTTTCTTGTACTCACGCTCAGACTGAATCTTTGCTACATTCATGTAGTGGACAAGCTTAGGGTCATCTTGCAGGCTTCTGAAACCAACCTGTTTTCCTTTAGCCTTTTCATATGCTTCTTTATATTTATACTAGAAACAGAGGAAAGAGATCAAATGTACTGTGGCATGGCTCTTGATATCCACGCTAATGCAAAAGAAAAGAAAAGCTCTCATGACTTTCATTGGAAAACGAAGCTGCAAGCAATTCAGGAAGATAAACTCTCCTAAATGACACACTCAGTGACTGTACCTACACTGGCTTTTCTGGCTCCACCATCTAAGCCTGTACATGACAGGTTACACACACCACAGTAAGATTTATCAACAATTAGCTTTTCTTGTAAGGAAGGGAAAATGTTTCCTAAGCATTCCTGTGTGGAAAGGTGTGTATGAAAAATGTCAGAATAATTGAGACAATCCTTCTCAGTCATGTGAAAGCAATATCAAACAAATGCAGTACGACTGGACAGCTTCCTCTAGTTATATGAAACCACTGAAACATATCCCACTTTATATAACTCGCACTATAAGGCCTTCTGATTCATGTATAAGTCATGCTCCGCGGTATAACCAAAAGCACCCTTAGCACCTCTTATCTCATGGTCTGTAAATAGGTGCTAATGTAGCGTGTTTTCTGGAAATTTGTCACAAAATGATTGCAAGAACTACTGATTTCATTTCTCCTGTGAAAAGTGAGTAAAGAAACAGTGCAATAGCATTTGCCTATCTAAAGCAAACAAGACAAGCATAAAAAAAGTTCTATACAAACTAAGCCTTTGGGAAAGACTAAGAATCTCTTTCTCATAATACTGACTCTAGTGACACTTGTGCAACATATGAGGTCTACCACATGGCCCAGAACAGACAACTTTTTTATTCAATGCCTAAGAAAAGCGTACCCGCAATAGATACTTACATCACTAGCAATGTTTCTTGAAGCCTTGGCTAGAGTAATGGGAATTGCATCAAGTGACACATTGTTCCCTTTAGCTATTAGATCATGGTAGCCTTGTTTATAATATGCCTAAAAAAGAAAATCCATATTATTCTAGAGAATCAAGTAATCACATTAACTTTATTCAAGCTACTCCTAAGCTACTCCAAGCAATTCTTTAGAAGCAGATGCAGTGGAGATCGTATACAACTATCCGTCTTCACTTATGCGAACAGATTTATCTATTGATTAAATTAATTAAATGATTACATTATTAAATGGTATCCAGTTGGAAATTCAAATGATACCAAGAATGAAAAATTACAGTGATACATGTTGATTATATAGAACTGCATATCAGTGAAAGGAATCTGCAATATGAGTGCATCTGTTAACGTATTACTCAAAAATTCAAGAACAATGTGAAAACATGTTGTAAAGAAGTCACTTACATCGCTGATGTTAGCTGCATTGTATCTAGCTTGGATAAACTGTGGAACATCTGGGGTAAGAGTATATTTATGTTTAACTTCCTCTCCAGAAGATCTGTATAGTTTCTGTAAAATATATGATATAGAAATAAATCCTTCTTTCCTTCTATAGCTAGCCCCAGCTCACCGTAAATTAACTGAGGGTTTATGATTGATTTTGCCAATAACTGTACATTTGCACCTATCTCATAAAGATCGAGGCTGCACTTTTCATACAAAATGTTGATCTTATTGATAGAAAGAACGCACCATAAAAGCTCTATGCAGTCTTTACGCAGTAAAATTAAGCCCTTTAATGGACATAAAAACCCATTTCTGAAAGAGTGGGATAAAACGGGATGGTAGGAGAGCATAACATAAAACAAAGCTTGCTGATTTATAATAATGGACATATTGTGATTCATCAAACATTCTGTAATTCATTCACTATTGTAGGTGGTAAAATGTCAATAAACAATGTGAAAATTTCACATTTCTTAAATCACATGTATTTCAAATGCACTTAAAATATAAATGTACAGAATCAACTGATTTGAACTGAAAAAGCCACATGATTTCCTTAGAGATTTGTAGACTTATACCAGGAAATTCGGGCAAAATCAGAGCACAAAACCATGACGACACAGAGAAACGCTTCCAGGCTAATGGTACTTAAAAAAAAATTAAAGACAATGCTCAGCTCTTCAGTAGATACATCTCTAATTTACTCTAACACCCATTTCTTTCTCTACTTACATCATTGAGTTGAACTGAATTCTGTTTGGCTTGGACCATTACTGGAGAGTCCACCACACTTGTAAATTTAATGGTGTCAGGATGCTGACGATATTTCTTTTCATTCAAGGCATCTCCAGCTTTTTTAGCTTTTTCTACTTCTAGTGAGCCAATGGGGATCCAACCAATGCCCTTCATCCAGTTATTATAATCTGCTTTATATGCATTCTAATAAAGGAGTGAAAACAATGTTTTAGAAGTTAGGAATTAGAAAAAACACTTCAGGGGCCTCTCCTGAGTCTTCACAGCTTTTGCTTAAGGAATCTCAAAAAAATTCTGTTCACATGAGGTTTTACTTACATCACTCTGAATCTCCATCATATTTTTGGTCAGCTCCACATTCATTGCATCTGGTAAATAAGTATAGTGGTGTATGAGGTTCTTGTAATTAGCATTGCTGGCAATCTCTTGAGCCTTCTTGGCACCAACAACATTGACCATATCCATTGGAATGTTGTAATTAGTTTTTGTTTTCTCATAATCTTTCTTGTACTCTCGTTCAGACTGCAGCTTGGCTACCTTCATGTAATGAACAAGTTTGGGATCATCTTGGAGGCTCTGGAATCCAACGAGTTTCCCCTTGGAAAGTTCATAGGCTTTTTTATAGTTTACCTGTTAGAATAGAATAGAACACGGAGAATATAATCTTAACTGTAGTAACTTAGCAATAAGTAAACTAAAAGCAAAGGCTACACTTTGTTTTCTACAAAGAGTATCCCTCACATTTAAGTCAATGACTATACATCTCAATAAAGCCAGACACATATCTCTTTACAATTCACTGCTACACAAATCAGTTAATTAGCTTTCAAAGTAGTATTATCTCACTTGTACTGATCACAAGAGGGAGAGGAGTCTTAAAATACTAAGGGACTTCTGCGAGGCCACCCCCAAGAATACCCAAAACCCAGTGAGTCTTTCATCTATGATCAGGCCTATAATTAAGGATAGAGAGAATTCAGGGGTCCATTGCTCATGGAGCTGTCACTACTGACCTGCTCCTCATGATCTTCCTTAACCATACCAGCATGCAAGGGCAGTCTGTTTATTCACAGAGAATTACATAATGAAACAGGCTTTTCTAAATGTAATTATACAAATACATTAGTGAAGCAATGAAATGCCAACGAAAATATAACTGTGTTAAATACGTCCAATAAAATGCTCAAAAAAAAGGCAATAGAGAACTTATCCTTCAGATATCCTTAATAAATGTAACTGCAAACATTGTTTAAGTAAACTTTTTTGAATTAAACTGTTCCTTTAGGAAGGATGCACTTACATCACTGGCAGCCTGCCTAGCAGCCTTGGCAGCTCGGATAGGAATAGCATCACTTTTTAGATCATATCCCCTTGATTTTAATTCTTCCAATCCCGTTTTGTAATAGTTCTAGAAGAAAAGGTGAATTTTGAATGAACGGTTTCTAGCTAACGGAAACTTCACATTGTTGATTCATTGTTGAATCGAGAGCTGGATTCAAAATCTACTTACATCACTAATATTGTAGGCATTAACTTTAGCCTGTATAAACTGAGGCACATCTGGAGGGAGGTGGTACTTGTGAATAATTTCTTCACCTTTGGATTTATACAGTATCTGCAAAGAAAAATAAAGAAAGAAATTTAGTAGCCCGATGTTTATAGATTGTAAATGCTTAATAACACTGTGACACAACTCAAAGGTCTCGTGTGACCTCCCTCACAAAGAAAGACAGAGACTGAATCCTAGCCCTTACCAACCGAATCGTATGAACTCCATTGCCTTAACTGGTGCAAGGAATACATCAAGAATGATGAACATAAGCAAATTACAAACATACACACTAAAAGTTGCCATGAGCAGCCACTTGAAAAACTAAAAAAAGCAAACTGATTTCCAGGTGATCTTCCACTGGAACATAACTGCGACCATGCACAAATGGTTTTGTGCTTGTGTGTGTGTATATGCACACACACTCACCTACACATTCATTTCAGGAGCTCTCTTAAAACTGGATGATAAAGGCAAGGTGGCCACAGTGCACAAATCGATGATGTCAGAGCGCAGCAACATGTTTTCTAGGTTTACTTACATCACTCAGCTGCTTGCTATTGATCTCTGCTTGCTTCTGTACTGGAGAGTCGGTCACTTGAGTAAATTTGGTTTGATCAGGATGCTTTTTGTAGGTGTGCTGAAGGAAAACAAGGAATATATTTGCAGAAAATGTATAAAAGCAAAACTATTTTAGAAGACATAGCAATGCAGCATTACTTGGGGTAGCCCCCACGTGTGTAGATAAGCACTGTCATGCACAACGGTTCTTATGTTACTTTTTAACATAATCAGAGAGGAAATAAATTTGTTAAAGTATTTTTAAAGTATTCATGTAAAATATTTTGAATAGGTATGTAAATATAATTTATAGTATATTACACTGTATATTGCATATTATATACAAATACATATTTAAAGTATTTTCCAAGTATTGATAAAGTAAATAAAACTAGTATTAATAAAGTAACTAAAGTACTTTCAAAGTATTCATGTAAAAATATGTTTACTGAAGCAGATAAATGCTTGTTCATTCTTCATTTTGGTACTATTCCTCTAATTTTATGTTTTTACTTGTTAAAGATTGTGCTATATCTGTCTTGATCACTAGGTGTCACAAAAGGCTCTAAAATACAGATGAATACGGTTTTTAGGGGTGCATATGGTAACAAGGCCACATTCAAAATCACTGAAGTTAACAGGAATCACTCTGTGAATTTCTATGTGCCTCAGAAGCAGATACTCCGCATGTAGTTGGCTACTTGATAACCACTACTGTCCTCTACTCACATCTTTACACTGCTCCAACTTCTTAATAGCTTCATACTCTTGAGTTATGGTCTGAGGGAAGTAGCATTTTGTCTTTTCCTCCTCATACTCTGCTTTGTAATTTTTCTAGGGATAAAATCAACATTCAGTAAGAGATCATAACTGAGTTTTCTGTGAAATGAAAGTATGACCGTGAAAACAGAATGATCGCCACACTTACATCACTCTTCATAGCTTCAACTTTCATGCAGTGTGTATGATGTGGGTCCTCGAAGCTGCCCAAATAGTGTCCTAAAATATTCTTTTGGTATGCATCTTTATATTTTACCTGGAAAAATAATCACAAGTTGATAAACAGAAGCAATCAAGAGTGTCAGGACAGGACGACATAACACTAATCAAATACATACATCACTAAAATTCTTCAGAACAGCATCAGTTTGGAACTTTGGTGTGTCACAGTAATTCATGCTGTTTCCTCTTGATTGTTCGTAGGCTTCTTTGTATAATTTCTGCAAAAGAAAATAACGTCAGATAATGCAGTACTTTTCACTGCAACTCACTCACAACACACTAAAAATGACAAAACTGTGAAATTATTGCAAAGAAAAGCTTTCCCAGAAGATTGAAAAACAGATGGCACTTTTTTCCCAATCATCTTTTAGAACAAACTTTTCTTAGTAACTATTAGGTTTGTAAGGGAAGATGGAAAGGTATGACTAATGGTTTTTTAACCTCTGACGCTTTCCATACAGATGAAAACAGCAAGAGGAAAGAAATAGAGAGCGCCATTACAGTGTGTAACCAGAATATAATATATATGAATTTTCAAAAGTACCACATATTTTATCATTATTGGCACAGGCTGAAGTTCCTTAGAGCCGTAAGGGAAGAACGGTCATCTTGTGATCCATTTTCCACGGGGATCTAAATGAACTATAGAATAATTAGCTATCCCGTAACATGCTACAGCTATTGTTACACTCTGCTGCAGAGAAATGACTCGTTATCTACACCGTTCTGGCTGGTGGTATCTCATGACAAATACTGGTCTATAAAACTAAAAATACTAACAGATCCAAAGGAGAAACCTTGCGAAGAAATGATGATTTTGATTTATTGTACACGACTGAAAATCATCCAGCTGTACTTTGATAATACTTACATCACTCAGCACATTTCCTGCAGTTTTTAATTGCCTCAGCAACGGGTTCTCTGTAGCAGGAAGCACATTATAATCTGCAATAGCTTTGTTCTTTTCATAGTCTGCTCTGTATTTTGTCTTTAAAAAAATAAAAATAAAAAGGGTGAAGTTCTAAAAATCAGTACTAGCCTCTATCACCTTGAACTTTTCGGGAAAATTTCCCCTGGTTTTTTAACTTATGATTCATGATGGCAAAGGACCATAAAAGGCACTCAGATGACAGGAGTGCATGGATGCCCTGGGAGGCAGGGTGAGAAGATAACTTAGAGCTATTTAGGAGATGTCCCCACCTCTAAGCACCTCTCCAAACGTTGTAATTTTTCAAATATCACTTGACATCTCAGAATAATCACATTCTTACAATTACTGACATAAGATTGTCTTTGCTAATGTATATACTGTTACAGGAAATGCAGAAGCCACATAGATTCTGTATTTTGAACAAAAGATGAGCCAGCAAAACATCACTGAGATACACTGAGCAAAGATGAATAAATATGAAAATACTGACCCAAATTCAGCTAGCTTAAGTTGGTCGGGGTTAACAGTATTGATTTGTTCCAACTAAAGATCAGGCACATAACATAATCAAAACAAACAATGAAGCAAATTCTACTTCACTGAAAGAAAATACTACTTCATGGGTACTATTGTTGAAGATCATACGCATGGCTAGGAGTTGTTCCAAGCTTCCTGGTGGAATGCACACAAGAATACATCTTTTGCATCTAGGAAAATATTTTTGGCACTTGACAGAACAGTTTCAGCACAAACTGTCCTGACTTCAGAACTAAACTCTAGCTAAACAAATGGGAGCACGCATAACATACCTTACTGACGTTATCTGAAACTCGCTTATTAGCTTCATATTCTGGAGTTTCAGTCTGCATAAAATAGATTTGGTCTTTTGTGTTTTCAAAGTCTTCCTGGTATTTTCTCTGTTAGGAAAAGAGACAAACAGATACCAATGTATCAAATGCACTTAAGTTATAAATCAGACATCCACAACAGTAGCTTATTAAGGAAAAGAGAAATACCACAAATGGAGCAGACAAAATTAATCAGTATTTTCCACATCAACCTAAACAGAGGATAAAGCTGCTCATTTCAAGATTCTCTGAAGAATTCACTCACCATACTTATATTTTCTGCATTCATTTTCGCAATTGCAACATCATAGCATGGAGTTTGACTCCACTTGCCTTTGATCTTGTTTTTATAGTCCTCATGGTAAATAATCTATAATGAAATAAAAAAAATAAAACGTAAGCCCCAAGATACAGCATAATCTTCACTTGGCAGATTTGTTTTAAAAAGTCTTCTTTTTAAAGTTGCTTCACATTTTACATCTGCCTTATAACGACTTTATCAGTTATTGTCAAAAACACCTTAAATATGATATGGCCTAAGGACTCCAGTTATTTCTCTTAGTACCTTCCCTGACCAGAAAAAAGGAAAAATAAGTGAAATAAGTCCTTGTAGAAGACAGTTATTAATAAGAAATTCTCTCTATGAGACATCACTAACATAGTCCTCTAGTTCTGTTTTCTGACTGGTCACATAATACTGGGACATATCCTTGCCCTTTGGTTAAGCCAGAATTTATTGTTATTGCTGCTGAAACTTGTTATAAGCAAATCCTTTTAATATATGGATTGCCTGGTATATGTGATTTCTATTACACTATATTCAAGCACACAGAAAATCAAGTATCAACTGTTTAAACAGACAGTTCCTGTCTGTCTAATAACAAAATATCTCTCCAAGTTTTGAAAATGCATTTGTTCCAAATGCATTTGCAGCCACAGTTGCATTGCTTATCACAAAAAATATAACTTCTCCAATGCCTTTTTAATTGTTACCACATTGATATAGAACAAATACACTAAAAACAACCTTAAAAAATATATCTACATTTTATCGTATTGGAGATACATATATAGCTTAATATTTTATTTATTTCAAAGATTACGATACTGATTTTGCTTTTTACATGCCTAAAAATTCTCTTGATGACAATTTAGCTTTGAAGCTATACAAGAATAGGATTACAAGAAATTCTCTCTAAATTAAATACTACTTTCTTTCACCTTCCAAATGGGTTCATGACAGTATTTTTTTAGTGGCTTTGCAACCATATGTGAATACTGTAACTGCGTAATCTTAAAGAGCACATAATTTTCAATGCACAGCAATAAAATCACGTGTGTCCTCATCATAATAACTAAATTCTGAATGGAGTTAAAATCCTGTTTCTGTCTTATAAGATTATGCAATTTAGTTCCAGTTTCTTCAGCAAAAGTTGGTCTTCCTATATTTTACTTCACCTCCTGCATTCCTCAGCTGTGATTTATTCTAGGTATACCCAAAATGCACTGAGGACTGGTGCTAGAGGCTCTGTTAATTATGCCACACAGTTATGGAATTCAATGTTACTTGTTAATTTGGTGTGCAGATCAGGAAATGCTTATCTAATTTGCCAGACCTTCCCACTCATTGATATATCCATGAATTTAGGAATGCTTGGGATATGTATGTGTACAATGGTTTGACACTGCAATGAACATTTAGAATGTATTCTGTGCAGTTGGCCGTGGCAACTTTTCAGCACCAAGTGATATTAATAAGCACCAAGGCTTATTACTTGTAAGCAAGTAGCTCACTCCAAAACCAGACACATATTTAAATGCCATTGCTGACACTTAAGAGAACACCGAAATGGATATTATTTACTATTTTCTCCTGTAAACACAGAAAGCGTAAAGCAGGAGACAAAAAAAATAGTGAGAATGGGAAGTAACGTGTGTCTGGCAGAAGCAGAAATGTTTGTTGAAAACTAAATTCACTGATAAGAAAATTAATTTTCACCTTTCACCTGAGACTGGGCAGGATTTTCTCTAAGACATTTGAGGAAGAAAGGAACTGACTTCCGCCACTGAAAATCAAAGGGTTCTTCATATGAGCTCTGGTCTTTTTTTTTGCCTTTCCTCTCTTTAGGTACCTTTTTGCCCCTCTAGCTCCAAAAGCGAGGTTTCTACAGAAAGAACAGCACTGCATTCTACTCACATCACTCAGCTGCCTTGTCACTTTCTTGGCTTGTTCCACATCAGGTGGATCTGGCAGAGCAGTATATTTAGATTTGCGTTCATCGTGCCCTTTTTTGTAGACAATCTGTAAATATGAAAGAAGTAAACATTTACAGTAACTACCAACTTAAGCATCAGAACATTTATTCTTAACTCTGCTAATGCCACCATTCTGTCCACAGCTACTGCAGCATAAACTCTTTCAATCAAAGTATTCTGGAGGACTACTTTCTCTTGATAAGAAACAGGAAAAAGAATCAGTTCCCTGGGAAATTTTTCAAGTATATTACTCTGTTGCTCCTGATAAACATGGACTAATGAACTTCTGGACATCTGCAAAATTCACTGAAATCTTTAAGTGAGGCCTGAAATTCTCGGCTGAAGAGCTCTATGTATCTAAGCATCAGCAAATCAGACAGCCTCACAAATTCCTGACTTTTTTTATCACCGTTTTAGAGAGACCGACTTGGAGACCCACAACAAAGAACTGGGCTTACATCCTGGGCTTACATTTTGAGAGATACTTGAGGTCTTCTTACTGATTAACTCAGATGATCTTTAATAAATTAATTATTTCATTCATTCATAATCTGGCATCAAATTGCCAACAGATTTATACTCTAATATAGAGTACATACTTTCCTATTGAAATAGCACTACTACCAGAGCAAGCAGCGCACATGTGAGCATTTTTATTTTCTGTTCCATTATGAAGTTTTTGTATCTAGTCGAAGTCCACCATGAAGACTACCAAGTTACACTGCAAGAGTGACCCAGCTGTCAATTGGGCTTTGATACTTACATCACTCAGAGCCTTCTGAGCCTGTGCCACCCTTCTGAGCTCTGGACTGTCATTGTATGGATAGAATAATGTTTTGTCTCCCTCCCAGTCTTCGGTATAGAGTTTCTAAAAAACAGAAAAATGCCAGAATACTCATTATGAATTAATCTCTGACTTGGAATACTTCTTGCACTTCAGCTGCCTAGACTTGGGATATTTTTTTTCTTACCTTACTGAACATTGCTGTGTTTTTTATTGCATTCACAAGCTCTGGAGCATCAGGGGGAAGTAGGTACTTATCCTTATTCTCCTCCCAGTTCTGTTTATATAATACCTGTAAAGAAAGATCAGCACCTTGGTTACTATCATTAGAAAAATAGTTATATTTGTGAATAAACTGTAACTTTGGTAGAGATTTTTTCGAAGTGAAAGGCTCAAACCAGTGACATTTGAAGACATGAATTGGAAATATTTAAGATGATTGTATTTATACTTGCCTTACTAACTTCTCTGCAATCTCTCCCTGTACATCTAAACTGTCTAAAAACATCGCTTTAGTGCCCTGAGCTCCAAACTTTATTCATATCAGTAACCTCACGAGCCACTAATCTGGCCTTCCAGAAAGTCGGAACTCGCTCACCTTGCTCACTTGCTGTGACACCTTCTTTGCATGTTCTATATCCTTGGCCTTTTCATCAACATGGCAAATAGTTCTGGCAACTTCACCAGCCATGCGGTATTTAACCTAGATGAATGCACAACAAAATGCATTTATTCTTACAGCAAAAAATGACAGTTTTTTAAAAAAGCAGAACATTGGCATTTTGGCACTTAATACTACGAATACCCAAAACCTGAATTCAATAAAGCATTTAGGACGAGTTGTTCCTTAGAAATGAAGCCTATGGAAATAAACAGATTTGGTGAATTAATTGAGAAAGAAATGCAGCTTTGAGACAGTTTCAAGAGCTGTGAATCCCTGTTAGAGGTAGTGCCCTTCTGTAATCACAGAGTTCTTTCTAAGAGTACTTCCACCCTGTATAATGAGATAGAGAGATCCCCATGCTATGCGGTATATCCGAATTTCACAGCCCATTACCACGTAAACACTAGCTGTACTGCCAAAAGCAATATAGCCACATCATTACCATGGCAAACCAGCAGCTTGGGCAAAAAATCATCCTAATGCGGTTATACCTCTCCCAGCTTGACAGTAGGCTCAGTCAGCATCAGTGTATGGATTGCTGCATCACGTTCCTCAATATAGCCAAAGTCAGGGGTGGTGCAGAATTTCACGCATGCTCTTCTCCTGGCCACCGGTTAGGTTAGTTGACTACCCTCTCAGTTTTAGGGGTTCCCATTCCTAGGGACTCAACTCTCCCTATCTACCGTACAAAGAATTAAGAAGCATTTGTAGGTGGGTTTCAGTTTCCCAGACTGTGATGTGATTTGTTGAAGGTAGACTAGCGTTGCTTAAAAGAAAGAGGGGAGGATGAGCCAGCTTCCAGAACTAGAGGCACTGCATCAGTGGGACAATCGCACCTGGGCTAGCTTTCAAAGGCACATCACTAAGAGTGGGATTCACACAGAGGGGACAACACACCTTGGAAATTCCCATAGTAAATTACAAGATCCACAGAAATTCATTTTGCAACACACTGAGAATCCAAGCATCATTTTTTCCAGTATCTCTTTAGGAAATTGACTTTCAGTTACTTTATGAAAACAAAAATGTTTAAACACATTTTAAAAACAAAATTCTAGGGTTATTTACCCAGTGCACAACTTAACAG
Source organism: Larus michahellis (assembly GCF_964199755.1). Lineage (NCBI taxonomy): Eukaryota > Metazoa > Chordata > Aves > Charadriiformes > Laridae > Larus > Larus michahellis. The sequence continues at coordinate 58,763,596 of NC_133902.1, forward strand.
AAAATCATCAGGCACATCATTCATGATGACTGCAGGGCATAATGTGTGGCTGCCCCATCCCTGGAGGGGTTCAAGGCCAGGTTAGCAACCTTTGAGCAACCGGGTCTAGTGGGAGGTGTCCCTGCCCAGGGCAGGGGGGTTGGACTAGATGGTCTTTAAGATCCCTTCCAAATCTAACTCCATGATTCCAGGAATCTTCAAATGCAATGATATGGGCATCACCATCATCTCCCGTGCCTGTAGCTTCTGATCAGAAATTTTCAAACCTCTTCAGGCACAATGAAGCAGGGCGATTATTCACCTAGAAAGGAATCATCACATCTCCCTTCCTGAAAGCCCTAAATTCCAACCAACATCATAGAACTCAAATTTGACATATAGTCTGTATTCCTTACTCTTGTAATCTGATAAAGTTTCTGTTAAACATTCAGATTGTCTTATCACAGTATTATCAAGAAATGATCACTTCTTATCCAACATTTAAAATTGTGATTCAGTTTGCTTCTTTACAACTCTGTAAATATTTTTTCTTGTGACAACTGCTACCTACCTCACTGAGCTGGTCTTGCACTTTTTTGATTCTCCGAATTTCTGGGGTATCAATTGTGGAAGCATACGGCTTTCCTTTTTCTTTTCTAAATTTTTCTTTGTACTTGTTCTGAAAGAAAATAATGACAAATGTAATTAAGACATATCCTAAAGCTCAGGCAGAAATGTATCTCGCAATTATTGATTTAGTTTATCTGGTTAGTAGAGGAATTTTGGGCAGATTATTGAATAATAAAAACTAGTATTACTCAATTACATTTGCAGAGTTATGCTTATTTTAACCAACTGACTTTCTTCCATCTGACACAAGAGAAAAATTCCATTTCTACCTTTAGCCTGTTTTAGGTCATCTTTGGTTGATTATATTCTCCTTAGGAGCTTGATATTGATAAATTCACAGTTATTTGTTTCAATGACAAAAGATAAGGAAAATATGGTGGTGAGGGTAGCAGTTCTAGACCTATGATCTCACATAACCCTTAAACAGTGAACACTGGTAGGTAATATACATTAAAATTTAGGAAAAGCGATATGATGCCATCTGCATCTGTGCAGAGTAGTTTTCCACTTTTCACAATATCGTACTCTATTGGTCTACTGGACTGTGACAGCCTGTACCAGGAATTTAGGTTGGTGCTTGTTCCTATATACTGTGCACAAGGATTTTTCTTGGATATATATATAGAGGGATAGAGATATATCCTATTATAAAAAATATTGAGGTTTGCTATTCAATAGACGTTAGTCCCTGTTATCTCCCTTCAGTTGGATATCCAAATCAGTGCAGGAGTCGTATTAACTGACAACTCTGATAACCTTCAGCCATCTGCCTCAAGTCACTTTTTGTGCGCTTAAGCAGCAAATGGGCAAGAGGAGCTAATTCAAAGAAGGAATCTTCCTACTTCAGGCAAATAACATTAATACATATCATAAAATGAAGTACAGGAGACAAAACAGTAGCATGAAAGTTTGCAATAATATGGATTAAACATCTTTAAAGTTGGTGTTCCTCAAGAAATAAAAGACAGGTGACAATTTACCTCACTGAATAGGTCCTTCATTTTATTACTGTGTTGCAGATAAGGTGTCAAAAACTTAGATGGGTCCACTTTTGTCCGTATTGTCTTCTTTCTGACTGGAGGTGCTGCATCCTCAACAGAAGGTTTTTTGCGCTCAACAGTATAGGTAGTAGTTTCAGGACCTCTGATGTCTGTGCTAACAGTCTCAGTGATCTCAGTGATCACCTGGGAACACAGAAAAAAATAATTATTTGCTTTATAACTGTAAATCATCATTTTACAATAAGCATGCAGCAGTACCTGCTGTTAGCCTTATAACAAAACAGTTGTTTATAAAAAGTTGTAATATATTTCTAAAACTTGGGAGGGGCTTGTTTCTGAAAATATTGCATTTTGTGCAGAAAAAAAAGCTTTTATTTTCCTATGATAACTCATAGGACAACATGATGCTAATGCATTAGACTATATATATAGCCGATGGGAAAAGGTCTAATCACTTTAGCTAGAAAGACATTCATACTCACACGTAATTCTTCATCCCACAATACTGTTTTCAAAAACAGACGCAAATCAGACACAAAAATAATCAGTCATGCTATTGCTCCCTTTAAATCCCGTCTGGCTACAGATTTTAGAACCCCTGATGAACGCAGTGGATGAATTGATCTTCAAAATAATAAGCTGGCAGTCTTCCTTCCAAAGTGTAGTCCTAGATTATTTGCTCAAACAGTATTAATCAAATCGTATTTTATTAAATTAAAAACTTAGGAAGACTTTGGGAACAGATTCCTTGTTTGGAAGGAAACACACTCACAAAGTGAAACGTTAAGCCTTTGTTTCCACATAAGCCTATGCCATAAAGAATCTTCCATGGTAACATAGCAGAGAGTTGCGTTATATCTACATTATAAGTGAATTTCAAATTATGGCAGTAACTCCTTGGTGATTCCAGTATTTGTTACCAGTGACATGAAAAAAATCTGCAAACCACCGTCTTTCAGTGAAATTACACAAGATGAAGGGAATAGAACTGATACATTGAAGCTGGTTTCAGGCAGAATCTTTTTATATTTTTCTTCATAACAAGGTTAAGTATAATGTATATATGTGCTTGTTGTTCATATGTACAGATCTAGTCACATTCACATCCACAATAATTCTGTTCATCTTTAACACTAATGTTTGGATTTTGTCAATATGGTACCCAAGTAATCCTTCCTGTCTGTGTTTCTTGTTGTTAACACAACCTGCTGTTTCATTTTGTCACCTCATGTGCACAGCTGCTGGGCAGGAGCAAACGGAAGACTATCAGCAAAACACAGGGTGGGAGAGAAATTAGCACAGTGCTTTCCTGATGGACACATCCACTCCTTCGAATGGAAACCAGAGTGGCAGATACGATACTCAGAACAAGCTAGGAACCCTCTAGCTTGGGGTGATCCCCCACAACAGGGTCCTGCAGAGGAAATAAAGTATTAAGAGGCAACTGTTCACTGATATTTGTATGTTTAATATGAAAAATTAGTCCTCAGAATATAAAAAGCCACTAATTTAGCATAATGTATTAACACTGCATGCAACATCACAGGGACCTTTACCTCATATGGTTCACCCTCCTCAATAACTGTCTCCTCAATGTAGTACTATTAAAACAAGAGAAAAAAGTCATTGTTAGGCCAGATCATACAGAATAGCAAATTGTCGCTTCTCTTAAGCTGTTGTAAAAACACACTTCTGGAGAAATATCACTGTAGTTCATAGTTGCCTATGTAGTCACATTTCCATCCTTGGTAATTCTGAACATTTGTTCCTTTTTTTTGCATTAATGGTCAGATTTTTTTTTCCCTACATTCCACAATTAAGCATCCTCCCAAGTAATTAATGAAGGATCACTATCTAATTTTAGATGGATCACTATCTAATTATAGACCTTGTACTACTGATCACAATTCTGAGCTCAGCAGCCCAGTTCCATCCACTTTATTGTCTACTTATCCATCCCACACCTCATAAATTTGGTGATAAGAAGACTATGGGAGACTGTTTCAGAGGTCTTCCTAAAGTAGTCAAGGTACGCAACATTCACTGGTCTCTCCTTGTCCATAGCAGCAGCGAACTCATTATAAAAAGCAATGGGTTTGGTCAGCCATGATTTGCCCTTGATAGATCAATGCTCACAGCTCTCCATGACCTTCATGTCTTTCACGTGTTTAGAAATACCTTCCAAAAGGATTTGCTCCATAACCTTCCCAAGGACTGAAGGGCAATTGACCAGCTTGTAGTTCCCTGGCTCTTCTTTCCTGCCTTTTTTGAAGATGCGCATCTGTCTTTTTCCAGTTGCCAGCAACATCCTTGCATCACTATGAGCTTTCAAAAATTATAGCAGCTGTGCAATGTCCTCAGCACCCCTGGATTCATCCCCTCTGGTCCCACGAAACTATGTACATCCCAGTGGATTAAGTCATCCCTAACTCTGTCTTCCTCTGCTGGGGCTACTACTTCACTCCCACGTCTCTGGTAGAAAGCTCAGAGATGTGGAGAAGTGGATGACCATAGGACAAGCCTTATCAAACCTGAGGCAAAAAAGACTTCAAGTACCTCAGCATTTTGCCTGTTCCTTGTCACTAGCTTCTCTGCCCACTGAACTATGGTCCCACACTCTCTTAGCTTTCCTTTTGCTGCCGATGGCACTTGCAGAAACCTTTCTTACTGTTCTTCACTTCCCTTTATGGCTTCAACTCCAGCTGAACTTTGCCCATGCGTGTAGGAATGGAGTTGATGTCTTATGTCTTTATGTTCCTCCCAAGAGGCCTGCTCCTGCTTCCACCTTCAGTATACTTCTTTTTTCGTGTGTTTGAGCTCAGTCAGGAGCTCCCTCTTCATCCATACCAGCCTTCTGCTGTTTGACTTCTGCACATTGGACTGAACTATTCTTGTGCTCTGAGAAAATTGTTCTTGAGGATCACTCAGCTCCCCTGGGCCCCTTTGCCCTCCAGGACTGTTTCCTGTGAAATCTTCCCAAGCAGGTCCCTGAACAGGCCCAAATCTGCTCTTATGAAGTTCAGGATTGTAATTCTGTTTATCTTGCCCATTCTTTGCTGAATCTTCAACTCACTGTAGCCATGGCTGCCCTTGACCTTTGCATCTTCCTCCAGTTCTTTCTTGTTTGTGAATAGCATGTCCAGCAGAGCACCTCTCCTAGTTAATTCATCGATCAACTGCATCAAGAAATTTATCGTCGATACTTTCCAGAAATCTCCTAGCTTGCTTGTGCCCAGCCATAGGCCCTTCCAGCAGATACTGAGGTGGTTAAAGCCATCCTTCAGCACAAAGGCTGTGCCTGTGAGGCTTTCTCCAGCTGCCTAAAGAAGTTCCCAGGGTGCTACATGTACTCTGAAATGGTAGATCTGCAGGTGGAGCACGGACCTTCCTCCCGTTGCCAGAAACCACGAGCTTCCTGCCTTCTCCAACCTGACGGCCATCCTCCATCATCCATTTAACCAGGGTTTCCAACCGGCACTCCTTCCTTGCCATCTGTGGCTCTGCCTCTTGCTTTTCATGCAGGTGCTGTCAACCTCTTCTTGACCTTCTTCCATGATGGTGTGAAGCCTGCTCACCTCTTCCTTCAGCAACCTGCAGTGCAACTGAGCAACCTGACCAGAACACGTCTCCCACTGGAGAGGCAACAAGGGCTTCACATCCCGGGTGGCCACTTGCCTTTCTCTCCACAGCAGCCAGGAATCGACGGCACCAGAGTCAGCTCCAACCTGAGCCGCTGCGCAAATGCAGAGCCCGCCACCGCCCTGACTGCCATTTGCTGAAAAGAATGTCGGAAAGGTCGTACTGGTTCCTGAAGCACCCACGGAAAAATTTAAAAAAAAAACAAAAAAAAAAAAAAACAAAAAAAACCCCAACCAACCTAACAAACAAACAAAAAAACCCCCACAAACCACAAAAAACAGCAAGACGAGAGCTGAGAAGAAGTGGGTGCAGATCGCGCCTCCCTGAGGCGCCACACAGCAAATGGCGGCCGCACGATGGCGCCGGCCCGCCACAGCGCCGCGCTGCCCCGCGGCAGACGGCGGCCGCGCTGAGGGGAGCCGGCCGCGCCACCGAGCCTTCACCGCCCCCAAGCTTCGCCCTCCGCCTCCCCTCGCTGCTTAATGAAGAAAAAAATAACCCAAAAAAACATTTAAAGGTGTTGCTCCACCCACTGTAGTAAAGAGCAGCTATTTTAGTCAAAAGGTGTTTGACTTGCCACTGACTTCCGGAAAGGAGAAAATGTAAAATGTGGGGTTTATCTTTGAAAAATCTCCTCAGCAAAGATTTGCTCAGGGTCACGTGCCAAAACTGTGGGAACAGAAAGCCCTTTGAACCAAGCCCTAAATAAATTCTCATTAAAATTTAAGCCCTTTTCCCAGAGTTGTCCCTCAAAGTCAGGTTTACGTTAACTAGCCCATACTTTTGAAGTTGTCTCATATTGGGCTGTTTCGAGGCGATTTCTGCTCACTGGCCCCATACCGTGTTTGACCTGTCTTCCACAAAGTCTCAAGTAACTCAGCAGAAGAGGTTTGTCTGTTCCACTGTGGTTTTTTGCACATCACAAATGGCTGCAATGCCCAGAGGAAGAAAAAATAGTACCTTAAAATCCTCAATATTTTCTCAGCCGCTCATTATTCAGCAATGATTTTCTGCTCTTTCAGAAGATGAATTTCTGATAGAACTCGTACAGGTTTAAAATAGGCGATTCATACAGAAGTGGAATTCTATTTAAGAAAACTCTGGAAAGGCTTAAGCTGCCTTAAAATTGTACCAGATGCTATTGTTCCTATTTTATTTAACTTCTCACTATGAAAATCTCGAGGGAAGCTACTAAAGCAGCACCATTCCGTTCTGTCCTCGGAAGGTGGTGACTGAAAATTAAAAACAAATAGTGAAACAGAGCTGTGTAGACAAAAAGCCCAACATACAATAATTCCAGCAGCAACAAATAAACACTGACAGCAAAGAAATATACATTTTGTTACAGAGAGCACATAATGCTCAGGAAGCATAAAAGCAATTTCAAGTAACATGGTAATAGGAAACTTAATGAAGGACGGATGTCTTTGTAACTAGGTGGTACGAGGCCTTTAAAATGGACTTTATGAGCGGTAACACTTATTTTCCAAAACACCTTTAACTGATTCAACTGGTAAACCATTTGACTTTACTTCATTCACTATTTGAAATGTATAAAGTTGGCAGTCAGGGCTCAATGCTGACACACTGCCTGAAATCAACAGTCCATTCAATATAGTGTGGAGATAATGAGTTGTGGGATGTCTACATTTGTATTATCTTCTCCTTTTCCTCAAACAAAAACTGAGCAATTTCTTATAATCACTTGTGTATTTCATAAGATGTAGTTTCATTTCAAAATAGTTATAAAGCAGCAGGTAAGACCACACTGTCTGTTAACCTCATAAACTGTTTCAACAGCGAAGTCGTTATTCCAGTGACACTCGCTCATGATAGTAAGCTGTAGTCCCACAGTTCCTGGGGATTCTTTTAATCAAATTGCTGAGACTAATGACCTATCGGCAAATTAATCCCTGATGCAACTCCGCGGACATCTACAGGTTTAAATCTAGCTCCACCTCTGCAGCTTCTAAGGCTAAATTGGTTAACGGTGCCTTTGGTGGCACAAACCTGCTGCATTTCTGCATTGCGTTGGGCACAGAGGCAAGGCTAGAAATTGTCTTCCAAAGTCTTCTCTAGCATGGATTGGATGACAGAGGGCAAGCCAGGAGCAGGAGGGAAAAGAGATGGCCCACTGCATCTATAATTACGCAGAAGAGTAACCACGAAACCTCGCGATGGGGGTGTGGGATGGATACAATCCTTATTTAAACAGAGAAACTATGACAGGAACCAGAAAGATTTTGCACCACTGTTGTTGGTTTTTACTGGTCAAACCGTTTAATAGGTATCTATCCATACCCTAACCTTCAGAGGGCAAACAGCAGGTAACCATCTATGTTCATGAGCAACATCTCATTAAAGTGATTAATATATTCATTTACAAGGCAGGAACCAAATATTGCTACTCTCAGATTTTCTTCTTACCTCCACAACTTCCTCATATTCTTCTTCCTCCATTTTGAGGGTATTTGTCTGTCTCTCCCCCACTCACTGGTCGTGCAGCAGATGAAAGAGTGAATATACAGTATTAGCCCAAGACTGAAAGTACTATAAAAGCTACTAGCCTAGTTCATAAAGGGCCTGGGTCATGGTTAGTAACTAGTCAGATTATTGCAATGTTGTTGGCTAATTAGTGAAAGAACTCGAACAACAGAGAGAACTAAAGTTGGCATCTGGCATTACTTTGTTTCTGACTGTTATGGGAAAGCATTGCATTAAGTTTCAAACATACTGATATAAATCACCATTTTGGACAAATACTTTATTCTAAAAGTTGTAATACCGGTACTGGAATTCAATGAAAACAAAAAAGAAAAAAATCAGAGGAAGGGATTTCTTGAAGTATGATTTGATTTTTTTTCATTACAACAAAATTATTTAAAGAATTTTTCTTTTCTCTATGACTACGTTCTATACAATTCCATCACGTTATTCAAGCTTCTGTTTGAATGGGATCTTTATCTGTATATTCTACTATATTCATTCACAAGTAAAAGCATAATGTAGAAAAAGATCGTAAATATTCTTTTTAAGTGACCTTAGGTTAATGAGGCAATTTCTTCTTCCAGCATTAGCCTATATAGATGCTATGGTTTGGGGATTTTTTACCTCTTGTGGCTTTTTTCTCTATATTTCGTCAGACCTGGAAAATATGAAAATCCATATAGTTGGCTGAATTCCAAAGTACAGATTACTGTCAAAACCTTTAAACAAATTAATTAACACAATGATTTTGCTATAAGGCAAAGCTACAATTTTCCACCAGAGACTGCAGCCCTGTTTCTAATGTTGGTAGGGGATGAGGCTTTGGAACAGCTGTTCCTGAGTCCAAAGATATTTGCCGTGTAAGCTAATACTACCAAATGACGGGGTGGTTTAGTTTAGCTGGCTAAACTGCAATTCCTTCTGAGGCAAGTGAAGTCTAGTAAGACAGGTTAAATATAGGAACATAGAATACTGTCCCTTTTTAGTTCCAATGTGTTGAGAAAAATTACCCCCAAAAAAGTCAATTTGTTAAACAAGAATGTTACCTATTAAAATAAATTAAGGATAACTCAGTAAGTGGCATGCCGTGTGAACAAGTAGGCCAAAGTTTATGTAGAAACCCAAGAAGTAGGGATTGCATATGAGGATACAATCTATACAAACTGTCACTATTCTAACCTTCAGTTACGCTTCCAAAACGCAATTCCAGGTCCTTTCCTCTTACTGCAATTTGCAACTAGTCATCCAGACAGAAAATCTGACTTCCACAGGCAAGGCACGACAACTACTCCCAAAAAAATTACAGAATCAGGAAACAGCCCAAGATCCTATTGTAAGGAAAAGAAGTCAAACACGATTAAAATGTTCTTACCAGCAACATCTAGTAAATATTCCTAGGAGCAAAGCCTCTCCAGTCCTCCCTCCTGAGCAGCACTGGGCGAGAACGAGCCTGGTGCATCACCTCCTAATTACGCATGTGGCTAGCACAGCCAATCTGGCTCCAGCCCGCTCGAGTTTCATCCCTAAATATACTTGGTGACCCCGGAGGAGGCCACCTGTTCTCAGCAACATGAAAGAAAAGGGAGCTGGGCACTTCTGTGCTCCCAAGGAATCCCAAAACACACCAGAGCTTGACTGAACTTCACCAGGTCTCTGCTGAAATGGATCCCTAGGCAAATCCAAGGGAACACTCAAATGAAAAAAAAATGCACATTTTCATCTTTCAGAGTTGGCAATAGTAACAATAAATTTGAATTGACAGTTTCATTCCGATATTGTACCTGAATCAAAACTGTCTGAATTCAAGAATCTCTGAACTTCAAGAGAAAGGAGAGAGGAGTCTGGACTTTGAACTAAATTTTTACTATAAAGCTGTCTTTAATTTCATCCCTTAAGTATACCTGAAGTGCTTTATCAACTTAACTTGATGCAAATCGTGCCAATAGTTTTATCACTGCTTATGAAATGCTATGTAGCTGAACACATGGACCCAGGAACACTGGCTACTTGCAAGGAAAAAAACTTGCAAGGAACCGGATTAACAGCCAATATGCCTGGTGAAGAAAGACTAAGAGTACAGCATAAACAGATTAAGTGACAGGGGAGCAATTCTAACACACAAAGTATTTTGGAAGGTCAAGAATTACATGATGTCATGTAACTGACATTACATGAGTCAGAATCACGGTGACGATAACAGAAGTGACCTCTTAGGTCATCCACTTGACTCACATTGTAGGGTTGGCTTTAGTTCTTCAAGGAGGTGCATTTAAAAGCCAGTATCAACAACGATCTCTTTTCAAATACTGTATCACATAATTCAGTAAATGATTGTCAGGAGCCCTTGAGAGACACCTTCTTGTTCCTTAACTCTTTCCAGAAGTTAATATTTATATCCAGATGAAATATCATATCTCATTCACTACTGCCAAGTATTTTATATTCTGCACAGAGCTGTAGATCCTTCCCTTTCTCCTTTAGGCAAGCTATATGCCTTCAATTACTTAGCATTTTGCTTTACTAGGCAATCCTTCCCCTTTTAATCTTATTTCTGTTTATTTAAAAGTCCTTCAGTTTCTTACGATCTTTTGAAGATGTCCAGAAATGAGTATAGCATGTTGATGGAGTCTCACAATAGCAATGTCAGCTTAACCTTCTGCTCTCCAGTCCAGATCCTGTCTGTGTGCATTCCAGAAAGAACTCGCAGAGTCGCTTTTCTCCTGAGTACTGCTTTTCAGTTGATTGGATGCATAATGTGACATCTACGTAAGTGATGGCAAACATTTATGTTGTGAAGCGCCAATTTTTTTTATTAAATATGTAATTCATTATTGCCGTTTCCAGCTCAAATCTCCATTGATGCCAAAATTAGCGGCACGTCTGGTGACTCACCATCCCCCTTCTTGGTTCTTTTCAGCAAGTCTGGGTTCATGGCTTCTTTTTCAGACTTAACGGTTGTACTTTACATTGCTTTTCTCTTAAATGGCATTCCCCCATAGTCACTGCTATGATATTGGATATTATTATGCCTCATTCCAATCACCCGATTTAAATCAGGTTTACTAGATCAACAGAAACTTCTGTTCCTCTGTCCTGATGGTTATTCTGACAAAATTAGCAAGCATTTTCAAATGGGATGCAATTTTCTGTGCAGTTCTCCTGCAAGTCCCTGCAAGCAATCTCTTCCTTAGTGATATACTCTGCAACTCCTAGGTTACTAGAACATCACCTTCAGATTCTTTTACAGTGCTGTTCAGTATATCTTATTTAGAAGGACAGCAAACAAGGCCAAAATTACATGCAGGATGCAAGTGTCACTATTTCTGAAATACGTCTGTCTGGTGCGAAGCATGTCAGATCTTTAGTAGCCAACAGTTCAGGACTAGAAGCGAAGCATGGAATAACACATCAAAATTACAGAAGGGGTTTAAGAACCAAAAGTATTATTGCTGAAGTGAAAAGTCGCACAGAACATAAGATCTGTGTTCTGACATCAGAACACGAAGAGGGGAGGAGAATGCTCATAAGTCACCTACGGCTGCCAGCAAATCTTTCAATTCTTACATTTGCTGCTTTATTCCTTCAGCTCCAAATCTCAGGGAACAACTCTGACAAAACTACCAATACTAGCTTCATTTTTGTTTAAAACTGAAAAAAAAACCCCACCACATTTTCTTTGATTTCTACTCAAGCCTACAATTTATTACTGAAAATTTAGTCTTTGCTTACTTAAGTGCTTTTATCTACATACAACACACACCACTAAATGGCTTTTTTGCACACCTGCCTATATATAAATACGTGGTTATTGGTATATTTATATATAACAACTAAACACGTGCACAGATATCTTCACATATGTCTATACATTGGTCTTCACTGTGGAAATAAACTACTATGCTCATTGTTACATTTCATAACAAATTTCTCAGGACGGTTAAAATGTCAATGATACATATTCATATTGAAATACCAGCAAGTATTGCATGCTGAAGTAGAGCACGCATGAGGTGCGTGGAATACTCATGGTTAATATTCCTTTAACGTTTTTTAATTGCTTTATTGTGAAAATTTGTGTCTGTGACTTGGATTTCAAATCCCTGTTTGCTGGAATATTCTGAGAATACCGTCTGGACTTTTTGAGGGACAAATGTTTAAAGGGCCTTAGGAAAATTCTGCTGTAGGTGACAGCCTGACAAGTCCGACACAGGTTAGCACACCGGACCAGATTCTTTTATCCACAGTACATAAATATGCATGTGCTCAGCAGTTTTGAACTAAAAAGAATAGTACAAAATGACTAAGGTAGAGGAAGATGTTGTTTTGCATTTAAATGGCCGAAAATTTTAAAGCAGAAAATATTTTCTTTTACTCAACTTTTTAAAATATCGCCATGTTTATCAAACAGTAACCACTCAGGGCAGGGGGAAAGGAAGGCAATAACATGTGACCTTCTCTAGATTTATGTAGAAGGTATATAATACAAGAACTGTGAAACAGCAGCCTACGTTTACTCACTCCCTTCAGCCACACAGCATTCACATACGAAAACTCACCGCTTTTTTCTAGAACTGCATGTAGTTCATTTTGGGAGGCAGTCTTCCACCTATGAAAAATACATAATTTAATCCTGGAGCCTGATCAATGTAGAGGGCAAAATATAGAGGATCCGTACGTAAGGCCCAAAGGGCAGACACACTGTAACTCCCTAACCCCCGAAAGACCAAACTATTACAGAAATTCTAGTTTTTACAACCTCCCCCCCAGCTACTGACATTTGTGTGTTGCCTTGATCATTCATTCCCTTGTATTTCTGTTATAGTGCCTCTCTCTAGATCCCCAAGGGAGAGTTTGGGAGAATTTTAATAAGCCACATGATCCCACATCATGAAACCTAGGCAGTACATATCACTGAACTGCAAGCCTGCACTTGTTTCTTGAAGACGACGACTTCGAGACTCGAGGGACTTTCTGTCCATCCTTGCATCTGTCTGACTGAAAATTGCACAGGAAATCTGTTGTGCCGGAGATTACACTGGCTTCTCTGTGCCTTGCCCTTTGTGTGGATAAACTTACTGACATCATGGGTACTATATTTAATCTCCTGAGGTAATCAGTAGACCACCCGGACTTAACAAGCATTGTATCATTGAAAAAGGACATATTTTAATACATATTTCTGTCATTTTTTTTAACTACTACTATTAAGTTACTTCTCATTCTTTTCACCATTCCTTTCTGCTTACCAGATTTTGCATGGCAAAGCTGGGAAAAAAAAATCTTGCACTTCATTATTTAGAGGGCTCCCACCTAATCTAATCAGGTGTCCAAAATTTTCCTTTAGAGTGCAGTCTCCGTCAAAAATCTAAAAGTGCCCTGGAGACTGTAAGACGCGAAATGTAGTTTGCTTACGATACATAATCTGCAAGACAGAAAAATGCTGTAACAATCAAGAAGCTTTAAACACGAAAGCCATTTATAGCCTGGGATGAAAGCATTAACTGAAGAGCACAACATAGCTTCAGAGCCCTAAAAATAAAGTAATTCTTGTTAGAAAAGCTGTTACCAGCCTCTGCTGGGAGGCCCATAAGCTATATTTGTATTTGCACTCCAGGGATCCAAACGATAGAGGAAACAGGTGTAGGAAATGCAAGTCATAGAAATTCCGCTAATAATGAAAAAGGGAGCGAAAAGAGAATTAGGTAAGGGGTTTCCCTCACCCTACTGTGCTTACAAGGGCTTACTGTTATCCAGTGTTTATTGTACCTTCCTAAGAGGTGGGAGAGAGTCCTCTAAGTAGGTGGGGAATGAACCATGACCTATTACAAGTTGCAGTAATCATATCGGGGCGGTGCCAGCACAAATTACAGACACTCAGGCCTGCATGAACATTGTAGTAGACCATTTTCTTGTATTTTTCCCCAAAGAACATTTACCAGATTGAGACCCTGTACAGGCTTGACTATACGTGGTTTCTAGATTCCACGTGGACCTGATGATGAAGTCCACACCTAAGGGGCATTCTCCTTGTTTAGAGAGCCTCGGTGGATTTGACTTGCTGCAGCGTGAGAAGCATCTGAGGAAACCATTTTCAGGAGCCCAGTACTGAATCTGTATGGCACTGCAGTTGGCAGTGTAGCGTTGGTTGAGCAAAGAAATATCTGCACTTGGAATACGTGCCATACATTTCTGCAATTTCTGTAATTCTCCTGCAGCCTAGTAACTAACTAAGACGTGGTTTTGAGTCATTGAGCAAAGGAAAAGGCATGCTCTCCTAGGACTAAAAGTCTTTATTTCTCAGTATCTGCCTTATTTTTCTTCTTACTAATTATCATGCAGTAAATGTGGCACATCATTTTAGAAGTACAGAAAAGCCACATCACGAGAGCTTCAGCTATAGTCAAGGAAAAGAAAAGCTTACACGAGTAAGTTGAACTTGTGCGTTTTTAATGGTCCGACTGAGCTTTCTGTTCATAAGCTGCAGGTGCAGATGCAAAATTGGCAGATAAGGATATGAAACATAACAATGTGTTTCTCTTTTTAAAAAATTCAGGTGCGGTCTATGGTGCAGACACGTGTGCAAACATCTCTCTCTCGTAATTGTTTTGAAACTACTAAGGAGATCTATTAGCATATGAAACTGTGAGGCCTGGGTGGAAGCCTGAGTGTTCAAAATCTGATAAAGGCCTCCAAAATGCAGAGGATGTTGATGTGTTGTTGACAGAGGTGGCTGAGAAGAGAGGTTGTTCTGGAAGTACCTTGTCTGGTGCAGAGCCGGCAGCCACAGCAGCCGGCAGCCAGGCTGAGCTGTTGGCCCCGCTTCCCCACGGGGTGGTTTGACTGCGAGGAGCCGCTGCCCGGGACCTCTGCAGTGGGGGCCGGCAAATTCTGGTCTGATGTATAGAAATATTGTGGCAAGTGGGGGAAATTTTTTTAATGAAAAATACAAAGTGAAGGGTTTGGTTAGACAAATGCAAGTAATTGCCTTAGAATTATATATATACGTATGTATATTTCTCTGAGACCTACCTTCACGATATGACAACTGGCAGTACATTAAGCCAACCTTTTTTCTTCCTCATGAAAGCAGGCAAGGAGCGCACGCGTTGTCAGCGACTGGGTCTTGGGTTAGGAATGAAAATTTCCAACCGACAGGGAATGTAGTTGTTTGAACTATGGATAATCCTTGGAACTGACAAGTTGCATAGCACTGAGGAGTAACGCTCACCGTCTGTGCTTGGAAGACCTCTAGCCCCCAGCCACTGAGCCGTTAGCACTGAGTCCCTGCACACAGGCTGGAAAACTATCCACAGCTGCGGCCATCGGCCACGGCTGAACCGCCAGGTCCGTGTCCCCATGTCCCAAAGCTGTGAGGCAGGTGAGAACCTGAATATGACAATATCATAGACTCACTGTTCTGTGGTGATTCCTGAACACTGGAGGCAAGTCAGTATCTAATGATGAATGGTTTCCTAGTTCATTAACACCTGACTAATTAACTCACTGGGAATATAAAAAAAATACAAACTGAAAAAAAGCTGCTTCCCTTCATCCTGTCCTGCAAGAATTGATGCCTATGCATTTGTAAAAGTAATAAGGTGATTTTTTTATATCTTGTTAGGTTATCCATCCAAGTGAGACAAAGATTTGCAAAAATTATTTTTTTAAATGGAAGTACCATAGAAATGCGTTTTTTTAGGAAAGGATACGTGTTCTAGCAAGATGAACTTCACTTTTTACTTTGGTGCTGCTTGTCTTCTTTCTTAAAGTATTAATAGAAAATATTAGATCATAACAAATAATATACTTAGAGGCCATGCAATCAAAATGCCGTAAGTCATCTACAGTGTCTTATTTTCCCATTTATTTTTTGATACTGACAGGTCAATACAGGGTGAGTAGCAGCACAAGCTGGCAGCTCTGTGGTGTGCGAACCAAACGCTACGTACGCTGCCATGAGTCAAAAAGACTTTGCTGGAAGAGGAGGAAAAAAAGGAATATTGGTATGAAACCAAAATTCATTTCACACTTCCTGATGTTTCTGGACAGAGGAGGAACTGTCTTCTCACCGAGCAAATTGTTGGGTTAGGAAATCTGTCTATGTGACAAGCTTCTGTTTACTGTCCCCCCTCACCCTCTTGGTGAGATTGCAATCTTCGCTTTTTTCTGTCAGGTCCAAGCTGCAAAATGAAGTCCAAATAAATGTTAACCCTGTCCTTGATGGTCTTTGGATATAGGACTGAAGTTTTTAGTACAGAATGGCATTAGGAAAAAAATCACCAAGGTATTTCACGTCCCTCCTCATCTTACATCTAGGCAACTCACATTCAAGCAGCAGTCAAAATCACCGCCCCATACTGCTTCAGATGATTGATTATTATTTGAACTCACAGGGTAACATGTATGCACTGACATGTTGGTCGCTTGCTGCAGGTATCTCTCCTCAAAACCATAAACCAACTACTGTTCTCACACAGAATATTTGTTTTCGTTGTCCATTCATGCAAATCTCACATGGTCACCTCTGTTAGTGTCCAACCAGGATTATTTCAAACATTGAATCAAGAGGGGATTCAAAGGGGAAAAACCAAAACCAAACCCAAACAGAAAAGAATGTGAACAAGGTGCCAAGTTATTTGTTCATTTTTCTTTCATGATGAGCTATCATGAAGCAAAGAGAAATCAAATGAACAAAATGCACCTCAACCTAACTCTCCCAACTACTTGTAGAAACTTAAAAATTAGTATAAGATTTTAAAAAAACAAACCCTAAAGATATAAAATCACAGTGTAAAAGCTACCGTATATTGCCACAAGATATTTACACAAAATTAACAGTCAGCAGCAGCCTTGTTCTGTTGTTTTTTTCCCAAACTGAATCTGGTCATTGGCATGAAGGGTAGTTCTCCTCACATGACAGCGTCTGTCACAGCCTCCACCGTTCTTTACTTAGGTCTTCTGAGAGTCTTAAAAGAAAACATTTATCAACAAGATGATGTCAAACACCCTAATTTATCTCTCCTACTAATGTTCCCAAGACAGCAACAGGGCTTTTCACATAGGCACTGAGCAGAAAGAAGATCCACTGAAGGAAGGTTTCTTCAAGAACACAAAACCATCGCTGATTGGATTGATCACATTTTCTAACATGAGCTTATGGGGTAAGCTTAGACACAGCACACAACTCTCTCATCTGTAACTCAAACTTTCTAGTTTTCAGAATATTAAGTTAGTATAAACTATGAAAGGAAGGGGAGGTTCCTCTCAAATCTTTTCTTCTTCCTTCTATTTATAAGATAAATAAACTTTTATATTTTTAGAACAGAGGTACAAATATCAGCTGTAAATGCCAATGAACAGCCATGACTGGCAGCCAGAAATTCAGTTCTTATCCTGTCTCCAGCACTCGTCCCTTTGGGCGAGCCTCTGCCTTACCACTGTGCAGTAAAGATAACTCAGATCTTTTATCTGTTGACAAACTTTTTCATTATTATTACCACTGTTGCAAACCATCAGCTTACAGCAACTGCGGTGAGATATGCAGGTGTGATACGCACTCTTGTAAGCAGAGTGATCTACAATTGAGAGCCACAGACACCCGGTGAACGGTTGCAGGGGGAAGCGGTGCGGTGGCAGACAGGTCTGCCCTGCAGGGACAGAGATCCTCTGGAGTCACGCAGGTCCACGATCAGCAGGGAAAACATAATTTCTCCTTGGTTGTCCACCTCGGGAGCAGGTACAAGAATTGTCCCGCCTCAGTTCTCAAAATGCTGCTGGCCGTTATGACACGATCCAGTTTTCTCACAACGCGCCAGTTTAATTTTGCCTCAACTTTTCAAACCTATCTATTCGTTTCCCCCTGTATGCATTCTTCCCCCGGCTTCTCTCTGAACCCAGCAGAGCCTTACTGTGGATTTAGAGGCACAGTCGTTGTGGTTTCTTATGCAACTGAGCTGAAACAATTTATTGAGAAATCATAAGCCAGTCCAGGTTCATTTATATCCCAGCCCACGTTCAGATCGTTTAATAAGTCTTCACATTAAGTCTATTATTTCTAACAAAGCTTGGCAGCAGGAAAGTTGCATGTGGCTTTAACAGCATTGCCAACTTTCCACATCACCCCAACAGCAACCAATAAATGGATGGATAAACACAGCTGTAACATAAAGGCATTCCCTGTCGTAAATCCCTTGGGATGAAGGGACAGGGCTGAACACGCTCTTTGATTTCTGCAAAAACGGTGATCAGTCCCTTAATTCTGGAATCACCTCTGCTGCCGTTTTAAGTTCAACAACAATTGCACCGATATTGATGAAAGATATTCACACCCTATGTGAGAACAGAGAGAATAAATCAAATATTTACTACTTAGGCCCCCACACCTTTTTTTCACCAAGGACGTGCTTTCTTCCAAAAAGGGAACAAACTATGAACAGAAAGGTGTGATTGAGATAACAGTCCTTTGAGCTTTTCTTTTCTTGGGCAAAAGAAGAAAAGTGCTTCTATCAGTCTCCCTTATGGCATCTCACCACTCCAAGGGGTTTTTGAATTTGTGCAGGGTTCATTTGTAAAGTCTCTAGTAAAATGGCATCAGGCACTGCCGCCCGATCCCTCTCCCTCGGAGCCCCGCTGGCTCCCCTCTGTTGCAAACTAGTTCCCGCAGTAAAGGGAAAAGCAAACATGCAAGTCAGAAGAGACATGGGCTTCTACAAGAATTGTCCAAGGGCAAGATCACACAAGCTGCTATAAAAGAAGGTCAAGATTTAGATCAAAGCTCAATGATATGCTCAAGAAATACCATAATAACTAAATCACTCCATCAATATACAATCCATGTGTCCGTAGTCTTCTTGACCTGAAGGATGCTAAAGTGCATGTCTAAATCTCGATGTTACAGACTTCAGCGAACTTTAACCCGTGTCCAAGAGCCATTTTTTTGGAATTCCCTCTTTTACTCTGCTTGTTTAAATGGAGCATATGTATATGAAAGGTTACTAACACCTCCAACTGTAAACCGTGGGGGAAAGATTGCAACATGCTTTGCATTCCTAGCTTACATTGCTGAAATGGTATCTCATATCCAGAAATACAATCTGCAGTAGTCCATAAAATATTAAGACTACTCGCTCGTTGTGGCCAGTAATACTTTGCAGAGGCAGTTCCCGGTGGCAGAATGCTCCGTGAAAGGTCATTAACACAACAGAAAGGTCATTAACACAACAGCCACCATGAGAAATTCCTCCCTGGCCTATTATTAACAGTGCTAACCCGTCACCAGGAATCTGCCGTTGCTCCCGCTGCTCAGCTCTGCAGCGCCACTAGACAATAAGATAACCACTTCATTACTGAAGTCAATAAAGTGACATTTAATTGCAATAAGGAACGATACCATTGCAAATAATGTCCTCTAACTCATTTGGCATTAGGCCATTCTGTCCTAAGAGCAGTTTCCTCCGTGGTGTAATTTGCAGGAGCTCATGAGCTAACGCAGCCTTCTGCAAACTGAATTCCTCCCATTGATGCTCCCTCGGCGACATAAATGGGGATCGCACCTGAATAACTCACACCCAGGACGGAACGAAAAGAAACAACCAGGAAAGTACAAATTATAAGACTGAAATTCAGCCTCTGGGAAATTATTTTCTTCACCCTTACGTTACGCAGCCTTTTCAGCACTGGGTATCACGCCGTCAGGATAAGAACTACAAGCCCTCGACTGGTCTCATGTTGAGGTGAGCCACGGTCCTTCTGCTCACCCCGTGCTGTAGCTGCCCTCTGAGCCCCCCAGCCCTCCCCACACACGTGGGGAGTTCGGGCCCATTTGTCTCATGTACGCATCTTTTAGCATCGTCTCATTCATCTGTCAAAAATGACTCAGGCTTCTTGATGCGTTCTTTCTCTACAATAAGGGAGCAAGGGGGAGGAAAACTTAATTCGTTAAATAGTTTTCATTTCAATGAGTCTGGCAGACTTTCAGCTCATTTCCTTGAAAATGATTCCATGGGAGGCTAAACTCCTGATGACTTCATGGGTCTTTTTATAAAGCAACATAATGGCGAGGGACAGACAGAAGCAGCTGCAGAATCACCCGGGCTTCGGCAAAGATGCCCTGAGCACAGCGGCCTTCAGCAAGCCCACCACCCCGGCGGCTGCCAGCTCGAAACCATCAGTGACCAGAGGCAGAGCGTGTCCTTGTCACCCCAGAGCAGGGCGAGTTACCACCAGCATCACGTGGGACACGCTGGTTTTCAGGGGAGGAGACGACTTACCTTGCATTTGGGAATGTCTTGTGACGGATCTTGCTATACTCGAGCACGTTCTCAGCGTACGTTCGTCAGAGTTATAAAGTCATAGAATTGCCCAGGTTGGAAGGGACCTTTCAGATCATCGAGTCCAACCATCAAGTCTGGGATGGTTTAATGCAGACATTCACTTCACAATCTGAAAGTTAAGCGTAATGACACAACACAGCGATGGGGTTCCATCAAGTTCAAACACTTTTCACCGCAGCACATCATCTTTGGCGTTAGTCAGTGCACGCTCCTCTTCCATGGGATTGCAAAGGACGTGAACAGAAGTCTAAATATCAAGTGGCTGGAAACCCAACAACCCTGGGGCAATACTTGCCATTCCATCGGTGAGGCGCAGGCAGCTCTGCACCCCCCGCCTCTCCTGAGACTCGCAGCCGGTCTCGGGCTGGATCCGGCCCATGGCAGGTCAAGAGCAATGGAAATCCACTGTCGAGAATATCATGCTGAAACGTACAGGAAAGATTCAAAAGCCTTGAAGAACACTCTTGCAGAAGTGTTTTTAATCCACAGATTTCTGAGTAACAACCATGGAACAAATATTTCTGTTCATTTAGTTTGTTGAATTTTTTTGGCTTAGACACTGGAAAGCAAGTAAATCATTTTCAGGTTTGAGTGGAGTCGTTCCTACAATGAAACTGTCTGTTGAAAGCCAGCAAAACCTGTCTGTTTAAAAACAATCCATCTCCTTCACCCTTCAAAAATACCGGAAAACCCGTTGATCTCAAAGTTACTGAAGAAAGGCTTTTTTTTAAAAAGCAGAAACAAGACAGACTGAAGCAAGACTGAAGACAGCAAGGTCCCGCACGTGGGTCGGGGCAGTCCCCAGCACAGACCCAGGCTGGGCGGAGAACGGACGGAGAGCAGCCCTGAGGAGAAGGACTCGGGGGTGTCGGTGGATGAGAAAGCGCGGCAGAAGAGGTTCCCGGGTGATGACCGAGGGCAGGGGACAATCGGGGAGCAGCTGGGTGCGGAGGAAGCATCGCGGGCACGGCAGGAGGCAGTGAAGTCCCCATGAAATCGCTGTGGGACTGTCTTCTATGGAAGATATAAAATAATAAGATAAAAGATCTAAAAACTAACTTGAGTAAGGGATTACTAGTCTTCAAACCAGCTCATTAAATTACTCTGTGACGTTGTCAGCATCTATTTGGGCTGAGAGGTGACCGAGGTTTTAGCAGCACTGACGAGTCAGAGGAAAGACGATGGTCTGCAGGACCAGGATGGCACAGGGGAGCCCCGGCGGGGAGAGCGCTGGCTTTGTGACACAGAGCCACCTGAAATCCATCAGGCTCCAGCTCTAGAGCGAAACCCAGGAGCTTGTAAAATCAGTTCCAAAAACTCCAGCGTGAGCAGGATTTCCACCCCGAGTGCTGGACAGAAAGATGAGAAGCTGAAAATGCAGCTGAACTGAAGAGCGAGCCCGTGCAACTCCCGGCTTCAGCTTCAATAGATTAAGAGAGGAGTTTGTGGAGGTTAACTGTGCTTTAACGTTCATTCATGTAAAATCAGAATAAAGTGGTTTTATACATGAATACCTGAGGGACTAAAAAGCTAGTTTAATGTCAAGCTGAGGAAATTTGAAGTTCAGTATATGTTATAATCTTCACTCCAGATGATAAAAATAGGGGCTGCTACAGCCGCTTCCTTAAGGTGACAGCTCTACAAGCACCATTTTCTAAGGGAAGGCCAGTAGCAGTGGCTTCATGGTCTTAAAAGTATTCCAGTCATAGAAACACCCTACTCCTGTGAAACGACGGGCTCAGATCCTGGCAGGGGTTCTTTTCGGGGCAGAGGAAGTCGAGCCCCACACAACGACTAAGGCACTCGCTCAGGAGAAGTGCTCACCGCCTTTCCCAAGCTGCTGCTGCACTTTCCTCATCACAGAAGTTAATAAACGATGTCGTGCCCATTCGGAAGGCGCACAATGAGTGTGAAAGAAGGACTTTTCCTACCGCCCGATGGAGGGAATGAAAGGAGCCTGGAGCTTCCCGGAGCCGCTTCACTCGCCGCTGCAGGACTGCGGAGCCCCTCTGCCCCGCGGCTGGTGACTGGGGGTCCGCAGTGTTCTCCTTCAGAAGCCATCCCTGAGCTAAAACACTTTTTCCCAGCTTTAGTAATTGATGCTTCCCATTGTTGAGCTTCAAGTGCAGCTGCAGCTGCTTCCCCCCACCCTGGTCCTTGCAACCTGCTGTTCCTTCCGTGATATCATTGATGCACTGAGCTTATGCGTCACCTTTCCTTTTACTAGACTGAGGATTCACCTTATCCAGCCATTTCATCAAAAAATAAGATCCAAGAAAATAAGAGCCTGTTACTAATGACTGCAGCAAAGATCAAGCTTTATGGATTTGTTGCATGGCTTAAACTTAGCCAGACTTTTCTAATGCAAGTGACAGGTACATTGAGACAAATTTGATTATTTTTTTTTTTAAAGGTAGAATTTTAAGAACCCTAATCCATTCCTCCTTGCTTGCTTTTGTGCTGTGTTGCCGGCAGAGATTTCTGAAGCTGGGGCTGAGGCAGCAGCTGCCCATGGCACAAGTGGGTTTTCCTCCCAGCATCGCCCGGCCTCTGCCGCGGGGATCAGCTGCTCCGGCCGTACCGACGGCAGGACCGGCCTCGGCACGCTTTGTCGCTGTTGTGGTTTGAAAAACCCACAGCAATTTATTGTTGTTTAAACAATTATTCTCTCACACGATGACCCCTCCCCAGCCGGGAAGGGGAATCAGGTAAAACCAAGGAAACCCGATGGTTGAAATACGAACAGATTTAATAGAAGACTAAATAATTAGCATTAATAACACTAAAGAACCAGCATTGATCCCGACACCAACATACAACACCCCAGGACTGTCCCCAGCCCCTTCCCCAGCAGAAGCCGTGCGCTCCCCGCAGGGACAGCCAACGGGGGACCCTGCGAGCGCTGCGGCTGCGGGAGGGAGGGAAGGGCTCAGGGCTGCGGCACCGGGGCGAGGAGGGCTCAGGATCCCAAACATCACGGGAGAGTGAGAACTCCTCAGCAAACTTTCTAATTTCTATGGAATGTGCCATTCACATTCTGTTGGCAGCTTGGGGCAAGTGCCCGGGTCTCGCTCCTCCTCGTCCCCACACCCGGGGGACTCAAAAACACCAAGACCTTGAAACCCGCACCCCAGAGCTGGCTACAAAGCAAATATTTTCCCAGATTCAGACACCAGAGTCTTCTAAAAGCGCAGTTTTCCCAAGCATTACAAGAGACCTTACTGCAAAGTAAAATGAGCAAAAGAGAGATTAGTGCCGTGTCACCCAAAGCAGGGCAGTCGTACCACTCGCAACACACCACTGTCGTCCCAGACACTTTCTGCTTCTCCCTCTGAAGGGCCCAGTTACTAAGGAAACCAACAGCATTTGCCCAGGCGAGGCTTAGTAACAGTAAAGCGCAAAGGAAAGTAAGTTTATATGTGCCACAGTTTGAGAAATAAGGCAGTTTACGTGACACATCCTACCCACACAGATGGTATGACTCAAAACCGCATCTCCTTTAATCTGGTCCTGTTTTTCCCCCCATTCCCTTCTGCGTAAGAGGGGATCTGTTCAGACAGGCTGGCACACGAGGACATGGAGTGACAACCCGGCAGCTGGGGACACGCACACCCCTGGCAGCGCTGGGGAGGGCGCTGGGGTCCCGCCAGGCCAGGCAGGCAGCGCGGCTCCCCCGGGCTCTGGGCCACCTCCACACACAGCGGGGCAAGCGGCGGCCACCAGTGACACCGCCCCATTCCCACGGCTTCTCAGGAGCCCTCCGTCCCAAATAGTCACTGCAACCCTCACCTAAACCAACAGGGCTTGTCCCAAGACTTTTCCCTTAATTCTACCAAATTCACATCAATGGTTTATTCTGCCTATGGACCCTGGAAGGGAGAGGCCTGAAGCAGCTGCAGGTGTTTCTCTGGGCGAAGGCAAAGCTACCACAGATTTTTAAAATAAAAACAAGGTTTTGAAATTTCACGCCTACGTAGGATTTCCTTCCCCTCCCAACATGCCGTGCAGCTCCGTGCTTTGGGTTTCTCGCTACTGGTGGGTGCATTAGTGCAAGTGCTCAGGTCTCATTCCTTTTGAGGTCTACGATGATCTGCATGACGCTGATGGTTTCAGCCCTTGCCCTTTACTCAGGAACCTCCTTACATCAGTGACAGCCTCTGCCGGGTTCCCTGTTCACGGGGTTCCGCTGTTAACATCACGTTGCAGGCTGATAAATAGAATATTGCCATAAAAAAGGCCACAGACTTCCTATCCACGCGACAGCCCAGGGTCTCGGTCTCAGAGCTTCTCTGGCCTCGTCACTCTAACTGTTACGTTGTGATTAGACATTAAAACATTAGGCTAACACATTACCAGCCCCACACATTACCAGCCCCACGTGAGACGCTGAGCCCAACGCTATGCCAGAGTGGGGCCACTCAGCCCGTGTCTCAGTGTAGCAGCAAACCACTACCTGGGCACAGGCATCATCTAAATTAATTGAAATTATACTGTACCCGAAGGCAGGCTCAGGAGCTAAACCAGCACTAGTGCGACAAAGCGACACGGACCCTCCCAGCATCTCCAGCTCTTTCAGTCCTACCTCCATCATCGCTCTTCCTACCCTTGCCAGCGCCAAAAGCAGCAGTTTGAGCAGTCAGCACACCGATTTAGCTATAAATTATTCAGAAGGTTACAAAAAACCAGTAGTTTTATCACAACTACATCTCCAAGTGCCACACAGGCATTCGTAGTGCTGCAAGGGACGGAGAGGGGAAGGGGATTTCTGTTGGTGGCAGCACCAATAGAAGTCTTTGATCACCTTGGATACAGCTCAATTCCCACCAAAAAAAGCTTCTAGTTTTAAGTATTTGCTAATAAAAAGGAGGATCCTGCCCCCGTCTGGCCTCCCTGGAAGGAAGCAGCCCCGGAGCAAGAAATCCTTCGCAGCGGCTTCGGAAGGGGAGCGCTGGGCAGGATGCGAACGCTGGCTCCCGAGCCGCTCTCCGCACCCAGAAACGGGTAATAATTCAGGTTTTGGATCAAGGTTTGACTGGCAGAAAAGCAGAGATAATTATAATCTTTCTGGAGCAGCTCCAGTCACGCTATCGTTTGTTTGGGGGGTGCAGATGGGTCCAACTGTGCCGTGCGAAGGGGAATATATAGGCTTCACCATCTGCTGCCGATGTGGGAAGGGAACCGTAGTCCCCTCAGCAAATCTGCGCCCACCGCTGAAAAACAGAAAAACAATCGCTTTATTCGTTTTGCCTCCATAAAGCTCCACCACAGCACATATTCCACATACTCTGTATTACGCTTCCAGGCAGAAACAGCTTTTGAAAAAAATTACTCAGCCTGCAAAGCGGAACCGGCCACAAGGAGGAAGGGGGAGGAGAAACCGCTGGGTGAAAATCCAGAAGGACCTCTTGCTTTCAGAAAAACAGAAATACGGTTTCATTTTAAATCTTAAATTAGCTGAAGCCTAGACACCCTCCAAACGCCTTCCCCCACTCCCTGCCCCAGCCGCCCTCTGTCCCGGACCTCTCGCTCCTTTGCTGGGCTCAACATGAAATAGCGGCTGTCGCTGCTGGCAGGCAGCAAAAATCACAGAATCATGGAATGGTTTGGGTGGGAAGGGACCTTAAAGCCCCCCCAGTGCCACCCCCTGCCCTGGGCAGGGACACCTCCCGCCAGCCCAGGTTGCTCCAAGCCCCGTCCAACCTGGCCTTGAACCCCTCCAGGGATGGGGCAGCCACAGCTTCTCTGGGCAACCTGGGCCAGGGGCTCACCGCCCTCACAGCAAACAATTTCTGCCTCACATCTCATCTCAGTCTCCCCTCTGTCAGTGTAAAACCCTTCCCCCTCGTCCCATGGCTCCCCTCCCTGCTCCAGAGTCCCTCCCCAGCTTTCCTGGAGCCCCTTGAGGGCCTGGAAGGGGCTGGAAGGTCTACCCGGAGCCTTCTCCAGGCTGAACCCCCCCAGCTCTCTCAGCCTGTCCCCACAGCAGAGGGGCTCCAGCCCTCCCAGCATCTCCAGGGCCTCCTCTGGACCAGTGTAATCCCACGGAAGAATGGGATTTTCCCACCTTATCTCAGTTAAGAGTTACCTCACTAATACACATATTTTGTGCATTATCCCAGGATTCTCCTTAAATGCACCAGGAACAGTAAGAGTTAATGGCCTAAGCACAGGGTAGAGAAGCTGTTCTGCCTGGGTTCTTCCTCCATGGGATGGCGAAGAGGAGCTGGTTTCTCTCTGCAGCAGTTTACCTTTAGGGAATAATCCACCACTGAATAAAAGTGAGGTCTGGCCGTGGCAGTTGATCAGCACACAGATCGCCGAAGGATTCCTTGTACAAGACACGCAGAGGGCAAGCGACGCTGGGATTCGCCGGCCACAACTGGACTTGGGTTGCTGCTGCCAGAACCAGAAAACAGATCTCGTATCAAAGATGTCCACATCAGATGACCTGAAGGCCACTTTGTCTCCACGTCTTACATACATTAAAAAAGGAATACAAACGGGGTAACTTCCAAAATCAGTTACTCAAAAACTGCACGTCTGAGTTCCCGTCTGCTGCAGACGAAAAGCTCCAGAGGCAGTGGCTAACGCTTTTTGGATAAAATCAGTTGTTTCGATCACCTTGTCTCTTGCATAAAAAAGCACAGGTTCATATTTTACGCCAAGGTCCAGAGGGGATCCACAGAGCGTTGGTGTGTGGAGGAGGAAGGTACGTGGGTATCTGAGTGCCTGTAAAAGAGGGTCTTAGTGGTCTTAATTGATTGTTAGCAACTCCCAGCACACAGCAGGCAAACGGTTACCACCGAGAAGCCTCGCCCAGCGCAGCAAAGATCCTCCACGACCCAGCAAGGTGTGGAGGAACCGTGCTACGGGCTCCACCTTGGCCACCACTGGTCGTGAGCAAGTGCAGGCACGATACGAGGATCGGTGCCTAATTACGACTGTATTAACTCCCAGCTGGTTTGATTTCTCTCTCATGCCCCTGACTGACGCGTGCAGGAGCTGCTCAGTGGGGAGAGAAAACTTACAGTTTAAAAACGTGCTTTGGAAAGCAGCTTCCCCTTACCATGTTAACACGTTCGTAAGAAACTAATCATTCTCGCTTTGTTCCTCGAGACATGTTTTGGGGAAGTCCGGGTGAAAATTTAGATATTGGAAGGTCTTACGAAAATTCATGTATGAAGCAAAGTTCAAGACTTTCCTTCATTTATCAGCCAGCCCATCCACTGCAGCGTAAATAGTCCGGCACCTTTGGCATCCCGGAGCAAAACACATCCGACACCCGGCCCACGAACTACAGGCTACGCTGCTTCTAGGAACGTGCTACCAACAACCGCAACTGTACTCAAGTATGTTGTCAAATATATTTAAAGCCTTTCAAAAAGACCCCCAAACCAACAAACACTTCTCGACCAACAAAGCAACTGGATTATTAGTTGCTGACTACAGTGTATACAACTGAGCGTTTTCTAAAAGCACAAGCAAATCCTATTGCAACCGCGTGGGAAGATCAATCACAGCATCCCCCGGCTGACCGGCCACCGTCGCTCCAGGATGAGACCAAACACACGCCCAAGCCATCATCGCCCACGGGCTCTAAAACAATGCTCACGTGCTTCTGCAAACAGTAGCAGCTACGTATGACGCGCAGCAAATTCAAAATTATTAAAATATGCATTTCACCTTGAAAAATGAGTTCTCCAGCTTACTCTGAAAATGGTACGGTGACTCCAAAATGAAGAAATTATCTCGCCAACTTAATAGAAACAGTCGGTTTATTAGTTCTTTACACAGCTGCAATACGCATCCATTAATCCAGGTACGAACGGGGTGTCCTTTCGGATTCAACAGGACGAGGACCTCGGAAGCAAGTCTTCAACAGTACCGGCATTTGCTCTGAGTCTTTACTTATGTACAAAAAATCAGACAATTTTCATTGTGACTATTCCATGATCTGTGTCTCTTTGCGTGACCCCGGTAGTTTGCCTACATATGTATATACACACACACATGTATATGTTTGGAGGTGGAGAAAAAAGAAAAGCCTTCCAATTCTGAAGAATCAGGGACAAAAAGTAAGACGGAACAAAAAAGTTAATAACGAATTAACTCTGAAGATGCTGAGTATTCTGTAGTTTTGCAGCTAATTCAACCTCATATTAAAGAGCCACATTCAGAGACTAAACCGATGTAGCCCAGGCAACAAAAGAGTTATGACATGACCTGTGATTTCAAAAGTGGTAATAGGATCAAAAAAGTACTGTATGATGTTTTAATTAAAAAAAACAACCAACACAATAAAAACCCAACCCAACCCAACTAAGAGAACGCAGCAGTCAAACTTTCACACAGTCAAGAAAAAAAGCCAAAAAGTTACAGCATTTTCTGTTAAAACGTCTATTGACAGTTCCGTAGCCCAGAAGTAAATGCCGAAGCCGAGGCCCATCTGAGCAGGTCTGCTCTGCGCGGGATGCTCCGCTGCTGGATGCAGAAGTAAAACGGTCAGAGTTCAGCCGTGGCAAACGCTTTTCTTGTGCGCAGTTAAAAAGAATAAAGGTATTTAATGCTAAAACCATCCCGGAAAAAAACCCTTTGGAAATACTCCTTCACCCTCTCAATGAACACAGGTGGAACAAGCCTGTTGGGCCTGCAGAGATCTTTGCTTGGGAAGTTTCCCCACAACACACACAGACAAAAGGTTTAACGCAAACAGTAAAATTTTGACAAGTGCTTTCATCTTACAATAATAACTACTGGTCGTTTTTCAAGACTGAGCAGTTCTGAAGCAATCTATCAGTGTGTGTACACGCGGACACAGCTCCCCCAACAATTCCACACCACATCTGTGTTTCACCTCGTCAACAAGAATGACAAGAACTGGATGAGTCCCCTCCAAATAAATGAAAATCAGATTTGGAAAGACAGAAAGAGGTAAAGGGGAAACAATCCGAGGAATGTTATGATAATATTTCAGGAAAGGTTACTGAAGAGAATCATAATTGAACTTCATTATAATGAATAGCTTTTTAAAAAGTTTTAGCTAAATCACGTGAATAAACATGCTTAAATTTCAGGCACAGAAGTGCTCGGGCCAGGAAGTGCAGCCCTCGCAAGTCTCTGGATTAAACTGAAGCAGTAATTTTGTATGTTCTGGAATGACATTTTATTGCAGTATTAGTGTTAGCCACATATTTCATGCATTTCTTTCGGAAAGAAGACAAACTTTTCAGAAAGAGAAGTATAAAATACAAGTGATGAAGAGAAATACGAGCTTGGTCGTATGATTAATGCGTGAAAATACGGACTTTGCATTTGTAACAGACAGATAATATACTGTAACGTGTCCACATGGTTGGTATACTCATCTGAGATGGTTATTTTAGACTCAAAGAATGCCAGGTTGAGTGCTGGAAGTTCGCATTGGCATCCAGAGCTCGGCAGAGGCTGAGGACACGGAGCTCGGCTGCATCCCCGGGGAGCCAGGGGGGCAGCCCCACACCTGTGGCACCAACGGGCTGAGTACGAGACTGCGGCTGCAGGATTGAAGGTCTTGGAAAAGAAGGTAGCGAGAAAGCAGAGGCTACGTTGAAAACATTTCATCAAAACATAATATAGACACAGTTTAAACGGGATCGGTTACCATTCCGCTATCATATACTACCAATTCTTCAACTTCTTTGCCATAAAAGTGCTCAGGCTTTCCAGTCGGAAAGGATTTTTTGTTTTGTTTTTTAATCTTTGAATCTCTCCGCAGGAGAATACGTCTGTTCATGGCCACCTCTTCCGCCCTCTGCAGTGTTTGATGCGGGAAGCATTTAGACAAGAGTAACACCGAGCCGACGATTTACAAAGAGTGACTTACAGCCTTCTAGGTACAGCAGCGTTTTCTCGCCTCAGCCAGCATCAGCCAAGTTTTCTGAACTGACAGTAGGAAAAGCTTAAAAAACCTCACCCAACTTGAGCCTTTTCTCACAAGGCACCTGGCTCACAAGGCGAAGGCCTGTACACCGGTATGACCCTGTCGGGAATAAAGGCTACGATCCAACGTGAAGAACATTTGTGAAAAAAGTCTCTGTACAATATAAAAATTAACCAGTAAAACCCTTGTAAGGCAAGAATATAATTTCTGCTTATGATGCTAAAGCACACTGTAAAAAAGTTACAGTGGCAACCACTTATCATTTCTCATTTTTGTACATTTACTATATTCACTGCAACAATTATATTCGAGTCACATTTGTATTTATAACCCACCACAACTATATGCAAAGACGTTTTTCTTTCTTAGTGCCATTCGTCACGGCACCAAATCATTCTCGTCCCGCAACGCTCAACCGCGCACCATTTAAAGGCTTAACATTACGTTCATTTGAATGAGCTGAAAAACTACTTTTCAGATGTAATTAGTCTGACAGTAGCAAAGCTAATGTTTTACTCGCCAATTAAAAAAGGAACTACTTACATGAGGATGCTCACAGGGCCAAGGAGTCTTGGATTAAGTTATTTAAACAGTTCCTTGAAAAGAATTCCAGCTACCCAGTCGGATACAAGGACAAATTTACCATTTCCTCTCCCAAAGGAAGCTGGCTACAGCGTGTCTGACAAATGGAAAAGCGCCTGGAACGTACAGGGTAGAAAGAACCGTAACAAATATATTTATCATAAATCACGTTAAAACCGGTGTGTAGGGAGGGGAAACCCCCACTCATTTACACGCATTTAGATGCTTTTATAGAAATAGATCTATTTGAAGGAAAATGGAAATTGCAGCATAGGAAGAAAAAAACGGCGATCACTGAATCAGTTTTAGGCACTTGAGCTGCACAGAGGGGAGGAGGCGCCCGTCAGACACCTCTGACATTCGCACACGCACCCCCAGGAACACACCACACAGTGCACAGGAGAACAGCTAGTATAAGCCTCCCTGAAAAAAAAGAAAAAAAAAAAAGAAAAAAAAAATGAAGCTAGGCAGATCCCTGTTCACATTTTCCAAGTTCTATATCCCACCTTTCCTCGCAATTAAAAACCTGCGGAACTTTCAGATCACAGAGGCAGCGAATGGCAGGATCGATTTACCAAGTTTATTATTTGCTAAAGCAAAAGAAACATTTAAAGTATTATTGAAATATGAGTTACTGCTGTATTTTTTTGCTAGTAAAATGGCATTCTGCGGCATAAACTTAATAACCATTTTTAAAGACCCCCTCCCTTTTTCTGTATAATATCCTAAGAATAAATTTCTCGAAGAACAAAGGCAAAGTCATGTTAAGCTGTAGCGAAAGGCAAGGCAACACAACGGACAGAGGGAGAACACACAAAAGCAATACAAATCAAGGTCATGACTCACGTTAAGACAATCACTCCCAAACAATAACGAGAGAAGTTGAAAGCAGCATTGATGCAAAGCTGCTTTTCTAAAACTTGCTTTTCTATGGACAGAATTGTGAGAAAAACGTGAATTGTCCCACGGGGAAAAGGGAAAAAGCCGTAAACAAGAAGTACGTGCAAAGAGGGTTTGCGTGTTCAAAAGTTCATCCGCTCTTCTCCAGCTCTACTAGGGGGCTAGATTTAAAAACATTTCTAACACTAGGCAAGGTGTGTAGAAAAGGACCGGCACAGCCACAACACTACCCGAGCGCACAGGCTTGTGCATCGCTCTGATGTTCACCTCGTTAGTACCCGAGCAAACACACTGGTGCTCACGAAGAACCTTCAGGCAGACAGACTTCCCTACAACAACTCCCACCGCAACGTCTGGATGACACAGCTCCACTTCTGCCGTGCCGTGCTGCCCTTCCCGCAGCACCACACCAGCCAGGCAAGGGGAGGATCCGGAATTGCCACCTCGTGACAAAGAGTTTCCCAACTACTGTAGACAAAATCCATCATCCTTAGAGACGGCAAATCCAGCACTTAAAACAAAGGTGTGTCTTCCTTCGATTCCTAAGCCCTACTAAGGACGCTACAGGCACACGATGCGTCAGTAAGCATCGGCCACCACTGATGCCTTGCTACTGAAGAGCGCATCTGCCCGCTAAAGTACTAGGGATCACAAAACAGACAGAAAAGACGACTCGTCGTTACATTGATGTGACACACACCTGTTTTGGAGTCGGGTTAAGGCCGATTGCTCACCGCCCAACAGACAGACAAGAACTGACTCTTTAGGGCACAAGAGACATGGTTTGAACAGGCAGCATTCACCTGTGCGGTCGTTCCAGCTCCCTGCTGGGGTCTGGTCTCTCTTGTGAAACCAAGACGAAGCGAACCACCCAGTATCTCAGAGGCCACAGAAAAGTGGAAGTGGCCAGGATACTGAGAAGGAAGAAGAGTAAACATACAATTACTGATGTGTAAACATAAGATGTCTGGTTGCAACGTGAGCCATATCTGGAAAAAACACCACACTTCCATTATACGGATGACGCACGTCCTACAAATTTAAGCACAAAGGAGTAAGCAGCAAATTTCAGCAAGAAGCAGATAGCAGAATACTGCTCCATGATTTTTCTTTCATTAACAGGAACAACTCGTTTTCTTAAAAACAAAACCCCACCACACACAACCTGTGTGTTGAGGCAAAGGGATGCAGTATTTAACAATACTAAAGCAAAATATTTTAAAGGGGTGAAAGGGAAGACATAAGACTCAAAAACCAAATACTTAGGTTTATAAGCAAGTCTGCTTTTTCTTTTTTAAGACTAGAAAACGTACAATTCCATTTCATATGCAAGTGTGCACAGAGCTCATTTCTTGAAGATACTATCAGATAAACTGAGAAAGTCTTTGCATTAAATTGTTATTTCTTCAAACATTTATACATTTTGCAATACACCAGTTAAATACCAATATCTATGTGCATGCACTATAAATATATGCATGTACACGTTAAAATGTTTAACAAAGACAGCAGATTCCCTAGCCAGTGAGCATCATAAAGAGATACCAAAAATATATTAAAAAGTTAAATTCTTTACCTGCCTTTGTTAAATACAGACTTTTGAAATTGCCTCCCTTCTTTTCCCCAAAAATCCACACCATGATCCCCGGAGAAGCGGCCAAATGGGAAGGCAGGTGCGCTGACGAGATTATCCCAGAACCGAAGGGAAGCACCTTAAAAAGTTCAAACTAAGCTTTTTCTTTAAAATGTCTTTTCCATCCTTATCAGATGTATGAGCTAAGAGAGGGAAGGACATTTTAAACAAAGTTTTATTTCATTTTGCTGTACTCCCCAAACATACATCTCCAACATAAAAGCCTCTGATTAAGGCTACGTACACTTTCACAATACTGACATTTCAAACCATCCAACTCATCCCGCTGCAAAGCCTGTATCCTTGAAAATGCTCATTCTGAACGACGCCGGTATGGGACGTCCACCCATCCCGTTAGGTACTACAGTAAGAAACGACAATCCCATAGTGTTCTGACACTTCTTTATAACTCACCTGGGGACCATGCACGGGAGTTACATTTTCAAGAAGTGCTGCCCTGGAACTTCTGTGGGAACACGATCCAGGGGTGACTTACGGCCTTTCAAGTAGTGTAATCTGTTTTGTTCCCCACCTCAGTTCCATCCATTGCATATAGATATATATACATTTTATGCTATCAAAGAGAAGTGTGCCTTCCTCTGAAAAACACTTAATAAAGAGTATGACTTGTTTTGTAAGATTCCAGTGGGACTTTTAAACATACTTTTGTGCCTCTTCTTTGGTTAAGAAAAAAATGAGAGAGATGACATTTTTCCCTTTATGACAGCTAAAGGTACTTCTACTAGACCTGAATCATAAATGAAGAGTACTGCAAAGAAAGAAAAGCAGTACCACAGGACAGCATGACGTGAACCTTTTGGAATCGCCTAATCCAATGATGACTACCATAAAAAAAAGAAAATCCGTTTCATTTTCAAGTCTTTGGCAAATGCTTACTGTTTGCCGACACTGTAATTTGAAGTTCAATCCATGCCCCAATCCGTTATGGCATCCTCCCTAACTGAAAAATCATGTGAGAACCAAGCAACGGTCTTAAGAGAGAGTTTGCTTTACAAAGTTCTGGTGAGCCAACTGTCTGATGGACGTTACAGCCATACAGATAACAAAGGAGAAGGTGTGACACGTTGGCAATGTCAAATATTAGTACTACTGTCAACATACTGATTCAGCTTTACACGCTGGTCTGAACAGATTGCAATTAACCTAAAATTGAGGTATAAATATACACAAATATGTACAGTACACATACAGGAAAATATTTTTGCATTTGTAACATCAGTAACCTTAAAAATACTGGAAAATTGATATCTATGCCATTGATTTGTTTGCTAATTTACTGGAATAATGAAGCCAACATCTTCAACTAGAGAGGACTACAATGGAATAATAAAACTCAAAATTAAAAGCTCCTTCCTCTCGCTTCATCTTCACCACACTCAACGTTGGACTGTTCTGACTGGCTGTATCTTGAAAAGAAGGTTGATCACAGCTTTTAAATGCGTCCTCGGAGGAAACCAAACAGGAAACCAAACTGGAGCCTCAACTGCATCTTTTTGCTGAATGGTCTTAATTTATATACACGTGTGTGTGTGTGCATCTATGTAGAAAATAAAGTTGAAATCAGTTCAGTATAAATACATCTAACCCATTAATTCTGCCACTGTGAAGGTAATCATGGGTACAGCTCTTTTTAAGCAATGTCTGTGCAAAGAGGTCATTAAAAATCATCTGATCTTAAGTCTTGACATCATCCATTCGAGTCCTTGGCACAGTCTGTAAACAAAAGAGAGAATTTTTAAGGAATACATGCACTTCTCAGGATAACTTCAAAGATAATTCCACGGTACCAATTTAATTTCTTCCTAAGAACTCTGTAATTCTGACTGAAGGAATCATGTCCAGAAACAATTCACTCCAAGCACAGCATTTCCTGGATCTTATCATGCAATTTACGGGTGAGAGACTTCAGATCCCAGCATTTCCGAGACATACACTGAAGTTTTCTCAAATTATGATTAGTCTTAACAAACCAGAAGAGATTTTAGGTCACCCTCGTTAGGCCCAAATCATACCAAGTTTTATCACTGTGAGGTGAGACTGCGGATTTGATGTAAAAGTTGGTTTTCAGATCACACTGATCCTAAGTCAGTATGTTCTGAGCCCAAAAATCTTTAAGCGTAAGATTATTATTGACAGGGGAGGAATGTGTGTTAAAACCAAACACCACAATTAAAACACCAAAATAATTCAAGATTCCCCTCCTACAGACAAGAGTAACTCTTACCCCTCTCCAGTTAGAGCACAGCATGCCTGAATGTGCCACTGGTGATCCTTAATCGAAGTCAGCTTCAGGAACTGAGATATTTCAGCGACTGTCATACACTCCTTAACATCCTGCTTGTTAGCAAAGATCAGCAAACCTGCTTTTTTTAAGTCCTAGGGAGAAAGAAGAAAACAAGATGATGATTACAAGTCAGCCCTCGGAGGCAAGAGATGTGACACCAAACTAGAGAACCCAAAGCCCTAGCAAAAGAACCTAAACTATAAGACACTGCAGGCTGATCGGCAGGTAACTTCAGAAAAATCTTTTGATCCAGCAGATCAAACATCCAATTTTTGCCTAGGATGACCTGTAAAACTACGTACAGTGTTTTGTTGTGCTGCGTGAGGATCAGAGGCACCCTGTAGCCATGTGTTTGCAGCTGCAATAATGCCACACACCCCTCCAACAGCCAAGGCTCCTGTTTAACCCTGACCTTGCAGGTCATTCCTGCCGGCGTATCCAAACCAACCGCTGCCTTCTCCTCAGCCTGGCTTTTCTATAGACACACACCGCACTTTTACATATTACCATCCTGTTAAAATTGATTTTAGTACAAAATGAGTAGACTGTGCAGTTCTCACCCAGGGCAGCATTGGGTTACCCCACCAGAACGTTTTAAGCACTGGTAAAACCTTGCCAAGCCTGACGGCAGCAAGCGCCAGCAGCGTGCGTGCTGGCACCCAGCCTGGCACCATGGCTGCCCAGAGCCAGAAGGACACTCTGCCCACGCTGCAAGCCCTCAGCCAAGGAAATGCCACCCATTAAGAGGCTTTAAGACTGCCACTGACAGTGTAAAGCAAGCTGCGGTAATATTTTATTTAGAGGATACACAGAAAATCATCGCTTACGCTGCTTCAGAATCAAAGGACGGACATCTACATGATGCAATATTTAAAACATCAGTACTAACAATTTAGAGAACAGCAACTCTAGGGGCAAGCTTATTTTATCTCAAGCTGCTTGGAATTACACTAGTACAGGCATGTATTATTGAAGATCTGTCCCTCTGAAAGTAAAAATGTCTCCCCAGAAAGCCCAGACAACTCATTCGCTTAAATGCCTATCAGGCACACTAATTTTTACAATCAGTAAAATTAATTCCCAAACGATCTACTGGTCCAGAAAATAGCTGGAACTGACCTGGGCAACTCAATTTTGCCTTAACAAAAATTCAATTGGACTGGTTTTCAAGGACTGCAAGGAAAAGCCATTCTAAATAAATACTTGACTTTCATTTCAGCTTATATGTATTGTTATTCTCCCCAAACGTCATAGCATCTGGGGAGCGAGCAGAATATACTGAAAACATCCTGTTGTAAAACAATGTTAGATTGCTCTTTAGAACCCATCAATGTTAGATGGGTTCTTTCGGAGCACAGAAATAGTCTCCCAACACGAAGCAAGGGCATTCATGCTTCTTGGGGTTTCAGCCTTCCCTCATGTCAAATTCAGTTCGTTAACAACTTCCGCATCTTCCTTTATAGATGATGAGACAGAAGATGCAGATTTAGTTTAGGGACTGCAACAGACTGAAGAGCACATCTCTGAAATTCTAATTATGACAGCAGCAGACTCAATGGCCACAGTCCCCCCCGCCACACTTAACACTCCACCAAAGCCAGGAAAGCCAGACCTACTTTATTAGAATGTATATTAAACACAATTTTAATTTAAATACCAAAAATTATAAATACAAGACACTAGGCAAAGCACTTGTTTTTTCTCAAATGCTTTAGATCACCATGATCACTCAAAGGAAATACATAGGCAGCCTTTGCCCTTCCTGCAGTCATCTGCTAAACATTGGCTATAGTTTAAATATAGATGTAATATTTTGGGATATAATGCCATCAATTTTATGCACGTTTTTGTATTCCAGCACTTAGATTTGGAAGCTCATTGTCCTCAGTATCATCTCATACAAACTGATCCAGTTTGAATTAAACTTGTCTTATGAGTCCCAGTAGTCAAGCTTATATAAACACATCTTCAGTAAAAACCGGGGCTGCAGTCCTGTGGCACTGCCTGGGCTGATTAAAGTCTTTGGGACGTTCAGGTCATGCAATAGGTGCTCCTTGGCTTATACAGCAGTCCAGCATCTCTGAATCAGACCCAGATAGCTCAGTTTTAGACCTGACACAGGGCTCAATTTTAAGGAAGGTCTTTACAAGTTAGCAAATTCTACTCTCATTCTGTAATTTCAAGTACAAACAGACAGAATGACAGCTATTGTGGCCATAGGCAGTCTGTTTCTTCAGTTTGATAGCTGGTTGCTATAAGACATATTATTAAGGCTGTATCTGTCTTGCTGTGAAAACAGAAAACATCAAGCAACCATGAAGGTATCAAAAATACAATTAAGTTGTTGGAGGAAACAATGTTTTTTTAAAATTATCTCATTCGGCTATTAATATGGATTGAAGCATAAAACACGAAAAAGTCACTTATAGGACCTAACTTCTGTTTCACGGAAGCATTCAGAAGTTGAAAAGGTACTTTCGTGGGAGTTCTCTTTACTAATTTGGTATTAATTTAGATCTTCGTTAGGAGCTTCACAAAAGACAGAGCCTCAAGCAGGACAAGACAGCTCTGACACAGCACTACCTGCAGCTGGGAGAACGCGACCGGTAATGTTTGCCTTGGGCTTCACTGGAGAGGCCTCTCTCTCTCTCCATTCTGGTCTGTCTCCAGCCAGCAGGCGTAGGTGAGAGCTCTCACAAACAGCATGCGAATCTGCTTCCCTTAACACCTATCCGCCAGATCTTACCCACAAAAAATATTAAAAGAAAGAAAACACAGGGTCTACTCACCTCGTGTGCTAACATTTTATACAGTTCTTCTTTAGTCACAGAAATCCTCTCTCTGTCTGTGCTGTCCACAACAACTATCACAAACTTTAAAAAGTGAAAAGTTATTAGTCAGAGAACAAACTCTATTTTTCTGGCCACACACCTGTCAGCAGAACAGATTACTGTTCCCATCACGTCATCCAGACAGTCAGTTGGATTATCAGATAGCATCATATCCCAGATACACCTCTCCCAGCCAGAGCGTGATTACCCACAGCACTGGTATCGTTTACAACTCATGCTGTGGTTTGTATACAAAAGTAGCTCTGACACATCTTTTGACTTTCTGTTTTCCATTTCCAAGTGAAAAATTTATATTGAAAGCAAGCGTTTCCCTGTAATCCCAGATCCGGTTTTGTTCTTTGCCTAGCATAATTGAGGTAGCACACAGATCCCTCAAATAGTTTGTTGCAGCCTTAAAAAACTTAAACTCTGTCAGCTTTCTCCCTCAACTTCAAATACTAACATGCAAATAGATATTTGCGAGGGATTTTAAAAAATCCATAAGCTCCATACTTCAAGAACAGACATGCAGATGCATGTCACAGCATCTTATAGGGAAGCACAGGAGAACAAAGTTAATTATTATAAAAATTAACTTATTTTTAAAACCACAGTTGATAACACATAGGAAACCTTGACTTAAATCGTTATTTTGATCAAGTTCAGTATATGTGCTGCAACTTCATCACTGAAGAGTTCTTAAAATTCTTGGGGGTGCTTCAGTAAATTGATCACGGGAGCTTGCAAGACAGAGCTCCCACAGTCTTGGAGGAAACTTTTGGGTTTCAGTATTACTCCTGAGGGGTTACCCAGGTATTAGAGTACCGGTTACAGAGACAGAGCAGTCGGCCACAAGAGGGGACCTGTAAACACGGGGATCTGCAACACCAAGACAAACTGAGCACCTGCCCTAAGGCCGCAGATACCCAGACACAGAATCCTTACAAACAAGCTGTTTTTAATTGCAACTCCATATTACGCATCTTACTTAAGAAATCTAAAAGCGAGTGGTACAACAGCTTGCTAAGGATGAGACTTCAAAAAATCAAAACAGGAGTACCCCGAAGTAGCTACGGTAACTTTCAAAGGCCAGTTAACGCTGGAAAGGCGTCTGGTACAGATCTCCGGTACGCTGTATTCCTGTCACCAGCAATGGTTGCACCAGGACTTCCAGCAAGGGGTTCAGGTCATTCTCACCTCAGTGTTTGTGTAGTAGGTGTTCCACGAAGACCGAAGAGACTCCTGCCCTCCGATATCCCACATCAGAAAGCGCGTGTTGTTGACCACTATCTCTTCCACGTTACTCCCTATGGTGGGCGAGGTATGCACCACTTCGTTCATGGAGCTGCAGAGGGAAGAGAACAACTCGGTCAGACACGGCATTGTCGAGCACCTTAGGACTCCAAACTGACCTACTGCTGTAAAAGCTAAACTCCATGCTTATTCCAAGCTAGAAAGCTTAGTGGGAGAAGTATAGCAAACACTTCTTATGCAGCAAATATAGACAAGGTTTGACGGTGGAAGCTGAATAAAAATAAATAAAAATAGCAATA
Source organism: Larus michahellis (assembly GCF_964199755.1). NCBI lineage: Eukaryota > Metazoa > Chordata > Aves > Charadriiformes > Laridae > Larus > Larus michahellis. The sequence goes on from NC_133902.1 coordinate 58,803,387, forward strand.
AAAAAGGAACCAGTGAATAATCAAATTATGAAGCTGAGAGAGCATTCATGAAGAAAGCTATATTACAATTAATTAAATCATAAAGCTGAGAGAATATTTGGTTCTGAAGCTGTTTTAAGCAGTCAGCTTCTCTTTTTCCGGGCTGATTTTGGCACGCATGGGAGAGAGCAGTTGTTTGCTTCAAGAATGCGGTTAAGCCACAAGATTTCCAAGGTTGCAGAAAAATAATAACTCAGCATCCAACTCCACCAGACACACTCCATCGCGCTCTCCTTCCAGTATAGGCCACGAAGAGCGTACTTTCTTCACAATGCAGTCACTTTATGACCAAACTTGCTTCCCTCTCCCTTCAGCACAATCCAATAACGCCACTTTTTGGAGACAAATGCAGACATTAAGTCTTTCAAATATATTGTTTTAGAGATATTGAGTGCAACTTTGTCATTAAGACCACCACTTTCACATCAATAGTGATAACCAAATGTGTACTCTGGGTACTCCTGAAGTTCAAATTATTTAAAAACTCTACTGTATCGAAATACGCAAAAAAAATTAAAAGCAGCTTCAAGGGAAACGTCAACCATTTTCAAAGAACTTAATTATTTTTTCTTCTTGATAAATTTTTCATTTTATGTGAACATTTTTGAAGTTTTAGCAGAGCTTTTAGTTACAGTGACAGCAATTTGAGACTTGTAACAGTGCTGGAATATTTCCTGAAGAGGATAAAGAGAGCCAAGGAGATAAAAGGATGGTCCAGTGTTCTCAAAAGGAATCCCAGTTACCCAGTGCCTTAGCAGCATAACGAGATACCTTCTCACCCCACACATTTCAGGGCAACTATGTAAGGGAAAGAGAAGGACTAGAAGAAAGAACCATAAAACCAAATAAGATCCCTGTGGCTGATTTCATATTTAAAAAAACAGGTTTTAGCAGAGGTCTTTTAATGCTTGAAAGAGATGTATCACAAATCACCTCCCCTTGGTTGAGCCTGCAGCCTTTCACGTTCAGGCTGCTGGCATCTCACAGTTTGCAACACAATAGGTGGATTTTTCCCTCCTCCTCACCGAAACAAGGTGAGCACGAAGCTTAATGGCACTTCTAGGAACCTGATCGCAAAATCCTATGGCTACCTGAGGGGAGGGAGGAGATCCAAGCACGAAAACAGGAAGAAGTGAAGCGTCTGTGGAGCTGCCACAATCTCTTAGAAGAATCACCTCTCCAATGCCTGCTGTGACCCTCCATGGCATCAAAGTGACGGCCAGTGCACTAACCAAGACTAGTTGTCCTGCTAGTTATCTCTGCCCATCTCTTATGAAAAAGAGTTAAACATATTCATCCATGCTCAGAACACTTATCTGCTATGAAGAAATGGCAGGAGAAAAAATGGGATATGCACAGATGGAGGCAGGGCTTAAGGAGGAGTCAAGCAGGAGGAACAGAGGCCAGCACATACAGAGCTCTGTCAAAGCGGCAAAGTGGGCAAGGGGAATACAAGCAGAGAGAAGGGGAAGTCCTGTGGAGCTAAAACGGATATAAAGAAAAAGGAGGCATATAGAGATCCACTGTACAAAAGGGAAAAGAAAACACTGAGGCTGCAGAAATAAGAAGATGAGAAGAATCATGAGACATTCGTGGAGGAAGTGGAAAGACACCAGCAGCATTAAAACGCTCCAAGGACGGCCCTCAGCTGCAGCCGTTACTAGTTTTAAAAAAGTATTCTTCATTCTATTTATGCTTTTTAAAATCTCTCACTCCCGATTTAAATAACGACAACCACCACCATCTTTTCACTTTCTCTGCAGAGCATGCTAGGGCGTAAGTGGCTGGAAATGCTGCAGGAGTTTCACGTTTCAGAAAGGCAAAAGCAGATCATAATTTGACAAAATCCGAACACTTTGAGAAAGCATATTTTAAGTGTAGGATTGGACCAGTACGACCATATCGCTTAACAGGAATTATTTCTGATACTGACCCAGGAATACTTCCTAATACCAGACTACTCGACGTGAGAAATCACAAATCTGTTTCTATTATAAACAGACCTTGAGTCCCCTGTCCCACCCAGAAGCTTATGAGCCTGTGGACATATTTGTACCCTTTTATCAAAATGCAGTTGAGGACCAGAGATATGAAGCTCGTACGAGTTTCATGCAAACCAGTAGCAAGGTTAACGCAAGACAAACACAAGTCAGTGCCACCACTAAAGGCAGAAGCTGCAGGACAGCTACCAACACTGGGGGCTCACATAGAGCCCTGGCCAGGCAGCACGGGCTGCCACCAGCCGCAGAGCTGTGCTCTCCTGGGCTCAGCCCACGCTCAGCTCCTCCTTCATCCCCTACCACAAATGACATGGAAGCACACCTTGGTACGCCGGACACGAGTCATGGCAGGGAGAGGTCAGGCTTTGCTGCTTTGCTACTCACAGAACAATTTGTTTAGTATTTATGTGCTGTGGCATGGATCAGTTTAGCAGCACTGTCCTGTGGCTAAACCTCACTATAATCATATTTTGTGGAGCTGGCAAACGGCCTACACGGTGACACCAAAGGCAGTTGTGATTAAGTGGTAATAGCAATGTAATCTGATGAATAAAAGCTCTGAACAAAACCTTATTCATATATCAGGCAAAACACAGACGATTTCAAACTCTAAACACACGCTCTGACCCACCGACACCTACACTGTTCAGTAATCTTCAGCGTAACGCTTTTAAAGTAAAAACTAACTGGGAAAGCAGCGACAAGTCAGAGAAATATATACAATGCACACCTTGAAATACAAGAAACGTCATCTGCAGTTCATACTTACAATTGATAAAGAATGGTCGTTTTTCCTGCATTATCCAGACCAACAATGATTACTTTGTGCTCTGAAATAAAAATATCACCAGTAAGCCACATAGTTAACTTTGCTATCACGATAACAACTGTGTTAAGAAACAAGGTTGGTGTTGCATTTTTGACTGATTTCCTACGCAAACACTGCCAAACTTCAGGTGCCACATTTCATGGGCCATGGCTAAAAGCTGGTTTGACTGTGGAGGTGTACAAACCCACGTACTGTTCTGAGTGGGTAAGTGACCGTTGATTTTTTCCCCATCTGCACATGTACAGGAACAGTTTCTGTGAGACTACATGCGGATTTGTTCCTTCTCTAAACTGCTGGAGAAACCTCACGCTGGAATCCTTTCCTGAGCTTCTACACATTTTTGCAGCTTGTAAGAGACTGTACTCCCTATCCCCCCCAACTACAGTAATTCTCCAGAACACATGCTCACACGTGTTAAATGTTCATTTCCGAGGCCGTACTTTTATTACGGCCTGCAACATCTCGATGTCTTTGCAAAGAGTTGTTAAAAACCACAGCGACGCTGATTTGCACTGTAAGCAGGGTGATCCACCTGTCTCCCTAAGTGCCCTCTTTTCCTTTCAGCAGGTTTGGAACCCAGAGAACACATTTGCCTACGAATATTTTACAGTACGCATTCACCCAATTTAGTTTTAGACAAACCAACGAATACTACACAAAACTACTCTGACACATATGCGAACACATTCTGGAGCTCAATGCCAGAATCAATTATTGTTTCTATTTAGCACCTTCTTTCCTATACACCACAGAATTGAATTTGAGTTCTACAGCTGGTGTTGTCAAGCACATTCAAATTTATGATTTCCAGGACGAGTCAGCGCTGCCTGCTCTCAGCTATATTACGCAACTTTTAGTTGCACAAATAACCTTGGCTTCAACGGGACTATTCATGCAAGTAAAAGCTTTGTGAGAAGGGGCTTTCTTCCCCCCCTCCCCAGTGGTCCAACAAGGGCAACAAAAAGCCATTATAAGTCTGCCCAAGCTTCCTTCAGACAACCAGAGATCAATTCCTTCTGTTAGCAAAGTACACTCGCATTGATTCATCACAGAGGAGAGAGGGAGGGGACAGGGGTCAGGTAAGTGGGGTTTCTTGGTTTTGATTTTATCAATATTGTGTGGTTTTGCAGAGTTGTCTTATGTACCATCAAATATAAATTCCAGGTTTAATAACTTTGCATAACTGCACAATATTGTAAAAGTATCTGCTTACCTGACCCCACATAACTAGGAACTTTTGTTTCTGGTGTGATGTTGCCAGCATAGTGGATGTTAGGAAATCAGTTGGAACAGAAGATCTGAGGTGGGGCTGGATGCTACAAGACAAAAATATTTTGTTGTGGTTGCACTAAGTGTTAATGGGCATATAATTGGGACATTCAGCATGCATGTGTAAGAGCATTTAAGTTTACTCTAAATCAAATTTAAAAGACCTTATAAACACAGAGAAGAGCCCCAGCATGTGTTTTATAGTTAAAAGTTACAACTCTCATTAAAACCTCACTGTAAGGAGACAAGCGTCACCAATCTGAAGTTACTTATAATATTTACTCCATAAACAGCAGTTTTGCCAGATACGGGGGCTGATCACTTAAGGCCATTAATAAACAGCAGGTGACGAGACTAGACACTAACGACGCAACACGGCTGTATTCTTTCGGCACAGGTTAATAATTTAACATCCACCTTTCATGAAATGAGCTTTTCAGTGACTTATGAGGAGGGAGGTTAAAAAAAAAAAAAAAAAAGGTTAACACCCCCCCCCCCCCCCAACTTTCCTGGCCGCAGCCTGTCCTCCCGGGCCGCTCCCCCCGCCCGCCACCTCAAGGCTCGTAGCCTCGTAGCCCCAGTGGCCACCGCTGTGGCGGTTTACCAGAGCGGGCCCCCACCTCAGAAAGGGGCGAGGAACCGCCGCCTCAGCCCGCCCCGGCGATCGCCCCTCAGGCCCCGACACGTTCCGTCCTCCACCTCGCCCTCACCCTGATGGTTGAACAGCCTCCATATCCTGGTGAAGAGGATCCCCATCCTCAGCCGGGGCCCTCGCCGCCGCCTCCGCCTCCTCCTCCTCCTCAAGCGCCTACCGCGGGCTTCTTCCCCACCCCGACCCTCTTTTCAGGGCCCGGTCCAGCTCCCGCTTTGCCGGCTGGGGCCTGGCCTCATCACCTCACGCTGGGACATCGCCGCCGGCTCCTCTCGCCTCAGCCGGGGCCGCTCTCTCGCCTCAGCGGCGGCGGGGGGGCGGGGGGGGGAGGGGGGAAGAAGGCGCCGGCGACACCGCGGCCACCGTAGGGACGGGGGAAGGCGGGGGCTGACGCGTCGCTGTGACGTAGGCGCGGCGGCCGCCATTACGCGACGCCGCCTCAGCGAGCGGCTGCCGCGGCGAAGGCCGCGCTCGCCCCCTCAGGGGCGAGCGCGGCCTTCGCCGCGGTAGCCGCTCGCTCAGAATGCTTCCCCCCGACTACAAAGACACCTTTAAGCGGTTCGCACGTTTTTTTCCCCTCATTTATTGTATAAAAGTTAATTATAATGCAGTTTTTGTTTTTTTTTCTTTTTATACATCTAAATTCCATAAAACAAACCCATAGAAACGAGGACGCCCTCAGCATGCAAGCCCGCGTTTTCTCTCTCTCTCTCTCTTTTTTTTTTTAAATGATTCCAGTCACAAAAATAACAACACTTTTTTTTTTTTTTACTTTTTTTTTTTTTTTTTTTTCCTTCGAAAGCCACTAAAAGCAGAGGGAGAGCAAAGCATGCAACACTGTACACAATTTGCATAGTATATTTTACCCGGCATGCCTCGTAGAATGCTACACATACAGTATCTATAGGAGTAAAAACAGAAAAAAAGCGGGGGGGGGGAACCGGCAGAAAAAAAACAACACAAAATTTGTGTGTATTCTTTCTTTTTTATTAGTAACAGCTGAACTGGCTCCCACCGAGGTACCACCGCCAAGCTATCGCTGGGAACCAGTTTGGGTGAGAAACGGGAGATTTGTCTGGGATGCGAGAAGCCCAAGGTCCGTCGTTCGCAGGGTGAAGGGCCCCTTTTCACTGCCTTCCGCCACCCCGCTGCTTCTCTCACGTACATGCAAGTCGCGCTTCGCTCGATTCTCTTCCTACGCTGCTCTTCCACAACCGTGACTTCTCTCTGCGTGAGAAGAGAATCGGGCGTATTCCAAATGTAAACACACCTTGGGCCCAAACATGCATTCCTTAAGCTTGCTTGTCTTTACTTTCAAATTTACTCTTTTTTTTATTTATTTATTTATATATTTTTTTTTAAATTCAATTTTAAATTCTCAGCAATATTAGTGGAAGTTTTGGGTGGGCTCATCCACAGCTCCTATGGTGTAACATTCTTCTCTCCCCCACCCCTCCGTCCCCACACACGAAAGCACGTAGCTCTGTGGCCCCGAGCACTGATTTACCGGGGGTATTTCATTCCCAACCTTGGGCTACTTCCGTGTTTGCAGGATATTCATCAGTCGTATGCCAAAATCTGTACACTGGCCAAAAGTAGAAGTTACTCATGTAATTTCAGCTTTGAGGAGGAAATTAGCAGAAATGAATGCAGTGCACTTTCTAATTTTAAAAGGTTCTTTCCCCCCCTCCCCATTCATTAGTGTGGAGGGAATACAAGTTATTGAAAAATCAATCACATATGCAAAATGTGAGGCTTAGAAATAAACTGCTGAAGTATCAGGCAGCAAGTTAAACTGATCAAGAATGCAATAAATCCATTGACGCTGGATCAAAATATCTACTCCTTTTTTTCAAAAATACAATGCCAAATGCAATAGTGGAATTACTGTAAATTTGTGCTATTACAAATGTGCTTCTTTTTCCTTGCTCTGTTTTTACATCATTGGCAAAATATATTATTCTGTATTGTACAATATATTTTCTCACTATATAGATTTTCTACTGCTTATACAGAGTAGAAGTAGTATCAAAGGGGACTGTGGTGTTAAATTTAATTACATTTTGTTTTTCAGGAAATACGGATAAGGCATATGATCATCAGTATGCGACATTATGGTCAGACCTTGCAAATACTGACTCGGAGAAGACAGTAATAAACGCTGTGGCCGGCAGTAGGTGCCTGTAGGCTCTAGTCCAGATAGTAACTCACTGCCAGGAAGTTTGAGGGGAAGAGGCAAGTCTACTAAACATGGCCGAGACCAAGCCGATGCTACTCCCAGCTTCCCCACTTTCCAAGGAACAAAGGGATGACGCACTCTTCCTAACATTTTTAAATGATTTCTACCTTCTCCCAAAATTCTCTGCATGGATTCAATTACAACATTTCTCTTCACTTCTTAAGTGGATTCCACAAATAATGAAAGAGATCTTAACACAAATTTCAATACTGAGTAGCATTTCCAGCTCCTTCTCCAAGTTAATGCCCTACATATATTTTACAACATAATTAAAATGTCCCTTTATTTTTAAAGGCATACCTTTATTTTTCTATATAAAATAAACTGGACTTGAATAACAATCTAACAGAGGTTATTCAAACGACAACTCTTCAAATAATATACTCTCTTTTGGCATCGTTTTAAAGATAGTGGGAACTTAATTCCCCCAAAGTTAAAATTGGCTACATTACAGTATCTTCATCCTTGTTACTCTTTGTACAACTACTATTTGAAGGAATGAGAGGTAACAGCAACAAAATACATGATAGCAGACCACCACCTATCCAAGCTTGTATTGAGACCAAATGGGGTAATACAACCCAATTTGAAGATACAGATTTTTAGGAGCAAAACCAGATTTGTATCGGTGATATTTTACAAAATATGCATTTGATTTTTTTCTTTTTTGGTCTCCAATTATTTTTGCTTTAAAGAAAATGAAGACCATAGCATTAAGGACAGGCTTCAGAAGCACTGAACTTGGAAAACAAAATATAGCAGAGGACACATTTAATACATTCCTAAAGAAAAAATGACTTGTGAAAGCCCTAATTTACCCAAATCAGTATGCTAAAAGTAATAGTATTAGCAATATTATTTTGCGAATGGTAACGTCAGTAAAGATATGAGATTCGGGGATGTTTCAGAGAAGTCTACGGTATTGAGACCAAACTGAATTCAGAAGATTTGGAGTCAAACTGAAGTTACGGGCCTACGCACATCCAGAGGAACTACCATCCATCATCTTGTTATTCCTACAGCTACCTTTCCTCCTTTTTGTCATTTTCGCTCTCTAAAGTACATATTAAACGTTAATTTAAAAGCAAGGAGTACAAAAGATTAAACCCCCAAATAGCAACTTCAGAAGCAAACCTGGAGAAAGCACAGTAAAATGTTTTTCTGTTTGCAGCAACCCCCGTGAGTGCCATCACTGGCAACTCAGTCTGCCGAGTCCGCGAGCCACCTCCCATCCCAAGCACACCTCATTTATCTGGCTCCGCCAGAGTTACCTCAGAAAGCCACGGTATCGGAAGCAGGCGGAGTGCCCAGCAGGGTACCGAGATTGGGGGTGATTAGCAAGAGATAACAGCACTTGCTTCACAAACTGCTCTTGCTTATCAAGTACAAAATCAGGGGGTGCCACCTGATTTCTGTGGCAATATGATTTTTCAGGATAAAATCTAGGTGTCGGGCCGTACTGCACTATCAGTTCTCAAGCAGAGGAACTGATTTTTGCCAGACCGACCTGTTTAGGTAATGATAATCTAATTTGGCCCACTGTTTATCAACTAAAATTTGATACAGAATGCTTTAGTTGCATTCCTTTAAACGTAATTTCATAATAGGCTCGGAAAACCTCATCAGTTGTGAGTTGCGCATCCCACGGGATAAATGTTCGTCTGTGGAACTGGTAAAAGAACCTATACGTCTGTTAAATACAACTCGCCAAAGTATTTGAAATTAAAAGCTTAACAATTAATGGTCTTTGAAGTGGCTTCAAGATTTTTAAAATACTTTGTTAATTCATTCACAAACATATGAATGCACTGACATATATTGTCTTTAGATATTAAGATTGTTGTTATCACCTTTATTGGCTAAATTGTCATTCATCCAAAAGTGTCCTAATGAAAAACTCAGATAACAACAACAACAACGAAAAAAAGTTTTTATAAACATTTCTAAAAATTCTCTGTATAAGCCAGAGCCTAGGAACAGAACTCTGATCTTTAATAATATTTTAATAACAAGAAGAAATGGTATGAGGACTGGAAAATTAGTCTTACTCGTATTCATTCAGGAATACATGAACTTCACAATTTTATACAGCGCCATTGCATAATAAATCACAATACAGCTGGCTAGCGTTGCTGAAGTTCTAATACAAATACTATGAGTTAACATGTCCTGATCAACATCGCAGCTTTTACTGATTACTGTGGTTCCTAAAAATAATTTGCTTTTTAAAATAAAGAGTTCCCATAGCTTGTATCTAGAATAAATTAATCATCTATTAGCATGTTCAATATATTTGTACTTAAAGATGTATCTGTCTCCAAAGAATAAAAAATAGCAAGCAAGGAGACCTGCTGGATCACTTATAACTGGTTTCTTATATTAAATGGGCGATGGGCAAGGAGAGAGTAAACTAATTACGTACAACAGTAAAGTAAACTTAAACCCACATAATAAAGGAACTCCATGTGTTCTTTCAAGACAATACATGACTTCCCTCACAAGCTTGTTTTTGTTAGAACAAACAAAGTAGTTTTGGCACTTCAGATGCTGCAGGTGATGGAATTTGTGCATATGTGTCGTGTAGATCTTTCCCTTCACTAGCATGACATGGAAGACTTAAAAACAAGGCTCCAAAAGGCTCTAGAAATAAATGACATTTTTGTCTAGGAAATGATAAAGCAGTAACCTTGTTTACTAGAAAATATATGTAGATGCTTCGCAGCTACCTGCCATTAAAATGCAAATATCTTCAAGCAGTTAAATGATCTGATCCCTAATGCTACTACAGAATAAAGATAAAGAGCTGTCTAATCTAGGTTTATACATCTCAGTGCATCCTTTGCAATTAATACTTTAATGCACACAAACAAGAAACTTATTAAAGCTTATAGAAAAAATGTTTTGCCTAATGCCTTCTTTCTCATGCAGGTATGTGTGCTGTACATGTAACAAAGATTTGTAAAAATTACTGGAGAATGCTCCACTGTGCTATAGCAGAAAATATTAGAGAAGGCAGCTGAAGCTACCATTCCCAGACCGGATCTTGCCGCGCTTTCTCAGCCTAAATGCTCTTTGGGAATCCGCAGACATCCAGCCTGAGAAAATGAAACAGGATCAGGTCTGTCATATCCATTCTTCACTCTGTTACTCCAATGGATGCAGATATTCTCTTTTTTGGTTTTTTTTTTGGTAACCGGCCCATTCAAATCATCTAGTGGTGCCTTTTAGGCGGTGAAGTTGTTTAAAAAATTAATCATGCATCCACAGTCTTTTAATGCTGCTAGAGATGTACATCGTTTTTGGTTGTACCAGATATGAGATGAATTACTTTTCTCATCGTTAACATCAAGAAGATAACCAGACTCAACAGTGGTGGAAAAACACCAGTGATTTTTGCCAACTGGTCCAGAAAGTAGAAGAAACCGTAATATTCAGGAAATTCATTTAGTGCTACATGCTTTTAAAGCCTACTGTTAGCAGGCTTTGGGAAGAAAATAAGCAAATATAAAAGTTTATGATCCTCATTTTTGAAAAAAAATAGTTTTGACGTGAACCTGCATAAAAACCTGCACGTTCAGCACAGGTGTGTCAATTTTAGAAAACGCATGCAGTGGGGATTTCAGGAGTCTCTGCTTAAAGACATCAGTGGGTTGTACAAAACGGTCAATTACGGTCAATTTTTCAATCACATCGGATCTAAGGCTTCACTGATCATGTAAGACATAAGGTCCAATCACATAAATTTATCTGTTCAAAGAAACTGAAGACTCAGTAGGTGGAAAGAAGTGATTGTTAGGAAGTAAGGCAGCGATATCTCCAAAGATTTACCATAGTTCTTTGAATCAAAAATGTCAGATCTAAGACTTTACTGTGAGCAATTTTTTTTCTGATACTCCCATTTTTATTGCAAGCTAATTCTGACCAATATGTTATTTTCAATGTTCATCATTTCGAAATATTTAACCCTGCCCCCTTCCCTCAGATTTCATGACTGGAATTTAAACTGATGTTCTTCTGGAGAGTTCTTGTGCGATGCTGGAATTTTCAGACATTCTGGCTTTTGGAAGATGTAACACACAGGCAGGTACTCGGATGTACTGGAATGTAGATACTCTACATACTGGGTAAGAAGAGTGTATTATTTTCCATTTAAAAAGGCAGAATACTAAAAATGGGAGAAAAAACTATTATGTATCTATACACTAATGTTCCATTTTGGGACTACTAGCTGTATTCAGGTAAACGAGAGGAAAACAAAAGACTTCTCAACCTCTAGCCATACAAACTATTCTTCCGTTTGTTCATTTTCCTGGTTCTGTTTCCCCTTATCCTGTCATAGTTCATCATCGCTGACCGCAAAAAAAAATGTCAGTACTGACTAAACTAAAGAAATCATTTTGCTGCAACATTCATGCCAGGTCTAAAAATAATTTCAAACTGGAAAGTATTTTGTAACTGCTGCAATAATTTGTGATATTTGGCACTCTCAATAGTTTACATTTGGTTCGTCTGAAAAAGCCATTCTGGAAATAAGTAGTTGTTAGAATAAATCCTTTTATTCTAACCTTAAATGTAAATTGAGCTTCCAGCAAACAAATACTGGAGCTGACTTTCTGGCTTCTAGCGGTTTGTAATTTTCAGATTTTTGATTTGTATTTTTTTCAATTGTTTGCAACATGCTCAAGTCGACTTTCCAGTCAATTCACCCAAATTCCAACAGGAATTGGTTTATAAATTGGTTCCAACTGGAACTGGTCATTTGGAATTTCCAGCACAGGAAATTATTTTATAAGTGCCTTGATAAGTACCCTAAATTACAAACGGATGCGTCTAATATCTAACGACAAGGAAAAGTATGGCTATAAATGCAAATGCTGTACTAAAAAAAAAAAAAAAAATCCAAAAAACAACCTATATGATCGGGCATAAACATAAGGGCATGGTAACTTTTTTTTTGCCCCCTACTTAACATCAAATGACAGCAGAGTGCAACCTCAGTATAACCGCGGTACATCTGCCAAATTAAGATGATTTATTTTTATTTTTCCTAGCTACGTTATGGCAAGTTATCAACTGATGAATACTATTTTTCCCCAGGTTCTTGAACTCAAAGCCTATGTCGTGAATCATGGCTATATCCTCCAGGGGATCCTCGGTTCCTATGGGGTTTGTAAGTGTCCTGGTACGAGTCAGAGTATTCTTCTTCCACTAGAGGATAGTGATCTCGGCTGTGTTGGGAACTGGAAGACAAGCGGTTCCTGCTCTTCCGAGCCCTTTCATTGTGATAATTTTCATCTGAGGTCATTAGACTTCGTCGCTCAATTGGAGAGTTCTCTGTAGAATGGCTGCTGTGCCTCATACGCTGGCTCTACGAGTGCCAAAGAATCCAAGCGTTAATACAGACAAAGAATATTTGACAGTTTTTAGCGCGTTTTGAGACTTATTCTGAGGTCTTTCAGAATCCATCCACTTTTGTGTTAGTCATTTTATATTAAAGTCTGTACGCTACAGGAATGGGTTACAAGAATAGTCTGGTTCCTAGAGCTGAAAGCAGACCAAAGGCAGGATTACAGTGCGCACCTTACGGTATTCACCTTGTTAAATATTACAGGCCAGTTAGCATGAAAAGTGAGCTGATGTATTCAGCATTTATCACTTTTCTCTGATCATGAACATAACATTCATGCTTCTATTTTGCTTAGAAAATTTTGAGCATTGATTTATGTGGTTTTAGAAAACATCTGAAGGTGTTTGTTGTTTTTGGGGGTTTTTTGTTTGGTTGTTTTTTTTGTTTTTGTTTTTTTTTAAAAAGGTGCGGTTCTGAGCCCTGTTTAAGAACCTTCGTATGACCAAACAAATGGTGGACTGCTCACCAGGCAGCTAAGGCGTGGCTAAAATGATTAGGTATTAAAAAATTCTTTCAACTAAAACATAATAAATATTTTAAATATGTTGACAAAAAATCCTTTTCTAAGATTATTTATTAATTAAAGGGTTTTGCTTTTGCTATCCTCACGTTCCCATAATATGCTATATTTGTCTCACGAACAAAATCAGTTCATATTTTTTGCCTGTAAACTGGCACAATGAAGAAGTAGCCGGAAAACGTATTTTGTTAGCTGTGATCACACGTTACACCTCTCAGGAGTATAGCCATCTGTGCTCTCAGAACTAACTTGGGCAATACTTTTCTTTCTCCAGATAACACACCCAATGGCATTTTCCTGATGCTGTCACTGCCAAGAGAATGCTGCCACTGTGGCTGCACTCTTGTGGCCTCAGGTTCCCGTGCACAGACGGCATCATCTGCTCCTCTCAGTTCGGAAATGCCAACCGATGCTCCCTGTGCTCTGAAAACCTTCCTCCTACTGCTGCACCCTCTCTGGATGGCAACTGTTGAGCTGCATAATTTATAACAAAAGGCTTGTCTGCGCGGGGCAGTAACTGTGCCGACGGGTGTACATTTACAGCACAGCAGATGCGGTGTCACATCTCCTTCTGTGGATCGATGCTCCCAAGGTTACTCAGGGAGAGATGCCACATTACGAGCTGGCACGGAAAAGGTGCCCTTCTGCAAATTCACACACTCGGCTACTGGGCAGCAACTTCTACCACATTATCCCCAAGTTTTCCCTATTGCATCATGTTTTAGTAGTCATTATAAGTCAAAGTCCACATCTTTTCTTCACAAATTACACTTCTCATCTTTATTTGGCCTGGGCATACAATTTTCATATATAATCACCTAATCAACTGCAACTTTACCTTTGTGTGCTCACACTCTCGATCTTCCCTGTAGTAATTTAGTGGCCTGGCTGCAACCTGCTCCTTTCTGGAAGCCTTCCCGTCTCCCTGCCTTGATTGCAATCCCCCTATTTACCTCCCGAGAGGTGTAAGCGTGGCACAAAACTGGTGTGGCTGCATGCTGGTCTTATGCCCCAAAATAACTTTTGATCCAGCAGTGCAATTGGAATGATAAGCTGCATTATGTTTTCTGCAGTAATGGACTTAAAATGCAAATGCCCTGGAGCCTAAGGGACACACATCCCCGAAAGCTGACTTACAGGATTTAAGGCCATTTGCTGAAATTAGACTAGACTGTAGGTTTAGAGCTAACCAGGGATGAGGTACAAGGGTGAACCACTGGCCCCTAGGAGTTAGCAATGACAAAATTTACTCTTCCTGTTGAGGACTGCAAACACACACAGCTCAACATTGGCATCTTCCCCTTTTAGGCGAGGTCACGACCAAGGACACGGTGACCACTGGCTTTGGCAGGAGTACCACACATGGTGCGATGGGACGCAGCGAGAGCACACTGTCGCATATACCCTCTCTTTTTTTCCCCGATTCCTCTGATTCTGTGCCATTTAACTTCACCCTGGTGACCGTCACGAAGCCCGAAGACTTAAGTTAAATAAGAAGTTTCAGTTTCCAGTAAACTAAAGCCCAGGCCACAATCAAGTAAAAAAGAGATACTCCTAAGTCCTGATTAGGTGAAGTATGTACAGATCGTCCCAGCAAATCTGTACCGTTCTCAGGCGTGACTGTTACACGAGGCTCTGGGCTTCTGGTATTCAGTTCCCCAAAGGATCAGGTGAGAAGGAGTCACAAGGTCGTAAGTATAAATTCAATATATCATAAGCACCTAAGCTAGTTTAATTCTTAGGATTTGCACGAGTGCTTTAATTACCATCTTGCCATCATTTCAGTTAAAACTGATGCAAATCCTTCTGAAGGCTTGACTTAGTATAAAGCCTCGCGGTGGATAAGCACTTCAGATGATGGAAGTCTTTACTGCGAGGTAACCATGTACAACATGAGAACTCTTTACGTGGGGCTGAACACTGGAGTGGCACCGAAAGCCAAATCCAGCAGCCTCCAGCTGGGCGCCATTGACTCAGGGAGAAAGTGACCCCTCTGCAGAGAACTAGCACCATTCAAGTCCCACCTAAGCCTTCACGATTAGGGTGAAGTGGGGATTAAGTGATGCATACCTTCAGCCAGCCCACTGCACAGGGGTGATTTTCATCTTCAGTGTGAGTTTTCCCTAAGTAAATGGAGCAACATTTCACAGTTACTGCTGGTGTCCATTGATCAGAGAGAAATAAATGCCTGAAAAAAATTCTGTGGATACACCCAGTTTTCAAAATGAAACTGAAGAGGTGAAAAGTTCTGCAGATGGTATTTTATTGTCATGAAGGGATGGAAAACTGAAATTTTAAGGCAAGTGAAAATGGAAACAACACTTTACATGTGCATGTCATTAGTAATAGAACGGTGCTTGTGCGTTCAGCCAGTCAGGAAACAGTGACTTACTGATCCTAATAAAATCAAGCACAGCATTAGAAACGTGAGCATCAGGTATCATGCACCTTCAGTGAAGTGCAGTTCACTCACAGAAAAAACAGCTTTATGTTAATTGAACACACTGAACAACTCATCATTTCCTTCAAAACTGTTACCTGCTTCCAGATACTCTACAAGCAGAACAGAGGTTAAATTTGTCAGGTGAATTATTCATTAAATGTCATTCTCTCAACTCTACTTTTGACGTACATTAGCAAATGCACA
Source organism: Larus michahellis (assembly GCF_964199755.1). Classification (NCBI taxonomy): domain Eukaryota; kingdom Metazoa; phylum Chordata; class Aves; order Charadriiformes; family Laridae; genus Larus; species Larus michahellis. The sequence continues at coordinate 58,818,989 of NC_133902.1, forward strand.
CTCCTAGAAAGTCACACACATACACAACTCCTTTTGAGACTTTCAGACTTAAAAGTTCGCTGCAATCCTGATCTTCTCAAGCATTCATAACTATTAATCAAAAACATTTTCTGTTTTCAAATTTAGTAAAGCACGTACTTCTCATTAAGGACTATTTACATGCCACGTTTGAAGTTTCAAAGTTCAGCCGTTTTTGAGCTATCCCTGTGGAAAAAAATGGTCAGAATTTTTTTCAATGGGTAAAAAAAAATGTATTTTATTCACACTCAAAAGAACTCAAAAAGGTGAAGGCATTTTGCTGATACAAGAGACAAGCATGGAAGTTTTTCACCCAAAAGCGAATGCTTTGTGAAGTTATGAGGGAAGAAATAAGAGGGACCATTGCAGACACTGTTCTGCATTCTAAAATACGGCAGCTGTTAGCGCGACTGCTGTCACATACTCTACACGCTGACTCGCACTCTGACAGGGGCTCATTTGCAATGGCACTTTTTCCAGGTTAAAAAAAGGCCGTTTTCTAATACGGCTACACCACCACTTGGCAGAGCGTCATTTAACTCTTCGTCAAGAACTCGCTCCTTGCCAGAGAATTCATGGCCGTTTTATTTCCCACGAAAGCAAGCGCGGCGACAGCGCTTCAGCACTCGCCGACTACGGGCCTTGCCTTGCCTTCTTACTGCTGGCAGTGGCCAAACAGTGAATAACAACTCACGAAACAAACGTAAATTATGCTTTATAAAGCCTATTACGCTATTTCCCCATAAATTAAAACCCCCACCTGATCTGCCCTGGGGTTTGGGGCTGAAATGGATTTTCATACCTGTAATCCAGAGATCGCGGCAGGGTATGGTGAAAGCGCGGTGGATCCTAAATTCCGCCCAAGGAGAGGGGTCATGGGTGTGCTACTGGTGGTGTGAGTAGCACGCCAGTATGCCTCCAGATATTCTGCCAAGTGTTCGCAAGCATCTTCGAGCTGGTTTTCATCCAAAATTACATCAAACATTTCCTATCAAAACAACAACGAACTTTGGTTGGTTACAATGTTACAGACGAAAACAAGAAACATTTAACAATTCTCCTTGTGCTAATGCCTTTAAAAGTCAATAAATAAGAATCAGAGCATGGGATTGCACAAGACAATCACGTCAGTGGATTTAGAAGGTGATCAAAAGCCAAGGCTCTCAGAAGTCCCTGTATTCAGCGAGGTTCACTAGAGGCTGCGCGAGCCCGACCACGCTCAAAGGCACGAGGCTCCTTTAATGAATTTATTTTGCTCTAAGACAGGGACTGAAGCTAGACGTCAGAGTATCAGGGGTGCCTGCCGTTGGTTTTGAACCTGAGGACTCACACGCACTTCTCTCACCCTAACTGCGAACACACTTCTAGGGTGACGATGCCCCTAAAACAGTTTCCACTTGAGCAAACGCAGCGTGCGGTTCTGTCCGCAGAGGGACTTCTGCTTCAGCAAGGCTATTGATAATGAACCGCCGTAAACTGAGTCCCTCCAGAGAAATATAAACAGCAGTGAAATTTTGTACCTCATCTTTAACCTTAACTCACGCCTTAGTGGAAAGAAACTATTGTGCCAATAGCACAGGAAATGAAAAATAAGTGCAGGCGTTGCAGGTGTTAAGAGTAACCGATACAAACCACAGGCTGCTTTTTCCTCCGTGCATATTCATAGACCTAGCCAATATCCACAGAGCTGACATCTCCAGAATAAGATGTGAAACTGCATGGTGAATTTATCAGAAATCTCTACCACGCACCTACCTTCTGCCCCAGAGTCTGGTCCAGAACTTACTTTAATACTAAAGCCATTTTATTTATTTTTTAATTTATTCTCTCCTGGTAGAGAAACGTTTCCTCCTCTGCCAGCAAGTGTGGAGTTGCCTTCTACTAGGAATACTTTTAACACTACATCCTTTTACATCACTACATCTCCATTTATCCATACCCTTTACACCCTCCTTTTTGCTATTTAAACACACGTTGATACACTACATATTCCATTGTATCACTCACATCATCATTTGTGGAAGAAGTTAGGAAGAAGTGAGTAAGAAGTTAGTAATTCAAACATACTTAAATTAGGAAATAAAAGAATGTGGTTTGCTTACATATACTTTGCTTTGGAAAATACTGAAATCAAAGTATTACACTTGGAATACAATGAATAGTCATTTTCTGGTCTGAGACTAGTAAGCAGTTTTCCTGCGCTGCTCATTCCTTGCGTCGCCAGCCGCCGGTTTGAGGGCAACGCTGGCTTTTTCTACAAAACTCCGCTTTGCAGGTTGCCAGGTAATTCTGTCTCAAGGCCTGTTTTCAGCTGCGGGGGCTTTTACCAGCCAGTGGGTCAATGAATACTCTTCAGCGCCCTCCAACCTCCTCCTGCTAAACTGGGGAACTGCTTCTCAAACTGTTCTTTTTAACCTGGATCAGTTGATAAAACGTGGCATTGGCATAAGTAAAGGTGCAGGAAGGTGGAGGTAAGACAGAGATGGGAGAGGGGAACGCCAGTCCTGCTGCCCACGGCTCCCTTCCTTCTCGGGTAACGCCTTCGGGCACCTCCAAGAAGCGCACAGCTAACATTCCAGTTAACGCACAGCTAACACTCCAGTTAGCGCACCTAAACCACCCCGTTCTGTGACGGTACGTAGCTTCATGTGGTATTTTGACAGTGATCACAATTAAATTGAATTTAGGGAAGAAGAACTTTTAATAGTTGCAGTAGAACTGTCACCTTTTTAACTGCTGACTGTAAAATGACCCCAGGGCCGGTAACGGCGAGCCCCGCAGGCTGGCATTTGAGGGTCATGGGGAAAAGCTGCAGAACTGGCAGGAACCTGATTCCAGGGCTCTACAGTGTTTCACAGGGAAAATAAATTACAGGGAAAGCACTCGGGCTTTTTCTTGCATTTAACAGTTCAGCTCATAGCTAAACTGTGCTTGCTCTACTTCTGTGTATTTGGGAGGACAGAATCTTTCAAGGAGATCCTTGTTTGTAAGGGTCATGGAGCAAAGCAATTTCTTCCCAGTTCCCCTTACAACGCATTTTATTCACCACAATATTTTCTAACAACATGCATAAAATAGTTATCAAACGGGCATTTCCATATACTAGTACTTCTTCAGTGATATACATTAAATCAGCGCTCTTTCCTGAAGAGAAAATTAGTTGCACCGTCCTCTGCACTTTCTTTTGGTTTACTGTATCACAGAATCACAGAATGGTTTGGGTTGGAAGGGACCTTAAAGATCGTCTAGTTCCAGCCTGTGAAATATTCGAGGTGCATTACCCCACATCAGCATCCTCAATTAGTGGAGCCAAGGGCAATCCCAAATTGCATCTAACTCCCAGGGGCTGGGGAAGGTGAACTCAGGCTCCAGGGGAAAAGATGCCCCAAACAGAACTGCAAGGACAGAGATGGACCTGAGGAGGAGGAGGGATCTGAACTTGTACATATAGCTGAGGTACTGGCTATTTTTAATTATGCCAATGCGTTTTAGTTCCACTGGAGTGTAATTTCTGGTATTTTTAGGTCGTACCAAATAGACCAGAGGGATACGTACCCTCTCTCAGCATTGGCACGAATCCAAACGTTTAAAAAAGAAATCATCATAATGAACTGTATATGACTAGTGTATTTAAAGCTGTAAGGTTAGTGCAGTTCATGTTTCCCTGAGCCACGTAACGCTCCCGCTTAACGCAGTCACGCAGTGAGAGGCAGGCCCAGCACCGGCTTCAGCAGCATCAGTGAAAGATTAGCGAGGAATTAATAATGAAAGCGGTTCTTGAACTTGAATATGCCAAAAAAGACAGCTATTTTTAAAATGTCTAGACATACAGCACCATCTGATTACTTAAGGCTGGCTCTCAGCAAATGAAAAAAAATCGAGTTTTTTATGGTTTGCAAGTATCTTCACTTTAAACAAACACTCCTCTAGCAGGAATTTGAGCTGCAAAACGTATGAAGCAGGTCACAGTGCCCAAGACAGCCAGCAGCGTCAGTGGTCTTAGCAGTATACTTTTACTTCATTAAATCATGGATCAACTTGGTCCTTCAACTTAAAGTTAAGCAAGACTGTCATCTCCCCTCGAGTGCTCCAAGTCAGCAACAACTTTCTTGAAATCAAACAGTGCGAAACCGCTCGGGTGGTTTCTGCAGAGGGCTGCTGCGTGACTCAGAGTGGCAGGCAGCCTCTGAGCAGGTACATGTTTGAAATCCGGACACCCTGAAATCTGGAAATATTTTTTTTATCTAGGCAGGGTCTCACTTTGTTGCCTTAGGCAACAAAATACAGTTACGGGGTTGGGTGTTAAGCCAGAGTTTACAGGATCCTGGGGATGGACAATCTAAGTGCCATGACGCAAGGAGTCAGCTACAACGTGCATCTGCTGCTCCACGCTGTTTATTTCCATCCACGCCGCGACCTGCCTCACTCCAACTGATATGAGCAAACCTAAGTGGAATAAGAGGAAATCACTATATAAAGAGCAAACAGGGCGGTGACACATGCAGAGCCTTCTCTGTGCAGGTGGAAGAATAAATACACCTTTCAAATGAGAAGAATGCGCAGCGGACTGTTCTCTGTGTACGCTCAGTGACAGCTCGGTGTAAATACCACAAGCCATATTCAAACGGGTGCAGGTGCCACTCCATTTGACTGGGCTCACACCCAGTAAGAGCTAGGATGGTAAATGCTTTTATAGAAATTATTCTGTACTCCAGAAAAGTGTGCAATTTTGTTTTGGTTAATGGGACCTGAATGGCTCACAGGAATTCTCTGTCATCAGTTTAAGAGATAACAATTCAGTAGAAAGTGACACGTGAGAAACATAATATAGCTGCGTGCCCCAGAAGAACTCGAGATGGCCTGAACATCTTTCAGGGCTGCTCGAAGTGGAAAACAAGGACGAGACAGTGAGCAAAATGATCTACAGTTACCGTAACCAGAAGCTTACAGGTCTTTGCAGCGACACAACCAGCTGGAGGCAGAGGCAGTCACCATCTACCACTTTGGACATCTGCAAGCGGGGTGACAGGGCAGGAGGGCGGCTGCGAAATCCACACCGCCAGGGAAACAGCAAGTGCTCTGAGGCACGGTGAGCACTGCGAAAGTGTATTTAACTGGTGGGAGATATACCTCCCGCATACCACCAGCACTTTTCTGGATTATTTAAATTCTTGCTCTATATCAGGCAAATGTGGAATTTGAACCATATCTCTCCCATTCTGGACACAAACCCTTCCGCTTTTAGGTAAGGAGGACAGAATTTCAGTCAAACTTATTACCTTTTTTCTCTGCTTTCTAACATTCCAGTGTGAATCTAGCCTGAACATACACCAAAACATTGCAAAACCTGCCAAAATTCAAAGTTTGACAGACCCACATTAATTATTCCTCACTTTGCATTTGGCTGAAACTACTGAGTAAACATAACCTGAACTTGCCGGCAGCGTCAGCAGCTTGAAATGGTATTTTCCAGAAAGGTATTTTCCTGTACCCGTGGAATTACCCCACACTCTGGCTAAACCAAGGCGGAATGATTGGGCAGAGCTGAGGCCAGAGAGGGGCCCAACTCTTCCATGTGGGCAGGAGAAGGCGACGCTGCTGAGGAAAGATGCAGAGCAGCCTCCACACGCTGGCTTGCAATTAGGTGAGGTCCACCTGATGGCAGGAACCAACTAACCTGAAAGGCCAAGCAGTGGGCAAGAGGAGGAGAGAGAAGGAGAAAGCTCTCTCCAGGTCTCCCTTTCCGCTGGATGGAGTGCCGCCACTCCCACCACCAACATCTGAGGGGTGTGAGAGCACTGGCCTAAAGGAGATGGGTCTCAGCCTCAATTCCTACCAGCAGGAACAGTTAGAAAGCAACATCTATCGCTGTAATTTAGGTGGAGTGCCCAGAAATACCTGAATTATCTTTTTTATGGCCAATGGCGACAAGAGAAGAGGAGGCTGTGAAGTTTGGTATCTTACGAGCAAACAAAACCGAGTTCCATGGAAGTAAATCCTTGTAGATCAGTACTGCAGAACGAAAGCTCCTTGAACTTTGTTACTTTCATTTGAGTCAAGACTAAAAGCCATCTGAAATGGAGGCGATCTCTTTAAGGTCTACATAACAGAAGGCAAAGTCTTCTAGAAGCATTATCTGACCATGAGCGTCGGGCATTCGTTCTGCTGATCCCAACTCCCAAATTTGTTCCTAGATTGTTCCAAGACATTTCTTTTGTCAGCACTTTGCCTATTTTAAATCAGAGAGTACGAGCAGGGAAACCTTCCCAGTGCCTATTCTGAATTTCTCAGAATTAATCTGATTTCTCCTCACAGTTCTCTGGCATGAGAAAGATGGGCGATATGGCCAGCCGTAGGCTGGAGTGTCTGACCATTGCCCCAGTACGAACAGCAGTCTCTGCGCTACCAGAGCGATGTTACCAGACCAACGAGGACCAAAGTCCTCATCCAAGTTTGTTTCTACTGAGTGGCTTTCTCTTTTGCTGAAACCAGGTGTGGTTTTCAAAACTAAAAGCAAGTTTGAGCCGCCCTGTCCAAACACCCGTACGGCTTCTCCGCACAGCACTGCCTGCCTCATCAGCTCTCCCAGACCTCTGCTCCTTCAGCAGCAGGCGATTCAAGGTGAGTAATCAGTGTCTTTGATAAAATGGTTGGTGAGCAGTGACTGTGCTCCTATGAGGTAACCAGAATGGCTTGCAGGCGTTGCTGCGTCAGGAGTCCGAGACTTTGGCCCTTTGAGACGCTAAGATAGCACTGTTTCACAAATGATGTAATTTGCTCGTGTGCTAGTACATCAGTTTTACCATACATGTCATTTGTGACCTGTCACCTTGGCAAAGATCATCATAAACCCAGCACAGGAGATAATCAGGAGGAAAGTATCAAACAACTTGTTTCTCAGCAATAAAAGCTGGTCGAGGGTTGCAGTTGCAGGGCTGCCTGAATCGCCATAAAGGGACGTGATAACGTATCAACTCATCTACAATCAAGGACGAGCACAGCAGAAATCTTTAAAACTCCACGTATTACAAGCTCTTTAGCCTTTCTTCTGTACTTACTGGTGGGCATTGTGCAAGTTTATCAGCTGCCACCAACTGAACGTTCAAGTGTTTACTTTGTGACTTGCCTCTAGACTTAATCAGTCGCTGCAAAACCTGGCAGAGGAAAAAGGAAAATGTGAGTTGAAGAATCGTGTATCTCCGTAAAGCTCAGAGCTCCATAAAACACCCCATCGGAGGATTACCAAGTTCAGAAGCTCTCCATCATGTTTAACAAAATGGATAAAATATTGTCCTTGAATAAAAGCACAAACCTTTCTGATAACCTCCCTGAAAGCTGTGCGCATTTCCCTCTGCATCACGTTTGATCCCTTGCAAATATTCCAAATGCAGTGTGAATGGTGATTTTGCTTTACTCTGCTTGAAGCAATAGGTTATTTTTGACAAATGTAATCTTCTGCAGGACCACAAAAATTACACATATACAGAATTATACTGGATTGCTGGATTGACTGCGGCACGTCAGTAGCAGCATGTTACATTGTGTAGCAATAATGCTTTAATTTAATCTGTTTGAGGTGCATTTTGGGTATAGAAGGTATTTTACACACACAGTTCATATTACCTTTTTATTTTTTTTCCTTCCACTGTGTTCATTACTAGAATTTAAAGGGCAGAAAAGTTAGGAGTCCTAAATTATTTCTCTGTGAAGTTTAAAGAAAATTGGTGATAGAAGAACAGAGCATTTTTTGAATTGGAAGGACCTCTAGAGGTCTCTGTGCCAAGCCCTCACTCCCAGTAAGGCGGCTGGATCAGATTGCTCCCGTCCTCGTCCCGAGTTTTGAACACTTCCAAGGAGATCCCACCACCTCTGCGCCGGGACTGATGCACTGTTGCTCGTACAGCCGGACATGCAGCCAATTCCCTGCTGCAAGGGCACACTGCTCACTCCTGTCCAAACTGTCATCCCTCAAGACCCCCCGGCCCCCGGCCGCAGAGCCGCTCCCCAGCCCTGGGGTGGGGGCTACTCCAGCCCAGGGGCAGGAGTTGGTATTTCCTGAACTTCAAGAGGTTCCTGACAGCTCGTTTCTGCAGCCTGCCAAGGTCCCACTAAACGACGGCCCTGTCCTCTGGGACATTAACCTGCCCGAGAATTAGGTATTGCCCACAACCTTCCACATTAACAAGGCTTGCCACATTCTTACAGAAGCCTTTTTCATTACCCTTAAGATCTCTAAACTTCTTCAGGAGCAGATAGCACACTGCTCCCTCCCACACTGCCCGCCAGGTCCCTCTCAAATGCACGTCTTTCAAGGGTGAGATACATTACCTTTGGAGAAGACACTTTAACATGGACGATAATTGGAGCTAAAGATGTCTTGATAAGTTGTGCGGGGTGATTGATAGTGTCTGCATCTAGCACAACCAGTTGTAAGGACCTCGCCAGCTCAAAGATTCTTTCAATTTCACTCTGTACTTCGGCTGGTAAAGGAAAATAAAACAGGTGAAGCCATTCAACCCCAGCATTACTTAAGACAAAAACATCATCGCTCATTTATTTTCATAGAATTTACCACAGAATAACCTATTACTCAAGGCAATTTTTAAATTTGGAGATAATTTTGTTGCCTGAAAATACATATGTACTATGTTAATTTATAATACGAGTGTATTTAAACATTGGGTACAATTATATGCACATTTCTATTAACACAAAACAGACTAAAGCATATTTTCCAAATCTGCTAAATAGCTCAGGAGTCATAAGATTTTTTTTATCTCAGATAACAAGTGATGTGTTGATATCCCTTAAAAATTTTTTGTTCTTGGATTGCAATTCTGATTTAACTTAAACAAGAGTCTGTATGAAAAGCAGAACTGTGACCTCCTAATTCTATAACCACAAAATTTTGTTTATGATAAATAATTGACAGGGTATTATTTAAGACGACACGAATGGCAATGTTCATACCAAAGCACTTTTGTCTGAAGAAAAAGGAGAAATTTATTGCCATGTAAGTTGTATTTTTGATATTCATTGTTCTGATCCTTCTTAATCACGCGCATGCATGTGATGAATTTTAACTAGATACTAACTCAGTGCAAATTGAAGCCTCTAAGTTACACCAAAGTACAAAAGAGCTGTGTGTCAGCAACTCACATGCATTTAATTTGCCTAAGAGCTGTTCCTCGGAGCAACGTACGTTCACAGGCACAAGAAGACTTAGTACTCACCCTTGCAGCACTTAATTTTGGGGTGCCTGCTCCTGTACTAGAATGGCAACTAGAAGGGAAGCATCCTGTGACCTGCACCTCTAGTTCAGCCGCTCAGGATGTCAAAGAATTGGGTTTAAGAGCCTTTTCTTCCTGAGAAGACCGAAAGCCATCTCCTCCTACCTCCTGGGATGGTGTCCAGAGACCGGGTTACCAGCAGGCATATACTACACACAAATTTCCGCCCTTGTGAAGAAATACAAATTCCCCAGGGCAGTGTAAGCCAGCAGCCGTGTCACGGAGGGGAGAGTGGGAGGACCCAGACCCCAGCCTCTGCTCTCACTTGCTAGGCAGGAAAATTCAGCGTAAAATATAAAACCAGTGCCAGGGTCAGGAATAAGAACATGTTTCCTTCTTGGCTGGGCAAGGTGAAACCTCTCCAGCACCTTGGGACACGGAATTCAAAGCACAGGGCTGAGAAGAGGGAGCTGTGAGGCCAACTCACCCTGGGAGGAACCAGCACCGAACCGATACTCTGCCTGCAGGTCCCCAACTCATTTTTAGCAAATAATAGCTAAAATACTGCTCACTCCAGCCCAGGTAGTTGCTTAATGCGAGGCCAACACAGCACACTGTGCTCTGTTGCCACTCCTTAGTCAGGCAAAACTTGTCTGCCACTGGAGTATGTGAAATTCAGAATTATACATTAAAATGCTGGAGACACATTTAAAATTGCAGAACTGATGATGTCTTGAAGGCTGAAATCCTGTCACTTTCCTCCAGTACGTAAATATGTTGAGAATGTGTCAATGTCTTACCTAAACTGGATCTTGTGTTTGACCGCTCAATTATTGCCCTCTTGCTGGGATTATTTAGAACCGACCTCTTAGCGAGAGAAATGTCAGCCGTCACTCTAGTTATTGATATCCTATGAGTAAGAACACAGGACAGAACAACACAGCAGTCAAATTTTCAGTGCACTGTGCATGATTTACAGCTACATTCCATTCCAAAGTGCAAAGACAATAAAAATACCACTCAGACATGTTTTATAGCTGAGTTATGTCATCGTTAAAGAACAACTAAAGAGAAATGCTGCATAATTGTAAAGTATTTTCTATTCCCTACACTACTGTAGACTCTGGCATATAGTTTCGGCTATTCTACTTAATGCATTAGTTGACTTTTCTCTTCCCCAACTCACTTATCTCCTACATGAATTTACGCAGTACCGGAAATACTATGAGTTATGCGAGCCTTAGGGCACACAGAACAACGGAGTCGTAACAGTAAGAGCACTTCTCCTCCCAGACAGTTAAACCATTGATTAAAGCTGACGTTGCTGAGGGCTAAGGAACCCAGGTTTGGACCGAGCAGATTGTGTCACCCATATCCAAGTGCCCGGCAGGCACTGAACAGAGCTGCTGGCTTTGGGAGACTGGTCCTCCAACACACGCTCTCCTTTTCCAGGCCCGGAGCTGTGCCCATGGGCTAAATGACTTGGCTCCTGGTTAAACAGGAGAAAAACAAGTTGAGTGCAGCTACCTGTACTGCCGGAGCCTCCTCTTTAATTTAAGGAAGGTGATTTTTTTACTTAATATGTCAGTGAGCTGACAAGAGACAAAAGGTTATAAAACAAAGACCACAATCACTTCACCTAAAATCCATTTAGGGCTGTGATGAGCCAAAGAGCCATGAATAATGAAAAGAAAGCAAGCTGGAACTGACTAGCAGCTATTCCACAGAACATCAGATTTATGCAGCTCTAAGTGAAATTACCAGATGTGGGGTTAAAAAGAAGTGCAAGTACTTTTCTACATAATACATAAATAAATTTACTGCCAGAAAATACAGTAGAGACCAAAAGTGTAAATGAGTTTTTAAATTAAATGGGAGAAATTAATGGATCATGGGTCTAGAGGTGACGACAAAACACAGTGTTCCAGATTGCACCTCTGGCTCAGGGAGCTCCTGGACCTCTGACTGCTGGAATCAGAGACGTGTAACAGAGGACGGAGCAGAAATGCTCACCTACTGTGCCAGATACAAGAAGCATTTCAGTCTTCCTGAGGAAGAAGTAATCCTAAGTATCACTGTTGCTGAAAGATGTGCAGAAAAATACATGCCTTTGCAATGTGCACAATGCAACAGTGATTAAACACAATGCGTTCAGAAGACGACGCACTAGAGCCTCTGCAACAGCCATTCCCCGAGTGCCGAGTGCCAGCCGAGCTTCAGCAGCTTCCTCTCTGCCCAACATGGCCCTCCAGCCATTCCTCCAGCCCTTCCTTCAGCTCGCTGCCCAGAGGAGCATGATGCAGTTAGAAAAGGAGGAATCAACAGAAGCCAAGTGCGTTAAGAGGGAAGGAAGGAGTCCTGCAAGTTCAAGTCTTACTGGAGTTTTCTGAAAAGCTCCTCCTTGGACAGTCATTTCCCGTCTTGGTAATGGGGAACTGTCACGAAATTGCAGAAGAGATGGAAAGAAAGAAAAGGAAAAGGAGGGGAGGGGAAGGGAAAGACTGCAAAGCCATAAAAGTTGGCAGGAGAACCAAGGAGCAGATGAGGTGCCTGAGAAGGAATTTAATTCATTTTTCTGAAGTTACTCAGAGCTAAAGTCAATTGTATCAGTTTGCTTGTGGCACTTAACTTTTTCAGTGCTGAAATTTCATACTTCTACCTGATCTCGTTGCCAATACTGCTAATGGCACTAGAATTTCCAAAAAATACCTCACTCCAGGCAGAATCTCCCAAGGGCATGGTGGGGCAAGGACAGAGCATGGGGCAAGGCGCAGTCCTGCCTCCCATGGGATTACGCAGCCCAAATGGGTGCGTCCAAGTGAGCTTTCATCTTCTTCTCTGTAGTCAAGCACTGCTGGTCTTTGTGGATCAGGCCTCTGCTGAGTGCATTCTCATATAGGCTACAAAAATATACCTCATAAAGGATATATTCATAGCAATCACGTCGTGGCAACTGGAGATGACTTATCACTTCCCGTTGCCATGGTTTCCTACCGAAAACAATGACTCTCTGTCACTACCAGCATATGCAAAGCTGACAGACATATGCCAACAGCTGGAAGAGAACATACACTGCAGTTCTGTACCTGCCCCTAACGCAATCGGGCAGCAGAGCCCATGCGGGAAGCGGCAGTGGGACCAGAGCAGCGCCACGGCTCCGGAGCAGGGAGCAGAGGCACCGGCAGGACGCATGAACAGCCCAGAAAAACCATCCTTTGACTGCCACGGACGGCGCTTCATCTGTCAGCTTTTAAATCAATCACTGCATTTGTAGGATCTGCTAAAATCGCTTGAGCTGGGTAATTAAAAACAGGAGAGGAGATGAGATATTTTGCACAAAAGTTGGTCATTAAACGTTTTGTCTCAGCTGTTGATGGCTTCTCCATCAACATCAACATCAGTGAGTCGCCATCTCCTCACTGCACCCAAAAGGGTACCTTGACCATAAATCCTACTCCACTGCTTCTGAACAACAGACACTACTGTTTTCACTCTCCTAGTACCAATGTTTTAGGTATTTTCAAACCTGACTTACTGTCATATACTAGCTAGCACAGTATAAGCTCCTCTTCTCAGTTAGAATATTCTGGTCAAACCAGGATGAAGGAAGGGCAGAACATCCCAAAGATGCAGCAGACACCTACGACTACTGATGAGCTCCAGTGGAAAGGAAGAGATGCCATGGACCAAGCCTGTGTTCCTAGCAAAGAAATCCAAATTATCCTTCCCACAGCTCATCAGGAAATAGCCTCTGTGTTCCAGCTGAACAAGATGAACCTTCCTTACAACTTCTGAAGTTTTGACACACTTTTTTTGTATATTTCAGTTCTCAGCATTTCCTTCCTTAAACTGCCTTTTTAAGTATTTTTGACAGAGAATGTTTAAGAGTTGATTTTTCTTAGGTGTTGTTCTGAGGCACCATCACTGCACCCTGTTGAAATCTGCTGTCTCTGCTATGTATTTCAGGGCTAGGGTGTGATCAGTTTTATTTAGAGAACATCCTGTTGTAGAGGAGCCTGGAATGTCACAAAAGGTGCTGGAATGAACCCAGCCAAATACAGCACCTTCAAAATAAAACCAAGAGGCACTTATTATTTGGTGTCTGCACACTTCAGCGGCTGGCTGAGCTGCTCCAGCAGTACACGCTTGTATCCAATGGTTAAGAAATTTTCATATGCCCAAAGGACTGTGAATAAAACTACACTTTTACGTGCTATCAGTCAGGCTGGTAAGATACAGAGGCAGAATTATTCTGTTAAACCTAAGAATGATCTTCAGATATGAAAACACATGCACTTCTAGCAATACATTAGCTGTGTTCCACCCCACAGCTGGCTGCATTTCAGTGTCGACACAAAGCCAGTAAATCGGTTTTGAACATGCATCAATCTTCTTGCATGAAAAATAAATAAATCACTGAAATGTTAGTAACACAAGGGGGAAGGGAGGGGGGAAGCATGAAAAGGACAGTATTTCTCACCTCCCATCAAACCTGTGCTTCAGGAAGTCAAAGAGAGCTTTCTGCATCATGTCTGTCACCTTTGCAGAAGTGAGGAAGATTGAACAGGGAGGATTGACAGGGAGAAAAAGAAGTCAAAAGTAAGAAAAGAGGTAAGTAGAAGGCAAGGATACTGCCAACAATCAACACCTTTTACAGGTAGCAATCATTTAATTTTCATGCTCTTGGCAGCACGCTTTGTAATAAACACTTGCAAGTTTTCTGACTCACTCTCCAAAAGGCGGAACGGAGGATGTGAGAGCTGTCACTCTCCCTGCTCTTGTCTTGACTTGCACTGAAGCACCAGAGCACTGGAGCACACCCCACCACCTTCCCCAGCAGCACCCTTCCCAACAGCCTTCCCAACACGTCAGAAGCATACGGGATTATTCCGCTCAAATACGTCATTTGGGTTTTTCCTACAGTAACATTATTAGAACTGGCTTAAAACCTCAGATACAAGATTTATCGTGTTGGATGACTGTTCTAACAGCAGAGAAAAACGATTCTCAGAGAGGCGTACAAGCAGAAAAAATGGACGCTTCCATTCCTGGGCATGGTAAAGCACCCGAGAGACGCTCAGCCCCAGCAGCTGTCATCTCCTTTATTGAATGAGCTCCATGTCCTTTTCGGGACAACTCAGGCTGACACCTATTATCTGCCAGTCTAGACAGGAACTTCAACAAAGCCCCCAGGCCTCTGGCAGTTTATTTCTCCTCCTAGGTTATCTTTCAAAATGGTTCCTTCAGAATTTAGTCAGAAAAAAAAACGTCAAAAGAATTTTCCCATGTAGGTTATAAAGTAAGATCAGTGCGTTTCTGTTATGTAGACCAGTATTTGTAATTGAAATTAATATTCTGTGTTACCATTTATACGCTTCTATATGTTCAGGATGTCATGTTTAGTGTATTTTCTTAAACAAAGGCAGAAGGGCCTATTTGTAGAGGTCTGTATGAACAAACAGCCTCTCTCCCCTCCAAACTCGAGCGTCCCTGGGCAAATTAATCTGGGGTGCAGCACCATGCAAGTCAATGGATGAAATTTACTCCTGCCAAGAAACATCACCATAAAATTAAAAGACAGAGAGTAGAACATGAGGCACCTGCTTTGCTAAACTACACTTTCAGTCATTCTTAGCAAAAAAAATATTGCAAGAACACTGCCATTATGCCAATAATGGTACCATGTTGTAATCTTCCCAAAAGATCCATGTTTAATAATATTCTATAAAGTACTAACAATATTAATTTAGCTCAATACAGTGTATCTTTGATTTTATGTTCATGTTCCTTCAGTTCCTAATTCAGCACAACACTTAACAGACGGTTAAGTGCACTAAAATGCCCTGCTAAAAGCCTATGCCCCTTTAGCACGTGCTAAATGCTCATTTAAATCTGCAGCAGCCTCAGAAAATGGTTATCATGTTTATCTGTGCATGTTATCACACTTCCATGCTGAACAGAGGCAAATAATTTAGAAGGGTTAAAGGTTTCTTTACATATATTTCAATATACTAACAATCTTAAAAAAATAATCATCAAGAAAACATGCTGAAATAATACTCAGTCCCATGTTCGGTTTCAGGTGCTGGAGAACTGGATACGCTGTGACAATCCAGCTACCTCATTTGCCAACGCTGAGTTTCATGGGAAGAGGTTAAGTTTTTATACGTGAAAAAAGGAGAAAAACAGGAACGCTTCTTCAAATTTTTTTGCTAATTAAGTTCAAAGCACGTGCTAGTTTGACTACAATTTCACTTGTGTACAGAAGCCCAACTAGTTAATTTGACTGCTCCAACTTTTTCTCGTAGCACGCACAAATTCTCTTTTTCTTATTTGATTTAATCAAGAATAACCGATATTAATGACTGAAAACAATGGATGCGCACTGCGTTCAAAGCAGTAAAACTAGAAGGAGAGCACCAGTGAATTATGCTACCTACCCTTCGGCTGAGACACCACAGACACCGTTGCAAGGCAGAAAAAAATTCACCTCACCCAAACGCTGCAAAGTGCTGACTATGCTCTTAGTTCTTATACAACATTTTTGACAATTATTTAAGCTTAGATCACTTAATTACCATGAAACAGTTGCCCTGGACCACACACACTGAATGTACTACGGAAGATTACAGATAAGAAGATGCTAGCTCATTGCAAACGCCTGGAACACATACCTCATAGCCTTTCAGTGATGGACCCACCAAGACCACGGGTCTCATGGATGGCACTACATCATACGGGGGAATGTGTTCTGTCTAGAAGAAGAAAACAACCCTTCAGATCATTAACCAAAGAAGATCCATACGAAAATCCTGGGAATTATGTGTTAGAATAAAACAAAGTAAAATGAAAGTGAAAGTACTACTTACCACTTTTTGTTTCTGTTTTGCTAAAAGACCAAATGAGAATTTGGTTAAAAAACACACACCATGTATAACAACCACAAGGCTTGCAAAACAAAAATCCCTTTGTCAAGGCACTTTCAGTTTCTCTCAGTTCACGTCCCTTTTGGTCAGCCCTGTTTAAATTGGTCATTTATTCTGTTTTGGGGCAGCTGCTACTTTTCCCAAGATTTTTTTCCCAGTCCCTTAGCAACTACCGCATGTCTAGAAATAGACGTCTTTCTCCACCTCCGCATGCAAGTGTTTTGTAAAACCTCTTAATAAGTCAGCAAAGGGCGGGGCGTGGGGGGAATCGGCATTTTTTATGTATGGTTTTTAAAAACAGAAGTATTAAAATAGCAAGAGTTTCCTTAAATAAAATTCTGTCTTACCTGTGGAAGTGGGTGTGGCTCGAAACGTGCCAGAAACCATTTCTCCAAGACTTGAAGAAGAATTTCCACTCGATTTCCTGTGGTATCAGAAAGAGCCCCATTAACACCAAGTGCCCAGAGATGCAAATGTGTGAGGTTTCAGGCAGCAGCGTTGAGAAGTGGCCCCAAGAGAAATCATATGGTAAAAGAGAGTCTTCACCCACATTCATACTGCAAAAAAGCTTCCTCTGAAGCGAGAGGTCCCAGGCAGGGACATGGGGAAATCAAAGTCTCTGTAATTTAGTAGACCTCCACGTCCAGCAGACCTGGCTACAGGCTACAAGGGGAGAGCAGGTTCCAGCACAGACTAAGCACAGCTTTTCTGTCGTCTGCTCTGGGCACGGACATCTGCTAAACTCAGCGCAGAGCCCAGCTCGGCAGGAGACTCCCACCCCGCACTCCGCTGTCGTGCTGGGTCTCTCCACCAGCACAGGTGACTCACCAGACACATCTCTTGGGAGGTTTGGGGTCTTAACTGGTGGTTTAAATAGCTGTTGGTGTGTAGCAGCAGTAGTTTAAGTAGCTCCTTTTTCCACTCGCTGTACCTCCCTGCTTCCAGTTCTGCCCCTGTGCCCTGCCCTCCTCTCCCTGCGGGATGCACCCAGCACAAACCAGCAGGAGACTGGAACGGGAAACTGGTCTGGGGAGGGGGAAGATGCTCAGGTGAACGAACTCTCCAGTTCAGCTCGTTGCACAAGCAGCTGAGGAGGAGCTGGGAGGAGGGAAGAGAGCCCAGGGCAGAAAGGACTGTTGAAGGAACCCGCTTACTGCCGTGACACAGTCCCAGGGTACAACCCACGTCTTTAGCACAGTATTTAGTATTTTTCATTACATCCTGACGGAGCAGCAAGAGGACACTAGTCCCAACCAGTATTTTGCCCTTGCTTTCTTGCCATATGCTCTCCAGAGCAGGGATTGTTTACTCCTGGGCTTGGGAAATCCTTTGTGAACGTATACTAGGCTGTAGAAACCCTCTTTAATAGATGATTTTTCACTGCCTTACTCAGACAAAACTAGAATTCTTCCTCGCATGGAGCCTTAGTATGACAGCTAGTCACAGGTTTTAAAGAAATCTTAAGGTACAGACACCATAAAGCTATATCTAAACCAAGATGCTCAAAAATAAACTATGGTATCATTATACATTACTTTCAATTTTATCATAGAAACCCAGAAGTGTTAGTGCAGGCTACTTAAAATCTTAATAGATATCCGTTACAATGTTTCCCCTGTCTCTTTCATACTTGATTTTATTCCTGATATTCTCCATAGGTGAGATTAGACAAAACCTTTGCAAGAACTGGTGGATTCAGTGGAGTTGTACCCATTGACATAAGCAGAGAATTCTTCTAATATGCTGTATCTGAAACAGTATCCTACGTACTCTGTCAGTGTCCATCTCTCTGAATTAGATAATCTTCTTTCTGTACATTGAGATACACTGGCTTCCTCTGAAGCTATTGCAAAAATTACAAAAGCAATTTGGAAAAAGCACAGTTAATGCTGTTCAATCATTCTAAAAACATTTCCCCAGATGGTTTACACTTGAAATGATTCCTGACCTTGATTCAGTATATTAGTATGCCAATTCCCTGACAGTGCTATACCGGCTAAATTATGCTCCTCTTACTGCTATCTATTAGGTCCAGATTCAATTGGCTCACATCTCTCTCCTCTGCAGTACTAAAGGTTTTGTTCTCCTTGTTATCTGGGTGAACATTTACATTTTGTTTTCAATTAGTGGGAATAATACGTTAATAGTAATTTTTTTAAAAAGAGAAAAGTATTTTGTGTATTCAGTGAACAGAAGAGTGTCTTCAGTGTCTGAACTGAGACTACAAGAAATCAGTTTAACTTCCTAGACCAGTGACCAAGTTTATATTTTTCCAAGGACTTGCAATCTCCAGCAGCGCAAAGACACAGAATGGTCAGGCTGGAAGATGAAGAATAAAGAAAGTCGAATGACAAAGCTCATCTCAAAGTTCAAAAAGTCTGGTTTTGCGCAAAATGGAGAGAGAGAAAGAAAAAAAAAAGAAAACCCCACAACCTTAAGAATATAAACAGTTGGGAAAAAAATCTGGCAGCCTTTGAGCACCAAGTTGACTTAAACCCATGGGGACGTGAAACTCTCTAGCCTTTCCGAAATTTCTGTCATTACCACTCACACCGTGTTACTGATCTTTCCTAACATCAATACACATTTTTTTCTTGTTTCTCATCGTCAATATCTAACACGTCTGTTCTCTGCAAATATGTATTTTCATTTGAAATCCCAAATCAAACACTCCTCCAAACGCACTGCAATAAAAAAGAATCAAGTGACCTTTGAAAATATGGTCCGGTGTCAGAAATGATTTTAAATTATTTTAAAAGGT
This sequence comes from Larus michahellis, assembly GCF_964199755.1. Lineage (NCBI taxonomy): Eukaryota > Metazoa > Chordata > Aves > Charadriiformes > Laridae > Larus > Larus michahellis. Next base: position 58,837,924 of record NC_133902.1, read on the forward strand.
TACAGCATTCTTACCCTCCATGGAAACGTCCTCGCTTCTGCTCCTGTTGAATGCGGATATTCTCCAGTCTAAGCGGGCTTGGAATAAAGCCAATCTCGCAGCCCTCCTTAACCAGCCTTCCTATCCACCAGTCATTATTATATTTCTGGAACACAGAAAGGTTACTGGCTTCAGTTCAAAGCGCTCCGTGGCCAAAACTCCCTTATTTTGTTACCCGCAATCCTGAACTCCATACTGGTCAACAAAACCAGACTCACGCTGACATGTGAATGCTGGACAATCCGTCAGAATTTAAGTGAAGTTAAAAGGTGCTAGGCAATATTTGGAAGGTTGAGGTCTTCTTTGTAGCCAGAGAGTGGAAAGCGGCGCTATCTGTGGCAGTACTGGGTTATCTCTTACCTGCCCCAACACATCCCGCTGTGACTCTGATGTCCCCAACTAAGGTGCTTGGTGTGATGGTCATTTAATGAGCCAAACCAATTTCAGGTGAACCAAGGCCACCAGAATACCTCAGAGAGGCCACGTAAAACATAAAAATAACACCTTCAGATCACCATCAAACTCATCATTTTTGGTTCCTTGCAAAAGCCAACACCAAAGGTCACCACCCACCACGATCATTTTTCCTTCTTCCTTTCCAGGTACTTGTACGGATGTCATTAACATGTTGTCCCTTTGCAGAAACCTTATGTGCTGGAAAAGGTCTACAAACACCATTCTAGAAACCAAAATACAGACAGACCAACTTCCCCAAGACAACATAGAAAACTTACCAGCTCCAGCAATAAACTGAACCTGTTTCTGGTTAACGCTATGGTAGAGCTCTAACCAAAGTTGTGACACTGCTCTACAACTGAAGTTTTCATTGTGCTGCTGTCTAGAAGTAGCATGCCTATTTGGAGGCATACACTTCCAAATTTATGACAGATGAAGAAAAATTCACCTTCAGGAAGAAACTTTAATATGTACCTGAACATATAAAATTTATTTTTATCATTAACATACATTTTTTCTGCATTACTGACAGCCAGGCCTAACTTTAATGATGGAGAGATGAAAAGCGGTATCATAGCGGAAATCATAGTGGAAAAGGATTTGTTGTAGCTGGCTGCCTGCAGAGCGGAGCTTTTGAAGAGAAACATCTGAAAACCTTATACTCTGCTGTGCTTCATTAGGTACTTCAGTGTTCAAATGAAACGTTACTTTTCACAACAGACCTTCAAGTCATTAAAACCAGCACGAGTAAAACCAATTCTGTCTGCGTGCCTTGAGGAAAAAGTTATCACAGAAATCTCCTCTTAAAAACGATCAGTTCTCTTGGCTCCGTATTCTCGAGCACTTGAGTTCTTGCAGAAGCACAGAAATACGATGCCCTAGCTGTCGAGGGTACAAGAGTGCCTGACTGAAGTCTCTGAAACATACAGAGCCTCAATGCCTTTGAAAAATAAACTACCCTATTTATTAACCCATACATACACACAAATACGAACATACACAGCTACGGGAAATGCAATCCTTACACCATCATCCTGAAAGCCTGTCCTCTTTATATAGCTGTTATTTATGCAAGAGGTTCCATTACTTTATCATTTCAACTTTTTAAGTGTCTATTCTTCATGCTGTTATGATTCTGATTTGGACAATGTCAGTAAGCAAAGCTTAATTTTAAATACGTTGCTTCTGCTAAAGTCAACAGAACTACTTACATTCTCTAAAACAGACAAATACTTCAGGATTTAGCATTCTGCTGTTGTAAATCACTGAAATCAATCAATGGATTTAAACCACTGTCAAGCCTGAATCCCATGAGCATTACCCACGCTATTTTGGTTCTAAATGTAGGGCTTGAACATGGGAGTCTTTCTTCCATTAACAGGTCATGGACCTCTAAGTGATGCCTCTAGACATGAGATCAGAGCCAGCGTTACGCTGAGAATATCTGAACAATACGAACAATAACAATGCAGCAGGGAACGCGAGGCTATTTGCATTAGGTCATTACCTCCCATATGTTATTCCTCGTGTTCAGCATGTGGGAGGACTACAGTTCGTTCCCATTGGTTGCCATGCCCATGATTTCTCCTGCATCGTCAGTAATTGTTGCCACTTCATCTTTTAAGTAAGCACATAATGTATAGTCTTGTAGGAGACAGATGAGACATACAAGACACATTCTCAATATAGCAACTCATCAGTTACTGCTGGCGTTTCATCCTGTCAGCAGACTGACCTTACTTCTTACCTAGTTTAGCACTATTCTAAAATCCGGAACCATGCTTGTTCTAGCCCAAGCAAGCCTGCCAGATAGTTGAAAAACAAATTCTGCAAAGCCTTTCTCCATGCACCTCCAGATTCCAGCACGGGGAACCATTCCTGAAATCCTACTGAGTTACAGCCACAGCTTCAGGCAAGCTGAAGGTTTCAGAGTTAAGAAAGAAACTATGCTAAACCCTTAGCAGAGCTGACAAATACCAGTAAGCCAGATGGCTTATTGTTTAGTGGTGATGTGATCCTAGTCATTTACAGCTTGGAAGGAGACTCACAGAATGCCAAGACATGGACTTGGCCACTTCTTTGGAAAAATGTGCAGGGCAGCATGATAGGAGCACATTCAATTCAATCACTGGCCTGACAACAAAGGCAGCCACATCCCAGGGAAGCCAAGATCAAATACTTGTTTTAATGGTGATGCAGAGTTACCTGAACGGTTACACAGGACTATGTATGCTAGAAAGATAGTGTGTCAGGTAGGGTACACTGCTGGTATGGATGGGAAAAAGGAAGGTAGGTGAGAAAGTGGTCTGAGTGCTGAAATGGATGCAGCTGTCTGCATTCCACTTTGGGTGCCAGCAAAGGACCTTTTCCTGATGGGAAGCAGGTTTAGAAAGTGGCGGACGTCCGGGGAGTTCAGGTGTGGTGCTAGACAGAACAGGACACATTCCTGGTGGACGAAGAGGAGGGGCAATCCCCCAGTTCTGCGTGCAGAGATAGCCAGATCCAGACTCAGTGCCCCACTTCCTCAGCAGGGGTTTAAGGACTCTTCCACACAAACATGAAAAAAAGATACACACACACAAAAAAAACCCAAACCCATGCAAAACAATCCAAATCAAACTTCCAACCGTTTGCAATGAATTGAGAAAAGGGAACGAGGGATCAACTGCCTCTCCCGTATCCTTCTCAGGGAGAAATCTAAAGCAAACCCTTCTGTTCTACCACCAATCTCTGCTTCTAGAGGTGCAGAAGCAGGTGTTTTCCTCCTAAAAGTGCTCAGTCGAAGGGAGATCAGTGCTCTGAAGTGATGATGGACACTTGTTCAAAGAGAGAGACAAATAAGTACTGAACACCCTTAAAATAAACCCAGAATGCAGAGATGAAAAAATGTTTTTGCAAGCTGGAGGCCTGTGTACAAATCTACAAAACAACAGGGGTCTATGCAAATTTGGAGGGCTCACTTCAGATAAAGAATTGCAGAAAATATGCTCAACATGCAATAAAACGTATTTTTCTCTATCAAAGGCATACTCAGGGACCATTTGTTCCCATTCCTTTTTCCTTATTTTTGTACCTGTCCTCTTCAATATTTTCTTTTCTTACTGTACTATTCTAAGTCTTATTTCCTCCCTTACAAGCCTATCTGGTGCTTTATGAAGACCTGGTGTAACCTGGCACTACTCCACTTTTTGGTCAATAGAATCCCTTTCTATTATGTAATCTCTGATCCATCACAAATTTCATTTGATGAAAAGAATCTGTATCTACCACGTTGAAGGGGATTTAAATTATAGCAAGGTATTATTTCCTTCCTGTGACATGAAAATCCAACAACAAGCTGGTGACGTCAAGCGTTTAAAAAGTGCAGGATAACCACCCCAGGGTGCTGGAACTCTAAAAAGGCTGAAGTACCGCCCCATCATCATTAATCAGACGGATGTGCTGTGCTCTCCTGCCTCCACTCGGCTCTTGGCTCGCTTTTCAATCCAGTATGGCTCAGCCCCGACTGTTCAAATCCCTTGGCATGTAAAAAGATTCCCTTTCACATTCCCTTTTACTACTTCTTGATTTTACCTCTTTAATGTGTAGGAAGTCCTTGGCGTCAAAGGAGATGGCAGTGCTTGGGACAGGAACATCTTCATCCAGAGCTCCACAGTAACTCACATTAGTCTTAACAGCAAATGCTACTGGTTTGGACTACAAACAGAAACACACATCACAAACAGCGGAAACTTTTCTGAATCAAGGACTGTATCAAATTACCAAAAACCTAGCAGAGGTCATTGGCCAAACACATCAAAATTCCGACCTGATAATTTCACACAAGCCAGCAGAGTTCAGCTCACTAGAGAAGATCCCTATTAACAGGAAAATATTTATACCATATTCCCCCAAACATCTTGTCTGCAGGTAACCTGACTCAGTTGCCAACCTATTTCAAAAGGTAGCAGCATCATTACAAACCAACAGTGTGAATTCTAACACTAGGCAAAAGATAAACGCCAAGTAACTTAGTTATTATTAAAGTTGAAAAGAACACACCTTCGCCCTTTCGAGTTGTATAGCTGCTTGTTGTTCTCTTTCTTGGCGGATTGCTTCCCTGTCTTCTTCCAAAGAGACATCAGAGTCTGAAGGTCTGCTTGTGTACGAATCTGCTGAGCCCTGAAATTAAATGCACGTCACTAAGAAAACATATGTAAGAAATAGAAACCCCCTCCCCACTCAGATTCATAAAATACTTCTAAAATATTCATTTCTTAATTTCTTTGAGTGGGTTTTATATATTGTTGCCAGCACGAAAAATCTGCAGAATTTAGCAGAGAAATAACCTGGCTTTACCGATCAGGTGCACGAAGCCAAAGACAAAAATCCCATGAAAAACCTCTCTCTTTCCACTTTCAAATAATCTCTTCACTGACACAGTGAAATAGAGCTCAGTTGTGGGCACTGTCCAGAAATCTTTACAATATTTAAATCCTGTTTGACAACCTTAGATTCAAGACTGTCAAGGGCTAGGTCACATGAAGTATAATTAAGGTATTATAAAGCTTGGTCAGAATCACCCCTCCTTGTAAATACAGTACCATTGTGTAAGTACTTCCCTCCCTGCCGTGGCTGACACTCGCATAAAGCTTTGTTCTGTCCTTCAAGAGGGAAAAAGTGCCAAAAGTCACATTATTAAAAGCTACTCAACAGGGCAACCCAAAAGCTGTACAATGATACGAAACGAAAACCGCACATACAAGCAGCAGCAGAATACAACAGCCTATAAGGCAGGAAATAAGGTATGGCCGCTGTTAGATTTTCTGTCTGGGACATTATTGAGGACGCCTGGCAACATCTGAAGTATGCAGTGGCTCCTCTCTTCTGTCTCCAGCGTCCTACGCAGCTGAGCTTCCTGTTTGCGTGGAGCCAACCGAAAAACAGGGCTTTAATCTTCCAAAACAGACAAGGTAAGGTAAAAGGCAATGTTTACTCATGATGAATCTGAAATATCCATCCCCCTCTCCAAAATCTCAAATGAACGCTCAACTCATCATAGAACCCTTCCAACTGAAACAGTCTATTCTATTCTATTTTATTCTAATGGCCCAGAAGCCGAGCAAGCCTAGGGCTTGAACCTAGACTTCCAGGAGCACCGAGGGAGGTGCGTAGGACTGGGTGTTCATACAAAAGGCAAAGTAAATTTTCACTATAGGAGGAAATTCCTACAAAGATCTCAAAATCCTAAAGTCTAGGTTTAACTTCCCACTCAAGGTAAGTGTTGAACAGGAAACAGATGTCCCTTATTGAGCTGTTTCCCCAGCAAATGGAATTTTTACTAATAAATTAATACGTCTGTCTGGTGAACGATGGCTTTTGCTTAAGCCAGACTCCAGCCTTGCAGAATCCTCTTCTGTTCAACACGGCATTGAGTGATTTGTGGTGGGGTGGTTAGTCTGCTCCCAGCAGGGAGAGGTCTGCGTTCCACCCTCCCCAGCCCGACGCAGGTGAGACGCAGCCACCCTGCGCTCCCCAGCGGGGCTGGCAACGGCTGCCAGAAACGTCGGCATATAAAGTTCAGCGTAAAGAGCTGCATGGAGTTTGCATTGTCCTCTAACTTTTTAACTTACGTATTTTACATGTCTTAGGAAAAATAACTAGACAAAACCCCTTTCATAAAAAAAAAAAAGCAAACTTCAAAAGGATCAGGATAATGCAGAGCTGCAGAAGGATCCGGCCCCAGTACTGTGCTCAGGAGGAGGAATACACAGCAACGTCTGACCACTGCTGAGAGACACTCTTTCGGTGTTTAAATAAGGGAAAGGAGTGACACACTGGACTGTGTATGCTGTATTTTATTACATAACCAGTGTAACAAATAATTTCTAAGTCATCACATTTCTAGCAACAAATTGAAGACATATACATCTATATATCCCCATAGAGCACCAAAATCTGTATCTCTATACATGTTCCAAAAGAGCCATTCTACAGCATTATGTCTTTCAAACTTTCTTCCTTAAATTGATTTATATCCTGCAGCACGGAGACACATATTCTATGTAATCTACCATAGAAGTCAATGTTCTTACTCTCCATGTGAACGAAGATATTCTTAAATATTGATGTGAGTACACATCCATTAGAAGACTGCTGGCAATGAACCACTGATGAGCATATGCTCTCTTCTTGTCACGTACTCACAACTTGGCCATAAGCATGGTGCTGTCACCAGGGAGGGCAAATTTCCTCTATGTCAGGAACAGGATTCGCGTAATGTGAGCTAGCGCACAGCGACGATTTGAACAGACCAGACAAACTCCTTCCCAGGACAGGCGGCTGCCCCGGGGAAAGGGCAGAGCAGTCTCAGCAGAGACCCACACGTCTGGGTCCTGAGCTGGAACAAGTCTCACATCAACAGGCTGAAAACCAGCGTTAGCCACTGGCAGTGGCACAGCTTTTCCGAGGTGGGAAGCTGGACGTGCTGCTCTTCCTTCTGCTTCCCTCAGGATGGAGCAGGGAACTGGCCAGGCACTGCACTGGGCAAGGTGGGCACCAAAGATGCCTCTCGTGCTGCCCAGTGCCTCCCAGTTACTCCTCTCTCCCCGTCTTGGGGGCAAGATTAAAACTTCAGCAACCAAATGCATCTCCAACAGAGGCATAAGAACGTTTCTTCCCTGATCAAAAGCGAGAGTGCGAAGCGTGCCCGCTCATCCCACCGGGGTGAAATGGGAGACCTCCTGCCTGGCCTGCTGCTCCAACCCCCATCTCCGGTCAGCACCTGAAGGAGAAGTCTAGCAGCGGGAGACTGAATTTATATGGTCAAATATTCTAGTCCTAAAATTAGAGCCTGTCCTTCAAACCAGACTCTGCATTGTTCAAAGCAATTAGAGAAAAAAAGGAGAAAAAAAATAGAGCAGGAGTTGCAAAGACAGACCAAGCTTGTGGAAGGGAACAGCTTATCATTTATTGTCCACTAAACACTCTGAAGATACAAAATGCTTTAGAGCTGCTGATCATCACATTTTTTAGTTACAGACAACAACACTTCAATAGCAGCAGAAAGGAAGAAGGAAAAGTAATCACACTCTCCAAATAATAAATATAAAGGCACAATAATAAATACAAATAATATACTGCAGTAGGAATGGGCTTCTTTCCAAGATTTTAGTCCTACCTGGCATAATAGCCTGGAGGAGGAACGCACCACATCCCGGCATGCCTGAAGCCTGAGACAAAGCCTCTACTGCTGTCATCGGGAGTAGCAGACACTGTTCCTCACCCACGTGCTCTCTGACCATGTCATTTCCCCCTTAATTTTCTGGGTACTGAAAGGTGGACGAGAACAAGGCACAGCACACATCACTGACAGGACAGATAGCAGCATCACGCACGTAGGTGGATCGCAGAAATCATCCGTGTGGGGAAATGGTGAACCAAAAGTGCACAGGCGCATATCTATATATTTATTCAAGTCCTCTGGATACGATTTAGCGTAGCTCTGTAAGGAAATTTCATAGAAATAGATACCTATGCTGGATGCACAGTTTCCCATACTGGCTTTTAGTGGTATATGTTTGAGCACTGACCTATTTAATGCTGTCAGAACAAAGCAGTCTTAACCAAAGTAGCTGATACTGCAAGGCTACCCCAGGCTGCTAATCACTGCCTGTACGCCAAATGATATGGACTGGTACAATCACAGCCGCATGATCCCTTCTCTTGCAAGTTATGCCAAATAGCAAGTGGCTTATCTGAAAGATGCAGCCCCAGGACTGTGACTCACATGATGCCGAGCTGCAGCATCACACTGAAAACAAGGCACGGTTCTGCAAATAGCAGCAAGACGGACAGAAAAAGCAGCCCGAGGTAAGCAATGAAAACTGGTATTCTGTAACGTACCGTACACGTGGAACGCCGGGGTCCACACTCAGTCAGAGCAGAAGACCAAGCAAGATTAAGGTTTACTTTTCTCAGCTCAATCACTGCCCTGCACTGAGCAAGAGCACCCCGACTACTGGGTACAGGCACGGACCATCGCAGGCATCTCACTGACGTACCCGTCACCTCTCATGCTTCTGCTGACACCACCCTCCATTTCTGCACTCAGCTTTCACCGGCCAAGATCCATCTGTAGTGACACTGGACTCCTGGCAGCAGCGACTTCTACTCACAAAATGGGACTCAGAATCTGATTATAGCTTCCGGGAACTACAATAATACAAGCAGTCCATAAATTAAAAATAACCCCCGTTATCCTTAGAAGTCCAGCTTTTGACTGTTTTTGAAAACCGTGCACAGACAAACGCATCACTTCTTGTATTTAATTAACTTAATCGGTTCTGTTTAAAATTTTTGATTGCAGATCAGAATATTGACAGCAATATTGTGCCATATTGACAGAATATTGTGCAACAAGCCAACACGAACGCCCCTGCCTGTACAGCACCAAGCCCAATGAAGTTCTGGCCTGACAGCTCCTATTTGTTGAAACTGCAATAGATGGGCTGATACTAAATACTACGATGCACCCAGGCCCTTGTTGCAGATGGGAAAGTATAACTCACTGCCTGACCAGACAATAAAAACAAGATTTTGTTAGTAGTCTTAGGGAAGTGAGAGGAGAATAAAGAGGAAAGAAGACAGCCCCCTTCTTTTCCTGTGCATCAAAACTTTATCAAAAATACCCTCGAATTTCTTTATTTTCCTATTGCTTACAGCAGCAAGCTGATAGTTTGGGGCATATCGCATATGTCCACAGGTTCACGTTTGCACATAATACTCAAGGACCAATTATCACACTAACTGTCACCCAACCTCAACCTCACCTCCCCCTGGGAGACAGAGGAACTTTGTGAAGTGGGAGCATATGCGACGAGTTCAAGCGCACACCAGATTTGACAATTTGAAGGAAACAGGCTCTGCTAGATAATTATATTATTCAAGGCAATGAAAGACTTGTTTCATATTTCACAGCCTTTTAACTTTGGGCTTCTGTGAATTCATTTTTCTTGCAATTTATTATTTATTTTCTCCCTCATTCATTTTCCTCTCTCATCAATTAGTATAATTCAGTTTTGACAAAAACACTGAGGTTGAAGCGATCCCAAAAATGCTTGGGAAAAAGGGTAAAGCAGAAAGAACAGTGGGTCGGTTTATTCAGCAACTACAAAATGATGGTAAATCATCAGTCCCTCTTGCTCACTGACTGACTGGTCTTACGCTTGAGACTGCTAAAAGTTAAGTGCTGCGGTGGCTGGGAAGGGTAACACGATATTCCTCATGAACATGGTGTTTCTATGCCTCAGCCTGTTCAGGGAGAAAACCTTCACACGCATCCTCCTCCCGGACACTACAGACACCAGCCAGGTCCAGCCTTCCTGCTCGCTGAAGAAAAGAGCAGAAGAAAATACCAACTTTTAGCTGCTATGGTTTCAGAAGGGGGAAAAAAAAATAAAGACTTCAGTGAGGCTGCAAATAATTTTTGTTCCCCAACTGCCATAAATATACAGATCTGAATTGCTCTCTATCCAGCCATAACTTGTAATGCTCTGTCATATAGCTTGTGCAATTAAAGCACCAATCCATTAGGAGCTCCAATAAGCCAGATGACAGGCAGTCTCTTTTGAAAAGATTTAGGGTGCTGCAGAGTCCATCGCAACCCAGAAAGCATTTCTGAAAACACACTCTGCTCGGAGAAAAAGCCTCTGCCTTATCCATTAAGCAAGACAACAGGGCAGCATTGTCTAATTGCAGGCATCCTTCTCCGACAGAAGGACTGGCTATGGGCATTCCGAGCGCGTCTCTCTCTCCAGGAATAAGCAGACATTGAGCACACGTGGCAATCGCTGTGCTTAATAAAGCATACGTGCCACTGAAGAGGAAAGCCCGAGTATCTGTGTTCATACGCACGCGTTGTTTTCAGCAGCGAACATGAAAAATGTCTTTGCAACAACAGAGAGTTGACTTTGAAAATCTACAGCACTTTAAAATGACAAAGTACCAGGAGCAGCAGCACACCTCAAGGCAGCCAATTATTTTGAATGGTTTGCTGGAGTTTGAATAATATCAGAGCTAGGGACAGCAGGAAACACTTCAGGGGAAAAAAAATCACTCCTCCCCCATCCTGTCCCTCCCTCTACCCACCTCTCCTCCTGTGCCTCCTCTTAGTTCCTCCCCACAACAGGAATCCCACTTGGTACCTTCAAGCTTCCCTACAGGTTTTTGGACGCTCGAGGCAGTTTCACTTCCTGGTGAAACCAGGGCCCCTCTGCCCCGCTCTGTGAGACCCCCTGCAGCGCTGCCTCCAGCTCTGGGGCACCAACAGCAGAAGGACACGGAGCTGTTGGAGCGGGGCCAGAGGAGGCCCCGGAGATGCTGGGAGGGCTGGAGCCCCTCTGCTGTGGGGACAGGCTGAGAGAGCTGGGGGGGTTCAGCCTGGAGAAGAGAAGGCTCCGGGGAGACCTTCCAGCCCCTTCCAGGCCCTCAAGGGGCTCCAGGAAAGCTGGGGAGGGACTCTGGAGCAGGGAGGGGAGCCATGGGACGAGGGGGAAGGGTTTTACACTGACAGAGGGGAGATTGAGATGAGATGTGAGGCAGAAATTGTTTGGTGTGAGGGCGGTGAGCCCCTGGGCCAGGTTGCCCAGAGAAGCTGTGGCTGCCCCATCCCTGGAGGGGCCAGGTTGGACGGGACTTGGAGCAACCTGGGCTGGTGGGAGGCATCCTTGATTCTAAGACACAGCATGCAAAGGCCCCAAAGATCCTAAAGTTCCTGTCCTGATGTTGGACACAGAGGTTACACAGCAGCCTAAAGAGCTGAACCAGAGGTCACTCCAATGCTTTTAAACCCAGTCAGGACCTCAACTCCAAATTTTTCAGCAGACATCCAAGTGTGCGAGCACACATACAGCACGATGGAGGTTTACGAAAGCAATATTGTACAAAACAAGATTGCTCATCATTGTTTAGCTGTTTTCTACTGGAAAACAGATAAACATGGCCTTGTAAAGCACAATGCGACTTTCTCCTACACGCTGTTTTTCGCACTCAGCCTGCGTTGTCACATCCCTGTCTCTGCGAGGTTGGGGCCAGCCAGCAAAATCCACACTGAAGGCTGGCGCACAGAAGCCCTGCTGCACAGCAAGCCTGCAACTTTTGTAATAATTAGTAAAAGAAAAATTTACATTTACAGATGGATGTACAGATAGGGAAACTTGTCTTATGCTGCAATTTGTTCCACATCGATTCCGATGCATTATGCTGACACTGCATGGCAGAAGCAGAACCGCACTGGTTGGGAGGAGCTGCAGACTCCTACGTACCCCGGAGGAGAGGGACAATACAGTGGATCTGGCTTTCTGCGGTGGTTTTGTTGCTGTTCTTGTTTTTAACTAATCATGTTACCAAGAATCAAAGCATCAGAAGTAGACTTCTGGGTGCAATCTTGATGTGTCCTTTAATGTCCAGCTCATTCAAATGTCCTTATATAAAGCTGGACACTGTAACTTGAGGATCTCTCCCCAGTCTCTGATCTCCAATTCCCACAAAAGCAGGGAAGTGCCCCATTTAGGACCGGAGCTGTTGTTACAGCACTGCCAGGAAACACTAAACTTGCATGCAAAAATGCTGAAATTTCATGTCTCAGCTAAAACATGGAATCGTGGAGATACTAGCTACTACTAGTCACTTTGGCTGGATTAAATACATACTATCATGGGGCTTGAATTGCTCTCAATCCAAACCATATTCCAACCCAGACCAGGCACGATTACTCACTTTACCTGAGCATCAAAAGCGAGAAGAGTTCACTCTAAACCAGTACCGTATTTGTTCTAGATGCATTCAGTACGTCTCTTGATATTAAGTTATTTCATGAGTACTGTAACCAAAAGTATTTTGTATAAAAGCAGGCAGGAAGCATTCTTCCTGCCACATAGGTGAAATCCCAAGATTTCATTCTCCCAAAGCAGAACAGAAAGCTGCGATCTCAAAAGCCCTGGTGCAGCCAAAGCTCAGTTCAGCGCGACGCGACCTTGTGCACGCTGCCTGTTCCAGCCCCCTCCTACCCACAGCACCGACCCATGCCCGCAAAGCCCCTCTGTGCCCACCACCTCTTGGCCAAACGAGTAATGTTTTCCGTATGACAAAAACTGCTGGCTGTTTTTCAGGATATGTATTTAGAATTATTTATTCAAGTGTGATACAGGTCTTTAAAACTACTCATTTACAATACTTCTGAACTTGGAAGGTATGTGCATGGACATAATGAGAAGACTCTTTTTTACTACCAGCACAGCACAAGCAGGTAAATGTTCAATATAACCCCATCAGAGGAGTGGTTCTTTATATTTGACATATATTGCAAGGTTTAAGCAACTCAAGATTTGTTTATTGATATTATTACTATTATTAGATTGTTTTCCTTCATTGCTTTGTCACTTCTTTTCCATTGCAGTCATTGCTCCATTCATTCATCCACTTTAAAAAGAATAATAAAACCCCATGCAATTGTTTACGCTCCCATCTTCAACAATGAGCCACAACAGCCTGCTCAAACGTCAGTGTGATTGGGGATGTCAGCACTGCTCAGAAACAAAAGATATCTCCTAAAGCCTGCTTAACTCCAGACCATAGCTCTGTCTCTAGCTGGCGCTGAGGTATCTTCACGCTCCGACAGTGGAAGTAGCCAAAACCCAAAGTAGCTCCTCGGAGAAGGAAGGCTGATTTAATTAGCAGGAAGGTGACATTAGCCCATCCTCTACCTGCACACGAGACGGATTCATCAAGAACCAGAGTTCTTGAAGGTTCATCAAGAACCAACCTGAAAAAAGACCGAGTGTCCTCAGTCCTCTGCAACTCTCAGCGAGAATCGAGGTCGACGCACATCGCACATGAGGCCATGCACCTCCTTAACAACTTCCCAGGAACTCGACAAAGTTCTTGGCAAAGCAAAAGGAGAACAAAAAAGCACAGTGCTGGCTGCAGGGCCATATGCTGCCATATGCCACATGCGCTCAAGGAATGATGGCTTGTGGTTTTTTTTTAAAAAGGGAAAAACTATTCACTTTAGATGCAGTTCACTGCAAGACCCAACATACACCCCATCTCTCACTGGTCCACGTGCATCGTGCAGTCCCTCTGCACAAGATTAGTCTCTACGCAAACTAGTCATAGTGTCTGTATTGTTCCCACTGCCTCAAAATGCTGGTTTAACTCACAGGAATTACTACTGTAAGTATGCCACAAAGATGGGTGTTACAGAGTGAAAGTACTAAGATATTTTTACATTGCAGACTTCAAAAAACCCTACATTTTAAATAACAGTGGCCACTACTGCTGACCACAGTTGGTGCTCACCTGGTCTCAGCACTCAGGGCAGGCAGCTAAATTTAATTACTGGGCAGGTGATGTAATTAAGAAGCAAATACAAACCAGTGGGTATCTATTCATTTGGCACGAAGACATTACTGTGCTGCAATCAGAGTCGGGGCCAGAAAAATCCATGTTTGCTAGAACAAGCCCAGTGCAATACTGCAGAGAGGTCCTACCTATCCTAGGCACGGGAGTGAGACTTCGGGGGGGGCCCGAGGCAGGAGGAGCAACCCTTTGCACTAATGAAACCAAAGGGGTTATTCCCACCCAGAAAGAATTTGCAGAATGAGGTGCAGAGATTACACTTGAAGCACAGCCCCTATTTTGCTTTTAATATCCTCTAGAATTAGTAATATCCCCCTAGAATTACAAAAGCTGTTACAGCTCTTGTAATGTGAAATAACAAGGTCCATCAGAGCCGTAGGAAAGCATTTTAGTGGGACTTTTTCACAAATTCACATCTATGTGACAATGTGAATGTGCCATTGAAAGTCCAAACAGGACAAGGTTCAGCTCCCAACCAAATCATTTTCCTGCTGAAGAACTGACACACACACAAGGCAGCTGCATAACCATTCTGCATTGAGTTGCCATTTCAGAATTAAATGCTCAGCAATTATTTCCTTCTATATGTTTGGTAAATTTATTTAAGACAACTCATTAGGTGTCTCAGCAATTTGGAAATTACTAGGTAGTTAGAACATGGGGGTTTTGTGAATACTAATTATTAGAAAATAGGGCAACTGTTGTAACATTTCTTTTCACCATCTCTTTTTTTTTCTTGAATTTAAAATCTTGCAGTCACATCTTTTTCAAGCTGCCTTCAGTTCAGCACAGATTGTTTTTACAGCTAAGAAATTTGGTTTTAAAAAAAGTACCAGTAATACATACATTTACTGCCAAAATACTACATCTTTTTCTGTAACGTTCAAATGAACATGCAAGACATGCAAGATTTTGCCTGACATGCATCACAGGTAAACATTCACGAGGTGCTACACGTGGAAAAGGTCTACAGTTTAAAGATCTCTGTAGACTAAAAAAGAAGTCCAAGATAAAGGTCATTGAATATGTTAGTCATTCTAAACTTTTCACGTTTTGACAGACGTGATTTCTTATGTTATAAATAACTGTAAACTCCAATGTTGTTTTGCTTTAGCCGGAATGTCAAGTGCTAATCGGTCAGGACAAAGCGTAGATGTTTTAGTGACAAAAAGGGCAGCATGAACTACTTGAAGTACAAAGATGGACAAAACGTTTCACTAGTTTGTCCACGAGTGTTTTCATTCTCTTGACCATAAAAATGCATTTACACATTATTATCAGTAATAAGTAAGTTGTTAAATGCGTTGTGGCACTACTTAAACTTCTCCAGCTATCTCACCTCTGCTGGCAACAACTACATAGAACAGCGGAGGGTACCAGAAGTTACCGGGCCCCCTTCACAAGAACAGTTCTTGGCTGCCGTGTCAATTAAGCACATGCCTACATCCATCCTCTTACTCAGCGAAGCCCATCAGGTTGCTCTGACTACCGCTGTGCAACCCAAGGAAAGAAACAAAGATTGACTCTGGGGCATCTCTAACCTGAAATATTCACCACGGGAGGCTGCCAGAATCTGCGATGTGTCTGCCCATGGCATTCACAGCAGAACTGGACATCGACAGACATGAGTATCTGCTTAGCCTTTTTTCTACCCCTCCCTCCAAATTAAGTCTTTTTATTTTGGGGTGAGGATTTTTCTCTCCCTCCAAAAAAGAGTTGAAATTCCAATCTTCCCACACTAAGTAACACCCAAAGCACTTTTCCTGCAGTCTCCAAGAAAGCTGAAGGGTGAAGATCACAGCCAGATAGGTAGCTACAGGTGCAGGTTGTTATTTCTCCAAAAATACATCCAAACCACGAAATTTGAACAATACACAAACTTTTCAAACTCCATTTTTTATTCACCCATAAAAGAACAAAGATCTGTCTGGGAATGCTCTGATCTGTGTTTTATTCCGATTGCCAGAAGTGTGATTGAATCAACAGCTGAACACCTCTAGTCTGAATTTTGCTTCAATCTCTGCAGCTGGTTCCTCTTTTTCATGAAAGCTATTTAGAAGACCCAGGAGAGAAAAAAAAGGTGTTTTTTTCAGTGATAAAAGGCACTAAACTAAAGCTGCAAGAGTATAGAGACACCACTTTATTTTTTCTAATTACTTCGGCTCTTGAAAGTATTGCGTGATCTTCCCGAGGCTCTGGGGAAGCTCCCACTATTGGGTTTTATGACACCTGATAATAATACACCAGCTAATAAAATTGCACCTGTTCTCCTAAATGTGCTCTTCTGGAAAGATGCTGCTCTGTGTCTGTCCCCAATAACATGTTAGGAAGCCAAGAATGTTCCATAAGTCTTTAGGAGAAAAAGAAAAAAGAAAAAAAAAAAATAAGAGAGACAAATATTGCCCCCAAACTAAACTTAATCATACTGCCAACTACACAAGCATCTGTGTTTACCATATGTGGTCTACCACAGCATTTCCTCAGACACACAGCATGAAGTCTTCAGCCAGGAAGTCCTAAAATAATATGGTGTATTTCTAAATCACTCCCTGAGCCCCCCGTCGCTCCCCCTGCCTCCTCTGCATTACTCAGAGATCTCTTTTGCTCCGTGTGCAGTGTCCTGGAGCAGGACAAATCAACCGCAGGTCTCGGAACACTGGGGGTGCTTTCCTGTGCTGGCTGTGATGAAGCATTTTTGCTGACATGGGTGGACCACATTTTCTTAAATCACACATCTAGTCCCTTTTTACAGCATCACATTAACTTGCCAATCTGGAAGAGGATTAGCACCCATTTCTCCTCTTATTAGCTTATTCTCCTCTTATCCTCACTCTGTTCAAGTTTATTCCCATTTCTCTTTTGTCTTCATCTAGCTTAGCTTTGGTTTCTCTTCCCGGCGCACTCTTCAAACTGCTGGCTGCAATTAAAAAAAGCCCTGAAAATTGAAAGTATTTCAAATTTATTTTCTATCTCTGCCTCTATTTTTCTTCTGGTGAACAGACTGCAATTTGCTTCTGAAAAGCTAATTCACAGAGGGAGCTGGAAGTGACCAAGCAGAAGTTTGTTACTTATGCTTTCTTCTGTGCCTGAGGATGGCTGGTATTTCAGCTGATTCCTTTAGAAAAAGGGAAAATTAGAGAGCTGAGATAGAACAGGTAAGTTTATTTTCCTGGAGAACTGTTCAGCAGCACGTGGACATCTGACATTCGTTTTCCTCAGTATCTGCTGTGACCTCCGGTTTCTATTTCGCAGACTATGTGCATAAGGGACCTTATTTTAGTAAACGGGACCTGAGCGCAGAAGTTGATGGCACAGAAACAGAGGAGGTAGGGTGAGCCAGACTGCCGCTGTTTTCCAATCACTGCCCTCGCAGTGTGGCTTGCACAGAAGAGACTGAGGGAACTACGTTGCCAAGTGCCACCCTCGCCACCACCCCCCTCCTTGGCACCTCTTCCGCCCAACACACTCGTGCTGACCTGGCATTACTGAAAAAGGTAAGAGGTATAAAATGAAGGATCTCAGTAATTCTTTTCTCCCATTCATTGGCTAAAATGGTTTTTCTCAACTTCCCAAAAACCAGTACATTTCTCCTTGGGTTGCAAACACACACAGAAGACTTCAGCTGCTGAAGCAGGAATGTTCAACACAATAATCTGCATAGTGTTATAAATGCGAGGAAAGAAGTGGAATTTTCCTCGAGACCTCATTGTTGAGAAGATCCTCACCACATGTCTGTTTTCACTGCATGCTTTTCCTAATTCAAACAGTTAAATTAAAGAACATATATCTTTTTAAGGATTTTTACGATTACAGCGTCCCGATTTCCTTCTAGTGTGGTGTCACCACTTCCCACACCATCAGGTTTTATACAACCAAAATAACCCTGACTATTTCTTTTTATTTTTTAAACAGAAGTGGTTTAGAACACGCTGAACCGTCTCACAATTTGACCCAAAGCCAATGTGGTAAAACCACAGACTCACTGACGGTGCTCAAGCAGACGGGTGGTTGGCTTTGCAATCACCAGTTAGTTTGTAAGACAGAAGCAAGCCCCGCACGTCTGTAGAGCACCAGGTTTTCCAGCTCCGTACCAGGCCCCCAGCTCACAGAAGTCAAAATCCCGATAGCACACGCTTTGTAATCCTTCACTGAAGAAACCTGGTGGGCAGCCAAACTCCATTTATCACACAGAGGACTGCAGCTCTCTGCTGTGACAAGTTCTATTTAGGTGGCAATGACTTCCTCTGAAGTCATCCCATCCACTTTGCCTTTGCCCACCTCTCACAGGTTTTGCCAAGGGTCTCACCAGGGTGCAAAAAACCAAACCAGACTTACATCTTCAATGAAATTATAGGAAAACTACTTTGTTTAAAATATTCACGCTGTGGAGTGAATGGGAAAGAATTGTGACACGCTGTTACGGTGTTGTTGAAATGAATTTCATGCTGCTTAATTTAAGCCAAGCAACTGATAGGGTTTGGGCTAAGGTTTAGTATGTTGTGTTGTATTGTGTTTTTAATTAGCTTTTTCCTTCCACAAGCTTCCAAACTCAGAAGCTTAGAAACAGCTTTAAACACTAATAAATAGGACTTACAAACAGCGCATTTTACTTTTTTTCTTTTTACATTTTCTACTCTTTTTTTTTCTTCTTTTTCTTCCCCAGAGAACAGACTTTCAGCTGCTACGATCTCTTAATATTCTTCTTGCAGCAAGGACCAAATTCTGAAATCACACGACTCACAATAAGCTATTACATAATGCTAGAAATAGCTTAGTAAGAAAAAGCCCTAATTTTCTAAGTACTACGCACTCTGTAAATAGCAACTCCTTTCCCCCTATTTTGCAGAGAGCAAAATACAAGTGAAAGGGCATCTTGCTGTCACCTACTGTGGTAATATCTGAGCGACACTTTGTGGAACTTAATTGCTGTAATCAGTTCAGGACTCCAGGGACTTTCTAGGACCTCGAGGTTATTACAGTCCGTACTTTGCTGCCCCACAGGCTGGATGGGGACGTCACAGTGACAGGGCTGGAAATCCAGTTTGCCCAATTACACCAACTCTGACCTATTCCCACAGCTCCGAGAGCATTGCTGAGTAGTGACGGAGCACAGGTACCCCAAACAAACTAGGGGCTTTTTATCACTACTACATAAAATAGGGGGAAAATCCCCACTGATAGTATTTGCTGAGTGCTACAATACCTGTTCTGACTTGGATATTCACATGTTGGAAACACACCAGTGTTTTGAGAGGTACTTGTTATTATCATCACATATTCTTAGATGGGTTGTAAGAAGGATCAACAAAACACAGGACAAACAAACAACAGTTAATTTGGGGGAGATTAGAAGAAGGAACAAACAATGTTAAAGACTTAAAAAAATCTTGGAATGCCACTGACTCAATAGTCTCTCCATATATTCACTGTTGGGATAAATGGGAAGGTACTATGTTATGCTAGGTAGAAAGGTAAATCCAGGAAGAAGGAACAGCCAAGACCTAAGTCTAGATCTAAATTCCAGACACTGTAAATAGTTTTTCACAAGCTCATGGTAGTCGTAAGAACTTGAGAAAATATGTTCAGACCACGCTACATACCGAAAAAAAATATTTCAATTTTACATAGTACAAAAGTATTTGACAGTTATTTAAGAGAGTTAAAAATTAGAAACTCAAAGACAAAATCCTTTTTCTTTTTTTTAGTAACTGCCTCTAGTATTATCTCAAAATGGATTCTTAATTAAATGGCTTAGGAGAAACAATACTTTAACATTCCTTCTTACTAGCATCCAATAAGCATTCCAACCAAGAAAAAACCCTTTGGGAATCACTGTCATACCCACAGCCTCAGAGATTTGACAAAAGCAGTAACAGAGAGACAGGGAGGATCTCATTCTGTGCAAAAAGCTCCTTCCCTATCAAAATTCTCACATGCATCAGTAACACAAGTCCACAGAAGCAGCAAACAGGACAACTTTAAGCACCTGGATATTGCTCTTTGCTGAACGAAGGGAAAAAAAAAAAAAAAAAAAGAGCCTTGTCAGGAGTGGAATCTGTCAAAAGCTTGACAAGATTTTAAACGCTTATTTTGGTCTAAAGCTTTTGCCGTTATTCGGGATATTCTAGAAGAGGTACGTCTGCTCAAAAAACAATGTCACTGCTGTCAAGGGTTCTGATAGCGCCCTATAAATCTGCACTGAGACGTAACCAAAAAGGCAGGGAATGGGTATGATGCTAGAGTGAAGTCAAAGCCTGGTCAAGGGTACAGAAAAATATTCAGCAGAAAAAAGGAAAACATACAAAGATCATCAACCAGAATATAAAAATCACAAGTAAGGAACTAAAGTCCAAAAGACGGAAGATGGTTGCTTCCTCACAACCACCCTTACATTGCTATTACTCCCATTGGGTAGGTAAGCATCTCACTGACGTCAGACGCAAAACCATTCCTTGCACTCCCCAAAGAAAGAGGAGGATGAGGGGAAGGATGTAAAGTTCAGTCAGATGAACTTTAGGAACTTCCTGAGTTCCCTTTCTGCCTTGGGTTAACCAAAGTGAAACCCTCAAAGCTTGATTCTTGTGTAGACAAACTGCTCACGCTGAACAGACAGGCCCTCAACTTACACTGCAGGTGTAATAATAAAATATTTCAATGCCACGATAACATGATGTTGATCTAAACATATACATAAACAATACCCATTTTAGCTCCTGTAACAGGAGAGATTTGGGGATGCGCATACACTGAGGCATAGCTTATCTAAGTATTGATGCATTCGTGGCATCACTTGCAGAGATCACCACGAGATGTCCATGCTCCAGAATAATTCACTGCAAGTCCAAGTGCCCTGTGCTGCTGGCAGGAAGGAAAGGCTTGTATTAAACTCACGTTTTCTTCAGTGCATTTTATCATTAACTAAATCTTTCGTATTTCATTCTTTATTTGCAGAGCGTTTTCTGTGCCAGGAGCTCACTCCCTGGAAGCTGTAGGGTTGAACGCTCCTCTGGGATCAGGTCCGTGTTTAGCCGCGGTGGCTGCTGTGTAGATCCTACTTCCCGCAGCACAAAACCTGCAGGAGAATTCAATTACTAAAGAGTTCTCCCCCAGTCCGTTCTGTAAACCCTCCTGTGTTCCATTAGCTCCGTGCGGAGGCCACCGCATCACTCTTCTGTTGTTTTTCCTGCGCTCAGCATCTCTCTCCCTGGCTTGGCAGCAGGTGGGAAGGCTACGGAGACAGCAAACGGTGTGGAGGAGCAGCAGGCCTCACGCCGTGCTCCAGCAACCTCCTCTATAGCTGCAGAACTGATGAGCCTCCCCGCCGAAGGGACGAGCCAGCACAGCAGCGTCTGCAGTGGCCAGTGGTAGCCAGGGGTGGCAAAGCCCATGTACGTCCCAGCTCACCCTCAGCCTTATGGCAGCAGGAGCCGTCAGCACAGCCAAGCCTTCCCCAGACACCGCCAGGGAGGTGGCACTGCGCCCGCTCCATCCCCAGCGCAGGCCGTGCTTTCATGTGTATACGGAGGAGCTGAGCACCTCCACCAGGCTCACTTCAGTCCCACCAAGGCTTTACACCACCCTCCTGCTCAGAGCCACCTCCTGAAGGAGGATTTTTACCCAGTTCTACCAGCAAGGCACAGCACAGTGAAAAGTACAAAATCCCAGACTCCCCCTTGGAGGCTGTTTGATGTCCCCCCTCTCCAGGAGCAGGGCCTGGAAGCCCTGGGCTCCTATGAAGCTCCTATTCCACCGCACGTGTTTTCAGGGCACACTGTGGGCAGGGAACTGCAGAGCAAGCGCTGTCACCGCAGGAACAGCCTGGGTTCAAGCTGGTCCTTGCTGACATTTGTATCTGTATCGCTCTTGAGTTGCTGTCCTGCTGCCCCCACGCAGCCCCTTCCCTATCGCTCTACACCTCGGTATCTCTCTATATCGCTCTTTGAGCAACCTGGTCTAGTGGGAGGTGTCCCTGCCCATGGCAGAGGGGATGGAACGAGATGATCTTTAAGGTCCCTTCCAACCTAAACCATTCCTTGATTCTATACTGCAGCTCTTACGTCAGTCTCAAACTTAGAAAAGCTGTGCAAGCCAGTGAAATACAAATAAATTACCAAATTAGTAAGAGGTACCAAACAGAATCATATAATTGTTATGGCTGGAAGTGACCTTTAAGATCATCAAGTCCAACTATTAACCCAGCACTGCCCAAACCCCCACCACCCCATGTCCCTCAGCACCACGTCTGCCCGGCTTTTAAACACCTCCAGGGATGGCGACTCCACCACTGCCCTGGGCAGCCTCTTCCAATGCTTGACAGCCCTTTCCGTGAAGAAATGTTTCCTAATATCCATCCCAAACCTCCCCTGGCACAACTTGAGGCTGTTTCCTCTTGTCCTATCGCTTGTTACTTGCAAGAAGAGACTGACCCCCTCCTAGCTACACCCTCCTTTCAGCAAGCTGAAGAAATAAGCAAGAGGAAAAAAAAAGGGCTGAGCCTTAGGGAGGAGTGATTCCTCTTCCTTTCCCCTACTCCATCATCCTGAAGCAGTGACCAGTGGGATGGTCAACCACCAGTTTTGGCCATTTCCCTGCGATCAGACTTGAGGAACGATAACAGCAGCTGCTGAAAGAGAGAAAAGCGGAGAAGAGCAGGATCCGTCCTGCTCTTCCTGGCAGCCATAGCTCCCTCGGGCAGAACCTCTCGCAGCCAGGCTCTGTCTCAGCAGCACCGCTGCAATTCAGAGCAAAGGCAGAGAGGGACTTGCTCTAGGAGAAAGGAGCAAAATAAAATGAAAGCAAAAAAACCAAACAACGCCGAATGCCTCTAGGATCTCCAGAGACTGCAGCATGTACCCAGCCAGGCAGGCAGCCGCTTGGGAAACCACTTTGCTCATTTCCTTCCTGAACCGGTTTGATGGGGGAAAGCTGGTTAATCCTCCAGCTGCCGCGAAGAAGCTTTTTTGTGTGTAAGTAATACAGCAACTGTACTTGGGTTAAGAGGCAATACAACCGAAGGGAGGAATTATTTAATGGCTGGAAAAGATGAGCAGGAATTGGGACTTTTGGGCTGCACTTCCCTGAAATACATTAGTCTAGCTTCACTGAAACCTAGGCTCTCGTCTTGATTTTATCCCTCAGTTCAGTTCTGGCTCCGAATTTCAGAGTTAACGGGCACGTGTAATTTCTACTTAGGCCAGACAGGTTTGCAAACGTTCAGCAAAATCAGCCTGAAAAGCAGGCTGTAACGACTTCGGACATAGCTCTTCACAGATCAGTTTTCAGCAAAACAACACTGCAGTGTTTTTATTTATTTACATCGTTGTTGTTATTCTGAGGATACAGACTAGAATTTCTCTATCTGTAAGAGATCAGACCATCCAGAAGAAAGTTAGCCTAGCTTCATATTTTTTTGTTGTTATTGAGGAATGTAAAATATTCAATTCTGATGCCAAACAGACCTCACATATTTTTCATAAATTAAATGCTTGCTTATGAAGGAAGACACAAAATAGCTGTGCAAAGTTACATTCCTTTCAATGCATTTTCCCACTTAGCGGCTATCACTTGCAGGCCGAGAACCAGAGTAAGAAACCTTACAAACAGAAGCTTCCTCCTGCAGACAACAAAAAGTCTACGGAAGTACAATGTTTTTGTGTTTTACATCCAAGAATCTTAGAAATAGATATTATTACTTAGCATATTACACATTAAAATGACTGTCACAATCATCCCTTAGATATCCCTTGGAACTTTAAACTTGGTTGATACCAGGGACACACTTGGCCTGACGCAGTCAAAGGCCCAAGACGTTATGGTCTTAAAATGTATAAAACCAATGGTTAGAGATCAACCTGAGTATTTTAAACTTAGAACTGTACACACAAGGAAATATTTGATGTAGTAATCTTTTTCTGGACCACTCTTAACTAGTAGCAACATCTTCAGCAAAACTCTCATCCTGCAAGTGTTTTTTTTTCAGTCATATGCAAATTCTTTTTTTTTTTTTTCCTGTCTTCCAAATGTATATAGACCAGTCACTGGGAGGCATCACACCTTTTTCATGAAGCACAGCTTCATACTTTTTGATGTATTTCATTACACATGAAATACACTGAAATACACGTAACTTTGAAGTTGTCAGTTGAACACTTCTCCCACGCTGGTGCAGTTCTACCTGCAGAGTCCACACAGCACCAGCCGCAACCTCCCTTTCTCAAAAAAATGATATTGGAAAACAAGAGGCTCAGAAAGAACAAGAAGAGGAGCCAAACACATCAAGAACAGAGACAGACCAGTAACAGGGAAACTGCTTTCTCGGGGGCTGGAGGCTCTATCAGTCAAACCCCTGAGTACAAATTCCTGCCCAACATAAGCCTACACAGCAACTGCATGCGCTGGGAGGGTGCTATGGGACACCTCTCTTTAAAAATAAGATGGAAAGGTTTTACTATGAAATGGAAAACTACAAATCTGATTCTAAGCCAACCAAAAGGAAACATTCATATGTGATATATTCAGAACCGAGCAGTGAAGCTAAAAATTTAACATGGTTCTTAAATATTATAATAGATAAAACGTCTTCAGCACAATTAGAACTAGTGGCACATCAGCACTAGAAATGACATTCAATGGCAAGTTTCAAAGCCTAAGTCAACTTCTTAATTCCATTCAGCAAAACAATTTCTATGTATCCACCAGCACACTATGAATTTTAAATGTATAAGAGGAAATATTCCAGTCTGTGACTCTTTTCCTCTCTTACACTCCCACTCATACTGTATGTTTACATATAGTAGACCTAATCTATTAAAGGGAAAGATTACTTAACGCATTCCTGAAATGAATCCACTCCAGGGTGTAACACAAAAGCTATTCAACAGTGTACTAAAACACTTCCTACTGCTCTGCTCTTTAGGACAGTAAGCAAAAAATAACAGACAACTGAAATTAGCATGGAAAAGTGTAGGGAGGCAAAGTGTAAGTCATTTGTCTGGTTTTCCACCTGTCAATATCCTGGTCATTTTCTAATAAGAGATCGATTAAAAGTGCAAAGTTCCAATATTCCTGTTTTATGGGGTACAAGAAGGTCTTGAGAACATTTTAACTAGAATAAGCACTACACTGGGGATAAAGCTACTTCTCATATCTCATCAGAAGCTTTGAAAACAAATACACTTAGAAATAATTTTGCCCACTTTTTTTTAAACAGACACTTCAGTAAGTACACTTTATTACAACAGCATATCAGTAAGGTCATTTTGCTTGAAGAACAAGACCCCCAGTGAGGTGAGATTTTTTTTTTTTTTTGCAAGAAATAAAAATAATCTAAGATGAACAAGTTGGTCAAGACATCTGAAAGGTAAAGAGACTACCACACGCCCACTTGTTTACTCTCCTTTTGGCACTGACCTACTGCAGTTAGTGCTTGCCACTTGCTGGCTTCTGGCTAGGTCAGTCTTTCAGTAGCCCAGAAGGTAGTCCTGGCTGGCCGGGAGGCCGGAGAGGCATGTTAAGAACACGCCATGTCCCATCTCTGGGTCTTGGCAGTCTTTGCCTGGAAATCCTGAAATAGCGTTCAGTCCCACAGCGATGGCGCAGGACAAAGAAGAGATTCTCACTAGTAAGGGAACTTGCACGTCCTCCAGATCTGGCTCATTCTGGTACTCAGGCATGAAAACAGTGATGGAGAGGCCTTTTTCCCAGGGCCTGAAGCTTTTTTCAGCACATGTGAAGACCAGTTCTCCAATGCTGAACTGGAATGTCGTAGGGGAGGGTCTGATCCTCTGTACATTGGTCCCAGCGCCAGACCCGACAGAGCAGCTGACACCTCAGCCAAGTCCATGGGCAGCAGCAGCCACCGATACAGACTGTTTTCTGCACATCAGCAGGGAGAGCGGACACCAGGAGGTAGTGAGTCACACATGATGCTGCAGATCATGCTCATGCTGGTAGCTTAGTTGCATTCCCAAACTGGACAAACCTTTGATGAATCGAGGTTGAGTCAGCAGCAAGGACTGCTTTGGTGGAGGCAGGATGAGCGCCATCACAGCCTGCTGAATCACGGGTACTTCTTTTCCTAGCTTGGCGTCACCTGGAGACATATTTCTGTGGTATCTATCATTCCTGGAGTGTGACGGGTTTATTCTTGAGCTTTCATCATGCCGTTTAGGCCAGAGCCCTCGGTGCCAGGAGCTGCTGCTAGGTCACACCCAGCAGCAGCCTTTGCTGACAAAGGCAGGGCGAGCTGCCACCAGATTTTTTTTTTAACTTGGTGAGATTTGCTTTGCATTGGTCATAATTGAAACTCTCTGCCCAAGAATGATTCTGGGGCTTGTTTGGTCAGAACCTGATGAGATCACCACTGATTGTTTTGGAAAATAAAATTTTATTGGGGTATCTCATGACCTATATATCTTAGCAGAGATTAATTGATGATTTGTCAAAATACACCTTTTTCCCAGGCAAGAGAGATACACCAATCACACAAGGAACATGGCTTAAAAATATTGTCAAGAAGTCCCGCATGGAAAGAAGTTTAAAGAAGCAGAATAGGGGGGTAACCATTAGAAACATGATTTTATTATGTTCTTATAATAAGAGATTAAAAGATGAAAAGTTTTGAAAAAGTTTAGTTTGAACTAATAAGCCAGAGGTTTTCAGGTTGTACCCAGCTACCCGAGCAGGAAGGGGGATGGGGAGGATGCGTTGGCCACCTCACTCTATACCTCGTCCCATGGGGGCGAGAGGTGCAGAGGGCTCGTTTACGGCCATAATGGACACAGCTGTTAAAAAAACAAGTCTTCCAGCCTCATACACACCAAGAGCACGTAGTACAGCATCGACAGCAATGCATTTTCAAAGAAAACATGATGTTTATGATCATGTAATCACTAAACTGTGATGCCACTGCACCAAGGACAAACAGCCCACGGGAGGGAGCAGGAAGCGCAAGTGAGCCGAGCAGACAGAGAGTCGATTTGCAGGGAAATGTCCCAGCACAGAGAAAAAAAAAAAGAAAATAAGAGAGGACTCACAAAGAAAATATATTTGGTATAAGCAGAATTCTCTCAAAATAGAAAGGCTTGTGAAGTTTTATATGAAGTGTTAGCAGCTCGTTCGAACACACACTTCACCACTTCAGTACTCAGCAAGATGATAGGGAGTATTTTTTCCTCATGATTTCTTCCACGTTGCTGTAATAAATCAAATCACTGCCAGGCTGCATTCCCCATGCTGGTGAAACAGCACAACCAAATAGCTCCATCTCTGTAAATTATATAGCCTTTGTACTACCTGTCTTTTTAGGAAAAAAAAAAACCCAAAACAAAACAGAAGAGCAGCCCCTTGTCCCCCTCCCCCAGGATTTTCTTGCTTTTAATGCCCTTGTGAAAACTAAAACCCTCACAGCCCTGAGGAGCGGAGCAGACCCTGCAGCCCACCATTGCTCCTTCTGAGCTCTTTCCTCAAATCACTTGGTACTCTTTCTGACAAGGCTGGCTTTAGAGAGAAAACAGAAAATGCAGATTTACATCCTGTGCTGTACATGCACAGAATCAGGCACCACTGGCTTCCTCCAGCTCTCTGTGCCGGGTGGAAATGCTTGGCTGACTCTGGACATACGGGTGGTCCTCCAAATCAAAAATCAAGTTTTCTTGATCAGCGCCATGGGGTAGACAAAGATAGATAGGTGGGCAAAAGACAGAGGCATCAGAACCTGCAGTTGGAGAGACCTCCCCTGGCTTCTTGCCTCCCTTTCTGCTCTGAAAGTCCTTCAGTTCTCATAGAGTAACTGAACAGCTGAGGTTGGAAGGGACCTCCTGAGCCCAACCCCCCATATATACATATGTATGTATATACACATATGTATGTGTATATATAGACACAAACCCATCATCTGTTCAAAGGGAGTATGTTAGGAAGTGAGCCAACTGAAGGGAAGCCAGAACCTTAGAGGAAGGGAAGGTAATGAAAGATGCAGGAGAGAGGAAGAGGAGGCCCCGAAGTTATTTGGCACATGCCAACCTACACTGCCTACCGCTCTCTCTAACCCACCCAGCTGTCCACATTGCCTCTCATTTTTCAAGAATTGCTCTCCTGTGTCTTTTTCCAGAGGAGAACTCCCTTCTGATGCCCAGTAACACAGAGAAAGATGGGCACAAACCACATGAGCCAGTAAGCTTTAATGGGGCATGGGAGCTCCAGTCCCATTTTTCTTTTCTTCAGCAAATAATGAAAAGTTCCCTCTAAGCCACACTCACGAAGAGTTTCATACATAGATGTAACATCAGGAGTGACTGGCAGGCAGCGAAATTCATTTGGCATGCACAGGTCCATGACCTGAAAGATGTCATGAGTGAAGAGAACTAAGATTCCCGCTAGCGATGGACCTCTCCTGAAAGAGGGAAACTACCCGGGCAAAGCCGAGCCCATGCCTGTTAACAGGCTTTAACCTCCTCACTGTGCTCCGTGTGGCAATACTGCACCTGAACATTAAGTACATGTTGAAGACATGAGAAGAAGGAAGGGACATGGCAAAATGAGACACTCAAGAACTGAAAACAGTTCACTGTTGGCATGAAAACCAGCAACAAAGCACTGCCGAAAAATACAAACCAGGATCTGACAGAAGTCTGCAAGCAAGTCTTGACACCACCTGCAACCTCTACAGAACTCAGCATTCAGCCAGCTAAATGACTTTTTGAAATTAATTACTGGATTCCAAATGACCGTGAACAGTTGTCAGGCTTGTCCTGTTTGTAAAGTCATCTGCATTCGTTCAAGTTGCTGATTTTCAAAACCAGGCTCTACTCTCTCTGTAAATGCGTACTCAGTGGAAAAACATCTAACGGCTCAGTATCTCACAAGCAGGACATGCTCTAGGGAGATACGGAAGCAAGCCGTGACATCAACAAAGCCTAGGTTAAGCTTCTCCCCTTGTTATTTATTATTCCTATGATGTGTTCCTTCAGCACCAAGAGCCATGTTCCTCCCTGAGATGCCCTTGAGCCCAGGGGGAGCTGTTAACACTTCCTAAAGACAGTAGCACTTTCTTAAGCACTGGGAAACGTTTAAAGCAACCTGCAGTCCAGGATCAGCAGGTTTGCGAGAAGCCCTTGTCATTTCAGCTGCGCTCCGCCGTCATTCAAGAGTTCACCAGAAGGAATCCAAAAGCAGAAGTAAAGCTATAGTTTATTACACGCTTTAGTCCTTCGTATGAACAAACAATATTCTAAACACGCACCATCCCAATCAGGTGAGCTCCTACTTGCAGCTGAAATGGAAAACATGCTGTTAGCTATTCTTCATTATGTTTCTTTTTTTTAGATGACTTGGCTTTTTTTTTTTTTTTTTTTTACATTTTAATGTATTTTGCTGAAAAAAAGTACCTCTTTGGAAACAGCAGGTAGTAATTTATTAAAATTATTTATGATTCTTACTGAAAGTTTTATTTGACTACCATACTATCAAATCACAATATTACATTTAACAAACAGAAGATCTGAGTCAGTTAGAAAATCATGTTCATGCGAGCACAAAACATTAGATGTAGTAAGAATAGCTAACGTTGTAGCAGTACTAGGACTTTGGACATTTTAGTAGGAAAAACGTACTCAAAAACATCGAAGCAACCCCCAAAACAGAAAAGAAGCTAACTTCCCAACCCCTGTCAGACAGCCCTTTTGTATAAAGAGAAACGTTAGGCACATGATGAATCATTAGTCAAGGGAATCTATTAAGAACTAATGGAAATGAAAACAGATTTGAAACTGTCAAAAATGCACAAACGCTTTGACCATGTAAAAGCCAAATCTCAACGAGAATTCGGAAAACTTAAGGGGCAGAAGATAATCTCTTTTTATCAGAAATTATCGCATATGTTCACAGCCAAGACATTAGTGCACACTTGAAACTAAAAATCCTACATAAACAAAGAGCAAGTCAATAACTGGTAGCAGTTAGGCAAGCGATCCTGCAATGAGTAGGTCCTGACATTACTCATCCTTTTTGGATTAAACATGAGGAAACTTAACTAATTCAAACAGAGAAACAAAGAACAGCTATGCCTGAAGAGAAGCCAAGGGCCATCAACAAATGAAAGGCACTGCAAGCACTGTTTTCTCAGTTCACATACGCATCCGCGGCCTCTCTGAGGAGTAACAGAAAGGAAATCTAGTTGCCTCCTACCGATAATCAGCCCCACAACTGAGGGTCTTACAAGACCACCCACCTGCTGTTTTATAAAAGTAGACCTTCCAAAGAAGGACGACTTCAGCAGGCTCCATCTCACTTCCCTTCGTGTCACCAACCACGAGGAAAGCTCAACGTCTCACAGACGGTCTGTACAGCCGGGTACTCAGCACCTTCCCTGTGCAGTCTTACCCTAAAACTAATGTTACCTATAAACCAAGCAAAGATTTTGCAAGTATGAAAACTCCTCTGTGCACTGTAAAGAGTGTGTATCACCAGGCTTTCCACTACCAGAGAATCCTGCTGGCAAGCACGCTGGAAAAAAGAGAAATGCATTGACTCTCACTAGCAGTTTTCATCCCTGCCTACAAAATCCATCAAGCCATATAAAATGACAATCAGATGCAGACTACCGACTTTCAATCTTCAGCTTGAAGATTTCAGAAGGGACCTGTGGAAATGATGTACCCAATAACCACTGACACCCTTCTAACCCCACTGAAAGCCCCAGGTTTTGTTTGACAGATGTGTGAAGCCTTCTGCTTAGTCTCAGCTGCACGTTGTACAAAGATGTTCTATAAAATGGCTCAGGTATTAGAAAACTCACTACAATAACTGGCTGTGGGACAGCAGAAAGAGAGGACAATCTCTGCAGGCACAGAGAATGAACTTCAGAAGCAAGTGCAAAAGAACGGCTGAGAGTGCAGCCCCAGCGTACGTGCTCTGTGGGCATTGCCCCTTCCCAGGACAGCCTGTCCGGCACCTCTCCCCTTGACAGAGGTAAGAAATCAGATTAAATATATTTGCTGTGTGAGCAGCAGACTGATGTTTTGGGCTGCAACTTCTGCATGGATCTACGCTTACCACAAGCAATACTGCAAAACCGTTTACAACTCAACAGAATGCAACAAGTCTTTAAACTTACACTAACTGGAAGAGTTTTGTAGTATAATCACCAAAGAGACAGGATGAAGAACACTTCTAAATACACATTTTATTTATTTCTTATTCTCAACCTATGACAACTGATTAAGATGTACAGAGCAAGCAAAGACCACCTTTCCTTCTCCTTCAGAGATCAGAGAGGGACCATACAGAAATCCAATCAATATCTGAATATGAACTTCCCTACCCAGGTTTATGCTTCTATAATCATGTTTTTCTACTTGAGCAGCATCCAGATCTTCTTGTCTCAGTTGCCATGAGAAAAAGTGCACACTAGCAACAGAAAGAATGACTGGTGTGAGGAGTAATGTCACGCAACTGGAGAAAGGGAGTGGAGTACACTGTCCTCTAAACACTGACACTGGCCATTTGCATGGTGAATAAAATGTATTTTCCTACTATTCCCATCACCTCTTCCCTAAAAATTCTCAGCAATGCTTTCTCTAGAATTATATGCAGTAACTGGAGACAAAACCTACACGTCAGAATGGTTTTTACACAGATGTCACATCGAACTATGGCATAGTGGAATGAAGTCCCAGTGCTGTTGCCCTGCATCAAGCAGTCTCCTTTCTGGCTCCAGTAGCGTACACATGATGTCACCAAGTTGCGGTAATACCACAGTTTGTACCACTGGTTAACGACAGGCTGGCATGGCTCCAAGCAGAGCCTTCTACCCTAATGTATGACCTAAAGCCATTAACACTGCAGATGAAACTCAGACCTACCACCGCACACACTGCCAATATGATAATGCTATATGCTGTATTGAGATGCTGTACATCGCACTGCCAGCCACAGTTTCCCAACTCCCCGCTACAGCCCTGATGTTCCAGGGAGATTCTACAGGGCTGTAGAAACTGCTACAGAGTCTAAGCACCTGCATATGCAGCCCTTCTACTGCCTTTTTTATGGCATACTCTGAACATTAGCTACCAGGGTCAGTCTCACCAGTGTTCAGTTCCTATAAACACCAAAGGACTTGCTTTTGTGGATCCGGGTACGAATCCCACTGTAAGTGTTTATCTAATTCTTGGTGATAGAGTTTGAGCTCACATGGTACCTTTGGTTGACACATCCTGGCTTACAAACCAGTAAAGAAAAAGCCCTGCTTCTCTGGTGTACTGAGAGCCCCTCTAGCACCAGCAGCAGGAGGCAGGCTGTGGATGCAGGGATGAGAAGAGCCTGAAGGAAACCAAAGCAGGGTTAGATGCAGGCCAGAAGGCTAAGAAGTCAAGAAAAGAAGGTGTATAGACAGCTTTGGAGATGGAGACTACTCTGGAGAAAAAGCAAACAGGTAAAAGCAGTTAAGAAAAAGGACCTACTACAACAGAGATGTGTAGGGCAAGGAAAGACCACCTTTTCTCCTCCTTTAGACATCAGAGAGGTACCACAAAGAAATCCAATCAATATTTAAATATGAACTTCCCTACCAAAAAGACAGTCAGAAGACGAAGGCACAAATTAAATGCCATCTTAAATGACTTGAGGACAGAGAGGAAGACAATGACCTGAATGGGAAACGCTGGCATTATTAATCAGAAAGGCATGCGGAGGGAGCGCTGCAGTCTGTCACCGGCTCACACTGAGTGGTGACACCATGCAGCACCCTCACCACCACCGTGGCCGTACAAGAGGGGCTTCTCGCCCAAGCCGGCTTCCAGCCCTGCCAACAGCAGCCCCTTGCTAATCCCCTGCCAGGCCACCCCTCGCTCGCTCTCTGCTCTTTCTCCTGATGCCAAACCAAGCACCTACCCAAAGGCAGCTATTCCCAACAGCCCCCATAACCCATTTGAGTGCACAAGATAAAGCCTCTCACGTGTTGACAAGCCTTAAACTTACACCTTGTGAGAAGTGAGGAAAGCCATTTCACATGCTCAGGTGTTGCTCTGAAATGAGCGCTTTGGAGGTATAAATATAAACAAACAATCTAAAAGGGACCGGTCTGATAGTTCCACAGGTGCAAAGAGGGTGACACTTATTGCAGCGGGTGTCATTCCCAATCGTTTACTGCGGCTGGGAAGGACTCTGCATTAGAGGCTACTTGTTGCTAACCCCTGGAGAGAATTTTTCAATGAAATGCTGTTTTAATGGAAAATGTAATTTTACAGAAAATGCTATTTCTTATGGGAAAGTTTCATTGAAGCTTGTTTCTGAAAAAGATGGAGTCTTTACTGAAACCAAAGAGCACCGGGAAATTCTGGACCGATGTGTCAAGCAGCAGTTACATCTTTCCCCACCGTAAACAGACACACACCTGCTAGTTCACAACTGTGAAGGTAAAACAGTATTATCTGTTTACCCAATGGACCTCACCGTCTTAAGCCCCCTGTGCTGATGGGAGTTTATGTCCTATTCTCCTCTTATCAAGAATGTGAGACATTTCCCTACAAGGCAAACAAGCCCTTACTCCCAAAAGGGTAACCTAGAACTACCCAACGCACCAAAAAAAGACCCTCAAAATCAAAGGGAAGGGCAACAAACAAGGCAAAAACATTCACTGGGAAGATGTTTCTCTCTATGGTCACGCACCTTCCATGACCCGAAAGCCTGTGTTCATTACAAGGACACTTGTGCCTGCAAAAGTTGTTTGCTTCCATATCTCTGCACCTCTTTTCCTCAACATGGCAACTAGTTTTTGTCTACAATCGCTGGTAGGTTTTTTTCAGCTTCAACAATGTAATTTTCCTCCTCCAAAAAGCCTCACACTAGCTAGTGCATCATCTACTTCACATTAATCATCACAGCTGGTAATGGATTGTAATACCCATGGATTGTAATACCCATGCACGCACTCAACCCATTTCTTTATATATACATAAATAAAAATATGTATTTTTGCATATATAAACGCACACATTCAAACACTCTATAATAATATCTTCAATTACAAGAAATCATCTATTTATCTTTTCCTTGTTAAAAAATGTCATGTTTGTTCCTAGTTTTAACAGGAAAATTTCACCTGCACCCTTCTCCTAGAGTGTTCTCTGATCACTTAACCTGCGTATTATCTACCAGAAGAGACTAGGTATAAATTCAGCACATACCTCAGCATCTCTGTCTTTAAGTGTTGTAACTTCACAGTACCTTTCCAACAGTGAGCACGTTTACTCTGTGTAAGTGTCGTACACCGATGGTTCCCCTTTTCCTCCAATGCAAGTTAAAATGTACATACGGGACTTAGGTACAGTTTTATTTCTGAAAAAAGTCACCACGGATATTTGAAGTCAGTGTGCCATTCAGCTGATTTCTAACTGTAACACCACTAGGTTAGCTTGAAGCACTTCAGAGGCACTCAGCAACACACATCTCTCTCAGTCCAGTGAAGATCGACAAAGGTTAACCCTTGATCACCATGGCTGCTCTTCTCACTGCTTTCATCGACAAGGGACAGATTCGCCGTGGTAAACCCAGCCCTCTAGCTACTCTCTTTATGTTGCAGGGACAAACCCCGAGAAAGGAGGGTGAGTGGACGTTCCTTTTGGCCCTACCAGTAGAGCTAGGCACAGCTTCAGCTCCCACCGCATCTCTGCACAAATCCTGCCTGGGAGCGTGCCTAAAGCACGCTCTGCAGCTGCACGCTTTGGCTCGCTCTGGAGTGGCTGCCTTCCGAGCCGGAGGCTGAGACAAACCTTCTGAGTCAACATCGCTAGTCCACCAGGTTGTAAAGGTTTCCAGCTGCTTCGGACACACACCAGGATTTCCTTCAGAGAAAACGCAGTGTGGACATTGTGCACACACAAAATAATGAGAACTAGGGTAAAAAATACAATGATTTGTTAGCTTTTATTTGTTGCCATATTAGACTGTATGGGTTTTATAAGGGCAAATACCTACTTTAGGAAGATGCTGCTGTACTAGAATGACTCATCTTGATATGGTTTATTTTATGCTAGAAGCATTGCAAGTAGCACAAGTCCTCGATCACATCTCCCTGTGCTTCAGGGAATGAAAGAGCACATAGAGTATACAAGCTCGCAGCTCCTTCAGTTCACTTCAGCACTACATCTGGGCTAAGCCTTCCAGGTCCTAAACCCCAGAACAATACAGAGGCCTTTTCTTTCATCTTTCCACACTCACAGTTATTTTCTCTTAACCGCAGGGAACCAGTATTCTACCCTTGATTTGTTTTTCACTATATTAATTCTATTACGTTGGCTCTCTTGGGCTTGAAAGTAATACTTATATGACCCATCACGCTACCTGTTTGCCAGAACATTGTCTCAGCAGGCATTCTCAATTCATGAGTCAGAATTCAAAATAATAATAAAGTATAATGTTTTAAGCAAACGGTTCAGGAGCATAAAGCAAACAAACACTTCGGGAATTTTATCTGCTTTGTGTCTGAGCCTTTGGGGTTTACAGCCTCTAGCTTCTCCCTATGACTATGAGATCTAGATTGCTTTTAGGGTTTGGTGGTTTGGCTTAGGGTGGGTTTTTTTTTTAATTAATGAAAGCTGAGATTCTCACATATTCCCACGATTCCAGAATTTAAGTCTACCGAAAACATTCTCAAGTACTGAGAGACTGCAAAATTACAAAAGCTGTCACCAGCATTATCATGAACTAGTTAAGGGTATTAAAGAACCTGGAAATGCCTTCTTCATCCCAGTCCTTCGAAGTGGACGACTACAGACTAGTTCCTCTCTTCTATTACTAACATGACTCGTACAGTACAAACCCTAACACAGATGCTCGTGTAACAGGTAGGTCTCTGGTCTTCTGCTGTCATTAAAACTGCTTAAACTGCTTTTCCCATATAACGTTCTTGGAAGAAATCAGCGGGGCTTTATTGAAATACATGGAGTTAAGCATCTCAGAAGCACCCTTGAATCCCATTAGACATTTAACTTTAAAATCTGGCTTTTACAGATAAAACATTTCTTCTACAGCAACCACTATCCAGCAAGTTAGCCTTCTTAGCCACACTACTGTACTTTTAAGTTGCCTTCTTAAGAGCGTATTTATGCTGTGCTGAGAGACATTATACCAGCACAAGGCAGACTCAGGATTGAGAACAGTTCCCAAGAATTCACGCTTTGCCTTACAAATGCCTGGTTTACAGAAACATCCAGTTGGATCCTAAAACACATCCCTAAAGGAACCAACACACTCATATGCACTTGGCATGGCAGCTTGTAAGCAGCAGTCAGAGAAAACACCAACACCAAACACAAATTAACACATGCATAGTAAAAAGGCAGGAATTTCTAAATTGACCTAAAGCAGCACAGTTTTGAACGAATTCATAGTTTTAAAGGATTCAAATACGAGGGGATTCCTCTCAACACGGTGTACTGCGTTAATTTCAATTCTGCAGTTGGGGCTCCTCTCCCTCTGAAATAAACAGAGGCTAAAACAAGTTGCCGGTACGGGAGGCAACATGTAGACAGATGACACTTCCCAGCCCTACACCGATACAACCTCATTGTCAGGCAAGGAAAAAAGCCTCATCTGAAGCGATACAGGATCCTGTCCATTCTCCTGGGGATACCACATCATACGATACATACGTCTGCATTGACGTACACTCTATTTTATGTTATCATCTGTGTATTTTACGAGCTGGCCACAACGCCTTATGTAACAGATCCCTGTTTAATATGGAACGGCGCGTTCATCGCCGCGGCAATCCCGGCAGTTTCCCTCGCCCCGAGTAATTCTGCCCCACGGGGCTCCCGCTGGAGCAGCTCCCGCTGGAACGCAACACTGCTCGGACGGCCACCGCCAGCACTTCTTATCCTTATCCATCAGGGCGTCAAGCCCTGGCCACGGTAACGGGGGGGGCCTCCGCAATGCAAGAGAACCATTTTGTGAGAGATGTCACCGGCTTCCCAGCAAGGCTGGGGGGGAGGCGGTGGGGAGATCGTTTCCCAGCAAACAACGCCAGCCTGTCCCAGCTTCTTTTGGGCAGTAATGATACCGTCACACCGGTGATGCCTTGGCCACCACCGGCACCTGCATCGCTGCTTTCTCCATCCACACCACAGGCGCCCACGCTGACCGGGTGGCCAGCAGACGTGCCGTACAGATGGCAGCCGGGCAACTTCTGCTGCTGTTTCGGCAAACGCGCACCGGGTATTGTGTAATTAGCAGTTCTCCCTGCTCCGCCGATGCACCTAACGGCGGCAGGAGCGGGTAAGCTCTGCCGGGACCCCCAGATACCGCCGCTCACCCCCAAATTATGCAACGGAGGAGGGCTTCGGGTGGCACACGCCACCGCCGGTAACAAAGCCTGCGGGGTGGTTTTGCGGCCCCCCCCCCGCCCCCGCGGGACCCCCGCCGCGGCACTCACCGCCTCCGAGTCTTCAAATCCATGCAGGTACAAATTGTCGTACATGGAGGTCCGCTGACGCCGGGCGCCTCTCTCCGTGCGGAACCGGCGCTGCGAGGCGCCGCGGGGGAGGGGAAAGGGGGGGGCCCGAGCGGCGGCGGAGGCCTGTGCGGCGGCGGGGCCGAGCCTGCCCTCTCAGCGCTGCGGACGCCCCAGCCGCCCGGCGCCGCCTCCCGCGCCCACCGCCGCCGCAGGTGCCACTGCCGGCGCCGCGCCGCCCCGCAGCTCCCCCCCGCGCCCCTCCGCCTTCCCGCCCGCCGCGGCCCGCTCCCCGCGCCGCCGCGCCCCATTGGCTGCGACGCGCGGCCGGCGCGCCGCCATTGGCTGCGACGCGCCGCTACGCTGCCCCCTGCCGCCGCCGAGGCAACGGCCTCACGGCGGCCGGCCGCAGCCCTGACAAACTACCGACGGGCGCTGGCTGCCGGCGGCGGGGCCGGCTTCTGCCGGGACGCCCCAGGAGGAGGCGAGGGCAGGCAAATAACGGAGGCATTTCCTTCTTTCTTTCCCGCAGCCTCACTTCTTCGAGATCCCAGAGAGCAGCGGGTCGTTTCTGAGGAGAAACGCACACACACCCCCAAGGTCTGGAAAGAAATAAACCAAATCCTGAACACTGAGAATTAAAAGAACATAAGTCTGGGCCTTATTTACAACTAAATTAAGAAACAAATTTCTAAAACGGGTCCTAGTGGAGCTCTGATACTGAAGTTTCTGGTCCCACCTCTCAAATAACTCCTTGCTCCAAGCAAATAACTGCTTGTTCCTGTGGAGTACCAGCCACCCACACACGATGCTCATGGGACAGGCCACCCTCGTCCCACAGGTGAAGGAACCACCTCCAGAGAAGCTAATTGAGCATCAGAGTCAGTCACACAGCGAGTAAACTGCAACGCCAGCCCTTCGCTTGTACGTCTTGTGATCTCATACTTCAGCACTCAACGTTTCTCCTTCCCAGAACTTCAGAACTTGTAGTGGGCAAGAATAACGCTAAAACTGCCCTATCTCTCCTTTCCATTTGCTTCCTCTCCTTATTCCTTCCAAAGGCTTAAGCAAACTTACCACTAATCACTTGAGAAGTGTCCAGCAGACGTCTGAAGCAAAGCCAAAGGTATTATTCTCCCCGTATTCACAATCTCTTACAAATTTCATCAAAGATTCCACAAAGTTATGGTAACTCTTATTCCCAATTTACTGTTTCCCCTGTGCTCCCAGTGCATTCTTTGCTTCTGTCCATATAACTCCCTGGTTTGCAGGAGCTTATATATCTACATACAGAGGAAGCATGGTCCCACTGATGATCAAGAGAAGAATCTCATGGTTAAAGTTTAGATCTCTTGAAGAGGATTTTTTTTCAGGAATGAGTTCTCAGACTACGAGATCTTCCAAGGAATAGCAAATTCATCTCTAGCCCCGTGCAACGAGCTTATTGCCGATGGTAACCCAACAAACAAAACACAAGTAGTAGTTAATTAATAATGAATTTCTGATGGCTTTTCAGTGGTCTGTTTCAAACAAGACAGCACTTGTGTCAAACTCCTCCTGGTGGAAGGGTTATTCAGATGACAGAACCCTCTTCTACCATTGATGCTAACTGCCTCCTTCCTGGCCATCTCAACTGAGCGCGGAAC
Source organism: Larus michahellis (assembly GCF_964199755.1). Taxonomy (NCBI): domain Eukaryota; kingdom Metazoa; phylum Chordata; class Aves; order Charadriiformes; family Laridae; genus Larus; species Larus michahellis. The sequence continues at coordinate 58,876,912 of NC_133902.1, forward strand.
AGCCCCAGAGGCTAAGCGGCTCCTCCTCCTAATGGGGGTTACCTTTCTAGTTACATCGGGGCTGAAGAACACAGCCAACATGTTTGGGGACACTTCACAGTGATTTGAGCAAGGCTGTTCAGATAGAGGAGCATTTCAGCTTCTAAGATTGCTTTTAAAATTCTCATTAAACTTCCTATGCAGGAGTTAATGGATCAATTTTTAGGGCCCGTGCTACGGAGCAGGCCCCTTCCCCTCCCCACCTTGAAGATCTGTGATGTTACAAACTTAAAGAAATAAATACATTGTTGGTGGGAGACTATTAAACTTTAAAAGGAGAATGAATTTCTAAGTGCGACATCAGAATCATTTGTCATCTCAAAATAAAAAAAGGCCACAAAATCACAAGAAGAAAAAAAGGAAAGCATCTGAACTTCACATAAATTTGTAATGAAATAATTTAATTCAGAAGTCAGGGGAATCACTATTTGATTTCCAGTACTTACATTTCACACTGTCCTTTTAAGACACATAGGTTATTAAAAATATATATTTAATGACTCAACTTGAAAGGCTCCTAAAAGATGCTGTAAAAATACACACAGCTCATTAAATAGGGATTGTACTTGAAAAAGATCTAAACATAAGGGACAGTTGCACAACCTGCTTCAAGCATTTAGCTTAGGTGCCTAAAATCCAGTGTTTAAGCCATTTAGGGTCTCTGAATCCCCCTCCAGGAGCCTCGGATCACTTCTTCCTGGTTTGCTGGAAGGGCTGCGGGCAGGTCTGGCAGTCCTGCCCCCCGACACCTCCCCAGGGCCACCAGCACAGGGGCCAGGACGTGGGGAGACCCAAATTGCCCCCCCATGACAGTCAGCCCAAACATACACATCTAACACTCATTTTCATAGTCTAAGTTGGTGAAAATCATTACAGACACAAATAAATATAGGAACCCTTGTATTCATAAGGTTTTTTTTTTCCCCAGGCATGTGCCTAGAATGCAAAAATTCTCTATGAAGTAGAGAAACTCTAAATCAAAGACCCTTTTGAATATTATGAGGTAATTTATCCAAGAAACACGCAACGCAAATCGACAGAGACAGCACACCGAAGCGAGAGAGGAAGATGTCCAGCTCTTTGGAAGTTGCCTGAAAAGTAATCACGGTCTCAAAATATCCTGAAGGAAAAGGAGGCTGGATGGAACTGGGGAACAGGGAGCAAGGAAGCTTTGCAGAGAGGAGGATATACAGGCTATGGAAAATGACTCAAAATTCATTTCAGTGAAAAGCCGTCACTATGCCACTGTTACATGTCATGCAGGTATCTCCATACATGACTGCCAGAGTATGGGGCATTATTCAGTAAAAACCTGCTGTATTTTTACAGCGAGGGACACCGTGTTACACTGGATATATGGGCGGTCATCTCTGTCAGCTTCCAGAAAGTCAAGTCTCTTTGGCTTCAACTTCTAGGCTAGCTTAGCACAGGCAAAATGGAAAGAGTACAATGGGAGAGGCAATTAAAAGCTTCGTCTTGTTTAGGTGAGCTTCCCAAAAAGTGGTTCAAAAGAATTAAAAAAAATAATCCACTACAATAACAGATGAGGATCACACATTAACTGAAGGTTTTGAGAGATCAAAATGAATCCTGGCCTGTTTTGGAAAGAGAATACAGATGATCTGATAGTATCAGGCAGGGAATTCCACTGCCTCAGGCCATAGAGAAAGACTCTGGTACCTGTCATCTTCACTCTGCACTTGGCTAACACTGCAGCAACGAGCATCCAAAACCCAGCACTGCTCGTGTGTGTGCACACGCGAAGCTGTGAGAGAGATGGTGAAAACATGCAATGGGGAAATGAGCTGAACTGAGCCTTTTTAAGGTCTAACGCTTTAAAACAGGCATTTTCAAGCAGTCCGGTCTCCACTTATAATGGGATTCAATAATGGTGCATTGCAGACTCCATAAGGGTGTGGGATATTCCCCACTGAGGATTGCCGCCCTCTGATGATGATGGCAGGACCGCTATGAAGCAGCTTTCACATGGATTTACTGCAATATTTTATGCAGAGAGCGTATGTTGTCCTTTGATCTCAGCCCACAACTCCACATGTTTCCAAGTACACAGGAGATTTTGAAGGAGATATAAATAAAAAACCACAAAACAATCCAGTTTCTGTAGGACCTACCCAATGCGTCTGTCAAAAACCAGGCTGTCCCATCGCTGCAGACTCGCACAGGCAAATATATACTGTAGCATAATCACAAGTGGCCGAAAGTCTCTGGTCTCAGAACTGTTACACAGAGGAGGCTGTTCTTCTGTGCTTCCTTTTCATTTTGGAGTTGGAGAATGATCCTGCAAACATGTGCCTTAAGACAGCACTACCTATAGCTGCTGTTTCCACGTGGCTCCTAAGATAATATTAGCATTTCCAAAGAGTCTTCTAAGACCTCTCACGACCAGTAAGTCACTGGGAATATAACACAGACTGACACATTTTCCTCTGGCCTCAAATAAATGCAACATATAGAAATTCTGCATAGAAAAGAGCACATAACAGTGATTAACTATACCCACCTTCAAATACTACCTACCAAAAACTTTTCCTGAGCAGAAATGGGAACCACACAAGGAAATCCAGGAATTATTCCAAAGAAAGAATTCGTCATGAAGTTAGGGGCCACATAAGAGACTAGGCTCAGTGATAATTAAGCTGTTCCTGGAATTTTGAGCCAGCATGAACATTAAAGCCAAGACTTCATTGCACCCTACTGGGAAGTGTGGGGTAAGAGAAGGGACTGCAAGTCAGAATATTTTTAGCGTCCCTCAGACCTCTGAAATACTTGGCTTCCTGCAAATACTCTGATCCCACTAGAGATTATTCATATTCTCCTTTTTTATTAAAGCCAACCCTTTCTGAAGTACAAAGGAAGTCTCTTTGAGACATGCATCCATATATTCCTGAATATCAATTATTTAGTCCTTCCTAACCTATCCAAATGTGGGAATACTGTTTTTGCTCAGGGCATGAATTTTGTACAGAACCATAGGAAATTTTATTTAAAGCCCCATCTAATGATTACACAATCAAATGACAGCACTTGTGTGGTTCTTTTAGGAGATGTAGCAATGAACTATTTGCATAAACACACTAAAGTGCTATTTGAATAAATGCACAGTAACTAGATTGCCAAGTCAAGGAAATGCCTCGGCACTGCAGTGCGCAAAGCCAGAATGTAAGTCAGCAAGTTCTCTCTTTTTCCTACTTGAACAAATTTCACTTTCACCTGGGATTTCGCTGTTCCTAACTCACTGCGAGCCATGCAGCAGGACTGCAGGCCTTGATGCCTCTTTTCCTGCTACTGCAGAGGAGGGAAGGATCGACGGGAATATTAACCCTGAAGCAACAAAAGCCAAATACCAACTCGGTGAAGAAAGTGAGAAGTTCTTCATGGCCTCTTCCTGCTCTGACAGCAAGGTTATGATCCTGGACTCTCAACATCAGTTAGGGGTAATGAGACAATATCCCCACAGCAGGTGAGGGCATATTAACAAAAAGCATTAGTTTAGTGGTTACATTAACAGCACATTTGGATATGAACCCACTTCTTTCAGCAGTCTTAAGCACAGAGAAGACTCCAAAACTCGCAGTCTTTATCAGCGTACTTCATATGAAATGTAAGCATTGGGTTTGATCTTCCATTGCCTGAATTCTGGGACCTGTTGAAGAAAATTGCTCTCTCCCATATAATGCTGCTCTTGTTGAAATCAGCAAAACAGCCCAAGTATACATTTCATTAATATAAAGGAAAAGGACCGTCAGCATTCTCCAGCAATCCACCTAAGGCAGAACTTGCTTCCATCATTTGGAATGAGTCCAATTCCTCACTCTTCTAAGTTATTTGGCATAGCCCAATTGCTTGCCCCTTCTCCCTCTAAAGAAATTTCCTTCTCTCTTTTTCTCCCCTCCTCTGTTTTATAATATAGATTAAATAAGCATCTGGTTCAGTAATAACAGCTTCTGCCTTGGGGTGGAGGTACAAATAAGATAACCTCTTGAGATCCCCACTAACCCTGTTTTCCAACATCACAGGAGCAATGAGAACTGGATGACATTTGTGGTATTCGGCAGTCCTCAAAGCTATCAGATGAATAAGTATTAAGTATGTATTTTTATATATATATATGTATTTCTGTTTGGGATATATCGTGCAGAGGATTCTGCGCATTTAGAGGTTTTATTCGAAGAGACTACTGGATGGCATGCTTTAATTCTTTGAATTTCAAGTAATAAATTAGTCTGGTAGGGTCTAATTTGACAGTTCTTCTGGAGGAAGTGAGGTGCCACCTATTCTAAAACACATTTATCTGACACTGTTATATAAAGGCTGCTATAATTAAAGAGAGTGTGAAGACTTCATTGTCACTTTCTCTTGGTTTAAAGCACCTACAATGAGAGAGGTAACTGGGCTACATTTGTAGGTATCCTCTATATTTAACTAGTTGTGAAATTTCTCCTTCCTGCAGGCACTATGGAGATTTGCAAGAAGCTGCGCTGTGGGGAACTCGGAACCATAGCTACAGCCTTCCAGAGTGTTTTTGATAAAGAAGAGTAGACTACCTCCACCTCCTGAGGCAGATCTGAATGTGCTCTGAGGTTTTAATAACTCAAGCCAACTCTAATTGTGGCTTCCACTGGTGCACAGTATCGAGCAAAGGAAATCCAAAATTACCTGCAAAATGTTGCAAGACGTATCCTGTAGCCATACCACTGTATTAGCACGGGTCTCCCTCTTAAAGACTTGGAACTTGAAATGAAGTACCTACACTGGTACGTGGGCAGCTGAGCAGTCATGGTGACATCCACAAACGCCAAACACACAGAGAACTATCTCCTACCAGTAAAATTCCCATCGATCAGCAGCTCTCAGCATCCACCAGGTTGCTATGGGCTGATGGTCCAAAATACCGAGTCATGCTACAGGTACCAACTCAAAGAGAAAGAGCGGTTTTATGGCTAGAACTGTGTCATGTTTCTTTGTTGGAAAGAAGATAGGGGGTTCTGTTCTTAGAGAAGATACACATTTTTATCTTCCATGCCAAAAGCCATCTGGGCCAAAGGATTAAGCATTTGCTTTATTTCTTATTTTAAGCTCCTCTTCTTTTCTTATGAATGCTAATCAATCTTCTTAACTGCTGTAAGTGCCGATGCTGAGTGTTGCTCTACACCACTTTAGACTGCAAGGGATGAAATGATGGGAAACTATCAATAAAAGCCAATTACAAAGTTTATGGGAAGCTGGTGCTATTTTACCCAAGTAGTAGAAGTCCCCACTGCATTCTGGAAAGCCTCATCAGTACTGAAACACAGACAGACACACACAGGAGAGCAACAATCATCCACCTGGGGCTGCTAAAAGCAAAGTTTCAGGAAGCCTGTAATGGGGGAAGGAGCGCTGCAAACGTACGGATGCCAGGTACATCACACCCAACCACAGCTCTCTGTATAGTGTTATGCGCTCTGCATATGGATCATCTCCAGATCATAGAATCATGGAATGGTTTGTGTTGGAAGGGACCTTAAAGCCCAGCCAGTGCCACCCCCTGCCCTGGGCAGGGACACCTCCCACCAGCCCACGTTGCTCCAAGCCCCGTCCAACCTGGCCTTGAACCCCTCCAGGGATGGGGCAGCCACAGCTTCTCTGGGCAACCTGGGCCAGGTGCTCACGACACTCACAGCCAAGAATTTCTTCCTCACATCTCATCTGAATCTCCCCTCTTTCACTTTAAAACCGTTACTCCTTGTCCTATTGCTACGCTCCCTAATCAACAGTCCCTCCCCAGCCTTCCTGTAGGCCCTGTAGCATCTTCAGCATCATCTGGTACCCATTATAACAAAAGAGTGTATTAGCTGGTAGCAGTAACACGCTGCTACCCTAAGTGAGTTCATCAAAATCCCAAACTTGTGAGATGGAGGATGTCACAGAGGCTACAGAACAATGAGCAGAAAGATTTTCCAATCTTATAAAAGACATACAGCCTTGACAGTGTCAATTTCCCAAACACATTCAAATATTTGTAGGTTTATCAGTAAACATTAATAAAAAGGTTACTTGAAATATATTTTTGATAAATTACAACTACCTAGTAATAGCTCTTTAGAGAAAAAAAGCCTTGACTGAGCAGTCGGAGCTGGACAAATGACCCTGCTAGCTACAGTGAAATACCCGCTTCTGTAAAAAACATGATCTCCCTGGAGTTTTAGGTTTTTTCTTCAGATAAACTAGTACAACTACAATTTCTATTTTGTATTTAGGGTAACTTAGACTAGGGCAAAGGATGTCTTAAACAGAGTCAGACAAAAGGTTTTGAAGTCCTAGCGCTAAGGAGAATTTGTTGTTCTTGTTAAGAAGTTAAAGGGATAAATAAATAAATAAAACTAGGCAAACGTAACACAAACTTATCTGTACTTCGGTGCTTCTGCTTGGGATTTTACAGGGATGGCTTGATTAGCCTGGTGATTTTATTGCATTTTCTTATGCTTTATAATCCAATTACCATATACTGCAACACAGCACTTTGAATTTCATGGCAAGGGACTAGATGAAACTCTTCAGTTCATTTCAGTAGATTTCCATGACAGCCGTCCAAGTGGAGAAACTGATCCAGAAACAACAGATCAATGAATGAGGAACCACTAATCCAACCTGATTTCTTTAAATATTTAGTAAAGATAGTTGGGAATCGAGTTGAGGAAAACAAAGATTCAAGGATTTGGCTATGTGTATTTAAGTAAGTCGAGTTCTTGCCTATAAAGCCTCTGTGAGATCTTTTCTTATCTACCTGATGAAACGACGAGTTTGTGATATTCTCACCATCCAGAAGCAGAACACAAACTCTGTGTAAAAAATCCTGAAAACGTAACTGCTTATCATCATTATTCTAAAGTATATTTCAAATGTGTCTCTGTTTGAGAGGTTCACCCCCTTCCGTTGGTAATTCTTGCTATGAGCGTCCTTGAAGGAAATGGCATCATTTCCAGGAGGAGGACTAAGGTCCTTAGTCAATCTTGTCAACAGTCACTTTGTGCGCTGTAGGATGGATCAAAACAGACACAGAGCAGCCAAAACATCAGCCCTCTTCCTTCCACAGTCTACCCTCACTGCAGGGAGACCTCATGCCAGGTGGGGTCTGCACCAGTGGACCCAGGTCCAGCAGTGCCTTGGGACAGGACAAGAATTCAGGGATCCTTGGGCACTGACATCTTCGAGCAAAGTCAGACAGGAATCTGGGGTGAATTGAGTCATCTGTGTTCCGCCCAGGGTGATAAACACCTGCAATTCTCACTTAATTCATTCAGCATCTCAAAATACTCCACATGCCAGCAGCACTGTATGAGTCCTTTTACAAATCTGAGCAGTTAGAAACGACTAAAAATACCTTCTGCCTTTTCCTTACAAAAGGGAACAATCATAATTATAAAAATCCTTGCAGCAGCAGAGCCCATCTTCATGTTACAGGTATGAAAAGCCCTATGTGTAAAGGGGGTTTGATGAATGAGGAGCGACTGAAATAGGATAGAATGCAATCTGTTTCTCAGCTTTCAGGCAAAGATGTTTGAACCCCCTGGTAAACCTTTAAAATTCCCAGTTTGAAATGAGGCACCAATGCACATGATGTTAGGATGCAATTCTGTGAAAGCTCAGGTGTACTTCAGAAGCCTGATCACATCAGGTAACTTCTGATGCTCGGAACACTTACACAAATACTAATATTTTCTCCCCTGACTGTATCATGCAATTGTTAGACATGTATTTTCCCTCATCTCCCAAATCCTACAGTCATGCACAAAAAAAGAACAGAATGATTAGTTTATTCCGGCCTTTGACAACATCCTTACAGAGACTACTTAAAAAAAACGCCAAACCCTAAATAGATTGCTGAGAGGAAAGTTCTGTCCTAGATCTAAAACTGCCTATGAGACAGGAAACAAAAAGAGTAGGACTAAATGGAGAGGATCAATACATAGGGTCTAATATTTGCTATGGTCCAAAAAAAAATCTCCATTACGATAGCAACGTTCTCACATGAAACCAAGTCATTTGAGAGCAAGCATGGAAAAATTCAGCTTGAACAGCTACGCTTGACAGAGTTACAAGCAGAAAACAGAATATTATAATTGGAAGTGTAGAGAATAATAAATAATGGCAGCTCTGTCATCCCTGCCTATAATCATTTTTAGCAATAGAGAGCAATAGAGAAGCAGATCAGAACCCCATGTTCTCAGAATTTAATTCAATATCCAGATGAGGAAGTTCAGAATTAAAAGGTGATAAAAATCAAAATTTATAAAAGGACATATTTATCCAAACTATAGAAAAATTCCAAATTCTCTTTAAAGAAAGGATGGAACCAAAACCTTGTAAAGCTTAGCCTTAAAAAAAAAGATTGTACATTTATTTGAATACTGCAACTACTGTAGCTCTACACATTCTGCTTAGCAACATTTGAAGGGATATAGTCAAGCTTCGCTTTCAGCCTTGATCCCCTGGCAGGGACAGGCTTAGGAAGAGACCTAATATTGGTGACAGATTATTCTATGTATTTTCCACTGCATTTATTCTCCAAAAATATCTGCCATTAGCTGCTGTGATGGGCAGAATATTAGATTAGACTCTACTGAAATACGGTAGTTATTACTTTCTACAACACTGACCCCTGTGCAGCCAAAGAGAACCCAACCTTTTAGGTGTAGACCAGAAACTTATAAGCATTATTTTCAGACACATCTGTGCACTGATGAAAAGTTGGTTTTATTCCAGTTCCACCTAGAAATAAAATTATGACTTGAACCTTCATTACTGCTATTAAACATTATACTACAGTAAAACATGTCAAATGTCTTCATAATGAATACTGCTGCCACCTCTTGGTTCAGCAGAATAAAAATAGCAGAATAAGATTACCGAGTAGCGTTCTGCAGATGGAGCCTTATGTACGAGGAGCTTTCATTAATCTCCAACATGACTTGTACAGTCACAAACTTGGCCATTGGAAACCTGTGGCTTTAGGATGGCTTTCCAAACCTAGCTGGTACCGGGATACTCTGAAGTCACTTCTGTTGATCTGGACTGAAGTAAAATTGGGTGGACATGGAGCAAATCTCAGGGGGAAAAAGCCACATTTCAGTTTTACTATTTTCTCATTCAAACTCTCCTTGGAACGCAGCTCCTTCACATCTGGAGCATGAACCTGGAAACAAGGGCAGGTACAAGCCATAGCTGTATGTGGCTATACCCAACAGCTGCTTCACCCAGGGAGCGAGAGAAGACTTGTTCAGAAATTCAGAGTTTATGTTCAGAAAGGACAGTGATCGAGTTTGACCTTCTGTAAGTTGTAGACCACCACATCCCTTAACTGAAACCTACAAATCTGTGTGAGGAAAAATAATTTATACTAGGTGAACAGAAGTTCCCAGGAAGGCATTTGGTCTCAATTTGAAGCCACCAGTGACAGGACCGTCGACAGCTTCCCTTTGCTCTAGAGGTTAATCATCCTCACCATTAAAATGCCACTGACAGCTACTGTTAGGGAGCTCGGTTCAGAGACTTTTATCTTCTGATTTTTGGGAACAGTCGCCTTCATTCTTTTTAAAGTACCTGAGCAAATGTTACTGAAGATAGTTGTTCCCTTAGCATAGCATTGGGAGTTCACTAGTAGAAACGCCACTGAAACTTGCTGTTTTTCTAATTGGTTGAATAAAGAGACGAGATTTAGAGCATTAAAATGACACTTCCATGCTTTAACAAAAGACATGTTTCTGAGAAACATAACGCATGTTTTATGCTCACCTTTGTGAGACGACTTCTGGCCTTGTTTTTCTCACCATCCATCTGTTCAATGGACACTTAAGATAACTTTCCTTCAGACTGCATTTTTGCAGCCAATTAGCATTTTATTGTCTGCCCACATTCATAACCTGCCAAGATCCCTTTCAATTAGTCCTCTGTCCTGACAGGTAGTGTGACAGCGGCTGGCCAACAAACAGGAGGATGTCAAGACTCTAATGAGAATTTTTTACCAAGAAACTGAAAAGCCCATCAGTTTTACTGGACTGCCAAGGTCTCTGGTTTCACACAGTCAGAGCTCCCAGACCTGAGGTCTGCCCAGGGAGGCCACGGTGTGGTTCAGCACCTGGGGCCCAACCTGCTGTATTCCAACATAGTTGGATCTTCATAAATCCCCCCCCAGCTACTCCTCAAAATAACTTGGTACAGCTTCCACTTTTGCTAGCTGCCTGGATACATCCCTGCCCCAGGAAGACACACGCCAGTCTTGCTTCACTCTTCGAGGGTGTATCATTTATGCATCTTCTCACTGCATGGGGGAGGCACTGCTATGACTTGTTGAAGGTAATAAGATGTAATTGCTTTGCAGATGTACAGGAAGCAGCAAAGTTAAAAATGTGTTGTAACTAAAATTCTGTGCAGGCATACATTACAACAGCAATACAGCCAAACACCACTGTGTCCAGAGCAGGGAACGGTCCTTCAAGCAGGTGATAAAGCGCAGCATCTTATAGCTGAGGAATGTAACACAACTTCAGTACAGCTGCCTTACAGATTTAGCCAAGGAAAAAAAATAAAAATAAAAGACTTTTTATTAAATGTCTTCAATACTTTTCATAGTAGCAGGAAGCAAGCATTAAAGATTTAATAGCTTCTTTTGTCAGTGGACTCGTTCCTTCCCACACACATGCATGCCTGCTCTCCCCACTGAATTTGAAAGCCTTGATTCTTCTTCATGCAGCTAATTCAGTTTTATTCATCTTTTGAAGAACCCACCTAAAACTTGGGGGTGTGAAAGTAGGTGGTAAGGGCATAGGTGACAAAGGAATAGCAGCGAGCTGAATTACGCTCTGAACTGTGAATATCTAGCTCAATAGGTGAAGCTTGATGGTTCTGATACATTAATGAGAACATTTTCTTAAAATACCAAATGTCTTTAATTCTATGCAGATTGTAAATCAGACATTTGAATGCCTTTGTCTTCAATGAGCAGTGATGTGGGGGTAATGAGAATATTCCTTCTACCTGCAGGCAATTTTTTCCCCTCTCCTCTCTGGGCATTAGCAGACATAAGCTCCCAGAGCTTTTTTTGATCTTGCTAACGTCCATAATGCAGACTAAAATGTCAATATTGAGAAATTGAGAAGCTATTTCCAGAAAAAGCTTTTGTTGTAGCAAGACCCACAGGCATAGTTTGCCAACCACAAAGAGCAAACAGCCCAAAAGTATTGTCAGGTGCCTGTATCATCTTCACAGGTAATTTACAGTACAGGCAACCCATGCATAAGCCCCTTAAATACATTTAATGAATGGAATAAGCACATTATGGCTATTTGTGGCACAGGTATACTTCACACATGCTGTGCCATGTTCTTGTTTCAAATGAGCTGTCTTTGGTCTCTGCTTGAAGTCCAACGTCCAAAACAAGCATCAGTTAATGGCAGGTGCGGAGTTACCAGCTTTAGAGACCAGATCTCTGATTTTCAGCATTTCTAATAGGCCACTGAATATATGCGTGAGCAAGACAAACATGCGTACCAGCCTAGGCTGGATGTGGTCCAGTAACCCAAAAAACCGAAAAGCCATAGTCTTTGCGAGAACACTAAATTGCTAACTTGCTGCTGATATTACAAAGCAATACAAATGACTTAAAATAACTTTCTAGAATGAGGAAACGGCACCACACTAAGTGTACCGTGGGAAAAACAGCTTTATGCTTGCATTGTATCATTCATCAAGGAAGGGAGGAAAGCATTTCAAGAATCTCTTCATAAGAGGAGCACCATGTGGTTTCAGTTAAGTTAGGAAGTACAGACGAACCAGATTCCATATCAGTGTTTTGAACAAAGTGAAAACATACCCTGAACTTGAGTTTCAGTTCTGCATCAACTCTTAGAGACGCGATGCAAAAGTGAATTTTCAAAGACTTCATCAATTGTATTTTTACAACTACATCTCAACCTCACTGAGCATTTTCTGAGCATCCACTACCTCAACAGAACTGTGCATAAACCCACCCTCTGTACTGCTCAGGAACGTTCTGGCAAGTAAAATAATTGGAGGACATGAAAAAAAGAATGCATTCCTGTTACACTTCACTGATCACAAACAAACAGATAAATAAAAATACACAAGTGCGCACCCACTAAATTTATCTCCTGCAGTCATCAGTGAAATCATATCATTCCTATTCTCCTCCTGCTAGAACAATTGCTTTGCAGCATGAAAACCTTATTTATTTACGGGTTCAGTGCTACCGACCTCTCCACCATGGGGATCTGGGACCCACCATGGGGCAAGAGCAGGGTTTTCTGCATCCCCTTCTGCGCAGCATCCCCAAAGCCCCTGCCACAGCCTTTCCCATCAGAGCTGCACCACCAGCTCTCCTGCAGATAGAACAACATTGGGTCTGTATAGGCTAAGCTCATGCTCTTAATCAAAGACCCAGCAAGGCACTATCAGGGTGCCCCGATACCTTCCTCTGCAGCTATGCTGGGGTGTGACTCATAGCAGAAAGCTCATGTTTTTACACCAATGATGAGTAAAATATTTACAGGATGAGAAAGTCTGTCAGTTATACCAGGAGTGCTATGACATCAAATGCTTTCCTTAACACTTCAGTTTCTGGAGAAAGAATAAATAAAATTAAAAAAAAAACACCAAAAAAATACTTCTCAGCTTTAATTCAAAAGCTTCTGGCCAACAAATTGAGGCAAACAGCCTTCAAAAAAAATCGCAGCTGCAAACCGCTTTAAAACAGAGGTACACAATACGGACAGGCATAAAGTTAATCCAACCAGCTATTCTGATAGCAACTGAAGTCAGCTTTATTTTTGGGAGTCAATACGCGATTCCTAACTTCTTGGAGTTGGTAAACCCTCACTGATTACATCTGCATCAGATCCTTTTAGCCCAATCGATCATCCCGCTCAAGTTTCACTGAGTCCAGAGCTATAAACTGGAGCTACAGGAAGGACTGCATAGAACTTAATAGCTGTGCCTTCAAGATGCACCTAAAAATAGGCTGCCTTGCGAACCTGGGAATTCTGCCTGTAGCAGCCACTTGTCCTCCATTACTAATTGCTGTCAGTCAGAAAAGTCAAAAATATATAGCATGTGTTATGCAAAGCAGAAGGTTAGCTATTCTGTGAGAGATGCTCCTAGCACGATCACTCTTCGCCTTTTCCTAGGAGGATTCACAGTTACAACATGACTGCAATTAAAAAGGGAAGCGCCTCCATTTTAAGGATTTTTTTATCAAAATCTATAGTATGCATCAGTTAATAAGGGATAAAAACCTGGTTTTCTTATGCTAAGTGGCCTTATACTGCTATTTGGAATGTGGGTTACCATGGTAATCAGCAGAATCTGGAATTAATTTGTTTCGTCATAATTGCTGCATAATTTTGTGCAAACAGCTAAATACTATCCTTACTATTTCTACTGGGTCGACTAAGTAGCTGGAGCTTTCATGCAGCTCATGATTTAATGAACAAGCCATCAAAAAATATGACGAATTAAAGCAATTATAATTATTTAGAACAACGAAGCCTGAATACTGCAAGCGGGTAGGAGTGTTTATTAGTGTTTTCATGACTCAAAACAATTCCATCTTTACAGCATCTTCAAGATTTTCTCTGTGCTCTACGATGTCTGGGGAGCAAGCAGCGAGATTTCCACATCAGCATACCGTGTCTGGGGCTCCAAGAAGACAAAGACAGAGGATGAGCCAGCTCTGAGATCCCCTCCAGCCTGCCGACTTCTCCCAGTCCAGGGCACAGAGAGAAGATAAACCTACCCCACACTCCCAGGAGATGCTGGAAATGCTATGGGCTGCCCTAAAAACGTACAAATCCATGCAGCTGGAAAGCACTTATCAACAGGGCTCATGAATTCCCAATCAAATAAGCTTTTATTGAAGGGACTAGTTGGTGCCCAAAGCAATAAATTACTAAATTTGAGCCACCATATTACTCTGAGCCTTCAAGGCCATGATATAACCCAGGACAGTAAGGGCACAGATTTTTGTATTTAATTAGAAATCTATAATGTCATCATGCAGAAGACCTCATGAGACCTTTTCCTCTGCTGGTTTCCATGCGCACTGTCCGTGGCCCAGCAAATTTGGATTTAAAAAATAAAAATAAAAAAAATAAAAAACACAAGAAAATCCAGAAAGGAAACACTTGATCAGGAGTATATAGCTAAAAATATAAAATCTCACGGGGGGTGTGGGGGGAAAGCTGTGATTCAGACACAGCAAGGTGCTCTTACCTTGGCTTCCAGGGTGAAAATAAGGCAGTGTCCCCTCCCCACAGAAATGCCAAGCACAGCATGGTGCGAATAACCCCCTTTTCCCTATGAAAGAGCTTTCAGTACAGCACATCAAGGGATGGGCCTGAAGTCTGCTGGGAAAAGTAGCCTCTCAAGTACTCTTTCTATCAGATTTCTCACAATTTTGTATTGCCAAACGAGCAGAAACAGAGTCGTTTGCATCAACAAATCTGGCTGCCTTTACCAATTATTTTATTTTACAATTTAATCTGGAAGAAAACCCAAGAGATTATAGTTTAAAAAAAAATATTAAAAATCCGTTTTTAATTTACATAACCCCAAATCTCATCAGTGCCACCATACATTACACCTCCTTGCCACGTTGCCTGGTGGCTATTTATATATCTAAGCATATGAGCATATCACATTGCCATGAGCAAAACAAACCAGGCAAAACAAGCGCTGCATTCCAGCTCCTTGCTTATATGAGCTTCAAATGCAGAGGTTTAACGGTAAATTAGGTGTATGTTTGTGGTCTGATAGCATGTAATTTTCTTCTTCTGAAAGTGTGTGTTGCAATTCCCATCCTTTACTCTCAGGACAAATATTTTTATGAAATTGTGTCAGCGCAGCACCAACACGTTCTGAGGCGGTGAAAAGAAATTAATAAGCGCTTTTGAGTAAAACCCTTCAAAATAAGACAATGGTCTGTACTGGTGTAAATAGAAAAACAAAAGCCAGTGCTTGGGCATGCACAGGGAGGAGTACAAAGCAAACGTTTCTTCCTCAGTTCCCTTTCATTAGTGGCTTAAACACTGCAGGTTGTTGCAAGTGAAGCCTTAGGAGGACGAGAGCTTCAGGCAGCTGTTGAAACAGATGTCAGCTGCCTAAAATACGGTGCTGGCCTTATTACCCGGGCAAGTGGGCAGAGTGCTGGGCATCTCATTAGGAGTGTGACTCTCGGCCATGAATGAGAGATGACAGACAACGAACGTGGGGCCAGGCTGTGAGGAG
Source organism: Larus michahellis (assembly GCF_964199755.1). Taxonomy (NCBI): domain Eukaryota; kingdom Metazoa; phylum Chordata; class Aves; order Charadriiformes; family Laridae; genus Larus; species Larus michahellis. The sequence goes on from NC_133902.1 coordinate 58,892,251, forward strand.
TCATCGGCATGAAGATGAGGGGGTTATATTTGTTTGGGAGTGAGGAAGAGACACACACAGGAACACGTGTCAGCAGAGTCCTAAACATGGAATTGAAGAAACAATTTTTATTGCATGCCCAAAGAATGCTAATTAATCACAGAAAATGTTTTTTAACACATCTCCCCTTCAGAGGACAGATTCCAAAGACAGCATAGCACTGATGTTTGTTTGTCTTTGCACATTTTAAAGTGTCTTTATCCAACAGAGGTTTTTTGTATTTATTTGTTTTCAGTCTTTGGGTGTGCCCAGTAAGTATGAGAAGACAACAGAGAGTGTAGATGAGAGAAGGGGGGAAAAAAAAACTAGCAAGAAAATGATGATTGACATCTCCCTTCTATGGCTTAATGCTATGGGAAATATTTAATTTTAGAAGTTCACAAATGCTTCGTAATTACTGAATGTTCGGTTCGTCTCGTGCATCCTGCAAGCTCCCTGCCTACAAGTGTAAATTCAAAGCAAGAGCAAGAACTTGCATCTTTCTTACCTGGGCTACAAAAATCAGAAATTCCTGAAAGCACTACTCCTTGTAGCTCCAGCTAACTCTGCTCCCCTAAGATAACCTAGGCATTTTACCAGACATCCAGGACTGCAAATTATTCCCCAAAAATCAGCAGGAGGAACTCTTTGGAAATTAATTATATTGTGCTTGTGACCTTTGTGCCTGAGCCAAGCTCTTTGCTTGTATAAAGACCGCATTTAAATGACTAAAAGGACATAAAGACTTCAGGATTCCGAACTTGCTGCTCAAGGACTGAAGTATTACAGCAAGCCTTAAAGTAACAACCCCACCCTGTGGCTTTTACCATAACTGCAGGTTTTTTAGCCCATTAGGAACACAGCTCACGCTGCAAATAATTGCAAAGACACATGGCACATTTTCCTGCATGCCATCCTGTCAGAAAAGCATGTTTATATTAATTTATCTGAGATTATAAAGAATTGGGAATTTTGTGTTTGATAAGCAATGAAACACCTTTTAGTAAATCAAGAAAATCTCTATCTTCACCTTAACGCTGCCACAAGAGTAGATGAGCGCAGAAACCCCAGACACCCGTCCTGTACAGAGATGACTGACACAATTACCCTTAGGAAATATTCACATTTACCTATCAAAAACCATACTCACCAGGTGAACCAGGATTTTCCAGCTTAACCTTGCCTGCAATACTAAGGAAGAATTTTGTGAAAAGAGGCTTTTAAAATCTAGTAAGTGTAATAATTAACAACTTTCTATGGAAGTGAATAGATGGCTCAGAGGTCTAAAACTGTTATCTGAATCACTGTGCCTATTTTTTCCTAGGACCAGATACTTAATTCCCATGAAGTTCCGTGTTGTCTATCCTTACAAAATAGCTCGAGTGATGGCATTAGGGTGGAAGGACTACGAAAAATGCAAGACAGCATCAATACAAACTAATTGCCAGCTGAGCCCGTCCACAGCGCAGGGACCCAAGTTGATGTACTGTTGACGGCACCCAGCTTCAGCCAGAATCCCAACTTCTGGAGCCACACAAGATACAGATCAGCAGCAACAACCACCAAAAAAAAGCATTTCTGAAGCCTAAATTGGAATTTGATGTTTCAGACAACAGCCCAGCTGTTTGTGCCCAACTCCTGCGCTAGACCCGAGTAACAAGTGACTGAGGATGAGAACACAACCACGGCAATAGCCAGTTGCATGATCTACAAGGCAGCAGCATCCTCCCCAGCCTTCAACCTACGATTCTGCCTCAATGGCCCAAATGGTCCTAGCCCTCATTACAGGGAAGACACAGGATTTATTTCCAGAAAATCTTACATTTTGGAAGATTATTATTACTGCCAGCTATCTGTCAGAAAAGCAAGGTCATTTGTGTCTGCTCCCTTTCGTGCACAGAAGACCTAATAGCCTGCTGCGCACAAGGAGGTGACGGCTGCAGGCAGCTGCCCCCCTCTAATGACACCAGGGCACGGACAGGTTCCACTCATGGCATCAGCCACGGCAAGGATAATGTCCAAGGAGGACAGGCAGAGCAGCAAGGACTCTAGCACGGCCATGCAGGGAGTTGCACACCTTGTGACGGAGCACGTGGCACTGGCCACTGCAGCCTGAGCACGTGCCTACTGCATGGGCAAGCTGGTGCAGTAAAAACTGTGCAGTAGATGATAGATACCTTATAGAAGATGATAACCATGAATATAAGGGGTGACACCGTCTATTAGAAACGATCAGAGACTCATAGAGGGAAGCTGGACTTGCAATCTTCCCAGCCCCGCTGCTGGATCAACTGGATGCCACTGGATTTGGGGTCAAATAACAACAATTAGTATGCTGCCGCCATAAAGAAATCCCTATGGCAAATCCAGCGCCAAGACAAGCACGCCAAGACAAAGCCGAGCACGTTTGGTCCCAGAAGATGCAGAACCAGAGCAAGACGACGCCGGAGCTGCTGGTCCCAACTCCAGAGGTGGGCCAGCCCCCGGGACATCGGTGGTCCCTGACACTGCCCATGGCGCAGAAGCACCCATGGCAATCTGGGGAGACAGACCCCAGAGGGAGCAGCCAAAACCCCCAGGAGCTGCTGTTTGAGGAGTGGCAGCATCTGTGCCCTGCTCCCATTGTCATGTGACCACACAGCCATCTCGCTACACAGCTCCGCCCTCCAGATGGTGACAAATTCCCAAAGATGTTTTTAAATTCAGGGTTTGTTTTTTTTTCTTTGCAGAGCATTTTGCTTCCATAGGAATAATGCAAGTTCATTCAACCCTAGGAAGCTGCTTTTTAGGTACAAAAGATAACATTTTTCCTCCTACAAAACAGTAACATGTAGGTGAACACAGCAGAACTAATTAATGGGCACAGTCCCAAACATGGATACCGGAGAGTCAGTAACCATCTGTACAGTGCATTTTGTTTTGCGATTGTATTAAAATATATTGTAGCAAGTAAGTATTCTAAGAATAGAACTGAATGAGAAAAAAAATATGGCTTGAAACTGCTGCGTACAGTAATTTTATCCATCTCTAAAAGCCATATTTAGCTGAACTCCAAAAACCCCACAGAATTATTGCTGTGAGTTAATACAGTTCATTCTAAATGCTCGTTAGCAGTTAGATTATACTGCCAGGGCCTGAACTTCGGTATTTAAGTGCATGACAAAGACTGCAGTGGATATGGAATTGAGACGGTGCTGGCTGGCATCCCGTGAGAGGCCCTGCCCTCCTTGCCTTTGCTGTGCAAACCCAGCACAGAAAAGAATTTACACTGCAAGGTATTAGGAAAATTGGCTAAAGAGCTCTCTGAGTTGTTACAGGTTGACCAGGTTTTTTTCTTTCAGGAACTTCTCAGGACTAGGGGTCAGGTAGCATTGCGTATATAAATGGGGATCATTTCCAAAAGACATTAAGGGAATCCTGAGGTGGATCATTATCACTGAAGAATTGAAGAGAATTAGCAAAATAACGGAAATAACTATAATTTCATTGGAAATAAAACAGACTTTGAATGGTTTTCATCAGACAACATGTAAAAACAGGTTGATAAGGCTTTCTTTCACATACACTAATACCTGATTGAGACCTGCCTCACATTTCAGTAAAAGGGATGCTTTATTCAATAGAGTCTAATATTAAAGAGATTAGAAAATGGTTAATCAATAGATCTCAGCAACATCGCTGCTGAAAGTTACTGAAACACTTATAAGATGCTTCAGCAATGGGACAGTGCAAGCCCAGAGCATGTTCACCTATTCCCAACCCATGGAGCCCTCTCCTCCTCAGGCTCCGAGCCTTTCCCTTGCCTTTCATCGAGCACCCATGTCAGAGCAGACATCCCCACAACTTCACTTTTTTAGCACCCTACCCATTCATGATGGCCATCTTTGTACTAAACGCAGGTTGTGGCAAAAATATCGTAATGTTCCACTACATGTAAAATTCCATAATATTGCTTAACATGAGTATCAAGCATAGGGGGAATGCAGTTTCCAACTCTGTGTTTTTGTGTGAGCATGCAAAAGGTCTATATGCCTTTGAGAAGTAATATTTGCCTGCATAAGACTGGAGACAAACTCTAAACAACAGCAACACTGAGGAGGGGGATTTGGGGAGTAAAAGGCTGAATGAGCAGCTCCACAACACTGGGAAATGCAGCCCTTGGGGGCCTGAACACAACTATGAAACAAACAAACAAACAAAAAAAGGAGCATCATGTAGCCACAGGGGACACGTGGCATGACTTTGCTTAGGGCATTGCTGAGGTCATTCCTGGATATGCCATTTTCTGTTACCCACATTGGGAGAAGGATGTGAAAACTTAGAAGGAATACAGAAATTAACCACAGAAATAATAAAAGCTCTGAATATGTGCCTTGAGAAGAGAGGTATGAAATACAGTTTACTTAGTGTATCAAGAAATGTCTTTCTTACACAGGGAAGAAAAGGAACCTCAGGGCTGATCAAAGATCTGCCTGTCCCAGTCCCCTGCCTGTAGTAGTACCAGTGCCTTTCCAGGGAGGGTGTAGGAAGAGGGCAAGTACATCGCCGTGTGCTCTGAGCACCCAGGATTTGGCTCCATCCCAGAGACAAAAATTATAGCCAAGTACTTGACAGCCTGTGAAAAGATTTCTCTCCTGCTGGTTTGTCCATTCCCTTTTTGATTTGATCTGGTTTTTTTGGGTTTTTTTGTTGGTTTTTTTTTGCATCCACAGCATCCTGGGGCGAGGGGTTCCCCGCCTGAAAGACAGCGCTGAGCAGCTCCAAAAGATAATTATTCTCACTACCTTGTAAAATGGTTATTATCCGTCCACACGGAGTCCTTAAAAGTCAAGTTGAAAGACCTAGCACTGTTTTTATCATACCGATCACCAACAGAAGTGTTTCTCAGTCTAGTGCTACCTAGAAGACCGGACTATATGAAAACTACTTTTCCTAGCCACGTCACCTTTGAAATACGAACAGCCAGCTGGTGTCATACATCATTCCCCCAGGCAAACCATATTTCATTTTTCTGTTGGGAACCAAATTGATTTTGGGGCCATTCCCACAAATGTTTATCAAAACGTAGACGTGCAGGGGCAGCAAACTTCAATTATGCTGACAATGGCAGACAGGAGGAAAAAAATATCTGCTCGTGTTATTAGCTCATGTAATCCTGCTTGCTTTGCACATGGAAGACCCTCACTGCTTTCAGCAGGAGCAGGACAGAGGCACTGTTTGCTTAGACACATCAAAGGAAGAGAAATAATTGTGCTTTAAAAATAACATAAAAAAGAGGGAAAAAAACCACAGAAAAATACTCAAGAAAGCACACAGAGACCAACTATATATATCCTAGGCAGGCTCCTAACATATGACAATGAAATATACCAACTACCTCTCTTCAGCATCTTGAAATTCCTTTTTCCGCATCCATGACAAAATCAAAATGGTCTTCCATGACTGCCCCCACCTTCCTCGCCACTAAAGCCTTTGCTTGCTCACATCTCCGCTCCTCCACTCCAGGCGAAGCCTCATGCCACCCCCTCTCCCAGGCTTGCCTACGCTGGTCCACCCACACCTTTATTATAATGAAAATCACACTTCTCTTTGACTTGTTCTCTCCATAACATTCTGTATCCTTGTAACAAGCCGATTTTAGGTCCAAAGCTGTTCCATCTTCTCATGTTCCAAACAACCATTCTTCACCTTCCAAATCCTCCTCAAAGCACTTCTCAAAAAATTGCTTCTTGCCGGTTGGTGCTCTTACTGCTGCCGTCTCATAGAGGGAGCTCCAGCTTTGCAACTGCTCCTGAGGTGAAGACCAGACCTCCACCCTGCTGCTCCCCAGTTACTACTCATGGCTAAGTGGCTAGGGCTATATGCAGCGTTCCTCTAACCACTCCCAAGCTTTGCTAGCTTATGGCCAAATAAATATTATATTTCTATATTGGGCCAAGCAAATATTATATAGCGGACAGCATCATACTTTGCTTTCTTCATGAATTGTTTGCAACTTCTTTATTTCTGCGCTCAGGTTCAAAGGTTTTGTGTTGCCCGTGACCCAGGAGAGAAAGCTACAGTTCTGAAGAAGTCTACAGCCATGGTTTGCAGGAAGATGACTGCACCCAAGAGCAGGCTGCATCTTCATAAGTGCATTTATTCACATATATCCTTACTACAACAGCCACAGGATCTCTTCAGAGATCTCCAAAGCATAAGATGTAGCTCTCACGTGGGAGGGCTCTGGGAGAAGTAGTAAATTTAGGAGCCCCTTTTCAAAACAGGGTCTTTAAAGAACAGGTCTGTTGTAAGGAAAATAAAGAAACATCGGGAACCGCACGTTCAGCAAAAGTTTACAGATGATCTAAAAATAAAGGTGGGGCAAAAGGGAGACATTTGAGTCAATGTATGTACTGTAGAAATTTAGGGCATGATTCATTAGCCAAAAAAAATCTGAACACCCTCTGTAGCTATTTTCAAGGAGGTACATGCATAATTTATGTGGAACAAGAGTGGGCTGCAATTTCCCCCACACTGCTTCTGCATAAATTACACCGGCTTGTAATTCATCACACTTCTGTTTTTCCTGCATGTAAGTGGTAACCTCTCATTTAATGATCACAGAAAACAGAGTCATCTGCAGGAAGGAAGGTGAAGTATTTACAGGTGAAACAGTTGCATATCTGACACATACATGTGGTCCAGAGAACTGGAAAAGGCACCATTTTCTGGTAAGGGGTTTGCTGTGCGGTGACTTTTCACAGTTATCTCATTTTCAATGACCACAGTTAACAACAGAATACAGAATTCTTTCTAAATCACCAGCACTAACTCAGAGAGGACCAAAAGCACAAGATTATGCAGAATTTTAAAATACCAGGAGATTTGTCATGGAGGGGTGTAAGCTGCTCAATTACTTGTTAACGGTCTAAAGCAGAAAAATCCTTAAGTGCATTAAATGAATAAATAAAACACCTTTCCTTCGAACAAGGGTAAAAACCCACATGAATCTGACACATAGAATAAAAGCTCCATTATGACCAATTACCCAGTTGACTGAACAGAGTGAAAAATGTACAGCCTCAGCCTTTGCCTTGCAATATGAGCATCGCGGCCTCTGTTGAGTCCACCAGTCCTTTCTCTAAGCAAAGATGGGGAGAAGAGAAAATTAATTGTTTTCCAGTTGATCAACAAGAAGTTGGGCAACAGATTGGCACTAATAAGAAGTACAAAGCTCGCACCAAGAGATCCGCTGGGGACATCAGTAATACATTTGTACCAGCACATCTGACAAGAGGGCAGTGCATTAGAAACGAACAGGAACAGATGAGGATGAAGGAGGCACAGTGCACAGCAGGGACACACAGTGTGCATGCCACTCTTCATTCTGTTCTTTGGAACACAAACTCAGACAACGTAAATTTCAGGATTTACCATGAGAAGCAAGTTCATTATAAAAATCATAAGCAGGAGGGCTTGGATATTCAGCCAAACAGATGGGTGTGCTCTGCTCAGCAATGCTTACATCATTTTTTTTCTTTTTTTTTTTTTTTGTACTTTTGGGCTCTGAAAATCATCTGTTTGACAGTAAACACTGTCATGAGTGCTGAATATGGCTAAGAGTAAAGCACCCATTTCTAATCAGTCCCCCCTCCTTGAGGTTGGTGTTTGGGGGCTCAACATTAGGATTGGTAATTCATGCTTTCACTTTAAAAAAAAAAATTGCAAAAAGAGTAATACAAAGAGCAATGGTTGTTTTAGTTGTCTTTCATCTCCTCCTGCATCTTGCCATTCTGCCATACAGCCTAATGCAACTCATGCAGCTCACCCTTGGATCCTTCGTGCCAGGACTGTGCCAGGACAGTACACAGCTGAACAGGCCAGGACTCTAGGATTATTGCAGTAACTTTGTAAGAGTTATTCCATCTTTATTTTGTTTCATCATGTTTCTTTCTGTGGTAAATAAGGAATCTTATTCTTGGCTGAGTGGAGATGAAAAGGGATGAAAACAGAGGAACCTGCTATAGGACCAGCTAGCATAGCTAGGACACATCTAGCTGCCCCCTAAAGGAAAAGGGAAAATGTTCCTTCTAGAATACATACGAACAGGGGTGAATAAAGTCATAGAGGATGAGTTATACAAGAGCCACCCATTTTGGCAAGCCACTACTAACATTATTAGTTCATATACTCTTTGTTCTGCAAACCAGCTAGAGATATATTCCACCTCTTCTTTCTCAGTTTCTCCTTTTCCCCCCTTTTCTTCTTCCTCTCACCTTCTTCCTCCGCCCCTGGTTTTTGTTGGGAATTTTGTGGATTTTTGTGTTTTGGTTTTTTGCTAATTTGATGGCTGGCACTCTGTATACTGGGCAGCTCTCGTTAGCCAGGGAGCGAGTGTCACAACATGCTGAGTCCACTGTCAGTTTTATGAAAGAAATACAAGATGTGGCAAACAGAATGTGAGATAAGAAAATAACATTCCCAGGAAAAAAGCAAACCAAAAAAATCCCACGCAGCGTCCACAGTCAAATTTAAATAGTTACTTAAGTAAAAATTTGTGATATCCCCTCTTCCTACTCTTTTTGTCTTGTGCAAAACTGGGTAACAAGGCAGCTGCTGAAATTCAGTATGGAGGAACGAGAGGCACCTGGGGTGAGAAAGGAGACAGACAAGTCTAGGCTAGTGACCAGAGGGAGGTTTCAGAAGAGGACGGGAATGCCAACAGCGGAGTTGGAATAGGACAGAGATAAGAAGCAGGGCGGTGAGCTGCAGGAGGCAGCACAGGAACTCTGTGGTGAAAGCCATGGACAGCAACTAAGCAATGGGAGGTGAAACATCAGAAGGAGGATATTAGTTTAGAAAAAAGGGTGAACGTGGCAGGAAGAAAAGCATCATGCAAAGGTCTGTTGTGGCACATGGCAATGCCCATTTACCCATACCTCCAGAATCTCACTTCCAAATTGCCTCAATCCTCCCTTCACCTCACCAACATCCTTCCTACCCAGCTTTAAACCTGTCCTGTAACTGCATCCCTGGCTCATCCTCTTCTTTCACCTTCCTGATGCCTTTTAACCCCATCTCATTCTTCATTTCTCTGCATCTCCGACCTGACCTTCTTCTCTAAGGAAGCAGGTTACATTCAGCAGTCCTGGATTCCCTCTCCTGCTATCACAGTCTGCAGAAACATGAAGATAAGCTTCATTACTGTTGCCACCCAGCACTGCCACCAGCAGCTCTCCCATCTAACACCCCCAGGTCACACATCTCGTATGTCCACAGCCATCACGGCAGAGCAGCTCACATTACCGCCCCGCGGGAGGGATGTTTTCTCCCCATGACGCCAACATGTGGGGAGGGGGGAGAGGGAGACAAAGATGCTCCTAATGGCCCAAGATGCTTAAAGCCAAAACAGAGGCAGAATATTTAAGCCATAACTGCCACCAGGCACTTTGAAGATTAATGACTGGCTGGATGTTTAATATATCCTGGGACACTAACCCCAACTGCTCATTAAGCCCTAAGAAGTGCCTGATGCTGAGGTCATTTTTATCACTCTAAGACAAATAAAAGAGAGAAGAAAAACAAACAAACAAACAAAAAAAAAATCTACTAGCTTATGAAATTTCTCCTAATGGAAAAATCAGTTTCAATTGCTAAGAGGTCACCCGAGGAACGAACGCCCCTCCAGGCACAGCAGATCAGGCCAACCAGTCTACAGAAAGAACTGAGTTTGGACAAGATTTCTTTTCAGTTCTCCACATCTTCTGTATTTAAGAAGAAACCATCCCTTTCGTGGCTCAATGTCTATGACCGGGCTGGCCATGGGGAATCTGCCACTGGAGGAGCTCAGAATATCTGACCTGTCACATTAACTGGGGGAGGCATGGAAAAGGGGTCTCCATTTCAAAGTATAAACCCTTTGCCTTTGCATTATTTATAGGTATGTCCTTCATTCGTAATCACAAGCATAAAAATGGCCATAACAAACATAGATGCTTTAGCAGAACTGGCAGCCTAATTTCAGCAGAATTTCATTTCAGTTAATTCCTAATACAAAGTTTCCACTCATGAACTTCCAGGTACATAGTGCCTTTGTCATAAAAGGCTCAAAAAACACTTCACAAAAATTGAAGTAGGACACGTATGTATGATGTGCATGTTGAAACCACGGTCTTGTAGAGGACAAGGTACCACTAAACCCCTAAGGTGGGAAGTAAAGAATATACCTCACCACAAGAATTTGGGCAGGCAAAATCCAAATCAAAGGTATAATTTGGTTGCAAAATCATAAAGTAATCTACCTTTATCTTCAGAAAGAGACATGTAACGCTGTAATTATCGAGGCTTACTGAAGTCACAAGTGAGGAGCTTAATTTAGGTTTTCTTACGTATCATGCTGGATGGGATTCTCCTGCTTACACTCAGGTGTCTAAGGTTGTTTTCAGATGACCAAGCAAATCCCGTGGGGCTGCAGCAGGGTGATGGTCTTCCACAGTTGCCCAGATCCTACCTTCTACCTGCCACAGCATGCTGTCCTTGGATGCTCTCGGCCTGGGATGTCCCAAGTGGGATGAGACACCAGAGCTGAGGCAAGTGACTCCTGCCTGTTGCGTCCAACTACTGCAGAGCACACCATGAAAGAGCCCACACCAAAACCACACCAGAAGTGTCACCTCCTCTTTCACCATCCGGATGAGAGCCCTTACAAGTCTCTCCTGCCCACGGTAATTCAGGTATAAGCCTGTTTTCAGTTCACAAGACCCAATGTATTCCCAGCCAACGAGCAGTGTGAGAGCAGCTCTTCACGGAAAGCTCAAGAAACAAAACCAAAGGGCCACACGAAACACAGTCAGCAATACCATGAATGTCCCTAAAACACCCATTAGGGTGTAAGCTTAAGGTGACACAGAAAACCCCGAAGATGTGTCCTGAAATGCTTATAATAACAACTAACTAATTTTTGCACGCATTACACAAAGAGAATCTACTATTAAATTCCGATGGGAATTTGATTACAGAGCTGCCCACGTGTAGCTCGCTGCCTCACTGCACTTCTGCTTCTTCCTCCCAGAGAATAAACCACTGGAAACATTTCCACAGGTGAAATGTGCAAAATTAATGCAATATCACTGGGTAGAAGCTACCAGATTATCCCAATAAAAGGATTATCTTGACTTTCAAAGAACAAGTGTTTTGAAAAGGTGTCTTCAAAATTCTGACCTGTAGCATTTTCCTACATTATCTGAATCAGGTTATCAAATTTTGCAAGGGATATCAAAAAGCATTAAGTGTATTAACCTAAAGAAATATTGAGACATAGGGACGGTTCCTGTTGTCTGTACGTGTAAGTCGAAAAATTATATATTATGTAAACAGGGAAAAAGAGTCACTAGTTAAGCACTGACACCATCAGTCTTCAGAATGACCGTCATAAAAATACAAATGATAGCAGAAACAGAATACAAGTAAAACCAAATGAAGATTACAACTAGGATGTTGCTTCTTCTGCACAAGAAAAAGTATCATAACCCAGACACAAGCAACACAAAGCCGTCAGAATTCAGTATTCAAAACTGACTCTTACTTAAGGATGTTAAATCTCTTATTGAGAACAAAAAAAGGCTTTCCCAAAACCAGTGATGCTCATCATAAAAAGTGCCAAAGAAACAGAGTGCAAAGAGGGTTTATTATTAAGAGGGAATGTGACTGGAGTGTAACTACTGAGATGTATTTTTACCCTACTACCTTCAAGCATTTAACGTGCTACGTCCCAGACCTCACAAAAAGACATGTGCAAGTCACTTTGCAAAAAGCAGAAACCCCAGAGGTTGGTGTGGGACCACTCTCATACAACAAGGTACCCGTGGGAATGCCGACATCAAAACTTCCGACAGCCATACAGCAACAGCCCCCTTTTACAAGCCATGCGATTTGGGCAAGGTCACAAAGTCGGTTAGCGGAAAAAACACACTTTATTTGTACACATCACAGATGACTTGCAGGGCAGAGAACGGGGACAGGAAGGCATCTCCATCCTTCCTCCCCATGTTTTACGAAAGCTTCCAGTTCTGATTAGAGGGATAGGGGAAGGCACACGAGTGCTATCTATTACCCATCCCACTTTGCCCCAAAGCACCAGGGACAGCTGGAGACCTCATTACAAGCAGCCAAAAATTAATACAACAGACAAGAGACATGTTGTTATTCAGACTCTCTAAACACGTTTTTGACATCTTTTCTCAATTGTCATGTGACATCGATTATGAAAATTACCTTCTAATTGTTTTTATTACATTGACTGTTAGCCAAAAACTGTCTTTTAACAGATCTTTTTAACATCCCAAGTGGCTGAAGAAGTTCCCATCTGAATTTTATTTTGCTAGAGCTCTGCTTTATTATTTTAAAGCAGAATTTTGAAGATATACACGTCAGGCGTTCCAATATAACCCTGAAACCAACAGAAAGGAGTTAAGAAGCTATTTTCTCCAACTCTGCAGGTCACCCAAGACCTAAGGATTTTAGGAAAATGCTATTTCTGTCTCTACCCTATTCTTTTCAAAGCAACAGAACATATTTTAGCAAATACAGGTTTGGAGTCCCATGTAATCATCTCTGCTTCCTCCATATTCAGCACAGACAATCGCATCGAGATTGCATTTGACACAAACCATCGGTGTCCATAGAAACTGCATGACAGCAAGCGCAGGCAGAGCCTGGGCATGGCTTGAGCTCCTGAAATCTGCCAAAGTGGCTCGAGCGCGTGGCGTTACACTATAATCACACAACTGGAGTTTTGCACATTCTGTTACCGTACAGCAAAAATATCGGGGGCAAAAAAAAATACCGGTGAGACTGTCAGAAGGTGGTGGGCGATGGGAGGTGGGAATGGAGCTGCCCAGGGCGCTCGAGCCCCGGCTTTAACGCAGGGTTTGTAGAGTCACATAGCATTTTTGCCTCCAGTTTCCCCATTATTGAGACAGTAACAGCACCTTGCATTTATACTGTCATATGCTGTGCATGTCTGTAAAGATTTTTTTAATGGTTACCTATTAAATATTATGCATTTGGTATTATGCTAGTATTCTAAGTGTTACTGTACTCATGTAAACATTTCACGGTAATAACATTGCATGAATAAAGAGAAGTAATTTTACAGGTCACGCTAGAAAAGTACATTTAAACAAACACCCACAGTATGTACAAAGAGACAGACAACTCCCAAATACGAGAAATTTTGGATGAGGAATAGCCAAATCCTATTTTTTATTCATACCTACGCTGCTTATGCTATTAATATCTGACTTCTCTTTTGTGACTTTAGACTATTTTAAAAACGAAACCTTGTTACCATGGAGACAATAAGCCGGTCAGCACATCTGCTGAAGAATAGGACATAAAATTTTTAAAGCAAGAATTTCGAAGGCTCAGACTTTTATGAATCCACGCCAACAACTCCATCAAATACACGTAAGGGAGCCTGATAATTTAGTTAGCTGTCACCTACCAGATTTCTGACAATCTTATTAGCTGTTATTGTGCATCAGGACCCACCAGCAGAGACTGCAGTGCTACGAGCACGGGCACACTGAGGAGATGAATCATATTCCCCTTCCACGTGCTGCCCTGGCCATGCTCACGGAGCGGCGAGGACAACATCTTACTATGAACATAACCCAGTGAACCTGCCTAAAAGGTTGATAGATGGCTCCAAAGAAAACAAAAAAAAAATAACTGGGTGATTTTTTTTTATTTAAACGCAATCATGATTATTATTTGCTTGCAAACAGACACACACACAAAAAATCTTTTTCCGTTTCTAACAGAACACTAAGTGGGAACACAATTTGAGATTCAATTAGTACATTAAGAAACATTCAATTAAGCCTCCCAGTGACACAGAGATACACAGCCACACTCGCTTTCCAGACAAAGAAACGAAACTCGCATAAGTCTGCTGGCTTCTTCATGGTCAGATGAAGTGATGGCAGAATTAAGGAGAGAAGCCAACTTTCCTACTCTCTGTTTTATAACAAAAAAATCCCTTTAAGTTGCCTTCTACTGTTATTTCAACCTTGTGAAGCTTGTCCCCCACCCACCACCTCTTCCTCCCAACCATGCAAGGAGAAACCCAAGCAAGGCAGGATTTTGGGGTGCCAGGGATCACAGCAAGACCGTTAGATAGGACAAGGCAGCTTTCAGGAAGGCAGATGTGCACACGTAGGTGTGACAGCCACATGCCACCAGCTGTTACCAACAGGGAAGCCAGGAACAGGGGACACACTCCAAGTCCATTAGCCTCTCAAGCTGTATCAGAAGACAACTCTGGAAAAGCTATCAGCTCTGTATTCTGTGATTCTGACTTAATCTGCATAGGCAGCATCCCGTAGGAAGTTATGGAGCAGAGAGATGTCATCTAAGAGTTGTCAGCACCGGTGAGCTGGTTAGAAGCTGCTCAGATATAGCACCCTCCATCACTGAAACAGGCACAGCGGTAACAAAGCGTTGTTTTATTTCACAGCCTTCATCATTTCTGTATTTTTCCTAATTACAGTTGTCATTACGAGCCTCACCAAGGGTCACAACAGATCTTCTCTTCCAAACCTAGCTGGACCCATCCGTCGGACAATCTCTCTCCAGCTGGCAGGAGACAACTCTGTGAAATCTCTCCATCCCATCGCAGGCAAATCCAGCCATGGTGGGTCAGATCACCCCAATGCCAACCGTTCAGGACCCAACCGTACAGGACCCTATGAAATTCAGGCCATGATGACATCAAGGGAAAACACCGATTTCTCTTGAAGCTCATAGGACCTTTCGTAAACTTACTCCATGGTGCTGTACGCAAAAGAAAACTGCAAACCAGCTTCTAAGTCAAATGATTGTTGGAGTACAAGAGCAAGATGCTCCCTGGAAATTTATTTCAGTTCAAGCATACCTTACTTTGCCTTATTTTAAATCTACATATTTAGGTTAAATCAAAGTAATCTGGTCTTAAGCATGGTTTAACTTGAAAGAAGCAACTGTTGTATTCGTTAACTACATCGATTTAAGAACAAATGTGAGTTAAAACAATGTCACTCTGCTGTGCAGACAAGGCTTATGTTCTTTGGAGAAAGGGTTGAATCTTTTATTCACCTGCCAAATGCTTTAACAGTTTCTGAATGCTGTATAGAGAGAAGTAACGATCCAGTCCTGTGTCTAAGGAATAATCATATTCTATGACAGCAAGTTATATTTTAGAAATTAATGACTCATTGTAGAATTGAGCTCATCCTGGTAAATTACTGAAATTCTAATCTGCTCCTTTGCAGATATGTATTTTATCAATCTAATCAGCATTTGATTTTGAGAAATGCCTGGTTCACTGCACACCTAGGTTGGAACGGACCACACCACTCAGCATCATCCACCTCCTACATACCAGAAAACATGTATTACCAAAGACCAAAATCTCAAGAGCATAACTGAGGTCTCATTTCATCCTGGGGAAAATTATTTTAAGACAAAAAAATGCAGAACTGAAGGAAGAAATCAAGTGCACATTAAAAAGTTTGTTAAGAAATGGTCACTGAAGCTGCCTACCTACACTGCTGAGGAGCAAAGACCAAATGTTGATTCCCCCTAATTCAGATCATTACTTGACAGGACAGTCAGCAAATAACATCAACTTCAAAACTCAAACCTGTATTTCAGGCCATGCATTGCTCTTGAAAACGTTGGTGTATGTAATTAAGCTAACATCTGCCAGAGCTGACGAGCAGCCTTGTGTGCTTCACATCTGTGAAGTCACACCTGAGGGGGACACGGGGCAGCTCGGTGTGCTGTGAGCCAAGGGAAAGGAATGAATAAATAAAGTCAGGAATGACTTTATAAATGACAACAAAGAAAATTCAGACACCCTTAAAGCTTCCCAAGTCTGACCTACAACTATTTTTGCTTGACTAACCAAGAAGATACCTGAATGTAGATGCCAACATCCAGCTAGAGTCCAGCACTCAGTCCCACTGGAAGGACACCACAACCCCATCTCCACACACAGAAAACCTCAACTGAAAACAAGGCAACAAAACTCTTGAAAGATTTTTACTTTTTTCTGGTCACAATATCATTAACTTTTTTAAAAGGTTGCTACAGCTTGAGAGCTGGTCTAATAACAGAAAATGGTGGTTTTCTTTTCCTCTCAATATTACGTGGGAAAAATGATATTTAAAAGGGGGAGGCACAAACATTGCAAAAGATGCAATACTAGGTGTAACTATGTTTTAAAAGAAAATTAACTTTAGCTACCCCTAAACATAAGCAGCAAAAAACTTCCAGAACTAAAACGCATGTCTAAATATGATTTTATGTACAGCTTAATGTGCTTGGACTGAACAGGCACACTCGGTGGCTTTACCTGAAGTCTCTGGCATGAGCCGGAAAGAATTTCCACCGATCACTATGAGTGTTTCAGTAAGATTATATTACAAGGCCCTGCCAATTTCAAAGAGCAGATAACCCTGTATTTCACTTCAAGCATGTAAGTTATGGTAAGGTCATACAGAGAGGCAATGCAGCACGTGAGCAGACAAGTACCAGCCCCGTTGGGGACCAAACCACCAGTCCACCACCAGGCTTCAGTTCTGGTTACACCTTCAGAAGCAGAGCTACTTGACACCTCTTCAACACAGACCACCTCAAGAAACTTAATTCCACAAAACGTTTTTTAAGTGAGGAAGGGCATGCCGAAGGGAGACCTAGAATAAGGAGAGGTTCAATCACACCTGCACCGAGGGCTGCAGTTTGGGTAACAAAACGGAAAATGTATAAACACTTCACGCACCCCTGGTCAGAGCAGGTGGATGGGCACCGCTGTGGGGTGACACCCGGCCAAGCTGAGGAGTGAGGAGGAGGAGGAGGAAGAAGGGAGGCTGAACCTCCACCTCCAGCACCACAGTTAAAGAGCGGCCACCGTGGCACTTTCTTTTGACAAGAAGCGATGCTCTAATACAACCTTTGGGCGACTGTTGCTGCTCTTCACAGGTCACTTCGCTTTTCCCAGTGAAATAAATTCCATTTAAAAAAAAAAATCACAGGCAATAAAACTGATGCTACCAGAAGTCAAAGGAAAAAAAAACTGCATTTACTCACAAGTCACACCATGTCACAATAAGTGATGGAAACATAAAATCTTCCAGAAGAAAACAACAATAAATTATTATTAAAGCATTTTTCAAATTTATAAGCATATGTTTTCATCTGACCTACTTATTGTCTTATAATTGACTTCTGTCCCTTAAGGGGGTTCTTAAATATAATTGAGCAGCACCTGCCACGTAAGAGGAACAATTTTGTACACCCGTTCCTTGCTCAAATATCGCACTTAACAGCTTCAGCGCCAGGTTTACTCGCAACTGTGGCCATGCCACTGGAAATAGAGGTGCCTATCCGACAACCTGGGAACCTCCTGCACCCGAGGTCACTCCAGGACACAAGTGATCTTGCTCACTGGGTAGGTCTTAGGCTTTGTTTATACCAGGCCAATGATTTTCAGCACATACCTACCTGTTCCCACTTGCACATCACTCCATCCATGTCTTCCAGTGCAGCATTTCCCACAGCAAGAGGCAATTAGGGGCCCTGCCAGCTTCCCATGCTGGTGACGCTGGAATCGGGAGCTCTGCCCTTGCTGACACACACATGGGGCTCGGCACCATGAACTGCCTTTGCTTATCACCACGTGGTATTGACAAAAATGCAAATTCAAAAGCCCATCCAAACCTTATTCCCTTACTAAATTAGATTGGCCAATGGATTGAAACCAAAATTAAGTGCAACATCATGAAAAGTCAAGGAAAAAGTTCAAGTCTTGGGGACCTGTGCCTCTCCTGACACAAAAGGAAACCAATGAAACAATTTCCATTGGTATTTTGGACTTGGGCAAGAAGCTGGTGCACAATTCCTAGTGCATACAAGATCTACAAAAGATTAAAACTCTTTTGGGACATTCATTGCAAATCTTACTGACAGAATTTCTATTTTTTTTAAATTATATCTACAACCACCACAATGTTACTTGAATTTAATTTCTGCTTTTAGGGCTTCTTTTTTCCACTTATGCTTCTAAAGCCTGATTGCTGTTAGGGAAAACTCCACAGCGGGGGGAGAGGACAGCAACACTGGGCAGCTGGGACTGCTCTGCATCTGCGGAGCCAAAATCCCCCATTCTCAAAGAAAAACCACTAACCACAAAGGTTGAGAAAACGGTCTCATTCAAGCACTAAAGGAGCAGCAGAAGGACCGTTGTGCAAAGGAAACACTGTCCTGAGAATCGTCAGAATCGTCCATGATGAATCGTCCCATGATGAGGAACCTCCATGAAGCCCACATGAAAGAGCAGCGAGACCCTCATCCCAGCACGTCTCCGGCTCAGCCCCACCACGCTCTCCCCCAGCGAGGGGCAGGCAATCCCGGAGGTGGTTTGCTCGCTCAGCTCACACAACTCAAATGAAATCTTCTCGCCCATCTCACAGCGAGAGCTACTGCACTTGCCTGTTGAAAAGTTGCTAAGGTAGTCACCCCGGAAAGTGACAGCAATTTGTCTGCTCCCTTCTCATTTGGGATAAGCAGGTTCTGATATGGACCAATTTGGCAGCACCCCTCAAATGTGTTACCTAATGTAAAGCCCTTGAGCAGGGGTCAGAAGTAAAAGTGAGTCTCCCCATCTTCCCAAAGAAGACAACAGACAAACAGATGCTGAAGCACTTGGGGAGCACACCACATCCCAAGACATGGGACATAAAAGAAGTGCAAAGTGCAGGAAAGGCCCCAGTGCATTTTGCACAGGCATGAGGCGTGCGATGCCGTCCCTGGAATTCAGCTGCAATGCCCAGTGCGTCGGCTTGAGGAGCCAGGCTCTTCCACACCTGCAGCAGCTTTCCCCGGGCACTGGGGCGAGCGCTCCCTCGTGTGAGGTGTTCAAAATCCCAGGTCACATCCTCACTCCCGCAGACACCAAGTGCTCCGATGACGCCGATTACCCTCTGTTTGCCTAGATCACAAGCCCTCGGTTTCCGTGTGAGCTCAGCATGAAGTCCACCTCTTGAAACAACGCGTCTGACAAGCTGGAAGATTCTCCAGGACATCTCCAAGAAGGGCCCACAGCCACCTGCAACATCACTTCAACCACTACAACAGACTATCACAGGCTAAAACTACCTTTATATTTATTTATCCTTGTTTCAACTCTAATTTACATGGCTGAGATCCCATTAAACATCAAATTCTTACTGTGACATTCCCATCTCATTCTGCTGGTGCTGGAAACAGGGACCGATAGCCCAACATCACTGTGGTTCTGCTCCGGGCTGGATCGGTGACGAGGACACACCGCAAAGCAAAATAAAACTTCCCTGGATTATCTAAATCTCTTTCTCTGCCAGACCAGCCTCACAACTTCCACATCCCGAGCAAAATACGCTTCCATGCATGACAAGCGTCCCCGAATTTGTCAAGGGCCCAGTTCTGCTTTTCTCACGCTTCCTTAAATTTCTACTGAAGTCACCAAGGGATGCGGGGGGGTGTGGGACACAGGTTCAAGCTCCAGGCAACGTTCTACCTCCTTTACTTTTGAAGGAAATCAATAGTATTCACTCTAGGAAGCATCCTTCAGGAGAGAAAGTGATGCTTGAGTGAGGCTCGGGATGTTCGCCTCTATTTCACCCCGGGAGAGCCGGCAGGCAAGAGTGTGAGACCGGGAACGGTGAAGGAAAGGGTAACGATCCGTATCCGCAGGAGGTTTCATCTAGATCGCTCACGCCGCTCCGGCGGCGCCAGGGGAAGCAGGGCTGCTGTATAATTAGCACCGACGAGCCCCAAACCGAGATGCCAGTGCTCTTGACACCTTTGCAAGTGTCTCTTTTTTTTTTTTTTTTCAGAGACACCCGGCTCTTTGAGCTAGGAGTGCTGTAAAAATCTCGGGTTCCGTTCTTTAAGAAAAGTGTCTTGCCCTCAGCGTTACAGGGAACGGCCAGAAAATCAGAACAATGTATAACTGCCTTCGGGGACTGACGGCAATCACGATACCAGAATCAGAATAAATTACGACTTCAGGCGGGTTTTTTTAGGCCCTTCTACGAATTCTGGGGCTCTCTGGGTTTATAGTTTCAAGCCCAGCTGTGCCTTGTCCCCAAACTCCCCAGCTCCGGGCGCTGAGGGGACGAGCAGCCACCGCAACTTGTGAGGTGCCCTGAGCGGGGCCCAGCACGGAAAATCCGCCCCCCCCCCCTCAAAAAAACCCCGCGATCTTTTATTAAAAATCAGCCAAAAGGGGCTTCACGAAAAGGTTAAGTTCTCCCCCACCCCGCCCCTCACCTGCCGCAGGATGAAGCTGGTGGAGGTGGTGCTGCCATCCGAGCGCTTCAGCCGGCTGCGCCGCGTCGCCGTGCCCCTCGTCACCTGCCCCGGGGGGTCACAAGACATCAAGGTCGTGTCACCACCGCCGCCGCCACCTCTCCCACCCTCCCACCCCCGCCGTCCCCCGGCGCCGGCACCCACCGCGGCCATGGCGGCCAAGGATCGGCGGTTTCTCCTCAGCCGCCGCCGCCGCCGCGCTGAGGGGAGGCTGAGGGCGGGGCGGGGCGGGGCCGGGACACGCGTGGACACCGCCTCGCGGGCGGCCCGGCCCGGGGAGAACGGGGCGAACCCAGCCGTGGCGGGATACCCCTGTCACGGCTGGGTTTGCCCCGTTCTCCCCGGGCCGGGCCGCCCGCGTGGAACCACAGAACGGCACGGACACCTCCCACCAGCCCAGGTTGCTCCAAGCCCCGTCCAACCTGGCCTTGAACCCCTCCAGGGATGGGGCAGCCACAGCTTCTCTGGGCAGTCTGGGCCAGGGGCTCACCGCCCTCACAGCAAACAATTTCTGCCTCACATCTCATCTCAACCTCCCCTCTTGCAGTGTAAAACCCTTCCCCCTCGTCCCATGGCTCCCCTCCCTGCTCCAGAGTCCCTCCCCAGCTTTCCTGGAGCCCCTTGAGGGCCTGGAAGGTCTCCCCGGAGCCTTCTCTTCTCCAGGCTGAACCCCCCCAGCTCTCTCAGCCTGTCCTCACAGCAGAGGGGCTCCAGCCCTCCCAGCATCTACGGGGCCTCCTCTGGCCCCGCTCCAACAGCTCCGTGTCCTTCTGCTGTTGGTGCCCCAGAGCTGGAGGCAGCGCTGCAGGGGGGTCTCACAGAGCGGGGCAGAATCCCCTCCCTTGAGGTGCACCAGTGACCCTCATTCTCCATCCTGGCTCGCTGCCTCCCACACAGGATGCTCCTGCTGCATCCCACCTTGCCTGACTGGAGATGCCATGGGCAAGTACCGGCCCCCAAGCCCAGTTTAACCTCCTCAAGCTGAAATTGAGCCACAAGTGCCATGACTACATAAACCCCAGCACCACCCAATGCTTCCGAGTATTGACTAGCCTTTATTTGCATCAACTGCTGGTCACAGAGAGTGCCACGATTTCCAGGGTATGGAGGAAAAAAAAAAAAAAAAAAGAAAAAAGAGTAATCAGGAGATGAAGTGATTTGTTTGAAGTGAAAGGGGAAATCTAGGGAAGAATTGGAAGCAGGACCTGGATTTCCTGCTTCCCACTCCTGTGCTGTAACTGCAGGCACATTGCACCTCCCACTGACATGAGTAAGAGCAGAAACGTGTGCATCTTTGAACTGATCCCACTTTTACACGAGAAAGCTCTGAACACACACACACACACACACACACACACACACACCCTCTGCTGAAGGTCCACAGCAAATCACAGCAGACATTTCTTTCTCTCTTGCTGTAGACACAAACTGATGATTTTTTTTAATTCCTTGGATGAAATTAGGCAGCCTGGTTTCTTTGTCAAAGATGAATGTGGGTCATGAATGCTGTAAGTCTAAATTAGATTATTTTTAAATTCAGTTTAATCATTAAATTGGTACTAGGAAGGATAATTTTCTTTAAACGTTAATCTTAGTGCAACTGAGTACGTGGCTGTTCCCAAGTAAAAATACCATCCAGAAACCTAAAACATCACTGTCTCACTTTAACAAGACGTAGTAATGTTTAGGTTGAGATTCAAAATGGAAAACCAAGAAGCATTTGCCAGTAATTCAGCAGACGCTTGGCTTTGTAAGGGCTTTGTAAGATTTAGGTTTGCAGCCTGAAGTGACTTGAAATCAGCCCGCTGGGGTCAGTAACTCGAAAGGGCTGTAAATAAATGACAAAATGCAGTGATTTTTGTCTAAATAACCATTAATGGAGCTGCCCTCAGGTATATTAGACTCCCTGCACACATATTTTTTTTGGTGTCCATTCACAGCAGTAGCAGAAGGTATCTTTAAAGCCCAAGGATTTATTCTTATTTTGGATGAGCTAGAAATCTCTGGGTAATTCGTTTAGAATCTTTGTGAAAACCTGTAAGAAACCATAAGCACTCTTACTGAAGAAACTTAATACAACCAAATTTAAAGAGTAGAGTCGCTTTCTATATAAACACCTTGTCATTTGTGGTGAAACATGTTATAATTTCATGTAAGGTTATTCTCTTCAATTCCCCAACAGTTAACAGCTGGTGATATTCTCTCGCTAACCCCCTGAGCCGAGCGCACAGGCACTTGGGGCAACGGAGCGCTGCTCCCCATTTAGAAGAGCTCGTCAGCAGAGGTGACACGCAGCACAGCTGCGAAACGCCGGAGCAGAGCGCTGGCTGTGCTGACAGCCTGCGGGAACACGAGGAGCTGGAGCCCGCCGGGCTGGTGGCTGAGCCCACGGGTGTGCGAGCCCAGGGCGGGCTCCCACGGGGCAGCAGGGGAGGGCTGCAGCAGGGATGCTCACACGACTCACGGGGCTTCTGCCTCACCTTCCTGGCAAGGACTTTGCTACGTCGCAAACAGAAACTCTTCGCCCTCATCTGTTAAACAAACTTTGTTTTATTCAGACAAGGCAATGCACACATATTGCAGACAGGAGGCCAAATGGATATCCCAAGAAAACAGATCCCCTCTTCTTAATACTGCAAACTCTTTAAGACAATTTTCTGCAAGAACTGTGATACATCTATTAACCAGTACACATTCGCCTTAACCCCCTGACAAAACAGAAGTAGAACCTTGTTCTCAATTCCGAGTCCAGGCATGCCATCCGTAGCTGGCCAGGTCACCAGTAAGGAGCTGTTACAGCGCCGGTGACGGGAGCAGAGCCGTGAGAGCTCAGAACCTGCCCCAGGCTTATTTCCTTTCCTTCCTTTTTTGTTTTCACCAATTCAAAACAGTTTGAATCAGCTTCACATAAAATTTAACTGGTAAGAACCATAAATTCTAAAAAGTTATTCATTCATTCAACAGACACATCACAGTGTTCAATGTAAGCGAGAGTAGTGCCTATTATTTCTTAGAAAAGATGCATAGATTAAAATAAGGAAAAAACCAGTATCTTCCTATCAGAAAATAATTCCTGTGAGAGATTGCAGCTGCAGCCATGTCCCCCTCAGCTCTCCTTTCTTAGGGACAGCCTTCAAAAGAATTACACTGTGCCACAAGTCCACAAACACCTATGAACAGAACCTGAAGTAAAACGAACACAGAACATTATTTTTAACGTTTACTTGTTACAGAAACAATTGGATTTTTTAACATTGTAATTTCAGTACCAAATTAAACAGACAATCCATTTGTCACATCAAGGCTGTATGAAAGACCACAATTCCTCAGAACACGTCTCTGCATGGCGATATTACAGACAAATTCAATTGCTGCTGTCAGCTGACTAACTTAGACATAATAGGTTGCCAGCTCATACTAGAAGAAAATTTTTCTAGTATTGATATTTTCAACACCCATGGAACAAATATATTACAATAAAATTCTCATTATAAAGTTGCAGAGATTTCTATGTTAACCATTAAGAGTTTCTATGAAAAAGCAGAAGTTATCTACTGTTGATTCCTGATATAAAACAGTAGGTAGAAACCTAACGTAGAAATCTGAAGTTAGATAAATCCTTTGGCAGCATGTTCAGTTACAATCAGGCCTTAAAAATAAATATGATAATGTATAGAAGTATGAAGAGAAAAAAACCAATCCTATTAACACCAAAACCCTCTAAATACACTATTTTTATAATAATAATTAAATTATTTTACACTATCTACAAGTTGCATATCACAGAATTAGGAATATAAGAGATGACAGAGTGACAAATCCTGCTTTTATAAAATTTCAGGCTTTAACAGTATGCATATATGTAGCCGTGTAGAAAACCTCAGACAAATGAGTATATACATTATTTATATTTAATAATTAACCGAACATAATCAAATCACATCTGTCTAGCCATCTCAATTTAAGATACTCAGTATTTCTGCTGGATCAAAGTCTTGAATCCAATAAAAATACCTACCTTAATCTCAATTTACCATCCAACATGGAGAAGCTATAGAAATGACAGCAAGGTTTAGCTTGACTACATACCAACTTGGAACAAAGTAAACTCTTACAAAAAAAATAATCTCCAAACAAAAAGAATTTTGATCAGCAGCATTGAAAGTAATTATTCTTCTTAAAGAACACGAGGAACAAGTTATCAAAATACTTCAGTATTGCAACAGGTGTTATTGATACTAAGCTACTTCAAGGGGAAGGATAAAGACAAATTAAAGTCACATCAAAAGGAAAGACAAAAGCTTCCTTCCAATTGCACAAATCTAAATAAAAAAAAAGATTTAAAGGGCAGGTAATGAACACCTCATTGCATAAGCATGAGGCTGCAAATGAATAAGGTCATGATACTAAATAATTAAATAAGAAGTAAAAGAAGTGGAGGTGGCGCTGAGTGAAGGGTGTTTTTTATTACTCAACAACAGTCTGCAATCCGATAGTTCTCATTTGGTAGAAAATTTATACACCAAACATACTTATTTAGACATCTGGGAGTTTCATGCATTTAATCAAGACGTTTTTATCAGTGATTTGCTTCCACTGTTTTCCCAATCTAAAGATTACTACTCATCATAAAATTGTTAAAATAGGTATAAACATGACTGTGCTAAAGCGAGTAGGTATATAGAAGAATGAAGTGATTTTTTTCAGAGGCTGAAACAATAAAATAAAGAAATCCCACATTCCTGAAAGATAATTCAGCTCATCTGCTCCTCTTGTACAAACCCCACCCATTAAAAAAGTGCATCAGGGAAGAAATTCTTAGATTTCTTTTCTTAGCCACCAAATGCTACGCTTCCACGGTTCCAAGGCAATTCCTTTTCTAAAGACTCGTCTGTCATTTTCAATATGCAGCCACTCCTTGTATTACGTGAGGAGCACGGTCCCACTCACAAAGCACCTGTATTCTGCCCGTACAGGTAGTGCGTTAAACACACCTCTTCCAAATGGTTAAGGAGTTTCTCCGACTGTGATGGGCATTTATTTAGCCATGGAAATAGTGGCAGAGAAAGGAAATCCAAGAGAGGCAAGAACCTCCTGGTCCCATAAAAATGATTCCTGTTCCACTCGGCTCCCTATCGGAAAGGGAACAAGGCAGATTCTCACAGTCTTAAGCTTCAAACATTCTTGAGCCCCTCCTTTACCACAAGGAACTACAATACTCCTTCACTTCTAAATACATCCAAAAAGGAAAAGAAAAGAGATTCTGTACAAGTTTCTGGCTCAGCACCTTGTATCCACAGAGTGCCCACACAGTCAGCTGGGAGCATCCCTCGCCTGCTCTCGCAAAGGAGACTTGTGCTTGCAGTGCCACCTCCGTCAAAAGACACAAAACTCCACCTGTTTTCTTCAAGAGAAACACATCACCAGGTCTCTGTAGTTTCCCAAAACCTAATAGGCAGCACTGTAAAAATCTCATTTCTCACATTTCTGTAGGTACATGGTCCTTGCTGTCACAATATCAAATCATTTTCTCTTCCTTCTCTCATCTGCTGAACCCGTGCAGTTGTTCCAATTACGCAGTGCACATCATGTAAAGCTCGCTACAGCAGCGCAGAGAGAAGGTGGTGCCTAAATCAGCAGAGATTTCGTAAAGCCACTTGGACAGTAAGATACCAGAAGAGGCAACGCATAACAAGAGCAACACATAACAATGATTAAGCATCCTCAAGTTTTCAGAAACACGTTTAAAAGAAAATTATTTCTGGACAATATTTTAACTTAAGATTCGCAAATGGTATTTCTTGAAACCACTGAAATAAGGGCTCAAAGTAATCCGAAATTATTTTAAACCATCAGCTAATCTAGTTCAATCTATCTTTATGCAAATGCTTAACAATCAGGTCTGATGCATATTTACTCCGCATCACCCTAATGCCATAAGTTGGGTTATTTAAAAGGAAGATGTATTTTGATATCCGTGACAGGTTTCCATAGAAATCATTAGGTCAGGCAACCTTTATTCATTAATTCAGAAACATGAGCTGGTTTGGTTTTAAAGGAGAGGCTGTTGGTGGTAATTTGTTTGTTGCTGTAGAACGGAATGGGCAGGAACTGCCACGGGATAACCTGGTCCTTGAGGCAAATTGGATGTACTGTTCTGGTACGCCGACATATCCACTGACATTCCCATCTGCTGCTGGGTGTAAGCAGCTGTGCTGGCAGCTGACGGAAGGCCAGGGGTCTGGTTCACATACGTCTGGTTTAACACAGAATCCGGTCCTGGGCTGCAACAAAACAAAAACAAATCTAATTCTGACAAGTTCATGTCTATTTATCTGATAAGCAGATTTGCAAGAACACTGCTTAGTTCAAAAGCGATCTGCATGTTTTCAAAATGATCAAACAGTATTACCTGTCACTGAAAACATCCCAAGAACACCCAACCTCTAGACAAAGTAGTAAAATTACTCTCAAGAAGGCGATTTAACAGTTTGCTGAAGCGATACCTGAGATACGCAGCTTGAGCTGGCTGAGTTGCTCCAGAAGAGTTTATACTTTGAGGCAGAGACCTCAACTGCCCCATCTGATCAGGTCCTAGGCTATAACCTGGGGAAATGGTGACTTGGTGAACACCCTGGATCATGTAGTTTCCACTAGGTGGCTGTACAGGATATGACTGTAAATAAAGAAAAAAACCACATTGTATACCTTTTATTTTCAATTAAGTAGCAGCAAATGGGGCACAGAATACGACACTGGACAAATACATCAGGGTTCAAAACCTGAATGAAGGTCAATTGATTTTTTCCAACAAGGTTCTAAAACCAAAACACGTAACTTACAGCACGTAAATAGGCAACCTTTATTTCATCAGAGGGTACCTTTTCCAGAAATGCACTCTTAACGAGGTCAGTGCTTAATATCTGGAAGAAGAACCTTTTGTATCACATGCAAGACCTCTGTGCCTCCCAGAAAGCTTCTTTCTTTCACTCTAATTTGCCTTGTCTTTAAACGTTCAATCCTTATATATTTTGAGGCACAGAGTCGAGTAGGAAGATGGGCACCACACGAGATTTGTTATTTAACACATTTTTGGAAATTAAAACTTGAGAATATCCTAAGACACATAACACAAAAGGAAGGCAAAACCTTTAGTTTCTTGTATTTCTGGTTTAAGATAATGCAAGTCTTCACTCAAAATTCAGATAGAACAGGTGGTATAACATGCTTCGTCTACAGAATTGTATGCTGCTCGTTGGTTTTGCACTAAGCTCAGCATGGTTAGCATTACCTTGTATTTTTTACCCCTGGAAGCCCACATCTTGGAAGAAATGGTAAACTCCAGTTGCCTTTTGGCTTAAATTACTTTTTAACCTCCAAATATAATGAATTTTCCATCATTACCAGCAGTTAAGGACATGAAATTACTTTTAACTGACATATTTTCAGATCTAGCAGTTGCCATGGCAACTATTCTTTTCCCACTGAACAATTAACATTAAAGTAAAATTCACTTAAAGTAAAAACACTCATTCTATGCTTTCCCCAAAAAGGATCTTTAAAATCTCGTTCTCCTCCATTTTTGTTTTCTTAAAACACCAACATGGCACATTAGAAATACTGTAAAACAGTTCTGAGCAACTACACCCCCTAATACAACATGTTCGTTTCTTAAGAACAAAAAGAGAGCTAAAAGCAGACTAGGGTTTCTATACTTAGAAAAAGTACGCTGCACTCATGATTAATGCACTAATATTAAAGTTCACTCACATCCCCACTATTAGATAAGACAGTAACATTTTACTTGAAGACTGAGGACATGACTAACAGCAAGAATATCCACCAAGCTGCTGAAGCACACAATTCTAACTGTAAAAAATTAATCACGGAACGAATCTTTAAGTATTTTCAATAGAGTATCTTTCTGTTAAGTAGGGCAAAATTAACAACTATACCTTACTGTACAAGCAGGTAACTGCAAATTGAAGTACTCTGTTCTGCTGTGTAAATGGTGTTTTATTCTAAAGGCTATAAAAAGTCACCAGGCAATGTCAGATTGTTCGTAGGCTAGCAAGAAAGCATACACTTCATTTTTGCTGTCATCTTTTAAAATAGAAATCTATATTGGGAAAGTCTCTATTTCCAGAAAGGGATACTGACCTGCACTGAAACGCCAGAAGATGTAGGTGGGTATTGTGCAGGATGGTGGAGTTTTGAGTAGGCCGAATACATCGGTGTTTCATTCATCAGTTTGTTATAGAGCTCCAGAGCTTCTAGAACTTTCACATTCAATTCCGATAATTCTGAATGTTTTCTGTTTCAAAACAAATATATGCAAACACTAAGTTTCTCTAACAACTAGTGTTGGATGGCAAAAGAGTGGTTCATTAAATAGTTCTGAATATGCAAGAAAAAAAGCAAACTTAAAAGGCAGAATGTAGATGTGTAAGAAATTCACCGTCTAACATCGCCATTCTGTTTTTTACACCACGGGACTGGAAGGAGAGTCCAAGTTGTGAACAACTATTCTTCCCTGGCTGCAATAAGGCAAGCAACTCTACAGGTGTTAGTTAGCTTTTCTTTTCACCCCCAAATATGCCTCGGAGTCTGAGGGGGAAGAGGTGACGACAGCACTGAATAGATTTTCCTGTCGTGGAGGACAGTCAGCAGCAGACTGAAAATACCGAGCTCTAGACAGAGTGCAAAAGGCTGCAGTCAAGAAGTGCCAATATAAAATGAAAGTTCCAAAAAAAAAAAAAAAAGAAAATTAAGTACAACTGCGCAATTTAACGTAAATCATAGTAAATAATGCAGAAGCTACGTTACAGCTCACCTATCTATCTCTTCCAGTTTTTCATCTATCATTGGACCCATCTGTTGACAAATATCTGTGAAGACAAAAAGTGTCAAGGTGGTTGATGTCTTACACAATTAAAATTTTAAATGCAGACAAAGAATACTTTATCCAAGTACCCCAAAATAGCATATGAAATTGGAGAGTGCACCTAGTTATCATGTGTGTCCCATTCCTCCAGCCCAAATAGACAGAAAAAAATATTTTGGTTGTTCTGCCTTGTCAACCTCTCTCTTCTTTCCCTCTACCCTCTCAAACAAAAGGCTACTGACGAAAAACATGGAAAATTTTGCATTTCTGCTTGCACTGTGCAAGACCTATGACTGTCACCTCCTACTGGAACACCTAACCTCGACTGCCTATGAATCCATCTCGATCTGTTGTACTGTACGGCTTCCTTTACCTTCCCTTTTTCCACTCCAGGAACTCTCCTTTTTTAATGTATGCTCAATTGTTATTACACACCTTGAACTAATTGGCTCCTAAGCGAACTGAACTTTCGCTCCCCTCCTAGCCAGCAGCATTTTGGAGAAATTTTGACACAAAATTAATTGCTTGTTTCAAGCAGAGTTTTTATATGTAGATGGATCTTGCAAAGATCAGGCATTGCACACTAGCTGGAAGTTATGCAAATTACTCTGCTAAACACAGAGTTGGCTTGGCAACTATTAGAAAATTTAGAGTTATACATATAGCCCCACCCTCCCACTGCGAAATAAGCTATTCTGCAGCACACTATTAGTACAAACCACGGTTTCTCTAAGCCTAAAATAAATGCAAAAGAATTACCAGCTCAATCCACAAAATATAACTGTGAGAAGAAATACAAAACCTAGGTAACTTAGTGCTCAAAGTACCTTCTGAATCCAGCAGATCTGGAGAATCAAGCTTTAAATCTGTAGGATCTATACTCTGAAGTACCTGCAGTGTTTTATCCATCTTATCCTGAAAGGCGAAGAAAACATTTAGAACAGTTATTTTTGAAGCGTGGCAGAGACTGTTTTAATGTTCCATTTTTAAAAAGAGTTCTTTATATAAAAAGAGTCATCTGCTAACATTCAGTAACAAAAGAATGTTTCAACCAATGTAAAATCTCAGCAATTTTTTTATATTGAAAGTAACTGCATACCTCATCTATATAAACTGGCTCAGGTTCTACTTTCTTAATTTCTTCTGTAGTATCCTCAGGAACAGAATTTTGATCCACAGTTGCTGAAAGAACAAACATTAGTTTCTTTTCTGCAGCTGTGTTACTATGCTAACTTAAAATACACATTTTTCTCCTTGCTTGCCATCAGATCTTTAAATCAGAGAAATCTGAAAAAGTACTTTGAGCAGTGATGCACCTAGCTGGTGGAGAAGGGAAATCGTTCTGACAAGCTGCTTCCTTTGGGCTGTTAGCCTGATTGTGAACCTGGGCCCGGCAAGGGAAAAACTCTTGAGTCATATTACCATCTAAAAAACACCTCCAACACATATACAGTTACTTTAAGCCAAGTCATAAGCGTTAAAGATTTATTTTGGTATCATGAGCACAAATAAAGCTAACAATGTGATTCTTACAAACCACCGACATGGGTATGGATGTTCTTCTATACTAGGTCTGATGTCTGAAAAAAAGACTTTGACATTTCAAATGGCAACTTACTGGATTTATATGCAATATGTTACTGACAGAGAATTATGGTAAATTGAACTGAATTTCTATAACAGGAAAACGGTAACAACTTAGAAGATAATTAGAAGATAGAAATCGTTGAAGCGAGCTACAGCACTGGTATACGAGTGCTTGCTTGTTTGAAACAAGGGCAGGATTTCTCTTTCAATTCTTTCCTTAGGCTGATTTCAGGAAATTATTTTGCTGATAGGCTAATCAGTAGTTCCACCATAAGCCCACCTTTCTAAAATAATCTGTCAGCTTTTAGTAGCCAACTTACCTGCCTCAGGTTCCACAGTTAAGTCAGAAGTCACAAAATTAGATGGAAACAGTCCTACTCCTCTATGATTTTCACCTTTCCACCAATTGGTGTCACTGGGGAAATAAAGATATATTACAAAACTCTGAACATTAACACTAGCGTCAGCGACATATTTTGGGCTTTTGAAGGAAACCTGTGATATCCAATACACTGTTTCCCTGTGTATTCAATAACGAAGGCAAAGGAGAACATTTGCAGAGACGAGCAGCAGAGTCAAAAGAGCTGCCAAAGGGCAGAGGGGTGGGAGGAGGGATGAGGGGAAGTAAAGTCATTTGGTAGCAATCACTCAAAATTTAACACAACTCTTCAATTCTTTAGATTGATTAGATGATAGCCCATTACAGCTTCATCTAAAAGTTTACAAGAATTACACAAGCAGGGACTAACATTAGAAATATAATTGATCTGTCACAGTCTATTAAATTGTAACAGCATTAGCAGGGAAGAAGTTCTGTTTCTTAGCTATCGTTGGGGCAACGGTGATAACAACAATAATTATCTTAAGTGTTATTTCTTCAGTTTTATTCTTCGCAAACCTGGTGCTTCATAGCGAGAAATTTAACAATTTCTGGAAGTAGCTGGAATTTAGCACTGTAATGTGTATGTATATTCTTATGACATACGTTATAAGTAACAAATGTTTATCTTACGAGCTACAACTAAATTGGACATACGTATTGAAATACCCAACGTAATACAGTAAGGTTCTCCCTGCACCAAAAATGACTTGAGGTCAAAAACTTAGGGTATGGAAAGAATCATGAAAGACAAAGGGGTTTGAGGGAGGCCGGAATGACAATATACATTTCTGTATGGAAAAAAGCATCCGAGGAAAAAAACCACTATCCTGAGAAAACAACAGTTGTGGAATAAAAGCACTTTCATTGGAGTATATTATACCTGTCATCCAAAACAAAAATAATTTCTCCACTTTTAAAGGTGAGCTCATTGTCCTCGACAGCTTCAAAGTCATACAGAGCTCGCACCTTCCTCGAGTTCTGATTGTTTTGCTGGATTTCTGCAGATGGGTACAAGGATTTAGTTTCCATTTGTTGCTGTTTCTGCTCTTGCAAGGACAATTCGATAGCTACAATTAGAGGAGGAAAAAAAAAAAAGGTTTGTATATTTTTTATCACTGTATACAAAGGCAGTTTGCTTTCCTAATAAAAAAAGAAAAATATTTATTGCTATATTATAAATATGGTGTGTATCTGCATCTTTACTATTTTACATTGAAAATGCTTGCTCCAAACTACTAGCCGTATTTCACATTTCAATAGCTTTACTCTGCCCTGCAACAGGATTAGAAGACAAGATGTGATCACACACAAGTTATGAAACATTTAAAAAAACCTTCTGCTTTTCATGGTACAGGCCACTACTTGAAGCGGCGCACACACTACTAATGTCAGTAGCATCATTAGCACGATCAGAAATACTGATAAATTCTTCACTATGACAGCTGAACAACAGTAACTACATCTAAGGAAGAGGAGGAAGAAGAAAACATTTAAATGTTCTGAATTTTTTCTTTGAAGCATCAAGATGAAGGCTAAAATAAAACATGTGGGTGCAGAAGGGAGAAGACCAAGCTCTCTGGAGAGAAAGCAGTCACCAAATAATGCTTATGGCTACGTGATGGGGCAGAATATCTCTCACCCCAAATCTTCATAAGAAAAACACCTTCAATGACACAGTCCACTAATTCCCAACCTGCTGTGCCCTTGCTTTCCATTCTATGCAGCAGAAGAGAGTACAACTTCCTATTTCCATGCATTTTAACCAAACTTCTAGTGCGCAAGTCTAACGCAAGGCTGTGACTAACAATTACCTTTAGCTATATCTTCATCTTCTTTGGTTTTACTTAATGATGAACCATTCTTAGCAGCATTTGTGGTAGCCTGCAGATGTATTAACAACAGAGTAAGTTCAGGTTACAAAGGAAAAAGAAAGCTCTATAATTATATACTTTAAAAAATTCGTAGTAAGTTGTTCCTGGTTAGCTGCCCTACTGTTGCATTTCTTCACTGAATCAAGATGACACTCTAGAAGAAAAAAATTCACTTTTCAGAATCTCGGCCAGGTTTTATTTTGTTTTCAGCAAGGAACAAAATAAAATAAATAACAAGATCTAATTTAAATAGCTGATCTCATTTAAATAATCATTTTAGTCTCATTTAATAAAGTGAGAATACTCATTTAATGACTGCTTTTTCCACCTTTGTCCGCCGGGCCTCCACCCCTCCCTTCAAAAGGGAAGAAAAGTTCTTTGGAGTCCTACATTTGTGAAGACCCAAGTTTTAAGTAGCAGCTGGACTCGCTGAAAAGGGAGATCTCTCTCTGTATTACAGCAAAAAGCCACCCTCTATCTCTGCTGGTAGGACAATGGGAAGGAAAAGCAAATGCACATCAAGTTGGGAGCTGCTGACTTAAATAATACGAGTCTCCACAACAGCATAGTGAAATCATTCTTACGAGTTTTCATTCTGACAAGGAAGTCTTCCTGCGCATAACAGGAATGAAGAATCTCGTTTCAGATACTAGCCATGTCTAGGACTTACCAATGGTCCTCAAAACCAATTCTGTACAAGTGTACCAAATACTAATAACCTCAGATTTGCTTGTCTGAAGTAAAGTTTATGTGGTAAAAACATCAAGACGTCATTTTACATGCATTTACAGGAAAGGAAGCATAAGGTTGCCAGTACTCTAGATCTTACATGTTTCTGCCATATGTTTTATCACGTATCCTAGATTTAGAAGTGAAAACATCTTTGTGTAGGAAGGAAAGATTGTAAAAGTAAAAAAAACCCTCTGTTTAATACAGAGAAAAGTAAACTTCATGTAAGGAATATGTAACAGAAGCCGCAGTTCTAATTTTCAGGACTGATCTTCACCTGACTCATAATTAACAAGAAAATATTTAGAAGAATCAATAATAAAGCACAGAAAAAAACCACCTGTCATCGTATCTGCCAGCTAGAAGATTAGGCATAATACACCACCAGAAGTAAAATACAAAGGGTGAGGTTAGGGATTGGTGCACCCCACCTACTGCAGCACCAGGACAATTCACGACACGGACAGGTAACAGCATGCACAAGAAATGGGGACTCGGAAGAGGAGAACGTAGCACAGATCATCTTCAAAAATGTCTCAGTGCCAGATATTGCCCTTTGTTTTGTGAGACACTGGGAAGAAAAATGAAGGTATGTGCTCTAAGTCAGCAATTAGAACCATGAAACACCAAGTACAAAGTGTGGGTGTAGAATTGCTTCGATTTAAGGTGGTGACAGCTCAATGAAGCTCTAAAAATCATTGGAACAAAAGAAGGATCAAAAATGAAACAACTCATAAGGGCATCATGAAATAGCCTTTAGCCTGTTCTTAGGAAGGCAAGGACGTAAAAAAGCAGAATGAGTAGAAGTGAACCTCAGCATAAGGAGGCAACCAAATGAGAACAAGGATCGTACTCTCCTCTGATCGAAAGCACCAAAGATCTCATTTGGACAGGTTTTCATTTTGTTCTCTGACAAGAACAGTGAAGCTAACAGTCCACATATCCCAAATCAGCTCTTACCTGCGATCCAGCTGCAGGAAAAGTTACACCTTCTTCTTTTAAAGACTTAATAGTTGCAGATATTAAGCTACATTGCGGGTCTTTCTGAAATTCTTCTGCCCACTCCACCATTAGGGTTTTCAGCTTTTCACATACTTTTGGATGGGCCTAAGAAGACAAAATTGCATAGAAAGGGATGCTTGTACCTCAAAATGAACAGAAACAGTTATTCCCTCTCAGTAGAACTTTGTTACCAAAACCATTTTACTATAAGTATCCTTAATAATTGCCTTGATTATAAAATTTGGAAGAGGAGAGCCCAAAATATACTGTCTTTTATACATTACAGATAGCATGTTTGGCTTCTGGAGCGCCATCCTTTCATTGGGAAGCTGGCATAGCTGTTTCCAACACCATTACCCCTGTGCAGCAACAGACTGCAGGTAGTTCAGATTTCCCTGATTCTATCAAACAACTGGTTATTTTAAATCAGGGCTCCTTCAACCCTTCCAACAATCCTCTGGCGCAAATTCCCTTGCACAGCCAAAGCTCAGGTCTTGCAGGCAGCTCACCTACCTATACTGCTGTCACTTTAGTGGAGTCCATCTTAGGTGCTTACGGAACAGTTAAGGAATAAGACTGACAAACTTTTTGACTTTTCAGATGTCAGCCATGTTTCCACCTGAGTAGTTTTGGAGAGATTCAGGCTACCACGCTTATGCCAACTTTTCTGCACCTCTATGTTAGTTACCCTCCATTTTACCTCAATTTTCTCTTCGTTGCTTCTAATTTGTATTGTTATTCCCCTCCCAACCACCTAAGTTGGTCTAATATAATATACTGTCTTTCCCTACAAGACAATACCCCGTTGCTACCTTTTATGACCTCCGCTGTCTTCTCCTCAGATGCCAGAACACATTTCTCCCTGTTGACTTCTCAAGTGACACGATCTCACAAAACACGATCTTTGTACCATCTTTGTATGCACATATGTATGTATGTCTCCTTGATTCAGATTCTCTCACAAAGAGGAGTTACGCATCACGTACAGTGCCACCCAGCTCACGGGGACAGTTTATACTACTAGCCCTGAATTAGGAACTGAGGTGGAGGGACACAGCCTGGTAAAGGAAGACATTTGCTTGCAGTGGGGGCAAACCAAGATCAAGTTCATGCTCTGCCTGCAATTCCTCTGGCTCCCACATCCTTCTCTAGCCTCTTGCACAAAAGAGCCTCTACAGCTCCCCTTCCTCCACCCTCGTCCACAGGATTTACAGCTACTCTAAATCCACACAGGACCATGATTTCATTCAACACGGCAAATTTTATGTGCTAACAACCTCACCTGATGTGATAATCCACCTTCAGAAAAGCAGGACAGAGTCATGTATTACTCTACTGTATGGTTAAAGAATACCCTTCGGAGTATACCTCAGTCACATTAAACATCAGCTGCTGTTAATCCTGTAATAGCCTTCAAAAGATTACTGGAGCAAAAAAGAACAACTCTTCAATAGAGCAGCTAATATATGTGAAGGTCACGCCAACACTGTGAGGGTTAAACATGGACCAAAGCGCTTCAGACTTCCTGGTTTTGTTGACAGTTGCTGAAGAGACTATAGTTTAAACCCAAAGGACCCAAACTAACCTCAGGATACCTGCTGGCCAACAAGGGTTCTGGGGCTGCTGGGCTCACCTACACCTGCTTCACGTGGCTGGTCTGGATGAGAGCCTGGGACTGCACAACCGCGGTGCATGGCCAAGATCTCTCATTTGAGTGCAGTTCAGACCACACTGTAAGCCTGCGCCTCCCATGTAAACATATGCTGAACAGGAAGAATGTTGTCAATTTTGGGCTCAAGTATGCATTTAATTGAAAGAAGAGATGCAGCTTGATAGGCTCAGCATCAGCACAAAGACATTTGTGACACCTGTCTGAACTAATTTTCTTTTGGAGAAAAGGGAGAAAGTACAATTTTATCAGTCCTCTGAAGATTATTCCCCCAAGCGGTCCAGGGGTAAAACATAAGTATTTCCCAACAAAAAAATAAATTATGCTCCAGTAGACTGTTCTTCAGTGGGATTAAAGGTTTGTTTTTACATCCGAGTGCTGTCAGACCATGAAGGTCAATGTTCTATTTCAGAATGGACCATCGCTAATGAGAACAAAGGGGAGGACTTTAAGACCTATTTTTCCACACAAAGCGAGAAACAGAAGAGCTGTGAACTCATTTTGCTTCCCAGCAATTTTATTAGTTTCCTTAATTGCTTTGCTCCACCTCTGATGATTCCAGGCCTCCCATATATTTGAAGACAAACTTCTTTTTAACCCATTAGCCATTTTTGTCTTCAACTGGAGCAGTAATTAGGGGAAAGCTGTTGCTGCTTATTCAATTCATTGCAACCAGATTTAGATCCCATCAGTTGCTTTGACCCTAACCATTTAGGTCTTCCTTTCTTGGTTACCTCCTCATTCAGCATTCTGAGAATCTCTGGACACTATTAAAGTTGTCTGAAGACTTTATTCTTTTCCTTGCAAAAACATAATTTAGCAGTTTAACAGTTCTCATAGGTTTCCCTTTGCACTTCAGACCATGAATTTCATTCAAGCCAAATAAAAACTCTTTTCAAGAAAAGCTGCCTTCACCATTATCAAATTAATTGAGCTTAGAAAGAGTCCCTGATGTTAATTAATTGCTCATGTAATTTTGTAAAAATTTGGAGTAGGTATTATCAGCCTGTCACTTCTTCAATACATTACGTTTTCATAGTAAGAATTACACAAATTTCAGTGATAAGACAAATAACCATCAGTATCTGCAATTGCACCCAAAATAGAAAATGCATATTAACTAGAATGTTAGTTTTGCCAATTCTTTGCTACGCTGAGACAAAGCAAAGAAGTTCCCAAAATAATTACCCCCCAGTACTTAAGTTTATAAAAAATTACCTTATTTATTATACTTCGAGCTTCACTAGCAAAATCACGAGAACATACTTCTAAGTGAAATATTTTTCCACAGTTTGATACACAGGCTCCTAAAAGCTGACAACAGAAATACAATTGTGAAAATGTATGACAACAATGAAAATAGTCCAAAATAAAAGCATACATAAAAAGAATTAAATTTAATCCTCTGTTCAGCATGCACACTCTCACTGACTTCTACTGGAGATATATATAGGTATTAATTGATCAGTACACATTTATAATAGCTGCATTACATAAAAGAACATGAAGTTTATTGAAAATAGTGATAATCTACTCACTGTAAGTGCTTGCAAAGCCACATGGGGAACTTTATGGTTTACTCTCTTCATGATGGCTTTAAGGCAATCCTTTGCTCTGAAAAAGGAATAAAGAAACTGAGTGATAAATGCGACTGACATGATCTGCAGAATGAACAATACCAGATACTCAAGTTGGGCAAGCAAACAAAGCTGGGTCTATTGAAAAAAAAGTAACCTAACCTGAACTTTTCCCAGAGCTGGTCTGGAAAAAATATTTAGCAACTCGTTTCTTCTTATATGTCTATTGGATTGGAACGGACTCCATTTATACTGGCATTTTGTATTAATTTCCATAAAACCGCTGACAGGTCATAAAGGGAGCAATTGCCATTGAGTTGTGGAAATTGATTTGAAATAGACAATGAAAGAAATGTCTACATAAAAAAAAAAAAGGAGGAGCAGTAATGATTAAATAAATGGTCATTTTACTGGCTACTGTAAAGGGTCTCTATGATTTAATTTAAAAATTGTGCTCACAGGTTGTCAGCTCTTGGATCCTATTTTCAAGACACTAAGGACACAAAGATTTTATAATTTGCTTCAGTAAAATACGAGATAAGTTTAGAACAATGATTAGCACTCTAAATGTTACTCTACTAAGGAGTTTCATACTTAAAATGCGCATTAACGGCACGCACCAGGTACACTGGCTGAGGCATATGTAAGGCTTCTTTAACACCACTATATTGAACCTCCTAAAAACATGAAATCTCTACATAAAGGGCTGACGCTTGAGCTGCTGTATTACCGAAGCACAGAAATGTCTCTGCAAGGCTGTGTTTCTCCATGTTGCCCAGCGACCTCAGCTGGAACAACCTGTGCTCTTCACCACTAAGGCTCTGGTTCCCCGGTCACTTTATGCAGGCACAAGTGAAAGCCACCAATGAAAGTAGTGGACCAAACGCCCAGGTCCCTTCCTACAGCAATGCAGTCCCCTTCCCTTCCTGACTGAGGCTTTAGCAGTGCCTGGATCAAGGAACTGATGTGGCTGAGCACGTGATTCCCCCAGGAATCCATTGCACAAGGGAATAGAGGAGATATCTGACTACCCTCTTCAATGCAAATTCTCTCTCTCGTCAATTTAAAGTCGTCATGGAATTGCAACCTTAGGCAAAGCTTAAAAAAAACTGTGCGTAAATGAAGCCAAAACTGTTTCACTGTTAACATAAAAAAAAAAAAAGATGTTTGTTTCAAGGTTTTGTTTCAAAGGATGTCTGTTTCAGTGTATTGTGTGTAAAGTAGCGAGGAAGATTTTATGCCCCTGTATTAAACAAGCTAATAAATTGCATCTATATTCTCATTTTGGTTTACAGCAGTAGTCTGGTTTTGAACAAATTTTCTGATCATTCCCACATGTTGCACATTTAGTTCACAGTGGCATTTTGTGCAAGCAAATTAATTTCCTTTTGGAAGAATTTAAGCCAGAAGCTCCTCTGTGCACACCAAATGCGCTCCAACACCTCAAGGAGCCGTTAGAGGCAGAGCCAGTGACAGGATCTGCAGACAAATTTGCACCAATGCTGGTGTGGATATTAAGTTTAGGAGAAGAGATTAAACCAGTTCTGTAGGGGGGAAAAACCCCAAACACCCCGAGCTGCAAATTGGATGGATACAGCAGCTTCAGTACCAACCGCTCTGGTTTACACTTCCAGCCCCAGCCTGCTGAGTTACTTGGTGATGTACACACAGCCAGAGAAATACGGGTTTAGTCCTAACATTGAGTATGTTTGGTGATAGTTAATACACCAACCATCCAACAAAGTCAACATACTTGTTAAGCTATATATTTATTTAAGGGTAGGCAACAATATTTATTGTTTTCAGAAAATGGCTCTTACTGAAGGGCAGGAGGGAAAAAACTACACAAGATTGCAGTACAATATCCTAGCAGTAGTGGCATTTAAAAATTCAGAATTTAGGATTTTATTGTATATAAAAATATATATATTAAGATTTAATTACATAATTATGTATAGCTATATGTTTTGCACGTTTGATTAAAAAAAAAACCAACATCCTAAATTTTTTTACCATCTCCGCTCCCCAAAACAAGTAGATTTAAAACAATCCCATCTACTAAAGTGTTCTGGCACTAAAAAAAAAATAAAGAATAGATTTTTAAGAAACGACATTCTGTACTTTTCTTCTTCAGGACTAAAGATTACCAGATTGAATAGATCTGCTAATATTCCTTGTGGGACATAATTAATATAAAAAGAACTTTCTCAGTGTAATATTCTTAAACATTACGTATAAGTGATAAAAATTCTAAGATCAATTAATAATTCATCCTATGTACTAATTCAGGTTTACTTCAAAATTTAAAACATCACTCAAAAAGATTACCTTAAAATTCAGCAAATACTTTTGGCCATTATAGGATCACTGAACTACCACTCAGGCTAAACTGATTCAGATTGTTCTGTGTTTTGATCCCAATTTTTCCCCCTTTTCTCCACCATCAGTCCCATTGCTCCTAATGAATAAATACAGACAAATTTCTCATCATAAATAGCTAACTGTCCCAGCTTGGTAATTTTCTGCAAAGAAACTAGTTCACTGTTTCCTGCTGGCACAGTTGCTTCTTGAAATTTATGCAAGATCATTAAATACGAACAACTCGGTCTACTGTGCAAAACTCCATAAAACTTGGAATGCACTCAGCACATACAAATTGCTCTACTAGAAATCCTGTCGGAACATTTCTTTCAAAGAATTTTAAAGCCAACTACATATATTTGTAGAGCTTGCAGAAGTGTCAGATTGGTAGCACTTTTTGCATATCTGACTACGCTGAGCGTTTTGAGATGCGTTCTCTCTGAAACAGTATTCTTCTTCCTCACATAAACATGAAATTACACGTTGTAATGCTGAGGTACAGCTTACCCATTAGGAGTACTTCCAACTTTGTCACATATGTCCATAATAAGACCCCAGTCCTCACTGGTGGCGTATTCATTTGTAGCCTTTTCTATAAAGAAAACCAAGACTGATTAAGTGTAATACCCCAATAAGTCCAGATTCTAGTCAACAAACAGTGACTCGGTCACACACACAAAAAAGAGACTCCACGGACAAAATACTGAGAGGCGGTGTGTTCTACAGATTAGCGCTAATTCTTGCTATCTTGTAAAGCGTTATGTACCAGTTTTCATATGGGAAGAACAGCACAGGGCTAACAGTTGTGAGAGGTATTTAAAAGATCCAAAAATAGGAACAACTCTTGAAGTGTAATATTGTAAATGATGAAAAAGAAACTGCTTCTGTACAGTTTATTTAACTCCAGGTTTAAGTCACAGCCCTAGTTTAGATTTGCTCAAGGTCTTCTAATATTTGCATGCCGTTAAATATTTTGCATGGATGTTCCAAGGAAAAGAAAAAAATAAATCTCTTTAAGACTCTAAAGGAAAGCCATCTCCTAATTGAACACACTCATTAAATATTTTTTTCTACTAGATTTTTCAGGAAATCTAAACACCACAGCAAGTGTTGAGAAAAATAAATGGCATGGAAGGATGAATAAAGAACACAGAAGGGGTCAAGAAAAAACAAGACTGCTCTATCAAAAGCATGTATCCCTACTTAATATTTGCTGCATATGATTCTATATATTAACTGATAAGGCTTAATGTTATTTATTTGTGCTTTCCTTTTAAATTTTGATTAGAGTCATGTTCTTTTAATCACATGTAAATATTACAGTTCTATTAAAATAGCTTGTAAACAGCAAATTAAATATTTTATACATTGCTGCCTTAGCATTTAATTTTAACCTGATAATTTAGTATTTTAACTAAATTCAAAGATAAGTGCTTTTAGATTTTTACATTATGTATTAAACCCAGCAGAATGCACTTCATAATCATGGCAATATCATCACCAGTACTTCTACAGAATTTTACTTTGGTAAGGGAAGCCACTAAATCCCTCTGGGACTGAGTATTTTAAAGACTATTTAGTAGATTAAAGCAGAACATAATGGTCACTCACTACCAATGTGATGGTGTTCTGTGATAGCAGCTGTTCCAAAATTACACGGTTTGCTGACAGCAATACTACAGCAGGATAAACCCAATTTCATGTGTGCAATTAAGCATCTTCTCTGCTAATCAGCTTCACTACTTAGTTTTGCAGTCAAAAGTTGCAACAATGCTCAGGCTGGCTCAGCAGAAAGGCTTCCACAAAGAAAACGCAAGCACAGCAGCCAACGGTGCCCCGACAAATGTTTTATTACAGATGTAAAAGCAGATCGAGAAGGAGGAATAGAAATTTGCAATTTTGGGCATAGGTTATCTTCACAAACTAGACTCACTACTTAGAGGAAGCACATACTGTATTGAAAGCATGTTCCTACAGCAAAAACCTTCTTTAAAACTTATCTGTAAAAGACATAATTGTTAAATTTTCTTTTAAGTGCATCAATATTTTTAGGAGATTAACACAAAATTCATTGCTCGTTCTTGAAAATAAATGAGTGCCGGCAATTTTAAACACTTTAACATTCAATTTCTTAAAGAAAAAAAAGAATCAAACAAAAAACACCTCCATACGCACATTTCCTGGATCTACGTACCATAATTACTGAACAATCACAAAACAACAGCATAATGCAATGTTTGGTGACAGAACTTCAGCCTGGTGTTTCCTATGAAGTTCTGCCAGCTAAAACTGCTTTTTAAAAGCATTGCCTTGCACGTCTCCATCCCCAGTGGTGTGAATCCTCCCATCAAAACTAGTCAGTCAAATTAATCCATCTCATCAAATGACAGCAGCCATCAGTTGTGCGTATAAAGCCATCCCTCCAATGACAAATAGAACCGACAAATCTAAGCTTTCCTCTTCCCTTCTTTCTCTCTGCTACTCTCCCTTTAACAAATCACGTAATTTACTTTTGGAGAAGTTATTTTTTAAAAAAAACATAATTGCATCCACAAAATACATATAAGATGGTTTGAGAAGACACACCTATCTGATTCGCTAGTAAAAAGCACTCTCTTCTAAAATAATCACAGCAAAGAAACAAACTGAAATAGATACTTAGACATAAAAATATGTAGGAAATTTAAAATTACTCTGATCGTTTACAAGACAGTCAAATGCAAGCTTGTAAAATGACCCTGCAGTGTAAACACCGCAAAACCAAGCACCTCACTTTGTACACGCTGTCACGCAGATCCAAAAAAAAAAAAAGATTCCCCACAAAGAGTGCCAGATAAGAGACAAGGTAAAACAAGTGCAGTGGGGCAGCTCAGTGGGGCCCCAGCTCCTTCAACCTGCCGGGAGGCATCAACAGCTCTCCTCCCTCTATGGTGCTGGTTAAGTAGACATAAGTGTCACTTCTGTCCTCTACAAAAATTCAAAAGCACTTGCCAGAGGATATATGGAAGTTTTCCTGCACCCTTAGAGGAAATCAAAATCAGCTTTGCCTGCCGTGACAGATGTCCCATGCTACCCTGATAAACTCTTCCACTGTCAATGGGAAGGCTTAATATTTACCAGCCTTCAATGAGAAGTGTTCACCTCCACACCTTCTACACCGTGAAGAACAGCATAGCTTCCATAACGCTGAGCTCTACTCACTCACAGCTCCTGTGCTTTTTTCCTCCTCTCTCCCAGCCAGCACATTCGCACATGGAGGCACGTCAAACGCAAACTCTTGCATCTCCGCAGCCTGTTCTCGGAGCAGACGTGGTCCCGGTGAGAATATGAAGGCTGCCCTATGGCAAACTCTTACAACTTTTGGTTTCTTCCCTGCCAGCATGACAAATTTAACAGCATCTGTTTTTTTGCTTAACATGAGCTCCAGCTGAAGAATAATCTTGAAGGATAACTACTTCACAGATGCTGAGACATGGACTTTCATCAGAAGAAACAGATGTGTGAGGATGTATTTTCCAAGATTTTTTCAGTGCTAAGAGAACATAAACTGTAAGAAAACGCTATGACTTATATTCTGTAGTCCTCCAATTAATGAAGGAACACTAGATTTAACTTTTACAGAAATAATGATAAAAGCAAAATATGCTTCTTTTTATTGCTGCTTGGTATATTTTTAAAATCCCACAAAGAATTTAAAAAACCCACAATTAATCATTTTTGACTGGATCAGCTCCCTGATCTGATTGGCCATGCAGCTGCATGAAAAACTATGCCAACACAAGAGAGGAGATAGCACTAAAATGAGCAGCTGGGAAGGGGATAGGAACTGTTTACTGGTATTACTGCCAAAAGAAGAAATGCTTGTCAAGCTACTGCCTTAAAATACTGTCACCAGCTCTTCCAGAAAAGAAGGTAATGCTTCACCAGGACATGCTAAAGTCAAGTTTTTCAGGACTCTCCCTCTACCACACAACATCCAAAAGGAGAGCTGACTGTCACCCTTTCCAGCCTAACCGCACTAGTTCCTCTCCCCCTTTTTCACAAGAAAGGGATGGGTAATACACAGAAATAAGACCAAAAGACA
The DNA here is from genome assembly GCF_964199755.1 of Larus michahellis. Lineage (NCBI taxonomy): Eukaryota > Metazoa > Chordata > Aves > Charadriiformes > Laridae > Larus > Larus michahellis. The sequence goes on from NC_133902.1 coordinate 58,936,788, forward strand.
GGAAACAAAATACTATGAGGACTGCAACTGGGCAACACGTGGCAAGCCTCAAAAGCCTCCCTGTTTGCATCTTTTCAAACATCAAGCCCTCAGTCTCTAAAGATGCTGGCATAATGTCAAAGTGTCCCAGATCGGCATTCATAATTAAGTGTCCTACTGCACATCCAACTCTTAAAGGCCTGAAAACACCAGGCGGAGCTGGCAGCCTCCATCCCTCGCAGCTTTCCTACAGCCCCTCTCTTCAGGCCTGCTGCACTTTCAGCAATGCACACCCAGCACTGGGATCCCTCAGGTTTGCAAATGCAAAAGCAACACGCCCCATCTCCAATACAACACTGAGAATTCTGCAGATATGCCTCGGATTTTTCTATACTCACAATGGCAAGGAGTAAGGAAAACAGCACGAGCATCCAATCTTAAAATACCTACATGGACATGAAAAGGAAGAATAGAAAGGGAATTGCGAGAACCTCACAGCCCCCAGAATTGCCTAAGAATGATATGAGCACCCCAAAAGTTCTGCAGAAATCTCTGCCAATGCAACAAATGTGACACACTGATTCCTACCAAAAGTGTATCACACTGTTACACAACAGAAGTCTCTCGCTGACTGCTTCTGCTGGAAATCTATATCCCATTTAACATACAGCATTAACATTTGACACTGACACAGCGAAATCAGCAGTCCTGGTCTGATGACAGCCCTACCTTTATGCTGCCTAGTACATATGACCTTCAAACTTACAAAATATTTGTTATTCCAATAATAACAAATTACTGAATTCCCTTGAGCCAAGCTTGCCAACATGCCAAATAACATGTCAGTTAAAACAAAAATAAAAATACTAGAACATAAGTTTTCTTCACACCTGTGTCAATTTTTGTGCTAGAAACAGAAAATAAATACTCAAGCACCGACTGAGCACAAAGAGCTTTTCAATTTTGTATGGCATTTGCTAAAAACTGTGGTCACTCAAAAATTTTTAGAGACTGATTTTCCCCCCAAAGCCATGTGAAATAGAATCTTGTCTGCACATAAATATTTTGACTTCCACACAAAGCCATTCTAAGTACGTAGAAACAGAGTTCATATATGAAAAATGAAAAATAAAAAAAAATAAAAAATTGAGGACTACTCCAGACTGCTGTGTTTTAGAAGATCAAGCAGAACCACATGGATGAAAACCAGAAATTTAATCCCACACGCCTTCATCTGTGTACTTTGCCTTTGTATAGCCAAAGTAGAAAATTCTAGCTTTGATTTAATTAGTGATCATAGACATGCTGACACTACAGTCATATGACCTGCATTTCCAGTAACACTGCATGGTCCTTTCTGAAAAGGCACCCCTAATTGTAATGATCCCAGGTCCCTACTCACGTCACTAAATTTTATATTCTAAAAAAACTGGATCAAAGTAGAATATTAAAATAATTTTTTGCAGTGTAAGTCCATTTCACTGAGAGGGCTTTTTGAGATACAATTTTTGCTTAAAAAGCGAGTCTGAGATTTTGTTTCTTTGAGTCAATTGGCCAATAACCTGAAAAGCAAGCAATTCTGTTTGTCAGACAATGTGCAAACTACAAGAAAAACACTGAGAAGAACAAGGAGAGATTAACAGAGACTTACACTTTAGAGCCTGGAAAGCACCAAAATTAAAGTTACCAGCAGTTGCATGCTATATAACAAAACATCCCTCATAATAGATTTAAAAACACAAAAAGTGAGGCTATGATATATTAAAAAAATAATCAAGGCAGGGGTGGGGGAGCAGACCAGTAATCTCAAAAATGAGAAAGAAACGCCTCCAAATTTCAAGCTCAGAATTCAGGAATTTTAATCAGTCAGATCAAGGAAAAGCCACAGACTGAAGACTGCAAAATACAGTCCCTACATTTAAAGAAGTGGGGGAAAAAAGAAACAGCCAAGCAGCACCCAAAAAAACCCGACTGGCTTGCTCTCAAACTTTAGACCCAACACTGAAAACAGGGATTATTACAGACTGAGAAATGCAAGGGAAATATGGTGAATTGTAACAGAAAGCAGCTACTCTTTTAGGCAGGCAAGGACATCTTACTCAAGGCTAATCTAACATCAATTGTCCGTTCAGACTGCAGAGCAACATTCCATAGGATGCCATGTGTAAGCTATTAGCTATGCTACTTGCAGGTTGATCCAAGAAAGCACTCTAATGAGGGCGGGGAGAGTTTACTCCCCAAATGTCTCAAAAATGGGTCTTGAAATCAATATTAACATATCTTGGCTGACACTGACAGCAAGGGTAAGGGTCTTGTAGGGAAGCTAGTGGAAAGTCGGAAGATATCATCAATAAAAGGAAAGGCTAAAACATAACATAAGGGGAAACACAAAACCTTGAGGACTGGATTAGGTAGAAAAAGGTAACAGTTAGTAGGACAAAATGCAAATTCACACAGAGTCAATAAAATATTCTCCTAGAAATGAAGTGCTCAGTGGTTGAAAACAAGAAGGGAATGACGAGTACGCTGAGTTCTAGCACAAGAGGACACAGGCCACCAAAGAAAGGGAGCCACAAAAAGGTAAATACAATCCTAGAACGAAACACACCAGATAAACATTTCAGCAAAGCACAAGGAAACATGCAACGCTATCATACAAGTTATCAGCTATCCATGATATGGCGTACAATTCTGGCTGCCAGTCAAGCTACACAGAAAAATACTTCCTACTCCCTTGATCACGTCAACAATCTTATGAAAGAAGGCTAACTAAACAAAAGATGAAAGGCAATAGGCTTGTTCTCTATTGAAGGAGCAACTACTTAAGAGATGAAGGTTATTTAAGAGGAAGGACAACGCTGGGAAAACAGCAAGTGCACATGAACTAACTATGAATAGATTTAGACAGGAAATTAAAAATCTTCTAACACTCTAAAGAACTGAAGTTTTGGGGTATCCTCTCAATAAAAAAAACAGATGATAGAAACCACATTCCTCTAAAACACTATTCCATAGGTTAATATTGCAACACTGCAGCTATATACAAAGCAACCAAAGCAGATGCCAAGGAATTAAGACTCTGCACAGCTCTGATGAAAAGAAAACATAGGGGTTTAGAACCAAGAAAGCAAAAACAGCTCTGGCCAAGCAAAAGAGTGTTTATCTACATTTTCTAAAGTGCCCCAAGAAAAGAGCAGTACTAGAAGTATGGTGTGACAAGACAGCTGGATCGACCTCACTGCTTGCTACTAACAAAAGCGGGGTCCTCTTCTTCCCATTCACCTTTGCAGGGGTGTCCTGCTCCTCGTTTTCACTGCCATTTCCCAGCCTTTGCTGAGCTGATTCAAGTCACCAAACGGTCGAACTCATCACCTTCACAGATGATCCAACTCACAAGCCAAATGCTTTCTTCTGGCAAATTAGTTTTCTGCCAGAAAGAGCTGAATCAGCTCAATGGTGAAACCAAAAAAAAACCAAAACAACTACAGGGTGGATGGGGCCATGGAAGAGGATCTCTCCTTTCCAGCTGCATCAGGCAACCAGCCAGGCTCAACTCTTTTCTTGGTACATACCTTTTTTCTTTTTTTAAATGAAAAACAAAACAAAATGTAAAAAAGTTAAATCCTGACAGATGCATATTAAAAGCATGAAAAAACACTTGTGTAAATACTGCAAGTTAAAGTACAGACCATCCACATTTGATATTCTGGATGGTCTAATTTACAATGGAATAATAACTTTTTAAAAAGCTCCTAATGGCAAACAGAAATTTCTCCTGGCAAGGGATTGTAAGATTTGGCCTCAAAAATTACAAAGTTCCTATTCTGCTACACTTGTTTAATTGTAGTAAGTGCAGACAGTTACACTCAGTATATACCAGGCAAAATTTAAGAAACTGCAAGTGAAGAGAGTGCCACTTTTGAAGTACTATAGTCTTGAAGTTCTTGAAGCACTTCGGTTTGCTAAAGAATTGTACAAAGCTGGGGTACTTTTTGTACCCCAGTTCAAAAGTCTTCACTTGTGCAAATACATTACTTAGAGCCATGCGAAAGACAAGTCTGGCAAAACACACATAAAACTTCACAGGGTATTTCAAATAACTGGACTATGCGTAGCTGGTCTGGCAAGTTTCTACTTCCATTTCAATCATATGTCAACAATAAAAATCTCACAATGGTTTGTGAAAAGATAAAGAAGAAAGGAAATGGGAATTACACAAACTTTGCAGACACATTAAAAAAGCAGTGTAACTTATACCCAACAGAAAAGAGATGGTGTGGTAATACGAGCACTCACAACAACCTCTTCTATGTGTATACTTCCCCAGCCTTGACAAAAATCCTAAGAATGTTGAATTCTTCTCTTACCTAAAATTCCAGTGTAACAACAAATGTAAATCTGACTCTGGTATCTAGCTTGATTTAATGGCTTCTTCCAGTGCTTTGATCCAGAATAAGCATTGTTTACAAAAAAAAGAAGGAACACCCACCCCACCCCCCCCCAAAAAAAAAAGCAACACACAGAACAAGTTTGATGCTCCAGAAAGCACAAGACAGAGCAGAAGCACAGAACAAAACAACTGAGTCATCATCTTCATCCCGTCGATGGCACCAACTCCAGATGAAGTTGCCTCATGGTTTCGTAATGGGAAGAAATGTCCACTCAGGCATAACCTGATGTCCCCAAATCAGCCTCTAGATGCTCCCAAATCAGCCTTGGCATCAGGTACTGGAAGAGGCATAAAAACGGGCTCCTACTGACATTAACAGAGCTGGTTTCCACCCTCGAGTTCTACCCCCAAATGACAAGCTTTACAGCCCACTTCACTCAGTGTACCGAGCAACCCACTGTGAAAGGCAGGAAGTAACGAGCCATCTCAAAGGCTGTAAAACTTTAGACGTTTCAGCACGAGTGGACACAAAACACTCCCTAAACCTGCTGAGCGCAAAGGGGACTAGGCAGAGCCGGAGGCTGCCGTACCCCACCAGCCCGGTTTCTCTGTCAGAGCCGCAGAGGGCAGCCGGGGCAGTCGGGGGTAATCCTGTCCGAAACACACCCGTTTTCCCCTAAAGCTTCCCGGCGGGACTGTCAGCAGCTGCCAGCCCCCTGCGGCCTCACCGAGCAGGCCTGGAACCGCGGCCTCCACCTCCGCCGTTACTCTTTCCCTTTCAGGAGCCCAGGGCCCACCGCGGGGAGGAGGAGGCCGCCGCCCCGCAGGCACCGGCCCAGCTGCTGCTGCTGCCGCCGCCGCCTCCCGCCCTGCCTCCCCGCCGTCCCGCTGGCTCACCCACGTCCTGCTCGAAGGGGTTGGGGGCGAAGAGCGGCATCTCAGCAACGCTCGCCCACCCTCCTGCCCTCTCCTCAGCCGAGACCGCCCGGCCCGCGGCCGCCCGCCCCGCCGCCGCCGCCGCCTCAGGGCCCCGGGGCTGCCCCGCCGCGCCTAACTGCCGGGCGGAGGAAACGCTGCAGCAGCACCGCGACGACGCACCGGTCCGTCGCGGGGGTGCGGGAGGGAGCCGATGCCTCCCGGTAGGATGGGGAGGAGCGGCACAGGGAGGAATGGGGCGAGCAGCGACCGCGGCAGCGGCGCGGTAGCGTCAGGCGCTCGCTGGGGCACCCCGGCGGGACAGGGGCCTCGCGGGGGCGGGGCTACCGGCGGCTGTGGGCGGGGTCCCTCCCCGGCCCCGCCTGCGGGGTGGAGTCGCTGTCGGCGGGCGCCATCTTGAGGCGACGGTCGCCGGCTGGGCTAGTCCGTCTTCGTCCCCCTTTTCCTAGCAGCCGCCATCGCTCGGTTTCCCCCTCCCTGGTGCCAAACCCGATGTTAAGAGCTGCCTGAGGGCACGGGCTTTGCCGCCGCCGTGGGTGTGGGGAGGGGTGGCGGGCGGGGAAACGGCGCCTGGTGCTGTGGGAGTGTGGCTGTGGCGGGAGCATGGCTGAGGAGATGGTGGCCGGCGGGGTATGGTTGGGGGTGTGCGGCTTGTGGGGGGCTATAGTTGAGGGGGGGGCGTAGTCTATCCTGAGGGAAGTGGCCTACTGCCGGCTGTCCCCACGGGCAGGGAGGGGAAGCCCCAAAAACAACTCCTGGGCCCTCCTGAGGGACTCCTGGCCCTCTGGGCAGCCATCACTGAGACTGTTTCACGCTTCTTGTTTAGCCACTTTTGGGAAAAAAAAACCACCTGGAAATCAACGTGATTTTGAAGTACTGAACGTTTTATTATGTTACACGTCACTGCTGTAACATGTGTCTTCCTTTATCTTTTATCAAATACAAGCAAGTTCTGTTCTCTAACCTGGGTGATTTATGAGAAGTGTTCACTCAAGAAATACATTCTTAGTACATCCCAGGCCAGGTAGGACAGAACTCGTGAGCAACCTGATCTAGCTGAAGATGTCCCTGCCCATGGCAGGGGGTTAGACTAGATGGCCTTTAAAGGTCCCTTCCAACCCAAACCATTCTGTGATTCTATCAACAGCTGCTTGCAGGAATGCAGGAGCTCCACCGCTGCCCGGTGTACCTGCTTTCTCTGAGGAGTATTGTGACTTCAAATAAACTCAGGCCGGGCGGGGGGTGAGTCAGTAGTTTCATACCCAGTGCCATGTGGTTTTTGGAATACGCACAGTCATACATTTTAGAGCCGTGTCTCAGAGTAGTCGTGAGCCTTAGTCATCATCACGGCAGTGTCAGCGCATTAGCGCATTAGTCAGAGCCTATTTTTGACTTTAACAAGAGAACTTGTGGAAAAGTGAGCATTACAGTGGCTGTATTTCTGTTAGAAGGGTAGGACTTTGAAAGTACTGAGAATAAGATACCTGAAAGATTTCTGTATGATTCAGTGATACTTTTCTTCCCACTCATCTCAAATTTGTGGGGCCACAATTTTTTTCCTCAGCTGTGATATGCAAGTATAAAACTTAAAGGCAGAAGTTTCACTTACACATGTGAAAGATAATTTTTAGCATATTCTGTAAGGAATTTTAGGTTACCTATGAGGAAATAAAGTTTATTTGAAGAATACACTGATGTTCCTTCAAAAATGATAGCAGAGTTCATGTTCCTTTAACGTTTTGTACATCGGAAGCATTTCTTTTAAATCATCTGGGGCCTGCAATGTCACACTATTATCAAATGTACTGTGGTTTTGTTTGATTATGAAATCGCATGAGCGGATCCCTTGCCTGGCTGTGTAGCCAGTCTCGCCTCTCGGATGGTCTTCCCATTTTGTTCCCATTTTCCCGGGTTTGAGGCAGTCTGCAGGTGGCACCGTTGTCCCACGTTCACAGCCATCATTGCCCGTCCTGAACTGACTGCTGGAAATGAACTCTGTCAGATTTTTAAGGCAAAATGGAGCGCGTTTCCTTCACTCTTAAATTTACTAATTACATCGAAACTTACAATTTCACTTAATGAATCAGACTGAATAAAAATAGCACTAATTTGTTTAATTGCTTCAAAAAGGAAGGATGAATCAATTTGTACAGAAATGCAATAAACACTAATGTTGTCTGGCTGAAACAGAAAATTGTAATGAGTTCTGTGTGATTCAGGACAATGAGTTTTCTCTTTTATTAACTTCAGCTCCCTTCCCCTCTGCAGCATCACATGTGGTGCAATAATCCCAGCAGCTGCACATGCGAGTAAATGGAGGGCTTCTGCAGTTCTTCAGATCCTGTAATGTTGCTTTTGTCACCTTGGTATTGAACCAAACGTCACACATCTTCATGTACGTTGCACTGGTTTTTGTCTGGTCGTGGTGGGACAATGCATCTGAGATGTGTTGTGCCTCCCAGCGATGAGGGACTGAGCAGGACCGCCCGTGCTGAGGCCTGTAGAACATAGAGCCCAGAAGTATCTGCAGAACTTCTCCTCTAGGTGACACCACTGCCAAAGCCACGGGACATTTCCCAATGGAAAAACCTAAGTCCCACAGTAAAGAATAAAATCCACAGTAATAATACGACCAAGGAAGAGAAAAGAAAGTATTAGGGCAATCCCGAGTCCTGCAGGAACGAACTCTTCGTTAAGGAGAGCTCCTAGGAAGCACTAGAGAGGAGGACGGAAAAACAGGTATGAAAAAAAAAAAGTTATTTCTAAACCTGTTTTTGCAGACTCCAGATCTGGCAATCTCTTTATCCCCGAGTACGGAGCAGTCCGTGCCCCCGTGTCTCGGATACGTACCCATCACCAGGAGAAGCTGCAGACTGGTGTCCGTATCAGTGATGTGTCCCTGGGGCTTTGTAGGAAGTTGATGCTTCCCCCTCCTCATCGCCAGCTCTGATCTTCCCTGTTATTTTTGGAACAATGTGTTGTATTATTTAATTTCAAGCCTTAACTTTTGTAATATGTTTTAAAGGACAATTTATATTGTCCTAAGTGTTTGCTTTTAGAAAACTTAGGTAATTCTCAGAAAGCTTTTTCCTGGTCCACAGAAGCAGCTTGCTAAAACTTCTAGCTTTGTTTTGTATCTGACTGGATTCTCTCTGTTTCTCCAGCTGCCCTCTAGTTTACTTTGTGGTTTACTGAAATATTTTCTTTCCTCTTTTTATAATGGACTCTCTCCCCTTGTGCTCTGTGTGGGAGTCATGCAGACAAAGTGATTAAACAGAAATGCTGAAAATAATTCTGTATAAAGCATTTCAAGATGTACACGAGGACTCTCTCCCCCTCAGTTCTGATTTTACTGCTAAGTGTTGCTTGTGACGAAGGAAGTTGGTGAGACGCACGCTCTTTAAAGTGTTAATATTCTGCGTTTTTACATCTCTCTGCTCAGCTGATGAATAAACTTCGTGTCCATCGTGCCCTTGCATGAGAAACGATGCTGCATTAAACAAGTACGGAAAAGCTTCAGCGTTTTTAATAACAAATTTTACTGTACACACAGTCTGATGCCACTTAAATGGAACACACTTTCGCTGTTTAAAGACTTTAATTCATTATTGTTAAGTTTTCCTTGGCTTTTGTTATTCAGCTCAAGTGCTCGGTTCCTCATAAAAGCATCTCAGATGCTTTTTCATGCATGGCTCTTGCAGCATGCTTGGAAACAAGTTGATGTTGACTGGAATGTGTTTATTTCTCTAATCATAGATTTTATTTTCTTTTACCTGTTGTTACACAGTGGGATTCCACTTTCTTACATTAGGGAGGGAGATTAAGCCGCCAAAACATACGCATCCCACTTTTCCCCCCTTCCTTCATGCATAGCACCCACCCAGCGTCTACATCCAGCAGTCACCCAAAGGCAGAGAGACAATTTCAGCAGTTAAGGACCAGGTTAATGGACCTTGCCCTGGGGTCTTGGCATCTCCCTCCAAAAACAGCCTGGCCCAGGGCAGAGTTGCGCCAGCAGGATGGGTAGCTCCTTCTGGAGCAGCCAGAAGACCCGACCCTTGGACGTTTCCCTGTACACTGCTTGCTGTAGGTTTTTATATGGGAATGTTGCAGCTCCTTCAGGCACAGCTCTTGACTCCCTGTTTCCAGTAGGGAACTCTACAAAGAAGTAGAATCATAGAATCATAGATTCATCAAAGACATGTCTAATGCTGTCTAAGGTCTTGGTCCACAAGCCTTTGGGAGGTGTTCTCCCAGCGGTGTAGGCTTCTGGGGATGCTTACAGCACCCTGCAGTGGTACGCGAATGCCCAGCGCCTGTAGTGCTTGTGGGAGAGGGGAGCTCACACAAGAATATGTGGAGCTGGGGCATCCCCTCCTCCTCTGTGCTGGGGTTCACCATAGTGGAGCAGCTCCTCTGTGCTGATGCTCACTGTGGTAGAGCAGCTCCTCTGTCCTGGGGCTCACCATGGTGGAGCAGCTTCTCTGCCGTGGGGCTTGCTGTGGTGGAGCAGCTCCTCTGTGCTGGGGCTCACCGTGGTGGAGCAGCTCCTCTGTGCTGGGGCTCACCGTGGTGGAGCAGCTCCTCTGTGCTGGGGCTCACCGTGGTGGAGCAGCTCCTCTGTGCTGGGGTTCACCATAGTGGAGCAGCTTCTCTGCGGTGGGGCTCACCATGGTGGAGCAGCTTCTCTGCGGTGGGGCTTGCTGTGGTGGAGCAGCTCCTCTGTGCTGGGGCTCACCATGGTGGAGCAGGTCCTCTGTGCTGATGCTCACCGTGGTAGAGCAGCTCCTCTGTGCTGGGGCTCACCATGGTGGAGCAGCTTCTCTGCGGTGGGGCTTGCTGTGGTGGAGCAGCTCCTGCCCGTTTGTTGTTTTTTCACGGCAGCACTTCAGAGGCAGGTGGACCAGGCTTGTTCTGGAACCATCTTTCCTACCCACCCATCCCCTCCAGCCAGCAGGCGAGAGGAAAGGAGTGTTTTGGCGGGTGGGATAAGTGCTCCAGTAAGCCAGTAAGTTTGCCTCAAAGCAGTGGTTTTGTTCAGTGGTGGGTCATGTGGGGAGCTCCTGTGCCACCCCATATGGCCATAGACACTCAAGCAGGGTCCCAGGTTTTGTCAACCAATTTGTCTCCCTTTGGCACCATATGGCCTCCCGCCACCTCCCCTCGTCTGAGTAACTGCAGCCAGGGAGGAATGCGGCCGTCGGGCCACCCCCATTGTTTCACAGTGCAAGCCAAATTTCGGATCAGATGCTTCCTCTCATCAGCTCCAAAGTTCAATGTCCTTTCACTGCCAGCATTTATACGCTGAATGAAAAATGCCGGTACGCTGCTTTGCATCTCGTTATCCGGCAGCAGCGTGCGCCCAGACAGCGTGTAAGCGATTCTTTCTGCAGGGACCAGATTTGGATCTGTCTGCGTCTCCGTCGGCAGGATTGCACTCACTGTACTGGGACAACTCCAGCTTTACAGTCCTTCACGACTGGCATATCCCAAAATATATAATTTTTGAGAATTAAAAATCTGGCTTGTGCTTTTCAGAGCTGTGGCTGCAAATAGTCAGCACTCAGCGCTGGGTAACAAGACGGCACGTTATTTTTAGGATACTCATCCTAACACAAGGCTGAGTATCCAGACATACCGTGCCTCGAAGCATGTAATTAACAAGACAGCCTAGAATATGCAAATGTACATTTTTAATTAGTTCTGAACACATACAGCCACCTGTACGGCTGTTCAAACAGGGGAGAGGACAGAGCACCGCGGCTACACCCCAGACAGTCCCTGTGTCACAGACACCTACGCCATCGCGTACTCTTAATGAACGCTCAGCAATCAGCTGATTTCCCATTACAAAACGTGTCCGGTTTGTGCTGCCAGTCCTGTTCCAGTTCTTCGACAACCCCCCCCGCCCCAAATGAATCAAAACAGAACCACCTCCGAAAGAGACTCGGGAGGTCATGAGATGTATGAGCAAGCTTGACAGAATTAACCCCTGCAAGTAACGAGCAACGCAGGTTAAAATTAAACATGCCAAAAATGGATGGGGTGGGAAGTAAAATAAATCAATAAATTAAGGACTGGATTATGCCCTTCAGATATGATTTACAAATCCAGAGTCACTCTGGTCAGCAGGATCCTGAGCGTGACCTGCCGTGGTCTGTGGAGCAGGGCCGGGGGACGGAGCATGGCCATGTCCGTGTCCGGCTCATGGCAAGGGCACGGGACACCCACAGCACCGCTGCCCTCCACTCCCCTGGGCAGCGCTTCTCACCCCGGCACAGTGCTCTCTAATACTGCTGGCAAGTCACAGTTTTACCCGAAAAGTGGGACTTCCTCTACTATTTTCAAGTGTTGCTCCATCAACTCTTTCCCTCTCCTAAACAATATCAAATACCATTTTTTTTTTCCTAATGAGAAGGCAATTAAAGCGGGTGATGCTGAAATAAAGAACTGCACAGTCCCCACCCTGATCCCAGCACCTACGGCATGTTTGGAAGCGGAGGCACCCGAAGCTCTGCCGCGGGGGTGCCGGCTGGAGGCCGGCTGGAGGGGCACGTCTGGGGAGGGAGACTGGAGAGATGCCGCTGGGACCGACGGCAAGAGCGGGACAGAGGAGCGGCAAGCGCCTGCCTCTTCCCATCCAGGGGCCAGGACCGGGCTGGCAGCCGGCCTCGCAGGGGCATGCCTGCTCCGGCTCTCCTTGGGCCACTAGCAGCTTGCCTTTTGGGGTGTTTTCTAGAGAATTCAGCTTCCTCCGGGGTTAACTTCTAAACAGTGCCTTTGGGAGTGATGGGGAGCAGAAGCGCCCTTTGCTCCCAGGCGTGTGTCCCGCTCAGGGCAGGATGCTCTTGTGCTTCTGTCTGTAAGAGCGGGGGTTTCGTACCCAGCTGGGACCCCAGGACGCTCCTGCCCCAGGATCACCAACGCTATATGGGCATGGTTTGCAATTAACACTGCAAGGGAGGAAAAGTGCCTGAATTCCCCATTTTAACGCTGTCTTTAAGAAAACATTTCCTTCAGTTTTCCTGTCTTGCTTTTTTCATATGTATTTCAAACCTGCCACAGTAGGACTTAAAGGAAATTCCCCAAATTGCAAGGAAACCTCCTCTCCTGTGCAAACCTGGGCAAGCCGTGCTTGTGATTACCCACTTGTTGGACAAGTATGATAGGAGAGGCGCTGCATGGGTGTTTGTGGCTTCCTTCATGTTTATAAACTACTCTGAGATCCTCAGATGAAAAAGGATTTATGAGCACAAAATAATAAGTTGCCAAACTGTTTCTAACCTCATAAAGAGATAATTTTAAATTCAAGGAGACACCGAGGAGGGCAAGATCTCACAAGTGGTCTGGGAACAGTGTTTCCATCACCCGTCCTGGGAGCTCAAACTGCAGAATTCCCTCCGTTGCTGTAAACCCAGCTAGCATTTTATTGTAAATTGAGAAAAGCCTTTCTAAATCTATTTTCTAAGTTTTAAAAATGGAAAACTCATTTGTTTTTAGCTAGCCTCCTCCTTCTTTTGTTTCTCTCCTTGTGCTGTATTCACACGGCGTTAGAGCAAAGCTTCCTGTAAATATTAACTGAAATGCGGGAATCAGTTCAGCTCACTTTGACGTTGTCCCTTTATGTCACAGAAACTACGGCAAATGTATTTGTCGTGGGGACATTTGCCGAAACAGCTAATTTGAAGCATTGTGCAAGCCGAGCTGGGATCCGGCGTCTTCACTCCTCCTGCGGCATATGGGCTTGCGGGGGGAGAGCCGAAATCGGGGGACAGGCAGCCTGCGAGCAGCCTGGGGCAGAGCCAGCCCCCGCCGCCACGCACTGGACCTGGGCAAACGATGAAGGTGTCGGGGAAGTTTATGAGTTATTCATGGACCATTTTGCAGAGTGGGCTGATCAATCATTAACTGGAGGCAGCAGTGGGTGAATGGGCCAGTACGTGACTCGGTGGCCAGGAGCTGCTCACCTGGCCATCTCGGGCTTCCCTGTCCTGGGGAGCGCTCAACCTCAGCCCCCCTGATTCATACAATCACAGAACGGTTTGGGTTGGAAGGGACCTTAAAGCCCACCCAGTGCCACCCCCTGCCCTGGGCAGGGACACCTCCCACCAGCCCAGGTTGCTCCAAGCCCCGTCCAACCTGGCCTTGAACCCCCCCAGGGATGGGGCAGCCACAGCTTCTCTGGGCAACCTGGGCCAGGGGCTCACCGCCCTCACAGCAAACAATTTCTGCCTCACATCTCATCTCAATCCCCCCTCTGTCAGTGTAAAACCCTTCCCCCTCGTCCCATGGCTCCCCTCCCTGCTCCAGAGTCCCTCCCCAGCTTTCCTGGAGCCCCTTGAGGGCCTGGAAGGGGCTGGAAGGTCTCCCCGGAGCCTTCTCTTCTCCAGGCTGAACCCCCCCAGCTCTCTCAGCCTGTCCCCACAGCAGAGGGGCTCCAGCCCTCCCAGCATCTCCGGGGCCTCCTCTGGCCCCGCTCCAACAGCTCCGTGTCCTTCTGCTGTTGGTGCCCCAGAGCTGGAGGCAGCGCTGCAGGGGGGTCTCACAGAGCGGGGCAGAGGGGCAGAATCCCCCCCTGGCCCTGCTGCCCACGCTGCTGGGGATGAGCCCAGGCTGCGGGGGGGTTCTGGGCTGCCAGTGTGCATTGCTGGCTCATGTTGAGCTTCTCACCCACCAACACCCCCAAGTCCTTCTCCTCAGGGCTGCTCCAGCCATTCTCCACCCAGCCTGGATTTGTGCTTGGGATTGCCCCGACCCACGTGCAGGACCTTGCACTTGGCCTTGTTGAACCTCATGAGGTTGGCATGTGCCCACCTCTCCAGCCTGTCCAGGTCCCTCTGGATGACATTCCTTCACAGACGCATGTCCCCTCCCTGGGCCAATGCTTTCCAAGTTTTTATTCCTGCAAAGGCAGAAGCTCACCCTATTCCTGAGTAGAGGGATTCTCCAGGTGGAGCGTTTCCCTGCAGAGCATTCCGGAGGTTCCTACAGCACCTACAGCACCCTCAGCAAACCTCCCGCAGCTGGCGGGAGCGCGGGGTGCCTGGGGGGAGGCACCCCCCCGCAGTGCTCCTCACTGGGGCCGAAGGCAGAGGATGGGGAGCCTCCACACAAGCCACGGTGCTCCTCGGGCGCGGGGCCGATGACCGGCAGCTCCCTTCCAGCAACAGGCTGTTCTCCGTGCGGTGGAGGTTGTGCTATTTAATAGCTTAATAGAAAACAACACAACTACAGCTTAATTTAGTGAATGAATCCTGATAAGAGCCACTGTAATATTTCCTGTTCAATACGTGCACTGCAGTTGGCGTTGGGCACTCGGAGCAAGGAGCTGGCGAGCCAAAACTGGCCACCCATGGCACGGGAGGCTGCGCTCCTGGAGACGCTGTGGCCGAGGGGGGGGAAATGCAAAATAAACAGCGTGGATGGCCATCTGCCACTTCCGAAGCAGCAGCCAGCACTAACACCCCATTAGGACACAGACCAAAAGCACAAATCTGGTGGTTTGGCCACCGGCAATTTTCTTTTTTCTACCAAAAAGGCTTCTGGCATTTGTTAAAAAAGAAAAAGGAAGAGGGCCAGGGGATTTGAGGATTTGTTTAAATAATAGAAAGGCTGCTGCTGCCCGTTTTGTTTATGTCATCAAAAAAAGTTACAGCTTTGAACTTGCTCATGGGCAACCACAGCCCTGACTTGGAAATGCCGCGGGGCCGCGGCAGTGCTGGTGTGCTGCCCTCGCCGCAGCGGGGACTCGGGGTGACTGCACCCGAGCAGGACGGTCGCACCCCCGTGTCTGAACCAGGGCTGCTGCCCCCAGAACCACCTGGTGGATTGATTTTTTTTTCAATACAGAAAAAGGAGAGGGCGAGGATCGTAACGTTTCCCTTCCCCAAAACATTTGATGCGCTGCAGCCTCCTCCTGCGTGTCCGAAGTGTCACCGGGAACGCGACAAAGCACAAAGTGGGGGGGGTGTCACCCGCCCTGGCTGTGACCAAAGCACGTCCTCCTGCTCTGAGACCTCCTCCAGATACTGGGACTAATTAGTTGATTTTTAAAAATATTTTACTGCATTGTGTAATATTAAAACTTACCATGATGCTATTATAATTCTATAAATCACAAATTGTAAAACCGATCTGGAATATATACGTAGGATAAACGCATGTGAAATAGCCCAGTGGCAGAGCCAGCCCAGTTTCCACAAGACAGTGGTTTATCAGGAGTTAGTTAATTAATAGAAAAAGCATCGTTTCTGCCAGCAGAAGCCCCGCTTTGCCCCCTGAGGGTTTTGCCGGCTGCAGCCCTGCGATGGCGATGAGGCCGGGCCAGGAGACAGGAGGAAGGTTTCCCTGTGCTGTCATTACAAGAGAAGCTCGTGGACGTGTAAACGCCCGATCTGGACCTGTTGGCATTGTCGAAAACTTCCCGTTTAACCACTTCTCCCTTGCTGCGTTTCCCCCTCAAATACGGGATGGGGCATTTGGCTGCCTTCTCTCGCACCTCCCGCTCCTGCACTCGTGTTCAGACCCAACCCGTTCTCCTTGCCAGAATCTCAAAACACGCGTACAAGGAGTAAATGAGTTGAAATAGTGTCGCACAAGTTTTCTTAATATTTAAAAAGATGTTATTTCATTGCTGCTCCAGAAATAGTCTTGCGTGATGAGTGTGTTTGGCCGGCCTGGCTGGGGAGGGGAGCTGGGCTGCACGGGGTCCAGCCTGCACTTACTAACTACCCAAAAATGAATACCATCTTGTCCGAAAGGCTCTGTGTGAAACAGCTCTGCGGTTAAAGCACTGCAGGTCCTCTTTCAGCTGGACCCCCGCTACTTCAAAGTCCCCCCATGGGCTTCAGCTGAACTCCTCCGGGAATGCTCTCCGGGCAGGATCTGGCCCTGCCCGCTCACCAAACCGCGCCGGGGCGTCTCTTCGGTGCACGGCAGCTGAACTCACCCGAAAATGCTTGAGTGGCTCCATCGCTCCTGCTGCCAACTGGGAAACATGAGCACAGCAAAGCTTCCTGCAGCCCCTCGGCACAGGGGTGTCCACAACCGAGGGGTTCTCGGCGTTGTTAGGACTACGACTTTTACCCTTATTATTGCAATTATTGGTGTTAGTGTATCACAGAAGGTTGCTGGAAGGACTCCACTATTACAACAGGGTTTTCTAGTAGCTTCATTAATACTAGTGCTAATAAGCAGGAGTGACTTGTATGATTGACGGTTCAGGCAATAAATTCACTGTGTTTCAGTGTGGGCTCACGGCGGGATGGGGCTCTGGCTGCGGCGACCAGGCAGGTCCCACCGGTGCCATCCCCCAAGCCCACGAGGACATCGGTGCCGTGGTCCCCTCCTGGGCATCGCCACAGTGATTGGGAAAGAGCTGCTCCATCCCGGGGAACGCCTGCTCCCAAATCATCCCCGTCCAAGGGAACAGACGTTAACCATTGCTGCTTCTTACGTATTTTAGAGGAAAGAAAACTCAGTTAAAAAAGCTGGAGGAATGTCACTGACTGCATTCTACATCTGTTACATCTCAGAATAATTTATTTTAACCTCTGAAGATAGAAGGGAAAATATTTGAAGGAGGTGGAGACTTGCCAGTATTTCCAGTTCATTATAAGCAAAGAACTGTTGCTTATAGCTCTTTTTTGGAGCAGAGAGTAGTCTGGTTTTAAATCCCTCAAGCAATGAGGAATCACGTACTCGCCAATGGAAACTGCTCTTCAATAAAGAATTTGCTAATTAAGAATCTTTAATTTTTAAATTCAGTCTGAATTTCCTCCCTTCACATAAATGTTCCGTCTGCTTTCTAGGGGCATTGCTGGGTCCCTGGGGTTCACGCAAACGCCTTGCCCGGTCTCGGCACAGTGGTGCCGGCGGCGGGGCCAGCTGCCCGCAGGGAGCAGACGATGGGCTCGGGGTGCGGAGAGCCGGGGGGCTGTGGGCGGGGGGGCTGCGCCTCTCATTCTCTCCAAAGATGTGCAAACTCTCCGAACGTCGCAGCCCGGAGGCGGAGGTGGGGCCGAGGGATGGCCCAGCCATGGAGCTGCCGTTTGGTGATGCTGGGGCCGGGCAGACCACGTGCCGCCCATCCCCGGCGGCGGTGGGGACGGTGGCACAGGTGGGTGGCACTGAGCAAGGTGGCAGATGTGGCCCCTCCACAGCCCCCTCCCTGACCAGCCCATGCAGCCAAAACCAAAATGCAAACCATCTATAAATTGCTCTTTTCCAGCTGCAGCCTTTGGCTGCTCAGTAGTGCCTTGGGGAGGACCACGAGCACCGCTGTGAACCCTGCGCACAAAAGGGCAGATTCTCCCTGTTCCGTTTGCGTGTGGGAAGGGAATATGGGACCCGGGGACAGAAGGATCATCTCCGGCCGAGCTGTGTGACAAGATGTGAGCAGGCTCGATGCCGAGTGGCCGGCAAACTGAAGCGAGGAGACCCAGAGACATAAATACTGAAGCGTCTTTGTTTGCAGATGACACTGTATAAGCAGATATGTATGTTACCAAGATTAAAGTTTAATTAAATTCCTGCAAGATTTTTGGGTCTTCATAAATTTCCTTTGAGCTTTCTGCCAACTAGGATATGCTCGCTGGCTTCAGAATATAAAAGCAAGTGTTGTTGTGTTTTGCAAATATATTTTATAATGCATGCATGTGCTGACTATGCAAAAGTCTCACTGGTTTCCACGATTAACAAAATTACAAAAGCACAAAGGGTAGCAGTTCTTCTTGTTTTCGACTATCCTTTAAAAACAAGAGACGGATCAAAGTATCCTGTGATTAAGTTCATTAATCACACCCACATCATGAAAAACCATTGACTCTTCTGAACCCACTTTGCACAGAGGGAGGGCGTGAGGAGTTGGCCGGGCTGGATTCTGCTGTGGGTTGTTGTTTATTTACTCGCTTTTCCCAAAGGAGGACCTGGATGGGTTGGTGCGGCCGGGGCAGGGATGTCTCTGGCCGGGAGCAGCTGGGTGGGTGACCAGCAGCAAACTCCCTGCCCGGCCCTCGGGGATCAGGGGGCACAAAACACTCTGCTGCTTTTAGCCCGTTTGTGGGCGATCCCTAGAATTGAAGGACTGAGCTGCGGGGGTGCAGGGTCAGCGGGCAGGATGGGCGCGGAGATGTCTGTCCTGAGCACGGCAGGAGCAGACGGATGGAAGGACAGCGATGCGCTGGAAACCCCACCCGGGAGCGGGATCCCCCTGCCCCTGTTGTGCTGCTCACGTGGGGTTTGTATCTTCGTTGCTTTTCGTCCAGTACTTGACCTTGTCAACACAGTGGCAGCTTATCTCATGCAAAGACCTTTTATCTGGTGTATCTGGTAACCGAGTGCTGCACCAGCCTTTGCGAGAGGGACAAGCAGATCATCACCCCCGGGCCCGGTCCCCCCCATCACGCTCCTTTAGAGGCTGCTGTAAATGTGCTCTCTCTGGGACCCCGTAGCAATCTTGCTTGACGCGTGTTAAAGCACTTGGAAAATTCAACAGCAAACTGACAGTAACGTTCCCAAGCTTGCAGATAAGCAAGAAAGGGATTGCATGTGAATTCAAGTGAGGATCACAGCTCTGTCCCTACAAGCGGCATCTGACTGCGGGAGCTACCTTTGTGCGTCGAGTGATGGAGCCGGAGGAGCTTCCAACCAGCTGGGAAATCACAGCAACCCACGTAGGATGGAAACATCACCTGCTGGGTTTAGCACAAACCCAGAGCTTTCATAGATGGCTTCTGTAGCCAGACAGTTAAGTGGGCACTGAGAAGGACGTGTACCAATGAGGGTTCTCCCTGTTGGGCAAACGTAGAGCACCTGGCCCTGGGCTCTGGCCAAAGACATCCCTGTATGGACCGCACACCCCAGCACAGACCAGGCTGTCACCCGTGCTACATCCTGCCCCTTCGAAAACCAGACCCTGGATGTGGTTTTTGATCAAATCCTACCTCTCTGTCCCGAGGCGAGGGGGCTTCAGCTTCAGTGGGGCCAGGGGCCAGGTCTGCTGCTTACGTCAGCTGCGGAGACCCACGGGAGCGACACGACGGCGGGTAGTTGCAGGAGGAAGGGGGAGTTTTCCCTCCCACCCTCCAAAAAAGCTTAAAGTGCTTTATCAATTCTGCAGCTGGCTGATATAGACACACTTGTTTTAATTCTGAGTTTCATCGAATTACAAATAATAATAATAATAATAGAGCTTGTTTGCTGGTAAATGATGATTTACTGAAAGGGCGGGCAGGGTCTCACCTGACGGCCGGGCGAGAAGGGCACAGGCGCTGACGGAGCTCGGCGCTGCCTGACCTCCCGGCGGGGGCTGCGTTCTCTGTCCTCCCTTAAGATCATAGAATCACAGAATCATAGAATCATAGAATCATAGGGTTGGACGAGACCCCTGGAGATCATCCCGTCCAACCCCCTGCCAGAGCAGGGTCACCCAGAGCAGGTGGCACAGGAACGCGTCCAGGCAGGTTTGAATGTCTCCAGAGACGGAGACTCCACCACCTCTCTGGGCAGCCTGTGCCAGGGCTCTGCCACCCTCAGGGTAAAGAAGTTCCTCCTCATGTTGAGATGGAACTTCCCATGGTCAAGTTTGTGCCCGTTACCCCTTGTCCTGTCCCCGGGCACCACTGAGAAGAGCCTGGCCCCATCCTCCTGACACCCACCCTTTCAGTATTTATAAGCATTGATAAGATCCCCCCTCAGTCATCCTTTTTCCAGACTGAAGAGACCCAAGTCCCTCAGTTTTTCCTCATAAGAGAGGTGTTCCAGTCCCCTCAGCATCTTGGTAGCCCTTTGCTGCACCCTCTCCAGATCTGGGGAATTCAGCTGGAGAAGAGATTAAGATTTAAAAGACAGGAGAACCAAAGGTCCAGCTAGCTTTCTGTCTCTGGGAATGGCCAGTAGAGGATATATTGGGAAATGTATGAAAAAGAGAAATATTCTTCCCCTGGCAATTTGCCACCTTGAGCACCCTGCAGGGATGGCACCTTCTTGCTCTGAGGCTGCACCTGCACCGCTCCATTGAATGAACTTTCTCCTCCACGAATTAAGCCAGTTTTGAATCCCACAGTTTATTAATCTTTGAGAATTAGTGAGTAACTTCCCATGATTGTACACACTTCCATCACAAATCCTCTTTGTTGTCAACACGGAGCTGAGCCA
This sequence comes from Larus michahellis, assembly GCF_964199755.1. Classification (NCBI taxonomy): domain Eukaryota; kingdom Metazoa; phylum Chordata; class Aves; order Charadriiformes; family Laridae; genus Larus; species Larus michahellis. The sequence goes on from NC_133902.1 coordinate 58,957,249, forward strand.
AGGTCCCCTGCAGCCCACGGTGGGATGAAGGTGTCCAACATGGACCCTTCTTGCCCAGCAAACAGCAGCCCAGGTTGGGCAAGAGACAAGAAGGAAGGCACGGTTTGACTTGAACCCTTCTCCAGGGTTTAAGTGCCTGAATCCAGAGCGCCGTGTGGGATTCACAGCCCCGTGGGTTTTGCTGGAATCGAGCTCTCCGAGGAGAGAGCTGGGAGTGTCTCGTGCCCCACAGTCAGTGATCTGCTACCGCAACGCTGGAGAAAATACCCGATACGCTTCTCCTCTGGCTGCTTTCTGCAGGGGACCAGGCCCAGCGATTGCCAAGATTGTGAAGATTGTCATTTTGTACACAGTAAAAAAATGTCTTTAGCCCCCACGCACAGATTAAGCCACAGCCAGAGACGAAAACTGCGTGGATTTGTGCCAAACTCCGCACACGGAGGTTGCGTTGCTTTCAGTGAATGGCATTGCACCACCTCATCCCACGCAATCTGCCACTTGCAAGGTGCAAAAGAAGCCTTTATATGACACCACTGTATTTTTTAAAATCTAAATTAATGATAGGGCAGGGGCTGCAGAGTTTGAATCTCGGTGCAGCATCGAAGCATCGAAGGGGTTATACCGATAAGCCAGCCGCTCCACGTGGAACAAAGCTGGCATTTCAGGGAGAAGACAATGGATTGTATTTTCTGTGTTCATTTTAGTCATCCATTTGGCATTGAGACTGAGGTCACCCACCCAGTCGTGCACTGCAGCATCTCTGTTCTAGCTAGCAAGGAGAAGCAAAACAAAGAGGAGCTGAGTCGGCAGGAATGGGATAGCAATCATGTATGGAAAAGCGCTCCGTTAAACGGCTTTTAGATAACGTTGTTGCAGTCCATTTCAGGACACTGTTTAAAATCCTTCTGAATAAGCATTTTGTCTGACACACATCTTAGCACTTTGCATGGCCACTGGTCACACTCAATTCCCGTTTCGCGGCCCTAACAATAATTACTAGCTTGGCCTGGTTTTGTAGCTGAGTGATATGATTTGCAATGCAAGCATCCAGACAGCAGCCAAAAGGATGTAGCGACTGCTATCCATCTGTAAATATTTTCTCTAGCAACAGCTTCATTTCCTTTGAAACATTAAAAAGGTTGCAGATCTAACATCCATGCATATGCAGGCACGTGTCTTAAAAATATATATAACAGGCACGCACACACACACGCGCGTCTTGGTTCAGCCTGAGTTTTGTGCCATGCAAAGAAGAGGCTCGGTTTGTCACCCCAGCCTGTTTTCTGGGAAATGTGCTTTAATTATGTTCCTAACAAGTGGGAAACCTGCGTTCTCTGTGGTATGGCTGTGTCCCCAGGGAGGTGGCACTGCGAGCTCCTCCGCCTTGTCCGCCTGAAGCGCAGACGGTCAAGGACGAGGCACAATCCCGCCGGCTGTGCGACCGATGCAACCAAATCACAAGGGTTGCTCCAGATGCAGGAAGGTTTGGGATGCGGCTTTCCAAGGCTGTGCTGGTCCCCAGGGCAGCGTTGCCACAACTGGGGACCGCCAGACAGAGCCGGCCAGCGGGCCAGAAAGCGATGGGGACTTCGGAAGTCTTATCAGCTGGTACCTCCAAACCCTCACAGCTGGTTTCTTAAAAAAGCTATTAAAGATGCAGCAAGTCTTCTTCACGCTCCCTGCGTCTAACGTCATTTCACTCTTGCCTGGGTTCAGGCGAAGCGAGCCAGTCTGCCTCCAGTCCCCTGTTTCACTGAGGTAGTAAATAATTCAGCGTGAACTTCTGTTATCCTTGTCTTGTAATAGAAGCGGGGATGTTTAGAGTTGGTCGGAAAGGGGAAATTTCTGTTTTATGGGAAAATCTGAGTTGTTGATCTTTCATTTAATTTAGCGTCGGAACAAAACCTTGCACTGTGGGACCTGGAGGGAAATTGATCCATCCATGTCCTGGTCCATCCTGCCCCTGCCAGCCTGCCGGCCATGGGTCAGGAGCAGAGCAATGACTTCTCCAAGGGTCCAGCTCCCAGCAAGCTCCTCGGGCAGCTGAGGAACTCCAGATTCATGTACCTGGGCCTGCACGGCAGTGACCTCTGCTCCCCTGAAAAGCTATCAGCTGAGGCTGAGTAATCTCAGACCAGTACCCACTACAAATGGGCCCTTAGAGGTGAAGACAGTCACACCAGTTCGGTCAAAATCAGCCCTGTGAAGCCTGTGACGCCACTTATCCTCCTAATGGCCCTACACGCGCCATGGGACCAGGTGGGACCTCACAAGGTACAGCAACAAGCAGAGAGCCCATACCCTGTCCTTACACAATCCTCTGTTCAGTGGGCAATGGGAAGCATCCCCGGCACAGCCCACACCCCACGCTTGTGCCCTTGTGGCCAAGAAGGCCAATGGTCTCCCGGGGGGCATTAACAGGAGCGTGGCCAGCAGGTGGAGGGAGGCCATCCTCCCCCTCTGCCCTGCCCTGCCCCGGGGAGGCCACAGCTGCAGCTCTGGGCCCAGGGCTGGGCTCCCCGCTTCCAGAAGGACGGGGAACTGCTGGAGAGAGTCCGGCGGAGGCTGCGGAGATGCTGAGGGAGCGGAGCATCTCTGTGCTGAGGACAGGCGGAGAGCCCTGGGGCTGTTCCGCTGGAGAGGAGCAGCCTGAGAGGGATCTCCTCAATGCCCAGCCACAGCTACAGGGCGGGGGGCAAGAGCGTGGGGCCAGACTCTTCTCAGTGGTGCCCGCGCACAGGACAAGGGGCAACGGGCACAAACCGGGACACGGGAACTTCCAGCCCCACAGGAGGGAAAACTCCTTTCCTGGGAGGGTGCCCGAGCCCTGGCCCAGGCTGCCCAGAGAGGTGTGGAGTCTCCTGCTCTGCAGAGATCCCAAACCTGCCTGGACGCGTTCCTGCCCGACGGCTCTGGGGGACCCTGCTCTGGCAGGGGCTGGGACCGGGTGACCTCCAGGGGTCCCTGCCGACCCCGGACGCTCTGGGATTCTGTGATTCTCCAGCGGTCAGGGATGCGGACATGGATGCAGGCAACTCTTTCCCTTGGGAAATGCATGAGTCCCTAAATTTACAACGAAGGCAAAACGAGGGCTGCAGTGCTGCCCGCCCTGCCTTGCCCTTGTGTCTGTGGAGCACCCGGGGCCACCGGCTATGCGTCCAGGAGGGGGCTGAGGGGGGGCCATGCCCAGCACAGCCCTGGCCAGGGGAGCTCAGCGCTGCTGGGAGCTCCGGCCGCAGCGAGACATCGATGAAGGGAGAGCTGGTGAGATTAGAAAACCTGCTTTAAAACACAAGGGCTGCAAAAGGTGTTTCCAGTGACTGCACAACTCCCGCTATTGCAAATCCTCCCCCTCCCCCTGCCTTGCTGGGGGACAAATGTTATTAATCAGTCCTGTAAATTGAAATCCATATTTTTCTCATGAGTTCTGAAACCCATTTAAGGCCTCTAAACAGCTCCTATCAGCTGAAGAAATTAAATTAATTTTATTCCTCTTGCCTAACCATCCTCGGGAGTTCTTTGTCAAAAGCCTTTGGTGGAAAAACAATGGAAACTTGTGCAGCGTTTCTGTCCGAAGCCTGCGTGGAAGCTCACCGAGCTTTTCTCCTGCGGTGGCTACAATGGCCGGCATTGTCCCACGGCTGTCGTTTGGAGCAGCGAGCCAGCTGAGGGCCGAGGAGCCGACCGAACTCCAGCCCTTCCATTCCACACACTGATAACTCTTCCAGGGGAAAAAAAAAAAAAAAAAAGAGAGAGAGAAAAATCTTTTTGCAATTAATAATAACAGTCCGCAAAGGTTAGAAAATGTCCCCGTCTTAAAAAAGGATTGTGATGCTTCTGTCCTACTCACAGTTTTTACAGCCGGTTTAAAGCTGACAGATAGGCACAGAGATACACATCTAGTCTAGCCTCTGTCGCCACCCGAGTTTGGAAAGTGCTGCTTTACACTCGGATATAAGCTTTATTAAATATTGACTCATTCCCTACCATTATTTTCTGCTCCATTATCTCAGTTTCATTAGCATTTACAATTCTTTGCCTTTCTGGGAATTCAGAAGTTGTGTTTTGTCTGCTTGCCTTCCTGCCAATAAATCATGAACGAGCTCCCGGCCAGGGTGCATCACACCAGAAAATCACACTCATGTTCCATTTGCTTGCAGCGAGACGGCATGAGGCTGGGCACGGAGATCCCACGCTGGCATCTCCCGGCCAGTGCCTGTCCGGGGAGCGTCTCTGACCCACACGGACACAGGCTGAGTGAGGATCACGAATCTGTATCCTTTCGTTTTCAGTGCATGGAAAATTTTAGCCTTAAATCGTATTAATTTCTTGAAGAAGCGTGACAGATGAGCAAGCACTCTGTGTTTGTAAGTGCCTCTCTCGGGGACGTGTTTTAAAAGCAGACACTCTCTGTACTCCATCCCACAGAACAAATGCTCGTGCTGCTTTCTGTAACTGATTTTTTCTCCAAGCTGTAGCAAGGCATTCAGACTAGCTGTCCGGAGAAGAAGAATAATCTTGCTTGCCAGAGGTGCTTTCACAGGAGCCATTCCAGCGCTGATGTGGGACACTGGAGTGCTGCTGGTCTGTGCCGGGCCATAGACAGGGGAAGGTGGGGTTCCATGTGCATCCTTCCCCCAGGTCCACCTCAACCATACGATGCCACTGAGGGCCACCTGGGTCTGCAGGCAAGAGACGTCTTCCCTCAAACACCTAACTCCTTAAAGGTCCCTTCCAAGCTAGGTGATTGTATGCTTCTAAACGCAGCTCTCAACCTCTGCAGCCACAGGGTGTTTGCGGAGGTGGAAGGTGCCGTGAGACAGAGAGCCCAGGCAGGACTGATTATAAACTTGCTGCAAAAATCAGACGACTTCCATTATGGTCTTGTGATCCTGCACCCGCTCTTCCTACCAGGCTTCCCTCCGTAGGAGAGGGAAAAGGTCACAGGCCCCTCGCAGAGGGAAAAAGAAGGAGAAAAAAAAAAAAAGACCGCTCAGCCACGGACACATGCTGAGTGCGGATCACAAATCTGTGTCCTCTCATTTTCGGTGCACAGAAAATTTTAGGCTTAAATTGTATTAATTTCTTGAAGAACCACCCGCTGGCCTCCCTGCTGGTTTTAACAGATGGCAGCAGCACGGACCAGGACCGGGCTCAAGCATTTAAGGAGAGCATTGGGCTGTGGGTCCCCACCTGCAGCAATCAGATAACGCCTGTGGTCCAAGCCCGGCCCTTGAGTCAGCGTGGTGGGACGGGCGGACTCCGCAGCTCTGCCTTCAGCCGAGTTAGCGGGCAGAAAACCAGGCGTGGGGCCCACGGAGAAATGGCAAATGAGTTTGGGGGCCTTCCTTCACCTCTCAGAAAACCAGGTCAGTAAACCGGCAGTGGCAGAAACGGGGCTGTTTGCCATTTACTGCAGCTTTTCTGCTGAACGCATCTGCTCAGGCTTCCTCTGAAAATCACACTCTGTGGACTAACAAGAGCTCTCGCTGCTGAGCCCCGACCCGCTCTCCTGGTGCCACCCACGCATGGCCTCTGCTTACTGATGAAGCCTACGTTTTTTTAAGGAACAAGTCAAAAGTCAGAAGAAAGATGAAAAATTATTGCCAGCTCCTCAAAAACTGAGAAAAAGTGCTATCATGTAGATACCATCAGATTCACACTTATTCCTCTTGCGTGTTGCCATGCATCATCACACGCTGGGTGCGGGGCTCGCACACAGCCTGGCTTTGGGCTTGTTAGTCCAGTACCACCAGCTGGGAGGTGCCCCCACGCCTCGGAAAGAAGCAGCGAGACTAAAAGGATCGATTGGTCTTGGATTAAGCGGGCGTAAAGCCCTGCACCCTCCTGCAGGAGATGGGGGTGTGATATTTAGTGCTTGCGGCTGGTAGAGGAGTGATCCCAAGCAGAAGCTGGGGGCTGATCTCATTGCCATTGACATCACAGTTTGCTTTGATGAAGCTGCAGCTGATCTACACAAACAAGTGTTGGAAGTAAGGCCAGGGACGTCAGCCCAGTGAAACCAGAGCATAGCTGCTGCAAGGAAATCAGATTCAAAGTTAATAATTTAATTTCTAGCAGACAGAGAAAAATCAGAGAGCTAATACAGTATGAACCTAATAACTTGGTGTGCTGGGACCGAGCATTTCCATCTGTTATCACGAGCTCAGATCTCAGCACGAGATGCAGAAACAGCAATTGCACAACGAGAATGTGGACACAGGCATGAAATGAGATAGAAGTCAGGCAGCCATGCCCACCTCTGCGGCAGAAGGTAGCATCACAGCCCAGGAGCTTTATGTGCTGACGTACAGATGGTTGTGGAACAGGTGTCGATATGGCAATTGGTAAGGTCCTTCGGAATGACGGCGAACTATTCAGGTTCCAGGTGGTTTCTAGATTTGTATTTAATTAATTCTCAAACAAAATACATGCTGTGCTAAGATAACCTACACTAACACTAAGGCTAACAGGCCTGACCATTATTTTGCAACTTATTTCTGCTTTCTGCTGAGACGAGATAAGGCAGGTTTCTGGTACTTGTAGGAAATTGCTACAAATAAAAGACTAATAGGCACTGAAGTAGATAGTAGATATATTGTACAAGGTAAAACATGATGAAGCAAAGTGAAACTGCCTCTTCTTTTACAGTGGATGTGCATGAGGATAAAGACTATCAAGTATTTACTTCCCATCATGAGGAAATTCCAGCAAAAGCCGATTTTCCTTGAGAAGACTGTTCTCAGAAAGCAGCCTATTTTTTTTTTCCCCATTTATTACAGAAAAAGTCCTCTGTAGTCTTCTAGGCAAGGTCAGCTGTTCATGTGCTGCAATCAATAATCTCTTCTTAAGTGTACACCGCTCAGCTCTCGCAATGGAGTTTATGGTTGCACTACATCTTTGTTATGAATGAATGCTACCTCTGCCGCTGCCCAGCTAGGGTCGAGCTATTTATTAAAGCCTGACGCTGACCCTCCAGCTTCAAGACCATTAAATCAGATCACCTAGAACTGAACCCACTGAAATGTCACCTCAGGATCCGTCTGGAAATGCTGAGCACTAGGGGAAAATGAGTGTTCATAAAACAATCTTATTTTCCCTTCAGAGTTTCTTCCAGAGATAGAGAAGTCTGGTTCAGGGGAACTTAGGAAGGGCGTGACCCCAAACTTCCAGCTTTGTTTTAACGTGGAGATGTTGGTGACAAACAGAGCTACCAGTTAGCTTCAGTAAACGCAGAGAAGTATTTGTCTCATTCTCCAGTGAAATTCCCCACACGCCCGCGGCACGCAGCCCTTGCAGAGCTGGTACGGCCATTAACCCCGGTGCAGGCAATGACATCCCTGGTGGCATCACCCAGCGCAAGTCGCCCGGCTGCCTGGGATGAGCTCGGTAAATTACGCATTGTGTAGCTGGTTATTTGGTTTAAATACATAAATGTAAAAACGAAGGTCTTGTTTATTAATTTTTAACACAGAATAATTTCTTTAGCTTAAGAGTGAGCCAGCTAAGTAGCTTTTTTATTTAGCAATGCTGCCACGCTAATTTTGACATTTGCAAATGTCGACATCCCAGTTACAGACTACAACAAATTGCTCAAAAATCGTCTTCTTCTCTTAAAAGGATTCCTTTCCTTTGCACTACTGCATTGATGTTAAACAGTCGCCATACGTATGGATGGTTAGTTTCATTAAAAATTTTGCAAGTCTGGTTTTGAACGGAATATGCCTTATAGCGTGATTTAGAGCTGCCTGTGGCTTCTTGCCTAAATGTAAGCCAAAGAATCCAGTTTGCCCTGCAATTATCCTAACCTTTCCCAGGTATGTGTGGCTAGCAGCGGCTCCCGGTCCCCAGACATCTCCCCTTGTCCAGAAGGAATTAAAAATGCTGATTTCCCCTTGATTCAGAAAACTAAGGCTCCTGGGTGGGAGCCGTAGCTAGAGACCGTCTTTTGCGCCCCGTACCCTGAACTTATCTGTGATAGTCTAATGCTCCCTTATCTCACAGCAGTGTTGTGAAGCTTAATTAACTAATTAATATTTTAAAAAACTGTGATAGGCTTAGATAAAAGACATCAGGCAAAGTATCTATTACTATTTCCTTCACTATTGACAATAACGTTGCAATTAACTCCCAACAACTGTCTGTGGTTTTAAAACTTTGTTTATTAAAGACATTGCAAGAATTCTAGGCTTTTAACAGAGCAGCTGTACGAAATTCTGACCTATCCCTGGGGGAACACGCTCCCCAGCACCCGTGGAGCGGGAATCCACACCTACAGCATCGCTGGGCGTCCCGCGCCAAGTGCTGCACTGGCTGACGCTCCGTGGGCAAGGTGGCCCAGTGGGGTGTAAGCCAGGACAGGGTGTGTTGCTCACCGTCCGAGTTAGGAACATATTACATCTTTTTTTCAATTAGAATGAGCACATTTAATTAGTAGTGGGTTTAGAGCATGCACAGGGAAAACCTTACTGTTGCTTCCGTGGGTTTCGACTGCAGGATTGTGTGTGTTGCAGCAGGTGACTCCCAACGCATTGATCTGTAGCAGCTTCCTAAGCACAATTCTCATCCTAGATAACGTAAATGAAGAAATGGTCATTTTCTAAACAATAATGCTTATCTTCTTGTTTTTCTGCCCCCAAATTAATCTCCATGTGGACAGCTACCATCTCCTACCAGGCAAACCCAGAAATGCTCCCACATCCCAGCAGAAATTTACGGATTTGGCCAAATCCCATTGTGGAGCGCGCTGGTACGTCTACTGCTGGCTGCCAGGTAATAGCGTTAGTAAAGCATCGTGTAGCTTAATTCATGAGATTTACTGAATTTCCTGAACCAGCTGGCAGCAAAAGGCAGAAATTAACAGAGAATCACTGAAAGCCTCTAATGACATTTGTAATTTTATCTGTAATTGTGAGGCTGGCACAATGCAGAGCACCCAGAGTGGGGACGGACTGAAGGCGGTGATGAGCAGGAGGAGAAAAGAGCAGTAAGCGTGTCGTCGTGAAGGGGAAAGCCGAGTGAAAATCGTTCTTCTCTAGAAGGATAATTGAATGTTAATATAGGACAGAGGGATATGGATTGGTGTGGGGTGACGGGAAGGGAATTAGGTCTTGGGCTGGAGAGTAAAACAGCTGTAAGTGCAATGGAGCAGTCACCAAATGGGTCGATACCACCTCGAGCAGAGCTGCAGTTTTCTCGGATCCAGAGGGAGGTACTGAGGTACGGTGCTGCTTCTGATGCAGCCCCCGCGCAACGGCCCAGGTTAAAGCATTAACGGGCTCTGGGTTTGACCACTACGATGCTTAAACACTGTGCTGGACACAACTTGCCGGGAATGATCAAGAAAATGGAAAGTAAGCCCTGAAGAACAGGTGGCTTTGATAGGCTTGGGATGATCGTCCCAATGATGCCCAGGTGGCATTGCCTCAATTATTGATTAGCTTTGGTGGTGTCACCCTGAACCTGGGGAGATTTATCCTCTCATGGTTCCCATTTCTATTGAGCTGTGAGCTATGGAGGTGGCAGGTGGGGCTGTGACTCCATGAAAGCCCCTCAGGGCAGCAGACAAGCCTCCCCGCCATTGGGAGCCGCTGAGGCGATGTCTGTCAGCCCCACCGTGTCCGGAGAGAGACCCCCGGGCCCCGCTGCCCCGGCACCCCCAGACCCCCAACCTCCCTCCCGGCAGCCTGGATAGTGAAAGGCCGGGGGCCGGCTCAGGTAAAATGGATGCCGATGGGGTCGCCCGCACCCCCGCCCGCCCCCGAGGCGGGTCCGCAGCCGGCCCCTTCCCTCCCCCGGACGGCGGCGGGACTACGAGTCCCAGCGCGCCCCGGGCCGGGGGCGGAGCGGGGCTTTGTGCGGGGCGGCATGCGGGGGAGCCGCCGCCGCCGGAGCCGGAGCGAGCCCGCCCCGGGGGGAGGGCGAGGGCGGCGAGCCATGACGGGCGGCGGCGCGGCGTTCCGCCGTCGGTGCTAGAGGGCGACCGCGGGGCGCGGAGCCCGCCTGGCTCGGCGGGCGCGGAGCGCGGAGGCAGCGCGGAGGGGCCGCCGGGGCCGCCGCCGCCGCCATGGGCAACGCGGGGAGCGTGGACTCGCAGCAGACGGAGTTCAGGGCGCACAGCGTGCCCCTCAAGCTGCCCATGCCCGAGCCCGGCGAGCTGGAGGAGCGCTTCGCCGTCGTCCTGGTGAGTGGCCGGCCCCATTGTCTGTGGGGAGCGGGTCGGGCCGCCGGGGAGGGGGCGGCCGCGGGCCTCCGCCGAGGGGCCGAGGAGGAGTTGCGGGGCCCGGCCCCGGGGCGGCGGGCGGCGGGGAATCGGAGAGGGAAAAGTTGGAGCTGCCCCGCCGCGCTCTCCGCTCAGCCGGGGGCCGGAGGCACAGGTGGGCTCGGCGGGGCGGAGGTGGGCTCCCCCCGGGCCGGAGGGGAGCGGAGCGGGGGCCAGGCGTGTGCGGCGGCTGCGGCTCTTTGTCTCGGCAGCCCCCGAAGAGCCTCCTTCCCCCGAACCCAGGCGGTTCCCTCACGCCGGGCGCTGCCCCTCCTGTGAGGAACCGCCGGGAGCGAGGCGCCCGCGGCGGCTCGGCGGCGGTGCCGTCGGCGGGGGAAGGGGGAACGGCCCGGTGCGGGGGTCGGCGGCCGCGGGGAGCCTTGGTGCGGCCTCGCTGGGCCTGGCGGCTGCCCGCAGCCCGGGCTGGAAGGGGCCGGGGCGGTGGGGACCGCCGGGACACGCCGGTCCCGCCATCCCCACCACGCCTGGGGCTGGCTCCGGGATGCCGGCGTTCCTGTCGGGCTCTGGGCTTTATTTGGCTCTTTCCCCCTCACCTGAGGAGCACCACGGACTCAGGGCTTGAGACCCCCTTTCCCAGGAGAGCTTCCCGAGGAAGGGCAGTGTTTCCCTTGGTGCTGCGCTGGAGTGTGTTGGGCAAACGTCCTGTTTTCTTTGGGGTATCCAAGTAGTGCAGATGGGTTGTAATGACCCATCTATTCTTCCATGCCCATCTTACTTGTGAGCCACGTTTACTTGAAAAACAGAAGCTGGGGAGGAGGGCTAGTAAACCCCATGTGCCTGCTGTGCCCTGAGCTCCCCATAACGCCATGTGAAACACAGCGAGACGAGCTGTTGCGAGAGTAATTCCTGTATCAGATACTAGCACAACCTCCCCAGTATTTGAAATACTCCCAGTGCTGAGCGAGGATTCACAAACTGGTGTGCGTTGGGGATTATTTCTGGTTAGACCCAATTAGATTATCATGTCTAAGAAAAGAATAAGCCTATTCAGTCAGGAACCCCCACTGACGAGCCAAATGGCGAGTGAGATGTTACGATTATTAGGCACAGTGGAAAAAGCCTGATCTCGCATTGCGCTTGTCGGGGAAACCCATGGTTGGTTTACAGATGGGAGATGCCCCCACAAGCAGCGCATTGCTCAGAATCAAGCCTTGATTCATCTTAACCTACTGAAAGGGTGCCTGTCTTAATTTGTGTTCATGGTCTGTGGGAGAAAATAAGTGGTTTTGAGTTAGGGCCGATTGATTAGATCAGTAAAAGGAAGAGACATCATTTGGAAAAGCAGAGTGGGTTAGATATGTATAACGTAAATATGGGAGATAACAGTACCACGCCTGTAATTTCTTGAGGTACTTGAAAGGAGTTAAATGGCATCTGTTTTTAGAAGATTGATTTAAATTAAGGGTCAGAGAATGAGTGCTGTAGCTTTGCTGGCGGGTGCGGCAGGCCGTGCAGATGCACGTCTGTACAACAGGGTGTTGGATGGTCTGCTCCCATCGGGAGGAGCTGCAAGATGGGGCCCAAACACCGCTGCTGGAACAGCTAAAAATCGCCTTCAGTCTGTTCTCGAAGCCAGCCGGGGATGGCTGGTGTTTGTTGCAGCTTCCAGGAAATATCTGACCACTTTATGAAAGAATAAACTCCCAGGCTGTTATTACTTTGTTTTCTCTGTGGCTCTGAGGGGAGGATGACTGTGCCACTGGTCAAACCCCAGAATGGGGTAGGCAATAGAACAGCAGGGATTAATGAGAAAGGAATGGTGATTGGGAGAGAAAAAAAGATGAGGAATATTTTCTGTAGGGAGAGAGGATTAGTCAGGAGATGAGAGTATGAAGAAGGAGATGCTGAAGGTTATAGGACTAAATCTCACCTTCTTTATGTGCTGTCTTAAGAAATTAGCCTGGCACAAGCATTGCTCACGCACTCGGAGAGCCCTGGTGAGGTCCCGAAGGGCTTTGCTGACAATAGCAATTTTCGTACCGCTAATGAAATTTCCAGGACTGTTTTTGACGTTGATGAACATGCAGCTCGGTTGAGTTGCAGCTGCATGCAGGTATACAGTCACTACGCTGAACAGTTCGTCCCTGTTTCTGTGGGTAAAGAGTGGGGCCTTGTGGGAAAGGTTCATCCTGTGCAGCCTCACAAAAGTATTTTGAAATTTTATTTGTCTCTCCATGTGCAAAACCAGCACAGTGAGCCATCGCCCTCTGGAACATGTGCATGTCTGTGAGGAGAGCGCAAGCTGGTCACATTTTTACCGCAAGTGCTGTGACATTGACTGTGGTTTTATTTTTTCCACTTTGAACTTGCTTTCCTGATCTTTTCCAGGAGCTCTGTGGTCCCTTCAGCAGGGGAGCGGATGAGCAGTAGTGTGCCTGGAGGTGACGCATATGTGCGCTAGCTTGTGTTTGCTGGGCTGTTAGCAGCCTTAGTCTTGAGGAAGGTCACTGCTGAAGCAGTTTGTCCACTTGTCCGTGCCTCGTCACCTTACTGCCTCCTTGCTTAGCCTTGCTCCTCGAGGTCTGAGGTGTGTAAATTGCAGGAGATGATGGGAAGTGCTCCAGGTCATGCTTTTTGGGTGAAGCTTTGAAATCTAACTGTGCTAATGCGCTCCTCCGGTCTGTTACGGTGCCATTGGCATTACTGAGGGTGCGCTGAGCACACGTGTGGCAGTGTCCGACCAAGGAGAAGGGCAGTGAGGACGGGTCTGGCTGCGTAGCACCTCTTGGTCCACTGGGCAAAGAACACAAGAGGGTTTCCCCCATGGGCCTGTTTTTGGGACAGGTGTAGTAAATGTGCTTCCCTGGTTTGTTTGTTGTGTTGAGATTTGTACTGGTCTCTGCTAGTGAGGACCAGGGTCTGTCTGTGTGTTTCAGGAAGACATTGTATTTGATGGGATGTACTTCCAAGAGATAAATGTGGAGGATAACCTGCGAGAGTTCCAGGTTTCTGTATGTAAGCTGTGTTATTTTTTCCACCCCCCTCAAACTGATGTGAATTGTTCCCTTTTGGTAGGACATGTGAAATAATTCCCATAGTTTTACGTTTACACAAGAGTGTAAAGTCCAGGGAAGTGGCGGTGTGTTATTGCCATCAAGTTCCCGATTTGCCCCTGAGGGGTGCCGGATAAACACAGAGCTGGATCCCGGCTGTGGTGCCGACTTTGAGCTTGCCAGCGCTGGCACAGCCCCTTGGGTGCGCGTCTGCAGGAACCTCCCACCATCATCCCTTCCCCAACATGCTCACTTTTCCTCCTCAGCTGTGTTGGACTTTTTTCCTGGCTTTCTCCTGTGGACACATAGGGCAAGTGCGCATAAATCATGAATTCTGGTAACCAACCCTAGTTTATTGCACAGGAAGCCATTGTTTGGCGTGTGTGAGCGCCGTTGCAACCCAAGTGCACCGAATGTGTCCGTAGACATCATGGCACCGCCGTCCGATGGGGCGGGTGTGGAGATGTGGGGGTAAAAGCCAGACTTCCAGCTCCAGCAGCAGGGTGGTCTTCCTCTGAACCGGTAACGGGGTTGCACGTTTGCAAATGACACATGGTTTGGAGGAAGCAGCCAGGACAGAGTTGGCAGGGTAAATTGTTGCCTAATGAGCTGTGATTGACATAATTTGACTGCTGGATTACAAATCTGCGGTGAGGTTAACAGGAAATATCCTCTTACCCCCACCAAGTGGTGTTTCATTTTACAAAGGAGCCTTCTGTGCCCAGTGCTGCAGGATGGAGGGAAGAGTCTGGAGGACGAGGGGAGTGTGGAGGGAGGGGGTGTTTCTGCCGTCCCGTTCCTGGCCCTGCTGTGCTCCATCCTCAGCTCAAGATGATGGTACCTACCTGGAGGCAGGGTGTCAGCTCTGCCTCTGTTGAATGCACGTGAAGCTTTGCCAATAGGAACTTCTCCGTTCCGCTGGAATTTCCTTCTTCAGAGTGGATTTTGCCTGAGCATCTTTTTCCATACCAGTCAAGGGAGTTTTAGTGTCTGTTGCTAAAGAATTTGAAAGCTCAGTGTGAAAACTCTGTAACGTTTCCCAGCTGTTTTCCATTCTTCTTCCTAATCCTCTATCAAATATATTATGCATTGTTTTATAATATGTATGGTTTAGAGTCTGCAAATCATTAAAGAGCATGACATGGCTGCAGGAGCTATCTGAGAGGTAGTATTAGTTCCCTCGCCTTGGTGGAATTGGTACGGCACTGGATTCTGTGTTGTAATTCCTAAATTTAGCAGAACTCTCTTGGGACTGAATTTCAGTTGAGATCCTGTGCTCTCGTATCAGGTGTGATTTGTATTGTTTTTGTGGAATTTGAAAGCAATACTATGGAAGTTGAGAAACACTAGACTAGATTCAGGAACTACCTTCAGGAAAAGGAGACTTCCAAAATTCAGATATTGAAAAGACCTGTTGTGTTTTCTTGTTCAGGCCTCATCTCTGACAGGCTTCTGCTGCTGGGCTCTTCCCTCAAGGTCTCATTTAAATGATTTGAGCAATGACACCTTTTGCTTGAAGAAACAATCCAGTAAATCACGTTGTTAAACATATGTATTTCTGAAGGGTTAAATTCACAGAGTGAAGTAGTACTTGGTGGTGACACATCTGTCAGACTGCCTTGTAAATCAGTAGACAGCACTTGTAAGTTTTTCCACCTAGACATTGCAGGAGAATATTTTTGTAAAACTAATTTTTTTTTTTTCCGAGTGTCTGGAATACAAGGATACTGTGGTGGGTATTTAGCTACTACCAAGTTAGTCACATTCCTAAAATTATTTTCAGATCCTGGAAATGTGGAAGACTTAAAAAGTAGCTAAGCCGATGTAGATGCATACATTTTTTTCTGTTTCCATACAATTTTCCATACAAAATAATCCCCTTAATTTATTGGGCTATAATGATGGAGGTATGAACCCATTCTGTCAAACTGCGTGTGTCACTTGTTCACAAGCTCCAAATAGCCTGAGAGAAAGCAGTAGGCTTTTTGTCCAAAACCCCAGGTGAAAGGGATAACTGTTTGATGTGACGGTTGGGGCCAGACCTTTCCCCAAAGGGCCTGGGCTGTGCTGGGGGGGGCTGCTCGTGGGGTGCTTGGCAGGGACATCCCAGGTGGGTGTGAGAGCCTGAAACTGCAAACCCCGTTGTGGTAATGAGGGCAGAGGGGCTTCCTCATCCTTTTTCTGCTGCGTGCTGTGTAAACCCATCATCATGTCATATTTCCTTGCAAATTGCTCTGCGCTTTTGTTTAAGGCGAATAACAACAGGTCAATCAACTTCTTCAGGCAAAAAATGAAATGGGGTGAGAAACCCGCGCATCTACGAACTTGAACTTGGCAGGGTTGTTACTTTTTTTTTTTTCCCCTCCTTTAGGTGTGCATAGACCCTGCTTTCCGTTTGCGGCCCCTATGCTGTGCAGGGCTCCGGGGAGGACCCCGCGGCTGCTGTGTGTGGTGGCCAAAGTCATCTTCTGGGGAAGGGACAAGCCTCTGCACAGCACTGGTGGGGTTGGGTCCTTACCCTGGCTGTGCCTGCATCTGGGGTGGCTTGTGAGCAGTGACCCTTGGGCTCACAGGGTGATTGCTCCTGCGGGTGCTGGATTCCTCCCGCTGAGAGCCAGCAAACCCCCTGCCTTCACCCTTAGCCTGCACCGTCATCCTCCCTCCTGTGCGTTGAAGCTTTATCAAGCATCTCTATCAACTTCCTTAACCTTGCGTGCAAGATAAGGTTTTTTCTTTTTTATTTTGTCTTCACAAGCAAGGTCATGCAAAACTTGGCCCTGAGGTGTTAAACGGTCTCTTCTGTGGTACTGTAGGTAGCGGGTGATGCCATGGAAAGAATTTAAGAGACACAAAATGAAATTCAGAGTTTACAAGATGATCTTGGATAAAACAGTAGCTGTTGAATTGTTGTTGATTGAATGACTTTGAGTCACTGGAGTCAGCCTTTAGTGTTTCATTTAAAAAAAAAAAAATCCCTTTAGCTTTTCATGCTGCATGAAAAGGTATTAAAGTCTACAGAAACTTTTTTTCCTACCCCTGAATAGCAAAACCCATCAGAAACACAAAACTGAACAAAAATGTTTGATTTCTCCCATGTGTTTTTTCAAAAGTACATAGTGGTACTTGTTATTTTTATTATGTTTTTGCATCATTTGACAAAGTTTGTAAGTTGTCCAAGCGACTCTTTAAAGAGTCCAAATCCTTTTGGAAATAAAACAGCTGTCTGAAGGTACACATGCTAATTACCAACCCATGTCCTTTGCTTGTACGGCTACTTAAGAGAAGGGGAATATTTTTCCATGCTGGGGATTGGGTGCTGCGTGCTCCTTACAGTTGCAAAAGGGACCAGTCTGGTGCTTCGTCTGGGGTCAGCACCGCCTCTGTCTTTAACAGGATCCTGTCAGTCTTTTGCTCTCATTTTGAGATGCTGAACGAAAGATTCCCTGCCTGTGGGCCCCCCTCCCCAAGTCTGTTAGAAAAGGTGGTTGAAATCTGTCATCTTGGTCTGTGAGTCCTTGGGTAAGGGAGTGAAAGACCCTACAGGAGTAGCTGGGGTTTTCCCTCATTATTTGTAGCTTGGAATATGTCCTGAAGTGAAACCAAGCTTTGACATTCCCTTTCTGATCTTTTGTTTGGTCATTGGGGTGTTACTAAAAGGCAAATCTAGTTCCTGCCTTTTCCCCCAAATACATTTTTAGTTTCAAGCTTTCAGTGTTTCTGCTCATTTTTTCAGTGTTGTTGCTGTTCTTCCAACTCGGTAGCAGAGACATGAGAATGAATACAGCCCACGTTTCACTTTTAGAAGTGGAAAATCCCTGTGATTGATTTCAGTTTTGCTTTTGCTTTTCTTTGCTGACCCAACTGCTTGTCTTCCTACAAGGTGTGACACTTGCTGTTGAGCAGCAGCAGCTTCTGGAGTGGTTGTGAGCGGGAGGTGGCCAGGGAAGGGGCTCCTGGGGTGGGTTTTTGCCCTGGTGGCATCATCACAACTTCTGTCTGGATAAAATGGTCCCACCTCGGTGCTGATGCCCCATGCTGACTTGTAGCATGGGGAGGGAAGTTAAATTGATGTCTCCGGTTTTGCTGCAGGTTCTGCTGCACAAGTTGTTGTCAGGAGTCCATGATGTCCCTTGGTAGAGTTTAGTGCCATTTACACCGTGGCTCACTGGTGTGTGAGGGGACATGCCTGGCAGATGTCAGTGAGCTGACTTGTGCCTAACCAAATGTGAAGCTTCATGTGAAAGGGCATCATCAACTTGACTCTTCTTGAGCTCCTTTTAAATCAAGGTGCTAACATGGTAGTCCTAAATAGACTGTTCTTAGATAAAAATTGTTTAAAAAATGGTAAGAGCTTTGTCCTGCTTGTAGTTTTCAAGAGTGGTCTTCCAGGAGAGACAGCGACA
The DNA here is from genome assembly GCF_964199755.1 of Larus michahellis. Taxonomy (NCBI): domain Eukaryota; kingdom Metazoa; phylum Chordata; class Aves; order Charadriiformes; family Laridae; genus Larus; species Larus michahellis. Next base: position 58,974,927 of record NC_133902.1, read on the forward strand.
GGGGCCTGGAGGTCACACCAGCATCCCCCCAGAGCTCTTCCTCAGTGCGACTTGGTTGGGCAGGGAAGGGAAGGCTGACACCCGGCTTTGCCTGGATCAGTCTGTGGAGGAGCACGTGCCTGCGCTGCCATTGTGACCTTGCACGGAGTGGGAATTGAAGAGCTCTCTGTAGCACGATGAAATGAATTATGCAAAACATGCTAATGCAGCAACGCTCTTCAGCACCAGTTTATTTTTAAGCATCTGGGCTGCCTCTTGAGTTTGAATTAAGCATGTTATGAGCAGGAACAAAATACTTCCCAGTGCAGGAAGCCATAAAGAAAACTGGAAGAGAAGCGGTGGTTTTTCCCTAGTCCCTTTGGGATGCTGTGTCCTCTGGAGCTGTGTATGACAGCAGAATCATAGAATTGTCTAGGTTGGAAGGGACCTTTCAGATCATTGAGTCCCACCATCAGAAGGCACGGCTGTTTCAGACAGGCTTTGCAGGGTGGTGGTTGGTCCCCTGGGAGTTCTTATGGATGGAGTGTACCCTGCTCCGGAGGGTTTTCTAACTGCTGGGGGAGGTAAACGTGATTTTCTTTGGTAACCAGAAGATTAGACCTTAAAACCAGCTGAGGAGCAAAACCGTACGTTGCTGTTCTGAGAGGAGCAGTTTGAAACGTGCTTCCCAGCAGCGAAGCAGCCATTCCAGATGCTGGAAGATTTCCGCAGTGAGCAGACGCATTTTAGACAAACTGAGCTGAATTATTGTTTGTTTTCTTCATTGTTTGTTTGGAAGAGTCCATTTGGGAATTTGGTATGGGAAATAAGTGACACCAACTCATTCAATTTGATTTATAATCGAGTTAAAAATATCTAGCTCAAGCCTCCAGCTCTTAGGAGCTGCAGCATCACTGGAGCCAAAGGCCTCAGCCGGCTAGTCAGGTAAAAAGCACTTTCAGCTGCTGTTGCTTAAAAAGCAGTAACTTCCAATTTATCGCATCCTGCCAATTTCAATTCTGAAGGGTCAGCGTAGTAAAACAATCAGGCTTTTAGTGCTTCGGCTTTTTAGGATCGTACCAGTTGAAACTGAAGAGCTGCGCTCTTGCCCACGTAGCAGTGTCGCTGAGAAATGCTGTGTTCCCAATTACTTCTGCAAAGGGCCGTAGGTATGTGATGTGCACCCCTGTTTTAATTTAATATTGTTTCACTTGGCACTGGCTATTTTGACCTTGATCATCTGTTTTGTAGTTTTAATAGCACAAGATGCACAACATTATAGATGGATATATTGGAAAACATAAGCGTTAATTTGTCCCAGGCTGTGTCTCTTCCTAAAATAGTCTCTTACTGTCTTTCACAAGTGTTTCATTGCATAAAGACTTGGATAATGTATAACTTGCCCGTACTCTGTTATAACTAACATACTGTAGAAATTCAACATGTGTTGGTTTTCAATGTACCATGGGATCTCTAACAAAACAAGTGTTTGTATTCTGTAACTGTGCAGCATTAAACATATATTTGGGGAGGATATTCATAAAGCAACATAATAGTGGTATTGTATTGGAAATGAATGGTCTTCAGATGAGTGCTGCGCGATGCGTGGACCTCCAGGACTCTGCATTGCAGCTCTTGAGAGCAACTGTGTGTACTTGATCATGAGCTGGAAACGTGCCCAACCGCTTCCCGGCTGCAGCATTGGCGAGGCAAGTGGGGACACCTCCGCATGGGCCCTGGGAACGGTTCTGCAATGTGCTAGAACCGATCGGGTGACGGCAGCTAGTGCAGCCTGCTCTGTGCCCCAGAGAAAACTCCCCTGTCAGAAGGATCCTTAGGAAAACCCCTAGCAGATATGACTTCTCTCGTCACCTTGCCTGAACAACACAGAGAGCGCGCCATGGCCGCCTGCCCTTTCAGAAGTTGTGTCCAGGGCCGGTGGGCAGAAGTGCTTGGTGATGGCACCAGAAGCCCACAGAACTGCCCTTGCCTTCTCTGATGTTTGTGGCCTGTTCTGGCCGCTCTCCTCCATGTGGAGGTTGGCTGAGGGCAGAACTTGCTCCTGGAGAGAAGTTCCTGGAGGCCTCCAGGAGCATATGAAGAAGTCTTAGATTTTTTTAGTGTATGTTTGGGTGCTGTGGGAGATATCTTAAAATACAGGAGTTACTGGAAAATACAGGAGTTAGTGGAGTGGTTTTCGTGTTTGGGTTGGTTAGTGTTTTTTTTTTTTTTGTTTTAAATATACAATATTTGGCCAGAACTCATTTTACTGTAAAAGGACTTGGGGTGAATATAGATTGTACATCTGTTACTTGTTTGTCTGCAAAATGACGTACAGTCAAGGCCAAAAGTGAAGAATAGAGGGTTGCACAAATTGGCAAAGTTTCGGTAGCCTTTCAGAAGCCAGTAATTAAAATGAAGAAGCAAATTGTTCAACCCAGAAATTCTGGTTGTTCATCTAATGCTCTGGCATGTCCCTCTACTGACTCCTCTCGTCCTGCTTTCCACCTTGTAAAAGAGGCAAATGAACTAACGCATGTCTGCCTCGGGCAGTTCTGAATTCTCAAGCCAGCTGTTCCAGCAGAGGTAGGTGGCACTGTTATCGAAAGGGTCTGTGGAGCGATGGAGATAACTTGGTAGAGTTTATACAGCAGTTTTCTGACAAACGTTTCCAATAATTTAGTGTGTTTGGGAGTGCTTCAAAGGGCTTTCTGTCCAGCTTTGAGCCTTGCAAATACAGAAGATCAAATAAATTAACTATCACAAATATTTAACTTAAAGTGTGGTCAGCTAGAGCTTTGATGTTGCATGCGTGTATGAGAACCTCCGTGTATCTGTACACTGTCACAGATGTGTTAGGTCAGTGTTGTATTTGTCTCTTCTTTGAGATATAATAAGCCTAATACTGCAAATCTAAATGATTGTGTTCCACCTTAGTAGGCAGGCGTGTTACCTGGCATCAAAATGGAATACGGCGTATGGATTTTACTGGGGAGCTGGTGGCAGGCAAATCACTGCACAGTGTTGTCATACTTTGGAGGACTGTGGGGTGGGTTGGCGTCCACCTCTACAAAAGGCATTGGCTCGTAGCTTATTTTTCACTGCGTTTGCATAAGGTGTTGCTTGATGGCCAACAATGCTCTTCAGGTAAACTGAATAAATCAATTTGATGTAGTAATAATTATTAAAGCGCACTGTGGATTGGACCAGGAAGTGTTTGGTAATAATTTGAATCCTTTTGTGATAGCGTCTAGCTTACAGGTAGTTGATGAATTGTTGTGAATCTTGTTCTCTAAAAATTGCAGCTTCTTAAAATAGTCTACAAGTTGTCATGTTCTCAGCGATCCTCTCCCAGCGCGCAGGGGAGCGGCAGCGCGTCTGTGAAAACGCAGTTCTGCTCTGTGTCAGAGCTTCAAATACAAATGCCTGTTCTCTTGATCATGTAAATGAATATCTAAGTGTGGCAAATGCACAATATTCTTTTTGGTAAATAAAACAAGAACTTCTGTAACTGAAGGCATCTTTTATCCATGAATCACGGTGCTGCAGAGGAAGATGAGGAGTGAGAGTTACACTCCTTTCCTTTCGAAGAAGGACGCCTGAATTTCTGTGTGTCCCCAAAAACTGACCAACGGGCCTGAGATTAGAAATAATGTCTCCCAACTTCCCAGCGCTTGCCGTAACCCCTGGGAAAAGGGAATGGGAATGTTGCTCACCTCCCATTGTGAACATGTGTTTGACATATTGGGAAGCCCGCTGTGTCCCTCTCCAGCTAGCGTGGGGACCTGGGACCTGGCAGCTGGCATTTGGCTCTTTGAAGTCACCTTTGCAGATCTATGTCAGCTTTCCTCTGAAGTCTTTCATTTCTCTAGCTCAGTTACACAGAAGCTGAAGAGCAGCATTTATTTTGTTTATTTTCTGGTGTTTCAGGGCATCTCTTTGATGTATTTAAAAAACCAAATCTCGTTCTGGCTGGGACAGAGTTAATGGTTTTATTTGCTTCTCACCTTCTCTTCCAGTTTTTAATTTTCTGTTGTATTCTGGAGGTGAGATGAGGTTTTTGTCCCTCTTTGTGTATGCACATATGTATGAATTGAAACAGCTCTTTTTGGTGACCGCAAGGTGTATTTCAAAGATAATTGTCCTGTGAGTCCAGATGAAGGTGGGAGAGATTATTCATGTTCATCGGCAGATGCTTCAGTCTGGAAAAGCCGGTTGGCGCTGCTGTCTGTTCAGCACAGCCTGTGAGGTGCCATGCACCAGTGCCACGCAGAAGTCCTCTCTTCTGGAGAAGCAAAGGCAGTATGGAAGCTGTGGTGGAGCTTGTTTCAGGAGAGAAAACGATGATGAAAAGGGGTCGTGAAGGTCTGAAGAATCATCTTGACTTGGAAATTAATTCTGTGTTTTCTGTCAGTAGAAAAAAGATGTTTTTTCTTTACTGCAGAGATGTGTGAGTGGATGAATGATGTACACAAAACACTGGGGGAAAATTTTTTTATTTTTGTTTTTTAAATCCTTTCATGTGAGAACCTGTAATACCTGGGATAGACAGTCAACAGTGTTTGCCTTGTGCAAGTGTACTGTGCTGAGTGCATTCATGAAAAGAGATTCAGCTGACTTGGATCAAATGGCAAAAGACTGGGAGAAGAGAAATTTAGGAAGCCAAGTCTCAGACTTTGTATGGATTAAAATGAAATGACCTTTCACACTAGCACATGTGAAGGTTTACACGATCAGGTGTGTGACTGATGACCTTTCCCTCTAAGCGAGGCATCTCTCACACACAGTGAGTCTGCAAAAGCTTTGTACGGCAAAGTTTTGGTACCGTACCGTTACCGTGGTTGTCCAGCTCTATATTTGTAGGCCATCGCTTGGTGTGTGAACAACAGAGATGTCTTCCAGAAATAAAGCTGTGCGTACACCTGTAAATCCAGAGTGGTGTTCAGACCAGGAGGCAGGTGGGCTTCCTCTGACCAGAGAAGATTAAGTACCTCAATTGAGATATAAAAGAAATTGTGCAAGAGTTTACATGAGCTGAGTCCTTCGGTTCTCGGCAGCAGGAGGATCCTTCATCAGCAAGTGTGATGCAAATGAATTCGTCCTTTCACAGAGCAGGGCAGGAAAACCAGCTCGAAGTTTTCACATGCTGATAGTGCTCTTGCATCCTCAGATACTGCTGTGATTACAGAGGGCAGCCAGTGCATCACGAGCACGCTGGATTTTCAGTTAAGATGAGGAACTCAGATACCTACAAATGTGAGTGAGGCACAAAATTGATTAAGCATGAAATTCTTCTCTGACAGTGAATTCTTGGTTGGCTTGGAGACAAAAGGTTGCACAACTGAAAGGGAAAAGTACTTTTACTTAGAAAGCTCAAGCTTTTGTTTGTTTGGTTTTGCTAATGTTTGTTTTATGTCTGGTGGTAAATCTTTGTTAAAGGTGAATTATCCCTTCTGTTTAGCAAGTGGAGTGAAAACTACCAGATGCACTTTGTGGGCATTCAGTAAATTGTCAAAACTGGATCCGTTTCAGGTGCTCTGGGAAGTGGTGATCCTTGAGATGTGACAGCCCATGTGGACCAGAGTATTCCTTGTGTTTCTCGTACAAAGCTTATTCCTTGTACTGAATCAACCCAGGTGGTACACATCAATAAGCATACAGATGTATAGATGCATTGAAAAAGAAAAAAGAATATCTGTTGTCATACTTTTTTGTATGACAAAAAGCCGTGTTTTAAGGCTTTGGTGATCCGTGAGCGCCACAGTTTGCTGCCCCGAGAGCTTTTCTCACAAAGATACCAGTGAAAAACAGAGATTCTTTTGCTGAACTGTAAAGCGGTGTAGCCAAAACACTGATTAAGGCCTTGAATGTGACTGCTCTTGTCCTGCTGAGCTTATAGCATGGCTGACCTTGTGCTGTGTGATACCACGTCCATGGCCACGTCTGCTGTTCCTCTGTGGAAGCCACATACGCCAACTCTCCAGTGCTGTCTAATGACCTAACTTTGGTTTCCAAATTGCTGCTACTTAAGGTGCCCCGGGGCCTGGCTGTGGGCTGCTTCCTTCTCTTTGAATTATAGAGATTTTTAGTTTTCTGCTTATTCCCTTGATAAGCAATTTTTGGGTTGAAACTTTCTCGTCCCTCACAAGTGTGGGAATCAGCAGCTATTGCAGAATCTTGACATACTATAGTAATAAAGACTTCAGATAGTGGTTAAAACAGAGCAGATTTATGAATTTTTCTGGCCAAACTTCATCCTTGGAGATGTCTGTGCAGGTCCCTCCCTCAGGGGCTTCTCAGATGTTGTGCACAGCTGGGAGTGGAGTTTGGTCCTCAGCAAAGGTGGTGTTGACATTGCTGTTACTGCCCCGTTAACTGCCAGCGCAGGACAGAGACTTCTTAAAATGATGCAGAACTTAAAAGTCTTTGTGTTCGCCCCTTGAACCCCAGGAGTTTTACCAGGTGGCATCTCCTAGCTACCAAGCAGTGCTTTCTGGTGGGGTGGCCTTCAGTCCTGTGGAACTTCCCAGCCTCTAGAGCAGTAGAGACCCAATGGGGCTCTCAGAGGGGTTGCAGGTGTTATTTTATTATCCATGTGGGAACCTTGAAGGCATTTTAGTATTTTCACGAGCGTTGGCCTAAATGCAGCCTCGGCTTTGGGTTGCTGTGCTTTGTTTGTGGATCCATGCAGTGATGTGGGAGGTGTTGTGGTCTTGCATGGAAAAATTAGGAGGAGCTGGGTGGCTAGTTGGCACCTTCATTATGTTTATTAGAAAAGCGAAAGGCACCCTGGCTTCATTGCAGGCATGGATTTTACATGAACAGGACACTTCAAACGTGGCTGAGGATCTAACTTAGAGAGCAGCCTGCTCCGTTTCCCCTCAGTTATCTTAAAGGCATTTCTAACTTTGTGGGAGGGAATGCAGCTGAAGAAATATCAACATGCCAAGAGTGAGTACACTTCATTAGGGAACACAGTTTAAAATTTTTTGCATTACTAGGAGGCTGAACTGTGGTGTTTCTGTCTGGTTTGTGTAGTTGGTGGTGGATGGAGGGAAGGATCTTGCATACTGTGTGTTTGAGCAGCAGCGAGCAATTTGACAATATATAATAAAAATCTATCATGATGATAAAGCTTGTGAGGGGGGGAAACAAAAAAGAAAGTCTGGTAGGGCTGTGGGAAGCAGTGCTCCTCTTCAGGGGATGCTGTGGTTTAAGGAAGGGGCATTTAACTGTATTTTCACTGATGCTGTTATCTTGTCTGTCAGCTGAGGACGTGTGTCCTGTGATAGATGATGAGATCTATTATGCCACGTTTTTATCACGTTAGGATCACTTTTACACTCTTATTTTTCTTCATTTTTGGTTGGAGCAGCCTGTAGCCTGCAAACAGCTAAGCTTTTTGAGCACTGCCCCTGTTTTTTTGTCATGAGAACCCGATGGTGTTTGCACATCATCTTCATAGCATGCCTTTGGGCAGCATATGTTTTTGCAAATTCATGTTAACTGTGATGCCATTTTTTTCTACTTTTATGTCACATTATGATCTGTGGAAAATGTCACGAAACGTTTCAGCTGAATAAGAAATCAAAAGCCAAGCCCTTTCTTTTTAGGATAACTGCCTGCCATTGCTGCTTCATCCAGAGGGGGTCAAAGCGTTTGTATGGCTGTGGGCTCTGCCCGGTGCAGGTCTGTATCCCACAGGCTTATCTAGGTGTTAAAATACTCCCTCAGGTCCTCTGCAGGTGACCAGACATGTGGGTACGGACTAAGGCTGAAGTGTATTTGTCTTAAAAGCAAGATTTGTGCCTCCTGAACGGTTTCTTGGACCCCGCTGGGCGCAGGTCTGAGCGGGTGGCTGGTTATCGGGCTGTGCTGCATTGGAGCAGTGAAGAGATGTGGTGGGAGATGGCAGCAGGGAGAGGGAACAGCCTTGGCCCCGGCAGTGAGGACACCCTCGCCTTCCTGGGCTAGCATGGCCAGGGTCGGGGTCCGCTCGCTCAGAGGTGACATTCATCAGAAAAATCAGTGTTGCATAGGTGCCTGGACACAATAACGAGGTGATTTTTTGGAATCGCTGGGAGACTGTATGTATCTGAGCACTCAGCATGTAAACAAGGAGGTCGGCCGAAGCAAATGTCATTCCACTGAGCTGGTGGTATTTGCCCTCTGAAACGTTTGGTTTGTTTGTAACATCTGGTGGATTCGCTTTTAACTTGAATGCACTGTTGTTTCGGAAAGATGCTTTTCAGTATGTTCATAGGGCCTGATTTCGCTGGTGTTAAAGGCTCCTCTGCTTCTAGAGGGATACATGGATGTGTTGGGGGGATAAGAATTGGGGTCTCAGTTGTGCTGATGGCGAGGAGCAACAGCAGCAAAAGGCACTAACTTGTATCGATGTTGGCAAGGACTGTTGGTGGTTGTGTGTCTGTAGGTACAAATCTAATGCTTCATCCTAATCTGACAAATTTAGGAGGAGTTGAGGGACTCCAGTGGTGATCTCTGCTGCTGCTCCTCCTCCTTGGTAAAAAATACAGTCTTCCTTGTAAGTGAGGAATACTCTGTGTTACAAGATGGGACAATTTTTATTTTTTTTAACCTTTTGTCTGGAGGTGTAAGGTAAAACTAATACCCACAGCTCTCTGAGAGCTTTACTGATGCAGCCGAGCGTGGAATTTGGCCTGTATTTTCTTAGTTTTAATCTACAACAGTCTTCACTCTTAAATTAGAGAAGACTTCGCACTAGAAATACACACCATGAGTATTTTGAAAGACCCCGAGCCTGGAGTGGGGAGCCAGGGGGTGTCATGGGGTGGCTGGTGCGATTCCCTCCATCGCACGCAGCAGGCAAGGTCTGGTGACAAGTGTCACTGCCCTCCTTGTCCCCTGGTGTCAGGTAAAGCACTGATTCCCCATTCTTCTCTTTCCTCCTGCTCTCAGGTTTCGTCTGAAGGGGTTTGTGTCAGGGCTGTGCCTTTCGTTGTCTCCAAAGCTCTTCTAATGTGGGTAAAACTACTCATTTTTCCCCAGCCTGGCTCTTGTAAGAAACAGAAAAGTCTTGGGTTGAATATTCAGCCTGAGACAGACCCAACGTAGAGACTCCAATGAACTGGTCAATGCTTGTCACAGTTAAAGGCATCTGGAGATGGGCTGGCAAGAAGGACAGAGTAATGAATCGTATCGTTAGCCTAGCGAGGTGGATTTCTGTGTAACTCTAAGTACAAATTTAATTGAAATTCACTCCTGGCTGTTTACAGTATTAACTCCTTACATAACAGGAACAGCATATATTTATTTCTTAATATAGAATATTATATACAAGCTCCTGTAAAATGAAAAGATTTTATTTTATTTAGATAAAACAATAACTGTACTTCATAAACCTCTAAGAGTAGACCTTTTTGTATAGTGTTTTACACTAGATTCATTTCTTCTTTCTGTTAAGTGCTCAGGCCCTCAGATTACATGAAAATATAAAGCTTTCATTTTAATATGCACAATCTTTTCCAAAGATTTCCCAGAGTCCCTGGCTTGTGGTAGCACTGGATTGTGTGGAGGTTATGTTACATGAATAACCATTTCACTTGTATTCTTAGTCATACACCATTTAGGATCTATAGAGGTTTTTACTGTTCTTTTACTTAATAGTTAAATCATCTGGAAAACATATTTAAGTTTTTGCATAGTGTATTTTTTCTGATGTTAAACCAGTCTAAAAGTTGGCACAAGTTTTCTTCAGCGTGCAGCTCCGAGCCCTCGGGAATGATGTCCCACCTCAGCAGAGTGTCTGTGGTCAGTGCGGAATACGTCAGGAACAGCTTAATAGTTCTAAAAATCTGGTACACAAGTTCCAGATGATGAGAAATTCTCTTTACTTCTACAGCGTGGCTTTCAGACTGCGCTGCCTGCGTGTAGTTGCTCTGAGCTTCCTTTGTAAAGACTGTAATATTATAATATTTTTTCCCGTGCGAGTTCATATTGCTGGTGAAATCAGTGTTGTGTTGCTGGGGGGGAGGAATGTTGTGAGGCCGGGCAGGCTCTGCAGAGGAGAGGCGCTGATGGGAGGGAGCGGCTGACCTGACCTCTGTTGCTGGAGGGGTTTCTGTGCCAGGGTGGTGTTTTCTGCTAGAAATGAGGAGTCGAAGTGCCCGAACTCTCTGCATCCCTCACAGCCTTCTCCCTGCTCGTGTTTCCGTTTTGACGACATACGGTATAAATGTCATTGCTCACATGCTGTAAGCCGGGGCCAGCAGTGATTTGGGATGGAGATGAGAGACTTACTGTTTTATCTTCTCATTAAAATACACTGCTGTAATTCTTAAAGCAAAATCTAAGGTCTCTGATATAAGGGTTTTCACTTCAAAAGCAAATTGAGAGGTGCTTTAGCAAGTCCACTGCTGCTCTCTAATAGCTATTATTGAAATACTGTGTATGGTGGTCACACTCCCGGTATTATTTTTTTTTAGATAAAGAATGCAAGAGGGAGTTCTGCGGGAGAGTGGTCCAGATGCATGGTCCAAGGGCATTTTCTACTCAGAAGCAGTTACCAGTAGAAGAGATTTCTAAATAATGGTGAAACCATTTACTTATATAGGAATTTTAGCTTAAATTACTTAGTTTCTAGCCATCTTGTTAGCAAAGTTAATGTACTGGCATATACCTCGTACCCGAGTTCAGTGCGGTCGGGGCAGTAACTTGGTTTTGGTTGTCAGTGGATAGATTGTACTTGTTGCAAATAGGTACTTTATCACTTAGTGTGTGAACTTCATCTTTCCTTAGAACTGTGTTACAGCCAAAGATATGTTGTTACCGGATTTCATACATTAAATCCTCAAAAGCTGTTCTTTTAAACATCGAGTAATTTTTGTTAATTTACCAGATAATGAGGAAGCCAAGAAAACCTCAAATGAGATTTAATAAAGTCCATTACCAGTATTTATGCATAAGATGAATTGAATAATAGAAAAAAACCCAGACATTTGTTCATGTATTCCCTTTCTTCTTAGTATCCTGAAAATGAGTTAGGGTGGTCGAGTGCAGTGGAGACAGTTTTTCGAGCAGAAGAATTTATGCTAATTGACAGCTAATGGATCAGCTACTTTCCGAATAAAGATGGAGAGTAGGCAGCCATGCATTCTACTAGGTCAAGTTTAATAGTCATTCGGAGTAGAAATCTAGGGAGAAACAAAGTGGTGTCCCATTCAAATATAGCACTAGACTGCTAAAACACACAAGAAGTTCGTAGGTTTTGGTAATTTGACATGGTCAGAAAAAGGTACTGCCCCAAGTCAGTCATGTTTCTCACCAAACAAATGAGACTTTGTCTCTGAAAATGTGTAATTTAAAGAGGGACTTCCAGCTCTTTGAGTAGAGTGTTATTTTCATCTTAACATATGAATATTAGAACTGGAAATCCACCAAAGGTGCAGCCAGTTGGTTAGATTCATGAGGGACAGATGCCTGGAAAAAATGCTGGGTATTAAATGAAAAGGCTTTATATGAAATGTCGGTATTTAGGGGAGAGTTCTGCAATCTGTTTTCTAGGAGGTAATCCAGGAAAAGGAATCTGGTCCTGGGGAGGGAGGTGGGAGTGAAACCAGGCTGTGTTGATACGGGGAGCTAATGGGAGCTCTTCGTCAGATGCTCTTGGCCAGGTTTTGTGCACTGGAGGGGGCTGCAAAACGCAGGTGAGAGTACCTGTGGGCTCGGTGGAAGCATTACCTGTTGCTCTAGGAGGGACTGAAGGGGTTGCTGCTAAATACAGGTATAGCCAGACAGTTCTGCATTTTTCGTGTGCTTTTTTTATTTTATTTGGGTTATTAATTTTCATTAGGATTTTAACACTTATCCCAGAGAACAAATTAGTGCATTCAGCGGACATGAGAGAAGTTGGCAGCAGCCTCCTCCATGAAAGCAGGATGCTGAAAATTCCCTAGAATCATAGAATGGTTTGGGCTGGAAGGGACCTTAAAGCCCACCCAGTGCCACCTCCTGCCCTGGGCAGGGACACCTCCCACCAGCCCAGGTTGCTCCAAGCCCCGTCCAACCTGGCCTTGAACCCCTCCAGGGATGGGGCAGCCACAGCTTCTCTGGGCAACCTGGGCCAGGGGCTCACCGCCCTCACAGCAAACAATTTCTGCCTCACGTCTCATCTCAATGTCCCCTCTGTCAGTGTAAAACCCTTCCCCCTCGTCCCATGGCTCCCCTCCCTGCTCCAGAGTCCCTCCCTAGCTTTCCTGGAGCCCCTTGAGGGCCTGGAAGGGGCTGGAAGGTCTCCCCGGAGCCTTCTCTTCTCCAGGCTGAACCCCCCCAGCTCTCTCAGCCTGTCCCCACAGCAGAGGGGCTCCAGCCCTCCCAGCATCTCCGGGGCCTCCTCTGGCCCCACTCCAACAGCTCCGTGTCCTTTTTGTGCTGAGACACATACTGCTGGGTAGATCCCAGCCCAGTTCTGGTCTTTGACCCAAGGCACTGGCTTTCTTGGTAAACATCAGCACAAAAGTAGAGAGAATGGGAATGAGCTTGGGACAGCATTTGTCCTTTGCTATCTGAGCTGGTCACTGGGAATGAGGGACAGCCCTTCGGTGCCCCTTTCCTGGTACAACCTCTGCAGAGGAGCCTTGTGCTGGTCCCCAGCTGTGGGCTTATGCCCAGCTCTTGCACTGGGGAAACGAGTCTGTTCCCCAGCCTGGGGGCAAGGGAGCACTGAGGAACACTGTTGTATGTACGAGGGAGAAGCTGTTTAATTACACAGCACAATTCTCCATGAAATTCTACAGTAGTGATTATCAATACCAGTATGGGTGTGCATCAGCGGGAAAATTTTTTTCCTCCTTAACTGCTCAGGATATTCTAAAGCTCTTAGAAACAAGGAAAAAAGGAATCCAATTGTTTCCAAGCAGTAAATAATGTGTGAGTAAGTGGACCTTCTATGTGTTGTTTAATACTCATGTTGTTCATCATTTGCAGCAACTTCAGTTTATTTTAAGGTTTGGGAAGTCTGGGGAAAGATTTACTTTTGTCTGTTCCTCTTGTTGAATTTTTCAGGTGTATTGGTCTTAGATATCCTTTCACAGTCACCAAAAAAAAATAGAATGAAAAGAGGTTCCCGTTTGGAGCCTGGTGTGTTGCAGTCCATCCCTGCCTCACCTTTGCCAGAAGAATGTAGTTTTTTCTTAACCTTTTAAAGTGAGTAGGACTCCTGACCTGTGAGTGTTTTGAAGCCATCCGCCATCTCTAGCTTTGTAAAATCCTTGCTGATGGTGAAATAACTGGGTTTTACTGTTGCGTGTGGCATCTCTTGTCTCTCCATATTCTACATCCCAAACAGTTTAGAGACTTTTGTTCTTCTTTACGCTTTGCTCAAACCTAAGTCTGAATATGGGGGAGTTTAATTCATCCAATCTTAGTCTTGTTTGATCTAAGGTGGTTGATAAGCCCAGCATGATTTCTGAAAATGCTCCTTTACTTTGTATATTGTCTCGACCGCCTGGGCACCTGCCTTCCAGAGGTCCTCTCCCTCTCTACCCCAGACTAGTTCTGCACTTGCTGCATCCTGGTGCCCAGCTGTGAGGCTCACAGCTTGTTATTCCTTCTGCAGCTTTTTATGTTGTACTTGACTCCTTTCGTCTCGGCTGAGCTACAAGAGCTACTTTTCCATATCTTAATCCTCATCTGTCTAAATCAATCCAGGTTTTTTTTGCTCACAGATAATATTATCCCCTGGTTGTCTCTGTTCAATATTCCGCAGGTTTACTTGCATGTCCCTTAAGCAGCTTACATATAAAAATGAGGATAATTTCCTAGTAATTTCCTGGGTTACCCAATTAAAATTTAGTTGTTCCAGTAATTCAGTGCAAGGGTTATTTATAGCACAAGCATTTGTGGAGTCTCAGAGTAGTCTGGAGCGCTCAAGTGCTCTCAGCTCCGTGATGGGGAAGGAGTAACTGCAGGTACCCAGCAGGAAGGTGCTGCCTGTGAAGGGACAATTGTGACTTTGTGTGGCTTCTTGCAAGGATGTCTGGACAGAAAATGCAGTGCGTTTTCCTCGTTTATAGCAATGCCTTAGCCTGTATTTTCTTCGCAGAGAGGCTGGCGATGTGCTGGGACTTAGCAGGGGACGATGCAGTGAAGCCAAGGGCTCTGAGCTGTGCTGTTCCTGCTGGATGCTGCGCTGGAGCTGGCTCTCCTTCCCCTTCTGCCAAGAGACCTGGTTGGAAACCAACTTAAACACAGCCTAATGTAAAGAAGCGTGGCTCTGGCCCACAGATGTTTAAAATGAATCATGCTGCTTGTCTTTATTTCTCAGCTGGGGTTAACTCCTGGACTCTGGAAAATAAAGATGGTCTTTTTATTGCTGTGGAGGCTGCATTGTTGAGCTGATGCCATGGATGCTTGGTGATGAATACTGTAGCACCAAACAGCTGTCTGGGAGAGCAATACAATTGTGAGGCAATATGCAGCTTACCCGTCCAGCGATGATGTGATTGAATCGCAAATAGATAAACAGAGCTTTGTCTTTTCTCCTGTATTTTCTAGCAGGGCCTCCTCTTCCCCATGATTTCCGACAGAAATGAGTAATATTAAGTTGTAAGCTAAAATATTAAGCTATTTCTTTGAAGGAGGTAGCATTAATGACATATGACAACTCAAAAGCAGCACTAATAATTCTGGTCATTAATTTAGGGCACAGATTGGAAATGCTTAGGAGTCGTAGAAGCCAGGATGTTTCCCGGCTCTGCCGGGCCCCCCCGTTTGCCTGGTGCTCTTGGCTCTCCCCCAGGTATCTCACAACACCTGGTCTCTAAGGCAGTGCACTTTGACAGCCCTTGGTGTAGGAATATATGCATAAATGTAAGCATACATAATTCAGAGTTGATTGAGTAATACTTTTATTATGGTGTTAGTCGAGAATACTGGTAGGGGCAGATAGTTAATACAGCTGTTCTTAAGAAAATAATTCTGGAAAATATTTTTAATGTAGACTAAAACATATTAAAATACATGAAATTCAATTTAACTTTTCAATTTCTTAAACTTTCTCGACAGCAAACCCAAATCTAGGCTTATCAGTGCAAAGTGATCCTTACTGAGAGCTGTTTATTGACATTGCACTGTAATAAACCTTTCTTCGTCATTTTTGGTGATCGTTGTCTAGCCTGGGCTGTACAGCAGGGAGTTAGCACCGCGGTCTTGTTTCTGAAAGCAGTTGTTAGGGAAGGTGGGACACAACTGATGAAGGCAACTTAAGAAAACATAAGGATTGAAGATGGATGAGATGCAGTGAAAAGAGCAGACATTATTTTAAATACTACCCCCACTTCCACCCAAATGAAGCTTTATCTATTTTGGCCTGTTTGTAGAAATTGCCCAGTGGAGCTGATGGAGTAGAGCACTGCGTGAGAGATTTACTGAACGATGCTTATTGTTGAACATGGAATATGTTAATCAGGAAAATGGGACATTCTCGTAAAATAAATTAATTGCAGTTCAGACTTTCTGTGCGAAGAGGGAGTAATCGAAGTAATTTCACTCAACGGGAGTACAGCATGGAAAGCAGGCAGTGTGTTAGTGATGGTTACTGCGAGAGCACCCTAGTTCAAAGAGTTCCTGTAGTCTGGTACCTATTTTGCTATGCTTCAGCCATTAACACTTTGGGACAAAAATTGCACCCTAATTAGGCCTTATTTCTCAACTGGCCATCTGTTCACTGAACCCTCTCTAAATCTTCCTCTGTTGCAAACCCTCCTCTGGCTGCATTGAGATCCTGGCTGTCTCCCGGCTGCTTTTGTAAAGCCAGACTGAGCTGAAACAAACTGAGGTTGAGTCTTCGTACCCTGAACCTGTGAGTAGCTTTGCACCGCAGAAGGTTTTTTTGGACGGACTTAATAAATGAGTCTATCTGGACAAGAAAAGACCCAAAAGACACACATGACAGCAAGTTAACAAACAGCTATGGAAGACAATGGGCTTTTTCCCAGCCTCAGACTGCATGTCTCTCTGGCTCCCTTTTCTTTTTGTGAAATGCCAGGGCTCTTTTCTCTCCCTCTGCTCCCCTTTTAAACTCCGGTTTTCTCTCCAAACCCTTCATTTAACTCTCATCAGACTAGCGCATTTGGGATGTGGGCTGCAGTATTTTGTGCAGGCGGTGCTCTGGAGATTAGGCCAGCTGATCAGCTTTCCCTAAGCGTGGTGGGAAATCTCTCTGCTGTTATTGCTTAACAAAGAGAAACGAGAAATCTGGGAAGGTTTCACCTTCCTAATCTGTGCTGTATGCGACAGCCCCCTAAGCGGAGCTCTGTTTGGGGGGATAGCCTGCGGTTATACACCCAGGTACAGGTACACCTCCTGCACGTTCCCTGCCTGATCAGGGCTCGGAAACCTTGCTGTCTAGCTAGTGTGTTGGATTTGAATATGCCTGCAATCTGCTGGCCTCAGGGGGCTTGAGATGGAATAATAATAATTATATATATATTATATAATTTTTTTAAACATCTATATAGTTCCCTTTGCCATTGAATGTTTTATAGTGCTAGCGTTAATAATACGTCTTAAGGAGTGAGTCCTCCCTGCAAAAGCAGCCCAATCGGTTGTGTACAGTGCTTAGTCCAGCTCTGCGGCTTTTGGGGGTTTTTAGCGCTTCCCCTGTTTTTAAGGGAGCTCTCACAACTTGAAGGCTAATACCAAACTTGCAGTGATCTTTTTGGTTTTGTTTTTTTTTTTCTTTTCTTTTTCCTAGCGCGTTTTCAGTTTCTTTTATAATCACTGCAGATACAAAAGGAAAAGAGAGAACAAAAACCAGTTGAGTACCAAAAGGTTTGCAGGTCATTAGACATAGAGGTAGTAATAGTTAGTGTTACCTTCTCTCATGAAATAGAGCATAGAGAGGAGATACAGATCTGACAAAGAAACAAAACTCAAATTAAAGCTGTTTTGACACTGGATTAGAAGGCACATTTCTATTTAGTGCTGTCTGTTTTACATAATTCTTGTTGAGACAGCCGTAGGTGCACAGTGAGAAGCCACGTTCCTGTGCCCAGAACAGAGCATGTTCCTCTCTCCTCACCCCCACACCATGCCCAGTGTGATGCTGCTGTGTAGCTTTCCACGCAGAGCATGACAGTTCCTCTCTTTTCCATGGAAGTAAGTGTACACCATAACGTTTCAGGGAGTCCACACTGCTCCTGCACACCAGTGTAGTACATCTTTTCATGGCATCCTTGGGTGAAACTTGTGGATCATGACCCAAAATGTCCTTCTGGGCTCTGCACCCTGCCTTTGGGAAGGGCTTGGATGAGTCTTTGTGCCAGCACTTTCAAAATTCACATTACAGGGAAAGATGCTGGGGGTCGGTGGTCGTGCTCTCCCTCCTGCTGCGTTGGTGGTGGGCACCAGCTGGAGCAGCCACCTGCTCCGACCTTCCAGCCAGTTTTGTGATGATCAGCCATCTACACAGACACATTCCTGGGGTCCTCCTTCAGTGCCGAGGGGTCCTGTCAGCGCTGAGAGGGAGAGGGGCTCGGAAGTAAAGGTGGTGGCGCAATCCCAGAGCATAAGCGAGCTGCAAAAGAATGAGTTCTTTCTAATTTTCCGGGGTAGTAGTGGGGTTTGGTGTAAGTAAGTAGTAAAAGCACTTACCCTAGATGTGAGTTATCTCTGAAAATATGTTAGTAATATCAGTTTAGACTGTTGAGGGTAGCTTCTTGCTAATGCTCATCAAGAGAGTGTGAAAGGCATTTGCCACTTCCATTAAGTAAATGCCAGCCTGGGCTTAGTGATCCTGTGTCTGGGAATAGTGTTACAATGGGATGAGCCGTGCTTTGGTCAGTTCTGCCACCTTTTGCTGGTGACCATCAAGGCATATGTTAAGACTGCCCGGGGGATCCAGGCACGCTTTATTTAATTTTTTTTTTTGGGGGGGAGTCTCTCTCAGCGATGGTTTGAGGTTCCTGTCTCTCTCTTCTCAGGCTGCTGTAACATGCTGTCATGTTCTTTAGCACATGATAGATGAAGGCATAACGTAATGCTTTTTTCATACTGTCATTGTGTATCTTACAACCGTAGAATGCTATAATAAGAAGTTTAGGGATACATATGAAAGGTTTCTATTTTCTAGCCATTGCATAAGAGTTAGATTTGTGTATATGCAATTTATGATTTATGTTCAGGAAGGATGGAAATTTTGTCCCTCTGGTAGCTTCTCTTGAGTAATCAGTTTCATCCTTCATATTTCCTGTGTTTTCATTTTTAGCAGAATACAGTCTCTTTAGAAGAGTTCAATTTACATTTAATTCGTGTTCAGTTCTGTATGTATTCATGGTCAAATTCTGGTTTTAGTTAACTTATAGACAACTTCATTGACGTCAAGAGAAGCTGGATGCATGTAACAGTATGGCTCTCCATGATTTTATGCATTTATTGCTTTCATTTTGGCTTGCAAATACAGATCTCTGGTGTCTGCCATTACAAAGAACAGATGCCCTTCATTTCAGACCCAAATTTATTCCTATCCCACACAGATCTGGTTAGTGTTCTTGCCCTGTTATTGTTGTACGCTGCGCAAATGCATTTGAAGTGGGAGGTCAAGGAATCAAGAGTACAAACAGTGCTATATGTTTAAATTTTGTAATCTCACAATATTAACAGTTTCTCACTCTGCTCTTTCCACATTGTTTCTTCGGGGTTCTTAGGCTTGGGAGAAAGCTAAAGAGTTGGTTCGCATTTGTGTATTTGTATGTGTTTATATTTGTTGTCCTGTGTTTAGTGACAGGTTTTTGGGTGCTGGGATACACATTTGTCGCTTTCAAGTGAAATGGCTTTAAAAGCATGGGCTAAATTCTGTTCCTTGGCTATGTACATATTTGCGGATTTGCATAGATGTAAATGAATCTGGAATTGCACCTTTCAGCTTTGATGCTGTCCTGCCTCTCCGGTATCTGATTTCCGAAGCAGAGTGAGCTGCGAGTGCTGCCCGTGTGCCCCGTAGGTATTGCACTGGGCAGGGCCAGGAGGAGCGGGACCCGTCTCTTCCTGCTCCACTTGCTCTTGCAGATGTGCAGTCTCCGAACCTGCTGGCACCTGGTGTGGGTCCAGGCTGAAAATGGGGCCCCTGATTCTCCTGGTGGGGTGCTCTGAACCGTGAAGGGGAAATAGGAAAGGAGTTATTCCCAAAAGGAATAACTCTCTAGTTGTCATGAGGGTGAGACCTTCTGAACCAAGTAAGGCTGGGCTAAGCATCATCCCTCCATAAAACCCCCAAAGACCTTTTTAACACTTAAAAAAATGTAAATAATACTTTGCATCTGAGCTCCTGGAGAAGAGCAGGAGGGAATCTGCAGCAGTTGTGACCTTGTTCCTGTTTGACCACCGAAAAGCTGTCCGAGCTGCTGGGCTCTGTCCTGACTCGACCCTCGCCTGCGTGGGCCCTGCCTGATGGATGCGGTGGGCCTTTCCCTTCTTGGCATCCTCAGACGCTGCTGGCAGGGATGCCGATAGTGCCGTCTGTCGTGCCGGGTTGGACACAAATGCTCGCAGGCTGTGGTACTGGAGCGCGCTATGTGTGCCCTCGCGGCAGCCATCAGTGCTGCATTCCTCATCGTGTTGCTGGCACTGACTCTTCACCCATCATGCCACCTCGTGCCCTTGAAACACCTCTCTGCTTTTGCCTTTAGATGGGTAAAATGGGGTGGTCTCAGACTTGTTTTGGAACCTGGGAGATAAAACGAGACGTTAGGATGGGTGTAGCCACTTCAGACAGTCTTGCATCCCTTTGGCGTGATGAATGTGGAGATTTGGCAAGGCTTGTGCAAGAGGTGGGCTGGGGAGAACATCGGAGCTGCAGGGCCATGGTGGAGGTGGTGTGGCTGCAGGAGAGCCCAGCTGCCTGCTCTGCTCCGGACATGGGTGCTTGCCAAGGGATCCCGGGAATGGCGGGGGGATCTGGAGTAAGGCAGAAATCAGCTGTCTCCTTCCCTTCCTCTCTTTGCGCCGAGGGGTAATTTATAGACGCTGATACAAAAGCTCCCTGTTGAAGCTTCATTGAGTTTAATGAAGTGAGTTTGCCGTGCTTGGGAATGAAATAAAACCCCTAACAAGTCAGTAACCTTCAAGTGAACAAGAAGGTGATTAAAATGCTTTATTCTGAACTGGCTGAGATCTGGAGCCGTTTACCAGATATACTTCCTGATTAAATAGAGTCCTAATTAAAAATTAAATATCAGCAAAAGAAGATAATATTTAAAAAAAAAAAAATAACTATAAAAGAGGGCACTGATACCAGGGGAGTAACATCTTTCCTGAACCACTTTTCCAGAGTAGCACCATAGACCCCTTGGAGCTTCCACGTCAGCCCGCATGTCTGAACATATACTTTTTGCATTTTTTGTGCTGGGATAACTGTAAATACCTGCCCGCATTCACAGAAAGGCGTTTCACAAGAGCTTCTTCCTTCTGTGAAATTACAGCTTCAGCACCGGACTTGCCTAAACAGATTCCTGTCCCCAGAGCTGCTCGGGTCTGGCTGTGCCGCTGGTGGGGGGGCCGCGGTGCCAAGTCCTGGGCAGGGGGATGCCCGTGGCCGGGGGGGCCAGCGGGGCTGCTGTGGTGCACGGCTGGACCGAGACCACTGCAGGGAACCAAAGGGCATGGGGTGGGTTGGAAATCCAGGCTCAGTATCTGCTTTGGGAAGTGAATGCTGGAATACCGCGGCCTCGGTCACGGTTGAGGACCTTTCAAAAGTCTGGAGTATCTAAATATATTAATAAATCTCAGCTGTAAAGATAAAACAAGCTTAACCTTCCCTGGTTCCCCTTCAGAAAATATTGTGATGCACATATCCATTGTAATAAAACATTTCAAGACCTGAGGATGAAAAGCAAAATATGAGTGCAAAATCATTACTGTAAAGTAAAATCTGAGTGCAGACTCCTACTGTAAGGGAGGTGTAGTCCTTTCAAAAAAATAATATATTTTGTAGAGCCATTAACCATGAACTCAGGAATGTTAATTTCTGTATGATTGACCTAGACAAGGGATATTATCTGTAATAATTATGTGGATTGCACAGCCAAACATGCTCGCAAAGAGCAGAGATAATTTAGCCCAAATTCAGCCAAGCAGACTCTGATTTAACTTGATGAGAATGACATAGTCAGATTTAAAATCTGAAATCAGACCTTTGCAAAATGGGCTTGTGTTCAAGTCTCCGCCTGCATCAGAGCTTCCGTAGAGATCGCCAATTCGGGTTTTATTTAAGCAGCGTAAAAATGCATCAGAGGTAGGGGGTGTTTTTGAAAAGAGGCAGTGAATTCTGGCTCGGGTGTCTGGCCGAAGCAGGAGCTGCTTTTAAAGATGCACTGTAAAAGGATGCAGAACTTCTAAGTGACTTGGAGAAATTTAAACCACCTCCAATTTGAGTGACTTGAAAACAGTTTTCTGAATTCTTCTGTTTCTCCAAAGGATTTTGTGTTGCTGGATTTTTGGGTGTTTTTAGATGCAAACTGTCCCACTCGGATGCCGAGAGGATGAGGCTCTGAGGGGCTTTGATGTGGTTGCACAAACACGTGCTCTCGTGGTCGGGTTCATAGGTGTTTGCTTTTTCAGTAGATGAAGTGAAAGGAGGAAAGTGAGCCTGGATTTCTTCAGCCCCTTCCATTTAGAGGAGACGTGGAGTCAGTTTGCTTGTATTTCCTATTGGACATCTGGAAAAACCCTTTTGAAGGCATTTCTGATTTGTCACTACATGTCCCCTTTGTGGAGGGGAGCCTGTAGGTGACCTGGCATGGGGCTGGTCTGGTGGGGGAGGCTCCAGGAGATGCTGCTTTTGCTCCTGGCCCAAGGCAGTTGATGGATAAGCTCTTGATCCAAAATCAGGAGGGAGATTTGCAGCAGCAGGCTGGGAAACGGAAAGTGAAAGAAATCTCCAAGCCCTTTTGGTCTATAGACAAAAGTCCCCTCTGCAGGGAGCGAAGTGGAGAGGAGAAGAGGGAGCTGCTGGGGCGCAGGCAAGGAGGGTCTCCTGGGCTTTGTGGTCCTTGCGAGCATTTTGGAAGACCTTGGTCACGGGGCAACGTGTTGCTGGATGCTCACCTTGGAAAGAAGGTGTGTACCAGCCTCACGTTCTCCCTCCTCTTCTTTGCTTGGTTGTCTGGGGGAGTCAGAATTAGAGAAAGGGAGTAAACTGGGCTCCTGAGGGAGGATGGGTACTCCAGTGAACGTGGAATGGATTTGTCACATCATACAGTAACTGTGGGGCAAAATTATTAATTATTCCTTAATTAACTTTAAGGCCAGGGAAACTTCGTTACCTTTAAATTTGCCACTTATGCCACTGTTGATAGCAGCGACATGGTGCCTTCTAAGTTGTTTTCTCTTGTACCTTCCAGTCCCTGAGTGATGTGGTTCGGGGTTTTGTCTTCCTCTTCTCTGAAGGCAGCGCAGAGAGACCTCCCCTA
The DNA here is from genome assembly GCF_964199755.1 of Larus michahellis. Classification (NCBI taxonomy): domain Eukaryota; kingdom Metazoa; phylum Chordata; class Aves; order Charadriiformes; family Laridae; genus Larus; species Larus michahellis. The sequence continues at coordinate 58,997,354 of NC_133902.1, forward strand.
CCTGCAGAGAGACACCCCCCCCCCCCCCAAGTGGAAGGTCTTCCCATGATGTGTGCCAAACACCCATGTATTGCCATGCCAGCTGTGTGTTACACTTCAGACAATGTGGTGGGTCAAGCCCTGCGTTCAGCTGTGGTCCTGCACCCTCTCTAGAGCCGACAGGAGGTGTTGGAGTATGGGTAGACCTGGAACTGGCTTCCTGAGCCGAGGTGGGGAAGCGGCCGGAGTGGGGGCCCTGTTGGGATGCCGTGTTGGTGCTCAGCAGAAGCGCTGCAGGTCTGCGGGGAGCGCTCGGCTGTGGAGCTGCTGGGACTATTCCCACATGTCTGTGGATAAGATGGAGGCAAGGGAAGAGACGCGCCATGAACTCTCTCCTCCAAATTCTCCCTAAGGCTTCAGTAGTGCTGTAAGTCGCACTGGAGCTGCAGTCGGTAGGTGGAACTCCGGTGCCTTCGGGAGGGCTTCCTGGGGCCAGCAGAAAGGAGGTTTTAAGGGGGTGATGAGGGGTGCAGGGTCTGTGCACGTATCGGAGGCTCCACTACCCGCTCACACTGTGAAATGTCAGACCTGCCAGCTACGAAATGGCAGAAACACGCCTGGATTTTCTTGTTGTTTTAGAGATTATGTTAAGTGTTGCTTAAATGAAAAGGCTTTATTTTCTTACACCCACGTGCATGTTTACTTCCTTGTCATACCTTCTGGAGTTGAAAGGCCTCTTTCATTAAAAAAAATTCCCCTGCAAACTGGCACTTTTGTTGTGGTTTTGTATGATGATGGACCAGTGAGTGTGTGTCTGTTTCAAGTAAGAGTTTGGTGGATCCCGGCCTCCGTGGGCTCCAGTCTGTCCCTGTGCCATTGAGTCAACGTGGGCCAGTGACTTGATGATGGTTCCTATGGGAATGGGTTATGGATCCTAAGGAGGGGGAGGAGGAGTGGTCAGAGGGACGAGGGCTTCTGCTGAATGGGCCAGGATTTCAAGGAAAACATGACAGCACAAGTGCTTGAGCATGTGTTGTGCTGTTTGCACTCCCTTGAGGTTGCTGCTGCTGGTTTTGAATGGGTTATCACTCAGATCGCTGTTTAAGTAAGCTGGGGGGGGCAGTGATGCCAGCTCCTTGCCTGGCCTGGTGCAGGCTATAAACTGAGGTCGGACTCACCTTACAGTTGGGTTTCCAGAAGCGGTTCGTAGCATGGGAGCGATGTTTCATGTTGTCTGTGGAACCTGTCCTCCTGGGAACCTGTGCCGGGTTCAGGCTGTGTAAAAATGCCTCGGTACAACCTGACAATAAGTGCCACTGTCACCCCCAGGGGACTTTGCGAGCGGGCACTACATCTGTCAGGCTGCTCCTCTCGAGGTGTCTTGATTAGACTTTTATCTCTCCCTTCCTTCCAAAGTTCCCGAGGAAACACATGCAGTTCTTTTTTGGCAAATAAAAAAACTGTGACTTTAAAGATATAACCCCGCAGAAATACAAGACCCTTCCTGGTAGTACTTAAATGTTTGCTTCTGTGTTGTTTCAGCGAAATTAAAATAAACTACAGTCAGTTTGGAGCGGTTGCAGTGAAAGGTCTTTGTCTATAAGCTTTGCTCCTGGAATTTGTCATCATAAAACGCAAGAAAAACGCAAAGGCATAAAGCATGCATCTGTGCTTGTAAAGCAAATAAATTACTACAAGAAAATAAGGGAGAAAACGGGTTAGTGTTGGTACTGTTCTGGAGACAGCTTTGTCATTGTGTATGTGGGTGTGTCTGTTGTTTGTGTTATGAACAAGTCGCCTGTTTTAAAGGTGGTCAGCAAATAAAGGGAAACGTTATTGTCTCAGCTTAATAAAGACCAAGTACCCAAACCTCGCTAACATCCTGCACAGGCCGGACACTCAGTGCGTTCAGCGAGGAGTGCAGGGCAAAAATCGAAATTAGGATGGGAGCTGCACAGTTAGCACCCATGCCCGACATCTCTCTCGAATCAGAGAGGTGATTCACGCTCCAGGGGGGCAGTGAACGCCCTGTGTCCTTGTGCCCCCGGTGCTGGTGGTGTGTGGAAGGATGCAAATCTCAGCCCGTGACACTGACCGTGTGATATGAGGCTGCAGAGACTCGGGGACTCGCAGTGGCACTCGGGCTGGAAGGACCTCAGGACATCTCTGTTCCTCCTGCTCAAAGAGGGGTCAAGACTCAAATCAGGGTGTGAGATATTACTGAACACGAGAAGAACACTGCCCTTCTGCTGCTGCTGTATTTGATAATACTGAGGAAAGAATGCAAACAGGGGAGGGCTTTTCTAAAATGTCATTATTTTTTCCCCCCTTTGGCCCAGCTGCTCGTACAGCTCTTGGGGCTGGACGATGCTTGTTCTCCTGGAGTTGTGACTGGGTGGTTTACGCTGCTGCAGAGTGGTGGTTGTATGAAAACCTTTATTGTAAATGAGCCAGCAAACACGTTCCCTTTTAAACATTAAAAATGTGTGGGGTTAAACAACTTTGGAATATGGCTCCAGTGGACAGAAACACTTTTATTTTCCCCTATCTTCTGGTTGTGTGGCAGGAGTCCCTTTCCCAGGGCGCAGGAGCATTAGACGATGCAGCCTCTCTTGATTTCGGTTTTACCTGCGAGAGCACCTCACGTTTCCCTTTAAGAGGTCTGGTGTCGCTGGAGGTGCTTGTCTCGTGGCAGCACTGGGGCTGCACATGCAGCTGCCCGCAGTTAGCATGTTACTGGGTTAGTGGCACATCTGTGTCCTCGGCTGGCACCAAGCGCGATGTTGCAGAGTTTTAAGATTGTTTTGGACGAGCTGCATGGCATCATGCCATGTTTTTTTCCAGGCTCGCTATCGCTTGGCATTGAGAAGCTCTTTCTGGGCACTAATGACTCCCCGCGGTACGCGCAGAAGGACTGGGGAGGTGTTGGTGGCGTGGGTGGGATGGAGATGCTTCCCCGGGTTCACCCCTGCTCATCCCTAGGTAAGCCTGTGGCCATCGCAGCTGGAAGTGCAGTATGTGGCACGGAGACCTGCAGGTGGCAGGGAGGGCAGAGCAAAAGGCTGCGTGACTACAAACATCCAAAGAGGGCAAGTTATCAGCCGTCTTGCAGAAAGCTAGAAGGATAGGCCAGCCGTTAATGCTCCTGCCATTAAGTGTTGCTCAGAGTACCTGGGGAGAAAATTTCAGCCCAGCACTTCCACAAAGTGAGCGACGCCTTTGTTCACTACTTCTGTGCCTGAAGAACCTTCCTGGGTTTGTTTGTAGGGGGTTTCTAGATGCCTGCCTGGGAAATGCTCGGCCCTCGAGGGTATGACAGAAAAATCGAGGGGTTTCATTTGAGCTGTACGCCTCTCCTCTGTGCTTGTAAATTGCTGGCAATGCACTTTCTTACAGCTTTTAAGCCTTTGGGATAAAACGGGAAACAATCAGAGGTCAAGTGAAAAAAGGAATAGTTTTGCTGAAGAAGTAAAGAATGAGGCTGGGATGTAGGTCAGATGCACAGAGCACAGGGCTTTAAGAGCTGTTTTCTACAGTGAAATTGTACTTTGAGACTTTTTGAAGTTCACATCTGGTGAGCAGATTTAAGGTACAAGCCTCCAGTGTTTGTGTAGTAGTTTCTTTACTTGCTTTCTAAAAATATGACCTGGAGACCTCCCTTTTGCTGAAAATGTTGAGAATCTTGCTGGGCTTCTCTTCCCTGCACATTGCAGAAGTGAGTGTGGAGGCTCCAGAAATGCAGCAGGCAGATGAAGGCTTCCTATTTTCAGATTACCAACCACCTGCCGCTGGACCACCAAGTCCAGCCCTGGAGAAGGGACCAGAGAGCCTCCGGGAGCATCCTCAGAGACCTTTGGATAGTACAGCGTTCCCTCCCCATGACCCAGCCGTCCGGGAATGCTATGGGGCTGCTTACTGGCAGCCCGGTGAGACAAGCAAAGGGGTTTGGGTGAAGTTTTGGGAGGAGAGGAGTGGTAGGAAATCGAATGCGTGGGTTATGTCCGATTCTTCCCTTACTCTGGTGTTGCTCTTGTGTTTGATCTCGCTGGAGTTGCTCCAGGCTTGCGTCAGAGTCGGCCCCAGCTCTCCTTTCCTCCGACAGAAATCTGGAAGAGCTCTCTTGAAGGCAGCAGAACAGCAGAAAAATATTTATAGACAGGAAGGGAATCTGGTCTCCCCCCACCCTTTGGCAGAATAACTATCAGTTTCCTTAAGATACATGCTTGGCAGCGGTGAAACGTAATTCATCCCAGTGAGTATACTTCTCAGCATTCATCAGATGTAAAATGTCATGGAATTGTCATGTAATTTAATTTCTTCCATTCGGATATATGTTAGGAATGAAGTCAGCTGAGGAGATTACAAAAGGAGTATTGATGCTGTGGTCCCCGCACATATTTCGATGGAAGGAATGAAATGCCAGTCAGCTGGCAGTGCGTGCTCCTCCGCTGCCTGGGGAGTGCCTGCCCGTCCCCAGCGCCTGGCACTAGCCGGTTAGACGGAGAGATGCCATGTGGACACCCCAGCAAATCGGGAGGTGCTGGTGTTGGTTTGGCTGCTGTGCAAGGCTGCGTGCGGGCTCTCTCCAGGCAGCCCAGGGAGACCTGCGTGGAACCCCCTCGCCATCCCAGGCAAGCATCCCTACTTGTAGCCTGCAAACGCTGGTTTAAAAGATGCTTGAAAGCATCAATAAAAGCATCTTAGGGGTTTATTGGGTAGTTTGGAAACTTTGTCACGTTCCTCCTATAAACTGTAGCTTTAGTTTCATGTTTTATTCTGCCTTTCCATTTGAGACAAGACAGGCTATGACTTGATGGTGGTTCTGTCACCACTTGTAACGTTTGAGGAAAAACCTGGCATTGTTTCTTCACCTTTAATAGGAGTATTATTCACCTCAAAGTAATGGCAATAATCGCTCCTTTCAAAATAGATGAGAACTGGAGTGACTTTATGGGAAGAATTAGAGCAGTGAAAATACAATTTTATATGTAACGAGGATCTGGTTTGCAAAGGGGGATGCTGTTGCCTTCATGCATAGAAATTTTTGGCCAGATCTGTGGTGCTGTCAAGCCTGTGGGGAGCTGGGTGCGGTGCCTTCCATCAGCTGAGATCTGTACGGCGCCAGAGGCACTTCTATCTATTGGCTGCCAGGATTGGGAAAGGAGGCTTAGTCCCCGCTCCTCCTCCGGCGTGTCTCAGCCTCTGCGAGTGCATGGAGTACAGGCTCTGCTTCACAGGAGAGGAGGAAGGTTTCTGAGCCACCTGGCCAAAATGTGCCTGGTGCTCACCCTTGAGGAGGCGGTGGTGTCTCAGAGAATGAGATTTGAGGCATACACGCCCTGGGGAGGAAGGCAGAGAGGAGCAAAGCAGAACACAAAGCAATGATCTGGGTGTATGGATTGCGGGGAGCCCTGTCCTGCACCACTGCTGTGAGTGCCAGTGCCTGCCATGGGTGCTGGGCTGGCCCTGGGGTTGCAGCCCAGACCTCAGTGGGCACGGTGGCCTGCCCGGTTGTGTGGGGCTAATCCCAAGCAAGTGTGGGGGCAGCAGAAGAGGGCTCTTCCCCTGTGTTGGTCGCACTTGGCAGGGGTGGCTTTCTGGGACCGTGCCCGGGGTGCATTCCTGGTGCTCCTGTGCTGGGCTAGCTGATGCTCTGGAAGCGCCTGTGCCAAGCAATAGTTTTTCCTTGTGAAACGCTCCACTGGTGCTTTTCTGAGCTGTTATTCCAGCATCCACTGATTCTCTTATTCCTCCCCGCAGGGAGCCTGGCAGAAGGGGCAGGCTGGGCAGACCGGGGTCGGTCCTGGAGGTGTGCACCAGCCCCAGAGAGACCTGCCTTGCTGTGGGTCAGGAAGCATACGGTGAAGAGGATGAGTATGGGTTAACGTGGGCATGCGAGGAGGCACTAAGTACTTAGTCACAGCAGGAGCAAGCAGTATCTCAGAGAGGGATCAACAAGCATGCAGCGTTTTCTATGGAAAACTCACAGGAAGTTATTTGCTTTCCTGACTCACAGGAGAGGGAAGAGAAGTTGCGAAAGATGGGGACCCACACGCGGGCTGAGCCCTGGGACAGCCCTGGCAGGCTGGTGGCTGCCAGCCAAAAGGCAGAGGATGAGCCAAGGGTATAGAATCACAGAATGGTTAGAGTTGGAAGGGACCTTAAAGATCATCTCGTTCCACCCCCCCCGCCGTGGTGTATATATATTTATTTATGTTTGTAATGCAATTGAATGTTTGGCTCAAAGTTGTGCTTTTATATAAAGAGCTTTAGTGGTCTTCACCTGAAGGCAGAATCCATTTAATCGTTGCCCACTTGCTTCTCAGCCTTATTTTCTGGAGTCACTGCTCTGTGGAGCTGGGGCTTGGGCACCGCCTGGGGTTTTGAAGATGGGCATGGGCTGCAGAGATGCAAAGTAGGTCCCCCAGTGTGCGCTGTATTTGCTGAGGCAAAACATGGGTTAACCCTTCCGGAACAGATCGTCGTTTGGTGGGAATTGGTGTAGCTGCACTCATTCCAGTGCATCGTTACCTCTTTACACGAGCTGGGGATCTGGGTGTGATGGTCACACGCCGCATACTTAATTGGTGTAGCTGTAGCACTGTAACAGTTAGTTAATTACTAGTTCATGACCCCCTTGAGTCACCCCGGCTCCTGGCATTGACCCATCATGTTACTGCTTGTGGTGTGAGGTTTTCCTGGTGTTGGGGACGTGTGATTGGGGTCAGCTTCTGCAGCAGGAGAAGCTCCCGTGCCTGAGGAGCTGTTCAGTGCCCGGAGGAGGAAACGGTACTGAAGGTAAGAAAAGGGTGACAGGAGATACCTACACTTTACAAGAACACCCACCTGCGGGAGTCTTGCAGCAAGCAGCAACCTCCGCTGAGGGCTGGCGGCGGAGCCCATCTCGGGGGAAAGTGATTTCAGCGCCGTCGCTGCTGCCAAGTGGATGTGGTCACGACCGGCAGCATTGGCGGCAGCGGTCTTCCCCATACAAGTGCACAACCTTCAGCCAGAGGCGCCTCTCCACATGCTGGTATGCTAGTTTTGTGTGTGTGCGTGTGTATTTATCATTTCTTCTTTTTCTAGTTAAAATATGTAATCATTTTTGTGCCTGAGAAGGTGAAAGACTGCGAGCGTTGGTGCAGGTGACCTTGTGTGACTGCTGCAGGATCCAGGGCTAAAACCAGTCTCTCTGGTCCCTTCTCCCTCCCCCATCCCTGCTTTTTCCTGTGCAGTTCTTCTTGGGAAGAGATTTTCATCTGTGCCAGAACATGCAGGGATTTTGTGCTTGGGATGCATATCCCCGCTGGGATTAATTTAAGGCTTGTTTTATTAGTGACCTAATCCATATCTGCATCCATTTCCCTGGCTGGTGGATGCGCTAACCAGGCCTCCTAACTCAGCCGGGGTTTCTTCTCCCCGCAGCTCTGCTGTAGGAGACTGCTGGACAGTTGTCCAGTCGGTGTGACCGACTGTGACCATCACCAGTGGGTAGATGTAGACCTTCTCCTGCTCCAGACGTGATGAGGAGCTGAGGCAATACTGTGGGGATGAGAAGTCTCTTACCCTGCAGCCTATGGTCATACTGTGCAAAGGCCATGAAATAACGCGAGTCCCATAGATACAATGATGTGCTTTCCGTTGTGGGACGTACCCCTTGCCTTTCTTGGAGAACATTACTTTTTTGAGTAATGCCACTGTGCATTACCACTGACAGTAATACTTGCCCAGTCCTTCCTGGGAAGGGAAACTGTGTGCCATTTGCCTGGTGGAGCCCCAGTGGAGGAGTTTTTTTATACATTAAATACCTTTTAATTAAAGGTGAGGAAACTGAGATGTGGAGAGATTAAGGACCAGTTTTCTAAAGAAGCTCAGTGGCTAGTCAGGACTAGATTTTCAAAAGAGCTCAGCTCCTATTGAAGTAGTAAATGAACAACCGGATTTTCAAAGCATCCGATCATGTTAGATGCTGAGCCCTTCCAGCTGGGCTGTAATTGCTGGTGGGAACTGCCCACCCCAGGCGAAGGGCGGGTGTTCCTCTCCCGCTGCAGTCGGTAATGGGGTTGTTTACATCTGAACTAGCCCCTCGTAGCGTGGGGAGAACCAGGCGCTCGGGGCTGCGCGAGGTTTGGCTGTGTTAGTTTTGCATGGGGAGGTGGATGCTGGACGTGCTCGTTCCTCTGCGTTGGCCACAAAGGACCTTGTGAATGACCTCAGAGGTACGTGTCTGTATGGAGAGGCCGTGTCTATACGGGAGGTGAACCTCCATCCTTTCTGTTGCCGCTGTCAGCTTCAACACCATCTGTGTTGAAGCTCAGTGTCACCTACGTTGAAGCTCCCAAGTGCTTTGTGAGCCGGAGGGCGGTGTGGGTAGTCATAAGCAGATGCTTAAATCAAGCATCTACGTAAGAAGACATTAAAATTACTGAAGACACTAGTTTGGTGCCTTTGTTGAATCTTCGGTTTTCCCTGAAAGCCACTGAATTCTATGAAAAATAAAAGGACGTGAAATAGTCTGTAAGTGGTAAACTGGATTCTTACCATTAAAAATACTGAATCTGAAGAACAGAAAGTGACCGAGACATCATGAAAACTCTTCTTTTCCAGTAATTACCTAGTTTTGAGTGGAGACCCCGGTGTGGCAGAATTGCCCAAGGAAGGAAGGAGGAATGTGGCGTGTATTGTCCCTTTATATTCTAGAAAAAAAATGTGTAGGAAATTAAAGAAAATGTATTTTCCTGCGGAGATGCTTAAACCCATGCTGTGTATGCATGAAAGGCTGCTGCAGGAAGCTCTGTGTCAAAGAGGAATGACAAATAAGGAGGATCTTGCCGTTATGCTCAGAACTTGCATCCATATCCTGCGCTCCTTGCAGGGCAGCGGGGGATGTGGTCGTCCCTGCCTCTCCCTCATGTCCATCGTCCAGAGCAGCCGTGTGGCCCGTGGCCGCTCTGCGTGCGGCTGGGCTACTAGTCACGGTGCAGCTCAGGTAGCTCCGTTGTGGGAAACAAAGTCCCCCCCCCGTCTTAATTCTTCTGGCCCCTTTCTGTGGCTCTGCTGTGGACTCCGCCAGCTGCAGCTGTCCTCGCTTGATGTGGCTGCCTTCAGATGGCTTCCATCAGCTCCACTAACCAGCGGCACAGCTTTTTTTATTAAAAAGCACATGAAAGATGCCCGCGGAAGTTGCTGATTTCCCTCCCTGGCCTTTTCTAAAATCATAAAATGAAATCTTGGGTTGTCTGTCGTGGCACAGATGTCAGCAGTAGTTCTGCTATGGAGCTCCAGTGCAGGCACACAGCCTGCACTTTTGAGAGAGTGCTTTTTCCCCCCCTCCACTTTTTTCTTTTTGTTTTTCCTGTTTGGTGTATTTTTTCTGGATTTTTTTTCATTTTTTCCCCCCTAAATACCTCCTAAATACCTCCTGTGTGTACCTCCTAAATAATAAGAAATTTAAGAGAAAATGTGGTATGAAGGAAACCTGTGTTATTCTGCTAGTTGCCATGCCGAGGGACATCTTGCGCTGTGTTTTACATGCGTGGAGCAGAGTCAGTGGCCCGCAGCTCTGCAGCACGCACATCGTCGCTGGCCCAAGTGCAGCAGAGCTTCTCCTGCTCCAAAAATTGGTTGCCTTGAGTGGGTGCGGGTGGGACTGCCTCCACAGAATCCCGGAATGGCTAGGGTCAGCAGGGACCTCTGGAGATCATCTGGTCCAAGCCCCTGCCAGAGCAGGGTCCCCCAGAGCAGCTGGGACAGGAACGCGTCCAGGCGGGTTTTGAGTACCTCCATCTCCGGGCAGCCTGTGCCAGGGCTCGGCCACCCTCAGAGGAAAGAAGTTTTTCCTTGTCTTCACACAGAATTTCCCATGTTCCAGGTTGTGCCCGTTGCCTCATGGACTCCTTTTTCTTGCACCTCGTCCTGGATTAGGCTTGTTGTTAGGTATGTTTGATTCACAGGCACAGGCAATAATCATGTTTTGCACTGAGGAGGGCATTGTATTTTAAAAATTTAATTATATTATAGCTTTTAGATGTGACAGCAGTAAGATTTTAAACAATTAATAGGAAAAGCTGAAATCCCTTCGCTACTGCCTGCTCTTGCCCTTGCAAGGAGGGGGAGGATGACTTGCTGGCTCAAGTATTAAGGATTTGCTCGCTCTTTGTGTCGGAAACTGCTCGTCGGGAGCATCAGCTCTGGTGTCGTTGGTGAAAGCTGGTCTCCCGTCCGCTCACCACCCCTCTGCTGCTGGAGGAGATGCTCTGGGTTGGTTTCACGCCAGACGCGTCAGCGTGGGCCAAACCAGTCTGACTGGCTGCGGTGCGTAAAGGCAGATCCTGCTCCTGCTCTGTCCCCTTTGCTCTGATTTAGACTGGTCCTGCCAGTCCACGGTGCAGGACCAGTAGCCACCACCTTCCCGGGCACCCTCTAAACAAAGCAGGTGGCCACCGCAGCCATGTTACCTTCCGCTCGGGCCGCTGCAGCTTGTGCTGTCTCTGCAGCATCCCCAGCTCTCCAGCGGTGCATCAGCTTCTGCGTGCCTGATCTTGTCTTCCTCCACTGCGCCGTGACCCGAAGGGGAGCCCTGTACAGCTCTGCGATTCTTTAAAAGTGCTTTTTAGCATGAAACACTTAGCGTTTTCTTCTCCTGGGCTAAAAGCGGCACGCAGTCCTCGCCTGGCTGATCGCTGCAGTGTGGAAAGGGTTCTTGGGCTGAACTCATGACCCAAAGCTCTTGTGGGTGTAGGACGGGCTTGTGTGAATTGGAGCGCGCAGCAGCGGCAGCGTCCAGCTTCCTGCTCTCCAGAGGTTATTTGCTTTTGCTTCTATAGACAATCACTGCCTGAACGCTCTTTTTTAGGTTTTAAATTGGAGGAGGATTTCTGAAGGTAGTGTGTGTTTTGAAGGCAGAGCTGAGGTGTCCAAGAGTTAAATAATGCCCGGAGTATTGAAGTACTGAGAATTTTCCATAGATAATAAAGGAGACTTTATCGCAAGAATAGCGGTTATTAAAAACAGTCACAAAACAAACTGTTGGGAGATTTTCTTGTATCTGATAAGGAAAGTAAGAAGATAAAATGTTAGATCCAGGCAATGAAATCTTAGCTTAATTTAAGCTAAGAGGGATTTTTGCTGTTTTCTTCTCAGTGGCCAGGATTCCGGTTCTCTACTCAGACTTTTCACAAATTCCCAGGCTTGGTTATAATTTAAGGGCCACTTCCCATCTTGCATAAGAGCGGTCATAACTTCAGGGAGCAGTTCCCGCGTCGGTGTGAGCTGGCCGGCGTCTTTCAAGAAGAGGTCCCTTAGCGCCGAGCCTGACTTGCGATCCCACGCAGGGAAAATTCCCAGTGACATCAAAAGGAAGTGTATGGAGAGCAGGGAAGGCAGCATCAAACCCGAGAGATTATAATTTTTTATGTAAATCTGTTCTGATGAGCCACTGAAACACCTAAAAGCAATACGCGGGCTAAATAGTCTTTTTGCATATTGTGTTTGTTTATCTTGTAAGCGGCTCGCCAGTTTGCAAGGAGGGCCGTGTTCCAAATTCATTTGTGTAAGAGCCTCAGGTGGCTCCAGTTGCTCCCTACCCTCTCCTCACCTTTTGTCATCTTAGGTGGCAGTTTAATTGGGTCAGGAACAATATTTTTTGTCTTAGCTGGGGGAACAATGAGCTCAAGCAGCGACAGCAGGCAAAAGTGACGGCAGGGTGGCCACCGCGGTCTCTGAAGAGCAGTAAGAGGGCAACAGGACTTGAGGAATACGCTTCTAAAGGGTGTAACCACCACAACCTAGTTGGACGCCTTCAGGTGTTACCAGACAAATACAGTAACTCCCCACGGAAGAGAGTTCACGGGCACGAGCGCGTGGCGGGCAGCGCACAGTGTTCTTCTGCAATGTTCTTCATATTGCAAGAACAGGTTGACTTAAAAAAGGTCTTATTACCATTTTCTACTTGCGCTTGGTTTTCATTTCCACAGTAATTTTTTAACCACAGATTTGTGTTTTTGCTGCGTGAATAGCTAAATGAAAGGATGCCAAAAGCCGAACTTAAAGTCGTTATTCTGATTTCTGGCCAAAAAGTAATTGTTTACTTTACCATTGCAAATGTGTACACATGGCACCAGCAGCTGGCTGAAGTTATTTTGGGCCAGATTCTGCTTTCATTGAAAGTGGTGTAATTTCAAAAAATAAACCAAAATAAAAGCCCTGTGGTCAGACACCAAAACCTCCCTCTCCGTCTTCTCTTTGACCCAAATGCCTGGATCAAAGGGGTTTGCTTTTTGGGCTGCCAAGGAGGTCAGAAATCTTACGGGATTTATCTCAGGGAGCAGCTGGGACGCAGCGCACGGACGGTGTGTGCTCCGCGCACACGGCGGGTAGCAAGGAACGGCGTGAAAATGGAAATGATTTTCTTGCACTTTTCTGTAAGAGGGTAGAAACAAAATGATGGAGGTTAGTTGTGCCGGGAATGGGGAAACACAGTCTGTGAGTGAAAGCTGGTGGTGGATCCCGAGTGCTCCAGAACAGCAGTTTTGCTTTTTTTTTCTGGCTTTTTAGGAATGCTTTGCTCCTGAGTACACTTACGTGCATGGCGGGCATTACTCTTAGAAGCCAGGTATATTCCAGAGGTGGATAAATGGTGCTGTAGTAATTAGTATCCGAAGTAAACAGCGCGTGCACCGCAGGCAGCTAACAAGTGCTGGTCCTGTTGCCTTCAAAGGAGACTGTGTTTCTTAGAAGCCCACACAAGAATACAGTGAGTGTATATTTAAAGTGCTTGGGGTTTTGATTTTTTTTCCCCAAGGTCCCTACAGTTTTCATTGATTTATGCCTTGGCGGAGGTGTGGGATGCCGTGGTCAGGTTTTCCAGTGCTGGTTGGGACCAGAGATGTGACAGCTCCGGCCCCAGCAGTGTCCAGGCAGCGGCAGCCACCGTCCCCTGTCCCCCGGGCTGGGCCCTGGTGTGGCCCCTGGCACCCAGAAGGGACCCAGCACCGCTTCACAGCAGAGCCGTCCTAATGCTTTCTCTTCTAAAGCTCTTTTCAGAGCCTTAAGGATTGTTAAACTTGGAAAGCTACAAAACTTGTGTGATAATTAATTATGCAAATAGAGTTGAGGATGGGGTCTGACTCTGGGAAAGCAATAGAGAGAAATACACCTTCCCGGGATGGTGTCAGGGCACGAGGCTGTATTGCAAGTACATCCTGTGTTTTCATAGTTTTTAACATAAACTTATGACTTTTTGAAACATCCTATAGAACTTTCAGTGATCCTGAATAACTAAATAATCTTCAAAGGAATATTAGTATGTCTCCTCTCAAGCTCAGTTTGGCAGAAGGCTCAGCTTGAAGAAATATTAATAAAACGGTGTGTGATTCACATAAGCTTTGTGAAGCTTAATTGATTCAGGTTCATAAAGAACTTTGATCCAAGAATGAAAGGCATTCAACAGATGTGAACAATTTCAAGTGACAATTATCCTTTATTTGGAGGTACTCCCTTGTGTTGCTGTAATTAATTTGTATTCTTCAGCCACAAGCGGTGATGGGGATGATGTTTCCTAGTTGACGAATGACTCCTGTTGAGTTGAGGCTCTCGGGGTGAGGCTGGACCGAGCGTCTGCCCTCGCTGGACTCTCCCGACACCCACACCGTCTGCTCGCCTGCCCTCGCCGAGCATGTTAAAGCTTGACATCACCCTTCAGTCCCATCCCCATTTCGCAATAATAAAAAGCAGAATTTGGAAGAGCCGGCTGCCAGTTTTAATAAGCCCTAAAACACACCCAGCCAAGTTTACTTTATTGTTCTTGGGATACACAAAAAAAAATTTGTTTGTACAATTACATATTTCGGAGGGTTTGGCTGACTCCAGCCTTTCCTGCCTCCTCCTTTGTTTTCCGGATGCATCAGCAGATGTCCATGAAAGTGCTAAATCTGCACCCTGCCTGACCTTTACCACCGAGGAAGGTAAATCACTTCTGGCAGGAGGCTTCCCGGAATATCTCCAGAATGATACCATTGCTATTGTAAACAAATCTAATTAAAGAGGAATCTTAAGAAGGTTTGGGTTTTGGTTTTGTTTTTTTTTTTTTTTTTTTTTTCCTGCTAATGTTTTAACTAGTAACCTGCATCATCGCAGTGCCTACGTGGAGTTTTACACTTTGGTGCTTTCTCAAGAGTTGAAAAATTTGCTAATGATTTGAATGTTAGGGTTTTTGGCTGGTGTTTCTCATAAAGACCTTTTTGAGGGGGCAGAGAATAATTTAGAGATTAGGCCACCAAAATGAGAAATAATATTAGAAGTAAGACTTGGGGCAAGATGTTTTAAGTCTGCATTTGGCATATGTGGTGGTGATGGTGGACTCCTCTGGGCTCTCCTGACCTGGTCCGTGGTACTTCAGGGCTAAGAGGAACCTTAGCTGGAAGGAGCGGAGGATGGGAGCAGTTATCCATGTTACCAGCCTCAAAGCAATGGATGTTGAGTCTCTGTCTGGATACCTCTCCTCAGATGGATCTTCTGCTGTTGCTGTATGTCCACGGGTTGTTTGTCTTTCAATCCTATCATGCATATTAACATCAGCAATTAAGAAAACTTTCTGGGATCTAAAGATAGGCTCCTAAATCTATATGTGATCACCTAAATAAGCATATTCCTTTCCTAAGGGCATGTCTTTAGGTTCTTAAGTACAGATCTGGTCAGCAACCAACTTTGAAAGCTGGGCTCGGCCCTCCTTTGAGGACGTCCTAGTCCTGGTCCTGTCCCTGGAGCCACGGTCAAGGGAGTTGTGCCAAGTTCCCCTGAGCAGGGAGGGAGGGGCAGCCCCAGGTCCCACCTTCTGCAGGTGTGATCCTGGGAGCGTCTGTGTTGATCTCCTAAAAGGGCTCATCTGGAATATCATACAAGTCACATTTTCCAACGTATGTGTGGATGAGGGTTTATAAAGTGAATTACAGGGGAGTGAGTTGTTATACGGAAGGGTAGGGAATGGTATTCATCTGAAGGGCTGGTTGGGAAAATGACCAGGACAGCGAAGACTTTCTGCTGACTTCCATGGGAGTTTTTGGCACGTACTGTTTGCCAGTTCGCTCTGGACCCTAAGAAACGTAATCAGATTATTCTATTGATTTTTTTAAAAAAGAAAAATAAGCCCGCCCTTTTTAAATTATGGCAGGTACATGTTAGCAACATGAGCCTCAGCGTAACTGTGAGACTTTGGCTTAAAACAACTCAGACAGGAAACTAATACCAACGCCCATTTCAACAGATGTCGTGTGCCAGGAAATCAATATAATACGTTTCCAAATAAAAGCCACGTTCTGCATGAGAATTGAGTAATGAAGTCATGACTTAACACACGGATGCTGTCTGAGCCCTTCAAAAGCGTGAATTGTTTGCCATGGGGAAGAGGAATACATGCTGCAGGTGTTGAAGGGTCTGGTGCCTGGACAGGAGTGTTGAAGATGATGGGCTCCATGTTTGGTCCCCAGCTCCCCTAAATGCCCTGTCTCATCGCTCCCACAATCGGCATTTCCTCTGAACGGGACGGGGAAGAGGAGCTGTTCCTGGGGCGGAGTTGGATGTGTCTTCTCTTGTGGATAATCTGGGGCGGAGAACAGTCTTGTTGATCAGAGAAATCACACTTCAGTGCCCCCAGGTGTTGGGTTGCAGCCCTCTTTCTTGACACAGGTTTGTTACAAATACCCTCTACCATCACCTTCCTCTCAGCGCTATGTAATGCCAGATTTTCACCAGCTGCCAGGAGCTCCCAGGCTCTACCGCAGCAGTAATGCGTTTTCAGGGATGTGAACTGCTGCTTTGGGCTCCCGTTAGAGTAGTTGTGCAGTCCTGGGCTTCGCCCCCAAGAAAAAACATGGTCCCACTGGATTTCGGTGCTGCAGTGGGGTTTTTGGTGCAAGGAATGTCCGTTCCCCCTCTGTGTTTGTAGAAGCTCTAACTCGGTAGGTGCGGGACTGAGAGGGAAGGGTCTCTAGGCGCATGGGTGCTTTGCACGTCCCTTCTCCTGGGTGAGCTTGGCCGTGGCTCTGCAAAGAGGGACTTCGTTGAGCAAGGTGGTAGCCGCTTCTGTGGAAGAGGAGCTGCACCAGAGGACTTTGGGGAAAAGCAAGTGAAAGCTTTGAAATGCAAAGTGAAGGCGATAAAGATGTCAGGGTGCGGTGTGGTGGTTGGAAATTTGGGGTGTGATAGGCGCCTTGTTTTCGCTTTGCCAGGGGTGGGGGGCAGCGAGGGGAGCGCTCCCCAGGCACGTCGAGGCGTCGGTGCGGTTTTGGCTCCGGATCCCCTCTTAGGGAGCAGCCGAGACGGGGGAGATACGATCGAGATGCTGCACTTTTTTAAAGTTGGTGAGGCTGGCCAAGTTTATTAAGATAAATATACATGAAATTTGCATAACTGGCAAAAGAAGACTGTTTACTGAATCCTGAGAAAATCGCCTGGCTTTTTATTAGTGGTGCATTAAAATAACTGAACGCACAGCCGGAGCTCCCTGCGGGTTAGTGTTGGTGTGCAGGATGGGTCCCTGGGATACCATCCCTCCCAGGCTGCTTTGGGACCCCTCTGGGCATCCTCCTTGCGATGCCGTCTTCCGGAGGCCGAGGGTCACTGAGCCTAGCTGCAAAACGCGGCACACCAGAGCGCCCTAAAAATGCAAAGAGTGGCTGGATGCAGGTTAAAACATCACAGGTGAGGATTACGGAGCCCAGTCACAGGTTGTGCCGTTCCTCGCTACGGGCACACTGGCTGCTTTGCTGTCGCACCGCTTGGTGTTTTTTCACTCTGTGATCAGTATCTGGCCTGTTTTTTGGACAACGATTCACCCGATAAATAGGTGCTGTGAGAGCTTGTGCTGATGCAGCTGGGATTGAGGAACATGCTGAAATGGATTCCCATTTTTAAGATCCATTGGATTTGAGGTGGGATGGGCGGCTGTCCCATCTGTCTATACCAAGAATTGAGGCTAAAAGTGCCGTAAGACTGTCAGACTCCAGTAAGAACAAAAAGGAAGCTAAATACTGATGAATGCATCTCCCTTAAGACTGTATTGAAATCAGGTGACAGTAAAGACAAAAAAAAAAATCAGTTTTTAAATCTGTTTGGTAATGCCGTTGTCTTCTGACTTTGGAAGAAGAGTCCTGTCATGTCCTGACCTCATTTATATGCTGCATCCCCAAGGACGTTGCCATTTTAGTAATTTTTACTAAGGCATCATCAACGCATTCAGAAATGGTCCCCTAACATACCCGAGGTGTGGAAGCAAGGAGCATCCTGTGCTCGGGCACATTTACGTGACGAAGAGCTGCAGTCGTTCCTTGTACGGGGCAGAAGCAGCCGTGGCTGCCAGCGGGAGCTCGCTACGCTCCATTGAATAGCACAGGGTGGGAAGGAGTTTTTCTTTTAATAATGGGCAGAATGATTCCCATTTTCTGCTAAATGAAATCTTAACAGGCCTTGATCCATGCCGATATCTCTGCATTATTTGTAGTTCCCTAACGCTCTTCCTTTCCGAGCAGTTGGAGGTCCGCAGAGGTGTTTGGCCCAGAAGCCAGCCCTCTCCCTCCCTGGGCAGCAATGGGGACCCAGAGGATTTTACACCCCTCGGAGCAGGCTTGGGCATGGAAAGCTGCAACAGAAGAAAATCTTGGGATGAAATAGAGTAATGAAACTTCAAACGCACCTAAACAGGGAAATGGCATGACTTGGAAAACAAGGGACTATAATTAATTAAACCCACTTAGGCAGACTTCAAGGGGTTCTGGTGACAGCATTGCAGCCAGGAGAAGAAAGGACCTGCAGCTTGAGATGGTATCTGTAAAACCCCGATACGTGTGTTGAGCTTTATTAATGGCTTTGCTGTGTTGTGTTGGATGTTTTGATGGCTATCACGAGGTCCTAATTGGTAAAATATGTTTTATTAAAATAGCCCTCTGCCCTCATGCTTGGCTTTCTGCGGAGACAGTGTTTGTCAGGGAAGATGGGAAGATTCAGGAACGCTGAAGTCCCCGTAGGGCTACGCCCGGATTTCACTGGCGTGAGGTTTGCATGGGTGTATCTGTGAGGAGCTCGGGTCCAGCTGGACACTGGGCTGCAGTCCCAGCTGCTCGCCCCGCTTCGTTTGCAAGCCACAGGCATAGCTAATTAGGCTGTGAAATCTCCACTGGGTTTTTCTCAGCCATCCTTGGCGGCAGGGCCGGCAGCGCCGGGGGGGCAGCAGGTACTGAGGCAGGAGCAGGATGGTTCTTGGTGTTGGGCTGCGTCAGGAGCTGCCGTATCCCTCAAATGTGGTGATGTCCTCGTCCTCTCTGCCTGGTCCTGCTTGACGGACACAATAAGTGTCTTCCCGGGTACCTGGTGTGACCTGGGAAAGACTTGGGGCTTTCTTTGCTCTTTGTATTTTTATAGCACGTTACAAAATCATAGAACAGTTAGAGTTGGAAGGGACCTTAGAGATAGATCATCCAGTGGCACCCCCTGCCCTGGGCAGGGACACCTCCCGCCAGCCCCGGTTGCTCCAAGCCCCGTCCAACCTGGCCTTGAACCCCTCCAGGGATGGAGGGATGTTCTGGAGGTCGTCAGGAATCCCGTAATCACGGTTTCAGTGCGACAGCAGTCGTGCTGGCTGCTGGTGGTCTGTGGTGGGGAAGGGAAAGCAGTGTCACAGTTAGAGATCTGAATGCAATTCCATTGTTTATGTTATTTCTTGTAAAAGTATTTTTTCTAGTGCAGCAGTTGTCTTTATCCTTGTAGACATAAGCAGTTTCGTGATCCTGCTTTTGGAGTGGTTTGTAATAGAAAGTGTCGCAGTTGGTTCCTATTTGGTGCCTTTTAGCATGAAGGTGTTTTCTCTGGTTTTCCGTTCTGTGGAACGTGTCCGGGGGCACCATAACTCCCACTGTCAGCTCGGCCCCTGCTCTTGGAAAACTATGTCTCACTGGTGTAAATATTGTCAAACTGCAGAAGACACTGCATAAATCCCTCTCCTGGCTTTTCATTCCTTAGTTTGCGGCCATCTCAGACTGCTGCCGATGAAGAGGTCCGTCCCTGCCGTCTGCTGCCTCCTTCCCCTTTCTCTTTTTTAAGTAGTTGAGTGATGTTCAATTTTGGGTGGTTCTGTTTTTCTTCTGACAAATGCTTTTGGACAAAGGCCTGTGTTTCTCGGAGTGGTGGAGAGCTCGATTGCATAAGCTAATGAATCCCCGTCGGCAGCGGGGGCCTGAGGAGCCGCAGCGGGGGCCTGAGGAGCCAGATCGGGGTGTGGGGCTGGGGTTTCGGGGGCTGGTGTCTGCTGGGTCGGGCAGTACCTGATTCCTGCCTTCCGGTTAAACACAGGAGTGATCTGAAGGGTGTCCCTTGTGCTCTGTTTCCAGAAGTTATCCGATTGTTCTTTTCCGGTATCAATAATAAGGATTACCTTTAACCTGGAAAGTCAGAGCGCTTCCTAAAAATGTTTTAATGAAGAACTATGAGAGGGGTGTTTTCACAGCCCTGTTACGGAGGCACAAAGGGAGATGCAAGAAATACATTAAAGAACAGTATTGTATTGTTCCCCTCTTTCACAGATAGTTATTTTGTTGTCCAGCACAGCCTTTTGTGTCTGATCCTGCGTATCTTCTGATATTTCTGTGTCGTTTTAGGGAATACAGGCTCTTCTTTCGCATGTAAGTGCTCCTCTTTGGCTGCAAGCACGGCGTTCAGACTGCGGGGTGAGAGGCTGGAAGCTGTTGTTTCTCACTGTACCTTTTCCAGTTTGCTGTGCCGTTGCTCTGGCAGAAGGAATTTGCAAGTGCAAATGAGCCTAGCCACATTTGTGATAATATTGAGAGTGCCACCAGAGAACTGGGGTCCCCCCGCTCGGGGTCCCTGCTACTGCTCCAGAAGTCGCTTGCCGCAGGCTGTTGACCATTAGCTCCCTGATGGCTTGGAGTGAACGTGTCTGCCTGGAAGAAGCGTTAATTATGATGTTTTGAGTTATGTGATCTGGGAATTGATCATCTTTTCTAATCCCGTGGTGCTGTAACGTATCTGGTTGCTTTGTGCTTTTCTTGGCAAAGTGCGAGGATGGGCATTACCCAGCCAGATCCTGCATTTGCTCCTGCGGAGAGGAATTAAGACGGATGTGGTGTTCCGAGGGTTTCACACTGGCTTTATAGTGCTCTCTTTCTGTCTCATTTTAAACCAACAGCCCGTAATTTTAGCCGGTATTAATTGTGTAACCGAGCAGTAAAACTACCCATTTTAACGGTATGAATAATTGCTGTGAAATCATAATGTTTACCTCCAAATGTTTACGTTCCCATTTACGTTCCCTTTTCCGAGTGACCTGGCTAGTGGGCATTCGTGGCAAAGTGATAGTCAGGAATTCCTTCTTGCCTGGCCCAGGGACATTCAGGGTTAGCCACGGTGAGCAAATGGCTTGAAATCTTCAGGTGAAGGGGCAGTAAGGTACCATTTGTTTGCAGAGGATGGGTTTTATTCTTGTTTAGTTGCTGGGTGCTCGGTGGATACACAGCCTGGTAGCGTGGACCTGGTTTTGCAGGGAACCGCTCAGCCTGCGTGGAGGGGAGCGTGCCCTGCAGCTCCGGCCCTGCTGGGAAATGAAATAAAGCCAAGAGATTGAGAAGAGCAGGGCTTTTCATGGCACTGTCAGTTTTGGTGTCCACAAGGGCACTGAGGCAGCGACAACATTTGTCCTTCTGGAAGAACTACTGAGGCAGGAGGGGCTCCCGTGCCACGCTGCTGTTTTTAAGGACTGGTGGTGGTCTGCGCAAGTATTTATAAAAATAACATTTTCGCCTCCATCTGCCCTGAAGTGAAACCTCCCAGTCCGTTAGCCGCAGCAGGGGGCGTCCCCCTGTCCCTGTCCCAGGAGGGATGCTGGGAAGCCGAGAGGCAGGTGCGGAGGCAGAGCGGAGCCCCAGCGTGCCCGGAGTGCCAGTGGTGGGCTGCCGCAGCCAAGGGTGGGCACCTAGGAGCAAAAATTAAACATTTTTCTCTAAATGCCAGATTTGTTTTAGTTATTTTGCTGTCTTAAAGAAAAAAGTGGCTGGGTATTTAGGCCCTCTGTCTTGATTATACTATAATCTTATAGGCAAAACCAAAATATTAGTGAGATCTGCAAAATGAAGGCTGCATTAACTGTCGGGAGCGCAGGTACGGCACGCCGAATGCACTCCGTTACGGGTGCTGTGGTACAGATCAGCCTGGACGTGTGCTAAGCCCCCAGCACGTGCAATATTTCGTCTTCTATCCATGCAAGATTTTCTCACTTCCCATTGAAAACAGCTTGGTTCATAAGCTGGCATGGCACGGGAACTGCGGAGGGAAATTCCTGGGCTGGGGAATGCTGGGGCCGGTGCTCAGACTCCTGCTGCTCCTGTGAGCTGGTGTTTCTTTCAGGGGATGTAAATCTTGTCCTAAGGCATGAGCCCGACTCCTGATGGTGAGTGGCAGACATTGCCCGTGGGCCAGGGCTCCTCTCTGCCTTCTGCAAGGGGCTGTAGGTCCATCCTCCTCTGCTGCCCCGGCTGCTGTTGGAGGCAGGACCTCCAGCCACCGGAGCTCACAGGCCATGAAGGCGTTTGCTGGTCTTCAAGGTGGCTGGGTCCCATCAGCAGTGCCCATGCCGAATGATCTTCTGAGTGCAGACATGAGTTCTGCTCATCTTTTGCCTTGCTGGCAGGAAAAGCGGCTGCTCCACAGCTTGGCGGCTACTGCTGGTGGTTTCTGCCCTTCTGAGGAGAATAATTAATGCAGGTGTTTTAATTGTGAACTAAGTCCTGTTTCGGTGACCTGTTTCCCAGCTGGAGCAGTCCCGGGGCTGCCCTGTGCTCTCCTGGTGGGTCCGGCTGAGGGTGTCCATCGACGGAGCCGCTGTGTGCTCACATCATACACGCCAGTGTCAGCTCCTTTGAAACGCAGGCATTTAAGAGGGATTAAAGGTGTGGCTTTATCTTACATTATTTAGAAGGCTAAAATACAATCAGAGAAACATGGAAAGAAAATGGATTATGCAAAAGCACATTAGAATTGAGCCACTGGCCTTTTAAAGCTAGCAGAGACTTCACCGACCAAAGGAAATATGAAGATGCATGTTATAAAAGTGACTGCTGCTTTTATGGGAGGTTTGGTTTGGGAGGTTTGCTTTGGCTGTGTGTAATAGATTTCCTTACTGATAGCCCCACGTGCCCTCGCTGTGCTCCGGCTCAGTCGGGGCACCTGTGGCTATAGGAAAATCATCTCAACTGGGCATCCATCCATGCATGGTAAAGAAGAAATGACATTTCTGATTCAGGACTTTTCGTCCCTGCTGGGGTAAGGCGATCCTCTGTATATAAGGGCAGCACATTTAATCGCTCTTCAGTGCTGTCATCCTTTGAAACGTGGAGAGAGAGGTTTGCTTCTCTGCCACGCCTGTCTGTGGAGGTGCGAGGACTTGTGCCCTCTCGTCGTGCAGAAGAAACTTATCCCAGTCCTTTACTCGGCCAAGCAGCTCAAGACGGGAAAACTTTCACGTCAGCTGCCCTGAAATACAGACATCACAGTGACAGCGCAGTGCTCGTTTCCCACCCTCATTAGCTTAGCAGAAAAGGAAGGCTAATTAGCCCGTGCTGTGCTCAGTGTGGGTCTGCTGTGTGCTGTTCCTAGGAGCGGAGCCAGCCTCCCTCCTCGGCGTTGCCCTGCGCTGCATGCCTATCTGGGGGTATGCAGGGCTGCCCTCCCATCCAGCGCGCTCCCTCTGGATTGTGGGGGTCCCACATGTTTCCCCCCCCGCCCTCTTATTTCACCCTGCAGGCAGCCCCCCTTTACGGGCGCTGGCGTAGGTGCTTCCCTGAGCCGGGAACCAGCAGCCCAGCGCGGTGCAGCGGCCGCGGGGCTGCAGGCACCCGAAGGCTCTCTCTGCACTTCCGAATTTCAAGCAGTACCTGTCGGGCACGTCGCAAGGGCTGCACTGGGGGTTAAGAAAGGGTTTTCCTTTACGTTTGCCTGTATGCCATGCCTCCGTACCCTCCTTGCAGTGTTAATGAAAATAGTAAAAATCTGAGTGATCTGGTAGGTCCTGCTGCTCCTCGTGAGGACCAGCAGTTTTTATCTTATAAAAATACACAGTTACTACTTGAAGCATACTTTGTGAAGCGTGCTTAAGTTTCCAGTGCCACGCATAATGTGGAAAGTAACCTGACCATAGGAAGGCTGCGATTGACGTTAGCAATATGCAGCCCAAAGCCGCTCCTGTAACGCAGGAATTTCAGTTGATGCGGAACTGGATGTACCCAGTGGGTGGGCAGGAGGCCGCTCGATCAGAAAAGCTGCGGTTCCTCTTGTAGTCATTTCCCCCAATGTGACGACCTCAGCTTCGTCCTCCGCTGATGTTATTTTTGAATACTTGGTCGATTAAACGTTAGGGTGGGATTTGTCTCACCTGCCTTCAGTTTGAAAGTCAGGCATTTGGTCTCAGCTCTCCGTACCTCTGTCTGCAGTCAGTGTAGCAGGACAGTCATGAATTCCCCATCGTGTCGTGCCTAGAATTCTTTAGGCCACTAAAACCTGAATTTAGGTACTTAAGTAGGTAAGTTTTTGAAAACTTTCACCCCAGTGCCTATTCTGTACGTTGTGTGGCAGAGGTGTGAGGATGCGGATGTCCCGAGGATGCCATGGCGTCCTGCCGTGCAGCACACCCAGCGCCTCTCATCAAATGCCGTGTTTCCCACTGGGAGTGTGAAATCCTGTTTGCGGCACTGCTGCTGGTGCTATTCTGCTTCGTCTGCTGTCAAAGCCTACTTTGTGTTTAATGACAGAAGGCTGAACATATGTTCCAAAGGGGCGTTATTAGGAGCAATTGGTTGCAACCATGGTAATACTGGGATTTACAGTCGTCCAGTAATCTCTGGTGCCCATCAGGGTTGAGAAGATGCTCCTGAAGGCGGCTGAGGAGTTGGAGCCTTCTGAAAAGGTGTGTGTGGCTGGTGCCCAACTGTCTCTGATCGGGGATGGGGCTGCTGGTAGCACCCCACAGGCTACAGGTCTGGCAGGGGGCTGGTGGTGTATCCTGCCACCCTGCTGAAACGTTATCCAAGAGAGCGATCACCGTCCATGATTGTATCTGCATTTATTACGAAGGCTGCTGCTGTGCCGGCACTCCCCCGGCCCTGCGGGATGTCACTGTCGCTGCCCCGGAGCCTTGGCCGTGTGCCGGCCAGACCCACAGCTCTGTGTCTGTTTCTGGTGCTCACTTCTTTCCTGTGACTTTGTACCGCAAAAATTAATCCTCAAGTCTTGCTGGCCATCCCTTAGAGGTTCCCAAAGAGCTGGAAGGGCAGGTGAGGAGCATGGGGGAGGCTGGCGAGGAGGGAAGCGCTGGGATGAGATTTCCCAAAGCTCTCTGGTATGTGCCACGCTGTGTTGCATGGGGCCCAAAATTGAGGTCCCATAGGAATACTTCAAACAAGGTCTCCAGATGCCATCACTTGGTTTTAAAAGGTGCAGGAGTAACAACATTACGGACTGATGTTCTGTTCAGGCACTGGAGCTGAGACACCACCCTGGTGGAAGCACAGCAGCTCCAGAAGGAACCATCTCCGTCGCAGGCTGGGAGCTTTTGTTGGAGCAGGACCTGTGCCGAGGCTTGGAAAGGGAGCAGAGCTGACCCAGCTTTCAAATAGGCCGCATAAAGCAAGTATATCTGAAATCATACATGTGAATTTGACTTCTTTTTTGACATTTCTTCCTTGAGGCATCGTCAGCCGTGGAAGTGCGTAGTAGGGACCTGGCTGATAGCATCTTTGAGTTTTTGCAGATAATGATAATGAAGTGTGAGTACGATAAGGATGTACGATTGCCGGGAAGAATATGTTTTTCCTTGCCAAGTCCAACTAAGGGTAAAGGCTGATTGTGATCTGGAGCACAAAACTTCCTCTGGGTCTGTCTGTCAGAGAGAACGTGCTTTGCTGTGGGGCCGGTGCTGCGTCTCCCATCACCGACAGATCCTGGTGCTTCATTCCAGGCGATGAAAGCAGGTTGCTCAGGGCTGGGTCCAGTTTCACCTCTGAGAATGGGGGCTGCGCAGCCTCTCTGGGCAGCCTGTGCTGGTGTTGGATCATCCTTACTGTACAAAAGGGTTTGGTTTATTGGTTTTTTTTTTTTAATGTTTAAGTGGAGTTTGATGCATTTCAGCCTGTGCCCATTGCTTCTTGTCCTGACAGCAGGTTGGGGCAGGTTTGGGGGCAGGTTACTGGTGATGGCGGTGCCAGTGTGGGATTCATTCTGCTGGTCACCTCTGTCTTATGCCGGCCGAGAGCTCTTGCTCACACGCAGGCTCGTTTTCATTCAGTGCCATGCTCTGCTTCTGCGGGAGCCCATGAGCTGTTTAACCTAATTACCATCGCGGGGATGGCCTGGACTCCCGGCGTGGGAAGGCGAGGAAAGCCGGAGCTTGATTTAACAAAGATATCTTCATTTCAGCGCATGTGAAGAGCTCTGAGTGCGGTGCGTGGCCCAGTGACATTAAAACACCAGACTTTGGCTTGTGCTGATGATGCCCTTGCGCGTAGGTGCTGCTTGGGGTGTGTAGCAGGCTGGACGGGTAATGAATAAACATGCCTCCAGGTGAAGGAATTAGCGGCGTGCAACAGGGGCTAAAATATACTTGTTACCAGAAAAGAGTCTCCTTATAAATAGCTCTTTTCAGCTGCTTCTCTCTTTTGGTATTTTTAAGCTCAAATCCATTAAGTTTGCTGATTTTGCTGACAGCCAGCCCAGCTGCTTCTGCCTGGGATCTGCAAGTCGAGGCCCTCGGTTCTTTGGTCAAGGGCTGTGAAGCATAATTGAATCCAGCTTCCTCTTCCATAACCACCCTGGCTCTCTAAGAAATTAAGAGGCAGTTCGTAGCCGGCAATTAAGACAGCAGCTCTGGCTTAACGAAGCCGAGGAAGAGCAGGTATGTGGAGCAAGTTTCCATTTCTATGCCGTGGGCTGTGGTGAAGCACGGGGCGCCACCGAGCCATCCTGCTCAGGTCTTCCAGGTGACAATACCATCCCTGCTCCCTGCCGGTATTTCAGTGTTGGAAACTTGCTCTAGCTGTTATAAAAATTGGGGTTTCTCCATTCAGTAGCCGGATTCACAGGCCGATAGACACAAAGCCGTGCAACCTCCTCATGCGGAGCGCAGCTTTTTCCTCGCTTGTGGAGCGCCTGGAGGCTGCTCCGTAAGAACTGGGCTGTTAAATGGTGACAGCTAGGTTGGCTTGAGGTCTCTGCTGGTAAACCTCATCCTGGCAGTGCTGTTCTGAGTAACTGATTTTGGGGATGATTTAGGGAGGAAATGCTGGTTAGGTGTTGGAGATAAAGACAGGAGAGGCATTAGCCTGGGTTTGCCTGACTTGTTTGAAGTGTGCTAGCGCTGCGTGATGGTCGCAGCCGTGGGCCTGCTGCGCAGAAGAAGCAGGCAAGGAAATCTGCTGGAAAGGCAGGAGGTTGTTTTTCTAGGAGTGGTGATTTTGCTGTTTCTGTGCGCTTTGCTGTGTGTTGCATGGGCAGCGTGGGGAGAACCTGCAGACCCCCCCGAGCCCCTTTTGTGAAAAGCGATAATGCAGATACCTTGGCAGTAAAATCGAAGGCCGTTTGCACAGCATGTGGGTCTGTGACCCCTCTCCGATGAGGGGCTCTGCTGAGTTAAGGCCCTGTGCTAAATAGGAGGTCCCATCCAGGCAAGTGATACCTGCCGAGCGGCAGCTGAGGATGCTGTGCCCTGTGCATCAGCAACACCGGGCAGGGATGCTGCTTCGTGCTGCCCCGCAGCTCCTTCCATGCCCTGCTGAAGCTGTGAGGGTTCACGTATTGGTGTGGTCGCTGCTTAACTAACTCCAAGCCCTTGTATAAAGGAAACGGGCAGTGGTTTTGCTTTCCAGCAATTTCCAGCGCCAGCCTGGCCGGGTGGCACGTCGGGGAGAGGGCAGGTGGTCGGGAAGCGGCTGCCCTTGCGCTGGGCCAGCGCAGAGAGGGTGGGCAGGCACCAATCAGCCCCTCGCCCTCCTCCTTCCTTGGCTGTCCTCAGGGTTGGAGACACTGAGAAACATCTGCAAGTGGCCTTCTCTTGTTAATGGGGGTTAATGAAAAGAGCATTACTGCTTAATTTGGGGCTCTTAAAGAGCAGCAGAGACTTCTGGAAAGGCATTGGATAGCTCAGATTCCTTTTTTCCCCCTCCCACTCTTTTGTTGATATTTACAGTGTCAAGGTCATAAAAAGAGAATTAGAGGAGGGCATGGGAGGGCTGTGTGCTCTGAGCTTTCTTGCATAGGGGTGAGGTATTTCCCGTTCACCAGAGAGTATTTCCCGGGAAACCCAGTTTTGTTCTCCCGGGATGCCCTGCATGGATGGCTGTGCAGCAGCCTCCTGCTCGCTATTACCTGGTTTAATTTTCACCACAGTGACAAAGCAGTCCCTAGCAGACATCGCCAAAGAGACACCAGTATTTAGGCAGTTGAATGCTGCCCTTGACAGCCAGCGCCCGTGGTGTGCTGCGGGTGTCAGCGTGCGGCGTTGCAGTGTAATGCTGTGTCACGGTTCTGGTTACTCTGCAGTTTGTAAACATTCATCAAAGGGATTTTTGCTGAAATACAAGTTTATTCTGTTTACAGTCTTCATGTGCCGCATGGGGAAAATCAGGAGGTGGATGTCTCGGAGGGTGAGCAGGTGAAATACCTCGAAGATGAAAAGATTAAATTAGAAACATATTTGTGGATAAACAGAGGCCGTGGCAGTATGTGTGTTACCATCAGGTGAGGAATCCTGCAGGAAGCAGGAATAAAGACGACCTTGGGAGCGGGACTGGAGCTAGAGAGAATTCCACCAGCTGGTGCGTTGGAGCAAGCTCTTCGGGCAGTGGCTTTTCTCCCTGCGTCCTGGCACATCCTATCGATGAGGAACCAGACGATAACTTGTGTCCTGCAGTAAGGAGTGAAGCTAAAAACAGGAGGAAAAAAAAAAGAAATCTATCCATTGCAGTGGGTGTGCCATGGATTTCATTTGTGCGCAGCACCTGCACAGAGTTAAGCCCTGATTGAATACACAAAGCAGTTTTAGCTGTTTGTACACAGCATGTATAAAGAATTAAGCCCGTATTTCTGGTTATAGTTATCCATCGATGTGTGGTTCCGACGGGAAGTTTCCAGAAATTTGGTATTCATCTTCTTACAGAGATTAAAAATAGCATCCAGAATTGCCTCATAATTTTCCAATGCACTTATTTTAAGTGAGTTAACCTTAGCATGCAAGTCTCTGCGTTACCAGCACTTTATTTGGTTCACGTCTGAGCGTGGCGTTGGGTAACGTGTATCGTAGACGACTCGCTGACTTACTGTGAGGGTTTATTAGAAGCAAATTAGAAACCCGGCAAGGAAGGCTGAGGTCTATGAAGTGTCAGTGACTCCAGCGCACTGGAAACTTCAGCCTGCTGATCGTAAGCAGGAGCCCAGAAAATGCGGTTAGGGCTTTATTTGGAAAAACTAACCTAGTAGAAACTTTTATGGGAGAGTTCAAACGTTTATTGGTCTAGCGTCTACCTTTAGGACGGGTTTTTGGATGACTGCAGTAAAAGAGCTTAAAGAATAACCAGAGCGTGTTTCTTGAGGTGGAGCTTTTCCGAGGAGGGTTTTGCCCCATGTGTGGGAGCTCAGCAGGGTTTCCGGATGGCTGCGACCCTCTGGTACCCCACGGCCCGCTCAGCGTGCCAGACCGTGGGTCTTTGGACCCAGATTTCGGGGAAGAGAACAAACGAAACACCACTGGGATGAGGGGGTTGGCTGTGTCCACGCTGGGCCTTGGTGCTGCTGATATTGGGAAGAGCATCCTGAGGCTTCGGGGGTAAAACCCACGGGGGATGCATGAGGGAAGTTTACACTTGTAAGAATTGATTTACCTAACCAAAGAGCGGGTGGCTTTGTAGCATCTTGGGTGACTATGTGAACTCCGCTTGCCTGCTGCAGGAGCTATTAGTGCGGCAATACGTGTAGAAAAAATGTTGGAGACTGATGTAATGCAGGTGTCTGAATTCCCAATATCCCTTGGGTTGGTTTGGGGCAAAAGGACGTGTGCTGTGGACAGGCAGCAATAGTGAATTCTGGTTCTGCCAGAGGCAGGGGCACATTTTTGCAGCACAGGAGCAGGGCTGCAGCTGCATTTTGGCGAGGGCTGTGTGTGCCCCGGCTGCCCAGAGCCGTGCGCAGCAGGTCGGTGTTTCTCAAACCTGTGCGCAGCTCGGGGCCGTTTCCCCGCATGCAGCAGCTCTTCATTTATATTTCACGCCAAGTTGTCTGGCAGGGCGTGCGCGCTGCACAAACGCTGATGTATTGCTGAGTTTGACATCTCTGGTGCTGTAAAATGTCCGTCTGGAGCAGGGAGGAGGAGGAAGAGGAGAAGGAGGAGGCGGCAGCAGGAGCTTGGTGGCGAAGGCTACCCAGGCGAGACACAGGGACGCATTCGGGCTTCAGGTGGAGCAAGGGCAGACGGTGCCCGTCAAGGACGGGGTTTCTAGGAGGGGAACAAAGGGAGCAGAGACAGAGGTGTTTGCTCAGCCGCCACGTGCCGTTGTTCAGTCAAATCCCCGTGCCTCGTACTTGGCAAATACTTGGAGCCTAACACTTGAACACTGAACGGTGATGGAAAAAAAAAATACTTCAAGAAGGTTACATGAAAACGTGACTGGTGAAACAGCAAATATCAGGGCTGGTAGTTTGAAGATGGATAATTTTTAGGCACTTAAAATTATTCATATGATGTGCCCGCATCTATGTGCGTGCCCGTGTGTCATATGTTTTTAGTGACTCTTTTATTGTCAGCCCGGGCAGGCATAATGTAAGGGCGCCTTGGGGGTCAGTTATAATGGAGTAAAAGACACAGCAGTCTTGCTGTATGAAGTATTTCTCATTATGGCTAGAAAGTCACACGTTTGTGGTTTACTTTGGCTCCCCGTACACCCCTTCTGTTGGGTTGCGGTGGTGCCTGCAGTAGTTAGACCTGTAAATATTTCCAGTATAAACCAAAGTTTATAGCTCGCCTTTAGAAATTCACTAGGGATTGAAGCTTGGCATAGGAGAGCTTTTTCGTGTGTTTACATTTTTACGTGTAACAAACTTTCAGATAAATTCCTTTAGCTGTTCATCACGTACTTGAGTATGGAAAAGAGGGATGTAAATAATTTGTATTTTTTTAAAAAAGTGCTTATCCCTTCTCTCCGCCCTCCTGGGCAGCGTGGAGGAAGCCGCAGGGACCTGCGCTTGCTGGGGATCCAGGAGGACTGTGTCGGGCAGGGGGGAGAGCTCAGCTGTGTACAGGGAAGATTGAAGCTCGGCACGACGGGCTACTTTAGCTTTCGTGAACTCTGAGCGTCAGACCGGGGAGTTCACGTCTGCTTCAGAAGCAGAGGAGTTTTGTCTGAGCCGCGGTTTTGCGAGGAGGGCTCGTGCTGACATCCGTCGGAGACAATAAACCTGGGACCGGGCCGGGGGCCAGGCTTTTTATCCCTGAGTTCATTTATTTTTCTTGGTTTATTCAGGCCCTTAATATTATTCAAATGAAGATTTTGTTTCTAGACCAACATCAATCAGGGAAGCTGCCAACCGACAGTGTTTCCTCTGCGTCCTAGGACTAAAACGTGGTGGCCCTGTGGGTTTTATTTGCTTTTAGTTTTTATTCCGTGTCTGGTTTAAGTGTGTATCAACAGAAGCAGGGGCAGAAGGGTGGGCTGGGGCCGGCAAGCAGCATGTATTGCCCTCGGGGGTCCCTGGGGGCTCGGCTGTGCCAGGGGTCCCGTCCCAGCTGTGGGCGACCGTGGAGCGGAGGAGATGGAGTTCAAGTATCATCAGGCATTGGCGTAAGAAACTCGCTCTGAATAAATTCCATGTATTTATGTGCGTGTGCGTATGTATACAAGGGAAAAGCATTCACATGTATGTTCAAGCTTTCATTGAATTCAGGCTTCTTAGTTGTGGTACTGTACAAATCTAGCTGTGCAATTACAGTCTTCAGTGTGAGATCTGTTCTTCAAACGGTAGGTTGAGAAAGGGAGTGCTTTCTTTTTTTGCTTAATGTACGCTAAAGTGAAGAATAAAAGGTCTTCTGTGTTTTAGAAACAGTCTTACGGATTCCTGAAATATCTTTGTTTTTCCTTCCTGTATAGACATTCAGTAGAGCGATAATACAAGGGCATGAGAGGAAAAGAAAGTGCATTGATAGCACAAACCCCACTTTTTCTTATTTTTGTCACCTAATTCCAAAGCGCTTATTCCACTGTATTCCTGCAGGGAAGAAGCTTCAGTGGTGTTGGGGTATATTTTAGCCCGAAGTCTTTAGCACAGGCCCAGTGCGGGATTGAAGAGTTTCTGGGCAGCAGCTTGTTTTTTTCTATCAAAGAAGTGCATTTGGATAATTTGTGATCGTCAGCTGCTTTTTAAATTAAAAATAATGAAGTTTAACTGGTTTTTAATCATTTAATTGAAAGCTTGCAGCTTTTCTCCAGTGAGGTCGACTTTGCAGAGCGTCTGTGAACCGGTCACCACTTTGGGTGGTGGTGAAGTCAGGAGTCCTCCATGCGGGAGGGGAGGTCGGAGGTATTGCCTTGCACCCACCCTCTGCAAATCACTTCTCTCGTCCTCAGCACAGGAGAGACAAGGAGCTGTTGGAGCGGGGCCAGAGGAGGCCCCGGAGATGCTGGGAGGGCTGGAGCCCCTCTGCTGTGGGGACAGGCTGAGAGAGCTGGGGGGGTTCAGCCTGGAGAAGAGAAGGCTCCGGGGAGACCTTCCAGCCCCTTCCAGGCCCTCAAGGGGCTCCAGGAAAGCTGGGGAGGGACTCTGGATCAGGGAGGGGAGCCATGGGACGAGGGGGAAGGGTTTTACACTGACAGAGGGGAGACTGAGATGAGATGTGAGGCAGAAATTGTTTGCTGTGAGGGGGGTGAGCCCCTGGCCCAGGTTGCCCAGAGAAGCTGTGGCTGCCCCATCCCTGGAGGGGTTCAAGGCCAGGTTGGACGGGGCTTGGAGCAACCTGGGCTGGTGGGAGGTGTCCCTGCCCAGGGCAGGGGGTGGCACTGGGTGCTCTTGAAGGTCCCTTCCAACGCAAACCATTCCATGATTCTGTGATTTTATACAAAATAGTGCTCCAAAACATTCAGGCTGTGTACAGCATCTGTCTCACCTCCTGACCCTCCTGGCTGGGTCATCGCTGTTGATTCCTGCCCAAGGCCTCCTCTCACCGCCCCGCTTTGCCCGCAGGCTGCCCGGGGCTGACTCTCCTCCTCTTCACATCAAGGGCCCCTAACGCAGCACCGCTTAATTTCACAGATGAGATTTACACCTTTGTAAAGAACGTGGCCTTTGAACCGACTGTTCTTTGCAGCTGCTCTTATGCTGCTGAGATTCTGCAGTCGTCTTGCCTGCACAGATGGCAGATGGTTTTTGGCAGCCGCTGATGGGTGCCGCTGCCCTTAATTTTAATTTTTCTTTTCAACAGTGATTGATGAACAGCAGTTCAGTTACACAGGTAGCTCTGCAACATTTGCTCTTATTTCCATAGGGTTTGTAGTGAACAGTGTCACAAGGGGATGGGATCCTCTGCTTTACAGTAAAGCTTTTTTTTTTTTTCAATGAGATCTGGATAAAAGTTTAAGAGAACAACCAGGATTATTCTCGGGATGCTCAGACTTTGCTCCTTTGTCTGTACTGTTGCGTGCCAGCGCGGGATTGGAAAAGATGTAAAAATCACTGAAAACCTTTGCCTTTATGTCTTCTGCTGGTTCCCTGTCCTGCAGCATCCGGCAGCCGGGGTGAGCGCCTGGTGCCGTGGTCGGCCGCTCTGCGGCGAGGACACCTCTCACCTTAACTGACCACAAGCTGTTCAAGTCCAAGCACACCCTTTAGCGTATATATTTTGGTTCTTTGGAAGACACTTTCTCAGACATTTCACTAAAACGGCTTTCAGTTTGGATTTTGTGGTTTGCCTTATCAGTAGCGAGTGCCTTTGAATGATTTAATAAAGCCGCGGGGCTTGCTTGGGGCTTCCAGGCCGGGTGAGTCAGCTGTGAGTTGGGCTTTGAACCTTTTGTAGCATGAAACTATTTTTCAGTGGTGAATTAATGAGGCTTCAGCTTTTCCAGAATGTGAAATGCATTAGGCTGGGTTTGAATTTTTGAAAGGAACAAACAGCTCTGTGGTAGCAGCAGTCGTCCTTGGCCACCAAACACCCATGAGAGGTTTCCCAGGTGAAGTTTCAGCAGCGGCATCATGGATGTGGTGACAGCCCAGCGAGACTCGCCGCGTGCTCCCAGGTGGAGGCGAAGGGATTGTGACACCCAGGACATGAGCTGTGGCTGTGTCTGCACTGGGACGAGCCCGCAGGGGGAGATGCCGGGCTTCCCTCTCACACCTGCAGCTTCATGTGCAGCAGCGTTAAACCTCTCCGTGTTGGTCCTGTCGTCTGTACGACGCCCCGCAAGTGTTTGTAGGGTGGGGGTTGACCGCTGTGAAGAGTTTTGAAGTCAAACGCGAATTTATGATAAATATGCAGATGTTAATGGTGGTAAAGCAGAGAAGCAAAGTGAAGAGCAGCACCTGGAAGCTCAGAGGAGGGGTGAGCCGGCCTTGGAGGGGCTTGGGGAAGTCATGGGGAACCAGAAGGGTGGTAAAACACAGGCATCAAAACAAGTCTTTTGGCGTCTGAGTGTCAGCCTTCCCAGAATCACAGAATGGTTTGGGTTGGAAGGGACCTTCAAAGCTCATCTACTCCACCCCCCTGCCCTGGGCAGGGACACCTCCCACCAGCCCAGGTTGCTCCAAGCCCCGTCCAACCTGGCCTTGAACCCCTCCAGGGATGGGGCAGCCACAGCTTCTCTGGGCAACCTGGGCCAGGGGCTCACCGCCCTCACAGCAAACAATTTCTGCCTCACATCTCATCTCAATCTCCCCTCTTGCAGTGTAAAACCCTTCCCCCTCGTCCCATGGCTCCCCTCCCTGCTCCAGAGTCCCTCCCCAGCTTTCCTGGAGCCCCTTTAGGGCCTGGAAGGGGCAATAATAACAATAATGATAATAATAATTGCACGTGGACGTCATCCAGTGCCGCTGTGCAGGGCAGGAACCCCTTGTCTCTCTCTCTGGGATTGTCTCCGGGCCGTGCTCTGTCAGGATTCAGGGCTGATGTGCTGCCAGCAGAACTGCTGCTAGCGGGGCCGTTTGTCTGTAAACAGCCGGGAGGTGACTGACCTCCCAAGAAGTATTTACCCTTCCCTGCTGCCGGATTTCTGGATGGTTTAGTCCTTCCTTGTCTGCCGGGGAACCGCAGGTCCTCTGGATCCCAGCTTTCCCCTTCGATGCGTCAAGTAGATGTTGCTGGATGACCTCGTCAGGCCCACTGAGATGTCTGTGGGGAATCATGGATCCAGAGTTAAAGAATTTTCCTTATTTTTTTTCCAGTGTTGTTTCTGAGAATGAGCTCCATGTGGTCATCCCCACCGCAGCCCTGGGCTGTGATGACCCCCCATGGGCCGCGTCCTCTGAGCGGGGACACTGCTGTCACCCCATGCTGATCTGATCCTGCTCATCCCAGCGCTCTCCCTGCAGAGCCAGGGTGTGTTTAGGAGCAGAGTGGACTTGTGGGGTTAAGAGCATTGGTATTTTTAGATCAAAGACCAGTTTAATAAAAAAAACAAAAAAAAAAACCCAAAAAAAAACAAAAAAAGGAGGAGGAGGACTAGAACAATAAGAACATTTAATTTTAGCCTAACTTGGATACCACATGAAGTCAACGAACTTTGAGATTGCTTAACTTGCTTCTAGCTTTCCTAAATAAACACACCGTAGCAGGATTGAGAAGTTAAGTAGCACGGAAAATTGCAAAAAGTTAAATTTTAATATTGTAGAAGAATATTAAGGGCTGATTTACAGGCCAGGTCCTAGAATTAAATTTTAATACTGTACAAAAATATCGAGGGTTGTTTTAGTAGGCAGCTCCTGAAGTTAGCAATAGACTTTTTTCTTTCTTTCCCTTGCAGAAAGGGTCAGAGTTAGGGGCCGGGTGAGGGACGGGATGAGGGTCTCCTGTGGGCAGCGTGGTGCGGCAGAGCTGCGAGCTAACCTTCTCCAGCGATGGCAAGAGAGGCGAGTTTGGGGCCAGAGTCTAGTTCTTACGGAGTTTTACCCCAGGCTAAAGAGACCCGATTGCCACCAGCCTTCTGCGTTGCGGTGTGGGGTGATCTGGTCGATGTGTGTTCACCTGGGAAGGGGTTTGAGAGGAAGATTGCTGTTCCAAGGCTTTACATGTTATAGATCTTTGGTAGACATCAGGTTGGAAGTAACTTAAGTGAGTGGGATGAATAAGGAGGTCTCACTTGTGATGGCTTCTGGCCCCAAGTCAACATCAAACAGCCAATGTCTCCTCTGGAGCTGGTTGTCCCAGGAGAGGACAAGAGCTGGGTAGGTGCAAGTCATCCTTCATCGCTCAAGGATGAGCACAAAACCCTGGCTTCCCGCTGCTGCCTCTGCATCCTCTGCTCAGTCATGGTGTCTTTTTGTAATGTTATAAACTGGTTTCTTTTTACACCCACTAAATTTAGAAAATGTGAAGGCACATTTACAAACTCAGAGATCCTACGTATCTGTCAACGAAGGGGGACAATGTCAGTGTCTTCATGAATATACATGAACAAATCCGAACTGCAAGTTATGTTGCTTTCCATTCTCTTTTTATTATTTTTGGAATTTGGTTACTTTTGGATCCTGGTTTCTGGGAAGACGTAGGCACCTCGCAGTGCCAAGAAGTAAACCTGGATCCACTCAGGAGCCGGCGTTCTGTTCTCAGGCTCACTCCAGCCAGGGAAGGGGGCTGCTCTGTCTCAGGTTTACGAAGGTGGGAGGTATGGGTTTGACTTATAAACCAATTTTGGATCTACTTCGTCAGAACTCACTAGATATTAATAAAAGTTTAAAATAGTTCAGGCTGTGCTTTAAGACAACCCTGACTGTAATGCAGAAAAAGTTAAGATTGCAGCTCATCATGGTGGAGACGGTGGAGATAAAACCAGGAGAGCTGGAGGCAAAATGCAATAGCCATGGCTGTTATGAAACACTGCGAGGAATTGAGAAGTTGAACTGATGAGCTGGAGAATAAACTCAGATTAGGAAATTCCAGGTGAGGACAGGGGGTCCTTGAAGTCTGCGATTGCTGGAACAATGAACAGAGCTTTGATGTCGGTATGTAAATCTGAATCTAATTTACAAGGGCCAAGAATATTGTTTTTAATGTATTAAAGCCCTGATCTTTTTCATCAATGCTGTTGTGCAGCCAAAAACTACCCAGGTTTGTTTTTCTGTCTCTGGTAGTAGTGCAAGTTGGGAATAATCCCAATTAGAGGAAGGGCGGGAGGAGAAAGGGAGCTGGGAATTAGGTCTCAGGAATACGAGCTACTCTGCCGTGTCCCACAGAGGAGTGGATATTCACCCGCAGCCTTCCTGCCACGCTGGAGATGCCGTCGTTTTCGTGGGATACCTTTATTTCATTTAAAGTTAGCAGTGGCATTATGGCAGTGGGAAGTTTAACTCTTTGCTGAAATGGCTTTTAAATTTTGCCTTCCTCCGGCTCTGAAGTTTGCAGCGTTGGCTGACTCGCCTTGCCAGGCTGAGCTTTGCTGCCCTACCAGTACCTGGACTGGTGCAGGGCTGGCCTCTCCCGTGGTCACGTTGTCCCCATCTGGTGGATGGGAGGAGGCTGGTGGAAACATCTTGTATTTTCAGGGTACACGTGCTCCTAGTGCATGCAGGGCCGTTCATGGGAACAAATGGATCAGGAGGCCTCTGTCGTGTTTGCTGCTAGCACATTAATGTCATGATTCATAGATAAAAGGGATTTGGACTGAAAGATGATAAGATTAATAAGAAAGAGCAAGAGCCTAATGCTATTAATTAGCAATGCGCATGCTTTTGAGTCAGTCAAGTTGCTGCCACACATGTCATTCATCTCAGTGGCCAGTCCGGCCCAAAGCACGACATATTCCAAAACGTTGAGCCTTTTAATTCTCATTAAAATGAGGAACAAGTTAAAAAAATACAGCTCAGTCATCCCATCACCAGCATCTCGCGTGCGGTGCTGATGCCGATGTGACCTGGTCTGCGGTTCAAACCTGTAGTGAAACGCTGGTCCTTTCCTTAGCGGAATCACAGACGCTGCTGAATGGTTTTGATATTTCTGTAACGTGAATAAGCTCAGCGAGTTGAGCTTTATCCCTCGGCAGCGCCTGGGCTGCCCTCTTAGCTTTTTCTCTGGATAATGCTGATAATACGTGGTGCTGCGGGAGCGCTTTGCCCCCGAGGCCTGAGGCCACCACACGTGGCCACCAGCGGCACCGTGGGCCGAGCCAGTGCCCTCCTTTTCTGTGGAAGGGGCCACTGTGCTGTCGTAATTTGGGCTGGGCTGGCCACTAAAATGAACAACAGATGCTCACGAACTTCCCTCCCAAGGGCCAGGTTCAAGGCCAAGCGCCATGGCAGTGGTTCCCAACTCTTGCAAATGGGTCAACAAAAATAGATTTTAGTGCCAAAAAATTGGAAACGCAGTTTCCATAGAAAATCTAGATGCTCTGTTGGCTCAAAACCTAATTTGAAACTGCTTTTCTATGGAGACTTCTGGAGGACGGAGGTAAGAAGGTTACGACTGGCAAGCCAGAGGGATATAGTATATGGCACAACTTTGGTCAGTTTTGAAGAGGGCAGGGAAGTGCCACCCACAGCTTTTACCTTGAGTTACGGAATAGTTCAGCTCTCGGTGACAAGGCTGTACTTACCGTCGCTCTTCTCCTTCTGGGAATGGCATGCCAAGTGCGAAGCTGAGGTACCTGCACTACTGTCCTGC
This sequence comes from Larus michahellis, assembly GCF_964199755.1. Lineage (NCBI taxonomy): Eukaryota > Metazoa > Chordata > Aves > Charadriiformes > Laridae > Larus > Larus michahellis. The sequence continues at coordinate 59,035,230 of NC_133902.1, forward strand.
TTTCCTCCGGCTGCTCGCGGCCAGAAGATAATGCTGCTGCGTGGGAAACAGCCTCTTCCTGCCCTGTGCTGGACCGCTGCTCTCGCTCTCATAGCAAGGCGGCTGAAATCATCCCTTTGGGATGAGGCTAAATCCCGACGCATCCTGGGATGCAGTGCCGTTACCGAGTCATCTGGCCCCGTGCTTGGGAGACGCTGTCGGGGCTGCCAGTTTGGACAGGGCTGGGCTTTGTTTCGTAGGTTAAAAATACATATATTTCCTTGATGTGCTGTTGGTTTTATTTTTAACTCTTAAGCAATTTAATATTTTGTAGGTCTGCTAGTATTTCCCCCAGTTTTCCATCTGCTAATGTGATTAATTTAAGTTCTAGCTATATAATGCCAACCCGGAGCAAACGGAATGGAAACCTTACCTATATTATTTGGCACGCAGCAGTAGACATGAATAACTTTGGAATTTGTGGGGAAAAAGAAGTTATGTGGTTTTGGAGCCAAAATATGATTGGAAACCAGCCCTCGCAGACAGCATGATGCCGTGTCGGATCTAGCTGCAGTTACTTTTGAGTGCCGCACTCCAGATTTGCGTTTGTAGGTGTTTCTGAGGAGTCGGAAACCTCACTCAGAGGCTGTAAAGCAGCGGTGCGCACCCATTTCCTATTGCCTCGCAGACATCGAGGCAGAATGACGTGCCAGAGGTTCCCCCCCCCCCGCCCCTTCAGTCCTAGAGGCGGTGTGATGTAGTGGAAATGTGCAGCATGGTGAGGAAGGTGGGACTCCTTCCCTGAGGCTGTGGCTCTGTGGAAGGAGGGAGTGGAGCAGAGCTGCAGAGCTCACCTGGGCCCGGCGGCTGGCCTGGGCTGTTGAGCATCCGTATTTTACGCAGGGCTGCGTGACCCGCGGTGATGACAGGGTGCAAAGAGGCGAAAACCCCAAACACAGGGAGGTTGCATCACGGCTACCGTGTGGTCCAGCATGGGAGCTGCGGTGGGGCCCCGGCAGCTTCTCAGTTGGTGCCACCATGCAGCTTCTCGGACTCATGGCATCAACTTGAATTAAAAATAGCTTGACAAGAAGCAGTTATTTTTAATCCAGATCATATTCAGTATGAGCTGTGCGGGGCCAGCCCGGGATGGGGATGCAGAGCAGTGGGGTACAAGACAGTGGGGCTGCTTCGACTGCTGTTGCCACTAGAAGAAATGGTCTTTTATGGCCCAGGGTGGGATCCTACCGGAAGGTGGGTGCCCAGTGTAAAGGCGCAGTTCTTCTTCCTGAGCTGATCAGTCTGTGCTGCTGGCAAAGGGCCTCCAGCTGCGTAAGTGCTGGTGGTGACACAGGGGACGGTGAGGGATGACCTGGCTGGGGACACAGGCAGGGGAGGAGAGAGTGGGGCCATCCCTTCTGGCAACGGCAGGGATTTAGATTGTATCAGGAATGGAATAGCTATGCTATCAAAAGCCTTCAAAGCATGAACTCTAATTAGGGTAAAGATGGAAAGAGAAATCACGGGTCATAGACTGTAGTTAACTAAAAAATGCTGGTATGTGTGAAGCCCGTAGTCATAAGGGCTGGAAGTGGCCAGGAGACATTTGTGAGTCATTTCACTGATCCACAGAGAATGAGAAACCCAGACGACTAATGCATCTGGTTAGTTATGACTGGAGTCAAAACTATTGCAACCAGTAAGATCAAGCCAAGCCAATTCAGTAGCCGTCTTTGCCATAGTCACTGATGCAACAGCGGAAGGTTATGCAATTAGATACAGCGCACTTGGATTTCAGAAAGCCAATTGGTGCAGTGCCATGCATCACCATAAAGAGAATATATTGCTTCCCATTTAAATAAAAATATCATCATTTAGAAACTAGTTTTCCAGCAGGGAACGGTTGTTAACAGTAAGACCGGCCGAAGACCAGCGTTGGTCCATAGAGAAGCTATGTTCTACACCTGCGTTATTTTGTACGAAGGTAGAAGGGTTATTTGGTACAGCCTTGACGAAGGTGTGCTGGGGACTGGCCTGGGGGCTGCAGGAGAGCAGCGCCGAAGGACAGGGAGCCCTGGGGACCAGGAGATCCGATTCAGCTGGTGCGTCATAGACGGGGAGAAGGGAATAAACCTGCACGACAAGCGGAGAGCCTCAGGTCGTGAGCGAGAACATCTTGCGATAGCTTCCAGTAAATGGATCCAATTTGATCCAGTTGCTAAGAAAGCCATTCAAACTGATTTACGTATAAAACATAAAAAATAATGTCAAACTGACACTGCCAGCGTGAAAAGCCCTAGTCCAAGTGCATTTCCTCCTTACTGCGGGAGGGATGAGGCCAGAGGGGCGGCAGACAACAGAAGCGGCAGTTTCTTTCCCAGTTCCCTCCAGTAGGGGTGATGGACGGGGCTAGAGGGGCTGCTGGGGTGACCCGCCGTGGTTTGCCTCAGCAGAAGTCCTGCCCGAGGCACGGTGATGGACTCACACACGAGCAGGGTTCAAAACTGCTTGAAATCTCTTGCTGAGAAGGGAGTAGGTGCAAATCAGCCGCTGCTTACACACAGGGATTTGAGCCTGGTTGCACGCAGCGTGTTCATGAACAGTTTCACCTGTCGGACCAGGGCAGGGGCTGTCTGAAGTGAGTTGCAGTAATTGTTGAAATGCATGAAATGGTTGTGTACAGCGAAACGACGCGGAGCGAAGGAGTTCACATTTCAGAATGAGATCAGATTTAATTCATTTCGAAATGAGATCACTGGATCCTGCTGCCTGGGTCTTGTTTTCCCTGTTGCAGGCTTTCATCCGTGCTGAACTCTTGCCATGACTGAGTTCTGCAAAGATTTCCAGGCAGGTTTCTTGTCTGAGCGCCAGCCTGGTTGGCTAAGCTGATTAGCCATAAGAAGATCAGAGTTTGACAAGGGGTGTATTGCAGGTAAACAGTGAAGCTTTTCCTACAGCTGAGAGTTAGCGTAGCTCTGAAGTATGTTTGCATCCTCAGAGGTAAGGAATGGTGCTTGAAAAGCCCCGGGAAAAATACCAAGAAGTGCATTAAAGTGATAAGTAGAGCTGATAAGCTACGTGGCGAGAGACTGAGAGGAGAATCAAGCGCAGATATGATCACTGTCTATAAATACTGTCAACATGACAGCAGAGATGAGCAAAAGGAAGAGTATTTGTTATCTGATGGAAAACAAGCTTCAGGAAGAGCAGTCATCCCAGCCACAGAGCGGTGGAGGGGATCCCCAGGAGCGGGGGCTCGTCAGCTGGGACGGAGGGAGATAAAGGTCTTGTGGGACGATAGTGGGGACATCTGCAACATGCAGGTGGTGAGGTCGGCTGGAGACCCATGCTGTCCTCGCCTCCCTTGGAGGTCCTGCGTGGACCAGGAGGTGCAGGTGCACCGGAGGGGTCCCTCGGGGGTCCACAGTATTCCCGGTGAGGAGAGACATTTGCTGTCACACCGAAGATGTGGAAGGGCAGCGTTTGGTGCATGAACCGCTGTTCCTGCCCGTGCTGCCGTGCTTTGAGGGCGCTGGCGGAGCGTGGTGGTGGGAGGGCAGGTGGTGGCTGTATCTTGCCAGCCCGCCTGGGGATGCCCTCGGGCGAGGGGGACCCCCGTGCTGAGCATCACACGGGGCTGTTCCCCCCGGGCGCAAAGGCAGATGGCTGCAGCAGCTCCTCTGCCCTGCCTCCTCACAGCTATCGCTGCCGGCGGGCAGGAATGCCACAGCTGCTCCTGGATCACGCCCGAGCCCTCCTGGTTTCCAGCCCGGGCTGCGGGAGTGGAGCCGGGGAGAGGGAAATCTGGAACTGCAGCTGTGAGGGAGCTGGGGTCAGGAGCAGCCCCGGCCCTGCGTCTGCGTCCCCCCGGGGCTGGGAGCAGGCTGACAGGCGGCCTGGCTGCCAGTTAGAAAGGCCACCAAGGCTGGAAGCCCTGGGGAGGCGTAGGGGAAGGCAGTCCTGCCTCGTGCCCAAGCGCTGGAATACAAGCAGGGAAAGCCTTGTCTTTGTGACAGGGTCGTAGCACTCAGCCACGTAGAAACGGTGCTGGAAAGCTTTGCCACGGATGCCCAGCCGCTTCCAGTTAACCTCTTGGTTCTCCTTCACAGCCCTTCATCCCCCAAAGCTCGCCTGGGTGCCATCAGCGCTCTACTGACTGTCCCAGCGGCATGGGGATTGCCCTCGGCACCCACAGTCCCCGTGCCATTTTGGGGTGAGCAGACTGGGGTGCCAGCAGGCTGGGCTGGTGGTAACAGATGCTCTCGCGGGTGTTTGTGGCAGCTCGGGCCGTCCGCATCCCTCCTCTTCCATCACCTGGGGCAGGCTTTGTGCGAGGAAATGGAGGTCTGGGTCCCAGGCTGGGAGTGTTTCTGAGGATCCCCAGGACAGCCTGCTCTTCATAAATCTGTAAAACTGCCTGTCGCACGGGTTGTGAAGATGGGTGCTCCTGGAGCGGAGTGTTTCAGTAACTAAACACCAGTTCATTGATGACTGTTTTCCTGCGGGATTGTTTAACAGCCGCTGGTTCATTGATGACGCTTTTGCTGTGGGGTTATTTAACAGCCTTTGGTTCTGGCCTCTGCGTGCCTCCCTCAGCCTTTCTGAAATCAAACGCAGAGGGGTAGTGCCTGCTGGCGCTGGAGCTGTGTGCAGCTTCGCTCCCATCCCATTCCGGGCTGGACCAGAGGCTTGTGATCCCGAAGGGTTAACTGGGGATAACTGGGGCTGGTCTGGGAATTTGAATGGGAGAGCAAGGGGTGCTCAGCGGGATTACGTTTGGCCACTTCACCTTGCTGCATGCCGCCGGGCTGACGGGGAGGCTCTCCAGGCTTGGTGTTTGGGAAGCTCTTGAGGCGTTCCTGGGTTCTCCTGAGGCGTTCCTGGGCTCTCCTGAGGCATTCCTGGGCTCTCCAGCAGCATAAGCACGACAGTTATGCTGCGCGTTCCGAGACACGGCTCTTACGAGAACTGCCTTGGGAGCGAGTAGCCGGCCTTTACCACCCTACCTCTGACAGCTGCCCCTGGAAAGGTACCTCACCTGACAGCGAAGGAGCCAGAGCTCCACAGGCATCCTCTAATTGCTGCCTCTCCCCTGCCCTCCCACCCCACACTGCGGGTTGTCAGTCACAGTCTTGGGATCGTAGTCTTTGCGTGTGCAAGGAGCACAACGTCACGACAGGCAGCGGCAATCCCACCTCTGACATCTGTATTATCCAGAGGCGGTTGCATGCGGTGACATTTAAAAACCTGAATAGTGTCCCGCTGCCGAAATGAAATGAAATGGCGTTTCAGGATCTTGTTTGGAGGGAATGGGCCTTCTGCACTCCGTGTGTTTCCTGTATGAGTGTGTGGGGCAGGGGCAGGCGCAGGGAAGAAGGGGTGCTGGAGGGGATGTGGTGGACCATGGGGACCCATCTGGGCTGGAAGGTGGCTACCATGGCCAGGGAGCCCTCTCCTCTCCTCCGGATGGAGGTGGTTTGTCCTGAGCTTCCGTCACTCACCTTCTCCTGCGTCCCAGTGTGGCCCAGCGCTGATCCCAGCCCTTCGGTGCCTTGTGATTCACTGGTGCTTTTGGGGCCAAAGAGGACATTTAGAGGGAATGTTTCTGAATAACCCTGTCAACAGGAATTCACATAAAACAATTAAAGCAACCGCAGCCACGTTGCCTTGGTTTGCTCATGTCTGACTCTGCCAGAGCCTGAGCCCTCTGTGGTCCCTCACGTTTGCTCTCTCTTTCTCTGCAGAATGCGATGAACTTGCCGCCCGACAAAGCCCGGCTCCTGCGGCAGTATGACAATGAGAAGAAGTGGGAGCTCATCTGTGACCAGGTAAGGGCGGTGGGGGGGGCTTTTGGCAGACACCTCATCGAGAGCACCACCTGGGCTTCATCAGCAGTGTCCCCAGGCACCTTGCAGAGGACACGTACTTGAACGGATTCGAACACTCATTTCTTTGGCCTTACACTCCATTATTGCTAGGAGCTCATGGAAGCTTTGTAACAATAATTCCCTTTTTTGCCATAGAGCGATTTTTCTTTCCCTTCTGATGTTACCATCACTCCTGTGCTGCTTCTGCTGGGCGGTGAATGCTGCCTATTTTGTGTGCCACAGACTCGAGGAGACTGATGTTCAGTCACCTCTCGGCGAGTGCTTTGGGTTTGGTCTTGACCCGTGTGATAGGAATGAGTGCTCTCGATGCAGGGAGTATTTGGCGTTCCACGTCCTGAGCCGTTGTTGCAGCTGGGGGTAGCTGTCGCTTTCAGAGAAAGGCAAATGGTGATGGAGCCTGAACTCCTCTTCGCCTCCAGAGGCTGAACAACAAGCTCGGATTAAGCAGCACCATATGCTGAGGCATCTTTGTGTATGAGCTCTGCTCCGGCGTGCAGGCTTGGCAGCAACGTGCAACAATTAAGAGGTTGTCTCTGCCGTGACAAATGAACAGAAACTGCAGTATTTAGAGAAAGGGAAGCATGCAAGAGCTAGGATGTGCATTTGTGAGCCAACAGCAAAATCAGGTTCTGCCGTAGACTTCAAAAGTAATTGCTAATGAAAATAATTGATCCAGGACTGAGAAGGTAGGATGTTCCTTTGAAATGTAAACATGGGAGTACCAGGATGGAAGTTTGGCAGAAGGTTCGTTCATGCTGTGAGGTCAGGAAGATTTTAATGAATAGATTTGTGAGACGTTTCCTATTTAGCTGTGACAGTGGTGGAGCCTCTGATAAAATCCAACTACCTTACAGTGAAACTGAATAAAGGATTAATTGCTTTTTTCCAGGAGTTTTCTGCGCGGAAAACCTAAAGTGCTGAGCTATTTAAAGTTTCAGTTTAGTGAGACACTGAACAAGTTGCTTAGTCTAGTGTAAGTGTTTTGTTTCATGGGTGTTTGCTTAGAGCGTGCCCGCTCGGAGCATGTACATGGAAGGGTGTCCGTGCTGGAGTCTGTGGGCTCTGTTTGCACGGCAAATCAGAGCCTCAGCGTCTGAACTCCCACCTCGGAGCGGATCCACCCTGGGCGACGCGCAGCTGCTGCTGATTCACTCCTGAACTCCGCGGCCAGATAGGAGGGACGAGCAGATGGAAACGCAGCGAAGGAAATTTGCAATCTGCAGCAATCGCGTATCTTAATAGCTCCTTGCACAATGCCGAATCCACCCCCAGGTTGGGATGAGCCTGCTTCCCATCGCTGGGAGAGAAGCAGCGCAGGGCTGCTGGAACCGGCGCTGCGGAGCCCAGGATCCCCAGGGACGGGAGGTGACAATGTGCCACCCTGCCGGGGTCCGGCCACCCGAGGGGACCTGTTTGGGCAGGAGGGGGCTGCATGTCTGGGATGTGCCGCAGCTCCCCGGCTGCCCCGGCGGGTGCTTGCCAGCCGCTGTAAATCAGAGCAGCGTGAAGCAGGTGTCTGTAGAAGCACCGTAATACAGCATATGGGGTGTGAAATATTTATATCTGTCCACATAATTATGGTGAGTGGCTGAAAGTACTTCCAGGAATAGATTTTGTACAGAATCTATATTTTTAGTGTGGATGCAAATTTTGATTGATATTTCTATTGGTATCACTCATTACACCATTTTCTACCATTTTTGCTTAGTGAAGGACTGAGGATGTAAATTAATGTAACAGCTTGAGGAAGTTAATGCTCACCCTCCTGCCCTGGTTTTCAGCTTTTGTCTGAAAGTAAAACGGATCCAGAGGTTGCTCTTAAATTATATTTACTGAATAGTCTGTAAAGCTGACCCTGGCTGTTTGTCTGTGAAATATTTTGAGAAAATTAGAGGGAGAGAATTTGGCTCCCAGAAGGGAACTCTCGCTTTTGTGCAAGTGAGATTAACAAAAGCGGGCAGCTGCCAGTCTCACGATGATGATAACAGTAACAATAACAATAATAATAACAACAACAATTATTATTATTGTAACGATGTAGTGAATCATTGTAAGGGTTGCTGGGCTGGTTGTGTGGGACTCATCCTGGGTGGTGTTTTCTGTTCCTTTGTCTATAAACCTTCCAAGTCACCTAAGCGCTGCTGCTGGTGTCCTGAAAGCTTGCTCCCTGCCTCTCTGGCTTAGCGTACGAGGAGAAGAGCAGCGAAGCCAGTGAACCTGTTGCCCATCCTGCAGAGGGCCGAGCGGTGGTCATCTCGGGGTGAGCGTTGGGAAGGATCCGGGCAGGGAAGAGGGTACCGTTCCCAGGCATGGCGAGCCACACTGTTGGTGTACTCAAGGCGTCCTGCCTGAGGTATTGCAGAGGGGGCACGGGTGTTGAGGGAAGAGGCTGGGGACATCTTACAAAGTTCTTCGTTGCCCTCTAATGGCAAATTGTGGCAGGGGCATCACCATGTCCTCACCTTTGGAGACAGTGGAAGCATGTGTGTGGAATAACAAATAAAGAGACCTAAAATGGAAGTCATGCGGTTTACATCCAAAATATCCTCACTGAGGTGTTTGTAGAGCTCTCTCCATTTCCTAATGAAACTCCAAATGAAGGCAGGTGCCGGCTGTTTCGGAGGCTGGTGGCCAGCATGGAGCTCACTGGGATGGAGGTGGGTTTCTCCAGCAGCCTCTTGGCTGGGGGTCCTGTCCCACCCCTCAGCTTTGCTTCCAGGAGGCTCGGACCCCTCTGTGCCTGTGTTGGGGGTGACTGAACCTAAAACAAGGCCACGTGTGGTGCGTTGATGGGGTGCCATGTTCTGCTTCAGGGTTCATTTGTGACTGAGAAGTGCGCGGGTACGGGCCCTGTTGGAAGCATGGCCCCAGGTGAGGAGGTTGTGCCGCACCAGTCCCCGAGTCCTCCAGCTCTCTGGGTGAAACCCCGGTTCTGCCGAGACCAGGGTGGCCTTCTCCTGGGACGGGAGGGGACCTGGGCTCGCTGCCTGGTGGAACATCATGGTGGAGGGAGAGCTGAGCACAGAAATGAGGGGTCGTGAGATTGGGCTGCCAAAACCAGGCAGCTTTCAGCTTAGCCTGGAGAAGGACAACATCTGAAACCACAGAGGGACCCTCAGCCTTGTGTTCATTTACACTTAGGTTCAACAGGCGTTGGCTGTAGTGGTTACATCCTTCTCTAAATCAGCAAAAAGCTAATCACTTTGGCCCTCTTGACATTGACCCTCTTGCAGCAGACATCTGGATTTTTTTGCCAACATACAACCAATGTCTTTGCACGTGCTGCAGCAGCCGTGTACAGCTCTCTTTACAGCCTGTGCATAAAAAAAATGTTTTGTCAATCTCCCCGTTTCGGGGTAGAATGCAGGCTAGAAGATCCAATGTTTTATTGAACTCAGGAGCATTTGGACAGCAGAGATGCTCATGGCTTCATTTATCAAAGCCAGGGGCTTGGAGCAACCTGGGCTGGTGGGAGGTGTCCCTGCCCAGGGCAGGGGGTGGCACCAGGTGGGCTTTAGTGTCCCTTCCAACCCAAACCATTCTGTGACTCCGTAGTAAGACATACAAAGTGACATACAGTCCTGCTGGCAGGCGGCTGGATTGCTGCAGGGAGGACTGAGCCACCCTCCAGGTCTGCGTGGGATGGGGGATGGGTGGTGGAAACGCACCACGTTTATGACCTGTTTGTGCCCTGGGATTGAGAAGACCCTGGTTTCCAGCCCAGCTCGTCCACCTCCTTTCACCGGCGTTCACTGTCCGCGTGCTGCCTGCCTTCCTGGCGGTTAGGGGCTGCCTCCCGGGGCTTCTGGTACCGAGTCGGATGCGCTGCGTGAATCCTGGGAATGAAACAAGTTAGCGAGGGTAATAATAATAATAACATATGTCACCAATGCAGAAAATGTCCTGAATGTTTTTGGAAGCAAAAGATCTCTGGAAAAGCCACAATTTCCTGGTTACGGCATAAATACGTTTTCCAGATTTGGGTGGACAAGAGTTGTGTCAAGTTCTTTGTAGGATCACATGGAAGAGGAAATGCAGAAATTCGGCAGTTCCTCTTTGCTGCTGAAGTAAAGCCTCCCCCCTGCCCCCTTTTTTTGGTATCCGTCAGGAAAATAAAGTGCTAATTCTGGAGACTGCAGGTCCCAGAAGCAGAGGAGTGATGGTCTGCTCCTCAGCAATTCTTCACCTAAGAAAGGGCCTTTTATCCTTGGGAAATTAGGTTAGTTTGCTTTCGAGGTGGTGACAAAGGCAGGGTCGAGCTATTGCAGGCCTGTGCCTTTCTCCTTTCGGGGCTGGAGATAGTGTTGGTGCTTGTGTGAGTCATGTAGTGGAGATAAAATAGGTTTCTTTGGGATTTATTAACTTTGTTGTGTCTGAAGGGCCCGGTCCTGGGGCGACCGGGAGGGGAAGCCACCCTGTCCCAGTCGTGATGTCACCCACTGGCTGATGCTTTTTGCTCAGCGAAGTTTGGAGACTCAAAACCAGATTTTAAACTTCATATGTGTGTGGTAAAAATCCCCAACCTCCTCGTTCAAACAGCGTTAAACCCCTTGCCTTATAAATTCTTATTTTGAAAGCAGATTTGGCCAGTGAGTGATTGGGAATTGCCAGAAGCGGAGAGGAGGAGCAGACGGGAAAAAGCAAGGATTTTTAACTCATTATTTATGGTATCTAGGGCAAGTGGATTACGTGTGAACAGCAGTGCCTCGGTGTTAGCCGGGAAGCGTATTTGTCTCTACAGGGAAGTGATGCTCAAGAGGGACCGGAGGACCTTGAGAGGACCCTGGGCTGGCCAACCTGCAAGTCACGGCAAGTGAAATACCAGACTGGAATCCTGCTGGTCCGAGGAGCACCGTGCCTTCCCCCCCCCGTGAGCTCTGGCAGAGCATCCATTTTCTGGGAGGATGATGGCTGCGAGCAGACGTTCCGGGTGTCCCGGAGGCGTCGGGGTGCCTCAGGTTGCCGTTGCTGCGCAGCACCGAGCCCTGGTTCTTGCAGCTTGCGACGTATCAGCCTCTAATGTAAAACAGTCAAAGCTGGGTAAACCCAGACAGCAATCATAGCCAGGAAAGGGCAATTTTAAAGGCTAATCCCTCATGGCTTTCCAAAGCAAAAATAAGCACTTTAAGGGGCTATAAAAATGTTTCCAGGACTAGTAAATGTTTACCACAAGTGGTTCTTGGTCACTAGTTAGAGAAGAGCAATGCTGCTGTCTGCTGCTCATGGATAATGTCTTCAAAATCCTTCAACCCAAATAATTCCGTTATACAGTAATGAGCAACATCTTTTTCAATGACGTCACTGTAGAGATTATTATGTAAATACATAATTACAGCTAGGTTTTAAGAAAACAAACAAAACCGTACAGTATCTGCCTCACAGACTACTAAACGTGCTCGTTGAGTCTCTTGAAGCATTTCATTTTGAAGACTCCAGATATTAAAACTGGCAGTTAGGGAAAGCTCCTGTCACTTTGGCAGATGATGGCTGATAGTTAGTAAGAGAAATAAATCCGTAAAATAGCTTCTCTGGCGGGTTACGCTAAATGCAGCAGAGCTGCATCGGCATAAGAGAACCCCCAAAAAGGCGAGGACTAAGTCCGAGAGCTGACGTGGAGCCTCGTTAGCCTGGGACTCCGCTGCTCCTGCTGCTCGTGGCTGCTCTCACCTCGCCCACCGCCCCTCAAGAGCGGACCTTCGCCTCGGTGCTCCACCGCTTCCCGCCATCACTCGCAGGTGCCAAGAACGGCATTTGGACGCAGTTACCAAGTGGCACAGTGAAAACACTTCCACCTTTGTGGTTTTGTGCAGAGAAGGACGTGATCATTCAAGTGCTGTAACGTCTCTGAGCTAATACAAAGCTGTTGGGGGGGGAAATGAGAAGCGGTGGTGGTCTCCGAGGCCCAGATACCTCTATAACTCTTTACTAGTCTGCAATGGGCCAGATTCTCATTTACAGCAAAGTGCTTTTTTTTGTCTGTCTGCCAGCATGAAGAAGTTTTAAAATGGGCTAATGGATGGAACTTGCTTCTAAATAACTTACATTTACACCCACTGTAAAGCCACAGTCCACAGTGTCCTGAGGGGGCTATAAGTCTGACCGAGAAACTGGCCCAACAGTGGGCTATAAAAGTGAGAAATGAAGCTAGCAGTTACGGTGCCTGGGATATTGACATCTTATTCTTTTAACTGATACATTTGATGTGCTTTTATTTGGTTTTTATATTTTTTTATTTCCTTTAAAGTCCCTGTCAGCATCCATGGGTGTTCCTGCTCCTGTTTTCCAGAGAGCTGGATGCTAGGGCTGACCATCGCGCACCTCTCGGGATGTGGTAGCTGGTTGCTGCTTGTGCCGGTGGAGCTGAGCGATGGAGCCTTGGCACACCGCTTCCAGAGCTGTCTGCAGCTCCATCCATCTCTCTTGTGCATCTGTCTTTCCCGACACAGCGGTAGCAGTTCCACTTAGCAGCAAATTTAACTACAAGGGTGTGAAAGGGACCGTCGGACCCATGGGGGCCAGCTGAGAGGGGACTGGCTCCGAGTGCCCGTGCCCACAGAGCCGAGAGGAGGCCGTGGTGGTGGCCACGGTGCTGGGTGGGATGGAGCAGGACAGACACCCTTGGTGTCACGTTGGCCAGAGAGGAGCTGGCAAGGAAGAACTTTGTATTTCCTGAACTGTTTTTTAGATAAAGAGGAAATGGCAAATTCCAGGACTGTGTTTGGCCCGTACATGTGAGGGTGCATGGAAAAAAAATCCAGTTGTAAAAGAGGAAAGAAATGTCTGCTGTGTGCCTTAGCGAGCTCTCGCCTGGGGCTGCCGCACCACAGGGCAGACTTTTTGGTTGATTTTTTCCTTCTGACCATGATGGATTACTTTTTTTAAAGCAAGCAGCAAGATAATAACAGGAACAAGTTTTGGTGTTCAGACAGTACGTTCTGGTAACTGGGCAGCAGTGTCCTCCTATTCATTATGAAATAACTTTCAGATAATGTAGTCAAAATTGCATCCTGACCTAATAAAGGGAGGTTTCAAATATCAGTTATAAAATGCGAAATTTCGGGAGGAAATTGTTATGAGATCTTTCCTCAAGGGAAGGGGCAGAATAGTTTAAAATTCTTCCAAGATACAAATAGTATCAGAACTTTCGGTAATGCTCTTAACAGGTTTGGACATAGCATACTCCTCGCAGAACAACTCGTGTTTCACAGCAGCTTTGCAGGAGAAATTTCAAGCTGGCCGTGCAACTGGTAAAAAAGCAAGCAAAAAACCAGGCAGCTCTCAGAATACAAACCGTACAGACCTTGTATTTGTTGTTAAAATCTTCAGTTGAGTTCTGAACGTGGCTGGTGCTGGATTGCAGGTCGAGTGGCCCCCTGTAAGGCTGGGCGTTGGGAAATGGGTGGGAATTTCTTGGCATTGGAGAAGCAGTGGGTGAGATGGGGAAGGGAAATCGGGCAGAGTGCTGGTGTAGGACAGAAAGCAGGAAAGCAGGCGTGGGTAGTGAGGTGTTTCACATGGGTAAAGGCCATGGTTGCAGGCACCTGCCTTCCTCCGTGGTAAGTTCCCTAGTAAGTGGAACGGTGGCCTTGGTAGTGTCTGCCAGCTCACTTCCCACCACGCTGGAGATCCCTCAGCTCTGCTGGTCCTGGTGTGACACTGGTGCTGAAGGAAACCCTCTGAATCACGGGGAGCCATGGGTGGCTGGGACAAGCTCAACCACCAGTCATAGACTCAGAATGGTTTGGGTTGGAAGGGACCTTCAAGAGCACCCAGTGCCACACCTTGCCCTGGGCAGGGACACCTCCAACCAGCCCAGGTTGCTCCAAGCCCCATCCAACCTGGCCTTGAACCCTCCAGGGATGGGGCAGCCACAGCTTCTCTGGGCAACCTGGGCCAGGGGCTCACCGCCCTCACAGCAAACAATTTCTGCCTCACATCTCATCTCAATCTCCCCTCTTGCAGTGTAAAACCCTTCCCCCTCGTCCCATGGCTCCCCTCCCTGCTCCAGAGTCCCTCCCCAGCTCTCCTGGAGCCCCTTGAGGGCCTGGCAGGGGCTGGAAGGTCTCCGCGGAGCCTTCTCTTCTCCAGGCTGAAACCCCCAGCTCTCCCAGCCTGTCCTCCCAGCAGAGGGGCTCCAGCCCTCCCAGCATCTCCGGGGCCTCCTCTGGCCCCGCTCCAACAGCTCCGTGTCCTTCTGCTGTTGGTGCCCCAGAGCTGGAGGCAGCGCTGCAGGGGGGCCTCACAGAGCGGGGCAGAGGGGCAGAATCCCCCCCTGGCCCTGCTGCCCACGCTGCTGGGGATGAGCCCAGGCTGCGGGGGGGTTCTGGGCTGCCAGCGCGCGTTGCCGGTGAATGTTGAGCTTCTCCCCATGCAAGCGGTGCTGGCAGAAACGGTGTGGCGAGCCGACCCCAAGGCACGATGAACACGTTGGTGCTCAAGCATTGTGTTGATGTAGGAAGTGGGATGCTGCTGAGATTGGGCATATCGATGGAGAATAAAGAAGCCCTCCTGTGTGGTGGCTGGGTAGGACTGGTAACGAAGTCTCCATCGTTACTGCTGGAGAGCTGGCCAGCCTCACGCGTGCTTTGTAACAGAAATAAAGCCTGAGCGCTGGTCATCATCGCCTGTGGAGGTCCACCAGGACCAGTTGAACTCACCGTGGCCTGAATACTGTGTGACTGCTTTGTGCCCATGGCAGAGGGGCTTTGCCAGTGCCCATGTGGCACTCCCCCCTCGCCAGTCGGTGTCCCCACGTAAACGGGAACCTGCAGAAAGGGGTGGCTGGGAGCTGCTGGGCCACCCACAGAGACAATCCAGTTTAATATCATGAAGTAAAAATACTACTTGTTTGTTGCAAACATACTGCTCTTGCACTGATTTTTCTGGAGTCTGAACGATGAAGTGATGAGACTTATCCCATGAATAGACTGTGCAGCGTGTTGTTAGGCTTCTTCCAAACGATAAAAAGGGTGTCTCAGCTCTTGCAGTGGTGGCTTTCAGTCAAACAGGGACACACGTCCGCTCTCCCAACGCTTCTCTTTCCTCTCAGTGCTCCTGGTTAGCAGAAACCCTGTGATTTCAGATGTGCGTGTTGGTACGTGTAACTAAAATTCAAAATTGTCACTGAATGTGTAAGGTAAATTTTTATGCATCCCATATAAATACCAAATTTCAGAAAATAAAGTTACATGTAAATATGTTTTATTTGCATGCATATTGTAGATGCATAGATTATCTATTTATGAATGTAAGGTATGTATATATAAAACTATATTATGAATACGTACTGTTTAAATATATATGTGTACGCAAGCGTTTTATATATGTAGGAAGTAAATATAGAGGATGTTATAAAATGGCTGATGTTTATTCTCGTATCCTTTGCAGGAAAGATTTCAAGTGAAGAATCCTCCGCACACATACATCCAGAAGTTGAAGGGCTATCTGGACCCGGCTGTAACCAGGAAGGTGAGGAGCGTCCTGTTTCCTCTGGCCTGTCCCTCGTTCCTCCGCGAGGATGGTCCCGGGTCCGGGTTCCTTCCTGCCTTTGTGTAAAACGCCCCGTAAAACTCTCTGGGAAGAGCCTCGGAGATGGAACAAACTGCAGAGAGAAGCAAAGATAAATTGGAAAGACGCTGCGGTTTTCGCGGCTCGGAAAGGAGAACAGATGTTGCAAAGAAAAGGACCATCTGACACATGAAACAAATTGTTTTAATAACTTTAGCTTCAATAAGTAGTCTGACAAATTATCGCTGGGCCGTACTCTAGGTCTGACTTTCCATGTGGTGAATGAAGCCTCTGTTGGCTGGCGCGGTTCTCGCCCCTGTGAAGGGGGTGTTGAAGTTTTGAGTCCTTTTCTCTGGGCATTGGGGTGACACAGGTTCGGCCCAGCTGGCACAGTCCGCCGCTCGCTTGTCATCTCATCCGAGGCTTCAGGGCTGTGAGGTAAAGAGATAAGCTGGGGAGTATTTACATGGCAGAGCCTCGTCTATCCTTCTGTGTATTATTTTGTCCGAAATAGTTAGTTAATCACTCATGAAAGACTCAGGAACCTCACTTGGCAGTTCATGTGAATGTCGTGCATCCCTGAACGTGGCTTTTGTACCAGGGTGCGTTTGTGGCTGGTTCTGATATCTCTGAACTGTTTTCACGGGCTTAGTAATAGCCTCCGGGATTTTAGAATAACAGTGAACCTCCATCCCATTTGGAGGAACATCGCTGAACCTTTGGTATTTAACCACTTTGGATATCAGCTCATATCCTGTGCTGATAGTTATAATAGCCTTTAAAAAAACCCAACAAAACCAACCAAGAAGAGGCAGCGAGAGCATTGCCGGTCCTGCCATTGACGGGCTCTGCCTTGTCCTCAACAATCGCGCCTTTGTGTTGCCGTACAATGAGCCGAGGTTGGTGCCCTGCGGCAAAATCCGTGTCCTGACACAGGGTCGCAGGCCGGGGCGGGCTCCGGCCGAGGTGCAGCCCTGACGCTGCGAGGGACGAGCACTGGGTGCCCTCTGCCTCCAGCGCCCGCCCCAGCGCCAGGCTGCCGTGATGCCTTCTGACAGCGCCGTGCTTGTTGGAGGCTCTGACAAGGAGTAGGAAACCTTTAACTTTTCCTGTAGCTGATTATAGCGGTTTTTTTAAAAAATGAACAGGGGTCTTTGTGTTTTTCTCCTCCAGGGTTTTTCAAATTCATTTAGTGTTTGGCTTTGCTCCGCGGTTACTCCGTGGGCACACATTGAAGCCTTTCTTATCCTAATACCACTATAAGAGTCCCATGACAAAGGACAAAACCGAAGGAGCCTAAAAATAACTCCATTGAGTTCCTCTCTTTTGTTGCGTTATTCTGCATCCCCGGCAGCCTTTCCTCAGCTTGGGCTGCGAAGTGGAAAGATTTACAAATGGGCTTGGGGACGGAGGCGGGAGATTGTGGGGAGAGCTCGTTTTACTGGGATTATTGCTGTGATTGAGGTGGTGTCGGCGCTTTTGCTGACGATCCCCAGCGTGGCCGAGAGAAGGTGACTCCAAACGCTGCTGCAAAACGTGCGTTTCAGCTTGTAATCGGGGTCATAATGGCTCTTCCCAGGAAAACAATTGGGTTTTCGTCTGAGCTGAATTTTGAAAGAGGAAAAGGAAAGTGCTGAAATTACAAGTTTTTGTAAAGAAATTGCAGTTTGGTGTTTCTGGGAGCCCAGTAAAGCTCAGAGCTGGTTCCTGCTGGGGTTGCAGAGGGCAGCCTGGCCTCGCTGGGGATGACGGGCCCGCCTGGGAACGGGCTGCCCGCCTCTGCCATGCCCTCCCACCCCTCTCTGCCTCATCCTACATCAGTGTTTTACCTTTGTTTCTAGAGAGGTAAGGTCTTTGTCTTGCTCGCAGTTATATTGTGTGAACTCTCTTGGGAGAGAAGGCACTGTGTTTTTGTACTCTGAGCTAATTAACTGAGGTCCAGAATAACTACATGTCTGACCTCAACTAGCTATTTCAAAGTAAAAATTTATAGTGCCTTGTGTCTACTAGGACTTCACAGGGAGACGTCTATTTCTGTCTTTCTGAGCTGGGGCTTCGTCTTACCTCAAGTCAGGCGGTGGTGCAAACCAGCGTGTGATGAAACCCCGGTGAAAAAGGCAGCTGATGGTTTTCACATAGGTCAGCAAGGCAAGGCAAATCCCAGCCTTTCGTCATCTTCGCCTCAATAGATGAACCCCTGAGAATTATTAACTGCCAAGTTAGTCCCCTTGATTTTATTGTGGGTTTATTGTGTTGCACCGAGAACAAACCTTTTTTCCCCTAGTATTCATAGCTTAGCCCTACTTGCAGCAGCATCCCTTGCGTCCTAAACATGTATAAGCCCTTTTCAAACACCTCGAATCTGTGTGTGTGATAACTGGTGACTGAGCTGGTTGTTAAGTACTGCAATTCCAAGATGATTATCATCGTCCATCCGCTTCTGCTCTCATTTACCTTGTTCACAAATGAGAATCCAGCAAAACGACGGCTCTAGAATAATTTATCCAGCTGGTTTAGTGCATTTCCATGGGCAGGGAGCCCCAGGCAGGAGAAGAGGAGAGTCTTCCTCCAGCTGGGAGCGTTGGAGGCATCGCTGTCTGCCCACCAAAGGGAGTCCTGCTGCAGGGTGGTTGTGCAGAGGATGGAGAGGAGCAGCTTGACTCAAGACGAGTTGGTTTGCATTTGGAGGTCTTCTGCCGTGACCGATGCCTGCTTGAGCTGTGGAGTGAAGCGGGGCTCCTGGGGAGGTTTTGCCAGGTCGCCCCTTCTCCTCCCACAGGGAGACGACCCAAAACCTCATCCCCTTTCTGCTGCGTTGCAGCCCAGCGTTTGACTTCTTGACGTTTTACGGCCTTTTCCCAGCATCTAATTTTGCAGATACAGTTTAGCGTGCACAAATTGTTAAAGCGTGCAGATGGCAGCACACGTGTATTTCATTATTGGCACACACACGCACAGATTTGGTAATTATATAGAAATCACGGCAGGTTTTTCGGTGTGGGTGTGAAGTCGTGACAGCGAGATTGAAGCACCAGGCTGAGAGTGAAGCCCAAATGCTGTAGTTCTCAATGGAGAGTTTGATACTAAAAGAAGGCTTGTATTGTAAAGAAATGCTTGTTTATCTACAGGCGTTTAATTTTCCTAATCCTGGAAACTCAAAAAATGTGCCTGGGAACAGAAGTTATTTGTCTGAGTTTGTTTTTGTTGACTGCCGAACTATTGTTATTGCATTCCTCAGGATTTAGAAGGGTTCTCAGTTTACCTTAGTGTTTTATTTATTCATTCTGCACTGTGAGATGTTTATATTTTTAATAGCATCACACGAGTCTAATTGTTATTTTTGCCTGCTCACTCAATTACAGAAATTCAGAAGACGAGTCCAAGAGTCTACTCAAGTGCTCCGAGAACTGGAAATTTCTTTAAGAACAAATCACATCGGGTAAGAAATTTTGATGACTTCTGGTCTAAGACTTTTTTTTTTTTCTTACATCGACTGATGGGTGCCTTTGAGAAAATATCTCTTTGCATGTCAAGCAGTGATACCACTTGATTGATCGTTAAAGCCTGAAGGGCTCAGTTAAGCGATAGCCGGGCATCTCAGGAGAATAACTCAGCTTTAATCCTTTCATGATAGGGTTCATCCACATCTCTGTGCGGGCTGCGAAGAGATTGCAGTCAAATTCTGCTCACCCTAAGTCAGTCAGAGCAGGAGTGAGCATGATTGTGTCTAGAATAGTAATAGCATTGCAGCTATAAATAGATATATAAAAAAACCCCCATGCTGTTTTATAGCTTTAACATGATGCAGTTCATGAAGCCTGGCTGTGAGTAATATCCCCAGTATTTTACTTCTACAAAACACAAAATTCCTCTCAAATAACAAAGTTAAAACATGGAACATGCCATTCCCATCCACCTTTCCACCGGTCTCACCGCTCTGCTTCGGGTCTTGGCACCAGAACCCGGTTCAGCGCAGGTACATTAGCCAGGAAGGTTTCTTCAGTGTTTTGTTCCATGGCCACACTGCGTGTCCGCCTCAATTACATCAATTTTCTCGGGTGCTGCTCTTATTTTGAGGAAAGTGGGGCTGTGCTAGGAAAGGCACTTATCAGCTCCAGAGCTTCATACTTAGAAGAACAAACGTCTAGTTTCGGAGCAATGCAGAGTGTGCTTAGGGGTTTTTATGCTTTTTTTTTTTTATATAATATTTTTCCTATCGTAGTGCTGCAAAAAGGCTTGTTTCAGTACATTTGTAAAGTCCTCTGAAGGACTCTATTTTGAAGTCCTCTAAATAATAAATGGCATTGTTTAAAGGTCCTCTTTTCCTGAGTGAGAAAGCAAAGTTAGCTCAGCAGTCCTGCCTTTCCCGGAATGGCTCAGTCTCTAGTTTATCTGACCAGGATTCCAGTAACTGCCCAAAGCCTGTGAAACGCTCTGATGTCTAATGATTTTTCTAACAGATGGGTGCGGGAGTTCCTGAACGAGGAAAACAAAGGCCTGGATGTTCTGGTGGAGTACTTGTCCTTCGCGCAGTATGCAGTCACGTAAGTGAGACCTGTCTGGTGCTCTCCGGGCTTGCAGGGCAAAGCGGAATCCTGCGTCGCTGCCGAGCAGGAGGGAAGTACCGCGTCGGATGCTCAGCGTTCCCTGTAGCAGAGCTTTCCTGCTGGGTACAGCACCCTACCCACTTAGAGCAGAGAGAATGGTAACCTTAGTCCAAAACTAGTGGATCATAACATGTTGCAGAGAAAAAAAAAAGCCAAAGTTTAAGGCCTTGAGAGGAAATGGCCTCAAGGTGCGCTAGGGGAGGTTTAGGATGGATATTAGGAAAAATTTTTACACTGAAAGGGTGATCAAACACTGGAACAGGCTGCCCAGGGAAGTGGTTGAGGCACCATCCCTGAAGGGATTTAAAAGCCGGGCAGACGTGGTGCTTAGCGATATGGTTTAGTGATGGGTTTTGTCAGAGTTAGGTTGATGTTTGGACTCGATGATCTGAAAGGTCCCTTCCAACCCAGGCGATTCTGTGATTCTACATCTAATTTTTTAGCTTTGGCCTCTGACCGTCCTAGAGGTACAGGGCAAAAACATCCACCAAATGTGTGGAAGCGTGCAGGCATCCTTACAAAGAGTTTTGCAATGAGTACCCGACCCCAGAGAATTACACTAGTGTCCACCGTGCTCAAAGCAACATCCCCGCAAGAACCACTTCTCACAAGGCTCCGAGCGAGCAAAGCCGTCGGCATCCTGCGCAGGAGATGCGCTGCGGGACAGGGAATTTCAAGGTGATTTTGCAAGTCGGGAAGCCTGTGGAACAAGCTCTTGCAGTTCCGACAGCTGGTTAGCTGGGAGTCAGATGCAGCCATTTAGGTAGGAAATCATTAAATTATTAATGATTATTAAGTCTGATGAAATTAATGACTGTTAAAACAGATTGTGAAACAAACACGCTTTCATTAGTCATTATATCACACGATTTGAAATAGTTCTTCAGCGGAGGATCTGTTTTTGTATATCCACAGAGTTTCACTTCAGGATACTGTAGCAATAGGTTTTTGTATAAAATTGTAGGTTAAAGATCCTGTTGTAGTTAGGAACTCGAGCTGAGGAGAGTTGATACTTCAGTTTTAGAAAAGATGCCATCAGATGTATATGTATCATTGCACAGAAAATAGATTTTTGGTGGGGTTGCAATAAAATTAATGAAGGAAAATTATATGTTTTAGAATGTTCCTAACACTGGAAAAAACTGTGCGTAGCAAAAAGAAGTGTTTGTATAAAGACTTTCTTCCTAAAATTATACAAATGTACGCAAGTGAGCGTGCTGGGTTTTTCCCCTCTCTAACGTGGTAAGCATGAGTAATAACCTCAAACGCTGTAAGGGGAACAAGCAATTTTTGCTTGAAATAGCAGTACAATGGGCAACGAGTCAGAAATCAAAGAAAATGTGTAACGATTATGGTAATATAGGACATATGCTGGGAGATCCGTGAGGGCCAACAAGGCAGTGTAAATGCTCGCTCACGTATCGATGGAGGAAACTGCGCTAGTACTTGCACAAAGTATCGATTTATTGAAATCAAATGGAGACGGCTTTAAGCATTCCTCCCCTTTCCTTCAAGGCAGGGTTTTTCGTCAGCAGAGCAGCCAGTGTTGTGTTTGTTTTCCGTTGAAGCAGAAGGATACGTAGCTGTTCGATCCTTCTGGAACGGTCTGCCTGTGTGGTTAGCTGCTCCCTTTGTCAAGCTCCAAATTTGCCGCACTGTGCATTTGGAGCTGGCGCTGAATTGCAGCCGAGGGGAGGTGAGCCCACGTCGATCCCTTCCTTTTCTTTTTGTAAGCTTTTGGGACCCGCTCAGATCTGCAGAAGTCAAACAGAAAGGAGAACACCGTGTGCATCTCTTCTGCCTGACCCGGTGCTGGAATTTCTGTTTCCTTTCAGGTTTGACTTCGAAAGTTTGGAGAACAATGTGGAAAACTCGATGGACAAGTCCAAACCTTGGAGCCGATCTATTGAGGACCTGCACAGGGGCAGTAATTTGCCCTCCCCAGTTGGCAACAGCATTTCCCGCTCGGGCAGACACTCCACTTTACGGTAAGGCGTTGAATCGGGCCGGGGGTGACCTACAAACAGCGAGTGCCCGGGTGAGAGGAGTCAGTATGGTTTTTCCAATTAGAATATTTTTCATCTTCCCTCGTTCCACAGTATAGGCTTGACATATATAGGAAACGCGTCATTGTAGTGACAGTTTTGGGGTGCAAAGAAATGCTAAGCTAGGAACATGGGGCAGCGTTACAGCAGGGGAGGAAGAGGCAAGACTAACTCTGCCTCCATTTCCAGCGGCAGAATGATCTAAAGATGCACAACACGTTCCCAGCAGGTACAATGTGGCTTGCACAGAGGAAGCAATTCCTCTTCTCCAAAGAGTATCTCAAGATTTCCATGGACCCAGCCAGCCTGGAGCTCCGATCTGGTGTCTCGTCCAAAAAGGGCTCTTCTAGCAGCACATTCCTTCCATGCTGCTATGAACAAGACTTTTTTTTTTTCTTTAAAGCCACTTCCATCCTTCAAACTTGCTGTTAAGTCCAGCATAACCCTGGGCTTTACTATGGAGTCTCTCTTTCCAAATCCTGGGTTTTTTTTGAGTTTGTGGAAAAGGCAGGATCACTTCCCAAGACTGAATGGCAGTCGACTCTGTTACATTCCTTCAATGCTTCACTATTATAAAACAAACTAAACTAAAACTAAACTAAACTTTAACCTCGTAGTGCTGTTTCCTAGGGCTGCAGCTCAGAGCGCTGAATAGCATTTACTCATACGCTTTTTGACTTTTTTTGGCTTTTCTGGCGTTTTGTCACATAGTGCTGTGAGCATAAAGGAGTCCAGAATAGGTGGAGCCAGTGAGGACTTGCAGCTTTTTCCTCCATCTTCCAGTTGAGGTTCGGTTCTGGTTCGTCAGTGGATGGTAATGTTGGCTCTTTAGTTCCTGTGAAGTGCGTGCCTGCCGCCTCCAGCCCGAGCTGCGGCGGGTGGGACGCCTGCAGGATGTAGTTCACAGACGTCAGGAGCGGAGAGGAGACAGACACACGCTTCTGGTAAAGAGATACAGGCTGTGGAGTCCAGCAAAATCACTTGACCAGTTGATTTATTCTGGTTTTTAATGTTGCAAAGGTGTTCTTAGTGGTTTCGGTTTTCTTTGATCTTTAATTACTATGACAGAGAGGTGGGAGAGCCTTGTGGTTGCAGGAGGAGGTCTGGTTCTGCTCTGTCTTTGGGAGGCATGTTTGTGATTAGTTACACTAGAAATGCGTAACTCAGGTATACGTTACATGGCTCTTACATTTTTTCTCTTCATTTCCCTCCATCCTTTTTTCTTTCTCACATTCCCCTTTATTCCTTTCCCTTTCACATTTGAATGTCTCCTTCCTTGCATCCTTCATTCCCCTTCGTCTTCCAAACACTCTCCTCCGATTCCCTCTCTCGCATCCTTCCCTCCTCTGCTCTCACCCGCCTTTCACGTACCATCAGATTGGTTTCCCTGCCTGAGCAACTTCAGTTCAAACGCTGCCAGAGCTGCTTTTCAGCCAACTGCCTCTGGAGCGGCTTCACTTTGCGCTCTGCTGATGAGGCTTCGAGCCGGAAAACCCCGTAAGTCCCAGGAGGAAGGTTGGGCGCAGCGCGGGCTGCGCAGGGCATGGGAGCGCCCGCCCAGCGCTGCTCCCCATGCCTTATAATCTGGTAATCGTACGTCTTGGGAAAGCCACCGCCTGAGCATCAGGGGGAGTTTTCAGCCTCCAAAACGTGTGGTTATCACATTATAAATTCAAAGTGTAGTTTGCTTCCGTAGAGTGGGGTTTTCTAAAGAAAAAAAAAAAAAGTGGTTTACTTTGAAACAAGATACCAGTTTTCTGTATCATATTGCAAGTGGTATTATTAGATTCGTACCTAAAACCTAGAGCCCTTAGCCATTGCCCATGTTATTTCATCTTTTTTACAAATAGAGACTTCACTCAGATCCCAAACCGGCACAGAAACGTGACCTCATGCAGTGTTTTTCAGCCAAGTGCCCCCTCCTGCCAGCAGAGCCATCTACGCACCGGGGCAGCTTGGGCATGGGCTGTCCAACATTTACATGGAATTAGCGTCTTTGGGTTGTGATTCATTTAAAAAAAAAAAAAAAAAATCTGCGTTTTAAAATGTGTACTTTTTCAATACCAGTAAAAGCAAAAACTAGGTGGGAAGTTTTTAAGTATAATTAGTAAATATTGATTAACCGCAACAGAGTCTTTTCCTGAGAACGAGCTGGGTGCGCGCTGAATGAGGAGGGTGTGCGGGATGGTGTTTCTGGTCAAAACCAGGAGGTTCCTGCCCCATCACTGGGTAGACGACGTGTCTGGGACCTGCAGAGTCCAGGCCATAACTTCTGTGTGCAAGCTCCTCTTCTGTCTTTGTTATAAAAGCCATTAAAATGGAGAGGGAGGAAGAAGCGGTCCTCCCCCTTTGGATGAAAAAGGAGAAGGCTGACAATCTTAACAGGGTAATTTAAAATTCAGGAGCTGGGCTCATTCCTGCTATGCCATAGCAGTATGAAAAATGAGAACGGATTTGGCCCGGATTCCTCTTTATTAAAACAGCAAGAAGATTTGGGGAGACAATGTTCCCTGCCAGCTTTAACACCGTTTTTTTTCCTCATTTTTGGTGCCTGTTTGGCAGCATCGTGGCACCACCTCTCCCGCTTGTCCTCAACAGGGTTCAACAGCTGTAAACCTGCTGTAGCCCTCGGGACCCTGCTTGGTCCCAGCTGATGTGGGCTCTACACATTTAATTAATTATAGGAAAAGAAGAGGAGCTAAGGAAAAGCAACGCTAGGAGGTAGTTAGACCCTTCGAACGGTGCGGCTCCATCACGGTGAGCGGTCCCTTGCAGCCACCAGCGGTGAGAAGTCACCCGACGGTGACGTGGGCACGGAGGCTCTCTCTGTTCGTTTGCGTGGCTGAGGCTATCCATTGCTAATTGTGACTTCAACCGGCTTCCCAGGGCTCTTTTTAGTAGTGCTGAACCCTGCCAATTCCCCGCTCGCTGGGTTTCCTTGGCAACTGCGAGGTGTTTTTTTTTTTCAAGAGGAGACACAGGGATTTGGGAAGCAAACACCAAAATGAGGGCAGGAGGATAAAAATGGGGATGAACCTTTCGGGGATTTTATTGCTGCTTTTTGGGGGGGAAAGAGCATTACTTTCACATGAGAGTCATGCTCTCCTGTCAGATAAATATTAATGCAGACTTTGTAATGTCGCAGCCCATTAGAAATTCCCTTCCGAGACAAATACTTCAATTTTCGTGTGGCTTGAACTGAGAAACTTCATTTCTTTCTTCAAAATCTGTGGAGCCCGTAATGAGTGAGTGATCCAGGCAAACGTATCCTAAATCCATAAATGGGCTTTGAATGCATGCAGTAATTGGACTCAAATTTGGCACCGCTGCTTGGGCTGCAGTGAATTGGGCTTCACCATTAACACTTCCACTGCGCGGGGACCTGCTGACTTTGTCGTCACAATGTTTGTCAGGTCCCTGCCAATTTAACAGAGCGTATTTTTGAGCGGTCAGTTGTCGGTCTTGTGATTCTTGTGGTTTCTCTGCTTTGAAGACCACGATTTTTACAGGGCTGGGAGGTGTTGGTCAGGCAGTGGTGTCTCTGGCAGCTGAGGGTACCTCCGAGGCAGCGTGCCCCCCCTTTTTGTGTTGCCTGCTTGGTGGTGGTGTGGGGTGTCTGTCGGTAACTGTCCTGGTCAAACTGGAGGAGAATCCCCTACAGCACCCGTCTGTGCCTGCAGAGGTGAAGAAACACGCTCCTTCCCTTGCTGGAAGTTAGGTGGAATGTGCAAATCAGACTGTTCACATTTCTTTTTTTCACCTTCTTTAAGCATCAAAGATCTCCTCAGCTTTCTGGATTAATAATTTTCCCAGATTCTTTTAGATGAAGACAAACCCAGCAGGCTCAGAGTCACTTGCCCAGAGAAGCTGTGGCTGCCCCATCCCTGGAGGGGTTCAAGGCCAGGTTGGCCGGGGCTTGGAGCAATGTGGGCTGGTGGGAGGTGTCCCTGCCCAGGGCAGGGGGTGGCCCTGGGTGGGCTTTAAGGTCCCTTCCAACCTGAACCGTTCTAGGATTCTATGATTTATTTTCTTTACATTTGTGGCACAAACCAGCTTTGTCATCCCTGTTTGAAGTGGCAGAGAGGAGACATTTTTAGGCAGCACGGCTACCTACTCTGGCTTGCCCAGGGCTGATATTTTTGCCCTTTCATGAGCAGAGGAGCTGATTGCACCTCACTGGTTTTGGTGCTTGTGAGGGCCACCACTGAGCACAGGCTCATGGTCTTTCCCTCTCTGGGTCTCATCCCCTGCAACAGGGTGCAAGTTCAGGGTCCCCACGCCCAGCAGACCCAGCTTGTACCTTGCTCTAAGAGAAGATCAGAGAAATCCAAAGTTTGTAGGAGGTGCCAAGACCTTCCTCTTCCAAAGTCCCTTTCTGTTGTCAGAAGGACACTCGTCATACAAACATCACCACCTCCAAACCGAGAAAAACAAAATTGCAGAAATGCAATCCGAAAACCACCAAACCCCAATGAAAACCAGGAGTCCCAGCCCACACAGAGCTGGGCGAGCAGCCAGGGGGGTGGTGAGGTCCACCCTGGGCTGTCCTCTGCTCGCATTGCTCCTACTCTGAGGGAGCCAGTCTAGGCACATGAGGGCATGATATTCTTTAGCAGAGAATAAGACAAAAATGATAGGAGAAACTGGCTATAACTTGTATTCATTATTAACCGGGTGCATTAGAAGTCTACACCACTGGGCACGTGTCCACCTTTCCAGCATGAAAGTCCTTCCATTGAAGTTGGTAGAGATGGCAGGAGTTTGTGTTGAGATTTGTGCTCACTTACCATGATGGAAAGGGCTTTTGTTTACTTTGAGTATCTCGGTTTGTTGCGTAGGTGTTTTAATTACCCATCTGTGGGTCTTCAGTGTGAGCGTGAGCTGTTTTGCACCAGGAGACGCCCTTGCGTGTTGCGTTCTCTCGCTCTCGGTTGTACAAAGTGCTGGGTGAGTCCAGGACACGCTGGACATCTTCAGCAGTTCTGGCTGGTCACCTTAACAAAGTAACGTGGACACAGAGGCAGGAGAAGTGTAGAAATTAACAGAAAATCACTTTCTTCAGGCTGGCTGGGCTGAACGGTCCTTCTCGCCTTTCTGTAGGAGGCTGGCGGGTAAAAGCACAACCTGGTCTCCAGAGACATCATGGCAGCAACTTTACAAGCACTAAATTAACTAAATTGTTAACGAACTGAGTAAAAATGATGAATGAGCTATTCTTGAACAGAAGTGTACTTCTGTTAGATCTGGGCGAGGAACAGAACCTTAAACCGTACCGTGCATTTCAGCACAGATTTAGGCTCTCTCTTAACGGTGGCCTCCAGCAGCAAAGGCACGCGGCTGTGGAGCGGCTCCCTCCCAGGTGTGACATCCTGCACCCACCGCCGGTGGCTGGCAGGAGGACAGCGTTACACGCTGCAGGAGCTTGCACGCCGTCAGGTTTGCTGTTTCTGCTTTTTTTTCAGAAGTAAGGTTTTATAGTTCTTTAAAGGCGGGGCAGAGGAAATAAAAGAGGAACCATCTGAATTTAATTACCAGGATAAATATACTCGTGGTGACATAATCTTTGACCTGCAGCAGACAGGAAATCAAACCCAACAATTCATCCAGATGCTCGGATCAGCCTAATGTTTAGTAACAAGAAATGAAATAAAAGCAAAAGAAGATCATCCACCCTAGTTTGTCTCATGTCGCGTAAAGGGAGGTGTTGGAGATACCGCCAGGCTGCCCTGCCTTTAGGAAGGAAACAAATAACATCAGGGGTCGTTGCAGTTGCCACTAATGCAGAGAAAGCTTCATGAGCCTTAGTTCCAGTGTGCAGAGTCGTCGTAAAAGAGTTTCTGTACAAAAAATCCTCATTAATTCTTGGCATTCGTGTCTGTGTGAAGAAATTTGCATCTGTTGAAGGGAAGCGATCTAAATCTAGGGCAGAATCCCATCTGCGCTAGAGATATTTTCTCTGCACTGCAGCTCTCGATTGCATATTCCGTACCCGTTCCTCAGCCTAATGCTAAACTAACACTTGTGGAAGCTCTGCGAGCCGGAGGGTGCGGGCTCTGCGTATCGCTGGTGGTATCGCTGATTAACAATTAACGATGTGCAGGATGGCGGGGAGGGCAGGAGGGCTGCCGCAGAGAGCAGAGCGTGCAGCCCGGGGCTGGGGCTGTGTGCCTGCCCTGGGGCAGCGTCCCCACGGGTGAGGGTCATCTTGGCTTTTGGGGAGAGAACAGAGCAGGTCCCTCTTCCTTTGCCAGTTTTCCTGGCTGCGGGCAGGCGGTGCCATACGGGATGTCTGCAGCCCTTGTTGGGTTTCTGTGGGTCTTCCCCATCTCTGCAGAAGAGGCGGGTATTGTTCTCACCTCAGGCCTTCCCTTTGGTGGCTGCGTTGCTCTGCAGAGCCGGGTTTGGTTGGGTGCGGGTAGTGGGACGGGTAGAGGAGACCATCCCTCAGCCCGGGGAGGCTCCATCCAGGTGGTGGATCCCAGGAAGATGGACCCGACGTGCTCCAGGGTCCTGTGGCATTGCAGGGTGTCCTTGCTCCCCGATACTGTTTCTCCTCACTGCCCAAGGGGCTGGAAATGCCAAATTCTGCCTTTATGTTCATCTTTTATTGGTTTAAGGAGACTTGTTCCCATTTGTTACAGCTGACAAAGCTCTGTCAGATGTTTAAAGGCATTCGGAAATGTAAGGAGGTGATGCACCATGCACTGAGGAAGATTTCTTTTCTTCTATCAGTGGCATGATAAAAATCTAATTACTTATTTAAAATTTAAAGGAAAATAATTTATGCAGCCTTTAATAGTTTAAAACTGAGATACGTCATTGTAGGAAAGATCTTTGGATGACTACAAATGACTTCTAAATCTTTTTATTGCGGTGTTTTTCATATTTAGTGAAATGAATGTATGGAAACACGCTAGTGCGGTGTGGTGACACGTTCTCCAGCCAACACTGGCAGGGCTTCCACACTTCCCAGTTCAGATTCAAAGCAGGGCTCCCAGTTGAAGGTTGAACTGCGCTTTCTTTGTCTCTGGAAGGGAGATTTGGAAGACAGACGAGTCCCTGAGCGTAGGGTCTGTGTGTGGGCAGTCAGCCCGTCCGTGGGGACACATGGCTGGCTCCCTGGCTGTCCCCATTCCCCCCAGGAGCAGCCAGACAGTGTCCCGGATTCCAGGTGTGTGCGGTGCGGTGCAGCATCCCATCCAAAGGGCTGGTGGGTCCTTGGGGTCAGCCCCGCAGCGCAGGGAGCAGCCTGGTCCTGTCCCAGTCCCGCATCCCTCCTCGGGGTCTGCTCCCTGAAACCCAGCTCCCGGGCTCCCACCGCTCGCTGGTCTCCGGCAAAACTAGGTCATGTTTCCCGCAAACCTGAAATCCGTCTGGAGTGCCCTGAGCTGATTTATGCATTCATATATATGGGGGGAAAAAAAAAAAAGAAAATGCAATTTGACTGAATTCTGCTTTGAATTTTGGGGTTTCTTTCATCTCGGTGCTCCTGGAAAATGAAAGCCAAGGGAAGTAATTGCTGAAGCCTGAGAGTCGCCGGCTCTCCGTGGGCAGGGAGCTTTGGCACCACGCTCCGGAGATCGCCACCTGTTCCGCTCTCGGCCCGCGCCGGAGGGGTCCCGCAGGCGGCCACGGCGGGGGTGACACTGAGCTGGGATCCCTGGGATCGCTGCCCGGCGCTCGGTACATCCCCATTCCATTCGTACATCTAAAGTGAGAAAATGCGCAAGTAAGTCCTCTGTGCCAGAGAGTGAGCTAGTGAGTCAGAACAAAGCAAGTCTGTTATTACTTGTTATGTATTTATTATTAATTTTTACTACTATTATTATTACTAATAGTAATAATAATA
This sequence comes from Larus michahellis, assembly GCF_964199755.1. Classification (NCBI taxonomy): domain Eukaryota; kingdom Metazoa; phylum Chordata; class Aves; order Charadriiformes; family Laridae; genus Larus; species Larus michahellis. The sequence continues at coordinate 59,065,105 of NC_133902.1, forward strand.
ATAATGATGTTAATGGCTGATTTTAAAAGCTACTCCTTTTTTATAAACAAAATGAGTAGCATGGATTAGACAAGTAACTGCACAGTAGCATCAGCAATAAATAGGGCAACCCCCCAAATGTGCTCTAAATTTGCAGAGGAGAGAAGGAGGAAAACGGTGCAGTGTGAGAACACCAAAGCCGTATCCGAGCCCTCTCTGGCACTGCCCAGGAGCAGACACTTGGAGCGGGAGATGCTTGGAGGACTTGCTTAGCACGAGCAAGGCAGAAACCCGGTGATGTTTCTTCTGGTACGTGCTCCTGCTTCTGGCACTCTGTAGATTCAAGCATCCTGACCTAAGGACCGCATCTTGCATTTAGCAGTTCTAGATGGATTTTTTCCTCTGTGAGTGCTTTTGGAGCCCATGCCGGGCTCTGGGCTCCGCAGCAGTCCCGCTCTCCGGAGCACTGCGTGGAGGAGTGCCTCCAAAATTACCAGGTTTGCTTTGATCCTGTCACCTGATAATTACATGTGACGCCACATAGTTCCCGTGTTACGAGAAATAATGACAGATCGTTCCCCATTGACTGCCTCCATGCCACTCATACTTTCTTGGAGTGTTGGGATAGTTCTCGGATGGAAACGCCCGGGTCTGTGTGTTCCCTGGAAGCTCTCACCTTCTCCCCTGCCTTGCCGTGTGCTTTGAGTCATCGCTGGGTACCAGTACGGATTCGTTTAACTCCTGGTTAGGGACTGGAGCGAGAGCTAAGGATGCTGTAATCCCGAAGCTTTCCCCACTGCAGTTGGTTTCCCGAATCAGAGAGAAGAAAAGCCTTCCCGTGTGTGTTCTCCAGGCTGCAAAGCTGGCAGTGGCAAGCGTGAGCCAGCTGCAGTTGCCTGAATCAGCCGCCTTTTTCCTGGAGGTTGTATTTACTCCAGCAGTCAAGCTTCATCTATGAATTTCTCTTTCCTCCCCCAGAGGAGTTGCTCTTTACATAGGAAATGTCAGAATTTGCACATCACTGCACGTGCATCATGTTATTTCTCTTTCTGTCTTCCTGTCTGCAGATTTTTATACTTTCTTCCTCCATTTTCAGGCCCAAGTGTGATAGTTGGAAACGCAAAAGCATTACTGTGCCTGCCTAGAGGTTTCGTTAGCCAGCGAGCCCGTGCCCTCTGGTCTCTGCTCTCACCTGCAGAGTGGAAATCAGGAGCAAATCCCTGGATGCTGCAGCCTGGACCTTCCCTCCCAGCGGTTTTTACTCTGTGAACTGGGGGAGCGTAATAAATAATGTGTTTTTCCAACCCTAAGTACCACCCTTTGCCATCCCTGTCGGCATTGCTGGCACTGCAGCCGGCTGGGGCTGCTGGGGGCAGCCTGCACAGCTTTGCGGAGCCCCCCGGTGTCCCTGACACAGCCGGGGGACCCCACAGCCCCCCCCCAAGTTTGGATGGGGCTTGGTCCTGCTGGTCCCGGGGCAGCGCCACGGCCACCCTCACCCCATTGCAGCAGTTCGCGCCTCACTGCCAAAGGAGTTTCTGGACCATAATGGTAGTCCGCGCATTGCTTGTTCAGCTTCACACACGTGAGCACATACGTGTATTTCACACGGCAGCCCGTCTCCTTGTCTCCGGTTTCCTGCGCTCAGCTCCCGAAGCCTGTTTGTTCTTAAAGAAAATAAGCAGTATCTCAGGAAGAGCTGAAACGTGGTTTTCATTTACTGTGCAGCAGAAATGACAGATTTAAAGATTTCCCTTTGTGTTTATTCTGTGTACTTACTTAATTGAATTCAAGGTTGATTTACCAGTTAGGGGTTACAATTAAAATAATTAATGCCTCTGTTCTGAGGAAGGTTCCTAAGGGCTGTATTTTCCTCAAACAGTTTGGAGGGCTTTCAGAAAGCTCAGCTGCGGAATAGAAGAGAGGCCCCATTCTTAAACGAAATGCAGTGGGAATTAATACATTTGCTGATGCCTACGAATGTTCAGATCCATTAAAAGTCCGTGCCTTTGCTCGTGCAGGGTAAAGTGCATGGAAAAAAATCCGGAATGCCTCTGGTTTGTGGGCGGATCGTTCTCTCCCCGTTGCGTGCCACGAGAGATGGAGGTGCCTGGCTTCGGATGGGTCCTGCCGTGGCTGGTGGCATCGGCTGTGCCGGGTGGCAGGGCTGTGACCAGCAGGCGTGGTCGGACCTGGCCCTGGCTGGGCAGTGGTGGCCACCAGGCAGCCGTGGACCGTGCGTCTGCGGCTTCCTACGCCGCCAGTGTCACAGCCCGTCACCTTCTCCCCACCACACTCCCATGTGTGTTCTCTGATGGGCACCTGCTCTGCAGAACTGACAGATTTTCACCCAGAGGAAGGATATTTCCATCCCTTTTTTCTTACCACCTAAAAGGAGTCTGGTGATTGATGAGCACTGTTTTTCTTTGCAGGTATAACACCTTGCCAAGCCGAAGAACGCTAAAAAATTCCAGATTAGTGAGTAAAAAAGATGACGTTCATGTCTGCATCATGTGTTTACGGGCCATAATGAATTACCAGGTACTTCCCTTTTTACTCTTTTGGATCACGCAGATATTTTGTTGTTGGATTTTAAAAATAATCATTTCAGTCTCAAAACTGAAACAATATTTTCCCCTTCTCTTTTCAGTACGGATTCAATATGGTCATGTCGCATCCACATGCCGTTAACGAAATTGCACTAAGTTTGAACAACAAGAACCCCAGGTAGGCCGCACTTGCTTTTAGAGACTTTAAGAAGTAGGTAAGTAAAGAGTACGTGGAGAGGCATTTTCAGGGGTATGTTTATGCACAAACCTGTAGCAAAATTCAAACTTCATTCTGAATCAGATTAAATCTGTATTATGGTGCAAATTGATGAGCCATTGCCGTCTAATTCTCACGCTACTGACTTCAGCTGAAAGTTCTCTGCGGGAGCACTGCGGCTCGAGTGCGGCGTGCAAAGACCTTGCTGATAACGAGCAGCTTAGCGCGGGATTTTCCTCAGGAGTAGGAAAATCTTCTTAACTAGATGTCTTCTGAGGAGTCCTTAGGTTTGCATTTCTCTGAGAGGGGGTTTCGTTCTCGCTCTGTGTCGGGTTGCTGGTCAGCCCCAGCAATAACGTCGTAGTGGCGCGGGGAGCTGCTGGCTGCCGGGCTGTGTCCCCGCCGCGCCCCGCACACACTCCTCACCCTGGCAGCCGCGTCCAGCAAAGCCTGGAGCTGCAGAGCTCTTGCACGTCTATCGAAACCAAATCTGACATAGCAAGGTTTGCAGGGAAAGGTAAAACTAGGGGATGAGACAAAACTAAACAGCACTATGTGTGTATGTAGATATAAATATATATATATAGCCTTTGCTTAGGCTGTCCGCTTGCCTTACAGTGCACTGCTTGCAACCTTGTCCTGATGGCACTCGGTACTTCATTCCTTTCTTTTATTTAGCCCTTAGTCAGCAAACCTGGGCACAACATACATGGGAAGTTTATTTTTTTTTGGTGTCCTGTGCCGGAAAATCAGGTGATCAATGTGAAAGAAGTGTATTATTTAGATTTCTGTTTATTAAAAAGGAAAAGCTTTCAAGTGTGGCTAAAATAATCTGAAGACAAAACTTAGTGCTGTTCAAAACCTAATTGTTTTTTTCTTTAGTCCCATCGTGATCGTGGAAGAAGCCAGAGGCTGGGGTGCTTAGGGTTGTCCGAGACGTGCAGAAAGGGAAGCAGCGGCTCTGAGCGATGCTGCCGAGCTGCTCCCGTCCCCAGAGCACCACACTGCCGAGCTAAGGGCCGCAGGAGCGGGTGGAGGATGGACGCAGGGACTCGGTCTCCTCTGGTTGTCCCCAGACGGATGCCACCGACCCAGCCGTAGCTGTCCTCTCCCCGTCGCCAGCCCAGGCGTGTTGGCAGCTCCGGCCAGCATCGGGGACCTGGGCATCCCCCTGGGCTCTGTGCGCAGAGATGCCCTCCCCTCTCCCGCAGTCACGGGTCACTGCCCGCCCTCGGAGCGGGTATTGCGGAAGATCTGTAGTAAGAACCCCTTGATGCTGTCTGAAAGAGCTTGGATTTTATTCTTGGGGCAGGAAAAATGAATTGATCAGTAAGAATTGAAAATGATACATTTAAAATTTCCTAGGAAAGTGAACATTTTATCTGGTTTCCAAAGATAACCTTGACACTTTGAAAGCCAAAAGGTATTTCTTTTTCTGTAACATCTGGTTTGAGTCGATGCTTTAGCATGGGACTAATTTCATATGTGTCTGCATGATTTTAATACCTGCTCAGAGCCCATCTGGCCAGAGTCTGGTTGGTGCTTTTGCCTTATGTGAACCCAGTAAGAAAGTACTGGGAATTATTTATCTTAGAGTTACACTGGCTCTGTTGCATGCTTTTCTTTCAGTAATCTGTTGTCTTCTCTTGTTAATGTGCCTGTGTTAGCACTGCTGTCAATCACTTGCCCGTATTTCTGATTCAAGAGGAAAAAGACGTGCTGAGGCATCCTGTATTTGCTTGACCAAACCACGTCTTTTTTTTTTTTTTTTTTTTTTTTTTACGGCGATGAATAATACAAATTATCATAGAAAATAATTCAGATTTGTATCAGGAAAAAATACAGATTTGAATTATAAGCACACTGGTTAAAGGCTGGGCTGAGAGGCCCGGGGCCGCGTTGCGGTGCAGCCGGTGAGTGGTGGCTGGGGTGCGGTGACCCGGGCTCGTGTGAGGTTTGCGCAGGGGGACGCTGCGGCAGGGCAAGCTGGCGAGGGCTGGCGAGGTCGGCCTTTGCCACAGCTGTGCGACTGCCATCGGCTTGCTTCAGTTTCCCCAAGTCTAATTTGCGATTTTGATTTTTGCATGTTTTGAGAAGTTGTTAAAGTGGGGGAAAACTGCACGATCCTGGGAGAGTCACAGTTCCCTGGATCAGATGATGCTCAGCATTACATGTCATGCAGGCTTACTAGTTTTAAGAGATTAAAAATACATGGGATGCAAACTACGTCTCCCAGTGTCTCCACGTCCGTTTTGCAGACAGGTGGAAAGCAGGCGGTTCAGCACGGGGTGGTCATTGACTGATGCCGGTTCTTGTCTTCGCAGGACAAAGGCCCTCGTCTTAGAACTTTTAGCAGCTGTTTGTCTCGTCAGAGGAGGGCATGAAATCATCTTATCTGCATTTGATAACTTCAAAGAGGTATGTTATTCTGCTTTATTAGAATGTGGTGCGCGTGTCGATAGTTCTCTTACTGTTGGCTAGAGCTTTCTCATTCAGCTAAATTTGCTACAGTAAGGATGTTCCATAAATGGCAGGTTTTCCGTAAGCCACTTTGAGGTGCAAAGTAGGCTGTTGATGTCATCATTTTCTTCGTGTTTGTGTAAAAGAGCCGTAATCCCAGCAAGGTGAATCCAGAGTGTAAATTACTCCCTTTACCTTTTGGTCAGTCAAGATGTGTCCCTGAATTGGAAAACTAATGGAGATCTCGAGAGCTTTAGTCCAGTTCTGTCTCTGAAACAGCCAGGAATGGAGTATTAGTTCTCCCATTTTCAGAGCCATTTACACAAGCCCTTGAGACGCAAAACTCCTGGCTTTACTGTCAGTGGGGGTTTTGTTTGTGAAGAAATTACAAAATCAAGTCTCTGTGATGGAACGCCAACTGCTGAAATTAATTCAGGTGTTCTGGTTGCCTCAAGTGGGGCAAACCAGTGTCCTTCAGAGGCGTGTAGGTTCAGGCGTATCACGTGTTTGCGTACGGTGGTTCTGAGAACATCGTATGATGGTTCAGAAGCACCAGTGGGGGAATCAGGTCCTAGAAAGCTGCCATTCTAGTTTATTTTGAGTATTGAATATATGTCTGGATTTATCATCAAAGAAAAAATGAATCTAGGCTTTCTGGCTCAAAAATCGTTAGACTTGATGAGTCCCAACTGGACGATGTGTAAACACGTAGTGTGTGTTTCCTTAGTGCTGCTGTTGCTGTAAGTGGGTTAATGCAGATGATCAACAAGCCAAGTTGTTACTTTTCTTTTAGGTTTTATGTTTTGGGAATTATTTCTGGTGGAGAGATAGCAATCTCTGATTTACATCCACTGGAAATATTTGCATGTTGTAGACAAATAACTGTATTTCTGAGGTGCTCGTCATTAGCCAGAGCAAAAGGTTTGAAGCAATCGCCAGCGTGGGCCTGTTGTAGAAACCTCAGCTCTGCAAGAGCAGACATGTCCGAGGTGTGAGCCGCGTTGTGTGTGTAGAGCTGCCGGAGGGAACGGGAATGGGACGGGAATGGCACGGCTGCTGGCGAGGCTTCTCCTCTGCCGTGGGGAAGTCAAGCCGGAGGTATTGTGTGACCGTGGAGAAAGCCTGGCTTCTGGGTAACACCAGGAAGAGCTGGGCAGAATATGGAAATAAAAGATGACATTTCCAGCTGGGGAAAGGTCAGCAGTCTGTAACGCAGGCACAGAACTGGAACTTGGTTCTTTCGTGTATTCACCTGGGGCCTTGGGCGAGCTGCTGGTATCTTTGTCTTTATTTGCACCTTTGTGAAATGAAGGAATCAGGGAAGCAAAGGCAGATGAGATTGTTACGAAGAACAATTGGGTAATACGAGAGAAGTGCTTTAAATAGGAAAAGCACTGTAAACATGCAAAGCACAATGTTACTATTCCAGGCTTAAATTCTTCTGCCTTATTACTACTGTATTATAGAAGAAATATGAGTCATTAGGGAGGACGGTGTGAGGGATTAGAGATACGTTGGGCAAATGACCGCAGCTGAAACAGCACTGGTCAGGACGGTCTGTGGGGCTCATCACACAGGGAAGGATGGGTAACGTCCCGTTTGCTTTCTTACCTTCCTGACAGCTTTAGTGGAGGTTTTGCTCCTGCATTGTCTTCCAAGTGCTCCGTCATCTCTCTTTTCTCCTGCTGACACTCAGAAATCCCTACGGAACACGTTCAGTTTGCCGTTATTTATTTATTCCATTCCTGTTTGTGTTTGATCAAGTCGTTTGCTGTAGTGGAGCTGTGGGGTGTTGCGGGCGAGGGGGGTGTGCAAGGAGGGCGCTTTACCTTTCCCAATTCTGCATTTAGCTCTTCTTCTCTTTATCCAATTAAGCTGCTTATTTCCTTGCTCTGTGCTGTTGTTTTCCAGTTTCCTCCTGGGCAAGGTTTCACTAATGGTTTCAAGTTTTCATGTTTATAACTCATTCAGCTGGTATATTAAAAATCTCTGAGTTGCTGACATGTAAAGTACGCAGGGTTAGATTTCTAGCAGTATACGTCCAATTTAAATTGCTGTAAGCTCAATAATATTTGTGTGGCTTCTGTAACTATGTGTTGCAGGGTTGCCACAGCTTCTCTGTGGTTCTTTCATCAGACACTCTGTGCATATTTAGGACAGATTAGACTCGTCGAACTAGATCTCTGCCACTTTATCTCCTTGCCATAAAATAACTTCAAAAGAAACCTGAACTCCTGCCTAGTGCTCACCCTGTAATAAAGGCAGTAGGGAAAACAGGACATTTCGGACCAAATTCTGCTCTCATTTACATCAGGGCGAACATCAAATATTTCATTAGGCTTTGAGCTTTGCTCGGATGTAAATGAGAACAGAATTTGGTTCTCAGGGTCTGAGCTGGAAAACCGCAGTTGATCTGAATCTTGTCAAGGATTCTCTTTGAAAATGACTTTTCATTTGAAAATGATTTTACAGGCCAGTCTTCTTCCGGCTGGGCCCAGGATGTTCAAATGGAGAGCGGTTTGTTTTGTTAAGCTGCCTCCTGAAAATCATTCTTGTCCCTTATTTCATCTGAAATCGTTGATTCTTGTGCGCAGGTTGTTTCTCTTCGCAGGGCACTCGGCTGCGTGCATGGCAGACGTAGCCCCGTGCTCGCTGTTCGGTACTGGGCGAACGTCGTGTTGAACAGGTCACGTCCAAACGCAGAAACACGCGGATGTTTCACAGCCACCGCGAAGGTACAGCAAACCAGGAGCGTGAGGTGGAATTGAATACAGCAGAACTCAAGAGGAAAAGAAAATCCAGAAGCGTTGTTACTGCTGGGGAAGGGAGATGTGGAGAGGGAAGGAGCAGGGTGGGAGGGGTGGGGGGGAAGGCAGGGGGTCTGTGCAGGGTTCATGAGAGCTGAGGAAACCAGGCTTCACGCTGCCACGCTTTGGGTGGGAAACGCGAGTCCCCCGTCTCAGGCCACTGAGTGGTACAACTGTTGAGTAAGCTTTTTTATTAATTTTGCCGAAAGTCAGGAAGTGGATACAATGAAATCCTTGTCTGTATCGTACAGAACAAATCGGGAATTTCAAGGGGGACACCAGTATTAGTTTCTCATCCGTCTTTGTATTTCTCCTTTGTGTTCTCTGTGCTGTTGAAGGAGTTTGCGTGTTGAGTATGAGCAGGGGATGGTTTAGGTCAGTCTCTCCTGGTGCACGTCTCTGCTTTCTGCAGCTGGCTCTGTGTTTTGGGAACTCTTCAGCATTGACAGAACAGCAACTTCCAGCTCTGTCAGAGAGAAACGCCCCAAATGGTCACACACCTTATGGGGTTGGTGGTTCCTTCCAGGCCGGTGCAGACGTTGGGTACATCATCCCCAGTATCCAGCATAAATTCAGCTCATCCGTTTTCATGACCTCTCAATGTGGGCTAAGCGGGAAGGAAAGTTCAAATTAAACTGTGAAGACCATGTCTCTGCTTGTTCCTGTGCAAGATGGATTTTTACACCATCCCATGTTACTCTTCTCAAAAAAGTTACTTAGATAACATTCGTTGCTTTTGCAGTCAGCTTAGTTCTCAGCACAGGAGAGACACAGAGCTGTTGGAGCGGGGCCAGAGGAGGCCCCGGAGATGCTGGGAGGGCTGGAGCCCCTCTGCTGTGGGGACAGGCTGAGAGAGCTGGGGGGGTTCAGCCTGGAGAAGAGAAGGCTCCGCGGAGACCTTCCAGCCCCTTCCAGGCCCTCAAGGGGCTCCAGGAAAGCTGGGGAGGGACTCTGGAGCAGGGAGGGGAGCCATGGGACGAGGGGGAAGGGTTTTACACTGACAGAGGGGAGACTGAGATGAGATGTGAGGCAGAAATTGTTTGCTGTGAGGGCGGTGAGCCCCTGGCCCAGGTTGCCCAGAGAAGCTGTGGCTGCCCCATCCCTGGAGGGGTTCAAGGCCAGGTTGGCCGGGGCTTGGAGCAACCTGGGCTGGTGGGAGGTGTCCCTGCCCAGAGCAGGGGGGTTGGACTAGATGGCCAACCTTCCAACCCAACCCATTCTATGATTCTGTGAAGTCCAGGTGCTGCTTAGCCCCTGTGTCATAAAATCATAGAATGGTTCCGGTTGGAAGGGACCTTAAAGATCATCTAGTTCCAACCCCCCTTGCCATGCCAAGATAGGCCTCAGCTGCTTGGCTAAGTTTGTACTAGCAGGATGATCAGATCTTGGTTGTGAGGAGCTGCACTAGCCAGGAGGACCAGCAGATGCTTTGGTTTGGCTGCAGCTGCTCTTGGTGCCATCAGGCCTCAGACAGCTTCTGGAAGGTCTGGGAGCAGGAGGAGCGGGAGCAGGTCGGGTGGTGCTGGAGGTGCTGCTCAGCCCCAGTGGTGGGTTTTGCCCTTGCCAGCAGCCAGCAGCTCCGGGTGTGCTCCAGCCAGCTGTACTCTGCAGCTGGAAAACTTCCTTTTCCTGAGTGGTTCTTGACTGAATTCTGCTGTAGTTATGGGAAGCAGTTTGAAGTTACTGTGCCCCAGGTAACCCATGGGAATAGCTGGGGTGTTTGGCTATTCCCTTGTCTATTTGACACTTTCTGGCCCGTTGCTGGCTGTTTGCAGCCACCTTATTCCCAGCACCTCGCCCCGAAGGCAAGCGTTGCATGATTGGGATATTGCAGCCTTGGCTGGGTGAGCCCTTCGGCACGGCTGCGTCCCCTGCCTGTCCCCGCTCTCCACTGGGCTTCCTTAGCAGTGTTCCCAGCCCTTTGTGCTTGTTTCCATGGATTTGTGAGAACAGGCTACATGGTTTTATCCAAGTTGCCTGGGATTTGTGTTGCAGGATGAGTAAATGCACTTCAGCAGAATGGCAGGGAAGGAAAGGAGAGCGGAGTTAGCCGTGAGACAGCTTTGGAGGAGCTCTGAGGGTCGCAGACCAGATGCTGAGAGCTTGTGCCCCGTTTAAGTTGAAGCAGGCTGAGCGCGCTGTTGGAAAACAAGATATATTTTCCTAATGCTTATTCAGAGTAGTTAGCTCATTTTAATAGTGTGACTGCATGTGTGGGTATACAGAGAATTAAGCTGCTGTCTTTTACTGCCAAAAGTAAAGCTTTGTTTTACCGTTATTTCATTGCTTACTCCCCTTACTGTTTCCTGGAAATGCTGTTTTGAATTTGCAAAGGCGTGTTGCACTGGAGCTTAGATGTATCGATGTCCTGGTGAATCACTGTGGCCATCAGAAATGGTGCAAGTGTGTGGCTGCTGGCACACTTCTGCTCTTCTGACACACTTCAGCTCCCTTGGCATAGACCTGGCGTGGAGCCAGTGATGCGGCTGTGAGGTACCACAGCATAGCCCGTGCGGTGGTACCTCACCTGGGACCCAAAAGGAGCATCATTGCAGAGTTGCGATCGCTCTCTGTCATTTCTCTGACATCTTGCCGTAATCAAAATGCTTTCATTCATTGCTGCCTTGTCAAGGAAGGATGTTTTCATGTTGACAAGATTCTACAGATTGGGAAGATCTTTTAATCATAGAATTGTAGAATTGTTTGGGTGGGAAGGGACGTTAAAGCCCACCCAGTGCCACCTCCTGCCCTGGGCAGGGACACCTCCCACCAGCCCAGGTTGCTCCAAGCCCCGTCCAACCTGGCCTTGAACCCCTCCAGGGATGGGGCAGCCACAGCTTCTCTGGGCAACCTGGGCCAGGGGCTCACCACCCATCATCAGTGCCATTGGCCAGGTACTTCTAATGTACTTGTGTGCCGGGAGTGAATCGCGTAGGAAATGTTTTGCTGCAGTTGATGCTGGTTGGAAGATGAAGAAGGTCTTACAGAGCTGAGAAGAAGAGCAATGGGATAACGAAGCCTGCTATTCTCATGTCAAGATTTCTATGGCGGGGTAAAGACGTCTTCAGCAGGTTGGAAACCAAGCGCTTTCCACCCTGAGGGCAGCTGTAGTTTGAGTCACCTGCACCCTGCCAGGTCTTCCTCCAGGAGGTGTGAAACAGCACGTGGGAAAATTCTGCTTTCCGTGTGGCTGGCGCTTTGAATTGGGAAATAAATTTTAAATGTAGCAAGATATTCAACAGGGAGATTGCAAAGTGCTGAACTCCACTGCTGATGTGTGTTACGGGATAAGGATCACGGGCTGTCCCTGTCTGCAGGGCTGGTGGGGACTCCCCGGAGGCTGGACCGCAGCGGCGTGGTGTCTCCCTGCGCAATCACAGCCTGTCGGGCTCCCGCTCCCACCTCAGCAAAGCCATCCCTTGGCTCAAGAGTAGGTTTTAAACTCAGGGTGCGTTTTTCTCTCGCTTTTCTCATCGGAGTGCCAAAACCGATGGGAACCTGCCCTGATGGAGGATGGGAACCCAATAACGATGTTATGAGGAGCTGCCCTGATGGAGACACGACTCAGACTCCTCGGGGACCAGCTCCGAGCTGTGCTATGGGTCAGGTTTGCTTCACGGTAAAGTTTCTTATGGTTGTGTGTTCTAGCAAAAGTTACGTGATGCTTTTCACATTATATATCCATATTTATATACATACATATATGTATATATGTGTATATACATACACACCTTTTTTTTAAGGAGCTTTTGCTTGCAGTCAGAGCTGGAGTCTCTCAGCCCATTTGTCTTTAGTTGTAGGAAACATCACTGAGAGAGCCTGGAGGCAAAGGTTTTAGTGCACCGGATATCCCCAGAAATACCTGAATTAGCCTAATTGCAGCCTGGGCTGGGGCAGCATCGCGGGGCGTCCCTGGGAGGGGGGACAGCGAGACCTCCCGTGGTGCCACCACCCGCCAGAAACCCCTTCCTCAGCTCAGAGACCCCACGCTTGGTCGCAGGCTGTCACAGCGTTACCAAGCTAAACGAGGATTCCCCAGGCGCAGAAATAACGTGGCCAGGCAAACTGTGAGCGAGGTCGGGAAATCTGGTGAGAACATCCAGAAATAGAAATAACACCAAAGTTCTTGTTCAACACAATTAAAGCTTGCTGAGGCTCTGAGTGCAGAAAGCTCTTTTCCAACTCACTTGTGGCCTTGCTTCAAAAGTGAGAATTTTTGCGGCATTTCTAGTTAGCGGTTTTATTTACGTGGTTTACATGTTTTTCATTTACTGAAAGCGTAGCAGCCAATAAAGGAATATCTTCAGTAAGTTCACAGATAGGTTGAAAAAAAAAATCACAACCCGACAGCGCTAATGTGATTGCATGATGAAAACAGTTACAAAGAAATTTTGGGGTTTTTTGCAAATATTAATTTCCTCCGCTTTTGTGAAGATCTGAAAATGACAGTTTTTGAATATACTTCACAGTGCTCCGAATTAACATTTTAAGGAGCACAATCTTAGATCCTTATGCAGCTTTTTGTTAATCTCCATTTTAAACATAGGAGAAATTACTTTAATAACAACTAAACATTTCTGGGAAAAGACTGGAGGACTCTACCACACTTTTTTTTTTTCTTCTTTTAAATAAGCACAATGGTAGTTTTAAAACAGATCCAAACCGAGGAGGCAAAAGAATGGACTGGGATCTGCAGCGAGACAGAAAGCCAGCCAGGAATAATCCTGGCTCTCTGCAGGGAACACTTCCTGACTTTGGCTCTCATCCAGCAAAGCAGTTAAATTGCTTATTATACAAGCATATACCAGAATAATTGAATTCGGTGAGGTGAGCGTGTGCTTGTGTGCTTCGCTGTATGGGAAGTAATTATAGTATTTGAAAATAAAACCAGAATTGAGGTGTTTTTCCTAAGGTGAACTATACCTTTCAAGAAACCAGCTTGTTTTGCTCCAAGAAGAAATGCCAAAAAATGAATGGGAATTCAGATAATCCAGAAAACCTTGGGGAAGCTCATTGTCTGGTGGTGATTCCAGCGTCTGAACTTCCTCACATGCTGGGAGAGAAGAGCTGGCCCAACTCGATGGAGACGAGGGGATGAGAAGAAGCGGGGTCCGGCACGCCAGTGCTCCCTCTTGTTTTAGCATTGGTTGAGTTGACTTACGTGATGTTTAGTTGACTTAAGCGTTCGCTGCTCTGAAATACCTGACGGGTATTCCAAGTGCAGGGCAGCCAAGGGATCAGGGCCAGCCAGCGTGGGTTTAGGAAAGGGAGGTCCTGCTTAACCAACCTGATCTCTTTCTATGACCATGTGAGCCACCTTCTGGATGCGGGGAAGGCTGTGAACGTTGTCTGTCTGGACTTTGGTAAGGCCTTTGACACCGTCCCCCACAGCATTCTCCTGGAGAAGCTGGCGAATCATGGCAGAGACAAGTGTACTCTTTGCTGGGTTAAAAACTGGCTGGATGGCCGTGCCCAGAGAGTTGTGATCAATGGGGTGAAATCCTCTTGGCGGCCGGTCACCAGTGGTGTCCCTCAGGGCTCCGTTTTGGGGCTGGTTTTGTTTAATATCTTCATCAATGATCTGGATGAGGGGATTGAGTGCACCCTCAGTAAGTTCGCAGGCGACACCAAACTGGGTGGGAGTGTTGATCTGCTGGAGGGTAGGAAGGCTCTACAGAGGGCCCTGGACAGGCTGGATCCATGGGCCAAGGCCAACTGTGTGAGGTTTAATAAGGCCAAGTGCCGGGTCCTGCATTTTGGTCACAACAACCCCAAGCAACGCTACAGGCTTGGGGCAGAGTGGCTGGAAAGCTGCCCGGCAGAAAAGGACCTGGGGGTGCTGGTGGAGCCAGCTTAACACGAGCCAGCAGTGTGCCCAGGTGGCCAAGAAGGCCAACAGCATCCTGGCTTGTACCAGGAATAGCGTGGCCAGCAGGAGCAGGGAAGTGACCGTGCCTCTGTACTGGGCACTGGTGAGGCCTCACCTCGAGTGCTGTGTCCAGTTCTGGGCCCCTCTGTACAAGAGGGACATTGAGGTGCTGGAGCGTGTCCAGAGGAGAGCGACCAGGCTGGGGAGGGGTCTGGAGACCAGGGCATGTGAGGAGAGGCTGAGGGAGCTGGGCATGTTTAGCTTGGAGAAGAGGAGGCTGAGAGGAGACCTCATTGCCCTCTACAACCACCTGAAAGGAGGGTGTAGAGAGGTGGGTGGTGGCCTCTTCTCCCAGGGGAATAATGACAGGACCAGAGGAAATGGGCTGAAGCTGCGCCAGGGGAGGTTTAGGTTAGATATTAGGAAGAATTACTTTACTGGAAGAGTGGTCAGGCACTGGAACAGCTGCCCAGGGAGGGGGTTGAGTCACCGTCCCTAGAGGTGTTTAAGAAACGTCTAGATGTGGCACTTCAGGGCATGCTCTAGTGGCAGAGATTGTAGGGGTTTTTTTGTGAGTGTATGGTTGGACTCGATGATCTCAAAGGTCCTTTCCAACCATTAAGATTCTATGATTTCTAGGTGAGAATAATCACAATCCCCTCACGTATCGCCCAGTGATTTTAACACCGGATCCATCCGAACGGCCGGGCAGCGAGCTGAGAGGCGGGGGCATGGCCAACGGACCTCATTCTTCACCTCCAGCAGTTTTCACTCGGGCGAAGTGAGACAGTATTGTTCGGCCCTCCCATTTTCACAAGGCTTAATTCGGAGTCATATTTCTCTGTTTGAATAATGAATGGCAGCGCTGAAAAGAGCAGTTCTGGATTGTTCTTACGGGCCATTATAATAACTCTTTGCTAAGGAGAAGCTGTTTGCAAGTGCTGGAAAATGTAAATCCATTTGTTGTCTTTTGCACTGCAGCAATATTTTGAGAGTGCCTTAACCCTGCTGGTAGAGAAGTAAAAGGTATTTTAACCTAGTAAGTATTAAATAACTGTTTACTTAACCGGTAACTTAGGGGAAAACTGATTTTTTTGTTCTGTAGCAAACTGCAAAAATGTCAGCGTGATCAGGCCAAACAAAGTGCTCCTGTGGAGTGCTGCTTGCCCGTGGTGGGATCTGCTGCTGACAGTGGGCTGTTGTGGGGGAGAGAAAGCCAGCATTGTGCCGCCGGACAAGGGAGCACAGACAGGAGAAATGGGTCACAAAGGGTCCCATGAATTTTTGGGTTGCATATCCATCAGGCTCTTTATAACACCACATCCAGCACGGGCTGCGTTTGTCCACACAGAGCGTGTTTGCTGGGAAATTGTGCTGCCGCTTCTCGCTCTCGCAGAACTCGAAAAGTTACTGAAGGAGGAGAGAGCAGCGTAAAACAACCTTTGGGCAACACATGGTTAGATGGTCATTTTAAGGTTTGCGCTGACAGAAAACCCACCTCTAGTGGGAGGTGTCCCTGCCCAGGGCAGGGGGGTTGGAACTAGATGATCTTCAAGGCCCCTTCCAACCCGAACCATTCTATGATTCTATGATCTATAAACAAGTCCTGAATTGCAAAGCCTTTACAGAGGTTTAGGTGGTTTAGATTTGGTCCGTCAGAGAATTGTTTTCCCTGCCTTGAGGTCACCGTTAGCTGCCTTTGCCACGCCAGACCATACTCACCTCCAGTGCAATGAACTCCAAACGATTTCACTTTCTGTATGGAGTTGGGACCACCAGGTGTTACCTGCTGCCTGGCACAGGGGCACTTTGGGAGTTGGTTAATGTCATCATTACAAACGTGTGTTGCTGGCTCAGAGCTGTCATTCCCTCTGCCCCCCCTTTGCTGTCAGACCGGCGCTGGCGTGGAGGCAGTCGCAGGAGGCAATTGCTGTGTCTGGATGGGGCGCTGAGGAGCATCAGTCCTCCAGATGTGGAGGAGATCGCGGTCTGGCAGCTGAGTCTCGTAGTGTGCGTTCTGTACCGTTGGCCAACAAGCTGCAGCTCCAGAGCCTGAAATGCTGCCTGTGTTCGCTGCCATCTCCGTATGGAGCACGCTGTGTTTGCTTGTGGGGAGGTTTAGTTAAGAGCTCCATTCTCCAACAAAAGGAGGTGGTGCGTGTCGTTAGATAACTGTCTGAGGTAGGAGGACGATGGATGTGCTTCGATCAGCACCGATTTTCACTTTCTGCCTGACACTGCACATGAAAACATCTTCAGTTTTTCCAAAGTACCCTTGTGGTGTCTGCCCGGGCTGCCCTTCTTGGAGCATCTTACAGAAATCCAGACGCGTGAGCAGGAGCAACGTGAGGGTTGTTGTAGTTGAACTTTGCTCTTGGGTGGTCTGGATGGGAAGTGTGTGACCTGAGAGCATTGCCAGGTGGATATGGATATAATCGTCACTAAATTTTTCATAACGGATCCTTTTGCTTCCTTATAGTGTTGTATGGTACCTTTGTGAGGAGTTTATACTTCATTAGCACCCAAAGCCTTCCCAAAGAAAGGACCCTTCGTGGGTGGTTCTCCATAAAGCCATATTGTTCTTCTAGAATGACGTGGGCTTAATGCAACCTAAAAAGTTTTTTTTCACAGCCTAAGTAGAGACAGAGTTTTTTTTTATAGCTGTGGTAACCCGTTTAATCTTGCTCCTTACACAGAATAATGCTAATAAAAGAAAGATCAGCCTTTCTTAGACCCAGCCATACTTTCAAATGACAGACCTCGGAAATTTATGCAAATATAAATGGCAACATATGGTTTTATGTGGTGGGATTTGATTTCAGCATTCGTCTTGGACGTGGGCCAATCTTCAGGCTGTAGGCTTCGTCTACAGTTTCACTCTCTTTAATCTTCCAGGGTAAATTATATCATTTCATGAAAGTCAGCTCGCTGTCTCTCGGAGTGCGCGCGGTGCCGGCTCTGACTCATCTGATGATAGTGCGAAATATCCGCGAGCAGCCACCGAAAGCTGCGGCTTGTTGTTGCTTTTCCTCTTGCTATCAGCTGCCGGATCCCAGCCAGCCCGGGCTGCTCGTCCCGGCATCGGCAAGTCTCTGCCGGGGCTGTAGCACTTCGGGTTCTTCCTTAATTTAATTAGTCAGCCATAAATGGCTTGTAGTTGTTTATGTCAGCTTTTCTCATCCATGTGGAACGGTTTACATTAGATTTCCCAGAAATCAGTCCTTCTGGCTTTTATTGTTGAGTGATCGTATGCACCATTGTTACGTTGGTTTCCACAAGACATGTATTTTGTTTAAATCAGCTCCATGTTTTCTGAAGTGGGTACCAGAGAGACACAATTGCTCAGAGCTCAAAGTTGAGATGAGCCTACTTTTTTTTCTTTTGTTATGTTGCCTCTTAACTGTTTTGTGGGGAGGGGAGAGGACGGAGAGTGCTGGAAGGATTTGCAGTTGGTTGAACTGAAATACCATCCTGTTTACTATAGCTGGAAAAGAACGGCTTGGGATAATAACGTAGGGATGGGTGCATCTAAGCAGCCTGCGGTGCGAGTGAAGGAGAGGGTTCCTCGGGTTTGCTTTGAGCGGGAGTTGGATTGGGCCCAGCGTACGCCTCCAAAATCAAATTACATCGGCGGGCAGCTGCTGCCTTTGATCCTCACAGTGCCAGTAGGTTCCTGAAACTCGGCCAGATTCTGGTTTTCTCTTTGGCTCTTCCTGATGGAGGCCGTCCTCTTTGCAGTGTTTGTCTCTTTTCCTCCTGAAGAGCGTGTGGCTGCTGCCTGGAAGCATACGTGTCCCAGGAGGGGCGTATGCCACAGCAGAGCCCTTGGTATGGTGGTGCCCTCGGTGAGAGGGTGGCCAGTAACACGTTCATGGTAAGTGCCCGGAGTAGGTAGCGTTGCTGCATGTTCAGTGAACTTCAGCTTCTTCAGGACAAAGCGATTCCTGGTCCAGCACGCGGAGAGCGAGGGAGCTGGACGGGATGCTGTCATCTGGGGCGGAGATGCTCTGGTCCCCGCCAGAGCGTGCTCATCCCACCTCCCGCTTTTACATGCACGCTTGGGAAACCAGGGTAGTCATGCCAAAATGCCCACGGCAATCACCCTGTTTTCCTAAGGGTGCTCCTGGCCACTTCGGGTTTGAGTTTGGCCGTTTGGTGGCTTTGCAGAGCCTAAGGCTCTTCACCGGTGACGCCAGCTCTTGAGCCACCTGCTGCAAAGCCAGCATGCTGGGAGGCTGGGCAGGGGCTCGCTCGCCCGCCCTCAGTTTTCCTTGGAGCTGCTCTAACTGTCAGCGCTGTGCGTGTGGTGTTTGGGCTTCGATCTCCCAGCAAAGCGATTCCCGACGCTGTAGGAAGGCTTTATGAGGATTATTCCTGAAGAAAAGCCCGAGATTAGACTGCAGATTTACAGCCTGAGGCTGGATGGCCGTGGCTCCCCAAACTCCCCCGTCCTTTCCGTGTCCCGGGGACCTCATCTCTACTAAGCAGAGGGACAGATCGGGCATATTTCACCCCTCACACAACCGCAGGCCAGGCAATACCGGGGAGGAGACTTGCTCCATGCAAGAGCGGGTCTCTGTGGGCTCTGGTTTACTCCATCTTAGACCTTCGTGTGTGTTCTATGGGCCTGGTGGAGCAGCCCATGTGAAGGCATTCAGTGCTTCAACACCACTTGCGTGGCACAGGCTGTAGAGAGAGGCGAGTCCTTTGGCTTTAAGATCATGATAATTTGCTTGACCGACAAGTGTAATCTGGTTTTCGTGAGGGTGCATGCTTTGGTGTTTTAAGTGTGTTTATTCTACCTTCTGAGTCTTGAAGCTTCAGCTGGAAACTTTTAAATACAACTTCAGCAAGTGTTTGTGTGGACTTCAGCACCCTGCCTACCAGAGCTTGTGCAAGCAGGGCATCCCGAGCCTGCACACAGCCCATTAGTTGCAACTTGTGGCCATGAATATTGATGGTAACGTTATCAAATTATTCATCCCAACCAGTGTCCTCGTCCTCTCACAGAGATCCAGTGCCAGCATTCCTATTGACGTCAGGTAGTGACCACTAATAACCTGAATAATAACCCAGTGGTGGCAATTCCGCTTGGGAATGACAGAAGATGTATCACATACACCACAAGTATTTTTATTCAGGCGTAACAGACAGCAGAAAGCGTGGCCAGAGGTCACCCAGCAGTTGCTGGTCACTGCTGACAGTGCTTTGCAGATCTCCTCATCTGCTGGGTTTAGGTCCCACTCAACTCTGTGTGAATTCAGCGAGGTCTGTGCGGTGCCTTAAAAAAAATACCCTGGACGATGCACCACAGAGGGAGGAGCTGCAGTTGCTGGGCAGGGAGGACGGGGAAATGGGTCCATCTCCTGGTGCTCACCTCTGCTCCCTTTTGCTGCCCAACTTATTTAATATTTTGTGATTTTGGTGTGGATTACTCTAGATCATTCGTGTGCTGAGGAAAGTAGGACCGAGCCAGAGAAGCTACTGGGAAGTAATAAGATTTAAACAATATCCTGAGACCTGCTTTATCTTAGATCTTATTTCTCCCTCAAGTTGCGTGTGTTTCCTGCCAACACCCCTGTATTACGGCTCTGTAATTCTGACCAGCTGATAGTTACGCTGGTGTATTTCACTCCTCATTTAGCCGGTGATGATTTTCTTTTTTTCCTCCCTGTAATTTGTTCTCCTTCCTAATTACGTTATATTACAGTGGAAATCCAGTTCTGCACTGTGAAAGAGGACGAATCTTCCTCTAGCATAGCCTGGTGCAACTCTCTTGCTTATGCTTGTACCGTCAGTGGGTGTGATTAGATTTTTTGCAGAAAAGGAGATACAAAGATTTGTGTTATAATTGTACCTGCAGCACGGGTGTTCACCTGTGATTCCTCCACTAGATATGTCATGAAGAAGAATATTTGTAACAGGAGAGGAAACCTGGATGGAGAGGTTTTGAACAAGCAGATAAGCTGCTTTTTAAGTGGTTTTAATACTCTCTTGCAAGCTGTACTTTAACAAATACGTGGTGGTTCTTTTGCAGGTGTGTGGGGAGAAACAGCGCTTTGAGAAGCTGATGGAGCACTTCCGAAATGAAGACAACAATATAGACTTTATGGTGAGTGCCGTTTATCGTCATCAGACTTTGCTTTCAGTGTTTACTGTGGCTGGTCCTGCTGTCGTAGGCAGAGATGAATCTGCCTTCTGATCCTTGGCCTAGAATTACCACAATACAATTTATTTTACATCCCAAACTACATAACGTGCGTTTCATTTTTAGCTTCAGTTCAATTCAGTTATCTGCAAGAAATGCCTTGTACCGTAGTGAAGGTAAGAGGAAAGTCACGTTTTGGCTGGGTGCGCTCGTTCGCTGTGGCAAAGCAGCAGCTTCTGCAATATCGAGATGCGTGTCCTGTCCGTGTGCCAACATCCCCGGAGTCACAGACAGGGAAGTGTGGGAGAGACTCGCTGCAGCTGCCGTCTGGCCTTATCTGCTGATAAATATAGCAGTAGTTTGCACCACTTTTGGTTCCTCAATGTGCATATGCATGATTATTCACCCCATCCACTTCCCCTGGAGCACAAGGGAGAGCGGCGAGGGAGGCGGCTCTGGCTGGCACCCACCCACACCAGCGCCAGCTTGCACGTGGCAGCACGGGAGAGGCAGAGGTCGCGACAGTAAGGATGAGCCAGCTGGTTATGTGTCTGATATCAAAAATAATTCTGCATCCGTGTCTTTAAAGTGAGTGCTGTGCCAAGTCAGTGCTTGTGTCAGAAGTGTAAGAAATTTAAGTCCTACTTTTAAGTAGAACACAAATGCTGGCATGGTCAGTGCTGCTCGTGCCTGATGCCTCAGATCTGACCTGATCCCGTTTTGAGGTGAGAGCAGAGCAGAAGGGCTTTCCTGGCTGGTCTGCCAAGCCCTCTGGTAAGCATCTGTGACACTTTATACTGTTTTAGTGCTGAGCTTTGTGTTGAAGACCTCTTTCTGCCAGGAACTGGGTGTTACAGCAGCCAGTGCGGTGTTGTGATGTTTCCAACACTCCGGTGTCAGTGGCTTGCAGCCCCAATGGCCAGGGCAGGCTCACATCCTTGAGGGGACAGCAGAATAAAAAGGAGGTGGTGTGAGGGAGACAGGATGGCCTCTTTCTTGTATTTAAAAAGAAAAAAAAACAATTTACAGCGATCCCTGCAATTCTACTGAAGTTAGCAAGCTGCTCTCAGTAGCTCTGGCGTGTTACAGGTGGTTTTGTTCCTTATTACTGCAGTCCCAGAAAGGACACGTTGGTCGTCACAGTATGCATTAGGTATTCTCAGACGTACGTACAGTTTAGTCTGGAATTTAACAGAAAGGTTTGTCAGTCCTCAACACCCGAGTCAGGCGTTTTTCCCGTGCTCGCAGGGAGGGATGATCGTTTTTGGGGAGCGGGAGAGTCGCACAGCTCCGCACAGCCTGGAAGCAAGACGGTGGCAGCAGCCTTGCCGTGAGCTATGGAATTTGTCCACTTTTTTTAAAAAAAATCATCCCTCATCTTTATTTAAGCTATGATGTAGGGGTGTAGTAGGGAATATGCATCTGAGTGTGTGTCCGTACAAGCTCGATGAGTTGTGAATATTTAGATGGCCTCTTAGAAACTTCCGTGGTCCTCTCAGGGATGAAGGTAGTACTGAAATTTGCTTGAAAAAGGTTAAATTGTTTTTTTTCAGGACTTGCCCAAATACTAATAAAATCTACATCTTTGGGCTGCTTCCACCGACTGGGGGCTTGACTATATGACAAGACTAAAGCTAGGAGAGAGAGCTCATGTCAAACGGTTTGGCTGATCAGCTCGTTTGTCACCATCTGTCCCTAACGAGCTCCACGGGACCCTGCCTGCTGGCTCGCTCCGTCCTGGCGCTGCAGGAGCCCAGGGAAGGCGTCCCTCCGTTCCGCAGGACGGGATAAAATGGGTGCTGGAGCCCAGGCTCCCGGACTTAACGTTAAAGCTCAAGTAATTCCAGGAGTTGCAAGGACTGAAGATAAACAACTGTTTCTGCAGGACCGGGCTTTCCCGTTGCCCTAAATGGAGAAGGCGAGATGTCTGGGAAGCTGAAGATGGAAGGGGCTGCGGTTAATTGCACGCATCGACAGGGAGGAAAGAGCACCAAAAAGGCAGAAGTATTTTAGAGAAGGTTCCTGTTGTTGACATTGACTGACTTCATTTTAAAAGCAACTCTCTCAGATTAGTTTTCTTTGACTTGAAAAATTCCTTAGTTGTGTATGTAAGGATCTGAGAAAGGAAATGAGAATTTGGCCTTAATGCAGCAAGAGCCAAAGCAAGTACAACAAAAGCGCTTTTGAAAATAGGGGAATTTGGCTCCAGGTGATAGGACAGGACAGCAGGGCTCAGCTGGCGAAGGCCGGTACCAGCACTAGGAAGAACCAGCGTTTGCCACAGGAACTGGAAAGAGTCCTGCAAAGACTCGAAACGTGAAGTTCAGTTTTCAGCTGCCTAGATCAGGTTGTTTGTGTAAGATATGGGTACGCACCAAGAGGTGGGGATGAGGCATTGCAGGAGCTCCTGGGTGAGTCTTTAGACCATCTTCCTTCCTCTCTTCCTTAGAGTTAGCCCTGCTTTCAGTCTCACAACTTTGCGTTATCTAGGGTTAAAGTCACTTTGGAAACAGCCGGTCAAGGTCTACTTGGGAAGATGTAGCTGACAGGTTTTGACTGACCTTTGTTGTGTCCCTCTGGTTCCTGTTTCTCCAAAGCCAGGCAGTACCAGGCAGTTAAGCTGGGAAAGGTTTTATGGCAGCTCAGCGGCTGCTGGGACCTCCAGCTGGAAGGAGCAGCCTGGGACAACCCGGCCAGACGTGTAGCCAAAGGCCACCATGCAGCAGGTGCCTGCCCCCAGGTTTATCCTCTGGGCCCTGGAGCAGATCACAGAGAACTGGCCAATTTCCTGTAGCAAACTGGGGATCCAGAGAGCGGCCTTCAGCTCTGTCTGCCCACAGAATGACCCAGAGATGTGGGGTCTCCTGGAGGCTGGTCCTGTGGCTAAAATCTAGTTGCTTCAATTTTATCTTCTCAGATTTGCTCTAGAAATCTGGGAAATATCTCAGTAGATGCTGAGAAGCTCATATTAGCCCTGTCACAGTGTTGCTAGCAGGATAGGCTTTTGTCATTGAGAAACCCAGCAAGGACTAGGCAAAGCCTTTCTTAAAGCAGCTCAGAAGGTGACAGACGTGGTCATCTGTGAGCTCAAAGAGGGCTGGGGTACTTCTGCAGAGCAGAGTTTGGCCGTGCCTTACATTCAAGTAAAGGGCAAACAAACCTTTTGGGTTTTGTAGCCCAATTCCTGCCGCTCTGCAGGAGGTTTCCCCACCAGTCCTTCTGCTCGCGACCTGCTTCGCTTGAGAGACTTTTCCTTTTCTTTGTTGTGTTGGGACATGTTTGGATGCCAACTCCTATGATCTGGTCCCTTGTTCACTTACCAAACCACAGCTTTGGAAATATGCTTTCTGCAAACAACAAAGCGCCTTTTGTGAAAGTCCTGTTTCCTAAGCTAGGGCTTCCCGTTGCAAAATCAATCTCACTTTTACAGGCCATTTCAGAAACAGCATTGTTTTCTTAAGAGCTTGTGTGCTTGTACAATGTCTGGCCGTGCGAGCTGGCATGGAAAGCCTTTACCGGCACGCAATAAAGGTAGACTCTGCAGACATGACTTAATTTCTGGAACCCGTGTTTGCCTTTATCACAGCAGACGAATGCCCCATTAAGCCCAAATCCAGCACCGCCCTGGAAAAAAGCTGCAGAATAGCGGATTGTGGTTTCCCCTCGTAGTAACCGCAAGGAAATGTGGTCGTTCGCTGTGCCTGACCCATGGGGTCCCGGGACAGCCCGCTCCGACCCTGCGCTGGGGCTTTCGGGGCGCAGCCGGGGCCACACCGTCGCCTCCTCTCACGTGCAGCGCTTCTCCTTGCAGGTGGCCTGCATGCAGTTCATCAACATCGTTGTCCACTCGGTGGAGGACATGAACTTCAGAGTCCACCTGCAGTACGAATTTACAAAGCTGGGCCTGGATGAGTACCTGGATGTGAGTAGCACCTGGGTCCCCCCCTGCCTCGCAGCGTGGGGCTGCTTGCCTGGCTGGGCCGGCCTCTGCCTGGGGCTGCAGGATGGGCTTGGAGCGTCCTGTGGCCATGGAGGCTCCATGCCACGTCCCCCAGGGCTGCTCAGCCTTAAACATCCTCAAACCCCCTCACCCAAGAGCTTTTGGGAGGGCAGAGCAGGGTTGTCCATGGGGCTTTGAGCAGCCAGGTCTCTAGTGGGAGGTGTCCCAGCCCCTGGCAGGGGGTTGGAACGAGAAGATCTTTAAGGTCCCTTCCAACCCAAACCATTCTATGATTCTATAGTCTCTGCTAAAAATGCAGTGCCTTGGCCGCTGACAGGGGGCTGTGGCCTGGAGCCACCCCTGCAGAAGAAAAATCAGCTGCAGCTAACTGCAATTACACACTGGGAGCTAAATTTGTAGCTTCGCCGTATAACAAAGGGAGGATGAACCGCAGTCGTCCTCGCCCGCGCCACGTCCCCGACCTCCAGCCACAGGCCTCGTGTTGGCCTTGGCGCAGGTGCTGCTGGGGACCCCTCTGTCTCCACAGGGAAAAATCCTCCTTTGAGTTTTCTCCTGACAGCCAGGCGTTTTCTGGCGTCCTGTGGGAAACGCTCTCTTTGAGAAGAAAGCTGCTTTTATATTTCCCCTTTTCTATTTTTCAGTCTCTCCCTGTGCTCTCTTGGGAGCACACACATGAAAACGGGGCTCGTGTTGACGAGGGGTTGATTTGTCCCTGCTGGCTTCTGTATCCGGGAGACGGGTTTTTGCTGTCTGCAAGAAGTATTTGTACATGGCGATACTGAGCATGGGGCTGTTTGGGGTCCCGGGGGGGCACAGACCCTGCAGCCCATCGGGAACAGGCAGAGCGGTTCAAAGCCTGCTCTGATGTTAGCTTTGGAGATAAAACACCCTCATTTTGAAATGAGCAAACCCAGCGCGAGGCCAGCCAGAGCAATGGGAGGATTTGCTGCGGGCCACGCCGGCTGCTTCCAACCCAAACACAAGAGATGGCCTCACTTCTGCCTGCCGGCCACTGAGCTGGTGGCCACCACAGGCAGCAGCTGGGTTGTCCCCACCAGCCTCGCACCATCCCAGCGCCAGGTGGTGGATTCAGAGCTTGCCACGGTCCAGCAGCAAGCACAGAGGAAAGCACTAGTGTCCTCTGTAGTCACAAAAGATAAGATGCTGCTTAGCTTTATTTGGAACCTCTGGATGTTTGGTCTTAAAACATGACTATTTGTCACTTTAGACCCCAGCTAATGTTAAAATGGGAAGTGTTTTGCTGGGTGATGGAAGCGGCCAGAGCTCCCACTGCTCTCCCACCCTGTTTGCTGTCTGGCCCTCCTGCTGGGACGGGCAGGCCGTGCCGAGTGACACCCTCGTCTTCTTGGATTTGCAGAAACTCAAGCACACGGAGAGCGACAAACTGCAGGTGCAAATTCAAGCTTACCTGGATAACGTTTTTGATGTGGGAGCTCTACTGGAGGATGCCGAAACCAAGAATGCAGCCCTGGAAAGAGTGGAAGAACTGGAAGAAAACATTTCCCATGTTAGTACCACACTTTGTCACCTTTGTCTCTGAAGCAGTGGGGAGCCTGCTCTGCCCCTGGGCTTTGCCACTGCCCGTTTCGGGAGGTGGAAGCACAGGGGTGAGGTTTGCTTAGAAAAAAGCGTTAAGACTACTGTGTTTTGGGGGAATAATTGGCAAATGAAGGAATTTGGGAGGTCTCGGGCAGGTAGACTTCCTGGGTGCTTTCATGCTGTATTTTGAACCTCATATTCTGCATGTTTTAGTTAATGGGTGTTCCAGGTGGAGTCACTTGGTGCCTGGAGCCTCTGCACAGAGTTACCTTATGAGCTGGGAAAACTGATTTATATCAAAATTGCAAATTGCTCAGCAGTGCAGTGCTGGTAAATAGAGCCGATAACCATCCTGTCCCTGTCTGAAAACACATTACTGGGCTCAAGAGGGAAGGGACTGGAAAATAACGCTGTGCGGATACTCGGGTGTTTGCTCAATTCAGTGTTTGCTTAAGGCTTTTCTGTCCCGTACCTTCTTGGCGTCAATTACTTTAGTCCAGAAAACATGGCTTGGCTGTTTTAAAATCAAAGTGTTTTTCCACACTTAAAAAAAATCATAAAAGCGTCATCATTCTCTTACCCTTCCTATGCCATCACTTAGAATAAATATGTTCTTAAAAACACTTGCTATGCAATATTCGCCCCTCTGAGGTGCCCTTCAGCTGGAGACAAGTGGCTCGGTACAAGTGGCACTGTTCGCTTCCCAAATCGACTCCTTTTAGCTGTTCAGAAACTTCATGGCTTACTCCGGTGGCAAATTTTGAAGGGCTCACTTCTGATCTCTTGTTACACAAACTAGATTCATCCCAGGAGTATGGACATAATTTTCTGTCATGTGTTGACAGAAATACTAATAATAGAATTGCAGAAGTTTTATCTCAAAACCAGCAACTAGTGCCACCTCACCACCTCTGCAGCCTCGCCTGGGTCGGCGTGGTTGGTGGTGATGGAAAAAGCCAACGAGAACTGTAGGGCATTCAGATCTCAGGTTTGTGGGGCTGGCAAAAAATAAATCAAAAGACCATGGGGGGAAAAAGAATAAACCGATTCATTCATTCCTGATCAAATTAGCCTCTTTGTGAGAGGTGATATTTATGGGTTCCACCATTTCAGCGTCGGTTGGTTTTGCAACAGTGCCACTGTTACGTTCTGTGGGCTTTCAGATCAGACTGAGTGTGTATGAAAATAATTGCATTTTAAGTGCTTTATTGTAGATTAGGTTCTTCACCTGGACAGGTTCACAGCTACACGCCGGCTGGGTTACTGCTGGTGATAGCTGAAGGGTGACATTCATCATCAGAGAAACCTTCATCAGGGCACTTAGTGCCCCCCGACCGCATGCAGGAACCCTCTTTCTTTCCAAAGAAAGACTTAGGGTTTGGTGGAATATCACTAATTTACTACGTACCACTGATCCAACTAGCCTTCCTGACATTTCAGTTGAGAAAACTACTGTTTTCTACTTATATCATCGGTTTCTTTTTTGAATTATAGTTATCTGAAAAACTCCAAGATACGGAGAATGAAGCCATGGCGAAGATCGTGGAACTGGAAAAACAACTTATGCAAAGAAACAAAGAACTGGATGTGATTCGGGTGAGTGCGATGGGAAAGCCTTGGCTGGGTGCCGCGCTGCAGGGGAGCGATCTCCTGTGCGCTTGGTGTATGGGAGGTAATGACTCAACGGGCAAGGGACTCCTGTTAGCTTCCTAAATTTGAACCCGGGACAGATTTCAAGTAGAATCACTAGTGTGTGCACTCAAAGATGGGCATAAAACTCTTTGAACATGTCAGCAAATCAGTGAGTGGGACAGGTACATCTTATCGCTCAGGTCTGTAGCATCTCTGTTTGGAGCTTTTCATGTGTGGTTGGCTGTGGAGCGGCGTTGGGGGTGGACGTGGAGTGCTTCAGGCTTGGGCCGCGCCGCAGCAGGATGGGAGCCAGTGCCCTGTCTCCATGCTGTCAAGCGCAGACGGCTTTCTCTGCACAGTCCAACCTTGTTACCTCTTGGTGTACAAACTTAGTAACAAAAATTATTAGTATAATATTAACTTCAGCCTAAACGTTGTCCCAACATGGGGCAGTTCTCCCCTCTGTATCAGGAGCTCTGTTCCTGCTTCCCTTCACAGGCCAACATCTACTCATAGGTAAAGCACCCATCAGATACTCTCTGTTAAAGTCACAATCGAGGTGGCATACCTCCACTGTATGTTTAAGACTAGCGTTAAGAAATGGGAGACATCATGGAAAAGCGCTGGTAGGAAATTGTGCTCCCCCAGGCATTGGTGCCCACAGGTGAGATTTCTCAGTACTAGCTTGGGAAAAACACCAAATTAATTCTTCCTCGCCAACAAAGACACGTGGTTTGCATCAAAGCTCATTGTAAGATAGTGCCTGGTGCAGTGACCATCCCGTGTCAGCCTGTTCCATTTCTGGTATTGCTGTTCTGTTTTGCGAGTACAAGTGCAAACTCCTTGTTTCTGCATCGCTCTCAGGAAATCTACAAAGATGCAAATACCCAGGTTCACACCTTGAGAAAAATGGTGAAAGAAAAAGAAGAAGCCATCCAGCGACAATCAACGCTGGAGAAAAAGATCCATGAACTGGAGAAGCAGGGAACCATTAAGATCCAGAAGAAAGGTGATGGTGACATCTCTATCCTCCCTGTTGCTCTGGCCTCTGGGATGGTGCCGGCAGGGTCAGAGGCTGTGGCTGGCACGTGTGTTGCACCGGTTGCTGGAGCTGCATCTTCAGTACCATTGCCACCACCTCCGCCACCATTACCCGCCTTAGCAGCGGCATCTGAGGCAGGTAAGAAGCATTTTGTCCCTGAGACATGGTCTGGCTGGGAGCTGGAGGTGGAGTTTGTTGTGCTGGGGACAGTCCCAGCAGTCTTACACTGACAAAACCACCTTCAGTTGTAATGAGCCTGCAGGTCGCAGCCTGTTGGAGCATCCAAGGATGCTGAGGTCCCCAGCACTCTCACTCGTGGGTGGTTCCCGTGCTTGTCTGATCCATTTCTGAGCCCTTCAGTTGACAGGAAAAAAAAAAGCTTCTTTCATTAGCATGGTTTCCTCCCATGTTAATGCACTGAAGTACTTTGGTGAAGGGTCCAGCAAATGCTAGGGCCAGTGTAGAGTCTAGTTGGAGGTCAGTGAGGAGTGGTGTTCCCCAGGGGTCAGTACTGGGTCCAGTCCTCTTCAATATATTCATCAATGACCTGGACGAGGGGATAGAGTGCACCCTCAGCAAGTTTGCTGGTGACACAAAGCTGGGGGGGGTGGCTGACACACCGGAAGGCTGTGCCACCATCCAGAGAGACCTGGACAGGCTGGAGAGTTGGGCGGAGAGAAACCTTATGAAATTCAATAAGGGCAAGTGTAGGGTGCTGCACCTGGGGAGGAATAACCCCATGCACCAGGACAGGTTGGGGGTGACCTGCTGGAGAGCAGCTCAGCTGAAAGAGACCTGGGAGTCCTGGTGGACAACAGGATGCCCATGAGCCAGCAATGTGCCCTTGTGGCCAAGGCAGCCAATGGCATCCTGGGGGGTATCAAGAGGAGTGTGGCCAGCAGGTGGAGGGAAGTCATCCTCCTCCTCTGCTCTGCCTCGGTGAGGCTGTATCTGGAGTACTGTGTCCAGTTCTGGGCTCCCCAGTTCCAGAAGGACAGGGAACTGCTGGAGAGGGGACAGCAGAGAGTTACCAAGATGCTGAGGGGACTGGAACACCTCTCTTATGAAGAAAGGCTGAGGGATTTGGGTCTCTTCAGTCTGGAAAAAGGATGACTGAGGGGGGATCTTATCAATGCTTATAAATACTTAAAGGGTGGGTGTCAGGAGGATGGGGCCAGGCTCTTCTTAGTGGTGCCCAGGGACAGGACAAGGGGTAACGGGCACAAACTTGACCATAGGAAGTTTCACCTAAACACGAGGAGGAACTTCTTTACCCTGAGGTTGGCAGAGCCCTGGCACAGGCTGCCCAGAGAGGTGGTGGAGTCTCCGTCTCTGGAGACATTCAAACCCGCCTGGACGCGTTCCTGTGCCACCTGCTCTGGGTGACCCTGCTTTGGCAGGGGGTTGGACGGGATGATCTCCAGAGGGCCCTTCCAACCCTATGATTCTATGATTCTATATTGGTGGAGAGGAGGTGTATAGTGGGGGACAAGGTGGATGCTGTGACTTCTTCTGCACGTGCTTCTGATGTTTTGGTCAGTGTTTGACGATTATACCTCGTCTTTCCTTCATTTCATAGTGCAAAACGGTCCTGTGTCGGTGCCGATGCCACCTCCACCACCGCCTCCACCGCCACCTCCACCACCACCGCCGCCGCCTCCTCTCCCAGGTCCATCTTTGGAGACGGCTCCTGCGGCTCCACTGCCCCCACCGCCCCCGCCCTCGGCACCCCCCCTGCCCGGGACAGCCTCTCCCACCGTGGTCTTCAACTCAGGGCTTGCAGGTAGAACACCCGTGCGTCTCCTCGGCACATCGGCTAGAGCAGGCAGGCTTCGGGGGTGGGACTTCATTACTTAATCGCCTAAATAACACCCATTATCTCTTAGCGGTATTATACTTAGAGGGCGTTATAAAAGGAAAGAGCGTTTATCAACCAAATGCTTTTGGTTTGGTCTGGAAGAGATGGTTTCTTCAGTGAAACTAAAGCCACTGCCAAAAATATTTTTCAAACATGATCATTTTTGGCTTTAAGCAAACAAAATACGGTTTTGAAAGAAACGCAAAGCTTCATGGTTTTGATTTCTTCTGAGAACTTGATGAAGAAATATCTGCGCAAAAAAATGGCACACTTTTTGTCGTTTTTTGGGAGGAAGAAAAATTTACTGACTGTCTTTAATCATGTTTTTATGCACTCTCTGACATATGCCAAGCAAGTAAATGCTAATTGGTATCATGCCGCTCCCCCCCCAGGAAATCTCAAGAGCATGATATGAGTCCAGAAAGAGAGACAGAGGAGCTCTGATTAATAGCTTTTTTTTTTCTTTTTTTGAAAACTGATTAAGTATTCCAGCCTTTAAAGTTTCTTCTGAAAGTGAAAAGCATCATGGAACTGGGGGGTCCCAGAGCGTATTACAAAAAAAAAAGAGAGAGTAGAACAGGCGCGACCCAGCTGAGGTTCTGGGCTCATCCCTCCCGGGGGGTTTGGCCGAGCAAAACCTGGTCCTGCGGCGTGCGGTGCAGAGTGGCAGCGGTGCAGGATGTGGCCGTGGTGGTCTCGTCCTTAGCCCGCTGTCGTGGCGGTATTAATTGGGGATGGGAGGAGCGGAGCAAGCCCTGCTTCCGCGCGTGGCTCCTCGGAGCTGCACCGACGGCAGGCGCAAGCCCCCGTGGCCGAGCTCCTCGCCAAGTGCTTGGGGGAGATGCCCAAGGGCGGGTGGGATGGATGTGTTGTTCTGCCCTGGGTTAGGAGAGGGAAGGAGAGTGCAAGCACCTTTTCTTGATAAAATAGCTGCGCAGAAAGGAGCCTTTCTAGGGCAGGAACCTTCTGGATCAGAGGGGAGTCGATGAAATAACAAATTTTGCTTTTCTGACCATTACTAACATTTTTTTCTCTATTCTTTCTGCTTCCTGGTAAGATGGGCCAATCAAGCTCTTCTGTAGGTTGCTTTCTGCTAAGTATTTACCCCCCCGCCCCGTGTTTCCCTCTGTGCTGTGCCCCTGTGTGTGCCCGTGGGGCGAGGGGGGGGCGGTGGGGAGGGGGGAGGCCGCAGCACGCAGTCGCTGGGGGCTGCTGCCAGCCACCCGGGAGGCCCTGGTTCAGCAAAGCACTTCAGCAAGGAATTAAGACGCGTGGTTTCTTTAGAGCCGTCCCCACTGCGGCATGGCTCCCGGGGACGTCACCTCGCCAGGGCTCTGTAACAGAGGAGGAAGGGAAATTTTAAGAGATTTTGATCAGGGACTGGCCAATGAAGCAGTTAGCTTCCTCTCCTGTCCTGAAATAACCCAGCAGCAGTTAATAATCTACTCTAATGTATGCGCAAGTGGAAAATGGTTTTTTTTTAATGGGTATTTCAGATGGAAAAAGCTATTTTTTTTTTTTATTTTAGGAATTATTTTGAAGAAACCACATTAATTAAGCAGAGAGTAAAACTGTTTAGTTTAGATGAGCAAAAGCTGATCACGTGTGCTCATGTCTTTCAGTTGGATAAATATAATTCTCAAAATGCACAGCTGAACGTTGTGTATGTTCCCTGTTACTCACTTACGGTTCTTTGTTCTGAGCAAATACTCTAACCAGTCATTTATTCTCTGTGATGTCCCTGCACAATGAGCACGAGCACGAAAGGGACATGACACCCAACTCGGTTCTTGTTTTAGAAGTGGAATGACAAAGTGACAGAAATGTTTTCAGCGTTTGCCCAACTCCGGTGCGCAACAGGACTGTCCCCTGAAATAGGTGACCTCTTTCCTATCAAAAACATACATACAGAATGGTTAGGGGAAATTAAAATAATTATTTGCTCAAGTGCTTTGCAACCTGGGAACCCAGCCATCTTCTGAAACCAAGGGGGGAGAATCTAGCATCTCTGCAGAGCATGGACTGCGGAGTGAGATTGCTCTTGCTTCGGGTGCAGGGTAGGCAGAGTCCGGAGCAAACACCGGGCTGAACCAAAGCGAAGGAGATCCCTCCTCGGCCGGGGGCAGCGGTGACCCTGTGTCCCGGGGCTGTCCCCTGCACCCCTCTGCCACTGACCCCACGCTCCTTCTTCCAGCACTGGAGGGGAAGGACCAGGGTTTCTGTTTCACGTTTGCAGCTTGGAAAGAAACCATTTATTTTCTAAGCAATTCGGGAGCAAAATGTTGGTTGATCACATCAGTGATTTTGTAGCAACTAACAACTTGGTGTTTACATCAAGATACAAAGAAATGAGAACTGAATTACAGAAATTATTCATGTACCTGTTAGGAATAGGAATAGAAAAGTGTTGTTTTCCTTGCTCCAGTATTCCGTTTTTGTACTCTGTTCAGACATTAATGAGAGCGGTCAGTCTTCATTTTCGTAGCTTCTCTGTGTAAGTTACTAACTCGTTCGCTGGTTCTGCACAGCACAAGAAGATTAAACCTGTTACTTCAACCATGTTAAAGCTCACCGCGCTGCAGCCCACCCCCTTTTGCTTAAAAAGACAAACCTGGGGAGAAGCAGCACTGCCCCCTCGCAGCAGGCATTGGGAGGGCCCATTCCCTCTACCGGAACCTTGGGAAAGGGGTTTTTTTCCTTCTTGTCACTTATTGTGCATTGAGTGTTGTGACACAGATGACAGACCAGCTGTGCGTGGCTCTGCACCAGCTCGCACCAGGGTGGGCTCTGCAGCCAGCAGGACAGGGTTAAATTCGACCACTCTCTCCGTTTTCTTTAGCATTTAAAAATAGCCTGGGCTTTTAAATCAATCCAGACACCATGCCGTAATAAAGTAATAACACATTTCCTTTAGTGAGGTTTTCACAGCCTCTGGCGTTGGGTGCCGTTCTGCAGAGGCTGGGGGTTGGATGGAAGCATCTCGGTTCTCTTTGCCTGGCAGGGCAGCACGATTTTTCCAGGCTTTCCAGTGTGATAATTTAGCTCTGGCCAGTTTTTCCCCCAGTGCTGAAATGCCGACTCGAAAGCTGCAGTCTGGGCGCGCGGGGTGTTTTTCAGCGGTTGGGGAATTTGTCATTTCCTCTCCTCTGCTGTCTTTAGCTGTGAAAATCAAGAAGCCGATCAAGACCAAGTTCCGCATGCCGGTGTTCAACTGGGTCGCCCTCAAACCCAACCAGATCAATGGGACGGTCTTCAACGAAATAGATGACGAAAGGATCCTAGAGGTATGAGTGCTGCTTGCTGCCTCCTGCCTCCCACTTCTGTCCATAACACAAGTGAATATCAGTCTTTGCAGGGATAAGTTGCAGGAATTATTTAGGCAAACAGCTCATCCAGTGACCCCTGGTAGCCAGTAGGTTCAGCGTAAGCACCTTGGTTGAGAATTAGGGATGGTAGCTGGTGGTATTGATTATAAAGGGTACGTACCCGTTATGTGCATTTGTTTCATAGAATCACAGAATGGTTGGAGTTGGAAGGGACCTTAAGGATCATCCAATTCCAACCCCTGTGCCCTGGGCAGGGACACCTCCCCCTAGATCAGGTTGCTCAAAGCCCCGTCCAACCTGGCCTTGACCTCCAGGGAAGGGGCATCTAATCTCAGTCTCCCGTCTTGCAGTGTAAAGCCCTTCCCCCTCGTCCCATGGCTCCCCTCCCTGCTCCAGAGTCCCTCCCCAGATTTCCTGGAGCCCCTTGAGGGCCTGGAAGGGGCTGGAAGGTCTCCGCGGAGCCTTCTCTTCTCCAGGCTGAACCCCCCCAGCTCTCTCAGCCTGTCCTCCCAGCAGAGGGGCTCCAGCCCTCCCAGCATCTCCGGGGCCTCCTCTGGCCCCGCTCCAACAGCTCCGTGTCCTTCTGCTGTTGGTGCCCCAGAGCTGGAGGCAGCGCTGCAGGGGGGTCTCACAGAGCGGGGCAGAGGGGCAGAATCCCCCCCTGGCCCTGCTGCCCACGCTGCTGGGGATGAGCCCAGGCTGCGGGGGGTTCTGGGCTGCCAGTGTGCATTGCTGGCTCATGTTGAGCTTCTCACCCACCAGCCCCCCCAAGTCCTTCTCCTCAGGGCTGCTCTCCAGCCATTCTCCACCCAGCCTGGATTTGTGCTTGGGATTGCCCCAACCCACGTGCAGGACCTTGTACTTGGCCTTGTTGAACCTCATGAGGTTGGCATGTGCCCGCCTCTCCAGCCTGTCCAGGTCCCTCGGGACAGCATCCCTTCCCTCCAGCATTTAAAACAGATCAGCCAAGATGAGGAAGATGCATTTTTCCTAGCCTAAAATTGCTGGTCCGGTCTGGAGGAGTTGGGCTTGGGTGGGTGGCTGCGTGCCAGGCAAGGAAGCCTAAAGCAGCACCGAGCGGAGCGGAGCACGCGGGTCGTGCATGCTCCCCGTGCCCTGGAGAGGCACGTGGCTGGATAAAGCCTGAGCGCTAATATTGGCATTTTCCTTCTGAACTTCTGAACGTGTATGGGGCTGTTGGGGGCGGAGGCCAGATTTCCCAATCACTAACTGGGGAGCACTTGTTCGTTAGATCCTGCAGCCCGTGATCCAAGTTCTCTGCTGTAGTCGCAGCGTCGCAGGGTTTGTACTGCAGTTGTGGCCCGGGCAGCGCGGGTTTTAGTGTTTGCTGCAGGAGGGATAAATCATTTTCTTTCCTTTTTAGGATTTAAATGTGGATGAATTTGAAGAAATATTCAAAACAAAAGCCCAAGGTCCAGCCATTGATCTTACTTCAAGCAAGCAGAAGATAACTCAGAAAGGGTCAAACAAAGTCACATTACTGGATGCCAACAGGGCCAAAAATCTTGCCATTACTTTAAGAAAAGCTGGAAAGACAGCAGACGAAATATGCAAAGCTATTCACGTGTAAGTAAAACACTTGTCAGCAAAGAAATCATGTTTAAGATTTACTGTGATTTTGGGAAGTGGAATGGTTTTGAATTGGCAGTTGATGTAAATGTTTTTGCATCTGGAAAAAATCCAGGAGTAAGGATGGAGCCCTTCTGAATTCCCAGAAATCAGATTCCCTTGAACTAAAATAAAAAACTTGCAGTTTTATGTTGCTGTATCACTATTTAGGCTTAACAAGTTAACACTTCTTATATTAAAGAAGGTAATTCGTGTGTATCCACAGCGTGCCATTGCATACTGCATCTCTCGTCCTGTTTGTAAGGTGCTTTGTGGTACAATGAACACGCCAAAGCCAGAGTATCAGGAAGAGACAACTATTTTAGTTTGCTCCATAAAGCATGACTTCAGTCTGAGTGCACTGCAAGGGCTTTGCACAGAATTAGGTTTATGTAGTGGCCCCAGGCAGTGCCAAACCCCAGTGTGATGCTGGTGTGCCCCAGGTACGCGGCAGACCCAGGAGCGCTGGGTCCCTTCGGGCTGGGGAGGAGGGTGACCTGAACCTGCTGCCCACTGAGGCAGGCTCAGCAGCTGGGGTTTGCAGGGCTCCGGACTAATTAACTAAAGCTACTATTTGCTCCTCCCCACATATCTTCTCTGATAAGAGGTGAGGCCATGGAGGGGTGGGGGGAATGACCATGTCTTTGAAAACAGAAACAAGGTGCCCAGCGGCACCATTCACAGCAGCACAGTGACCTTCTTCACATCTTCATGTGCAGGACTGTGCCCCCCACCCCCAGCTAGGGCAGCACGAGCAGGAGTACGCTCAGAGCATCTTTATAATTTCTCATTGTTACCGGCTCAGGCTCATGTGTAGCTGGGCAGTGTATGAATCACAGAACCACAGAGCAGCAGGGGTTGGACGGTACCTCTGGAGATCATCTGGTCCCAGCCCCTGCCAGAGCAGGGTCCCCCAGAGCCGTCGGGCAGGAACGCGTCCAGGCGGGTTTGGGATCTCTGCAGAGCAGGAGACTCCACACCTCTCTGGGCAGCCTGGGCCAGGGCTCGGGCACCCTCCCAGGAAAGGAGTTTTCCCT
Organism: Larus michahellis; assembly: GCF_964199755.1. Classification (NCBI taxonomy): domain Eukaryota; kingdom Metazoa; phylum Chordata; class Aves; order Charadriiformes; family Laridae; genus Larus; species Larus michahellis. The sequence continues at coordinate 59,101,179 of NC_133902.1, forward strand.
CCTGTGGGGCTGGAAGTTCCCGTGTCCCGGTTTGTGCCCGTTGCCCCTTGTCCTGTGCGCGGGCACCACTGAGAAGAGTCTGGCCCCACGCTCTTGCCCCCCGCCCTGTAGCTGTGGCTGGGCATTGAGGAGATCCCTCTCAGGCTGCTCCTCTCCAGCGGAACAGCCCCAGGGCTCTCCGCCTGTCCTCAGCACAGAGATGCTCCGCTCCCTCAGCATCTCCGCAGCCTCCGCCGGACTCTCTCCAGCAGTTCCCCGTCCTTCTGGAAGCGGGGAGCCCAGCCCTGGGCCCAGAGCTGCAGCTGTGGCCTCCCCGGGGCAGGGCAGAGCAGAGGGGGAGGATGGCCTCCCTCCACCTGCTGGCCATGCATACCTGTGGCAGCTTTCCCACTTCTGTTACTTTTCCATCATTTTGTGTAGAGCCTTGTCGTAACGCCACTTCTTCTGGTTTGTTATCGCCCAGGTTTGACCTGAAGACGTTGCCAGTGGATTTTGTTGAATGCCTCATGCGGTTCCTGCCCACCGAGAACGAAGTCAAAGTGCTGCGACTCTACGAGCGGGAAAGGAAACCCATCGAGAACCTGTCTGACGAAGACCGGTTCATGATGCAGTTCAGCAAGATCGAGAGGCTGATGCAGAAGATGACCATCATGGCGTTTATAGGCAACTTTGCAGAAAGCATCCAGATGCTGACCCCGGTGAGTGAGGGACAGCCGTGGTGACACGGGGGCGATGCCTTGGCTGTGCGGGGATCGGGGTTTCCCGGGGGTTCAGGCTGCCCTTGGGAGCTGTGCTCTGCGGTGGGGAGCATTGCGGCCACGCGCTGGTGTGGGGCAGTCGGTGAAGGTTATAGAGATTTTAATTTTTCTAAGACAGGGAGAGATGGTTTGAGTGTCACAGGGTGACTGTGAGTTTCATGGGGACAGAATGAGAAACGCGCAAATGAAAAAGTAGTTTTCTAGCTATATTTTCATGTAGCAGTGACTGCAATATCCCAGCTGCTGTTTGTGTGGCAGCTTGTAGCCTGGGCTGCTCCATACCATCCCGTTCCTTTACCCTGTAGAAGTTTAAAACCGGTTTAAATAAAAATCCAGTCGTTTGTATCGTCAGGGAGAGTTATAGTCAGTGCTGGTCCGTGGGCTCTTTGAAGTGTTTCCCATTCTACCTGATGCATCTTTCACAGTCGCATGGATTGAAATGTAAATATACACTTCTACCCAACCACACCTGAGCGTGGTAAATCTGCGGTGCAGGTGAATTATTTGAAAGCCTGACATGTCAGAGCAGGATAAGATACATGCTAGGGCCCATGGTACGCATGAAAAACAAGAGGCTTTTTTCAGAATGTGAGTTTTTAGATTTTAATTGTACTCTTGGCTTGGACAGGCATTAACCAAAGCTCTTCCTGTGTTTATCTGCAGCAACTTCATGCAATAATAGCTGCATCCGTCTCAATAAAGTCATCGCAAAAGCTTAAGAAAATACTGGAGGTAGGTCTGGTTTTAGATACGTTCCGTAGCTCCACCACTCACCCTCACGTGTGCTGAAGGCATACCTGGCTGCTGACACACCAGCTCTCCTTCCAGAGGGTTCTCAAGCGCCCTGCCTTTGTCCTGAAAATTCACACTCTGCTCTGTTTCATCCCGGCAGATAATCTTGGCTCTTGGAAACTACATGAACAGCAGTAAACGGGGAGCTGTGTATGGATTTAAGCTACAGAGTTTAGACCTGGTAAGTAAAGCAGCGGTGCCTCGTGGGGACCTGGTGGGAATGCGTTTCACGTACGTGGTGAGTGGATGCTGGGGCACTCGGCCGGTGCTTTCCAGCCGGTGAAAGCAGAGAGCGGCAGCGGGGAAGCTGCCCCCTGCCAGGCAGAGTGAGTTTGCTTTGCTTATCCTTGTTTTGGGGAGCTGCTTAGGAGAAGGCTTGTGTCTTTAGAGGCTCTGCAGAGCACAGCTTGAAAACCACCCGCTAAATGCTTAAATGAACTTTTATGGCCGTCCCTATCGGATGGAGAAACACCAAGGAAAGGCGAGCACCAGTTGCGTCGCTTTGCTTGGAGCCAGCAGCACCTCCACCCAGCGGTCTCTTTGCCTTCTCTCCCCAGCTCCTGGAAACAAAGTCAACAGACCGAAAGCAGACCCTGCTGCACTATATTTCAAATGTGGTCAAGGAGAAGTACCAGCACGTTTCCCTCTTTTACAATGAGCTTCATTACGTGGAGAAGGCTGCTGCAGGTACCGTCACCCTCCTGTGCCTGGCCGGCGGGGGTGGCATGCATGCCCTGCAGGGGACTTCACGGCACACCACGCATGGGCTCTGGGGGCTCTTCTTGGTGGTGAATTGTTCAAGCTGTGGGTTCGGGTGCTTGTGGAGCAGGAGGGATGCAGCGTTTGTGTTTTATTTCCTAGTGTCTCTTGAAAATGTCCTCTTGGACGTGAAGGAGCTGCAGAGGGGCCTGGATCTGACGAAGCGCGAGTACACCATGCACGACCACAACACCATGCTGAAGGAGTTCATTCAGAACAACGAAGGGAAGCTAAAGAAACTGCAGGACGACGCCAAAATAGCCCAGGTATTTCTTTATCCATGGGGTTTGGCGAGAGGGTGTGAGTGACACGGTGAGCAAAGGACGTGCTTTATATACGCAGCCGGGAGGAGAAGGTGCAGCAATGTTGTGGGTTTGTTCCCGAGTTCAGGTGCTAGATGTAGCCGTGCGGGTCTGAGCCGAGGGTTTCACATGCAGAGGAAATCCAGACCCTTTAGACTGAATACTGCAGTAATGGATGGTGAGTTTTTCTTGAAATATGTGCAACTCGGTAAATCCGTGCTTTTTGTAGGATGCCTTTGATGATGCTGTGAAGTACTTTGGGGAGAATCCCAAGACGACGCCCCCCTCGGTCTTTTTCCCAGTGTTTGTCCGATTTGTGAAGGCCTACAAGGTAAACAGGAGCATCCTCCTCTTCTCTTCTGTCCTTCTGAACCCAGTTTGGTCCCTGGGTGGCTCCGGGCTCCCAACAAAACGGCCTGTGGCTCCCTCTAGCTTTGATGCAATGTGAGCCATCCCCGACAGCAACACCAGCCCTGGGCAGCACAAAGAGTTGTTTTAGGATTATTTTCAGGGCTGAAAGACAACATGGCTGTCTGAGATGCTGGAGGAATCCTCAGAAATTGAATGGCTGGGCGGCCGCTTGCACCTTTAACCCTGACTTTTGGGACTGGGAGAGGGTGGTTTGTGCCACCGAGGAAGGTCTCTCCCAGCCCAGTTTGTCCAGACTGTGTTCAGAGGCAGCTGAATTGCTCCACCTAATCTTGCGTCCTTGGACAGCCCCGTGGGAGCAACTGATAGCATTACTCATGTGTAATATTTAGGTTCCCTATAGCAATGGGAAGCTCTGACCTGTGCTTTTTTTGTGACAAATAGCAAGCAGAAGAGGAGAATGAGTTGAGAAAAAAACAGGAGCAGGCCTTAATGGAAAAACTTATGGAGCAGGAAGCATTGATGGAGCAACAGGACCAAAAGGTAGGAAACAGATCAGTCTCACAGGCAGGAGCCGTCGTGTTCGTGTGTTTTTCCTGGTAGTTCAGAAACCTCAGCTCTGTGTAAGAACTCGGTTGCCCAACTTATAGTTGCCTAGAAATAGAGTCGCTGCAAGTTTTTTTCCTTATGTGGAGAAAACTGAAATAAGCTGAAAGAGTTACGGTGTGTGGTTCTGCTGCTGCTAAAGTTTGTGAAATGAAGAGAAGCTGAACAGACAGAAAACCATCTTGTCCACATTGCCATTAGCTAAACTTTGTTCTTCTCTGCCCTTGTATCTGATAAAAGCCCATCGGTGTTCAGCGTGCAGAGCCCCCCGTTGCTCACAGGGACAAGGAACCATCCTCCCCAGACCCTTCCCAGATCCCCCCAGCTCCGTGCCCTGCATGGCAGCAGGACTGAGCCCCACGTTACCACTTTATAGGAATTTTCCTGACATGTTTTCTTTTTTTTCTGAGGTAACACTTCAGATTTGCCAGAGAAAGATTCCCTTGGCTCCAAAACAGCCACTTTGTCGGCTGGTGGCGCTTCCCTCAGCTCTTGTTGGGATCTTTAACCCCAGCCAAGCTTTTTCCCTGGGAAGGAGAGCCCCTTCTCCTTGTTCCCCTAGTGCTTTTCAGAGGTAAGAGCTTGGAGCTCCAGTTCCAGGCGATGAGCAGGCTGGGAAGTAGATTACAAATGTCAGAAAGAAGAGCAGCCTGGCAGCCCGGTTAACTCGCGGCCCTGCCCGTCCTCTCCGTGGGATGTGAGATAACCGCACGCGTGTGTTTTCCCCGTCTTGCAAAATTGGGCAGAAAACTGGCAGTTGCTGTTTGCCGGTTGCTCCCGGCGGGATCACCTGGTGTTTCACGTTCAGGAAGAGAGGAGCAGGGTCCTCTCTTCTTCAGTCCTCCTCTCTTCGGTCCTTCCAAGTCCTCTCTTCTTCGCTTTCAGTCTCCTTCACATAAAACAAAGCGGCAGCAGCAGGAGCTGATTGCAGAGCTCCGACGGCGGCAAGTCAAGGATAACAGGCATGTGTACGAAGGGAAGGACGGTGCTATTGAAGACATTATAACAGGTAAACGCCTTTTGTTCCCTAATCTGAGGCCCTTTCACAAAGGATAAAAACGTTTATCTGCCTAGTAGCTATTGTAAGTGCTTTGTGAACTTCTTAAAAAAGCGTTAGTCGAGCACAGCGTAGGACATTGTTGATGTGACGCGAATCAAGTATAGAAACTTTTGCTAATGGTGTGGAACAAACAAACCCCGGTAACCTGCCTGCCCATGTCCGCTGCCGAGGCCGCGTGCGCAGACCTCGGGCACACGCTCTGTCTCTTAGTTCTTCTCTTTCAGCATGTGGGGACGGGCTCGGTCGCTGAGCTTTGGAGTAGCCAGTTCAGTGCCTGATCTCAGCGGGTGCTCCGCTGGGGGTCTGCATGCCCTGCAAATCTTTCCCAGAAACGTTTTTTTTCCCCCCGTAAATTGAATGAATGACGGACGTTTAACATTATTAAGAGCCTTACATTTTCATTAAAATGTACTAACAGTAATTGCACCACGTTATTGCACAGTTACAGCAAATCATTTAGTCCAACCTGAATGATTTATGGCCCTAAACTGCTTCTGGTTTTACTGCTTCTCAGTTTGGTGGGCAGAGCCCGCACCGAGCCCAGCCTGGGGCTGGAGGGAGGGGGGCAGAACCCGCTGTCGCAGCCAGGGACAGTCAGGACTTTGGTGCAGATATTTGCTGATAAGGAGAGCTGCCTTCTAAACTGCATTTTGCTCAGGAGTCAAATCATTTTTAATCTGTACAGCTGCTCTGATTGCAGTAATTCCATTTTTACTGCATGTTCTTCACCTGTGGTGTGAAAGGAGCCTGATTTTTAACTCTTCGACAGCTTTACAGTACTTTGTTTCCATTGCACAGAAGCTCAAAAAAACATCTTTGGGCAGAATTTCCTTGGCCGCTGCTCCTGAATGTTTTCCACGGGAGTTTTTCCTGCAGGAGGGGAGGAGAGCTGTTTTACCACTCGCTAAGGAAAGCCAGGGAATTTTTGCCCAACTAGATGACAGGGCTGGAACGCTTGAAGCTTTCACAACTCTTTTTAAACTTGATTCATAGCTTCCTAAGATAATATTCTTTATTTAAAGAGCAGAGTCGCTCTCATATCTAATCTGTTATTGCTACTACAACTCCCTCCGACTCCTGGAAGCTTGTTTAATTGGTGAAGTGGTTCTCCTGCTCTGTGGGAGGAAGAGCTGGTGTGGCAGTGGACCATCCACACGCAACAGGCAGTGCAGCGCAGGCAGAGCCAGGCTCCAGTTAAACATTTCCCGTGGTCTTGTGCCTGGTAATTCCCATTACGGGGGTGTCTCTGGGGGGCTCCGGCCATGTAATAATAAAGGTTAGGCACAGGAGGTCAGGTAGGACGGAGGTCAGTTGAAATACGGCCCATGAGATCTCCGTTAATGGTATGGAAAGGATGGAAATTGTGGTTTTAAATTGGCTAGTGCCGTGTCAGCTGCAGAGAGGAGCTCTGCTGATCCGGAGCAGGGCCCTGTCTGACAGCACACCCTTTTCTGGAGCACGTTTAGCAGCAGCTCCTCAAAACCATTGCAAAAGAGGTACTATAAGAAAGACTTACTCAAACTGCCTGGTTGCCGAAGCCTGCTGGAGTGCGGTGGCATCAGGCAGCTGGTTGGAAGGCGTGAAACCGTCCCTGGGTGTCCGTAACCGAGCACTAACACTGTACTAATGCGCCAGATCGGCTTCTCACGGCTCTGTTTGTCTGTTTGGCTGTTGTTATTCCCATGCAGTGCTGAAGACTGTGCCCTTTACCGCTCGAACCGCCAAGCGGGGCTCTCGGTTTTTCTGCGAACCTGTTCTCACTGAGGAATTCCATTACTAAACTATTCCTCTTTCACATCTGATGCTCTTAGACAAAAGAAAGGTTGCTGTAGATTTTTGACACTTCTCCATTTGTACGGATCTCAGCCAGGATCATGTGAATGTTGAGTGTGTAGTAATGTCCAGCGTCCACCTGCAGTTGTATTTCTGTCACCTCTGTTGCATGTTCTCGTGTTTCAGTGACTTTAGATTCCATCCCATCGACTTTGCGCTTGATGCTTTTGGCCATCCTTGCGTTTCAAAGGCATCTCTCCTGCCAAGTGCCATAGAACAGCAAGTGGTGGGAGTCACGGTGGCTTCGGTGCAGGTTTCCTGCCGTTTCACAAGGCTGAGGAGATCAAACGCAGTCAAAAAGTGACGGTTCACTTGGCTTTTCTATGGCATCTCTTCTGGCCTACAGGTCTCTCCCTGTATGCCAGGCTGCCTATGGAAAATGCATGTAATCCATCAGCTGTATGCCAAAGCGAAATTACGGGCTGCATGAACAAAGGGGGACTCTCCTGGGGTTCGCTCTCTGGCGCGGAAGGGTTGTCTGTAATAACGTACGTCCTCTGCGAGGAATGTTCTCTTCTCGACTTTTTAACCCGCACCTGCATGTCTGCATGTGAGACCGGGGATACAATGAACAGCATAAAATCTTCTCTCATTCGGTCACATCCATCTTTAACTTTCTTCAGTTCCATGCCAACGTTATCTGAATAAAATGGGAGATTTTTAGTGAGCACCCGCCGGTTCCAGTTCCCTGGGGCTTTGTGCGGTGCTGGGGAAGGGCCAGGTACGGCAGCGGGGGGAGAGGGAAGGAGCGGAGCCGGGGAACACTCGGAACCACAGAAACCATCACGGCGAAAAGCTTGACATGGAACTGAGCGGTTTGCATCGTGTGGTGTAAAGCGTAAGAAGGGTGTGTTTAACCAGCATGTCTGTTAACACTGTTGTCTTGAATTAAGGACCCAGCGGCTTAAGAAGACAACAGTGTTTGACTTTTGTGATATGTATTTTTATGAATGCTTCTAATAAAATCGCAAACTATATAATCAGCTCAACGGTTATTTGCTCTTTCGAGTTAACTTGCTGTATTACCTTCCTGGAGCCAATCTTCAAAGCAGCTTGGAATCCGGTTAGCGAGAGGCGAGGGTGGCCCTCCCGTCCTGTCCTGCCCTGCCCTGTCCTGCCCTCTCCACGTCTAACCCCCTCTCCCACCTCGGCCTTTCCCCTCTTGCTCTGTTGGTCACCGTGCCTGGGAGTTGTGAACGCTGAGTTGACTTGCTCTTCATTTTCCATCCCATTTTTTTACTTAACCATCATTTTGTGTTTTGTTTTGTTTTTGTTTTTTTTTTCTGTTTAGCCCTAAAGAAGAATAATATCACTAAATTTCCAAATGTTCACTCGAGGGTAAGGATTTCTTCTAGCACACCGGTGGTGGAGGATACACAGAGCTGGCAAGCATCACTTTTTACTTAGCTTCCTCCTCTCTCTGTATGCCAGGCAGCCTGTGGGTAGATGTGGCTGAGCTAATACTGGTGAGAGCCCCAGGGCCCGTGGGACTGAGACCCGTTATTTCCACCCTCCGTGGTGTGGGGGATCCACAGGCCGTGGGCTGGTGACCGTCTTCACGCTCTCTCCCTTTTGGCCCTTTCTCTTCCGAGTGTAGCCTGAGATAGCAGTTCTTCTCCCCAGGTGATTCCAGCCCCATAGTTCCCTGGAAGTTCTGCTGCCCCGTCTCGGTCCTGCTGCGGCCACCGAACGGGACGTTAGCGATGGACACCCAGCAGCTTGAGCAGAGGCACCTTCTGCTGGGGTACACCAGGAGCGGAGAAGTTTGGGAGCTGTATTTAAACCAGGCCATTAAGTCAGTCAGGAAATTTGAGGGAGGGTTTGCCCAGTCCAACGCAAATTTGTTTTCCAGGAGAGAAATATTTTAATTCGGATTAGTCTTCAGGTGTACCAAGTGTGCTCGTCATGTCGTAGCCGCACATGTAACAGCACATGTAACAGCACGTGTAACCCATGTAACAGCACACGTAACGCAGGCTTTCGTCGGCACCTCCATCTCCAGCTTTCCCCGCTGTTCGACCCATCGCATGCTCAGTGTTCCCTCCTCTGTCCCCCCAGCGCCAGCAGCAGCAGCAGCAGCAGAGTGGGTCGGGCCGGGCTTTGCTGCCGGCCGGGAGGAGGAGGAGGAGGAGGAGGGTGGGGGGTGGTGGTGGCTCCGCTGCCTTGTCTAACGCAGCATCTCTGCAGCCGGGCGAGCTGGCGGCAGCGGGGCAGGACGGCAGCCGGGGCTTTGCCAGCCGGTGGCAGGGGACCAGCTGCTTTTGCTCAGGGCCCCTCTCTCAGTCATAGACTCGGGGTGTTCGGGGAGCAGAGACCCACCCGTGTGTCACCGCACACCGGGTCACGCGTCTCCCGTGAGCTTCCTCCCGCTCCAGAAAGCTCCCTGGGAGGCTGCAGGGAGGACCAAGGCACGGTCAGGCAGACTGGTTTCAGCCGCTGGTGCCGTCCCCGTGGCCACCGACGAACACTCGCAGCCCGTGGGCGGGGAGACGCTCACGCTAACTGGAGGGCATTAGTTCCACCAGCATTTAGTTCCACCAGCATTTCGGCGCGTTTCACCAGTATTACCTGCTGCTTGGGCGCGTAGTAAAAGGGCACGTGGCATTTGCTCCCTCCTGCTCTCGTTGGGTCGAAGCCCCTTCTCCTGTTCCTACCACAAGCTGCTTTGATTGGCTTCCAGCAGGACTGTCCCCTCTCTAGGCTGCGTGGGTGTCTGTGTGCGGGGGCGTGCGCGGGGGCGAGCCCTGCCTGCTGACCAACGCCGCTCTCCTCTCCTTCCCCAGATCTTAGAAACCAGCCGTACCGACGGGCCGACGCGGTGAGGAGAAGCGTCCGGCGGCGCTTTGATGATCAGAACTTGCGCTCTGCCAACGGTGCAGAGATCACCATGTGAGCTGGAGGCCTGCGGGCGGCGAGGAAAAGGGGGTGCTCGAATCAGACCTTGTCCCTGGCAACTCTTGTCTTCTGCCGCTCGTTTACAGCCTTGGGAACAGTAAAACTCACCTTCTAAAGGGCTCGAAGACCTCGGCCAATGCATAGGAACGTCAGCGCTGGGCTCTCCACTCAACCGTAGCTAACAAGTGCCTAAAATTGGAGTACCTGCTCAAATTAATCAAAGCAATAGGACTTGATTTGATTGGGTATCTTTTTACACCAATACATTATTCAGTATTTTTAACCAAAATGTAAAATACATGTTGGGGGGGGGGGGGTTGGGGGGAGGGTGTTTAGTTTGGTTTGCTGATAGAAGAGTTTAGCGACTGGTCTCCTGCGGACGTGACCTGCATCCCGACTGGTTGTAAACTGGTGATACTGGACGCGCTCCGCTGCTCGGCGCATCGCCCTGCTGTCGGCCCGGGAGTCACCGGCGGCTTCAGCTGCACTTACTGCCTTCTCTGTGGGTTGGGTTTTGGTTGTTTTTTTTTAAAAAAAGGAAGACATTTAAGGGCTTTCTATATATATAACATGGAAATAATGCCAAGAGGAGACCCGTACCTTCCCCACCGCCCACAGACACCCCCCGGCATCGTTCCACGGACGTCGGCGATCACACGCGGTCGAGCGGGAGGCGTCACCCGGGGGTTGTGCCGTTGGGCGCGGGGGTGGCCAAGGCACGGCCCACGTTCTTCAGCTGGAGGCAGCTTTCAAATAACAGCCTGTTTATTAATTAGCACTAAGGTATTAACATCTCAGTAATCAGTATTAGGAGTCCGGGGCGCGCTGCCGCTCAGGCGCTCGCCCAGAGAAGCCTCCCGTGCCCTGTGCTGGGGATCGGCGCCCCGCGCCGGCTCCGGTTCTTGGACAATCCCAGTTCCCCGCTGAGGAGCGTCAGGGCAGCGAAGGGAAGCCCGGCCTGCAAAGCCCCATAGGTCGTAGGTTGTACGTTGCATTTTTAAAGCTTAAAAAGGGACGTGAGACTCACTTTTAGCAAAATTACACACCCCGCCCCCCCACCCCCCCGCTGCTGCGCACCAGTGTCCCAGCGCAGCCAAACGCCGCCGCACTGGTGCGGGCAGCACGCGCCGGCTTCTCAGCGGCGACCAACTGGACGGAAGAGAAATTGATACTTTCCCAGATGCATTTTGCTTCCAGCTTCCCTGTCCTGGTCTCACTGCATCAACATGTTAATTGTAAAATTTATTGTATAGTATTTAACCACTGAATTTCTTTTTCTTTTACGTTGTGCTTACGTGAACCACTGGTGAAGGTCCCCCTTGTTTTTTTTTTTCCTTGGATAATGTGTAGTTATATGATAATCTGTTTTTAAATGTACAGATATTTTGCTACAAAATTGGTGCAGTTTTTTATGGTTTTTACACTTCTCTTTTATTCCCACTTTAGCCTCCGGGTAATATTGTAAATATTGTTTAAAAAAAAAAAAAAATGCATCAGCCTGTGCTATACAATCTGAATGTTATTTTAACTTATAGTTTTTGTTTTTATATTTAACTAAATGGACAGTTTGGGGCTCAAAGTTACCACATTGACCTCTGCTTGCCTATTTACAGGAAGTTTACTTTAAAAACTGCCACTTTCTCGCATTTGCAGCCACGCGTCCCTGACACGCTAAAGAGAACATGCCACAGCGCCTCTCTCTTCACCGACGGTGACAGAAGAGGACTTTAATCCGCATAAGAAAAGTTGACAATTAATTTAAGAAGTTGTTTGTTAGGCAAATGGTTAAAAGCACTAGCTCTCACGTTCTTAAGCTCGAAGGTATTTTTTTAATTGAAGACAAAAATTATTGTACAACTAAATATAATGCTGGCATGTTCTCTTTAATATTTTTCTAGTAATAGACCTGCTTCTTAGCAATATTAGAAGTGTTTTATAACAGCAGTTCATGTTACTATCCTGGTCTGTTCCTGCCATAAGATCAAATAAACTATTTACACTACTACACAGGAAGCCAGAGGGGGCTTTTTGGGGCACTTTTATGTTTTTTTTTCCCCACAAAGATTGGTATTTTGCAGGTGAACCCCTGGAGCTTTCAGCAGAGTGAGCCCCCGGGGCTGGCTAGGTTTGGGGTGGGGGGTTATTTTGTTATTATTTGCTTTTGTGCATCCAATCACTTGGTGACCGGGGTTTTCCCCCTTGAAGTGGCAGCCTCTGGGGCTGTCGGCGCTGGGGAAGGGATGGAGGGGACCCCCCCGAGGCTGCCCTGGCAGCGAGGTCATGGTGGTCGCTCCCCACCTTCCGCTGCCGGCGACTCGCACCCACTTTTGATGCCAAGTAACACCAGTTTCCCCCTCGCTGGGGCCTGGCGGGGCCGGCGGGAGGCAGCGGGGCCAGTTGTGGCTGGTGGCAGGAGGCGCGTGGTGCCGCGGGACCTCGGCCCCCCCCGGCTGCAGCAGGTGCCAACCCTCCCTGGGACAGTGAGCGGCCAGCAGTAGTGCGGCATAAAAAAACAACGGTACAAATATTTAAGTCCTAAATTTCATCAGAACAACTTCATACTTTAGCCAAAATTCAGATTCAATTTTTAGAAGGGTTTAACAAAAATCAGACCTAGGGAGGTTGGGGGGGGGTGACAGTGAGCTGCGCCAGGGCTGTGCAAAACAGCAAATCAAATACAATCAGATTTCGACACCGTGAACACTTAAACCTGACCGATCTTGCTACAAACCCTTTCCAAGGCAGCAGCGCAGCGATGGCGCGCGCAGGTTCGCTGTGCCGGCCAGGCAGGAGGGATGGGGGCACCGTGCAAGGGGAGGGCTGGGTGACACGGGCACTGCGGCTCTGGGAAAACAGGGGATAATAATGAGAAAAATAATGGGAAAGAGGAGGAAAAACCACAACCAACCAACAAAAAAAGGCAAAAAAAAAAAAAAAAAAAAAAAAAAAAAAAAGCCTGCCCTCATTTCCCTTGAAAACTAACTTACGCCCTGCCAGGGCTGATTTAAAAGCAGGCGCCTTTTACGATGCATTTCTTTTGCAAGATCTAATAAGAAATAATAATAAAAAAAAAATCATTAGAATAATTTACATTTACAGTTTTTTTTATTTTTAATGGAAAAATAAAGGCAAACCTTTTAAAAGTAGTATTTACTTAGAAACACTTTTTTTTTTCCCCCCTCACGCAAGTTCGGCAAATGCAAGGCAGTAACAAAAGCGTGTTCAGCCGTTGTGAGGTGGTTGCAAACCCCCGTGAGCTCCTCACGCGCTGCCCCGGCTCAGCACCTTCCCCCGGCCCCGCGCTGCCAAACGCAGCCGTGAAATGATTAACAATTAACATCGCATTCTCCAAACCATTCCTTCCTCCGTTTTCCGCTTGGGCATCGCTACCTGCTACGTGAGCCTGCTCGGCTCCATTTTAAAATATAAAAACAGGAAGGTGGATTTACAAGGTCAGTAAAACACATTTAAAGTCTCAGCTGAGCGTGGGGAGCCCCAGCTCCGGCCGTGCCGGGAGGAGCCGCTTGCCCCAGGGGGAACCTGGAACGAAGCCCCTCCAGCGCTACAGCAGCTGCCCCAGTTCTGACATTAAACACTGGATTAAAAAAATATTACCTGTTCGACCAAACTCAGGTGTTTTTTCCCCAAGTAACAGGTGATGAGCCACTACCAGGCGCTGGAGGAACACGCCCGGAGTGGCGCCTGCTCTCAGCATCCCCCAAATCCCACCCCAAATGGGGCATCGTCCTGCCCAGTCCGGCCAGCAGCTGCATTTCAAATGACTAATTCCAATCTCCCGTAGCATCCATCACGGAACCACCCTAGCAAGAAAATGCGCTGCATGAATTGGACCTTTCGGGGATTTATTCACTAGTAACAGCTGCCATCTATTAGGAGAAAATGCACTGAAAAGGAAGCCAAACTCTAAATAAATCTTCAAAGTTTTGTGAGTGCAGACGTCGCTTAAATCCAACGACCAGAGGGTAGCAATCATTTATCAGAGCTGTACAGAGTATTTAAAAACTAGAAATAAATACTAGTACACACTAGAAGACAAGGTTTAATAATTGATAAAAATGTACAAAAATATTCCCATCAGCGAGGTTTGCGCAGGCGGCTCACGGCGGGGCCGGCAGAACCTTCCCCCACTGGCCAGAGGCTACCGAAAAGGAGAGAGACGGGGCATCGGCTTCTTCCTTCTCCCGGGGCAAGGGTTGGGCCAAGGCCCCTGTTGCAGACACGGCTCCTCGTGAAACCTGGGGGGACATTCTTCAGCAGGGCCTTAAGGCAATACATCGAAATGCAGTTACAATTGGATTTTTATTTTTAAATTTTCTCACTGTGAATGGTGCCCGTGGCTGGCCCGGCTGGGCGTTCAGGGGAACGCAGCCTCTGCCGGCACCGCAACCAGGGGCCGGTCCCATTCCCAGCAACCGCCTTTCCAGGGCTTTGAAAATTTGCCGTAATAATTCCCTCCGAGACCGTTCTTAGACACAAATCTCAGCCAGGAATCAAATCTCCTGTTTTGTACAAAAGCTCAACATTGGTTTGGCCAGTGGCGCAGTTCACAGAAGAGCAATTCCAATATTTGCTATTTTTTTGCAGTACAGATCAAGCAAGGGATTCATTACTCCCCTTCCTTTGCCTTCCCCTTTCCAAAATAAAAATAAATCCATAAAACAAATTAAACCACAAGGAACTATATTAAGAATCTCTCTAAAAAATGAAATGTTATCTGCCTCAGTGGCCGGGAAAGCCCGCGCTAATGCCTTTCTAGGAAGGCCCGTACTGAAGGGATGCTTTGCTAGAAAGGTGCCAAGGCCTCCCGGGGGCTGCAGACAAATCCAGCGGGCACAGAGGCGCCCGTGCTGCCTTCGGAGGGCACCCGTCCTGCCGGGCAGGTCCAGGACGGGCAGCTTTGCGCTCAGAATTTCATTCGGGTTTCTAGATTTGATGCCAGGCCCGTAATAATAGTACTTGAGAATGTATTTATGTGGTAAAATTAAAAGCCACTGTTATTTCAACAATGGAACTCAGGATATCAGAACCCACGTCCTGAATTAGACATTGGTTTCTTTTATTATGCCACAATGTAAACATATTTGGTATAAATAATGTTCTCATTGATCTTCATCCAGTTGTTCCAAAAGAGTCCTCCTCTGTTTTTCCAACTCCCCTTCACTCAGCTCGCTCCCAGAAGTGTCCCAGTTCCCCTGCGGAGAGAAGCGAGGTTACCGGTAAGCACGATGCGTTTCCATGCTGTATTAGCCCGGGGGCGGCACAGTCCGTGCCCAGCTCGGGGACCCCCAGAGCGGCAGCGGGAAGGGGGGAGGGCAGGGGGAGCGGAGCTGGGCTCCTGCAGACCACCTCTGCTCGCCCACGCCTCGGTCCCCGCTCTCAACAGCGGATGCCCCTGCCTTCGGCCATGCGATTGCTTTTTGCAAAGGCACGTGGAGGGCAAAGCAGCTTATTTTAAGAAGATACTGTACAAAGCAGACACCTGCCCTCCCATCTCCTCTGGGACGGCGGGAGGTGAGCGGCGTTACCCCGCACACCGCCGCCAGCGCAACCGAAATAACCAGAGCGAGGCAAATAATTCCACCCTGAAGAGACCCCGAAGATGCTGAACCAAAAAAAGTTCATGTTTTTCCTTCCAACACTTTTATGCGTCTTCGAAAATACTGTCCTAAGCCCCTGCCAAAGCAAGTTCCACAGAGAAGCAGCACAGCAAGGGCAGGACAGCAGCCACGCGCATTTCCCGGCTTGAAAAGTGCAAGAATTGTGGAACTTCCTTCCACTAAGATTTTCTCTCCCTGTCAGCCCAGCGTCCGCCCAGCGCCGCAACTGCTACAACTCCGGCACGCGGATGCCACCCGGCCACTCAAACGCTTGCGCGGCTGCGCTGCTCAGCAGTTTTGGTATCAGTCTGGCCAACGGGATGGAGAAAAGCCGGCAGTTTAGTGTCACGTGCTGCTTTGTCAGTATGGACCAAGCTTCAGTGCTGGCTATAAAATAACGTGCCTCGCTCATACTTTACGTCAACCAGCAACAATAAATAGCATTTAATCACAGGATCATTAGGGTTGGAAGGGACCTTCAAGATTGTGAAGTCAAACCATCAACCTAACGCTGCCAAACCGGCACCACCCCATGTCCCCCAGCACCACGTCTGCCCGCAAGATCAAGCGGTAATTTCACACATCAGTAACAAAACACTGAACGAGGGCAGAGGATCTGTGTGATCAAGCTCTGCTTGAACATTTGGTCCTTTTTATCTGTAAATGGAACATAAATAAAGCTTTAGCACCTTACTTAGGGTAAACCTATGAAGCCTGCGCACTATACTACAGCATCCCGCTGACACGTAAGCCCAAAGCATCAGATAAAGCGGAAACAAAGCTTACAGAATCTTTTCCAGGCCGTTTTTTAGTAGGAGATTTATGTTTCGATTCAGATCTTTGTCTAGCTCTATCCTTTTCGCTCTCTCGCTCTCTTTCTTTTTTGTCTTTTTCTCGTTCAATATCCGATTCTGGTGAATCCTGAGTAAATAAAGGGGGAAATATTAAAGATTAATATTAAATATATTAGACATTAATTGACAGAATAACCAGACCTCAGAAAAGTCTGACTTCGTTTCAATATAGACCATATTAGAAAATCTGCTTCAAGTGGTTATTAATCCAGCACATCCTATTAACCGCTGCAGAAGTAAATAATGCAAAATCGCTGCTGAAGCGATTTGAAAGGAAAAGGAGCGAGGTTTGTTCAATACAGAAGAACTGCCACCACTCTCAGTGCACGCAAAGACGGGACATGCTGAATGCCATACAACAAGTCTCTGCACAAATCCATTCATTAACATCTCCAGAAAGGGTGAAATCTGGGAAACTTTCTGTCACGTGGCTGCTTGGCCATACTCGAGTGCTTCAAAGCTGCTGGGCTTTTCCTGGATATTAACCTTACTGCGAGGGATTGGGTGGCAGGACTGTGATTTTATTCCACGTTTCCCCCCGGTGTTGCTAAGCTTGTGACCCTCTTTGTGCACTAGTATCTTAGTCAATGGTTATCAATATCCCCCCGCCTTGGGAACACTGTCCACTGACGGGCACGGCTAACTGCTCAGAAATTACAGAAACAGAAGAATAAATCAGCTTTGAAGAGTTTTGCAGCCAAGATGAGTTCAGAGACTCAAACTTCTTTCTTTACCCAGGAAAAAAAAAAATAATATTCTTTGGCCTCAACAGATACAAAGAGCGAAAGCTCTTTCTCCTCTTTTCTGGTCCTTTTAATGCCTCAGTGCATTCAGTATCAGAGCTTCTAACGCAACCCTGACGCTCAAGCAGACAAAAGGAACGATGCTCGGCTTAAGGCGAAAGGAAAGGATGGCTGGGATTCTTCCCAGCTCTCCCCAGTAAAAGCAAATGCCAAGATTTGCCACGATGGACAGCAAATACCAGGCTACTAGTGCAGTCCTTTACATCTGCCTGAATGGTTGCAGTTAAACCCCACAAATTTAGCAGTCTTAAACGGTTTAATATTAAGGTACAGGTAACAGACAGTTACTACATTACCAGTATCTACCCTCCAGCCTGAGCTCACACAGTCACTACTGCAGAGACAGCCGGATGATTAGAGACCTAAAAAGGATTACTGAGACCACAGCGTGTCAAGTTTTTCATTAGTCGACTCAAGACAGTTAACTGCACTTACAGACTTATGTCTTCTCTTCTTGCTCTTTTTCTTGTGTTTTTTTGACTTCTTGTAACTTCTCTCTGCAGACACAGGAAGAAACAAGAATACATCAATAAAATGGTAAAGACCCAGCAATAAAACATAACACTAATTCAAAAATAAACAAGAAAATCGCATACCGGATTCTGCACTGGAAGAACGCTCAGAAACTGATCGAGATTCTGAACGCTGCCTTTTCTTCTTTGAATGGCTGTCATCATCCTCCGACTCTGAGCCCTTCAGATACAAAGCCAACGTGGTTAGCAAGACGACAGCATTATGAATACTCACAGAAGTAGATTTTAAGATGTCACAAAACACCTTACCGAACGAGAACGTGATCGCTTCCTGTGATGTTTTTTAGACTTTTTAGAATGTTTCTTGTTCTTCGAATGATGATGCTGACACTCGTGCTAGAGTAAAAGAGAGGGCAAAAACGTTATAACCGGTCTGTTGGGCACAGCAAGACACTGTATCGATGTTTCTCATCATCCACAAAGGCACCTGCAGCTAGTAGTGGTTAAAAAAAAATAATCACGCATTTATTGTGTCAAAACCCATAAAGAGCTACCAGTCCTGCCATGTTACAGTCGTAGTAACAAGCACCTGAGGGCAAGGAGGCACACAGCTTCGGGCATGGATGCACACAGCTTCCAGTACCTCCAGTACCTGGATCCCTGCTTTGATGCTTCCAATTAAAGCCCCTGCTCAAGACAGTCCAGAACACGCTGCATACCTTGCTTTGCCAAATTTGAAATTCTGAAATTAAGCCATTTTAAAAACTCTTACGAACTCCAGAAAGTGAAACAAAGAGCCCAAAGAGCACGTGCTGCAAAATCAAATCTCACATTACCCAGGAAAAAACAGCACCTTATTCAACAAGAACGACTTGTCAAAACTTCAGCAACTTAACCCTTACTGCGGCCCATCTAAAAGTTAAGAATGAAACTAAACTACCGCATCCCTTTGGCACATCAGCAAAAACTGGCTACAGTAAAAAAAAAAAAAGTACATCTGCAGAGCTTAGTATGTTCTTGAAGTTCCAGCGAATAAAATACTGCAGAAGTTCTCTTTCCAATTTCTTCACTTTTTGTATGAAATCACAGCAAGAAACAATTTTTCTAAAATAAACCAGGAAATGCTGATGTTAAGTTAACTTCCAGAAATTATTGTAGGGAAGCAGATTAGAAGAACTATGCATCAAATAGCATCAAATAACTGTAACACCTTTCTTCAGTTCCTGACTTTCGCGGTGAGGCTTTATTATCCATTACTTTTAGGTAACACAGAATGTCCACTGTAATGGACATCAGTAGAATTCTGTTAAATCCCCCTCTTCCCATACAATTTAAGAGCCAATCAACTACGAATTTTTTTGTATATTCTCTAATCAGGAAAAAAGAAAGTAATAATTACCTCTAGTACATGCATGAAATCTTTAAATATTCTTTTTCTTTCGGACTCCAGAGTGATGTCTTCAAATGCTGGTTCCTTCACAAATCTATCTCTGATCTGTAAGAAAGGCAGCAATGAAATACTAATGTGAAATACAGCCACTCAGGAATAAAAGTAATAAAAAAAGACAATTTCAGCAGTTGAAAAAGCCATTGTACTGCCCCAAGGCTAAACTGTTTTTATGTCAGCTTCACAACCAAGCCCATCGGCAGTACGACTGTAAAATCCGGCTGTTCTTTCCTGCACGTGCCATTTAAGCCCCCCAGGCTTGGTAAAACATGCATTCTTATACAAAGTGTACTTCCACAGGAAAGGTTGCTAAAGGTTTTTTCTTTTTAAAGAAAAAAGTTACAGACTTGTGACTAAGCAGAGTGCTTTATCTCCGTTTAAACTACGTTTGGGGATTTTGTGTGATTAGGTTTTTTTGTGGGTTTTTTTTTTTTTGGTTGGTTGGGTTTAGGGTTTCCTTGTTTTTGTTTCAAATTGTATTCAAACGGATCAATAGAATGAAGTTATTCACATCAAATTTCAAACTTTACTGAAGAAATGACAGGACAGTTTTCACGGGTGCTTAGAGAATCTCGGTTTCCTTACAAAAGCCTTCGTGCGCAGCAGCCTGTTCGATATTTGGGAAGAGTTTCATAACTAAGTGATGATACATACATCTTCCCAGACAGCGTCCAGTTCAATTGGAGGAGTAGCTTGCTTCAACATACTCTTGAAGGCAGACTCTTTCCGCTTCATTTTGCGAGCTTCTTCTTTTTCCCGTTCTCTTTCACGGGCTTCTGCCTTTTCTAGCAGCTGTATCAAACAAAGGTTGTAAGATCGTTTCAAGGATATCAAAATGGAAAACTAACAATTCAGTTTAATGCAATTTTTTGGAAAGCCCAACAACAGTTCACCTTTAGAGTTTTCTATTGGTCAGCTGGGCGTACCCGAAAATTAACCAATTACTTATTCTTAAAGCATGCGACTCCTTTAGATTCTCAAACAGAATTTAAAATAGCGATAATACATCATGCAAGCCCAAACTTCAGAAACACACATGCACAGAAAAATATCCCTCCTGAGAGAAGTTACGTATATAAATGAGAGAATATTAGTTAATTCCCACCACAGAATTTCTCAATGAGATGTTTATGTTTTTAATAAAGATATACATCTGCAATTTTTATTTTGGGAACTGATTATCAGGATAAGCAACTCTAAAGCACAGCGTCTCTCTCAGATATGATGAAAGTAGTCATAGCACTACAGTGAAAGTAAGTGCCAACTCTTGTTTTTACTACAGATTTCACATTACAAGTTCTCGAACATTCCCATACATTACTACTTACACTGTTGAAAGCCAGCTTGATATTTCCCGCATCTAAAGTAGTAGCTCTTTTAGTTGAACTGATGACCGTAACAAAATCTTCAAAAGAAGTATTCACTTCAACCACAAATCCTTTATCCTGTAAGAAAATTGCTTCTTTGGCATCAGGTAAGTCAGGAACTCTCCCTTCAGTGCTAACGCACATGACATTAACGCAGCGTGAAAACCCATCTCCCAGTAGCAAAGAGTTCACTTGAATGATATATTTGGCATTTAAAGAAGAAACCACGCAATGGGCCATTTCCCCCCACTCTCACCTTTAGGATATCTTTTATTATCTTCTTTTCATCGTGGTAACGTGCTTTCAAGTCTTCAACATAGAACTTGAAAAGATCAAGTGCTGTTGATCCTGATGAAAAAACTAGATAAGTCAAAAGCTAGCTCTAATAAAAGAGCTGCATTTTTTAAAAATATTTAGAAAACATACAAGTAACCCTGCTCTATTCTGCCCCAAATCCAAGACCTCTACCTTACTTTCTACAGGGTTAGAAGAGACGCGTTCTTACCAGGCTGACCAAGCATGTTAGTGAATCTGATGTCAGAGCTTATGGTTGGGTACAACTCCATCCAGGAGGACATTGAATGCAACTGTCCATGCTCGTGCAGTTCATCTAAGAAGAGCTGCAAAATAGAAGTGAAATGGAAATTTGTAGTCGCTTATCATACTTTTACTTGGCTAACAGCTGGAATGGATACTTTTGATAACTGGAATTCCATTTTTGTTAAAATGCAATTGAAAAATCATTTTTTACATCATCGTTTCTTCCTGCCTCCATCCACCATTTACAGTGTTCCAATTGCACTTCATTTCCATTGAATTCTATTTCCTCTTACTTTCCCCTACTCTTGCAGCTTTCTGTCAAACAGATGTACAGCAGACAAAATGCTACAACACTGATAACTGACACATTATATGCACCCATTACCCTACCCTAAGAAATAAAAAAATCATATAGAATATCTAACCATGACACATCTAGGACAGAAAAAGAAAGTCCACCAACCTGAAAAGATTCTCTATTTTTACGCTGCCGCCTTCTTTCTCTCAGCAAACTTTTCTGTTTTTCTTCTTCCTCCTCTTTTTCCAGTGCCCTAATATGTTCCTCGAAACAGATCAGTGCATCCTCCTTATCCATGTCTAGCAACAGATAACAACAAAATGATAAGAGTAAAAATTAGGCATTTCTTCCCAGTAACTGCAGAAAGTTTCGTACTACGAGGTAACGGTTGCCAATTGTTACCGTGAGCGGTAATTTCATTGAGCACTGAAACGTATGAAGATCTGAGCAGCAGCAAAAACCAACCTCTCCCAACCTGGATAAATGATCATTGCCAATACAGAGCACAGAAGCCTTTATGAGAAAAGTGCTGCGGACGAGCACTTGTGCATCTCCCCGCACTACTGCGGGTATCTTAAAAACACGGGACAGGGGTAAGAACGCAGAGCACCTTTGTCAAATGCTGTAGCTGCGTATATTCATATACTGCTCTTAAAATACAGGATCAACTCATTTATAAGAAAAACATGCTCATAACGAAAAAACTGCCTTCTTACTCTAGAAGACTAAAAATAATTACTTTTCTAGGAAAATATACTCCGTAAGACCTCAGTCTAGCAAAAGGCAGTGCAAGTATTTGCAACAGATTACACTCTCAAATAATTCTTCAAATTTCAAAGGCTAACAACTACTAAGGCAATTCAATCCCCCAGAAAAAGGTATCCTTTGCTTTCTCATCAAGATTAATCAGTGATGATTTTTGAAGCTGACATCTGTTTCCTGGGAACCAAACAAGAAGGTTCCTTTATACGGGCTGCTCAGCAGCTGTCATAGCGGCTCTGGGCTGGGCAAGAGCAAGCCGTACCCAGTCAGGAGTCCTCGCTACACAAATCCATTCCCTCTTCCAAAAGAAACGCACAGACTTTTTACATACTCTGAAGTTCCTCATCTTCTGCAAATGTAGGATTGTCCATCAGATACTGCTGAGCCTCCGACCACGTAGTACAGTAAGTGACATTAGCCATGTTATCTAGTATGTTCTTCAAAGCTTCCCAATTCCTCTTCCGTAACTGTTTGGCTTGTTCCTGAGGAGAAAATGCATATTATTTTTTTGTTAAATTTGAGGTTGTATAAACAAAAATATATGACCCCTCAAGTTTGTTCTCCAAGAAAACACAAAATTAGTTTTTGGCTGCATGTACAACAACATAATACAATTTTGACCCGCATATAATTTTTACATACTATTATTGCTTGCATCCACAGACAAACCATTTCAGTACTATTATCTCTGACTGCTCCCCATGGATGGGAAAAGCTCATGAAATGGTGCTCGTCTTTTAGGGATACTGCAAAGAAACTGCCAGTATGTTCAAGTAAACAGTCAGTGCTGCAACAAGGTACTACTGGCCACTGTGCTGTTGAAAAGTGGATCTAAACCAGTTGTGCTGATCATGGGCAATTTCTTAAGCAGTGCTGTTTGACGGCTGGCCTCTTTCCGTTTGTTTCGCTTTTCAAGCAAGTGTGGACCTTAACACTAGTCTCACTTAAATCAATTTCACGAACAGCCTTGCTCCACAATTTGTTTCTAATTGCCTGTTTTCCATCTACTCCGTGATGGTGAGTGCTAGTATCACCACTAAACTGCAGCGAAGATGAACTGACCGGCTACAGTTCAGGCCGGATCCTCACAGTGGGTATGGTACTGCTGAGGTTAAAGGAAACACAGCTTTCTAACAAGCCCATGAGCATTCCACAGCCTGATTCAGAGCAGTTCAGAATAAAAGCCATCATAGAATTTATTAAAATCATACTAAAAGTTAAACACATTGCAAAATTAGCAGCAGTACATCTCAATAAGAACAAAGACCTTTCAAAGAAAGACGGCTGAGGGGGGACCTTATCAACACTTACAAATACTTGTGGGTATCAGGAGGATGGGGCCAGGCTCTTTTCAGTGGTGCCCGGGGACAGGACAAGAGGAATGGGCACAAACTTGCGCATAGAAGGTTCCATTTCAACATGAGGAGGAACTTCTTTACCCTGAGGGTGGCAGGGCCCTGGCACAGGCTGCCCAGAGAGGTGGTGGAGTCTCCGTCTCTGGAGACATTCAAACCCGCCTGGACGCGTTCCTGTGCCACCTGCTCTGGGTGACCCTGTTCTGGCAGGGGTCGGACTGGGTGATCTCCAGAGGTCCTTTCCAACCCTATGATTCTATGAAAGAAACTGCTACTGTATGTGCCATACAGAGTCAAATGAGGGGTTCACCTTCTCCACCAGCAAGGAAGACTGCAAGGAACTAGGGAACTGATAACAAGAGCAATCTACTCCTAGCGCGCTTGCCCAGTTTCAAACAGGTAGTTTTTCAGAAAATCTTGAGCTCCAAAACTACTCACTCTATTGTCTCATAGCTGATAAACCTTCCCTCCCTTCTGTTCTTGTCTCTCTCCCCCCCTTTGGAGAGAGGGTAAACTCACCTGTAACCTGGAAGCAGTACATGGTTCACGCTAATGCAGTGACGTACCCACTTTGTTCTCCATGCCTTTGCTACAGTTTCCTCCCCTGCTGTATAGCATTTTGCCTGTCCCTGAACAATACTCAGAACTGCACTGCTTGCAAGATTTCTTTATTAAGAGGTATAAACTAATTTACAGATAACAAGTGAAAAGATAAGTTTGAAAGAAAGTTACCTTCTCTTTCTTAGACAGAAAAAACAAGACATCTTCATAAATTTCGAGACGATCACGCTCAGATATGGCATTCCAGACTTCCATCTCCCCAAACATTTGTTCAGCTTTTCTGTACAAAACAAAGCAAAAGCATACGATCATTTATTGGTGAACGCTGATTTAAATTGTCCTGTCGGCTTACAACAGGCTTCACTAATGTTATTGCAAATAGTAACGCTTTTGTCTTGGGAAACTTCTCCTGTAACACTTTCCTAACTCTTACAAATAAAGGAAACAGTTAAAAATTAAAGCTGATGCCACAGTGCACTCCTCTCCCCAGAAGTGCAAGTTCACCTGCAGTGCATTACATCAGTATTTTTATCTGAGGGCTGGCACATGCTCAGGTCACTGTTCTAGCAAACATTATGAAAATTTCGTAGATCTGATTTCTCAACAAGCTTATTAGATATGATCTCCCTTTGGGCATGACCTTCCATGAACAATCTATCATAAATACTCTGTTTTTAATGTCAGATGTAATACAAAACTCCTCTCGGTGCTAGCTTTTGTTTCTAGAAGCTCAACCCATTATCATCAGCACTTCACTCACTTGAGTTGGGTTTTTTTGCCTGGGTCTTAAATACAGTCTATGAAAATGAGACTATTTGTGTTCCTGTAAAAATTTCAGTTCCAGTCTGAGCACATACAGAAGCTGGCATTCACCAAAGGCAAACCAGCAAGATCTGATTACTAACTTGGCAAGCTAGTAATGTCTGGAACTGCATTTAATATTGGTCTTACTTGTATCTTGTTGTGGATGTCATCTTTTCATGGTTTTCAAGAAAACGCTGGAATGATTCTTTAGCTTCTTTGTATTTTGATCTTGCTTCTTCTTTCTCTTCTTTTTCTGTTTGAACTTTGTAAGCATTAAAAGCTTGCTTTTTTTCACTTAATTTCGCCAAAGCACTTCATATCAAAGAAGAAGAAAGCAATGTCAATTATAAAAAGGGAATTGAATTAGAAAAACAAAACCAAAGAACCAAAAGATAACAGATTTGAATAATCCAGATTTTTGAGACAAAATTAAATATAACCTAAATGGCCAGTCATCACCCTGTCTCTTCCTCAGGATTAACGGAAGATCATTTTTAAAAAGCCATAAAATCAAGCACTTACTAATAAAAGCAGTTAATAAAACTGCTACTATCATGCTTTCAGGTTGCATTTACACATTTCACACTACAATACTATTTTTATCGTAGATAACAACCACTTTTCTGCCAATGTTTATAGCAGGCATTAATTTCAAAAAGTAACCTAGAAAGTTTTCAGCTCTGTCATTGTAAACGGGTGCTTTTATTCCCACAGAAATAATGCAAACAGCATGAAATACAACCAACAACTGCCACATCTTTTCCCAATGAAAAATTAACCCTAGGACTTGAATTTCTTTACATAGGAAAGGAACAAAGGTCTCTAACAATGGTACATTTTCACAAATGCACAAATATCTATTAAAACAATCAGAATTTATGTCAGTAAAGTCAAACTACCTAAAATAGTATTTGTGTAGAAATTTAAGGAGGAAAGAATCAAGCAGTACCTGTATCTAGGATCATTAATGATCATTTTCATAGCTTGTTCCCAAGAAGCATTGGACGGTACTCGCTGTAAAGACATTAAATCATTAAGTAATTAGATTTAGAACCAATATCCATGAATGACCAATTCCTTAAAAAATAGCCCTTAGTAAAAAAAAAAAAAAAAAAAAAGGCACTACACTGTCAAGGCTAGGACAACATTCTTTGTCACAAATGTTATTTTTATTTTATTAACAGTCAACATAGAAAATGAAACAAGGCACTTTGGGGGTTATTGCCAATAAATTCTTCTGGAAGTTCGTCTACTACACAACTATATTGACTCACTAGACAAAACACAAAGAGACCTCATACACTCCGAGGGAAAAACAAAGCTAATCTCATTTTACTCCCACTTCATCTCCATCTTTAAAACAAAGATAAAAGATTGAGGGCTCAGAGGATCAGGCAACACTTTTATTAGAAATGTACTTGACTGTCAGACAAAAATATTGGCAACCACCATAATTTCCACAACACTTAAATACCGTTTTAGAATTACTGCTTCACAGGGAAAGAAAAGAAGTGCCTTTAAATTAGTCCAGCTTGTGGAAACACTGCAAACTAAATCTAACTGTTTGTCCTTGTTCCATATGGACCTCTACACTGTCTGTCTCTGAAGCATCTACTGAAGCTGTCCACCAAATCGCTCACCATTCCAGTTCCAATTTTGGACAAAGACCAGATTACAAGTTTGCTTTACAGTGTGAGGATCATGTAAAAGGAAGAAAATAAGAAAAAAACCTCAACTGACAGCCCTGATGAAAACTCAACACCTCCCCACTCACCCAAAGAGCTGAAAAAAAGTTTAGACTATTTGTTTTCACTGTAGCATTCTTTTCCCTCATTTCTTGTCTAGTACAAAAGTTCTCTTCCACATTAGTGAGAAATTCTTCACAAAAAAACAGTCTAGCTATTTCTGTCAAATGCAGTTTTTGTAGTTCAAGAAAGCATTAGGAATAGTTGACCAAAATACCTTTTCTTTTAACAGTTCTTTAAATGCTTGCTTTGCTTCTTCCTTTGTATTCCACGTATAGGTTTTTTTAACTGGTTGGGCATCATCATCCTCTTTCTTTGACGCAGCACTATATACAAAAATCAGTAATTTTATTATTTAACCATTTTTTTTTGCTAAGTTACAGCCACCATAGTCAGATAGAATGAGTTTTTTAAATAACAAGTTAAAGAAAAATAATAACGCTACAACATTCTATGATAAACACAATTTATACAAGACTTTGTACAGGCTCCATACACAACTGATCAAAAAAAGCAAACTATTTCAGAAAAGTGTTATCACTTATGCAAGTGGCTAGCTGCTCAAGTTATCTAGAAATGATTCATAAAAATATAATTCTGAAATCTAGCAGGAATACTTAAATATATTTATTATATAAAAATATAAAAGGGAGTGCCTAAAAGTATGCCTCTTGCCCTTAGCTATCTCCTGGTGGCTATAATCCCCCACACGGTGGGGTTTTTTTTGTTTGAATGATAAAAAGCATAAGCTACAATTCTCCACATAATCAATTCTCCCAATTCTCCATTATTAAAAAACAAAGGATCTCATTTCTGGTGGAAGAGATAAAGATCTATTTAGTATTGTATTTTCTTCTAATGATAGCCAATCGCACAGATCTATGTGTCGCGGTTTAGGCTGGGCCACCAACTAAACAAGTGACAGATGCTCTCTACTAGCCCCTCCCCTTTCCCAGAAGGGGAAGGGAGAGGCAGTAAGGGAGACTTATGGGTTGAAAAAAAACCTAAAAAAGCTTTAATGAAATATTAAACTATAAAAAGAAAAGATAATATCCATAAGAAAATAACAAAATATCTACAAAATCAATATCAAGCTCCCAGGATGATGATCACATCAGTCCAGCACTGGGACTGGACTCAGTGGCAGATGGGAACTGGATTCGGGGACACATGGATTGGGATCAAAGGCAGACGAACAGAGCCTTCCTCAGACACCAGCCATTGAAGAAAGAGCCTGACCCTTTGCTCCCTCAGCTTTTATACTGAGCATGATGCTGATGGGATGAAATACCCTGTCGGCCAGTTTTGGGTCACCTGCCCTGTCCACTCCTCCCTGCCCTCTACACTCTTCCACTTCCGATCCTCCAACGTGGCAAATAAAAGTGAGCTGACCTTGGTTATTATAGCAATAAGTATAAGCAAGAGCCCCTCTGCATACCTTTCCTTGGTATTCACTATAAACACCAGGCCTTATCTCTGCTAGTAGCAAATACTGTCTGAAAAACATACTGTTAATTTCTGAGAGTGCAGTCAGTTAGAAGAGGCTTAAAGGAAAAGTAAAATTACCGAAAAGGAAAACTGGCTTTGTTGTATCTCAAACCAGGACACTACAGAAGGGGAAGCGTACAGGGTAAGCATATAATGTTACTCTGGGAAACTCTTACAGCTACCAAATTTTATGAGATGTTTGAGGCACAAGTGTTCTGTGTGGCGTTTAAGAGTTTTGGGGGAGGGTTGGCAAGGGGAGGATGTTAATTTTTCTAAAAACAGATTTACCACTCCTTCCTCTCTTTCTTACTCATTCTTCTCTGCTGTCATTGACTCACGTTCACATTTCACTGAAGAAACGACTAACTGTCAAAGAAGCCTGGCCACCTACAACTGAAGATAAACCAGATCCTAGAAGAAATACAAAACTGCAGCAAAGCCACACACTTTATCATTTCACTTACTCTGCCGAAGCCTCCTGCTTGGAAGAGTCGTCTGCTGCGTTAGCTGCAGTTTCTCCACTCTGTTCCTGCGCAGCAGATGCAGAAGTCGCTTGTCCCTGTTCCTCAGCTGCAGCCGTGCCAGTACTCTCATTTTCCCCAGAAGCAGCTGCAGCAGATTCTGCTTCGGGCGCTGCTGCTGCTGAAGCCGCAGTGGTGGTAGTGACAGCGCCGGCAGTCTCTCCAGCAGTTGTGGCTGTGGTGGCTGCACTTGCTGCTTCTGCTGCTGCGGCTGGAGCAGATGTTGTTGGAGTTGAGTCTTCGGGCTTTGTGCTAGAGGTATCAAAAAACAGGAACAGTCACACAAAAGTTTGGGACAACTTAACTATTTAGGAAAACGTGTACTTTAAATAAGTTAATAAAGTACAAAATGAGAGGTTTAAGTCTAGTTACAAAGATTTCTCAAAGTAATACAAAACAATCTTAGCTCAGGGAAAGGAAACACTTTACTGAAACTGTATATCTATGTAGATCAATCGTTTCAGTTAAAAAGAAACACAGAGTATATTATTTGAGTTTTTAGATATTAAGCCACTATTTGGAATGAAAAGCTGCAAGGAGAATGTTTAAAGTTTCAAGGACTAGATTCCCTTTTTAAGATACAAGCAACTTAACATAAAAAATGTTAGCATGCCATTAAAGACATACCTGTTTTCTTCAGCTTTAATCATTGCTAGAGGAGAAAGGGGAAAAAAACAATCAAAATATAGCTTAAAAATAGTTTATATACGCATGGTAAAAAGTTACTGTTAACACGATTTAATAAAAGCACAGCTTTAAATATTTTTGTTACTATCAATATTTTTAATATTTATACCCTTTGAAGACCGAAATCAGTTCAGACTAAAACACAATTTAGAAGTCACATTAAAGAAAGATAAGGGCACAGAAAGAATGACTTCTTGGTTTAAAACAATTATTTCAACTTTAAAAGACTAGCATAAAGAACAGATAAAGTCAGGCTTACTGAAACAGATCCTTCTTTCTTTTTTATTCTAAGTCGCTGATGCTTACTCTTTGTAGTACTTTTCAAATATTCATTTCTTACCACACCTGATTTTGAAGATTTTTCATCAAGATCTTATTTCCCTTATAATACCAAACAAAACCATGCTAAAAGTGAAAGAGGAGCACAGCATTGTATGACATTTGTACAAAAAGGGACATGGCCTTTATAATACAGAAGGGCAATAAAAAGTCACTAATATTTTTGCCACATCACAGTTTCTCAAAGCATTTTTTTGTCAAAAATTAAAAGCAAACTGATACCTAAGCAAAGCCTTACACACAATTTTGGCTTTTAGCAGACAGCCAGTACTACTGCTTTGAGTATAAAATACATCACTGTTTTCAAAATCCTTCCAAGACACACACACGCGAAAGTAATTCTTACTCAATTATAAGCTATACTGTATTAGAGAAGTCCAGCACCCTTTTACCCTCGTCTCCCAAGTGGACGAGGGTTATTACAGCGACCCCTCTGCCTCTTGTCCTCCCCCATCAACCTGAAGCCCTTCACAAATCCTACTAAGTTCTTACAGGTTTTCGAAGGACTGATGGCTAAGAGCGAGCCACATCCTCTAACATCCCTAAAATGAAGGCAGACCTGAAGCATTACCTACTGATAACAGGGAGCACCCACACAGCCCTGAACAAGCCACAGCCCGGCACAGCCTAATTCAGTTCCTGTTCAGGGACACGAGGGGGAGCTGAGGCTGCTGCCACATAAATAGGGAAGAACTATCAGTGTAATGGAAAAAGGGACGGTGATGAGGTGGTGAGGACTCAGGAGACAAGACTGCTCCACAGAAACTCTACTGCATAAAGCTTATTTCAGTAGATTTCATTCCTAACAGGAGTTTGAGTGCTATGCTTTGATACCAAATTTTTGCCAAAAGTCAGCATATGCACAGCTTGCAATCACTGCCACCCTCCCTACTCATGTTTGTTAACGTTACCTTCAAGATCCTCAAGCTCTTTGGGTTTTGCCCAGCGTGATTCCTTTGTTTGGGAATTGTAATAGTAGGGCTTTCCAGAGTCAGATTTATACTCTTTCCAGGGGCACTTAGACAACAATTGCTAATGGACAGAAAACAAAAACATAAAAACCAAACTTACAATGGTGTTTTACAATTAAAAGGATAGCTAGAAGTGAGCAACAAACGCTACGCCAAGAAATAACTTAAGGATCAATGAATACAGGCATATACTTTCCAAGGAAAATCAGGAAGGATTTTTCCTTTCCTTGATTTTCCAAGGAAAATCTCTAGCGGTAAACAAACACATTACTTATCTAAATATTAAAGAATGCCACCTTTTTAATAAGGAAAACGTACTTAAAAACTGAGGAAAACTGTTGAGAGTTTTGTCCATTTTGCAGCCTCAATTTCTACCAACACAAGGAGTGCAATATAAACATTTTTGCAACATTTCTTATTTTAAGAGTTTGCTGCCATTGAAAAAAAATATCTGTTGACCTAGCTATCCTCCTGCATGACAGTTATGCTAGGAAATTCTTGCGTTCACACAAATTCACACAATATGGTATTTTTTGTCTGAATTTAGTTTACCTCAGCTGGTGTTTTGAGATCATCTGGCTTCTCCCATGTAGACTGCTTTGTTTCAGTATTATAGTAATATGTTCTTCCATCGGGTGATTTGTGTTCTGTCCATGTAGATTTCTAAGAAAAATAAAAGATATCATTAATGATGAACAATAACTGCTGACCGAGATGCTATCAAAAGCCACTAAACTGTTAAATACAAGTGGAAAGCAGAAAAACCTGTTTGGAGTGCTCTTCGTTAACAGAACTGTTGGTGGTGGCAGTTTGCTGGGCTGCACAAACTACGGGATGCGTTGTCTGAGGGCGAAACAAAACAGAGCTCTGAAAAGACATTCTGGTTAATATTTGTTTTTCGTTTGAATGCGTATATTAAACATACCAAGTAATTTAGCAGCAAAGGAAAGACAGCAAACCAAAATCTAAACACATTTAAGTCAGTATTGTTTTCAAGAAACTACTTCCTTGTGAGAAGAGCTACTAAGACTCTCTCACCCCCCCCCTCATTCTGCAATCCAAGGCAGCAATTACCATCAGAAAAGAAAGCAAAAGTGAGTGTGACCAGACCCTAACAACTCCAAGTGAAAGTCCCAGAGGCACACCATGTTTTCAAAACTAAGGAAAATTTGCTTCAAGAAGATTCTGACTTCAAGGGTTTAGTGTGAACTCAGGAGTGCCTTCCTACTGCTTTGCGCTGACAGTTTACATCAGGTTGCTGAAATGAGGACTGGTGGAACACAGCTTCAGCCATCTACTGTTTCAGTTACTGCCTAGGGCTGAGGAGAAACAACTTCCTTAGAGGTCCAGTTGCCTTGTTCAATTACGCAGAACGCAAATCTCACAGAAATAAAGGGACAGTTGATATTCACCGATATTTAATAATTAAGCTCGGTACAACATCCCCAAATTTTGAACCAAAAAACTTACAATGGGGTATCTTAGAGGCCACACGTCCATTTTTACAGATTCCACCCTTTTGTTATCTAGCCAAACTATTTTCCTCATCTTAAAAACTAAAGGTAAAGGTCTGGGATATCCTCTAGAGAAGTAATTTAGTATTTACAAAATTTTAAATAGAAATCTGATAGTGACTGAAAGTTATTCACGGTCATTCAAGGTGCCATAAAAGACAAACTTAAAATTTGAGATTACTTTTAGATGACCTGCCTACCTCAGGACAAAGCTACATTAATTCATGATTCAGAAGTTTCAATATTGAGATATACAGCACCAGTTCTGTTCCATCAGTGATTTCCCATCTGATGGAAAGGTGGAAGACTACTGAAAATCACCTAATGAAATAAGTCTGGCCTACATGCCACCTTCCTGTTTACAAGTTCAACCTACATTAAGTCACCTTCCATGCAACCTACGCAATATTTATTCCTACTTAAGCTACTGAATTATGCTGTGTTCTCACAAGCATGGAAGGAGACACTAACAAATAACGTCATGACTTTGGGGGGGAGAAGTTAAGCTAAATTATCAATGATCAGCGAAATTGATGAAGTGGCAATGACCATTCTTTTGATGTTAGTCCTTTATATTCTTCAAAAACCACAGTGATGTTTTCAAAATTATTATGGGTAACTACATAGGCTATTCTCTTTTTATTGTTGAAGTCTTTGGTAACAAAACTCTCAGTAAGTTGACAATGCTAATAAAGGTTCCAATAAATCACACAGGACCGAACAATAACAGAACCTTGACCTGGCTTTTTCCTGCTAAGCACAGGTGCATTAAGGAACAGCAAGGAAGACTTAATCGTTTGTCCTGGTTTGCCTACTGAATTCTGCTATACACGTTAGAACTGCCACAGCAAAATATTCATTAATATGTAACAGGCAAGAAGTTACACAAATATAAGTAAAACAAAAAACTGCTTATAAACTGGTCACTGAAATGGAAGGAAAAAATAATAATAAAAAAAGGAACAACACAGAAAGAGGAACAACCTTCCATCTTCTTCAGTGCAAATAAAACCCCAGCTCTCCCTTGAGTATCTATCTAGCCCACCACTTGCCAAGGTTTAAATCTGAAAACAGTCGGCTTGAAACTAACACAGGTATCTAGGCTACAATTCGCTTGTTGCTCAAGTAGGGCAAAAAGATCTAAAAACATCACAAGAAACATCTCATATTGCTGTCCTGCACACTAGAAGAACTAGAAACAGACTTCAATGCTCAGAAATGAGAGGAAATATAACAGAAAAGACACTTTAACTATTAACATTAATTACAGACCAACAGTCAAATAAGCAAAGAAGCTCCACATGAGAAGAAAAATAAGATACAAGGCTTTCTTTTAAACCTGGAAAGTCACACACACACAACACCACACAGCCATTACAATCTTCTAGAATTTTGGTTTTCACATACCTGAGTTCCAGGAGGCGTTACGCCTGAAAAATAATAATAATTTAAAAAAATAAATTAAAAAGGGTTTGGTTGCTTTGCTTTTCTATATAAAGACTAATTAATCAATGTCTGAAAGAAAAATTTTCTGGGAATCAACGAAGATGTCAGTTACTTAAATGCTAAACCACGTTGTACAGAAAAGTATAATTTTTTATCTTTTTTTAAGAATACTTCACCTAATTTTCGTGAAATATTTTGAAACAGTAACAAATTGTTTATACTTACCTACTTGCGCATCCATACTGTTCACCCCTGGCTGTAGAAACAATCAATAGATATTTAAGTAATGAGTGCAATTGTAATTAAATCATCAATAAATACAGTACATATTCAAACAAGTGTTTTCATCAACAAAATTCTCTACTGCCTTAAATATGGATTCCTATCTTCCCAGCACCCACTGAATCATTACTGCTCCTTAAAGAAGCAGGAATATCAAGCTACTTTTCAGAAAGGAAATATATATAATAAAGCACACCAGCCATTGTTCCAATACCCATCTTTACCTCCCAAATGAGTAGGCTGGGAGGAAAAAAAGAGGGGGGGAGGGAAGAGATATTCTGAATTTCTGCTGGAATAGCTTAGTAGGCTTCTGTTGTAATTATGTGTCATAAGCCTTTGAATGTATTAGTGTTGAATTTGTTGCATTCATAAAACTGCTTGCAAACAACTAAAGCTCTTACAGATACCCTTTTTGAAATTCTTTCAAACGAAGGAAAAAGATTAACAGCATTCAAACAAGAGTCTTCCCAATTTCTTTTTCTGTAGGCAAAAATACAGCTTGCACGTTTATCTTTTGCTAAGGTTTATCCTTCAGCTCTCTTCTACAAACTTTATTAATAAAAAACTCAACTAAAAAAGGAAAAATTTCTAAAAAGAGAAAAGAAGTCATATGGGATCAATTACAGTTGGTATTATCCAATAGGACTAAACAAAGTGAACTGTCAACAAACTTTAGGCCTTTAAAGTGCATTCTGTATATTAACCATTTCAGCTACTCTGTGTGTGCATATGTCTATAACTACCATCAGTTAAGCAAGGCCATCATTAAATTTGTGTCTCCAGTAAGTAACCCTTCTGACATGTTTCTTTTCTTGCACCTATGTTTACTTTTCCAAATTCCACTCCAGTTTGCTGTGTATTGTAAGAGCACTAATCTGACTGAAATAATCATTTTTAAGAATTACACTGGTTCTAATCAGCTTTCTGGAAGTAAACGCTTCTGTAGACCACAAAACAGACAGTGAACCTGCATAGGAATGGTCTGAAAGACCACCACACCAGGATGAAACACAGCCAAGACCAAAGAGCCCTGACACCAGTACAAATCATCCAGTTGGCCTCGGTGAGCTTTAGATGACATTTTACACTGGGAGAAGGTATTTTCCATCAGACAGCCAAAACTATAACAACTCACTAATTCAATGAAGTTTACCAAGCAAATCATCAGGGCTGCAAAGGTCACCGTTTTTCACTCATCTACAAATTATTTTAAATTACTAAGTGGTAAAATCATTCCTTTATTTCTGAAACACTTCCCAGGCTGTGGTACACACGCTGCAGCAGAGAGGTACAAGAATGCTGCCAGGACAGACAAATGCCTTCTCATGCAAAGGTGTGAGCTCCTGCTATTGCTGCCAAGAGGGTTAAGGGCAAAATTAAAAGCCAGAACTGTCTGCTACACTACTTTGCCTCCTAAATACCATACATTCACAGACTTAATTCAATCAAAATTTATTCCTAATCCCATATTAGAAAACCAAGAGATCTGCCTTCTTGCCAAAATACGTAAAAAATACACAGTAAAATTCAAAGTTAGACTGATTTTAGTGCTGATCCCTCCTTCCCCTTTTAAGTCTCTTTGGGGCACAGAATTTTTAAAGATTTTTCTCTGAAGGTGTGAAATTCTTTCAAAATTTTCCGAGAGCATCACTTGTCAGAAATTCATGACAACTTCTATACGGAAAAATAGAGGAAAATCCCTCCTACTTGGTAGCTTCTAAAATATTTAGTGCATTAGGAAGTAGCTGCATGAGCACAAGAACTAACGAAGCACGGTTCCCAAGAATTGCCTAGGGAGTTACTTTTACTTAAATTACACTGTGGCTGTAACATACACTCACATCTCATTAAACAGAGACCAGCAGTGAGAAACAAACTTGTAACTAACAGGCAGCTTCTCTACTGTCTGAT
Source organism: Larus michahellis (assembly GCF_964199755.1). Taxonomy (NCBI): domain Eukaryota; kingdom Metazoa; phylum Chordata; class Aves; order Charadriiformes; family Laridae; genus Larus; species Larus michahellis. Next base: position 59,136,339 of record NC_133902.1, read on the forward strand.
AAAGCCCAAGCCCTAAATTTCAGTTTTTCTCTCCACTGTTAAAATAATTAACATCCCTTCTCTGGTATAAATTCTCAGTCATCTAATACTTGTCAAGGTGACATTACATCCTTTTCCTAACAGTCCCTTCTCTACTTATCTTGCAGAAACTTTGTATCTTTGTGATTTTTCTCTCATTACTCCAGAGGGCGGATGGACTACTTAGCACAATACATCTAGTTACACATAGCTTATTTAGTAGATGAATTAAAGATCTCTTTCAGCAAACCCTTAATGAAAAAAAAAAAGTGAAGTACTAACCAACGTATTTTTTTAAAACCATCAACAAAAGCAGTAGCAAAGGGTTTGTGCTTAGCGCTATAGAAAAATACTGAGTTCTACAAGGATGAGGCCTGTCTTGGGAATGTAGTATCTGCATGGTAAGAAAATAAAAAAGAATATATTTCTAAATTTAAGTTGGATAGAAATGTTTTTAAGTGGTTCTTCTACAGATCTCCAAAAAGATTATGTTAATAGGAAATAAATGTAGCCTTTTCCAATTCAGAGACTTCATCTGTGATACCTGATAACTCTTCCCTCTCCATTTCCAGCCAAATAACTTCATACGTTTACTGATTTCAGCACACTTTACTCAAGATCTCAAACACGCTGAATTTCAGAAACCTTTATGAAAAATCAGATATATAGTGGTCAGACAATTAGCCCTCCCTGCAGAGAGCCAGAGTTCACACTGGTTCCTCACCTACAAGCAGGTGAGGGACAAAGGAGGAGGCTGGGGTGCGGAAAGGATTATGGGATGCAGAAACCAGACAGAAAAAAGAAGGAAAAATCAGACATAGATACAGAGAAGAGTTTAAAGACGGATGAAAATCCACAGGACACCAAGTATCCCTAGCTCTGCTTCTCACAGAAATCTTACTTTTTACAATAATTCAAGAGCTAGATAAAACTGAATTGCAATTAGCAATACCTTTTTCATAATCCAAGAAAACAAAAGCATACCCAGACCGAAGTAATGACAACTGATACAAAGACCTTTTAAAAACCAGAACAGTTAAGTTAAACTCACCGGAACTGTAGGCTGCATAGCAGCTTGAGACATGTGAGACATCATCATTCCAGGCATTACTGACTGCATCATTCCAGGCATCTATAATTAAAAAGTATTGCAGATACATTTTATGATATTTTAAACATAAAATATGAGGATTCTTTTATTTTTATTTAAAAGCAATTACTTGATACTAGTTTTTATTTAAAAAAAAACCTTTTAAGCACTTGGCAACAAAAAATACAATAGGTTTGTAGAATGTTGATTCCTTTCATTACATTCCTGTAAAATCGACTTTATGAATAACATATCTAGGGTATTCCAAAGGCTGATACAAAATATTAATAAAGAAGATCATTTAAACTACAAAAGAACAGCAGCAAATGTAAGATGTGTGATTTGTATCACTGAAATCCCACGTTAAAGCCGGAAAAATAAAGGTTGGGAAAGATTTCTGCAAAATTATAAGACCACACGGAACAAACCAAACAAAGGAAAGGTAAACTCAAGAGTCTGAGGGTAGTTCTGCTCGTGTTTTTTGACAACTTACAACCTGTCTCCCTTTCCTCTTACCTCACAAATAGGAAGAAACACTTTACAGGGACACTGGAATAATGAATTTCTGCAAACAACTTTGAGATGAAGAGAGCAATTAAATTTAAACACCAAGGCTCTAAAAAAATTCTAAACTCTTTTTTTAAAGATCTGGGGAAAAAAACCCACCTTAACATAGACATACAATGTTAAACCATGTAACAGTGTGAACTTGGTAATGGGGACATACCACGCTACAGAAATGAAAAGTTTGAGTCTAGACTTGTATCTGAGTTTGTTGAGTGGTCCAATGAGACCAAAAAATCCCCCAAAACTGCTACTCAGATAAGCTAGCTTTTGCTCAAATATTTATGCTTATAGTCTCAACGGAATAGTTATACAGAAGTTATGCATCACTGAAGTGAGGCACTAAAAGGATGTCAAAAATGCTACTGAAAAAGTGTTTAATATCTTGCATGTTTCCCATTATTTTTGCTGATCCTGGCTTTTCAGAACTAAAAAGCCAATAAAAAGTGGCAAAATGAACAATATATATAATTTAGGTCGTTACGAACATGAACTTTTGGCCACTCATCCCAAACAGGTCTTGAAGTCAACCCCCTTCAACTTTTCAGTTATGCCCCTTTACCTTTATTGTCCTTGGCAGGCTGGCCAAGTGACCCCATCCCCCTGTATCTTCAGGGAGCATCTGGTTACCACTCTCCTCATCTTGTATCTCGTGCGGAGAGAGGGATATGTGGTAGGGCTACAGCTCCACCCTCAAATCCACAAGGTTTTCTTGGGAGGGTGAGGGAGGAAGGAAAGACTGGAAGGCGGCCCCTCCTATTCCTCGCCATCCTGTAGAAGCAGGAGAAGAAAGCACTCTTGCCCCATCGCTACTTGCAACTAAGGGGGCTGTGAGCGTGTGGAACTTCTTAAAAGCCCTGGCTCGGGTCCTGAAGAAACCCTGCGCACTGCTTGGTTTCTGCATAACACTAACCTGAAGTCAGCAAAGTAAAAAAAAAAAAATATTGGGAAGAACGAATTCTTTTCCAAAAGACCCTCTTCTGACTGATGCTGACAGGAGGCCGTTGCTATTATCTATGCAAAGTACCTGTCCTACAGGGGTTCACCTCAGAAAGGAGAAAACAAGCTACAGGACACCCCATCCTGCAAAGCCTCACAAAGAAACCTCTGGTATTTGCTGGAAGAAGGAGCTTATTGTTCAAGCAAACAAGCCAACTTCCAGCATAATAGTTCGGTGTGGGAATATTACCGTCTTGTCGCATCCTTAAGACTGTAGGGTAACTGAGCCTCTAATCTCCTCTCTGCCACGCCACTTATACTTAGCTTTTTACTCTACATCTACCAAAGAGTCCCAACTTCTCTGTATTGCTCACTAAAATATTAAAAACTGAAATATTCAGTTCATGAGAGTGAGAACAGTAGAACAGAAGCTACAAAAGAACTGCTAAGTAAAGGAATAAAAAAGAATTGCTATTTAAGTTTCTAAAGAACGCATACAAAAGCTCATGCTATTAGCTACCTTGCTAACGGTCAAATCCTCCTCATCTTTTAAAATTGCATTATTTTTACACCAGAAGCTCTACTAGGCTGCAAAACCACGCTGATGATTCCTACCGAGCCTTTATACACCAGTTAAAAAAAAAAAAAAAGAAATAAAACCACACTCTATCCAAGGTACTGCAAAGGAAGACACTGAATTCCCAGCAAGAACTTGTGGGCTCTTCTCAAAGGGTTAATCTTCCTTGCCATCCTCTGTCTGCTCTGATCTACCCTATCCCTCTGGTCTAGTTGACGACACTCAATTTCTACTTCCTCAAACCATTATCACAAGTAGTATCTATCTAGAACATCTATTATATCCAGAAGGAGAATCACTTCTTTTAGAAGTTCAGAATTTAATCAGAAACTACACAGTAAATGGTATTTGATTATTGAAAATAAAAGCTTTACATTTGAAACAAGCACAGATATGATTCTGGCTACTCTGCCTGTTCACACCTGTCAATATGAATGGCCAAGTTTATTTTTCAATCACATTTAAATGCTTTAACAAAAAACAAATTATGGATTCATACCTATTGCTATTTACAATTAAAGTTCCACATGAGGTGCATCAATTACCTGTTACAAAGGAGAAGAGTTTCTGAATGGATGGGAACTGTGGCATAAACCATCCTGAATTATTAACCTTACCGTGTGCAAACTACGGTACGAGACTTACCTACCTCAGGGATTACCTGACATCATTATGGGAAGGAAGAAAGAAAAAAAAAATCTTGTAAAATTGCCTTACCTGCCCCATTGGCGGTCCTCCCATGGGGGGCATCATCTGAGGCATCATACCATGTGGAACTGGTGGCATGTTTGGTGGTCTCTGACCCATAGGGTGCATTCCCATGGGAGGATAATGTGGCATGCCTGGGTGTCCCATCTGAAAGGCAGCAACAAGGAAAATCAGCAAGAAACCAACACCACCAAACCCCACAAAAGCGTTAATAACAAAGAGATGCTCAACACTGAACTGAAAATGATTTGAGCAATTTTAGATTGATACTGCAAAACAGCAAGCAAGATCATTCACTCTTCTAGGTCCTCTAGAGCCAGAGTTAATCACAATTAACAAATCCATTTAAAATTTCAAAACCAACATTCAAATGAAAAAAACCACTCCATAATCTTTCATCTTATGCTTTGTCATGGAAAAACATACTAAATTTATGAATGCAACTATTTCTGCATGCTCTTCCAGACAATTACGATTAATGAAAGTAACTCTGTGGCACAGAAGTCAACTAGATAAACAAAATAGCTTCTACGCCTGATTCCAAGTCTGAAACAGCTTCTACACTGACTACCATCCCTGTCTCCATACTTTCCTAAAAACCGGAGTCCTGATGCTGTTCTAGTACTTGGTATAGTCACACTGCTAGTACAAAAATGGATACACATTTATTTTTATTTTTTTTTCTAAATACTGAAATATATGGACAGCTTTCTATTCTAATCAGAAGCAACAGCTCTAAGACTACTTTAGGATAAACTCTGGGAAGAATTTCACATCGAAGAATCACAGAATGGTTTGGGTGGGAAGGGACCCTAAAGCCCCCCCAGTGGCACCCCCTGCCCTGGGCAGGGACACCTCCCACCAGCCCAGGTTGCTCCAAGCCCCGTCCAACCTGGCCTTGAACCCCTCCAGGGATGGGGCAGCCACAGCTTCTCTGGGCAACCTGGGCCAGGGGCTCACCGCCCTCACAGCAAACAATTTCTGCCTCACATCTCATCTCAATCTCCCCTCTGTCAGTGTAAAACCCTTCCCCCTCGTCCCATGGCTCCCCTCCCCGCTCCAGAGTCCCTCCCCAGCTTTCCTGGAGCCCTTTTAGGGACTGCAAGGGGCTATAAGGTTTCTCCACACCTTTCAAACACATAACATAAATAAATACATAGAACATATAACTTGAAATATACACATACAGAAATATGTTAGAAAAGTGCACTAGTTTATTAATAAGAAAATTATTCTTAAGGCTTCTTTTTGTCGTGTTTTAAAACAAGTTTTCTACTACATTTTGTACCAGAAGACTCTCTGAAGCTGGGAGCGGGAGGTTCACACAAAGAAATCACAAGCAACCTGAAAGGTTTGAAACTTCTGAATATAACACTTGATGCCCCGCCACATCCTCGACTCTCACAAGAGAGGCGGTGACAGCTTTGCCTGTTACCTGAGCCCCTGAGCTCCCCAAACAACTCAAGGTAGAACAATGTTTCCTCTTACTCTCTGAGGGCCCTGCCGACCAGGAGGAGCCCTTGGTGGCCTCCCCGCCGGGGCTGGCACAACGGAACCGGCAGTGGCCAAGCCCCGCTCCTCTCAGCCTCACACCCACCCGCAGGGCTCCACGGCGCCGCGCCGCCTCCGGAGGCGGAACCCGCCCAGAGCCCGGCCCCCCTCACTGCTCTCCCCGGTTCTCACGACAGAACCGGCCCCGCCACGGCGGGCCGCGCCCCCCTCCCCGTCCGCCCCCACTCACCATGAGGGAGCCGCGGTCGACGCCGCCGGGCCGCATCGAGGGGCTCAGGAGGCTGCCCCCGCTGCACCTGCCAAGAAGCCGCCCTCTGAGTGGCTGCCGCGACGAGGGGCCAAAGGGCATGAGCGGCTCGGGTTCCGCGCGGGGCGGGAGCAGCGGGGCCAGCAGGCTGACTGGCTTCCCGGCCGGCCAATCCGGGCGGCCCGCCAGCCGGGTGCCCTTCGGCGATTGGTCGGCGGCGGAGGCGACAGGGCGGACAGCGTCCCCCGGCGTCAGCTGCATGAGGGGAGGGGGCTTCGGCAAGGAGAACGGGAGCGGCTGCGGGGAGGCGGTCGCCGCCGCCGCTGCCGAGTCCCCACCTGACATCCTGACCGCCGGGCCCAGCCGCCGGGAGTTCTTCTCCGCCTCCCTTCGCGTCGGCGCCCGGCGAGGACCGGGCGGATGGAGGGAGGCCCCCGCGCAGAAAAGGCGGCTCGCTGGGCTGGGCCGGGGGTCGCGGCGAGCGGAGGCGCTTCCCGGCGAGAGCGGCCCGCTGCCGGCGGTGGACGGGGCGCGGGCCCGGCGGGCCGCGGAGCTGGCGCGGGGGGAAACGGCTGCGGCGGGGGCCGAGCGCAGGGCACGCTGGGAAAGGGCTCACGTGGGTCGGGGGCGGGGCGCTGGGAGCTGGGCGGCGCCAAGGACGTCTGAAGGAGGGGGGGAGACTGCCGGCGCGTTCTTAGCTGCCCGTTCAAGCAAACCGGGAAGTGTCGTCCGCTCTCCCCCCCCGCCCTGCGGCAGGTGGTACGCGCCGCCGAGGAGGGTCGGCCTTATTGTCCGCCCCCCCCGTGATGGGTTGGTATATGCCGAGTGGGGCTGCTAGAGGCGCGCGAGGCAGTCAATTTCCCCCCAGGCGCGCGGTAGTAGGCGCCGCCTGAGGAGGGAGCGGCTGCTATGGCGGGAGGAGGCTCCTGAGGGCGGCCCGGGTGCTCTCCTCGCCGCCGAACCGTGGCTGAGGGCTAGCAGCCTGGGGCTGCTCGGTTGAGGTAGGCCTATGGCGCCGCTACTGCGGGCCCTAGGCCTGCCGGGCCGGCTGTGGGCCCGGGGAGGTGCAGGCCAGAGGGACAGGTAGTGCTGCCCTAAGGGTGGCTGGTTGCGGCCCTCGGGGTTGAGACCCGCACGGGGTGTGTGTGCGGGGACAGCTTTGCCTCCCAGCAAAACCTCTGCGTTGGCAGCTCTGTAAGTCTTCCTCCAGTTCAGGGAAGAAAAACGTCCTGCTTTAAATGGCTAGTTTGTTTAGGGCAAGTCAAGGTACTAATGTTGAGCTGGACAGTTATTAAAAATCTTGTCAAAGGCAGTTTAAGTAGGTTTCTTCAAGCGCTGAGGCCTTTCACCTTTTCCAAGGAGACTTGTGGAAAAACCTGAGAGGTTTTGTCCTTTTATGGAATCCCATTCTGCTGCCTCAAATAAGAATTGGGTAGGAGAGGCTCAGCTGGGCAAGGTGTGAGACTGCAAATGTGTGGATGCTTTCATGGGTTCTGTGCAGCATTTTCATGAAATCTATATTTTATGAATAAGAAGTTTCTGAAAAAGTATGGATGTGGATAGGGATTCAAAGCAATCTCAATTAAAAAACCCTACTTGGGGTTTTTTATAATATAAGATAATATAAACTGGGTTTGATAGAGCCTGGCTTAAACCAGCAGACTATCTTAAACATTAATTTTGCACTGTTCCTTTGTGCCTTGTCCCCCCTTCTGCCCTCTGCCCTACTTCAGATCAGAATGTGTTGTACTACTTCAGTCCTGGTCCCTCTGCCCCTCTGTAATTTGTGGTCAGATTCAGTGCTGGAAATGGTGGGAGGAGGGGGGGGGAAAGGCGGAAAAGAAGAGCTGAAAATTGACCTAATGTTAAAACTTGCTGTAACTTCAGCTGAAATTAAGTGTAACAAGTATGTAACTCTTGTTTTTCAATAAAGTGGTAAAAAACGTGTCAAACTTTGTGTATGGTTTGTAGCTACTTTTTTACAAGAAGTGTATACGCCTACTGAAAGGTTTCTGGTGTGGAGGAAGGAGTTAATTTATTATATCAAGGTAAAAATCATATGATATTTGTCTATTATATGTATATATGTAGTGACAACTCAGTTTTTTCTGTCTCAGTATCTGTAACTTACATGTAGGGGTGAGCACAGCGTACGTATTTTTATAGGTTTTTAAAATCCGTTGCCAATATGGACCTTTAGATGTAATAGTGTGTGAGGTTGTTTTCATTTGGGGCTTTTTTTGATGCTGCGAATAAGTGTTTTGGGTTTAAATAAAGATGTTTGGGTTTAAAGTTCTGGAAAAACAGTTTCAGGCATGGTTTAATGATATTTTTTTTAATTTCTTTTTTTAAGGGAGGAGCAGGGAGTGCTGTGAGCACTGGAAACAAAGTTTAAGTTTTACAGCCCTGCGTATGTGAATGAATCCCTGGATGATTTCTGTATTTTTAGGGAGGGTTGAATTTATGCTGTGCCCTTAGAGAAGGCAACAAGTGTCTGTTCTTGATAGTTTTGTGAAAGTTACAGGAACTCACTGTAAAAAAAAAAAAAAAAAAAAAAACAACAAAAAAAACCAACAACGAAACCACCATCTGCCAGTTTGTACTCAAAACTTACAAGAGGGATGGATGCCTATAAGCGATGTGAATGGTGTCGTAGAGACAATGGAGGTAAGAGTTTTCCTGAAGTGAAGAATTTACCTAATCTCTTGTTTAAAAACATCTTGCAGAGTTGAGCAGTTTGTTTGGTCAGAATCAGCTATGTTACAGCTGCTCTGTGTTCTCATTATTAGTCTCTGCAGAGGGTGTGTGGGTGTATTTCTTCTTTTGCTGATTACACTGATACAATATACTCACCAGACAGCTTGATTAGCAAACCACTGAGAAAGGGTCTCAACAGAAACCAGCCGTGCTGATTTGATGTGTCGCGTTGTCCATGTGGGCTGCCAGAAGAGCTGGAAGCCTTTCTGATGTTTTTTTTAGAGTTGTTATTTTTTGCTTGGTTTTTTTTTTATTTTTTAGAGGAGTGGAAGGAACTAATGTTGATCTGTGTCACGGCGGCAATAAGCGGCATGTAAGCAAGGGAATCACTAAATAATTGTTAAAGCTCTGCACTGAATACATATACTGTTATAATTATGGTGTCATCGATTTAGGTGCTGTTATTATCACTGGGATATGTATTATTTAAAATACTACGTATTCATTAAATGTAGATAAAATGCTCTGATTTTAGAGAAAACAGAGGAGAGTGAGGATTTATTTGGAATTGAAAAACTGTCACTATCTTCTGGATGCTGTCATGCACAAAGACTTGTTTTCTTACTTAATTCTCACTGTGATAATGTACTGCTAAAACAAGAGTTAAGTTTTTTACTACAGCTGTTGAATTTTCTGGAAATAACTTTGGTAGGAACTAAAGAGGAGAGCACACAGACCTGTTCCCTTAGCATTAGTCTGTTTCTCAGAGTGATGTCATATTTCCTCTTTCTGTTGCTACTATGTAACTCTTGTAACTGGAGTTTACTTCCTATAATTGCAAAACTTGTAATATGTTTTTATTTTACTAGCATTGTGCTGCATGTCATATGTTACATTGTCTTCCTGTTTGAAGAGAGTAGGTAGTGAGGGATGTGGATTTTATTTTTACGCCTGGATAATATCTGATTTCCGCCCAGTGCCGTGATTATCAGACACTGTTAATATCACATGTTGAGGGTACAGCTGTTTAAACCGCTTTTCTGCAGTCAGACATGAGCTGGTTTGGGTAAGATGCTGGACTGGTGAGGTTTGAGGCACCCCAGATGGGGAGCTGTGCTGGCTCGTTAGCACCTGCTGCAGCTAATTAGAGGCAGGGTGTAGCAGCACCCAGCTGCAACCAGTCACCTGCGGCTATTTCCCAGTTTGGGGAGGAGTCCTGGTGGCTTGGAGCAAGGGCAGGGTGAGCTCATACAGGCTTGCTTTCTGCATGAATGTATTTTAAGTGTTTTGTGGTGCTCTGGTGATGGAAGTAAGCGAGTAGCCTTTGCGTTTTATTTCTAATCTTTCTTGGATTGTGGGATCAAGGAAAATTTCTTTGTGAATATCCACTCTAGTTCTTAGGTTGTGGATAAGAGATTAAAAATGTAATCAGCTTGTATAATTTTAAGTCAACTCTGTGTGCGTTTGTGCCTGTGTTTATGCATTGAAGAAATCCATTATACATTGTGGTTTTTACATTGTTTGGTATATGAGATAAAGGTATTCTGATGAGGATTTTATTTGGTATCTCTGGTGTGTGTGTGTGTTAATGTTTTCTGTTGAATTTGGTATTAGTCTTCAGTGCTAGAGAAGAAAGACAGTTTTACCCCATTTGCAGAAGTTGCTTCTCAAGTGTTTAAGTTTTGTTACAAACAGCTTTAAGATGTTGTAACAGTAGTAAAATTGAACAGGCAGTGGTTTTACTGTTCCCAGTCCCACACCAAGCCTTCAGGGTGTAGATACTGATCCAATATCTCCTCAATCACTGTTTTACAAAGCTCATACATCATCTTGAAATTAGAGTTAAAACTTCAAACCATAATCCTTGCACCTCTTGCAGAGCCCAAATTAAGAGTCTCTAAATACATAAACAATAATATGCCTTTACTTAATCAGATTTTTCTGCCATGGTGCAATTAAATTTTTCAATCTCATATCTGCTGTCTAGAGTTAATGGTGCTACTAAAGCATCACATTTAATCTGAAACTTCTTCCTATCCAAACAAGATCTGCTCACCTCGTACAAGAAGAGAAGGGGTCCCATTCTAAATCTGAGAGCAGAGGCTTCGTCCTCTCCTGGCTCTGCCCAGCCCTCCCTGGGTTACTCTCTTCAGCTTTGTGATTTATGGTGCAAGTTGGTGCTGGTTACTGTAAACTGTAGGGGCAGTTCCTCATTTCTTGGGCATGTCATCCTGAACAAGGACACCTGAAAAATGTTCTTCCCCTCTTGTGTGAGTGTGTCACCTCATTTTGTGTGTTGTTGCCTCCTCAAGCTGTGACCACTCTCCCTGTGGCTGCTGTGCCCCTTCATTCTCTGGCACTTGCCCTTCCCCACTGTCAGGTGCGGGTTTGAGCTTGACGGGTGTGAGAGCCCCTGTTTGCCACAGGAACCAAAGCACAAGTTGCGCTAAGGAGTGATGCGATTGAGTTTGCATTTTGTGTTCAGGAGAGATGAATCTGCGGCTGATTTCACACAGTGAGCACAGCTTCAGCAGGGGGCTAAAGTTGCATTTGTTATTCCCAGGTGCAAGTTTGCTATTTTTCTTTTTTTTTTTATTTGGTTAAACATTGCTGCCTAAAAAAGTCTAAATCGAGTGATTTTTTTTTTTCCTCCCCTTGAAGTGTTTGACTTCTTGCGTTGTTTTTCATATGTTTTGATAGAACACATACCTTTCACCTTCCTTCCTTTCTGGTCCCGTTAGGAAAGTGCCCTGTCTATATATCTGTGTTTTGAAATACGGAATTTGTAGGCAGCTGGGGAGAGGAGTGCTTCAGCTTCTTCTACAATGGAATGATAGCTCTACTAGTTATATTTAAATACACAGTGGTCTTTTATTTTTCCTCTTAGAAAATCAATTACACTTTCTATGTATAAACTAAATACAAAATCACTCCTAGTGTTTCCTAGGCACCTGTTACTTTCTGTAGAGATGGTTATTTTTTGGGAACGCAGCGGTTTCCAGGACAGACAGTCTGTGGTCTGGCCAGCAGGGTGAGGGCTTGTACACAGAATGTGCTTTAAGACTGTGAATCGAAAAGGAAATGCTAGTGGAGCTTCCAGCTTGTCTGTCTTGGGATTCAGTTAATAAAACAGGATCAGCTTGTTAAGGAAAAAATATTTGTTAGATTTTGTTTTTAATTTTGGAATGCCATTTAGACTTCTGTCCTGCTTCATATGCACTGGTAAAATATTTTGAAATGTTGGCATATTGAGCAAAGAGCAAGCGGGTCTGAAAGGCAGTGTTGCCTTAGCAACTACGGTCTTAGTCTCTGGATAGATCAGAAGTATTTGTTTCTAACATGTTGAGTTAAAAAAAAAAAGTATCTCTGGCCATTAAAAAAAACCCAAACGGGTGAAATCGTATTCTACGTGAAGCTAGTTATGGCTTTGGTTTGCTGGTGTGTCTTGCTATTTAATAGCAGATGTGCTTTAGGTTACACAGAAGCCTTTTTTTTCCCCCTTCAGTGAGACCTTCGTAAGTTATTCAAGAATTGAATTGATTTTGTTTTTTAAAAATTGCAGTTTGTGAAAGCTTGATGTTTAGTAAGGGTGGGTTGTTGTTGTTTTTTTTTTTTTTCTTGCAATGAGTCCCAGGGATATCAGATATATTCAGCACATAACTTTAGTCTCTTTTGTCAAGAGCTGCAGGGAGCTTTTTGCCCTGTTCCAAATGTATTCTTTGCAGCTTATTCCTTCCTCTGAATAATGTTACTTAATTTTCAGTCTTTATTCTATGAAAAATGTATTGAAATTTTCCAGTAGTATATTTTGCTTTACAAACCGTGGTATTGTATTATATGCTGGGTGCTACATTCTCATGGCATGTTATCACGATTGCGTTCTGCTCCCATTTGCACAGTTGTCATGAAAAATGTCAGCCCAAAAGCAGGCTGGATTCAGATCAGTCCAATGCTGGGCAAAGTAACAAGAGCATGTCTAACCTTTTCCCTAAAAAAAGCCCAAAGCTGAGAATGCGTACAGTTATTTCTAGGGAGTACTTCGTGTGATAGGTGTCAGAAGAAACAGGATGGGAATGCCTCTGGAAATGAGGTGTCATCTTTGGAGGGGCTGAAACTTCCTTTGAGCATCTTGATCCTGGAGGTGTCTGTTTCCTGAGATCCTTTTGGGGAATTTGGGAGCCTGAAAAACTTGGATGCTGGGGAAAACAGTTGAATCTCTATTTCTCTGTCGGCTCAGGAAGGTAAGAGTTTAGGTGTCAGGTGCCATGAGGAGCAGCACATCCTAAACCCAGTGCCAAATGAAGGATGCGAGGCACTTGTAGCAAAGTTAAGGCAAAAAGCAAAGCAAATGTATGTGACAATTAAAAAAAAACCAAAAAACAATTGATACTCACCTTGGGTAGCTTACAGCTCTGTGAGTCTGTGTTATGCCCAGGGGAATTCTTACTCTGAGATGGATAATTTGTGTGTTTGCAAATCTTGTAAGGTAAATGTTGGACTTTTTCCGCCTGATACGCTTTTTAGAAGAATCCTAGTTGAAATTTGATGCAAGTGACTAATTATTGATTTTGATAAAGCTAATAAGGGATTTTATGCTAAATAATTGCATATCCCACTTTATTGTTTTCATATGCTTGTTTTGTTTCATAAAAATCATGCAATGAAACATAGATCAGTAATGCTTGTTGCTTGATCCCACTGCTGTATAGCTGATGAATTCATGGATTTAAGACAAATAATCCGTATTTCATTACTAGCAAGTGCTAGAAATAAAAATGTACTCTGGACTATTGGTTGAAAAACAAATCCTGAAGTCATAAGAGAGGATTAAAGTTGGAAAAAAAAAAAATCTCTCAAGAGAAATGTTAAAAAACGAAGAGAGTAATGACATCTGCTTAATAGCATCCAGCCCTCTCAACCAACAGTTATGAACCTTTGAAGTCTTTAAATATAGGAAATAAAAGCAGGAAAAAAAAAAAGGCAATGTGTGAGAAAAATCAGAATATTATAGCAGTCTAGGTTATCTGAAATTTTTATTTTCTACATGGGAAAGCTTTGAAGCCTGTCTGAAATGTGTTCTAAAGAGACTAATGAAGCTAAAGATAAAAGCGTAGGGATAAAGCTTAAAGGGCAATAGAGCTACATTTAATTCACAAACAACGTTAGCAATAGGAAGAGAAATCTTATAATGCTTGGACATTCTCCCTGGTTCTGAAGGCTGTTTCTTTCACTTCAGGGCACCTATCAGCAGGAAGGGCTTTTTCGTTGAGAGAAAAACAAAGACAGCCTTTCAAGTTAATGTCAAGTGTGATGGAAAAGTCAGAACAGAAATCCTAAAAAGGGTATATTTGGGAATAGTTGTGGAAACGCAGCTTGCTCCATACCTAAATGTGGCCTGTCCTTCAGGAAAGCAAATTAATTCTTTCATAATCTTCCTGAATGCCTTTTTTTTTTCTTTTCTCTCCTCTGCCCCCAATGGTACTGTCTTAAACACTTTCTTTCACTTCTGGAGTTCATTTCTTAGGGAAACTTCTTAATGCATCAAGAAAGGATTCAATGTGTTGTGATCCAGGAAGTTGTCTCTGCAAGGTAATGGGTTTCTGTGAATTTGACCTTGAAAATCAGGATAAATGGAGCTTTGCCATGCAGAAGAATGTTGTTCATCAGGCTTCTGACGGAAATGTATTTCCTTGTTTCTGATGGCCCTGATTTCAACTTACATGGGTAAACACGGAATGAGTGCTATTGGTATAAGAGAATTGATGACATTATGAATAGTTAAATTTTGGTCTACTGAGTCATGGAAAGTAGGCTTTACCATCCATAATACTGTTGCATAAAAATTATCTTAATCTTTTTTCAGTTTTATTCACTTCTTAGAATGACGTTTTCTGTGACAGTCGATGTGAAAGTGATTGGCTGTTGCAGAGATTTTTGCAGAAGTTCAGATGAACCGATAAAAGATGTAAAGTCAGACCATCCGTGGTTCATAAATGGGATATCACCTAGCAGGGTGGGCTGCTTGGGTTGCTTTAGCTAAAGCTTCTGGTGTTACTTCGCAGCGATCTGAGACCATTGGAAACTTCAGCCTTACTGTTGGGAACAAAAGTCACCAAGACTATTTAAAAGAAGCCATCCTACTTAATGGTGGGCATTTTCCAATTTGCTACTTCGTCCTGCAAATAATAGAATGGGAGGAATGAAAGAACTGATGTGAATCTGTTAATCTGATGTTGAACATGAGAGAGAAGTTGAATGTGGCAGAGGAATAGGTACACAGGGAAAGCAGGTTCCATCAGAGAAGGTGTCACACGCCTGGGAAGAGCCCTGTCCAAGAAGCGTTAGGAGCACCATCCCCAAAGGGATTTTATCCGTAGTGACCCAAGAAAAGCTTTTAAATTACACCAGCAGGTACCTGCAGAATAAAATAATGGGGAAGTTGAAAATATCTTTTTCAGTAATCCATTTGAAAGAAGCCAACGCTTCCCGGTTGGTCATCCTGCCACATTTCTATTCAGCTTAAAATTCACCTTAAAATGGCTTTTAGAATGACTACCAATCACTAACTTTCCCAGTGTTTCATTTTACTTTGACTTAAATGTTTGCTACCCCTATGCCTTGCTATGCAGGTCTTTCAATAACGAGGAGATTTCGACCTGTGTTGTTGTAATGTGTTTTTGCTTATTTTTCCATCGTGTTCAAGTGTACGGGCGATCTGCACGGTGTGTAATGGAAAATGAAATCAGTTTGACAGTACCAAATGTTATCCGTACACCTGCCTGCTTTTGGCACCATTCAGCAGCTTTACTGCTCTTCCTCATGCACGATGGAAAAGTCTGGTAGAGGCAACTTTTTTAATGATGTCAACAATTAAAAATGAAATATTTTAAGTCAAATTTTCACATTTTCCTGCTGGTGCACCACTTCCCACCGTGTGTGCTTGCAGCCTGGGCAGTGTGGAGAGCAGAACTTTCTGCTCTCTGTGTGTTTTCATGGGGAGCAGAAACCCACGGGGCTGTCACCTCGTCCAAAATCTGGGTTTGGAGAAGTGTTTGAGGGTGACTCTAGAGGAGAGGGATTTCCTGGTCACCAGCTGATTCTGCAGATGGGCAAACCTGACAAATCAAAGCCTACTGTCATCATGAAGAAATGTAATTAAGCATTTTCTTACGCTTATGGAGTTAGCCATGATTATGGGAGAAGAATTTTTCAATTTTTGCAAGTATGTTTGAAGATGTTGCATATAATCCCATTTTTTAATTTGTATACAAAGTGCAAATAAAATATGTTGTATTTTAATTCTGGCAGGGTTGAGCTGGGCCGAAGTTCTGCAGTGGTGCTGTCCATTTGCATTGTTTCCCTCTCTCTTCTTAAAATATCTCCATTTCAGAGGGTTCTTACATATTTTCAGCAAGCAATCATCCGATCGGCTGTGCTCGTGGATGCCCTTGAATCCATTCGTGAGGCAGGAAGGGGTCCCTGGAGGCTGCCCAGTCAGGTCCAGCGCTGGAGCAGGGCCAGCCCTGTGGTGGGTTTGTCCTTGAAGGTCAGCTGGCCAGGGACCTCGTCCGGCTGCGTGCCAGCCTCTCCCAGGGAGAGAGTCGGAGAGAGGATTTTCGTCGGTGTTATCCTTAATTGTGTTCTGCTTTTCAGACTCTGACTTTTGCGCCAGTGCACAAGTTTTTTTAGACACAAAAACTTTTCCCAACCAGAACTTCTCCCTGAATCGCACAGTGAAGAGTTTGTGGCTTAAATGTGTCTTTTGCAAAGATTAATTCTGAATTATTGTCATCATGGCACAGCAGTGTCAGGGCCCCGGCGGGTGTGAGCAGCACTGATTGCATATCAGAGCTATTGTTTCTGCTGCAGACAGGGGAGAAACGGAGGGGGCAAGTACGCTGCAGGACCTCCAAGATAATGCGTTATAAATAAACACCTAAATTTGTCTGAAGTCACAGCATAGGATGGCATGGAAGATTGGATGCTGACCGTGTTATCTACAGATTGCTGCCAACAGCTTTTGGCAATGCGGTCTCTAAATTGGAACGCTGGAATGATTGCGAATTGTCTGTTTCAGGATGGATCCTACAGCTGTCTGGAAGACGGTGGAAGGAGAGTTTAATCAATGTTTGTTCTTGTCAATGTACTGATCGGGTTTTCATGCAAGGTTCTCTTCTTTTGTGCTTTTTTTGGTCAAATTTTGTTTGAAATTTGTTTGCTGGGCTACACGGTAGCTCCAGTGGAAACATGAGCATCCGCCAATGAGGAGCTTAAATTTAGGCCGTGTAGTAGAAATCTGAGAGCATTTTTCTGTTTGGATAAAAACATTTTCTGTGTTTTCCGCTGCTGCTATGGGTTGCTTTAAAACAAGACTCCAAGACGTTTGCTTTCCAAAGTGTTGCCGTGGCCATTCGGTCCTTCATTTGTGCTCCTCTTTGGTCATGCTTTAGTGGCTGCAGCCAGCAATTCCTGGTCAGCTGGAGCCACTGCACTGATTTCTGAACTCCTGATCCTGCAAAGCCTTATTTTAGCTTCGTGTCTGATAAAATGGGGCTTGTGAGATGAGGGCATTTTGCTGTGTTGTTTCTTCTCCTCTGTTCTGTTCCCATCACCACCCCAGAAGAGACCTTTGGAGCCCGCTGGGCAGCTTTGATGGAACTGGAAGGGTAGAGCTTGCAAAGACAGGGGGGTGGCAGACGAGACAGTATTTTTCCCCAGCTCGATGGGAAAGCTGTTGGGTGAGCTCAGCTCTTACTGCAGAACAAAAAATTCACATGGGAAGCATTAGGAATGCCCAGCCACTGGAAAGCATCCAAGTTTGCCCTCTGTTGTGCATATACACACACACACACATATATATTCTAATATACGTATCTGTATATCAGCAGAGCACCTCACATCACATATGCTTATAGGAAGCTATAACACTAAAGGGAGCGGTTTGTTTGCTTACTCATTGCTTTACCTGTTAAAACAGTACTGTCTTCTAGAGACTAAAGGAAGGAGTCCACCATGGGTAAAGCCTTGAAGTTCATTTGTTTTAATGAATTTTGCTGTATTAATTAGCATTCTGATTTCCTTCTGCAGGGACAGGCTATTCTTTCCGTATGATCTGTGCTGTGGCAGCCCTGACCGGCGTGGTGGCTGCGCTCGTGTTTTTATGGTACCCGGTGCGGTGACTCAATGACGGCTGCTGACGCTGTCTTGACGATGCACCCAGAGCCTACTGATGGGGTTTGGTGTCTTGAGTAACACTGGAGAGAATGGTGGTTCAGGTCTTAAAATAAAATAGTTTGCTCTTCCCTGTGTATTTCAGACCTATAGACGAAGCGTTAGACGTAGTGGGTGTTATGTGTAAGAAAAAAGGCAAGGGGGCGCATGCTTGCCTGCGAAATAGGACTGTTTCTTTTCTGGAAAAAAACAGACAATGTTTCAAACCCAGAGGGTATTTTTTGTCAGGTTTTCTGTCTGTACTGCTAGCTGTGCTGTAGAAGTGCAGGTAAAAGGAGACAAAACTAGTTTGCAATTAAAGGTATTAATGAAGTCCAGTAACTTTTTTTCCCCACTGCTCTTGCTGTTTAAATTATAGCTGATAAGAATCAGCAATTTTTAATTCACGTAGGCAAATACTTGGGCTCTCTGATATTTGTACAGCACAGTTGTCGGGTTTTTTCCTAACACTGCAGAGAAGTTAGTTAAGCATTTTTATTGGATTCAGAGAAAATATGATATATCTGATTTTAGAAGTTACTCCTTCTTATGTTTTATAAGCAAGCTCAAGCTTTTGCGCAAACTACTTGGTGTTGTATTTACCTGCAAGGCATGCAGCTATGTGCAGCCATTATTGAATATGCAAAGATACTTGTGCTAAGAATATAAGAAGATTTTGACAAAGAGAACAAAGGATAAAAATGCTGCTCTGTTCTTATAGACTTAAATCTTATATATATTCTTGTGTTTTGGAGGTTTTTTGGCAGATGTACGCACTGAAAAGCTGCAGAAGTAACTATTACAGGAGGTTTTGTTTTTACAAGGTATATAAAACTGTTAACCGTTTCTGCAGTATTTTTTCCATGTTTTTAGAAGACCATGGTGCAGGGCTGGATGATGGAATTTGGTTTGTCTCGCTCAATTTGCTTAATATAATCTATCAGAAAAACATCTAGTTTATATAAATGTAAACTGGTTGTATGTTATAACTAACATTGTGAAGAAACATTCACTTTAAGTAATCTGTATGATTTCAAAGTCAATATTCTTAAGAATTTACAATCTTGATATTTAATTTGATAAATACCACAGTTGCTGACTGTACACTGAAACCTGTTTCTGTCTGAAAGCACATGCCTATGGAATTGAATTTTCGTTATCTAAACCTATACCTATAGCTGGGGTCAAATGCAGCGTTTTCCTTTTTTCATTTTTGCACTGCCCAGAAAACACTGTAGATCTGAATATTGTGTTATATTAATAACCTGTGTTTTCTGACCTGTGTTGTTGCAGAATATTGTTGGTCTGTTTGTAGACACTTTTTCAAATGCCGCTGGCAGGTGGAGCAGTTCAGCGTTTTCACCCTGAGTCTCTCAGCCGCATGAAGCTTTCCTTGGTTCAGACTCATTTTTTTGTCTCGAATTATTCAAGCCCATAATGCCCGTGTTCTCTGCTCAGGGCAGCAGTGGGGTCTGTGTACCCAGCACTAGCCTAATCAGGGTAGTGGTTGTTCTTGGTTGTAGAAAGTCCGACGTAAATCTCTCTAGCTGGTGCAGGTAAAGTGGTCTCCTTAAATTATGTTACGTTGGAAATTAAAACTCTTAATTAAAATGGCCATATGAGATAGAATAAATATGTCGGTGATACCGTGCGTATGGCAGGTGGGCCAGTTTGGGGGACTTTGTGTTTATTTTAGTGCTTTCTCCTATGTGCCGTGTCTGGTGCAGCCACCGATGGACTAACGGGCGTGGGCGACTGCCAGCTGCCAGCTCGGGGAGGACTTTGCAGCTGAGTGTCCAGCTAAAATCCAGGTAGGCTGGAGATACAACCTACTCCATGACTTGCCCTCAACTGGGAGGGAAGGCAAGGTAACTCATTGTTTCTTCTCACAACTGCTTACCAGCAGCTAGAATGTCCAATGTCTGCCCAATTTGGTGTTAAAACCCTAGTAAGAAGATCCTGAAGTTCCCTTCTGAGCTCTTTTGGATGTGGGAGGCAAACCCTACAAAGCCCTGTGTGTTTGCAATGACCGATGCACCTCTTCAGCTCCCCAGAGCGTTTCATGCAGAAGGGGCATGGACCTGCACTCTGAGAGTCAGGCTTGCTTCTTGTCCTATGAAAAGTTCAGAAGGAAGCGAGATCTCTATGTAAGATACTTATACTTGCTCTTGTACCATCCACATTCTCATAGTGTCGCATGAAATAGGTGTGACCCTTCCCTTTGTGCCTTTCAGTGTATTTTTGGATTCCTGTTGCCGCCGTCCAGTGAAGTGCAGTTCCTTCAAATGCTGAGTAGTTGCAAAGTTTTGGTCGGCAGAGACAGCTTTAGCCAAAAGTGCCCAATTCTCTTGTATGTCAATCCCTTACATGTTTGCTCTTCGTTACGTGCTGCTTTATTACAGCTCAAGAAAGAAAAATACAAAGTACACAGGTGAAGTGGGCTTGATTATCATCACTGTGTAATGAGGTGGCTGATCAGGAAAGAGCTTTATTTAAAATGCAGCAGCATGGGAGGGTAAATTGCCATGCTATTAAAAGGGTGTGCTGGATTTTTTTCTTTTATTAAAGTGCCTGGGCACGGATCGCAGTTGTATCAAGCACAAGCTCGCTGAAGAGGTGAGCTTTCTTTGAATTAGGCTGGTGGTCAGGTAGCGGTACCTTTCCCTCGCTCAGACCCTGCCGAGAAAGGTGTTGCAATTATTGATCCTGTCCCCCAAACCCGCAGCCCCCGCCTGCCCCCTGCCTTCAGCTTCCCATCCCAGCTCTGCTTTGTGCTTTACAGGGGAACTGTGAAAATGTGTCCGTCAAAGAGTGGTTCTTCAAAGATGTGAATAAAAAGCAGCCATAATCGCAGCAGGTAGTTTATGACTGACAGCTCAAATTAAAAACGTATAAAAATACACTTGTATTAATGCACGCAATGTCTGTGAAATCTTATGCTGCATTTTAACACTTGTTATACAAAGCAGTCAAACGAAGTCCGTCCTGTTCCTCCTCCAGCTGTTGATGTCGTGGGTAGGAAAACAAACTGCTGCTCCCATTTAAGTCTCTTTTAACTATTGCCAATTTGAAGAATTCGAAATAAATACATTTTGAAGTCAATGGGATTTTTGCAGGACCTGGTTCATTTAATTCGGAAACTATTCCTCGTAAGTAAAATGTGTTTTGGAACTTGGCAGGACTGTTGCTGGAGCACAGGGAAGAGCTGGGCTGCTGCAGGGAGGAATGCAGCGGTGCTTCTCCGAGGGGTGATGGGGACAAACCTCCTCCCCGTGCGGTGAGGCTGGCCTGCAGAGCAGGTACAGCTCGCTGGGGACGGAACTCCACAGGGTGTTTTTCCACCTGCTTGTCCTTAAGTACACCGCAGAGCGCTTGGGCCCTTTGATAGCGTGATTCTGAAGATGCTGTGTGGCCTGTGGCTGCGTTTTGTAGGGACAGCCCCCCTGACACACACCCTTGCACCCTTCTTTCCGAGCAGAGGTGGGTTTTGGGTCTGGCTTTAAGCTCTCTCTCACCACCCCGCCTTCTGGAAGCAGGGGGCAAAGGCAGGCGACACGCTCCAACTCTGTGTCACTGAAAGCGTGTCGAGAGGGAATGCAATCGTCCTTGGCTGGCATTATCCCTTCTGGCTTCTTTTTTTACTCATTTGTGGATCGAAACGTGGTCTTTCAGGGTGTTTCAGCCCTAGTCGTTCCACGCAACGTCGTCCCCCTGGACGTGTCTGAAACATCTTCGGTGTTCACAGGTGATTCACTATTTCTTTATTACACAGTGTGTGAAATTGTTCCCTGCACTTCCTAGAGCATGCATAACACCCGCTGGGGATTTTTTTAAAGTTTATTTTTAGCTTTTCCAAATAATTCACAGATTTGGATTAAATTTCACTCTATGTAGCAATTTAAAACAGTTGGTGTGTGCTAAACGTCTGTCGCTGAAAACCATGACCTACAAAAACTGTGTTATAATATCCTAAGCAATGAATTATTCAGATGCTCACACATACTGTAGATGCAAGAGTGGCTTCGGAAATCCAGACTGAGCTTTTGATCCCATCATTCCTCCCCTTCTGGCACTTGGCCTGCGCTACACTCGGGGAAAGGGCTACGGAGGCCACATAAAACCACGTGGAGTAAACCGCAGAAAGAAGATGGAGAAAAGGTAAAGTGGTTATCATACAGGAACGATGCTCCAGGATGTTGCATACGGAGTCTCTGCTCGTTGCCTTGGGTCATAATGGACATGGAAAAGAGTTTTTTTGGAGAAGGAATAAAAATAACAACTGGAAATGCAGTTGCAGCATTTATATGAGCAAGTTTCCAGCCACTGCTGCCATGAATGCATGAAACGGGATCAAACTTCATGCCTGAGGATCAGTTCTTTACCGGTGAAATATTAATGTGTTATAAAATAGTAAGAGTTCTAAGTATGCATCTCGGAGTTAGGGAGCTGCTATGATTTTTAGGGAGAACGGTTCAGTCTGAGGACAGCAGATGAGTGCCTGTGTTGGCTTTAAGTGAGGAAAAAATGGACATTTCACAGCACTGCTGTCCCAGAGGAGCTGGTTTATGTGTCTCATAATGGAGATAAGAGAGCGAAATATTTACTCTAGCTTCTTTCACTAATTTAAAAGCAAAACCTGATTAGACAGAGGAGCTGAGGTTGGCGAGGTGTTTCAGCAGCATCTGGCAGAGAGGAGACAGCTTCACCAACCCCACCGTTAAGGCAGGCGGGATGTTAGTGGGAATCGTGTCCCACCGGGGTCTGGGCAGCCTCAGCTCCCAGCGCAGGGCTGCAGGTATTCCCAGCTCTCCCTGGAGCACTGCTTCCTCAGCACCCTTCAGCACCAGCCGCCGGCAACGCCGGGGTTTCCAAAACGCTGCTGCCCGTAGCCAACACTGCAGCAGACACCTGTATTTTCCACAATTTATACGATTGTGGGAACCGTGAATTTAGCTGTGGAGAAACTGGCTCACCTACAAACTCCTGACTTGGCGCCTTTGCAGTCAGCCTGTGAAGGGAGCCTGTGCAAAGAACTGAGCGTGGAAGCAAAGCAAGTGACTTAGTAGTAAAATATTTCTTTAAATAGACTGTTACCTGTAATGTACTGTTCATTTTGCTTTTGTAGAATTTGTAAATGTTACCTTTTTTTTTTCTTCTTGAAATGGGACTTGTTATTTGTTTTGATTTGCATTTTTGTAGTTGACCGCGCTGTGTGAGAACAAGGAAATTGTCCTCAAAAGCAGCAGGTAAAACAAGCGATGCTATTTTAGCTAATTTATTCATCAACATAACTCTCTGCAAGTTCACTGCCAACTCAATGAGAATTTCTCGTTCTTTCAGCCATTCAAAGCAGGTCTTTGCTGTCCTGCTTTGTCAGCGGTGAAATATTGCGCGTGTCTATTTTGAGATGCTTGCTGGTTTATTGTTTTAAGCTGTAAGAATGCATTACAAAAATACCCAGCTCATCTAGTGCAAAGTCTTGAGAACAAATGGAAATCTGCGTGCAAGAACACAGCTCTTGGTGATGGAAGGCAGTCGTGCTGCTGGACTGAAACCTCACCCTTCTCCCCGTGAAGTGATCCACGTATCCGGCGGTGAGAGGCACCAGTAAAGCCCTGCTGGAAAATCAGTGATGCCGCCATTTAGCCATGGTACGGCCGCCCGCAGCGGCAGACGCTCAACAGGATCGGCAGCAATGCGAGAAGTGCAACTGCCCACTTCAGTCTTGCATTAAAGATACTGGTGCTAGGGTCTTGTTTTTACAGGACTGATTGTACTACACGTTGTCTTCGCTTTTGCTATGAGCAATGTGCATCCTGTTTGTGGTTGTCAGAGTGGCCCAAACACCAGCTGTGGATGTGCCACTGCTGATAGCCCCGCGGTCACTGGGGGCTGCTGTGGCCCCCAAGGGCCACGACAGGCTGGGGGGGGCTTATCTGAAATATAACCTTTTGCCCAGAGAGCTGGAGTCTTTAAATTTTCTTGCTAGACTGCAACACGTAATTCTACTACCAAATTTTATTGTATTAACTAGGGACTGCTAGGCCAAGTTCATATGTACGTATATTATCAAATAGCCTTTTGTCAGCGCCCACTTCGGTCACATCAGGACCTAGGGACAGTCTCTGTGTTGCAGCGTTCATTTTCCTACTATTTTACTTACTTTTGGGGCAGCAGTGAGGAAAGCTGGGTAAAGGGAGCATGTGCCTTCAACCACAGCCTGCAGTGGCACTAATTTTGTATTTTTTTTTGTTTATTTTTTCAAAGACAGAGACTGCAGTAACAAGTAAAAGTAAGTTTACAAAGGTCTACTAAAATACTTCTTATTTTTTTAATGGCAGCTAAGACAGAAATCTATTATTAATTTCAAATGACTTAAAACCTATCTGTCTCAATAGTTAAAATGCAATTTGCTGAGTCCTTTACGCTTTTGATATAAGTGAATAGAAACTGCTATTGTTCTGGGCTTTCATCTAAATATACTACCGTTTTTAATGTGAAAAAGCGATTCATCTGTGCCATTAGCATTTAAGAAATTTTAGTACTGATGCTTGTACAACAGCATTCAGTAGTACTTTGTGTTGAAATTATATATAGGTATTAAATGACTGCCTGAAGGCAGCTCTTTGCGTAATAACATCTTCGAAGCCCTGCAAATGGGGTGTAGTTAATGGTCACAAGAGGCTTGTGACGCGGCTGGCAAGTGCAGTGGCTGTTGTGGCTCCTGGCTGCCGTGTCCCCAGCCCTGCTCGCCCCCTGCCCCCCTCCTGGTGACGGGGCTGCTGGGCTGGGGAGAGCCCAGCCGGGAGGAGCAATCCAGCCAATGGTGCCACCAGTGTGACCAGCGGTCTTCTCGGGAAATAATTACGAAAAATGTTTTATTTGGCTTCTCTTTGGTCTTGCAAGATTTTGTAACTGTGTTTAAGAACGTTGTTTTACAGTGAAACCAAGCTCCATGTGTCCCTTGGTGTGCCAATATGAATAGGTTTTCTTCTCTGGGAACACGTAAGAGGGGGATGAGAGGGAGCGGTGTGTCTGATTATCGGGGCCGTAACCTGATTTCTTAGGAACCTTGTAAAACTCTAGTTTGGGGAGGGCTGTGCAGCATATTGCAAGGTAAACAGTTTGTGGGAGAAGGAGGAGGTGAAGGAAAATATGACAATGGCCTTTTCTCTCCCCTTCTTTCTCTCTTTCTCGTTCCCTGATAACCTGAACTGCGTGTAGTAGCGTTACTTCTGCTGAGCTGGTTGGCTGGTTTGTTGCCCGGTTGGTTACTGGGGGCCAGTGGTTTGTTGCCCGGTTGGTTACTGGGGGCCAGTGGCACACCCAGACCTCAGGAGGGTGGTGGGGCAATACTTCGCGTGGCACACCACGAGGGGACATGAGGACTGACACGAGCGCAGGCGACGACCGCTTTCCAGCACTGAGCTTCAGTTCAAGAGCGGAACCCCCAGTGATTTTGCTAAATATGGCTTTGGGGTTGTATCCCGCCTGCTGCCCAGCTCGGTGGTGAAACGAGGGGGCTGTCGCGGGTGCGGGAGGTCACCCCGCAGGCACGCTGCCCTTCATCCTGCCTGCGGGCTCATGGAAGTGTCCTTCCCCTTCCGGAGCGCACCGCTCGCCGGTTGAGCCGCTGAAGTTTCACAAAAGGCTTTGCAAGCGATACAGAGCGACTGTGCTCCGCTTTTGTCCCGTTGCGAAGTGGCCAAGGCTCGTCTGTCGGCTCGCTGCTCGTTTTGAGCTGAATTCCAGCGGCGCTTCCACTCGTATTGCACAAAGGACCATTGAAACCAATTTTAAAAAAAAAAAAAAAAAAGAAAAGAAATCAGCAATCTGCATACCTTAGTGGCATCCATGGCAACAATTTTCCACTGGCAATTAGGTAGACTCAGGAGACAATAAGAGTGTTTATCATGCTAAAGGAGACAAATAAAGACTAATAGCCACCTTTTTAATAATGCTTTTCCCTTACATCTTCCATTTTTCCTGGATTCATGATTTATATTTAGGAATGTGTTATCTTGCTGATCGGCGGGTTTTGTTCAGATACTCATCTTTTACATCTTTTTGGCATCTGCTCGGTGTTATTTCTGAAGCAGAATTTCACGTGTACCCAAATCCACTTTGTCTACCCGAGTGACAAAGCACTGGCCTGATCGCAGAAAGGATAAGCTGCACGTGAAGCGTATGAAGTGAAGTCAGCAGCATATACCACTATTAACGCTCATTTCTCTCGATTGTTTCAAGGAAGGCTGTGTCTTACCTTCTGAGCTGGACAGATGCGCTTGTCACAATCGTTGTACCTGTGAATTGAGCTAAAACCCCCCCAAAAGACCCAAGTAATCTGACAGTAAAGGTTCCCCATGCCGTCACCCTCTCCCCGGTCTCACCCGGGTCTGACCCAGGTGTTGCTCAGCCCAATCCCTCCTTGGCAGGCGAGATGGGCGAGAGGGAAGGCTGGCGAGCGCAGAGCTGCCATCCCACCGAACGATGCAGCTAATGGGGCTTCTTCAAAGACATTTTCCTGTTTTGTCCTTTTTTTCTTTTTTTTTAGAAAGCAGAGCGGGCAGGGAGCGTCGATTTGCTGGGATCTCGGCAGCACTTTTTTCCACGTTCATTGTTCATTGCCACAAAAATCTTTTTCTTTGCTAAGTGCATTTTAGGTCCGGGATGGTCTGTTTTTCCGGACCAGAGAGCTTTCGGCTCCCTCTGCCTTGGGGCAGGGGTGTGGAGTGAGGGGCTGAGTTAGGGACCCACACGGGGCGACCCTGAAATTAGGAAATGACAATTGGGCAGAAAAATCAGGCGATCCTCTGCTTTCATCAGCACCGTACACATTGCAGGACACAGGATGTATTTTTTAAATAGCACACCCCACAGTTTACAGTGCCTTCCACTTTCTAAAGATCACCCTTTTTGAATTAGCTCCTCTGCTAATGCCAGGACGTTCATTTCATTAAGTCTTCTTAACATAAATACTGAGAAACTATCTGTTACTTTTTGGCAATGGACGATTCATAACAGAAAACTAGCACTGCGGTCCTTGCAAACTGTGATGCTTGATTAGAAGGCTCAGCATCATCAAAATGATGGAAGTGGATGTTCTCAGGGTTGCCGAGTCCCACGGAGAACAATCAAAAAGTCAAGTTACGAACCCCCAATTAGCTGCAGGGTTAACTTCTGATGAAAATGAGGCATCCAAACTGCCTGCAAGTGCGTTCCACAAGGCTTTGTACAATGAATTGCTCAGTGCTTTTGTGCTCTAGCAGCACTCTTGGCTTGCTGAGCCGCAGAGGTGCTACGTGTGTGCTGGATCAGAGACTATAGGTTGTGTTCCTTGCTTACGCTATTGTATCACAAGGAATAGAGAATGACAATTATCATTTCTCTCACTCCTCCAGAGCTGGGGCCAGATGGCAGCGGGGCTGGGCGCACTCGTTTGCTGGAGGTACGTTCCGAGCTGGTCTTGCTCCATTCGGGCACCGGCCCCGAGCACGCACAGCTGGGCTCTCGTCCCTGGGAGCCGAGGAGAAGACGCAGTGCTGATCCCGCAGAGCGGAGGAGGGCGAGGGGTAAATACAGACGGCAGAAATAACCCGAGCAGACTGAGGGAGGGCAGAGGTGAGCAGCAGCAGCTGTGGGCAGGGGAGCTGCTGAAGGACGCAGCAGCGCTCGTGTCAGTCCTCGTTTCCCCTGCTGATGAGCCTGTCTGCAATATTTGCATCGTGTTTACACCCGTTTTAAGCCATAGCATCGCAGTTTAGGCTCAGCTGATAATGCGGGTGTTATGCTTAGTTTTTCTCCCTAAAACATGCCAGGAATAACATTATTAACTAATGTTACTATCAAGCCAGCACAGCCAAAAGGCAAAGTGCGACAGCAGGAGATCCGTGCAAGACAATTATGCTATGTCTTAATAAACCGGCTGTATGAGCAACCTGGTCTGGTGGGAGGTGTCCCGGCCCAGGGCAGGGGGTTGGAACAAGATGATCTTTAAAGTCCCTTCCAACCCAAACCATTCTGTGATTCTATATATAATTAATACCAGGCTTGGATGGCTACGTCTAAGCTGGGAGTGCAAATGTACCCTGGGAAAATGACTCTGCACGTGGTCAGGATCGACGTCTCCTGGTGTACGACTTTACTGAGA
Source organism: Larus michahellis (assembly GCF_964199755.1). Taxonomy (NCBI): domain Eukaryota; kingdom Metazoa; phylum Chordata; class Aves; order Charadriiformes; family Laridae; genus Larus; species Larus michahellis. The sequence goes on from NC_133902.1 coordinate 59,164,051, forward strand.
GCAGCCCCAGCCTCACCCACCGGAGATTTATGAATTGCTTGGGAAAAAAAACAACTTAAGAAATTACTAGAAATAGAAAAATTGCTATGGTTGTTGAAATGTCTGGGAATTTTGGTGTTGATTTAAATGGCGTGAGGGCGTTGCCCACGATGCTCTCCTAAGCACCTTGAAAACACCTCACACAGTTTGCTAAGTAGGACTGTAGTTATTTTTAATTGCATGACTGCTGCGCATGTACGATACTTGCATTTTAAAACAAGTTCCAAAAGGCTTCTCATTAATAGCCCTAGGACTTGTTTAGCACTTACAGCAAATTTTTGGGCTGTGGAGAACCTAAAAGATCCAAAATAAATCTTTCTTTACAGGTAGATGGTGCACATCTTTATGCCTTCATAATTCACTGTAACAATATCAAATGATTAGAGCAAGCCCAATCACTTGTTCCTGGGAAAAGATATTCATAGGAGAGATCACCATCAAAACTTGTTTATTCCTTTGCTTCACATAGACAATAACGTAAGGTAACACAACAATAACCAGAAGAAGCATGTGGGAGAAGGTGCCCCCGGTTCCGCCACAGCCTGATGTGTGGGGCACCTTGCTGTGGTGGAAAACAGCCCCATTTACACCCCTGCAGAATGGGGCTCGGGCGTGGGGGCTGCGGAGTGTAAGCGCGTGCTCTGGCCACACCCCAGGGCTCGGGTCCCTGTTTCTCTGGTTCTGCCGTCCTTGTCTGTCATGGTAGCTCAGTGTACACCCGTGAGTAAGGATTCGGACGCAGGGTCCTGGCAGAAGAACTCAGCTCGTCACCTTTCTTACAAAACATTTTTCATGGAGGGATTTAGTCTCCCTTCGCCCCTTGCATATTTTCCCTTTTCCTCTTCTTCCAAGCTGCCAGGAAGACCCTCTGTGTGATATTCCCGAGGGAAGGTAGACGAGTAGCATCCTGTCATCTCCCTTATTACAACGGATGGGCTGGAGATTTTTTGCTCACACTGTTGTTAAACCCGTTGTCGATTCGGTCAGAACTGCAAATGGTTATAGGGACAAATGTAGAGATAATCCCTTTGCTGATGAATATCCCCCAGAGAGTGGTTTATCTGCAAATTAGGAGCCTATGCTGCAAAGTGAGAGCACTCTCTCAGTCAAATCTGGGCTTTATTTGAAGATTATCTAAAGAATAAAACAGATTCTCCATTGCCGGTGTTTAACGCCTCACATCTGGAGCAGCCGAGCTGTCTGAAGAGTGCTGCTGTGGTTCGCAGCATTCATGACTGGGCATCATTTATCAGGGAACGATGTCCTAATTTAAACGAGTAACAGCTATTCGCATCTTCAAGGACAATTGCGACACTGGGGGTGGGTTTCTTGTCACTTTGCTAGTTTCCATGTCAAAGTGGTCAGAAGACACATCAAGTCAACCAGCAGAGCATCTGCTGCACCGCGAGTCGTGGCTTCCTCTGCCCTTGCTGCTAATTCAGCTTCAGTTCTCACCCACGGTCTAATATAAATACACATTCGGAGCCATACTCCACGTCAGCCACGCTGTCAGCTTTATGCGCAAGGATATTAATTAAAATAGTGTCAGATGCCAGCTTTATTAGTTAGACTTGTGCTCCGTGTAGATACGCAGGTGTGTGAGAACAAAGCCAGAGAACCTGGGCTCGCTGCATCCCACCGTGGTACGCGGGGCCGGCGGGGCTGAGTGCACGGCCCCCCTCCTCCAGCTGCTCCGTCACCAGCACTTCCATCGGAGGGAACCTTTAAGGGGATAGAAAATATTATATCTGGAGAGCCCGTTTATGGGAGCGCGTTAATGCTGCTTTTTATTACTATGGCAAGAAAGCAGAAAACCACCAGTGAGTGATGTGACCTTTTCGTTTACCCCAGCTCTTCCACACTGAGCTGAAATTCTTCACTGATTGGGAACTCTTGGAATGAGATCCAGAAGGTGCAATTTGGCTGGACTTTACCCAGCTAAATTCAGGAACATGATCCAAGAAACCTGGCTGATGGTGCATAGACGCCATAAACAAGTTTCTGAGAAACACGTCCTTGGGCACCTCCAAGTTCTTCCCTTGTACGTACCCAGGCTGGGCTGAGCATTTAGGCTTACGTGTGCCCTGGTGGTGCTTGGCATTCAGAAAACTAACGGCCCTGCAGACCAGGCCCTGCAGGACCCGGCTCATGAGGCGTGATTTGATCCTACCGGCACACGCTGCCTGGGCTGAATTCTGCTCCGAGTGGTGGTCGTAATGGCCGTCTGTCCATCACCAGCCTAAAAGTCCTGAGGGTCGAAGCTGACAGTGCCCACCGTGGGGCCAGATCCTGGGCATGGAGTGGGCTATGGCTCTGCTCCCCTCGGGCTCTCCTGGCCCCAAACAGCATTGCCCGGAGAGCGGGTGGCAAAGTCGGTGCTCCTTGCTAGTCCTCAGGAGGGCATTTCCTCAATGAAGGTCTGCGCTGGTGTCCCATGGGTTTGCTTTTTGTCTCCTTGGTCCTTTTCCCCCTCTGTGGAAGTCTGTATGCGCTCCCCTCATCCCGTGTTTCCCGTGTGTGTGTCCCAGGGCGGCAGAACGAACCCTCACCAGATGGGCAGCATCTGCGGTGGCCGAGGACTCACTTTGCCTGGGCAGAGACTTCAGCTCCTGCCAGATGTTGATGCCACCACAGATGAGAGAGAAGCTAATGCGGTGCTGGCAGCTGCCTCCCCTCCGACAAGAGGAGGATCGAGGTCTGGGGGCCGTGGCTGGCAGAAGAGGGGTTTGGGGCTCTCTGTCTGCACCCCGACTTCGGAGGAGGACAAAGGCAAATCCCATCCTGGGCGGTATTTCCTCTCTGATTAGCGCCGGGAGATTAATTGCCAGGGAAGTGTTGATGGCTGAGCACAGGAGGGGGGTGAAGGAGGGGCTCAGGCAGCCCCCGCTCCCCGAGCCCACCCGGGGCCGCACGTGGGGACGGGCCGTCAGAGCTCCTCAGCCGCGCTTTCCTTCCTCCGAGCATCTGCGGGGAAAAGCACGGCATGGAGAAGTTTTTAAATACGTCACTAATTTCCGACTGTCACTCCCAGCATAGCCAGGCTGGATTTCACAGCCACCTTCGATGCGGGTGGTTTTGGAGCTCTCTTGTACAACCTTAATTTCACTCGGAGTGAAAAAACCCCAGCATTCCTTTTCTGGGGGGGCTTGGCTTATGGGGGGAGGAAGGAGCGTTATGCATAACCACATCCCGCTCTGAAAGAGGAGAAATCCAAGCCTTTTAAGCACAAACTGCTCCTCGTGCCATGACTAACCTGCCTCGAAATGCAGATTGTTTGATATTAACATCTTCATAGACTCCTAGAATTGCCCAGGTTGGAGGGGACCTTTCAGATCATCGAGTCCAACCATCGACCTAACTCTGAAACTTGAAAACCTGGCAGAACAAATATTTTAGGCCGCTCTCTGTTGGCTGACTGATTCAATTAGTATTTGGCTGTGAAAATATCTTATTGTAGGCAGGCTATTTGTCTGGCATGAAATTATCTAAGTGCTTGCCCTGCTTTCACAGCCATTTCCATCCAGAGCACCATTATCGTTATGTTTTATTATTTGTGGGACTAATGTGTTCCCGTGTGCCTTTATACAGCCTGGTTCTTGCTCACGCTGCCAGCTGACTTAATGGTGAAAACAAATGCTGCAGTTAATTTTAGGCGTGTGTTTGTACTTTTAAAGACTTTCGGCTTTGTAGTGAAGGATTTAATATACAGTTACGTGAACAGGTGTTTATATGAGAGTCCAATATATACACGGTATTTGTAAATATTATATGATAGTCAATAAGCTGCATTAATATGACAGTTTGGGTTAAGCTCTCCCTTTAGATGTGCTAATTTAAATGTCTTTGCAATCAATGGCTGACTAATAACAGCCTGATAAATCTGATCCCCAGCCTGGATCGTGCTCTCTTGCAGGTCTTGTACATCACAGGCAGCGCCACGGGGAGCGGAGCTGCCGGCAAACCCACCCCATGGCACCACGGCATGGCACGGCATGGCATGGTACGGCATGGCATGGCACAGCACGGCATGGTATGGCATGGCATGGCACGGCATGGCATGGTATAGCATGGCATGGCACGGCACAGCATGGCATGGCATGGTATGGCACGGCATGGCATGGCACGGCACGGCACGGCATGGCATGGCACGGCACAGCATGGCACGGCATGGCTGCTGAGCTGGGCATGGCACCCGGTGTTTGTCCCTGTCCCAGTGATGGAGGAGTTCCCAGTAGGCAAACTGGGAACTGGGACTCCGTGCCCAAAGCCCGCTGCACTGGGGACATCAGCCCCAGGGGCTGTGCTGGCGGCCGTGCGGGAAGGCGGCGAAGGTTTGGTTTGGTTTCATTAGTCCACGCAGACAAAGCCAGTAAAACGACTTGCTGAACAAGTTCTGCCAAATTTATGTAAGAATATCCGCGATCCCGGAAAGTCGCTTTACGGTTTGGAGCGGCTTATGACTACTTATTTTCATCTGTAATCCTTGTCACTGCTGGCTTTTAATGAGCGATTTGGTTTGGGTTTCATTTTGACTCCTTTCACACCCAACTGGAAAGCTCTGAATGCATTGACATCACCACAAAAAAGCTATTATTTTTTATTAGTTATTACCGACGTCGGGATTTGACACTGCCTTGTAGTTCCGCCTGCTCATGTTTCTTGAGGACCGTCTCTGTGGGCTTCGGGCTGTCAAATACGAATTACTAATCTTGATCAAAGTCCAAACCAGTTCTTAATGAATTATTGAGTTCCTGGTAAAGCTGTGCACCATTTAGAAGCACAGAGAACTTGAAATCTAAGACGACAGAACTTAGCAAAAGGGCATGAAATGACTTACAGTTTTGGTATTCTGAATATTCCAAATTCTCATTTTAATAGCGGAGAGCATAACTTTGGATTATCGATTCCATTTTTTTTCTTTCTTTCAGCTCCCGTACTAAATTGAAAGAATAAAATCTGGAGAGCTGTCTTGGCATCTAGCAGAGATCTGAATGCTGAAGAAACTCTCTGAATAATGTATTGCTGCTTTTCTGACTGATGTCCTTAATATCAACTTCCCCACACTCAGGCACGTCGAAGCGAATCTTTTTAAATATTATATTGCAGGATGAAGTATATTAGGGCAGATATCCTGGCTGGGAGCCCGAAGATGCTCTCAGCTGCCCCATTGAGTCACTGCGGTACTTCGGCGTGGCTGCTTGGCCCCTCTCCTCTCCCTGATCTGCGCCCCGGGGCAGTGACAGTGCCCGCGTATCCTGCGCAGCGCGTTGGGACCCGGCGAGGAGAAGCGTTTCGTGTCAATATTAGCCTTTCGATACCCAGAGCTATTGGTTTCAACGTTTTTCTTGTATACGGAGCAGTATTTTCTAAGAACCGAACATTTTTTTGGAAGTGTTATGTCTCAGCACTGGCGGTTATCAGCGTGCCCAGGAGCTGATTCAGGGAGAGCTGCTTTTTGCAGACGCAGGACCAGGGAGACAATGGTCTGGACCTGCAGCCACACCGCGCGCGAGCGTCCCGCGGCAGCCAGGCCTCTCACTAATCATCTTTCAACATTTCACAAGTTTCACTACGCTTTACTAACGAGCCTTCCTTCTACGGGCTGTATTTTATTATCTATGGATGGACGGATGGATGGACTCATCTCTGCTTTGTGTGTTTCCGTGTGTTCCTGGTAATACCGTATGAATTAATAGTCCAAGCTCTTCAGCCCAGTGTCTTCGTGGTCCCTTGGTGACAGGCAGAAGTTGCTGTGAAGTTATTCACACCTCCTGCTTGTAAAAGTCTTCACATATAAAATATATCTAACAAAGTAAACAATAAAGATATAAAATAACCGAGGAGAAAATATTAAGACATAAAATAATCCAGGCCCTAAACCCTCTATATCTGGATCTGGCCTGTGCAGAGCAAGGTGCCCTGTGTAGCCGTTGTGCTGCCGTCGGCTGGTGGAAAGGGATGCCAGTTTACACCAGGGATACCCTCTTGGGAAAGTAACAGTGGGTCAGAGGGGGGTTTTATTCCTAGGAATTCCAAGTCTGGGATTGATTATATCAATGGTTGAGTCTAGATCACTTTGACAGCTGCTCGGGGATGAGTTGGCCCTCTCGTGCATGAAGTTGATGCTGAGCGAGGATTTAGCCAGGCTTGTTGTGAGGTACTGCAGCAGAATAGAGAGAAAAATGGTTAATCACTGTAAGGACCACATTATCTGAACACCTGGAAGTAATCTGCAGAAATTAAAATGTTGAAAAAAAAGGCCAAACACAGCAGTTTCTCCCTTTTCAGCTGCTATAGTTCTTATATTTTCTGAGCCATTAACTCGTTACCAGCTAGAATGATCTGCTCCGATTTACTTTTCTAGGTGCCACTCTAAAACTCCAACGTCACTAAAAAGGAATAAAATTCCATCAAGTTCTTGGGTAACATTTTCTCTTTTCACTGATTGCTAACCTGTGTGCTGGAGCCGAGTTAGGTGAGACGGCTGGGGGGATTACCTGGGCATCTCTGCCACTTCCCTCCTTTGGTGCTGAGGAATCTGCTCTGGCTTCTGCGGCTCCTGCCCGAGCAGGGAGCTACAACCCCGCTCTGCTCCACACAGTTAGTTTCTGCATGGCTTTTCTCTTGGGCTTCCACCTTCGGCTCCTGCCTCCTGGCATTGGTGCAGCAGCCTGAGCCCCGCTCCTGAAGGTGACCGTAGGTGGTCACCTCTTCCCTGGTGGCCTCTCCTGGCCCCAGCCCCTGAGCTCAGCTTGATTAACCCTTCCTTGGGTACTCTCATGTGAGCTGCAAATACCAGCTTTTGGTACAGAACAGGTGATGGATGTAAACCCAAAGCTTCCAAAGAAGCAGGTGGGCAGGGTGCTATTAAGGAGCGATTTTTAACAAGCCTTCTGCTATTTTCTGTCAAACTTCCTATTTCTGGTAGGTTTGCCCCAACTTTTAGATAGTAACTCTACCAAAAATGTCTAATATTTTGAATTCTCGGCGCACCTCACCTCAATATCTTATAGCCAGCTTCCACAGAAGGAGACCAGCCTGTTCATTCTGCCATTCGTTCTTCAAACCCTAGTAAAACACAAGAGCTTGGAGATCATCAAGAGTTTAAATCCGCCACCTTTTTACGAGAAACGATTTATAAAGGGCTGTAGGTGTGGAGGCTGTCTAGAAACAGGTCATGCTTTGCCTTAAAAAGTGGGCAGCCTGTGGGTCTAACTTTATGAGCTCTTCATGCATGTACTGAACTCCTCAGTAAACCGTGCAAGCAAAGTCAGTGTGACCTGCACTTAAATAACCAGATTGTGCCTCGTATAACAGCCCCTCGAAAGACAAACTGTGATTCTACATCCCCTCTGGCAAGTTTAACCCTCAAGACTAGTGGAACAAGTACAGCCACGCACTTAGTGTCAATAATTTATTTGTTCATTAGTGCATACGAATCTGGATCTCATTTAAAATGATGCTTAACTAAGTGACAGCCGTTCTTCTGAGGAGCCGGTGATGCGGGTGCTTCTGGCAGTGCATTGCAACTTCACTTACCAGTGCCTGCAGGAATTCCTGCTCCTTTAGTACGTGGCCTTTCATAAAGGATCAGACGATTTTGCCAACTAGGTAAAATCCCACTGATTTTGGCTGAAATCCCACTTCACTGACTGCAGGACTGGGGACTTCAGTCCGTGATGTCATCCAAAAACTTGAGGGTGAGAGTTTTTTCTTCCCTTGGTAGTCATGTCTCTCTTCAGCGGGTGGCCGGCCTGGTCCAGCAAGTCAGCTTTGTCTTTCACATACCTGTCTTTGAAGGCTGTGTTTGCATTTTGCCTTTGTACAAGCGAGAATACTGTAATCCTAACAGAGATTTACTGCATGCCGAGTGCGTGAACACCATGCCATTTACAACATCTGATACCACACGTGCTAGAGTTAGCTCTGCATGGATATATACCAAGGGGAATATGCCCAAAAAGAAAAGAAACAATGGAATTACAGAATAGTTTGTGTTGGAAGGGACCCTAAAGCCCCCCCAGTGCCAGCCCCTGCCCTGGGCAGGGACACCTCCCACCAGCCCAGGTTGCTCCAAGCCCCGGCCAACCTGGCCTTGAACCCCTCCAGGGATGGGGCAGCCACAGCTTCTCTGGGCAACCTGGCCCAGGGGCTCACCGCCCTCACAGCAAACAATTTCTGCCTCACATCTCATCTCAATCTCCCCTCTTGCAGTGTAAAACCCTTCCCCCTCGTCCCATGGCTCCCCTCCCTGCTCCAGAGTCCCTCCCCAGCTTTCCTGGAGCCCCTTGAGGGCCTGGAAGGGGCTGGAAGGTCTCCCCGGAGCCTTCTCTTCTCCAGGCTGAACCCCCCCAGCTCTCTCAGCCTGTCTTCATAGGAAAGTCACAAACCGAGCTGACCCATTGGATTTAGGGACATGCAGAGATTTAACAACCTTTAGCACGCACAGATTTTGATGTTTGGGTTGCCAAGCAAAAATAAACTTCCAAGAGGTGAAAGCCTCGCGTGCATGACAGTGCCGTGGTCGCAGCCTCCCACCTCCTTGACTGCTCGGACCGTTTCCCTTCCTCCTGGGCAATCGGTGCCGAGGCCTCTCTGGGCGCGCTGAGCCTTCTCCGAACGGCGTTTAGCATCCGGGCGCTGGGAAGGGACGCGCCACGGGACCAGCCAGCTATTTCCAGACCATTGCCAGTCGCTCTGCAGATAAGTTTGGCTGAGGGATTTAGGCCAGCAGCCAGGAGCAGTGGAGACAAGCAGTCAGAAAGGAATAAAGAGAGAAAGGCTGCTCTTCTTAATGAGTGCAATAAAACAATAAAAGTGCAATTATGCAGTAAAACTATTGTCATTTTGTGTTTAGAAGATAATGTACTAGGCAATAGTACTCATTTTAGCCTGTGTTTTCAGGCATCTTTTAGCCTCTGACATTATAATTACGTATTACCATCTCATTCCTGCATCTCTTCATTTTGATGGGTACTGAAGCATTGCACCAGAACGATGCCAGATCCCGAAATTCTGTACACTCACGCGGGTCCCTAACTTGGTTTTCCTTTGCCCGTTTGTGAACGTGCCTTGAAACGCGGTCCCTCCATCCGTCACTTTTTGTCAGGCGCCGCGACAGCCGGGAGAGGAATAATGACAGCCAAAGTGCAAGACGTATTCCCAATGCTGAACCCACTGCATCTATTTCTCTTGCGCATGAAATCTAGAAATTGTGCATGAAACAATTTTTGTCGGCTTCTTCCATACCTCATATTAATAGCATAATTTTAGAGATGTTATAAATTATGGTTTCTGTTTGATTTTGAAGTTTCCTAATTCCTGTGGTTGAATTTTGACTTTATGGGTAGAAATACAGCCAAACTCAGAATAACCTGCTTTGGTTTTCTTTTTGGCAAGTATTATTTGCCCTCCCTCTGCCTCCCTGGTTTCCACCAGTTATTTCGGGAATCAGTTTGATGGTGGGCTATTAGAACAAGAGGATGAAAGTATACCTGTGCTCTTTGCGGGCATTTATACTTAACTCAACGCGATCCCCTGGCTTTAGGCGGTTATTTCTTATGCCCTGTTACGTTTTATTGTTTTAAGCTTCCAATCTGTTTTGGACTCAGTTGTGCGAAGGGATTTCTGCCCTGGGGTGGTCTAAAATGATCACCTGGGAGTTTGACCAAGCTTCTCCCCCGTGCGCTAAAACTAAACATTACTGTTTAGATTGGAAATTTTAACTTAAAGCTGTGTCTGCACAGCAGTGTAACACCAGAGGAAAGTCCTGCTTTAACTGTAGCTTCAGGACTGTTGCAATGGTGCAGTAATAATAATCATCACAATCTTCCGTCCTTTAGTAATCCTCCAATTTTTAATTGACTTGGGTCTTATTCTTAACGGTGGTTCATCTTGAACGCGGAGATGGAGTCGCTGCTTCTCTAAAGGTTAATATAAATCTGTAATGAGCGGTACAGATTAAACAGTGGTGACATTCTGTTTTCCCATCTTGTATAGATAAAATATTTACACTTTAAGGGAGATCAATTTAGAAAGCAGGTGCAGCTTTGATGTTTACATCTTTTAATCAGCAACCTTAATTAACAAGTTGTTTGCTAATGATTAATCACCTACACAAATACCGTGTGGATTTGTCAATTTTGAAGTTACAGGCATCTTGGATGTTGGGGTTTTTTTACCTTAAGATGAAAAACGACACAAGATGAAAAATGACATAAGATGATGATGATGATGGTCGTGTCCTTTCAAGTGCTTGAGCTGGGAAGGCAGAGAAGCAGGACCAGGTGTTTTCCAAATGCCAAGTAGGAAAGCCTGGTCGGAGTGGTGAAAGGTCTCTTCGGAAGAAACACAGATGTTATCTATCAGGTTTTGGTAATTGCCACGATGTTTTTAATACCATCCTCCCAGATGCAGCTTTGCAGGGAGGAGGTTGGGGGTGAAGATTATCTGCACCTGTTAGTAGCTCCTCTGCAGATAAGTTAGGGGGGTGGTGGCAGCTATATTTGCTGTGGTGGCTCCTGGGTATGGTGGAGGCTGGTCTGGGCATGGCTTCTGAAGCTGGCTTTTGATGTCAGCCCTGCTAAAGGTAGGGCTTGGCTTGGCTTTGCTTTGCTTGTGCTGTTGTGGGGCCTTGGGGATTGATGATGTCTAGGTATGGAAAATGATCAGGTTAGGGCGTGTGCTGGAGTAGAGGTAAGAAGAAAAGCAGGATGGAAAGAAGGCATCAAGGGGGGTTTTTTGGGAGGGGAAAAAAAATGTGTTAGTGCACAAACTTCTGGGATATGCCCAATTCATTCCATTATCAGACAGTTTCCCCAAATCATGCTGCCCTGTGGCTTCTTTTCTTTCCTTCCGAGTTTTTAAATGCTGGCCTTCAAGGTATGACAGCAGTTTGAGTTGCCTAATGAGAACTATAGTTTGAGGTAGGCTGTTATTGTTCTTTTGACTAGTTCAGTATGAATTTGGTGACCTTTTTTGGCTCTGGTGGTTTCTTTTGGCCTTGATACTGTTGTTGTTTTGCTGTACAGAGCTAAGCTTTTGTTTTGCATGAAACAAGATTGTGTTGGTGACTTGAAAGCTGCTAAAACAAGGGTTTATTTCTCTTTTTGCATTCTCTCTGATGGGCAATGGGGGCTTTTGTCTTGCTTTCACAGCACAAAACCCATAGATTTCCTGTTAATGATAAATTTCTGGGGAAAATCATTAAAGATAAACCCTCTGCTGTGCAGCTTGTAGTGGCTTTCTTTTTCTTAGGCAATATCCTGCCTTCTGGTAACAAAGGCCGAGGTTGGACATTGTCTCTCTTACAGTGGTGTCATTAATTCACTGCTTCATGCTATGAAACACTCTGTGGCTTCACTTATTCATATGAAGATTTTTGATGGTGATCAAGGTGGAAAAGCCTATGTCCTCCTCGATGTGAATGCTCCACATGAAGCTCCCATGCTGTTAATGGCCAGGCTGTTTGCAGGAGTCTGTAACTCAAACTCATTGTGTTCCTACATCATGAATCTTATGGCTGACCTCTTGAGTGATGAGGAGGTGTTGAAGACTTGTGTCTATTCCATGGTTTTACATTGCAGTGCCTCCCATGCAATGAACTATAACGCTGAGTCATTGAGGAAATAAGATTGAAGGGAGGTTTTGTGAAAGGAGTGCAACATTTCAGAAAATGTAATTAAGAAATACTTAGAAGAACGAGACACCTTAATAACTGTCTTGGGTAGAAGTGAGAGTGTCTGGATCCCCTGGAAGGCCAGGAATCGATAGCTCTGCAGTAGAGTTCTCCTATCGATTGGTTGCCCATCTCTGTGGAGACGAGAGCTTGGCGCTTCCCCTCACGCGGCAGAGAGAGGAAACCTGAGCCTGGTGTGCGAGGGGCTCTCTGCGCTCTGCCTTGTCTGCGGCTGCTCGTGTGCCGGCACGGGAGCTGCTGCTCCCTACAGCAGGCTTCTGTCTGCTTGTCTGACAGACCCATAGCAGCTGGGCTTGTGCAAAACTGAAGGATCACTGGAAATGTAGCATTTAGGCCTATACCCGATGCTGAACTGACACTAATGAGGGCACATGTACGGTAGGGAAGGAGGAAGCAGGAGTTACTGGTTATTTTTCCATTATTCTGTTACCAATATGTGCCTTGGCTAACTACAGCTCATCCTGTATTTCTGGACTCCCAAAAACCAATCGCCTACTGCGCTGCTGCACCGTGAGCTAGGGAATTGGCGATGTTGTCTACCCAACACCTGGAACCACCAGGTGTGATTTCCAGCATGCAGCTACAAACTGAATTTTAAGCAATGCAGTCTGCGGCCTGATAGAGGTTTCCTGCACTAGGTGCACGAGTCTGTGGATTGTGGGGCCTCTTAAACCCAATGTTGTTGCACATTTTTTTTCCTTTGTGCCACAGCAAGGAATGCTTCTGCGTTTCAGTGGGGACAAACGATCTCCACCAAAATAACTCTGCTAGCCTGAAACTTTAAGTATTTAGGAGGTAACTTTCTGCAGCAAGCAAGGGATTTGGGCACTTGGCAGAGCTACAAGTGAAGACCGTTAGCCAGCTGGGTCACGCTGCCATATCTGTGAATACCACTTGGTGCGTCCTCCTCCTGGAAAGGTCTGGATAAAAAAAGTCATGTTTTCTTTTGCGCAAGCTGGTTCTGGTGAGAGGAGTGACTGCAAATCCAAACCAAGGTCTATTGTTTTCTGTTTTCAGTAGCATGGTTGATGGCAAGCTGTTTAAGAAAGTTGCAAGTTATGGCCTGAAAGGAGGGTGTAGAGAGGTGGGTGGTGGCCTCTTCTCCCAGGGGAATAATGACAGGACCAGAGGAAATGGGCTGAAGCTGCAGCAGGGGAGGTTTAGATTAGATATTAGGAAGAATTACTTTACTGAAAGAGTGGTCAGGCACTGGAACAGCTGCCCAGGGAGCGGGTTGAGTCACCATCCCTAGAGGTGTTTAAGGAACGTCTAGATGTGGCACTTCAGGGCATGCTCTAGTGGCAGAGATTGTAGGGGGTTTTGTGAGTGTATGGTTGCACTCGATGATCTCAAAGGTCCTTTCCAACCATGAAGATTCTATGATAGGGTGAAAGGCATAAAGATGACAAAAATGTGTCTGTGCCATCATCCTTTCTGCACCTCTGCTCCCAAACTGCTCTCTCCAAAGCAAGCTCTTGTTTCTTGCTCCACCATGGAGATGGTTCCAACCCAGAGCCTTTTATTCTAGGTAAAGAAAAGGGATGTGGCACAGTGACACAAATAACATCAGAATTTAAACTGGAAAACGTCTTGATGTCACACATCTGTTCATTGTGAGCATTTACTGTAAGCCCCATTGTGAAGGACAAGCTGGCTGCTGAAACGAGTGAGCAAAGGGCTAATCCTGTGATTGAAGGCTGCGTTTTAACCAGCCTGGCTCAATTGTCCAAGCAAAGATGCAGGTCCCTGATAACCAATGCTTTAGTCCCTCAATCTGAACTATCTGCAGGGGAAGGGATTGTTTTCGGAACATTTTCATAGTTGAATCTAAAGAGTCCCTGCCAGCTTTGCGGCTGCGTCGGTCAGGTGCACAAAAGGGATAAAAGCCTTCATGCAACCCGTGATTCCCAGTGTTTAACAGCAGCCCACAGCTATCGTGAGTGGGATTATTCCACACTGACGCTGTGATTTCTGTGCGTGAGGATTTGGTCTGTTTTAAGAGGTCACACGTGAATATTAATTATCTTTAGAGCAATGACACGCATGTGTTTAAAATGTGCTCCTTAGCTTCTGTGTATGATCTTTTCTACTCATTTGCAGTAATTTAAAGATTGATGCCTAGCAATTAAATGTAGCTTATAATGAGGCAAGATTTTTTTTAAAAAATGCATATTAAAATCTTCAGTGAAAGTACACTTAGAGATGCATCTCTTGATACAGATCTTCTCTTTATTTCTGCTATTTAACTGGCGATGACGTATCACTCTGGCTTTCTGTTACTGACTTTGTTAACAAACACTTACACCTCTGTAATAGACTGAGTCTGTAAAACAAGATTTGATGCTCCAAAAGATAAAACTGGAGGCTAATTTGGTATGCATCTCTCCAGAATGGAGTGTCCTCATGCAAGGGTTCACTATGGAGTATAAAATTTATAGGAAAGGCAAAAGGTTGTCTTGAAAAATAGAAACCTTATATATGGGTATGCTGCCAATTTCCAGAAATGTTATTTAAACAATAGCATGTCCAAGTAACAACTTTTTAGCATGTTTAGCAATTTAACTCTACAGGGTAGAGGCATTTCTGGCTGGCAAAAGTGTTTTTCCCCATTCCGTGAGGCTTGTCAGAGCCTTCATGTCTTTCCCTCTTTCGTACTTGGAAGAGACTGAGCTCTGTCAAGGATTCCTCTCCCAGCGCAGTACACTGAGAAATGCAGATGTAGCAGATGCTTGGGCTGGTGGTGAGAGCACTTGCCTCAATCAGCAACTTGAGCTTCCAGGCAAGACAGAGTCTCTTCTGCAAGGACCTGTGCACTATTCTGCGTTTCTCTAACCAAACGCGTGGCCGTCTTTATCAGTTCTGACCTATTACATTCTTCATTCAACAAGCTACAGCGCTTCAGTGCCAGGTTTGGGCAATGCCGTGTGTAAATAAGTTGTGCCATTTTGTTGTTTACTCATTACAAACACTTCTATCAATAGATGTTTGCAAAAATGCATTTTCCTCTTGCTCTTTGGCAGCAAAACCTGGTTGCCTGTAGCACCCGAGGGTCCTGCGCTGGGAGACGTGAGGATGCAGACACGCGTGCTGCGTTGCTGCTCCTCTCCAAGCAGAGCAAAAGGCCTTCTGAGGCTCCCTGGTGTTTGTCTCGAATTCTGACAAAGCGTAGATGTTCCTCTGACACCACGTGTGGGCTGTGCACAGGCTGGTGACAGCCTGTGGCATCTGCTCCACAGACGGGGCATCCGACTTTGCTCCGTTTCAGTCGATGGGTTGTTCTTTCTGCCTCTCCCAGTAATACTTGCAGGATCATATTCTGACTATTTCTATGCAGGGAGGAGGACGTGGGCTTGATCTGAGCAGTGCTTCTAGAAAAAAGTCTCCAACACTTAGATATTTCCTTTTTATGGTGAAGAAAGACTAATCTTGATTCTATTAGACTCCCTGGACCTCCACACACCGCCAGCTTTTAGATCAAGTACTATTCGCGTGACTGCTCCTGGATGCTTCCCATCAGAGTGCTGCAGGTTCGGTGCCTGGGGCACAGCACTAATTTCTGTAGGAACCAGCTGTGAGATCACGGGGAGCTGTGACTTCACACGGAGAAGGAACAGATCAAGGCTTGAAGTGGAACCTGGGTTTCACGCAAATGCCCTTTAGAACAAAGGACCTGCTTGTACCTTTGTCTGGGACATGGAAGAAACAGCTGAGATCTCCAGGCTGGATAGTGGGAAATGGATGTCTTTCTGCAGATCTCTAATGCTTGGCTCGGTGTCTATGAATGGTAATAACTGAAGTGCTTCACAAACATCAAGCTTTTTCAGCACCTCAGTGAGGACACAAACAGCGAAGGAAGTTGTCATCTCCAGAGTTAATTGGCATTTCTTGCCCCAAGTGTATCTTGACCGTTATTCCCTTATCAGCAGTATGTGGAAGAACATTGTCATCTATCTTTTGTAGCTTTTCCCTTAAATTTAGTGATGCCTGCTTTTTACCATGAGGGAGAACACAGACAATTTAATGCTGAATGGCAAAGTGCCGTAAGAGGCAGCGTGCAGCACGGTGGCGGGTTGTGCACAGTGAAAATGGAGGGATTTTCAGGGATGGATCAACGGAAAGGCTCAGAAAGGAATTGGCTTTGCTTTGCCTTCAGCAGCACAGTTTGCTCTCGGGGGGGGGGGGGGGGGGGGGGGTGTTCAAAAAGGGGATGCTTTTCCTGCAAATGGGTTTTTGCTATGCCCAAGTAGTCCATGAGGAATCAGTAATATTGTGGTGAAAATGCAGAAGTGGATTTGGAAAAGAGGAATGTTGGGAGAGCTGCTGAGAAATGTCCTCTCTGTTGCTGTGCCCAGGAGTTTCACGCGGGTCTGCAGGGCTCCCGTGCTTCCCCAGACCCAGCACAACCTTTGCGGATGGGCTCCTTCTCTAGGGACTAGTGGGAACAGAGAAATTTGAAGGGAAGCTGCAATATTTTTGTTTTGATCTAAATGTTTGATAAACTTCAGAAATGGAGGAAAAAAATGGAAGTATTGAGATAACTAGTGTATTTACATGTCGAATAAAGATGCTCAATGGACTTCTCTTCAGCCTGCATGGGGAAAGGAAAGGGATGAAAGGAAAACTGCTTTTTTTTTTAATGAAGGTAAAATATTGCAAAACCTCCTTATTACAAAGTTGTGCTGAGAATTTGACTAATATACAAGCAACTCATAGGCATGTATAACAACTACGTAACTGGTTATTTTCTGGATACTATCTTGAGTACAGTGAAGATAACACTGTGGAAGCTGAAATACACAGAGGAAAACAGCCTTCTGTAAATTACTGTCATATTTTTCATTTGTCGCTCGGGGGGACAGTGCTGGCAGATTGTCATTGTTTCAGTGGCACTTGGGAAACCTTTTTTCAGATTGGAACTGATGTGAATCCCATTAAACTTGCTGGGAAGCATTAGATTAACTTCATGGCTTTTTTTCGCTCAGCCCTGTAAAAGGTCAGCACTCCTCACTGCTATTACTGTTTATTGCTAATTATTATTGTTCAATACGCCCGTGGGTCCGCTATCCAAGTTATTCTAGTATCCGTATGGCTGAGGCACGGGTATTTGGCAAGCGGCAGTACCTTGCTGCTAGCCAGAAGCACGGGAGGGCTGGAGGAGGTGGGGTGGGTATGGCCATAATGATGGGAATGCCCTTGCACACACTAGTTATGTGTGGCTTTGCATGGATGTGTTGACCAAATTATTGGTTTTTTTTTAAGCAAAAACATATGGCCAAATCTTCGTGTTATGTAGTTTTATGGAAGGTGATGAAGTACCTCCTCATTCCAGGTGAGGTGCTGTATTTGGCACTAGCTGGGGCAGCGTAGGTGAAGGGCAGGAGACTCTAGGAGCACGCATGAGCGCTTCCCCTCTCCCTCCCCTGATGTTGAGCTGGTGGATCCATGTTTCTTTATCCCTAGAGCAGGAAGGCTGGTCTGTGTCCCAAAGAGCAGGTAGAAGGGCTGTGCTCCGTGTGCTTTTCTCTCGTCTGCCCCTTGAGACTGCTGTGGGCACATCTGGCAGCAGCAGGTATGGCATGTCCTGCCCAATGGATCTCACCATGTGGATGGTATCTTGTCATGAATTCACCACAGGTTGACACCTGGGGGAACAAATGCCGTTTTTGTGTCTTAAAAGGTCTCTTAATTTGTATGGAATTGTACTTTCTAGTTCAAATGAACAGAAGCACCAGAGAACTTGCAGGTACCTGAAATAAAGAAGTTTACTTTGGTGTGTTGTCATTCTTGCCGCCGAGTGGCAGCTTCTTCACTCGGCCCCTAAGCCCAGAGGAGAAGCAGAGGTCAGATCTGTGTCCATTGTATGTGGGTACCTGTTTCCAGCAATGACCGTTTAACCAGTGAATTGGGAGTAAAATTTCATCCTATCAGCAATAAGTTATCACACTGAAGCATGAGATGTGATTTTTTTCCTAATTAATTGCATTTTAGCATGCATGAATACATGCTTCATTATAGCCTGTAAAATTAGCTTGCCGCTTTTTAATATCCAGCTGCTGTGCTTGACTCCAGCCTGCTGCGGCAAGCCATTCCACATGTCGCTTGGTTGTGCTAAATGTCTCTGCTTTGAGCCTACAAGGTGAGACCAGATTTATCTTTCCCTTTTCCTTCGCGCTAGGGAAGCTGCAGAGAACTCGAGTCAGCTGTGGTGAGCTAACTGCCCATCGCTGGACGTGTTCATCGCTGGAGATGTGGAATTTGTGTTAGCTTCCAATTGAAATTCTGTGCTCACATCAATTTGTGATGCTCGTTACTGTCCAGAAAAACAAGTGTCAAGTTAGCATGTACTGACAGATGTTGAAAAATGAGCTCAAGAGGGGATGCTTGTGTTGCTCTTGGTGGAAATAGTTTAAAACCTGCAGGGATCTTAAAAGGCAGAGAGCTCTTGTACACCCTCTCCCCCCCCAAATAAATTTGTGGCTTCAGATCTGCAGGTGATGAGCTGATGGACATAAAACTGTCCCCAATGTTCTGCTGTTGTCATAAACCCTAGAGTCTGATGGCCAGTGGTGCTGGGTGTCTGTCTGCCTTCTGCTCTTCTTGGGTTGTGCATCTCGGGATGCTTTCCAAGACAAGCGTCCCAGAAAGAACGTGGTGGTGTGACATGGCAGTGACTGGAAGTATGAAAAGTTTGCACAGTGGTGCCAAACAGCACAGCTGATCTTTATGGTACTCTCTTCTAGGCTAAGGAAAAGAAAATATTTCCTCTGGGTAGGCCAGGGCGGGGGATGAATGGTTAGTTGATGTTGTGTTCTCCATCCAAATCACCAACTCCTATTTACTTTCTCACTTTCCAGCTGAGAAGTTGGTATTGCTGTCGTTTCAGCCACTTACACAGACCTCACATTTGACTCTGCATAAAAATACTCTTAGGATGTGCTAACCCTTGTGGGATCGACGGCTATGCCCATTTTGATCTAGGGCAAACTGGGACAGAGAGACTGAGCTGTTTGAATGGCTGTTGTGAGTCAAGGTGGTGGTGGAAAATTTCACGGTTTTTATTCATTGAATTCAATGTTTTTCTGAGTTCCTGAAACTGGGAGGATGCCAGAACATGATTGTTTGTGTGCACTGAGACCAAAGGGTGGCCAATGACCTGCTGGACCTGGTGGGCAGAGTCACTGGTGGGGCTGGTGAGCTGTGGCGGGCTTTGCAAGACCCCCCCCATGAGTGCCGTAACCACTTGGATGTTTCCTCCTGACCCTGCTGGTGGCTTATGGCTGATTTCTAGTGTCACTGGTGTGCTACCCAAGGTATTTAATAACCTCCAGAGAGGGTTTTGTAGTTTCTTTGGTACTTTGCTGCCTGGTGGCTCAGGAGAATGGGCACTTGGACTCCCCCAAAGCTGCTCCTTCAGCGCCAGCAAAGATCAGTGCAGCCACCCCTGGGGAAGGGCTTTGACTTAACAGACGGGCCGCCTCGCCAAAGGAGCAGGTGAACAGGGGGCACAAAAGACAAAATCCATCTGAGAAATGCCAGGCACACGACAAAGGGGAGGGGAAGCCGGGGAGCGGTGTTATTTCTAAAACACAGCTATAAGTGACCTTTAAATGTTCATAGCAGTCCTAAGAAAAGCAAGAAGAAGGCGTAAAGGATTTTGTTTGTTTAGCTAACTTTAGGTTACAGGGGGCAGCAAGAATGGTGGCATTGTGCAAAATAAAAGATCCTTCTTATAGGTAAAAGTTTTAAAAAAAAAAAAAAAACTGGTCATGGGGGTTCTTGCACTGTAATATTCCATTTAGTCCAATGTACAAGATGTTGTTGCTTGGTTGCAAGCAGAAGGAGGAACTAAGTACATCACGGAAAATATCTGTTCCTGAGGATGAGTTTGTCTACAGCGAAACCTGGGTGTGTCAAATCCTGTATCATCTACATATTTCACTCTACTGAAGTAATCTCAAGTCATCGTTTCCTTGGTATCCTTCTTAGGCAATGGAGCCTCTGCCTTCACCTGCTTTGATTTCAAGCATTAGCTCTCACCTGCTATGAGCTAAATTGTTTTAAGGCATGAAAATAAAATTTTCAGCTAGATTCGATTCATGTGTTACGTTTAACTTGTACCCTTAATTATACTGGAAGTGAATTGACAGTCATTTTTGAGGGCCAAGTGTCTTGCCCGGAGTCTTTTAGTACCAGTTCTGGCTGAGTTGGGCCAAAAGGAAGGTTTTGGAGATCCCTTACTTCCAGGCCCCCTGCAAACCTGTGGGCTTTGCTTTCAGCCTTTCGAGTGCCAGGGTTGGTGTGACGCTTTTCCCTCTAGTTAGCAGGGAAAACTGGGACTCAGAGTCTTTTACTGGAGCACCAGAAAGGTGAAACAAGACTCTGACATCCTGCAGGGTTCCCAACCTGCCCAGAAAACCCCAGTGAAGTAGGAGATACCAATTTCTGTATGAAGGTGGCTTAGGCAGTAATGAGACCCTGGTGCTCCCCCGGTGCAAGCAGAAGGGGGTGGGTGACTAGCTTGAACACCAGGTGTGTAAATGAAAAGGCATTAGAAATTGCTTGTCTTGTTTACCAAACTCTTTTGATGCTGCACAAGAACCAGGAATTGGAGAAACTTGTGTGAGCATCATGGCACCAGCAGCTGGTCAGTAGAACTGTCTTTCATTGCTCAGAGGACTCTTTTTCTCCAGAGAAAATACAGATGTTGACAGCGACGTGGCCCTTGGCAATGAAGGATGTGGAGAGAAAACCTGTCCTCTCTTGGGGATTCGGTTCAATGACTGCAAAGCGGCGACAGTTCACGTGCTGCTCTGTCAAAACCTCGTGCCAAGGCTGAGCCTTCCCTCTGCTGCATGGCGCTGGTGGTGTGGGCTGCCGTGGGGGGCACCTGCATTAGCCTGAGGAGCACGAGTGGGCTCCTCTAATAATGCCATCCCACAGTGCCCCTACAGCTGCTATTTTTAGCCCCATGAAGTGCGATGAGCGGGGGTTGTCTTGTTTACAGTACTATTGTTAAATGAAATATGCTTCTGGATCTCTTGAGACTAATATTTGCTTGGGGAAAAAAAAATAATCATTAGGTTTCTCTTGTAAAGATGAATGTGTAGTTTTGAGGAACTGTATCTGTGTCCCAGAATAGTTAGCAGCTGCTATAATAATTCTTCTGAGGTTATAAAGGAAGTGACAGGCTTTCCGGGGTTTGTTTTGGTAGGAGTCCAAAAGAGAAGAAAATTGGGCTTCAGGCACCAGATTGATCACTGGGGCTGGAAACGAAGGAAAAATCAGTGCACCCTGAAGCTTTGCTCTGTGTAACAGCAGGAGAAAGTCTTGCAGCTGCCAGTCCTGCTTCCACGGAAAAGGAAAAGGGATCTGTGGCTGCAGTTGGTTGTGGGTCAAAGAAACATCCCAAACTGGTCTCATCTTTTAAAGACCCTGTTCTGGAACAGTTACAGATTGAGGCAAGCTCCTCTGTGTTGGTTCACGTAAGTCTCATCCTTCCATGCTGTTTTCCTAAAATCATGAAGCAGAAGATCCCTGTTTTCAGAGTGAAACGGGGAGCGAGAACGGTTACAGGCTCCTTAAGGCTTGTTCTGTCTACAGGGCCCGTGTCCCTTGTGCTGGGTGAGTGTTCCTGTCCCTCAGGTTTCAGAGGTGTCCATCACTGTAGAACATTACATAAACACCTCCCATACCTGAACAAAATAAATTCCTTTTTTCAGCTAGAAAGAGTCTAACTGGAGGAAATGGAGCATAAGATACTGCACAGCAGGTGGCAATGGTGAAATGATAAAAAAGAAACAGAAAATAGCTGCACGGTTGCCTCTTTTTTTTTTTTTTCTTCCCCAGAAGGGAAAATGATTCACAAAGTAATTTGAGATGGATGCTGGGAGCCTAAGCAGTGTCAATTTTCCATGAGTGAGGGGACATGGTGCTTAATCTACCTACTTGGTCTAGGTGGGTAACGAGCATCTTTGACTTTTATATTTTAGGGAGCACGTGTAAGTCATGCCAGGTTTCCAGACAAGCCTAAAGCATAAGAATGCTCCCAGAAGCCGTGTTTCCTCCTCTAAGCTGTCCCCTCAAAACCAGGGAGGGAAAGCTGTAGAGCTGGCAAACTGTCGATGGACACGTCTGTGCAGGGAGTCCGAATTCCTGCTCTGAGCTTGGGACTGCCCGCTTAGATCTTTGTAATCAAGTAAATCCTGTAATCGCTCATCTCTCTGGTGGCTGGTTTCCTCTGCCCAGTTCTTCTGCTATCTGCTCTGCATGGTGCAGCTCTTGGACGTGTCCTCTCGGGGACGGGGCGCTGCGGTGCCGCTTTGAGGAAACGCACCGTGAGCATCTGGATGTGGGTGAGGAAGGTGAGGTTACTCTTTTGACAACAAAACCCCCTAGGATGGGGTACAAATGCTGGGAAGAGAATTGATCCTTGCATAAGTTGTCATTTGGCTTGATGTCATTTGGCTTTGACTCTGAACTTTGTGGACCAACAGCTTTAGCCAAAACCTGCAGAGTTTTCGAATTTGGGTGACTTTGCACATGATTTCTTTAGGATTCCTCTGAAGTTCTGGGTGTTAACGTCTGCAAGAAAGGTGTTACTAGACGAGAGAAACCGCTGCTTTTCACTCTTGTGCTATCTTGTAAAAAAACCTCAGTTTTGTGTAATGTCAAAAGTTGTGAATTAATTGGTCTTACTTGAACTGTGCTTTGCTCTATTTGCTGGCCCCTTTGTACCTGGGAAGACCAGGGATAAATGGACCATGGAAACAAACTGTCTGTGTACCGAATGCAGCTTTCTCGGTTAAAAACCTGGAGGAAAGCTGCATTCTTCAATTCCCTCTGCGTGCTTCTGTTCCAGGACTAGGCAGAGCTTCTTGTATCTTCTCAGGAATCCATTTGGCACTTCTTGTGAGCAATAAAATCAAATCTGAATCAAAGGGAAAAGTGAACATGGACAAGAACAGCCTGTTGTTTTGATGTCAGACCAGAGCCAGTCATAAAAATTCTGGCTGAAACAGGTTTTTATTAGAATTTGGTCATTTGACATAAAAATGTGCTGCAGGAGGGTCTCAGTTTTGGAGTCCCTGTTGAAAGCAAGATTTGGGTGGGAGCGAGCCCAGTCACGGAGCACCTGGGGCATTATGGGCTTGGGTTGTGTAGACTGGCAGGGAAAACCTCTCTGGAAAATACCAGAAACAAGATGACTTATGTAAATCTGCTTTGGCACCATATATGTGTGCATTATGACAATTACAGAGTGATGTATTTCGTGTTTCATGAACTTTGAGAAGGCTTTTCTTAGTTGTGTGGCTATATATGCATTAGTTTGAATCTTTTCACAGTTTTATATTTGATCACCTCAAATGACAGAAAGTTTCACAAGTTAATTGAATTCTTAAGCAGTTTCTTTTTTTTGTTTGGGTTTTTTTGTTGTTTTTTCTTCCCCAGGAAAAACATCTAATCTCAGACATTCCCCTGAAGGTGCAAAGCTTTGAAATGTATTTGAGTCTAAGGTGGAATTTATTTTGTGACAAAACAGAAGATACTTACAGATGAAAAATAAATACCAAGAATAAGTCATGCATTTTTCATTTTGAGTCTGAGGGCAGAGAGCTGAGTAGTCTAAATATTTAATTTAAGCCCTTTGGTACCCAGAAGGGCTCAGTATGGGTGTGTGGGTGCTGGCTGAAACCTCCCGGTGCCGCAGGGATCTGCGGTGCTTTATGAGTTAGCTTTGAGGCAGGGGGTCCTGTGAGGATGGAGCCCCTCTGCCCTGAGGATGTGCCTCGTCTGACACACGGAGCTGTGGGATCAGCTGGATGATCCCACGTCCCAGCCGGGATGGCTGTCTGCAGGGGTGGGGATAAGAAGACCCCATCTGTATGGTGTATGTTGTGCTGGACCCCCAAAGTATAGTATTTATCTCTGTAGTAAATAGCCTTTGCAGTGAGAATTTCACTTTATGCTATCTTGACTATCTGTTGTTGTCACCAAAAATTAAGAGGAATTTTTTTTGGGGCGGTTAGGATCTAGGTGATCCAAGCCTGTAAACCAAGATAGGGGAAGAGGCGGGGGAAAAAGTAAACTGATCCTCAGGAAACTGCCCTGTAAGACAGAAGAGTATCACGTCTTTCCAGTTTGCAGCTTTTTATCATCATCAATGAAACAGTTTCTTCTACTTGTAGATGGGAAAGCCCTAATGTGTTTCTTAAAGTTTGCTGCAAATGAACTTTCTCAGCCTGATGATCAAGATTATTTGCTCTCCATTGGGAGTAACGATCAACTACATCATGTGATCCTCCAAAACACACTTATTGCTCTTTAAGAAAAGCATTTAATGTGTGAGCATACGCGAGAAGTGTATCGGGCAGCTCATCACTGAACTGTGCTAATTGCTCTTTATATTATCGCAGATCATCTCCTCTGAACATCTTGGCTTGCTTCTAGGTCACTGCGTGGGCTTCGGATGCCTATCCATGGGCAAGTGGAACTGATATCATCAGCTCTCAGTTGATGTTAAATAAAGGATATGGCAGGAATAACAAATTTGTCAAAGACTAGTAAGATCCATGCGATTTCAGTGTAGTGAATTCGCATTTTGTCTTCCTCTGTTTCCAGATGCAGTTGTTTTGGTTTTTTTTCACTACTCTCTTCCGTGGGTTTTACTATGTTTGCTTCTTCTGGCCAATAACATTTGGTCTACTTGAACAACCTACAGGTTACCAGGCTTTCATTATCACGCTTTTCCTTACTTCTCCCTTTTGCAGAAAGCTTGGCATTTTACAAATTGTTCTTCATCAGAGATAATGTGTGTCTCTGAGATGGAAGCACTTCTCCATTTACTTGTTCCCAGAAAGTGGCCAAAACACCTGCAGATGCTGATGGGTTTTAAAAAAGGGAAATCAAATGTTGTCTCAGCCAGAAGGCTGTTCAATTAACTTTTCCTGCTGGGAATTATTAGACCTGAGGCCATGCTGTTGGGAGGGATCACTTCTTAGCATCGATGCTAAATTAATTAGGACTTTGTTGGTAACAGAAGTTATCTGAACATGAAAAGCAACAGCAAACCACGGAAAGATTTAAATAAATGTTGGATGGAGTTTACTTCTGGAGTACCGTGGTGTTTTGCTGTGAAAAGTACCTTTAAATGAGAATGTCTAAAATGTAGCAGTTATCAAATACATCAGTGTTTTCCATAGGGATGCCAACTTAGACATGGTATTAAGAGCAGAAGTTATTCATGCTTGCTTATTTTATTTTTTTAAAAACTGACCTCTTAACACAAACTCTCTGAATCCTTCCCTTACACTGCTCAGCTTGGTCTGTCCCCAGATAAGGGACAAGCAGCTCCCCTCAGGCCAGGGTGACTTGCGGCGGTGCTGACGTCCCATTTTAAGGGCTTCGGGGACGACTGGTCAAAAGCAGAGCCTGCTGCGCCCAAGCACTCGCTGGTATCTTGGTGTTCAGGTGAGCACATGAACTTGGTCCTATGGCCAGACTCTGACACTTTAAATACAAAATGCTCGGAGAACATTAAAAATAACTTCAGTGGATTTTATTTCAACTTTACATCCATGGAATGTTTTTAGAAGCATTTCTGTGGGCCAACCCCCAAACTCTTATTTTGGGAAACGACTAAACCTGTCACCAAACACTTACTCAAGTAGCTTTTTGTGTAAGAGCGGGGGCCCCTCTTTGCTGGGGGGACCCATTGTGCTGCCCAGAGGTGGCTTGTGCAGGTGGCACTGGTGGGAAAGAGGGGTTTTCTTGTGGGGCCATCGAAAGTGTGTGGTGTGGTACGTATATAAGTATTCTAATGGAGCAAAATTGCACACCTTAAAAAGATTACTCTGGTCTACAGCTCTTCTGTGCTCATGCCCTCAAAACTATTTCCCCTCCAAAACATGGTTTAGAAATGGAAGGGGGTGATGCACTTCACCTTTCCCATTTCGATCCAGGCTTGTTAAACAGCTCCTGACGAGGGCTCAGCTGCTCCGACTTGCTGTTGTGGGAGAGGTTTGGGCAAATTGCTTTAGGGACTGCTCCCAGGTAATTAAAACATGCTTTGCCTCTTACCCCTCCGGGCTGATTTGAGTTTGTGTTGAGAGTTACGGGGGGCAGTTAATGGGATTCTTGTAGAGGAGCTTATTCTGCGGGGGTGAGCGATGTTAAAATTGGTTAAGAAGCAGGCAGAAACAGTGGACCTGTGCTATTGGGATCGGAGTGGCTACGTGTCGTCAGGTCACAGGGAACCTCAGCCCTGAGCTACTTGGGCAATTAGCTGGGAACCAGCACTTAGAAAAAAACCAAAAAGGTATGTGTACTAGTGCTTGGCACATGGGCTTTTAGCTAATGAGCATCCCAGGGAGCGGACGTGGCTCTTGGCAGCGCTGCCAGGAAGGAGAGGGAGAATCGCAGCATCTGAGCAGCAGTGGTAATGGAAAGGGCAATTAAGGCCTGTGTGTCAGCTTCCCCTCTAATTGAACCTGTGCCACAAACAGAGCTGGGTGCGGGCAGGTCCCACGCGTGTGCCTCCGAGCTGGGCACGCATCCGTGAAGCTCAAGGTGCCAAAGAAGAGACCTTCAGCTCGAGCTCTCCTTCCTTGCAACGCTTTAAGCACGCCTGTAGGAATCCCTCTGATGTCTGCGGATTTTTCTGGTTTTATTTGGGAAGGTGATACTCCCTTCCTTAAAACTGGGTGTGTGCTAATTGCTTGGTGAGACTGTATTTATTAAGTGTAGCCCTGCCCTGAGGGAGCCGGTCCTGACCCACGGGTCAGAGATGTGGGACGAGGGCACCCATCGGCACTCGCCCAGCGCTGATGCTTTAACTGGTGGGTCTGTTTGCAAGAAACTCCTCTTCCACTGGTGAAATATGTCGTAGTTCCAATAAATCAGCACTCTAAGTTAGTAGGCTAAGTTTGTGTGTCGCCTTTTAATTACTGGAAAATCCCTGGGATCACAAGATGGCATTGCGAGGTTTATAGCTCAGCTCTAGTTTGGATTCAGATGCCTTACTTGGTCAAAATTTGCTCTGAAATTCAAAAGAGTTTGTCTGAATAAGGCACACAGGATGCAGTTTATCATCACTGTGTGCCGCGGGTAATTGCACTTACTCAGCTCTGAGCCGCACGCAGCCTGATAAAACAAACTGCACCAGACACGTTACAGACTAAACCAAATAGATAAATCCTTCCTTTCAGAATTAACTAGGCAGTAAGTGTGTCATTTTTCACTAAACGTCTATAAGTTGTAGCTGAATAAGGTATTTGCTCTCTCTGAATGGAGCAAGGGCTATAAATAATGTATAGCACAGGCTGGATTTACTCTCTCCGGCGTCTCGTAACGATAGTAGCCTTACAGGGCCTTGAGGGGGAAGGTGCTTCCTATAGCTGAGTAAGAACAAAACGTGTGTTGGCCTGACGTCTGCGGTTAGGGATGTGCCGATGGCTCGTTCCATGGGATGTGTGACGTGCGGCTGGGCGCCTGCCGGCAGCACCGGGCTGCGAGTGCCGGTTAAATAGAGTGACACAGCTCCCTCCCGAAATGTAGAGACCTGTTATGGCTTTAGTCGTAATTAAGGCTGTACCAAACCTGGTGCTATTGATTAACCTAACTGGTGTAAAGATCTGGCTGAGGCCTGGGAGGGGACGCATGCTCAAGCTGAGGTGAGGCTTTAAATGAGGGGAAAATGGCTTCTACGTTCAATGAAAAAAACAGAGCTCTGAAAGGAGCCACAGCCTCTGAGAAGCTGCTTGAAAGGCACGTGGGGCTCTACCTAGCTGTAATTTGAGCAAAGCATAATTGTAATAAAAATTGGAAAATGTTCAGCTATTTAATGAAGCATGCGAGAAACTCTTAACGCTGGCGTCAAATGCACTTATTTATTTATTTCTGAGGCGTCTGGGTATATGACAGTGAGCTGATATTCTGCTGCTTGGTCTCTGTTTTCCAATCTTATCTAACGTAGGTGTTCACGTGCGCGTTAAACTACTTACCGTGCTGTTTCACAACCAGACAGCAGCGGCTCAGGTGGTGCCAAGGGTGCGCCCCGTGTTTAGCTGGACGCCAGCAACGCAGTGCCCAGGGTGTGCAGCTGTACCCACCGCCTGAAAATCTGCACAAATTTGCTTTGGGGAGCAGGAAAAGTGGATTTAAGTACACTTGATTGCTCTCTGATCTGTGTTTCTCTTTTTTCTTCTTTTTTTTTTGTGGAAAAAACCAAGTGCTAACAGGCTGCTGATTTAATAGAAGCAAATAGACTAGGAGCAATAGAGGGGTTTGGGGAGACGTGCAGCTGTACGGGACAGCTTTGTTTGTCTCTCTTATAGTGCTAAAAACATGAGCGGAGAAATTTGTTCTTCTACACTTGAAATCTGTTGAGAAACATGGGGTTGTCGCCACGTAAAACAAAGACATTTAATTGGGTTGTTGCCTTGGTGGATCAGCAAAGATGAGTCCTCAGTGAAATTTTATATGCGATGGTAGTGTGGATTTTGTTTTTTTTATTTATGTAAGTACTGTGAGAGCCCATCAATCATCTGTAAATTTATGGGAAACCAGCCTTTAGCATAAAGGTTTCCTTGGGCAGGGGCAACAAATGCCAATAAAATACAATTTTCTTCAGGCTGCTTCCTTTGGCGAATGACCCCCTCAGTCTCCGTAAACCCCGATGGATTCTGTTGCCATGGCTCCGCTGAAGCGGGGGGTGAAGTTTCTGCTGGCTGCGGCGAGGGCAGGTTTTTGCGGTGGATAATCAGGTAGCTGAGCTCTCTGTTTCGATCCAAAATGCAAAGTTTCCTCGTTATGTGTTTCAGGAGATAAATAGCTTTGTTGAACAACTCTAATGACACGATGGCAATTGCTCATTCCAAGGCAACGTTCTGCTGTTGAAGCCTTATTTTTGTACTGAGAAATAAAAGAATCTTCTCAAAGGTTAGAGGATACAACCCACCAAACTTCAGAACTCTCACTTTTCCCAGCATTTGATAAACACTTGTTAGGAAGCATCTCAGATTCCCCAGTAGTTGTTTCTAGAAAGTTTTTATTTTTGGGCTACTAGGATGTTGGTCAGAATATTAGCCCATTTTATTAGGTGGCTTCTTTTAATTTCCACATCCTTTCAGGCTAGAGAATGAGTGATTCTGCTGCTCTAATTGAATTAGAGCAATGAAGTCCCGGGGCGGGAGGGAGGGGTGTGATGCAGCGGGCTGGGCAGGGCCTCCTTGACCTTCCTCCGGCAGGACCGGGGCTCCTCCGCTTCTGTAGCTCCTTGTCTCTGTTGCCCCAGGGCTGGTTTAGTTGGTCATGGTCTACTTTGCCCTTATTTCTCTATGCCCTTACTGGGGAAACCAACCTGTTGTCAATATGACCTTTTCCCCAAGTGCTTCTTTTATACCTACATCTTTAGCAAAACCTCCTTGTGTGGGTTGTCTCGTGTTTGCAGGTGAGGTTGAGCCTAAACAACTTAAACCTTCGAGGCTGACGGAACCCTGAAAAACCCCTTAGCTCCGGGACATCTGTGCTCCAGCGCCGGATTCTGAGCTTGGGATCACATCTGCGCCTTCTCCCGACAGCTTCTCTGTCGACTGCGTCCCTTTGGCTGATTGTAATTAAAGGTCTGGGTACGGAGTTCCCTTCAGAGGCGAAGTACTGAAATACAGCTCTCATTGCAATGAACTTTTACAGTGTCAGAATCTGGCATTTTATTTGTTGTTTTTATTCCGATAAGGCTCTCCTGAAAGATGTGACATTTTGTGCGGTTACCAAAATGGAAAATTTCCCCTGCAAATGAGTCTTACGGAACTGATTAGGAATGAAGGTTTTGAGTGATCTCCCCCTGCTGCTGCTCGTCTCTCTGAGACCGGCGATACTGGGAGCTCGCTCCGCACCAGCCTCGCCGAGGCAAAGCCTTCTCAACTCTGTGAATTCTTTAATAACGTCTTCAACTTAATTGACAATCTGAGATGTGCGTGAAACTGTTTGTTGCTTACCAAATGAAGCGTCCCGTCTGTAAAGCTAGTCCCCCACCGCTCCTCCTAGTGCTTCTTCTCAGACTGGACAGAAATGAAGGATAAGGCAATCTGCATGCAGAAATGGAAACCTTTCGAAACGCTGACTCTTACATCGATCTGCCCTCGGATTTTTCTTGAGCCAGCGCAGAGACTGTCACCAGCTTCTAAGGGTCTAATCGTCCTAATCAAACCTCTGGGAACCAAATTCATGCTGAAAGCTTCCAGCGAAGTAAAGAAGAGGAAAACATAGCTGCATTTTACTTAAGCCTTAAAAGTTTAACATCTGGTGTTCACGACTATCTGAATGTTTTGGGGGGTGTGTCTATGAATATTTTTTTTTTCTTCTGTCACCTAGACCACAATGACTGTGGGGACAAGCCCCAGCCCGCAGAGTTCCACACTTAAAAACCAGACTAAAATGTCGATAGTTCACGTGTACCCATAATTAAATGGGGAAACATCTTTCTCTATCCAGGTTTTTGACTTAAGCCTTATTTTTAAACTCAGATAAGTCACTGGAACATTTTATGCGCTTTTGTCTTTCAGCTCATAGTTGGTCGGTATTTCTGAAGGGCTGTCAGGTGATGTGCTGGCAAACAAAACTCCAGGGGGTCTGTCTTATCTGACCCCACCCAGTCTTTCCTCAGTCTAGGATAAGAAAACTTATGATCGGTGTCTTTGACTCCAACATAAAAGGGGCTTTTCCTTCCCTTCACAGAGCAAATTACCCAGGGACATGTCGCTGTGTGTTCGGTTTAGGTGTTTGTTTTGACATTGCTCAGATCTCAGCTAATTTTTAGAGAATAAAATCAGAACTTGAGCAATGATGGGAAGGAGCGAGGAAGCATTTTTATGCTATGTCTTGGTTGAAAAGAACTTTTCTTCCAAGCAATCTAGAAAAACATTTGCCTTTCTGAGGAGACACTTTTCCAGACCATCGCATGAGCTGGTTGCCAGATGACAAGGCTGAGAAACAGGCAGACACGGGTCAGGATCTCCGGGTCGCTGTGTGACTCACCGCATGGTTGCAG
Organism: Larus michahellis; assembly: GCF_964199755.1. NCBI lineage: Eukaryota > Metazoa > Chordata > Aves > Charadriiformes > Laridae > Larus > Larus michahellis. Next base: position 59,194,833 of record NC_133902.1, read on the forward strand.
CTGAAAATGTTTTTTGATGGACGACTTGTCAAATAAGAATTTTGTTATAATAGAGCTCTGAATAAATATATTTTCAAGACATAAATTGCAGTGTGGTCTCTGAAATGAAACTATATGGAAACGATAACTTCCAGGTGCTCTAAATAATCTAGCAGGATATACTGGTAGTTTTAAAAATCTTGACTTTAAAATATCTGTTTGATTGAAATAAGAACTGTAATTTATCTAATTAATGTTCTGGAATGTGCCATCATAAAACAACACAGTAATTTGTTGTGTTACACAGCTGTTGCTGACCTGGAAACTGAAAAGCAAAGCAGGTAGGGCAAAATGCATAATGAGAGAGGAGGAAAAATACTGGTATTGAGTTCACTGAGGAGCAGTAATGTTGTCTCAAGACGTCCCTGCGCGTGCTGCTGTGGCACGTTGGCTTTTCCTGCTGGGAACAGCAAGCACGGCTGCCCCGAGTTCATTGTTTTGCTTTTTTTTTCCCCACTCCTTTAATGTTGAATTATAACCAGTCATCATGTCCCTTTGGTGGCACCTGGTCCCTCTGTGCACCCATGGCTGTGGGGCATGACCACCCTGACACCAGCCCAAGCCATGAGCCCTCCCTACCTCTGCCTCCCGTGAGGGTACTGGGGATGCTTGTACTGCTGTATATATATTTAAAAGCTGGGCAGACGTGGTGCTGAGGGACATGGGTTAGTGGTGGTGTTGGCAGCGTTGGGTCGATGGCTGGACTCGATGATTAGAAAGGTCCCTTCCAACCTAGGCCATTCTATGAAATACATCATACAGTAGAGTTGTTACACAGGTCTGCTATGAAATACATATTTTTTTTTTTCATGTCCCTTCGTGTCCTGCATCCCAGCTCCCTCTTGCACCTCTCAGCTGTGGGGTGGGTGTCCCAGCAGTCCCTGTCCGTCGGGTACCCAAAGGGGCCCTATCCTGGGTCATAGCATGACACCCGCATCCCTCACAGGAGAAACCTGAAGGAGGGGCAGTCCCTGCAGGTCCTAAAATATGGGCGATGAAAGCAAAATGTGGATTCCTGGCAGTGGGAAGGTTTTCTTCACGATGAAGGCCAGCAAATGCGCAGCTACTGCCTGGGTTTGTTGGCTTTGTACTTCAACTTAGGGCTGCGCTGTTTGGAGTTGTAAAGTCCTAACCATTAATGAAATTCCCCCTTGCAGAGGACCCCAAAGTCATTAACCAGCTCCCATCGATTGTGTACGAGTGTCGATCAATGGGTTCTGCTGGCGAGCGCGGTGGCAGTCAGATCGTGTCCCTGCACAGCAGACACCCGTCCTCTCGCCTCGCTGCCTTATCTGCGCTAAACCCTCCGCTCTTCTGTGGCTCCGTCACGGGCACAGAGGAGCAGAAAGGTTCAGTAAGCACCAGCAGATGGGTGCTTTTAAAATATGCAATATACTTAAGACTTCTGCTTGCTGTTTTCCTTGTGTGCCTTCATTGTTTTGCTTTTTTTCCCCCCTCTTTTAATGTTGAATTGTAACAAATCAGCACTCACAAATTGCTTGATGTTGGCATTTCTGTGGATGACAACCAACGCAGTGGCAGGTTCAGCAGATGCATTTGCAGAATGGGGAGAGAAAGAAGTGAAAAAACAAAACAAAAAAAGGCAGATGACTAGTGCTGTGGTTATGAAGCCCTTGCCTTCTCCCCTTCTGAACAGTGAATAAATCAGAAGATGTAGAACTTGGATTTGGTTTTGTGTAGCTCTTCTCTTATAGACAAGGTTTACCTATATAGTGATTTGGAATGTTAGTCTCTTGATTTGGGGCTGGTTTGTTTTTGTTTTGGCTTGGTGTACCCTGTGTGGTGCCTCTGCCAGACCCCTCCCAGCCCCTCGGGTGGGATGAGCAGCGAAACCCACCTCGGCCACTCGGGAGTTCACTCCAAACTCATCTACTGATTTTCACAGCTGTAAATCATTGCCCTCTTCCCTTGAGCTGGATGCTGCCCAAATCCTACTTTAATGCAGAGAGTCTTGTTCTGCCTCTGCCCCCTCTAAAACACGATTTGGATGCGGCAGTGCTCCTCAGGTGTGAGGTGAGTGTCACCGTCCTCAGCTCTGCTGGTACCGGGGCGGGAGCAGGGGCAGGTTTCCTCAGATCAGCCAATGCTCAGCTGATCCTGGGTGTTGGGTATTAATAATCAGTAACCCTTGAACAGAATCATTTTGCTCTCGTTTACCTGTCCTACTCCTGGGATTTTATTCCCTGGTGTTTGGGAATGCTGCGGGGCAGAAGGGAGAGAGGAAAGAGAAGACTCTCTCAAGACATCAGGACTTTATTTGAAATTCTTTAATGGTTCCCAAGAATCTCAAGAAACAATGAGGGATGAAGAAACAGTAGTGTGACTGACTGACCATTGAAAAGGAGGGAGCAGAGCCCGCCCCAGTAGGCCTTTCAGGCAGAGTTTTCTGTTCTGTTAATGTTAACTTGAAATATTCTCTTAAGAGTGTCCTTCCAAAACAACAAGCTTTCCTAGATCCAAGTGCCCTTGTAGGAAAGGACTTCAAGGCATGGACTTTTGCATTGTTTCCTTCTCTTCTCCTTAGAGATAAATGTCAATAGGCTGGAATAATACAGGTCAAGCAGATATTTCTTTAATAAAAGTTAGTAAAAGTTTCCCCAAGGCCTCTGCTGTAGGCAGAGGCAATATCTCGAGCTACAAACAAATTTACCAAGCGTGACTGAGATCTTCAGACAAAAACAAGACCGAACTGACCCCACCACCCTCCTGCTCCTGCTTTCGGGTGGTTGTGATTGCAGCGGGGCTGGGTGGGGTGTACTGGGCCATGGTCCACGTGCTGGGACGGTGGCATTCGGGGATGTTCTGCAGTGGCCATTGTGCAGTGCGTCCCCCAGCCCCGGGCAAGCCACGTGCTGGCCCTGTGCCATGTCGATAAATGGCTTCAGGGATGATGACCAGTTGGTCCAATGCTATCAGGAGAAGGCACGTTGACAACCAGTCGAGGCTGACTTTCCTGTTAAATATGTGAGGCTGGGGAAGGACCAGCTGGTTGGGTGAGGGAGGACCTAAAAGTGGCTCGGTGGGAAGTGGGTGCTGCTGGCGCCTGTGCTGCTGAGGGCTGGCGGGGGTCCCACGGGACCATCGGCCGTTGCTGATAACACGTGGTGACCGAGCTGGTTTGAAAGACTGCTGTTGTGTTACGCTGAACCCAGTGGGGATTTAAAGTGCTCTGTGAAACTAAAAATAGCTAAATGAGTGCAGCCTCGTCTGATCGTGCTGATTTGCGATTTCTGCTCACCCCATCCAGCTCTCCGAACGCCTGTGCCTGAAGACCACGAGTGCTCCAGCGGAGGAGGAGAGGCTGCTTCCAGCAAGGGGGAGGAAGCTCCAGGGCTCTTTGACCACAAAGACGAAATGCCCTCCTCCTGGTGTTTCGCATGTTCTTCACATCGTGTGTGTGTGTAGGGCCCCTGTCCCACTGTGTTTGATGAAAAATTATTTCTGTTGTAAAAACAAGTGAGGATTGATCATCGCTTTCCTTAGCGCTATGTTTGCAGCAAGTGGGAAACTTGACAGCAGTGGCTTCCAGAAAATCCCAAACTACTCTTTGGTGTAGGGGTTAAAAGTTTTCAGTTACTCAGGGAGCTATTTCCAGGTTACCCGTTGCATGCGCTGGTCTGCACCAAATTACTGGGCTGCGGGCTTGTCCTAGCAGTGATGGAGTCCGGGGACATCGCCCAGCTGCAGGGACCGCTCCTGGCTTTAGGCTGCGTCGTCGGCAAATGTGGCTCTTGCCCAAGCTGAGCTTTGGCATCCCTTCCTACTGTCTCTGCTCAGACGAGCGACAGCCGCTGTCTGAACACGCGCGCGGCTCACACCGCAGGAGCTTGGGCTCCTTTGCTCCCCTGGGCGTCCCGCTGGGCCTTCACCCCCTTACCCCTTGCTGCTGGGGGCAGTTCCTGGAGCAGCTCTTTCCAACCTTGGACGCGTGCTCCTGGGTATTTTCCAATGCTCGGAGAAGCTGGGCTGTACGTACTCCCAAATCACTCTCTCTCCTCTTCCCATTTAGACTTTCTAGAAAGCCTGTAAAAACCCTTAAGTTCTTAAATAGCAAGTATCTTGTGACACCAAAAAGCCAATCTCACAGTTGCTCTGTACTTCTCGCTAAAACCCAATGTGGTTCACCCCAAAGAATATTTTTATTTTAAATTATAGCTTCCTCATAATAAGTTTGTTCTGATGTATTTGCACAGCACCCAGCGCGGTGTAGCAGAGCTTTCAGATCTGAGCCCTGAGGCACTGACACAGTATCACCAGTAATTTTCTACTACTGCAGCTTCTTTTATATAGCACCAAGTATCTTGCTGTTGCATTGGCTTTGTAAAAAGCTTTTGGCTTTCATTAGAATGATAGAGGGCAATGTTGTAACTGTTTGAAATACTTCTGGTACTACAAAAATAGATTGTAAAAAGCGCTGTTATTAAAATGACTGGAAGCCCTTTTTTCTATATAATCTTGGCCATGAAGATATGTCCCTATCAGATAAAAATAATGCCATTTTTAAAATAACTTTTGTCGTCTTTATGTTCTGTAGGTCAGATTTTCACAAGGGCTCCCATTTTACAGACATAAGCCTTCTGTTCGTGGAGCTACAGTGCAGGAACAACCTCACTGGCAGCTCTTCAGACCAAAATCTGGAATTGCCGTAACGACTGCTCATTTGCAAGGTAAGACCAAAGAGCTTAATTACATGCGCTAAATGACTTGAGCGCAAAATAATTGCATTCTTATTTTAATTAAACTGTGATAATGAGTCAATAGCCGTCTTCTCCTTTCTCTTCCATCCTGTATCTTCCACTGAAAATTAAGCTGGCTCTGGCACCACCCCTGGGGTGTCCCCTCTGGTCCCCATGGTGGTGCCACCCCTGCAGCCCCGCGGCTCCCAGCCTGCCAGCGCGGACCTGCCTGCTGCCGCAGGAGGCTGGAGCAGCTGCTAAAAACCACACTGTATTTATAAAACAGTCTCTGCTGCTTAATCTCTGCTCTCCAGGCTGCTCTTCCCGGCAGTGACACCCCCCAGGTGCCGAGCTGTGTCCCTCTCTGCCAGCTTTCCCCTCCGGCAAGGGACATCCAGGGCTCCTTTCCATGGAAACACCAGGAGTGATGTGAAGCTGCAAATGTTTCTCTGCTTTTGCCATCTTGTTGTGTACCCAGGTAGTCGCTGCCACCCTGCCACCCTGTTCACGGGGTGGGTGGTAGGACACGGAGTTGATGGATGGTGGCTTAGTTCACACAGCCACGTTTGCTGAGCTTGGGCAAGGTTTCACCACCCTGTCTTGCACTGGGCAATATTTTTACTTTATGAGCAGCAACCTTGATTTCAGAGATAAAAGGTTATTTAAAGAAAAATGTGTTGCCCAATGTAAGAAAAAAAGGCTTGGGGGGAGCTTATCCCCATGTTCCAGTATTTAAAGTGTGGGTGGAGTCACATGGAAAAGACAAGGGGTCATGGGCCCAAGTTACTCCTGGGGAGACTGCGATTGCACACAGGAGGAAAATTTTTCACGACGAAAACAATCATTCATTGGAATAATCTTCCTAGGGAAGTGGTGGATTCCCCAACACTGGACGCTTTTAAGGTTCAGCTGGACAGGGTGCTGGGCCGTCTTGTCTAGACCGTGCTTTCGCCCAGAAAGGTTGGACCAGATGATCCTTGAGGTCCCTTCCAACCTGGTATTCTATGATGCTATGAAAGAAAAGTAAAACCTTGCACGAAGCGTCCTAATGAGGCCCAATGAGCTACAGGGAGGGACTTCTTTCCTCTGCACCTTTTCTGGGGGTTTTGTTTCCCCTGCAAACATTGTCACTGTGCTGATGGATGAGCAACGAAGCGGTGTGCTTGGCAAGTGCGTTGCAGACTTGCGTGCGGAGAGAGCAACTCCTGTTTGCTAACTTGGTGCTGGATACTTAACAGGTGTTAATGAAATGAATTGTTTCAAGAAGTAGCTTTGAAAACAACTGCTGTGCCCTTGGAGGGCCTCCTCGCAGTTAGAAGGTGTGTTTGGACCATCTCAGAGGTGGGCACTCAAGTGCCGTAACAAGCCAGGAATGGGTTTAATGTCTTATAGGTTACTTCACATCAGTAGGAAAAAATGTCCGTGCCCTCTTACACCTTGTCTAGTTTTGATTTGTTGCAAAATAGCTGATTTAAGCCTCTGCCCCAAGCAAGCCATGTGCACACCTAATTTACCTCGGGGGTGACATGGGCTGTGGGGTGTGGGAGAGGGGCTGGGGTGCCTGATTCGGGGCACTTGTGCAGGGCTTAAGGGGCTGTTTGTTCCTTTGACCCTGTCACACAAGGTCACCAATGATCCTTTAACCTAGGGATGAAATAAATATTAAGAATGAGGCACTGTAAAGATGTCACTTTAGGAAAAGGAGCACATTTTAGAGGAATATATTGATTTTCTTTTCCTCCCTTCATTTTGGTTAACACAAATAGAGTCCCCTGTCGTTACCTGGCTGACAGTGGCTGTTACTGCCGGTGATTAATAGTTCACTTGTGTTGCCAAACAGATGCTTTAATTCTGTTTTAATACGAGCGGTGGTGCTGGGAAAATGCTACGTCTACACAGTGAAAGTAGCTTTTCCCATGAAAAATGATAATCTCCAAACTGCAGAGTAAATTCCTGCCTTTTACACACAGGGACCCTTGGACGTGAGCACAAAGACAGCTTTCATCTCTCAGAAACAATAAATATTTGGGTTTGGATGAAGGCAGTGACTGATGGGGGCTGCTTGAGCCTTCCTCCCTGCCCAAGAGGGGTGTGAAGGGGGATTTTGGGGGTGCCAGAAGATACCTGGCATGTCTTTCCAAAGGGTAAAGATGAAAGGTACAACACAAAGTAGATGATTTAAAAGCTTAAAATGAAAGGAAGACAGTTACTAGCTGTACGCAATGACAGGGCTGACAGACCGTGACCTTGTGCAGAAAATACTCCTGACAGCAGCGAGGCAGGCTTTAAAAATCTGATTTAACCAGCTAAAAGTTATGTACAAAAAAGAGGGCGCTCCCCTGTCTTATGCTGTAATAAAACTGCCTTCTGAACTCTGCTTTGAGTGTTAGTCTCTAGGCATCGCAACCAAGAGGTTCCAGGGACACTGATTGCCTCTTGGCGTGCTGTCTGCAAACCTGTCGCAGCTCTGCTGGCCTGCGATCGACGGCTGGAAGCCGTCCTCCTCCTGCCATGGTGGTCACGGCGCTTTCCCTTCTCCGTGCCTGGTGGCGAGATGCCGCTACCTGAAGTGGTAGCTGTATGGGGCTGGACAACTGGCTTAGGAAAACTATCCTTAGCCCAAAAGTATTTTAGTATTTATTTCACATCTTGTGTCCCCGTGCAAAAGGACTAGCTTGAGCATGTCCAAAATGCTGCTGTTCGCCCGTGCTGCCAGCCCGTGTCACGGAACGAAGTGTGCATGTACCTGTGTATACACGCCGCCAATATAGCGGTCTGTTTCTCACTTGCTTGCTCCCTTTGTCAGCCTGGGGACAGCTGATAGGAGTGTCTTTATCAGACAGATTTTAGGACCTAGAATCGCATTACGGAGTTGCATCAGTTTGAACACTTTTATTTTTGTGTTTTTTTTTTTTTATTTATTTTTTTTTTTTTAAAGACTCGTATTGTAGAGCAGAAGACATCCCTTTCTAGATTTCTAGATTGCCTGGGCAATCCTTGGCTCCGCTCAGCGTGAGCCTTTGCAGTGACGTGGCAGGGGACAGATGAGACGCATCAGAGGATGCAGTAGTGTCTAGTGTTGGCCCAAACCAAGCATGCTTTGGTAGGCTCGCATCTCTGCTTCTAAATGGGTTGGCAATTTGTAATGTAAAATGGGCTATAAATACTCTGTCAATGCTTCCCATCGCTGCCAGCCCCGCGGGATGGCTCAAGGTCTCCCTACATCCCAGCTCCCTGGGTGGCTCTGTAGACCTGAGCAGTTACGGGTGGCACCACACTGGCAGTGGATGCTGACAAACCCAGGCTGTCCCCCCTCTCCTGCACAAGAACCCTTCCTGTGTCCTCCCCCCACCGCCCCCCAGACAGTGCCAGTTGCCAGATGCTGCACCTACAAGCATGGAAGCCATTTTCTCCTCCAACAGCTGGGCTGAGCGCAAAAACCTCAACCGGCGTGTCTATGTCTGAAGGAAACGTCAGTATGGAGAAGTCAGGCTATGTCAGTAAGAGTAAATAATAACGGATCTTTCTAATTAACGTATTTAAAGCATGAAATTAGGGTCCCAAGGACAAGCTGGGTGAGACCGTTCGTGCTTGGTCGTACTTGTGAGATGTCCAGCACCGCCAGGGTGGGGAAGGGCTGGGTGGGATGCACTCACAGCTCTTCTGGGTGCTTCCAGCAGCTGGGCATCTTGCGCCTGCTGCCGGGTGTCTCTCGGGATGCCTCCCTGCCTGCTGTGGCTGTGTAGCAATGGTATGTCAATTAATTAACTATGTAATAAAACTACTTATTTCAGGACGTGGTTACTGCTCTTTGTGTATGTAACTATTAAACAAAACCAAGCCCCTGAGCCACTCCGGAAACAAAACCATATGGTGAAGTCCCAACCATGCAAGGCTAATTTGGTGAATACACCGATAATTTGGTGAATACACCAGTAATTATACAGTTAATATTTTTTTTGTGTCAAATAGTACCTCAATGTGTTTTAATCTGCGTATAGCTCTCATTTTGATTTCTTGTATTTATTTCACTTTTTTTTTAATCAAAAATCAAACATAGATGGAAAATTGAGAGTTTTCATCTACTTAAAAATGCGATTTTTGAGGTAACCTTTTACCTTGACTCTCAACTTATATGAAAGGGTGTAGACGTCTTGGTGTCGTGATCTGGTTTTTTCCTATCTTTTTAACTCTCCCTAAAGGTATTCAATTTGACACGTCTGTTTCTTAGGACTGAGAAGGTTATGTACCCAGAAGAAATATTTTAATTTAAACACAAGTGGCTCAACAACGTTTTTGAGCAAGGGTTTTCATCATTCCCAGGCTAATGCCCTCTGGACCTAGCAGTAGAAAAGCAGGAATTTATTTGCTTAATAAGCCAAAATGTGTTAATTTTGTGGGCATTATGGTGGCCTTTGAGCAAGTGAACTGGAGTTCCTGGTAGAGTTTGGACGGATGAGTGACACTACTTTAGACGTAAAGCTGGAATACGATATCTCACGTGCACTCAGCTGCAGTTGTACAGTTTTTTTCTAATTTATGCGAAGGTAAATGGCCTGTAGTCAGCTGCAGCAATGATGGTTTGAAAGCTGCAATGCTATGATTTTGGCAGCTCTGATAGCAAGGCTTGGGTTTCCTGAGTTGAGAAGCAGAACCATGGCTGAAATTCCTAAAACAGATAATTGGCATTGTCTAAAACTAACTCTAAAAGTGTTATAAAAACGGAATAAAGAAAAGTATTTGCAGTGAAATAACTGGGGGGGGAGAGGAAGCCTGATGGGCATATAATTTTGTCATTAGATGCTGTTTTAAAAATAGTGAGGGCTGCTGGAGTTGGTCCAAGGTCAACCAGGTGCTTTGTGGCAGATGGTTCTCCTGTCTCCTCCTCCCTCTTCCAAACTCAAAGGGCCCCATGCACGGTGCTCATGGAAGTGGGTTCCCGATCCCTTACAAACACCTGTGATGGAGCGGGTGGCACTGGTATTTTCACTGACATCTGTGGTTATGGAAAAGTGGAGGAAAATTCACTCCACGCCTCTCGCTGCAGGTGAGTCTTGGTCTGAGATTCGTCCTCTCTGAACCCAATTTTCAAAATATTCTCCCAGAAGATGAGCCTAACATTTGTGACTCCTTATTCATCAAAAATGGTTGATGGGACTGAAAAAGGTGGTCATCCTGTTACAAGCTGTCTGCTTGTAACGACCTTGTCTCAAAGCCCTTCGTAAGTCGTGTTGTATGAAGTGGAGTTTTGTTCCTTGTCTCCGGATGCTCCTAACTTCTGAGCCAGGTAATGGGGAAAATGTAGAAGACCTGATTGAAATGAGGAACCAGCACCCAAATGTCTCTTAGTTGGCTCCCCCAGCCCCAATCCAGGCTGACAAAGCTGCCTGGAAGAGGGACAAGAGAGCTGGGAGACGGGGAGGGTGGGACCTGGGACCCCCTTGTCCCTATCGCATCCACCCACTGTAAGCATTTCTTCTGGAGTGTCTCAGCTGCCCGGCGAGTCTGTTAACACCTCTCTGGGTAAATATACTTAACTGTGTTCTTACTGTCAATTAGCGACCGTGAGAAAGCTCGCTGAGGTGATGCCGAGTGAGTTTTGAAGGGCTGAGAGAGCTTCGACTGGCCGTAAGTATCCCTGCAAGGGACCTGGGGTGGAGAGGTCTCGCTTTGAAGGTGACTCAGAAGGGTCAAACCAGACTTACATTTGGGTTTAAATATATTGGCCAATGGTTGAATTCCCGTAATTTCTGAAAAACCTGAAAAGTAACATTCAGTAGAGGTTGGAAGGAGGAGTCCGTAGTAACAGTGCACTAGCTGATCTGGTATTTATTGTTGATTTGCTGAATTTGAAGAGCACAGACCAAAGACGACCTTGCCATTTAGAGAGGATAGCGGGAACATTGCCGTGCTACGTTCCTGCAGCCAGTCATGAGAATAATGTTTGCAAATGCTATTAAACGGAAAATCACTGTAGGAAGGGAATAGCTCTTGGGTATATCTACTGATTTGAAATATTTCAATTTTTTTCAGCACAGAAAAAGAAAGTCAAATTATAATACAGAAAATAAAACATGGTTCTCCAGTTTTATTGACCTCTGAAGGTAATACAGGAGTCAGAACAAAATGCTGTTTTATTACAGTGCCTCCTGGTTTGCTTTTTTGCTCCCAAGATATAATTTACATAGTGACAGAAATAAATATCAATCTTTGAATTGCTCTCGGTGGTGCCATACCAACATGTATTGCAGCTCTGATAATGTGCTCGATTTTTTTTTTTTTCAGTTAGTTTCGCAGTGCAATACGAAGTTGTATTTACACATATTTCTGAGCCATGTACGCGGTGAAGCTGGGGTATAAATTAAATCCTGGGAGCGCGATGAAAGCTCACTACTCCGCTGCTGATTTTGTTATTCCAATGCAATCCAATCTGGTTTCCGCTGGCTCTGCTGGAGGTGGGAAGGTAAGTTTATGCTAATTTATCCCTCCTCGCAGGCAAGGAGAGCAGCTGAATGCAGCGCTCTGTAGATCCCTTGTAAAATACAAAGGGCTCGGCTGTGGGCTTTACTTCTCTGGAAGTTGGGGTTGAGAGCAGAAGCTGGGTCCCCCGAGGTGGGACGTGAGACGCGCCGGAGATGTGCTCTGCCCTGGTCCTGGGGGCTGGTGCCTCCGCGCTGACAAGGACACCCGAAAAAGAGACTCGAGGCTGGGCTTGTTTGGCTTAAAGGTCTGTTCAGGAGATGTGGTGAGAGGCTGGTAGGCTGAAGGCTGGTGTCCATTTCTGACGGATCTCTCTGGGCGGCGTTCATGAAGCTGGACGTTTTATTAGCAGTATGCTCAAGGTCGTTAGTCTTCAATTAGAGCTTTGATTTGTGAAATTTGCTTTTGAATCTGCTCCTAAATGTGAAGTTATGCGAATAAACATGACGCGCGTTATTTTCTGTGGCAGCGAACGTGGCTGAGGGTGTTTCTGGCAAATCAGTCCTGTGCCCTCGCCCCAGTTCGGTCCCATTGGTCCCACAACAGCTTTGTAACCGCGGGGCACGGTGATGCGCAATGACGAGGAGCATCTCCTGCAGTGCCTGGAACCGCTCGCTCCCTTCTTATTCTTTATGTTTGTGGTTATTCTTGACCTAGATCACTTTAGCAACCAGGTGGACAGTGTGGCCATGTCAGTAAAGGCATAAGTGTTTTTTTTTTAAAAAAAAAAAAAAAAAAAAAGTTGTAGTGAGCAGTATGAGGGGAGTGGGATAAACAGCCAGAGCTTTTAGTTGTCAGCGTGTGGGAGATGTGATGTGCATCTCCGCGCTGGGAGGTGATTCCTTCTTTCTCTGAAAGACAGACACTGCCAATTCTTTCACTCTTAATTACATAAACCGGCTGCACAGGGCACCCAGCCTGTCCCGTGGAGGTGACGGTGACAGAGAGAAAATACTTCCGCGCCGTGGTGAAAAAGGGAGCGCCATCCGGTGAGCGGCGTTTTCACACGCGCTTTATTTTTGCATCACGTTAAACTAAAATCTAACGTGACTTTGAGCGCAACTTGAAAGTAAGTAACCTACGTTGGAAAGTGTAGTGTAGTGTTTTTAAAAAACAGTGAGCCCAGCCCAGTTCCTATGTATTTTTGTCTTGCAAATGGACGACTCTTTTGAGGTTTAATTTTCAGTAGGATAATATTGTCTTAGCTCTTCATTCTTTAATTCGGACACATAGTCCAATTTTAGGCCCATTTGAAAGATGTGTGTATTTCTCAAAGATAATTGTTTCCATCAAATATTGTGAAAACTGGCTATTGCCAGGGGAGAGACGCCTAAATTATGGGTTTTGTTGAATAACGGGCTACTCCATGTGCTGGAGTAACTTGCGCTAACCTTTGAGAACTTACTGCCCTAAACCTCTCATACTATTTTTTGGGTGTTTTGACCCTTGCGGTGTGACTATTTATTTATTTTTGACCTGTGGAAGCTCCGCGTGCCTGCTGGCCTCCATCCCGGCACCACGCTCCGCACGCCTGCCCCGCGGCCCTGCCAAATTCAGGGATGTGTCTGGGAGGGGTCCAGCTCGGTCTCTTACTCCACGTCGGGCTTTTGCTCAGAGCACTTTTGGATACGCATCAGCAAGACTGACGCTTGTATTGCCATTGCTCTTAATTAAGACTGGGCTAATTGCCCTACTGTTTGCAGAATACCCTGCACAGTCACACTGGAGCTGCTCCCCGGCACCTGGCTTTACTTGTTTATCGTGTCCCAAGCCGTGCTGATCGCTCCTTGCCGTCTCACTCGGACAGCTGCTACAGAATAATACTTACCAAGTACTTATCCATTGGATGCAGAAGGATTTTTTTTATTATTATTTTTATTTCTTTGGTCTGGTCTCCGGCAAAAGAAATCCATCGTAACCCACATATGAACTTTTAAGCCTTAACAATTTAATTTGTCTGACTGTCCCTGCTGATCTGCATGGTGGCATCAAAACACCGAGAGTCTGCCCAAGGACGTTCAAAGTTGCGTGTTTCAAAACTGGTGAAGGCTAATTCTGCAAGAAGCCCGGCCGCAGACGGTGCTGCACGTCTGCTGCCCTTGAGGTGTCATTTTCCCTTTAATAGAGATCAATTCAATAAAGCTATTTTTTTCTAGTTAGCATCTCAGCCATCTTCCTATCTACCCCTCTCTGCCCTCTGAGACTTGACTGACAATTTTTGAAGAATTTATTTTTACACCTGGGAACATTGCCAGATTTGAGCAGTTTCTTTTGCGGGCAGATGCTTCACGCTGTCCATGTGTTCATGCAATCTCGTGCTGGTTGTGGCAGGTTCTTAATTTTTCCCTACTTAAAGAAAAAGGGACAGGAAAAAAATGCTTGAAACACTTTTTTCTTTTTTTTTTAAAAAAAAACCCCACAACCCAATCCTTCCTCCATGTAGACTTAGAGTAATGAATGTCTGGTGTCATGGTTCCTTTTTCAGTGTCGGTTTACTGCCCTTTCTCCTCAGAAAACTGGGATGGACCTTATCTCTTAAATCTTATTTGTATGGTGCCTTGGGATGTGAGGCCGGAAAAGTATTTTACAGAGTTTATTGTATTTTATTATTGTATTCTAAGCTACCCAAGGCTATGGAGTTGTATAACCCTCTATCCAATAAGGCAATGAATAATGGACAGGCGTAGGAGTTGTGTAAATCGCTTTCCATCTTGCCTGTGTGAGGCCCCGTTATTGGGTTATAATGAAGAAGAACGGGAGGAGAGGTGGGGTTGACTGTCTTTGGGTGCCATCTGCACCCTGACCCTCTCGGGGCTCCACTGTTCTAGGCCCCCTAAAGCTGAGTGCAGTGTGGGGGCTCTTATGTCATATTGCACCATTTCAGGTCGGCATCGACTGTGGAAATGAATGAAATTAAAGGCTCATCCCCCAGGAAAAGCCTGCAGGCTGCCAGGAGCTGCAAGTGGAGGCGGGAATATGGGGTTTTGGCAAATTTCTCCCCTGTAAGGAAATGATGGTTGGGAGGGTGGACAGTCTTTGCCTGCAAAGAGTGGAGAGAGGGAAGCACAGAATGGTTTGGGTGGGAAGGGACACTAAAGCCCCCCCAGTGGCACCCCCTGCCCTGGGCAGGAACACCTCCCACCAGCCCAGGTTGCTCCAAGCCCCGTCCAACCTGGCCTTGAACCCCTCCAGGGATGGGGCAGCCACAGCACAAACCCACAGAAAGAAAGAAAACCATATCTTTCTCATACTGGACGTGCGGCTGGGTGGGAATGCCCCAGGGAGGTGAGAATGAAAGGGCTGGGACGAGGTGTGGTTGCCACGCTGGGACATGCTGTGCTGGTTGGGCTGAGCCGGCGGCTAGTGTGAAGGTCTCGTGGTGGGGTGTGGGTACAGTTCTGGATGCAATTGCACAGGCTGCTTAGCTCCGCTTTGCCTGGTTTTGAGAGCTTTACGACGTTCAAACCCGCTGGTAGTTGTCCCTGTAGGGGGGAAGGTCACCCTGAGTGCAGTAGTCATCTTTTTACAAAAATATGTTGGCCCAAGATAATGCACTTTGATGAAGAGCTTCAGCAACCACACTTTGTGCTCTGATATTGGGCAAGCATTCACTTCCTTGTGTAGAAATGCATTAAATTTCCTCATGGAAAGTTGGCTTCCATTGACTGGAGAATTTTGGTTCAGTCATGGGATTAAATATAAATTAACCAAAAATAGAATCGAAGCTATTCCATTTATTTCAATAAATACTGGATTGATTTAAAGAATTAAAAAATAGCATTTGAGAAGGCTCATCATACTGAAAAAATTTGGCCAGATAAAGAGTAGCAATTACTTCTTAAGGATAGACAGAACAAACAGTTTAAGTCTAAACTCAAATATTTATTTTCCAAACTAAATATATTCAGATCAAATAAAGCATATCAAAAAATTAATCTGTGCAGGGATAAAAAAAAAAGTTTTTACCATGGTCTGCTTCCTCTTGCTCTTAAACCAAAATGTAAATTATTCACTATGTCCAACTCTACCATGGATACTTTTGTGCTTCATTAATTTCAATAATATTTGTACCCCTAAGCTCTCAGTGTCTTGGTTTTGTTTGGTTTTTTTTTTTCTTCTTGTTTTGCGGAGGTGGTTGGTGTTATTCCTTGGGCTGTTGTACAAGTGGGAATTGAGGCAGGGCCCCCACTGGTAATAAAATGAGTTTTTCCTGGCTGCCTTCAGCAGTTGCTATGGGGCGATGGCGTACGGCGCAGGGACTTGCTCTTGCTTTAGCTGCGGTCCAGTGTGTCAGCGCTGAGCATCGGGTGTCCCATTCGGCTAATTGTTCTATTTAAATTAAGTCTTTAAAATAAACATAGTTGTCTTGCAACTAGACTAGAATGGAAATTGGTGTAGTGATCCAACTATTTCTCAAAAACTTCATGAAGTCTGATAAGAATTTGGCCTTATTATAAGGCTAAATTATGCCTTAACTGCAGCACAGAGAACTGATCTTAAAATAGCACCATTTGTTTTCTCCCGCTTGTTCCTCTTACAAGCTGCTGAGCTGCTGCTTAGCGGCCCAAATTATTTCCATTAAAGAAATATTCATTTAACTTCATCTTACATTAAATACGAGTATTTTCCTTAAGGAAAAACGAGAAGATACTGTTTTAAAGAAAAGGGCCTTGAGTGTGCAGAAAGCAATTCTGTTTGGAAATGATGGGAAATGGAAAACAAAAATTCAGCTGTAGAAGCAGTGTCAACATTTAGGAGTGAGTGTAACTAACCGCCACTATGCGGTGAATTATGCAAACCTTCTAAAGGAGGACTAGACAGCCCTCTGTAAGATGCTCGAACTCAAAAACAAATCGCGGTCTTGCCGGGGCAGATGCCGGGTGAGTTACTGGGGTGTCGGTTGGCAAGAAGCTTCGTAACATTATTGAAGTGATTCCTGCAGATCTTAAAATGAACGAAAACCTTTTCTTAAAAAGGGGCTTATCTGAGCACAGCACTAAAAATTTAATTTGTCATCTTCAACTCCACAAACAATAGCTATTGCTGAATAAAAGACAGGAAAGAACGTTGTTTTTAACCAATTAAAACAATTGTAGAAAGGGACGTTAGACTTTATTTCCACTTCTGGGTCTAGCAATAGGTTTTCCAGTTTTATTATTACACTCGGTGTTGCGTGAAAAGGGGCAAAGCAGTTTTGGCAGAAGATAAACTCCCTTGTGTTCTAACACTCCTCACCGAGGTGGGAGGCCAGGTGCGGCTGGGTTTAAATTCTGAGTGATGCCCAATTCAGCACTATCAGTCCAATCGCGTTTAGTATGTATTAAACTATTACGATTTGGATACACTAATAGTGGACTGCACCTTCAGTCTAGTCGTGCTCATGAACTAGCACGGCCACTCTTGAGTCTTTGGTCGCATTCAGTGAGAAACCAAAACGACTAGCTACTTAAAAAAGTGCAGTTTATTTAAACAACAGATATACAGGTTCTTAGGGTTGCCGGTGATAAATACACTGTCTGCAAAGCACGTGCAAATGACAGTATTGTTACATACACAAAACGCGCGACAAAGTTATAAACGATACAGCCTGGCTCTAAATGTAGAAAAGAGAGTCTCTAGAGAAATTTCTAAGTTTCCCAAGGAAGCATTCGGTGTAATCTAAGTCTTACCCAGAGGCGTCCCTATGGGGGGGAAGAAAGGCTCAGCCCATCGACTGATCCCAGAAGTCAGTGATGGAATTCTTTGAGATGGTGTCTTCCCTGGGTATCCCCCCTCTCTTGGGCTATTTTTATACTATTTGTTGTCTTCAACGTGGAGTTTGAGTGACTTTAGTCATACATACTTTTATCATGATTGGTGTAAATTTCTCTCGCTTCACAATTAAAGGTATAGTTATGAGAAATTCGGGGCACAGACTCAAGAAGGAGTGGTCGCACCTTGGAGGCGGGTAGCCTTCGGGATGGAGGTGTGTTTTGGTATTATAATGACATTATAATGAGCAAACTTCGCACAAAGGACAGCATTTCATCAAAATTTGACAAAATGTTGGCTCTGAGCATCAAGCGGGCAGCTAATTGGCAGCTTATCTGTTTCCTGGTATCATCCCATTCCCGTATCCGCTATACATCATAAGGTAAAGCCGCAGAATAATTGCATCCCGTCCCGTACCTCATGGAGCTTATCAGGGAACCACAGGTGTTGTATTCTTCATGCCAGCTGCGGTTATTTTCTACCTCAGAAGCCTCTGAATTTTATACTTTTCCTTAATGTGTGAACAATGCTGTACTTTTGTATTTTTAGCCAATTTAGTATTTATTCCACGCTCGGCTATACAAAAAAAAAAAACCCCAAATAAAATAAAATAAAAAAACCCCAAACCCACACCTGCCTCCATATCCAACAGCTCAGAAACTCACAGGTTGTACACATTTTCCATCACCAGAACGTAGCCGGTATCAAGCCTCCCGGACGCGGGATGGGGCCGGTTAAGTGCAATCTGCTCGTCAGCCACTGCTGCCCCTGGGACGGAGCCACTCGCTGCCTGCCTGGGCTCTTTGCTGTTGCGTTACGCTCCGTTTGCTGTTTTGTCCCAAATCCCACGGGCAAGCTGTAAACCTGTCATATCTGCAGGATTTCAAGTTAATTTTGCAGCTCTAATGAGGCTAATATGATGTTCCTGTGCTCAACAGAAGACCGTTATCTGGATATTTTGTGTGTCACCTTCTGACGGAAAATTAATTTCAATATTGAGCAGCTGCCAGAGGTCTCACTGTTCCTCCCTGCGATAATGCCTGTATCCTCGCTGGCAGAATAAGCCCCTTTTTGGGTGTATTTATATAATTTACATAAATATATTTTCATTTCCCATGATGCTTCCTTCACACAATTCTTGAATTGAGGAAGAAGTCAAAGCGACTGTTCATCATTTTGAGGTTTCTACTCTCTGGATATCTTTTAAGACCCGTTTATGTGACAAGTGGTCAAGCTTCTCAGTTTGTGGCTGGGAAGAAAGGTCAGAGATTTTTCAAAACTAGCAAAGAATTTGTCTTTTCTGCAGGCAAACGCTAGGTCAAATGCATTTTGAACCTCACCCCCAAAATGGGGGAAACAGAGCTTGCCAGATTGTCTGCGTATCTTAATCTAAGACAAATTAAAATATGTTTTAATAATTTCTTAAAATTTGCAAGGCGAGGGGTTAGAAATGGTGAGAACATCATCACATCTGTTTTGCTTATTTATTGAATTAGGTTCATTAAATCTGCAGAGCGGCATACATAGCTCCGGGTCCGTTTAGTGGGTTTTACGCAGATGTTGTGTATTTAAGGCGAGATTCCGGAAGGTTGAAGTTAGGTTAAACCTTGTCAGCAAACCCACCTCCCTTGTGTGCAGAAGTCGCGAGTCCCTGGGAGGAGGCTGGTGGGCCACGTCTCTGCCGAGGGCCAAACCCGGTGCGTCAGTGGAGGTGGCTCTCCACAGGTGTCCCCGGGCATCGCGGTCAGCGTGGACAGGCATCCCCTCTTGGAAACCTTCCTCCGCACCCTCCCTGCCTGGTGCCGCTCCAGTCCTGCCGTATACGTGAAAATAAATCAATATAAATTTACGCTGTACCGGGGCTCCCGTGGCTGGCTGCTGCTGCTCTTCTTGCGCAACGTGGGGCCCTGACATTTAACTAAAAGCAGAGAAAGTTGTCAAAGGCAGATGTTGCGATAAGCGAAAACAACAGACTTTAATATTAAAAAGTGCAGACTGTAAGCTTGCTCTGGTTAGATTTTTTTTTTTTCCCCTATTGTCTATCAGGAATCGGCAAAAACCTTGGGCGATGGGAGGCTGCCGGTGGCATTACGCACCCCTTTTAAAGCAAACTTCTGGCAGCAGCAATGAAATCTTTCTCACGAATTGACTGCTTTTTCTCTAGAACGTGAAAATTACTGAATTTGGAGAGGTTTGTTTTTTTTTTATTAAGCTGTGGTCTTTTCAGTATGCTGCGTTTGCTATTGATTTTATTTGCTGCTCTGTGTTGAAGAGTTGCGCTTTCAAATTTTAAACCTGTCAAAACATGAATTCATCACAGAAAAAGCAATCTGGGAACATCAGACGACCGAACCCCGCTGGAAACACAAGGGGTGAATAATTGAAAAGATTAAAAAAAAAAAAAGTGCCAGATTGTGGATGTCTCTGTTATGTGTTTCACTGGAAGGCTGATGGCCCTTTTTAATGAAGTCTGTATGGCTGAAATGCTACTAAAGGAAATATCTTCAGCGGTAACAGAGCCAGGGGGATTTTTTTAAAAACTCAGGTATTCTCATGTGGCGTCTGATCCACTATCCATAATCTTACTCCTATGTGTGTCTTTAAAATGCTTCATTTCACCCATAACTTTCAGTCGGGAGGTGCTGATCTGTGTACTCTGACCCCGTGATGCTGCCCTGGGTGGTGAAGCCAGTTGAGGAGACACATCTCGGGCCAGGAACACTTTGCTTTCCCACAGCTGCCCCATCTGAGGTACGAGGAGCACCCAATTTCCCTGCCAGCAGGCAGCATCGCAGCCCTGAAAGCCAATGATGGCCAAGAGGTAGGTCCTTGCTCAAGAAGGACCGTTTCCCAGCCAAATTAAAGGGATTTTCGCGTCCTTGGTTGTCTTTTACAGAAGGAACGTAGACTGGGCGCTACGTGGAAACGCACTGGCTGATGTGTGGATGTTCTAACTTAGATGAGGATGTATTTCAGTTTTAATGTGGTTGTCTTCAGGCTTTCCCAGCCGGGTGCTGGAGTGGCTGTGAGATCCTTACTGAGCTTCAGTATTTTCTCCACAATAATACTTAAGGAAGGAGGGAGTCAGGGGCAGAGAGCTGGATGTGAGAAATGCAAGGTGGTGGCAGTCTGCTTCCAAAATCAAGCTGGACCCAAGCAGACTTTATCTGGGAGCTGAACATCTTGCAACCAAAAGGTGAAGAACTTGGTTTTCCTCTTGCTGATACCTATCGCTGTCCTGTCTGGGGGGTTGAAACGTGACTGGGAGGGGAACGTGGTGCAGAGCAGAGACTGTGCAGTAACTGGGTGGAGGAACCTGAATCGAGACTTCACATGAGAAAGATAAAGGCAATTTGAAGTAATCTGACTACTTGAAAAAAACAAATAAAAAACCCAAGGTCTTATCAATCTTGTTTAGAGTAATTTGCTTGCCACATGCAAATTATGGGGGGGCAGCTCAGGAAAGGTCAACAGTTGAAGTCCTGATGGAGTTTGGAAGCTGTAGATCTATGGAGGTGTTTTTGTCTGCAGCCTCAGTGGTCCGGGGGGGTTTGATGCACAGGCTGGGGGGGGTCGGTGTTCGGTAGCTTGGCTTTTTAAAACAGACATCGGCAACTGCGCAAAACGTCCAAGTGAAGCAAGGATGTTCCACAGTGACAGGGCACCACCAAAGAGTGCTCTGGAACAAACCAGTGCCCTGCAGCAATATTGAAACCTAATGGATTTTTCTGTGCAACTCCAAGCCCGGCAAGGGAGAAACATCGGCTTATTTCACCGGCACAAAGTCGTGGCGTGTTTCTCCCGTGAGGATGTGTTGCAGCAACTGCAAGGTTATATAAAATGCCTCCATGATAAAGCAAGTTCTTCGTTTATGTCGGGCTAAAATGGGTATGTAAAAGACTAGAGAAAAATCTGGGATATTTGAATAGTGTAGGAAACGCCATCGTATCCTGCTGTTACATAAACTCAGGTCCTCTCCCTCTCTAAAATCAATTGTCCTGGGAAGCAGCATTACATGCTGACACATGGAAGCACTTTGTCACAAGCAATTATGCCACGCTCCAGCAAATTGCCGTACGATCTATTACGTTATGGGGCACTCGATCTGGGCAACGTTTTTCTTCAAATCAGCCTGCTTGTTTACACGTTAGCAGAAATGGGATTTGCAAGGCTTAGACTTTTCCAAAGAAACAGTATTTTAAAAAGCTAATAAAACTCAAAATGCTAAATAGGAAATGCTACTATCTGTTGAAAAGACTGTTCCATCCTGCAATAGGAGGAATGGATCTTCCAATGGCACCCTCTCACTGGAGAGCACCTTCTAACACAAGCCACCGACCTGAATTAATCTGGTATGCCCAGCTATTAGAATATATTCCTGCGTGGCTTGTGCAGAAGACAAAGCTGAAATATTCCCTTAACCGATACGGGGGAATTAGAAAAAAGTAGGATTAAAATAAGATGCTTTAAAATGGCGTTTTTGTCTTTTGTGGTAGCCAGAGCCCTGTGCCAGGCTGGGCTGTCCTGGTGGCTGCCCTCCATGGCAAGGGTGGCCAAACCCCCTCCTCTCCTCCGGG
Source organism: Larus michahellis (assembly GCF_964199755.1). NCBI lineage: Eukaryota > Metazoa > Chordata > Aves > Charadriiformes > Laridae > Larus > Larus michahellis. The sequence continues at coordinate 59,216,377 of NC_133902.1, forward strand.
CACCCCATCTCTCCTCGGCACAGCGTATCTCGCAGCCGGGACCAGCGCAGCAGGGAGATGACTTATTTTATGGCAGCTTCCCTCGCGTTGGCCATGACCAGCAAAGCTGGAGACCTCCCATTGCAGCGCAGGAGGACTGTGAACAGGGGCGGGCTCTGTTTAAATCCACATAACCCACTTAACTTTGCTTCATTTAAATCATGATCACACGGTTTACAAATTTCACACGTACCATTTGTTTTTTAAATGAGGAGAGGACGCTGACTGCTATTTTAGGTAGGAGGGACAGCATGAAAACCAAAGCTGGGGCTGAGGGGACATATGTAATAGCTTTTGTCTTTTCCTAATATCTCTCGGAAAATGCAGGTGATGGGGTAAGTATTGGTAACTGGGGGGGAGCAGGAGTGCTGACAGGGATCGGGGACGCAGTTACGCAGTGCTGTTGTCCAGGAGCAGCATCCCTGGGCAGGATCCTCCTGCCCGTGGTACCAACTGCTCTTCTCCATGTTGTGCCTTTCTCAGCTCTACTCATTGACTGCCTGGGCCCTGCTTTGTGAATTGAATAATACCATTCAATTGGTATTACGGCTCTGTGGAATAACACTTAACGATGCTATCCAACACCAAATAACTCTGTATTAAGGGCTTATTAATAGAACTACCTGGAAATCCTTTAGCTGAATCCACTGATCCACCTGCGTGCATAAATGTGAAGTTTTTGGTACCTGTTTTGTACTTTGGCCAGCGTGCCTCCCACAGATTTTATGTAGGCTGTAATGACTATGGGAAGGTTATAATTTTAAGCGAGACGTTTGTGTTCCTTTTTTTACAGCTGGACATTTTCAGTGGTGAAAAAGTAAGCTGAGGTAATAGTTGCCTTTGCACAACGGGGAGTTTGGCTGGTAGTTTTGTTTCTCTCAAGGGAAAACATTTTATGGCACTTTAACTTCTCGATGATGTGTGACGTTTATCCCATTTTTTCCCGACTGCAAGTCTCCTCTGTACGCCAGCGTCTCCCAACCCAGTTGTGTTTTGAGCCCTTTCCATGGTGGGAGCGTGTGAGCAGCAGCTGGCCAGGGGTGGGCGCAGGAGCGGGGCTGTGCTCCAGATGTGCCCACCCCAGCCCCTCGCTGCTGTTCCCAGCCAAGGGGCAGGTTATCCTTCAGCGTATGGGCTGGGAATCCACGGACTCTTCCCTGTAATGCCAAGTCCTTGCTCCAAGCAGCCGGGCACCGCGACAACATCTGTTCTCTGTGCTTGTTTGCGAACAATTTGGCTGAAAGAAGTGGGGAATGATGGGGAGGTTTCACCGTTTTCCCCTCTGCTGTTTATAAATCACCTTTCCTGGATGAACCAGTCTGTCTGTTAAGTGTTGCCCTTCTGGCTAGTTTTGTTCTCCCTTCTTGTAAACTGCCCTTTGCTTTCATATTACATTTTTGCATGACAATAACTTTTTTGGGCATAATCCACAAACGGTGGTCCCTTTGTTCATTATTGCCCATTCTGACCATCTTGACAAGGACTTTAGAAAGCCTCCGGAAACGCTTGCTCATTTTTGCAGCCTTACTTGGGTTTTTATTTGATTTGGAGGTCTCATTTTAATGCAGTTTCACCTTAGGAACACGCATAATTTTGTAGTGACTTAATTTCTTTGTTCCCTCTGGGAAGCGGAGAGAGGCAATTGCACTTTTAGGTTCCTCCAGCAGCTCCCATCCAGAAAACTCGCCAGAGAAGTGATTTTTGTGGCTCCTGTCCAGGCTGTGGAGCGTGGGGGGAGCAGGGTCTATATCACTAAATGGCACAACTTCCCCTTCGGTGCACCCCCTCCTTCGCACCCGCTTTGCCGTGAGGACCAGGGAGCGTCTCAGCACACACACGGGCTCCCCACAGCTTGGTCGCGGTGAGGGGAACCGCTAAATGTCCATCATCCCTGAGCTAAACTTCCCAGCAGCAAAGGAAGCACCAGCAGAGATGTAGAGGGGACGTGGGGCTCCTGTGCCGCTGCCAGCAAAATGCGGGGGCCAGTCCCAGCGTGGCGGGAGATGAGGGGATGGGGTTCGGGTCATGTCTTGGACCAGTGTCCTCAGTCTGGGCTGAGAATTGGGGTTGTTCCCACACACAAAACAAGGAGGACCCCAACTTTAGATGTTGGTTTAGAGCATTCTTTTGCGAAATAATTAACTCCTGTGCTCTTTCAAATCTGCCGCATACATACGTGGTTTTGAGAAACATGACAGCTTTACCTCGCTCTTACGGAGAGGTCCCTGAGGCAGTAACCATGTTTAATTTAGCAGTTAAATTAGGTTGGTTCCAGTAGCTGCTATTTGTGATCTTTGGAAATGTGACCCCTGGATATGATCTCCTCTCCCACAGATCTCACCTGCGTCTCCGTGGCTTCTGCAGTGGGAACGCAGCTTCTCAAATGCCATGAGAAGGCGCGTCAAAGACTTGCTGACCCTTGTCGCTTCCTTGGGAGGGATGCTGGAATGGCATCAACCTTTTATTCCAACCTGTGCTCTCTTGCCTATCACTAATGACAAAGCCACGCGCATGTGTAACTGCAATCCATGTGGCTGAGGACTAAAGGGGGCGTGAAAAAATGATGCTGGAAGTGGACCATGTCTGCTGCTATTCAGGCCAGCTCCGCGCTGTAATGAGCTTTGCAGCTCTGCTCAGTGATGTCTGGAGGCGGCATCTGAATTATGGGATAACGTATCGTGGGCATTCACAAAACCTGAAACACTATCTTTGCATGCAGCGCATAATCAGCCCCATCCTGGATCAGGAAAGCACCTGAGATGCCAGCAGATGGGGTTCCTGATGAGCTTTCTGCTTGGTTTCTGGTGCCGAGCTCCCTTTGGCTCTCCTGGGAAGTATATATGACATTTTACATGCAGATTTTTTCTCTTCTCCTACAGAATGACTTCATCCTTTTCCCTGTTTCCCTGATGACAGCATGCACACTACTGAGCGTTCGGCACCTCCCAGGTATTTTTCCACTGACTCCTTATGGGAGTTGTGCGGTGGGTCCTGCTGGAATAGGTTAAGGCAGTAGAAACCGTCGGGTAGATACGATCCTTCCCAAAGGTATGGCCACAGCGCTTATGTAGAAAAGGTGTTCCCCCCCACCCCGTTTTCGTAGGGTATAAAAAGCCAGGTAAATCCACTGCCTTGTCAGGACTGACCCGAGCGTATGCGCGGACGTCGCCCCAACAAGAGGGTCACGGCAGCTCTCCCCCGTGCCAGAGAACGGCTCATGGGGGCTTCTCGTTGAGGTGGCTGCGCGGGTGGGGACGCTGCACAGCCGCTGCCTGGTGATTCACTCTGCAGAGCGTAGCAGAATAATACAGAAACATAAAAAAATTAATATTAAAATACATATATATATGCAAATAGATGGTCTCGACAAAAGGGAAATAATGCCTGAGCAGTTAGTGCTTGTGTAGCAGAAATGTGATATTTTTAAACTAGAGGAAAAATTATCTTAAAAAAAAAAAGTTAATAAAAGCTGATTGGTTCCTAACTTAATTAGAGATGGGAACAGGGGAGCCTGAGTGACATCTGTTACTTCTGCCTTCCACAACGCTTTATTTTTTCCATCAACGTCACTCAAGGAGAAGCACGTTTCTTATGCAGTTGTTCCCAGAGAAATCGTGTTTCAATTGATAAGCAATTAATAATAGAAATAGCTATTATGTGAAACGAAGCAAACATTGAAATATTTTATACTGTACTGTTTCTATGTTCAGCCCATCTACTAAGCAATTTTATTTCCAGCCGGGTGTTACAGTGCGTGAAATATAAACCCCCAAGTTTGATTTAATATTAATAGCGGCATGCTGGTTCTGCAGCACGTGAATAAAACGTCTGGAACAGGTTGGTTGGACGACATGCGCTGGCCTTTGTCCAGGCAGGTTTCCCCCTTGTCCGGAGACACCAGCCTCATCCATGGCAGGGACTCCTCGGAACACCCGGAGACGTTTTTTCCCCTTCTGGGCAACGCCATGTTGCATGGCAAGATGGGTTTAAATCAGAGAGGGCAAACCTGGCCAGGGAGGAGAGAAGCGCTTGGCCAGGGAGGAGACAAATGCTTGGCCATCTTGGCTTTCGCGCGTTTAGGAGATGCTGATCCATTCCGGAGGGGGCATTTCCCAGAGCCTCCAGGCAGGAATTCCCCGGGGACCCCCATCGTGCGGGGCCAGCTGGTGCAGGAGGGGGCTCGGGGGCAGCCGGGGAGGCATCCAAACACGCCAACGGGAAGGAGAAGGCAAATCTCCATGCCGGCTGGAGGAGGTAGGAGGGTCAGGTTTCCTCCACTGCTTTTCTGGAGCTCTGCGCATCATCAGGCAGCACACGCTGGCCCCTAACCCGCCATGCAAAGGAAAACAAGACAAAAACCTGAAAATATTGTTTATACAGAGACATGATAATGCGCAGGAGGTGTATATGAGGTTAGTAAATACTGCTCTGCAGCTAAATTAACTGCTTCGGGAACATTCATGTAAAAAATCCATTGCGTATTCCAGAAGTTACCTTAACGCTATCTTTGCGCTCCACCTTGCTGCCCACTTTATTCCAGAAACCCCCCTTCCCTCACTCCTTCATCCTGTGTTTTATTTCATTTTCAATATGACCTCTCGCGGGCGACGCTTATTTCCCATAAATCAGGCGCAGCCGACAGCCGGGGCGCGGGACGCGCTCCAGAAACCGCGTGTCATTGATCCGCCTTATCACCCGGAGGCACCAAACCTCCGTCTCCTCCTGTCTGGCCGCGGTCTGATCCTCTGATCGCTTCTGCAGACTTAAAACATCTCAGTTATTACCTTGGGTAAGAGAAAAAGGCTGTTTATACCTCCTCAGTACCCCGTCTGGGACCCTGGGTGGGACTGGGTGTCCATAAGGATTGCGGCAAGTATTTTTTTCGCTGTTTTGCCCTTTCTTCTGGTTCCCCGTGATGGGGAGCCCCTGGCCCTGGGAAATCTCTGCACCCCATGCTTGGACCTGGCTTCTGCTGCCCCATCATGTTTTTCTCCACGTAATCCCTGTAGCTGGCAGGGGAAACCTGAAAGTTGCCACTGGAGGTGGAAGATGCTTTTAATTTCGTTGCCTAGTTTGGAATGGAGGGGCCGAGGCGAGGGGCAGCAGTTCTCTCGCCATGGCCAGGTCGGCACGGCGGGGCTCGCCGGCGCTCACCTCTTCCCTGTCCCCACTGCGGACAGGATTTTTAAAAAGCTGGATGGCACGGCAATATCCCAGGGTTGTTTTTTTTTGAAACGCTGGTAAATTATGGTATCATCCGCACATTTATAAATGGCATTTAACTGCAGAGCCCAGAGAGCGCGGCACACATCAGACTTGAATATGCCGTGGAAAAGGACAAAAAACATTAACGGCCGTAATATATAGCCTGTTACTGTTCCCGGTGACAGGTATTTAGACTTCTGCCTCTAAACATACAGGGGGAATATAAAGCAACGAAACATCACAGGAAAGCTGTTACGTTTCAGATCAAAGTATAAATATTTAAACCCGAGGTGGCTGGAGTTTCGTTGCTCTCTGTCAAGGAAGGGCTGAGGAAAGGCAGGCGGGCTGGCAGCGGTTTGCCCCGGCGGGGCTGCGTTAGCTCTCCAACACCAACCCCTCCTCTGCCCCTGCCGAAACGGGCTCTGGGCTCGGGTCAGCAGCATCCGCGTCGCCCAGCCGCGAGGCTCAGCCCGCTGGACCCGTCTCCAGGCTGTTCTCTAGCGAAAGGCATTAATACCCTGCTGAGGTTTCCGTGGAAATTTAGATTTTTGTGCCTGTAAGATTTTAAATTTTTTTCATTTTTTTTTTTTTTCTTTTTGCAAGATACTTCTAGTGAAATAATTCATCTGGGATTAGCACGGGAGTGAGTACAGCTAAGTTATTGTTCTGTAAAAGCCAGAGAAATCTCCTTTTTCAGCCGTGCCCTGGGTTGGGTCTGCCCGAGCATCCAGCCCCCATCTGGCCACGCGCCCCTTCGTTTTGCACCCCCCCACGTCTCTGCAATCCAGTCGACTACTAAAATCCTTGTTTATGTCGAACACAATTTTGCTGCGCCATTGGTTTGAGCTACCTCCTTGGGCTTCTAGGAACAAAAATATTGCCGTGTATGTAAACACATAAAAATAAGAATACCACTTCAGCTTTTTAACCCGCTTTCTGCCAGAATTAATTAGTTCTCTCCAGAGTGGGGCATGGGCATGGCAGAGTTTAGGACCTGAGAAATAAGTAATAAATATCTTTGCTGCAAGGACTCGTGTGTTTGGGGGAGACGAAATCCCCGGTGGGGCTGGTGCTGGTTGGAGCTGGGCTGGGGAAGGGAGCAGCTGGCAGCAGTTAGAGGTAAATGGTTTGAAACAATATTTTTCCATTTCTCACTTCGCGCTATTTGTTTTGATCGTGACATAAACAGATAAAGTTTAATAAAGCGCTGAAGTAGAGCTGCTCAAATTAATGCCCAGCTGGCAAAATATGTGATCTGAAGTGAAATTTGTCATGTTTGGAATGCATATGTTAAAATCAAGGCTTGCTGGTATGTTTGCGTGATGATTAATATTTACGATGCTGTATTTACAACTCATTGCAAAATGAATACCCATTTACTATTTTAACATCCTTAGTTTTACGAAAGAATTCCAATTACAAAACCAGAATATGCAGCAGTGTGTAACTTCTGCACAGCTGGAACTCTTCTGCGTGCCCATAAATTCGAACAGCGGTTCCCCAAACCCCTGTTCCCTTCTAGCACCTTTCAGCAGAGCCCAGACTTTGCCATTGGGGTTGAGTAAACCATCGCTTGAGGACACAGTTGACTTTAATAAACACATTATTTAAAATTAAGCCTGGCAGGTGACGCATGCCAGCCTCCATGGTTAAAGTCAACCTCCACCTATTCAGTATGATTGCTGAAAAACATGCATTTTGGGTAACAGATAGTTTTACAAAAGGTTTTGAGATCCTGTTTTAATTTTTGGACTTTTCTTTGCGGCATGCGAGGTCTCCTGGCTAGCGGGAGCACAAAGCCAGCGCGAGCAGGACTGTGGTGGCTGTAATTGTCCTGCCCACACCATGAGATGGGGTTTTTTTTAACGATTTGTGTCAAAAGCAGCAGGTCACAGCAAGGGGTTGTTCGAAACATAATTTTCATTGTAGTAGGCAGGTTCAAGATGAGTAATTGATGTGATCCTAGCTAAATGTGGCACGAAGAGAAAGGCTCCAGTTTGAACACGGGGATGAACTGGTCTGGAATAGCTGCTCCCATCCTCTCATCAACGTCTGGTCTTCTTCCATCCCTGTCGCTTTGCATTTCTGGTTCATGCAGTAAAATTGCTAGAAAAGTGGAGCTTGGCCTGAGCCCAGTCTTCCATTAGGTGAGACCCCCCGGGAGCCGGGGCAGAGCGGCTCTCGTCCCCGAGAGCCACCAATGCGGCTGCCTTAGCCGGAGCAGCGTCTTCCCAAGAGGAGCAATGCCAGCTTTGAAATGGAGCCGGTGCAGCCACCGGAGCTGGGCTCTTGAGTGCCTCTGAGGAGCTGAGCCAAGAGGTTTAGGGATGTACGGCTTTTGCAGGAGTCGGCCCAGGCCGACCACACTTGCCCTATGACCGGGGCTAGAAATGCTGCAGAGACACTATTTTTCTCACTCAGCATCATGTAGAAATGCCCTTTAAATGGCTGCAGCTCCAATTCTCAGCAGGACAGCCCTCAGGTACCCGAATGCTCCCCTGGCGTTAACCCCATCTCGTGGGAAGAAAGGATTCACCTTCTTCATCTCGTGATGCTCAGCAGCTTTGCTGCCCACCCTGGAAATCACTCTCGGGCTCCCGTGTCTGACAAACTGTAATGTTTAAGCCAGGAGAGCAAAGTTCCTTAAAAATCTCAAAAAGACGGAAAGAGTAAAAAATTCTTTAAAAATCTAAAAAAGAGTAAAAAGAGGCTTTTTATAATGGTACTGTTGGACCGTAACCATGAGCGTCGGTGCCAGAGCTGCCTCTTCCACCACGCTGCATCATCGAAAGAGTTACACAGCAGGGATAAACCAAGCGCCCTTATCTGGCTCTCACCGGAGGCAAGGTCAGACCTTCCGTACGTGGATGGATGGTGGGACGGATCCAGTGCGGTCTGCTGGTATCCTGGCTCTGCCTGGCCAACCAGGCAGGTGCCCCGTCAAGGCTCTACCTTGGGAATCTCTCCAACACGGCACGGCTGCGTTGCCAGCTCTCACTGTGTCACCCTCTCCAGAAGCATAAATTAAATAATACATTATTTCCCTCAAGCTCAGCGTGACCCAGGTGGGAGAAAACGTGTGGGGAGCGATTTGTCCTGTCACCGTCCCAGGGGTGTTGGCCGTCGCAGGCATCTCGGGTCTCCCATCAGCAGCTTCACCGCAACACAAAACCACTCGCCAAGGGGAAGGGGCTGACTCCTCGGGTGATGGTTGCCAGTAATTAATGCCTCGGGAGAACTCAAGCCCTGATAGTGTAATGGCCCAGAAAGTCTGCCCGGGAAACGCTTTTTTTCTCCATATAATGCATTTCATTTCAGTTGGTCGTTTTCCTGATAGAAAAGAGAGATATTGGCTTGTAGCAGAGCGGGACTCAGAACCAGGCTCCTCGCTCCCTCTTCTCTTTCTCTTTATACCCAGAAAAAACAACGAACGCTGACATGAAAAGCTGGACCTCATTTTTTAGCTACCTGATCATTGTAGCGCTCTGTGGTTTAATATCTATATTTTTTATACATCAAATCCTGAAACTTGGAGTCATTTATAACTAAGGCTTGCAAGTAAATGGGAGGTTTTTTCTTAATTTGTTTCTAAATCTAAAGAGAAGTTGCTCTGAAGCCCGTCCTAAGTTTTCAAATGAAAGGGAAATGAGTAAGGGGAGCAGGCAGGGCAGTAACTGCGCGTATCCACTGCCCTTAGAGCCATTAACAACACACGTTCAAAAAGCAGCAAGAGCCCAATATCCCCACTAACCAAACCCATAGCTAATAGGAAAAAAAAACAACTTGTTTTTTTTTAAAAAGAAATTCTATTAAACAGAAGTTTCAAAAAGTAAAGCACAGTAATACCGGGAATCCACTCCAAAATGCTTTCTAGAGAAGCTAATAAATTTAAACTATTTTGGCCACCATAGCGATCTTTTTGTCCTTTAAAAAGACGAAGAGTCAATCTTCTCCATTCATTGCGAAGACGAAATCAAACCTGCTTTTCTGCCTACTGCACCCAAGCATTTCCTTTCCTTCCGCTGCTGGTTCACTTTCTGTTCCAGTTCACCGTGAGTTTATTTTCCGCTGGGAAATAGTATTTTTGGAAAATCTCACTGCTGCTTCGAAAGTGCAAGCCATGGGGTGGGCACACGCTGGTTGTCTCGTCCCGAGGGGCAGGAGAGGCAGCTCGGAGCGGGGACACGGGGGCGACAGGCAGAGCCCTGTGTCACCGGCGCGGCCCGGGCCGGTCCTCGCTGCAGGGCGCAGGATGGCTCTTGCAGTTCCCCCCTCCTCTGGGAGCAGTTCGCATCCTTTCACAGGGCAATGTCACTACTTCCCCTGCCCTTTCTAGAGTTCTTTTGGTTTTTTTCTTCTCAACGTGCGAGTCTCCCATCCTCACTCTTTTCACTCACGTCGATTTTGGGGAATATAAGAAGATGAAATATGGTGTGCATTTAACGTTGGGCGCAGCGTTCGGCACCCAGACTCGGGCTTCACTGGGTGCCCCGGCTTTGTGGGAAATGGCCCCAGCAAACTCAGTCCCCGGACCTGGAGGCATTGGGGTGTTATAGCAAATATTGCCCCTGGGGGAGAAAACGGAGCTACGGTTTGCCTTCCCTCTGCCAGAAGGGCTGCGTCTTGGGGCGATACCAATGAAATGCAGACACCCACCGCAGCTGGAGGTACGTGAGTTACAGAATCGTAGAATCGCCTAGCTTGGAAGGGACCTTTCAGATCATCAAGTCCAACCACCAACTCAATTTGATAAAAAACCCCCACCACCCCACGTCCCTCAGCACCGCGTCTGCCCGGCTTTTAAACACCTCCAGGGATGGCGACTCCACCACTGCCCTGGGCAGCCTCTTCCAATGCCTGACAGCCCTTTCCGTGAAGAAATGTTTCCTAATATCCATCCTAAACCTGCCCTGGCACAACTTGAGGCCCTTTCCTCTTGTCCCATGGCCTGTTCCTTGGGAGAAGAGCCTGACCCCCCCTGGCTACCCCCTCCTTTCAGGGAGTTATGAGTGACCACGCACGATGGTGGTTTTCCTCTTCCCACTGCTCCCTGGCAGGGTGAAGCTGCTCAGTGCTGCGCTGGCCACCTACAGCGAACCCACGAGTGAGTGACGGCAGCGACACGAGAAGAGCATCTTCTGGAAGGACGTGTCAGCTCCCTTGTGAGCTGGCTGGTGCCTGGATTTGAGCTTGTGCCTGGGGGGGTCCAGCCCTGGCAGGGCTGGGGGACTGACCTCTCCGCGGGCAGGGGGGGTCCATTTGGAGTCCCCCAGGGTTGAACCCGTCCCCAGCATCGCAGCCGTGGTCCAGCTGCGCCTCCCCGCATGGCTCAGCGGGCGCCGCAGGGGGTGGCCCTCACTATAACATGGAGCAAATAGAGACATTCCGGGAAGAAAATGCGGGCTCTGCTGTGTTGTACTGCTGAGCCTTCGTCCCGGCGTAATTTCTCTGAAAATGCTTGCTCATAATTACGCATTGAAGTACCTCGATTCTGAGAAGCTAATTAATGCGGAGCAGTGTCATACGGCCGCAGAAAAGTACAAAAAGCCGCATCTTGCCTGGCCCCAGGGGAATTTTCCATTAGGGCAGAGGAGACAGCCCTTAGGCGGAGAGACGGGCAGGACCCCCTGCCTCTGCCCAAGGGGGCTGCTGCTGCCCCTGCACCCCACCAGCTCTGAAACTGCGAAGGAGGAAAACTACACCCCGTTTACTGAATCCTGGAATTCTCTTGTATGGAGCAAGCAACCCATTTCACCTATAGAGGCAGCAGGGAAATCGTATCTGACCCAAACTTCTCTGTATTAATGCTTTCTCGCATAAAATGTCAAAATGAAATGCACAGTAATTCATACCTATGGGGAACATAAAATGCATTTTATTTAATCTTATAAACATGAGAAGGAAAATTAAATTAATGCCTGAATTCCAGAGATTAAAAAGTTTTGCTTTACGTATATATATTTGCCAGCTATTACTGCAGAAGGTTTCTTAAATTTCAGACTTTATAAAGTTTGAAGGTTTGGCAAAATTGTGTGCAGAGACAAGGAACTTGATATCTCCTGACCAGACCATGTATTCCTCCAAAGAGGTTACAGGGGACTCCGTGCTAGAAGGATCCCGCTTGGAAAAGCAGACTAAACTGGCTCCTGCTTCTCAACACCTGCATTATTTTGGTCAGCTGGAAGGTGAGTAGTCGTGTGGGTTTCTTAAAACTGAGAAAGCATAGGCAACTTTGAAATTATAAAGACTAAGGGGCTGTGGCGCCTACCCTGCCCCTCTCATTTACGAGGAATTTCAGGTTTTTGTGCGTGTGTGGCGATGCCCCGGCTGGGTTTGAACACCTCACAGGTATGTCCTGTGTGCAGAGTTATTTTCTCTATATATCGAAAAGCCAAGCAGAGACGTCTGCTGCATTTTGGTTTGCACACTTTTCTACTAAGAGATTTACATTGCCAGTGTGAGCTGAGTAAGCAGCACCCCTCCTCTGAACCAGAGGCTGCTGGAGGATAAATATCCTGGATAGGCGTCTTCTTCCTTAAGACTCAGGATTTCCATGCACGTTGAAATAAAAAAGGAAAATAAGGTAAATGCTAAAACCTGTGGAAATGCCAGGTGCTGTGGGCTGTGACTCCCCGAGCCGCTGATGGGGAGGAAGGAGGGATGTGCCCCGGCAAGACGTTAATCCAGAGCAAATGGCAGCCCCCACCGCGCGTGCTGGTGCCGGTGCCGGTGGGCCAGCGGGTGGGGGCTCAGTGGGGGGGTACAGCTGATGCTCACCATCCACAGACACCCACCCGCGCACCCGGGTGCTGATGGTGGGTGTCCGGGAGTGGTGCGCTGAGCTGCATCCCTGCATCCCTGCCGCAGGATGCTCGGGGGAAAAACAGAACGTTGAGGCTGGAGGCTGCTCGCCCCAGGCAGGAGAGAGACCTCCTTCTCCCCCTCGGGAGTTCTGCTGGTCCCAACCTGAAGGTCCAAAGCTGCGGGGGTTGGTTTGCCGGCAAGCCGGCATCCCTGCTTTGTGCACAGCGGTACAGGTAACATAACTGACCCATCCCGGGGTGGGACGGAGGAGGTGAAACAGCACCCTTTTAAGCATGACGCTTACCAGCTTCAGGAAAATGGTGCGGATTTGGGTCAAAATTTCCTCTCCCGTGGGAGTCTTCAGGCCAAACCGTGGCTTGTTGCGGGTGAGGGTTGTGGCAGTAACAGTGGTATCAAAGGTGGCACCGGCTCGATGCCCAGGACTGTCCCCACCACTCCCCAGGTGAGGAGCCTGGTGACTACCCAGGAGAAGGGCCGCGTCTTGCTCCCGGTCCTCCGTTGCTCCTTGTTGCTATTGGATATTAACCTCCTCCTGTTTTCTAATGATGCTGTTTAGCATATCTCCCCTATTTAGCTTGACAATTATTTCATCTGAAGAGAATATACCAATGTGTGAACTTTTTTAAAGCTTGGGTTGTTGTTTATGAACTAGGTAGGCCTCCTCGTGCTGCCTCTAGGGATACCACGTAATCTAAATTAAAGAAACATCTTGGATATGTAACAAGGAAGAATTCATCTTTTTTTACATTAGATGTAGCTCAGAGGCTGAGTGAGTACATGCAAATTTTGTGATAATAAATTAACTTCTTTGGATTTCCTGGGCTAATGTTGAAGGCAGCTGTCCATGACCGTGTCCATGCGCAGTGACCCCGCAGCCATGCAGACCCCTCAGCACCTCAGGGCCATCCCTCCACTGCCCATGGCTGAAACGAATGCAAGTCACAGCAAAACGGAACAACTGGCTTAAAAATCCTAGCTTATCTAGTTGTCTCTACATACAACTTCCAGAGAAAATTATGCTAAAGGTCTTCTATAAAATATAATTACAAAATAGAGACAACGATACCCCAAGAAACTGGCCAGTCTTGGGCGTTAGGGCACTTCTTGCCTCCTCCTCGGCATCTGCTCTGCTGGGAGCGGTACCCAGTGCACCAGCCGAAGGAGGTATAAACGCTGCCGGAGCAAGTGAGCAAGATGCTCGATCTTTACCTGCCCTTCATCTCGCATCCTCTCCCCTCCAGGCAGAGCCTCTAATGGCCCGCAGCTTCCTGGGGCCGGGATGCTCGCCGTGGTCGGTCCTCGGATGCTCGCCACGAGCGGTCCACGGATGCTCCCGGTATCTCTCTCACGCACGGCTGCTTACTGGCTTCATTTTCTTTCCATGCTAATTTGCAAATGACAAATGACTCTTCCTGCTGTGCATGCCTTTCAGAATTGATATTAATCAATTCAAGGCAAAAAACAAAACAATTAAAAATCAATAGCTATGCAGCTATTAGAGAGCAAAATTTCATTAAGGTTAATAATTGCAGGAATTAGGGAACTAATCAGCCATAGTGATCTCCAGGAGAAGCCACCCCGGGCTCTGTGCTTCATCCAGCCTGCCCACAGACCGCAGCCACTGTGCCAAACACTTAAAATGAGTTACTTGATATTATTTTGTAACTAATGGTCATGATAAGGGCTGAAAATCAGACTGGTAGCTTATATCTTTCTTGGGGACTTGGCAATAATCTTTCTGTAGGATAAATAAAAGCAGCGTGGGGCATAGGGTTGTGCCGGAAAGGCAGAGCTGCTTGTCATGGGTCTGTTTCTTTGTGCCTGAAGAGATAATTTTTTCCATAAAAACAGCTTTCAGGCGCTCATAACTTTGTAAATTCACTTTAGTAGCTTTTGTCTTTGGGTTGAAAGCCATGAGCTGGTTGCCCTGAGGCACGGTTTCAGGATACCTCCAAGAGGAGCCCTGCCACCCCCACAATGAACCCAACCTACTCGGGCTCACTCCGGTCCTTTTCCCGGCAGGTTAAATAGGAGCTTGGAGGCTGCTAAAAGTCTTAGCAAAGCATCCTAATCGCCCAGAAATTAAGAGGAGTTTTCTGGGTGTGCTGCCGCTAATGACTCTGTTTGCTGCAGGCACGAATTATTTTATTCCTTAATTCAATCTGGCAGCCGTAAAACCGTTTTCTGCCCTGTTCTGCCTTGCCGTTGGGCCTTCCGTGGTGCGCCCAGGACGCGATACGGGAGCAGTGCTGCATGACGGGCCCCTTGCTGCCCTGAGCTCCTGCTCTAGATGGTTCCTCAATGCCCAACAGCTCAATTCTCCGGTGCCCAAGGCAATGCTGAGGTGTCATGGGGGCATGGCCGGGCCAGGAGCTGTCTGCCCGAGCCAGAGACTCATAAGACAAAAAAATACAAGTAATGAAACCAGGTGGGAAGAAGGAAATGAAGGTCTGAATATGAAGGATGGATTTTCAGTTAAAATCCCGCTCTCAGATTGATGAGAAGGTCAATGGGATGACTTAACAATATAAAGCCCGTTATGGTTCTGTGCTAATTTATATAAAAATATTCTATTTATTTCTTTTTATGGATCCTGATAAGCTTTCAGGGAGTGCCTGTCATTCCGGCGTGCTCCCTGCTGTTGTAGGAAATTCCAGGGAGCGTGATGGGGTGCTGCTGCTGGCAGACAAAGCACCGTTTATATACAGCATCCAATGTGGATGATACAAGGAGAAATACTGATGAAAGGCACAGATCAAGGAAAAAAGGAAAGGAAATAGAGCATGTTAATATAGGCTGACTCCTACTAACTCCTACAGTACTTGGTGAACTTGGCTACTCGCACCCTACCTGCCCCTGACGGGGATTACTGGGTAAATATATAATTGGATTTGTATGACTTTTTAAGTCTTCATATGCTAAGAGGGTACCTGCCCAATAAGTATCTACACTTCTGTACCAGGAGATCAGACATAAGCCCTAGCCGAGTCTCCAATGAGCTGATGGCCACCATGCAGACATCGCCCTGGTGCCTGACACGTGCCAGGGGTCCCCGGGAGTGCTAGACGTGGCAAAAGCATCCGATCCCTGGGAGATATTTGCGGTTGGAATGTGGCAAGAACAAGCGGCGGTGGCAGGTACGTCTCTCCCGGTACAGCCGCCCTCCCCGCGCCTCCCTCGGAATACCGGGAACAGCCCCGGTTCCCTGCTTGACTGGGGAATGGCGTGTGCAGGGCACGCGGGCTTGGATTAATCCCGCATCAGTCATTTTCAGACTGTGAAAGGGATATTAATTATATCCAATGACATAGTTGTCAATCAAATCTAGACTATGGGTTGTTTGGTTTTTTTCTTTAATTAAAGTTAGCTAGAGAGCTCATTTTAAATCTTCATGTAGGATGGCTGAAATTTAATACGCCCTTCAGAAAAATAGCAGTAGTAGTAATAGGCTTTGTTTTTACTTTTAAAGTGATAGAGGCTCTAAGTCAACTAAACATCATCCATCTTCCCTGCATTAGCAGCACAACGCAAGCGTTTTTCACGTCGATGAGCTGTCGCTGCTCCCCCCTGAGCCCCCTCCTCCCCGGGGCTGAGGAACCGCAGCGGGGGCTCCCTGCGCACAGCGGTGCTGGGGGGTTCCCCTTCCATACGGTCCCCCGTGGGACCAGGGGAGGGCCGGGTTTGGCAACGTTGTATGGGACCAACTCTCTCCCAAATGGAGGAGGACACCAGGGCCCCGGCAGCGGGACCCCAACCCTGCCCGTGCCCCCTCCGAGGGCCCTATGCACGGTGTTCATCCACTCTGCCTCCTCCTTTGGGAATTATCCCCCCGCCCTTTGATGTAAGAATAAAACGCGAGGTCCCTGTTTAATTCTGTGAATTAATCTTTATATGTCATCTGCTTTTCCCCGTTGATTCATAACAAAGGAATGTAAAAGCAGTTCATAAGGGTAATTATTTCCAGGTAGCTGGTGTTCTTTAAAGGACAAAACATGGGCCATACAACTTATTTATAAGAAATAATTATCTTTAATAAACCCCAGTGAAGTGTTTGTACATGCCAATGTGCGTTTGGACTTGGGCAGTGATCTGCTCTGGATCCAGTGGTGTCCCCCAGGGGTCAATACTCGGTCCAGTTTTGTTCAGTATATTCATTAATGACCTGGATGATGGGACAGAGTGTATCCTCAGCAAGTTCGCTGATGATACCAAGCTGGGAGGGGTGGCTGACACTCCAGAGGGCCGTGCTGCCATCCAGCGTGACCTGGACAGGCCGGAGAGCTGGGCAGAGAAGAACCTAATGAGGTTCAACAAAAGCAAGTGCAAGGTCCTGCACCTGGGGAGGAAGAACGCCAAACACCAGTATAGGTTAGGGGTGGACCTGCTGGGAAGTAGTTCGAGAAGAAGGATCTGGGGGTCCTGGTAGATAGTAAATTATCCATGAGCCAACAATGTGCCCTTGTTGCCAAAAAGGCCAATGGAATCCTGGGCTGCATAGGGAAGAGTGTGGCCAGTAGGTCGAAGGTCATTCTCCCCCTCTACTCTGCACTGGTGAAGCCACAACTGGAATACTGCATCCAGTTTTGGGCTCCCCAGTTCAAGAGGGACAGGGAACTGCTGGAGCGAGTCCAGCGAAGGGCAACTAAGATGACTGAGGGACTGGAGCATCTCCCTTATGAGGAAAGGCTGAAAGAGCTGGGACTCTCTAGTCTGGAGAAGAGAAGGCCGAGGGGAGACCTTATTATGGCATACAAGTATCTAAAGGGTGGGTTGAAGGAGGATGGTGCCAGGCTCTTTTCATTGGTTCCCGGTGACAGGACGAGGGGCAATGGGCACAAGTTTGAACATAGGAAGTTCCGTTCAAACACACGGAAAAACTTCTTTACAGTGAGGGTGACAGAGCACTGGAACAGGCTGCCCAGGGAGGGTGTGGAGTCCCCTTCTCTGGAGATTTTCAAGACTTGCCTGGATGCAGTCCTGAGTAACGTGCTCTAGGCAACCCTGCTTTAGCAGGGGAGTTGGACTAGATGATCTCTAGAGGTCCCTTCCAACTCTGAAGATTCTGTGATTCCAGGAATACGGAATTCCCCGGTGCTGGGGCCAAAACAGATTTCATCACCTTCAGATAAAATGATCGACCTGTTCTTCGTTGGCATGAGCAACTCTGACTCTGAGCAACGGAAGCAATACATTAGAGCCTGGGAGACCAGGCTGGGATTTTAGTTTTGAAAAAAAATAATGCAAGCAAACCAAAACCCCTCCCCTTATAGCAACAGCCAAGAAAAGCGGTTCGTGTGTCCTAAATGAGCTTTGTATGTTCTTCTCTCTCTGGGAATGTTCATCTCATCTGGGGGGGTTGCCAGTGTCAGGGAAGTTCAGCTTTCAAACAGAAACCTCATTAGTCTCTCCCAGCTTGGGTCTACGCAATTCTTCCCGGTTCTGCCCTTGACCACGTTGGCTTTTGGTCTCCTGAATCCATGAAAGCATGAAAATAGACACAGAGCTGTGAGAAAGGGAATGAGCCATCGAGGAGTTCCACTGGGTTGCTGAAACGCTCACAGGTATGTATAACTTGCGTTGCTTCTGCGGATACGGCCCTGTGATTTCAAATTAATAAGAAGGTCTGATTTCAGTTGAACTCATCTTTATAGATCAGTTGATAGGCTTAAATATTGGCCTATATTAGGCAGACAGGAGGACATGACAGTCTTTTGCATAGTTACAATTTCCAAGGAAACCACGCTGCTGGTATCCGTGGTTGCCATTTCATTTCTCCCTTTGTGTGGCTGTTGGAGAACTATCTGATTATGAAAAGGAAACGCTTCCAGTCTTAATGCGTTGCTGGTCAATGTCTTCATAATTTTCTATCAGTTTATCCAAGAGCTTCTGCCGTCCTTCTGAAGTTTGTTGGAGTTGCTGGTTTTCATTTCTAAAACTGCATGCAGCTAAATTTAAAAATATGACACTTGATGGAAAACCATGAATTAAAGAATTGTCCGTATTTAGAATGTTTTCCAGTCATCTCATGTCTTTTCTAAAATAAACTTTTAACAAAAAGACTTGTTTTAATGTTTATTTTAAACTAGGTCACCGTTGAGGCAAGTCTGGCCACCACGCCATCTGGCAGCCTGGGGAGGTGAACCACATCGGGGGCTCCAGGAGGAAGAGGGGAAACTTCACCTTTTGTAGTCAGTGATAACTGGTGAGCACGTGTGGTGAGGAGACTGATCGACCTGAAGTTACACCAGAGCTCACCTGAACTTAAAGTTAACCCCTGGTGCTGGCAACCCCTCTCTGCCCCGAATAACCGGGTTTGGCTTTTGTAACTGAGAAGTCTCCTGGGAATTTCAGGTGTGTTTCACTTAAGAGACTGCCAAATTAAGCCCTAATGCAAGAGGCAGCTTCGTTCCCTGAGCTCGTTTAGGGACCAGCTAGTCCTTCTCAGAGGGAGCTGAGCCTGAGCCCAGGGAGCAAACTGGCAGATACGACTTTGATCTCAGCGCTTTTCAGAAATAGCTCCTTTTTCATTCCTGTGTCGGGACATGTGCTAATGAGTTGTGGTTTGAATCAGCTTCTGATTTGTGATTTTTAATTCAGCTTATAATAGGCTATCTGTGGGGCTTTGTATTTGAGAATATAATTCAGTATAATTATTACAGGGAAGTTTTCAGAAAGCTGTGCTAGCAGCCAAGATAGCATCTCCATTCTTCTTTCACTGCTAATCAGTTTATATGAGCCTTTCATATGCATAGCTTTCTGACCATACTAAATTTTTCTGAAACAAACACTTCATCCACGGTTATCAGACAGCAACATGCCTGAGAAATTGCATTACATTCAGCAAAAAGCCTCAGAAAGCACAGATTGGGCACCTCGCTCCCTCAGAGAACTGGACAATAGCGGATTTTTGTCATTGTTCATTTTTCTTCTGTCATAAGATCTTCCATCTTTTATTTTTCTCTTCTAAACCCTGGACATTTTCTAATCCTTTTCAGAAGACCGTACAATAGTAGGTTATTTTTCAGTTTAAAATGAGATATGACTAAAGCCTCCAGTCTGCCCCAAACCTTCCTGTTTTCCTTTATTTTCTATTTTAACTCAATTCACATGGTAGCCACAGAAATCTAATTTTTGTGTTCAGAAACTGCGGAAAAATACCTGGCAGGTCCTTGCCTGGCAGTGGCTCCTATTGCATCCAGGCTCCATTTCCCAAGAACGGTACCTCTCTTATCCCAAAACTGGGGGGGAAAAAAAAAAGTGAATGTGAAAATTATTTCAAAAGAGAGTGAAAGAAGCTGCCCATCAAGGAGGAGCGCACTTTTCCCTGGTGCAAGGCTGAAATGTGCGGATGACAGCAAGCGGAAATTACATTCCCAGCGATCACCCTTGGCACCAGGGAGAGAAGTGTGGTTTCTGAGCTGTATTTGTCCCCCAGTTCTTACAGAGTGTTCATCTAGTGAGCAAGTTATTTCCAACATGGAAATATTGGCACTCAAACGTGGCAGGGAATTTGCTGAAATAGGAGAATATTTTCTATCGTGAGTAGTTATTATTATTGTCCTGCACTAAGCTTTGAAAGCCCCACGCCTTTGCTGTCCTGTTAGGAAGCAGAGGTGGGATCCAGAGATGACTATAGCCCCTTACAAAGACGTGCTGATGCAAACACTTGGTGTCATGGATGCGACGCGCTTGCTTCTAGATCTTGACTTTCTCATATACGATTAAAAGCCAACACGACGCAATGTGCTTGGACGAACAGTTCAGCTCTTATGCTTTGTTACGGATGTGGTCCATGGAGACTCCAACCTCTCCAAGCACGAAGGGGCAGAAACCCAAGAGCAACGACACCAAAGGAGCCCCAGTCCTTCAGCAAGACAAGGGCCGTCCTACTGATATGGCTGTAGGGAGCTGTGTGACCCTTTGCAGCTGAAGGAGAAGGTCGTGTAGTTGTCAAAAATAGCCAGTTTATTTGTCCTACCAAAACTGATAGAGACCAACTAAATAACGACCTATCGCGGGCGGGGGCGGAATATATCTTCTTGCTCTCTAGGATTCACTGGTAGTAGTGGCAGCTGCATTAGTAAGTGCCACATTCACGAAGAATGAAAGCACTGCCTGAGATGGTATGATGGTGTTTTCAAAAGCATCACGGAGGTTAATGACAAATTTCCCTGGCACTCCAGCGTCTAAGTGCCTTAAGCTCCTTCTCTAAGTGTTTGCCCAAATGCGAACGGCCTTTAAATACTGCAGAGTCCGCAGTAGGAAAGAGCTGGAAACTCTGTGTACTACCCAGATGCAATCTATCCTTTACAGACCAAACTAAAGATCTCCGTCTCACAAACAAGCAGTTTCCATCTGTTCCCTCAAATTAATGATTTCTAATTAGGCAAAATACACTTTTTCCCCTTCATGCAAATTCAGCGTTGATTCTAAAAATGCAAAATGAAGTGTGGGAAGCTATATTTTCATGAGCCTCATGAAAACCTCAGGCGGTTGCAAAAGAAGATGCCTCTCTGCTGCCAAATAGTCAGGGTACGATACACTAGAGATGCAGCAAAGTGAACTCGCTCATTTTGTGATAGGCCTCTGAGTTGCCTTTGCAAAACAAGGTTGTGAGTCGAAGTGCATCATGAAGAACAAAGCACGAGAGTAAATTAAGAAAGGAAATTACATCGATTGTCAATTGGCTCCTGATATTCTCAATCGAGCCGTTCTGCAAGCAGAAAGAGTCAACGTGTGAACAGAGTGAAATGAGCACTGAGAAGGTATCTGCTTCCACTCTGCTGGAGCTTTTCCGCTGCAGGCTGGGGGACTTTGTGGCTGGAAGAAGCTATTGCGACTACATTTGTCCGTTCCGCTGAAATCTGCCCTTTTCGTGTTATTTATCCTGTTTAAAACAACTGAAAGAAGTGCTGAGGGACAATGCCTAGGGCACAGTCGCCTGCAGCAGAAAGGCTCTGAGTCCATTTGCTATTATTAATAACAGTAATCGTCACAATTTACATACGCGGTTGGAGCCTTGGAAGGGCTCCCATAAACATCCCCCTTCTATAAATACGGGAGTTTCTAACCAGCCGCGGCTTCTTGGTCTTGCTCCACCAGCACCTCTGGGTTGCGGATGCCGGTGGATCTCCGGGGGCTGCTGGGGAGCGGCGCCGGCGGCTCCGGGTAGGGCCAGGCACGGGGATGCGGGGGGAAAAGTGATGATGGCGTGGGACTCGGGGAAGGGGGGTGAGGATGCTTCTCGCCAGGTATCCGACATGGCTGCTGCCCGGGGAGGGGATGGGGTGGTGCGTGGGTGACTCGCTGCAACCAGTGCCTTTCGCTTTCTTCTTCCCTTTCCAGCTTTTTCCTTCTTTATTTTTTTTTTTTTTAATTCACTCAATTATCCCATCACCTTTTAGATAAAATCTAAAAGACGTTGCGCGGTGATGCATCTAACTGCACTTTTTTTTAATCAGCTACTAGTGGTCAGGAGATACTTTCTGCTTTCATTTTCTGGGTTTTTTTAAGCAACTGAAGGTGTAGAGTCCAGGGACTGCTGATCGTGGGTCAGGCAGTAAAACCTAATCCCTTCCAAACCGCTCATTCTTACGGGTGACAAATAGTTTATAGGGGCATTAGCTGTTCCTCGGGACCGTAACCGAGCGACCCCATTCTGCTGCTGCCTGCAGCCAGCTCCCCTGGAATTGTTACTTATGGCTGATGTGTGGCACCAAAATCGCTCATCACCACAGTCAGCCGAGTACCGTCAGGCTCCGTTTTTCTTTCTCAGCGTGCACATGGCATTTTTTAATTATCTAGGATAAATATTCATGGCAAATTGCTATAGAAATATAGAGAATTTTATTTATCACTTATTAGATCTTTGAGGCACAGAAATTATAATAAATGATGTAGCTATTTTCAGTGGAAGATCTCCTATATGTTGTCTTGTTAGGCCCAAAATTGTTCTTTGGGTCAAGTGAAAGGAAGAAACGCTGCAGGGGTACTAGTAAAGTGCAGTTTCTGAGGCTAAATAATTGAAGTATTATTTACTGGCAACTAGTGTTTAACTTAAAATGCGTCATTACATAGAACTCGGTAGAACTTCTCAGAATTCTTAAACATTTCGGGCTAGAAAAGAAGGGTGCTCCAGGCAATGGGATGCACGTACAACTGCAGCGTGGCCACCTCTGTGGTGCAGGCATCTGCCAAACCAGCATCTTTTTCTGCGCACATTGAAATGGAGCTTTGTCGATTTACAGCGGTTGAGGGCCAAAGCATTAGCGAAACACACGAATAATTAAGCAAAATTCAAACCCCGTATCCTTCTCTTTGCCCCCCAGCCAGGTTATGAAGATGCAGAGACTCAGTCTGCATGGGTTTTGGTTTTTTGTAACAAGTTCTGCAGGTCAAGGTTTTCCTCCATTTGAGGAAAAAAACCCTAATTTTTTTATCATAATCCCTTTCCCAAATATGTTTCTTACAGGGTGCCTTCCTCATTTGGAAAGCTTACATCTACAGTGTCAGAGATGTGGACGCATTATAGGCTTTTATTGTTATATTGCTTAATTTCACCCCATTTCAGGCAGTGGCTGGCGGCAGCGTGGCAGGACCGCTTGCCAGCCACCTCCCTCTCCATCCAGAGTGGCCAGCGGTGCCTCCCCGGCCACTTGCCAGCTGGCCCATGGGCCACCATGGACTGGGTGTGATGGCCGCGGCGCTGGCGGGGCTGGAGGAGAGGATCTGTAGGTGGGAGGCTGTTACCAGCACGCCGAGCCATTTAGCTCAGCCCTACGTGCAACGGCCCATTTTAAATACAGATTTAATACAGCTGATGTTGGTGTGGCTGCGGAGGGAATACAGAATTTAATTTGCGGTGTCAGCTCCGGTGACAGGTTCATCTGTAACGGTATGAATTAGTTGCGGCAGTTTTACCTGTGAAAGTAAGCGTTGCGTACGCCGATTGTCTGCCTCTTCTACGTATTTAAGCCGCTCTTGTTCTCTAAATGAATGTGGGGTTTTCTTCTTATTCTAACTCACAAAGCTGCAAAGCTCGATTTCATTTAATTATACCTTTAACTTTCTGAATTGCGTCTTGTCCTCCTCTCCCAGTAACAACCCGTGCAGAAAGGACCGGCCCCTGGCTCCGAGCGGGAGCTTTGTTCGCTCCCCGCTTCTCTCACCTCCTATTGTGGGCTCCTGAATTGGGAGGAAACGCCAGCCGAGAAAAAACAAACGCAGAGACTCATCATGTGATGGTGAAAAGCACAAAGGCCCGAAGAAAATTAATTTTGCCTATTAATCTGCCTTGGGATTTGGAGGGAGAATGGCAAAACTCGCCCTGGAAACATAAACAGTGGTTGAAGAGTTTTCATAGCGCCGTACCCGTCTTTAAACAGCAATATATTACAACCTTGCGGTGCGCTCGCCCGGCACATTTGGTCATGCACAGGAGATGGTCAGGAGCTGATTTAAGGTGTTTTGCTCTCCTTGCGATCCAGCCGCGGGGGAAGGGGCTTCGGAGCTTGACTGAGGGAGGTGACGCCCGATATTTCTTCCTCCCATAAAACCCCTCGCTCAGCCTTGCCGAGGGCCAGCGGGAGCCGAGGTTGCTCGTCGCTGAGTCCTTGGAGTTGCTCAGAACTTCAAGGGAGAGCTAAAAGGGTATTTCACATCTTTCTTTTCCCTCGCCCCCATTCCCTGGTTACACCTCGCTATTTGCGCCTTCCCTGATCTTCACCCTGAAAGAAAACGGTCCTTCATCCCCCCAGACCGGTTGTCAGAGGACTTTCTGCTGACGCTCTGCGATGGGTGAAGCGGGGGGGAAGCTCCTGGGGGACTCAGTGACCTCGGTGGTTGGACGCAGTGATCTTAAGGGTCTTTTCCAACCTCAATGATTCTGTGGCTCTGCGGGTCCTCGCCCCGGGGGGGCTGAAGAAGCAGCTGAGCGGGAGGCAGCGGGCAGCAGCGGAGGGATGCTGGGCCAGTGCTGATGCTTAAGCTGCTTTTATTTTTGCTTAGCTTTTGTTCGCTGCTCTTGGCAGAGGATCTTTCCCAAACAACAGAGCACAGGACAGGTTTCCCCGTTACTCCTTTCCATACCCACCTGGCTTGCACCACAGCACCTCTGCCCTGCGGCAGTGTAGCTTTAGGGTCTTTAAATGTGTATGTACTTGCTTTATTTTTTATTTTTTTATAGCTGTCAAATAGCAAAAGTACCAATGAACGTATTTTTCAACCGAGCAGGTCAGGGCATTTCAGCTGATTTAAATTTCGGTGTGTTGGTCAGTGTGGATCTACCCGGCTTAGGCAGAGGGAAGTGCCAGGTGCTTCTCTGGTAATCCCAGAAGCTTGGTTAGGATAAGCGATATAAAGCTAATAACGGCGGGCCAAAATAAAGCTTTTTATGGGCTGCTAGCTATGGGTGCTCCATGTCATGTTACCAGCAAAGACAGTGCAAAAATTTGCAAATACTGTATTTCGTGAGATCTTAATTAGTACTGAAGATGGCAAAGGGAGAGCAGAAATGGCAGTAATGTTTGGTAGCTTCGTGCCCTTGAGAGCATCGCCCAGGACTGCCACGAGCATCAGCCAACTCGCTCCCTGGGTGACTGAACTACACAATGGTTTTGGGATTAAGTTGCTCCTGCTAAAAATTGTGATTCTTTTAATGACTGTACAAAATCATGGGGGAAAGCAAACAGGACTATTTGAGCACGGAGGTGCATTTTGGCTGGGTGGCAATGGGGGGTGCATGCACAGCCTCCATGCACATGTTCCTCCAGGGACGGGGTGCAGGAGAGAAATCTTGATTTTAGACAGGTTATATCAAGACTTTACCACACCTGCCGTAACTTGTGGATTTATGCTTGCTATTAAGACGAGTGGTTTCATCCAAGACTTTAACACAGTGAATCCACAGGGTACAACAGCCCATACTGCTTTGGTGGGATCAGGTGTAGGGGTGGCTTTCCAGGGCAGGGGGTCGGACAGCACAGCTCGGGGGGAATGTGGATCCTTGGAGCATTTGTAGGAAAAAGCAGGAGATGCTGCCATGACCCCGAGCCCCCAGCTCAGAGATGAGAGGTGGCATCTTGTCTCTGATGCCCACCATCCTGAGCTCCAGCTTCCATTTAGCAGGACCTCTCTCAGGTGAGATCTATTTGTGGATGCAAAGGAAATTAGGGGCTAAAAGCAGGAGCCTCTTAGAGAGGCCAGAGGCACCATCAGCTATAAAAGGCAAAGTTCCCCAGCCCTCCTGAGGTTGTGTATCCACCACCATTTCCTTCTCCATTTAAGGACTGCCACTTTCAGCTCCCAGAGCACTAACGGAGACTCCTTCAGTCCCCTTCACGTCTCCTCTTGCCCTGCGTGATGACTCATTGCAAGGACCCAGGGCTATGCCATAGACGTCCTTCTCCCCCGGAGGAATCTTTCCAGGATTGTCACTCCTTGGAAGAGTGCCCAGTACGGAAGCGTGACTATCCACCACCTTTAGATCGGTCTATCGTTCCTCTTTCAATGGCAATTATCCTGCTTGTGTGAGCTGTTTTATTATGGGCTGTCATATTTTCCCCTCTTCCCATTTTGGGTTTCTTTTCCAAACAAAACCATCGTGCCACAGAGCCAGGGCTCTCACCGTGTAAAGGAGGGCAGCTGTACTCAGGTGGCCAAATATGTGATGACTCTTCAATTAAGTCTGCCTCCAGCATATCGTTATAGTTACTTTGTGCCGCGCTCCTCTCGAGTGGCTGTAGCAATGCAGGATGTCTGCTTTACGGTCTCATTAAGTCATCGCTGTGATGGATTGAAGTCTCTGTCATCAATAATTTCTCTGAAAATGTATCAGAAGAGAACAAAATATGAATTAGAAGGTAATCCTAACACAACTCTATAATTATGGTCCAAATTTTTTGTTGTGTTTTAGGTTTTCTCGTAAGCAATACATGATATTCTTACTTTCTACTCAGTAATTTATTTTTTCTTTTAGATTTGGAAGGAACAAAATACTTTTTTTTTTTCCGAATTACAATAATCACACCATGGAGATGTTATTAAACACTGCACATTTCTAAGATAGGAAATATAGCAGTATGTCATCCCTGTTTTGCAGCTGCAGCACTAAATTGCAGCTGGAGAATCAGGGACGTATCAGGTGTGGATTAATCTCGGTGCTCAAATATTGTCACGGGAAGCATTTTGTTTACGGGGCTTGAAATGCCATGGTGCTTGGGAACAGGCTATAGGGCGGGTGAGACTGCCTGCATGCAAACCTATCTCAAAAAACCCTGTATATTTACTGTAAAAAATTGGAAAAGAGGCATTCTGGTAAAACAAAGGAGTAAAGGGGAGAAAAATGGCAAGCAGAAAAAAGGGCAGCAAGGCTTTTAGAAGAAGTGTTTTAGTAAAAGAAAGAATACTAGCTAATGGTATTGTTGCTGGATTACTAGATAGGAACAACACAGCTCTTAGTCATGGGGAGCAAAGGCAGAAATGTTAAACAAATTTGTTCTGAAAATTTGTAAAGAACAAGCTAAGGGCTCTTAATGTTGCTTGAAGGAGCTCTAGCCCGCTTGGAGAGCCCCAAGAATAACGTGAAATTTCACCTCTAACACTACGCCGATGCTCTGAGAGTCTGTGGGAGCACCCTGCTAACCACGCGCACGCCATCCGTCCACCCAGAGGGACCCAGAACTGGGATTTGGAAGGGGTTTTCTCTGTCACTGCAACCGGATCAGCTGAAGGTAGATGTGAAGTTTGACCCAGGGACCAAAAGACCAACTGGCATCCATCCGCTTTCCTAAACAGAAGATAGATTGGTGGGGCAGGGAGGTGGCGCTGCCTCTGTGTCTGTGCTGGGGAGGCAGCGACTGGAGCGTTGTGTCCAGTTCTAACATCCCAAACGTAAAAAAAGACACAAACTTTAGTTGGCAAAGGTTCAGGTAAGTGCTATAAGCACAATTATACGCTCAAAACCCAGTATTTTGGTTAGTTGAAAGTAAGTCCAGGGCTTAGAGTTTTTAAGTCTCATACATGAAATGGAAATTGGTAATGTAGAGCCTCCCACTGCAGGAAAAAAAAAGAAAGAAAGAAATCCATGAGTGACATGAGGTATATTCAGACAAAAATCATGTGTAATTTCTGAATCTTGAGGATAGCTAGCCATTGGAGCAGTTGTGCTGAATCTCCATAGATTGGAAACAAATTATACTCCATATTTGATATTTTTCAAGACACAATCTAAATAAAAAATGGATGAATTACGGGAAGACAGAGCAGTGAAACTGGTCTCTCTATGGTACCTGGATACACAGGTTGTTATGTTTAATACTTCTGTTCCAGTACACGCCTACAGAGACATCATCACCTCCAACGAGGAGCTTACTGCTCCTTGGCAAGCTCTTCCCAAGACTCATAGGCTTCTTAAAGTATGAAGCAGAGCTACTTACCTCCAGGTGCACTCGTTTTGGATTGGAATCTTCCAGAGAAGACAAAGAACCATATTTTTTTCTTTTTCTCAATAGGTAAAATTTGTGACGACTTCTTTCCGCTCCCAAGGCAATCCTTGCCTGGGTGACTTCTGCAATGTGTTGGTGACGGAGGCAGCTCTTCAGGAGAGTGATGGCTCTGGGGGATGTTCCAACACAAACAAACTCTGAAGGGAGTGAACCACCGAGTGCTTTGCTTTGGGGCTTCCTTTTTCAGCGAGGTGGTGAGAAGCAAGTAGGAACATCCAGTCACCTCCATACCTGCTAGTGCTCAGGATTTTAAAATATGAAAAGAGCATATTTATGCAGCTGGAGAACAGGATGGGGCGGCTGAAGGCTTTGGGCACCTGCAATGAGTGGTGAGCGAGGAGGAGGCACCATCGCAGGGGCGGAGGAAGGACCGGAATGCTCCCCCATGCTGGGAGTCATCGTCAGTGCTGTGTCCTGCCGTTAATCTCCTCCCCTGTGCCCACCCCTGCTTCGGAGTAAATTACTGCGTGGTAAATGTTCCCTTTGAACCTTTCTACCAGATAAGAAATTTTGACAAACCTCTGGTCCAAAGAAAAGTTGAAATTAGATGAGAATCAGTTCTGCTTTTCCATCCAACAGCTGGCATGTGATGCAGGGAAGGGCACGACCCGTTATTTTCCCAGGCTGCTGCGGATGGATCGTGGAAAACTGGCAGTTTGCAGCCAGGATGTCTGTGGTTAGATCTTAGGAAAACTGTTTTGTGATGGGGAAATCTGGGACAGATTATCCAGGGAAATGATGGAATCTTCCCTTCCCAAAGCTTTTGAGCATTAGCAATATCTGCCCAGGGTTGATTAGGCATCCTGGCCCTACTTGCTGCAAGTTATAACCTCTTTTTGCTCTGCTTTGCTGGTTTTTTGTTTGTTGTTTGTTTTTTGTTTTTTTTGTTTTTTTTTTTTAAAAAAAAGGTGTTTCAAGGTGTTTCAAATCTTCTGGAAACAACAAAACTCCCACTTTACCATTGAATTGATCATCGTTTCTCTGATTGAGTGCTGTTTCCCATGCATGCCATGGTGAAACCTCCTTCCTGGTGGTCCATGGAGTGGTCCAAGCAGCAAAGACGAGGACAAGCGTGCTCTGGCTCCGAGGGACATCACGGCGATGGCAGACAACAGCTTGAACTCTTCCATGGTGATGCACATTCTGGGCATGTGGGGGTTGACAGAACTCATTTGGCAGCTCGACGTAAACATCTCAAGAACAAATGAAGAAGCATGCTCCTGGCTGGGAATTTGGCAGGGTCCACCACCAGCTGATTGCCTCTCGCACCCCCACTCCCTTGCTAAAGCAGGGGCTATTGATCCTGCTTACATTGGTTAAGAGCAGGACAAATTTTAGGGATTTCATCTCAAAGCACTAGGTTGAATCAACGGCAGCTCACGTCTTCCAAGAGGCTGGTGTCTTGCTGAAAGCCCTCTTTTCAATCAATCAGAGGAACGAATCTTTGCGCCGCTGCTGAGAAACAAAACAAGCTGTTATCTCCTCGCCCCCCCGGACAGCAAAGCTAGAACCCAGCCACAAGTCCTGGAGACACGGTTGGTGGTGCTGAGCCGTGGTGGTAATGGGATGTCAACATCACTGCAGTGTATGGGCCGTTAACGAAAACTAAAAATAGTACAGGGCTTTAAATGCTCCTGGATCTTAGTTCGCAGATGACAGAATGTCAATATTTGGCAGCAATCTTTTATTAAAAGTGTTTTTAGAGTCTAACTTCACACTTTCCATGGGTATGGCTGAGTTCCCACAGGTACAGTCCGTGCCACAGGCAGCGCTCGCCAGCTTGGAGAGAGCTTAGGTAGAATACATGGAATTGTGGTTTTCTTCCTTGATCCACCTTTCTTCGATCTAGGAAAGCCACGGGACTGAGTGTGGGGCTGCGATTTATCCATTGAGGGTGGATAAATAGGCTCTATTTAAATGGTGGCGTTCAGTCAGGAGCTGAAGCCTTGCCCATCTCCCAGAAACGTCGAGATTCCCATGTCCCCCGCGAGGTCTCGTACTTCTCATCCCTATTCCAGGGCAATGAGCTGCTGCTCCGTACCTTGCCAAGCTCCGAGCCCCGTGCATTTAATGAAATTAACTGAACCCCGCCGCAGTACAATGGATCTCTCTGGAAGCCTTTAGGTTTCATTACAGCACAAGTTAATAATATTTTCCCCTAACACCTGCTTTTAATTAATGTATGTATTTTCATTTTCTGTCCAAGATACGACAAATGTTAGGTATCATTAGCTAATACCTGCTGTGCTCCATTTTCCAATAATGCTGTATTTTTTTCCTAAGGTAATTCATTTCCCGCTTAAAGAATATCCTGTGGCTACGCTTTGTTTGAGTTCAAGGTGTTATTTATGTATAAAAATGGTCATGGTGTACCGTTTGAAAAGGAGGAAAAGTGATAGCAAGTACATGGAGCGCGCAAAGAACAAAATTACTTAAGATAATGTCTGTTTTCCTCTTTTCTGCCGTGGCAGAGGAATGCCAAGGAGGTTTGCTCCCGGTGAAAATCAGAGAGCTGGAACGAGGGAGTATTGACTGGTGGGAGTGATGCTGGTACAAGTGGATGAGGAGCGAGGTTCGTTAGACGGTGGGGCATCTTTCCGCAAATGAACGAGCGTCAGCCCAGTCTTTCTGCTCCTTATAACGATGCGAGATGAAGGGATGGTTTGGGTGTGATGGCAACGCGTCCGGGACGGACGAGCTCCGAATGGTCTCAGCGATCTCCAACTCAAACGCCTGCTCTTCAGCGGCTCAAAGCTTACATTTGGCAAAGGGGAGACGTAGCTTTCATTAACCACGTAGGGATTTTAATGAAAGTTTGAATGGATTTGTGAAAGACTGAATATATATTTTTGAAAGCTGGGAGTGGCAGTTCCATCACACAGACACAAGTGCCCTGATGGGTACCAGGATTTGGAGCGTCTCCCTTGCTGTCGAACAGCCAGCGGTGTTCTGCGGGGAAGTGAGTTAAAGAAAATGGCTTGGTTTTTTTTTTTTATTTTTTTCTCCACTTCCTGAAATTGCTGAGTGTAATTTAGCTTGTTTTCTTTGCTTGATAACCTTTGAGTAGTTGTTATGTCTAATTAATATTTACAGCATGATTGGCACTTCTCATTCCCATGTCTCCAGTGATAGACAGCCATTAGCTGAACCAGGGAATCTTGTCAGACAGCGACGGAGGGGGTGCAGACCAGGTCCAGCATCTTGTGAATGCAGCAATATCCTACAGGGAATATAAAATAATTATATTTTCCCTATAGAGACTATTCCTCAGCCTAAAGACTCTCATTTTCAACATTTTCTTCCAGCAAAACTGCTCTATTCTATTCTGGCCTCTTGCAGCCCAGCTTTTCTGGAGAGATCTCATCTACAAAGTATTTTCTGCCCCATCAGGTTATCCTGTAGATGTGTGTTGTGCATTCGACATTCTTGTTTCCATTGCTTTGTCCAAGACGGCATATTTTTCTTATAATGTGTATTTCTTTTTTTTCTCTAGGTGCCTGATGTGTTTTGCTGCTCTTCCTCTCATTTCCCAATTTGTCAGTGGTGTCTGAGTGGGATTTCGTCATCTTTATAATGTCAGCTTTGGTTATCCAGGAACAAACCAGAGCAGGGACTATGAATTCATTGTTTATTTCATGGTATGTTCACGAATAAAGCACAAAACAAAACTGAGATTTTCTCTGTGTGTGTACATTTGCATTTTTCACACCGTAAAATCATCCCTAATTTTCTTTTAGGCCCAATGCCTGGGGGTGAACCCTTGTGCTCGTCATTTCTGCTCCCAGAGCTGGGGAAGAGCCCGGACCTGGCTTTCCCAGCAGGACAGTGAGAGCAAAGACATCCCTTCTGCTCCTCTGTCCCCACCATATTATCCCTCGATGTGAGTAGGCTGCTCCTGACTTTTAAGCCCACCTGAGGTGTCAGCTCAACCGGGCGTCTTTGTTTCTGTCCGCATTTGCTGTGACAGACAGGAAATTAAAGTCGCTAAAATGAAAGAAATAAAGAAGAATTTGCACTGTGGAGGTGGCCGTAACGAGAGGAGAGCGGGTGCTGCGTGCCATCGCCGAGGCTGGACCCAGGGCAGCAACGCCTCTGCCCTCGTGAGGTCCTGCCGGCACCTTCATCCCGGCGTGGTGATGCTCCATCTCCATCATCCCAGTGCCATGCTGCTCCATCTCCGTCATCCCAGTGCCATGCCGCTCCATCCCCTTCGATGCGGTGGACGGCTTTGCTGCGGCTGCCGCACACAGCCGTGGTGGGTATGATGGGCCATTACGTTCCTACAGCCTGCCTCCCCGGAGACACTTCCAAAATAGAAGCAAGTCGGGGGGGGGGGCAAAATTCCTAACCTGATCATGATAGAATAAAGGACATAAAAGTGATATATTGCTTTGTGTATTTTTCATATCATGTGCTCATGACACTGTTTTTCCATGTGCTAAAAATACGTTCTATCATTGCAGAATAGGTCCCAAGCTGCTGGTGGCCAAATTGATGGATACGCTTAGTCCTGAAGAGCTCAGGCTTCCTTTGGTTTCTTTCTTCAGCAAATGTGTCTGGTCCCCAGCGATTAAAAGAAAAAAAATACCAAATTTTTGGCATTAAAAAATAAAGGTGTCCCATAAAAGAAAGCAGCCCCCTACAAATATGCTACAGAGAGGATAAACTGTGGGGTCACCGATCTCACTTGGGCTGGAGCCACGGGGCTGGACCACCGGCATCCCGGCTGCTGCCTGCCCCTCGGTGCCATCCTCGGTGCC
This sequence comes from Larus michahellis, assembly GCF_964199755.1. NCBI lineage: Eukaryota > Metazoa > Chordata > Aves > Charadriiformes > Laridae > Larus > Larus michahellis. The sequence continues at coordinate 59,248,709 of NC_133902.1, forward strand.
TTCCCCCGGATTTCCTACACTTCCCGCTGCTTTCTGGCTTCTGCCTCTGCGTTTTCCTCTCTCTTTCAAGGGAGACGCCTGCATGGCCGTGCCGGGAGCGGTGCAGCAGAGATGGGGAGCAGCGCAAGGGACCGAACTGGGGAGAAAAGCAGAAAAGCTGGCTGCCCGCCGGCCAGCACGATGGGCACCAGCCACCGCTCGCTAATGGTGAGCTAACAGAAAAATTAGATTTTTGGACAGCAAGTTTAAACCTTAATTACGGAGAGGACGCTGCTGTTTTATAATATAAGAGAATTGAAAGACTTGATGTCCCTCGGGGCTCCTTCAGCTCTACGGGTTAGACAGCCCCAGTCACGGCTCGCTGCAATCAATGGCAGCGGCACAACCCATTCATGCACACAAGCGGAGCTGCCGGGAGAGGAGGAGCACCCTTAATGACTCATTCTTTAATAATAATTAGTACGGGCTCCAAGGCAGCCAGGGCTGCATGTTAAAACGGGGTGCCTAGCTGAATATGAGGATTTTTTTAGGACCCCCCCATACAGAGGGTTCCCAGCCCCGGTGCAAGGTGAGCTCCCTGTGCTGGGCGCCGCACGAGCCAGGAGCGTTCCACGGCGGCTTTAAGTGATAAATACGAAGGCAAATCACAAAGCCGTAATGTGTGCTGTGCCTGTCACTTCGGGCGAAATTTCATTTTTTTAACCGCAAATGAACAGCGGGATCCTATTTTCCTTATTAAAGCTAAACTGCCTTAAAAATCGACGTGAATTTTGCCTGAATGTGCAGTTGGAATAAAGCCCGGCACCTGCATATATCTGCACCGCTGAAGTGCACCTCTCCCTCCTGCTTCAGACACCGTTTGATTATTATTACCAAAAAGATGTGGAAAGCATACAATTAAAGTTGTACAGCCATCTAGACAGATTTAGCCTGAGTACATTCCCAGGGTCATCTAAAAGCAATTGCACTTGCCGGAGTGTTTTTAATAAGTGTATTCCATTTAAAATATTGAAAAAAAAAACCCCGCTTCAGCGCATGTCTGGGAAGTGACTAAGATGCCTCTTGGTTTTTGTCCTGGAGGATCCGCGCGTGTTTTGAGACGAAAGGGTGAAATCTGTTATCTCCTGTTCCCACGCCCGTGTTCCCGGATAACTGGGAGAAAAGACAAGACGGGCTGAGAGGCAGCAGAGAAACCAGGCGCCTTTTGGCAGGCTGCCGAGCCGGGCCGGGGACGAGCTTTGGTGGATATTTATTATATATATTTATTATTATTATATAGATATTTATTCCAGCGTTTTGCACGGAATGCCAAGGCTGAGCAGGGGGGCCGAGGTCTGGCTGCGGTGCGGCGGCCTGAAGCTCGGCTGCATGGGCACCGCTCTTTTAATTCAAGGCGAGAACTACTACGTGATTACTTTGTAGCCGGTAATTAGCTATGCAGCCAGCCTGAGGTGAGACTACTTCAACCTTGACTTAAGAATTAAGTGAGATCTGAGCTTTTTTTATTTTAGTACTCGAGAAGAATTGCAAATAGTGCCGCGTTAGGGACTTGCTCTGGTTGTGGCTCTGTGGACTTTTGGGGCATTGTTCTCTCCAAAACAGCCATTGAGCGGCTGCAGGGAGAGGTCCTGGTGGGAATCCTGCTGGGAGAGGTCCTGCTGCAACTTCCTGCCCCCACCAGCATCGCAAGGGTTTCCTCAGAAGCTGGAAATTTCCCCTCTAAGAGCCCACGTCTGACAGCAACGACTGAGAGCTGGTCAGGTCTACCAGGGCACTCTCACCGTCTTCTGCTCCTCTGGGAATGACATGGAGAAACGGGAATGCACATCAATGAAAGGCCCCCCAAGTTTTGGTGGTAAAATTGAACATACCCTACCATTTAAGATGATTAAATAAGGGACAAGTACAAAGAAGCAGGTCAGCGGTTCATGCTATCTTCAAGCCGACTACAAGGTGGTGGACCCCTCCTTTGGGTGCCCGCACCGGTTTTATCCCAAATAGACCCATTTCCCCACACCTCAGCACTGCAGCAAGGCGCATTTTGTCCCCAGTGTGTTCTAGGAGCTGCTGAGGCTTTACCTGCTGACAGCACAGACTCTCCTGGCTGCCCTCCTAGCGGGTGAAATGTCCCTCAAATGATGTGTGCAGTGATGTATGCTCACCGTGAGGTTCCTGCCCCTCGAACACACAGGTCGTGGCTTTATACACACGTCTGGAAGGGACAAAGGTATGGTCCGGGCGGGAAGACCTGGCGTTATAAAGCAGGGAGGCGTCCATGGCGCCCAGGGCCGGGCAGGAGATACCTGCCCAAACACTGCTCCAGCCCGATGGAAGCGAGCTCCTCTGTCCCCACGTACCACGCAGGGATGAGGTGGACACCGGAGCCTTTGTTGGTGTCTGAGATGTGCTGCTTCCCTGCGCCGCCATCGATGGATTATAAATACCCCAGGAATCCTTCTGCTCTCCATGCCAAGTCCCAAAGTCCCCACGGTGCCGAGAGGGAGGGAGGCCTGAGACAAGCTGATGGACAGGACGTGTTTGAGCATCTCTGCATCGCAGAGTAGGAAAAACCCTTTCCCCAACTGCTCCCTGCCTAAAATGAGGGGTCTTTGTAGGGATTAAAGAGTCACAGGCACTTTATTAGGGTCGGGGCTCTCACCTTGCAAGGGGTCCTTAGGTGGGAGGCAGCAGGCTCTTGGGCTGAACTTGGAAATTCTGCAATTTTATTACAGAACCAGGAGTTTGCCATGCCTCAGATTTACGGTGTTGGGAAAAGCCGTGGCTTCTGGCAAAGGTTAATCAAAATGTATTATACTTCAAGTGTTCGCTACAATTAATAAAGAATGCTTAATGAATCTAGCTCTCAAAAGATGTTCAAACATGCAGTGCACTCCTCACAAGTCAGATTTTGGGAATGATTGTGTTATCTGCAATACCATGAAGCGATGCAAATTAAAAAGTTGGAAATGCTTTGTAATGACTGAAACATCTATATTGAGTTTTCCCTCTTACTGTATTATACTAAAATTTCTGCTTTATCTAATGTTTCTACAGCACTAAGGGGTAAAGAAAGGAGGTGAGCTTGGGTTCTATTTCTCCCCAATGTTTCGGCTGATAGATGGCTTGCTAACACTTATTTTGACGTAATGACAAAGTCCATAGCATATTTGTTTCCCAGAGAACAGGCAGATCTGTTCTTTGTCTTTCCCTTGAATGTAGCTGTAAATGAGTGAGCACACGGCTGAGGTTTCTGCTCCTCTGGGGGAACCGGACGGCATTGAGACACCCTGTTTTGTCTCATTTTCTACAAAAAGTTTATCCGCAGTCAAGTGGTTGTCTCAGACTCCAGCTTTATTTCGTCCCCTTCTAGCTCAGGTGCGTTTTGTAAATTAAGAGTTTCACCTTGTCTATCAAAACGGAAACTTGCGGTAACATCTCCTAAAGATGCCTATAACGATTCAGTAGCTTGGCCACCCTCACACCAGCTCAGGATGAACTGAGGGGAAACCAACCAGCCTGAAGTCTGCTCGGAAAACCTCCTGATTCTTACCAGAATTAAAAATATTGACAATTAACAGTCTTAGTGCAGGACTTTGGCTGTCATGAGAGGTATTTTCTCACAGGCAGGTTGCTTAAGCCTTTTTGCCCCCATCCCGCTGCTGTGGTCCCCGGCAAGTGTTTATGCCGGTTCCACTCCTCCTACAGCAAATGTGGATGCATTGATTTATCACTAGCAACCAGCACAAGCCCCCGGGGATATGATAAACAGCTATGCAATCCTCTCACAGAAAGATGCTCTGTTATCCCTATAAAGGAAACAGATGAATAACAACAACAACAACAAAAAAAATCCTGTGCAAGCATAAATTCCTCCCTCCCTTAAATGTCACCGTAAGAAGTCACCTGTTGGTGAGGCTTTCCGTTGGGTGCATAAAAACTATCTACAGTGGTTTTTCCAGAGTCAAACCCGGACCGAGGGGGCTGTACCGGGTTATCTCCCTGGCCAAAGCCGGAATCCCCGGGGCAGGAGCTGGGACCCCCGGGCACATCCCTCCCTGCCCCGGGACGCTCAGGAAAGAGGGTCCCGCGGGAGGCGGGGGGGGGGTCGAAAAGCAGCCTAAAATGCGACTTTTAGCCCAGCTGCAAAGCAAAAAGCAGCGAGGACGGGCCGCCGGGCGGTCGCTTCAGCCCGAGCTCGGCGGGTTCGCTGCGGGGAAGCCCGGCCGCCCCCCCCCGCGCCCCCTCCCCGCGGAACCAGCGGCGGGACCCCGGGACTGGAAGGGGGGGGCATTTATTCCCGCGAAGGCAATAAGGAACCCCAGACCTGTTGCCATCAGAGCACGTTTTACTTCGGCACCCCGCGGGTGGGTCGGGTCGGGCGGCTCCGGCGGCCGCCCCCGCGCGTCTCCCCGGCCTCCGGGATGGTTTGCTGTTGTTTTTAAGGAGAAAAACCAAGAAAAAACCGAGCCCAAAAAACCAGTCAGTCAGTCTGAAGGAGGGCTGGCCGTTGTGCAGTCAGGCCGCGAGCGGCCGGCCCAGCTCGGCTCCCCCCGGCGCCGGGCCGTCGGGGCGGGCGGCGGAGCGGTGCGGTGCGGTGCGGTGCGGCGCGGTGCGGTGCGGGCGGCGGGGCGGTCAGTAGGGCCCCACCACCACCGCCTCCACCTCCTTGGACGGCCGCCGGTCCTTCACCAGAAAGTTGATCATCCCCTCGGACTTGATGAGGAGGTTGCAGCCGAGGAAGAAGATGCCGAAGACGACGGTGAGGGCCAGGACGCACATGACGGCGATCTGCACCACCCGCATGATGTACAGGCTCCGCTCCTCCGCCGCCGCCGCCGCCGCCCCGCCGCCGCCGTCGGTCACCACGGAGGCGGCGGTGCAGCAGCGCAGCGCCCGCTCCAGCTCCAGCGCCGCGCTCCCGGTGCCCGCCAGCAGCCCCGCCGCCGCCGTCCCGCCGCCGCCCGCCGCCGCCGCCGAGCCGTTCATGCCGCCCGGCCGCCCCGCCGCCGCCGCCGCCGCATGCAGGCGGGACGGGCCCTACCCAGCTCCGAGCCCCTGCTCCCCACACCAAAAAAAAAAGCCGCTCCGCGCCGGCGGAGGATCCGCGCTGCCCGCTCCGCCCGCCGCGCCGCTCCGCCCCGACGCCGCCGGGCGGGGAACGGGGGTAGAGGGGGGGGCGGGGGGAGGAGGAGGAGGGAGGGGAGAGGGTTTGGGGAGCGGGGGGGCATCGGGAGGCGGGGGGGAGTGGGGGCGGGAAGGGGGTTTGGGGAGGGGGGCGAGGGAGAAAGGGCGTCGGGGGGGTGTTCTGTGGAGAAGGGGTTGGGGGGATCGGGGCGTTGGGGTTCGGGGCGTTGGGGTTCAGGTCTTTGGGGGGTCGCGAGTTCGGAAGATCAGGGGTTTGGAGGATCAGGGGTTTGGGGGATCGGGGAGTTGGGGGATCGGGGCATTGGGGATTGGGGGGTTTCAGGATCAGGGGGTTTGGGATCGGAGGGTTGGGGGATCAGCAAGTTAGGGGATCGGGGCATTGGGGATTAGCGATTTGGGGGATCAGGGGGTTGGGATCAGGGGGTTGAGGATCAGGGGGTTGGGGTGTTTGTAGGATCGGGGGGGTTTGGGGGATCGGGGAGTTGGGGGATTGGGGATTGAGGGGTTTGGAGGATCAGGGGTTTGGGGGATCGGGGAGTTGGGGGATCGGGGCATTGGGGATTGGGGGGTTTCAGGATCAGGGGGTTTGGGATCGGAGAGTTGGGGGATCAGCAAGTTAGGGGATCGGGGCATTGGGGATTAGCGATCTGGGGGATCAGGGGGTTGGGGATCAGGGGGTTGGGATCAGGGGGTTGGGGATCAGGGGGTTGGGGTGTTTGTAGGATTGAGGGGGTTTGGGGGATCGGGGAGTTGGGGGATTGGGGATTGAGGGGTTTGGAGGATCAGGGGTTTGGGGAGGAGGTTTGGGCAAGAAGGGGTTTGTAAGTAGGGTTTGGGGAGCAATTTGGAGGGTTCTGGGGAGGGGGTTTTGGGGGAGCTGGGGTTTTGACAGTGGGTTTTGAGCAGTGGATTTTGGCAAATGGGTTTCAGGGATGGACTTTTTTAAGGGAGCAAGCTGTGAGGGTGGTCTTCTAGGGAGCCGGGCTCCCAAGCCAGATTTGGAGAGTTTTTTTGGGGGGAATGGACGTTCAGAGATCAGATTTGGGGGAGCGGGATTTTGTGTTTCTTTTTAAGGGAGCATGTTGTTGGGGGTGCATTTCTGGGCAGTGTGTTTTTTGGGAGTGGATTTCTGGGGAATGGATTTTGGAGGAGGAGGTGTCTGGAGGCAGGTTTTGGGTTCCTGTGGTGAGGGGGTGCAGTGCCGGTCCCCCCGGGGCTGTAGAAGGAACCAGACCATCCCTATGGGGATCTGTGTGCTCAGCTGGTCGAACCTCACCCTCCCCAAACCACCCCCCCCCCAAGTCTGTTTTCGTAGCAGGTTCAGCCACTGCACGGCCCCATGAGTTTTTTGGGGCCCTGCCTCCCCGCGTGGAGGTCATGGTGCTCAGGAGAGGTGACAACCGGAGCGGTGACAACCCGATGTGACTGTGGGGCTGCACACTGCCACAGGCACATGGAGACATGGGGGCTGTGAGCCTCTGTCCCCCACTGCAGCCCTGGGGGGTGCACCCGAGCACCCTGGGGAGCAAAGATACTTCCCTGGGGCTGGGGGTGGCTGTTTGGAGGTTTTTGGGTATAAATGGAGGGTGGCAACATCTCCCGCCAGCCGGGGCTGCGGTTTGGGGGTGCGTCTGCCTGTGATGGGCAGGACGGTGACTCCCGCACCTCTGGCCCAGCGATGACTTGGGATATTTCCGAGCGGAGGATGTGGATGCTGCGAGCAGCAGGCGGCTGCCGCCATCGTTAGCGCTGCCCTCTCTTTGCTTGAATAGAGATTTAATTATCGCAAACAACCGGAGGAATCTGTGTGCCGGGAGCTGCCAGCGGCCGCGAGCAAACGCTGCCCGTGGCAGGGTGTGTGCGACGGCCACGCGGCACCTTGCACTATCCAGGGCTGGTCCCCACGGGAATCAACCAGCCGGGGGGGTCGAGGCCAGGCACGGAAAACAATGTTTTCTGAACCCTTTTCAGCTAAGTCGTCTTAGCGCGGAGGCTATTTCGTTAACTGACACGATCATCCAGAGCCCAAATGTAGCCTGTTATTTGTGTCCTGGCCTCGATGCACCCCGTTCCTTTGTCACAGGGCTTTGGGGGTGGCGGTCCCCGTGCGGGGTCCCCTCCCTGCAGCGCCCGGGGTGTTGGCGCGCTCTGCCGAGAGCAGCCCACCTACGAGGCCGCGCTGGACGAGCTCTGCTGCCTTATCAGATGGGACACGGCAGGAACATTTTGTTTTTACTGTTGGAGGAAGAAGGTAGTATTAATTCTAATTAGCAATGGGAGTGCTGGCAGTTGTTTTAGCCAGAGGAAGATGCTGGAAGAGATGTTCAAGCGCCGCGTGGCTCCTTTCCGCAGCGCGCGGCTCCTCTGCCTCCCGGCACGGCTGGGCAAAGCAGCTGGTGGGCCGGGGGCTGCCCTCGCCCTCCTCCCATTTACCAGCTCTTGGCACCCCCCAGCAGCAGTCAGGAAAGTGGTTCCCATCCCTAAGTGATGTCGGGAAAACAGATCCCATCCCTAAGTGTTGTCAGGAAAGTCCCGCGGACGCTTTCAGCTCTGAAAAGCTGGCAGCTAAGAGTCAGGAGAGCTGGATCCACGTGCCCTCCCATGCTCTGCAGTCCGCTGGCAAGTTTTCTGTGGATTAATCATTTGCAAATCCTAAACTTAAATTTCTTTGGAAATGTTTTCCGACAAGTGAGTCTGGTAGTGCCCTGCGGCAGCAGCAGCATTAGACCCGTGTTAGACCCCAGCATATGAAGTGCGGTTGTGTCAAAAGGTGCAACAGGGAGAAATTGTGGAGAACATGATCTCTGTTCCCGTACGCGGTGCCTTTTAACACTGAGACTTCATCTTTCTTAGTTTTCTGTGATAAGGAAACAATATAAAGAGTGAGCCTTGGTCTGAGCAGACAAAACTCTCTGTTTTTCATGCCTCCCCACTGTAATTTAACAGCAGAATAAAGGCAAGATGTGCAATATTAACCTCTCAGAGTTCCTGCCATTGTTTTTCTTCTTCTTTTTATCTTTATGATTTGCAAACCAGAACTGGATTAGCTTTGAAGAGCGATGTGTGTTTCATCTTGCCCGGTGAAAAAAGTTGCTAAAAGCTTTGGGGATACAGATTTCAGCCCGTGCAGCGTCAGGAGGATGCAGAGAACTTGCATGTAAAGCCATTGCTCTTCTCCCCGCCTCCAGATTTGTAGATAATTGGAGGCAGGAAGGCATCAAGAAACAGGAGGTGCTTTAAAGATAATTTTGTGGAGATACAGGATGGAAAAGAATGTTCTTGTTTACAATGTTTTGATGTGGAAAAAAACATCTAGGAAAAGAAGGGGGAGGAAAAAAAGCACAAATCATTTTGGCAGTGTACGAACAGCCAGATTTGGGCAAAGACCACCTGTAAGAAGCGACACGGTTCTGCCTCGTGGTGCTTGGGGCTGGAGGAGGCCATGGAGTCCAGCGCCCTGGCTGGGGTTTGTGTGGTACCTGTGGCAGCCCAGGAGAAACCAGCCCTCCTCTTCCCTGCCCCGGCAGGGTGGCATTGCCGGGGGAGGGCACCTCCACCCCATGCCCCTCACCCCGAGACAGGGAGCCAGAGCCCCTCCAGCCACCCCGGTGCACAGCAGGTCTGAGGGGAGCAGGGCTGTGTGTGAGCTGGGGGCACCCGAGCTCACCTGTGGGGCAGCCCCCGGCCTTGCGAGTGATTTGGGTTGGGGATGGGGATGGGATTGGGACGGAGATGGGGACTGGGGTGGGGATGGCATGGGATGGGTTGGGATGGGGATGGGATGAAATGGGATGGGATGGGGTGGGGATGTGATGTGATGGGATGGGGATGGGGTGGGGATGGGATGGGATGGGATGGGGATGGGACGGAGATGGGGATGGGGTGGGGCTGGGGTGGGATGGGGATGGGATAGGGATGAAGAGCTGGGAGCTGCTTCCCCCCGGCCCGAGCCCGGCCCGGCCCCGGGGGTGGGAGCGGGCCGGGGGTCGGCGCCCAGCGGCCGTTTAACCCCGCGCGTCCCGGCGGGGAAGGCGGAGCCGCCATCGCAGGTCGCGCAGTGACACCTAGTGTGAGCCGGGGGAGCGACCGGGTACCGGCACATCACCGGGACACCGGGACACGGGGACACCGGGACAGACAGGGAGAGGGGCACCGGCAGGACCGCTCCCTGCAGCCCCCTCTCCGACCGCTTCTCCTTAACGAGGGCAGAAATCTCATTTACAAAATCATGCCAGCCCCTACCAAAGACTTGCTTGGTTACTGCAAAGCTCCGCTCTTGGGATAGGGGAAGGGGGAATGGTTTTAGGCTGAAAGAAGGGAGATTGAGATGAGATGTGAGGCAGAAATTGTTTGCTGTGAGGGCGGTGAGCCCCTGGCCCAGGTTGCCCAGAGAAGCTGTGGCTGCCCCATCCCTGGAGGGGTTCAAGGCCAGGTTGGCCGGGGCTTGGAGCAACCTGGGCTGGTGGGAGGTGTCCCTGCCCAGGGCAGGGGGTGGCACCGGGTGGGCTTTAAGGTCCCTTCCAGCCCAAGCCATTCTGTGATTCTATGAAAAGCCACTGTGGCTTCTCTTGCATCCAACAAGACACTTTGGAGATCAGTCATTACCCAAACTATCAGGTCGCATTCATCTTGGTGTAACTCTCTACAGCTGGGGCTTGACTTAACTAAACCAGGTGCAGATGGATGCTGGAGGCAGCATTTACATTTATTAGCATAAAGCTTTATGACAGGGGAAGAGAGCAAACAGCTTTGTTACTGTGACCTCTGAAGAGACCTGCAGTACCGAGGGGTGCGGGAGGGCTGCCCTGTCCCCCAGAGCCGGCCCCCCAGCAGCCGGCCCTCCTCGCTCCCTTTCTGCTGGTCCTGGGCCTCATAACCCCAATGATCACCATTTGGAAAAATCCGCTTTAAAAAGTAGCCCAAAAATGAAAATGTAATGCTTTTAGGATTGTGATAAGCCGGGCGTAATTCGGTACTTAAGAGCAACTTGCCTTTGCCCCGGCAGAGAGCGGCGGCAGGGATGGGGGAGGTGGGAAGGGGGCTGGGTGTCTGCTTCGCCCTGGGAATGACGGTGCCAAAGAAATGCTCGGGGATCTCCCCAGGGAAATTTTAGAAAACTGCAGGTTTAGTTTTATTTTTTTGTCCCTACTTTTTCACTTTGGTTATTATCTTAATTTGCTCTATTTTGATCAAGGCAATGAAAACAAGTTTCAGTCTTTTAAACTGCTTTATCCAAGGAAGTGAAAAATTGTGTATTTATAAAACATGCCAGTCAACGGCTGTATGAAACATGCTCTGTTCCATTCCGGGTCTGTTCCACTGGTAATTAGCTATAAATACACTCTCATTTGATGACTGATTTTAAGTATATTTATTCTACTTAGATGGGGAAAAATATTCATGTTGATCAGCTCCCCCGAGGCCTTCATCAGGCGAATTTAATGAAGAGAACAGACAGGTGCTTTTTATGAGCTTTTTTTTTTTTTAATTTTAAGACAGGCTTATGACAGTACCTCTTTCATCCCGGTCTCCAGCTGAGAAGCCATGCCGCCAGCAGAGCTAATATCTCACCACAGGATCCTCCGGGCTTCGGAGTGTAAATATTCGCAGCTTCGTTCTCCTCCATTTTTGGTAGAAAAAGTGCAATAACTGATAATGAAAGCTCGGAAAACAATCCCATAGATTTGCAGGGTTTGATTGGGCTCGCAGTGAGGATGGAGCAAACAGGGGTACGACCGCTAAGAGAAACCGGAGGTACGCTGATGCCGCAGCGATGTGGAGGAGAGCTTTTCCTGTTGGAAGGGACCTACAAGGATCATCTCATCCAACCGCCCGGCCACTTCGGGGCACACCAAAAGTTCAAGCGTGTTGTTAAGGGCCTTGTCCAAACGCCTCTTAAACCCTGACAGACGTGGGGCATCGACCACCTCTCCAGGAAGCCTGTTCCAGTGTGTGACCACCCTCTCGGTAAAGAGGTGCTTCCCCGTGTCCACTCTGAACCTCCCACGGAGCAGCTCTGAGCCATTCCCAGACGAACCTGGTGGCCGCTGGGATACAGGATGGTGGGTCGATGTTATAGAGCCCAAAACCCGGAGTGCGCAGAGGTGGAAGCGCAGCTGCTGTGGGCTCCCGAGGTGGTTTGCTGGGGTGCACCCCCCGAGGGATGCATCCTCCTTAGGAGCGCTCCCCGAAACGGCCAGAGCCCGGGATGTGGGCGCAGGGATGCCCGCAGCACCGCAGCCGGCTCCGGCTTTGGGCTGGACTCCAGCAACGGCGGTGGAAAAGTGACTTCTGCCTTCCCCCGGCTCCCCCAGCCCCCCGGCTCCCCTTGGGCCCCTCCTCCTGACGGAGACATCCCAGCCACCCAGAGGCAGCGGTTTGTGCCCTCCAGGTGCTCGTGGTGGCTTTCCTGCAAGGATTATCAGCTCCTTCACGTCTGCCGGCGCTGCTCGACGGGGCTGTCACAGCACCTGGCCAGGCGCGCCGCAAAGGATGATTGGTTCCCAAAAGATTTCCGTCATGTAAATGAGGACATGGACTTATTTTTCGCTGAATAAAGCCAACCGGCTCCGCGCTCACTCTGAACTAGCTCGGCGTGTGATGTGGCTGCCCTCTGGGATGGAGGCAGTCAGTGAGAAAGAGGGAGACAGCTGTAAAAATTGGATACGGACATGACACAAAGACACGCACCTTCACGTTACGAAAGTGCTGTCTGTGTGAGCCCTGTGGGAAGTGCGTGCAATGCCTTCCCCCGTCTGCCGCCGGCTTTCTCTGCCCTCTGTGGACTCGAAAATCTGTTCGGGGGAGCCACCACGTGCGATGGGAGCCCACCGTGTTGTTGGGTTCGTACAAAACGCCTTGCACAGGCGCAGCTCTTGCTCTCGCACGTCCCCGATAGACTGATTGCCACCACAGCTTGCTCCGGAATAAATGCATTAGGCACCTGGATAAATATCTAAAGAAACCCACAAACAAACAACGCAGGAGGGAACTGGGCTGGAGGAGACACCTCCTCTACATGGCAGCATGCGCCAGCGCTGGCGCTCGGTGACCTTGAATGGAGACAGCCCAGCCTTGTGGCACAAGCCCATGAGACACCCCTTCTTTTTCCAAAGGCTCAGGGCGAGCACGGGGAAGGATAAAACTCAAGAGCCTGAGCGCAGCCATGTGTTTGGAAAGCCTCAGTAGGGCGTACGGGGCTGTGGAGCTGCCGTTGTCCCGCGTGGATGAGCACGAGGGGTTGGAGATCCACCATCCCACCGAGGGACCTCAACAGGCCTTAGGGCAGAGCCTGCGCAGCGCTTACCTGTTCATTAAACGTTGCTTTCAGATGAAGTGCAATTCAGCAGCGGTCTTCTCACCTGGGATACTGGCTCTTGGTCAGCAAAGGCATTTAAAGTGTTTCTTCCTTAAAACACGGCTTTTGAAGACTCCCCAACGCGCTCAGCAGTGCGGCTCCTTCAGGTGCAAGGAGCAATTTACAAACGATATTTTAATGAAACTGTTATGAGCATTTAAATGGGAGGACTTCCACCACGCTTTAAATAAAATTATTTCTGAAAGGGAGCTTAAAATAGGTGCTACAAAATTATTTGAAATTAAACCAATTTCCTCAAACGCAAACAGGAAAACCTTTGGCTAATTTCGGAGTTGAACAAGCTGAAACGTAGGAATGCAAATATAAGAATTAAGGAGGAGAAAATTGTATTTCCTTGGGTCAAAAGAGTTAATTATTCTCAGTGATATGATTGCTAATCATGTATATACAAACTTACAGTACAACACATCAGACCGTACCGTCTGACAGAAGCCGATAACTTGCCATCAATATTTTACTGGATATTTGAAGCCCCCGCCCCAACGCCTTCGATCACAGGACGATGTAGCAAAGCTCTGGTCTAGTTTCATAGGGTGCGGTAGTGTTTTTTACAAAGAGCCAATTAAAAAACCCATCATTCTGCCTATCTGCCGTCACTCTGCCTTTCCTGCAGTCGCGGCAGCAGCGGCGCAGGCTGTAGCATGGGTAGCACAGAGTGGTGGTCAGTCACTTTTTGATGTATAAGCCCTGAGATAAAGCTTTTATTTTAACGGGATGAAGTGATGACTTGCTCCGGGAGGTGTGAATGAACCCAACGGCGCCAGGTGCCAGGGATCAGCCCGTCAGGACGGGATGCCCCGGGCTGCCGGGGTTTGTATATAATGGAGCCCCGAGCTGGGGCTGCTGCTTGGCCCAGGAGGTAACGGAGAAGAGGTCGTGCTCCTGAAAGTGTGATGTCAAATGAGAGGTAGGATTATTTTTCTTTTAATGAATTGATTTGTTGAGGTGGGTCGTTGTGCTGTCAGGTGTCTCCTCTTGCTTCAGGTGGGCTTTGCAGTGCTGGGGCTGTGCGGGAGGGAGCTGGGGTGGGAGCCGGCTGGGTGAGGAGCCCTGGGCTGTGCCCGAGGATCTGCTGGTGCTGCCCGGCTCCAGTGAGGTCTCCTGATGGTGTAACGGTTTCATCTGCTGCTCTGGGAGCACGGAGGGGTTTGCTGGAGCGGGCAGCGCAGCTGGGAAGCGTTGGAGCCTGTGGCAGTAACGTCGGATGGCAGGGGAGATGCTGCAGGAGAGCAACTGCCGGGAGGTGGTCACCGCAAAAGGTGAATAGGCAGCAAAAAGCGTAAATCCTGCCGGAGTCCCCGTGGTTGCCGCTGCTGAGGCTTGTGCTGGTGGCCCCTGGGCAAGCGGGGTGGTGGGGGCTGCAGAACCCGCCTTCTCTCCGCAGCCGGGCTCGTGTGGGTGCCGAGGGCTGGCCTGCTGCCTGCCGGAGCTGCCCCTCCGCTGGCGCCGGAGTCGGGAAGAGCTTCACAGTTTTAAGGGTAAAAGAGCAAAAGAAAGTAAACACTGAAGGGCTCAGCTCTTTGCTCCTGGGTGCGTTTTCAAACTGTGAGCGCAGGATTTGCAGGAGGGGGAGGGAGGCGTTCCCAGTGCCCACAGTCCTGTCTTGTACCCTCTGTGTCTAAATGCCACTTCTAGGTGACATGGAAAAGTGTTTTATGGTGACTGAAGTATGGGAAAAGTGTTTTATGGTGACTGAAGTATGGAAATTAGGGCTTGCAGGAGCCTCTTCACTTCAGTGCATCACTGATGCAGACCTGGATCCCTTGCTTTGCCTTTCTTTCCCACCGCGTTCCCCACGTGCGTATAACTCCTGTGCTCTGTAAAGAAGTGTTATCATGTGCAAATAATATTTTACATGTGCTTGAGGTCCTGAGATGAAAAGTACTTGGCTTTAACCTCATTTGAATTGCCGTCATATTAGCACTAAGTCAACACTCCAGCAAAGGAAGGAAGCTTTCTGTGCATCTCAGCAAGAAAAGAACTATTTTTGTGTAGCTTTTGAACTGTGAACATTACATCCATGTGAAATGGCTAAACTATTAAAGCATGAAATTAAAAATCAAACAGTAACTTAAAAACATTGCGTGTAGGATTTACGTGAGATACGGGTTTATTCGCTTCAAAACGCCAAGGTTTTTAAGGAATCACACCTGTAAATGCAGTCAGTCCCCGCCTGGCTGCAAACTACCTCAAAATGTCGCTTCCCAGCTGCTCTGAGCCTGGTAGGGTTCGGGAATGAGCTGTACAGCTCTGGGCTTGCCTGTGAGTAAAACTCCTGCCTTCGGCTGTCCTTGAACCGCTCTTCCTGATGAAGAACCTCAAAAAAAAATAACATCTATGCAATAGAAAAGTCTTTCTGCAGGAATTTTTGATTTGTGTGTATGTGCAAGAAATATAAAGCCATAACAATGTTTCTTTTCAGGCTCCCACGATAAATTTGTCAAGGTAAAATAAGAAATAGCCGTAAAAAGGAATTGCACTGAGACGGGGAGCAGAGCTGTGTCTGAACGTACCTCTAGTGAAGTTCTTTGCATCTCTCTTACTTTCTCCGTGTGTCTCTCGGGGATTACTTTGCTATTGGATTTGTCCCCGAATAATATTTATTATTCTTGTCACAACCAGCCGAAAGGCATAAGCGGGCTATCGCTCGCTTCTGAAGTCCTTGTTTGTCACACCACCCGCTCCTCTGCCGCTCGGCTTTCTGTCCTGACGCTTCCAGCCTTTGAAGCGGCCTCGTCGAAGCCTTCGGAAGGAAACCACGGAGTGTGTCTTCAGCATCGCTCAGGGCAGGGTCAAAGACAGCGCCGGTAGGTTGATGCGCCGGGTGCAGCCACTGCCGGAGCATGCGTTACCCCGCGGGCCATAGGACCCCCCCCGTGCCGCTCAGCCGAGGGATCTGGCGCTCGGCCCCGCGCGGTCCCTGCCTCCTGCCGCCCTCCTGGGCGCTCAGCGTCCCCCCGGCACTGCGGCCCCTTCCCACCGCACGTTCTGCCTGGTGCCGTTACCCACGGTAGTCCTGTCCTCCCGCATGTGCAGCTTTATCTTCTAATTTGTCTGAATTCATATACTACGACTTTTTTTCACTAGTCCGCGGTGGCAGCATGAACCCCTTTCTGAAGTATTTTAATAGCAGCACTGCTTAGCAAACCGTCTGCGCCATTCCTCCAAAGACACATTGCCAGCCTGCAAAAATGCCGTAAAACCGCCCTGTAATCAATAGAGTAAGAGAAAAGAGCAATCAATTTCTCTTATATTTACTTAATCACACAGCATTTGATGCCTGACCTCTAAGTCTTTTGGACTATATTAGATTTAGTACCTAATTATCAGTTGCATGAATACTATTGATTTAAAATCATGATGTTTAAGTGACCCGGTCGTTAGAAGAAAAAGCTTTCCTAAGTGTGTATGACGGGGACTGGAGACATTATTAGGGAAACAAACATTTGGACTGAGTGGTATAAAGCTAGCGGCAGGGGGGGAAGATTTTTGCTAAGAGAGGGGTTTTTTTTCACTGCAGTATTCTGATGCATTTTTTTTTCCCTTAAAAAAAAAAAAGTGCCTGTGGAGCACGGTGCCGGTGCTGGCAGTGCCCGAGGTGGCGGGGGGCACAGGTACGAGTCGGAGCGGGAGCACCGTGGCCACTGCTGCTTGACCACAGCCATGTCGGTGGTGCTGCGGCCCCAGGGGTCCGTCCCTCCCAGGGCACGGCTGCTGGCGGTGGTCCAAGTGATTGGACAAAGTGGGGAAAATGAGTTTTCACATAAGTCCAAACCCCCTGCTGTTCCCCAACTCCTTCTGACGGAGTTAATGCTGGAAAGGGATGGACACGAGAAACTGGAAATGCCGGTGCCCCGGGCGCCAGCCTCCCCGTCACCTCCCGCTCCTCTGAACCAGCGCCTCTGCTAGTCACTAATCACTCTGTAGAGAAGTCACAGACTTTAAAAGCTATATAATTCCACCTATAGTGTGGTTTGGTTTTGTTTTGTTTTCCCCCCCCGCCTCCATATTTCTGTCGGCAGTTTGGTGGTGTGGGGAACCACGGGGAGATGTTCTGTCGCCCATTGCTGGATATTTGGGGCCCTTGCGCTGCGATGGCTGGCGCGGACGGAGCCGTCTGCCTCTCGGTCCTCCCGGCAAAGGCAGCTTCAAATGGGCATCGGGACAATCTGGGAAAGGTGGGTGACGTCCCTGGCAGGGCCGACTTCGGTAAGCAGGTGACAGCGCACATACAACAGAGGGGGTGTTCACACAAGCCCCATAAAAACACACCTAGGTGTTGCAGAGAGGTGCTTTAAAGTCTTAAATTTAGAATACAGTCGCCTTTGCCATGCCGTTGTGTAACATCTTTAGCATCCAACATAGGTGGTGTCCTCAGTTCTCCACACTGCTTACTGTAGGGCATCGCAGCGATGGTGCTGGGGCACGTTTTCCGTGTTCTGGCAGTATTCAACACCAACATTCTGGGCTAAGACACAAGGCTTCATGCACTTTTCTCGGGACGGCTGTTTGTGGATGCTACCGCTGCCAAGCGAGGGCAGAAAAAATGGGGTTTTTTTCCTCTCAGGGTCAGCTGGGAATATTAATGTTTTCTCAAAATGATTCTACCTCTTCAGATATTTGCCCATGATGCATCTTCAAATGATGGACTCTGTACTTACCACCTTTATCTTCCACCGTTTTCCACTTCTTTTACAGGATGCCTTGCTATTTTTATCCCTCTGCCTGAGTCCCGAGCAGGTTTTAATGATGTTTTCACTCTATACTCCATTATTCCATGCAAGCGTCTCACAGAACCCCAAGCAGTCTTCTGTGTTGAAGGAGAATTTATGTAAAATATCAGATATATAAAATCTGCCAGACTTAGAAACTTTTTGCGTAGAGTCTGTTAATGCAGGTGGTCCATAAGGGATAGGATTTTATTTGACCCTCCCACTGCAGAGGCACGTCCCAGGCTCCGGAGCTCAGTGCTGGGGATGCATCTCAGACTGGAAAAAGACACGCTGCTTATGTTATTTTTTTTCCTTCTAAACAGAGCTGGGGGGGAAATACACCTGGTAACAGTTGTGTGCTACCTCTGACAATTACCTTTCTACATGCTGGGAAGGAAATCAGGCAGAAAATGCCTATTAAAAATAACAGTAGTTCTCATGCCCAATTCCCTGAGCACTCCACCACGTGCATCCCAATTTACCTTCGGTGGCACGCGCTGGAAGCATGAACAGGTTCGGAGCAGGAACAGACGTTACGTTGGGACCAGCGGTTAATAACCCATTTTTCACACCTTCCAGGCTGTTCGGGATTTCGTCCCAGGCTGTGGCCAGGAGGATTTAGTCACGCTGACACCGCTCTAGCCCTAAAAAGATATCAGTTGAGGATTTTGTGATCTTCCTTGCTTCCCATCAAGCTATTCTGAAAGCATGAAAGAAGGAAATTGAAGTGGTTTGTCCGAGTTTTTGGGGTTTTTTAGCGGCTGTTCTCCTGTTATGCGTTAGTTAAAAGGGCTCGGAGCGTTGCCGCCTGTGGTCAGGTGGAAAATACTAATGGGGGTAACTGGTGTTTTAGTACAAAATGGGTGGGAACATGAATCAGCCCAGTGTGTGTAAATATATGTGTATATATAATTATCTCCTTTCTCAGTGTTGTGCTCGTTTTTGGTGGCGGTTTGGATGACGGCAGCCTGTGGTGCTGCACGGCTGGTGGGTTGAGAGGATGAGGGGGAAAGGGTGGCATGGGCAAGTGCCCGCGTAGAGGGTCACCTCCTGCCTCCGCATCTTCTCCCCAGGCGGGAAAATCCGGGCTTTTTGAAAGTCTGTTGGCTCCTGGTGGCTCACGCCACGACAGCTGAGAGGGAGGGGATGTAAGAGGACTGAATCAAATGCAAATTTGGTAAATTCAAGCAAGAATTACTCCTAATACTGTCACTGAGGTTCAAAATGCATTCTGAATATCACGGGATTTCTGAGATGTGTTAGAAAGGATGATTATGGGAAACAGACTTTTGCTATAGCTCTTCTCTCCTAACGGGTTACTAATTTTGGAGCTACTGTTTTGTTGGCTATAAAATAGCTGTATTGGAAAGCATCGGAGTGGTGGCACAATAGTGCGGCAAATGAAAATGAAGGATAACTGTAATTAAAGCATTAGAAGACAAAGACCCTTTCAAGTTATTCCAGATGTACCCATCCCACAGCGAATCAGAGAATTTGGTTGCATTTATCAGCTTTTTGTCGAGCTTCCTGGCTGTGCGGATCCCGTTTTGGCAGGTCAATGTGAAAATCTTGCCGTGGTTTGACCACGCACCAGGTGGAACTGGGATCGATCTCGCCATCACCCGCTGATCGATGGGCTGAGCACCGGGCTGCAGTTAGAGGTGACTCTCCTTTAATTAAAATGTACGGAAAAACTCTGATTTTTCTCTGCCTGCCCTGCCTGGTACGTGGGAACATTTGCATTCCTGATGAGGACGGGCTGGGGACGTCTGTCGGCAGCTGGCTTCCGCCTCACCATCCACACGCAGCCCCGCTAACGAGCTGCTCTGCCCCGGGGAAGCCGGCTTTGCTAGGTGAGAAAAGTTAGTTATTCTCCCATCCCGCCTTGCTCGCAGTCTTTCCCGAAAAGAAATTGTCAGTCAAGCTTAATTGGACTAAATTACGTGTGGCAGATTGGTACAGAAGTGCCGCTTGCTGCAGGCTGAAATGAGTCCTGCGAAAGTGGGCGCTTCCGCAGGGATTGCGGATGAGGATAGAAACCATATTCCAGCGTGCGCTACCAAACGGTACCGAATCTTGGGGTAACCAGAAAATGGGGAAGTTATTCCCACATGTTTTTGAGGTTTTTCCCTGAAACGTTTTAATTTTTCTAGCTAGGCTACACAGCTCTTCTTTTTTCTCATCTTCGCAAGGCTCATAACAATCTGTACGGTGTCTCCACTGCGTACCCTCATTCCTTCAAGCTGCAGCTCTCCGTTAATTCAATCAGGATTGATTAGGCAGCCAATGAACAATTAAACGATTTGTGCTGCCCAGCAGAAAGCCCAAAGGAGTCCCAGTACTTGCCGCTGTTTAAAAAAACCCCTAAAATAAAAATAAAAAGGCTATTATGGCCGAGTTCAGCTCAGTTTCTGCTCCGAGTCCCCCTCTGGATAATCCCTCGGGATTTCTGTCGGCTCTGCTGGGAAATCGGGACCTGAAATCAGGATCAGCAGCTGTGACCCTGTTGATATTGCAGCACTTCTCAGAGTGTTTTGTCAGCTGTGTTCTTGAAAGCAGTAAAAAAAAATACTTTAAATTTATGATTTTACATTTGCAATACCCCAAGAAGGATACCCAGTAGCAGAAAATATCATATTCTGGAAAAGACTTTTATTTGGTTGAAACAGACCCAAGTGGAGAAAATAAAACTCTGTAAAATACTGCCTCCTTCAAAAAATCGGATTTTTCTTCTACAGTGAGAAGAGCCAGACATTTGTTGGGCATTTTACACTAAAAATATTCATTTTCCACAAAGATAGGAAATACTAATCCCATAAAAATATTACACTTCTGAGTATAGTGTTTTACAGAATCCATAAACTGGGAAATGTGGTGGGTTATTGCTTGTCTCTATTTGAGGGGGGGTGGGAGGGAAAGGCAGAAAGTCAATCAGTTGCTGATCTGCCATTTCCAGCAGTGATCTTGCAAATACTCCTTTGTTTGCCGTGGATCTGACAGCGATTTTTTTTTTGTTACCATAAACCCATGTTTCCTCCCTGGGCTGCAGGACATCGTACAACCCCATGAAATGGCTTTTTTCTTAATCTTTGTTTTTAACCTGCCAGCCTTTGGAGCCGGGCGGCGGGGGAGACCTCGGGTGCCCAGTGTACGATTAGAAATAATTCCCACCAAATCCTCAAATCCGGTCTTGCCGGAGACCTTGCTCCCGCGGAGCCCCGTCGGGGTGGGGATGCTGAGGCCTGGTGCGCGTTTGACCTGTTTATCCATCGCGGACTCAGCAAATCCTGCTGCGAGCTCACCTTCTGCCAACAACTCATGGGATCTCCATCAGCTTAAATAATATTTATTTACACTTAGCAGTGATTGCGAATGTTTGACGCACAAGCTGTGCTGTTTGGTGCCATCAGTCTCGTGTTGCTGCCGCTTTGCCCTCGCCAGACAGGCGCAGCAGCACCCGGCGCGCCAATCTTTTGGGTCTGATTAGACCAAATTCTGTCGACTAGATGTTACCACGCAGGTTAGAGCACCTCTCTGGTTGGCACTTGCTGTCAGTTGGCTGTATGCCCCGTGCGCATCTGAAATGTACTTTGCCTGGCTGTTACACCAGTGTAAAACTGAGTTTCTTGGGCTTTTGTGGGAATCACGGGGAGGTGGGTAACGGGAATGCGGAGCTCAAGCAGAGCAATCTGCCCGCTGGGCTCTCACTCGAGCCTGGTGTTGGCTTTGGTCTTGGTTTGCACTTGAAGCTCTTGAATCTTTCTAGAAGTTTTCTTTTTGAGTCTTGCAATCATTGGTATTTGGAAAAGGAAAAAAAAAAAACCCAAACGGGGTGAGGTGGCTGTATGAGGATCTTGGCTGGGCACAGAGGAACGAGGAGCACGGGAGCACTGAGTGCGAGGAACGACTTACCCTGGTATAAAGACATTAATTCAGGTCCCTGCTGGAGTCGGGCTGTGCCTCTGCTAATTACCCAGGTTAATCCGCAGCATTTAATTCAGTAGTGCTAATCATTGTAGCCCCTGTGATGTAGCTGTTCTCCGGGTTTCTGGCCCCGTTTACTCCGCTCCGGGTACCCGCAGCTCCGGCAGTGACGCTTTGGGCATGTTCACAAGAGCTCGGCGGCTGACACCAGCGAAGCCCGGGGGGGCCGGGGGGCTGCACAGACGGGTTTGGCACACACAGGCTGCATTTGCAGGCTCGGTAGCTGAAGGCGTGCATCATCTTGTGATGGAAAGCTGCCTTTTGGGGGGCAAAAACGAGAGAAGGGAAAGGGGAGAAACCCTTCCTCCCTGTGGGCCAGACATCTTCCTTCTCCTCCCGATTTCATGCTGGTTGGCTTAGCTGCAGGTTGGCAGTGGTTTCACCCGAAGCAGAGGCTGTAATTTGGAAAATTTTATATTCTGGGGATGGGTTACTTTGGGGACTGGCACGTGAGAACCCGGAATCAGATGAACGGCAGCTCTCAGGGCTGATGGGCTTAAAAATAAGCCCTAAAGTCCCGCTACCTGTGCTGGTTCCCTCCAGAATAAATGTAAAAAAAGGGTATTTTGTTTTTAATATGCAGTACCACTCACCGGGGCAGAAGCTGATGTTACGGTGGTCAGGCAATATATTAATTTGTAGTCTTGTATGTTTAGGTTCAGCAGGGTGAGCTTCTCGGAGCGTTAGGGAAAAAGGGCCTTTGGAGGAGGAGGTGGCGGCGTTAGAGACGCTGGGGTGGGCTCTCCCAGCACGGTGGAGAGCAGGGAGGAGCAAGGGGGACACGGGAACAGCCACAGAGCGCAGCACTTCTTGATTCCAGATGGAACATCTTGCAAACCCCCAATTTTAATGGCGTGTCATGGTGCTGTGCGCTCTGCAGACCAGGCTGTAAAACCAAAGCCACGGGTCGTGCTGCTGCGGGTGCTGCCGTCCCAGGGCAGTGCGTGTCCCGTGTGCCCTCCCCAAAACTCCGAATTCCCCAGGAAAATACAGATTAGTGCCTGGAGTTAAAAATTCAGTGCCTTAGGGCAAGAGATCTTGCTGCCTTCTGGTGGTGGTGTAGCGACCCAGACCTCTGCTTCGGGAGCTGGCGCTGCTGCTTTGCAGCCGGATCCCAAAGTGTGCCGGCAGGCAGGGAAAGGGCTGCTGCATCAGGGCTGCGGAGGTGGCTCTTCTCCTCCCTGAACAGCAAAATACCCAATATTCCCTTATATACTCCCTCACCAAGAGCAGCAGCATCTGTACCGCGCTCTGTGCAAGATGTGTATAAAGACTAAAGCATCTTTCTAAGAAATAGTCTCTAAAGGAGCCGGTTTCCACAACATTAATTTTTCTTCATAAATTTAGAATATACGTAGAAATGTTTTAAACTCGGGAGTAACCAGCTCCATAAAGGAAAAAAAACCTCATGTCTCAGAGGTACAAAAATTAAGATGATGCTCAAATACGCAAAACATCAGACATGGTGGAATAAACATTCAGTATGAATATAAAAACTCCAGGACCTCCGCACAGGATATGCAAACACTCATGTGCTGGTGGAACTTTAAAAATTAAACCAAGGAAGCCTTGATGTTTAAAGAGTATGTTTAAAATTTAACCTGTGCGTTTCTTCCAGTCGTCTGTGCCGCACGGCAGCAGGCTTGCTTAACGCCCAGGCGGGAGCGTTCCCCTGCGTACAACCAGACGCCGTTATTTCCCCTGAATGCAACCAAAACCAGCCTAACCCGTGGCAGACTGCACTGGGGGGGCTCGCGGGGAGGTGGTTCCATCCTCCTGCGCTCTCTGGGAATGCAAAGATGCGCAGCCGGGACCCAAGGATGCTGCTGTGACGGGCTGGGCTGGCGGCGGGCACGGAGAAGCGTGGCGAGAGGTCAGCCGGCAGGGTTTATCCACCCAAGCGGGTGAGCAGGCATTACGGGTAAGCCGGGGGGGCTTACGCCCGGCTGGGATCAGGCTCGGAGCCTTCCTGCAGAAAAGCCGCCCCCGGACAACACGTGTCCCTGCAGCAGCGGGGGCCAGGGCTCAGCTGCCGCGGGGAAAGCGCCCGCAGACGGCTCTTAGGAGGACTTAACAAATGGAAATCCGCACCGGCACGGTGCGTATCTGTTTCCTTAACCTTTAATGTAGTAACCTTTAATGCAGCAGCCAGCTCTGGGATAAAAATACGCTTGCCTTAAAGTTTTAATACACATACTCTATTCTAAGAGGAATTCTAACCATTCTAGGATTCTAAAACTGCGCAAGAGACCTTCCCCCAAAATTACCATGGGACATTTTCAGTACTTTCTGTTAAAACATCGTAAATTAAATATACTTTTCACACCTTCTTAATAACTTCCCAAAGAAACAGGCGAGAGCACAAGAGGACCTAACCAGGAAAACCCCTTTAAGATTGTGTTTAAGTATTTATTAATGGATGCATTTATTTGCATACCAACTTTGATTCCTAAGTGGTTGTATTTCGAGGCTGAGTGTCTCCTGGGCCCATTCCCGGAGCTGCTTTGCCATTCAGCAGGGGCAGGTTTTGTGACCCTGAACACCGAGGATCTCGCTGGTTTTCACCTGGGATCTTGAGCAGGAAACAAGGGAGGAATCTGGGACACTGAGCTGTTGCTTTAGGCACCAAAATACCCAAATTCCTTACACGGTATTGCTCATCCTGAAGGGGCCTGCTCCTCTGAGGGCTGTGCTGGTCTCTGTGTCAGGGCAGGTTTTGGGGACACTGCTTGGGGCACCCATCCCTCAGGGTGGCAGGAGAGGGCTCCTCTGACCATGGGGAAACGTCCCCATCCCCTTTTCTGTAGCGCAGCACGCCCCTTCTCCAGCCTCGTGTCCCCTTTTGCAAGCTGCGTCGCTGCTTCTAATATTTACAGTGTAGGAGAAATCTGCTTTAATACCTGGCTGGCGGCGTGTTCCTCCCCGTGATTCCCTTTGATGCTGCTTCCTGCAGCACCGGGCTCTTCTCGGGCTTTCTTGCACAGAGCCGTTTGGTCAGACAGCATCGCCTCCTTCAGCTCCGGGGCTTGTGCCGATGCGTCGCGCTGAGCTGCTCTTTTCATCTATGTACGATAAATCATAAATAGATCATTTCCTCAAGAAAAGAAACACTATGCTTACACTCTGAGGAGATGAACACGGAGCTGTGCAAGCCCTTCACAACCCACCTCGCTGAGGAGGATTTAAAACAGGGCTCTGGAATTGGAGCACAGACCTGGAAATGCAAAAACCCCGGAATAAAATTTATAGCTTGGAAAAACTGGGTATTAATAACGTTCAACCATATGCACACTGATTTCCATAGAGAGAGAAAATTTTACAGCTGGGGGCAAGCTGACACTCGTTTTGCGCATCTGCGTAAGGGGCTGTGGAGTCTCGCCCAAGCCCCGCTCCCAGCTGGGTCCCAGTTCTGGGATTCTGCGATTCCACACCTAAGGCAGAGCTGAGACCTGACTCAAAGTGAGGTTTTCTGATTGCTTCTTTCAGAGGAAAAAAATATTGCCGCGGAACATACACAACTCGGTAAAGATCCAAGGCCGGTATCTTTAGTGTACCATAAATGAGCAAAATAAATGCCTTTGCAGTAAAGTTTACAAGTAATTAAAATTTCCCAGCCCCGGTGAGGCTGGATCAGATCCTTTCAGATACTGAACTTCCTGAAGCCTTTTCCCAAATTTTTAGCCTGGGAGGTACAGAAAATGAGGTGTTAAATGTCAGAGGCCCTGAAACCTGCTGCGCAGAAGAGTTATTATTTAAGCCACCCCAACAGCACTCTCCATGCTCTATGGTATAGTGCAAGGGGAATATGGCATCTTCGGTAAAATGGAGAAAAGAAGCCTGACATTCATACTAATGAATGAAGTATTTCTGAAAATGGAATGAAAATATTCTGAAAATAGGAAGGTCCTTTGGTATGCTTGGCTGTGATCTCTGTAAAGGTTTAGATCACGTATTGAGAGCGAACACAAGGGCATTTTGTGCAGCTGGGTGCGGATGCGCTGCCCGTGGGCACCTCAATGGGCTCCCCGAACCCACCGGGGATGCCCTGGCTGCTGCTTCTCACCTTCTCCCTCGGGCTACTCGATACTTCACCCGCTTACCTGAGAATAAATGAGGGACCAGTGATTTATTTGGATACTCAGACAATGAAGGGGTGTTTTTAATTTCAAATTCGTATATGAAGGACACACATGAGAGAACATAACCTAAATTTTAATTATGTGAGTAACTGCGGTCCTCTGAAGAAGCATTTGGAGCCAGAGGATGAATAGTGTGAGTTATTTCATCTTCTTAATTAACATTAAAAATGTATTTTTACTAAGAGTCACTTAAAAGGTTGACTTTAAAATAGGTTCTGCCATTAGCTATCATTTTTCAAACCAATACGGTAGAATTGCAGCAGCTCAAGCCCTTTCAGCTTGCGTGTCTTAATTCATGCTATGTCTTAATTCAATTGTTATTCTTAATAAGCATTTTGAAGCTACGAGCAGTTGTTCTTTGCATGGCAGCTCCTAAGGTTAGATTGCATTTTCTTGCAAAAAGTTAAAAAGGAAGGTTATTTGGCACATTGAAGCTTTTTGCTGTTTCCTGGCAGTTCCTAATTCCAGCAAAACATTGATTTTTGTTTTGTATTCTTCAAAATCGTCTTAGGGTTATTTGTACCCAAAGCTGAGAGTAGTTTCCAGTTCTATCTGTACAGAACTAGTATAATAAATAGAATTAATTGTGCATTTGTACTTCTAAAGGATGATATACTCTTGTTCGGAACACATGCTGTCCCGAGTGCACAGTGAGTTTCCTGGCTTTTCCACTACTTTATCCGAACGTTTGCGCAGTGTTGGCTACATGCACAGAACCAAGGATAAAAGCAAGGAGAAAACAGTACTGCCAAGCCAAAAGCCAAACTACTAACATCACAAAAATACAGTAAGTCAATACAAACTTAAAAAAAAAAAAAAAGATCGGAGAGCAGAGCCTGGCACCCGGCAATGAGCAAACGGAGCCTGCGAAACCACCACTTATTACCTCCCGCCTTTCTAATGTGCAAATACTGGGATTGTTCTGAGTTTCCCCAAGCCTTGCAGCCATTAGGAAGAGTGGGAACGGCGCTGCGTGTCCCCGCAGCACTGCGCCTTCAAGAACAAAGAGGAAAAGTCAAATTGTACTTGGGGCCCAAACTCCGCGACCTCAGTGTATCTTTCACCAAAAATGGCATTGTTGCCTGCCAAAATGCTGCTTGGACTGAGATAAGCTAACTAAAAAATGTCTGATTTCACAGACTTCAGACATTCTGCTTTCCCTTCCTTCCCACACCACTTCTTAGTGTCCTGGTTTGACACTTAGAATCATAGAATTGTTATGGTTGGAGGGGACCTTTCAGATCCTCGAGTCCAACCACCGACCCAACACTGCCCAAACCCCCACCACCCCACGTCCCCCAGCACCACGTCTGCCCGGCTTTTAAACGCCTCCAGGGATGGAGACTCCACCACTGCCCTGGGCAGCCTCTTCCAATGCTTGACAGCCCTTTCCGTGAAGAAATGTTTCCTAATATCCATCCTAAACCTGCCCTGGTGCAACTTGAGGCCGTTTCCTCTTGTTCTTGTTCTTCTGTCCCCGCTCATCACTTTTCTGTCTTAAAACCCAGTTTCTTCCCTTGGAAGAGACAGAACTGAAGGACTTTTTGGTCTGTCAATCCGTAGGTGCTAGTTACACTGGATCTCTTTGCCTTTCACTCTTTTTTTTGTTTGTTTGTTTTGCATATGATATCTGGATGCAGAAGACTTGTGCGCAGCTCTACAGATGTGTTTATGCTTGGCAACAATAATTATAAGTTGGTTATGGCTTGGAGAAAAAGCTCATTGCAGAGTAATATGTAATTTTAAATATTAAGACGCCGGGAAGCAGCAGGAGTGAGGCTGCGCGCCGGCGCCAGCCCAGCGTCTTCTAGCAGAAGTTGCGGTGCTACGGCTACCACTGAGGAATCCCATCATCTTAAAAGCCTTCATCTTTCTCCTGGAGAACCAGTGAGCCATGGTTTAACGCAAGGCTCTGCATTAGGCTTTCACAGGCAGCACGAAACGCACTCCCCACCAGAGGGGAGCCGCTTCCCGGTACCACCAGTGTGACCCATGCCCCAAACTGGTGTGGTCAGAGCCTGATGCCTGTGGGCACAAATAAGAAGGAAAAGTGGCCTCACAGATCTTTGACTTCTGAACTGTTTGAGCAACTTATGAGAAACAGCACTGTGCCCAAGACTTTTTTTTTTTTTAAGGCCCTCAGAGAGTAATCACATTAAAGTAGGTCTCATTAATAATTCACCACTGCTGACTTAATGCCTTTTTTGTGCAAAGGCCAATTATCAAAACAAACATTTAGCTTTATGTAGATCAGTAAATGAAAAAAGTCATTTCTATGACATATAATATATGCTTTTGTTTATGAATTGTGCTACCAAATACAACTTTAAGTGCCTCTTTCTCCACCATTTTTTAAAATGTTCCATTAAAAAAAAAAAATCTGTAAAAACTAACCTGCCAAGATAGAGAAAGAAGTTTAGACATTGTTATAGCTAGTTTTGTTTCTAGATTAATGAAACTTAATATTAATGCAACAGTTCTTTTACTGGCTCAGATAAATCCAACGTTTTGCTCTTGCTAATAAAGCATGAAAATTAGTTGTTCTAGATGGCTGCTGGGGAGGTTTCCACTGCTCAGCCAGATGTGCCTGATCCAGCACTGGGGACACCTGGAGCACGTGGCCGCAGGGGCTCGACAACCAGCATTTCCACCGCTGGCTAGAGCCATGGCAGCCAACGGGGTCAAGGGAGCTTTAGGACAAGAACTGTGGTGGTCCTGAGGGACCTGGGAAGAATGGGTAGGGCAGATGGATTAACCCCCCCTACCCAACCTCCCCCCAGGATTTGGACTGAAGCAGTCTCCAAGTAGATGGTTTCCAAGGATTTCTGACAAGGCGAGTTCAGTATAAGTGGTCTTTCATCAGGGGAGCGAGTGAGATGCTTGACTCCAAAAATAGCACAGAATCAGAGAAGCTTTCATGTACCAACGAGGTCAAGAGAGACAACACAGCGCCTTGAGCTGCAGCGATGGACATCAGCACCTTGCTCAGGCTCCTGGGGAGGAGGATGCCTCCAGCAGAAGAACATCTCATGAGCGACCTACTTCATGAAGGAAGTCTCTTTATTTTTTTAGCATTCAGTGAATTGAGTTCTGCATTTAGAAACTCTTTACCGCCGTGGAAGTGGCAGTGGAGCAGGTCCCGTGTACCGCTGAACTGGGTCAAACAATGCACGGGGAAAAAACCCGCCTGGCAGATGCAGATCTCCTCCTAGGGCATGGATGCGCTTATTTGTTCCAAATTACTTGCTGTATAGAGAAGCTATTCAAGCAAGCCATAGTACAGCCTTGCCTGAAAAGGTTTTTCTTACGTATCTTTCTCCAAGAAAAATTAATGGCAAAACTGTCACACAGTTCTGAAGTTAAATCTTGAAATCTTGACCAGGTTTGCTCTGGTTTAATGAAAAAAATCTGCATAATCTGCTTCTTTTTAGATAATCAGTTCCTGCAAGAATTTGCATTTCTCTTGAAACTATTTTCTCAGTTTTACAATACAGCTTTGGGAACAAGCGAGTTGAAGTTACAGATCCTAAATGTGCTTTGTGCTAACATTCATAAAAATAAGGTATTTCAAGTGCATTCTAAATATATTTTTTAAAAAGCTCTCCGCGCTGATGCATGTGGGCACGGTTCAAAAGCTGCAAAATATTCCCTGGAGCCTCCCCACAAGAGTTCAGGAAAATGGCATTAACCGAACCTTTTCTTTATTAGATTATCTCATTGGTAGTGACTTTATAACACACATTTCCAAATCCCTCTTCTATATGAAAGTGAGATCTGAATCGTTTCAAATTTTAACCTAGACGTAGGTTCATGGGAAGGTATATCTTTAAAGTTTTATAGCTTTAGTGTTCAATATTCAGAGACCTCCTTTGACTCCAGTAAAAAGTGACGGGATTTGAGGGAACTTCTGCTTTCCTAGACGAGAGATTGAGTGTGATTTAAGTGGCTCTGATCTTGCAGAAGAGTCTCTCCAACATTATTCACTCTTCTGAGAAATATGCGATTGTTGAAAGCTGTTAGATTTTTACCATTATTGTTTGGGTTGTCTTGTAGAAGGATGCATTGCCCTGTTTTACTGATCACAAATCAGTATCAAAAACACTATGTTCTGTAATTGCATTTCATGTAGTAATTTATAGTTTCTATAGTAAGAACATGGCTTATGGGTTATAAAATAGAAGCGGTAGAAATATTTAGCTAATGGATTTTTCTAAGCCACTGCAAAAAATTTATTTGCATTATAACTTCTCCAAACCATTCATTTTCATAGTTGTATCCATCTCCCAAGCAAAGCAACGTTATTTTAATGAAGTCCATCTGCTAGAGCTTAGGGAGGGCAGGGAATGTGAAAGAAAGGTGGGTTATTTTTCAAATGTATATTTGGATATATAGTAGGAGTACACCTTCCATGCTACCTACTGGGTTTGGACCAAGTGTCCTCTGTTACTTCCTTGCAGACATTCTTCTATGGTCCAGATGAGGACAAAGGCAACCAGACAGCATGGCCAAGACCTGCTTGTCTTGTCCCAACACATAATTAGGTTGAGCTGAGCTACTCACTAACGCCCGGGGAGGAGGACCCTCAGCCCCCACGAGTATTTACCGCAGATTCACATGCTCCACATTCCCCCAGCTGAAACCCGCACCGCCTACTTGCTATAATCCCACAGCAAATCTATTTTAACGCACATGTGTTTATTAAAGATGATGGTGGCTAATTTGCACCGTTCCCTTCTCCACATCCATCTCCACCCTGGGGAGACGCTGTAAGGTGGCTGCGGTTCCCAAACCCCTGCTTGAAATACCGTACGCCAACCAGACTGCAGTTTGAAATCCAGGCAAAGACAATTATTTTTAATTTCTCAGTTGCCGGAAAGTCTCCTCCCTGAATGCTGCTCTCTAACCCCTGGATAGCTGTCCCATAGGGCACGGTTTCCAAGAAAACTGCAGCACTCCTTTTAACCAGCCAGCAAGTTTAGAAATCCTTACGGCTTTCGCTTGCTGCGTGGCCCTGGCATTTCGGTAATTGCCTCACCCTTTGTGCAGCCTGGCTCTGTGTCTTCTCTGATGAAACGTTTTCTCCTTCAGATGTTTCACTCCTGCTTATTAACTCACCCTTTTTGGTCACGCTCAGTGCTACTCCGTCTGTATTATATTTGGGAAAGAAGGTGAGAAGTATTTATGCTGGCCTTTGCTTTGGTCATCCTCTTTGGGATTGTGTTTATAACGCTTCGTGTTGCTCAGTAGCGTAAGGGGTGGCACCGAACTCTCCTGTCCGAAATTCAAGTGCTTGTTCCCACGCCAGCATGTCCTGTTTTGTGGTGAGGCTGTTTGCCTGTCACACGCTTCTCTCCGTCACGTGCTGACCGTGTGCTTTAGCCGTGCCACAAAATTTAAGCTGTGCCTGGCACTATTCATACCACGATGAAGAACATCTGCCTTGGGATCACGCGGTATGATGTGCTTCACGTGATGAAACTACCTGCTTCATCAAGAGGATGCTTATAAACTTGTTTGTTTATTAAGGTTGGACTTGATGATCTTAAGGGTTTTTTCCAACCTAAATGATTCTATGGTCTTTGGATTCTGTCTATACGTACGAATCTGCCTAGCTCTGTTTTGCTTTGGCACGGCCAAGCTTATACAGACCAATCAAACTTTAGCTATAGCATAGGCTTTTTGGACAAGTTGTTAAAAAATGCTGCAAGTTAATTACTATTTACCAGCAACAAGGATGCTGTGCAGCTGAACTTGTTTGGAGAGCTTAACTTTATGTAACACTCTGGACTAAGAAGGAGTTTCCAAGATGTGCTGTCATCTGCCACCTCCCAGACACTCCGCCACAGGATTTATAAAATACACCCGAAACCATCTGCTAGCCCAACTATAACAGTCATTAATTGAAACCGTCAGAAGAAATGATCAGCACAGTTCTTCCTCATCTTTATTTTTTGTTGTCTCCTGTTCTGACTCCTCCATGTTCCACTGCAGTTTTCCTATCTAGGTTAGCTGTTTGGGGAGTTCTCTATCTCCTACTGTGATTTCTTCATGTCTGAGTTTCTTTTCTAAAGACAGCCTTTCTGTCTCTGGCTGATAAGGCGTGTTTTTGGAAGATCAGGT
Organism: Larus michahellis; assembly: GCF_964199755.1. Taxonomy (NCBI): domain Eukaryota; kingdom Metazoa; phylum Chordata; class Aves; order Charadriiformes; family Laridae; genus Larus; species Larus michahellis. The sequence continues at coordinate 59,280,187 of NC_133902.1, forward strand.
GGGTTTTTTCCCCCCTCGCTTGTCTCTACCTTCTTCTTCCCCAGTGTCGTTTCTCTCCACTGCCCAGTTATCTCTTCCTCTCCGGAGAGCGCGTCTGTCTTGTCTTTCCCTTCTATTTTCTTTTCCTTGCTACCACTGTTATCTACAGTTCAGGTTGCTTCATATCTTTATGAAAATGCTTACTCCCACTTTCCTTCTTTTTCCCTTCAGCCTGCATCCACCCAACCTTTCATTCCTCTTTTGTCTATATCTCAGTGACATTATTATTCCATTCTGTTTCCCGTAGGGATTTCAGACATATAATTTGGGGGCTCAGTTTAGTTCTTATTTTACATCCAGTAAAATATCTTTCAGGTGTCTCCTTGAGTACGTTTGCACAGAAGAAAACAAAGAACTAACACACAATTATCAGTATTTAGCTTTCTCATAAATATGTAGCTTAAAATCGCTAACAACTGGCTCTCTGTTTCTAGGATAGTAGTGAAATATCAGTCTCTAAACATGTTCTTGCAGCATGTTAAAAGATTTTCAGCTTTTCTTTGGTCAGACACAGTAGCCACTGAATAGATCAAGAAGTATTTACGTTTTGTTCTCCGTTCAGCTTCATTTCCATCTAGTTAAACATGAGGGGGATGTAATATATTCATTTTGCAAGAAAATTCTACGTTCTTTGGAAGTGATGAATGATTCAGCAAGGCACTATCAGAGTCGATAACAGTTTTGCTAAGCTGTCCTACTCTCCATTGTCACGTTATCAAAATACGCCGCAGTAGAGGACACTTTGCATTCTCCCTCTTTATACCACTAGCCCACGAATGTTCTCTACAACGCACAGTCCACACATTAGCTAATCTGCCTGTTGCTCAGATTCTCTGCATACATTGCTCTATAGCTTAACTTCATCACTAGCCATCTAAGAAACTTCCATGTACAGAACTATTTTAATTGAACAGACCCTTTGTATATCTATGGCCCTTTTTCTTTTGTAATACAGCAGATGATATTTTTTTTAATCCTACCCTATGTGAAATCAAATCTCAGCTGTAGGCAGAGTCAGAAATGAATCCAATGTCTGAATGGGCATGGCATGGAGACTAAATTACATTCTTACGCCTTTGACATGTTATCTGACTGCGGACTTGTAGATAAGTTGGTGGGCAGTAGGTCCCAGCAATGTCTGAAAAGCATAAATATATATATATATATATAAGGCTGCATAATGACCACTTAAAATCTTTTTTTTTTTTTGTATTTACTCTTGCATCCCTGGGGTAAGAAAGTGCTATTGTCTCGATTTTACAGATAAGGAAAAAGTACTTGAGAGTATTCCCAAAGGTCAGCTGCGGCCCGCAGGGACTAATGTTTCTAGGCTTTTTCTGTAGACAACGGAAAGTACTCTGAAATATGTTTAGCTCGAGCTCTTCTCCCTCTGTTTCCTAACGCCGGCTTTGTGGGCCAGCCTTCTACCTGCTGCCAAAGGGCCTGCCAGAGCCACGCGTGAGATCCATGGCAATGGGAGGCATCGCAGTGAGGCCCCTGCACAGCCCCCTGACTCTTGCTCTGTCTTTCCTCAGTGCACTTGTTTTGCTGCGGGCAGGAGAAAAGAGTTGAGTTGAATCCTGCCACCAGCAATTTGTGACAACGCTGCTATGGGCACATAGACCTGTGTGTGCTCGTTCCGGTGTCTGGAACTGCAGAGTGGCACGTGTCGCCCGGCACGAATGCCACCCTCTTTTTTTGCCTTCTGCAAAATCCTCTATGATTTGCAGTCAACGATGTTTTCACGTACACAGGCAGCAACTGAAAATTAAAGGTGTGTGTCATGCTCTAAGGTCAAATGCTTAAAAAGGATGCATTCCAACAGGCAAAAATATTTCCCTAAATTCTTTCAAAATGTGGGGATAAAAATTTCTCAGCCACCCCAGCTGTAGCAGAGTTTGGACATAACAGGTAGCTCATCTCTGGGTTCAGAACAGGCACAGAAATTTGTGTCCAAGATGTAATTTGTTTAGATGATGCTAAGCTCCTGAAAACACAGAGTTAGAATTAAATACCTTCTCAACCATAACCATGGCACTGCAGTCATGATGCTAGAATATGCTGGAGCACAAGTACCTTAGACAAACATAACAGGCTGAACAAACAAGCAAAAAACACTCCACATGCATAAAGGAAGCAATTTGTAAGCATTCGCGTTCTCCAGCAAGGCACAGAAAGCAGGCACCAGTCAAAATCATCAGCAATAACCATTTCACTGAATTTAAATAGAGTAGTGTGTCCCTGACTATCATTTTAGTTGTCACTTTGTCATTGCTGGTAGTATTTTTTTTTTTTTAGCTCTTTTCCATATTTCACTTTCTAAATAAAGTTTTTGAAAATGTAAACCTTACTTTTGGTTGAATTCTGTTCAGAGAAAACTTAATTTTATCTAAAAGAAAGTTTGATAACTCTAACTCCAGTGGTCAGAAAACACAAAAGCTTACGTTGTCCTCTTCTACTTTGTACCTTGTCTTTAACTTGCGTGGTCTACAGGGCCGTGAGGACCAGGGCATGAGGATCGCGCTTCCCGATTAGTCTGAGCTGCGTTTGAATGTCGACTTCAGTTTGAAGAGCTGTAGCCAAGGTGAACTACGAGGAGAGTTAAAGAGGTCCAGGGAAGTGCTGGTCTGAGGGAAGACATGAGGCTGTGGTCAAAGAGCAGCACAGGGTCTAGATGCCCCTTTGGAACTGTACTTTCAACTGAGTTCTCGGCCAAGAGTCAGAGCCTGACTACCTAGAGCGTATCCGTGGACATGGAGGAAAAGCAGAGTCGTTACTTGTGTTCAGATCATTAGTTCTGTGTTCTGGCTTTGTTTCGTAAGAAAAGTAATCGCAGTCTGTGCACCTTCCCCCAGCCCTGGAGGCAAATTACAGAATAAGGACTGAAAGAAACTCCAAGAAGCTGCATGTACTGTGGTATCATTTGAGGCGTTCTGAAAATCTGATTACTTAGCTTCTACGTTTCATTTAATTGCAAATTTACATTGGTGATTCTCTGTATAAACATTTGGCGTGGTGTTGTACTATACAACTCAAGGATTAGTATTAATGGTGATTTTAAGGCATATTACAATCAGGGGCTGTAATATGCATCATAAATATCCAAAGATACATTTTAACCTAAAACATTTATGCCCCATCACTGTTGAAGGGATTGACTTGCTTTATTTTATTCTCTTCAGTTGATTTTCCCAGCCATCAGTGAATTATTTTTGTTTGAGTGTCATGGTTGTTAAATTTCTTCTATGTAATCATTTTTACATGCTTCTGAATGTCGGTGTCTGTAATCATGGGTCTGGTCACTCTACTTCACCCCATGCTTGTCTCTGAAAAGGTTATTGGAAAGATCTTAAAGTTTAAAACTAAACTAAGCTAAAAAAAACGCTGCTTCTCTTATAAGCTAATCTCAACCCCTTGTGTTTCTGGCATCCCTCCGTATAGCTGAGGTAAGTAAATAGTGAGTCCCTGAACAGATGGCCATTAAGTCCATCACTTGAATGGCAACCAATCTGGGAGCTATCAACCTTTCTGCGAGACAAAGGGTAAACCAAGTAGGTAAACTCAGTGTTCAGCCATATCCTTTCGGTAAATTTTCTTCCTAGGCTTTGTGCATGTTCTCTACAACTTCAGACAATCTCTGATGAAGCTCTTGTAAGCTTTATTTTAATTGTTAAATGGGAGGTTTCACAAGATCACTATTACTCTCGGTATGCAGATGAAGGAAAAAAATTCTCTTGCTTGGATTGCGGATGATGATCTTAACAGAGCTTTGGGTATGTCAGAGTTTCTGCTGAGTTGCATCAAGGAAAGCCACAAATCTGAAGAGTTTGTTTACAGCTGGAGACTAAGCCTAGCTAATTACTAATGAGTCCTTAGTAACACCAGTTTTTGAAGCGTGATCCAAGATCTGGACAACACTTACTCCTGATTTGTGTTATCCGAACGCTGAGAAATGTTGTATTTTAAATGAGTATGGGTGAAAAGTGGCCAAAGACATGTTCATTCATTCACGTTCATCTTGGGCAGTTTTGCAGGACAGCTTTCACGTGCTGTTCCTTCTTTCACAATGTCGTTGCTCTTTGTTTAAGGGATGAAAACAGCAGAAGTAGCAAGGGATGACGCCTGCCCATCTCTATATCGTTACGTATACGTTTTGAACATGCCTCCTTAGAGCTGACACGAGCTCCAGCCTAAAGAGTTCATTGTGTCCGCACGTGCCATTTTTCTTTCCACTTGTGCTGTCTTGTCCCTCGCCATTCTGCTACATCTCTTGTATTTTTAAAGATTTAATATTGTGTGTCACAGTAATACTGAGTATTATGGAGTATTTCAGAGATCTGTGCACAACGGCATTCAGGTCTTTTTTCTGAGAAAAACACTTAAGGTTTCATCAGTATTCAGGCTACACTTTTCAGAACATGTCGTATTTATCAAGTGAATTTGGTCTGCCATTCTCCTAAATTGCTTTGCTTGCTTCAATATCTAAAGACTTCTGACTCCCTCTCTCTGAGGCAGTCTTTACCTCTGTGATTAGTCTCTTGGATACTTTGGAAGAATTTTGTCATCTATTGAAAAACTCGAGCTAATCTGGATCTTCTCTACCATCGTCTGTTTTGCTGATGTGCTAGAAAAGTTTTCACTTAAAAAGAAGTATTTGATGTAAACAAGATGATTTGGCCAGCAGCTTTCAAGTATAAAGATTAGCTGTTTTACAACACTATTTTTAATTTTCAGGTTATATTACCAGCATTTTATCTGTAATTCCCTAGGTTCTCGCAGACCTTTTAGAAAAGTATTATTTGGCCATGAAGTTACGCAGCACTTTAATTTGGCTGGTTTGATCTGACCTCTGCTTTTTCACTTCAGACGGTTCTCTGACTGTGATAGTCTACCTTTGTTACATTTAAAGAAAAGATATTTCTTCAGTTTCTTCTATAATAAAAATCTGTACAGATAAATACTTTAGCTTTTCAAGAGTCTTTATTCTACGAAATTACTTTCTTTATACCCCTGTGGCTAAGCCTATCCCCTAGCTCCCTTGCAACTTGCCTGCTTCTGAGATAATTAAAGTTTTTTGTATCTTTGACTGTCTGATCTTTGCATTCTCTCTTAGCTCATCTGTTACACCCTACGTTTTAACTACCAGAGCTTATTACTTACACAGCTTTGAAAGAAAATCGTATCTGTGCCACATCTCTTATGCTGTTGGCATGATAACCTCTAACCTCTGTCGTTCCATTCTCTAGTTTAAAGCATAAAGAAAAAAAGACATTTTTCACACTCCTGCTACTTCGTGTATTTCTTAGTGATTTGTCTTTTTTTAATAAAATGTATTTTTGGGGTTTTTTTTTAAATGGTACAGTTTTTACTGAGGTCTATTGTGTAAACATTAAACATTTGGAAGTTTCAGAAACAAAACCGGCAAGTTAACTGCTGAACTACTAAAACATTACATTAGACTGAATAAAGACATCGTAGCTTCTTTCCACAAATAAATCATTTGCTTTTTTGTCTCCTGCTAAATAGTTCTTAAGATGTGAAAATCCATTACAAACTTTGTATAATATTGGAAAAATAGTTATGTATTAAATAGCTAAAACTGGTATATTAAGTCTTTTATTAGTCTTTAACGAAAATACTGTCCATGACTGGCACATCTCTGTAACTGCCAATGTAAAATGTGTTTCTCAGAAAGAAAACCTCTGCAAACAGCAGTAACCTTGGCTTTCTAGCATCAATTATTTTTCAAGTTAACCCATGTAAACTGTGTGAAAAGTTAACATCTACTGCATGATACAAAATCACCATCAACATTTCTCCCATTATTATGATAGTCATGCCACAGTAATACGTTTCCTATTACAGCTCCTTCTTTATTCATAAACCATAAAATATAATAACGACTCAAAAACATAGGGGGGTCGGTGGTGGTTGTTTTGATTGATATACTAAAGATGAATACAGCATTTTTTTCTTAAAACCATAACATTTAGTTCATCTGCATCATTTGACTTCATTTGGCCTCTGTGCTTGGAAAATGCATATATATATAGAGAGAGAGAGAGCGAGAGCACTTTAAATGTAGTCAATATAAAGTACATTGACAATAGTGGTTATGTAGCTACTAAATTCTATCCTCAAAGTGCCACTGTTTGGCTGCATGTATATTACTTGGGCCTGTTGCGCTGATTTTTCTTTCCGCAGCGCACTGCAGAGTTCTGCAGGCTGACAATTTGATTGCAACAATCTTCAGAGCGCTCCCAGTGCCCCCGGGAGGATATTCTAAAGGTTAAAGTTAGCCTCAACCTCATAAAACATCTGCCAGAGCTCCCTGGAAAGCCAACTGAGAGCGGCTCCGGAGCAGGAACCTCGGCTGCCCCGATGCACCTGCTGGAAGTACCCACCCCTCCCTGCTGGCCATGGAGCAAGCCAAATGCTATTAATTTGATTAATATTTTTTGTGAACCTGTACGTACCACTACATTAGCGTTTTCTACACAGCGTGCTACAGCAGGCTTTTTGAAGCACTTGGCTGTTTAATCACTTACCTATTCTGCATCTGTGAAATTTACGGTGACGCAGCCATCCAGCCTGTGCTGACAGTGAGCACGTGTTACCTGTAGCACAGTGAATAGCAGCCGTAGGTCCAAGAACTCGTTTCTACTTTGTTTGTCTTGTTTTTCCATCTTGGCAAGAAAATGTCTTATTTTCTCCTTTGTGATATCCCCAGAACACTTACGAACTGGCCCGTACGGCCAGCAGGTAGGACGGGGGTCACTTAAGAAGAAAACCAGTAAGTGACTTAGAAGCCTACAGCATTGATTTCAGGACAACGTAGGCTCCTGCAAGGCTGCGCGCTTTGCAATAGTGTGATACAGAAATTCCTGAGTTGGCACCAATAGCTCCGAGTAGCTCTCTGCCACAAGCTAAAATGGTCACGTTTGTCAGGACTTGTGCACGGAGATGCACCGTGGAGGGGCACTCTGCTGTGCACTACAGACGTACCACAGAACAAGTAAGTGCTTTTAGCAATTTTACAAGAAAAATAGATGTCACGTGGGCTATTAATATGGTACTTGGGTTGCAAGTGATGTGCTGATTTCTTCTTTTTCTTTGAATACTGAAATAAGGATATGGTTAGTGCAGGTTGAATTATTCTTGTATAACAGAGACCTTACAAAGCTATTACTCGGGCAGGATAAGCTATAACATCAGGAATCCACAGGTGGTGTCTTAATGACTGGTTTCTTCAGCTTTGTCCACAACACTATCATTTAACTGCACTGCTGTGGTTAAAGCAGTAAACGAGGGAGAAACTGAGCCACTTGATAGACATACACTGTAGTTAGTTTGCATTATTTCATTTAATAATGTTACGTTTTTTGTGAAAACACCTCTAAAATGTGAAACAGAATGCACCGGTCACTATTACTGCTTTAGCATTTAAAGACATTTTAAATTCTGTATTATTATGTATATTTCTACCAGCCATCTATTGGTTTGTCCTTTTTGTGTTAGGCTTTTATTTCATTAATAACTCGCACCAAACTATCACTGTAGACATCCATCAGCTCTGATTGTTTTTGCACAGGGATACCACGCTGAAGAGAATTTCAGGAAAGTAGATTCTGCTAGACTTAGTGCCTAGAGCTTCTTTATTCAGTAACAGGAACTCTACTCTTCCTTGAAAAATAAGGGCATCAGTCTGCTTTGTGATCTCCGTTCTTTATGCAGAGGTGAGCAGGTTTGCCGTCCTCTTGTGTAGGTGATTGGAAATAAGAATTAAAACCATGTTGTAACAGACATACTCTTGCACTGTTGTGTTAGCTCAAAGTGGGTTTGGAGCCACCAAATACAATGAACTCCCGATGCCAGTTTCATTGGTATCAGATCAATAGCCTACGTATACTATTCTAGAACAACGTGAAGTGTCAAGCAGCTTTTACAAAATGTGTGAATTTAGCAATATAAATAATCTAGAGCAATGGTACCACACTAAGCATCACTCCGGTGCAAGAACAGAGTATAACGCTACCTTATTCTGTGCTTCTAACTCAAGAGAAAATCGATAATGTTAACTCCGTACCTGCTGACACCTAAAATTTCAAGAAAATCTTTAAAGTCTTGACACAAGTGGAAGGTTAGTGCCACAGTCCCACGAATTCAATCTTCTTAATTTCTTGACCTGGTTCCTGTGACGTGCCTAAAACCTGCAACAAGGAAGAAGGACTAGCGTCACAAACTTCTGAGCGTAGAGGTTAAGAACCCTAATGCCGTCAGTGGGTGAAAAGCTTCCTCTGGCAACTGCGCTACCTGAGACCTTCTGTCAATTAGAAGATGAGTTTAACCAGAGGTCAAATTAGGATTTATTTGGGTTGAAATCATGCAGTCATGGAATAAAAAAAGGATAGCAGAAATAAAATTTAGATGCTGCTGTCAAACTATGCAGACATAAGGGAGAATACACCTGGAAAATGAAGAGAGAAACTTGGATGTTTGGTACTGCTAAGGTGTGCTATTTTAATGAATTATCTACTTCAGTGTGCAAGCTAAAACAAATTCTTTAGAAGTCGGTCAGTGAAATTCAAAGAGGACTGGAATAATTTTCTTTCAAATCAATGCATTTTCCAAGTGAATAATTATTTTTCAGAGATACGAAATGGAGAAATCAGAGGTACCACAAATCATATTAATATTTTCCCTTTACAAAGTGAAAAAAAAAGTGATTATTGAGAAAGAGAGAAAATGTCAATAGTCTTCAAAGACTGGGAAAAGAGGGAGTAAGTTTTTAAGGACTTGGTGTGAAATGCTAATTTCAAAAATCAAAGAAGGCATGATACTTGTGGATGAAGTCTTCATAAATTTCTGTCACAACGTGCAGTGTTCTTGTAATTGACAGAACAGCTGGAGGGAGAAGAAAGAATGTGACAATAGGATGTATATGATGCAAAAGGCTTGCGAAAATTATGTGAAATGAAATATTAAATTATCTTTTACGTATTCAGAGACATTTGAGAGCATTTCCTCCACTAGGATTTTCATTTTGGTAAGCACAGAGTAATAAGATCAGATTGGGTTATTTTGCTTCTGCATATGCGAATGCCTGTGCCATCTCCCCAAAAAAAGACAAATGGACAAAAAGCATTAAAAATGAATGAATGATGTTACAGCTTTGCGGTAGGAAATCATATTCTGAGTTCAGATGCAAACAGCATTCTTTCAAATCAGAACTGATCAACAGAACGAACATGGCCAGGACTAATTGGCTGCAGTGGAAGTCTAGTGGCTGCAGGAAGGAAAATATTGATGGGGCTGATACCAGAGGAAAGAAAAAAAACACCTTGAGATTCTGCAGTGTCAGTGAAAAATAAAAAGATTCATCTCAAAAAGAAGAAACAACTGGAACAAAAACACAAGAAGGGCTCAGTTTCTTAGAGCAAGATACCAGCAGCAGAAAACCCAACTGGCGGATGTGAGCGAGCAGATGAGTGGCGTTCTACAAAGCCCTCTTTTTGCCACAAAACCCAATAAACCCACAAAGTTTGGCTTGACTCCACACTGATACATCCATCTTCTGTCCCAGTGCACTCTCTAGAATTACAGGAGCTTTGCTGGTGCTCAGAGGTGCCAGCTGAATACAGCCTGGCGCCTGCCCCACAGGCTTCTGTATCATTTTAACTACCTAAATTGGGAAGCGGGAGTACTTAGGAAAGCCCGAGGTATACATCTGTGTAAGTATTAAATCTGTGCTTTCAAATTCTCTGAAGTATCCCTAATAAGGAGAAGTTTGTAAACAATTTATATGCTGCTTTATGCTCGCATAAAATAGAACAATTTCCGATGATGTCAATGTGTTGAAACTGCTCTCTGACTAATTAATTGATGAATAGGAAGAAAAAGTCTGAAACTAATCAATTCGGAGTTGTAAATAATGCACCCTGTTTTACGCAAACTTAATTAGAAAGGTTTTCCCTTTCCAGCGGTAGAGCACTCATAATTCTATGAGAAAGTTTGAAATAAATAAGCTTAGAATTGGGCAGCTGTTCACAAATTAGCGCTGTCACAGAACTCAACTTTTTTTAATCCTTTTATTATGCAGACTCAAATTTTTTTTTAACCCACAGTACACTATTGTACTTGAAATTTAACTCATTCTTAGCTACGTGCTGCTTCAGTATGATGAAGCCATGCATGAACACGCTGTTCTTTTCAGGGTACGCAGAGAAGCAGGAGAAAGCCATAATATTTCTTTTGGTGGAGTTACAAACCTTAACTGAGGCAGGAAAAAGTTAATAGTTGATAGCAACCTCGTACATTTTGTCATGCGCGAAATTTTGACAGCAGCACTGAAGGAGGCAATTAAGGCACTTCCAGGTTTGAACGTTCCTTGGAGGCTGACACAACACAGCAGATGCTCTCCCAAGGTGTGGGTGGCATCATCCCACCACAAGAAGGATTTCAATGAGCTGCATGGTTTCAGATGGATCCGTATAATGCCTTGCAAAAGCAAACCAAATTAATGCCTTTTTTAACAAGGGAAATTCTGCAAGCAATATAAATGACATTTGGGTAATGCCTCGGGAAAACATTTGGAAAGAGTACTTACAAAGGGAAATTTAGTTTCTCCTTTTATAGCCCATTTTATTTCTTTACAAGTAATATTTCTGTTATTGTTGTAGGTACCAAGGCCAAACCCCTCTGCATCTCAACAGAGTAAATGCAAATGTGTTGAGAGACACCGAGTTTACACCACAATGGGTAATGACTGTTCATTTATTTGTAAGTAAGAACATTTGCAGTTTATTTTTGAGCCAAAAAGATCGTTGGCTGCTATTATACATATGAAAATGTGATATCTCATTTAAAATGTGGCAGCAGTTACTGACAGAAGCAAAACTAACCCCCAGAAAACACTGTATATAGAGTATCTGTTTTCCAAATATGAATGAGGTCACCCTTGGATGTGATCTATGTGTTATTAAAATGAAAGATTTCCCTAGGCAGAAAGCCATTAAGCCTGAATTAATGCCATAAATAGCTAACAGCTACTTCAGGTGAATAACTCTGATTAAAATACTGCTGTAGTTTTCTCAAATCACACTCCATGAATATTAGACTGGAAATTAAGAATACAATGTTTAGCACATACTAACATGCTTATACACCATACAGTGGAGAATTTGCTGTGAGTTTCATTATTTGGTGGTGTGCCTTTGGCTGGGAGAGGAGATACCACTGGTGCCTCTGGCATGGTCCCCGTTCAGTGGCTGCAGAGCCCACACAGGATGCGAGGACTTGGATTGAATTTCCTCCTCTGCCTAAGAGAACTTCAACCTGCAGCCCCCATTTCCCATGAGAGCTTGGGAGACTGCTGGCTAATGAGGCAGGAAGGAAATTTCTCTCAGTCCATCCTATTAAAGTCGTATCACTTTGTACAGAATCATTAAGTATTAATTGGGCCAGAAAGAAGGCAGGGTGATGTTGTGGATAGTTGGGTACTAAGCCTGCCTCCAATCAATGTTTAATTTTCTCCTGTTAGATAGCCTTCAGAGCAGGGACTTGGACCCAAGCCTGCTCACTTGAAGTGGTACAAAATTACCGTCCATTGCTGGCACGTCCAGGGACACAGGGGGATGCACAGGGACACGGAGACTGCCACCCTTACACCAACCAAATTCCTAAAGCAGCACACCACCGTCTGCATGCAGCAACAGCATGTCAAAGCAGGGCTTCTAGACCTTTGTGTCCCCCTGCCTGCAGCAGACAGCTAACGTGCCCCCTCCTGAGGATGGGAATATGCCCCTTCTGACAATGCAGAGCTCTATAAGCAGGGATATTTCAAAAAGCTCAGCTCTGAAGTGCCCTAGACCTTGCTCACCAGCAGGCTGTCTGCATACAGCTCACACCTGGGAGACCAAACATATCTATTCAGGCCTCCTCGAACAGAGTTGATAATTATTTACAGGTCTACCACCCCCTGGATGAATGATTTATGCACTGCCCTGCTGGGTTGAAAGGAGGCAGCAGGCAACCATGCCCTCTGAGTTTTGTGTGAAGTCCGATTGAAAAGAGATGCTCAGAAAAAGTCTACTAGACCAGACAAAATGATACCTCCCAGGCAGCACCAGCCCAAAACTCCACCCAATTATAATGTGGTATTTATGGCTACCTTTTATTTTTTTTTTGTAAGCAGCAAGTGCATTTAAAATATCATTTTGTTCACAAAGGAAGGGTAATCTCGATTTTAGAAAGAGTGCCCCATTTTACTTCCAAGTTACAGATACAATTACATATGTGAAACAAAACCGGGAAAAATAATATAGATAACTCCATTTAGCCATTGCCATCTCAAAGGAAGATAAACTTCCTCATTCACTGTCGAGGGAGTAACTTAGATGTGCCTGGGTTTGCCAACCTCCCTTTTACCTGTGTGAATTATTTCTCTTGTGGCTTATGAGTTGTTTCAAGCATGACCTGCACGTAGCTAGATCAATCATTTCATGTTTGCTATTCGAGACTGCCATTTCTAACGGTTTTACTTTGTTTTCAAGATCTCTAATTGAGTTTGTAAAACATTATTTTTTCTCTGAGTTGAGACCAAAAAGACAGTAATCTCTCTGATCAACGCCTCTGAGGTTTCCAGAACACGTGCTGAAATCCCGAAGGCAGTTTTATGGTGTGAATTCAAGACACTTTTTATTTTTAATAAGAAAGCTATATGACTTCCAATATTCATAAAGCATTGTTGCTATATAAGATTTTGGAGTACAATTTGCCCTTCATGCAGACGGAGATTGGAAGCACAGATTAAGGGGAAAAAAACCCAAAACAATTCATAGGATAACGCTAGTAACAGAAGTTTTAATTTTAAAAAAGGAGATCATTTGAAGGGGAAAGATAAATTGTGTGACAAAGAAAATTGAGTTTTACTAAGATGATGTCTTCATTTATCATGTAAGCTTTACTATGAACAAGCTAGAGAAAAGATTAGCGTAGACGTGATCAAAATTGTTACTGAGGTTTGGTAAGGTGTCAGATCTTTATCTGACACCTAGAACATTACCAAGAACTGAAAGCAAATATTGTAAATATGGAAATTTGATGCATTTCTAGACACAAGACCAGATCCTGTCCTGCATAAGGGAAAAACTATTAAACTAGCTCAGCTCGGTGATCTAAGGGGCTAGGATTGCAACTGTGGGCCCCCAATAGACGCAGTTATGTGTACCGATTTTAGGACTTGGAGGAAGGCTCCTGAAGGCTTCATCTGTATTAATACATTAAACTTGCCTGGGACTGTTCTCTGGCACTGAGTCCAACTGGCACGGGATGCCCTCTTCCTCCACAGGTGAACATGCAATCCCATTTTAGCATCTGTGTGCAGATACAGAAATGTCCCTTAGAATTTGATTTGCTATCTACTCTGGGACAAAGGATGCTGCTCAGTCAGGCACTCAGTTAAGGAATCTGTTGTCTTAATATAATCACTGTGATGCTGATGCAGAAGTGAAAATATTGTGTATCACATAACCAGTTCAGTCAGTCTTTTAGGCAGTGATTTTTTTTATTCTAAAGTAAATCAAAAGAGTGACTAACCCACCTTCTTTCTACTCTGAGAAGGCAGAGGGGAGAAAAACACAAGCGTACTTTAACCTTCCCCTTCCATCCCAAATGAGTTTTCTTAGCTTAATTGACTTTGTGTGTTTTTACGCCCTTCCTGTTTTTAACAACCAGTCGAAAGGAAACCACTTCTGGCCTAAAATTAATGGGAAGTCACAGGTAATGAAAAATCTGTACTCCAGACACTCCCACAATGAATGAAACGGCTTCGCTGAGAAGGGTATAGAAGTAATAAACTTGTAATAAATGTCAGAAAGATGTGAGCCCTTTATTGGAAAAAACTTCATGTACTGCTTTTAACAACTGAAGCTGTCAGTTATATAAATGATAATGTGCATTGAGGGAAAGTAAGCTATAAATCCTTTATTTCTGAAATGAAATTTTATCAAACATAAAGAAATAGGTTGATGACAAAATTAATTCTCTCATAATGCCAAATACGCATCTGGATATCAGTGTTTTGAATTCAGAGCAAAAAGGATTTTCTCAAATATTTTTTTGCATTATGAGTGCTTTGCGTCCAAAAGTGCCAGTGTCCTTTTGATCATCCTCACCCTCAAACTGAAAACAATTCTGGAATATTATTTTTACCACCACTAACTGGTACTGAGCAGAGCTTTGAGTGCCAATTCCAGTATGCACATCGTCAAACAGCAGGCTGTTGCATCCAGAGGAACCATGAGAAGAAAATGCTCTTTACCAACTCCAACACAGGTCGGTTCACTGAGTAAATACAGACCGCAGGGTGCTCAAAACCAGCTTCTCACAGGACCTGAAACAGAGCTCACTGAGGTTTGAGATTCTTTCTGGGTCCATAACTGCAAAAAGAGACTCAAATTCAGCATAAAGGTTTAGGCTCAGCTCTATGTATGTTTTCCAGCTTTACTGAGCTTATTCATCTTTTAAAATTTGTAGCAGATTGATGCATCTAAATAAGAAGCAAAACATGGAGCAGTATTTATGCTAATGCCCTTACTTCACTTCCACTACCGGAGAAATATATTCTGTTCTTTAATTAAGAAAACAGAAGCAGAGGTAAATGACTCTACATAGACAGGACTAGCAAGAAGCAGCTCGAGGTTTACCCTTTGTAAATAAGGAAGGCAAGACACGGGCAGTTACTAAGATGTGCAAGAAAAAAGGAAATGAAATCACAAAGCCCAGATGACATTTGTCTGAGTCCTGAAGAAACTAAAGTCTGAAGTAAGTGAACTACTGCCAAATGTATGCAATTTATCATTACACACACCTACTATATCAGATGAGCGGACTAAGTGTCATACCCCGCTTTAAAAAAGCTCTAAGATTTGTGTTCAAGACATAAAGGGAGTACAGGGCATAAAGTATTTAAATGCAAGGGTATTTCAACCTTCTCATGTAGGGCAGGAAAATTTATCTCAAAGGTTATCCAATTTCTTTTCAAATGGTAAAACCAGGCTGTGTATTCATACAGGAAGTCCCCGTCAGAGGAGGTATGGGATTAACTGATGCATTAGCTGTGATTGCTTTAATGTTATAAATGATACTTCATGGGTTTGATGAATAGTTACATTTGGTTTACCTGCGGTTCTGCATTTGAAAAGGTAATATAGCAAAAGCAATAAAATTGAGTAAGTAGAACAGTATAGGCGGCTATTACCTAAAAAATAATAAATGAATTACACTGAAAGGCAGTATACATGCAATAACTGTCAGTCTGTTATCTATCAGCCCATTTTATTTCTATTAGGTGGTGGGAAAGAGTTCTATATTTTGTGTAATTATTGATGTAAAACTCAGATGAAAACAAACTGGCTTCTTCCTCCAGCTTTGTTTTCCTTTCTGTGTAAGATCATACACAAGTCAAAGGATCTGTTCTAGGAAATAAATATATATAATTTTTTTCTCCAGCCTCACCTGCCAGAAAAAAAAAGGTTCCCTTCTGTCATGACAGATTGGTTAGAAGGTCATGGTAGATATTCTAGTAGAGCTAGGAATACATTTTTTTGGCACAACACTATACACATTTTAAATAATGCAACGCCATATTTAAAAGTACTTGCCAAGAAAAAGCATTGGTTTTATTTAGGCTCTATTTAATTCCCGCCTGTAAAAGCTGAGCAGGCGTGAACTTATGCAGGTCACACAGTCAACCCAGAGATAACCAGTCTGACTGTGATACCGCTGATGTATCTGGAAAGCAAAGGGATGTTCTAGATTCCTATTTTCTCTGGGAGGGAAAAAGAAAAGTTCTAGTAGGAAAAAAACCCACAAACTCTACAAAAAAAGCATAGGGAAAGATGAGGATGAGTGGAGATGTAGACTGGGTTTCGTGTAAGGGGAAAATGAAGTGACCTGGACTTTCCTTCTGCCTGTAAGGCTAAGGGAGAAGAGACCGAAGCCCGTGAAATCACATGTCATAAAACCGTATATTAAAAATGATTGCCCACTGTTTCTCAGAATACCAGAGTATTCTCAGAATGGAAGACCACCCAGTAAGAATATCAAGCAGCAAGCATACAGCTAATGTGGTGAAGTTGAGGTACTTTTATACAAAATGTGTAATTAATCTTAGAACTCTATGGCTCAAGCTGTTGTTGAAACCAAAAGTCAAAACAGATTAAAATAGATGTTAAGAAAAATTCACAGAAGATCTACAAATAGATATTAAATGCGATGGTCTGAATGCAGCCCCCACACTGGAAACTCCACACTGCTAATTGCTGGAAATGCAGACTGCTGAGGGAAGAATTATTTTATATTTTTGCTATTTCTTATACTGTTTTCCAAGCACCCAGTCCAGATCATTGCCTTTGATTCAGTCAGGTATGCCTATTCTTCTCTAATGTGCCCTTTACCATCATACATTAGGTATTATGGAATTTTTTCCTGAAAAAATGGGATTTCGTTTGTCATGGTTACCGGCAAGTGGCCCACCCACGGTAAGTTATAAAACAGATGCTTTGGTGCAAACACCACACTGTTACACAAGCCAAACCCTTCAAGTTTGTATACCTACCCTTGCATGTTTTATTCACTCCTGTACCTCTGTGGCTTTATTCTGTGTTCTTAAATTGTCAGGAATACATTATTCTAAAAAGGACACTAATACTATATAATGCCATGTAACGTAACTTTGGAGAGAGAAGTCTTTCCTTATTTGGCCACAATATAGTAAAGGATAAGAAATCCAGAAAATAATAGCTGACAAACTAGACAGGTTACTGCGGAACCACTGGGCTGGCTGCAGCGGCACTGCTCAATACGCACCGCTTGTACTGAAACCATCCGGCACTGTGAAGGACCAACATCTCTAACACCGGGACAAAGGCAGAAGTCTTGGTCCGCACACAGGAAATAACCGCTATTACAGAGGAATCGAGTTCTGAACAACCAGGGAAAAATGAAGTATAAAATTTTTTTGACGCAGCAAATATCTTTTACACACTAGTTTACAGATCTGTGCGGTTGCGCTGTCAGGTGCATGTTGAAAGTAAGTATCTTAGTAACATTTGGAGATTGGTTATTCTCATGAATAAAGACAGCGGTTGTCTATTATATGAACTAAAAGGAGAACTATCCTGAGCAGTGAATGGTTCTGCGCTGTGACAGTGCATGGTTACTCGTCAGGTGGCGAAAAAAGTCCTTCCATGAGACAAACCTGCTCTGCACTATTTTTACACTGCTCTTTCAAACGGGTGCCATTACCCGGAATCTAACACGGCATTAGGACTGAACGAATAATGCAGTCACTGAATTTTGCTTTTTCTTCTGTATTAGTTTTATGGGAGAGTATTGTTTTAAGGGTGCCAAACTCTATGAATTTCTATTTTCTTCTACCACGATCGCTCACGTTTTCCTACTTGGGAGCAAACATCCTACTATTAGTATTAAAAATTAAGAGAGAAAGAATACTTTGCACTTATACAGGCAACTTCCACTTCTTCTTAACGTACTTTTCAGGAAGCAATTAGTGCTTACAAGGCCCGGGCGAGGTTAGAGATAAGAAAGCTGCAATGCAGAGAAATTGACTCGCTCATCCTCCGAGACGCACAGAACTGTGGATTTCCAGTCTCGCCCTCTAGCACTAGACTGAGGTCTCTGCTTTGCTTATATAGAGGCCACCTTAGGAATCATTTAATTCTTTAAAGGCTGTATATCACGTACATTGAACAGACTTTGTAGCCCAAAGAGATGTTAAAAAATTCCGAGCAATCTTTCGGTATGTTTTGAGAATAAAAACAAAGGCCATAAAATCATTTACGCATGTTATTTTAGAACATACTGAAAAATGCTTTTATTATTTTGTTGGTTGAACGAGAAATACTAAGTACCAAGATGTTTCTCATTCTTCTATCAAAGCAGCTACTTTATGCAGTCAGTTTTCAGTGTCAAAAAAGGATACTATTCAACTGACAACAAAATGTTGTAAGTCAGGACTTTTTCACTTTGCTTAGTGCTGGCAAGTCTGGTCACACACAGGCAGGAAGAGGTGAAAGGAGCACACTAAATTGGCCTGCTTAATCCAAATACAGAACTTCCCAGACCTTTTATTCACTACCCATTGAGAAAAAATTTAAGGTCTGCACAGTCCTTGCCTGGCTGGTCACGTAAACAGGATGGCTAACTGGTTTGTTTTGCTTTCCTTTTCTAATGAGCAAGGCTTCCCTCACAAATGTAGTAACATTTCAGACAATGCTGAAAACTTTCTGTCGCTTTTGATGCGAGAACTACGGCCTCTAAGATCTGGGCGTGACGATTTGAAAAAACATCCTAACTGTACATGCACGAGAGCACTCCGCTGCTCGGATGTAAAGGCTCTTTGGGTGAGGTGGCAAAAATTCCTCTGAATTTTACCTGAAGGATGGTGAAATATACCTGCTTTGGGACACATGTTTCAATGATGATTACTCAATCTATTTATTTTTAAATGGAGAAATACAACGTTTTGAGATGTAACCCTAACTTACTACAGGTTCTCCTGCAGGATCTGGTAACCAGGGCTGGGACCAGAGGGTAAGAATGGCTCGATGCCCAGCTGCTCCTAACAGGAGTCCATGTGCTTCCCTCCGGTACTGGGAAACTAGAGAAAGCATTAACAGGAGGCACTTAATAACCTGTCCAAAGGGTGACTGGGCTACCTTAGCCACCCCTCATGGCTGCTGACCCATAACCCACTGAAAGCCCGCCAGGGTTATGGGGCAGTGCTGGCTCTGGGTGCACATCAGGCCTCCTGCACCCCATATCACCCGGTGACTGACCTGGTGTGCAAACACTTTTCATGACTCTAATATAATTGGTTTCTATTCTCGGGGTTTTCACACTGTTTTCTCTACCATTCCATCCGTTGGCGACCAGAAACCTAACGGGGAACGCACCAGCGAGGGGGAGGCCGGGCCGGGCCCGGAGCGGGGGAGAGCAGCCGGCCGGGTACAGCAGCTGCCCAGAGCCCCTGGCGGGAGGGCGTCCAGGATCCCACCCCAAATTAGGGGTTTATGAGGGCGGAGGGACGCCCACATCGCCTCACGGCGGGGACCCAGCAACACCGCCCGCTCCCCTCAGCGCCCCTGCCCGCCTTCCGCCCGCTCCCCTCAGCGCCCCTGCCCGCCTTCCACCATCTCCCCTCAGCGCCCCTGCCCGCCTTCCACCATCTCCCCTTGCCGCCGCCCTCCCGGCAGCCGCAGTTGGTAAGACGAGGAGCCGCCTCCCCGCACCTGCCCGCCTCTCCTTCCCTCTCTCCCCACCCGCCCGGCCGAGACAGGCTCCGCGCCTCCTCCGCGGGGGCACCCACCTCGCCGCCTCCCCGCTCCGCCGGGCCGAGCCCCAAGTATCGCGGGAGCCGGGTGGGCTGCCCGCGCCGCCGCAGCCATTGGGCGGCGCGGCGGAGGAGAGGCGGCCGGCGAAGCGGCGAGGCAGCGGCGCGGAGCCCAGTCGAGCCCAGCGCAGCCCCGGCCGCGCCCGGGGGCCGCTGTCCGGCCGCGCCCGGGCGGCCATGAGGAGGAGGAGGGCGGCGGCGCCGCGCTCTGCCCCGGGCGGGCGGCGGCGCTGCTGAGCGCGGGGCCGGGGAACGCCGCTGAGGGGCTGGCAGGTAAGCGAGGGGGCAGCCGGAGGGTCCCCGGGCAGGGGTGAGGGGAGGGGGGCTCGTCCCCTTCGCCTCAGCCCTGGCTCGTCTGTCAACTTCGAATGACGCGGGGGGGCCGGTGAGGGCTGGCCGGGGTCGGGGGCTGCCGTCGGTCCTGGGTTAACGGTGCGCTGGGCAAACCGCTTCACGGATGAAGCCGCCCTTATCCCGGTCCCGCTTCCTTTCCTGCCGGTGGTTTTCAGGCGGCGGAGAGGTTTTTCAGCAGGGATGAGCCTGACCTGGGGCAGCGGCTCCAGACGGCGATGCATGGGAAAGTGTGATTCAACCCCAGACCTTGCCGTTTTCTCCCTGAGGAACTGAGAGCGTCTCGCTTTTTGAGGTTGCGAGAAAAGATGTAAATGCCCCTGGCGAACCATGGCTAGAGTATATTCGCAGTAGAGAGGGAACACCGTTCTGGGCTGTAAATTTCAGCCGTAGGTTTCCCGGCTCTCTGGGAAATCCATCAGCCTGGTTTATTCCCAATATTCCGATGCCGTGTCTCCGTTCACAGCACCGAGCTGGCAGCACCGAACGCCGTTAGGATTTTGCTAGCCGCTTGTGTTTTTGTGTGAATGTAAATAGTCAAAACCCAGGGTAAATGAGATTTGGCACCGCTGTTTTGAAGCTAGCGTTTTTCTTCAAAACACTGTGAAGTTAGGATGCCAATGGTTTTCCCAAGAATTGGGTTAAAACTTCATCAGAGCTAACAGAAAATAAAGTTTATTTTACATTTTTTGGTAAGAAATTTTATCATTCTGAAATAGTAAAGAAAAAAATAGCTGCTAGGGCTGCCGTTATTTCTTCTTTGTTGCAAAATGAGAATGGGATGAATATTTGGGTGCTCCTGGGTGAATGGAAATAGCAAGAGGAAAGATTAATGAGAGATTAAGACATGCTCAGAATTATGCAAAGGAAAGCAGGAGGCAAAGATTATTTTAACTGGTTGATGGCTACTGGACTCTGAGGGAAGAAGTGAGGCCTTAAAGCTTGTATTGTTTTTCAAGTAGTCCTTTTTAATTTTCCTCTGTTGTGCCCTTGATTGATGGCACATGTGATTATCATTGATCTTGATGTTCTGCGCTAATCGGTAAAACCATGCAAAGGTGCTAAGGCTAAGGAAGACATTTAAAAAAATTGGTATAACTTGAAAAGTGGTACTTTATCTTCTGATATTTTTTTACCTGGCCTCTTACCACAAATGCTTTAGGATTTTCTTTTCCTTGTTTACAAAAAGTGGTTTTGGATGGCATTAAACAGAGAGTGTGTAATATGGCATAGATTTGGATTCCCTTGGGTTAGTTCTTTGAGGTTTAGAAGTGACTTCTTCACTGAAGCAGTAGTCTAAGAAACAAAGTGTGTGCAGTGTCTTCCTATCTTTGTGCTGGTACATGAGCGATCAGTGTTTGCGAGTTCCCAAAGATGAGTGTGCGCTGTCAGGAGATGCTGATGCTGGAAGAACAGGCTGGAAAGCCAGACTCGCAGTCTCCCATTTGGCTGCGGATGAGCTTTAAGAAAATCTGAGCGTAAACAACTGTGGCTTTCAGGCACACATGCGGACTGAAGGGGAGGAGATGAGCCTTCGTGGTTTTGGGGTTTAATGTCTGTTAACACCTGCCTCCTGCCTCCCCTGGAAAAAACTATGATTCTTGCTGAACATTCATGAAGAAGAGAGGTGACGTATCTGTTCCCACCGTCCTTAACCCCAAGAACTCTACTCCTAGAGGAGAATAAGCTGTAAAAACTTATATAAGCACAAGCTTATGACCAGTTTATATTTGGGAATGTGCACAATCAGGTTGCATTACTTTCCTTGTAATGTTAAGTGCAGTTGTTTTGGGTTGAGGCAAAATACAGTATAGAACTACCTAACCCTGCTGTCAGATAACAGAGAAATTAAGGCTAAAGAAAAAAAAAAAAGAAAAGCAGAATCGGTTGGAAATAAGAAAATAGGAAACCCGGTAATATTTTTCTATGTAAAACACAATTCTAGTGGGTTTTGTACATTAGCAGGTGAATTTAAGAGAATACTTTTCCTGAAAATATGGGAGAATTGAGTTCCATTTGGCTGTACATCATTTTTTGAACATAGGAGAAGATGGTTTGTTTTTTTGTTTTTTTCTGTTTTTTTTTTTTTAAATCCAAAATACTAAGAGCTGTGCACTTTTAACAAACCTTTCTTCAAAAACTTTGAGGTGAGTTAAAAAAAAAGGATTGGACGGCACAGACTCTATTACTTTTGTGATGATCAGTTTTAAGTTAGAGTAGGATGACAACCAATAAGTCAGAAAGGGTTGTTATTGGTTATCAGAAATGGTCTTTTTAGTATTCACAAACTTTCCTGTTTTGAAGACTGTTGTTCCGTTGGATTGGAAGAAGCGAGGGAGCTCTGATTTGCCAGCGTTGTAAATGAGTTCCTTTGGCCTTGGTATGTAGAAAAAAGAATCAAGAGGTCCTTCTCTTCACAGCATAGGTGAAATACATGTTTTCTGTTGACACAGGTGTTTTGTGTCGGATATGTCCTCCCAGCTCATGTGAGCAGGAGTGCCTTACTTGGCTGATCTTCGGGTTCAGGTTGGTGACTGCTGGTGAGGGCTGTGCTCCGGCTCTTCTGCACCAGGACTGCATGGTACTGGGCACGGGGTCAAGCCATGGCTGGACCTCCCTGCAGAAAGGTGCACATCCAGCAGGTCACTGCCTTTTTGTCTATGTGGAGTAGTAAGGAGTCCCTCTTACAAATGAGACTTGTGTAGGAAACTGTCTTACAGTGGTTATTTCTTTGGTGACGCTCTGGTTCCAGCTGTTTGCAGTTTTGGGTTTGTGGTAGTATCTTCATGCACAAATATCTTTGTCCATTTGGTCAGTGGGACTGGTGCAATATGAGTGTGGAGTTATTTTTTGGTCTTAGTGTAGTGTTGACGTTGAGTGTGTCAGTGTGGCTGGGGTGGCTGGTCCTGTGTCTTGGTGGAGCGTGTCCAGAGAAGGGCAACGGAGCTGGTGAGGGGTCTGGAGCAGGAGTCTTGTGAGGAGCGTCTGAGGGAGCTGGGGGTGCTCAGCCTGGAGAAGAGGAGGCTGAGGGGAGACCTTCTCGGTCTCTACAGCTCCCTGAAAGGTGGGTGTAGCCAGTGGGGGTCGGGCTCTTCTCCCAAGGAACAGGCCATGGGACAAGAGGAAACGGTCTTAAGTTGTGCCAGGGCAGGTTTAGATTGGATATTAGGAAAAATTTCTTCACGGAAAGGGCTGTCAAGCATTGGAAGAGGCTGCCCAGGGCAGTGGTGGAGTCGCCATCCCTGGAGGTATTTAAAGGATGGGTGGAGGTGGTGCTGAGGGACATGGGGTAGTGGGGGTTTTTGTCAGTGTTGGGCTGATGGTTGGACTTGATGATCTGAAGGGTCCCTTCCAACCAAGGCAATTCTATGATTCTATGAATGTGTGGTGTCTGTGCTGGCAAGCCACACGATTGTCGAAGGTTTGTGGGGAAGTCTCCTGGTATATGGCTACAGCTCCTTGGGCTGTTTGGGATGATTGTCTCATTGCTTTTCCCCTGGTCCTTGTGTCATTGCCTGACTTGCTCCAGCATTTGGTTCTTGTTTGGAGAGCCAGAAGGCTGGTCCTGGGTAGTATCTGTCAAGTTGTCAGTACTACTCAAGTACTTGTTACTTTTTAATTTCACTGGTATGTGGGAGAGCACCCGCCATCTGAAGACAGAATAAATGTAGTCAGGTTAGTCTGCTAATTAGCTGTGACGAGGTTGTGCAGCAGCTTTCAAGACCTGCCTGTCGCCCGGTGGGGTGGTCAGTGTAGGTTAGAGAGAGGGGAGACATTGGTTCTGAGTGTCAAGGCAAGGAGAAACCTGTGAGGCTGGCGACCAGAGTCCTCGGATTTGTTCATACCTGTTAGTAGATGGGCTGTGCTTTGGGGAAGAACATGGAAAAAGGAGTGAGAGGAGGGCTTTGCATTTCTTCTGTGAGCTTCCAGTAGCTTCCAGTAGCACCTGGGATTGTCTTCTGATATTTAGGTATTGAGTTTATGCCCACATTCTATGCCAAAATCTCTGTGGGTTTTTTTTTTTGTTGTGGTTTTTTTTTTTTTTTTTTTTAGTTAGTTGGTGATTTGTGCCAACACATTGGTAGAAAGAGCCTGGCTTAGTACAAAGTTAGTACCCGAAGGCATGGACTGTAAAAGAGGGAGTAAAGCCAGATAAACTCTTAACAAATTAGGCATCATTTGCAAGCTAAGTGGCTTACAATGAGATGGCTGTGAACACAAAAACATTTTCTTATCTGGATATTGAGGATGTGGTGCTTTGAGGTATTGATTCCGGGAGAAACTGGTGCTAGTCATCTCCTGACTCTAGTCTGAACAAAGGAGTGCAGAATAAAGGGTAGGCTTTTATTACAAAGAAGTTTGGTTAGATGAATTAATAAGTCTTTTCCACTTTAATTTCTGAGTCACAGAAATGCATTTTAAAATGAAGAATAGGTCTATTTTTAAATGTCAAGCAGCCTATTTCAGGAAAGAAGAGAGGGGGAGAAACGAATTCTTAAAACACAAAACACTGGGTAGCTCTAACTAGAGATACCTGTTGGTTTTGTTTTTTTTTTTTTAACTTCTTACTAAATGTGAGAGAGCTTCCTGTATTGATCTCAGAGATTGACGGTTCTAGCATTATAAGTTCTTCAGATACCTGTACATGAATTAATAAACTGCTTATGGTATTAAATGATGATTCATGGTTTTTGCAGAGGATAGTATATATCGAGGTTTGGTTGGATCAATCTAGTAATAAGATTTTTTGTAGGCAAAATGTTTTAAATGTATTTATTTTAAAATTAAGGTATGGCTTAGAAAGGGTTGCAAATCTTAGTAGCTTCTAAAGCAAGCTTGCCTCTTCAGTTTTTTAGTGATAATTGCTCTTGTAGCAACTCTGATAAATTTAATTTATAATGCAATGTAGCACGTTTTACCCAAAGCTTAAGCACTGGACGTTAGCTCGTTAGATCATATTGGATGACACCATGGATGCAGTTATGTTTTAATGGAGTTTTGTCAGTTCACGCTGGCTAATTTCCATTCGGTGCAGTACTGCCTGCCTTGGACTCTGATTCTGCAGCAGAGATTGACAAAAATAATAATGCCAAATCTTTCTGTGACTGGTGCTTAAATATTGTTGTCTGTTTTTTCACTCCTGCAGTTTCAGTGAATCACAGGAAAGCTACGAGAAACGGTCGCATTCATTCTTTGATTTATTGAAGGTGAAGGCTGGAAATTTTAAATTTCAGATGAGCTGAACCCTGGCCTGCCTTCTTTAGGTGTGAAAAAGACGTCTGTGATCACTCTTATTTTTGCTTGGGAATTTCTTCCAGCAAACTTCTGATTACTCTTCAGCTGACCTACCCATCTTTTGCAGGAGTCTGATCCAAATGGCTCTGACAGAGCAGATGCGTACTATAGATCAGTTCTGAAAGATTAAAACACTACTTTACCTGAGGGCTTTATGGGTGCTTTTACTACAGAGTTGCATTAATTTTTAAAAAAATTAAGTATTCTGCTGCTATCACGAGCTCCATGTTCATTAATATGTACATCACTTGAGCATCAAATGTTGCATTATAACAAGGATTTGTCAACAGCAGTAATTTAAAATGTCTGAATTAACTGGTTCATAAAATGATCCAGTGTTCTCATACACAGTACTCTTGTGGTCGGTATCATAACAGTATCTATGGCCATCCTAAGGTTTCTATTTCTTTGCCTTTAGCCTAAATTCTTTCAAGTGTGTATGAGAGGGACATTTGAAAGGCTGTGAATTGAGGTGCTCGTTAACATATAGAGATGTCAGACGGGATAAATTTCAGCGCTGACTAAGGTGTTAAGTCGCATGTGTTAAAAGAATGGTCTACATGACAAATAACAGATTCAGTAGAAAAACACGGCATGCCTTGGTTAAATAATGAAAAGGCAGGAAATTACCACTGGAGTCATAACAGTAATGTAACTCTATCCACTTACTTATCTCTCTGATGTGCCTGCCATCTGAAGGCAGTATACTATAATGGGTATCTACCCCAAAAGGTCAACCAAGGCAGTTTTCTGCCCCCGTCCCCCCAACAGTGTAGTTTTTTTCCCCTCAATACTGTTAGTTTAGAGGGATGTAAAGGAAGAGGGGAGGAGGACTTCTGTTTGTAGTTTGGTGCTATGCAGAGGTATTGAGGAAATAGTCTGTGTGGAAATGCGCAGCTGTATACAGCAATACTTAGTCAAACCTGTACTATAAAACACCCGTACAAATAACAGATTATCAGGAATAGGCATTCTTGATTCTGCTTTTCGGCTGCGGAGCGTTGCACACATGACGTGTGCTACTTAACTGCAGTAATAACCGTGATGTGATTTGGAAACACAGCTCTTGTCCTCTGGGAAGGCAAGCCGCTGAAAGGCAGTGCAGGTATCGCTGGGGCATATTTTGCTGTGGTTTCTCTTCCTCTACCGCTATCACCATCCTGGTGGTTAAAGCTCTTCTAGCACATAGCAAAACCTGTTTAAGTGCATGCTGACCAGGAGGCAGAAGCAGGTCTCCTTGTCCTCCTGCAAGACAGGGTGCAGGGTGCCAGTGGGATTCCTGGGTGTTCCATCATCCCAGTAGAGGTATCTTCTGGTGCATCCCCTCCACTGCTGCCAGTCCCACGTAGCTGTTGGACACCTCTGGGGGAGGCTGAAGGAGCCAGGGACCAGCCGGCAGCTGAAAAAAGGCATCCCTTCCTCTCTCCGAGAGCAAGCCCCAAAGCTCCGGGCAGCTCAGGGGGCTTTTGGCAGAGCCTGGTACCCAGGGGAGCAGCCCCCCCTGTTGCTAAGCAACCGCTGCCTGATGCTGCACTGCAGCTCACTGTAGATGCATGCAGATGTGGCCACATCTGGCAAAGGAAGGAGCTGTAGCATTCCTCATCCCGTCCTCTGCCTGTTCCTATAGTACATGGTAGATTAAGCTGCATTTTTATCAGGCCCTGGCTCCTGTAGGCACTTCATTAAGCTTTTACGGCTAACAGTAACATCAGTGTTGGCTTGAAAAATGATGTTCAGCTCTATTTTAGATTTCATTCCAAAAGAAATTGACTGTTTTGTTTTGAAACAGTACTTTCATAATAATAATTTGCAGTTTGTATCCTT
This sequence comes from Larus michahellis, assembly GCF_964199755.1. Classification (NCBI taxonomy): domain Eukaryota; kingdom Metazoa; phylum Chordata; class Aves; order Charadriiformes; family Laridae; genus Larus; species Larus michahellis. Next base: position 59,307,110 of record NC_133902.1, read on the forward strand.
TCTTATCTAAGCATCTAGATATCGTTAGTCGGTTTTGGTGCTCCTGGGGGGTATAGATGGCTAACACTGGTTGCTTTGCACAAGCTGCAGTCTCACAGGTTTGGGAGATCAGGTGGATGTCAGAGTAGTTTTGATATTAATGTGATAGATGTAATCACGGTTCTAGGATGTAGACGGGCTCTGGGACTCTGACTGTGCTTCTATATTAAATCGGTAAAAGCGCTGAGTTATAAATCAGGCAATTTTCTTTGGAGGAACTTTTGTAAACAGTTTATTTCTGTCTCGCTCAAGGATTAGGACACTTAATTCATATTGAGCCTTAAGAGTGGCAACAGATTAAGGGGCCATTCAAGGATACACCGATACTGATTTAGTGAAACTCGCCATCTGAAAATGTGTGGAGATAAAATTCTATAAAGTTTCTTCTGAATCTAGTTTTTTTTGTGTGCAGTGCTTGAAGTGCTGTTGTGTTGGACTTCCTCTTACCCCCACCCCTGTGTTGCTGCAATTTATGTCTCTTAAGTCCACAACAGAGCCTTAAATTGCCACAAGTCTCACCAATAAAGTGTGAAAACAAAAAGCAGTGGGAGGAAACCATTGGTGGGTGGAACAGGTGGATGCTCCTTAAAGGAGCTCGAACCAAGATAATCACCAGGCGTGTTACAAAAAGCCACGTTCAGTGCTTCAAAAAGGCATTACTCTGGCTCGAAGCTTCCAGTTAACACCTTAGGTGAAATTTTTACATGCAGCATATTTGCAATTTTAACACTTTTAGTCCATTAAGTCACAAGACGTGAAGATTATGCTTGTCACTTTATCTGACCACTCTGTCACTTGGGCGGATGGCTTTGAGGGATCCAGGCAAGTGAGACCGAGGGGCTGGTCCCCTTTCAGCACTGATAGGAAAATACTGGCTCAAGATCTGGGGCTTTTGTTCAATCAGTGCCCTCACGTGGGCTCCATGTCCAGCTTCGAAGGTGACTCCGGGGGCATCACCAAGGGAGCAAATGGGTGTATGCTTTTCAAAGTCTTGGCCTCAGTCTGTGCTCCCATTGTTTCTACACAGGGGATAATATTTTTTTTTTTTTTTTTAATCTTGCAGAGATACTGTGAATCAAAAGCTTTTGAGGCAACTGGATAGAGTAGTGATGAATGCCGTGGCTTTGAGCCCCTGAGAAAATTAAATATTGTTCATTCTGTGCATGGCTTGGGGTCGTGTGATGAGTTATAAGAAGAAATACTGAACAATTGGTTCGTTTTACCAAATCTGGTCTGCCGTGTGCACCCAGGGACAGTGGGCTCTGCAGAGAGTTTTTTTTAGTGTGTGAGAAAGGCAAGTCAAGGTTTTGCAGCTATCTCTTAATTCTGCCAGTTTTCTGAGCTTGGATTTGCAACCTCCATAACATCCTCTTACCACAGCGTTTTATTGCAACAGTTTTAGGAAAGGCTGGCTATGCAGATGATGTCTACATTTACACACTGTTTTCTGGTATAAACCCTGTTTTTATTGCTTATAACACTGCCAAACTGCAGGGTTTTTTGGGGCAGGAATCTCCCTCACTTTGTTGCCGGTTTTTGGTATTTTTTTTTTTTTTTGGGTTAGCAGCCATTGTATCTAGTTCTTGGTTTAAACCATGGTTTTAAAGTTGGTTCTTGGTTTAAACCATGGTTTGCATTTGCTTTTTTTTTTTTTTAAGACATACTAATGAAATTATCTCTTAAGGAATTGTAATATAAAGCATTTATGGAGACCAAAAAGCATTCAAAATCCACAAGTGTATTGAAAGAAACATGGAGACTTTGGCACAAGTGTCCCAAGATTGGTGTAAGTGGTCTGGACCATGATTGAAATTTTTTTCCTATGAGTTAATCTCAAACTGGAGAAGGAGAACCTTGCTCTGAGCTAGGTTAAAAAAAAAAAAAAATCCAAATTATAAACTTACATTTTATTAAAAAAAAAATCTTTCTGTCTGAAACTATTTTTTCAAATTCAAGTCAAGCACTTGGTTGAAGAAAAATAGATCAGTTAGCCTATCTGGCTGATGTATGCGTATCCATTTGGAATTCAATATGCATGGATTTTTGCATATTTGTTCAAATAAACCTTAATTGAAATGTAAACTAATTTGAGGATCGTGGTGAGGTTAGGTGGAGCCTGGGAGCTCTCGGGTATGCGTGGGACCAGTTTAAACTCGGCGGTGCCTGATGGTACCCGGTTCTGGTTTCCACCTGGCTTCATGTACACCCAGAGAAAGGGCTGAGCTGGTCAGCCCTCTCTGCGGCAGGGAGGGGGGCTTTCAGCAGAAGACCACGCAGAAGACAAGTGGTCCCTCTTCAACCATTTCATCTTAATTCCTCATCCCCCGTGAACCAACGTGGTGTTCTGGCGGGTTCCCCCAAGGACTGAGCCACCTCATCGGTGGGACTGAGCCTCCACTGTGTGCCTCTGAAAGCTCCCTCCCACCCCAAAGAGAGAGCTCTTGTAGCGTGAATTTGAAACTTGCGTTCCAAGAAAAAAAAAAAGGAGTTCTCCTTTGGTGCTTCATACTTACCAACAGGTCATGTTCCCTGCAGGCATTTTTATGTATGTTTGCAGAGTAACTGGCTGGGACCGTATGGGCTGCAAAGTTACAATATCTGCTGGTGGTCTTTCTCTGGGCAATGAAATACTTTATTTAATTTCTTCCTTAAAAAAAATAAATATATATATATTTATAGGATGTGAAGAATAGAATGCTTGTTTCTTTGCCACTAGTGATCCTCACACTTGTAGCAAAGCAACCCAGGACTAGATAAATGGTTAGAGCTTGAGGTGAAAGGCGTTTCGCATTGGGCTGCGACATCTTCCCTGGAGTGAGGTGCTGTGCACGCATGGGGGTGAAAGCACCCTGAATTAGCTGGACTTCGAAAGATTAAAGTGCGTTTTATCTTTTTAAGAAGGGGGAGGAATATTGAATCTGAATTCAATTTTATTTATTGTAAAAAAGAAGTTTGCCATAGTTGCTGCTAACTTTATAAGAGCCTCTTGCTCAGCCTTTATTCGAAGAGCTGTACGCTGTGCAGCTGGCAAACGCTTCGGTTCCTGGGCAGGATCTTTGTTTAAAAACTGCACAGAATTGGGAATAGAAGATTTTTCCAGTCGCCCATCTATGACTGCTATGCTTCTGAGGTTTACTCACTTATATTAAAACAAGAACTGATGAAGAAAAAAATTTCTTCTGTATTCTTAAGAGCTTGGGGAGGAAATGCCTTTGTATCTCAGCTGGTGCTGAACAAATAACCATTCTGCTCAATGCTACAAAAGCCAATTGCAGCCACCATGGTGACGGAGACTGCGTGGGGAGGGTTAACGCGCCGGCTCTTTTCTCCTCTCTTTTTTCTAGTAACGATCTCTGTTAATTTGTTTTTTCTTTCTAATTTTCTTCCTATAATTAAACTGTTCCCGTTGACTAGCATGAAAATGAATTGTGCTAACCTAAAACAAGTATTCCCAGGCCCTTGAAATTTTAAATCAACTGGCGGTGAATCACTTCAGCAAGAAAAAGAGCTATTGGTTGTGTTTATATTTAAGACAGATGGAAAACTTTATTAATGATTACATAGTAAAATAGCGCTTCAAGAGTAATTGGAAAAACTGTATTTAAATCAGTCCATCTCTTCCCTCTCATTGGTTCAAATGAACTGTAATTAAATGTAATGTAAATTTCTTATATTTGGGAACTATTGAAAATGGAGATGACCTGTTACAAAGGTTGCTCAGCAGGGTTTTTCACCTGGGATGCTGCTGTTTAAACAAGGAGATAAACTGGAATGCCTGTGATTCCTGTTTCCCTGCCGGAGTTGGTGTGACGATGTGCTCCTTGGGGACATCGCTTTGGGAGGGACAGAACTCCATTTTACTAGAAAGCAATGCGGCAGGGTGAGGCCGCGTGGCAAGAGTGTGATGGTGAGGGGAGAAAGCCGGGCCAGGAGTGAGCTAAAGCAGGAGAGTTACCAGTTGGGATTGAGTTACCAGCTGCTGGATTGAAAAGCTGGGGTTTTTTCAAAACTAAGATAGAAAAATGTTATGTATAAAATTACATTTAATTAAGATAGGTAGGTTAAAATGCGGGCAAAACTTACGAGAGCTTTTTTTAATTTTAAGGAACTTGTTTATGTACTAGAAAAGACAGTCAAGTGATAACGACTTTCTTCTCTTTGTTTTCTTTTATAGGCCCTTGGGAAGTATCCAGCGGTTCAGTGCTAAGACAGTGCTTTGGGAGCAGGGTCGAAGCAGAGCTCCCGGTCTTGACGTGGAGTACAGCGTATAACAGTAAGCGTAAGGCTTTAATTACACTTATCTAACCTACAGATGCGCTTGAGAGGAGATACAGAGGCCATCACACTTAGCTTTTGTTGGCCAAACTTACTGTTTTAGGCAAGAGCCTACATATGTAGGTGGGCGACTGAAGCGTTCTTTTGCAAGGCATTTTTGGTGGTATAAGGTGGTATTCAATATTTTTCTGCAAGATAAAAAATTAATTGCTTTTAGTGCTCAGAGGCCATATTTAAAATAGCATTATAAACACAGTATTTGAGGAAAACTAAAATTTCAGTTTTGTTCTTTGTATTAATGTATGTGTCTAATGTTCAATAAAATGATGATTATCAGTTGGAGCTGTCTGTTAGCACTGCTTTGTTGTCTTTTGTGTAATCTTTATGAAATTTCGTTACATTGCACGAGAGGGATATATATATATATTATGTGTGTTCCTAAACGAAGGCAAGTTATGTGGACTGTCCATGACGTATGTGAGTCAAAATGGTTGGTATTCATAGAAGGATGGTAGAAAACAGAAAGTACCTGCATTTATGGAAAGAAACAGATACTTTAAACATCGCCACGCTGCACTTTGCTGGAATTTTTTCAGTTCAATCTGTGTGTACTCGGTAGCTAATTCAGACAATTTTTCTTTGCTTGCAGTGGGATGCTCGTCGTTGCTTCCATGTTGGATTTTGACTGTGGGGGTTTGATACCTCCCAGCAGCCGCTCCCTTTCCTCAGCGTTCGAGCGAGAAGCCAAGCAAAGCGATGAGGAGATTTGTTTACTGCAAGGTGGTTCTGGCCACTTCGCTCATGTGGGTGCTTGTGGACGTCTTTTTACTTCTGTACTTCAGTGAATGTAATAAATGTGATGACAAGAAGGAGAGGTCTCTGCTGCCCGCTCTGAGGGGTAAGTGCCAAGTCTAAGCCATCTGTGAAAGTCAAAGATTTTTTTTTTTTTTTTTTTTTTTGGAAGGACTTGTCCTCAGATATGTTTTCTCTGTACTTTCTAAATTATTTTTCCAATTCAAACAGGCAGAATACCAAGATATGAATTACTTTGTTTCTGTAGTGCTTTAGTGGTTTCTGAATTAGTTTTAGTTATCTTAGCGTTTGACCTTTGCCATAAGGAAGCCTGAGTCTTGGATGTTTTCTCTAGCAAAACTAATATAAAATGTCTCCAATATGTGGAAGAGAAAACCGAAGTAAACATATTAAGAACCTCTTTATCAGAAGTCGTTTGACCTATGAGAGAATTGATGCTCTAGGATTCTTTTTTCATTTGTGAAAGATACTCACTTGTAAGCTTGCTTTTAAACTCTTAACTCTGGATGAAACAATCGTTTTAAAATATAGATTCTCTCTAACATACGAAAACATTAGGATCAAGTCTCAAATGCAGATGGGGCAGAGATTCTCCTCTCTCTCCAAATATTTTATCAATGTCGTTTACTAAAGGGGAGTTCACGAAAACTGAACATTGGCAGAAGCTACAAGTTTTCGAGTTCGTAATTGCTAATTTGCAGAGCAGTCATTCACAGGAGAGATCGTGAGCTTCTGTGCAGCCGAGAGACAGGAGCAGTGATTTAGTACTTGCAGTGAACTTGAAAGGAACCTGTCGAAACGCTAACGTTGACTCCGGGAAATTAACATCCTAGTCTTAAGGAGCTCAGATTCAGCATGAGGGAGAACCTTAAATCTCTAATAGGATTGAAACAAGATTAATTATAACTAGAGCAGCTGCCTTTGTAACGTATTTACTGTTGACAATATATAAAAATTTTGTCTGAGGCTGTTCCTCTCATCACAAATACACGTGTACGTTAAACCACTGAGCCTCAGTTTTGTCTGCAGGATAAGTCATTCCAGTACTTCTAAAGGCACTGTGGGGTTATGGTTCAGTTGAGTCGATAACTTTGCAATAATTTGAAATGAAAATACCATCCAGTGATGGGTTTTTCACGTGGCAGTCCTCACTCAAAATGTATTTGGAAGACTTTGCTTCGACCTTCCAATCGTATAAATACCTACATGATATAAAAAAAAATCGGTTATTTTTCCAAGCGAAAAAAATATTGCTTGTTGTCATAGGTGTTTTTTTTTCCTATGTAATTGAATTACTGTATTTTTAAACAAATATTAGGCAAGAATCTGGCATATCGTGAATAAAACAACCCATTTTCCTTATACTGTCAGCCGCAGAAAAGCGATGGTAGATTGCTGTTGAAGCATGCATTGGAATTTTCTCAAAATTGATTACATTTTGTGAAAAGTCCTTAATCAGTTGCAATTTTTGCTATGTAATTGGATAGTTTGTAAAGGAAAATGTTAAATATTAGAAGGATAGATTTTCTATCTAACACTGACAACTTTTAAGTCAATCTAGGCTAAAAAAAAAATATACATAAACACATGTCCCTGCCGCCACCACTCACATTTAAATGAAAATGTCTGGAACTTGCAAGTGTGAATTCACCTTTTTGACACTTTTTTTTTTTGTCAGCAAAATGCTATGCAGTACTGGACTTTTATTTTTAAGTATTCTGTTGCATTTGACTTCTTGAAGTTACTTTTTTCTTACGTTCAACTTACTGAGTTCCAAGTGCTCTGCCTGTTGTGAAGAGATGAGGTTTCTGCACAGAAATTCTGAAAGCAACACTGCTTCTTGCTCGCAGTCTTGAGAAACAAGTTACATTGAATGTATAACACTACTTCTACTTTAAAGCCCGGTAAAAGAAATACTGAGTCTGTTACTATACAATGCATATTCTATGTGATCCTGGAAGAATATTTTTTTCAAAATTATGGAAGTGCCTGTAATATCTGGGGATACGCGCACAGTTTTATTGGAAAGTGATTGCACTCCTCTTGTGAGATTACTGAAATTCTAGAAGGCTTCTGCCACAAAGGAACAAAACGAGGAAAAGCAGAGTTTATCTACTTTATCCTTAAGTTTTTTTATTGGTTGTTTAACAGGGAGGAGAAAAAAAAAGCCAATACTGTAGAATTTAAAAACATGTCCTTCACTGATACCTCTTCTCTGCTCGGTGACAGATGGACTTAAATTACAACAATTCCAGTAAACAAGAATCACTGAATATTCTCATTTGAAAGATTTTGGTTTTAGGAAAATGTTATTTAGTAGATGAAGGCTGTTAATTCACTAAACAAAGACTTGCATGAATAATTGCAACAAACTGACTTTTTCTCATTGGCAGTTGGAATTGAAGGTTTGGTAACTCAGTATGTAGTTTGTGGGGGTTTGTGTTAGTATATCCATGGATTTGAAATACTGTACAGACTGCTCCAAATGAGTGTGTGCGCTCTGGAATGAAACTTAGATTCCAGTCCACTAAATTCAAAATTAATTTGTCTGACTTTTGTTTTTTTTCCTAATTATTTCTTGTTATATTAGATAGTCATATGTGTTGCCATGACAATATGCATATTTGAAAATAATAAAAAAACCCAACCAACCCAGAGTAATTTTTTTGCTTTGTTATGGACATTTAGCAAAGTGTCTTCATTTATTTTGGCTGAAACTATGTGTGTTCTGGTGAAGTATAGAAATGTTTTCAAACTTCTGTAGTTTCCAATCCAGCAGACTACTAAAACCTCCTTACAGTAAGTGCCGTGAGCTATTACGATGGAAATGAAGTGTAGCGCCGCTTTTTTGCTGTAAAGTGCCTTCATGGGTACCATCACCTTTCTCTTATTAATAGGATGTTCGTCAGTCTCTGAATACCTCTAATTGAGAATGCAGATCATCTGTAAACATAAAAAGCAACATAATTACAGTATTTCCACAAGGATATTAAAAAAGACACAAGAATCAATATCCTAATAGAAATTTAAATGGGAAATGGTAATCCGGTGTTTGAAGTCACTTAATCCATCACCTTCATCATTAATGAGGAAGATTCTGCTTGTGTAGAATGGTGTGTTTAGGGGCGAAATTGGTAAACTTTCCATGCCTTTTTCAGTGTAATTATTGCATCCCGAGTGATTCATAAAGACAGCTTCACCATAGATGTTGAATCGTAAGCGGTGACAGTCCATAGCTGTCAGAAGTGCCCTCTGATGCCTGGCTGTACATCTCTAAGTGTACAAGTGCCAAGTGTAAAACCTGAGTGGTATAAAAATGAGCTGTTGCTGCGCTGGGTTACTGGTATTGCTGAACAACTTGCGACTGTTACCCCAATCAACGCCAAGATGGCTTTCAGTCAAGTTGTCTTTACTTGCATCTATTTTTGTGCCGCTGTTGAAAGAAACAACGCTTATTTCTTAAACTTACTTCCTACGTTGGAAAAAAATTAATATTGGGCAGCGTTTCCGCAGTCTCTGTTTATCGGTGGCATATGCAGAAATTTGTGAAAATATCATACAGTTGTTATGGTTGGAAGGGACCTTTAGGCTCATCCAGTCCAACCACCAACCCAACGCTGCCCCTTGTCCCTCAGCACCACGTCTGCCCGGCTTTTAAATGCCTCCAGGGATGGAGACTCCACCACTGCCCTGGGCAGCCTCTTCCAATGCTTGACAGCCCTTTGCGGAAGAAATTTTTGCTAATATCCATCCCAAACCTCCTCTGGCACAACTTGAGGCCGTTTCCTCTTGTCCCATGGCCTGTTCCTTGGGAGAAGAGACAGAATGGTCACAAGACCCCGGATTCATGGTTTCTGTAGCCTCCTCCTCAGTGCAGCTCCTTAGTATGAACCAAATGAAGACCATCCTCCCTTTGGGCTCGGTGCTGTGAGATGACCAGAAGTTCCCCAGCCTGGTTGGTGCCTGGGGGCAGGGACCAGGCGGTGGGTGCCAGCAAAGCGGTTGTGGTCAAAGGTGCAGCTTCTTTCGTTGGGCTGCTGTTGAGAGGAGGAGGAACATGAGTCTGAAAAATGGAAGAACCTCATCTCTTTTGATCTGTTGGGCCATATGCATGGCCTTCCATCTGTAATCTCAAATACTCTTGGAGAATCATATCGTCCCCCAGGTTTCTGCCGTGCCAGAAGGGTGTTTGGTTTCTTGTGCCTGGTGCAGCAGTTGGGAGAGGGAGGATCTCAATTCCTCTCTCAGCATCTTGTTGGGAAAAACACATCCTGGAGTCAAAGAGGGGATTTCTTGTGCACTTTTTTTGGTGTTTGTTCTTCATTCATGGTTAAGGAATTTGAAATTGAAAAGAACTCTACTGCAGAAAACCCTCTAATCTTTAATTTCAAATTTAAATATGTTAGTTAAGTTTAGTATTCACTGTTTGGAAAGCTGTCTTTGAAGACAGTTGTTGTTGGCAGCTTTCTGTCCAGATTAAGAGTAAAATATGTAGTGAGCTTGGAGGAAGTAAAATATTGCTCTCTAGATAATAAAATGGGGAGCATCTGCCGTGAGCGAAACAGTAATCTTAAAGAAAGTGTGATTAATTAAAATGAGTGTATATGAGTAATGATATGAAATTGTAATTTTGAGCGCTTGTCTTGCAACATGAATAATGCTTTCACCGCAGGTTTGTAATGTCAGTGTATGTTTTAGACTTCTATGAAGTGGTGACAGATCTTTAATATTATTTTGGTGTCTAATGCTTTTATGCAGATTTTTGTTTCTATGGTGTTAACTATGTTCTCAAGTGCTAAAAAAGGCATTTGTCATAAAATCAGTAGAGATTATTGAAACACTCTTTTGAAGAAAACTCAGTATAAGAGGAAGGTTTGTTTATTCAAATCTTGTATTTATGTATTTTTTTTTAAAGAGAAAAGGTCTGTGTTACGATCATATAAAGCAAGTGAATGAAACATTTCGATGCTGTAATAAAAGTTTGGGGTTATGGCCAAGTTTAGGAAATAAGGCATTCATTTTGGTAGTTTCCATAGTAACATGTTTATCTGTCAGATTGCTGTATGCATTGGACTGTCGGCAATAACAATGGCAGCAAATATTTTTAATAGCATACCATAAAGATTTAATGGATGGATGGATGAGTATGTACATTGCCCTGAAATCTTGTTGCAAATTTGTTGACAAATAAAATTTAAAGTGCTGATTTGGATATTGTGACAACAGATTAAGTTTATTTATAGATCTTCATCGCACAGATCAAGGAAAAAGCATTTCTGAAGCTTGAGGGAAAGCTAGCATAGCAGGCGTCTTTTGCTGATTGCAAACTTAAAAAAAATAAATAAATGGCAGCTGTCTTTCTGAGAGATGTGGTGCTCAGGGGTTTGAACATACAAGCTCCAGCCAGAAAATGTCATGTTTTCTGGCACACTGCGGACTCCCATCTGAGGATGAACTGACAGATATTTCTTACTCTAGCGATGTCGCTCCATAACTTCCCATTAACTTTTATTGTTAGATATTTTAAATACTAGACATTAGATGAGTGACTGCCAAGCTGTTTTGGCAGAATGAAGGACTTGTTTGTTGTGGAATGGGTCATGGTAAATAAGTATCTTTGCAACTATGATTTGCGTCTCCTGGAAACGGTGTTTCTGTTCTGTCCTGCTGTTTGTGTGCCGAGTGGTACGTACAGGCTGTCTGTGGCTGTGGTGTGAAGCGGGTGAAAATGTTGACAGATAATAAATAACCTTTTCCCTCCTTTGAAGAAGAAGGGGCAAAAAAACCCCCCAAACCCAGCAAGTATCTCCCAGTAATTTCTGATCTCCTGAAAAGCAAATGAGCAGCCACATGGTCTGGCATTCCTCATTTTTCCACAGTTCCGCCACCAGGAGCTCCTGCCTGCTCCCCCAGCTCTGCAGGTCCCTTGGCTATGGCATGAGGTAGGTGACTCCCCAGCTTGCTGCGTGCCATGGAGATGGTTACGGTTGCAATGTTGGAGGTTGCTTATGCCGGTTATGCTCCCCATCCATACTGCTTTTAGGAAAGGCCAGCAGTATTAGAAGAAAGAGGAACATGTATTTCTCAGTGCCATAAGTAGGAAACAGCTCCAGCTTCTGGCACTGAGAAATGCATGGACTCATCCTCAAGGGATCCAGTTTAAAAAACAAAGCCACAGAAAACAAATGCCACCACCACCCTGCCAACCAAAGCATGGGGTTATTTGATAAATCCTTGTACGTTATCATGTTGTTGATTATTATGCACAGCACTTTGCCATAAAAGTAGAGGAGGAAGGGAATGATATTCTCCCAAGTCTGTGCTCTCCCATGAAAGTCTGATTGCACAAAGTATAATTTTCATATTTTGGAGTTGCTTTCCTAATTATTTTGTACAGATGGGCATTATCTCAAGGTTGATTGTTGAAAGTATTTAACCTAAGAAAAATTTAATGAAAAAACTCTGGATAATGATGTAAGAGTGAACCTGGACAGTGTATATGTACTGTGTGTATGTGTGTGTCATACACGCAGTACCACACGTCTATGCTTCAAGTATACACATCCTTAAGCTATAGAAGTTGCTCGAGCCAAAAGTCTCATGAAGGTCCTGCCCTCTCACTCATCCTTCCCTCTCTCCTGCCCAATGAGAGGTTCCGTACAACTAAAAAGGTTTATAATTTTATTTTTCCCATTGCTTTTATACTGCTTAAGGATTTAATGTCATAACTTTACTCAAAATTTGGCAAGGGCAAAAAAATGTCACTGCGTATGTACGTGGTGTTTTGAGATGTTGTTAGTAGTAGTCTGTGGTTAAAATGAAGTAAAATTTATGGTACCTCCCAAATAAGAGGACAATCTGTCAGTCAAAGATTGGTAGAAATGAACAATATTACCTTTATTAGACCTTCCTTATCCTCGGTATTTAGCCATCTAAACAAGTGTTGGCCTAGAAACCAATGTGAAAATCTTGGAGATACCATTGAGGAAAACTTTTTGACTTAGTTATAAGTATGAGGCATACTGGGCTTGTTCTAACAAGTAGATCCAATTTAAAAATTGCCATACGAAAAGGTATTTCTGCGTTTTTGTATATCACACAGTCCTGCTGTAGTGTCTTAACTGTGTCCGGTATTCTGAGCTGAACTGTGATTTGAGTTTCAGTGCGCAAATATCTGGGGGAATTGTTTAGTGGATATTGAAAACTGCACTTTTAGCTTGTTGACAGTAAATACAGAAATACTGGAAGATGTCAGAAGTGCTTTCCATCTGTAGCAGCTGACAGAAAAATGACACGGTAGTGACATAATTGAGATTATGTTCTCCCTTGCTGCCAAAAGTTGGGTGTCTCTAGTGTGGTATGTGGTAGGACTGCGTTTTAAAGCTATCTAGAAACTTGCAGCTGTCAGTCCTTGGATTACTTACTGAAATGTGATTTTTTTTTTTAAATATATTTTTTTTTCCTGGTGCATTAAGAGTTTTATAATGATTCTTTCTAGTTTTTTTGGTCCATTTCTCGGAAGTGGATTGTTGGTGTGAAAAGCTTGCGTGGGTCTATCCTGTATGCTAAAGGTATGAATAAAATACTGTTAATTTTATATAACTTTTCAGATTTTAAGTGAGAAGAGTATAAAGTGTTGGGTTTTTTTGGCTTGGTTATTTTTGCTTTTTCTTTTGAGTATTCCACACTGTTTTGAAGTGTAAAAACCGTGTCACATGGACAGTATTATCCCTGGTATCCAAGTACTTTCCAGCTGTCCTCATAAAGCCTATTTAGAATTTTCCAGGTGGGAGGTGCCCTGGTGTAGAACTGCCCGAGCTCATCTGAACTTCGTTAGCAGGTATAGCTTCTCACCTTGTACCCTTTGTTATTCCTTTCAATTCGTTTCCCTGTTCTGCCGGGTTTTCAGTTGAGCTTTTCCTATTTTTGTTTCATTGCTTCGTCTTGGCACCAGGCGTGTTTGTCAAGGCGGAGCCCACGGAGTGTGGGCAGAGGCACGTCTTGCTGATTGGGGCTGCGTGTATTTAATAAGCGTATGCATCTTCCCAGTAACAGCTTCACTTTTTATGTCTAATAGTACAAGAGAAAAATAGTTTTCATGTAAATGGTGACAATTTGCTTTCCCTCATAGATTGATAGTATTAATGGTTTTAATGAGGTAGGTACAACATAAAATCTTAAATAGAGACCCAGAAACCTGTAAAAAGTTGAAAATACTTAAAGGAAAATTATGTTATTGTTAGTTGAATATGCAAGATAGGCAGGAAAACATGTGACTTCTAGAAATATATACTTTGCACTTAACTTTTATTTAAGATACAGTCAGTTTACAATGATGAGTGGCTGAGGATGCTTGTGATCACTGTATGCGTGCAGTGTAGGACTGGTTTGATTTTGCATTATAACTAATACTTTTCTCACAGTTATTCTGATAGCAAGATGTGTAAATTGTATTGCAAGGCAGAAGAACAAAGTCAGTCGTCTAGCTGTGTTGAGAAACGTCAAGTCATTCTGACAAGGATTAACAGAAACGCAGAATTTTAGATCTCCTTTCCTTTGGCAATGGCAGAAGGCGCCTTCCAGCTGCTTTGACGGCTTCTAGGTTTTCTGGTTTACTTTTTATGTTCAACAGATGAATCGTAAGATCACTGGAAATTCTTCTCAGGCACCATCTTTTCTTTTCGCAAAGTACCTGTTACCGTTTAGACCTATTTGCTTGCAAAATTTATTGACAGACAATACCTCAGGAGAAAATAATTTTATCAAAACTTCAGAAAGATTCATGAAAACCTCATGTTCTTCCATCATCAAAAGCTTTTATAGTGGCTATTGTCTAAAAATTATGACGACTTTCTTCTTATTGATGCCAGACCTACAGATCTTGAATGAAGATTCACTGATTTCAGGAGAGCTCTGCAGTACTGTCGGCGTACACAGTCTGGTTGCAAGAATTGAGCCTGAAAAATGCGAAGGTCCCACTGCCATCAGCCCTTCTTCATCCAATTCTAAAGAATCTTTGAATTGTTCTACAAATTACACAGTCTATTTGAATCTCTTCCTGCCTGTTTGAAACTTCAGTGCAGCAGAACAGTTTTTCATCCTGAATTCTGGAGTTCTGGATAGGTTTTAAGAAATACAGCAAAGCGCTGGAGAATTCAGAATTGGCGAGAAGGCACGCAGCATAAGTCGTGCACCAAGTGAGGTGGTCGTATGCTCCAAATTTTCTGTTCTGCAAAGGAGAAGTGGATTTTATGCTCACTTTAAGCTACCATTTTTATGACTGCTGGTTTTTTTTTTTCTGAAGCAGGATGATAGGGAATTTTGCAGAAACTTTTGAAATAAATAATAATTGGTTTTATCACTAAGAGATCCTTTTAAATGGTGTTTGTCAGTATTACTGCAGTATGGAATTGGAATAGTAATAAGAAATCATAATATCTATTGTAAAGCCATGATTGTTTATGTATCTGAACGCCATCCTTTGAGCCTTTTTTTAGTAGATGCCACGCAGAGTATTTGTGTATGCTCTAATGAAAGTTTTTAACTACAGACATTCTCCAGGGCCTTGATTGCCAAACATGACAAGCGAAAGTGAGCATTCATTTGCATAATAAAGACTGAAGAATCAGAGCGAAATTCATTCCAATGTCATCCTTCTTGTCCTTGGGATTCTGCTCTCTATTAAAACAAAATCCAAACCAGGTTCTTCCCATCGAGTTGCGGTGCAGAAAAATGTGTTCATATTAAGTGAGATTAATAATACGATTCATAATAGATTAACACCTAGAGCTGTTAAAGCAAATACTCAGAAAACCCTAGTTCATACCTTAAGGCCTTTTTCCACGCTTTTTATTAAATTTGTGGATTCTTTTTTCCTTTTTTTTTTTTTTTTTTAAAAAAAGTGCATTAGCAGTGTGTTGCACTCTGCTTTCAGTATTTTCCTACAGCTGTGAAGATGTATATTCTGCCCCCGCGGGGGTGAGGGGCTCAGTGAGCGCAGGCTGAAGACGCGCTCGTCCTACGCGTGCTCAGAGCTGCTGTCATTAATTACCTCTTGCACATTGCTCTCTCCTCCAGCTGTCTTTCTTGACTTATCGGAAACTTCTTCCACTCTAAATATTGGCTGGGTTTAATTAAAGCATGATATAATCCTATAATTTTTCAATGTGGAAATTCATCTTTTTCCATTGCATTTTATGGCTTTATTGTTCAGCTTTGCTTAAAGCTGGAAATAAATTGGAAGCATTTAACTCCTAAATTGCTCAGTTTTCTGCCCTTTTAATGCTGAGTGTATCTGCCCAACATTTTCTTTCTTTCTCTTCCCTTTTAAAATTTATTTTTACATTAAATGAAATTTTTGTTTGCTGCAGACTTGGTCTGTTCTGGCCTGACCCTGTGCAGTTCCACCTCTCTGTCCGTGCTTCAGGCGCTGGAAGTTCGTGTCCGCATTGGGGCGGTTTGAACCTCGGTGGCAGGATGGGATCCTGGGATTAGCTGTGACAGAAATAGGCCTGTCCTCCCTCGAGTCACCGTTAATTACACACTCCATAGCTGATCTACGTGCAAAAAAAATCAGTAGTTGCGCTGTGGAGGTGGAAGCATTTTGACAGAGTAAGTGAAAACTGAATGTGTGCTTTAGAGCCTTGCAGAAGTCACTTTTCCGAGGAAAAGCACTGTATGCTCTGTGTGCGCACATTAACGTGCGCAATGTGTCTTCTCTCCTTGTTCCCCTGTTATCACTTCCACTGATCCTCGGCGCACAGAGGTGTAACATTGCCGCGTAGTCTTCCCTTCATCAAGAGAAGGTGGTATCCACTTTAAACTTTACAAAAATTTGACCAGCAAAGAAACTTTTTAAGAGTAATTACTATATACATTTGGTAGGTAAGTCTAGTACAAATACACAGATTAAGAAATATGATTAGAGAGGGACTTTGCCGTGGTTTGGGCTGGACTGGCCACTGAGGTGAATGTAGTGATAGGACAAGGGGTAACAGTTTCAAACTGCAAGAGGGGAGATTGAGATGAGATGTGAGGCAGAAATTGTTTGCTGTGAGGGCGGTGAGCCCCTGGCCCAGGTTGCCCAGAGAAGCTGTGGCTGCCCCATCCCTGGAGGGGTTCAAGGCCAGGTTGGCCGGGGCTTGGAGTGACCTGGGCTGGTGGGAGGTGTCCCTGCCCAGGGCAGGGGGTGCCACTGGCTGGGCTTTAGTGTCCCTTCCAGCCCAAACCATTCCGTGATTCTATGATTCAATTATAAGTCAAGCTCTGCGCATAGGCCTGTAGGCATAAGGATGATGCTGATCTGTACTTCACGTTTCCCCCTTTTTGATAAGGTTTTGTCACTCAATACTAGCGTGTTCAATTTCTTTACGCATAAATCTAGCACTGTGGTGATGGAATTAGTGTGTTTGGTGCATTTTTGTATCTGAGAGGGAGTATGCTGCAGTGCTTGACACCTCTCCTCCCCGAGAGGCAGGAATTTGTAGCAAGCTCTCCATGTGCTGCCTGAAACCCGTGGAATTATTCCTGGAAAAACTTGGCTTGGCTCTTCAGTGATTTCCTTTTCTGTGATTTGCACAGCTTGCTCTTAAATGTTAGATAATTTTAAATCTAATCATCTGGAGAATATTTTTATATGCAGAATGCCTACTTCTACACTTTGACTACAGCACTATAAGACACCAAAAAAATAATCTGGAAAATGTTAATTTATATTAATTTAAACAGCAGCTTGGCAAATTATGTTGTGAAACTGCAACGGTCAGCAACACGTTTTGATATACTATGCTGAAGGAATACGTTGCTCTAGTATGTTATAGAATGTTTTAAATTATGAAAGACGGGTATAATTAAAGGGTATATATTTTATTTTGTAAAGCAGTGTTCTGATTTCAGAAGTGTAAGGATGCATTCACGCTTAGCATTTGTTTTCTTCTACTCAAACTGAATTTCTAACTTGCTTTGAGATTGGGCGGTGAAAGCCTGTGTCGAGTTCTCATTTTTTTTTCATAACTAATTAAAAGTTGTTGATTACAAATATTTGCCGAGCTCAGTGTGAGACAGGTGTGTGCAGAGAACTTCTCTTTGAACCCTCTGTTTAAAAACTGTGTTGGATTTTTTTTTAAGAAAGTGGATATAAAACTCTATTGAGTCTCCTGAGACTTTCAGAGAACTGTTGCTAGCTCAGTGTTTTGAGCTTAATAGCGTCTGGGTATTTTCCTTTTGGGGAATATATTTGAACAGGAGCGTGATGTCTTGGGGAGGTTTTGGTTGTGGTTTTGTTTTGGTTTTTTTTCCCCCTGTTGCAAAACAAAGTAGATCTCTAATTTCTGATGCATTTTTGTTGGAATTTCATTTCCTTTTGTAAGTGGATTGTCCTATAGTGTTTTTTTTTAATTAATTCTTTTAACTGAGCACTTAAAACATTTAGACATGAGCGTGCGCAGTTTGTATAAACACTGTAACAGTACGAAGGCTGCATCAGATTAATATTGCATTGCATAATTTTTTAATACACCAAAAGTAATGATAAAACTTGTGGTTTAAAACACAATGACAAAAGTAATGACTGCTTGTCCTGTAGAACTGCAGTTTTTCAGTGCATTTAGCAGCATCCTGTAGACTTCTAAAGCTTGTTAGATTTTTAGTGTTAATTTTAGACTAGAATTTTATTCAGTAAATGGCACTTTCTGACCATGTAGTGTTTGATCTAAAGCCCTCAGGTTCTTTATACTTAACGTTACTGGACCTTCACGGAGGTGGTGCTGTCTCAGGAAAATTTATGAACCTGTGTTTTGTCCAAATTAGCGTTGTGGAGCCAGGCCGGGGGTCAGATTCTGTGCTTGGGGACGGGTTTTTGGCTCCACTGAGCTCGATAAAAGCGCATGAGGACTGTGACAAGCTGTATTTAAATAAAACCCCCAAACCACAACCCCCCCCAAACCAAACCCATGTAGACCTCCATGATACAGCGTCCTGCGTGATTATTCTGTGAATTCAGCTGTAAGAGCCACAGGCTCTTGTGCCGAGATAATTCTGCTCTCCAGAATGTGTTGAATTACAAGATCAATGTTCTTTGTGGGATGTTGATATCTGAAAACCAAATAAAACTTTAATCATAAAAGACTTTCTCCATTAAGTGATAAGAGCCCTTTGTAATAAAAACTTGTCAGTCTCTCATGGTTTAGGAATAATTTAACCGTGTTAAATTCTCTTGTTTTAGGCTTTATATAGCGGCAATTTCCCTTATTTGCTACTCCAGTGGAAATCATAAGTTTAAATACGGTGCATTGGGACTTAGTGCTGGCGGGTTCAGCAGTTGGTTCCGCTTGTGATAGTCTTAAAATTTAACCGTATTAAATTATCCTATTTTAAACTTCATAAAATGTCAATTTGCCTCATTTTGCTACTCGGTGGAAGTCATAATTCTGAGTCGGATGTGCCATGACTCTGGCGCGGGCAGGTTTAGTGGCTGGCAGGAGCGTGCTGGCAATTCTGAATTGCTTTTTGGTGAGGCTTGAGGCAAAGCGCGGGTGGTTTGGTGGAGCTGGTGGAGCTTCTTCTGTCATCGGCGTCACGGTGGAGTCGGGTGGCTCGTCCCCACTGGGACCCGCGTGTTCCAGGCGGGATGATGCGGTGGGACACGTCGCGCTCTGGGCTGGTGTGAGCCTTGGTGGGGTTGTCTCCTTGGAGGAGAAAGGGAAAAGTCGCTGCATTGAGCAAAAATGGGGAACGAAGAGGCCTTTGTTAGCTTTTTTCCTGTTTGGTTTTTCTTTTTTTTCTTTTGACTATTCAAAGATTGTCTTCTATTTTGAAGGTTAAAGATCTGTATCACTGATAAACGTTTCATTCAAGCATTTAATTTAATTTCCTCAAGGATACGGTATCCGGTAGTATTCATTATTTCGGTATCTCTGTAGTCCTGAGCATTTTGTACTTTGATCCTTATTATATGACATGACAAGGCAATGAAATTGAAATATGTGCTGTGTAAAAACCATTTATGTTTATATATTATATTTGCTATACTTCAAGAATCCCTTAGTTCTTTTGTTTTTAAGAATGAGTAATTCGGTTGCTCTGTTAGGGCTGTTGAGCTGCAACACTTCATTTTCCTTACGCCCCACCGAGGCGGAGGAGAAGAGTGATGGAGCTGGTTCTGTGCATCCAAAAAGAAAGCAGAGGGGTAACTTTTTTTTTTTTTTTTTTACTGTATGTTGACAATTGCTAGGAAGCTTGAGTCTACCTGTAAATAAAATTTCTCTTATAGAAAACACACATAGTTTTTTCTTATATGTTAGTTGCTGCTTTGTTGCAGTTTTGAAGATGCTAGTGTTAAACATTATGCTATCTCTGCAACGGGGATTTCTTAAGCTGTCTTTTAACTGCTGGTTATGCCACCTTTAATTAAATGGTCATGCTTGAAATAATTTTCTTTTTGGGAATGTTTGTGATGTTCTGTAGATACAGAAGTTCCTCTGACATTCTGAAGGTGTACTAAAAAAAAAAAAAAGGAAAAGAAAAAGAGGGGGGGAAAAAAAGAAGCCAGTGCAAGTGCTAGACTAGTAAATGCTGTTTATCTTGCGCATCTCAAATTTAGCTTCTAAACTAACTTGGCCTTGGTGTATTGTTTGTTAGTGCTAGTCCATGGCGGAAGGAGTAAAAAAAGAATTAAATAATTAAAATGTACTAAAATCACTCATTCAGGAAATGTGTTGAATGTATATTCTTTCAGTTAGTGGTGCAGAAAACTAGTCTTATCATCGAATAGAACCATAAAATGGGTTGGAAGGAACTTCTAAAGAGCACGTAGTCTGACCCACCTGCCCTGGGCAGGGACACCTTCCACTAGATCATAGAATCGAATCAGTTGTTACAGAATCTTATAAAACTTTACGCATCAGGAATTTTGTAAAATGAACTCTGGGTGTAGATTCACTTAAGACTTCGTTGTTCATTTCTCTACGGCTGTAGTTCGAGGGTCTGTTTTCTGTGTTTCTGGGCAGACATCTGCAACCACAGACGGAGGGTAACCTGCTCTGCGTTTTCAGAGATTAGTTTGAGTCACTACTGTAATCTATCAAAAATAAGCCTTTTGGGCCTGCAGGTGCTGGGGGTGGCCAGGGGGGCTCCTGGGGGAGGTTGGAGAGGGGCAGCTCGGCTGCTCCGTCTGCTGCTGGCGCTGCCCGAGCCCGTCCTGCAGCCACGGGTAGGACGAGCTCTCCTCTCCATATTCCTCCCGCAGCTCAGGATGAGCAGTGCCAGCTGTCTCCTCAGGCTACCAGTGCCAGCAACTTGTTATCTTCCTTTAAAAAGGGTTTTTTTTGGTGTTTAGATTGAGTCTTTCCTGCAAAAAGATGATGTGCGATTGCTCTCTTGTTGAGCCTGGATAACCCGCATGCCTTTGCCACCTGCAACGCTCTCGTAGCTCTGAAGACTGTAAGTCTTGTTGTCTTTAGGCTAGACAACCACGTTCCTGTGTTCTTGCATGGTTGTTAAACCTCTAGCAGTTCTCCTTGCTGTCCTGCCGCATCCTCCCACGTGCTGGGTGTTTGCAGCGCGGTGCCTAACGCCGAGCGCTGCATCGGAAGGGGAGGCTCCATCCCGCGCGGTGTGGGCTCAGCCCTGTCCATGCTCTCGCTTTCCCTCGGCGGCAGCGTGACTTATCCTCCCTTTGTAATTCTCTGCAGCTCCCGGGTTCTTTTGACATCAGAGGAAGGATGGTAAAGGAAGAGGAAAACCATGATAAAAGAACAGTTTAAAGGTCAACTAAACGCGAAAATGGTACGGTGAGAAAATAATAAGCTTCAGAGACGTTAGGACTTCTCTTCCTGAAGGCTTCCAGGTGCTTTTTTCTAAACAATGGAGATATGGCCATTTGTAAAATATAATAAAAAAAAAAAAAACACAGCAATTTTAGGAGTAGGAGTTAATAGTCTATTTCTTTTTCTAATATTGTAGGGTATAATTAAAACCTGTTGCCAAAATGAAAGTGTAATTGCTAATGTGAATTATTATACCAAGGAGACCTACAACAAGGGAAAGTATCAGGCATTTGGTGACAGTTTGGAGCTCCCAAGTCTGTATTTCAGTTTCCTACTGCCTTTATGGGCAGAATTGTTATACCATAGATGTGCAAAAATAAGGAAAAAACCTTCCTAAATTATCACACGGGGTACAGTTAAAGCAACTTCTTGAGACAGTGTAAGCAGATAAAAGCTACCATCAGTTTTGTTTGTAAGTCTTAATTTTAGCTAGCAAATACCTGTGCGCGTACTTTTTATTAAAAAAGCCATTTGCTTTGAGCCTTCCATAATTAAGGGTGGCATTGATGCACAGGCTGGATTATGTGAAATCCTTGCCATTACAGCAGAAATCTTAAGTTAGAACAATACAACGCGTGGAGTTCTGGTGCTGTTCTCTCCAGTCTGCCGCCAGCAAGCTCAGTGCTTTGGTTTGCATTTGAGGATAAAACGTAAGATTTCTTTTGGTTGGCCTACAGGAAAAGTTTAAACTCTTGTGATCAAAGTTACAGGCGTGCGTGGAATGGTGGACCTGGAAAGGAAATCTCTCAACGGGGGTTACCAGTACAGCTGCAGCATGCTGATCGGCGCTCGTGAAGCAGCTTCACTATTCCAAACTGTCTAAAAGTGCCAGGGCTCGGCAAAGCTGCGGGTGTGCAGGCGAGGTGAGCTGACACGCTTCTGCCCTTTGATGCTGTTCCCAGGCCCACTGGGTTGTGGCACTTGTCACCTGGCTTCCCGGGTACGACTGTAGGATTTCTCTGGCTGTAATCCCTGCTGTTTAACATCGGTCAGAAATCATTCTTCACACCGATGCACACACTTCAAAGCCCTCTGTCACGGAGAAGTAGAAGAGACTCTTGAAGGAGGAGACCCTGTCTAATAAGCTTTCAGAAGCATTGGACCTGGGGATGAAAGAAACTTCCAGCGATGGCAGAATCTGCTGAGGAGGTGACTCGAGTTGCTCGTAGGCAAGGTTACAGAGGTCATCTGCAGATTTGTCAGTATATGCGTTTATTGGGCGGTTCTGTGCTCACGTTCTAGAATATACACTTAGTTCATAGAGTGCTCGGTCTTCCTTATGTTGGAGTGATATAAATATATGAAGAAAATATTATAAATAACAAGTTGAGTCCAGCTATCGAGCAGCAGAACTAGCTGTGAGATCTGGCAGCAGGACCAGCTCCTTTTAGAGCTTGGGGGCAGGATTTCGGTCAGTTCACGCCGGGATTTGTCTTTGCTGGTTAAAACTTGGCTTGTACCTGTTGGGCTGAAGACTGGAGACAAGCGTAGCTCACCGGTGTGCATGAGAATCCGTGCTGTGGTGTAAACCTTCTCATTTGTTTACAAAATTCAGCTTCTGTGCCATTGTGCTGCTCTTCCAGGCAAAAATACGAAGCTGAAGTGGGGGATAAAGAGCCCTCTCAGTGGGTGACTTTAGGTGCTTCTGAGGATGTCTTCTGTGAAAGTTTGATGCGGGTTGATAGTGCAGGGGACACTTTTATTTGCTTGTTGTTAAACCAGCAGACAGGAGGCGTGTAAATGTGCTCTCTTGGCTTATTTGCTCTGTCTGCACTTCTCTGAGGCTCGCTGGTGGGACAGGCTGGGGGATGTGCTGCCCATTTCACCTCCTGAGATAGGGAGGGAGGGAGGGAGGGAATGCCACATGAAGTGTGGTTCCCTCTCTAGAAAACCCTGTGTTGTAAACCTCAAACTTGTGTTTTATCCTGCAAACGAAGAGGCTGGTCATGAGACTTTTACCGAAGTACTTCTGGGAATTCCCTGGCGATAATCTCGTTATTAATTCCACATTGTAGAGGGCTGCCGTCAGCCTTTAATTGTTGCTGGGGCCATCTGTGAGAGGCGCGGGTGGAGGAGAGCGGGAGCCCAGGCAGCGTGGTCCGGTCTGCTGGGCGCCGGGGTGGTGAGCAGGAGGGGACAGATGGATGGGGACACGCCAGTCAGGGGAGACACTCTCCTCTGATCTGCTTATAATTTCATTCTTCAGCACACGGACCTTCTGTTGATCGTACAGGGGCTGCTTGTATTTGCTAAGTGGTTACGGGATTAATTATTATAACCTAATGTAGTCACCAGGTTATGTGGGGAGATGGTTGGGGGAAAAAAAGGCAATCTGTTAGGAAAAATTTTCTTTCTGGCACAAAATGAAGCCTGTGAGTATCAGCTGTTATTTGTGTCCTGGTATAAAAGCAAGCCGGTGGATGCGTAGAGCTGTACTGCATTTTAGAAGGGAGGAGGAAAGAACTGCAAGTCATCGAGTCCCTCTGAGCCCTGGCTGCTCTGGAGTCAGCGCTTGTATCCCTCTGTCCGTCCTGTCCTCTAGGGAAGTGTGTCAGAAGATGGAGAGGCCAGGGCCCTGCTGGCCACACTGCTGGGGATGCAGCCCAGGCTGTGCGGGGCTTTCTGGGCTGCCAGCGCACGTTGCCGGCTCGTGTTGAGCTTCTCATCCACCAACACCCCCGAGCCCTTGTGGCAGGGCTGCTCTCCATCTGTTCTCCACCTGGCCTGTAGGGATACTGGGGGTTTCTGCGACCCAGGGGCAGGACCTTGCACTTGGCCTTGTTGAACCTCATGGGGTTCACACGGGCCCACTTCTTGAGCTTGTCCAGGTCCCTCTGGATGGAATCCCGTCCCTCAGGCATGTCGACCGCACCACGCAGCTTGGAGTCATCAGCAAACTTGCTGCAGGTGCCCTCAATCCCCTATCCATGCCATTGATGAAGATATTGGAGAGTGCTGGTCCCAGTAGACATCCTGAGGGACAAGTCCTGTTCTCTGGTTCTGGAAGCAGCACGTGCAGCATCGCTTGGGCGGCTCTCGGGCACTGCTGCTGCCCGCACTGCAGGCAGAGCCTAAAGTCACGCGTGCCTTGCTTGTGCCAGCTCTTAAACGCCGAGAATAATATTTTACAGATAGAGAGGAGCAGTTTGAGGCTTATTAACGCTTGGAAATGTTACCGGCTCTTGTGAGGAGAAAAATATTAACCTTCCGATTAAACAAATAGGATCTAAATTAATTTCAATTTAGTTTTCAACCTTTATGGGTTACTTTTCCGTATTGCTATTCTGAAACCTTTTGAAATGAGTCTATATAGCTCCTTCGCGCTGCGGGAAGAATTCAAGCCTCCTCGTGGTTGGTTTCATGGTGTCTGTGTGAACGTCCCCTGGATATCACAGCTTTAGTCAATATTTCTTTCCTTATGTTCAGAATGTCCTTAAATGTTATTTTTTTCACAGACCAAAGTAATTACTCTTTGTTGTGTGTTAGTTAGTTGTCACGGTAGTTTGTGGAGCTGGTGGGTTTAGAGCTTTAGACCCTCTACTACATGCTAGCATACTGATGATGCTAACACATCCATTAATTTAGCTAATGCTTCACAAAATTGACAATTTTCTCATCTGTTGCAGCCATACATAACTGCCGAAACACACACAAGATGTCACACCCCCACAAAACCTCTTCAGAAGAATAAACATATTTATGTATCCTCTAAATGCAGTCTGTCTGTTTTCCTGCAGGCCTCATGCTGTGCTGAAAATAGATTTTACTGAGCTTTAGAAGTACACGTTTAAAACAGAATTAAACTGAGTTTGCACAGAAATTCCTTATTCTTTGCTTGCCCGCACACGTGCATGCTCATGCTAATTCCTTGACTGTGAAACCCTCTCTGCTTTCGGGTTCATTTCATCTGAGATATGATCATCTTTGACTACTGGCTTTCTATTTTTGCATTTTACAAATTCATTTTTGTTGACAGCACATTTCCTGTTCCTCTTCTGTCTTTCTAGATTAATTTTTGCCACTCTGATCGTCTTTGGTTATTCTTGATATGTATAAATTCACTTTTTTTCTACACTAGGCTAGTATTCTGTGGAATTATTAATACTTCGCCATCCTAATGCTTCTCATTAGAAGGCTATTACTTTTTTATTTCACCTCTGATTTGTTGGTGTGTTTTGAAATTTGTACATACCCTTTCACTGCAAGCTTCGCTGCACCCTTCCTGGGAGGTGGCCCAGCAGCCAGCTTGTGGGAACGGTGAGATCACGCCATGGTGTGATCCCCGAGCGCTGGTAGCCCTGGTGGTCAAAGGCTTTGTACAGGCTGGGAGAGCTGGGGGCGTTCAGCCTGGAGAAGAGAAGGCTCCGGGGAGACCTTCCAGCCCCTGCCAGGCCCTCAAGGGGCTCCAGGAAAGCTGGGGAGGGACTCTGGAGCAGGGAGGGGAGCCATGGGACGAGGGGGAAGGGTTTTACACTGACAGAGGGGAGATTGAGATGAGATGTGAGGCAGAAATTGTTTGCTGTGAGGGCGGTGAGCCCCTGGCCCAGGTTGCCCAGAGAAGCTGTGGCTGCCCCATCCCTGGAGGGGTTCAAGGCCAGGTTGGCCGGGGCTTGGAGCAACCTGGGCTGGTGGGAGGTGTCCCTGCCCAGGGCAGGGGCTGGCACCGGGGGGGCTTTAAGGTCTCTTCCAACTCTAACTGTTCTATGGTTATATTGCAGTCTTTATTTTTTTTTTTTTTTCCATATTTCTGAATAATAAGCCATGCTAAAATTGCAACACATGGCTATGAATCTATTTTCCTTTCTCTTGTGCTCAGTTAGAAACGAGATATTTTGTTTTGAGTTGTTTTCAGTATCTGGATCTTTTGTATTTTCCTTGCTACTTATCAAATCTTGGTGCATGATCACATTACCTCTTGCTAGGAAGCGACTAATTAGACTAATGTCTAATTTTGCACAAGGCACAACCTGGCTGTAGGGGAGAACTTGCCTGTCCTTAGAGCCTATAGACCCTGTGGATGTCCATACTTTCCTCTTAGCTTATGGCTTTTGTTGGAATTCAGCCTCACTTCATCTTGCTGGTCCCCGCTGAAACACGACTGCATACGCCTGCCCAGGCAGTGCTTTCCCCGGCGCCTCCGCTGGGCGCGTTTCTCTCTCGCTTCATTGACTCTCTCGGTAACGGTGAGGTTTGCTTGAGGAGTGTCCTCCGCTGACCGGCTTTGCAGGTGAGCAAACCCACCTGTCACTTACTCCGTGTTATATGAACGCTGTTCACTGACCGTAACTTGAAAAATCACAGGCCCCTATTTGGTTTATTGTTTTATAGTCATATTCTCAGTTATGGGTTGCAAGTCTAGAAATGACCAACTTAAGTCTAAAATTCAAAGGTATCGCTTACGGGAGCAGTGTGATTTACTGCCTGTGGGAGCTGGCAATCTTCCCTTTTTCTTTATTGCAAATCATGAGTTGCAGTAATTTGTGACACGATGGTACCAGACTTGTTACAGCCTCCACAAGTTAGTAAGTTTAAACTAGTCATAAAAAGATGATTTATTACCAAGCAGACACCGTGATTTAGGTCAACAGGCCTAGACAGGGCAGTGTTTTTCTTGATAATGTAAGACTTTTCAGTAGCTTTTCTTATAAGGGAAGCTGAACTATGATTCTTTTGTGTGAAGAAAATTTTTTTTTGCATTTAATTTTCATTAAACTTGATAAAGCAAAATATTCATTAAAAAGGCATATCAGTTTTTAGGATCATGTTAAATATAGCTTATTTTTTTGCAATAATGAAATATTTCATTAAAACTGTTCTTCATGTAGAAAACCATGCCATAAGTGGAACATAGGAATAAGTTGTTTGAAAATGCAGTGTTTTAAGATCAACATGGCAGTGGCTCTTCAAAAATAAGTTCCTTCCATTTTCGTTCACTGGAATAACATTTTCTGGGCTAGACCAAAGTAGGTAGCCTCTGTGCGCAGGTGATTGGTGGGTGCTGCTGAAATGTGACATAATTACCCATCACGCCTTGTCTCAGATACCAATTAGGGTGATGTCCGACGCTCTGCGTGCGTCCCGGCTGCGGGCTCGCAGTGTGTCAATTCGAGTGGCGCTTGTCCTGAAAGCAATTTAATCCCGGTCTTCATCGGTAAGTGGACTTGTACACATGGAATTGCTCTTCCTCAGACGCGCTGAGGAAGATGTGGTGGATCGCTGCAGAGGGGTGTGCGGGTAAGGCTCTGAAGGAGGGTGATTTGGGGACACAGAGGAGGAAACCTGCTGCCCTCGGCCCCACCTTGGTCCCCCTGGCACTGGGAGGTGTCCCACGGGCATCAGAGGCTCTCCTGCCTATTGCCCTTTTCCTGAGCCCTCTGAGGTCTGGGATGCGTTGCTTTTCATAGAATCACAGGGTGGTTTGGGCTGGAAGGGACACTAAAGCCCCCCCAGTGGCACCCCCTGCCCTGGGCAGGGACACCTCCCACCAGCCCAGGTTGCTCCAAGCCCCGTCCAACCTGGCCTTGAACCCCTCCAGGGATGGGGCAGCCACAGCTTCTCTGGGCAACCTGGGCCAGGGGCTCACCACCCTCACAGTGAAAAATGAGGATTTGGGGAATCCTCAGCACCTTCCTATTTATGGCTGAATTTGGAGTGGCGAAATTTGCCGTTGATGGGAGATGGGGAGGGGGAAGGATGCTGTTTTCAGCATCCCTCCTGTTTCCTGTCTGGAGCCAAGCAAGGCACTGGTGGCCGCCCCAGCCCAAGACTTATTTGCAAAAGTTTTCGCAAAACTGGAGAGAAAATTGAAGAAACATTTTTCTCTCTAAAGTTTTGCCTTGTTTAAAATATAGCGTGGTAGACTAAAAACACTGAACTGTTCAGCCCTACAGGAAAATACCACAGAGCAACAGCAAAGAAGAAACTTTTTAATAAAGATTTACTGAAGATATGTGTAAATAAATTCAGGCAGCTATTTCTTTTTTCATAAATGTGGAAAAAGCACGCCTGTTAATGAAAGCAGATAAAATGCTGAGATAGAAAAACTATATGTCAGTGGTGGTTTGACTTTATAAGGCACTCTGAAATACTGCGGTGACAGCCAAGGTGGGTCAGGGAAGGTTTAAAAAATAAAAATAAATGAAATGCCTCCCACCTTCATTCCATTCGATTACCATCTGCTTAATTTTGGTTTGCAGAAGGCTGGTTTGACTGTCACTGTTAACCTTAGATTTGTTACTCTACTTTAATGTTTTTTGGCTTCGTTTGTAGTGGTGATTTTTTCAAAATGAAGAGCTACTCCTGCCACAGGAAAAAAGGGCACAGACTTACATACACGAAGTTGTTCGACAGAGATGCTGAGAGGCCGGTAGAAGCACAAGCGGTGGTTACGTGGTGGGTGGGTAACGCCGTTCCCGTGTATGATTATTTTTAAACGGAGCGCCCATCGTGCGGTGCCCGTGGTGGGCAGCAGGAGCACACAAAGTACTCTTTGCTGATCTTGAAGTTTTGTTTTAAGTTTCTGTGAGATGTATTCAAATTAGAAATTGCCAGTTTCTCTGTCTTGCTTTATGCAGCTTTGCTTTTATCTTTGTGTATAAAACTGCCTAGGATGAAAAACTAGCTGGGAGTTATCCTCTGCCTGTCTCTAGAGCCAGAAAGGTGGGTGAACGGGTGCTGTTGGTGCCGTCTGTGCTGCCCCATGTCCCCTAAACGCCGATGGCAGCACCCCTGGGGGAGAAAAGGATGATTGCTCATGAAATACCATTACAACGAAACCATTTGATGACGTAGTTGGGAGGAATGTATTTACAGTTTCTTCTTTCAGGGCTGATAATGTAAGTATCGAGATTTGTACAGATGGTTTCACACTGCCTTCCCTCAGCCTACTGAAAGACTCTTTCCGAGATTTGGTGATTACCTAATATCAGGGCTTTCACATTGCTTCATTCTCTACTTTGTCTTGAAGTCCGTTATTGTGGAAAATCAAAGGAAGAAATACCTGGAGATGCTCTCCTTTTTTGAAAAATACATGAGCCTTTCATTGTTGCACATTTATAAAGATATTGCTTATTAACTGATTAGATACTGTACAGTAAGGCTGGAAGGTGACGGGCTAGAATGGATAACTGTTTCTATCCTCTTGAAAACAGTTTGGCTGTTCAGCCCAGTATCTGTGGCTTCTTTACTTTGTGTTACAGGTGATTTGCTAAAAAGAGCAGTTATGGTTCTGAACCGCATTGAGCTACTGTGATATTTAATTAAACTTTGAATTTTTATCAAAATCTAGCAGTAGCTATTACTGCAGTGTAAGAAACAAGGCTAGTAATAGTGGAGAGCTTTTAACTTTAGATTGTATCATTTAACTGTGTGTGGGTTTCGTAGACGTTCATGAAGAATGTTCATGAGAGCTGATGAATTTCTCTGATGAGGAGATGGCTCCTTTCAGATCTTCTCTTAGAAGAGGCAGACAGTACCCGTAAGTAGACTTCGCGTCCCTCCTAAATGGTATTCTCTTAAAAAAAAATTGTGATGTTCAGTTTATTCTCTCACTCCAGGGCTCCTTGTACCTCTTTAGGCATTCTGCCTTCAGGCTGTGGGTAGCAGAGTCGGTGTAGGCTGGTGTGCCTCTATATGCATGGAGCAGAAATGCTAAAAAAAGTATATTTATGACAGAAGTTACAATGAGTTCTGATGCTTTTAGTCTTGGAAAGCAGCATTCATTTTTTTCAGAATCATGGAACTCTTATGTTGAGAAATACTGTGAAGTAAATGATCTATTTAATGATGTTTATGACAACTTTACAGGATTTATTGCTACCGTATAATTAAAACTAGAATTCTTTATGTTCTGGATTAAGATAAGTCTGTGTACGGTTGTGAGCAGCAGAGATACATCATGTAAATGGCAAAGGACTGCGAATTGATCCCTTAGTTTATTGGATTCTGTATGCAGCTTGCGGCAACAAATTGTTTGGGATAAAATACCAGGATTATATTGAGATTCTTGTATCCGCTGTGGAGATGCAACTGAGAGAGAATTATTTTTCAGGATTCGAGTTTAAAAAAAACCAAACAAACCCCCAGCCTTCTGTGTCGCGGGCCAGTAAAGGTTGCTGTGATTCAGGTGGTGATGCAGACAGAAATATAAAATAGCAGTGATGGAGGTTGTGGGGTTCCCCACCACCGCAGGGCTGCTCCCGGTGACTGTGAGATTGGAGATGTGTGGTGAGTGATGGAGCAGGAATGTCTCTTAGCCTCAGCATGTTTGGCTTTCTGGAGTCGGAGTGAAGGTTGCGTTGGCTTTTCCCGGGTTCTGGGGCAGTGCTGCTGTGTATCCCGCTGCTGGCAGCTCCGGGAATAGTGCTGGGCGATGCCCAAGCAAAACCTTTGGAAAGACGGAGTTATTACCTTCTGCTGCCTTCTTTAAAGGAAAGATGGAAGAGGATAAAGGAAGCAATAAAAATAATGCTTTGAACTGAAATGTTACACAAGTAATTTAATGACAAACTAGAATAAAATCCCAGTGCTGGATTTCATACAGGAGAGTGGAGGTTTTCCAGATGGGAAACAGCAGCCACATGGACTATCTCCAGTGCAGCTCCTGCTAGCAGGGATTCAGGATTCACCATCTTCTGCTTGTAACCAGAGAGCAACGTTCCATGGCCTACAACAATTGCTTACGTGATCTTTTTCCCCTGAGTATTGTTTAGCAGAAGGGGGAAAAAAAACAAAACAAGGAAGTTAAATTTGTAGAATCACAGAATGGTTTGGGTGGGAAGGGACACTAAAGCCCCCCCAGTGCCACCCCCTGCCCTGGGCAGGGACACCTCCCACCAGCCCAGGTTGCTCCAAGCCCCGTCCAACCTGGCCTTGAACCCCTCCAGGGATGGGGCAGCCACAGCTTCTCTGGGCAACCTGGGCCAGGGGCTCACCGCCCTCACAGCAAACAATTTCTGCCTCACATCTCATCTCAGTCTCCCCTCTGTCAGTGTAAAACCCTTCCCCCTCGTCCCATGGCTCCCCTCCCTGCTCCAGAGTCCCTCCCCAGCTTTCCTGGAGCCCCTTGAGGGCCTGGAAGGGGCTGGAAGGTCTCCCCGGAGCCTTCTCTTCTCCAGGCTGAACCCCCCCCAGCTCTTAGTATTACTTATTATTAGTTATTCAATAGTGTACAACAACTTGTTGTTAAAAAAACCCAAAACTAATTCTCTGTCACGTTTCACGATGAGTTACTGGTTGCAGTTGAAAACCAGCAGTTCTGTGTGAAACGATGCCAAAAGTATTTTTAGTAATACCAAATGATGGTTATTTAGGAAATAAGATTGGGTGCTGTGTATAGCTAAATGTGATGGGGAGGTGCAAACTGCTGTTGTCTTTTAAACAGTGGGGCCATTCCCCATGCTGGGGAGCGGTGTGGGGAGACCTTCACGCTGGGTCTGCGGGCTGGACTTTGTCATCTGCAGCTGATTTCATCCCGCTTGAAACTGTGGTTTGTTGACAGTCATCCTAGAGCCCCTGGGGGAGTCTCCAGGTGAAGAGGGCAGACCCTGACCACGTAAAAACACAGCACGAGTGAGGGCTGTCCCCAGGCTCCTGCTTTGCCCAAAAAACCCAGTGCTGGTGGCCGGGGACGGCAGGCTGCGGGAGGAGAAAGCTCCTAGAATTTGCAAAACGGTGTTAAACTGCACGTAACCCAGCTACGGCACCTCCTCGCTGGAAGGAGGAGATGCCTGTGGCCCCATTCCATCCCCCGATGGGTGCCTGGGGCAGCGCAGCGAGGCTGAGCTCGGGGTATGTCAAATTTCGGAGCATCTTCCTACACGTGTGGCTCTCGATTCAGCCAGCCAAAGAGAGCCTGCAGCATCAGAGAGGCCCCAGCGCAGGTCTCTATAAGATTCCTCTGAGAACGAGACAAGAATGATTGATTTTTATGCCTCATGTTAGTATTGTAGTAAAATATAAATCAGTGATAATTAGGAACTGCATAATGCATCGCCCGTGTCTGGAAGAAGCGGGCGCCTGAATGGCTGGAGGCGAGAGGTGGGAGCGGGAGAGGCAGAGCCCGCTCTGCCCGCCCTCCTGTCCCACCTGTGCTTCTGCCTGCTTCCGTATTCCCCTCTCAATCAAACGTTCATTTATGAAATGCATTCTGCAAATTCTCATCGTGCGTAGAGACACATTATCGTGTATTAAGATATATTTACCAGTAAGCCATCCCCACTTTATCTTCTACCTACTCTGTGTATGGGGATGTCCAAGGAGACTTTGTGTATCAGGCAGATGGGAATTGCTTGTGGCTCACTCCCTTTAAGCTGCAGTCTTCCCTGTCTCTATACTAAGTTCAGTTTTATCCTCATCTAGTTGTTTTTATCTTTCCAAACAGCAATAACGTAATTACTTCCTCAGCTGCTTACAGAGTTGGGAGTTTTTTCTTTCCAATTGCTTATGATCCTGGTAGCTGCAGAACGAGCGAGGTTTGCGCTGAAGTCAGACCCTTAAAAAAGGAGTTTTCCGCATTCAAGAAGGTGTTTTCATGGATACCCAGCTCTTTTGGGGTGCAGAGGTGGTACGTAACCCCACGGTCGGGGCTCTAGCACATCCCTGTGGAGGAAGATGCCAGATTTCAGAGGGCGGCTCGCAGCCCGTGCAGCCAGCTGGTAGTTTATCAGCTCTCCTGTCTCATTGTTGCTGTTGGGGGCAAAAAAGAGGGTTTTATCTGTAGTGGAAAAGTATGAAATGGTGTTTCCAACTTCCTCTTTTAGAAATTTCAACCGATTAATAATATATGAAGTAGGTTGGAATAACTTGCCGACTAGACACTTTCTGAAACAGGGAAATGCTTTTTGATGCCGTGGGTGTTTCTCATTTTTTGCAGTGCCAGTTGATCACGTTTGGACAGGGTACCCTCAGATCGCCCTCACCTTTCAAGGTGTTCGCAGCGTGTTTGGTGCTTAAACCAAAAAGCTGTGGCTTCTGCTCATCAGCATCGCTGCTGCCTGCGTGTCACCGCGGGGCGGGAGGTACCGCTGGGGCATTGCTGTGGATGGCAGTCCCTCTCCTCGCCGTGTCGGGGTGGGATGAGCTGATGGCTGGGGCCACCGGAGAGACCGCGAGGGTTTTGGGGTGTTCCCATGCCAGCTCAGCCCGGGAAGGTGGGACGCAGGCGGGTGTGCAGGGGGTGGCCCAGCCCTGGGGGGAAGGACCCCGCTGTCCCCCGGGGAGGAGCTGCCCCAGCTTTGTCTACAGAACAGCGTCCTTATCTCTGCGGTGGGATTTGTTGCTCAAAACCCAAGTATAAGGAAGGAAGATGAACACTTGAGGTGAAAAAAACAACGAAAAAAAAATCATGGGCGCCGAGTCCTGTCTTCTGAGTGTTGCCATGCTTATTTGTGTATTAGTCCCTGTGCAGTGCCTTTAGAGAATGGTTAAGTAAATTGAATGCTTTCGAATCTATTGGGCTTTGCTTTTCTCTCCTCCTTTCTTTATCTTGAATTTTGTGCTTTCTATTCTCCACTCCACCAAAGACCTCAGCACTTCTAATAAGCCCTAGTGAGGGGGTTGTTTTCATTTCCAAAGGAGGCCTATCTCTGCTGGCAGATGATGAAAAATGTCTGCAGGCAGAATGCTGGAAAAAATAGCATTTTTATTCTTTGTGGGCATGCTTTGTGTCAGTTCCATTATCCCCGCGTGCACCGAGATGGTCATTGAAGAGATGAGCTGTTAGTTCTTGTGGTTGGAGGTAAAGCTATTTTTGATAGACATATTTTTTTTTTCTTTTCTTTAAAAAAGCACGCTTCAAAAATATTTGAGATCTGCTTCAGTAAGTTAACAAGCAAAACTGCTGAATCACTGCTCCGTCTTAGTTGCAGCTATTAAATAGAGTTAACGGGAGCCCCGTGAGGCGCATACAGATGCCTCCTTCCAGGAGCGTTGAGCGTATACAGCTCCTTCTGAAATCACACGAGTGTGACAAGGTGTAGAAGTCTGCAGAGAATTGTAGATTGCTTTGGTTTCAAGATCTTGAAAGATAATCACAGCAGAAGAGTTCTGCTGCAAATTAAAGCGGCCTCGTTTGCTTTGCTAGAAGCATAATGAATTTGTGCC
Source organism: Larus michahellis (assembly GCF_964199755.1). Lineage (NCBI taxonomy): Eukaryota > Metazoa > Chordata > Aves > Charadriiformes > Laridae > Larus > Larus michahellis. The sequence goes on from NC_133902.1 coordinate 59,341,162, forward strand.
CTTGAAGGACAAAAGCTTTTTCTTTTCTTTTTTTTTTTTTTTGGGTGCTTGGTTCAACCCAAGCTGGATTTCATTGAGTGAAAGCAGCGTCTCCGAAAAGGCAAGCGAGGGTGATTTCAGGTGCTGTCTGGCCTCTGTGGGGAGAGACTAAATTAAATAATTCTACTGCTTGGAAAAGTGAGCAAAGAAGGATAAACAGAGGATTTGTAAAGGCATAAATAAGCAGAGAATGTTGATTAGGGATTCACTGTCTCCCAAGGTGAAAACCAAGGAAAATGTGAGGTAGTGTTGTGGTTTTGGCCAAACTGGCCAATGGCTCGCGACGGATGCTCTCCCCTCAGCTCTCGTACACGTCTAGGTTTCCTTGAAAAGCTGGAAAAACTCTCTCTTCAGAGCTTTCAAAGCAAATATTTAAAAAACCTAAAAACCAACAACGCACATATGCTGTGTTTTCAGTCCAGTTAATTGTGTCCTGTGGGGTGGGGCTTAGGTGACCTTCTGAGATCCACTTCCATCCCTGTTCTTCTCTCATTTTCTTTATTTCGTCTTAAACAACGACAAGTAGACTGCAATTTCGAGTTCATTAATCAGTGTGATTTACAGAGGAGAAGAGGAATCTAGGTCTCTAGTTCGCTAAGGTTTTTCACAGTGTGAATTCTTAATATTAGAAGATGAAGCTAATACAATCTTTGTGGAAGGAAGAAATGAGGTGTGTATTTGTCATGTGCACCTGGCAGCAGTAATGGGATTAATGTGATACGCCATCCTTCTCTTTATCGTATTTACCATTTAAGATGTATAAATATATGTATACGTGTATATGTAATTACATATGTGTGAAAGTATTTTTCTCCTGCCTTTTTACTGGAGCGTTGTGTGGATCTCAAGCTCGTCCTCGGGTCAGGACAGACAGCCGTCTTTCAGACCTGCAGTACGTGTTGCTCAGAACTCATCCCTACTGAAAGCAGAAGGGCTTTCTGGTATTAATACACAAATTATTTGAGCTATGTGGAGTTTATTTAAAAAAAATTACAAAATTACTGAAAGTTTGTGTCTTCAAGGCAGCAGTGACAGAGGATCTCAGCTTTCTAAAGCAGAAGCCATCTCGTACTTTTTCAAGGGTACACCAAGGCAACGCCGTGTAGATAGCATCAGGTCTCAGCGGCTCCTCCAGGTATGGGTTCTGCTCAGTCCTCCTCACCTGAGGCATCTCTGGGTAAGGACAGAGCCGCGAAAAACATAACCTATGTGGTTTTGAAATGTCGCAGTTTCTTCAGCGTTCCCTGGTAGGGGAGTATTCCCTTAAGTATTTCAGATATCTAAAAAATAATCGTTTTGACTTAGCATCATCTCACGTAACTAGTATACAGGAAAGATGCTTAATGAGCTTTGATTGTTGCTGAGGATTAAGACATTATTTGTAAATTCACTAAAATATATTTAGGGCTGTATCAGAGACCTTACGAAACATTCCTGTTTATAGAGCTGGCAACAAGCTGTTCGTGAGACTCATTTCACTCCGTGAAGGGCAATATGGTCAAGGTAAGTTAGAAATCTTGAGTATGACTCAAAATATGATATTCCAATTAAGTCTCATGAAAGTGACTCAATCTGGTGTACAAAAGTCATTTTCCCAGTTACTTCAGCCTATAGGAGTGAATCTTATTTACATTATACAGACTGTTATTGCCGAAATATATCAGCGAACTTCCCTGGCAGGAGAGGCTCCTGATGCCCTTTGCCAGGCGGATTATGGGGCGCTCGGTTTGCAGGTCCTCCCGTGCTGCCGGAGGGATGGCTTATAAGATATGCTGATGGATGAAAGCCTTGAATTAGCGCTCGTTGGGGAAGATTTCATGCAAAGCAAGTCAAAACGCAAATGAGTTCAGGGTTTTTTTTGCTGTACGTACGGTCAAAAACTCAGCCTGTGTCAGTGCTTAGGAAAAACATGAAGTACAGCAGGAGACAAAATCACCAGCACCCACGTCCCTGCAGCTCAGGAGCGTATTGTACAGTAAATAAAACCTCGATCAAATTACCGAGGAGCGGGGTGAAAGACCAACACAAGCCCACGGAGACCCGTCAGCAAGGGCAGGTGACAGAATGAGGCAGAAATAGCACAGGACAGTGAAGCGTGACATTGAAGTATTGTACAAGTGTACCAGCAAGAGAAAAGCCTGGTAAGGAGCCAGATGGGTTTTTCAACACAAAGGAAGAGCAAATAACAGATGAGTCAAAGGTGTTTTTTTTTTTGTTTGTTTCCTTGTTGGTTTTAGTATTCATTAGAACTTTCCACTTGCCAGCAGCAGAAGCACTTCCAAAGGATCTGTGGGTCAGACACTCTAATAAGCTTATTGATCGACAGCCACATAATTTTTATAAAGAAAAATCAAATATATCTCTCAGCATCTTCCACACTGGCTTCGAGGATCATGGCTATCCCTGAGTCCCCCCTCAGCTGCCCATTAAAATTGCAGATTATTTAAAATATGAGCCTGGAGGTGAGTTGAAGTACTTTGAAATGTGACAGCGCTGTCTTTTACCTGTGGGCTTGGGCTGGGAAGGGCTGCTCCTGATGGGGACGTGCAGCTCGCTGTTGGAAGATCTGAGGTTGGAAAATCTCAGACCTCTTCTGGTTGGAGGATTTGCGTAATTTTTGCAACACTTGGGCAGCCCCTGTTTGTGCAGACCCACCTTTCCGTTACCACTGCGGAGGATGGAGTTGGTACTCATTGCTGACTCATTTAAAGACAATGATCTTCACAACGCGATTGAAAAGGAGTATAAAAGCCGTGTAGAAAAGGTGGGTTTGACAGTAACTGCTAAGTGATATTTTTGAAGATGTATTCTGTAAGGAAATGGCTTGCTAGGCTCATTTTAGCTTAGAAACGCCAGTGCAGGGGAAGTCATTCTAATCAGCAGCGTGCATTCGCTGATTGGTGCCTCTTTTACCATTCATACATTCTGCATCCTTAAGAAACAGATTTTATTTTTATTTTAATCCTCTAGATGAAGGGATTCTGCGTTGTGTTTCTCTGATTGAAGAGTGCGTGTGTATATGTGTTTCACATAAAGATTTTGGTATGGAAACTTGAATACAAATTTGGTATTTCATAAAATATTCTGAAGGCTTTGATGAGAAGTGTGCTGTGCCTCCTCGAAAGAAGGTAAAGCAGAACATAAAAATGTAGTGAAATGACAATATTGGTATTTGGAAAAACAATAAAATCATTTTGTTTTCTTTGGATAAATAACAGATCATTCAGTAGAAATATTTATAGTGGCTTTGTGCATTAGAAAGCCAACGTTGGTGACATACCTGGTGTTAGAAAACTTTTGAGACCATCTTTAGATTCTCAAAACTATTCAATGCTAGTAAAAATTCAATTTTCTCTGAGAAATTTTGTCAAATTTGCAAAAGATCTTAACTTGCTAAATGTTCCCTGCCATCTCTGGTATTGTGAGGTTTACTTGGTTCTTACTTTAATATTTTACATATTGCTTGGAAAACAGAGAGTGGGAGTTTTTTCCTAACTTGAAACGCGTCTGCTGGGTTTGAGACAGGTGAGAACTGTTTCTTACAGAGCCTCGGGGCTCAAAACTTGGTTATTCCAATATGGGAGATAAAATGCAAGAAGTAGTGGTCCTGGGGATGGATTCCAGTTATGCCTCTGAAAATATTAGTGTCCCTGTGGTTGTTAATTCATAAACCGTGTGCATCTTCTCTAAAGATTAATAAGTTGAGGGTGCTGCATTTTAACCGTGGCAGAATTAAATATGTTTCTCCGTCACAGATATGTGTAAGCGATGCTGGAAACGAAATGTAATCTGATAATGCTTTGCTTTGAATCAAAGCATGAGAGTGGAAAGGCTGTTTAGGAAATTTCTGATTAGTTTTATAATAAACTTCAGGATGGGAAAATCTCTTCGAATTTCTATCTTGATGGACCTTGGTAAACAATAGAACACGGAATCTTGTAACGAAAATTAGTTTTGCAGATGAAGGAATATATAACTCGTGCCTTAAGCAGGATAAACAAAAGTTTTCTAGCTGAGTTTTATCTGTGTCGCTGTGATGGGACACTGCGAAAGAGCTGGGATTTCGAATGAGTTCACAGTGGCGCAGAACATCCTCTCCGGCTGTTTTCCTGCTCTTTGGGCGTAGAATACGAAACCCTTCACTGTTGGTATTCCAGACGTTTTAGGGAGATACAATTTTGATATTTGGCTTACGACAAGGAGAGGCAGCAAACTTATTGTTGTAATGATGACTCTGCTGATACTGGGTTGCTGAGTTCTTTTTGTTGTTGTTCTTTTTTTTCTCCTCTAAATAATTTGTTTTGATTAAAAATTTCCTGATTTCTACAGGAGAAAGTGTTCACTAAGATGTTTTTAGCCAATCCCAAAGTATTTCAGCAGAAAATAAAACCGTTTTGATGTGCCGCCTTACTATTTAAGACACCTTTAGTTTGGGTGACTCATTGTGCCTCTTGGTGCTCCTCCAGCTTTCGTGCCATGTGGCAGGTAACGGCATGAGATGCCCGGTGTCCCCTCTCCCTGCCCGTGCCGGGGCTGGAGTGGGTCAATCCGAATGTGAAGGGGGTGTCTCCCTGCCCGGGCAGGCAGGTGCTGTGTCTGCTGCTGCTGCAGTAGGGAGGGGTGGTCCTGGCCTCCTGGATTGGGTCTGCAGAGCACTTGGAGCTAGTGCGGACCCCTAGAGACAGCTTTGGAGGCTGAAAAACAAAGAATTCCCCTTCAGACTGAAGGATGCCACAAGGACGAACTTCCATCACCTTCTCATCACTCCTTTTCCTCCTCAGAGACATTCATATCCCCTTTTTTGAGGAATTCCTTCCCTTCCATTTATGTTGTTTCGCGGGGAGAAGGACATAGCCCAAGCTCCTTTCTGTGCTCCTTCCCTGTTTTAACATGGTTTCAGCAGTCACACTGACTCTTTTTGCCTGCTCCCTGCTGCTATTTCGATAAATTTGTGCCCTCTGCCTCTTCCAGCAAAAAGGAGGCAGAATTTATTTGCATAAACACAATTTGCAGCTCAAGGGACTAGCTCTTCACATCGCAGCCTCTGAGGAGCCTCATCGTTTCTCCAGAAGGTGATGATATAGCAGAGTTTAATTACCAGCCATTAATCCCAAATATTTTATGTTCGTATTACGCATTACATAAATATACCTTATGAAATGCTCCGAGAGGAATTTAATAGCGTATATAACATATAACTGTGTGTACGTGTGCAGTGCAGGCTTCCAAGCAATCCTGCGGGCGAGGCGTAGCTGCGGAGAGGAGCAGCATTGCCCTCGGAGGCAGCTACGAGCACAGCACGGGGGGGTTCTTCCTTTCTTTCCAGTGGGATTTCTAAATGGTTTTGACGGCGAGATCGTAGAATCATAGAATGGGTTGGGTTGGAAGGGACCTTAAAGATCACCTGGTTCCACCCTTTGCGAAAGACAAACTGATGGGTATTAATCGACCAGCCTCAGTCAAGAGGCTGATTGGAAGCGTGAATGCAAAAGTAGTTAAAAATGCAGGTGCTCCTTGTGTTGGCTGGTGCGAGCTCTGGGTCAGGAGTCACTGGGAGGGGAACCGGCTTCTGCTGAGCTGCACCCTGAGCTTGGCGGAGGGAACCGGTGCTGCTGCTGTCGCCTTTGGGTGGGCTTTTGCTGTAGAATAATTATTATAATTAGTTGTATACATGGCATGTTTCCTTTTTTTTCATACTGTTTCCTAAAAAATCTTGTTTACCTCCATGTGCTTGTAGGAGATGATACTATCACTTTCCGTAAAATTCAAAATTGTACAAAAATTCCTCAAAACTGGTCTCTAATAACATGTAAAAGATACTCTGTCAGGGTTGGGATACTATATTTTTAGGGTGGATTTTTTTTTTTTTAAAACCAAGGATTGATTGATTTATTTACATGGGATTATGCCATCACACGCCTGATAGTTAAAACTAAATAAAAAATAAAAGAAGTTGGTTAGAATTGGTTCAATATACATATTCTTCAAATACTTCCAATAGCTATAAAATTGTTTTCCAACCCTTCTCCGTCTGCAGGATCTCATGGAGAATCCGGTGCAATGCTTTGTAATCCTGGTGGAAATCTCTTGAGAACAGTCATTTGCTGTCATTGTGATTACAACCAAAAGCTGCACGTCAACAAATCTGGGTTTTTCAATCACCTTAGAAAGGCTCTAGATATAAATTCCCATACAGATAGAGATAAAACCTCACAGTGGAGCACAGAGCAAATTGTGATGTGTTATTGCTTTTTTTTTTTTTTTTTTACCATTCCTTGCTGAATGCCAACGGTCGCGGAGCCCTGTCGGTGAGGAACAAAACTGCTGCCCACGCACTAAAAGTTGGCTTTTGCTCTCTTGCGTTACAGCCGTTATTTCTCGAAACCAAGAAGGGCCTGGAGAGATGGGGAAGGCCGTGCTCATTCCGAAGGACGACCAGGAGAAGATGAAAGAGCTGTTCAAGATCAACCAGTTCAACCTCATGGCCAGTGACTTGATTGCCCTGAACCGCAGTCTGCCCGATGTGAGGTTGGACGGGTGAGTCCCTGCGGTCCCGGTGCCCTCTGCGCAGCCGCAGCGTAGAGCGTTGCCTCAAGGTTAATTAGAGGTCCTTATTAGCGGTGGTTTGCTAAGGAAGCTGTTTGGGAACACCAGGGTTTGCTGGTTCTAGATGTGGCTTCTGATGCAGACTTTCTCAGGAGCAGAGCCACTGCATCGCAGGTGGGATTATCCTCTGCAGTTTATTGTGTGAGAAGCTGAAAATCGCCAACTTCCAGCAATCACTTTATGTTGCAGAGATAAAAAAACGCCCTCTGGAGCGTCTTATCACTTGGAGTAATTAATTCTATTTTTTCACAGAAAGCTTTATTTTTAATCTTTTAAAGTGATAACAATATCACTGTCAACTTTATAAATGTTCATAATTATGCTCTCAGCATTTTAAAATTGTCATTTTAATGCTTATAAACAGAAGATGCTACCAATACCAAAAGCAACCTGCAGGATGTAGTTTTCTTTTACTTTTATCCGTAGACGTTTCTGAAATAACCAGAATTCTATAAAACATCTTTCAAAATAATTTGCGACAATATCAAAACTGAAGGGAGTTTTGCGGTTGGGGTTTTTAGAGGTTTTGCTTTATTTTTAAGTCTAATAAATTATAAGCGTTATTTTTGAGCGAAGCCTGAAGCCTGTGTGGTGACGTTGGGACAGGAAGAGCTTGGGGGAATGTTTCACTGAGCCCATTGAATTATTTTTAGAAGAATTTAAAGATTATTGTTTCCAGTCACAAGAGTGGGTTTGTGCTTGTTGTGAAAGTCCAAATGTGCCTGTTTATCTCCATTTCAGTTTTTCAGCCATGGGAGAATTTCCTCCTGTCCCCCGGTAGCAGTGTTAATGTTAGCCCAGGCTATCAAATCCATTTTATTTAACTTGAAACTTTTGCGTAAAGGCACATTCTCGTAAGATTCTAATTGAAACTGCGTGTGTGCTGGATTATCCAAATTTACATAGTTTTGGAAGTAAATTTTTAGAGATGAGAAATTTGTTTCCCCACTTAATTTTTATAGAAACCTACTGTCGATTGAATTTTATCTTTTTCCAGTTCATTTTTTTTTCCCCCTGTTCTCCTTCAGCTACATAAACGGCCTGATTTATAGGTACTGCAGCTTATAACAAAAAAAAATAGAGAAATATAAGCAGAGGTAAATATGTACAAGTGGTCAGGTCTTCTAAAATCTCCCATTGCTATTCTTTTTTAAACTGAATCATCACTTACCCAAAATCTTGCATATTATGCTTTGTTTGAAATTAAATTCCTTGTGTTCCCATGAAATTTAAAATAAAAGAAATACTTTGTTTCCTGGACTTTATTTGTACATGCCTGCAAATGATAGAAGTAGAAGCATTACTTTAACAGTGGCCTTGTTCACAAACGGAGTAGGTGATGCTCCTCACTCCGTGCTCATTTGTAGCTGGGTGATGCCAAGTTTCCATCAAACAGCGCCTGGGATCGCTGCCAGCGAAGACATGGCTCACGAAATGGGAGCCTCAGAAAAGCTTTATTCCTTATTGCTTGTTCCTTCGTTACTGTTTGCCCTTTGCAAGAGTGCCGAGGGTAGTCACGATGAGATGGTGGAGCTGGCTTCAGTGGTGAAATGATTCCAGTGGGCAGGCTTTCTGGGAAGTGAGGAGGATGGAATGCGCTGCCGGGCCGGGGTTTCCCGTGATGGTACTTAGTGGCTCTCTCACCCTGTGATGCCCTCGGTGGTGGCCCTGCTGATGCTCATAGAATGAGCGTGGAATCACAGAATGGTTAGAGTTGGAAGGGACCTTAAAGCCCAGCCAGTGGCACCCCCTGCCCTGGGCAGGGACACCTCCCACCAGCCCAGGTTGCTCCAAGCCCCGTCCAACCTGGCCTTGAACCCCTCCAGGGATGGGGCAGCCACAGCTTCTCTGGGCAACCTGGCCCAGGGGCTCACCGCCCTCACAGCAAACAATTTCTGCCTCACATCTCATCTCAGTCTCCCCTCTGTCAGTGTAAAACCCTTCCCCCTCGTCCCGTGGCTCCCCTCCCTGCTCCAGAGTCCCTCCCCAGCTTTCCTGGAGCCCCTTGAGGGCCTGGCAGGGGCTGGAAGGTCTCCCTGGAGCCTTCTCTTCTCCAGGCTGAACCCCCCCAGCTCTCTCAGCCTTTCCCACAGCAGAGGGGCTCCAGCCCCCCGGACATGTTAAGCTGCCCGGGCAATGGTCAGTTCGGTGTTCCGTGCATTTGCAGCCCCCGGAGACGAAGCCCCGAGTGCCCCACGCAGCAGAACGAGGGGGACACTTGCGAAGCTTCTTGCTCTGTTCTGGGGCGCTCTCTCCTTGCCCTGGGAGCAAGCCATGAAAAGAAAGTGTATATTGGAAATACAGGTAAAATGTTCAACTTAAGGAATAGCTCTGCTCAGTCTGAGGGAGACGAGCTATTTAATACTGAGAGAAATCTGTCCAGCTGCATTTCCTTGATGGAAAGAAGTTTGCTATTATTTGCTGAAAGGACAGAAAGCATTACAGGATTTAGAAAAAAATAATTTTCTCTTCTCATTTTCCTCTTCAGACAGATGCTTTCTGTACGTATTCTTCAGGGAGTATTAAATTTTTCTGAAAGCCAATTTATAATGCTTTGCTCTTAAGGAAGAATATGATTTTATGGTTAATATATTTAATGTATGACAGGAAGACATATTTTTATTGACAGGAGGGACAGAGGCATCCGATTTGCACTGGCTGTCTAACTCTCTGCCTTTCACATTATAAATGCAAGCTTTTCTTTCAGAGGCCAGGACATTTTCTGTGGCAAAGTTAGATGAATAAGATAGCAGAAAATAAAACAATGTTCTTGCTGGGCATGCTGTCTAGTGGGAAATTTGTAATAACCCGTGTCGCTGTGGATGCTGCTGTGTTACGAGTAGTTGTGAGCTGATGAAAAGATCAATGTTATCAAGGTGTAAATGTATTAAATCAGTGTATTGGCTGTGAAGCAGCTGCACTAAATGCAGGGAAAACTTGAGGCCAGAGGGATGAAACTTTGCTGGAAGATCGCTGGGGTAGGGTTGACTAATTGTGGGAGGGAGGGGGAGGAAGACGGGCTGCCTCTGCCGCCGGCAGCGCTCGGGGATGGCATCACCCTGCTGGAGCTCCTGTTCCACCCAGTTACTTGCAGATCCGGCGCTGGGAAACGGCCGAGCCCTTCTCCGTTTCTGTAATGAGACTGGGGGATTACTGGGACGGAGGGACATTTATACAGGACTAATCAACTCTTGGCGTGACTCGACCTTTTTATGGTTGTCTATCACACGTCGACGTTTCGCTGCGTGTAGGTGGGGTGGTCGCGTTTCTCGGAGCGTATGCCGTGCCATTAAGTCTCCGATCTGGCTGCCCGCTCAAGCCGTTAAGGATTGCCGTGCCCTCGGGGGTCACAGCCGCTGGCGGCGGTCCTGAGCAGGGCTCCTCCGCTCTGCCGGGCCTGGCATGTCCCTGGCAGGTGCAGCGACTTTCCCTCCTGGGCTGGTTGGAGATGGGGATGTTGGAAAAGCGGCTGAACGCCTTTTTCTCAGTGATGTCCTCTTCCTGCTCCCGCTGGTGGCAGCTGTAGGCTTAAAGCGGAAGGCAACGTGGCTGGCTTCCCACACCCTGTTTTCAATGAAAATAAAGCCTCAGCTTAGCCGTTACTCCTGTGTTTAGAAGGTTGTGTGATTTCCAACTGTGGTTTAACCCTGAAGGCAGAGTCTCATCTCCTGGTGGGATTTCCCTCTGCCTTTATATCCCTATGGGAGTTATTTAGATTTTTGCATTGTAATATTATGTCCATGCCGCAAGTGTATGTCTACAAAGAGATGTAAGTTTTCTGATAAGAAACAAACGGCCCAAGAAAAAGCAGAATCTTGTGGCCATTTCTCGTTCTAGAAATTCGTTCTTTGGTTACGCTACAGTACCTTTATTGGTGAAGTCATTGGGAAGAGGGCCGTGAAAGGGAAGGAGTACACACTGACACGGGAGCTTTTTCATTCTTGTGGGGTGTATGCATATAATATATATATATTTTTATATAAATAATATAAATATACACACAGTTAATCCATTCCCATTCTGTTCTTATTCTGGGCTTCCTCGTTCCTTTTCCCTCTTCAATCCCTGCTGCACTTCTTCTGCCTGTGGGCAATTTCACCCTGTCCTCTCCCTGTGGGCGTGCAGGCTTCTCGTCCTTTGCCAAGGCTGCTGCTGTCTACGTAGCGCTCTGTGTGTCCTTCTGGGAGTCGATCTACAGTCTACAACTTGGAGTAGGGATCAAAGATGCTCGTTGGTCCTTTTCTCTCTCCTTCACAGCTCGGTACTCGTGTCCCGCGGTGGCAGAGAGCACCAGGGCTCTCCCAGTTTGGGATCGCTGCTGCTGTTGTGCCTCCAAACGATGAAGGCAGTGCTGTGGTGAACGGAGGGGGGGTGAGGGGGTGGGGGGGGTGAACATCATGAGAGTCTAAATAAGAAACACATATTTTAGAGGGAAAAAGAAATATCTGAGGGAATCCTAATTTTTTTCACGTTAGCACACGAAAGAGCTCCTGAAAGCTTTTATGACTCTGTGTTTCTGATTAAGTGTTTGATGACTGTGAGCTAATTCTGGGTTTACACTGCAACCACAGTACTTGTGCTTGTAAGACAGGGGAGACTTTTTCCATAAAGAAAGATGTTAGATTTCTAAAAAATAATAAAAAAAAAAAGTTTCCTTTTATGGGTTGCAGGAAGATGGGGAAGGCTGGGTTGTTGCTGGCTCGTGAGAAATTCCCTTTACAGTTTTGTGAGGTATCTCTCACCTCGTCCTCCTCCTGAAGAGGGCTGTTTGTGAGTACACCCGATGCGACGTCCCAACCTCCACGAGGCCAACGAGAGTTTGCTCTCACTCCTGCAGGGAGGAGTCCTCTTCTCAGGAGACGGCAAAATCCACCTCCCGTGTGCTGTAACCAAAGAGTGTGGCTGCGCCCCGTCCCATCGCGGCTCCTGTGCTGGTACTGGAATTCCAGCTCATGCTTCCTGTTACGTGTAGTGTTGTCTGCCAAAGAATGTCCCTCGATTGCCTGAGTCCTGTTGGCCAACTTGAAGATTTTAATCAGTGTCAGGTCTAATTTGGAGTAGCTATTGATTAAACCCTAAACCCAATTTAATTCAACATAGAAATGTTTACTTTTATTCTGAAGTATTTTCTCCGGCCAGGGAAGAATAAGCTGCCCAGGGAGGTGGTGGATTCACCATCCCTGGAGGTGTTTAAAAAAAGGGTAGATGTGGTACTTAGGGACATGGTTTAGAAGTGGCTTTTGTCAGGGTAGGTTAATGGTTGGACTTGATGATCTTAAAGGTCCCTTCCAACCTCAGCAATTCTGTGATTCTAAGAAATCCATCTTTAATCTTTTCTGGATGAGTAGGGTTGCAAGTGCTATTCTACAAAATTGCTAAACCATTATAATTGGATTTTCTTATTGAAATACAGGTTGAAGTTAGCTGTTGGGTCTGTGTGTGTATGTGCTTGTGAGCATGCATTTCTGATGAGAAACAAACTCAGGATTTTCTAAACAGTAATCGCGGTTTAACCTCGTGCCGTAGTCTTGTCTTGGCTTCTTCAAAGCGAAAACCTCGGCAGGTGCTCCCAGGGTGGGGAATAGCCTCTGGGAGAAGTTGTGTAGAAGTGGCAATCGCTGCCTGAGAAAATTTCCTTTGTGGAACACCTGTGAAAATCCTTTAGTGCCTTGAACTCCGTGTAACAGGGCAGGAAGCTTTGATTAGATATTTTTGGTGGGACCGCTATTCATTCTTCGTGCAGTTTAGCCCTGATAAGGGAGGGTAAGTTGTTTTATTTTGTGATGTTCACATCTAATCCATTTGTCTTGCACCAGGAAGTGTTGTATTAGGGCTTTTTCCAGCTCTAAGTCGTGGTGGATAAAGTACGTAAGAGTTCCTTTGTTGCCAGGTTTATCTGCTTACAGCTTCGTATAATTAAAAGCTAATTTATTTTTTAAGATTTTACTGTGTATATACAGTTATGCATAGAGAATCTATAAACCACTTGTGAACAAGTAAGCTCAGGGAGAAATCAGTAATTAGTTTTGGCTAGAAATTACTTTGAAATGATAGTTAAGAAATTATTTCACCTTGTCTGGGGGGAAGAAATCTCCCAGGGTGACTGCCAGTAGGGAGAGAAGGTATATACAGGTAGTCTGTGTAAGATCAAAGCCGATTCCCAATGTATAAATTAGCTAAAGACTGTTAAGATTTAAAAAAGAAAAGTAATTCTCCAGCAATGAGAAAAATACTTTCATGAGTCAACAGATGGCTTCTCAACTGGTTTTGTGAGTCTTTCTTCTGTACTTTCATGTAACAAAAGGAACAATTAAAAATTGTCGCTATTTCCCCATTGCTGCTGTTTCTCCCATGAAAGTTGGGCTGTGGTTCCGTTAGTGCTTTCGGTGCCGTTGTAGCTCTGCAGTGCCCGTCCCTGCTCCCACGGAGCTGGAGCAGAGGCAGGGCCCGTCTCCAGTGTTCAAATGAGCTTAGCGAAGCTCAGGAGAGGAGATCTTTTATTGGTCACATTTCCAGATAGACCGAAGTTGGAATTGGCAAAATGTGTCCTCGCTGAGGACCGTCTTGGTATATTTGGAGAAATTCCACTTAGAATATCTTTTCTAACCATTTGGTAGCTGGTGTTTCTAAAGGCAACTATAATAAACCACAATAAAGTAATTTACCAGGTTCTTTATTCATTACTTGCACTGTGACCGTTGTTGGAAGCCTAACGAGGTGCCGCTGTAACTCAAGACGTGCTTAAAGCCCTTTCTCGACTAGCTTGCTGTCTGATTAACTTCTTCCTAATTGTTGAACTCTCAGTTTCCCCATAGTGCCAAAGCAGTAGCAACTGCCAGGAGATTCTTACACGCAGGGTTGCTCCTAGAATTAGAAATTTGCTGCTGTCACAGCTTTGATAGAGGGCAATCAATGCAAGGAGAGCCGGGGTCTCTGCCCAGCGCTGGAGAGCTGTTGGAGCGTGTCTTTGCAGGTGGACGTTGGATCGCTCCCAGGAGCCACGTTCAAGACAGACCAGCAGTTTGCTCTGCTTTACACTGTTACTCTTCAGCGAAAAATGCTCTCCTTCAAATGAATTTATCAGCTTGGCGGTTAGCTATGTGTGGTCTTCACTAGGAGTGAGCAGTGCAGAGGTAAGGATATTATCCACCTACGCGTGCGTGCCAAGTGAAGCCGGCTGTGTGTGACAGGACAGCCACGGATGCAGAGGGATGATTTGCGATTCAGACACCTTCAGCAGAGCGCCCGCCTGGGAGGGGGGAAGACGTGATCACTCAGCAGAGGTTTATATTTGTACAACTCACTTAAAGGGAAGTGGCTTACTCCTGCTAATCTGAAAATGGATTAAGCCTCTCTACATCTGGAGGTGTACCAAAGGAGCAGGAACGCTGCCAGGGAGAGGGGATTGCGGTCTGGAGGTTGTGTAAGTGGTTTTGGCTGTTGACCTAGTTAGTTCTTTGTGCTTAGTACTGGCATTTATTTGTAGACATGGATACACGCGGGTCTTTGAAGATGTCCTTTGTTCAGAGAACTTGCAAAGAGTTTGATTTCCAGGAAGATAAACCTGCTTCTTCTTGACGTGCTGTTTCATGTGGACTGCAGTCAGTTTTGGAGCAAGGCAGTTAATATGGGGAGGTATGATTGTAAAACGGAAAAAGTCAGCTCCTAAATTAGTGTTAAAATAATTGAAAACAAATTTCAGTTCCTGGCAGCACAGCAGTTCCTCTCCTTACTAGAGAGGCCCCCAAAATATCACTCTGCGAAGTATAAAGAATGATTTTATTTATAGAAAAATTGATCTAGAGAAGATATTTTTATTTTCTTTCTTTACGGCTTCAAGTGACTGAGTACTGGTAAATGCTTAAACAGTTCCTATAGCAGAAAGGATAACCTCGGTGTTATTCGGCAGGTATTGTTTGCGTATTTTTTTTCTAGTAATGACTCTGCAGGCTGCCTTGGAAGCCAGCCCTGATGGCACCTCACCTCCTTCCCGTCGTATCTTCTCCCAGGGAGTCTGCAAGGATGGCTGGGATGCGGCTTTTCCCCCAGCCCTTTGAAAATGAGGATGGTGAAGATTTTGATTTGCATGGGTTACTTGTTTTTTAAAAACACTTGGCTGTTTCACATTTTTGAACTATGTCAAGGTTATCTGCGTTGCAAGGATAAGCACATTCCTAGTTTTCCCGTAAATACCCTAAATAATGTAACTGATAGGTTAAACCATTAGGTCCTCACGTGGTATGCACTTTGAGAAAATATGTAGTATTTAAACAGAAAGGATGCATATTCCAGGTAGCTGGATTTTGTATCAGTTCTGCTTTTCCTTCAGCAGCTCATCCCAGGACGGTTCCCCTGGGTACCTGGCTGAGCCCGACCCTCGCTGGCAGCAGCGTCCACCCCGGGAAGTGGCTGTAACTCAATTTTCTGATTTAATAGTGCAAAGCTGTTCAAGCATGAAATTGCTTCCTTCGTGTAGAGCCGTCCCCTTTGCCTGGCGAGTCAAGGCTCAGAAGCAGGTGGTTACTGCGATCGCTGCTCTTGGCCCAACCAGTTGTAGAGAGCAACAAAGTTCAGCTTTTGTACGCTCCTGAAAGGGAAACGTGGGAACTCGTCTCCATTCAGCTGAGAAGGGAGAAGAGCCTGCAAAATTATATTCAGCAGCAAGAAGCAAACTAATCGTAGTTTCTTGAGAATCAGAGAATCGCCTGGGTTGGAAAGGACCTTGCAGATCATCGAGTCCAACCATCAACCGAACTGACAAAACCCATCACTAAACCGTATCTGTAAGCACCGCGTCTGCCCGGCTTTCAATACCTCCAGGGATGACGACGCAACCACTTCCCTGGGCAGCCTGTTCCAATGCTTAATAACCCTTTCTTGTTTTTACTAAAATGTCCTTAATGATTAAACCAAGTAGAGGAAGTTTGAGGTTATCTTGGCAAATTCCAAGGGAGATCCAGCAATGATCTAATAAAAAGTGGCACTGGAAATGGAACAACATTAATGATAAAAAAAACATCCAAGAAAGCCTTATCTGATCTATAATTTCCATTACAGATCTTTGATTTTTATTGGAAAAAGTGGAGAAAGTACAAAGGGGCCTCTAATATAGTCCTCTGAAAAAGAAAAGGTCCCCTCTACGTTATGTTGTTTGCTTTTAATAATATGGTGCTGTGTTGTTCTGTTCTTCATCAAACATAAAAAGAACTTTGAGTATTTAGTAAAAGTCTGCTGAAGTAACCTCTAAAATATGAAAATGCAGTTTGGGGTTGAAAATGCCCAAGGAGGAGTTGTTATTCAAGGCCATACCCAAAGCTTTATGAACAGCGATAGCTGAAGGCGTGCGTGAAGGGTCTTTGCTCCTACAAACTGCCAAGCTATTTATACTCTGTAATGAAACACCAAAGAACGATTTTCATAAGGTGTTTTCACATCCGTCATCTGCCAGCTATAAAAATTGGTTAGCTCTGGAGTGTTTTGATAGGGTGAAATGCAGTAGGACAATGTAGATGCAGTTCCGGCACAGTTCTGCTTTCCTCTAAGTGAAATAAATTCCTGGTCAATTATTTTCTCTTCACCTTTCATTTGCATAAATTTCAGTCTAAATATGAACTGGTGCAATTTAAGTGAGTTTATTGGCGTTTAAAGCTGCGTGCGTTGAAATGCTGCAGCAGGACGAGGCATTATGTCTCTGGGCTGAGGGTGGTCGTTCTCCATGGAGCTGCTGGACATGGAGACGTGGAGCCGAGCCCTGCACGTGGCTCGGGCAAAGGGGAGGCATGATGGGTCCAGCTTAAATTAATGCCATTCTGGCAAGGAATTCAAACACTCAAACTGTCTTTTCTTCTCTTCATAATACTATACTGTGTATGTCATTTTTGTGCTTTCAATTTCCCCAAGTAATTTACTACTTTTATTTAAACTAGATAGGAGGAGCTTATTTCGGGCAATAGGATTCTTGTAGTATGAGAGTTATCCCTTACTCTAGAAATAGATTATTGCTTGCTGGGGGTAGTTAACTTATACTCCAATGCGTGATTTTTAGAAAGCAAAACGAAATGCCAAAATGAGCAGTGGTGATCTGCGCGGGGCACAATTAACAGTTCCGAAGGGACAGTTTACAGCATTGAAGCATTCCCTGAATGTAGTTTTCTGTAAACGTGCTGGCCAAAGGCCTGGCTTTGGGGAGGTCTGTGGGGTGCTCTGGCAGGTCCGGGGGCTGGAGTTACGCCAGGGCTGCATTTGCCTTCCTGTGAGGCACTGGGGGTTTCCAAACCACTTCAGCAAAGATCTTGCTAAGATTTAGCTAAGATTTTGGGGATTTTGCCCGCCGCCTGTGGGAGTGAAGCCCGAAGGCACATCCTTCAGCCTTTGCAGGCGCATTAGTGACTGCTCCTTGGCAAAGGTGCCACCAGTCCTGCCGCTGACTGGATTCCAGTGCCCTGTCTGCGCCGGGGTGTGCAGTAAGTCTGGTCACACAGAGCCTTTTCTTTATGGGCGTTAATCTTCTGTATTTTCGCTAAAGCAAAGCAGTAAAAGGTCATGGCTAAATAAGCATGAAAATCCCTCAAGTCATATAACTACAAATATTTAATGCAGTTCTATATGTTCCCAAATGCACCATATATGAAATACTACGTTATAAATTGTATATAACAGTTATAGTCTCGTTTTTTCCCTCCAAATACTTCGCTTTCACGCCTGATATTTTGCCTTGAGTTGCCTCCCTGAGCACTTCAGCAGTTCTGGAAGGGATAAAATGGCGGTGCAGCCCTTCACGCTCGTGTAATTTGGGCACAGCCAACGGGAAGGATGGTAAATAGGTAGAGTCTCACTCTGTTTCCATGTTATTGATCTTAGAAAATGTGTTTTTCTCACATTTAAACAGCTGTATTTTACTTCATGTGTATTCATAAAGTAACATCTGATGACTGCATGAGAAAAACCAGTGTTTCTGGGGGAAGTGTTTCCAGTGCCGGTGTATGCCGAACAATCAGTGTGCATTGTAAACAGCGCAGGTGTGGCGGTGAGGGAGTCCTTGTCTTTGATAGCGTGTGAGTAGCAGATGACTTATTTATCACTTCTTCAGCACGTGGTGTGTTTTTGAATTAGAAAAAATGCAGCATGTGTCACCGTCATCATTTCCGTAGAGGGACGTGACAGGTTCTTGTCTCTCCTGCACTCACAAACTCTTTCAAGTGAGCGGCGTGTTGGGGGGGGCGTCTCTTTGGGGCTGAAACACCATCAGAGCTGTGCTGCGAGGGCAGGATGGCGATCGGCAGCGACTGAGCCTTTCCTGAGGAGGGACATGGGACGCTACAGAGCCCAAACCCCTGAGGCGTTACCCCTCTTGCAGGATGCACGCCACCAGGATGCTCAGCCCAGAAGATGGTCCCTGGGTAGGTACCCATGGACATACCCTTCCAGTCCCTAAAGGGGCTCCAGGAAAGCTGGGGAGGGACTCTGGAGCAGGGAGGGGAGCCATGGGACGAGGGGGAAGGGTTTTACACTGCAAGAGGGGAGATTGAGATGAGATGTGAGGCAGAAATTGTTTGCTGTGAGGGCGGTGAGCCCCTGGCCCAGGTTGCCCAGAGAAGCTGTGGCTGCCCCATCCCTGGAGGGGTTCAAGGCCAGGTTGGATGGGGCTTGGAGCAACCTGGGCTGGTGGGAGGTGTCCCTGCCCAGGGCAGGGGGTGCCACTGGATGATAGAATCATAGAATGGTTTAGGTTGGAAGGAACCTTAAAGATCATCTAGTTCTAGATCATGAAGATCTAGACCATGGTCTTCAAGGTTTCCTTCCATCTCTAACCATTCTGTGATTCTCTAAGGGGGTGCAAGGGCTCACCTACAGCAGAAAGCCATGAATTTGTTGCTGCCGTGGAGGGAAGGCAGAGGAGGGTGAGCTCGCTGCCGTTGGCACACGACAGCTCCCCGTGGCTGGCAAGGGGAGGTTTTGGTACGCCAGGTCTCTCCCAGCTGTCCCCTTCTCCTGCTGCTCTTGCACCATCTCTACCACCTCCCCGGCCATCTGTGTGCTGCGTTTGGTCACTGAACGCAGAAAAACTGGCCAAGAGGAGGGCCTGGGGGCATCTGAGGTGAATCAGTCTGTGAAGATGTGTAATGAGCCTCGGGTTTGGAGCGTGGCCATACGCAGGTGGGGGGGCAGGGTACAAATTAGTCACGTTTGTACGGATTGTGATTGTTTTCCATCACCCATCTTGTAAATGGCAATGGGAATTACTTTGAGAGCAAGAATGGTGATTATACACCCACTGTATGGTTGTATTATTACCGATCTTTGTTGTTTAACCTTTGAAGTGAATCAAATACTCATGAAAATTGCTTTGAGTGAGTTTAGTGAAAACTAATCAATGTCTCGCTTCCGCAGGAGAACAGAGGCATGTTGGTAAAAGCATAACCTTCCCCTCCAGAGCGGTCTCAGCCTTGCGCTCTGTACCTCCTGCCTGCCTCCTTACTTCATCTCCATCGTCTTCAGCTGCCGAGCTGGACGTGGCCGGTTCCCCGTGGAGAGGAGCCGTTGCCGTTTGCTGGGAAATGCTGAAATAGCGTGTCGGGGGGGTGTAAATGGAGCCCTGTGCCTCATCGGGGAAATAAAGCGGCAGCTCTCTGGTCTTGGGTGTGTAACATCAACAAGTTAAGGACGTTTTTTGTTTAATTGAAGCGATGAATGTTTTCACCGTGGGAGCGATGGTTCTGGGCAGCGGTACCTGGGGAACTATAGGTAGCAGACCTCAGAATGAACTGATTTGGAAATTGATAATCCTCCTCCAGAGAGGATAATCCCAGCGTGTGACTGGCTGTGAGACTAGGGAGGGAGGCGCAGCAGAGCCTTTTGGTGTGGTTTGAGGCAAATGTAATAAGAAGAGAAGGATTCCTTGCTTTATGGAATTGTATCTGATGCAGGGTCATTGTCAAAGTTTTGGAGAAGGATATATAGTAAGGATGGTGCTTGTAGATTTTTCCAATCAGATTTCTGGGCATTTCGACTGGCCTGCTGCAGTACATAGGGCAGGCACCTCTTCGTGGGTGTCCTCAGCTCTCCTGGCCCTTAGCTCCTCTGGGGACCTTAAGACACCTTGGAGAATAATAAGAACCGTAGTTAAAATACTGAAGATCCTGGCACATGCTCTGTGATGATAAACATTCTGTTCCTTAATGTCCCATTTGCACTACAAAATCGGTGTTACACTGCAAACGAGGAAATACCCTTTTCGTCTTGTCTCGTTTCACTACTGATATGCATTTCTGACTATTTTGAAATGTAATCTTGTGTAGTACTTCTTTTTTAATTTCCGAAATTACATCTGTTTGAAATGTAATTAAAATGGCTGTTGTGAAATATGGGACAAGCAGAATTTAGTCTAGCTTTGGATAGACTTTGAAGTATGATGTTAAGCTCTGGGAGACGACTCCGAACGTAAAGAGCACCGAGCTTTGCGCTACGGCCCGTCTGGTTTTCACTCTTTGGTGTCTGACTTTCAGGTGCCAGGGTTGGCACGAGATGCCTTCCAAGGGCAATTACGTGTGTGGGGAAAACTTCTAATGCGCCTTGGAAACAAACAAATTCAAAACGTCCCTTTTTGGACATAATGTCCTGCTGGGCTCACCCTCCTTTAGACACCGCTGGGTAAACACAGGGTGTCGTCGTGGGTGACGGTCAGTAAAGGGCTTTTATTTGTTTGCCTGAACTCTGAATTTAAATCATAATGGATGAACAGTTGTGTCATTAATTAGAGAAGTTGTCAAGTTGGGATGGCTACCAGCAAAATTCAGTGGTCCTCATCAATTTGATGTCAAGACTGGTGTATGCGTGTATATATTTTAATATATATATATACACACATTCACTATTAGCATCAGACTTTCTGCTGTCAGATCTAGTTACCAATGAGTTTTATATAAATATTTATCTGTGTGTGTGTATATCCACATGTTACATACAGATGTGTGTACATATACATAGGTCGTTGTGTGTATATATATATATATGTACACCATGAACCTTTTACCCGTGCCATAGGAATCAATGATACTCTGTATTGTCTTCTCACCTTGTACTTTAAGAGCTGTGGTGACGACGTTGTTTTATCTATTTTTCTTTAAATGTCAGCGAGGCAGAAGAAAAGGTTAAAGAGAGTTCCTTTTATGGTAGATGATGTTTAAGAGAGAAACTGTATGGACATGCTGACTTTTCCTCAGGGACCTTATTCTTCGTTGTCCTGGCCCTTGATAGAGAAGTTTTCCGTAAGGAGGAGGCTACTCCTGAACAAGGACTGGTTGGTTTTTCAAATAACGCAGGCAAAAATGATATGCTGAGCCTGTGGCCCAGTCGGAGAATACAGGGTATGTAAATGCTAATGAATAACTCAATAATTTAAGATTATTTTTTTTCAGTGAAGATTAAAGTTTGTGGTGTTACGAAGAAGATGAGCTAAAAAGCTATACATAATTTCTTCTCACTTCACGTACAGTTTAATTCACGTGCGTGTGTGCCATTGCTGAGGAAAGTAAGCGCTCACTCATCCCTTCTGGAAGGGCTGTCCTGGGCCAGGGTCGCAGAAAATCACATAATAGCAAAATAGCAAAAAAAGGTGCAAATTAGTTTAAGTCACACAGTGGTTAAGAATCCGTAGGAGGTGTGTGTAGGTGATGTGACTTGACCTGCGTTGGCAGGTTGATGTAGGCGTGCTTGTATTTTTGAAGGGTGTCCAAGATTTGGAACAAATACGCAGAATTTTGGGTTGTCTTTTGTAATAAGCAAATAGCTTTGATTCGCTTCCACGTCATCAGCAATGTTTGCGATCTGGTGCTCACTTTGCCATAATTTCCTACGTTTTCCAAAACCAGGTGAAATTATTGACCTCTCGTTCTTCCATTGAATGGGTATATAGAGCGTCCTGCAAAATAGTGACTTTTTTTTTTTCTTCTTCTTTTGGAGAGACCACCAAAGATGGGAAGATCTTAGAGGGATGTGTACTTCAAACCATAGAAATTGGGATTTGTCACAGGGAAGGACTTAATTTGACCTAACTGTACCTGCTCGATACACTATATTAATTGGGTTTTCTGGGGGCGGTGAGGGGAGGTGTTGAGGCTGAGGACGCTGGGTGCCGATTCCTGGATGTACCGAGTGGGAGTGAGGAGAGATGGAGTCGGAGGGAGCTGTGAATGCGGCGGTGCACGTTCCTCTGGATGCTCTGCCGTGTCTTCTTAGGAAGAAAAACAGAATTTGACATTCCCTCTGCCTTTGGGCTTCTGGTTTGGGAGCTTGGAGAGATCCATAACTGGTTTGAAATGTATCAAGCCTCAACAGACTTGAAGCCCCTTTTCCCGGCTGTCCTGTTGGTAGAGCTCTTTAGGATTTTCTTGAGGATTAACCCTCCCTTCCTTCTGTTTTTTTTCCCCGTATTCTTTGGCAGGTGCAAGACAAAAGTCTACCCCGATGAACTGCCCAACACAAGCGTAGTCATCGTGTTTCACAACGAAGCCTGGAGCACGCTGCTTCGGACCGTCTACAGCGTGATAAACCGCTCGCCGCACCGCCTGCTCTCCGAAATCATCCTGGTGGACGACGCCAGCGAGAGAGGTGGGTGTGGGGACACAGCGGTCCCCTTCCGCGGGCTGGTTTAATGCCGGATTTGGAGGATCCCGGTGCAGCTCCTTTCCCTCGGTGCCGAACCGACCCGCGCCTCTCCCCCAGCGTCCCCGTGGGATGGAGCATGGATGGGCAGAGGGGATGGACGAAGAGGCAAAGGCTGGTTATCAGGCTGTACGTCATATGTGCAGTGCTCCTATCCAGAATTTCATGAGGGATTTTTTGCCTTTTTTTGCACTCAAATTTGCTATTTCTGTAAAAGCCAGTCCTTTTTCACATCTCTGTCTCTCTCGCTGTGTCTCAAAACCTGCCTGTTCTGCGTTTTAGATTTTCCTGAAGGTCCAGACTGAGCCAATTTCCTTGTACTTCTTGTATTTGTGGTTCGTTTCTTTTGGTCTTGGCTGTTCTCCTTTTTTTTTTTTTTTTTAATTTTTTTTTTTAACCTAGGGTTAAAAAAAACAGACAGAAAACTGTCTGCATGTGAAACTGATATTCCCTGGAAAAGGAATCCCGTTCTGTGGGAAACTGATACTACCTGGAAAAGAAATCACATTACATTCTATAGATGGAGTCAACGGAAATGATAGATTTTCCTGGAGCAGCCAAATGTATGTAACGGCAAATACAACACACCGCTGCCAGCGTGCAAGGGGCAGAGGGTGCGAGCTATGCCGGCCTTGATTTCTGCCCCATGTAGCATCAACGTAACTCTAATTACTCTCCTGGATTTCTCTGCTTCAGAAAACAAGTCAGCTTAATATTTCTATGTGCCAGAAGGTGGAGGAAGACTTTACCCTGAGTAGCTACAATTTTTTGTAAAAGCAAAGTTTTGGATTCCTAAAGGGCTCAAATGGTGAGGTTCAGCAAGCAGCGGTATTTGTATTTAACCACAGACAAATGAGCAAAAGCGTACTCATTTTGCTCTCGCCGCTGGTTGCTTGTTTATTTCAAGGCAACTGATGCCGACTCATTTACAATTCCAGTGATATTTTGACGAGATGCGCTGGCAGACCTGTGCGTGTGTGTGCGGGCCGCGTTCTGCACGGCTGCACTGCAGAGAGCGCCGGTGCCAACCTCCATGGCTCAGAAAACCCCTAAATATGGCAAAATGCATTTCCCGTGCCGGGGCAGCGTTCCTGCGTGGCAGTTCTTGACGGGCTGAGCGTGAGGCATCGACTTCATGGTTATATCTGGAGTCCTCGGAAGTTGCTGAGCCTCACTAAAAATAGTGTTTTTCTTCTTGGTTTGGTTTTTTTTTGTGTGTGGTTTTTTTTTTTTTAATTTATTTTAATTTTTTTTGTGTGTTTTCAATTACTTTTGGCAGAGTTTTTGAAGGCCTCATTAGAGAATTATGTGAAAAATCTGGAAGTGTCCATAAAGATCATCCGGATGGAGCAGCGGTCGGGGCTGATCCGCGCGCGGCTGCGGGGGGCAGCAGCCTCCAAAGGGCAGGTGATCACCTTCCTGGACGCGCACTGCGAGTGCACCCTGGGCTGGCTGGAGCCGCTGCTGGCCAGGATAAAGGAGGACAGGTAAGGGGGGCTCTCCGGCCTCCCCGGGCAGCGCACCCCCCTCCTGCCGGGGACTGCTCCTCGGTTTCGCTGTGCTGCTGAAAAATAGACGTGACGACAAGTCATTGGTCTCAAAACGAAGATTTAATGTTTTTAAAATTTATCAGGAAGAGACAGTTTCTCTAATATTTGTGTCAAAATTCTAAATAAGCTTTTTTCTAAATAGGCTTTTGATTCCTACATCAGGATTTCCGTTGCTGCCTGTAAGAATAGTAACGACAGCAGCTTGCACCATTTACCATCACAAGGTCTGGGTGGCTCCCACCCTGATGGCCACCTTTCTCCCTTCTTTTTGCCAGCTGCGCCTTTCGTCCGTGACCTCCAATGCTCTTGATGGTCCCTTCCAACCCAAACCGTTCTAGGATTCTGTGAAATTTGAACTTTCCCCCTTTCCTTCCTCCTTTTCCCCCCTTTCCTTCCTCCTTTTCCCCCCTTTCCTTCCTCCTTTTCCCCCCTTTCCTTCCTCCTTTTCCCCCCTTTCCTTCCTCCTTTTCCCCCCTTTCCTTCCTCCTTTTCCCCCCTTTCCTTCCTCCTTTTCCCCCCGTCCTTCTTTCCCTCTCTTTTTTTTCTCTTGGTCTCTCTCTCGGTCACTCTCTTTTTTTTTTTTTTTCTTTTCTTTTTTCAGTAGACAATACAATTTTCCCCTTTTTTGTGCATGAGTGCACATAGTCCCTGCGAGCGAGACCCGAGAAGTGCCCTGTCCCCCCGGCAGTGTTGGAGGAGCCGAGGTCCTTGCTGTGCTCGCTGGAGGAGCAGCCCCAGCCTGCCGAAGTGCGCACCTGGGAGCTGGGGTTTCATCTCGCTTCTGAAGTGCCCAGCAGGTGCTCCAGGAGACCTGCACACGTGATAAAACCCGCACTGCTCGAGCCCCGCAGCCAGGAGCAAAACCACCCTCTGCTGTGCCTGTCCTGAGCCTGCCAGTCTGGGAAAGGCGTGGAGGAAAAGTGTGTGTCACGCCAGGAACTGATCAAGGCGCTACGGCTGCTGCCGCGGGGGGAGCGTGCGGCATCGCCCCTGCCCTTGGGAGAGGACTTGGCCGAGGAGCCGGACGACCCCCGGGCAGGGCTGGGTGGTGGCAGCTTTCGGCTCCTGGGAGAGCCGCAAGGAGTCAGTGCATCCAAAAAGCCGGGGACAGCAGAAACGGGGAGTTTTGCATGGTCTCTGGTAGAGAAGACCTTCACGGTGCGGTGATAAATGGGGTTTTATGCAGAGAAGCCTCGAAATAAGTGCAATATTCAGCATACTGACATGAAGGCCAGGTTGGACGGGCTTTGAGCAACCTGGTCTAGTGGGGAGGTGTCCCTGCCCAGGGCAGGGGGTGGCACTGGATGGATCTCCAAGGTCCCTTCCAGCCCAAACCATTCTGTGATCCTATGAAACATATTTTGTTTTAAAAAAGCTCTTTTTTTTTTTTTTTTTTCTTACAGGAAAACCGTTGTCTGCCCAATCATTGATGTGATCAGCGATGACACGTTTGAATACATGGCTGGGTCAGATATGACTTACGGAGGGTTTAACTGGAAACTTAACTTTCGCTGGTATCCGGTTCCCCAGAGAGAGATGGACAGGAGGAAAGGAGACAGGACCTTGCCCGTAAGGTAAGGAGAGTAAATGGAGAGCACTGTGCTTTTTGACTCTACTGTGTACTGGTTTATGTAGATAATAATGCTTCATAGCTAGGATTTTGCTGCGGTGTCAGAGAACACGTCAGATAGTTGTGGCACACTGTTCAGGGTAGAGAAGACCAAAATCTGACCTATCCTTAATGCTGCAAGGTGGTTATCAGAGCTGAGAAAACTCATTTGTGTCTTCTTTTCAACATTCAATAATTCAAAATACCATCCGCTCTTTAAGTTCCCCCTCTGTTTGTTTTCTGCAAATAGCCTCTTGACCTTGTGTTTACAGATGTTACTGTTTTTCATAATTTAAGGCAAATATTAGAGCATATTTCTGAAATACACATTTTTTGAACATTGAACCCGAGTATTTGCTTATCACGATTTGCGCTTAAAATGCACACTTTTATTGCCCGAGAAAATAAAATTGATGATTCTGCACACTGAGTCAAAAATGATCGAAGAGTCTGTCCTGAATTCCTGTGATCGTTCCTGGCCTTTCATTTAATTGCTCAAACCACGGACTGTAACAAAAACCTCTAGAAAAACTTTACATGAAGCTGAAACAGAACAAATTGAATAAATTACTTGCAATGGGTTATTTGCTCAGCTCTAATAGCTTCTGTGGTCTTCACGAAAAGTTTAAAAAAAAAAAAAAAAAGAAAAAGAAAAGCTTTCACAAGTGGATGTAATGGTTTCAAACCTGTCTGAGGGACATGATGAAGTGGAGAGAATTCCAGTCCTGCATAGCCCCGATTGTGCGCAACAGGCAGATAAAGGGAGAGCCAACTCACGGCCCCGCTTTGTGAAACCCTTCCAGGTAAGGCAGTGGATGGGCCAAGAAAAGCCTTTCAAAATCGCTTATGCCGCAAAATGGCCAAAAATCTCTCATTGTTTGTCCTTCAAAGGCTGGAGTCAGGGAAGGCCTGGATTTTTTAGATTTTGTTCTCAGGAAGAGCAGGGTCCCCAGGAGCCGGAGCAGACCCTAGCACTAGCAGAGGGAGGGCGAAGCTGGTCTTGAGTCAAGAGAACTGTCTCATCATCTAAAGTATTATCCCTCAGCTGCGAAGTCTGACGGCAGCTATTTCATTAAAGCTGAGGTGTGCGTTAAGACTGGCAGAGTTAATTACGCTAACGAGCTGCCGAGCCTCACGCCGTGTCGCTCGCGGTGCTCCGTTTATCCCCTCTCGCCCGTGCCCGCTCAGTTCACAAAGACACGCAAAGCCCAGCTCCTATTTCCTTATCTTGAAACAGTAGTACTTAATCCCGATTCAGACATGTAATTGGCTCTCAAAATTGTTAAAACAAAAAAAAGCGCTTTTATTTTTCCCCAATCTTCTCCCCCACCCCTCGCCCCCCCCCAGCTTTTAACTGGTGGTTGCCTGGGCTTTTTGGGGGTTCTGCTGGTGCGAGGGGCGTTAGCGAGCAGAGTGTAGGCGGAGGAGTCAGCGAGCCATGCCGAGTGCCACGTGCCCCGTAATTATCACTTAGGCAAGCGCTTTAGAGCAAAGAGGTGGCTCCGAGGGTGTGGAATTGTGCTGGCTCAAAGCCAAAGTGTCAGCTTTTAGACATCTAGATGCCTTTTCCAACCACGTAATGGAGGCATTTCGGTCTCTTGGGTGTTGGAATATGGTGCTCCCGGTTTCATTCTCCCTTTTACCCGATGGGAGGGGAACCAGCGAAGCGAGCGAGCCGTGCTATAACGTGGTATACCCGGGTAGAGCAGCCTCCCCGTAGGAAACAACATTTAAGGAGTGATCAGCTGCTCTCGGTGCCAGCTGGAGTTCCCAAACGCTTACCCAACGTGGGGCAGCACATCAGTCCTCCGGTGTCGGAAACACAATCGCAAATTCGGCAGCCAAGGAGGAAAAGCGTAATATTTTGGCTAAGTTAAGAATGGTTTTGGCAGCTGCTGCCACCTGAATATTCAAAATACGAGGGGGGGGGGGGGGGAATAAACAAAAGCCTAACCCATACCAAAAAATCTAGAAATAAATTGGTGAGTTCATTTTTCTTTTTTTATTGCATGTCGCTTTCCTCATTCTGTAACGTTATTGCAGTCTCACGTAGATTGAATATGTCTTTATTCATATTCTTTCTTTGTAATCAACAGAACAGGCGTAGAATACAGACATCACATGTTTGTGTGCGTGTATGCCCAGCACAACCGCTGCACTCACATTTTGCTTTTTGCTACATTAAAAATCCATGTCATTGATAGAAGTTTTACCCAAAATATTTACCTTCCGTAATAACGTTGGTAAATTCCTGCCTTTGCTTTTTAGATGTAAAATCATAACGCATATGGGTTTTTTAAATACTTTATATACAATTTATTCTTCATGTATAATTTTTATTACCGTGTAAATGTCTGCATGGAAAAGACCGGGATAGCTTACTGGTAAGAGCTCGCTGGCGCTCTGAGCGGGGCCGGTTCGCCCCAGGGGAGGAAAAGGCAGGAGGTGCTGCGCTCTCAGCAGGGGGTACCCGAATCTCTAGTTCGTAGAGCTGAAATGCTGCGTGTTTGCTCGCCTGGGGAGTTAAAGCAACCCTTAAATTCCTAAGTTAGGTATTTGAGTCAAATATCCGCCTTTGTCGGAATCTCTCGATTTAGTGGGAAAAGGTTAATTAATTCAGTGACTCTGGTATTAAAAGCCCACAGCTAATTGTCATGCAGTAGAGCTGTGAAAGGGTTTTCCTACTGACAGCTATGAGAAAAGTTAGATTGTTTGTCATATTTTTAGCAAACAGCCCGCTGGGGATTCGTAGGTGCCTCTCGTGCTAATTGGCGATGCCTCGCCATGGACGGATGGGGTTCTGATCCCAGATCCGTACGTGGGTGCTATTCCTGCTCTTCGCACCCCAGTCCCCGCCACTTTTGCCCATTATTTTCTTCTGCTGGTTCTTAAACCCCAGTCTGACGTCCCCTCTTGTTCTCCTTTTCTTCTTCCCGTATCTAGTTTTCTCTTGGGTCAGCGAACACCGTGATAGCATCACGTTTCCCAGAGTAGCCTGAAATGGTAACTCTTCCCCAAAGAATCGCAGGTTTTGCGAAGGTAGCAAAAGCCTTTCCAGCTTGCCAGCGTTACCAGTTTAAAGGCGGTAGTTGAAGGTGGGCAGTGCTGGGGACGGAGTTCTCCTGGGCACCAGCCCCTTCTCCTCGTCCTGCGGGAAGAGAGGACAGGAGTCGGTGGTCATCAGATACTGGCATTTCTTGGTGTTTATTTTAAATGTAGTTACAACTTTTTTACACATACCGTGATCAGAAGCAAAAGTCACATCAGGGAGCTTTCGGTTCACAAGGTGCCTTTGCTCGGACCAAAACGGTCAAGTGAGAACTAGAGGGGGACATTGAGAAGAAATCCCTAAAGACAAGATTGTTCCTGGAGACAGAGCTGTTCAGGACAGATACTTCATTCTGGGAGGTTCCTTAGATCAGTTGAAACACATTTTTTCAGATGTATTTGCAGAAATCAAATGTGAACTGTGGCTGCAAATGCTACCTGAGCCGTGGAGCTTGCAGGGGCTTCCAGGTGGTGCTTTAGGGGGGTGTTCCTGAAGGTACAGCAGCCCCCAAGGACTCCTGTCGATGGCTATATTCATATTTTCTTTCGTTTGAGTAGCAAAGGCTATTCAGTGCTGTTCTGATGCACCTCGGGATTTTTTCTTGTTTCTACATAGAGCAAATGCTGTAACTTCCACCGGAGTAACCTCCGGCTTTGTAAACTTTGTAAATGCGGAGACCTTGCCAAAATGTGTCATTTTAAGTGCAAAGCCCGTTTCTGTTCTGAGAGGGCTCTCTGGGAGCCAAACCTGGATGGTTGCTCCATGCAGAGGTGGAGCTTAAAGCCAAAGCTCCTGCAGTGATCCGGGGGAGGTGGGTAGGTCTGGGAAGCAGGAAGAGAGTGAGCTCCGGGCACTGCAGTCCGTCCCCGGTGAGGTGAACGGTCACGGGTAGCGCCAGCTAGAGCCAGCGGTCTTCCAAACCCTTCCGATCTTCTTTTTCCACTGAAAAAGCCTTGCGCAATATTTGTACTTTGCAGAACATCCTTTGTCTTTAAGTGAACTCATTTCTCCTCCTGTGATTTTGCCGGTGGCAATAGAAGACTTGTCTGCACTCAGATCAGTTTACAAACATCTTGTCTTCTTACATCTACAGTATTAAAAACATAAAGCGTTTCTGAGCTGGGCATTTACAGTCTCTGCAGAGCACATTCCTGGGTATATTCCCGTACTTGCCCTTCTTTTTTTTTTTTTAAGCTGAAGACACTCCAAGCTAGTATTACAAATACTAAAAAAATATAATTTGTTCCAGAAAATCTTGTCTCAGGTATAGAGTAGTTATTGAGAGGAAAAATGCAAGATCAAATATCAGGAGTGCATTGTATTTATCTTCTTATTAAGTATTATTGTATTATCTTCTTATTATTGCCCATCCCTGGAGGGGTTCAAGGCCAGGTTGGACGGGGCTTGGAGCAACCTGGGCTGGTGGGAGGTGTCCCTGCCCAGGGCAGGGGTGGCACCGGGTGGACTTTAGTGTCCCTTCCCACCCAAACCATTCCGTGGTTCTGTGGCTGATTAAACTTAGAGTTGGCTACAATGATTACTGCCTAGGCGCTGTACAGCAGTATTGGAAACTGGTGTAAAAACCTTACTCCAAGCTGTATAAATAGCGGTCTTGTTCATTAGCGATGTTGCCCTTGTGAGTGTTGGACCCCTTTGAGCGGGACGGGGTGGTTGGAGGGCATGGGGCGAGGTGACGTTACGTGGCTTTGGGGAGCTCACAGCCTGGGGGGACCTGGCCTGAGCATCCCCGGCCACCGTGGTGCTGGGGACCCTCAGGAGCCACCCCATCCCCGTCATGGCATGGGGCTGGGGGCTGGGTGGGGTGCAGCGCACCCGGGGGTGCTAAGGTACCTTCGGGTCCTGCAGCTGCTCTCCTGGGAGGTCCACGGTGCAGGTACAGGAATGGGAATCCTGCTTGCTGCTAATAACTGCAGAAATAAGAAGCAGGCGTTATCTCCAAAATAAAATTAAAAGTGGGTTTGGATGATGATTGGGGTTAATCATAACACATTACTGTAGTTGTTAGTGTGGCTCCACGTAGGCAAAATGTAGCTAATAGGCACAAAGCTCAGAAAAACCCTGTAGGAACTCTTACTCTTTCTAATATTACTGTTTTCAGCGGTTTTTACGGTGAGAGCTCTGCAGATCTGTTTGTCTAACATTAAATTTACATAACAGAGAATAGTCCTGCCTGCTGCATTTCAGTTATTTGAGAATCCGTTAATTACATTTTACAGCATGAAACCCAGCGCTTCCAATTCCAGTTAGTGAGCTATTAGGGAAACACTGTTTGTTTTTCATAAACAGTTGCTGATGACATTTCCGAAGAGTGCGGATCTGTGCATGCAGTTCAGTTGCATCATTCAGCAATTGCTGAAGACTGAATCTGGGCAAAATGGGGAAATTTTGTACCGTTCAGGCAAAGAGTGTTTTCCTCCAGGGAAAGAGATGAAAGGGGCAGAAGGGGGGGAGGCGGGGGGTGAGGGTGTCTGTTGCAGACAGTGGAGTGGGGATGGTTTTAGTGGTCTGAAAGCAGCGGCGCTCCTGCCCTCAGGCGGGTCCGTGAGGGTGGGAGCCGAGTGAGGTGGGAGCGGAGCTTTCTTCATGCGGTGCTGGGCACGGGCCCATCCAAATGTCTGTGGGTTGCCGAGAGTCCTGTGGGAACCTGGCCGGTTGTCAGGAGGGGAGGAAGCCGAGCACTGACACAGCTCTTGGTACCGGTGTAAGTAGTTTTGCGTACACTTACAGAGTTTCTAGGTAATCAATAATAGAAATCTCCTTTAAATACAGTATTTTTGCATTGGCAATCATCTGGCACAAAAGCAGTTCAATTAAGGAAGGTTCCAGGGCCAGCCTTGTGTTGTGCCCCCGGCTCTAGATGGTATTTAGCTTTCGTGGTGCCAGTCAGACGGAGGGTCGCACCCCCCGCCGTCCCCATCTGCTGCCCTTGGTCCATGGCGGGCCAGCGCTGGTGCGCGGGGCAGGAGCCCAGCAAGGCTGAGGGCAGTAAACGGCTTGGAAACCGGGGGAGGTCTGGCCCTGTCCAAGTGACAGGCAGGTCATTAACTCAGCTTCCAGTGCTGAGGGCACAGGGAGAAAAATAGAAATGAAGCGTTGGTAGACACAGGGGCCGGTGTTACGTCATTGCTGAACAGTGGGTTTTCTTCTGGGAGTGATGATAGTCAGCTCTGGCAGGAGAGGAAATAATTGCACAGCGGGGAAATTACCTGGATTTGTGGAGTTGGAGAGCAAGGGAGGACTCCTTACAGCCAGGGCTGTGTCCGGTGCCGGCACGGGGACAATCCTGTGCAGCACGCCCCGTCCTGCGGGCCTGAGCCTCCGCGCCCCGGCTGTGCAACACCCGCACTGACCCGCGCTTAACGTAGGCTCTGTGTGCATTAGCTAATTAGTGTTGTACATAGGCCATACAAAAGCGACTCGGGGAAGGTTTGAGAAATGCTCAAGCGATTAGCAAGGTGGGGGTCGGTCTCTTCTCTCTTACGAAGGAAGGCTGAGGGACGTGGGTCTTTTTAGTCTGGAAAAAAGTATGACTGAGGGGGGATCT
This sequence comes from Larus michahellis, assembly GCF_964199755.1. Lineage (NCBI taxonomy): Eukaryota > Metazoa > Chordata > Aves > Charadriiformes > Laridae > Larus > Larus michahellis. The sequence goes on from NC_133902.1 coordinate 59,373,243, forward strand.
TATCAATGCTTACAAATACTTAAAGGGTGGGTGTCAGGAGGATGGGGCCAGGCTCTTTTCGGTGGTGCCAGTGACAGGACAAGGGGTAACGGGCACAAACTTGACCATGGGAAGTTCCATCTCAACCTGAGGAGGAACTTCTTTACCTTGAGGGTGGCAGAGCCCTGGCACAGGCTGCCCAGAGAGGTGGTGGAGTCTCCATCTCTGGAGACATTCAAACCCGCCTGGACGCGTTCCTGTGCCACCTGCTCTGGGTGACCCTGCTTTGGCAGGGGGTTGGACGGGATGATCTCCAGAGGTCCCTTCCAACCCTACCATTCTGTGATTCTGTGATCGCGCCAAAGTCTGCTTGTGGGAGGATGCATCTCCAGGGACCAGTTTGGGGTGAAACCCCCTTTATCTGGAGCCCCTCTGCTGGGAGGACAGGCTGAGAGAGCTGGGGGGGTTCAGCCTGGAGAAGAGAAGGCTCCGGGGAGACCTTCCAGCGCCTTCCAGGCCCTCAAGGGGCTCCAGGAAAGCTGGGGAGGGACTCTGGAGCAGGGAGGGGAGCCATGGGACGAGGGGGAAGGGTTTTACACTGACAGAGGGGAGACTGAGATGAGATGTGAGGCAGAAATTGTTTGCTGTGAGGGCGGTGAGCCCCTGGCCCAGGTTGCCCAGAGAAGCTGTGGCTGCCCCATCCCTGGAGGGGTTCAAGGCCAGGTTGGCCGGGGCTTGGAGCAACCTGGGCCGGTGGGAGGTGTCCCTGCCCAGGGCAGGGGGTGCCACTGGCTGGGCTTTAAGGTCCCTTCCCACCCAAACCATTCTGTGATCTGGGCACTGGAGTTTGTGTGTGCTCACCGCTCACCTTGTAAGAGAGCCGGGGTTTAGTGGGAACGCATCGGGCTGGTAACTCCGAGCCATGGTCCTATTGACTGGGGTGAGCATTCTTCATCGCACGTAGACTTTAAATGCTGAAAAAAAACCACAGAGCAGGTATTTCCAGGGAAATAGGACATCTTTACACAAAGAGAAGTTGCACTCTGACTGGATTTGCCTATTGTAAGGATTTATAATCCTGTTAAGAGAGATTATGCCTGGTAATTTTATGCACATTTAGTCTCCCTCTAAGGCAAAGCTGAGGCATTAAACTCTCTTTGCTAAGCATTTCAGATTGGATTTGCACTGCTGTTCTGGATGCAGAAGGCCAAAATTCCATCCACTTTACCATTACAATGCTCCCGAAATAATCTATGGAAATTTTGCGGGCCGGCCGCGGTGCTGCGGCTCCCCCTCGGGCAGCGCTCTCGTGGCCGGGGGAGCTCTGCCCGAGCGGCCAGCCCAGCCCTCTTGTTACTGCTCCTACCTTGTATTTAAGTTGCTGTACATAGAATATATTTATAGTCAAAATGTCTGAGGTAGTGAAATGTACTGTAGTGTCACTTAATAACTTCCACAGTGTCTTTCAAAAGGTATTTTTTCTTTTCTTTTCTTTTTCCTCTTTTTTTTTTTTTTTTTTCTTCTGTTTGTTTTCAACTAGGACCCCTACTATGGCTGGTGGCCTATTTTCTATTGACAGAAACTACTTTGAAGAGATAGGAACTTACGATGCAGGAATGGATATCTGGGGTGGCGAGAATCTTGAAATGTCTTTTAGGGTAATTGCCGTTTTCCTTCATTTTCTGTCGACAACCACAGTTGTGCTGTAACGGCCCCTGCGCCGCGGACGGGGCGCTTCTGCTTTAGCTGTCATGCAAGTCATGGCTTATTTAAATTCTCAAGATGTTTGGGGATGCCTCATTATAGTATTTTGTTCCTTTTTACTGCATGAAACGTTTTATTACTGTTTGGAAATTTTTACACTTTCAAAATAATATATGTATATATTTTAGTAATGCATTTCTTTATAAAAGAAACGAGGCTTTCCGCCAGCTAGTGCAAATGCTAACTGACATAAATAAGATATAAATTTGTACAGTGTAAAAAAGAAATATTCAAATATATGTTTTAACAGAAATTTTTGAAAGTGTATGTCGTCATGAACTTGCAAGTTCTGGCTGGGATTTTTATTCTGTGTGAGAGCCGAGAGAGAAATGTCGCGTCCTGCAGAAAAGTGACTGTATTTCTGCCGGGGATAGGTACGTTGCCCACGACGAGAATAAAATCTCTTTGAGTGAAACGCGTTTAGTAGTTGTCTTTTAGACATAAAGGAAAATTGAAAAATTGAGTCTTTGATAAGTAATTGTTAGAAAGGGTGTTGAAAATTACTTTGAACATCTCTGATGTATCACGATTTATGCATTTTAAGTAAGCATGCAAAGTGAACGCTGGTGTACCTACCTAGTACCCGTAGCACGGCATGGGGGTTGCCGCCTTTCCTATTTTTCTTTGTCTTTTGCCTTCAGCCAGGGCTGGTAGACTGTTTTCTATCGACAGAAACTACTTTGAAGATTTTTTGTGAAGCAGGTATTTCTAGAGAAGATCAACTGAGAATTTGAAAGCATTTTCAGGCCATTTTCTATAAACTATAATTGTTCGCTTTCCAGTAAAGCAGAAGGGTAGAGTTACTTCTTCTGAGCGTTGATGTTTTAAATCAGTGGGTTTTAACATTTTCTGGTGTATAGACCCCTAAAAATATTCCTTGGATGTATATAGGCCCCTGTATAAGAGCTTATTTTTAACTGAAGTCTGTTAGTAGGCTTGTTTTTCACGTCTTTGGAAGCGATCTCTGGAGCAGAGAGTGGCCAGCACTGCTTGAAAGCATTGAACGTGGGCCCCTCGTAGAGCAAACCTGCCTATTACTGCTGCTCGTGTTTCACCGCGGATCAGAGCGTGTGATTTCTGGGGAGCAAGGTTCACCTCCTGCACTGAAATTTGAAGGCCAGAATTGCTGATGTGCATTAAACCCTGCCGGAGGGAGCCTGGAAGCCGCTTGGGATTGCTGGCCTTTGTTGTCACTTACAGAAAACCTTTCCCAGGACCAATTTTGGGTCATTTCTATGGAAAGGTCCCATTCGGGAAGAGTCTAAAATATTTAACTCTCCTTTTGGAAGAACACTGGTTTGCATCATAAAAATGGTAATCCCTGAAAACCCAACTCTAATAATGGCAACTTTTGTCAAGAGTCTGTATCGGAGAATACATGGAAGTTGATTCTCCCTGGGCTCCTTTTGGCAGTGGCTATTTTTCTTAACAAAGATACAAATATTGATCGTTTTTCTGTCAGGCCTTGTAAGTGCAACAGAATAAAATGATTTATGATGCCGTGGCCTTTTTCAGCTCCCCGGCACAACAGATTCATTTTGGCAGAAAGCATTTGATCCGCTGAGAGCAGCACGTGAGCGTGCGTCCAGCTTCCAGCATACGCTAAGGAAACCCCTAACTAGGATATTCATGCAGACTCTTGCTCGAGTAATGCTAATATATTTCGAAAGCCTTTCCTGAGAAGTTTAGCAATTTGCTGGTGATTTTTTGTCTTCATCATGTGCCGTTCTGCTCTGTCTCTCAGCAGCTGCCGGGGAAACTCCTCGGGGCTCATCTGGGGAGGATGTGGGGTTTGTGGTCCTGTGTAGTGCAGGATGAGCTGGTACCTCTGCCTTTGGGCAGTTTTTCTGGTTCTGCTTCCTGGCCACTTCTAGAATTTATATTTTTTATATATATATAAAAAAAAAAAATATATATATACATATATATATATATAGGAGGGTTTGTTTTTCTTCTTTTTTTCTTCCCTAAATAATCATTCCTTCAGTCCCGTTTCAAATTGGACTTGAATTTCTATTCAGTGCTTGTGTGAGTAAGCCAGCGATGGGCTTGACTTGTATAAATTTTGTGAGAATACCATCTTGAGATCTTCATTTCAGCTTTAAATTGAAAATCTCATTCCAAAATATATGGCAAGACGAAGACCAACAGTAGCCGTGCTCTCCGCAGAAAGCCCTGGTGATAAAGGCACGGGCTTATTCTTATTTTACTCATTATTCTTATTTTACTCCTTAAGGCTGAGATGGGGGGAGCAAGGAGAGGATGCGCATGGGTTTTCTGATGAACTCTTTGGGCATCATTTTACAGAACATTATTTTATGTCTTTGGAAGATTTTCCCGCTTAAACTTCAAGAAACATTACCAGCCTGGAAAGCTGCACCAGCCTAACACGGGGCCATGGTGTCAAGAACAGAAATAAAAAGATGTGCTCCCAGCGCCGGGAGGTCAGCGTGGAAATGCCAGGCAGCCGCGCCAGGCTGTTTCTCGGTATTTAGAGCCTTCGTCTGTAAAGAAAACCAACCAAATAATCAAGTACATCAAGTACGGCCGGATCGATAAAATGCCAAGGTGTCTGCATTTAAAAACCCATCTGATGTAAAGCATCTGCAGAAAATTGGTCGCAAAGAGTGCCAAGGGGCTGGGGGGGTTCCTGCAGCAGCCGCGCTGCAAACCTGCAGTTATCCGGCAGCTTTCTGGAATATCTCATCGCAGTCAGGCAAGCGCTGAGACTAAATCTTGTTTTGGAAAATTACTATAATAGGAGCCAGAGGGAGCTTTCTAGAGCTCTTGTTAGAATTTTGTCATCAAATGGGAGGGGGTTAGTTTTGGTGTTGGTCTGCTATTCAGAAAACAAACCCCAAAATCCCTGTTTTGCTAATCCCTGCATCCTCAAAAAATTTTCTAAAGTGCCTTTTCTGGCTGATGTCTGCGACCGTCCCGTCTGCAGCCAGCGACGGCGGTGGCATTGTCCCTATGGCGACCATGACAAGGGTTCGCAGTGGGCTTGGTCTCGGGGGGCAGGTGGCCATGTCTGGGCTGGACGCGGTGCCGGTGTCCCCCAGCATCACCACGTCCCGCATGGCCCCGGGCAGCAGGGTCCGACGGCAGACGGTGACCGTCCATCTGTCCTTCCCATCAAACAGCCCACGGTAGCGTGGCGAGGGCTGTGGCTCTGTGCAATTCCCTTATTTCTGGGTAAATCGATACTTCTTCATCTTTCAGCTGTGCCGCTGCTCGTTGCCGAGCGGTCTTTAATGATGCCTTTTGGAGGATCTCTTTTAATAACAGCAGTTGGGGAAAAAAAAAAAACCCAAATCCTGGCAGGAATCTCTTACAGCTGTAAGAGTCTACTTTAGTAAATGAAAATCTCATCTAATCTTAAATATTCACCATATTTTTATGTATAGAATTCCTTAAACATTTTAAATTTTCAGTTAAATTCTCTTAAGTGTTTTTTCCCCAATCAGAGAATGCCCTGAAAGCCTGATAGTCAGAAAGGAGCTCATACGGCTTCAGAAAGGGTATTAAAAATAATCTGTCCATCAGGGGGAAAAAAAAAAAAAAAGATTATTGTTTAGAATAATCCAAATAGGCCAAAGCAAGGCTAGAGAAAGCAAATGCCTGTTCGAACAGGAGTAAGATGCTGTTTACTTTTGGTTTTCTGGCAGCTGTTGGAAGTGCAGAGGAGGGTATGCAGGTGTTCCCATGGGCTCTGCTCCCAAGGAACAGGCCATGGGACAAGAGCAAACGGCCTCAAGTTGCTCCAGGGGAGGTTTAGGATGGATATTGGGAAAGATTTCATCACCGAAAGGGCTGTCAAGCATTGGAAGAGGCTGCCCAGGGCAGTGGTGGAGTCGCCATCCCTGGAGGTGTTTAAAAGCCGGGCAGACGTGGTGCTGGGGGACGTGGGGTGGTGGGGGTTTGGGCAGTGTTGGGTCGATGGTTGGACTCGATGATCTGAAAGGTCCCTTCCAACCAACGATTCTATGTGTATTTCCTAAGCAGTGTGATATATTGATACGTTGTTCTTCATCTCTGAAATTTCTGTTTTTACTGTTGTAGGAAGTGTTATAGTAAGGATATAAAAGTGATACAGCAAGGACGTTTAATTCACTTGTAACTTGGCGTAGTGTCCCATCAATAGAAATACTCATATTATAGCAGGTGCAAATGGATCCCCATTGCGCAGACCCACACGGGGGGGCAGAAGAGGCTGTCCCAAACCCCGTCCCCTGCCGTGTCCCGTCCCTGGCAACGGCTGCTGGACCAGGAGGAGCATCCCGACGCTGGCTGTGCTCCTGATGTACAGGCTGAGGAGGCTGGGTGCTATGGGTGGTGCTTTCCCAGATCTGCGCAACAGGTTGTTCATAGCAGTTTTTCAACCTGACTCTATGTGAGGTCTCAACTTTCAGCGGCAAAATTCTAGGTGTAAGCAGAGAGCGTTTAAGCAGACAGTTTTTAGCAGGAGCCTTGACCTGGGTGGCTGGAAGAGCAGCGCGGTGCCATCGCGGGCATCGCAGTGTGCACCTCCTGGCGAGGCTGGGACGGGTGTGTGCCTGACAGATTATTCTCAGAAGTGCACCGTGATGCTGAAATTAACTTTGCGTGCTGGCGAGTGGAATTTGGGGTATAGAAATCCCTAATCACCTGGCAAACAGATTGAAAATCTGTCTTTCTGCTTTTCAATATTCCTTATCTGTTTGGCTATATTGACTAATTTTAGGAGCACAGCTTGCTCGTGAATTGTACTCAAAATATGTTTGTGTGCTTACATTTAAAGCATACAACATTTTTGCCTTTCTTTGGACTGCATTAATTTTTCTGTAAGTCAGGATTCTTATGTTTCTGTAGGGAAAATATTCAAGAAACACTGGTTCCATTGATTTCATTGTAGAGATTTTTTTGGTATTAGAGTTTCCAGGATTTTTTCCCCTTACTTATCACTGCATAGCAGCCTTTAATGCATTTAACATAACCGTGCTTACGTTTTAACTTACTTTCTGACTGCAATAATTGTTGGGGATTTTTTTTTTTACCATAGCTTTGATCTGTGCATACACGTGAGAGATGTTTAATCTAACACCATCGTCAATAAATGCACATGTACCGAAAGAACCCCTTTAGGTAAAGAAATATTTTTTAAAATGAAGTAGAATTATTAACATGTAAAGCATTTGCTTTTGGTGTTTTTTTTCTCTGTAACCTGAGATTTTAGTTTTATTTTGCTCTTAACTTTAAAAAGTGACATCAACTCGGTGTTCAAAAATGACAGAAGAGAAGAAATGCTGACAGTGGGCTGCGCAGAGATCAGCTGGAGTTTAATGCACTCGTTCTATGCAATAATAGGAATGGTTTTAAAACGTCTGTGAAATCAAAGGTAGTTCTAAATAATTAATGCCTATATTTAAAAAGGGATATGCTTTTTTGTGCAAATACTACAAGCCTTAGTTTTAATTCCATGGCATGCAGTGTCCCTACCACAAATTTTGAAGGAATTAATATTTGTAAGCAAAAAGATAAATAGGAAGTGGGTTCGTCTCGCATGGGCTTATTAGAAGCCAAATTACCACCTGCTGGCTCTGACAGCTCATTTTCCAGACCAAGGGAATGTGGCGGGTCTGCGGGGTCTGTTCTTCCCGAAAGACCTCGGTAAGCGGCACTCTGGGCATGAGCTGAGTCGGGAGAGGGTGGAGATAAATAAGAACTGGTGGGTGGGCAGATGAAGGACGAGGTGTCGGGCACAGGTCACCGATAGAGTTTCTTAACGGCAGAGGTGCGGCTGGAATGGTTCATTATTGCTACGTAGCTTTTCACAAAAAGCGGGGAATAAACGGGCGGAACGTGCTGGGTTGGCAGGTGCAGGGGGGGAGTCGATGTGTGGTTGAAGTACCACGGCTGGAAGAATATCTGGGTTTGGGGAGTTCATTCAGGTGGAGGGAGAAGGGTTAAACTTCAGAGGAGAAGGGGAGGAAGACACTTTGAGCCTTAAAAATTGTGATGTGCCAATAACTGGCTTATGAATATTTCAGTGTGAACTTTAGAGTTAATTTGGGGTTTTTTTAAAAGAAGATACATCAGTCTTGTACCAGAATACACTCCGTTTGTGGTTCTTTTTCTGGGAAGAGAGAACCGAGATGACCAGAAGGACTGTAGTAAAGCAATAATTCATAAAATCATCGCCATGGTTAGAAAAACCTAGGCATGTTGGAGGAAAGATGCCATTCATTGGAAATATCTGATTCCCAAGCTACGGGATCAAATAAGTTGTTTCCCTGGAGGTTTTTCTGGATTAAAAAATGTAACGAATGTTAAAATGAAAAGGACTGCAATAAGTTTCTGTCCAAAATTTTTGGAGTAGGACATGGCGCAGCCACCAGTGTCGGTATAAGGGGCTGGCAGGTACCGAATACCTGAATTGAGGTGGTGTGTGTCCACATGCAGCTCTTCAACAGCAAAGGATCCTCAGGGACAATTCTGGTGTTCACCGTAGGTGCAATGAAGAGTGATCAAATGTATTACCATAGTGTGTCTTGTCTATACGGTGAACAGATCTCCAGAATTCCACAATCCTGAACCATCACGTGAACTTCTGGAGAACGGTCATTTTGCCAGGGAACACCCAGGAAGGTTGGGTTGCTTTTTTTAATAGTACCGAAAAGACAGAAGTCCTTCTCTTCGGATCAGAGCGCAGGTTCATCTGCGTGCCTGTGACAACCGTAGTACATAGCAGATTGTACCGCGAGCAGCCAAAAACGTGCTTTAAGAAACGTACAGGAACACATATTTTAAAAAATTGGTAGTGTGGGAGGAATTTCCTGCCAGGAGAGCTGTCGGAGGGGGAGACGCAGGACCAGCCTTTGGGGGGTGTGTGTGATGCTGGTCCCCTTCGGTAGAGACCGTGGGTTAAAGCGCACCTGAAATTGCGTGTGCACGTTACTGTCCCGTCCAGGCCCCGCGTGGACACGTGGGTGGTGTGTACTGCGGTCCTGCTCCCGCTCCCTTCCCCGGCATCCAGCAGCTGGAAGTTTCACCTCAGCTGACTCGTTGTCACCGAGCTGCGAAACGCCAAATGTTAAACGCAAGAATATTTTGATGTTGTCGTTGCCTGTCCCAACAGGGTACACATCCCTTAGCATACTAATGAAATTACATAAAAGGGTTTAGCCCTAATTAAATAAAATCTACATTAAGTTGCTATGGTAACTTATGTCTGTGTGGAGGAGCTCTTACCGCAAGCCTGTACCAGCATTCCTATTTAAAACACCCAGCGGTTCTTAAACTCTGTGTTTTATTACCAGGAGGTATTGTAAATTCCAGGCTGCTTTGGAGGAGGGTAAAGCAAAGGGTGGGACGAGCCCAGGTAAGGACGTGGGCAGCGGGCGATGCCTTTGCTGATGCCAGAAATGTCCGTGAGCCTCAGTGGAGGGGGAGTCCCAAGGAATCGGTGGCGTCTGGCAGAACAGCGAGGCTCTGTGGCGCTGTAAGTGTCCCATGGGACCCGGTACTTGCTCTTTTGCTCACCTGCCTGCGTTCTGCCTCCGGTTCTGCAGACCTGGACCTTCGGCCTCCTGTGGTTTCTCCTCTAGTTCTTCTCAGAGCCTAGAGAGACGGGGGATTGCGGAAGAGCGGTTAATACACAAGCTGATGTAGATCACACCGAGAGTCTAGTGATCTGACAGAAAAATATCTTACTTCGTTTAACAACAAAGTATTAAAGTCCAGGATTATATGATTTTTATTTTTTTTTATTCTTGAGCAGTCGTGTTGAAGGCACCGAGCTTGCTCAGAGCGTAGATTTTGGCTCCAGTGGTGGAAAGGGACAGTTTGCATCTAGGAGGAGATCATCAAATTCTTTTCTTTGTCTGTAATTTTTTTTTTTTGTTTGAGTTGATCATGGTACTCACCAGCACATGAACCTGGGAACATAAGTTTTGCATTGTGTTTCACTTGTGCGATGTCCAGAGCACCTGTGCTTGCTGCTTTCTGCTGCTGCCTGTGAGATTAACCAAGGTCTGCTGTGCCTTTGCTCAGGAGGGTCATGAACATTATTCTGCTTTGAAAAATAAATATGTATATATATTTTTATATATATAAAAAAGTAAAAGTTTCATCCTATTTCTTTAAACATTTTCAAATCCTGGAAAATAGGATTTGACCCAAATAGAGAGCTGACACGCGTACCCTGCACTTAACCCGCCAGAGCGTCACCCCTTTCGGGCGGGTGGTTCGCGTGTGTCCGTGCTGCAAGGACACGGCCCCAGCTGAGCCGTTCACACAAGCTTTCAGGCTGCAGTTCAAGTCCGTGCACTTTCATTACTATCAAGATTTGTGCCCCGGCTGTTTCCCTTAAATTTTTGCTTGAAATTCCCTGTTGAATTGTGGCCCGGGGGAATAAATCGGGGGATAGCTGCTACCCTGTCTGTCAGAGACCCTCCTGCTGTGAACTCGGCGTGGTTTGTATTTGTTGTAGCCGACATTTTCTGCGCATTTTAATTCCAGATCTGGCAGTGCGGCGGCTCCCTTGAGATTGTCACCTGCTCGCACGTTGGCCACGTTTTCCGAAAGGCAACACCTTACACCTTCCCTGGGGGCACGGGACACGTCATCAACAAGAACAACAGGAGGCTGGCAGAGGTCTGGATGGATGAGTTTAAGGACTTCTTCTACATAATATCCCCAGGTAAGAAACTTTTGCTGATCGTATTATGATGTGTAAAGCTGTCCGAAAAAAGGGAGGTCTAAATGTAAGGTACATGTAGGTAAGAGTAGATACGTGTGCTTGTATATGTACTAAAAGTTGAGACATAACAGCACAGCGCTTTCAAAATTCAAGGGAATGTCCTTCCCGTGTGTCACGACTTTCTATATTCTGTTCCTAAGGGAAAAAATATTAGTTAAGGCTCCTCCTTTCCGGAAGATCATAAGGGTTTTTTTCAGAACGTGATTCTCCTCATGTTAGTTTGCAACCAAGTAGGAAAGCTCATTGACCCGTTTTGGGTAAGAAATGCAGAATTTGGCCAGATTTTCCTTACGAGCCCTGAAGGTCCCTTCAGGAGCGTCAGTGGGGGGGCAGTGGAGGTGCTCGGGGTCACTGCGGGGACATTTGGAGCCCTTCGGAGCACAGGACTCAGTGCCATGAAGTGTCCTCACCATGTCCTGTTGTCCCACCACGGCCAGGTATCAGTCCTTAAGAGAAACATTCTCTTTTAATCATACAGATTTCTCTTCCTTTTCATTGGCGATTTTCACTTATATTTCAGTATAGCGCACACGGCCCATACAGTTACGTACAGCATGATCACATATATCACACACAAGTAGGTGAGATAAGAACCAGATTCCTATTTGGTCGTAGAGCAGTTGTTAAGGGTTACACTGTGGGTACATGTTTTGATGAAATAACCTGATGTTGTTATATTAAAGCTGGGGATGTTGTTATCTACAGATAATTATGGCCTCCCTATGAGTGCGCTTAATGGAGCACGAAACCCCCATGTGCCACCCCATTTTTTTATCTAATTTGATTTGGCTGCGATAGATGAAAAAAATCAGGTTAATATACTTTATAATGTTGTTTTTCTTTCAAAGACTTGTATATGCAATGGAAAACTATTCTGGGTGGGTTTTTTACTGCAAACAGTTTTACTGATACCTCAAAATTATACAGCTAATAAAAACTAAATGGCTTGAGTTCAAAAGCCAGGATACACAACGTGTCAAGTATGAAAGCAGCTATTTTTCATAGTATTTATAAATTACTGCTTTAAATGTCTGTGGTAGAGAGTAGCCGTAGGCTGTGTAAGCTGTTGTCACTGTTCTGGTGTGTGCTCTGGGGTCATCTGCCCATTCTTCCATCTTGAAACTTTCTTCCAATTTAAATTCTGTAGCAACAGAATCAGTTTAAATTTTCGCTATCACCAAGAAGTAAACCCCGGACCATATTATTACCCGTATGAGTTTGGCGTTTCATCTCCGGCACAGTTTACCGTTATTATGCCTCAGCTGATCCTGGCTTCAGACCCGCTTGTTTCCAGGAGCTCCTCTGGTGCTTTGACTCTTCCAGGGGATCGGGACGTCTCAGTCAGTCGCCAGGTGCCAATGTGTAATCGCAGTCCGTGAAGTCGGAACTCTTGGTTTCTGCATGGGCTATCGCACGTGTCCTGTGACTGTACAGTACGTGCTCATAAAATAGTCCGAGTCTGTCCTGGAAAACGCTTATCAAGCCCAAAAATTTGAAGCACCATTAAAAAAAGTCTGAAGTGCCCCGTTAATGGTGTAGAAAAGATATTTATATATCTATACCATATACATACACTAAATATAGGTGTATATAAATATGTATGTAACCAAAAGATGCAAGCATGAAACAAATCTTTTAAAAAATGTCAGCAGACTGATGGTCCCCACCAATGAGAGGTTTGGGTTGGCATTGAGTGTTTTCGGGAAGCGTTGGGCCGTTGCGTGGTAAGGGAGGGAGGCGCAGGCAGGTTTCCTCTGTCCTTTTGAAACACCTTCTCGGGGGCAGCTTCTCGCGGTGCTCTGGCAGCAGGGACAGAGGAGGACCTCTAAGGAGAAAGATCTGGTCTCCTCAAGAAAAACTTCTCTCCAGGGAACAGCCACGAGGAGAGGTTTCTTGGTCCGGTAGGAGGGATGAAACCATGGAAGAAGACTAAATGTTCTGACTTTGTGACTTGTAACAAGAGCCAAAATAGCCACCAAGGGAACCACCATTGCTCTCCAGACTGCCTTTCATAGGGGGGCAGAGCGCCTGGATTCCTGGAGGGCAGAGCAGAGTCTCCAGGAGCCATCGGTATCTTCAGATCCTGTTTGTCCTCTGCTGGCGGTGTTTGTTCTGAGTCATGGCGAGGATGAGCTGCTGCCTTCGTCTGGAGGAACAGGTCCGCCATTAAAGCTGCTGGTGTTTGTCATCGCTCACGGTGCTGCCCATACGGACATCCCCTGCCACAGCGCCTGCGAGTGCTCCGTGGATTTCACCTGCACTGGATTTAACAAAACGCAGAGGATAAACATACCCTGAGTGAAGAACAACCACATCGACCTGGTCCTCTTCGGTGTGGGAGTGGAGCGTTGTGTGAGGGAGGCAGGGTTGTGTCCCTTTGTCACTGGTAATTTTATCTACCCAATTACAGCTGAAGGAGTAGGGCGTGTGACAGGACATTTGGCTGACTGTTTCTGACATGATTAGTTTCTGTTCTCCTGCAAGAGGAAGGGGAAAAATTGGAAAAAATAACTATAATGCTGATAACTGAATGTCTACTCTGATGTAAAAGTGAATTCAAAACCCAGGAAAGAGGCAGTCAAGTTCAAACCCTAAATACATCACATGGGATCAGCCAGTCTTCAATTCAGCTCGCCCTTATTAACTTCTTTTTTTTGTGCAGTCTCATAATGCTGGGTTCCCATTGCATTTTTGTTGAACGAAATGCATTTCTAATAATTCACTCGGAAAGCGTACATTTTCTTGAGAGGGCGAGGGAAGCCCTGCCAGTGGACGTGCACCACAGGGCGCGTGTGGTGGGTACTTTGCGCTCTCTGTGCTTTTATTTTCTGCCTTGACAGCAAGTTCTTCTGGGCTGATTAGGAGTTAGAGCATTTAGGTGAGCTCAAGCTCTAAAAATATCATACTAACGGCTATTTAAAATACAATACATTTTAAATGAGATATTAGCAAAATGCGTTTGAAGGTGACTAGAATAGCGATGTACATGGTAGAATAATTTAAAAATTCCCATTTTAAACAGAGTGCCACATAAAATGGCTGCTGTGTACTTTTCTAAAAATGTGTTAATGTTTCAGTTAAAAAATGCTTCCAAATTGTGCGTGTTTTAATTTTCAAATTCCTGAATGCAACACTCCACATCCTGGATCAGAAGTTTTTCTTCCCCCCCCACCCCCCGCCTCTGCTGTTACTTTTCTTTTTGTTTTGGGATCTTCTAAGCAAGGGGCCCTTTGGTTACAGCAAGACTCCCTATTATTTTTTTTTTTAATCCTTTTTTCCACAAAATTTCTTCTGAGTTGTTGGAGTGAGGAATTCAGCGCTGAGCAGAAGGTTAAGTTCGTATGTAGAAATTAAAATAAAAAGGCTATGGGAAAATATATCCAATTTAAACTTACCTTTGACCAGAGTGACTGTTTCTCCAGTGCATCTGGAAAACCTGGAGCAATCCCCCTCCCTACAGACTGTCGCTGCTCTGCTGCTGAACCAATTTGACATGTCACACCTCCGATGCAGTGGATTGATTTGGAACCACCCAGTTAAAAGAAAATGAAACTCAGAGAAGTGGCAGTAAGAAGTTTCCATCTATCGGAGCACACACATTGCAGGATGCCGTGTAAATTGAGCGATGCCATCGTACCTCTGCAGATCAAAGTATTTTAAATCGGAGATTTAGTTTTGCAACTGGATAATGAGGAGCGTGTTGGATGATGTAAACTGGGACCTGAATGCTTTCTGCTGCTGGTCCCAGCCTGGAGCTGTCTGTGGGATGCTGCTGTCACAGGGCGTTACTTGGTGTTGGCCATCTTCCGTCAAGGGGAGGGATGGACGGAGGGACGGATGGATGCTCTCCGGGTTTGGAGGAGTGGTGAATACTGACATGTCATCTTCTGACCTGGCCAGTATCCCGCTGGCTTCAGCTGGGTAGAAAACGCCCAATATTGGGATTTAGAAACACGCAGTTGCTTTTGATGGCAGAAGCCGTTGTGAAGCTCTGTCTAGAGGAGCACCTGCCATGGCAGAGGTCAAATGAATGTGCATTTTGAAGGTTCCTCATTAGCACTTGTATCTTGGATGGGAATTACAGATTATTCAGGAGCTTCTGAAATCGCTTTGAACAGTCAGCTCTGCGGCTGCCTTTACATTTCCTAGGTTTCAGCAAGCAGCGGGGGAGGATTTTGTCAGCAGCGTTTTTTAACTTGGATGTCCAATGTTAGACTTTCTAACCTGCATTTCATCAGCTGGCTTCCAAGGTGAGAGACAGCCCTTCTCCCATTGAAAAGACCAATTCTTGCCCTAGGCCATTTAAATTTAGGCTCCTAAGCACAGATATAAATGCAAGGCTATCTTTAACGAACCATTTTTTTCAGCAGGCTGACATCCAGTGGGACACCATGCATTGCAAATACCGCTTTCCGCAGGAAATGCCGCTGGTGGAGGCAGAGTTTTCCTCCTTCAGCCCAAGGAGGAGATTTCTCTATCAGTTCCCCTATCAGAATTTCCCCAGGGCTGGGGTCCTTTTTGCCCTTCCTTTTGTACCAGCATGATGCTAAGGCGGCTCTCAAAACGCAGCCTCCGTTGGAAGAGATGGGAAGATCGTAAGGCAGGAATGAAACCCACCCTGCAGTATTTCGGCTGTAGGTGCAGGACTGTATGGGGGGACGTTCCCTCTGCACCCCCGGTGTGTCCGGGCTTAAGCATGCATTTAGCTACTGGTGATAAAAATAAGAACTTGGTTAGAAGAAGCAAAAGGGGCTTATGGGCCAGCATTTAATACGTGTGAATTCTGCTACCTGGGGAGGGGAGGAGGAAGCTGTGTTTTCGACCCATTTAAGTTGCTCTGCGTTCCTGGTGGATTATAGGGCAGTGCTGGGGTTATGCCGGCCCTCGTGCAATCGTTGAGGAGACCCTCTTAAAGCCATAAGTTACCAGGTCTCCCCTTCTCATTAGCTCCCCTGGGCCAGGCGGGGAGATCATTGGTAAGGCCTTTGACACCGTCCCCCACAGCATTCTCCTGGAGAAGCTGGCGAATCATGGCAGAGACAAGTGTACTCTTTGCTGGGTTAAAAACTGGCTGGATGGCCGTGCCCAGAGAGTTGGGATCAATGGGGTGAAATCCTCTTGGCGGCCGGTCACCAGTGGTGTCCCTCAGGGCTCCGTTTTGGGGCTGGTTTTGTTTCATATCTTCATCAATGATCTGGATGAGGGGATTGAGTGCACCCTCAGTAAGTTCGCAGGCGACACCAAACTGGGTGGGAGTGTTGATCTGCTGGAGGGTAGGAAGGCTCTACAGAGGGCCCTGGACAGGCTGGATCGACGGGCCAAGGCCAACTGTGTGAGGTTTAATAAGGCCAAGTGCCGGGTCCTGCATTTTGGTCACAACAACCCCAAGCAACGCTACAGGCTTGGGGCAGAGTGGCTGGAAAGCTGCCCGGCAGAAAAGGACCTGGGGGTGCTGGTGGAGCCAGCTTAACACGAGCCAGCAGTGTGCCCAGGTGGCCAAGAAGGCCAACAGCATCCTGGCTTGTATCAGGAATAGCGTGGCCAGCAGGAGCAGGGAAGTGACCGTGCCTCTGTACTGGGCACTGGTGAGGCCTCACCTCGAGTGCTGTGTCCAGTTCTGGGCCCCTCTGTACAAGAGGGACATTGAGGTGCTGGAGCGTGTCCAGAGGAGAGCGACCAGGCTGGGGAGGGGTCTGGAGACCAGGGCATGTGAGGAGAGGCTGAGGGAGCTGGGCATGTTGAGCTTGGAGAAGAGGAGGCTGAGGGGAGACCTCATTGCCCTCTACAACTCCCTGAAAGGAGGGTGTAGAGAGGTGGGGGTTGGCCTCTTCTCCCAGGGGAATAATGACAGGACCAGAGGAAATGGGCTGAAGCTGCAGCAGGGGAGGTTTAGATTAGATATTAGGAAGAATGACTTTACTGGAAGAGTGGTCAGGCACTGGAACAGCTGCCCAGGGAGCGGGTTGAGTCCCCATCCCTAGAGGTGTTTAAGAAACGTCTAGATGTGGCACTTCAGGGCATGCTCTAGTGGCAGAGATTGTACATTGTTTGGTTGCACTCGATGATCTCAAAGGTCCTTTCCAGCCATGAAGGTTCCATGATTCTATGATCATCGCGTCTGCTGAACTGTGCTGCACATGGGCGAGCTCTCCCTCCCCGCGGCCAGCGCTCTCCTGGCCCACCCCTTCCTCCCCTGGCCCACCTGGTGGACATCCCTCTGTCACCCCCACTGCTGTGCTCCTTGCTGGTGGCCATCCCCGTGGGACGGGTGGCCCACCTTGAGATACCTTCACCCAGCGATGGCAAACGGCCCCAGGGAGCTTTTGGCACCCAAGAGGGGGGGGTGTCGTGGTGGCTCCGCTTCAGCTCTTCTTCACCCCCCCCTCTGTGGGCAGGGGCCCAAGTCAGTAATTTCTCGGTCATTTGCTTGCAATTGTTAGTTATAGGGACAACTGTGGAGCCAATGCAGGATAAAATGATTCATTTTCTGTTACGACAAATTTAAAGAAACCATTTTCTTTTTATTAGAGAAGTTAGGGTGAAATGCCAGTGCACTTTTTGTATTTAATGTTAAGTTATTACTTGTCTTTCTGTGAACAAAACTGCTATTTGCTTCTGAAATGAGCACAAATCAGCAGAAATTTAGCGCTTCTAAATGTACCCTCTCTTCTTTACGCAGTTACGCATTTGCGTATTTGCACAAGATTTTGATACAAAATTCAAATAGAAAACCTGTGGGCAAAATTTTATTGAAATAGAAGGGGGAAATTAGATCAGCAGTGGTGATGTGGGCAGGACAAGATGTTTAATTCTAAACTTAATGGCTGTTGCTGTTTCAGTCACTGGAAAGGATTTCAGTATCGGTCTCCTTTATACTTTCTGATCTTTTTTGAAGTTATTTCTGAATGTGCTGGATCAATTGATGATCAAAATGTGATGACGATGTTCCACAGGATTAAGAAGCAAATGGAGGAGAAATGTGTTAGGGGTTTTAGAAAATAAAATTAGTAACATTTTAACTTCAAAAATTATCTCAATAAAAATGCATAGGAAATAGTAGATGGTTTTTTTTAAAAAAAACAGGTAATTTCTAAATGTCAGAAATTTGTCCCAATATTATTAAACTGGTTTTATATCCTTTTGTCTGGCATGCATTTCTCTTAGTTTATTAATCTGAAAAATGGAGATCTCTAGATAATTCTGTTGGAGAACAAGTTGCATTTCAGTAATTAGGTCTCTGAAGCTATTATCTACCAGCGCACACTCATTTACCCGCGGCCCCTCTGGGACCTGATTAATTTGATTTCTTAGATGATGTCCTAAGAGAAGGAGGAACCAATGGTTGTTCACAGTGGCGTCGTGTTAAATGTATCTCGGCATAATTAGGGTGCACACCTAGTAATTGTATTGCAAGGTAAAAGTCTTGATCAGCTGAGCTAGGAATTGTTTTCTTGAGGCCCTCGGCTTGTAAAAATATAACTCCACCGAAGAAGAGCCCATCTGACACTTTTGTGGTCTTAGACATATTTAAAATTGCCGCCTTCCCTAGTCTTTGTAGAAACTGCATATGGATAAGAATACAATCTTAAAAAAAATAGCAAAATGTAATTGTAGCGAGGAACACTTAACACCTTTTTGTTTTAGTATAAGTATTTTACTTGACAAGGAGCTCTGACTTTTCCTTGGCAGGAGCCTAAGGAAGAGTCTGCAGCGTGATTACAGCCTGGAGCTCGAAGAGCCAAATAATTCAGGAGAGTTCAAAAAAAACAATCTCAGAAGTGCTGGATACACTTCAAATGGGATTAAAGGAAATCTCTTAGAAAAGAGGAGAAATATCTGAATTTGCTCTAAAAACAGAGGAGCTGCCGCGTGTTGCCCACGTTACAGTTGGCGTCAGCGGCGCTCCAAAGCCCGTCTCGTTTTTGACGAGGTTAGAGCGGTGCCGGGTAACTGAGCTGGTAGAAGAGACTTTCCTCCTAAAGCGGTACAAATCCTCGCAATTTTCTGACTGCAAAAAGTGTCCTTCCCTGGCTCCAGGGAATGCAAAGTGCCCAACCGGGGGATGGCCACCCTCATCCCGGCGAGCCAGAAGGTGCCCAATGCAACGCCAAGGGCGGCGTGTTCACCCACTTTCGGTGATTCTTCCTCCTCCCTTCCACAGCGGTCTTTTATTGGCATCTCTCACAAAAAAACCCCTAATGGCTTAATAATAACTAATCTCTGTTAGTACATTCAGCAGTCGGCTTTCTGTGATTTTCACTGTTACCCGTTAAACTCTCAGCGTAATGGATACAAATCAGCAGTGCAGGATCACGCACCAGGTAACTCTTCGCTATTTTACCAACATCATTCTCTCTCCCTGTGCAAAACCACAGGGTTTATTTGATTGTTTCCAGCACAAATAAGCACGTGGAGGTATCCCCAGGCGGATTCACGTGTACGTTGTGCCACCCCAGCCTGGTCCAGTCACCCTGCGCGCTGTTCCATTCAGCCTTATTCCCTTCTTTCTCAACTCGTTCCAGCCTCTCTCCTTCCACACAGCCCGTATATTCCTAAATGCAGGCAGTTATGTCAATTTATGCATTAAAATACTGTATCTAATCAGGGAATGGCAATAATTACATGCTCAGAATAGGCCGGCGTTTGCAGAGTCAGCTGAAGAAGATAATGCACGGAGCAGTTCAGTTTCTCTGTACGCTCAGTGCGTTGCTAAACCACTTTATCTTCTTAATAATCAGTTAATGTGCGATTCCCGTGTCCTGCCTAGTCTATTAAAGTAAGGCTAAAATGCAAAGTTACGTTATTTTTCAAGCACTTTATTTAAAGCATTATTGAGAGTTTAAGCGTAGTCCTTTATACTTGTAATTTGGGATTACTAGGTAAGTGCTTGTGTTTTACTGCGGTTTGCTCAGCAGATGATGTGCGATCCCCCTTTCAAGTGTAATTATATAATGAGGTTGATAATGACTGTGTCAATTTAGGAAGTAAGAGCTCTTGATAAACATTTTCACTTTCCCCTTACCTTTTTAGCATTTTAGGGCTAGAGGACTGCCAGAGCTGCACGTGCACTAATTCCGAAATTAGTTCATTTAACCTTTGATGTTACCATCCCCCAGTGAAATGCGCGTGGGAAAACCTGAATTACATGGCTAGTCCTTGCGCACTGAGCTTCTCGGATTGAAAACCACCCCAACCCCCCCAAAAATACTGAATACAAGCATTTGTGCTGCAAGATACTTACCCTTTATAGTGTTATTTACTGTTTCTTAACTTTTCAAGTAAAAATTATGTGTGTCTCAAGGCTACTGCCTTGAGAATTAATGTTTGACTTAGAGACGGATGAGCCCAAAAACTAATTAATTCAAAGGTACCTATGGGGGGGTGTGTGTGTGAGATTTTGGGTTTTCCTGCCTTGCGGTTGTGCCAAAGGTCTTGACTGTAAGGTTAATGCTGCCCCAGCCTAAAGCTGCGCTTAAAGGGGAGCTTAAACCCTCCCTCCCGAGGCGGGAGCCCTCCTTTGGGTACATCCTTGGGTTTTGAAGGCGGAAAGGTGACATTTGTAGACCAACAAACAGAGAAGTGCTCCCCTGTAATTAACATACAGGAATGAGGACAGATCCAGTTCGCGTTTTATCTTTTGTGTCGTTTGTAGCGCTGATACTTGCAAAGAGCATTTTATTAAATTTGTAATAAAGTGGAGCGTAAAGCAGGGGTTGGCAGATCGTTGCCGGCTCATTGCCAGCCAGCCCGGCTGCTTTGGCTTATTTTTTCTTAAAGGTGTCCCTTGTGGGGCACGTGACAAATCTCTGATGACTTAACGGAGCTTTTCAGCTGATAGGGAAGAGTAGAAATAAAACCTTTATTACTTTACATGTAATACAAACGGAATAGGAAACATACCCTCGTGCCCAGTATTGAAATACCAGGTGATATAAAACATATCTTTGAACACATTGGGGAGAGAGGCTGAATTCGTATTTTATCCCTAAAATTCCTGAGTTGGGAAACAGTCCTGTTTTATAGGGCTGCCTGGACGTTAAAAGTGAGACTCATCTCAGATACCTGCAAAATAGAGATCGGTGGTGACCCACTTGTCTAGTCGTAATATTGAATGTCAATGGAAAATGAATGTTTAAATTAGAAAACAGCATGAACGTATTGGTACTTTTTCCAGGTATAAAAATAACTTTTTTAACAAATATTCTTGAAAAAAATTAGTTCTGGCCGTGCTCTAGTGCCAGTAGTGCAGTTTTCACTCGTGTCACTCTTGCACGTCAGTAAAAGACAGAGAATTTCCCAGGAACACTTAATTTTCCATATATTTTTTTATTCAAAGAAGAGCTGTAATGTAGCAGGGTTTATGGTTTCCACAGGAAAAAATGTTTTCACTGTCAAAATTCTTCTGGTACCTCAATAGTTTTACTACTTAATTTTTACTCTTTGGTGCTGGGTGTTTAAAGCAAAAGTCAGAGGTTTCTTTTAAACTCTGCCTTCTCTTAAAAGCCTTCCTGAGATGCGGACTGCGAAACATCTTAATGCAGGATTAATTTTATCCATAATAATGTTCCCATTGATTTCTATTTCAGTAAAATGGATATTTTTTTCTTTAGGGTCTGGGCAGAGTTGCCAACACAGGAGCTCATTGGCCTCACTAAGCCTCTGTCTGTCTCTAAAATAAGCGTGTGTTAGTGACGTACATTACAGGTGCGTTTACAGGGTAAAACAACATCTAAAGTCTTTATCTTTTGCCATAGAATAAGCTTTAAAATTTCCACACGCTGTCAAGCGATGCTGTATTCGCAGAGATATTGACAGTATTGACTCATTTTCTGGAGTAATAAGAATTTTTTTGTGTTGGAAATTCTAAAGCGTATTTTCTCTGAGTATGTATAACTGATGTTTTCCCACGAAAAGCTCAGAATCTTCATTCCGTACTGTATTTTATATTAGGAAGCCACTATCTATATTTATCTTAAATCACTCATGAATTGATATAGGAAGGGGGAGGAGGGTGGGTGGTGGGTTGGTTTGGTTTTTTTTGACTTAGCACATTTTTTGTTTGTTTTATTTTTTACTGAGTTATTTGTGGGGTTTGGCAATATAAATAAAACATGCCAAGGAATTAATGTTTCAGCTAATTAGAAAATGCCTGTGTTACCAATTAACATGTCTGCTTTTGATACGGATACTGGATTTTCGAAGCGTAGAGCGTTCCGTGTGTGATTTTGCTGGACGTGTGTTGTTTTCCCTGGCTCCTGAAGCGGTGGGAAGCCTGCCCGCCGCTCCCGGGGCGATGGGATGCTGCAAGCCCCTGCTTCCCATTGCAGGAGCTTCCCTCTGTCTCCGTGCAGGAAAAGGCAGCAGAACGTGCTGGAGAAAAGCATCCTTCCAGGCACCGCTTGAATCACATAAATCCAGCAACTAGGATTTTTCCCAAATTATTAGCAAGTGTTGTGGTTGCTTCTCCGTGACGTGTCCCGCGCAGCCATCCCGGTGCTGCAGACTCAGTTTTAATTTAGCTCTTTGCCGTCTTTCATCCTGGCAGGCACAATGTAATTTTGAACGCTGTTTTGGCAGGAGAAAAAGCAAAAATCAGATGAAACCATCTCCATCTCTGGAGGTTCCCAGTGGCCTCTCAGGTGGTTCTCGGCTTCCTCATGTAAAGGGGTTTCCTCGGATAATGAGCTGGGTCCCGGCATAATCCGAGCTGGGTCCCTTGGATAATGAGCAAGGCCATGCAGGTCCCCAAAGCCGAGCTGCAGAGGGGTGCGCATTGACTGGCCTCTCTGGTGGGTTTTTCACGTCTCATCCAGCAGAAATGATGCCTTTAGCCAGTTTTGAGACTGCGTCCTTGTGTGCCAGCTTTTGGGACGTGCCCATTAGAGAAAAAACGCAGGTGTACTGCGGTGCTGCAGCCGTTTACTTTGTTCTACTTGGAGCGCATCTGCTGCTCTGTTAAAACAATCTGCTGCTTTCTTGAGATATTTTTAATCCAAATCCATTCTTTTGCAGGCTATGCTTTCTGTAGCTTCTTGTGATGTTTCCTTTTTTTTTTTTTTTTTTGCCCCCAAGGACATTTTACTTGTGTTAAGTGTAAGCAGACATATTAGTCATTAATTATTTTTATATTTCCTCTGAGTCCCATCGATTATTTAGCAAGTAGTGACAGTAAATAGGTATTGATTCATAATAGCTTGGTTTTAAATTAAGCAGAAGGGACTGCAGAGGTCGACTGGAGATCCATAGGGATGAGGTCCTTGCTTGCAGGCAAAGCGGGGTGTACGTGCTGGCAGGGCTACGCGCCGCGGGAGGGAATGCTGCTGAAATGAGCCGGCCCAGTTCCTGCAAGATGCAGAATATCTATAATAAAGGAGCTTTGGGAAGGGAGAAGCTGCCAGGGCTGTAGCGGGGAGTATTATCACTGTGCTGGGGGGCACATGGCCGCGGTCTCCACATCTCTGGTGGCATCTGAAGAGCCTTAAGAGAAACCTTCCCCAGTGAGGTGAGCATGGCAAACCCACTGAGGACTCCCCACCTCCGGGGCTAAGTTGAATTAAAATGTAAAACCAGAATTTTATTTTGCTGGAGTTTGTTTAATTAGAGAAAACTCAAGTATGAAGTTGAGTCAGATTGAGTGGAAAAAGGTTTATTGCTTTTTTCTGTTCCAGCAACTGCAGGGCTGAGCCAAACGTGGAAATAGAAATCCCAGTAAGAATTGTAAAGCAAAATAGAAACAAGGTGTTTGGTGAATCCACAGGGTGTTTTCATAGAGAGAGAGTGTTTCTGATTTGGTTTGTAATGTGAGTACCGACGTGTGCGTGCGGTGGGGGAGGGCGGTGTTGTGCCATCCCAGACTCTAACGGCGTTAATATCCTTTTTCCTCACGCTCAGCTTCAGCAGATCCTCACAGTACAAAGCACTCCGAAACACAGATACTGCTTTTCTCCTGACACTTCCAGTGCCTCCCCGTGAGGAAGATTAGCTTAATTACAGATAAGGGTTGAGTAGCACAAATAATAGTAGTAGTGCGCGTCTCCTCCTCCGGAAGAGGCAGCAATCACAGACCCCCACTCGCCCATAAAAGCTTGCCTGGAAAACATCTTTTTTTTTTTTTTTTTTTTTTTTTTTTTTTTTTTTTTTTTAAATAAAGTCTCTTTTCTGAAAGCAGAGATGTTTTCAGCTCCGTCCTGTGTAGCACACATCGCGCAGGAAGACCTTGGTGTCCCACCATTGGCACGTACAAATGACAGAACGCAGCAAAACCGGTGTCACCGTCTGTCTGTGCTCTCCCTGCGGCTCCCCTTTGGGCCGTCCGTGGCGAATACAGACACACCGCAACAGAACAGCCGGAAGATGCTAATCGATGGAAGCGCAGGGGTTAAGCGCCTTGGTGTTGTAGGTGGTATGAGTTAAATTAGTGGCTGCATGAGCTGTACTTAGAGAAAAATTCCTATTTGAAAAAGTAAAACATTAAATAACAACGGTAATACTGAACTTTTGGTGCTTTATGTCCCTGAAACAGAGTTAAATGAGACTCTGTGATCAATCTCCTTGATTGCAGAACAGCTGATAAATTACCTCTGTTTCCTGGGGAAAAAATAATAAATGTTTTAGTCTTTTAAGAATTTTATAAAACCTCCCCAAATACCTTCCTGAACGTACCGTAGCCCAGAAGATGTTCTGAGAGTTGCAGAGCAGAGGAAGGCTCCTGTCCGTCTCTGTCCTTTCCAGCCCCCGTGTGCCCCGAGCCCAGCTTGTTCCTGGATTTAACCTGGATTTGAGTTGTCTTCGCTGTTCCGCCATCCCCTAAGTTATTATGATTTAGGTTCTTCGTCTGGGTTACGGTTGAAGGTTTTATGTGAATAATTCTGTTTACCGAAGGTTAAAATTTCATGCTTTCCTAATGCTTGAGTAAGCACTGCTTAATTTCTTGGCTCCAACCAAGAACATTTGGTTTCCGAGGAGTTTTTGCTGCTCCGGAGCTGGTGAGGCACCAGTCGCCCCCGGCCGTTCTCATCAGGCTGAAGTGCGTCCCAGGAGCACCCGCCTCCATCTCAGCCTGTAGCACTCATTTGTAGTATCCTGTATTTTAGTTAATTAGCTAGAATTACATCATATCCTAGAATAACATCATGATACGCAAGCCTAATTGGTCAAAGATCTAACCAGTACGTTTCTGGAAATATGGGTAAGAGTGGTTATCCAAAACAAGTTAAGTTTTTGTTAAAAGTGAGGGATGGTTTCCCTGTTGTTTTCTACTGAATTTCTTTAAAGATTGGTATCGTCTTGTGCTCGGGGGCGTGATTTCCTGGCAGAATATGCTGATGTCCTTGGAGCTTCACCTCTACGATGATTTCAAAATAAGATCCCATAAATAATGGAAAGCAGAAGATGATGGAAGCGCACCGTGTGTTTCCGATAGAAATCTGGGAGCGGCTTTCAGACTGTTCCGGCTGAGTGCTGGCAGTTACTAATGCTTTGCCTGCCGCTGTTTCTTTGGATGATAGCTCACATCTAAAATTAGATTAAATTCGGCTACGGAGAATATTCAACATGCTTTTTGGTTTTTTTGGTTCTCCTTAATAACTCAAGTTGGCCAAGCACCTTAATACTGGCCTTTGTGTTTCTGTGTGTGACACACGGTCCCTTCCCGAGCTGTCCCTCGCCGGAGTGTCTTGGGATTGAAAAGGATGTTGCAGGTTGACGGGTTCAATAGTGTTTTAAACTCTGAAGTAGTGTTTTAAACTCCTGAGGGAGGGAGAAATGTGGTTCCTCAGGATGGAGGATGTGTCCTTTCTGGTGAGATCTCCCAAGGAATGGTCTGGATTTCATCAGTAAAAGAGCCGTGCCTCATCCGAGTTATTTCTCGGAGTGCTGGGAAACACCAGCAGTACGCTTTGGAAAAAACACTTTGTAAGAAAGTGAATGGGTTTCTTGAATATTTTGGAATATGAAGAAATCATGGAGTCCAGTGGTCCTGCCTTTCCAGATCGATAAATTATCTCTGAAGAGGAAAAAAATGTAATTTTTCAAGCATTTCAATTTGCTAAATTAATTATTTAAGGCTTGTAAAGATGTATGGTGTAGCAGCTGCACAGGAGTTCGCATAATTCCAGCAAATGGGTATTGACAAAAAGGAAATGGTGACAAGGAGAGAAGGAGCTGTGATTTATGCTGCGCAGCTTTACAGAAACTGTGCTTTGATCATCTATTCTCTTAACAATTCCAGGTGTTGTTAAGGTGGATTATGGCGATGTATCCGTCAGAAAAGCACTGAGAGAAAATCTGAAGTGCAAACCCTTCTCCTGGTACTTGGAGAACATCTATCCTGACTCCCAGATTCCCCGGCGCTATTACTCACTTGGCGAGGTAGGAACCGGTTATTAAATAAACCATCAATTAAAACAGTCAGTGCGCTGTGCGGAGGGGGGCGGCGCTAAGGAGATGACGTGGTTTTGGAGAGAGGAACAAAGTGGTTGTGTGCCTTCTCTGTGTCTTATTTAGCCCTTATTTGGAGCAGGTTCTGTTTTCTCTAAGTCTTTCCCAAGGGGCATTGCTATTCTGAATGTGTATCTTCACCATTACAAATTTATTTTAAATTGAGTAGCATATGGGGAAAGTGAGGTTTGTGACTAATATTTTGGAGTAATTAATTAGTATGCAGTAGTTGAAGGAAACTTCCCATCATCACTTATCACTTGCACGTAGAGTAGAAAAAGCTTTTTTTTTTTTTTTTTTTTTTCCTTATTTCTTTCCAAGAAACGTGTTTGTTCCTCGGTGCTGTGTTTTCCAGCAAAGCTGCCTGGAGCTGGGTCTCGCAGACATCCCTAATAATCTGATGATTCCAGTACACCAAGAACTGAAGTCTCTTTAAAATTCAGATAATTCACTGTTAAAAATATTCTATTGAGTTGTACCTCGGCTGACTTCTAAAAGCTCTTGAATGGGTTGGTTTAAAGATAGCTACAGATAGAATAGCAATCAAACGAGCAAATGGCTTTTTTTACATCCAGGAAAGTAATCTACTATTGAAACTTGCAATTGTAATGAAAAATAAAAGCTGCAGTAGGGTTTCCAGTTTAACTGTGACAAAATAAAGTGAAACATGGTTTTACGGCAACGAAAGAACTCATCTAACAAGTGTCAAATAATAAGGTTTTGTACAATATTGTCAGGCTGGAAAATAAAAGTGTGAGAAAGTAATAAAATAGTTGTTAAAACACCTTATTTTTACCAAAATGGCCTTGTTCCTATGGAAACAGCAATTCAGGCAGGACCTATGAATTAAAACTCATACTTGGCTATTACAGGTGCTGACTGCCGGTTGAGCAGTAAAGTGGATTTTTAGACCTAAAGCTCAGGTACCATCAGCAGCAGTAATTGGACAATTTTTAAAACCCCAGAAGTGTATTTCTCGGTCATTTTCCCCTCTTTCAGCGGGTGTTTAGTCTCAGGTAGGATGAACCACCTGACTTGTGGGTGCCGCTGGGATCATTAGTCCCCGGATGGTCCGTGATGCTCCCAGCTGCTCCGCGAGATGTGCCGCGTGGTGGGGTGGCCTGCTCAGGAGGTGACCCTGCTTCTCCCAGGGAAGAGGATGCTCCGCAGCCCGCCAGTGGGAGCCGGGGGTTTGCTGCCTGCTGGGAACCACTCTTGGTAATAAATCTGAGAAAATTATTCTCTGGTACAGTGCAATCTAAGTGTGATGAGTGTTCAGCATTGGGCCTCAAATTGCACTGTGTGAGTGCATATTTTATTCTTCGAAGTATAAACAGTGATAAAAAGAGTGAATAATTTTGACAGATTTTGGGATAGCCATCCTTAATTTACTTGTGACCTTCTGCAAAATGGTGCAGGCGTGACTCGAAATCAGGCGATGTTCAGGCATGGTTCACTAGCACTGCCCAACATGTTAGAAGTAATAATCGGTATTGTATTGCCTCTTAATTTCGATTTTATTTGTCTGTTGCACAACTAATTTTTCCTACAATCATAGAGCGGTTTGGGCTGGAAGGGACCTTAAAGCCCCCCCGGTGCCACCCCCTGCCCTGGGCAGGGACACCTCCCACCAGCCCAGGTTGCTCCAAGCCCCGTCCAACCTGGCCTTGAACCCCTCCAGGGATGGGGCAGCCACAGCTTCTCTGGGCAACCTGGGCCAGGGGCTCACCACCCTCAGTGTAAAAAAAATTCTTCCTTATATGTAGCCTAAATATTCCTTCTTTTAGTTTAAAACTGTTACCACCTTTGGTGGTCTGCAGAGTGGCACGTGGTGCAGAGGAGGAGAAGGAGGGGTTGTCCATGAGCTGGCTCGTCCCCTGCAGCTGCATGTGATGCTCTGGTTGGCCAGAAAGCCACGTCCTCCTGTAGCCGTGTAAAGGTGTTGACTTTCACTGGGGTCTAAGGAAAGGCCGTTTGTTTTAAAAGCACTGGGAAGTGGTGGAAGCCAGCGGTCTGTGATCAGCTGGAGGCCTGAACCCCCCGGTAGAGGCCAGGCTGGGGAGCGCCCACAGCCCTTGTGCTGACGTCGGCTGCTCTTGGAGGATTAAGCGATTAAGAGGACGAGCATCCGCGAGATGACTCACCAGCAAAGGGGGTGCGACTTCTTTCTGGGTGATCAGCAGCATGAGAGCAGATTAAGAAGTGAGCATGTGAGTGATGCTGAGCCACTCTTCCCCAGCGTCGTTAATCAGATTGCACGAGCTTGTGTTAATTGCATAGCTGCGTTGAGCTGGGTCTGGTGGCGTTGGTTTGCTCTTGGCTGCCGAGCCTGTCGAGGTGGCCAGGGAACTTCCAGCAGCTGGGAGCTGTAGGAAGTGCCACTGCAGTATTTCAGAACACAGGGTTCCCAACAGCTCTACCAAAGCGATGAGGGACCTGGAGGCGCGTTTTTCCTTTGCTCACTTTAGTAAGAAAATCACTGCACCCTGGGCTGCATCCCCAGCAGCGTGGGCAGCAGGGCCGGGGGGGGATTCTGCCCCTCTGCCCCGCTCTGTGAGACCCCCCTGCAGCGCTGCCTCCAGCTCTGGGGCACCAACAGCAGAAGGACACGGAGCTGTTGGAGCGGGGCCAGAGGAGGCCCCGGAGATGCTGGGAGGGCTGGAGCCCCTCTGCTGGGAGGACAGGCTGAGAGAGCTGGGGGGGTTCAGCCTGGGGAAGAGAAGGCTCCGGGGAGACCTTCCAGGCCCTCAAGGGGCTCCAGGAAAGCTGGGGAGGGACTCTGGAGCAGGGAGGGGAGCCATGGGACGAGGGGGAAGGGTTTTACACTGCAAGAGGGGAGATTGAGATGAGATGTGAGGCAGAAATTGTTTGCTGTGAGGGGGGTGAGCCCCTGGCCCAGGTTGCCCAGAGAAGCTGTGGCTGCCCCATCCCTGGAGGGGTTCAAGGCCAGGCTGGACGGGGCTTGGAGCAACCTGGGCTGGTGGGAGGTGTCCCTGCCCAGGGCAGGGGGTGGCCCTGGCTGGGCTTTAAGGTCCCTTCCCACCCAAACCATTCCGTGATTCTGTGCATGCTGCTGGGGGGGAGCAGGGGGAGCTGTGTTTGTGCTACTCTGCTAGCGGATGTACGAGGAGGATTAAGAAAAAAGGTATTACATGCCTGTGGTGCTTCATAGGAAGCTGAAGTTGGTTGATTGCTTTTTGACTCAGCCGTTTTGCTGGATAAATATGCATTCTAAAACTATGTTTTGGGGAGGGATGCTGTGGTACTTACCCCGCTGCACCTTATTGCTTGGTAGTCTGTTGTTGCAACTGCACGAGCCGAGCATCGCTGGAAGGATCTCATCCCGTCGTGTATCCTATCGCAGACGTCGTGCTCCTAAATCTGCCTTTTTCCTGGTTGCATTGCGCAGGAATTATGTAGAAATGGTTTGTTTAAGCAGAGATGTTCACTGAGTGTGTTCTTCTCTGAGGACAGATAGGTTCTAAGGGGCAAGTTTTATTTAAAAACTTTTAAAAAGCACGTAATTAGTCACAAAGCTGTCCAGCAGCCTCTGCTCTGAGGGTGTCAGGCGTCGGACACTGCTCAGGCTCCGTTTTTCTCTCCTGGAGTAGAGTCAGCCCTGCTGGAAGGAAATAAAAGTGCATGTCTTTGGCAAGCCATTCATTTTGCATTGTTTAGAAGTACAAGGGCATTATATTTGTTAAACAAAACGAGGCGGGGCACTGAATGAGGTTTTCCTCGAATGCCGTTCATACTTATGCTTTATATGTAATTTAAAATCTCATTATTCTCTTCGTAATTATTTTTGCATTCTTTTGGGAGTGTTGACATATTTACAAATTGCAAGTTAAAATATATTCATATAGTTGAATGCACAGATAATGTACTTTCTCACACAGTGATGTCATTTTTCCTGCAGAGGTATGACATTTACAGGCGTTGTTTTTTTAAGGAATATTTCATCTCTCTCTCTCTTCAGATCAGGAATGTCGAAACCAACCAGTGTTTAGACAACATGGGCCGCAAGGAAAATGAAAAAGTGGGCATTTTCAACTGCCACGGCATGGGAGGAAATCAGGTAAAATTAAAAAAAAAAAAAAAAAAGAAAAAAAAAATGTATTTGTGTAGCCACAGGCACAGCAGCTATCAGGGAAAGCTGATTAGAATTCCCCCAGAGCAGCGGGAGCTGCGGCATCACCTCTCGGCATCTCTTCCCGGCGGCAGAGCGCGGGGCTGGTTTGGTGGCCGGGGGCTCTGTCCCGGGGGGCTGTGTCCTGGGGCCCTCCGACTGTGTCCTGATGGGAGTCGAGTCCCTCAGCCGTCCTCAGCTCGTGCGGCTCACGTGTAGACCTGTCGCTTCACTGTAAAAAACAAAACAGCAGTGATTAGCAAACATATTAATGAAGGTTCCAGAAGGTGTTCCGCGTAGGAGCTTTAGGAGTGCTCCAAAAGCCATTTTCTCCAGTAACAGCTGCAAATTTTAAGAATGCATTATTACATATCTGTAGGTCCAGTGAAGTATCCGAATGAATCTATCGCGTATATTCCTGCTGATGAGAGTGCAGAGAAACGCATTTAAAGTTTCAGATGATAACAGTTTGATAAAATTTGATCATGAATTTTAATTTGGTTTTTTTGACGTTGGGGGGAAGAACTTTTTTTGAAGTGAAAGGGGTAAGAGTCTACGTGACTTGTGTCTGAATTAATCTAAAACATGTATATGAAAAATAAACATGCAGAATATTCATGCAGGTTGAAGTTTTTTCATTCGTGGAAACTCAGAGAGTGAGTGGGAATGGGCAGATGCTCCTGCAGAGTCTCTGGTTTCCCCATCAGTGACCTGGAAATTCGTCAGAACTTGCTGCCGTCTCTTCCTGTTATTTGCACCTTTCTGAACGTGGTTTAGCCTCGTTTCTCTACTTTTTGGTTGGCTTTACATTTGGAAAAACCTTTCTCCTCTTCTTCCCCTTAATTCTGTCAGCTTTCTGAAATGGGAGGCTCCAGGTCCCTTCGTTCAGCTTCTGTCGCGCCCCAGCGCAGAGGGCTGCTCTTGCCTTCGCCCATTCCAGTTAAAATCCCTGAAGATCCTTCGGGAGGACCTTAAGTTAGTGCTGGCACCTCGCCCCAGGAAGGTCTTTTGACCATATACCTACTGGGTAATGCTTGATGAGGGCAGCTTTTTCTAGTGCCGCATCTGCTAAAGGAGGTGGGAAGATGCAGGATTTTAGAGCAAACTCCCGTGTTTCGTTCAGAGGTGAGGTTGTCCATCGTATTTATCCCAGACTTCACTATCTTTCTAAATTTGACTTAGAAGATGGAAGGGTTAGCATTTTGATAAGACTGCATATGATCAAGGTTGAAGATTCTCTTTGCACCGTGGATGTTTGGTGTGTTTCCCCTTCTTTCTGTATGCGGTGGGAAGACCCTTCACTTTGTTGAAAGAGGAGAATCCTAGGCGGCTGTCACGTCTCCAGACCCTCGGTTCCTCTGAAGAACCAGCTGTGAGCTTGGGAGGACTGTAAGGCTCTAAGATGAAGATAAGGTTGTGGAGGTCAAGGTCAGGACAAGAGGCAATGGGCACAAACTTGAATATAGGAAGTTCCACCTAAACATGAGGAGGAGCTTTGAGGGTGCCCGAGCCCTGGCCCAGGCTGCCCAGAGAGGTGTGGAGTCTCCTGCTCTGCAGAGATCCCAAACCCACCTGGACGCGTTCCTGCCCGACGGCTCTGGGGGACTGGGGGGGCTGGGACCAGGTGATCTCCAGGGGTCCCTACCAACCCTTGGCCGCTCTGGGATTCTGGGATTCTGTGAAGGTGTATATGGACCATATAGCCTAAAGAAGACCTAATAACTAATTAATAAAACTGCTTTATACCTCTCACATCAACCAGAAACCACAGATGAATCGCGAGCACCAGCAGGATGAGGAGGCTCCGCAAAGAGCAATATCTGTCGCCTGGTGGAGGTTTTGCTGGGAATACCTGACCTACGCGCAGAGCGTTACTCATCCTTTAGTGCTGATACACAACTCCCATTAAAAGTTATCTTCATTAATTTCTGTTCTAACGAGGAATCGGAACCGAGCTAAGACGTGTAAATGCTGGGGGCGGGGGGTGGTGTGGTTACAGAAATAGCTGAGGAGCAAACGACTGCGGAATGAAAATGAAGCAGGAATAATACCTGGCTCATTAGAGCCGAGCAAGATGCATGGGCGCGATCCAGCTGGAGGCAGAGGCAGGTATCTCACGGCTGTTGAGGTGTTTCAAAGGACCTAAGGATAACAAAATTCTAAAAATAGGAGTTTCTTTTAAAAATTAAGAAAAATTAAACACGTTAACTAAGGCCTTTTATTTGAGAATTGTTTTCAGAGTGTAGAACTGCAGAGGATGTGGTGTTGTGTTGGTGTGGGTATTTCGGATTATCCTAGCTCAGTTCGGACCTGGCGGCTATTAATGCTCCTTGAAGGAAATACTACAAATCTCCTAACGCAGTTAAATGCGATCTTAGAACTGTTTGCTTTGCTTTATATGGTATGGGAAAAAAAAAAAATAAAAGGCAAAGCCTGTCCCCCCGTCAGCTGTGGTGGGGATATGGCTTTAGTGGCTGGAATGTGAGGTTTGTGCGTGTATCTCCCGGGGTGGGGACGCTGCGTTCCCGTACTGCAGTGGTGATGTTTGGCGGGAGGGAGGTACCCGGGCAAAGCACCAACCACCCGTGACCCAGGGAAAAAAAGCATTATCCTGCTTTCCAGGCTCAGGGGGTGACCTATCAGCCTCACGCCTTTTCTTCCCCACACCTGACTTCTGGCGTTGGGGTATTTTGGAAGAAATGTCTTCCTTTGGATGGCCTGGTAGAGGGGAGGCAGTCGTCTGTTGTTCCTGCCTACAGCCGGCCCGTTACCATGGGGATGTCATCTCTGTCTGCGGTTATTGGGAGCGTCGGGCCCCTGTCTGTGACAATAATCAAATCGCAGGATCCTGCCCAGGCAGGAGGGGGGTGTTATTAAAAAGCGGGGCTGGGGAGTTGTGCGGGTCCGCGGTGCGGGAGTGTGGCAGGAGGGCAGCAGGGCTGGGGGGGTCGGCAGCCGCTCTCCTCCCCTGCTGAAGAGCAAACGAAACAACAGACACATTGCCATTTCTTCCCCCCCCCCCCCCCGCCCCCCCTTTTAGCACCTTTTCTCCTGTCTGGAGCTTCGGTTGTGCTGGGTGCAGCGGTGAGCCTGCTTTTTGGCAGAAGGAAAATCACCTGGCAAGGTGATTTGTGCCATCACGTGCTGCCATCAGCTTCTCAGGTTGGTCTCACCGTGCCCTGGGAAGTCACAGAATCATGAAATTGCCCAGGTTGGAAGGGACCTTTCACATCATCGAGTCCAGCCATCAACCCAACACTGACAAAAACCACCACTAACCCATATCGCTAAGCACCACGTCTGGAGTGGTCCGAGCATGTTGGTGGCAGCTGCGTTGTCAAAGCGCGCTCCCCGCTGTCCCTGAGCAAGGAGCTGGGTGATGTGAAGCTTGAGACTAAGGAAAGCGGCTGCTTTTTGCTTCTGAGATGTTTCCTCTAGATGAATATCGTGGTGGTTTTTTCCATACTGATGAGAATAATCCCTGGAGGGGTTCAAGGCCGGGTTGGATGGGGCTTGGAGCAAGCGGAGCTAGTGGGAGGTGTCCCTGCCCAGGGCAGGGGGTGGCGCTGGGGGGGCTTTAAGGTCCCTTCCAACACAACCCATTCCATGGTTCTATGAATCTCAGAGCACGGTGGAAGCAATAGTGTGGCCGTGCCCAGCATCCCATGCCAGCAGCCCCGCAGCTCCTGCTCGGGGTCCCAGCGGGGGCTCAGAGCCCTGGCAGAGGCGATGGCCTGGGAGACTTCTCACAATTTTACAGCCTGGACCGATTCCCTGAGCACGGGGGGCTGAGCTGGCAAGTGGAAGAAACTTGCTTCGTGCAAAGCCTGTGTCCAGGTGGCTCGGGGCTCCCGTCCTTGCTGCCCAGGCTGACGGCTTGGTGGTGTTCTCTGCGTGGCAGAAGGTTTTTGGAAAGGACGTTGTGGTTCCCACAGGACGGGAAGTGTTTTTCCAGGAGACTCGTTTGGAATGAATGTGGAATTGCATCAGCCAGGAGTTTGCTCGGAGTGAACTTACCTGGGGCCGCTGTTGCAGGGCGAGATCAGAGCGAACATAATGTTTTATATCTTTAAGTAGACGTGGATGGGAACATGGCTCCCTTCTGGCAATGTTTTGTGCAGAAAGCTCAGACCCAGTGCGCACTGACAGTTCAAAAAAAAACCCCAACACACCCAATAAGGGTTGTTAGAGAGCTGTTTTTTCCCCAGTTAGCTCTAAATAATGGGCCTTTCAGACATGGTTCTGTTTCAGAGAGTTTCCATTTTTTTCCCATTCCCATGAAATGTGTATATTTTCAAAATGCCTTTCAAAGGCAAAGACGTGAGCACTTTCTGTGAAGTGTCATGTAGAAAAATAATTTATAATCTCTCTCTCCGTAAGAATTTATCGGTATGCTATGATAATTTGCTTCCCACTGGGAACGGATAGAACGTGTGAGCCGGCTGACTCATGAGAGGTTTCTGCCGTGGAAAACCTCTAATTTCAGTAGGTTATGAAGAGCACTTTTCCCTGTGTTGATGCCGCTGCCGGGCCAGCAGAGAGGGATGCGTGCCATGGATGCCCTCGGGCAGGGGGAGCTCGCGGTGGGCGCTGGCAGAGCCACAGGACTCATATTTCCCATTTTCACGTTAGCTGATTTAGCAACTACAGCTATTCAGGGAGTCATCTAAAAGCATTTCAGGCACAAGATTGAACAGAATAAACCCTTTAGTTTGGTGACAGACATTTAGTCATGCGACTGGTGGGAGTTATGCAGAAAAAGAGGAACTGGGCAGTGCCCGTGCTGCTGATCTCAAACCCAGTAATCCCCAGTCTCTCCTCAGAGAGCTCACTGGGTGAGGAAACACAGCACCCATTGCAGACTTCGAGTGCTTTGATTTTATTAATTGGTGTATCTTATTTCATAAATAATTACCAGAAAGTAACTTAGCCCTTCTTTGCTCCTTCTGCCTTTCTCACCTTCTACAATCTCCTGTTTTCCCTCACTTTGGCTTTCTGTGTCGCTTTCCTCTTCCAAACAGACCCATTATGATGGAACTAGTCGTTGCTTATATTTTGTTAGTCCATTTTGCTGATATATGATTTCCCTTGCAGACTTTACGTCATTCTTATGGATTGAGGTGATAAGCCTTTGGGGCAGGAGCTGTGTAATACTCCGGATTTGCTCAGGATGCAGCACAGCGAGCCCTCCGTGATCTTCAGCGCCGTGGTAGTAACTATGATTAATAGGGAACGAAGGAGCCATGCCTGCATCTTAAATAACGGTTTCTTTTATTTAGCACAATCTGAATGGGAGTAATGCTGCTGCCTGAGAGTCTGTGGAGAAACAGAATTGTTGCTTCTTTAAATTGGCAGAAATGGTCACCAGTGGCGGGGGGAAGATGAGCATCAGACGTGTAACGTTGCAGGGATGTCACTGGGAGATAGAATGCAGAATC
This sequence comes from Larus michahellis, assembly GCF_964199755.1. NCBI lineage: Eukaryota > Metazoa > Chordata > Aves > Charadriiformes > Laridae > Larus > Larus michahellis. The sequence continues at coordinate 59,408,731 of NC_133902.1, forward strand.
CGAGTGTTCGCTGTACCCGCTAAGAAGTGGGAATTTGGCACAGCATAATGAACGCTGGCAGATGCTGGCAGCAGTGACGGCTTTTTGTTGCAGGTGTGTAGGTAGCCATCCTAGCCTGTATCAGGAATAGTGTGGTGAGCCGGACTAGGGAAGTGATCATCCCCCTGTACTCGGCACTGGTGAGGCCCCACCTCGAGTACTGCGTTCAGTTTTGGGCCCCTCGCTACAAGAGGGACATTGAGGTGTTGGAGCGTGTCCAGAGAAGGGCTACAAAGCTGGTGAGGGGTCTGGAGGACAAACCTTATGAGGAACGACTGAGGGAGCTGGGGTTGTTTAGCCTGGAGAAGAGGAGGCTGAGGGGAGACCTTATCACCCTCTACAACTACCTGAAAGGAGGTTGGAGAGAGATGGGGGCTGACCTCTTCTCCCTGGTGACAAGTGATAGGACGAGGGGAAACGGGTTCAAGTTACGTCAGGGGAGGTTTAGATTGGATATTAGGAGACATTTTTTCACTGAAAGGGTTATTAAACATTGGAATAGGCTGCCCAGGGAGGTGGTGGATTCACCATCCCTGGAGGTGTTTAAAAAAAGGGTAGATGGGGCACTGAGGGACATGGTTTAGAAGTGGCTTTTGTCAGGGTAGGTTAAAGGTTGGACTTGATGATCTTAAAGGTCCCTTCCAACCTCAACAATTCTATGATTCTATCCTGCATGAAGCGACAGCTATCGGGGGAAAAAACCCAACCAAACAAACCACCAACCTAAACCAGAACAAACACAAGCCAGAAAAACCCCATGGTCCCCCCACCCCTGTGGAGCCAAAAATCAATTTTGGTTTTTTTTTTTCCAGTTTTGGTGCAAAATGCTGAATGCCCCGGAAAGCCCTGTAGAATGACGGTGGTTTAGAAAAGGAGAACGGGTTCTGTGGTGGAGGACAGAGGTTTGGACTCGGGGAGGTGTGCTCGCCCTCGGCACGGCGCGGTGATGCCAACATGGCTCCCAGCCGTCTTCTGAGTGCGATGAACCCGAGTTCCTTAGTGACCCTTGGAAACCTGGCTAAACTGAAGCATTTCCTGCAGATCCCCTCTGCTGTCACTCTACCTGTGCCCAGCAGAGGCTGCCAACCAGTTCTTTTCTGTTTTATTTTATTTGTATTGCGTCGACCATTTAGTATGGTTCCAACAGTTGACTTCCATCGGCCATAGCTGGTGGTAATTACAGTGTTTCCCTGGATTACCGTGAATCCCTCAGAATTACAGTGTTTCTCTCCTTGGGGCTGAGCGCCGGGAGAAATGAATTCTTGCCACTGGTGGTTAGAGGCTGAGGCAAAGGCAGAACAAGTTTTATACGAACTTTCCGAAATGCGAAAGCCAGCTCTGCCTTGGCAGTGTCTGTACTGGGGACTGTGGGGTGGGATGAGTTGCTTTCCTGGCATTAAAGATCTTGGCGTAACCTCTTTTTTAGGAATAAATCTGATCCCTACTTCCAGAGTGGCTGCAGGGAAACCCGTGAGCTATTCAGGGGCTCCGAGCTGGGCACGTCTTCGGGGCATCCAATAAACTGAAGATTGACCCTTGGTTAGAGTTAATGTCCTCCTGGGGGGACGCACTGTCCTGGTGGGTTGGTTTGGGTTTAGTTTAAATACCTTCCTTCAGGGTGAAAAGAAACCGTTAGAGTAGCAAAGAGTAAAACCTGTTCTATAAATCATCTGGAATTAAACCAGGGCTGGATCTGCCTGATCCCAGAGGCCCCGGGTGAAGGGCTGGGTCTCTGAAGGGCTGGTGCCACAGGAGCTGCCGTTCTCTAACGAAGTCAGCATAATGAGCATCCAGTCCCCAGCAGCGGCTGGATCCTACAGCAGCTCCTGGGGAGGTGAAGGAAGCACCCATGCACTCCTTTTCACATTATTAGACTGAAAATCGGATTATTCTATTGTTTTCTTTTCCTAAAGAGCTGTTCTTTGTATAGCGGAGTGTTGGAACTGGGTATTTTTTCCTCCAAAGCCTTAATGCCGTTGTTCTCCGATACCTGACAGAGGTCGGACTTGCCTGTTGAACACCGACCTTCCAAAAAGTCCTCTTTGACGGAAGCACTGAGACCGCCTGCCCGCGGTGTGAGGGGCCATTTCGACATGGCTGTTGGGGATTTGTTCAGTGCTAAAACGCTCCGGTAAGGGGCTGGCCTGGGTAGAGATGAGATTTCAGTGAAGAGGCAAAATCTCCAAGTCCCTGCCCCCAAAAGTGACTTCACTGGCAATTTAACGGGGAGAGTCCTGCCTCCTTTGTGGGTGGGAGCGGAATCGGTTTGTGTTCACCTCTTTTGCCCAAGGTGACTTTGAACGTTTAACGTGTATAAACAGTTTCAGGAGGAGAGGAAGACTGCTTTCCTCGCAGCTTTTATTAGAATATTTTAAATCAATTACGAAAGGTCAATTCGAAATTTACCTTTGGGAGTTCCATAGAAAATTAAAGTGGTTGTCAGAATAAATTAGATTTTTCTGTACTTAGTTATATCCAGTTTATAACTGTCTGTATTGCGTGGCGGACTTCTTCCTTCATTATACAGGTGCATCCTCAAGGTTTGGTTCCCTGTAATGAAGTATGAAATAAGGGTTTATGAACAATATTCTCAGTATTAGGTTTCTTATGAGTTGACAAAATACCCTGGCGAACTGCTTTCCACAGGACAATGAAATAATGGGAAATGAGAATTCTGGCCATGGGCTGTTAGAGCCTATATATCATGCACATAGATCCAAAAATAGCTACAGATTTGTCTTGACCACTAGACTCATTGCCGGTTAATGACGCTGCGTGGCATTTTGTTGGTGTTGAACAAACTGATTAGTTACTCAGACTTTTATCAGCGGGAATGCTTTGTTAGTTCCTTTTAACGCGAAAGAAGTAACGCGATTATGAGTAAGGCCTGTCTCAGTTCAGTCTGGCCGATGTCTCAGACCCAAGCGTCGGCTTTAATGGACCTTTGGCTTTCTAGGGCTTAATTCCGCCTCTAAACTTGCTGTATGGAAATGTATTAATAAGGGATATTAACAAAAAATAAATAGAAAGTACATTAACTCCTGTAAAAACCTGCTACTGCGCAAAGGCAATACATCTGCCTCCATCAGGACTGCAGGCATTATGAAAGACAAGGTGGTGGTGGAAAACACACGGTTCCTTTCCGTTTTGATCAGCTCCACAAAAAGCAGAAGAGAGTGAAGGTATTTCTGTGTCTGTATAGAAAAGCGCTGCATCAGTTGCGAGAATGTTTTGTATTTTGTCATTCTGGAGACTTTATTACAATCGTAGAATCACAAAACGGTTTGTGTTGGAAGGGACCCTAAAGCCCAGCCAGTGGCACCCCCTGCCCTGGGCAGGGACACCTCCCACCAGCCCAGGTTGCTCCAAGCCCCGGCCAACCTGGCCTTGAACCCCTCCAGGGATGGGGCAGCCACAGCTTCTCTGGGCAACCTGGGCCAGGGGCTCACCCCCCTCACAGCCAAGATTGGGCCACGTCCACCTCCCCAAAGCCTGGGCGCTTCAGCGGCCGCCGCCTGGACCCCGGCTGGGGAGCCCCGTCTTGCGCCTCGCGCTGGCGTGTGTGTGGCATGAAATATACTCTTTAATTAGCTACAGAATGCAACATGTTCCTCTCCCTCTACTTTTATATGACATTAATATAATTATATCTATAATTAATATGGATGGTAGCAAAATGCTAGCCTGATAATTTTACATCGTCTTAATTAGCATTCATTTTTCTTTCTTAAGACGGCGTGTTTTTCAAACCCGTCTTCTGTAATTGTTAATTCAGACATCACTTATTCTTTCAAAAGATATAATGGAGCAGTGTTTTGCAATTATCAAAGATGAGAGGAAAAAGAAATATGCAAATGGAAATACATTTTAAAATATAAGTATTTGCTTTCTATAAAACACAGAAGCAAACGGCTCTCTGAGGCTAAAAACATGGCTCTGAGGCGAGAAGACAGTGCCTGATGCAAATATGTTTACTGGAAAAAACCAACACAAATAAGTTGCAAATTATAGTTAGAAGTTGCTTCAGGATAAACGATAATGGATAAATCTCTTAATAATGAGCGTAGGAAGAGCGGGAATACGTGTGCAGTGTATTCGTGTGAGTGATTCTTGAGCCCAAACTGCTGCTTCGAGCGAGAGGTACTTTCTGCCATAAACGCTATCAGTGATTTTCAGGTTATTAGATTATTTGGCCACGTTTCTTGTTCCAGACAGAGCACGCTGGCAGGCGGAGAAGTCCAATATTCTACCAGAAAGTAAGATTTTTGGATAAAGGTGTTTAAAGGAAAACCAAAGCCCCCCCCCCCACCCCCGCAAAGGTTTTGTTGTTGGATATTAATTGTGGCAGCTTGGCAGCTGAGCGTCTGGTTTGAGTAATGGCTCTTCCAGCCCACACCTTCGCTGCCTCAGCCGCGACACCTTTCTCTCCCTGTTCCAGCCCTAGGCTGGTTTTGACCGAGGATGGCTTTAAGGACCCTCGGGAGTCTGCGTGCTGGGCAGTGCACTCGGCGCGCGTGGCACCAGGGGCGAGCGGGGCATGTTTCACGTACAAATGAAATCAGCCTGTCCGTGGGAGAGACGTGTTTCCCTCCCAACAAATAGGTGTATGTTCACATAGATATTTACAGGTATCACGGCTTAATGTCATAGCACCAGTAGTCTTTTGGACCTACTTTAGGTTGTTTATTAATTTCTCCCAAATTGTCTTTCTTCTTGACTTCGGTGCTTATTATTCCAAAATAATTTCAAAGCAATGTACCAGAAGGGGATTTTCGGAGGTCTGGATGAATGATTGAAGAAGGCTGGTTTTGTTATTACGCTGTTTTATTTTGAGAAGAATTTTCAGATGTTGATATAAATGAGAAGGTCGTAAACAGTCGAATAATTTTTTTTCTAAAACCTTCAGGCTTCAGTTTAGTCCAGGCTGTGGACTGCTCTTGTACAATTTTTGAAGAAACCTCTCAAATGATCGTGGTTGAGTTTTTTTTGGTGACCTGATGCATTTCCATGAACTTAGCCTGATGTGCTAGTGCCAGCTCATCTGATGGAAAGATGTACATCTGTTGGACCTCTGCAAAACAAACCAGTGATCACTCTGAGCAAGTCTAGACCTAAATTACCCTTTTTCATCACTGTTTAGTTTTGACTTAACAGGGACAAGATGTAGGCAGACACTTGGACTAGGTGATCATTGGAGGTCTCTTCCAAGTGAACTGAACTGTTCTATCCCATCCCATCCCATCCCATCCCATCCCATCCCATCCCATCCCATCCCATCCCATCCCATCCCTATTCCTATTCTGTTCCAGTTCTATTCCTATTCCAATTATATTCCTATTCCAATTCTCTTTCTTTTCTGTCTTACTGTAACAAAAATAGTTGGAAAAAGCACAGGTTCAGGACACAAACTGAAACTGGGGAAACATGTGTGTGACAGCTTGTATGAATTTGCAAATTTAAAAAGACCTGTTTCTACCGCCATGCGTTTATTTACTTGTGAATGCTTTAGTTCTGGCTGAGATTTGCCAGAGACGGACACAGTTAGAGCTGCTTTTGAAAATGACACCCACGTCTTCTCCGCGGTCAGCCCTCACCCCACCGCTGCCCGGCGCCGTGTTCCCAGGGGACGTGGTGTCTCCTTCCCTCTGCTTAATTCACTGAAAAAGTTTTCATTTTGCTGCTTGATTGAGTCGTCTTCCTTGAGTGCAGTTTAGTGTTTCGCTGGGAGTCTCAATGGACAGACGTCCCCTGGGGCACCGCCTTATTTGCAGTTCACATCTCCGTCGCGGCTCTTTTAATGATACTGTAGTCCTTGGACAAGAGGAATAGGTTGTGCAGGAAACCACCAAGTACTTGAGGTGTATGTCCACATGCTGTATTTGTCCGTACTTTAATTATATTTCTCCGTTAATTTCAGCATTGCCACATAAGTGAATATTTTTAGTATTTTTACAGCACTATTTCTCAGCTCCAGGTGTAGATGGAAATCTGTACTCATCAAAACCAGAATGGGACAGCATCATCCTATCTTTTGTCCTGATCTGGACATCGTTTTATTAACGGCAAACTTTCTTCTGTTTCTGTTCCACCGCGGTGGTGCTGCAGCCGTGTGAGCCCAGAGCAGAGGCCGGTTTGGGATGGGTGGTAGGTCCTGGTGGACAGGCTGAGGCTCCGCTCGCTGGTCACCTTCTGCTGAGGAGAGGGGACAGGACAGAAATAATTCCCTTTTTGCTAGGAAAAGGGATTTGCCGCAAGGAAAGCAGGAAGCCATACGGACCCAGGGCTGCATCCTAAAGCCATTTCGGGAGCTTTTGTGCTGGGACCACCAACTTTCTGGAGGTTGTGAGCAGAGGGATGCTTCCCACGTGTCCAGGCCATGTAATGTGGTGTACACGCTCGCAGTCCTCTACCAGCTTCCTTCCTTTCTCTTTATTTCCTAATTTTATTAAGTGACCTGATATTTCTGAAATATTCACACACATTGGTCTTTAACACAGATAACCCTTGCTACCCAAAGTCAAGGTAGATGCTAGGAGGAAGACTTAATTTAGGAAAGTTTGGATTTTTCCAGTGATGGGCTGGGTTTATCCGTTGTATTAAAAGATCTGTGAAATTTCCCCTGAAAACGCTGATCACGATTACGTGCTTCTGTAGAGCTCCCGTAGAGCGTATGCCTGCGTGATTCCCGGCTGTGGTCCTAGCAAATTTCTTTTCCTACACATGATATTCCTTCCGTTGTGCACAACAGGCAATCACAGGTGGAGAAACTTGCATGCAACTGTCATGAAACCCAAGGCGCCAGCACCACGGTGTTTGGAGGAGGAAGTAGTTCTGCTCCACTGGAGTGAAAATACTCGGTTAGGACTTTTGCTAACTTTTTGTCACTGCAATAATTTCCTGTTTCCAGGTGTTTTCTTACACTGCTGACAAAGAGATCCGCACAGACGACTTGTGCCTGGACGTCTCGAGGCTGAACGGCCCCGTCACCATGCTGAAGTGCCACCACATGAGGGGCAACCAGCTCTGGGAGTACGATGCGGAGGTAGGAGCCGCGCTGGGGACGGCCCCAGGGTTTATTCTTGGCGGAGTAAGGCCGTGTGGCGGGGGAGGCTGTGAGAGCCGGAGCCTGGGGACACGATGGAAGAGGCTGCCCAGGGCAGTGGTGGAGTCGCCATCCCTGGAGGTGTTCAAAAGCCGGGCAGACGCGGTGCTGAGGGACGTGGGGTAGTGGGGGTTTGGGCAGCGTTGGGTCGATGGTTGGACTCCATGATCTGAAAGGTCCCTTCCAACCCAGGTGATTCTGTGTGCCCATGGCATCTCCTCCCACAGCACGGACTCAGGACTGCCAAATAATTCAGCCAACCGCCAGGTTTGAAATTGTGTTTGCACAAACCTTCTTTTTTGTAAGAGTGAAAAAGTCAATTATTTTTCAAAAAAGCTCGTTTCTAGTAACTGGTGTTGTCTTGGACTCTTACAAACGTAAAGAAGTATTCTGCATTTTTATGGAAATGAAGTAGAAAACAAGATTCGTTTATTTTTCAGTTACAGTTTTTCCAGTTTTTTTTCTGCTGGCTCTTAAAGATCATTTCATCTGGGTTTAAATTGTGTTTACTCCTTTTCCGTATCCCAGTCACTGATGAGTCTGACGCTGCCGTGGGATGGGAGGTGGCTTTTTCTGGGGTTTGAGAGGGTGCGGTTTGAAGAAATTCAGTGGCTTACGGAGAGCTTGTAAAATGAGGTTAAAATATGTATAAACAGCTCAGTATTTTTTGGCAGAATAATTCTTCTTTTTAGATGAGACAGGAAGCTGCAGATGAAAATTAAAACATCCATTTTAAGCTTTTGCTTTGAAATGAAAATGTGCAGTTTTGCACGGTGAAATTCACGCAAAGCATTTGCTTCAAGATAGGATCTTTCTAACTTATTATGGTAAGAAAAAACCCTGCAAACCTGCCATTGCATAATACTGAACTACGCAGTAGAAAAATGACAACGGTACTTACCACTCAGGTGCAATTTATTTGGTAACTTCTGATACATTCTTGAGATTAACATTTTAATTTAAACCAACGTTCTCTTAAATAAAGACGTTTCTTTATGTTCTTACACAAAATGGATGTGTATTTTGAGAATTTTTAGGCATTTTTGAAGATGTTCTTGCCTGCAGTTAACACATGAGATTGAAGATCTTATATCCTCCTTTGTTTAATTCCTGCAAACAGATGATAATTGATTTTTATTCAGTTTTAGATTGATGTAAAGAGAAGCTAAGGAGCGTAGTGCTGACTGCTGGCCGAGGGGAAACTCATAAATTGGAATATTTCAAGTTTGTCTCAGCAGTACTTCAAAGAAAAAAATTTGAATATTGAATAAATAGTAATTTAAAAAATATTTTCAATATTATTTTTATGTGCTTCGACAGCCCGGCCCTGGCTGGGCGCAGAGGCGAGGCTGTATTTCAGCTCTCCGCTGGAATCCGTGCGCGGGGGGATGCTCTCGCCCCCAGCCCAGTGCTCACCCCTAGTGTCGGTTGCCCTTCGGTAGCCACACACGTGGTCCCAGGCCAGGGGCCTCCCAAAATGCTCCTTCTCTACCCAAAGCGTAGAGAGTAATCCTTCCTGGTAAAAAAAAAAATAATAAAAAAAAGGTACTGCCAGTGACTTTCCTTTGGCTGTTTTGGGCCCAAGCTGCTGAAAATGGATTTCCTCAGGGAGCGCAGTTCTGACACTGGCCGCCCGATGACCTGCGCTTGCCCGGCTCTGCTGGTCTCCCCCTGGAAAAAACAAACCGGTATTGGTGTATTCCCATCGCTGCAAAGCTGGAAAAATAGTGATGTATTTAAAAGACATGTAGTCTTTTTAAAAGTATTTCCAACATTTCCCAGAGCTTGCTGCTTTCGCCTTTCTGCATGGAAGGCTAAACTTCTTGTGACAAGTTTGCTCTCCTTTACTTTTAACGTTGGAAACAGGCTGGGTTTTTTTCTCTTAAGTTTAGCATAAGAGATCCGCCACGGAAAATGTCTAAGTAGCTGTGTAAAAACAAAATCAACCATTAGATGGAGCTCATAAAAAAGAAATAGACCGTTTGGTTTTATATAAGGGGTCTGAGAGAGGAGGGGTTTGCTGTCTCTCCCACAGATAAATCACAGTCGCTGCATTATGTGCCCTTCCATGTATTGACAAGAATATTTTTGTTAACAATTCTGCTCTGTCAACATCCAGATGTCAGCTTGCAGGCTCCCCTTCGTGATGGGACTGGTGTTGATGGTACGTTCGTTAGTGCACAGACGGCCCCTCGGTGTGGGTGCTGCGGGGGGGGCACTTCCCTCACCCACCCTCGTGTGCTTCTGCTGCTGGGGACCTCTCAGTGTTGCAGGGAACCCCCAAACACATCCCTCTGGGCACTAGGGAAATACATCCCTAATAGGCAGTACTTTTTCCCGAGAAAACAACTGGCTTGTGACATTTTATTTATTTTCCCAGAAAAAAATATTCGCAACACGTTGCCTGAACCACTTGAATCCATTCATTTGTTTTTCCGGCTTAATTGCACTCGGTTTTACATTTCTTGACTCACACAGAAATGGACTGGAGGTGATTTCTGGGCGCTGTGCTGTGGTTGCAGCCCACGTCCCTCCTCCCCTTAAACGTGTTTAGGAGTTAAGACTCGCTAAGGGCCAACCGTGCCCTGGCCACATCTGGAGGTACAACGAGAAATGCAAATAATCATGAAAAGGGATTTCTCAACAGAGATCTTCAGGTAACTTTCTGCTATTTCCATACTCTTATTAAATTTTCTAAGATATTCTAGTTTGGTCTAAATTATGGTATTTAAATATATAGTATATTAAAAAAAAAATCACAGAAGGCCTTTTCCAAGAATTTATACATACCTTAATAATATTACAGTTCTCTTCGATATTCCTAGCATTTGTATTTTTTCAAAAATAAACGAGGAGCTGAGAAGAGTTTGTGGTGGTAAAAAAGGTAAACATCAAATGTTTTCATATCTATTTGTGAAAGTGTCAAATTTAGTTGGTTTGAAGCAGGCTATTCGAAAAGCCCCTTTTCTCCTTTTCTCATACCAAAAGTGTCTGAATTTGTGCTAAATGCTTTTAACGCTTCGACTTATTTATGCATATGAATTTGCGCTTGAGACGCAAGTTAACTGGAAACACTGGAAGAAAACAGCGATCAAAAGGTACGAGTCGGTTTGTCAGAAGAGAAAATCCCTCGCTGACGGAGAGGGTGAAATTGGCGTTCCTGTTTTGGGTCAAAATCGCGGTGCGTTGGCAGAGCTGGGAGAAAGGAGAGGCTTTCAAAAGATGAGGCTTCAGCGCGTCCGCCTTCACGGGGGCTGGATGCACCCCAAGGGGTTTTACCGCGACAGGCCTCCTGAATGAAAGAGGGTGAGAGAGAGATCCCAGGGGGAATAAAGTAGGATTAAAACACTCAGACATTTTAAATAAAAAAATGAAATAAAAATTAAAATACTGGGAGTTTGTGGAAGCGGTCGCTGTAGCGCAGGCGGGTGCTGCCAGCCCCGCGCCGTGGGGACCGGTGTCCTGGGAGAAGGCTCGTCAGGTGGGGAGAAGCCTGGTTTGCATTCGCGGGGAGTAGTTCTGCAGTCGTCGTTTTGATTATTCTCAAAGAAAAGTAGAAATCCCCCACCCCACTCCAAAAAAAGGCAGTTTTCATTGAGCTGCATCTTTCTCTGAACCGGCTAGGATAAGTTACTGTAGGTATTGCCTGTAGAAGACAAAAAGGGAGCCCGATGTTGATAGTGGTATGCATATCGTCTAAAAAGAAGCGCTTGTAGCACAAAGTGTTAATGGCATGGTCTGGGTTTAAGGGCAGACTAAATAAAGAGCCCTGCTGTGCCCAGGAGCCGCGGGCTGTGCCGGGGAGGGCACCTCCGCGCCCTGTCTAACGCAGAAGGGCTTTGAACACTCCAGGCAATAGCATTTTACAGCATTTTTCAACATCTTTTTCCTAAACGTTTTTACAACTTGTCAGGAAATATTTTTTTTTTTCCTTCTCTGTTTTATTTTGTGGTTTTTTTTTTTTTTTTTTAATCCATTGCCTGCCATTATTAAATTTTAATGCTTTCCTACTTCTTGAGCAGCACATTAAGATTCCCGGCCCTTTCTCAGGCCGCCCATTACACGGCAAGGGCAGGTCTATAAACCAGCCCTACCGATGGGACGTGCCAAGTTCGAATTTCCCAGCTTTCAAAGGCTTCCTGTCAGCATGTGTTTTATAACATATTTATAACACATAAGTGCTATTTGCTTTGGGACGAGGGTTGGAAACAAGGCGACGGATCAGCAGAAAAAGATCTGGGAATTCTGATGGGCTGGAGCCGGAGTTGCTCCGTCGCCGTGTGATCTTGCTTGTCTAAGGAAACTCATTTTTCCCATTTTGCTAAGTAGTTCCGTGGGGTTTTTTGCCCCTGCACTGGAGCACTGGTCTCGGTGGAGCTATTTTTGCAGGAGTTACATACGGCTTCTGTTCGGTGCCAAATAGACCCATCAGTTGGGGTTGGAAGCTGTGTGGAGCATGTCCAGGTTTGTCCTCACCTACCTGGTGGCTCCCGTTGTGTCGCCCTGTGACATCCAGGCAAATTCCTGCATCCCCGGTGTGGTGAAGTCCTATGACATGTAACCTATGTGAATGATCTCAGGAAAAAATATTGCCGTAAATACGTCACATCTGATAGAAGAGAGTTTCGTTTCGTCATGCATGAATAATGATGTCAGGATTTGATCTTGCATAATTACTGTTGTCACTAAACCCGGTATCTTTTCAAAGCTGTTGGATTTGCATTCATGGAGAGATGAGGGTCTTCATAAAAATGTTTCTTGAGTCACTGTTTGACTCCAATTTCCTTTTTTTTTTTTTTTCTTTCTTCCTTTTTTTCCCTTCCATCAGTATGCTGGGAAATGGGAGTATAGCTTTGAGGTAAGTTTGGTAGCGACCTCACCCCCTAGAATAGTGCATCCCGCTGCCTCCTCTAGCAGTGCCGTGGCAAAGCGGCCTGAGCTGGTGCCTCTCCATCGCTGCTGCTCCCGCGGTGCTCCTCCGGGTGGTCGCAGGCCACCCACGCTACCCAACCTTGGACCACGTCTCAAAGTTATGGGACCTGCTGGACTTGGGGTGGTCCAACTAACTTCTACTACGTAAGGGGTTATGGCCAATAATTTGAATATTACTATAAACTGCAGTCTTATTACTAACTTCTGGAGAATAAGTGTGATGAGGAGCAGCTGAGGGAGCTGGGGGTGCTCAACCTGGAGAAGAGGAGGCTGAGGGGAGACCTTCTCGCTCTCTACAGCTCCCTGAAGGAGGGGGTAGCCAGGGGGGGGTCGGGCTCTGCTCCCAAGGAACAGGCCATGGGACAAGAGGAAACGGCCTCAAGTTGCACCAGGGGACGTTTAGGATGGATATCAGGAAACATGTCTTCACCAAAAGGGCTGTCAAGCATTGGAAGAGGCTGCCCAGGGCAGTGGTGGAGTCGCCATCCCTGGAGGCGTTTAAAAGCTGGGCAGACGTGGTGCTGAGGGACATGGTTTAGTGGTGGTTTTGGCAGTTTTGGGTCGATGGTTGGACTCGATGATCTAAAAGGTCCCTTCCAACCTGGACCATTCTATGATTCTACCACAAGAGGTTATGGCCAATAACTTGACTGTTTTTGCAGTCTTCTTACTATGTATTTAAAAGGACTTAGTTCTTCAAAAAAGAGTAGTGAGAACATTGCAGGGATTTTTTTGTTGCCTTCTTAGAGAGCAATGTTTAATAAAATGAGTGAATGGGACAAACGATCCCTTGCTTCCATTACTGTAGATTTTCTAAAGTCAGCGCAGCCTTGCTGATGTACATGAGTTAAACTTCTTGTCTCATGTACCAGAGAAAAATGGTCAGATTGTCAAAATAATGCTTAGGACTATTTATACCCATGTGAAGAATCTACTAAATTTAATTAACGTAATATAAACAAGCAATACAGAGAGATTGTTAAATTTTGAAGTAATTTATTTATGTGCCTCTGTTTTCCCTTAAAAGAGCAGTCGACAGAAGTGAACACGAAGCAATAATGCATAATGAAACACAAACAAGCATTGATGTTCGCGCTGGTTACTCAAAGTGACATTATAAGGACATTTGTTCTTGATATTTTTAGTGGCCTCTTTATCTGTATGTTACTTTTTCCCTTCACAAACCGAAGCCGGAGCGCCGGAGCGGGCGAGGGGGCCGCAGCGGGGCTGGGATGCAGGAGGAGCATCCCCAGGTTGCCCAGGAGGAGCATCCCCTGGGCGCCGTGGGGATGGGACACCAACTGCTGGCTGCCGCTGCTCCGGGGGCAATTTAGGGAAATAAAAGCCCCCTCCCATCTCAGTTCGCCTGGGGTCAGCATGGTGAAGGAAGAGCTGATCATAGTTGGCAAAAAAATTCTTATCTCCTTATTCATTGTATTTTTAATTTAGTGATGCTCGAGTAAGCTGCAGGGTGCTTAGTACAGGATATTACTGCGGGAGAAACATCATCTCTGCCCGGATCTGGCTGTGCCGTGGGAATCGAGGAGTGCAGCCAGGCACCGTGTCTGGGGGGGACCATTCCAGTACTTCCCCCTTCCAGGCCCTCAAGGGGCTCCAGGAAAGCTGGGGAGGGACTCTGGAGCAGGGAGGGGAGCCATGGGATGAGGGGGAAGGGTTTTACACTGACAGAGGGGAGATTGAGATGAGATGTGAGGCAGAAATTGTTGGCTGTGAGGGCGGTGAGCCCCTGGCCCAGGTTGCCCAGAGAAGCTGTGGCTGCCCCATCCCTGGAGGGGTTCAAGGCCAGGTTGGCCGGGGCTTGGAGCAACCTGGGCTGGTGGGAGGTGTCCCTGCCCAGGGCAGGGGGTGCCACTGGGTGGGCTTTAGTGTCCCTTCCCACCCAAACCATTCTGTGATTCTATAATTCAGAGCCACACTCGGGTCTGAATTGCCAAATTAAGGGGTCTCGAGTGGACCGTTCCCTCAAAGCAGAGCAGTGAGAACATTTTTGGTGAAACTGAAGCTTAGTTGATGAATGTGCCCATTTGTGTATGTGCTATGTGTGTGTAAGCTCGCACAGTTTGCCTACAATTTGACACCAGAGTATTCCCAGGCCCAATTATCCATTAGTAATTCCCATAAGAGCACTCTTAGCTTTAGCTGCTTCACTGCTGTGGATGTCTAATCAAACTGTCTGTTGCTTTTTCATTTGTTTGTCTTCGTCTTTGCCGGTTTTGTTTACTTTTACCGTTTTTCTGTCGTGCAGACCCATACGTTTCTTCACATAATCACGCAGTCGTGCCTGACCCTAAGCAGGATAGAGGATGGCACCCACGGTCCCACGGTGGAGGCCTGCAATGGCAGCCCCTTGCAAACGTGGATGCTCAGAAACTACACAAGGCTGGAAGTCTTTAGAAACATTTTTTACAGCCCCACTGACTATTTCCTTTAACAAACGGTTGGAGGTTGGTATTAAAAAGCAAATAGAACGTGTAATGGTGTAAGCTGTTCCCCAAAAAATGCTTCTCCGTTCTCTGCCTGTTAAACTCAGCTGAATTCCTCTCTTGTTTTCTCAGATGATTATGTAGATATATGATAGTATATATGCTTAATGTTAGTTATGATTAATTATGACTAATTTTAGATGAATTCAACTACCTCGAGCTATTGATGTCCATGTGGTCCTTACTGTCTGCAGTACCTGAAGATTTGGTCCCTATTCCAAGACACATAAATCATGCCAATTGCGTGATATTTTTCAGAAATGTTCATTTTGAAAACCCCCAGTTTGAAGTAATTCAATCCTGGAGGTATTAGTCACAGATAATTTCGAATCATCAACAGGTAGTAGACGTGGTGCTGAGGGACATGGGCTAGTGGGAACCTGGCAGTGCTGGGTTAAGGGTTGGGCTCGATGATCTCAAAGGTCTTTTCCAACCAAAATGATTCTCTGTCTGTTGCGGATATCAGTAATGACCGCTGGAGCCTAGGATCCGTGCTCCATCGGTTTTCCTTGATGTATTCAGAGCCTTCGCTCGTCAGAGCCGTGATTTGCATACATTTGGGAAGCGGGAAACTACCGAGCTCGCTCCTGTGCTCTGCGCCCGTTCTCACATCTCGGGAAAATATAAATTTTAGGCTGGTCTGCGTGACTGTCCTACTGCCTGGTAATTAATTGTTTTCCAAGCAAACGAGACCTTTTTTTGTAATAGCATAAATAATGATAGGACACAGAAAGAAAAAAAAAAATTATGAGACGGTTGAAAATCGCAGCGATGTGGTAGTCTAGCATGAAATTATACACTGAATAAAAGGGAACAGCTGATGAAGGCAGCAGCAGCAGCATTTTTAGACTTGTTTGCATTTCTGGTTATAGTAGAAAATGATAGCGGCTTAATTGCACTTAAAACAATATAAGTGAAGAATCAGTGATGCTTTGAGCAGTGCTATTTAGTAAACAAGCTATTTCTGTTAGCACTACTAATTCTTTCCTCTTGTAATTAGAGGAAAAAAATGCCTGATATTCATCATTGAATGCATATCAGATGGCCCCTCGGTGATTTGTTATAATATCTGCAGCCTTTTCTTTGAGAACTGCGCAATCGTTTGTTTTAAACTGAGGAGCGAATCTCCAGGGACGCGCTTATTGCAAGAATATTCATAATACAAATTTCGGAGTGTTAATATGGGACGTGGCAATCCGGGACGATCTGCAGTGTAAAACTGTACGGTGCAGTAGCGCAGGTATGTGTTCGGAGGATGAAACCGCGTGGCTGGCGGCACTGTTAGTATTTCCCAGCAGTTTAATTGAAACACCAGACGATAGTTTGGGGTTTTTTGTTCGTATGGAGGTACGCACTTGGGGTTTATTAGCCGTGAGACTGCACTGGAGACAGTAGTTGCTGAAGTGACTCCGTATTTGCATAACTCCAGTTACAGTAGTACTTTCTGTATTTTATTATAGCAGTATTTCTACTGGCGGGTGCGTGGGAGGGAGCGAGCAGCCCCCACCGCTCTGGTAGCCGCTTTTGAAGGAGACTCTGCCACGC
The DNA here is from genome assembly GCF_964199755.1 of Larus michahellis. NCBI lineage: Eukaryota > Metazoa > Chordata > Aves > Charadriiformes > Laridae > Larus > Larus michahellis. The sequence continues at coordinate 59,424,853 of NC_133902.1, forward strand.
GGGTCGGGCTCATCTGTCCTTGGCTTGATTCGTCCTTTCTCCCTCCTCCAGGAGGGCCGCAGAATTTTGCCATCCATCCTTGTGCCCCGGTTTGTTCCTCTGCACAGTGTTCAACATAAAGTTGGTCTCTGCTCCAGTGGAGGATCTGCAAACAAGATTTCAGTCCTGAAGTCCCCTGTTCCCTTGGTTGTTCTTGCTGGGGCAGCCTGGAGAAGAGAAGGCTCCGGGGAGACCTTCCAGCCCCTTCCAGGCCCTCAAGGGGCTCCAGGAAAGCTGGGGAGGGACTCTGGAGCAGGGAGGGGAGCCATGGGACGAGGGGGAAGGGTTTTACACTGACAGAGGGGAGACTGAGATGAGATGTGAGGCAGAAATTGTTTGCTGTGAGGGCGGTGAGCCCCTGGCCCAGGTTGCCCAGAGAAGCTGTGGCTGCCCCATCCCTGGAGGGGTTCAAGGCCAGGTTGGCCGGGGCTTGGAGCAACCTGGGCTGGTGGGAGGTGTCCCTGCCCAGGGCAGGGGGTGGCACTGGCTGGGCTTTAAGGTCCCTTCCAACCCATACGATAAGTGTTAAGCTGATACCGAGCTCTCAGGGCCATGGCTGGGTGCGGGTGCAGTGCGTGGCCATTGCGCTCTGCCAGAGCTGTGCAGGGCTTGTCCAGATTAGAATCCTCTGAGAGCTGGGCCCTGGCGAGGTGGTCCCCATTCCAACCAGCCTGGTTTCAGCTTCATCCTGGGCCGTGCGGGGACCACAGCTGACCTGCAGCATTGCATCCTCAGCATCCTCTGCACCATTGCATCCTCTCCCATTCCTCAGCAATACAGTGTCTTGTGGTAGGAGCAGAGAGGGACGAGTGTCCCAAAGAAGAAAAAATGTGTTGGAAACAGAAGAGTTTCCATCTGCGTGTTGCCGTTGTTCATATAATACTTAGCAAATGTGTTTCCATTACTGATTATTTCTGAACCATGAGTGCACTGGTCTGAAATGCACGTGTGTTCAGGTGGTTGGAGACTAAGCTTCCTGATCCAAAATACTGGGGTTTGAAATAATCTTTCCTTTCACTTATTTTGTACTTTTGTGTCACGTTTATTTGTTGCTGGGTTCAGCAGTGGTGCTCGCTCCCCAGCTTGTGTGTCCACACGTGAGAAGGTGAGCTGGGCACCCGTGGGGTGGCCGTGGGGTGGTGGAGGTCTCGTAGAGCCCTACGAGTGGTGGCCAGGAATGAGCACCTGTCTCGTGGCTTGTGTGGGGACTAGAATAAGACTGAAACAAGACCAAAAATGCCGTTAATGATTTCCAGCAGTAATTATGCTGCCACCGCTCTTACCCTTCTCTATTGCAGAAGCTCACCCTGAGGCACGTCAACAGCAACCAGTGCCTGGATGAGCCATCAGAGGAGGACAAAATGGTTCCCACCATGAGGGAGTGCGGTGACAGCCGTTCCCAGCAGTGGCTGCTGCGCAACATGACCCTGGGTGCCTGAAGCCGGCGCAGACCCGCTGCCTCGGCCGGGATGTCCTCCTCTTCCTCCCCCTCCTCCTCCTCCTCCTCCTCCCCCTCTCCTCCTCCTTGCTGAGGCCAGCGGTGCTGAAGCCCTCTCCAAATCCCAGCTGACAGAGCAAAGTCTCGGGAGAGTTTCCTCCAGGCGACGGGTTTCCACGTGCCCCTTTGGAACCTGTGGGTGTTCAGAGGAAGCTCGTCTGAGCCTATAAATGTCAAAACACATGCTGTTATCAACAGAAATGTGCTCCAAAATGGTTCCAGAGAAACCTTTATGAACCCTGCATCAAAGAGGTTGGGATGGAGGGTGTTTTCTGTGTGTCACACGCCACTACGGAGAAGTGACCCGGCATGAAATGCCTTATGACGCAAACTGGCACTGGGAACCATCCTGGCAGGCGTCTGCTGAGCTGGATGTGTGGGTGCTGGTCTTTCTTGGCAGCGCGGTGGGGATATTTGCTGTTCTCTCACATTGTGTGCGACTCGGTGAAGGACCACGCCAAGAGCACAGTCACCAGACAGAACAAAAGCCTCGTGGTTTGTGCTGGGGAAAAAAAATGGGATCCGGTGTTTGGAAAAGCAGCAAAACTGAGCAAAGACTGCACTCAGGAATTGAAATTAAATGAGGTAACAGCAAAAGACGCAGGAACAATGGTAAGAAGGAGGAGTGACGCACGTGGGGAGCTCCGACCAGGTTGAAACGTCCTCTGCAGTGGGCAGAGAAATGGCTGGGGGTGGCCCCTGGGGACCCACAAGGGGGTTGCGGATGGAGGTACCAAAACCCGAGACCACTGGAGACTGAGAGCTGGTCTGAACTCGATCCCCAGCTGCCACCCTTAAGTGTTCATGTATACCTGCATCCCATGTAAGAGACGGGCGAGAGCTTCACCCATGGATCCCCCGCGCACAGGGGATGGGACTGGAGTTCTGCCTCCGGATGTTCTCGCTTCGATAGCGGCGACAGATGCTTATTTATATTTTTAATAATTTTGTGGCTTAATCCTTTTGTTAGCATGGTGATTAAACACATGCCGATGGCGCGCGGTCGCGTGGGGGGCGTCGCAGGAGATGATGCCGTGACGGCCCCCGGCAGGGGGTGGGGATGGGCCCTGTACATACAGGTGACATTTCCTATATGTCCTGGTGACATTTCCTCTGGTCACCCCAGCAGCACGCCCTCCCCAAAAGGCATCCGCTGTGCGATGGGCCGGGATGGGTTTTCCCATTGCCTACAGGCTTCCGGAGACCTACATCACAGGGCAGCAGCCACAGCGTGATACGGCACGGGTAAGTGGTGAAATGGTTTCCCTTTATTCCACGCAGAATTCCATAAAAAGGACTGTTTATGCACTAGGTCATTAAAAATGACAATATTTTCTGTATAATGCTCTGGTCGTTATGGATTAATAGTGTCATATATTATGTACGTATTATAAATTTATAGATCATCTGTATTTTCTTGATACACATCATTAAATGAAAAATAGGATATTAAACTGGAAAAGCGATTGCTGTGCATGCGTGGGAGCTGGAGTGTCATGGATTAACTTGGAAGCTCATCTGGTGCAGCCTCCCTGCTCAAAGTAGGGTCAAACACTTCCAGTTCCCAGCTTCAGATGGCCAGAAAAGTACACAACATGGCTCCAAAAGCTGGCAAAATAGAAGACTGTAATTCTGCTTCGGAGAAAGAGCATGCAAACTTCACGAACAAATTGGAACGCCGGTCTCCGCGCAGGAAAAGAGTGAATAAATTGTTTATTCGTTTCCTTTCCGAGAGCTTTTGCCACGTGCAGGGCCGCTCGTGCTGGCAGGCTGCGCGTCCAGGCACCGGGCTTCTGCACGCCAATGCAGAGGCAGGTGTTGTGGAAGGTCCCGCGGCGTCCAGGAGCATCAGGAGAGGGTGGTTGGTGGTGCCACCTCTTCTGGGTGCCCCCGGTGTTACTCGTGACCTGGCTGCGGAGGGGGGGAAGGCTGCCGCGCTCCTGCACTGCCCTCCTCAGATCCTGAGGTTTTCTTGGTGCTGGAGGGTGATGGCAGGGCTCAGTCGTCATGCAGCGGTGCAGGCGGGAGGTACAGTCTCAAAAACAGATGAAGAAAAGAATATTTTTCTCCTTAGAATTAGTATAAAGGTTAACATCCTTATAAAGTGTATAATCCCTTGACTACAACAGCAAGCTCGCTGTGTTTAGGTATGGTCGGTACCTGCACTGCCGTGTCCCTGCTGGGGGGAAAAATAATTGAAATGCCTCTGTGTTGGATTGTACTTATTTAGGAGCAAGTACGCGCATCCCCCACGGCCGGAGGAGAAGTGTTGCTGGAGGTCGTCTGCTCGCGGGCAGGATGGCCTGCCCTCTAGGAACTGTGCTCAGACCTAGAACAAAGCGCTGAAATACCTCTTTATCTTCGGTGGCGGCGAGTGTTTCCATGGGCTTTGAGGGGTCGGATGCTGGATTTGCCTCCTGGGGAAGGCTGGAGGAGCCCCAGGACCTCATTGCAGAGGAGGCTCACCCAAAGCCTCGCTGGAGGAGAGCGAGGTGGTGACGGCGAGGGCACCTCGAACGCTGGTGCGGCATCAGAGGTGGTAGTTGGTGGGGTTCAGGGGATGGATGTGAGTTACTGCGCGTGGGTCCCAGCCCTTCCTCCCGCCACTGAAAGCGGGTGTTGCCTTGGCAAGTGATTCAGGCTAAAATAATGGAAAATGGCTCGTTTGGTTGCCTCTGTTGGTGAGAAGTTCAGTGCCCACAAACAGACCGCAGCCGAAAACCAGTGGTTGGTCTTTGTCTCCCCATTTATAAAATCTCTCAGAAAGGTGTGAGGAGGGTTGACTTCTATTTTCACGGTGCGTTTGAAACACAAATAACTCTAAAAATGCTGAATATTTATTCTTTTCACTGGAAAAGTGCTGCTGCTTCCGCGATTTGTTCAGACTCGCCTGGATGACGCGCGACCGAGTTGTCGCGCTGGCCGGCAGCAGCAAAGCCGGCGTTTTGAAGAGTAAGCTGAACCATAAACGCCGTAAAAAGCTGTGTCCCTCTTCATCTCCCGGCACCTCCTGGTGATCCCCGGGGCAGGGGAGGCCAGAACCGAAATAGGCGTTTGGGTCAGTTGAGCGAGATGGGTCTCTGCAGATGCCTGTTTCCCAGTCACCGGGAGGATTTATTTAGTTATTGCACTCTAACGTGGATAATATTATAGCAAATAGAGAAAATTAGTTTTGAAGAAAAGCTGCAAAACTCCGTATTCTGATTTTTTCTTTTAATTTGAAAGTAGAGGTGCTGTCTGATCCTGCGCCCTTGGTCTGCGCTCGGGGGGTGCTGGGCAGAGCCTGACACCGGGCGCTTCTCGGGAGGTCGGGGCTATTGAGCAGACTGGGACATTTTGGGGAGACAGAGAGGAATTGGCGGTGCCGGTGAATGCCGCAGCCCTGCCGCGTCCCCACGGCTGGTGGGACCACACCACGGCGAACCTGCTGCTAACCACCAGCTGCGACCAGTGGTGTCGAATGACCACCAGCAGCGTGTCGGGATGCTTCTGTGGCTTCCCGTGTCCATCCGTCCTCCCCAGCCGGCCAGAAGGTCCGGCCACAACCATTGCTCCGGTAGGTGGCCGCCCCCCTCCTATTGAATTTCTTCCCTGCGAGCACGTATTCGGGACAGCTCGGTAAGCGGCGCCTCGCGAAAAAGGCCGCAGTGCTCTGAGAATAAGGCAAAGTTTATTTCCAAAAGGTTGGAATTCTGCTCGGGATTTTCCCAAGCAGGGGGAAAAAGGCGGTGCGGTGGTTTGGAGGATGCGCTTACAAAGGCTCCTGAATAAGTGCTGGGAACACAAATGGAAATTAAATTTATAAAAGCAGATTGTGGGTAAAGAATTACACATTTTAAATGTTGTAACAGGTATGAAATGGTATACTGGTACTCTTTGCTGTACATTGAAATATTTATACATTTTTGTAGAATTAAAATATACTGGTTTAGTTTTCTTCTGGTGCCTTTGTCTTTTTCTGTATGTGCTTATTTTTCATGCGGTAAAAAAACCACCAGACGTTCCCCTGCGACCCCTGCATTTTTAGACCCTTTATTTACGCGCCCGACTTCAGCAGTCGGCAGAGGGGCTTTTCCTGCTGGGCTGTGAGCGACGGAGAGGTGCCCGTGGGCCAGCGCGGCTGGGCACCGGCGCGTTTGCTGCCCCTCAGACAGCGTTTAAAGCTCAATTTTTCCAGACATCCCCCAGAAAACATCATCACACGAGAAAAGTAGCCCCGGCCGTGCATCAGAGCGTGGGAAAACACGGCAGGGTCCGCGTCCCACTCTTGAACCCCTGGGCCTTGCCCTGCTCTGCCAGATATTGCCCAAATGCTGCATTAACCCTCCATGTTTGGGGAAAAAACACCAATAATTCAGTGGGAAAGACGCAGTTTCCATATAAATCCTGCGGCAGCTCTGCCTGCAGCGGGCACAGAAGGGCTGGGCTGGGCGGCCCGCTGTCACACGCTCCCCGGTGTGTAAGGAAAATATATATATATTAGTTCTATATTAGTGATAATACACGATGCCAGTAACGGAGCGTTGGTCTTGTTTTGGTGGGCGGAGGATTTTCAGTTTTGAAGTCACATCTTGAATCCTGGAGCGGCTGGGTAAGTTCTGGTGAGAAGGGGGGAGGGAGAATATTTTAAAAAGGAGGGATTTATAGACATAAATGAAGATTAATCCTCAGGAGACTGAGAGGGAGAGATCAGTTTGCATCATCACTGTAGCGGAACGGATTCCTGTGAAATTTTCTCACAAATAATAACATGCCAATATTGAATTATTTCAAATTTTACCATTAGTTTAAATTGCTGGACAAAATCAAACCTTTTCGTTACTAGCCTTACAAAACAGCTCAGCAGAGGGTGTTATAAATGATAGAAGATTATGTAGCCTTCATCTGCATTGCTTTAGAGTTACTGACAAAGAAATGTTAACACTGAATGTGATTAAAAAAAAAAAAGTTTTTTATAATAGCAATGCTAGTTTTCCTAATCCATCCTTCTACACTGTTACAGTGCACTTTGATCAACTAACTTCCAAAAGCGTGATGTCTCGTGTAGCGAGAGTGTGCCCTTCCAGAGCAGCCTCCTTGCTCGTGCAACTACAGAGGAAAAAAAATTAAAGCCTTTTTATCAAGCTTTACCTGCTTCCAGGTTGTCTCCAGAGGAACAGGTATTTGTGTGTTTGTTTCTGATGAGCTGCAGTTTATAGAAAACATTCATCGCGTGTGTGCGATTAAAAAAAATGACTGTTAAGTTTCTACTGTCATTATTAAACTATTTTGCAAAGATGCAATTAACTGTAGAGCTGGTGTTAATTACAGCGTGTGAATCGCTTAAATGAATCATAAAATAATCTATTTGTGAGTAATGAATGCAGACATAGAGGTACTTTCTTTTTTTTGCATTTCTCAGAAATGTTAATAATTGGGACTGATTGTAGAGCTAAAATTACAGCGAGGGAAACGACCTACATCTCATTTCCCTTAAAAACTCTACCTGGTTTTATCTCCTTCGGAGATCCGTCCCAGGGTTTTGTGGAGCCCCCTCCGCATGGATGAAGCCCCACAAGTATCACTGGGGCTGAGGACAAATCCCATCCCCAGGCACCACCTTTCAAACCTGAACTGGAGGGTACTTTTGCCGGGTAGAGATGGTGGGATCTGCCCTAAAATCCATATTCAGGCAGCCTGCAAGCCGGTGGGACTGGATGACACAAGTCTGGCGGCTTTTTCTGTAAATTCGGGTCATAAATAAATAGTTTAATCATTTTATTTGGCATCGGCTCACCTGCTCCCCAAGCGCAGCGCTCCCCTCTGCACCCGCAGCGGACGGGCCACGCGCGGTGCTCTGCATCAGCAAACCCTGAAAACGCTGCCGCGGGCTGAAACTGAGCAATTGCGGGTAATAAACGGAAATAGGTAAAATAGCTCCAGAGGTAACTATTGCCCAGGTGAGTTTAAATCGAACCGAACCCGAACCTCTGCCCGTCACCAACCCTGCGGAGCTGCAGCCCAGCTGGTGGCAGCCAGGTCTGGTTGCTCTTCCTGGAACTGAGGGATTGGCATCCATCCGTCCATCCATCCTTCTGCCCTTCTGTCCTTCCTTCCTTCCATCTGTCCATCCATTCTTCCTTCCTTCCATCTGTCCATCCTTCCTTCCATCCATCCATCCATCTATCCTTCCATCTGTCCATCTATCTTTCCATCTGTCCATCTATCCTTCCATCTGTCCATCCATCCTTCTGTCCTTCCTTTCATCCATCCTTCCATCCATTCTTCCTTCCTTCCATCCGTCCATCTGTCCATCCATCTGTCCATCCATCTTTCCATCTGTCCATCTATCCTTCCATCTGTCCATCCATCCTTCTGTCCTTCCTTTCATCCATCCTTCCATCCATCCATCCATCCATCCTTCTGTCCTTCCTTCCTTCCTTCCATCTGTTCATCCATCCTTCTGTCCATCCTTCCACCTATCTGTCCATCGATCCATCCTTCCATCAGTCCATCCTGCCATCCTTCTGTCCATCCTTCCTTCCATCCATCCATCCAGGTAACGCAGACACGTAGTTGGCCACAGGCTTTTTTCAGGGCTGTTACTGACGATTCTAATGGACTCGTTGCAGGTTGCTCCAGGCCAAAGCTTGATTTAAGATATTACCAGCCCAGGAAAGAAGGGGCTGCTCCCCACAGAGTTACAGCCTTTTATATTTTTGTTAGCAAAAGGGAGAAAGTGCAAGGTATTGCTGCCTTGTTAAGATTAGTGAGTTTGTTTTGAGCTTTTTTTGAAATATCTTTTCGTTGTACCTGTCATGTATAAAGAAGAGATTAGGATGGCTAGCTACTTAGGAGGATTAGTAGCATGTTCATTAACCTCTTTTAATCCTTACAATATTGCTTAATGAAGACTATTATCAGATTTATATCCCAGTAAATTGCAGTTCCTTAGGAGGTGAAATGTATTGGAAAGAATTATTCAATGGGAAATCCTGTTCTCAGAGGGATCGTCTACTTAATCTTACAAAATCTGGGGTTTTTTTTTTGCATTTCTTCGTGTAAGAGCAGGTGGAATTCAGCCAGGCAAATAGCAGCGTTTGTCAGAAGCGTATTTTGAACCCACCCGGGGTGTGAGAGGCGGGTGCCTCGCGCCGGACCCTCGCCGCTCCTCTGCAGGTGACGGCACATGGCGCTTCGGGAGGTGCTCCGCTCCCCGCGCAGGAGCTGATACAGCCCTTTGGTGTACAAAGGGGGACTTTGGCAGGATTTGCCTGCAAAATAGTGGTTTTTCAAAGCAGCGGTGTGGGGTGTAGCCTCACCCCCCAGGCTGGAGGGAGCTCCTCTCCGCTGGAGGCTCTTCCCTGCACGGAAAAGGAGTCTCACAGGACGTGAAATCCGTATGAATGCGAAACACCTCTCTCTGCTGTACGTTTTATTTCAGCCAGTTCCCGTGTGAGTGCATAAAATGATCTGGTTCTCCAGTGGTGCTTCCAGGCTTTTGAGGAGTTGTACTGAAATCAGGATATTGTCCTGCGGAGTTTGGGCAGGAGGCTGCAGGGAAGAGAATAAAGGATAAGTTCCCGCCAACCAAAAACGTGGGCCCCCAACTCATTATTTCCCACGTTCCTGCCTTCGTTGTTCATCCAGTCCTATCGTCATCCTGTGACGTGTGTTTCACATCCCATCCCTTCCGGATCTACACTTCTTTTCCTTCCTCCTTCTTCTATCTCTTTCTGCCCTAACAGATCAAGTGCAGCCTGCCCTGTGCAGGTAAGCTTTATATCTTGATAAAGCAATACGTTTTTGTCAGCCGGTTGTTTCTCACTAGCCCAGCGTTGCTCCCAGAACATCAGCAGTCAGAGTGTACGACTGCGTAATAAAGTGCCTTTAACCTTAAAGTGCGTCCTGGGCCGCAGTAGAGCCGGCTCCCGGGGAGGGACGCACAAAAGCCTGGACCAGCGAGCGTGAAAGTCTCCCAGGTGAGAAAGTGAAGGAGTTCTTGAATGTCTGAGACTATTTGTGCACAAATGTCCTCTTTTCTGTTCACCTGGCTTTAAACGCATGGTTTTGTTAAGCCGTTAAACAGTCCTTCCCCTGGCAGAGCCTTGTGCCCCAACCCGGGGGTTTGGGTGAAGAGCGGGTGGTGGCTCTGTGGGGTCCCTGGGGAGCAGGGGACAGGGGACACCCGGCTGGTATGTGCTTTCCACGCGATGGTGGCGTTCCCCATGGGGAAAACAACCAACACCCAACACTAATTCCTTTACCTCCAAAATTTGCTGTAGTTTCTTCTGGCAATGTAGCACAAACGGGTCAAAGGAGCCAGAGCCCAGCCTGGGAATCGCAGCAGAAGAGCAAGTGGTTCCACAGGTTCCTCTGGGACGGTGGTGAGCTCCCCAGACGTGAGCAGGTACCCAGCGATGGACCTTGGTGCTGCTGCTGTCCACCTCACTTGACCCCAGGTTTCCAGAGGGAAGACCCAGGGTGCAGGACCAGCACTGCCGGCTGAGCACAGCCTGGCTGGAAAGGCTCTGGAGAGGACCTCGTGGCCTGGTGGTGGGGACCGGTACCCACTTGGCATGGGAAGGAGCAGGTCTGTTTCATAGAATCACAGAATGGTTTGGGTGGGAAGGGACCTTAAAGCCCAGCCAGTGCCACCCCCTGCCCTGGGCAGGGACACCTCCCACCAGCCCAGGTTGCTCCAAGCCCCGGCCAACCTGGCCTTGAACCCCTCCAGGGATGGGGCGGCCACACTTCCAGGGAAGGGGCATCCACATTTGCTGCCCCCTTTGTGTCAGCGCGCCTCTGGGAGGGAGGGATGGGCGAGACGCGGTGGTGGGACGCAGAGGCTGGTCCTGCTTGCAAGGGCGGCAAAGTCGTTCCCACTTCGGATGGTCTCAGGTTCCAAAGGGAGATGCAAAAACTCCTCCGGCACGTCCTCCCAGCCCCGTCCCTGGAGGCTGCTTTGAAAAACAACCACACCAAGAAAAGCCTCGTGAACTGTTCCCCTTCTTCAGTGTCAGCCCTTCGCAGGGACCGTTAGGAGGAGCAGCTAGAAAGAATATTGTCTGTGACCTTGGGTTTGTTCCTTTTCATTCTTGAAGTGGCAAAGAGCCGGCCTTGAAAGCTGTTTGCTGCTTCTCCTGCAAGGTTTTCTGTTCTCGCCGTCAGCTGGGTCCCGGCCTCCCCAGCGAGGGAAGCAGAGGGTCTCCAGGTCCTGGCTTCTAATCAAACCTGGACATGCAGGAATGAAAATTCAGTGCGATTATGAAATCCCAGGAGCTGTAATGTGAACGGCGCATTTCTAGAACACCTCTGAGATGTGAGAAAAATGTATTTTAAATCATTTTCATTTGAGTTATAGTAAAGGTTTTTGGCATTTCATAGGTGCAGACGCAGGCTGGAAGGAAGGATTTATACCCTATGCGTTTAAAACAACGTAGGAAATGTTTTTGAAAGCTCTGAAGATACAAGTACCAAAAGGAGCCAACAAAGCATGTATTTCCTTCCTGGTGCTTTTGCATTTCAGTGCTCGCTCTTAATTTTAAACTAAAAGGAAGCAGAGAAAATCCTGTGCTACTTGAGCTCTTCCTTCTTACCGTGGGTGTAAGAAATTACTCCATCAGTGTCTCAGGAATCCTGCGTTAGATACAGGTGAGAAAAGCAACCGTCCACTAGCGCGCATCCCAGCGCACAAACTGTATTTCTTCTAACCGACACCACAGCGTCTTTAATGCGATATATTCTTCATGTCCGTGTAACTACTGACCTTCCTTGTGAATCAAGATTTTTGTTCTTTCAACGAATTTTCAGTGAATTTCAATGAAGTCATTTTTCAATGAATTCTCTTCCACTGGTCACGCTCTTCATTCTGTCCTGAGTCAGGGGATAGGGAATAGTGTTTATTATTAAAGAAAATGGACATGATAAAGATAGATATATATATAAAATCAAAATAGAGATATAGATATAGAAATAGAGATATAGATATAGATACAGATATAGATATAGAAATAGAGATATAGATATAGATATATAGATATAGATACAGATATAGATATAGAAATAGAGATATAGATATAGATGTATAGATATACAGATATAGATATAGAAATAGATATAAAAATAGATATAGATGTATAGATATACAGATATAGATATAGAAATAGATATAAAAATAGATATAGATGCATAGATATATAGATATAGAAATAGGTATAGATATATAGATATAGATAGTAATAGATATAGTGGCAAGTGATAGTAGTGTTTGCTGGTATCGTTACGCCCCCGCATTTACCCCTGTGGACGGTGGTAGTCATCCTCTCTGTCGCACGTGCCAGCTGCCCGGAGGCTGTGGGTCTGGCTCAGGTCTTTCCATCCTCATGCATCTTGTGGTCTCTTGCTCCTGGCGTTTGCTGGTCGTGTTCCCTGCACGCCTTGGACAAGCCGGGTGCTCCGCCCCAGTCGTACCAGGCTGGCCGCAAGGGCTGTGGAAGCCAAAGCCCCTCTCTTAGGAGACACGGGCTTTAGACAGCGTTTCAGGGGTGAGGGGGGTGCTGGGGCAGTCGCGCACTAGCCCACGGGCAAGACCAGCGCCTCGCAGGCTTTCCTCCCAGCCCATCGGTGCCTTGGGAGACTCCTGTACCACCCGGATTTTTACCCCCGTAGCCATTACTTCTGGCTGGCTGCGCTGCGGGCTGCCCGAGGCCAAGGTGAGGGGCTCCATGTGTCCTGGTCGGGCACCCAGCAAACCACAGGCTGCCCCCGCTTGCGCGGGCGGCAAGAAAATACAGTGAAATCCGGTAAACTGAGGAGCGAGCGACGCAGAAGCAACTGAAGTATTTATAAGGAGGCGCGTTGCCAGAGGCTGCCCCGGTACCAGGCAGGATTGGTTTCAGAAAAGACACGCAGAACGTCTGAGAGCGAGGGACGGCGACCGGCCCCCGGGGACTGGGAGGAAATCGGTAGCAGAAGCTGGGAGGGGATTTTCCCCTTCTGATCCTCTGTATGTGAACCGCGAGGGAAGCTGTCTCCAAAGCCAGCTCTCACTCCGAGCTGCCAGCGCGCTGGTGGGTATTGCGTTCGTTTGCCTTCTCCTGCCCCGTGTTTATTCCCATACACGTGCCTGCCCCCGCGCCTGCGCTTGCCTCCCTGGCGCTGTCGCGGGGGGCATTTCCAGTTCTGCGTCATCCGCACGGAATAACAGCCCTCAGAGTTCGGGTGGTGGGTTTGTAATGTTGACAGGGCTCGATTTTGGGTTTTGTTTTGGTTTTTTTTTTCGTTCCCTCCCCCCCAACTTTCTAGCCCTAAAAGTAATTATTTTTGGTAACCGCTCTATTTTTTTCTAATGATGTACTGGGTAGGTCCCTGATAACGCTTCACTGCAGACCGTGAGTCTAACGCGATTGCGATAAGGCAAGGAAACAAAAGAGGCATGCCGTCGGTAAATTAAGACCTTATATGTGTATTAATGATGTCATTATTATTGTCTCTCCTAAAAATAGAAGTGGATCCTAATCCCTTGGTGCTGCCTCAGAGGGAACTTTTTGAATTAGAATGGGGATAATAAGCGCATGCAGCAGAGATTCAGGCATGTTTTGCAGAAATTTGGCTTTGCTGTGGAAGTCAAATCCTCTTTCTGTCTTTGTCGCTGATTTGCCTTCCCTTCACCTTTGCCGTCTCTGCCCGTTGCCCTCCCGTCCCTGGGCACCGGAGCTCCCTCCGAGGAGATGGGTGCACGTTTCACGCCGTGGTTGGGTTCCTGCCTGGCCCATCTGCCTCAGTCCCTGTAATTATTTCACATCGATATTTCTGCACATCTTCAGTAAATAACCCAGGATCTCTTCTGAATTACTCAGAGGCTCTTTTAATAAATACCGACCAGCTGTCTTCAGCAGCGAGATTTACATGAGCCCTGCAATGAGCCGGCAATGTGCCTTTGTAGCCAAGAAGGCCAATGGTCTCCCGGGGGACATTAACAGGAGCCTGGCCAGCAGGTGGAGGGAGGCCATCCTCCCCCTCTGCTCTGCCCTGCCCCGGGGAGGCCACAGCTGCAGCTCTGGGCCCAGGGCTGGGCTCCCCGCTTCCAGAAGGACGGGGAACTGCTGGAGAGAGTCCGGCGGAGGCTGCGGAGATGCTGAGGGAGCGGAGCATCTCTGTGCTGAGGACAGGCGGAGAGCCCTGGGGCTGTTCCGCTGGAGAGGAGCAGCCTGAGAGGGATCTCCTCAATGCCCAGCCACAGCTACAGGGCGGGGGGCAAGAGCGTGGGGCCAGACTCTTCTCAGTGGTGCCCGCGCACAGGACAAGGGGCAACGGGCACAAACCGGGACACGGGAACTTCCAGCCCCACAGGAGGGAAAACTCCTTTCCTGGGAGGGTGCCCGAGCCCTGGCCCAGGCTGCCCAGAGAGGTGTGGAGTCTCCTGCTCTGCAGAGATCCCAAACCCGCCTGGACGCGTTCCTGCCCGACGGCTCTGGGGGACCCTGCTCTGGCAGGGGCTGGGACCGGGTGACCTCCAGGGGTCCCTGCCGACCCTGACCAGTTTGTGATGCTGTGAAATACCACGTGTTTCCCCAGATGCAGCCATGCGCACTCCCAAATTCTCCTGGGATGCTCCCGCAGGAGATGGTTTCCTCCTGCCCTGAGGCACCAGTGTCCCCATCCCTGCCCGCGGCTGCTGCAGCCTCTGCCATCACCAACCGCCCTCACTGCTGCTGGAGCTGCCGCTGCCACGGGTCCGACTGCGATGCTGATCCCTCCAGGCCTGCCAAAGGAAATTCACATCCCCGGGCTGAGCATCGGTGTGAGTGGAAATTGATGAACAACTTCCTTCGTTGCATAACTCCCCGTTTGCAGAAGGCGGAGCAGCGTTCCCGGCACTGCTCCTCTGCCCATCAGGCTGGAGTGACGCTTTTCCCCGTGCAGTTCCCAAGAAAAAGACCAAATTATTATGTTTACTTCCTATTTACACATAATTCTGGGTGTAAAGCTGTAGTTAAAAAAAAAAAAAAGGTGGGTGTTGGTTTTGGCTTTCTGTTTCATGAGGACTGTCAGTGCAGTGCTGGTCTCACCCAAGTTACGGGAAGAGTTATCATTTTATCGTTGGATTTAATGAGATCTGCGTTTCAGCACTGGGAAGCGGCTGAGATGAAATTGCCCTTTTAATCTGTTACTAAAGCTGGGTGGGCAGCTTGCATCTGCTGAAAATGGAGGAGGAGGAGGCCCCGGAGATGCTGGGAGGGCTGGAGCCCCTCTGCTGTGGGGACAGGCTGAGAGAGCTGGGGGGGTTCAGCCTGGAGAAGAGAAGGCTCCGGGGAGACCTTCCAGCCCCTTCCAGGCCCTCAAGGGGCTCCAGGAAAGCTGGGGAGGGACTCTGGAGCAGGGAGGGGAGCCATGGGACGAGGGGGAAGGGTTTTACACTGACAGAGGGGAGATTGAGATGAGATGTGAGGCAGAAATTGTTTGCTGTGAGGGCGGTGAGCCCCTGGCCCAGGTTGCCCAGAGAAGCTGTGGCTGCCCCATCCCTGGAGGGGTTCAAGGCCAGGTTGGCCGGGGCTTGGAGCAACCTGGGCTGGTGGGAGGTGTCCCTGCCCAGGGCAGGGGGTGGCCCTGGGTGGGCTTTAAGGTCCCTTCCAGCCCAAACCATTCCGTGATTCTCTGACCAAATTCAAATCCTGCTGTCACTCTGGGGTGACAGCCACGTCCGATGGGGACAGAGCAGCTGGTGGCTTCAGCCAGCACTGCCAGGTCGCGCACTCCTGCAGCACAAGGAGCAGGAGGGATGCTGGAAGGGCAGCAGGAGGGGGAGGCTTGAGGGGTGCAATTTGGAAAGCAATGGTGCAGGAGTTGGGGTAGGGGGACAATTCTCTGTGTTTGTGATGCCATATAACAACCCTGCACCTGTGATGGGTGAGATTAGTGGTTTATAGGTCCAGGTGAGCATGCGGTGATTTCTGTGAAGACGTGATGATATACCAAAGGCTTCTTTCTGTTAGGAAATGGAGGTAGTTTGCTGTCTGGCAGGTAAGCCGTCGACACCGGGAGGTACGTATTGTTCAAAGTTTAACGTGAGTATTTCTTAATTTCTTTACAGCCTGCGTTCCTGAGAAAGCAAGGCTCCCTTGGGTTGCCATCGTTCCCACCCTGGCTGCCTGGGCTTTGTCACCTCCTCCTGTTCCCCTCCCTCCGCCAGCCCCTGCCTCGGCTCCGTCTCCGTGAGAAAGCAGTTTCCAACGACTTGGCTGAAAACCAGGAATTGTGTTTGTGCTCGTATGGCTTCACATAAGACAAGACCCTATTTACCACCTTCTTGGCCATCTTTAAATTGCCCTAATCTTGTTCGCTGCCTCCAAGTGCCAGCAAATCTGTTGTCCGTTGGGATGAGATGCTGCCGTGGGCCAAGTTCAGCTCTCCTGGTGGACCAATATGAAGCTGCGCACTGTACAACATCGAGTGGGCCTATAAATAAAGGGTACTTAAAAATATCATAGCTCTGCAGGAATTACAGGGTTGATTGTGGCCCACAGTGCTCCGAACAGCCCCGTGACACTAAATCTGATGTGAGGAAGCAGTGGCGCCAGCGTGCTTGGTACGGGGGAAATGGGGCTCTGCAGCAATGGCTTGGAAAAGATCGATACCAAAGGACAGGCTTTTCCCTAAATAACCATATATTGCAACAGGGCTGGCACCAGTCAGCTGAGAGGATTTAATTAGCAGAGATACGTGATGGGGGATTTTTCATGTTTGTAGTTTTAACTTGTCTCTCCTCTCCTCTCCTCTCCTCTCCCTCTCCTCTCCTCTCCCTCTCCTCTCCTCTCCTCTCCCTCTCCTCTCCCTCTCCTCTCCCTCTCCTCTCCTCTCCTCTCCTCTCCTCTCCTCTCCTCTCCTCTCCTCTCCTCTCCTCTCCTCTCCTCTCCTCTCCTCTCCTCTCCTCTCCTCTCCTCTCCTCTCCTCTCCTCTCCCCTCCCCTCCCCTCCTCTCCCCTCCCCTCCTCTCCTCTCCTCTCCTCTCCTTTCTTTCACTTTGTGGTATTTCCTCTGTTACTCACGTTGTGCTTTCTTGTATCTTGATAAAAGAAAGGGGTTGTGCACAGTAATTAAAGTAAATTAGCCCAGCATAGCATAAAAAAAAAGAAAAAAAATTGAGGTTGGACAGAATTTGTCTTTTGTATCACCTTACGCCTGGTTCCAACAGAAAAGTCCATTCCTGGCCTGGGGTCCTTTAATGCTTCCTGATGGGAGTCAGAGCATTCCTTGTGCTTTGTATTCCTATTTTATTTTTTATACGCGCTGCCGTTGTTCACTGGAATTCGTTTTGAAGGTTAAATTGAAGGAACTCCTTCAGCTGCAGGAATCTGCTCGTGTAACCGTCGCAGGTGACTTGCTCTGCCTTCAGCGAGCTCAGAGATAAGTAGTCTTCTGAATATTGCATGGAAACATCTCTAGTAATGGCTTTCAAACGATTCAATTCTGAAAAGCAGCCGAGTTTAGCAGAAGAACGGCATTATCTCCCTAGGAAGCCGGCTCAGCGGCTGTGGTGTCCCGCAGCCCCCGGGCGCAGGGGGGACGGCAGAGCGTCCCTCCCCAGGGACGAGATGCTCGCGCTGGGGCTTTGCCAGCCAGAGCCAGTGGGTGATGGTTTAGCGCTTCGCCAGCCTGTCCCGTCCGTGGGAAGGGCTGTTCGTACGTGAATATTCATAGGAAGTTTGGGTAACTGGGGGTGTGAAGGGCGGCAGCACCCAGCCGTCGGCTCTGAGCTCTTCACTTCCCAATTAATCCTGTAGTGCAGCATTAACGAAGGGAAATAAATGAGGTATTCGGTTTGGAGTTCCTGTTAAACATTGCTCTTGGCATTGGAGTGACGCGCGTCGGTGCCCGGGTGGGTGCCGGGCTCTGTGGACCGATGCCGGTGTGGGGTCCGGTCGGGCTGAGCCCCGTGGCGCCGGGGGGCTCCAGCCCCCAGAGGGGGTGCTGCCGCCCCGCGGAGACTCCCAGCTCTTTGGGCAGGGAGGGATCCTCACGGCAAAGGCCAGGCGAGCTCACAGAGCGTGGGCCGCAGGGGCATCAGCCCGTTTTTCCGGTGTTTGACTGAGATGCATTTTACAAAGGATTCAGCATTTTACAAAGGATTCAGCATTTTCGAAAGGAATTGGCTCTTGACTGGGAGAAGGCTGGCGCTGCCGCTGGAAGACTTTCAGTAAGGAATCGCCCTCGGCCCCGCAGCTTGTTCACTGCAGCAGGGCTCTTCTGGACGCTTCTTATGAAAAGTGCTGTCTCAGCATGTAACACTGCAAAACTGTTCTTGCAACAGTTCAGTAGGTTTTAAATTACATTCCGCGTGGAGCCTGTGCAAAGAGGCTTTCTTTTCCCCTCCCATTGTGTTTGCAAGTGATGTCGAGACAGTCCTGGAGAACTTAACAATCTTCATGTGGCGATGCCGTTATAACAAGCGAGGTGAGAGTTCCTCCTTTGGTCAAAGAGATGCTGAGCTTGTGGATGGGGAGCCCGGGGAGGAGGAGCAGAGGCTGGGTTACCCCCCCGAGCCCACCCCCGGGGAGCTGGGGATGCTGTGTGGGTGCCGCTCGCCTTCACGGGGCCGGGCTTTGGCGTTGATGGAGGTGGCCATCAAATATGCATGCAGCAGCGTGCGTCACGGCGTCTGGTGCTAAATCGGGATCGGGGAGCGGCGAGGAGCAGCCCGCGGTACACGGCATCCCCCTTTACTGTCCCGAGCGGCTCCCCAGCCCCTCCCGGCCAGGGTAAGGCGTCCTGCTTTTGAAAAAGGCTCAAAAAAATGAAAGTGATGGGTCTCCCTTCTGCCAGAGGTGGCCGCAATAGTAATTAATGACGCCGTCTTGAAGGACCTGAGTGGACACCAGCTGCTCTCTTCAGGGAGGGCTGGAGCTCCCTCTATGTCTTCACATCGCAGCGCTGGGGTTCCCCCAGGTGTTTGGGGCTCCATCCTTCATTTCCTACCCCCTGGCCGTATTCCCCTCCAGCGGTTCCTCCGGCGCCCCGGGAGCACGCCACGGTGTCCCCGTGAGCTGCACATCCCCCGGGATGCTTGCTTGCCGGCTGGCTTCGGTGTGCTGCTGGCCCGGGGGACTTCAGCCGCCCCCTCCCGGGGTGCAGCCCCACGGGAGTGGGTCCCGCTGAACCCACAAAAAAAGGCTTTGCCCAGATCTTGCCTTTTTTTTTTTTTCCCGGCGCAAAACGGAGCCGTGCATCAGGCAGGACGGCAGCGGCACGGGGCGCAGGGACGGGCTTCTGAGGGGGAAACAGCACTGCCACTGCAGACCCACCGAGATAAAGGCAAATAGGATTGAAGTATAATTTGCTTTCAAATCGATGATAAATGCTTCCAACAGACGGATAAGTATTTTAATATGAGAAAGTCCTCTCTGTTTTGCATGTGGGACAAATTTGATTCGGTGGCAATACGGCAGCTCCGGGCAGACTGGGTATTTTCTTCGATGCCAGAAACAAACCCATTCATTTTGTTTTCCTTTTTTATGGAAGTGTTACCCGAATTTCCCAAGGCCAGCCCCAGGCTGTGCCGAGGGAGGGCTGGGGGCTGCGGGCGCCCGGGTGCTCTGCCCCGCTCCTCGGGCCAGTTTTGGGACACAACGAGGTGTTTTCAGCAATATCAGCACTTTGATGCTTTAGAGGTGCGGTTTCTTTCTTGCAGGCTTTTCAATATCCCAGTCGAACTGGCCTGTCCTGCCGGCCTCTGCTGGCTGGGGTGATGCACGACGGTGTCGTTTGCCGGAGAGCTGCGACTGGAGGCGACAGAGCCCTTGTTTGAACACATAAAATGCAACACAGCGCAAAGCCTTACAATAGATCACATCGACAGATATTTTAAACAGGGCTCTCAAAATACTTTTGACCTCAATTCCTCCGTCTTAAACTCCAGCCTGTAAAATTAGGGGAAGATAAAATCTGTTTGCCTCCCAGGGATTTGGTAAAAACCAGTTAGCTTTTATGAAGTATTCCGATAACATAATGACAGGCGTGACAGAGGAACACGGGGGGAAATTTATAGTTTTCTGCCTGGAATAAAGTTTGAGTTATGTGCAATAAATAAAGCCGGAGGAGAGACATTGAACAGGAAGGGACAAAGGCACCGAAGAAAACTCTGCGCAAAAAGCTGCACAGAAAGGCAGGAATGGGGCGGGGGGGGGGAAGGTGACGGGATCTTATAATTAAAAACGACACTGTACTCCTGTGGAGAGAGGAGGCGGAGCAAGCCCAGGCTGCGGAAGCAGGTTCAATTCTGGTGTTTTCTAATTAAGTGCTTAATGTTGTGATGGTGCTGGGGTTACGCACCAGTTCCCACAGCCCCCCGCGAGGGCTGGCATGTGTCCCGCACCCCCATGTCCCCCCAGGACTCGGGACAAGCCAATTCCCATGGGATTTACTGGCTTTTATTGGCATAGCCCCTGTCCCATCGCAGACAAGGAGCTGGAAGGAGTTCTCCAGGAGATATTCGGTGGCTGGGCTGGTGGGAGGTGTCCCTGCCCAGCGCGGGGGGTGGCGCTGGGTGGGCTTCAAGGTCCTTTCCAACCCAAACCATCCTGTGATTCTATGATATGAGCAGCATGAAGGATTTAAGCAAGTAAGTAAATAAATAAAAAGCTCCCCAGGAACATGTTGTACAAAATTGTATCTATTCCTAATTATTTTTTTTCAGAAAATATTCCACTTTTGCTTTTTTTTTTTTTTTCCCGTTTTTCTTTTTGAATGGCTCGCCTCCAGTGGATGCAGCACCACCGATCTTTAACCGTATGGGTGGAAATAGTCTGCAGGATGGCGCGGCGGAGCCCTGCTGACGGGAGGTGCCGGCAGGCTGGGTAACGGGGCAATGGGCTGAGCACGGAGACGGTGGGTGCAGGGATGGGCACCGGGACGGGACCGCAGGGACCCCGGTCACCTGTGGATGCAGACTCTGGTCTGCAGGTCTCGGTGGGGCCGGGGTGCAGCCTTCCCTGGAAGGCGCAGGAGGAGCTGCTTCCTGGGGTATTTTTCCTTAAATTAGAAGGCAATTGCAAAAGAGTTTTGCACAGTCGTAAGGAAACGCCTGCGAAGGTTAACAACGAATCCCCTTGGCAATGGCTTAAGGAAGCGGCGGTCTCGACGCAATTTCTTCCCCAGGCACTGGACTTTGCCCGCGGAGGAAACCCACCGCTTTGCAGCTGGTAAGGTGAGGCAGCGCGTGTCAGAGCCGCTGCCTTCTGCGGGCTTCGGAAATTGCATCCCCAAGGTGTTACGCGGGGAGCCTGCCGGGCTGAGAAACGCTGGAAAACGCCTATTAGATATAAATTAAACATGGGAGGGTTGAGTCGAAGCACTGCTGTCACGTTAAACTGAGCAGGATCCGGAGGGGAGCCGTGCCTTGAATCAGATCAAATGCAAATGGGCAGCTCCTCCGTCTCCCGTTAAGTCGCTGAAATCAGTATGGATATCTGCTACCGGCACCGGCCCCTGCCTTGCTCAAGCTGCTCTGAGATCAGGTTTCCAACCGCGATTAGCCTGACCGATTTTTCGGGATATTTGGATTCTGCTCCTGATCCTGACTTAAGACCAGAGGGCGGGAGATGAGGGCCGGGCCGGTGGCAGGGCAGGCAGTTACAGGGTGCGTTAGCGCTGGGAAAGATGTAGAGAAGCAGAATAAAGGTTTTCCTGCAAAAAAAAAAAAAAAAAGAAAGGCCGACCTCTCCTCCCTCTCCTCTTCCCTCTGCACGGCAGTTTTTGTCTCAGGAGAGAGCGCCCGTGCTCTCCCTAAGAAGAATTATATGTATTTTTTTAACGCTTTGGAGGATTTTGGCTGTGCGTGTGATTTTTGCTCTGGCCGTGAGGAATGGGGTGCGAGTGCCCCGGTGCTGCCCCGGCTGGGAAGGAGCTCACCCTGTGCTTCTGGCGCCCATGGGAGAGCTGCAGCCCAACGAGCTCCTTTGGTCCCGAAGTCTGAGAAATCCGACTCAGGACAGAGCCGAAATTCCTCCACAAAGCTCAGGCTGCCCCCCCTGACTTTTCAGAGAAGCCTGACCCCTGCCCGGATTCGCATCCCCTTCTCTCCCAGCTTTCAGGAGCAAACAAAACTTCCCCCCAGGAGGGAGACCCGGGCGAGTTTATCTAAGATGTGATGGGAAGGGAATAATTTCCAGACCTGTCTGTGCTGACATTTCAAGCAGAAATAATTGGGTATATTTTTAGCTGCCTACATTCCAGCAGAAACAGACCTAACTGCACATTTTCAAAAGGTGTGAGTTTATTTGGGGAAGAATTAATGATTCAAGACTTCAAATAGGAAGCTCATACCAGCCTACAAATGACCTAGGGTCGGCTCTCTGGCACTGTAACTTTGAAAAGGCATTTATACGGGAAGCCGAAGAGCTGGAAACACACACACTTTTTTCTCTCTTTTAGCCTGCGTGAGTCTTTTTGTTCTGCCAAATGTCACCGCCGTGTCTCGCAGACTCAGTACGAGGGGTGGAAGGGCTGGAAGGGAGCGCGGGCGTCCCACCGCCACAGCAGGAACAGGAGATACAGCAAATAGATGGAAAACCACAGTGCTCACAGCCTGATGCTGTTATATATTGGACAGATTCTGTTGCTGTGGAGGACACAAATTTTAGCCTTTAATTTGAAGAGCGGGTGGAGCAGGAATCGAGGCAGCTCAGAATAATAGGGGGTAGAACGTAGGCACATCTTTAGGGCCCTGGCGTTGCAGGGGTGGTGGGGGGTAAATGGAAAGAAGGACGTGTATCTTTTCCACAAGGAGTCCCTTCCTTGCTGATCCCAACCTCGAATCCCCATTCCCGTCCCTCTGCCTCAGCCCATCCATGAAAAGCTCCGTCTGGCTCGCACAGGCTTGTGCTCGGCTGCTGCAGCATCCCCTGTGAAGCCCTGTCCTGGGGGGCATCCCTCCCCTGCCCCAAATCACACTGATGGACACGGCTCGGGAATCAACACTCGAGAGCTGGAAGAAACCCTCTTCAGGTACGTATTTCATATGAAGTTTCATATGTATCATATGAATATGTACAGATTCATATGTATAGATTCACAGAATGGGCTGGGTGGGAAGGGACCCTAAAGCCCAGCCAGTGGCACCCCCTGCCCTGGGCAGGGACACCTCCCACCAGCCCAGGTTGCTCCAAGCCCCGGCCAACCTGGCCTTGAACCCCTCCAGGGATGGGGCAGCCACAGCTTCTCTGGGCAACCTGGGCCAGGGGCTCACCGCCCTCACAGCAAACAATTTCTGCCTCACATCTCATCTCAGTCTCCCCTCTGTCAGTGTAAAACCCTTCCCCCTCGTCCCATGGCTCCCCTCCCTGCTCCAGAGTCCCTCCCCAGCTTTCCTGGAGCCCCTTGAGGGCCTGGCAGGGGCTGGAAGGTCTCCCCGGAGCCTTCTCTTCTCCAGGCTGAACCCCCCCAGCTCTCTCAGCCTGTCCCCACAGCAGAGGGGCTCCAGCCCTCCCAGCATCTCCGGGGCCTCCTCTGGCCCCACTCCTGCTGGAGAATGAAACAAATCCAGCTTTCCACATGTCTTTAGCTGTCACAAATGGGTTCATATGCGTAACCTCATGCCTGGAAAAACAGACAGGTGCCCCAAGCGGTGGGACAGTAGCTAAGGACAAGGAGGAGGTTACTCACACTGCACGGCCCGACTCACTGTGTGAACTAAATGCATTTTTATTTGGCCAAATGCAAAAGTCGCATTTGGAAACGAGGGGTGTGGGGAATGCCCTCGGGCTGGGAGCGGGGTTCAGCGTGGAACACAAATTGGGTGGCGCGAGTCTCTTTGCTCAGAGGACTCAAGACGCCCAGGCATGGGTGGGCCGTAATCGCAGAAGGGTATTATGCACATCGTAACAGAAATGGTGATATTTGTGGAGGTCGCTTCTGGTCCTCCATTCTTTAATGGAACACAAGCTCTTGTAATACACTCTTCTTAGTATGGCTTTAAAATATTCCAATAATATTTAATCTCATGCAAATTGAGGTTATATACCCCTTCTTTTTTTCCTGCAGACGGCTGTTCGCTGTATGATCTAATTTAGCGGCTGGGGTATAATAGCGAATTACGATGCCGGCGGCCATCTGCCTCTCTCAGCAGTCCCGGCAGGGCTCTCCTGCGCTCGGGTCGAGCCCCGGCGATAATCCCAGGCAGCTCCTGACAGAAACTTCATTTTTACATTACATGGCAGAAAAGCAGATAGTGTTTCGGGGCCCTCTCCTTCACTCCGCGGCGGTGCCGTGTGCTCTGCCCCTTGGTTTGCCGTTCTGGAGGGATGCTCAGCCCTCCCTGAGCGCTTCTGTAAGTGCCGGCCTGGAGACAGCCCGGCCCCGCGTTAACAACCAAAGCCTGGCAATAGGGCACGTCCTTCCAGGTCTCCTGGATGGTCTCCTCAATAGCAGGACACAAATTAACCTTACAGGCTCGGAAAAGAAGGAAGCAGGGCAAGGGGAAGGCTGGTGCTGATGTTGCTGATTGAAATGGTTCAAAAGTGGATCACACTTTAAAAAAAACAAATAAAATCAATAGCTGCAGTTGCCAATCTGTGCTAGTGCTGCGCAGTTTGTCTCAGCCTTCTCCCTTTCATCTGATTCACTGCTAGAGCTTTAGCTCTAATACTAGAACAAGTTATTTTTTCCATTCTGGCCTTCGCTGCAGTATGTTGATTTAATTAATGTTTTTTTTTTCAATATTTGGTGGAGGAAGAAGGCAAGGCAGGCTGACACGCTGGGACGGAGCAGACCTCGCGCATTCACTCCAGGGATGAGTACAATACAAAGCAGACAGTAGGGCATTTTGGTTTCTTTAATTAAGACTAATTTGCTGGAAGAAAAATACGCGGCGCAGTGACTGCTGCCACACTGCTCGGGGCTCCCGTCCTCCCCCCCGGAGCACAGCTCCTGTCACCGCCGTCTTACGCTGGTCCTTGTATTTGCTTGTTTGCCCACTCAAACCGAAACCACGAAAAAACATAAAGATAGGATAGGATAGGGTAGGATAGGATGGAATGGAATGGGATAGGATGGAATGGAATGGGATGGGATGGGATAGGATGGAATGGAATGGGATGGGATGGGATGGGATAGGATGGAATGGAATGGAATGGGATGGGATGGGATAGGATGGAATGGAATGGAATGGGATGGGATGGAATGGAATGGAATGGGATGGGATAGGATGGAATGGAATGGGATGGGATGGGATGGGATGGGATGGGATGGGATGGGATGGGATGGGATGGGATGGAAGAGTTCAGTTGGAAGGGACCTACACCAACCGTCTGTTCCAGCTGCCTGGAACCTCTTCAGGTCGAAATACTAAAATACCTTTTTTAATTTATTTTTTATTTTAACTCATCATCACATCTTTGGAGCAGGGAAGGAACACTCTCCAGAGGGTTTTTGTTGGCTTTGGGGGTTTGGGTTTTTTTGGGTGGGTGGGTGAGTGCCTGGGGTTTTTCCTTTCTTGTGGGGGCTTTTTTTTCCCAAGGAAACCCCAGGTCTTTCTTTACTGTTACTTCTATTTTTTTCCGCCTCTGGCAGGGCTTGTTTTCTCCGTGGGGAGAAGCAAGGGCAGAAAGCAGGGATGTTTCCAGCCCTCGCCAAGCAATGAATGGGGAGCTCCGTCGGCACCAGAGGTGGCCGGGGCTGGCAGGGACGGGGGGGGAGCAGCCGGGAGCAGGGCAGGGGCCCATCGTTGGGACCTTCTGTATGATGGAAAAGGAAGAGCAAAAGGAAAAGAAATGGGATTCCTTGTTATCTGCCGGTGGGACTGTTCCCACGGGTGCTTTTCCAGGGGCCTGGCAGTGCCCGTCCCACGGCAGGGTCTGCCCTTCGCTGAGCTGCTGCTTGCCCATCCCACCGCGGGAGGGAAGGTGTTGGCCAGCCCCAGGAACAACTTCTCAAAGCAACAGCCTTTTATTGTCATGATTTACACTTGCTTTATAGGAAAAATGGGGAAAATGCTACTTTGCTAATAGCACAGATGGGAAATTTAGAGACTACTTGAGTGCTTGTCTTCAGCTAATAGCCATTTATTCTCTCTAGAAAAAGGCGTTTGCTGCATTTCTGCTCTAACTGTTCATCTGCAATGACGACTGATTTCATTTTCTGACCAACACAGCCATATTTTTCTATAACTTGCTGGTTTTACCTGGGCGTTTCGGTGAGCTATTGCTCTAAACTTGAGTTAGCTATAAGTACATGCCGCGCTGTCTTTCTTTTATGGGACTGTTGCAGTCACTCTTCCCTTTCCCTGTGTCATGTTGAAGGTGATTATTCCTCCCCAGGTCAAGTACTTTGAATTTCTTGTTGAATCGTACTTTTTTTTAAAAAAAATCCAAATTATTATCTCAGGTTTTCAAAACATTTTAAATTCTAGTTTCGTCCTCACTCTTCTTGCACTGCCTCTACATTTAGTGTTGTCTGTAAATTCAATAACCCTCCTTATACCTTCTTCACCCGTGGCTCGACCTGGAACCGAGAGAAGCTGCTGCGGACACTCGGATATTAATCTCTCCGGTCCAGCCCTGAGCCTCTAGATCCTGGCAGAGACACCGGCTTTTCAAGAACTTGCGCAAAAGACACAGCCCTTTTTACAGGAAAGAAAATATTTCAGAAGCCACGGTGCCTGTCAGAAATTCAATTGGTGATATCACAATTTTGGTTTACGAGGGAGGTTAGACACCAGAAGAAATACGGATCCGGTGATGCTTTCTGGTAATTAGCGCATGTACATCCAGTGCCGCGTCTTCCCAGAGCAATTCCATCTTATTCCCCGGGGAGCATTGCTCTGGCACCACTTCTAACTATTTTGAGTTAAAAAATATGAAAAAAAAAGCATCTATGTGAGACTGGCGTACGTCAGGGCAGGACACGGCGGTTCCCACCGCGGGGCGCCCTGTGCTCTCCAGGGGTAAACGCTCCTACACAGGGAGGAGCAGGAGAAACCGGATTTGGTGACAATTCTCCCAAACGCTGACAGAGCACCCAGCCCTTGTGCCTTGGGGCAACGATTGGAGATGGCGTCTGCGGCACAGATCCTCATTGAATTTCCCCTGTTGCTTATTGAACCCGGGTATATTTTTAGCTTCCCCGATACCTTGTGAGGAGTCCCCGGGGGCAGAAAGGGTTGGGATACGCAGCATGTGAAGAAACGCTTCATGTTTATTTTTTTTCCCCTTTGAGTGACCTCACGAGCAGCAAATGGGCACCGATCATTAGAGCAGATGTTCCTAAGTGCCAACGCAAATGCACGGGCTGCCGTCAGATCGATGGCTCTGACGGTCTGTGCAGGGCACCCTCAGGCCTCCTCCAGCCGGAGGACGTTGCCCTCCTAACCAAGAACATCCATCCTCGGCGAGGGGAGCCTCGGCACGGACGGCAGCTCATGTAAAACCTGCGGAAAAAAAGCACGAGAGCAGCATGGATGGGGAAAACCCCTCCACATTGGAAAAAGTACTCTTTTGGTTGGGGGGGGTCAGCCTGGAGAAGAGAAGGCTCCGGGGAGACCTTCCAGCCCCTTCCAGGCCCTCAAGGGGCTCCAGGAAAGCTGGGGAGGGACTCTGGAGCAGGGAGGGGAGCCATGGGACGAGGGGGAAGGGTTTTACACTGACAGAGGGGAGATTGAGATGAGATGTGAGGCAGAAATTGTTTGCTGTGAGGGCGGTGAGCCCCTGGCCCAGGTTGCCCAGAGAAGCTGTGGCTGCCCCATCCCTGGAGGGGTTCAAGGCCAGGTTGGCCGGGGCTTGGAGCAACCTGGGCTGGTGGGAGGTGTCCCTGCCCAGGGCAGGGGGTGCCACTGGCTGGGCTTTAAGGTCCCTTCCAATACAAACCATTCCATGATTCTGTGATCCTATAAATCATAAGTAGTTCCTCCAAGTTCAGCAGAATTCCAAGCTCCCAAGAGCCGCCCAGGGGCTGGGGGTGGTGGGGGTCTTTCTGCCATCGAGGCAACACAGTCCTGCGGCAATAACCTGCTGCTGCTCCAGGATGAACCGTGTTGCCCATACGGGAATTAACGTTAGTGGTGGTCTGTATTTCAGAAGGGGAGGGGGTGTTGATCGAAGGTGCCGTGCCATGACTGCAGTTCCCGGTTTGTGAGCGCTGCTGCAAACACGTTCCTGGGAGTCGCTGTGCTCCTGGTGTTGCACACGATGTGAGCAAAACACCTTCCGCTGCTGTCACGCTGCTCTTACGGTGGTCTTCTGCCTCATGGGGAAGAAGCGAGGCATAAAGTGCCTGTCCTGAGGAGAAGGCTCATAAACGTGGCCCTGGGCGGCAGCTGGAGATGCCAGTGGCAGGGGAATACTCTGCCCCTTCCCAGAGCTCTTGAAGAACCAGCAATAAACGTCTCCTGCATCTTCCTGCTGCGGGTGAACCTCCCCGGCTGCAGTCAGCGGCCGTGGACTTGGAAAGGCTCAGAGCTTCGCTCCCAGTTTTCCTTCTCAGCCTTCGGATATACCGAACCCTCGAAGGGATGAACGTGATGGGTGGCACAATCGTGACTGTGTGGTTGAGTGGGACATCCCAGCCCAGGAGGGTCTTCTCAGGTAGGCCACCATAATACGGCGTGACACTTGTGTTTGACATCTGCTTTTGCCATGTGGGTTTTTCTTTGGATTTATCCAGGACTTCCTGCAAAAATCAAACTCGTGCAAAGCCCTGCCCCCACAGCGGGGTGTCTGGGACGCTGTCCCGTGTATCTGGGTGGCATCCCATGGAGGGCAGCAGGCTTTCGTGTCTGGGAGTTGTGTGTTCAGGTGAGGGGCAGAATCAAAGGCTGTTTCAGCAGCAGAGAGGGCACCAGAGGCAGAGGATGCTCGCTGTGGTTGCGGGGATTCACAGAAACGTGAAGTCTCTGCCAGGACTTGTGTCAACCTCTGCCGTAACCAGTGCCATAGGACACTGAACTTGGTCTTGCACCCGGTCCAGTCCTCCGTGGTCACCCTGAGGTGGCCCGGTGGCCACTCGGGACCCAGAAATTCAGCCAACTGCCAGTTCACTTGCTGCGTTTCGGATTTTGGTGTGCGTTTGTTTATGAACTAATTTGGTGATTCACGGTGGAATTTGCTGTTCTGCAACCCGAGAACATTCAGAATCTCAATTTGAATTTGAATTGGAAATCCCTGCACGGGTTTCCTGAGTGGCTTTGCATCCAAATGAGTGTTGCATCCCACTGCCGGGCACCGCTGCCTCCTCCCGGCCCGTGGCAGGGCCGTTTGTGTCCATGGCACCCCGAGTTGCCGAGGAAAACCAATCCATCAGCCTGTGGTCTGGCTGGGGAATGAGTGATCTGGGCTTGTCCTTCCTCACTCGGTAGCTGCTGGGGTCTGGGTTGAATCCAGAAGCGGGAATGAAGTGGGAAGCATCAGGGACATCAGGAGGAATTAGAGGTTAAGGCACAATTAGTTCCTGGCTGTTTTCACTTCATCCCGCAGCTACAGCCTGATGAAATTAGCGGGGGCTTCCATCACCCTGGGCTCCTGGCTGGGAGGAGACGACTCTTCGCGGGGCTTTCTCCAGAGTCTTCCTGTCACCAACATCCTCCCTATGACGGAGGGCATTTTTTTAACATCTATCATTTTCCTTTCCACTCGCATTATTCCCTTACCCCGCCATGGCTGACAGAACAAGTACGTTGTCAATCCGCTTGTCTCCCCAAAAGCAAGACTAATTTTGATTTTAATTTCAGTAATTGGAAGGAAATAGCTCCCCTTAGACTATTGTAGTTCCGTAACCATAACATTGTGATTAATAACATTAAATCCTTGCCTACTTCCAGCCTGCAGATGGGAGGGAGGGGGCGAGGGAGGCCAGCCTGGGAAAGAGGGAGGGATGTAGGGAGAAAAAAGAAATCTCCAGGTGAGGAGAGGGGAAGCTGGCGATGCTGGGAGGGTTCCGGTAGCACAACGCTGCGTAGCCATAGCTTGGGATGAACTTCACCCAGCATTTGTGTTAACTGCGGGGGAAAACTAACAGACACGGCACATTGCAGGAAGAAAAAGTAAGGTAGGGGACCTGAGAGATTCAACGTTGACAGGAAACAGCAAAGAAAGACTCATTTTGGCAAAAGAAAATTCATTTTCAATAAAAAAATGAACAAATGCAGCAGCAGGGAAAAATTTAAGGAAACCGATGCCAAAGGAGGTGAAGCGATAACGGTTGGAAAATGAGGTGTGATGTTGCTTTATACCACGACTAACAGCCGGTAATGCGAGTCTGCTCTGTAGCTCATGGCGCGCCGTCTCTGCGGAGAATCACCAGGACATGCCGAAAGGAGAAAACGCACCGAGCTTCTGGGCAGGGGAACGGCAGGGTCATCAGGGAAAGACAAGGGCAGCACGGACCGCTGAGGACGAATATCAGGTGGGAAAACACTGTTAGGTTTGCATAAGCTGTTGTGAAACTTTATCAAAGTTATTGCAGAAAGGAAAGGTGAGCAAGAGCCGGACTAACGAGTGTATTACAAACAGCCTGGCTGTAAGGAGAAGGACGGGCATCCCCAGTCTCCCCTCCTGGTAAACCGCAGCTGTCTGGTCTGCTGGAATAAGGTTTATAATTAGGGATGGAAAACGCGCAGTAGGGACCGAGCACTCCATGGGCGCCCAGGCGCTGATTATTGCTTATACCGTGGAAGTGTTCGCGCAGTGTACCTGCAAGATAATTTTACAAAACCCCCTGGAAATCAAATGCTTAAACTGCATTATTCTGAGCTTCCTCAGCGTAGCCTTCCCAAACACCCAAGGGACACCTTGCTGGATGAAGGTAACATCCCACACAGCGCTGGTGAGGGCTCGGAGCCCGGACAGTGCCACGGGGTGGCTGTCAACTGCTGCTGTCCCCGCTGCTGGCCTCAGCCCTGAGCTGACCGCAGCTGCTTCAGCCCAACTGCATCATCCCCTTCTTTTTCTTTTTGTTAATTATAATTTAAAAATCCCCAGTGGCCAAGCATCCACCGCAGACTAGATACAATTTCCAGGTTTGGGTTATTTTTTATGCTCTCAGTTTGGAGATATGTACTTACCCGAATTTTTGGACCGACTTTTATGCTTCACCCCAGCCCCAGAGATGGGGGGATGCTGGGGGGGCTGGAGCCCCTCTGCTGTGGGGACAGGCTGAGAGAGCTGGGGGGGTTCAGCCTGGAGAAGAGAAGGCTCCGGGGAGACCTTCCAGCCCCTTCCAGGCCCTCAAGGGGCTCCAGGAAAGCTGGGGAGGGACTCTGGAGCAGGGAGGGGAGCCATGGGACGAGGGGGAAGGGTTTTACACTGACAGAGGGGAGATTGAGATGAGATGTGAGGCAGAAATTGTTTGCTGTGAGGGCAGTGAGCCCCTGGCCCAGGTTGCCCAGAGAAACTGTGGCTGCCCCATCCCTGGAGGGGTTCAAGGCCAGGTTGGACGGGGCTTGGAGCAACCTGGGATGGTGGGAGGTGTCCCTGCCCAGGGCAGGGGGTGGCCCTGGGTGGTTTTTAGGGTCCCTTCCCACCCAAACCATTCCGTGATTCGGCGATTCCTTGTCCTTTTTGCTGCTCCTAGCAGTTCTCCTCCGGTGGCTGAGCGAAGTGCGGGGGCTGAAGGGCGGCAGAGCCCAGCCCCGCCGCGTGCTGTTGCGCTGTTCACCGTCTGCAGTGACACAAAATAAAAATAAAGCGGAACGCGGAGGAGCGGGGGTGCCCCGCCTCCCCTCAGCCCCCCGCGGGCAGGTTCCCCGGGGCTGCGCGGCGGGGGGAGGCGGAGGGTGCGCGGATGGAGCCCGGTGCGAGGAGGATGACGACGGTGAGGAAGCTGCGGAGCGCAGTGGGGATGCGGAGGGCGTGGCGTGGCCGGGGGGGGGGGGGGCGCGGCCGGGGCGTGGCCTGGCGGGGGGGCGTGGCCGTGCCCTACCCGGGGCCGCGCCGCCGCTGCCGCCGGCTCCGCGTGGGTGGCGGCCGCGCAGAGCCGAGCCTCCGCGGCCGCGCAGAGCCGAGCCTCCGCGCCCGCAGAGCGGCGGGCCGGGGCTGTGCCGGGCCGGGCGGGGCCGGGCCGGGCTCGGCGGCGGCGGCGGCAGCGGCGGCGCTGCGCGGAGAGGCGCGGAGCATCGCGGAGCGGAGCATGTCGGCGCTGCGGAGGAAGCTGGGGGACGAGTACCAGGTGGTGAGCACCTCGGCCAGCGGAGGGGGGCTGCCCCCCCCCCGCGCCGCCCCCCGGGGCAAGCGGCAGCGCTTCGTGGACAAGAACGGGCGGTGCAACGTGCAGCACGGCAACCTGGGCGGCGAGACCAGCCGGTACCTCTCCGACCTCTTCACCACCCTGGTGGACCTCAAGTGGCGCTGGAACCTCTTCATCTTCATCCTCACCTACACCGTGGCCTGGCTCTTCATGGCCTCCATGTGGTGGGTGATCGCCTACATGCGGGGGGACCTGAACAAGGCGCACGACGACAGCTACACCCCCTGCGTGGCCAACGTCTACAACTTCCCCTCCGCCTTCCTCTTCTTCATAGAGACCGAGGCCACCATCGGCTATGGCTACCGCTACATCACGGACAAATGCCCCGAGGGCATCATCCTCTTCCTCTTCCAGTCCATCCTGGGCTCCATCGTGGACGCCTTCCTCATCGGCTGCATGTTCATCAAGATGTCTCAGCCCAAGAAGAGGGCCGAGACCCTGATGTTCAGCGAGCACGCTGCCATCTCCATGCGGGATGGCAAGCTCACCCTCATGTTCAGGGTGGGCAACCTCCGCAACAGCCACATGGTCTCGGCGCAGATCCGCTGCAAGCTGCTCAAAGTAAGTGCGGTGCCTGCCACGCTTGCCCCACTGCCACCGCCGGTCCCCCAGGGACATCTCCCTGTCCCCCTCCGCGTCCCCACCTCTGTGCCAGCCCCTCCGCCTGCCCTTTTGGGCAGGAGAGCTTTGCCATCCCTTGCTCCTGCCCAGGGCTGCCCCCGTGTCCCTGCGATGCTCTTTGGGCTCAGCCGTCCGGCGCCAGATTTATTCGCAACCGTCTGATTTACCGGCAGCCTTGCAGGGTAACGGCTGTGTTCAGCACTGGGTTTACATGCATATTTACATATTTCTCTAAAATGCTAGATTTCTCTGACAAGTGAATACTTACAGCTTGACTTCCTCGGTGTGCATTTTAAAAGAAAGCTGTTTCCCTTTCTGGCATATTTCTGTGCTTTGGGGCAACGGTCAGTCCAGTCAGGCAGAACTTTATTTATGTGGTGTGTGAACTTCATGGAAAGCAGAACGCCAGGGTTAGACATTTAAATATCGTGCTAATGGCCCTGCACGTCTAGGGAAAAACCCAGTGTTTATTTGAGGCTTGCTACAACGGCTGCATATTCATAGGGGAGATGAAATAAATGTGGAGTGGGTGGAAGGGGCAGGCTCGGCTGACGTTTGACGCATGCAGAGCATCCCGCGTGTTTCCGAGGTCGGCAGGGGAGGTGGGTTCTCTGCCCTGGGGGTGGGTGCTCTGCAGGGGATATGGGTGCTCTGCAGGGTATACGGGTTCTCTGTCCTCGGGGTGGGTGCTCTGCAGGGTAGGTGGGTGCCCTTCCCTCGGGGGGTGCTCTGCAAGGACAGGCAGGGTCCCCTTGCCGGGGGGACACCCCACTTGGAGGTGTCCTGCTTTCTTCCCCACTCCTCTGGCTGCCCCCACCCCCCCCCACATGGAGGGATGCTCATCCCCTGTCTTCTGCGGCCGGATCCGGCGAAGCACAAGATGCGTTTTGCTCGGAGGCTTCTGAAGTTGTCGTGTTTTGGCCCAAAGACGTGCTTTCCGATGGGGGGTTTGCAGGGAGGATCGTTGTGGCATTTGGTGAGGGCTGCCGGACCCTGAACCGTGGGGGGAGCCTGTGGCCGAAAGGAGGGGTAGTGCCTGCTCTCAACAAGCCGGAGGGGAAGAGGAATTTCTTTAAATTCTTTAGATTCTTTAATCTCCATAATTTCGCGTGTCTCCTCACTGCCGTGCCCGGATGATGGCTGTAGCTGGGGACCGATGCGGGTGAAGATGCCATCGCTGCAGCTGACCTGGAGGCATCTCTTCCTGTTCTTTTCTTTTTGAATAATCAGCTGGAATCTCAGTTACACTTTTCCCTGGTATGAGCTAGCCCTGATTGTTTCCTTGTGTCAAAGTTTAGACGGGTAAATTGAATGACGTGCAATTAGCCTGGTAAGTGATCATCCGCTCTTTAGAGGGCACCGCGGTGACCCCTCCAGCTGCCTCCTGCGACGAGGCTGTCCTGACTAGGGAGAGGTCGGACTGCCACATTTAATCATCTTTAATAGCTTTAAAGGATCCAAACGATCCATTACAAATTTTGAAATTAGCCCTTTTTGTAACCAGAGGTGCCGCACGGGGAACTGTAAAAGTTGGAGCGTAAAGCTTAGCGTGGCGCCACAAAATTTCCTGAACTTTAGACCGGTGGAAGAGCGGCTTCGTGGCTGTCGTTTCTTCTGGTTTCGTGGCGGCGGCGCTGGAGTCTGCGGGGCGAGGGTTTTGCAGCTGTGGAACATCCAGCGAGACTCGGAGAGGAGCGGGGGGAGCCCTGCTGTCGGCAGCTCCAACAGCCAGCTGTCCCTGGGGCTCCGTTTGGGGTAGGAAGGGGAAAAGGCTGCTCGTGAGGGATGCCACCCCCGTGGGTCCATCATGGCCGTGGTGGCACACTGTGCCCCGGGCACCCCGCGGTGTCCCCTGCCTGCCAGCCTGAGGGGCTTTCCCCGGCCCAAAGCCGCCCAGCCTGCCGGAGCGCGGTCACGGACGGCTGTGGATGTGGGGGGAGAGTGAGACAGGGCTAAAATGTGGTTTTTCAATGGATACAGTTGGAGCTGGCTCTGCGCATCCCCTCCCACGTGTCTCTGCGCAGCGCGTCCTTTCGCTGCTGGGGGGGAGCCGTGCTTGGCCAGGCCTCCTGGCCAAAAAAAAAAGATATAAAAAAGATTTTATATATATATATATATATAAAAAAAAAAACAAAGGAAGATATATAAGAAAATATAAAAAACCCCAAGAAAATATATAAAAGAAAGATATATAAGAAAATATATAAAAGAAAGATGTATAAGAAAAAATATAAAAGAAGACGTATAAGAAAAAATATAAAAGAAGATGTATAAGAAAAAATATAAAAGAAAATATCAGAAAGATATATAAGAAAATATAGAAAAAAGATAGAAAGAAGGGAAAAAAGGAAAAAAGGAGGAAAAAAGGAAAAAAAAAAAAGACTGGAGCAGGGAGAGGGGTGTCTCTTCAGGGGGTGCTGCCACACAGGGCCAGGCGTTCGGCTTGCGCAGGACAGATGTGTGGCCGGGGGCTGTGGCTGCTCCAGGGGTTCTGCACTGCTCTGTTGCAGAACCGGGAGGGCAGAGTTACTTGTGGGGCTGCTCACAGATTTTTCTGCTGAAACGCTTCTCTTCTGGTAAAAGGTTATTCTACTTGCAAAATGGATGTAAAATTGGAAATCCCAGTGCATTGGTTTTGCTTTTTTTTTATTTTTATTTTTTTCCCCGGTAAGCTTAGACTACACTGGAGAAAAAACCAAACATAAACCTTAAAAATGGCAAGTTAGTGCAGAGACTCATTAGTTGTACTATTCTTTTTTTCTTTTTAATTAATCTCCAAGATTGGGGAGAAGTTGGATGAAACTTGGAAGGCCTGCACTTTCCTCCCTGCGTCACGCTGAGTCCAAAGAGTCACTCAAGGTCATTTCTCCCCCGGCTGGAACAGCAGAACGCTCAACAGCGGGAGATCTCACGCCCTGCCTTGGGTCGAACGCTGCCCCTAGCTCAGGCCTTGCTGTAAAATAACATTTGGTTTGTCTGTAGCATTTTAGCTCTCAGTCTTCATCCCAGCTCCCTCCCAGCAGAAGCGTCGTGCCGGGTGTACGTGACCTCGCAGCTGAGCAATGTGACGCCGGATTTTACTGCAGCTGTGAAATGGGGGGTTTTTGTGAGGGGGGTGTGCTGGGTTCCCCGGGAATCCCAGGAGCCCCGGGGCGGGCGGTGGGAGGAAGAGGAGGAGGAGGAAGGTCCCCCGGCGCCGCAGCAGCGGTTACAGCGGATGGCTCCCGGGCAGCATCCCACCCGGCCTCGCCTTTCTGCCCCCCATCTGTGGTTCATACCGGCTTCTCTGGACTTTGCCGTGTCCCTCAGGGACCTCGTTGTCTTTAACTCTGCTTTTTTTGCCATCAAGATGTCCATTATATAAGAAAATTTTTTTTTTTTCAAAATAACAGGGTAAGAGGATGCTTCGTTGTCCTCTCCCCATGCGTGGGGGGCTTTGGCTGGTTGGTTGGGGCTAAGGTTTTGGGGCGGAGACCGCTGGGTGTTCCTTGGAAAGCGTCCATGGAGGAGTGCCACGTAAAGCCAAACCACTTTGGAGAGCAGCGGTGGCCGCTGGAGACCTCGACAGAGGAGCAGAGGGCAGAATTAGCAACGATTTTACAGCCAGCCCTTTAAAGGTCTTCCCCAAACCATTATCCGTCATGACGAAGCCTGGTGCACGCAACTCCTAATCGCATTTCGTTGTCTCTGACCCGGGGCCACCGTTTTCCTCTGTCCCAAAGCCAGATCCAAGCCGGGCCGGGGGGGTCTCGGTGTCCCCAGAGTGACAACGTCACCCAGAAGTGGGCCAGCCTTCGCTCCCACCGTGGCTATAGGGATGCTGTAGGGGTGCGGGACGTGTGACGGCAGCGGTTCCCTCCCAGCGCCGCGCCGTGCCCTGCTTACGGGCGTTACTTGCTGCTGTGCTCCTGTTTCTGTCTTTTTACTGAAAAGTAGACTTCTCTCTAAAGAAAGAACAAACGAAACCCCGCAGGCAGGATATTTATGCAGATGTGCTCTAGATGTTTCTGGGCTCTGCCGTCTCCGTCTGACACTGCGCGGCGCGGTGCTGGGACGGGGCAGCGGAGGCAGGTGTGGGAAATCTGCGTTTCCACACCCCAAAACTTAAGCGCATTTCTCGGCCGGGACTTCGGGGCGGCGAGACGCGCGGTTGTTTTCTTTGGGATTAGATCCCCTTCAAATCCGGACACCATTCGGGGAAGACTTTAAAAATAGAAACCAAATCCCAAGCGAGGTGCGTAATCCGGTTGCGCTCTGTCTGCTGCCGTCTGCTGTCGGGCTCCCACCCGCTCCCGACCCCCGTGTCGGGGGGCTCGGCCGCAGCCCCCGTGCTGGGGGGCGCACCCGGCATCCTCCCACCCCCCGCCCCCAGCTCCCAGTGCCTTTTACTGGGAGCATGGGACTGGGTTTCTCTGGGAGCCGCTGGTGTCACCCGTGGGAGCGCTGATAGTCCAGAGGTGATGGCTGCGCTGGTCCCTGTGCATCGCCCCCCCCCCCTCCAATTATAGGTCTGAGTAACGAGGAGAACGGAAGCAGAGTTAGAGCAAAAGTTGGAGGAAAGATCACGCTTCTTCCTGCAGGCGTAATCGTCCTCCCATTAAAAATAAAAACCCAAACATTTCAAGTCAGTGGTATTGCTCAATATGGGGAGTTCCGTGCGGGTTCGGAATGTGGGGAATGATGGAAACGCATCTCAAGCAGCGATTTAACGCTGGGATTCGGCTGTGTGTGATGAATACAACAGTTTGCAAAACTTCTTTTTAAAATCTAAACAGCGAATAACGGAGAGTTCCGTAACAAAAATGGAAAGTTCTATAATAAAAATAATGACGGCAAAGGGCTGTAATGTTCTGTTCCTGCCTATTCATAACACGGGGAGAAGAAATAAAAGAGCGGGAGTGAAGGCCGGGGAGGGAGCGTTTGGGCAGGGCTGTGCTGAGCGCCGGGATGCGAGGTGTCGCGAGCCCGAGCGCTGAGCTGGAGCTTTCGGCTCTAGGCGTGATTTTGTGGGCTCGTGTGGGTGTTAAATTGCCGTTTGTAGCGTCTTAGCGGGCAGCTCCAACTAAAGCCGTAGCAGCGTCCCCTTCTCCGGGCTCCTCTTGCCAAAAGGGCCGCGATCTCAAAGCGTCACTGGAGAAGCGTGTGCTCGGCTGGTTAGTCGGCGCTGGGGAACTCTCTCTTATGGGAAAAGCTGGCGATTAATCAACTGCTGCCACTTTCTGCAAGGCGTTGATGGACAATCCCTCGTGGGAAGGACCCTGGAGGTGGCTGCGAGCCTTCACCTGTGGTCGCAGCATGGATTTTGTGAGGGTTTGGGTGTCTTGAGGGGAGATGTCCCCTTGTCTGAGCCCCCCGGGCAGGGACACTGTCTGGGTGCCCTACTCCGGGCACGCTGGCTGTGGAAGGGATGACGTGAAAAGCTGGGTGAAGGGCAGGCTGGATCTACGCTGGCTTCACCTCCTCCTCCTGCTGGGTGAGGCAGGTTGGTGGCAGAGTGATTTAGATGAGATCTGGGTAAGAAATTCTTGGCTGTGAGGGGGGTGAGCCCCTGGCCCAGGTTGCCCAGAGAAGCTGTGGCTGCCCCATCCCTGGAGGGGTTCAAGGCCAGGTTGGCCGGGGCTTGGAGCAACCTGGGCTGGTGGGAGGTGTCCCTGCCCAGGGCAGGGGCTGGCACTGGGGGGGCTTTAAGGTCCCTTCCAACCCAAACCATTCTGTGATTTGTGTCGGTGGCGGGTGTCCTGCCAGGGCTGCTGTGTTGGTGAGCTGCAACCGCAGTAAGATGTGTCTTAGAAATAATTCATCCCTGCTCTGCGTGGCCAGCGCTGGGTTTCCACCCGTTTCATGGCCATGTGGCTGGACTGGGGTTTGCCTCGTGTGAGGGGTGGCACGGCACGCTGGCAGGGACGCGGGATGCTGTCAGGATGCCTTGGGGATGGCTGCTCCAGCCGTGATTTCTCTCTCTGTCTCTCCCCTCGCTGCCCATCCAGTCCCGCCAGACGCCGGAGGGTGAGTTCCTGCCGCTGGACCAGCTGGAGCTGGACGTGGGCTTCAGCACGGGGGCCGACCAGCTCTTCCTGGTGTCCCCGCTCACCATCTGCCACGTGATAGATGCCAAGAGCCCCTTCTACGACCTCTCCCAGCGCAGCATGCAAACGGAGCAGTTTGAGATTGTCGTCATCCTGGAGGGCATCGTGGAAACCACGGGTGAGTAGAGACAGCAAATGCTGCGCGGAACAGATGTCGCCCCACAGGTCTTACCATCTGCGGTCGAAGAATGGGGTGCCTCGGGTTGCCCTTTCACCCAATGACACGGTCAGATTTTGCAAATGCTTCGAGGTGGCCAAAGTCGTATTTTCCTACAAAGTGAACGTGTTGGAGGGATGTTTGGCAATGTGTCTGTTACCAAGGCGATGCGCTTCGGTGCTCCCGGCGAGGCTGAGAAACCTCGGTCGCGGTTGCCACGGTGGCTGGGGATGCGGGGAGGCGGGGAGGCGGGGATGCGGGGATGCGGTGCCGGGTGGACTGTGTTCCCCACAGCATCCATCGCCCGGCAGCGACGCTGTGGCCCTGGGACGATGCTCCCGCAGCCGGCCAGTGCTTCGTGTCACTTCCCGGGGGAAGTTCAGAATATCTTTGATCATTTTTCCGTCCATGTGCTGGAGTGCCAGCGTTACAAGCTCCGAGGCTGCAGTATTGTAGTGCCTGGGGGGGCTGGGGGCAGCAGAGGTGAACCGTCCATGCCGTTCAATAAATACTCCCTAATATTTCAAGAAAAACTCCCTAATATTTTAAGACACCCCCCCTGCCGTTAGCATAGCCGGCTCCTGTAAGGATTTCAGGGCTGGCACGTCGACCAGAGCACTCCAGGTTGGGTTGTTTGTTTTTTTTCAGGCAGAACTGTTTTAAAGCACAAATGGTTGAAGAAAAGGAATTTTGTAAATAACTCACTGGAATTTTAAAATGAAGCGGTGTGTTTGTATACTTTTGAGCTTGTTTTTTGTAAATATTTTGGGGTTAGGCATTATACACAGAACAAAAAAAAAAAAAAAAAAAGAGGTGGTATTTTCTGGGTCTGCAAAGCCTAACTCCCAAGCTTGCAAATTTTGTGACCTAGTTTTATAAGATGAGACGAATATTGGGTAAAATAGAACAAAATGTGCTCTATCTTGATAACGCATGGAATGATGAAAGGGTTTTAAAGTTAAAAAAAATCTTTAAAAATGTGAATAAATGAGAAAGGAGGGGAGTACAGAGCTGGAGGGCAGCTGGGTTGGAGGAGAACTATTGTCGGCGATGGCAAGAGCACGTAAATACGAAGAAGGAGGTGCCGCAGGTGGTTTCCAGCAGGTGCCTTCTGCTGAGCCTGGCTCAGGTGAGGAAGACGAGAACAGACGCGAGGGAAGGGGCGACCCCATCTGAAGGATGCCCTTTTATTTAAAGAGCGGAGAAGCGGGCACTTAGTAGGTTTAAAACTTGCAGAAAGTCAGGACCCATCTCTCTATCTTGGTGCTCTTCCAGCAGATTCTTTATTGCGGTTTCCACCTCTCCTGTCGTTCACCTTAAAGCCAAAACACGTTTGGCAAGAGGGAGGCCTTGCTCCGGGGATGTACAGCAATCTGTGCGCAAAAATGCCGGGCCTTTGTGTTTACCAGTGTAGATTGTACATCAAAAAAAAACGGGAAAGGTTTCATACGGGATATGCACCTTCTTCTCTTTGTGGAAATGGTATGTTGGAAAAATTTGCCATCTAAGCTACCTTAACGTATATTTTGCATCTAACAGCCTGCGGCCACCCCGTAACAGAGGTGATAATTTGAAGGGGATTATTAGAAATATTAGACAATAATTTTCAGTTTGCTGTGTCGGGTGTTTTGTGGTGAAAGCCGGCAGGAGACTGGGTCTGTGCGCTCTTCCTCCCCGGCGTGAGACCGCTCCCCGCCCTCGCCGCAGCGCGGACGCGGTGTCAGACAGGCCTTGGGTGTCTGCTGGCGTGGAAAGAACAGAAATAACTCGCAGTTGTTTGGAAACCAGGGTGCTATTTTTGGTTAGGTGTAAAAATGAGGCTTTTTTTTGTTTGGTTGGTTGGTTTTGGTTTTTTTTTTTTGTCTCGGAAAGTCAGTGAGTCGGTGACACATTTGGAAAGGCTTTCCCAATTAATTTCGATTGCGTGTGGCTGGGGGGGGGGGGTGGCGGTACCGGGGGGTCTCAGAGGGGCTGAGCGAGCTGGACTGACCCACGTGGAGTTGGGGAGAGTCCTGCGGATGGTGAACACGGAGCCTGTGGGAAGTAGGCTGGAGGAAGATTAAATAAACTCTGGTTGATTTGCAAATGAGCCGAAATGAGAGCCGCGAGTGTTTGAAAGTTGTGGAGTCTCCTGCTCTGCAGAGATCCCAAACCCGCCTGGACGCGTTCCTGCCCGACGGCTCTGGGGGACCCTGCTCTGGCAGGGGCTGGGACCAGATGATTTCTGAAGGTACCTTCTGGCCCCTACAACTCTGGGATTCTGTGAAGCGGGGACCCATCTGAATGGAGGAGGAGAGGAGTTCAGGGTTTCTTTTTGTGCCCGGGCCGGTGGAGCCCAGCAGGACCAGGCAGGCCAGAGCCGAGGCTGAGCGGGGCGGGAGGTTGAGTTATAGATGGGTGACTTGTGCTGCCAGCACCAGCCCCGCGATGCTCCGCCGGCCGCTCCGCCTCCCGGTGGTACGTGGGACCTTGCTGGTGGCTCCTCTCTTAGACCTCGGCTGTGGTGCCTCCTGTTTTGAGTTTGGAAGTACAATCACAATGTTCTGTTAATCCTACTGGGAGTGGTAATTAATTTAATTATGAGTGAAACCTGTGCAGACAGGACAGCAGCCTCCAGAGAGCATGTCTCTTCTGCAGCCCTGTTCTCACGACGGGTTTCTCTTGCATCCCAGGAGTGAAATAGATGTTTACTGCAGGTGAAGAACTTTCTACCTTTCCGCCTATAAAGCTGCCTTTGTAGTGGTTGTCCATTACCCTCCTACCAATTACTGCGTGAAAAAAAAAAAAAAAGTCATCATTTTGCATCATTAAATTGAATTGAAATCGATTTGCATTTTGAAACGCCGAAGACTGTAATTCAATGCTTGAACGCTATGAAAACGGGAGAATTTGTACAGTGATGCAGCCCCGGCGCCTGGTTTCTTGCCAAAGGCGAGAGGTCCAGAAGCCGACCTGAAGCCGGGTGTCGACGCGAGCCCTTTCCCGCACTGATGGCGTTTGTCCCCGCGCTGCCGCGGGCCAGGGCAGCATCTGCTGGGAAACCCTGCCCAGGAGCGCTTCGTGGAGTTAATTTTAACTCCAGCTCTTATGTTTCCCTCTGAAAACAGTTAATTTGGCTGGGATGGCTCCATTCCCAAGTGGGGAACTGTGTGGCGAGCAGAGCAGCGGTTTTAGGAGCTCTTTCCCCCGGCGCTAGACGTGCTGCCGGGCTTCGGGCTTGACAGAGGGTGCGATAAAATGACACGGCTTCTGCGCGTAGTCATTAAGCAGCCTTATGGCACAGCCAATTTTCTAAAGCTGCCGTCTTATTTTCTTTTGTTGTGAAAATTGACCCGCAGAGCATCGATACCATGGAGATAAACTGTTTTCTCACCCGCCCCAGAAAGGCAGCGCGGAGGAGCCACTGTTTGCTCCCCACCGCCGCGTCCTCGCAGCGGGGCAGGGGGCTCCCGCCCCGCGCCTCCGCCCGCCCTCATTTGTAGCATATTTAACGGAAAAGGCTTTGGTATTCATCAAAGGTCTTCAACTTGCCGAGTCTCAAGGGGTCGCCGAGTGCTTCCAGCCCGCAACTCCTGGTTTGGTTTTTTCAAGTAACTGATTTCCTGCGTCTGCCTGAAAAGCGCTGTGACGTTGCGCTCCGATCCACAACGTCCCCTGCAAAGAACCGCGTCGCTCACGCGCGTCTCCCGTGTCCTGTAGACATCTGCTGGCCCCAACGT
Organism: Larus michahellis; assembly: GCF_964199755.1. Classification (NCBI taxonomy): domain Eukaryota; kingdom Metazoa; phylum Chordata; class Aves; order Charadriiformes; family Laridae; genus Larus; species Larus michahellis. Next base: position 59,467,179 of record NC_133902.1, read on the forward strand.
CAAGAATTACACAGCAAGCGAATAATAATAATAAATAACAAAAATATTTATTTCACAGTATACTCTTGGCACTTCTTTTCTTCTTCCTGTACTGGTGTGACGGAAGCGGCCGTTACTGTGGCTCTGAGGGAGGCAGAAATACCTGTAAAAAATCATTGCAGGCTTCTGGTTCAATAAAGAAAAATGAAGAGAGAATTAAAGTCGCGGGAAGGATCCGTGGGGTGGATGCAGGGCTCTTGGCGTGTATTGAAATGCTCCAACCTTTCGCTACGCTATAAATCCTGATTTCGAAATATAGTTAGCAATACCGTCGCGTTTCTACATGGCGTTTGGGAGGCACATCGCGCCGGGATGGCGCAACCTGGGGGTGAGACCTTTGAAGGATCCTGGTTTTTTGCCATTGCCCGTGTCGCCCCCGTCCCAGCCCCCCGCCGTCGCCCTGTGCTGCGGGCCAGGTGCAAGCGCCTCACAAATTCCAAAAAGCATTAGAAGGTATCGAGTATTTCTCATTCTAGTATAGCCTTTGTATTTATAATAAATCGGGATTTAGGAGTCCTAATAGCATTTGGTTTGAGTCAGCTCTGCCTTTTGATAGGGACTTAGAGCCTCTTGGTTTTCTCTAGCAGGTGCTTATGAAAATATTTTTTTTTTCTTTAACTTTGTTTTCTGCTTTAATCAGTTGACTTTTGATATGCGATGTTGCCAAGGGGTTTAGAGAATTAGTAAATATATACAATAAATTTTGTTTTGACTGTCTGCAGAGGCAGTAAAGATTTTTTGGAGAAGTCTAATGAGTTGTTTAAGCAGGATCTTCTTGCTTATAAATCCCACTTGGCTGATTAAAATCACCATTTCCGATGCCTTCTCTCATTAAATCATATAAAAATGATTTCTCATAGATGCCTCCCAACTTGATTAAGTTAATTTACTGCCTCGTCACTGAAATTTTAATTTCGGGTAATACCAACGTTTCTTTATGCTTTGCTTACCCTCCTTAATTACAGCTTTTGGGCTGTGTGGATGATAAGAGGTGGGAAGTGGGAAGCGGACGCGGTACATCCCCGGGGGGAAGGAGCCCGGGGTCTTTAGACCCCTCCTGGACCTCCCGGGGGAGCAGCGGGGCTGAGCTCCACAGAGCCCGTCTCCCCTGCCCTTCCCCTTTCCAGCCAGCCCTTTCTTTTGGGGAACAGAAGGAATGAGAAGCTCAACATTCACTGGCAACGTGCGCTGGCAGCCCAGAACCCCCCACAGCCTGGGCTCATCCCCAGCAGCGTGGGCAGCAGGGCCAGGGGGGGATTCTGCCCCTCTGCCCCGCTCTGTGAGACCCCCCTGCAGCGCTGCCTCCAGCTCTGGGGCACCAACAGCAGAAGGACACGGAGCTGTTGGAGCGGGGCCAGAGGAGGCCCCGGAGATGCTGGGAGGGCTGGAGCCCCTCTGCTGTGGGGACAGGCTGAGAGAGCTGGGGGGGTTCAGCCTGGAGAAGAGAAGGCTCCGCGGAGACCTTCCAGCCCCTTCCAGGCCCTCAAGGGGCTCCAGGAAAGCTGGGGAGGGACTCTGGAGCAGGGAGGGGAGCCATGGGACGAGGGGGAAGGGTTTTACACTGACAGAGGGGAGATTGAGATGAGATGTGAGGCAGAAATTCTTGGCTGTGAGGGCGGTGAGCCCCTGGCCCAGGTTGCCCAGAGAAGCTGTGGCTGCCCCATCCCTGGAGGGGTTCAAGGCCAGGTTGGCCGGGGCTTGGAGCAACCTGGGCTGGTGGGAGGTGTCCCTGCCCAGGGCAGGGGGTGGCACTGCGTGGGCTTTAGGGTCCCTTCCCACCCAAACCATTCCATGATTCAATAATTCTATGAAAAAATATCTCAGCAGACAGATATTTTTTAGGAGGTCACAGGAGGGGTCATGGCCATGGATGCTTTAGGCAACCATGCGTGGCTTCTGCCTCTCTTCTACCTCCTCCATCACCCGCAGACAAACTCCTGGGCGAGGGGTGCTCTGAGGTCACCCCCAAGCACCCAGTACCTTGCCCCGGGAGGGATGCTCAGCGCTGGCTCGGGGGCTTGGGTTGTTGCCATTTTTTGGAGTGTCGGTCAGAGATGGGAGAGTTTCACAGCTGAGATGTTCGAATGGCTTTGCAGAATCCGAAGATGGTTATGATTCATAAGGGTAATTGCTAATCATTTAGGATTATTTTTGATATATATTCAACCCCTCCATTATTATGATAACATATAATTTTGAAGAACACTCAAAGCGTTTATTTTCAAAACCTATTGTCCCGGTTTCACATTATTGTGATGGAGAATTTGAAGCTCTGTTGTCAGCAAACCTTCCCGGTGGTGTTCATGGGGAGAACAAGTTTTGACTCTTACGCTGGATTCCCCTTCTGGGGCTTTGCCTCCGCGTGCATTTGGGAGTACGCAGCCTCTTTATAATTGCTGTGTTATCCTGCGACTTACTGATAAGCTGCTGAAATTGCTAAAAAAAATATGAAGAGTTAATAAGAACCTGAAACGTACAGAAAGCTGGCAGAAATGGTATGTACATCCATCTTCAAAACTCATTAAATCTTATTTTGGAAACCTTTTCACATCATTTTCTGATTAAAGAAATCAAACAGCCTGCCAGGCTTTTTAATTAAATAAATAGAGATGGAATCAAAGGCATATTCCACTGGTTTTACTTTTAAAAACATGAATAGCTTGAATTATGAAACTGTTGGGTCTCCATAGGCAGGTTTCTCTCAGAAACAGATACGTGGGAATGATTTCAAAACTGAAACAACGTGAGTGAACAAAGAACTGTAGTACAGATCTGAAAGCTAATGTGATGTAGATAATTTCTAGGGCTATTTAAAAATGGTTTTCCTGTGCATTATTTTGAAGGTTGCTTAGCTTCAAAGAATCCCCAATGCAAATTTAGCAGCCTTAGAGGTGAACATAAAATGTATTCTGTTTTTATCTTACCATTTGGATTTTGGGGGTTTTGTGCAGACGTGGGCAAAGTGTTGTGGGCAGAGGGCAGAAGAGAGGGGAAAATACCCTGGAGGTAACGGAGGAGCTAAGCAGAGTCATAACATTGCGGCTCTTGGTAGTTGATAGGCTTCATAAATGGTACCTCGTTCATCCTCTCGCTCTCCTTCTCCACCGTCTTACAGCAGTTTTTGTGACCAGATCTTGGTGTTCATGAGGTATTGTCGACCTCGTGGTATTGGCAGGACAGAAACTGGGATTGAGCGGTAGAGTGAGGAGCTCAAGGTCCAGAGCAGGCACCGCGCCTGCCAGCCTTGCTCCATCATCGATGGCTCCCTGCTTGCTCTGGGGTTCCCATCAAGCTGTTGGTAGCTCGCGTTTGGTGGATTATGGACCTGGCACGTGTGTCATGGACCTATTTGTCATGGTCTTTGGCAAGGGATGAAGGGAGGCCTCACCTTCTGCGTTGGTGGGAGGGGACCAGGGTCTTGGGGAGCCCAAGCCAGCTTTCACCAGGGATAACTGGATGGCTAAATTCGCTTAGAAATCATCTCTCTGAGCTACCTCTCTGCAAAATATCACAGAATCACAAGTGGTTGCGGATGGAAGGGACCTCTGGAGGTCATCTGGTCCAACCCCACCGCGCAAGCAGGGCCACCCAGACCCGTTTGCCCAGGACCGTGTCCAGATGGCTTTTCAGTATCTCCAAGGAGGGAGACTCCACCACTGGTTTGGTCCTGAGCCAGCGGTAAGGTGTGTTAGGTGGGAAGGTGCCAGGGAAAGAACAATTCAGCAGTTCTGCAAAATGAAAGGGGCTTTTTTCTTTCTTCCCCCCCCCCCCCTTCAAGCATAGCCTAAACATGATAAAACAGCTGTTTAAAATGTTATGGTCATAGCAGCTCAGCAAATCTTTTTCCAGTGCTACCCTTATATAAAACCCGTTAGCTTTTTAAGAGCAGTATGTGTTGGTCGCGCCGGCAGACGAGGTTTGTCACTGCCAAAGCCAGGACGTGCTGAACTGGGGGCTTTCGCCGCCCAGTCTCCCCCTGCCCCCGCCGCCGCCGCTCCGGTGCAGCACAGCCAAAGGGCTCAGCTGCTCAAAAAAAAAAAAAAAAAAAGTGGGAAAAAAGGTAATTTTTTTTTTTCTTTTTTTAATGCTAATGAAAAAATGTAAGGTGCTGGGAAAATGTAGCAGAAGCGTATGGGTTTGCCTGCGAGTGCTGAGGAGGCACAGCTGGGAGAGAACGGTTTTGGTAACTGCATCCCTTATGTAACCTGCAGAATCCCTTGTATTTTGGATAAAGTTGTATTTTGGATCACGTCGTATTTTGGATCACACATGCCTCCTCCTGCGTAAGGCGGCGATTCCCCAGAGCACAGACATTCACTGCGGAAAACCTTCGTGGCTCTGTGGCTCTTTCTCCTTTATTTTTTTTTTTCCCCTCAGATCTCTTTGGAGATACAGGAGAGAGAAACGCTGGTGGTTTTAATCCGGAGCTCTGCAGGAGCTTTCCTTTCACCATATATAATCTGAACAACTGGTGATTCATCAGAAGTCACGTCTTTGCGAAAAATACTTGTTCACGCTTAATCAAACAGCTTACATTCTCCTTGAGCGAGCTTTCGTGCTGATCCGCTGCTGCGTGTGCTGGCGCGGGCCGACCTTGTACCGTCGGCACATCCACATCGAGTGCAATTTCTGCCATGGATAAGTACGGGGGGGCTCAGCGCGAGCTGGTAACCTCTGGGGGAGCGACATGTGCAATCAGCCAGAAAACTCGGGAGCGCTAAAACTTGATCTCTGATATAAATCCGCGCCGTGCCTCCAGGAAATCGAAGGTCTCTAACACGAGACATAGGAATGCGCGCCTCCCCGCCAGCGTGCGAGCCGCGTCCCTTCTGCGGATGGAGGCATTCGGGTCTGGGGGTGCCGGGGGGCGCAGGGTGTCCCCGTTGGGGCTGGGGGACGGTGACAGGACCCTCAAAGCCCTGGAGGGTGGTTGGAAAGGTGTGGAAGGCGAAGGGCTTGTGTTTCTCCCTGACCGAATACGACGGGGCCAGGCAGGGAATTCTTCGCTCCCGTGAAGCCCCCGGCGGGCAGGGATGCGGAGATGCTGCTTGTGCTAAATGTACACCCGAATTGCTCCTCTCTGGGAAATTCACGGAGAAATAAGAAAACTCTACAGTGCTCAAATTGTGCTGTTTCTCACTTTTTTTTTTTTTCCCTCATAAAATGGAGACGTTAATTTTATTCTCGTCCTCTTACCGTCACTGCCCGAGTTGCATAAATGATTTAGTGGGTTTGGGGTATTTTTTTTTTTTGTATTTCTGGACAGAAAAAAGCTTTGGCTACAATAGCCCCGGTCCTGGAGTCACAAGGATGCTGCTGGGGACCTGCGGGAAGAGCAGCAAAAAGACCTGTTCAGCTCCGGGGCGCGTTAGGGTTGGGGCTGGCACCGGAGTTTGGGCCACCGTGGATCTGAGGGACATTTTATGTCAATCACTGGGGCCGCGGTGCCTGCTCCTGGTGCTGTATTTGTGCAACAAGCACAGCTGGGCAGCGGGAAGGCCCAGTGCCCGGGGCTCCGTGATGCTGGGGACACCTGGCTCCTTTGGTCCCCAACATCTCCCGCCCCCAAAAAAATCCCAGGCAGGGTCAATATAAAGGACGGAGACGTTCATTCCCCGGTGCTCCAGCAGCGACCACCCCGCAGACTAGGCTGGGCTTCCAGCAAGGCTGTCACCTTAAATTCCCATTAAATCCCATGGAATTTAATGGTAATAAAATGGGAATTAAATGGGAAACCTTCCATTTTTGTATTGGCGCAGGAATATATTCCTGCTTCCAAGAGCTGCACTTTTTATCCGTTTCCTCATATAGTGCATCTTTCTCATTTTTTTCCTCTAGTTCGTTAATATTGTTGCAAAGTAAATTTTAAAAACTGTATTCTTGCAGGCAGTCGCGTTCTCTCCTACTCAGCAGCCCCGTTCCTCTGCTTTGGAGGGAAATTTAAGTCGATTTGACCTGATTTGCTCTGACAAATCCATTTTTGCCCTTCCTTGCAACCTTGCTCTCTTCCAGCTGACGAAAATTGTTTGGTGACTTTGTGCGGCGGTGGCTTTCCGTGATTTCACGTTCGCGGGATGGGGCTGGGACGGGGCGTCTGAGGCAGCGGAGCAGCAATGGGGCAGCAAAGCAGCAAGAAAGATTTTGTGATATCCAGGGGTGGAAAACAAAGCTGGAAATACTGACGTGTCCTGGGAAAGGCTGGCACCTGGTAGCCGGCTCCGTGAAGCCCTTCTAGCTCGACGTCGGTTTGTATTCCAGGGGTAATTGGTAGCGCATTGATGCAAAACAAGGGGTTGGGGCAGTTTGTACTTTGCTGTGTTCCTTTTTTTTTTTTCCCCGCATAATGAGTGTTTTTCATCTTTTCAAATATGAAATGATGTATAAGTGTATAAATAAGGCTGCGGCCTTCCCAGTGGGAAGGATGGAGGGAGGAGTGCTCTGGGATGAGGGCGGAGGGGAGGAAGGGCAGGCAGGACCGTTTGAGAAGGCAGAAACAATGAAATTAAGCCCGATAAACTTGGTTAAGAGAAAGAATTGCCTGCTGACTCTGTTTCTTGTTGGGCTGCGTTTTATTAATCACGGACTTGCTTGTCTCCATCGCCCCGGAGAGCTCAGCCTGTGCAGCCTGGCCTTTCCCTGGGATGGGGGAGTTTGGGTCACCCCGAATCCCGCTGCCCTGCCTGGGGTGATGCACTTCACCTCGAGCTATGGTCTATTGTGACATTTTTTATTTGTTTGCTTGCTTGGTGTGAAAGACAACTCCAGAACTAGATCTCCTGGTGTGTTTTCTGTTTGGAGGACAACGCTCTGAAAGCCCAAGCCCGGTTTTGGAGGTTTTTCGAGGTTTTTCCCACCTCTCCTGTGAGGCCGGCTCGGTTGCGGCCGTTGGCAATACTGCTGCAGCACGAGGATGGGGCTCGGTCTGCCGTGCCTGTGGGTGTCCGTGGTGTGGGGTGGCTGGAGCAGGTGGGGATGGGGCTACTGGACGCCGTGGAGCTGCTGGTGGTGGGCAGAGGGTGTTGGGTGCCGGTCACCGCGTCCAGCCCGTGGCACTGCACCAAGATTTCTTTCCTAAAGCAAAGTCTTGTGGAAACGAGCCTGAATATTCCCTGTCCTCTTGGCTTTGGCAACTCAGTCTGAGCACGCAGAAGATGCCGTATCCGCTTTCTTTTTTTTTTTTTTTTTAAATCCATCGTCTTTGGCAGCCGGACAGGAGCTGTCAGTGTCCTCATCGCAGCAAGTGATGCACGTTTTTCTCTGTTTCTCGCCAAGCCTTGGTGGGGAAAAAAAGTAAATCTCTCTGGTTTTGGGGCATGCAGCTGCCTGGGTATTTTGAAAGGGAAATCCTCGAGCTGTGGGGTGGCTCGTGGCAGCCAGGGCTTGTCTCGGCCTCAGGGATGCTCAGGGTTGGGGTCAGAGCTCGAAGTATCATTAAATATATTTTCAGCGCCGGACTGGGAAGCAGTGATGGATGGGAGGAGGCGATGCAAGCCGTGGTGAATGCATTTGCCATCCTCCCGAGGCGGAGAATGGGGCTTGGCTGAAAGTACAGCCCCTGGGTCGCACTGAAAGCTTACAAATGTTTTTTACATTTATAAATACGGACACGGCCTTTCCTTTTACAGTTTAATATGTGTTGTTTGTGATATCGGAATGGCTGGGTGGGGGGCAGAAATGTTTTTTTTCTGGAATCCGTCGCACTTCTGTGAGGAGCAGGGAGCTCTGCTGGGAAAACGCCTTCGTGGCAGGGAGCGGTGTCTCCCGGGCTGAGAGGGTCTCTGGTCCCCAGGGTGCTGTGGAGCCGCGGGAAGGGCAGGGATGCTCTGCTTTAGAGGGAGTATTGCATGTACTGTATTGAAGTCTTAGGCGTTATTTTTCTGTAGCAACTTATTTCCTCTCCTTAGTTAACATAGCAGATCAACCGGCAGGGCAGACTTTCCCTGGATGGCTATCCTCAATAAATTATTGATGATATTGTCAGGGTTTTTTTTGTCAGCAGCCAATTGATACCTGTTAGAGTATTATTTAATTTTTTAAAGAGAATATTCATCAGGGTACCTGCCTCCGGCAGATGTTCTGTCTGTTTAGAACCTGGAAGCAATGCCCAGCTGTCTTCTCCATGGATACCTGTTCCTTGTCCTGGATACCTTTATGCTCACTGTTCTTTATTTAGAGCACTACACAATGCGGGGGCGGGGGGGGGGTTTACTAAATATTCCAGCTCCCGGCAGCTCCCTGCCGGCTGGTTCCCAATGTGCTTGCTCACCTAAGGGATCACCAATTGCGATCTGAGAAAAAAAGAACAAAGCTGAAACCTCTGCCATTAGGGTTCTGCAAGCCCGAGAAGAGGCTCCTTCTAGTACCGTTTATATGTTTAGAGTGCTGGAGGACACTTCTTTTGTTGTGAAGAGCTTATGTGGGGTTTGCTTGGAGTAGTAACGGGATGTCCGGGCTGTTTGGATGGGCTGAGGTGCGGCTGGGGGGCGAGCTGCCCGGGGACGGCGGGGCTGGCACAGGGCTGTGCGAGGGCTTTTCTGCTCGCGGCTACAGAGGCAGTTTATGGCAGGCTGGTAACCGTCGAGCGAACGGCGTGTTGAGTGAAATCCTACGGTCGCGCTAAAGAAGCAGCGGAGCCGCGGTTGTGCCGGGAACGCGAGCGCGTGGCCGTGGAGGGATGCGGTGCCCTCAGCATCCTCCGCTGGTCCACCAAACGTGGTTGTTTTGTGTGACCCTGGTTTACAGCTTCTTCCCCCAAACCCTCTCTGCGCAGGCTTGTGCCGCAGCCGCCTGCAGACAGGGACCACAGCCCTTCCCCGAGGTGGAAAACTGGTAAAACTCCAGTATTGCATTTCCAAACACGCATTGCCATTGCATCGCTTACATCCCAAAACAAAGTAACCCTGCCCCAGCAAAACCCGCCAGCCTCCGACCCTTCCCAGCCATCCCTAACTGGGTTACAACGCCTTGGGGCTCGTCTGCGAAGGAAGAACCTCCGCAAAGGTTCATTCTTTCACCCACGGACGGAGTGATAATTTGCAGCCTCCCTGTACTGGCTGCAGGGCTCGCGTGGTTTTATGGGTGACATAAAATAGTTGTAGGTTTTGTTTAAAGCCTTGTTACGTGTCTGTTTTTGTTTTGTTTTGTTCTGTTTTTTGTCAAGCCAAGGTGAGATTTAAGCTAAAGAGGACAGCTGTTTTAGCTGTGTGCGTTAACACAATCAAACCTTCACTACGTGCTACTTTTAACTAACTGAATTATAGTAGAATTCTTTGGCAGGAAGAAGGGGAAAAAGCCTGTTGTGGGTAAAATGCCGTGGTGTTTCAGGAGAGTGCTGGGCAGAGTCATCCGAAATGTAATTAGGAGCTCCTGAATTTTATGGAGGGGAAAAATGTGCTTGGGCTGGGAAGGGCCCGGAGGCTCTTACTGCGCAGGGCTGGGCTTGGGGGGGAGAGGAGCAGCCTGAAGGCTCTGTCCTTGCGGGGGGAGGCTGGGGGGCAGCTGCGTCTCTGCATCCCCTCATCCCTGCATCCTTTCATCACTGCATCACCACATCCCTGCATCCTTGCAGCCCCGCATCCCTGCATCCTTTCATCACGGCGTCACCGCATCCCTGCATCCCTGCAGCCCCACATCCCTGCATCCTTTCATCACTGCATCACCGCATCCCTGCATCCTTGCAGCCCCTCATCCCTGCATCCTTTCATCACGGCATCACCGCATCCCTGCATCACCGCATCCCTGCATCACCGCATCCCTGCATCACCGCATCCCTGCATCCTTGCAGCCCCGCATCACCGCATCCCTGCATCCTTGCAGCCCTGCATCCTTTCATCACCACGTCAGCGCATCCCTGCATTCCTGCATCCTTTCATCACTGCATCACCGCATCGCATCCTTGCAGCCCCGCATCCCTGCGTCCTTGCATCGCCACATCCCCGCATCCTTGCATTCACACGCAGGCGCCATCCTGCCTTGCAGAGACACAGTTTGGCTGAGTTACTTAACGCTGTTCTGGTATTGGAGGCATCCAGTAAACAAGGTTATTATCTTGGCTTGTTATACTGAATTATTCTTGAAGTCAAAAATAAACCCATTAGCAAATGTGACGGGGTTCAAACGTTAACGCGTTACTGATAAATGGCAACACTATGTCTGCAGAAAAAGTTTATTAAAAAAAAAAAAGTTGAAGAGAAAGGAAGGTGAAAAACAGGCATGTGATATTGCATCCGTGATTCTCCATCCTTCTCTGTTCTGCTTGTACACAACATCCAGCTGCAGTAGAAATAAAGGAGGAACTGGGGAAACTTGCCTGTATGGTGATGTGCGCTGGCTGCAGAACCCAGCACGTCTGCTCTGGCCTGCTCTGGCATATCACTTCCAGGGGGGAAAAGAGCTCGGGGGGATGGGTTCATGGAGGTGCAGAGAGTTGTTTTATCTGTGTGTGTCATCGCAGCATTGGTAGAAGATGCTGGGCATCCTGGGAGCAGCTTCCTCCTCCAATTCCATCATTTAGTGTAGGTTCATTGTCGTTTTGTTCTTCCTTATAAACTCTCTGTATGTCTTCAACATATTATATTGGGGTCACCAGTAGCAAGGCAGGGTCAGGGTGTCCGGGGGGGGGGCGGTGGTGGGACTGCAGGCACCCCAGGAGGAAGTGTTGGACCATCCCACCCACCCACCGGGGACCCACGGGTGTCCGGGTGAGGGATATGCTGCACACCGGGCTGCCAGCCCCGGCTTCCAGAGGACCATCAAGTCCGACACCAAAAAGTCCATTTCCCCCCCTTTTTTTCACTAAATTCTCCTTTTCGGGGTTAGGAACGTTTATTGTTGCTGGGAGATCTGGGTGCTGGCTTGACGGCCTTCCTCCCTGGCGGGGTCAAAACTGTGCTTTAACTGTGATTCTTTGCTTCCAGTTATTTATAACTTTCCAGCCAATTAACTTCTAAGGCTGGAATTTTTCATGCTTGGAGGAAAATATATTTTGGCAAGTTGGTAGGCAAAAAAAAAAATACTTGCATTTTGTGGGTTATGCATTCATGGTACGCGGGTGCGCCTCCCCGGCCGGTACAGCCAGCTCTCTCGGTAGGCAGGGAGCAGAAATGCAGCTAAAGAGGTAGAATTAACGGTGCTGAAAGAATTTTTTTTCTTAATCTGACCTGATTTCAATCTCCTGTCACATATCACTTGCTAAAGAGTTTCTTAATTGCCTGAGGATCCCTAAATACTGAGTGGCGTTTCACAGCATGAAGCACAATTTCTGATGTATTCCTGTGGAAAGACGGTTAGGAGCTCACGGAAGAAGTTCCGGAAAGTTTCAATTTCTTAAAAAAAATTGTTTGATATCTAAGAATTCATTTCTTAGTGAAAGTTTGGAAGAGCCTTGCTTGTTGGTTGATATTCAGTGTCCACAGTGTAGATGCCTTTTGGTAGAAATCGTTGTTTTGGATTATTTATGTAAAGAAAATACAATGTGGCACCTTTGTGTGCTCTGCTCCGGTGACGGCGCCCGTTGCTGCTGGCCAGTTAGTTATTAAGGGGCTTTATTCAATATATTGATTTTTGAGAGAGACATATGCAATGTGCCAAGCCATTGCCAAGGTGATGTGTGATTGTAGGGGCTTCAGAGGGGTCTTTGATCGTCATTCCGTAACTGCCGCTGCGTTCAAAACCATCGATAAACGCAGCAGTTGGGTAACTGATGGGCTGTTAGGTGCCTGGTCTGATTTTTCCAGCTAAATGCAGGCTTTGAAAGGGTTATGACAACCCTTTACTATTTCCTATCTGCTTAGGGTGTGGAAGTGAAGTATCAGAGATGTCCCCTGAGTGTAGAGAGCCACCTTCTGCACACCCAAATGTCCCCGTCCCGGCCTCCCCCACGCCCAGCTGGACCTCAGCCCCCTCAGCATCCGCAGCACCCAGCGAGGCGTCGGTGGCCATGGCACGGGTCCCCGGAGCTGTGGTGGGGATATACTTCGTGACAAATATACAGAGCTCAGCCCCATTTTCTGTTCCCCGGGGGAGATCACTGGGCAGTTCCTGGGAGGAGCGAGGTTTGTGGTCCCTGGTGGCATGGCTGTGCCACCGTGCTGTGGTGTCGCAGGAGGGAGCATCCCTTCTGCCCGCGACGCAACGCAGGGACGCTTTATCACAAAGGTATTAAATTGCTCTTGTAGTTTATTAGCAAAAGTCAACGTTCATGCTGCATCAGGGACTTTGGGAATTTGGAAAAAGTCTAATGAGGAATGGCTGAGGGAGCTGGGGGTGCTCAGCCCGGAGAAGAGGGGGCTGAGGGGAGACCTTCTCGCTCTCTACAGCCCCCTGAAAGGAGGGGGTAGCCAGGGCGGGTCGGGCTCTGCTCCCAAGGAACAAGCCATGGGACAAGAGGAAACAGCCTCAAGTTGCCCCAGTGCAGGTTTAGGATGGATATTAGGAAACATTTCTTCACGGAAAGGGCTGTCAAGCATTGGAAGAGGCTGCCCAGGGCAGTGGTGGAGTCGCCATCCCTGGAGGTGTTTAAAAGCCGGGCAGACGTGGTGCTGAGGGATGTGGGGTAGTGGGGGTTTGGGCAGTGCTGGGTTGGTGGTTGGACTTGAGGAGCTTAAGGGTCCCTTCCAACCTAGATAATTCTATGATTCTATGGACATAACGGCTAAAATACTTCCTTGCACCTATGGCTTATTTAATCGGTGGCTCCTGCACACTTCTCCAGCGATGCTCCCTTTGTGCCATGGGAGCCAGTGGCATGGTCCCCTTGAGGCCATGGTCTTCCTTGAGCCCCAAAAAGTCTACGGTGGGAAGGGCCATGGGTGTTGTTTTCTACCCCATAGCAGCGGGGAAGCAGTTCTGTTACCCACCCCGTCTCCCCGCTGGAACAGACATGGTGATTTGGCACTAAAACACTGCAAACCAGAGAAAAAGTCATCACGTTGTATCATAGAATCATAGAATCTTCATGGTTGGAAGGGACCTTTGAGATCATTGAGTCCAACCATACAGACACAAAAAACCCCCTACAATCTCTGCCACTAGAGCATGCCCTGAAGTGCCACATCTACACATTTCTGAAACACCTCTAGGGATGGTGACTCAACCCCCTCCCTGGGCAGGCTGTGACTGGGTATCCCCCAACCAGTCCTTTCGAGTACATACTATTTGCCTTTATTTCTTTTTATCAGCCCTCACAAAAGTTGTTGCCCAGACCTCCTGGGCAGGCCTGGACTGTGAAGCCTCGGGACTGACGCTGCTGAGCTTCCCTTGGCCAGGAGCGGCTGGGCTTAACGCTGAAATGACGGCGGGCTGTGCCTGGAGGCAGGGTGACCCGACACGGTGCTGGCGTCTGCCGGGTCGGGGAGGCACCAAGGCACACGCAGCTCATTGCCGAGGTCTTACCATCTTCCCCATACAGCGATTCCTTGGATCTTCATCATTTGCGACAAAACCTGAGCATGAAGAACACTTCTAGGGAAAAAAAAACAAACCTGAAATAAATCTCTAACCGTAGAACGAGTTCTAGCACAACAGGTAGGGGAGACGCCTAAAGCAGATCCAGAAGGTGAATAAGCAGCGGGTGATTTCCAGCCTGGGACTGCGTCGTGCCTGCCCCAGTCTCACGCGGGTAACGCGCTGAACCAGCACTAATCCCGCAGTCGATACGTCTCCGGGTGAATAGGCTTCATGGACCATTTTACTGTGTGAATCACTTGTTTCTGTTGGGTTTTTTTGTTCTGCCAGCGCCAATGTGCTTGCAAAATTTGTGTATTGACGGAAAGTCAACTCCCTGGCAGAGCTGAGACACAAAAAAAGAGAGAATCGAACATGATATGCATTGAACAGCACTAGCAATTACAAGAAGGCCTGTGGTGGTGACAGGACGTTAATCCGGGGGTGCGATGTGTGTACTGGGGTTTGTGCAGCCCACTGTGAGCACGGGGAGTGTCCCCAGGGGTGCGGATCTGCCGGCCACCGCTGCCCCCCTGGCAGCACCCCCGGGGTCCCTGCCCACTCCCGGGGACACGGTGACATCGGTCCTGCTCAGTAAGGGACGGGCAATACACCTGGCTGTACTGGGGGTAAGAGGGGATGCTGGTTAGCAACGCTTTTTCTTTTTTTTTATTAATGTATAGCGTCTGCAGTCAGCTCTGCCCCTGCTGGCTTTAAAAAAAAAAAAAAATTAAAAAAATTAATGACCTGTGCTTGAGCTAAGCAAACGACGTAAAAAGCCTACTTACCTATTAAAAAGGCAAAGGTTTAAAAAAGTAATCGCCTCCTTAAGTCATTTCACCCTAACGGGTTCCCAGCCCGGGCACTGAAGCAGCTGGTTTTGGCGAGGGGGCGATGCTGGGAGCAGGGAGACCTGGAAAAGGGTGAGAATGTGCGGGGAGGGTGAGTGCTGCCCTGCCCTGCCCTGCCTTGCCGGGGACTCGCTTTTGGGGTGAACCTCGGGGGGAGGGATGCTGCGGCCGCAGTGGTCCTCCTGGCTGGGGGAGGTGGCGTCGGCGTCCCTTCTGCAGGCGGAGAATGGGTTTTTACGGAATATTTGTGGGAGTGGTGGCTTTGAGATGCTGTAGGGTCCCACAGCTGCTCCGGTGCGAGTCGGGCACCCCGGTCCCATCGGGCATCGGCAGGTGTTTGGTTTGAGCAGGGGGAAGGAAAGATAACCCAGAAATGCAGAGATAAATGTCGTAAAGATGAGGCGGCCTCTTGGCACAACCCTTTTTCTAATGAGATTTCCTCTGCTCCTCGTTAAGATATTGATCTGTGTCTGCAGCCGGATAATTCGGGACAAAGCTGAGCGCGCCCATCTCCTGCATAAATAACCGAGGACATGGCGTGACTAATTGTTTGTGATTAAGGACATGTGTACGCCGCCATGTCCAACGAGGCGGTGTTGTGTTAAGGTCTTTCAATCTTCCCTCTGTCGATCGCTGTGAGCCGTTCCACGGTCGTGCTGCCAAGTGCCTTCTCCAGCAAAGCCTCGGTGCTCTCCCTCCCTCCGGCCGGGTTTTAACCTGGGGTGGAGGTGGCCTTCTGCCGGGTTTTGCCTTTTTGCTTTTGGGACCGGAGGAACGAGGAGTTGGAACAACTTTAAAGTTAAAATTGTGACCTCAGAGCATAGGTGGGTGCTGGGGTAATAAAGACGGAGCCTGGACGAAGCGGTGAATCAATAATGTGCTGCTTTGGGCGCTGAATTTGGTCTCCTTTCCATGGGGAGACCAGTGCTCCCAGCCCATCGCCCACTGGGGTGCTCTCTGCAGGTCACCCCCCTGTCACCATCCCACCCGGAGCTCTAATTTTAATTCCCACATTAAAAACGACATTGCCACCAAGTGCACGGCTGCGGTGATAAGTGCTGTAACAGCGTTGGGAGCGCGAGATCTCTAATGTCGGAATATTTCCCTGGAGAAGAGGCCAGAATTGGTGCCGAGGTGATCCAGCTGTCGAGGGCATGAGCCGCAGCCAGCCCGAGGGGCCCTGGCTCTGTAGCCCCTCGTCACGCTCATGGGCAAATCACTTGCAAATTAGTAAATTCCTTATAAAAAAATGACTTGCAAGTAAGTAGTGGTGAGTTTGTAAATTACTTATAAAAAATGACTTGAAAATAAGTATTGGTGAGTTACCAAAGAAATGGGGGGTTGGACTAGGTGACCTTTAAAGCTCCCTTCCAACCCAACACATTCCGTGAATTTATGAAATATGAAAGCGGACAAAATTCGATAGAAATTTCAGTAATTACTGAAAAATAACGAGATTCGGTAAGGGTTGTGAAAAGTAAACTGCTTTTTGTGCTGTGTTTTGTTATCCCTATAGCTAAGGATATGACAGAGGAGGCTTTAATTTCAAATACTCACATTTTTTAGCCGTGAGTGACCAGAAGCAGCGGGGCGGGCGTCCCACTGAATGCTCCGGTTCCTGCTGTGGCTTTAGGCAAAGAATATCCACAGAAGCGGTGGGTTTGAGGGTGCCCTGGGGCCGTGCAATAGTTAATGGTGAGTTAACTGATAGCTGGTGTCATCCTCTGAATCCCTCTCTCAGAGTTTTGCTGCCAGATTGGAGCTTGAAGGTGCCAATAAGTATTTTGTTGGTGAAGGAAGGAAATGGCATAAGAAAAAGAGAGAAAAGAGTTAGGAGAATATTTAAAACCAACTGGAGTGGTTTTACACAACAAACTGAATTGCAAAAATATTTTTCTCAAGATGAATGAGCCCAGTTTTGGTGCGTGAAGAGCACGCAGATTGCCGCGTTTCTGAGGTGGCTTGCTCTGGCGTTAAGATTTATTGGTCAAATGGTATTATTGCCATTACTGCTAATGGGAAGTTATGTCTCAGAGTGCTGCTGTTGATGTGGGCATTTGGATGTGCATTTTCTGTTCTCTCTAGTTCATCTGCGAAAACAACTTCTCCCCTCACCTCCTGTCTTTTCAGGAGAACAACGTGGAAAGACTTTGCTCAAGCAAAGCTGAAGCCGCTCTGCTGCTTCCTCCGAGCACCTTCTCGGGGCGATACAGAAACGGCCTTTTGGCACCCGAGGCAGTGACGCTTTCTAGGAATGATTATCTGTGCCTTAAAATTTAGAGCCGAAGTATTCCAGGAGGATGTTCATGGCTGACGATGTTTCCAGCTCGTGGGTGGGAGGATGGGAAGGAGGGGAGACTGAGATGAGATGTGAGGCAGAAATTGTTTGCTGTGAGGGCGGTGAGCCCCTGGCCCAGGTTGCCCAGAGAAGCTGTGGCTGCCCCATCCCTGGAGGGGTTCAAGGCCAGGTTGGACGGGGCTTGGAGCAACCTGGGCTGGTGGGAGGTGTCCCTGCCCAGGGCAGGGGGTGGCACTGGGTGGGCTTTAAGGTCCCTTCCAGCCCAAACCACCCTGTGATTCTATGGGCTGGTTCTGCAGGGCTGGGGGGTGCAGCGATGGCAGGGGTTGCTTTGCTGCGTCCGTGTGAGCTGGACTGCTCAACGCAGGTGGAGACTCGATTTTTTAATATTTTGGAAGCTGACAAGTGTGGGCATGTGCGATTTATTAGGATGTCCCAAAAGACGTGGGGCAGGGGTAGGAAGGAGAGTCCCCGGTGGCTTTTGCTTTGCGGTGGTGTGCAAGTTGCAGTCATTGCCCCCAGGTTTTCCTATTTAAATAGCTGTTGCCCAGAGGGGTAGATACTTCAAATAAGCTTTTAATATCTAACTGCAGCTGGAAGCTTGCACCTCCATCCCACGGCATGCGTTATTGCCGTATCTTTGCCAACAAATTGTGTAACGCGTTGCATAGGAATTATTCTTGGGCAGTCCGTGTTCACCAACAAGTTGCTCTTTGGAATGTTTATGCTTTTCTGCCTTTAAAGAACTGTTTGTATTTACATGGGTTCCAGTCATGGAAAAAACCCTTGTGGAAAGCCGGGCAGAATGGTTTGCCTCCCTTATTTTATGTAACGGGCAAAGAGCCAGCCAGGGCCTGAGGCAGGGACGTGTCTTCTCAAAAGTCCGCTAAGAGTTTCTGGAGGCAGTTTGGGCACACTGAGCTACGACAGCACAAAACCAGAACGGCCAGTGTGGGCATCCATGGAGGTTTTGGTTCTCTTGCCCTCAGCTTCCCTGCTGGCAGTGGGACAGCAGCTGTGGCGCGGCAGGGGGCCATGGGGTGATGCTGCCCCATGTCC
Organism: Larus michahellis; assembly: GCF_964199755.1. Lineage (NCBI taxonomy): Eukaryota > Metazoa > Chordata > Aves > Charadriiformes > Laridae > Larus > Larus michahellis. The sequence goes on from NC_133902.1 coordinate 59,484,870, forward strand.
GTGGGACACCCAAGGGGTGGGAGCGGGTGCTGTGCTGCTGGGGACCCCTCGGCTGGCCCAGCAGTTTTCTGTAACAGGTCTCATCTGCCTTTCCCTTAGTCTCAAAGTAGCTGAACCTTCTGTCTTGTTTAAATTATTAAATCCTTCCCAGTGTTTTCCGTGTACACCTACTTTGCCTGCTGTCATGACATGACCAGTATCTCTCAGTTTTTTGCTTCTCAGCCGGCTTCTGCAGCGCAATAATTAGGCTTTTTTTCTTCTCGGTTCCTTTTCTCCAGTTTGTCACCTTCCGTGTAACACAGAATTTGCTCCCAAGTGTTTTGCATCTCAGAATGGCAATTTCAGCTCTTGGACATGCTGATGTCTACAGTATGGAAACCTCACTGGAAAAGGAAGGGACCTGGCGCTTTGTGTTGAGGGGCAATCGTAGAGTTGTTTTGGTTGGAAGAGACCTTTAAGATGATCAAGTCCAACCGTTAACCCAGCACTGCCAGGTTACCACTAAACCATGTCCCTCAGCACCATGTCTACTCTTTGAGCAACCTGGTCTAGTGGGAGGTTGGAACTAGATGGTCTTGAAGGTCCCTTCCAACCCAAACCATTCTGTGATTTTAGGATTCTACCTCCAGGGAGGAATTTAAATCATTCTCTGAATCATGGAATCCCAGAATGCCAATGCTTCGGCACAGAGGAAGGGGGTATCGCTTCATGCCTCAGTTCCTGGAGAATATCTTTGGCGTTATCTCATGAAAAGTTGGTTGCACTTAACTTACAGAACCTCGGGTGCTGGTGGCAGCGGTGGGGCAGTGCGGTGCAGCATCCTTGTTTGCTCGCTCCGTCCAGAGGGTCCAGGGTCCGAGCACTGGAGAAAGCAGACCCCAGAGCCTCTCTCTAAATGTAGCTCTCTTCCAAACTACCCCGTGGAGCCCTATTAATTATTCATTCTTTTTTGCCTTTTTATTTTGTAGCGTGACACTCCACATATATTAGCTGCAATCATCTAACAGGACGCAAACCGTGGTGCTGAGCGTATTCGCAGCGTTCCACTGGAGCTCCTCTCGTCTTCCTCATTATGCTGCAGATGCTTTAAATTCAGGCGGTACGCAGTAATGGGGATGAAATTTCCCACAGTAGAACATTGCTGACTTAATGTTGCGTGATGAAATAGCACAGATTTATATTTAATATTTCTTTTCAAGCAGGCGCCGCAGAGCAAGATCTTCTCTGCTTGTGGCTGTTTCTCGCAGTACCGCGCGGCAGCCAGACCTGGGCGGGATTTTAGAGCTGTGGGAAATTCATGTAATGCATAGATAATACATAATAAAAAAAAAGATTTGGGGGTTTCTTTGAACCTGGAAGAGCTTAAGGCTTTAAAACCTGCCCAGCAAACATGCCTCAAGGTGTTGCTTGATCCACGATGCCCCTGAAAACATCCCGTCTTTCCACTCTGTAGCGTGTTTGGGGGTATACGTTACCCGTGGAACGTGTCGCTGACAGTAGCGTTAAGGTAAATAATATTCTCTGGGTGCAGTGGCTCGGGGGGACCTGGCTCCGAGGGGAGGAGAGGCTCCTGCAGCAGGCTGAGCTCGCGTGGTAATTAATTCATCAGCGAAACTCGCTGGAATTAGAGCCCTGTTCTGCGAGAGGCTTCTAATTGAGAGTAAACGGCTCATTAGCGTTGAACAGATCAACCTGAGAACATCAGTAAACACAAACACAGCGATTAATGGCTTTCAGGTCGCGCGGTAGCGACGCTATTCCGGCCGCTCCTGGTGAACACCCGGGTGGGTCTGGCCCAGGGCGTGGGTTGGAACAGCCGGATTTGGGGGATTTTCGGTGTGCTACCAACCCCCCCGTTTGCCTGGGGTCTGTGGAAGGTGCTGTTGGACACTGGGGCTGCAGCGGGGGGTGCGGTGGCCGTCGCCTTGCGCTGAGGCGCCTGCAGGGCCGCGTGGGCAGCGTCCTCCCCGGCAGCCCCCTTCCCAGTTTTCCATGTTGGAAAATGCAGTGTTGGCTTGCTGTCTTGGGAAACAGATTGGAGCCTAGGCGTAGAAGTAAACTGATTTTTTTTTTCCTCTTGAGGAAGAGTGATGACTATTAGGTAGACTTGCAGGGAAATAAAGTTTTTTGACAAAAAATATATGATTTTAAGGAGCGCTTCCCACATTTAAATGGAGACTTTGAGGTAATCTGAGTCTTGCTGTATGTTACTTTTGGACTTTATTTTCACTTACTCTACAAAAGTAGAGTAACTGCTCTCAGTTTTCTTAATTTAACTTACTTTTGACAATAATTAACCCTGATGACTGGTTCCTGTGGGATTTATCTCCTGCTCTGTAGTAGGTGCTTAGATGGGCTACTCTTAGAAAAGTTAATATAAATAAGACACTTTTGTGAAATGTGTTGTGATTCTGCCTTGCTCTAAATCATTGCTGTCCTGATGGAGGTGGAAAGGGAGTGGGTAAGTGTGCTATACGACTGTTAGGAAGTCTAGGCAATTTATTCCTTCTCATAAATACGGATTTTGCTCGCACGTAATTTACTTGTTTATGAATTCACCTAGGGTAACGTTAACAAACCAGCCCGCACTGTCAAAAGTAATTTAAGTGCAATGGACCAGGATTTGCTTTTGATAATGGGCATTTGGGCTCCTAGGCTGTCTCCTAGACCAGGTAAATGAAAACAATAGATAGGTGGTTTTTAGGAAAAAAAAAAAAATTAGAATTTTTTAAAATTTAAAATTTTAAAATTAAAAAAATAATAAAATGAGCAGCAGTGGCTGCTATGCAGAAAGTTATAAAAAAATATAAATGTGGGATATTTTGCTGGTGGTAAAGAAAGGAGGGGTAGGAGAGGGAGCTGGGGAACCCAGCACAGTGGGATGAGGCAGCGCTTTGGGCTTTTCCAGGTCTAGGTGAAATGATGCTCAGGCTTGTGCTTCGCGCTGTTTGCTGCCCGTGAAGCGGGTGTGCATCACGATTCATATGAGGGGCTGCAACAGCAAAGCAGCAGCAGCCCGGCAGCAGAGGAGCCCGTCTCGCTATTTGGGCTCGGGAGCGTTGCATCTTTCAGAGAGAGAAGGATAATGGCTTGAAATGCACAAAATGATTTTTCATACCTCGATGCACAGACAAGTGAGTAATAGACCAAAAAAAAAAAAAAAAGAAATAGACAAAAGAAAAAGAAAGAAATACTAATTTTTTTGCAAATGGAGAAGAGGAGAAATGTGCTCTGGAGAGCATCTGGTGCACGGCTGCTGCCAGAGCCAGGATTTTTGAGATGTAGCTGGGCTTCTCTTAGAAAGGGACTGAAGTTCACAACTTTGCTTTGCATTTGTGCAAATTTTACTGATTTTTTTTTTTTTAAATGTACATAGGAAGCGTGACATTGTAGATGAAAGTGCTTCAGAGGGAGAGAGAGACAAAGAGCTGCAGTGATGGGCGCTGGCAGCCGGGAAAGGGCATCCTTGACTCCCTTCCAAGGAGTCACCTTTGCTGACTTTGAGTGGAAAAAGGGAGGTTTTTTCCCCGGGGGCTGCCCTGGCCCCCCAGCCTACTCTTGCTTGGCTGGGAAACGACCCCGACTCCTCAGCCCAGCAGCCTCGGCCTCTGCTTTGCCTCCAGAGCACTGCTTTGCCTGGGCTCTGCTCCTCATTGTCTCTGATGCCGCGCTTGCACAGCGGGGTTTTCCCTCCCCGAGCGGCAGACAGGAGCGGTGTGGGCTGTGCTTGTGCCTCCGGCCTCTCCTGGCATTGCCTGGCTTTCAGGTGATGAAATTGCCCTTGCTTTTAAAATAATCATCATCATCATCATCATCATCGAGGTGCCCATCTTCACTGGCTCCAGCATGTGGGGTTTAAAGTCGGAGAAGAGAGGCTTCGGTTCTGTTGTAGCCCACCCTTTTTTCCCCCTAGAATTCAGAACATTTACGTCATCCTTTACCATAACGTCTCTATTGGAAATCTAATTCATTTCAGCGCCGCGTTTCCGCTGCTGTATTGAAAAGCGATGGCTGGGGGGGTAATCAATGCCCTGCAAAACCGCCGGTAGCAGACGGGCTCTGGTGAGAGATTGCGGCGGCTCCAAATACACAGCAGTGCTGTGGGAAGGGGGAAAAGGTGAGCAGGAGCCACAGTGCGGGCGCGAGGTGTCGGGCCCTGCTTGGGCAGGGACGTAGCACATCTGTAATGTGGCACAAAGAGTTGCGTCCATCAGTTGGTTAAAAAGCTGTATTTCTCAAAAGAAAAACCTGCAACGCCTTTAAATGACTCTTCCGTAGCAAAGAATGAGAATTCACGCAGTCCTGGCAGCGGTTGTGCCTGCCGTGTAGAATTCCTGAGTATAACAGTATCACAAGAGAGACAGGAATTGGGGTGGGGGGCGAAGGGGGAGTGTTTTTCCATAGAGTGCTTCAAGGTGCTGGTGTTTTTTCAGAGTACTTGTTGGTGAAGTGAGTGCTTTCTGGCAGCCTCTCATCTTCCTTCTCCTCCTCCTCCTCCTCCTCTTCCTTCTCCCCCACCTCTCTTGCCCATCCATCTCTTGCCCTGCTCCTCCATCTCTCTTGCCTGTCCATCTCCAGCTCTTGCCCTCCTCCTCTCTTGCCTGTCCATCTCCAGCTCTTGCCCTCCTCCTCTTCCTCTCTTACCTTCCTCCTCCTCTCTTGCCCATCCATCTCCAGCTCTTGCCCTCCTCCTCTTCCTCTCTTGCTCTCCTCCTTGTCCTCTCTTGCCCATCCCATCTCCAGCTCTTGCCCATCCATCTCCGGCTCTTGCCCTCCTCCTCCTCCTCTCTTGCCCATCCATCTCCAGCTCTCGCCCTCCTCCTCCTCCTCACTTGCCCTCCTCCTCCTCCTCTCTTGCCCATCCATCTCCAGCTCTTGCCCTCCTCGTCCACCTCTCCATCTCTCCCATGCTCATACAGGTCTCTCCAGCAGCCATGGGCAAAGCCAACGCTCTGGCCTCCCTTGGCAACATGGCAGGTCCCCAGCCCTGAGGGTTTGACCAGTTCCACCAGCATGTTTTGGGAATTAATTAGCAAATCTTTGAATTAGGAAAACTACTTAGCCCAGAAAAGCTTGCTAGGTTTTCTGTGTTCATCAAAGGCTTTCTCAGTACCTTCTTGGATTTATTGTTCACATTTCCTAAAGCTGAACCAGCGATGGGAGCTGGTGAACTTGAACAATTCTTTCATGGCAGTTGCCATCTGAACAGCTGAGCACTTCGTGTTAACTCCTTCGGCCTCATCCTGTAGGAAGGTGCAGAGGCGGCTCTGCAGCCCGACGGGGCTTTTCCTAGAAGAAAAGCAGTAGACTGCAATTTAGGGTTGGAAGTCACAAAGAATAACATACAAAATTCACAAGGAAATGTCAAAAATGCTGACTGGCTTTTGGAATTTTCTGAAAGAAAAGGCACGATTTTCCCCAAAAGGTCAAAAAGGGCCCAGACTTACAGGATTTGAAACTAGCCCGGTGAGAGTTAATATGGGTGCAATTCGAATGTAAGGAAAAGGGGTTGTAGATAAAATTAGAAACTCCTCGTAGGCATATGGTTATTTGTACAGTACAGCTTTGAGTTGTGGCTTATTTATTCTCCTGGGGTGCACATGGAAATAACAAGTACATCACATTGCAATATATATAGTCACTAATTAACCTTCGCTGACTGCTGTAACAGTCTCACTCCTGTGCACGCCGCAGGAAATTATTTTCTGCTATATTATCTTCTTGATGCTTTGTATATAAACCGTAATGGAAGATGGGGCCATATGAAGAAAACAGCATTCAATAACACTGAGCCTTATCTGCCGTTCCTGCCTTTGCATCAGGAAATGTTGGTCCTGTTTTATTTTGGGATTTTTTATTTTAATACGGGAGAGGTTTGATGATGCTGCAAATGAAGGCACAGCTCTGAAATGTTGTGCACCAGGTGATACGAGTGCACCTGTATCATCTGTAGAGATCAGTCAAATAGATTGCCAAGGGCAAAAAACCAACGCAAAATTACTGAATGCATGAAGAGGCTTTTGTGAAAGCTTGCCTGGAGGCCTGAGATTAGAGGGCTGAGAGCTCAGTTGGTTGGGGAGGTAACGGGAAGATGCTCCGCACACTGGAGGAAGGGGAGACCTTAGATTTCGGTAGGCTGATTGGCACATCTCAAATCTGTGGAAAAACCTGGTTTTCGTTGGTTACAAGTGGTAAGGCTTCTTTAAATCTTCCTTACATTTACCATTGAGACCTTGACCCAGTACATTAACTCAAAGAGAAGGCGGCAGCTGCCGGGTGGTCCCTGTACCTCTTCAGGTCCTTCACCCCGACACCAGCCACCTTCCACCACGGCTTCTCCAGGAGGACGGAGAAGTTGACACCTCTCTGCCAAGGGAAAGGTGACCTTTCCAGAGGGTGGCACAAGGTCTGCAGACCCCCATGATCCCACGAGAAGGGATTATGGGTGGGTCCTCCAGGGACCTCCACGCAGGGGGTGTGACGGCCGGTACAGGAGGGGACGGTGAAGGATGGATCAGGGCACCTCTGGGCAGGAACGCTGAGGGTGAGCTGTCTCATTTAGCTTCTTTTTTGTCTTAAAGCTGCTCACGTGTTGAGAGCTCCGGTCTAAGCCTGCCTCCAAACCACCCGGATAAAATCCTTCTAACAAGAAATAACGCTCACCCCTAGGACCAGTTGCACATGGAAAAGGGATGCTCTTCACTGGCTCCTGCGGGGACCTGGGCCAGGACCGTACCCTGCGGTGGCCTCCTGCTCACTCGTTGCATTACCACTCCCACTGCTCCATCCTGAGGTAGAAGGGGCCGCGGGGTCCCTTGTTGGTTGAGGGCTGAGGTTGCAGAGCACCTCTGCGTGGGAGAAGGGCGAGTGGTGCCCCCACTCACCGTCCGGAGGGCTCAGCCCACCGTTGGCCACCCGAGCTCTTCTCCCAAGCTTTCACCTGAGGCTGCCGAAGCTGTGCCGCAGGCATCGGGGACAAGGGAGCGTGACTCCTTCTGTGCTTGGCCCATTTTACGATTGTCTTTGTTACTAAGAAAGCATGGTGCGTGGCTTCATGTAGCCAGCAGCCATGCGATAGTAGCCACGCACGCTCTCTTCTAAGGAATAAGGAGGAAGTGAAGTAGTCCCGTGGCTTTTCCAAGAAAAGCATCTTTTGTCTTCCATCGTCTCTGCCTTAAAGATAACGGTCCGTCACCAGGCCAGGGTTAGAGACTGGCCTTGGCCGGGGACCGGCGTGGTGAGGTTCTGCTGAGTGAGCCCCGTCTTTGAAGGCTGACAACCCAAGGTAATGGGCAACGTACTTCACCGCTCTTAGTAGCCACGACTGCTCAGATGGGAGGAATAAAACCCAGTTATGCCCCACCGGCTGCCCGGGGCTCAGTCATGGCCCTTAGGAAAATTACAGCAATTGCATTCCTCTTAAATAATGCTAAAAAACATCCTTAAAAAATACTGCCATTTCAACCTTAGCCTTTAGAGCACACCCAGCCGGTCGGGCGGAGCGGAGTCTGCCCAGCTGGTATCAAAGGCAAGCGGTGGTGTGCGCGGGCGTGTGGGATCACACCTGGGTACGGCATGGTTTTGCCTCCGCGCTCAGGGCTGAGAGATGCAGCATCTGACTCCAGCCAAGCAGCGCGGTGTCCTCGCCAAGGGGCGCAGAGCAGACTCGCTGAAGCTGGTCCCCAGCCGGCGGTGAAGGGCGTACAACGCGCCAGGGAAGGGGAGAAACCTGGAGGGAATGGTCATTACCTCCCAAAATGGAAATAGCTCTTGGCTTAGACGGATACGCTCGTACGTATTCCAGGAGCTACCTGCGACACCGTTAGCAAATTACTGCACAGAGGTGAGAAAATCCGGGGGTTTAAGGTATTCTTCTTGCTAAAGTTCGTGATTATTTTGAAACCTCAGAGGCACTTCTGGACATATATACATGTACAATTTTCATGAAAACCTGAAACTGTTCTCAGGAAATGAAGCCTAATGAACGACTGTATTTGCAAGGATATACTGCCTGGTTTTCCACTCGTCTTCCTGCAGCTGTGTTTATTTTCCGTGGGAGCTGCCGGGACTCAGAGCACTATTTAAAACTGCGTATTTTGGGTGGGCACCTGGCTGGGCCTTGGCTTCTCCTGGAGAAGCATCCCGTTTCTCCCGGCCTTTGCATGGATGCTCTTCTTGCGGATTGCTTCTGAAAGAGCTGTACAAATACTGCTGCTTTTGTGGCTTTGCTGTAATTTAAGTGTAACTCGTAGCATTAAAACCCAGTAGAGATAATTGATGCTGGCGCCCGGGTCCCTGTAGCAACCTCTGAGGCCACTCTCCTGCCAAGGGGCACGCAGTGCTATGTTGAAGGGCATAACTTGTTTCCTAAATATATATATATGGTGTGTGTATACATATATATATGCATGGTGCAACAAGGCGTGTCTGGTTTCCTGAAGAGGCTTTTGCAGCCCAGAGATTGTCAAGTCCAGCCCGATGCTCATTTTCCCGGCGCTGACAGAATTGATGCATCCCTTCCCTGGGAAATTCTGCGTGCCTGACATGTTTGCAAGAATGTTTGTCAGCTAAAACCGGAGACGGTGCGGCAAATGCTATGTTTAGTTCAAGGGATCTTGTGTTAAGCGCTGTGCATTAATTTTAAATACATGACAGAAGCTGTACCAGGCTGGGAGATGCTGGCGATGGAGCTGGGAGCTCTGAATGCTTCAAGTGCAAGACAGGCGCGCCCAGATAGATGCGGGTGAAAGAGCTGTAGCGAGGAAAGCGGGTTTAAAGATAACGTGGGGATTTATCTGCGCAGCAGAAAGGAGCCGAAGAGTCCCTCAGCACAGAAGGGGGTGGTTTGGGGTTGTTCGGGTTGCCAGCGTTAGGCAGCCCCCTTCCCCAGGCGGTTGCTGTGGGTTTGCTGTGGGCAGCCCCTGTCCCAAAGGTCATTTGTGCCCATCTCCCCTCTCTTTGGGGGCTGTCCCCTGGTTGCCAGCAGCTGAGTACCGCCGTCACCCCCGGCTCTAGCCCCGAGGTGCCTCTGGGGCACACAGGAGCACTAGGGCAGTCCGTCCTCACCGCAGTTTTTAAATACTAGTACACCGGGAGAGGACAGGGAATGAGGTTTTCCCTCTCTCGCGGGAGGCTCGGGGTCTGAACGGGGGTGTCCCACGTTGGGCTTTCTGTCTGAAGCGGCCACGGGCCAGCCGGGGCTGCAGGTCAGGGGCAGGACTCACACCCGTACGGGGGCAGGTTGGTTTGAAGCAGGTCTGGGGATGAATCGGTTGCCTTTAAGCGTTCAGTGTTGCGAAGATACTCAGGAAATTAATAGGTGTGTTAGACCAACAACGCTAAATAAGGGATGTTTATTTCCCAGTTGCATTTCATCCTTCTATTGATACAGTTCATACCAAACGGCACATTATTTTCAGCTTAGAAGCTGGCTGCCAGGTTTATGGTATATTTAAATATAACTCTCCCAGGCATCCCCTGAGAGCCTTTTCCTGCAGGGCAGATGCAGGCAGGGATGCTGGGATGCTGGGAAGGAGGCGCCCGTGCTGCAGCAGGTCCCCCCCAACGCCACTGCCCTGCTCCCTCCTCGCTGCAGGCAGAGATGCTCGTGTAACCCGGAGCCCGAAAATCCACGTAGGATACAGCCGTATGGTACAGCACCAGCAAATGCTGCTTTTCGATATGAAGAGAAATAGTTTTTCCATCCCAGGAAGGCAGTCTCTAACGGGAAATGCTTCTTCAGATTATTTTTTTTTTTTTTAAGGTCTGCCAAACCCCTGAAGATTGAAGAGCTCTATTTTGGTGCTCGGCGGCATATGGCTGGGTGGGTGTTTGGAGGAGCACGGGGCCGCTGAAGAAACCGCGTATTCAAAGGGAAGGGCTGGGGCTTGCGTTTGTGTTTCGTGCCTCATAGTTAAAATGTTCTCATTTGAAGATAATTATTTCTTTTAAATGCCTTTTTTTTTCCTTTTCTACCTGTCCGATTGGCAGAATTCCCTCACCTTTCCCTCTGGCTGTACTTTCCTGAGGCTTCCTCTGACCACAAACTGTGTTTAACAAAGCAATCCCTTCTTCCCGTGCCTCGTCCCCAGCATCCCCGATGCGCAGTGATGTTGTGCTGCAAATCAAAACACTGCATTTTTGGCTGCGCTTTGGAGCCAGAACTCCGGTAATTGCAGAACCCAGCTTTTTTATGCTTACTGCAAGATTTGAATTGCTTACTTGCCATTTGAAGAGAAATCCAGCCCAGAGGCAGCTACCCCGGGCTTTTCTGTGAACAGTCAGGGCGAGGAGGTGATTCAGGCAGCTCTTCCCTGGGCAGCCTCTTCCAATGCTTCACAACCCTTTCAGTGTAAAATTTTTTTCCTAATATCCATCCTAACCCTCCCCTGGAGCAACTTGAGGCCGTTTGCTCTTGTCCCATGGCCTGTTCCTTGGGAGCAGAGCCCGACCCCCCCTGGCTGCCCCCTCCTTTCAGGGAGCTGTAGAGAGCGAGAAGGTCTCCCCTCAGCCTCCTCTTCTCCAGGCTGAGCACCCCCAGCTCCCTCAGCCGCTCCTCACCAGACTAATGTTAAACAAAGCACTTTTATTTCACAATAACTTGGGGAGCTGCAAAGAGTTACTGGGTTATCCAAGATGTCCCCTTGCCAGCTGCAGTGTGCCCACAGCCATGGGAATTTCTGCAGAAGTCCAGGGCGTACGTGGGCTGCGGTGCGCGGGCTGGGGCTGGGGAGGTGGCCGGGGCCACCCCCACCTTCCCGGCAGGGCCACCGAGGCGGGAGGGCTCCGGTGCCCTTTGCTGCCGGCAGTGTGCCTTCTGTGTCTGCTCCAAGCTCTGTTTTGAAAACTTTGTCGTGAGGACAGTTATCACAGGACTGTCTTATCAGTAAAACTGAGAGAATCCTGGAGGCTGCAGGGGGGTCTGGAGAGCATCCGCTGTGCTTTGTTAGGGCGTGGGTGGGCAGCTCTACTGTATGTCAGAGTACCACTTCAGAAGTGTCGCCAGCTCCGAGTGTGAGCATCCTGTAAATATCCCCATCCCGGGAGAATGGGTGCGTTGCCTCTCCCCGGGACCATCCCCCGTTCCTCCCTCTGTCCCTTTCCTCCTGCCTGTGCCCGACGCCATTCCCGGTGCATCCCAGCAGAGAGCTGCACGGAGCAGGGAATTAAATACGTCCATTTTGGTGCTGCGGCTGCTCGTTCAATAACATCCCGGTAGGAGGGAAATGATGCAAAAACGGGAATGTGGCAGATGGCTCTGCAAAAAAAACCCTTCTGCTCCAAGGGGCTGAAATCAGCCCTGACGCACGCCTGCACGCAGGGAGAAGGGAACGGATCGGAGTCTCTCGGAATAATATGGGGCTTTTGGTTCAAAAAAAAGAAAAAGAGATAGTAAAAATACCCGGCCAGATTCTCAGATAGCATAAATTTCTGTCGCTGCATTAAACGTGCGTTAGACAGTTTTGTTCCGGTAACTGCGCGTCTGGCTCTGTTTTTCCGAAAGAATGGCAGGTTCTGCTGCAGCCGTCTGCGGGCTGAGCGCTGAAGGCTGCCGTGCTTTTATTTTTCCCCCTTTTTTGGGCTAAGTGGCTAATAGAAAGGAGGGAGGCGAGCTCGCCTGGCAGCAGCCTGTTGCGTTCCTTTACCCGGGAGCAGCAGTAGCGTGCGCGGTGCTGCCTTGCTCTGGGGGTGCAGGTTTGATGACATTGTCGAAACCTGCTGTAATTTGTGCTAATGACGGGCAGCCGCGGTCCTGGTAAGCATCAAGATGAGCTGTCTGCAAGACGTCAGAAAACTATGTGTGTGTGAGTGATTAAAAATTACCCTGAGAAGAGGACCGGATGATAAGAAAAATACCTTGGCTGTCACTGCTATTTTTTAAGTGTCAAGATAGCGCCTGGGAGAACAGCACAGTTTGAGTAAACCAGGGAGGTATTTATAGCGCCGGAGCATAAACAACGTGTCTAAATTGAGTAGCAGAGCAGAACCCTGGGTTTGCTATTCTCTGCGATGAGAAATTAAAGTGTTTAGCGTAAGACTGATGTCTGACTCTTGCACGACCGTGCGCGTTGCGTTCCTCGCCTTGCTCTGCTCCCTTGGTTCCCTTCCTGCCAACAGGCTGAATTTGTTTAATCTCTGACCTCCTTTTCTTGGGGCAGTTTCTATATTTCAGTGGTAAGTGGTGATTAAGCATTAAGTGTTCTAGAAGGGCCTGCTGCAGACTTAAATCTCAAGAGAAACGATGCTCTCGCCTGAGGAGCTGGATGCTCTCCCTGCCCCGTTGTGTGTCAGACACCCGAAGGACCCGTCACCCGCCGTCCATCCGTCTGTCCCAGCGGTTTGTGTATTGAGTGGGTGCATGAGGATGTGCCCGGACCTCTGCTCTGGCGTCTTCTCTGCTGGTACCACAGGCTCTGGGCAACGGCAGGCTCTCCGTGGTTTTTTTCCCCCTTTTTCTTTCTGCTATGGAAAAGGGATGCGGCTCTTGTGGAGCTGATCCATAGGGGTGCTGCTTTGCTTTCTGTCTCATCCCAGGACCTACTGGTGTTAACGACCTACAAAACCAGAGGTAAGCTTACAGAATCCCAGAGCGTCCGGGGTCGGCAGGGACCCCTGGAGGTCACCCGGTCCCAGCCCCTGCCAGAGCAGGGTCCCCCAGAGCCGTCGGGCAGGAACGCGTCCAGGCGGGTTTGGGATCTCTGCAGAGCAGGAGACTCCACACCTCTCTGGGCAGCCTGGGCCAGGGCTCGGGCACCCTCCCAGGAAAGGAGTTTTCCCTCCTGTGGGGCTGGAAGTTCCCGTGTCCCGGTTTGTGCCCGTTGCCCCTTGTCCTGTGCGCGGGCACCACTGAGAAGAGTCTGGCCCCACGCTCTTGCCCCCCGCCCTGTAGCTGTGGCTGGGCATTGAGGAGATCCCTCTCAGGCTGCTCCTCTCCAGCGGAACAGCCCCAGGGCTCTCCGCCTGTCCTCAGCACAGAGATGCTCCGCTCCCTCAGCATCTCCGCAGCCTCCGCCGGACTCTCTCCAGCAGTTCCCCGTCCTTCTGGAAGCGGGGAGCCCAGCCCTGGGCCCAGAGCTGCAGCTGTGGCCTCCCCGGGGCAGGGCAGAGCAGAGGGGGAGGATGGCCTCCCTCCACCTGCTGGCCACGCTCCTGTTAATGCCCCCCGGGAGACCACTGGCCTCCTTGGCCACAAGGGCGCAAGAACAAACAGGGCAGTGTATCTGTTCATATGTTACAGAAAGAAAAACCTCAGGTTATCCACGATTATCAAAATCTGCCCTATTTTCTTCTTCTTAGCAGTGCCCTCATCCCCTTCTCTTTCTCCCCTCTGGCTCCGTGCATTTTCATGCGTTCATGGAGCACCTTTTTGCAGTTGTTCCCTTTAGGGCTCTTTGTCTCTTGCATTTCAGGAAATGCCATGTTTTTTTTCTCTTTAACAAAAAGGCATTTTTTTTTATTGAGATATTATCTCAAAAGTAATCAGAAGCATTAAATGCAGAGACGGCAGGGGGGCTGCCCATCTCCCTTCTCGTAAAGAAAACCAGGCTGTGAAAGTACCGGGGCACTAAGGCAGAGGCTGACGGCAGCCAGCGGCAGAGGCTGGCAACCACAAATGGACAGGAAGTTTTATGGAGCTTCAAACTATCATCAAGTTTAATAAAAAAATACCCCCTGAAATTACGATGGGAAAATGTTGAAGCTAAAAATAGCTGTTCTTTCCAAATAGCTGGGAAGTGGTGGAGTTTAGAGACGGCGCTTGCTGTCTGCTCACAACCCCTTCCGTCAGGCTGTGCGTTCCCAGCCGTGCAGAGTGCAGCTCGTCGTTTTAACTCACATTAAAAAATAATGCGGCAACGAACACGGAGAGGAAAAGCTTGAGAGCATCCTTCGCTCCCAGCTCTGCTTCTGACCTCCCATTTTCGGGCTCCCATTTTCTGGTGGTCGCAGAACCGGGACAGCTGTCGGCGTTTCAGGTCCGGGGTGGCGCGGGGGCCAGGTGTTAACATCTGGGCATCACGCTCTTACTTAGCTAAATGCGATAAAACCAGCTCTTCTTTCCCCTATTTCCTCTACAGTCCTGGAAGAGGAGAGATTGCTGGGGAAATCACACAGCTCCTTTTTTCCCTACAGCTGTAACTCTTCCCCTGGTCCTGCAAGAGGGCAGGGTGGGTCCGGTGGGTTTTTATATCAGGTCTCACATCAAGTTGGGCTCTTGCCTTCATGGGCCTCAGATTGCAGTTGTGAATTACCTTAATTCTTAGTAATTAATTTAACATTGCTGGCTGATTCATTTTTAACACGTTATTTTTGAGGCTTTAGAGGTAAACTGCAGGTTTAAGGGAGGCAAACCCCCCCCCGAAATGCCCAACAAAGCGTGTGAAGGGAAGAGCCGCCCGGCGGCGCGGGCAGGGCCCCGGAGCCGGCATGGATGCAGGTGGTTTAGCATGCAGGGCTCTGGCTCGTAATAAGAAAAAAGAAAAACATCTGACAAAATATCAGCACACGTTTCTTGTGTTTGTGCGTTTTTGCGGGTGGCTTTTGCTGGCAGGCTTCTCTCTGCTGCCGTCCTGGCGGGTGGGATGCCAAGATCCCCCTTTTTGGTGGCCATTGGGACAATGCACTGTTGACTCATCGTAATACCAAAATGCTTCTCTTTTTTTCCCCGGCTGGTTAAGATTCACTTTCCCGTGTTTCCACGTTAAGAAGGACACCTCCTGCTGTCCCCGCGCCCAGGCCCTGGCCAGAAAATTGCAGCCCAGAAATGCAAAAAGATTTAAGGGGAAATTCCTGGCATTACCTTGGAGAGAGAGAAGAGGGCCGTATAACCTTTGTATCCCTAAATGGCTTCTGAAAACTTTCCGGGGGGGCTGTTAAAAGCTTATTAGTGATCTATGATTTGTCAACTCTCAGCCCACTTCTCAGTGAAATGCAAGAGGCCCGTATCAACAACTGCACGCCTGTGATTTTTTTTTTCAAGGCAGTATATTCCCAGTTCTAGAAATTGCCTGAATACAGCCAGCTCCATCTGGGTGCTTTAGAAATTTAGACATAATTCGAGGGTTATTAAAGGATGGAATTAGTCAAAACGCTTATTTACAGATTTTTTTTTGTCCTCCATCTGCCCCCTTTATGAACTGGGGGAGGCAGCTCCCAGCGGTGCTGGCAGCGAGTGGCAGCCATGGGATGCTTTGGATTTTGGCCATTCTCTGGCCGCCTGAGGAGGGACCGTGTGCGTGGGCACCTCAGGCCACGCTGAGTGTCTACAGCCAGCGCTAATCACGGTAATGGCTGTAATTGAGCCTGGCGTGGGGATGAAGGACGGGTTGTCCACATCCAGCTTCAGCGGGAACGTGGTGCCCATCGCCACCCAAAGCCAGCGATGGGGACGTCGTGGCCAACGTTCACGGGACGGGACTTTGGGCGGTGCAAGGTGACGCTGGATTTTTGGTGTTGGGTTTGGGGGCCATAGCCGTTGTCCTTTGGGATGCCTTCGCCTTTCCGGGGAGCTGGCCTTACCCTGTGGGGAATCTAGCAGGTATCAGGCTCATTAACTGAATTATTAGGATTTCAGATGCCGGGGAATTCTGACCCCAGCGTCACCCCAGTGCCAGCAGACCTCCTCTGCGTTGCGTGTTTATTGAGCTGTCAGCTGTGTCCGAGCATTTGCACAACCCGTTTCTGGCTGGTGTTCCCTGGGCGTGGAATATTCAGCCTAAACCTGCCGTAGCCAGAGACAGGGAAAAATAAAAACTTAGTTTGCAGCTTGGCTGGGGGTGGGATAATTGCATCCATTTTTTCAGCTCGGCTAGGGCTCTAAAACCAAGAGTTCTACCTCATTAGAAATAACAATTTGTAATTAATAACTTATGATACGACAGATAGATGCATTTTTCTGCAGTGATAGCACTTGCTTCTGACGGAGTGAATGCTGAAAGGAGAAGGCATGGTTATTAAGAAAAAAAAAAAAAAGATACTTTCATATCAAACGCGGGGAGAGAAATCCATCGGTTTAACCCGTGCTCGTCCTCCAGAGCTGCTCTGCTGTGCATTATCTAAGGAAAAATTGGAAATTTTTCCTAAATGGGCATGGCTGGGATTTTCCTGTGTTACGGCCTGTGGCGTTACGTGCCGGAGTCTGCAGGGGGATGCCAGGGCACTACGGGTGGGTGTAAATGGCTGAATTTAATCAGTAGCAACATTTCTAATAATATCTCATACTAAAGCTTTCTTTAATGCCATTCCAGCCTCTGCCCGACGGGAGATGAGTCCCAAAACTTTGCCCTTGCCTTCCTTTAAGCTCATTATTCGTAATGCTTTGAGCACGGAGTCAGCTCTTGGTTTGTGCAGCAGGAATACAATTCCTGGAAGCAGCGGGAGGTGAGCTGGGTAGGGGTGGCCCCAAATACCCAGCAGTGAGGTTGGCAAAAATACGGGGAATTCAGGCAAAATGGCATTGCTTGTCCCCTGGGGAGCCCTGCTGCCGGGTGAGGATCTCTGCCTCGGACATAACGAACAATGCTTTTACAGCCTCTAGTTTTGAAATAATCGAGAGGTGTTGTAATCGGACACTTGGTTTGGGTTTTATGCTGGGATATATGCCTAAGCTCACCTCCTTTTCAGGTGGGTGGTTGTGATTTTCACGCGGGCAGAGCTTTGCTAACGTGCCTTACAATCGCCGGCCGTCCACGGCTCCGGAGAGCACTTCCCGCTGGAAGGAGCGATGAACAAAACCTATCGAAACCTTTTCCTTTGACAAATGGATGGCTTTTTAATTATATGCACTGCATACAGCGTGTTTGCCTCCAAATGGGAGTTTAAAATTTATACGGCAAATGAATATTAATAATATAGACAACTTGGTAAAATTTTAACAGGCCCATTAACATGATGGAGGCATCGAAGGAGATCTGCTGGCTGCCTACCCTGCTGATGAATGACTTCTTCGGGAAAAGAGAAACAGCACAAAAAAAAAAACCAACCAAAAAAGCCTTTGATACCAGCAGAAGGAGAGGAAAACTTATTAGCCTGGGCTGTTAGAGGCTGTTGAGCGCGAGCCCATGGCCACCGCAGCCCCCGGTCCCCTGCTGGGTGTCCGTCAGCCGCCCGCCCCGCTGCCCGCCACCTCCCGCTTTACGCCTCTGAGGTTTGAAAGGCCAGAAAGAAACTACTTCTGCCTTAAGATAAAGGGCCCGTATTTATCCGAGCATTAAGTACCGGAAAATAATCCCGAAGTAGTTACCGAGAAGGGCTGTCGGTGGCGGGTTGTGCCCAGCTGCTCCTGCTTTTTCTATAGGAAAAGGAGGCGATGCCGGCTGATTGTCGGTGGGTGCTTTGCTGCCCCGGCGGCTGCGGGTGCGGGTCGGGGCAGAGCCGTGTCTGTCCCCACCGCGGTGATGCTGCAGGCGGTGTGTGGACCTGCTGGGGCTGGGCTTCATCCTGCCCTTCCTGGGGGAAGCACGGAATGGCTTCGGGTGCTCCAAGTGGGATGAGGTGCTCCCGGTGCGGGATGCGGACAGGGACGTGGTGCGGGATGCAAACGTGGACACAGTGTGGGATGCAGGCAGGGACACGGTGCGGGATGCAGGCAGGGACACCATGCGGGATGCAGGCAGGGACACCATGCGGGATGCAGACGTGGACACGGTGCAGGATGCAGACGTGGACACGGTGCGGGATGCAGGCAGGGACACAGTGCGGGATGCAGGCAGGGACACCATGCGGGATGCAGATGTGGACACGGTGCGGGATGCAGACACCTGCTGCGTGTTCTGCGCAAGGATGTGGATCGTGGCCCCGGTCACCGAGTGCCTTCTGCAGCTCCGTTGTTAGCGCTGTAAGAAAACAAAGGCGATGGTTACAGCCGGGCTGCTGCGAGCTGCCTGCCCCAGTGTCTCACAGCAGCGAGGGCCTGCAGAGCCGATAGCTGGAGTCTGAGGCTTTGCTGAGGAAACGGAAGGGGAAGGAAGGGCCGGGAAACACGGCGGAGCTGGAGGAAAATGGGAGAATTGATTTCTTGTCCCAGGGCTGCTCAGAGCACGCTAGCACCTCTTTGCAGCGGCTGCTTAGCATGACAGGTATTCCCTGTAATGACGAGCGTATTAGTTGCTGCTGTTATCTTGAGAGGCTATTAAATAATTTGCACCCTCGCGTTTGTTAGTGAATAAGATAAATTGGTTTTGAAGAAAAATTATATACCTGCAAATATTTATCTCTCCAGGGAGATTCCAAGGGGTTACATCAATGCAACAAAATGTGAAGCTGATCTTCCTAATTCCTTCAGCTAATACATTTTTTCGATAGGAAGCAGGGATAAAATTCGTCCTTTGAAAGCCTGCTGGCAGCAGCAGGTTTGGGAGAGGCAGGATGATGGATCAGGAGGCAGAAATAGCCCTGCAGCACGGCGGCTGGCAGGGATGGGAGAGCCCAGCACAGCATTGCCTGGGGCCAGCAGCATCGGCTGGGGCATCTCTTGGGGGTGGGATGGGATGGGAGACGCAGATGGGGATGGGATGGAGAGATGGGGATGGGATAGGGATGGGGATGCAGATGGGGATGGGATAGGGATGGGGATGCAGATGGGGATGGGATGGAGAGATGGGGATGGGATAGGGATAGGGATGGGGATGCAGATGGGGATGGGATGGAGAGATGGGGATGGAATAGGGATGGGGATGCAGATGGGGATGGGATGGATAGGGATGGGGATGGGGATGGAGATGTGGATGGGATGGGATGAAGATGCAGATGGGGATGGGGATGCAGATGGGGATGGAGATGTGGATGCAGATGGGGATGGGGATGGGGATGGAGATGTGGATGAAGATGGGGATGGAGATGTGGATGCAATGGGGATGCAGGTGCTGGCCTGTCCTGTGCGCTGGTCCCTTTCCCTGAGCCCTGGCAGTGTTTCTGATCCGTGGGTTCTCCCCACTCCCCGTTTTACACCCCCCCCATGGCATTTTGATAGCACATCTTTTACAATAAAGCTTAATTATTTTTGTGTGTGTTGCCAACTCAAAGAAACAGCCGTGCAGGGGGTTTCCACCCAGCAGGCAGCTCTGCAGAGCCGCGTTGCTGTGGCCGCTGTGTGGCCCTGGCGGTGTCCCCACGGGATCATGCCGGAGGGGCAGCCCCCCCGCCCTCAGCAGAGCTTGAGACACAGCGATGGCCATGATTATCAACTTCCCTGTACAGGGAGACTTGCATTTCAAGCGATTTGTTATCTGAAGCGTAGGTCAGCGGAGTTAACCAGCCATCTGCGTCCCAGGCGCGGCAGAGCCGCTTCCATCCCTGGCTCCCGCCATTCGCGTGCGGGAGGAGACGCGGGCGCTGGCTCATGAGGTCTCCCTCCGAAGTCAGGTCTGGAGGAGCAGAGGGGGAAAGGTCTGGGCTGTGGCGGGGAAGGCGCGGCTAACGAGCGGCTGCAGAGTGAAGGACACAGATGGAAGAAGTGCTCACTCTAATTACCATTTTTCTAAAAATTGCAGGGTTTTGGTTTTTTTTTCCTAGACCCATTAGGTGCGTGATTGCTTCCACTTCACTTAGTAAACAGAACTGAAACACAAGGTGACTGGGTGAAGGTACCCCGTAAGTATGAAATGCTGTCCCGTGCGGGGCTGGGCGCCGGGGGATGCTCCTGCGGGTGTGGGAGCGCAGGCGCGGCGCCTGCCCGGGCCGTGGGGGCGACGGTCAGTGCAAAAAAAACCCTGGGTTCATGTTTTGCTCCGAAGAGATAAAACAGAAGACAGAGTTTTATGTGTTGTGGTATACTCAGACGTATTAGGAGTGGAAATCACTGCGCGAAACTAAAACTTTGGTTCCATTAGCGGTAACATAAAGTGTAATAAAATGTTATTTTTCTGGCTGTATGTCACCAGGCACATATCCATCCCCCGCTCCCCCTCGCTCCAAGCCCCGCTGTCGTTTTTCTCGTGCCTTCCCAAGTTTCCTTCCATTTTCTCCTGACTTAGAGGCATTCTTGCCAGCTAAGCAGAGGGGGGTGTTTGCAGAGGTAGCTTCAGCTTCCTGAAAACCAAACATCACATTTCCAGTTTGCTATACTAGGATAAAATGGCAGGGTAATTCTATTTGCAGATTGCTACAGATGCCATTTAAAAAAAAATAATAAAAAAACAAGGAGCAGCAGGATTTCTTCTAGAAGCCTCCAGCGATCCACCGTCATCATTTCCCTCTGGTTCCCGCGTCTGGATGGGTCACCGGGATGCGCAATTCTGGGCGCTCGGGAGGAGGGAGGCGGCGGAGGAAGGGCAAGGGCAGCGTTGTGCCGCTTTGTCATATTTTTTTCTCCCCTTCTAATTATTTGAAGCTTGGATCTCAGCCTGGCAGCGAGGGCTCTGTGAGCAGGTTGCTGGTGAAGCCCTTAAAGAGGAATTCGTGTATTTCGTAGGACATCCCTGCCGCTCGCTGGTGGGTCCCAATGCGCCGACACGGGCTTGGTTTGCGCATGGGATGCAGAAAGCGTGGGGTCTGGTTCTGCGTGCATTCCTCAGTGTGATGGAAACATGGAATAACTTAGTCATACTTTAAGATCCTGACAAGTCCGACTTTACTTCACTAATGTAATACCGGGGTTATCAGTTCCCTTTGTCCGCAGCACCTGCAGAAGCGGCCACGGTGGTAGGTGTGAATTATTCTTACCCTCCTTCCTCTATTGCTGGCACCTTTCCCCTTCAGGAGGACAGTTTAAGAGCTACTGTGTGTCAATGGCAGGCATGCCAATGCCTTTTCTTTTATGCATTTAAAACCAAAAAATATGTCTCACTGAAATGTTCAACCCCCCCCCAAGATTTACGTGCATCCACAATTGTCCATAACTGGTGGGAGTTTTTCTGCCTCGCTCGTTGCAGGGATGACGTGCCAAGCCAGGACATCCTATACCGAAGACGAGGTGCTGTGGGGTCATCGCTTCTTCCCCGTTATCTCCCTGGAAGAGGGGTTCTTTAAAGTCGATTACTCCCAGTTCCACGCGACGTTTGAGGTGCCCACCCCACCTTACAGTGTGAAGGAGCAGGAGGAGATGCTGCTCATGTCTTCTCCCTTGATAGCGCCCGCTGTCAGCAACAGCAAGGAAAGGAACAACTCGGTGGAGTGCCTGGATGGTCTCGACGAAGTTGGCACAAAACTGCCTTCAAAACTGCAGAAAATAACCGGGAGGGAAGACTTCCCCAAAAAACTCCTCAGGATGAGTTCCACCACCTCTGAGAAGGCCTACAGCATGGGGGATTTACCCATGAAACTCCAGCGGATCAGCTCGGTCCCCGGGAACTCGGAGGAGAAACTGGTGTCTAAAACCACCAAGATGATGTCGGATCCCATGAGCCAGTCGGTGGCCGACCTCCCGCCCAAGCTGCAGAAGCTGTCGGGCGGCGGCGGCAGGATGGAGGGCAACCTGCCGCCCAAACTGCGAAAAATGAATTCAGATCGGTTTACATAACCCGGCGGGACTTGGAGCTGCTGAGCAGAGCTGGAACTGCTGCTGGCAAGGGCAGGGGGGGCCGGAGAGCGCGTCCCCCCCAGCCCTTGGCGTGCCGGGCTCTGTGGTCCCCGGGGGCGCCGGGAGGCAGGAGCATCCCCGGGCAGCGGCGGCCGCGCTGTAAGTAGGACCCAGGGGACGACGGGGGCGAGCGGACCTTCGTTGGCATGTAGTATCACAACACGCATGCAATAATAGTGTGCAATTTTTGCATATAGTTTTATGGCATGACTCCTACTATATTTATACTGTATATCCTGAAAAAAATACGGAAGGGGGCGTTCCTTTCCCCTTGTATTTCTTAAGAGTAAGTGGTCGGTAAAACATGCGAGTGGGTAACTTTTCAGGGTAAGTTATAGTTTGATTTGAAAATGTTCTGGGTTTGGTTTTTTGTTTTTTTTTTTTTTCCTGATGTGGATCGTGATGTTTTGTTCAACAAAGTAGCTATGGTGCATGTCGTTTTTCTTAAAAGAAGGTATATTAGTTAATTCCTCACACCAAATCTGCTAGCCTTAAATTAACTGCTGGTTTCTATTTTGCTTTAACGTTTTCTTGGGGTTTCTTTTCCTGCATCTAGGCTACCGGAAAAAAAGTTAAAAATGTATTTCATAAGGTATTGTTTAGAGAAGGAACTTGTATTAATAAGCCTAGGCAAAACAATAAATACACGAGTCAAATTCACACTTTAGATACAGTTAGTAAAGATTTTTTTAAAAATCTTTGTGATTTATAATATACGTGCAAGAAACCCATTTTAAATAAGCAGGACGTGCTCGATTTCTCCTGTTGATAGAATAGCTAAACGTGAAAAGAGCTGACTGTCTCCATGAAGCCAAGCAGGCGTTTACTCCGGACGAACTGCGCCCCAAAGGCAGAGCCAATTCCCCCCAATTCCGCAGTGCCCGGATTTGGCTCCCTTGGCTTTGGGGGCCGGCGGCGATGCCGGGGATGGTGGGTCTGGCAGCGGCATCCCGCCTTACTGCTTTCTCTATGGTGAAAATGATGTTTAAACACGTTCTGAACCGAAGTTGACCCTGTGGGTTTCAAAATGAGTAATACTTTGTATAAATGTTTGGTTGGATACCCTTCCCTCCTTGTGTTTGGGTTTCCTTTTCCACCTTGTTTCGCTCCGGTGGGGTCGAGCCGGGAGGGTTGGGGTGTTGGGTGTCACCGTGGCTCGCACCCCAAAATGCAGGAGCTCGGCAGGGACACCTGTGGTGCGAGGTCTGGGTTGGGGGGATGCAGGTCGCGATGGCCTCCGTGGGCTCCCTCTTGGAGCAGGAGGAGGTCTGGGCAAGGTGGAGCGATGGGTAGCGCTGTCAGCTACGAAAACCACCACGAAAACCTACTGTCTGTAGGTCCGACCCTCGAGGCCACAGCCGGGGGGTCCCAGGCACGGCCAGGCGTGGGGCAGGACCTGCCCCATAGCTCCAGGGGTGGATGGGCGCTTCTGACTCATGGGCTCTGGACCACCCTGCACCAATGCCGATGCTTGCTAAATGACTAATAACAACAGAGCTCTTGGTCTTTGAGGGAAAAAAAACCTGGTTTTGTTCCAAATGTTGGCATGGAATAAGAGCTCAGGAACTCCGCAGGGCTGGAGGGTTGGCTCGGACACCGCTGTGGCTCAGGGCTTTCCCTGGAATTGCAGCGTACACCCGCCGGTGGTACACCCGAGGACTTTTATACTGACTTCCGAGGTTTCTCTTCGTCGTTTATCGTGACTTTGAGTGGCACTGCATGCCTTTTACACCGGTGGCTGTACTTGAAGTCTCTGCTCGTTGCTGTTGTGGGGCAGGGCGTGCGTGGCTCCCCGTGTGCCGATGCTGTCCTCTGCGCGCGCGGTGAGCGCATTGATGGTGCGGCAAGGTAAAACCCGGACTTCTTTTCCCCCCGTTTGCTAACACTTCCTCAGGTTGCCTTGTAAAATACCGCTGATTTTTGTACCACACCTAACTCTTCTTACCAGTCCTTGACTGACAGCAAAAATAGCCACGTGCAGTTGCCAGGTGTCGAGAGTAAAACCACCACCGAGCCCAACCAAGAGCATTCATCATCATGGTGAGCACCCAGCAGGTCCGGCTGGTTTAGAAAGCAGCGTCTCCAGCGGCGTGACCTCTCCTCAAAACCCCCTTTGGCTTATTCAGGGGGTTGGAGGACTGCTGAGACGCTGCCGGAGCGTGACCCAATGTCCCGCTCGGTGGCACTGCTGTGGTGCTGGTGCCCCCAGTGCTGTGGCTTGGGTACCAAAGCGCAGCCGCCAAGGTGGGGTCCCCTCCCTGGGACGTGGGGGTCCCACCTGGTGGGTGCCCGCCTTCCCCCAGGTCTCCCACCAGCTGGAGCGCTCAGCCTGGGGGGTGGCTCATGGTCCGGTTGGTGTTTCTTTATGGAAAAGGAGATGTGGCGTGTCCCCAGAGTAGGAGCAATGGTGTTTCACCAGCCGTGTGCCGGGGCCGCCAGCATCCTCCCATCCGCGGGGACGATGCTGCGGGTCCTGCCTCTGGGAGAGCCAAGGGGCGGTTTCCTTTGGGAAACTTTGGGTGGAATCCGTGTACGAGATTGAGTTAAGGAGCGGTGCGGATGTCTTCTGCAAATTGAACTTAAAATAGGTGACAGGGAGAAGTGCCGTAGCTGTGAAACACACTGGCAATGTGAGTGGCTGCAGCCTACCCTGCATAAAAACAGCCGCAAGCATGTGAAACGCTGGGAGAGTGCCCTCACTTTTTTTAAATTTATGCCATAGGAAATATTAAGTTATGATTAACTGAAAAGTTTGATTTTTTTTTTTTAAAATCAGAATATGCAGCTGTCCTTGCCGGACGCCAGGTTTCTGAGGCTTGTGGCTTGTATTGCAACGCGTTACGTGTGCTGAGGTGACAATGTGCGCGTCCTTCATTAGTCTGAGCGAAGGTGCAAACACGGATGGTAACTTTCTTTAGTTATTGATTTTAGGAAGTTATTTCTGGTTACTTTTTCATTTTTATTGCTGTGGCCACTTTTTTTTTTTTTTTTTTCCCTAATTAACATTTTAGCCCAGCCCTAACGCTTATGCTAAGAAAAAGTAAGTGTTTGATTGCACAGCCGGTCTGTGTTCTCTACTGCTGAATTTATGCTTGAATTCTATTGTAAATTGTACATATTCAAATTAGATTAAACTAAATGCATTTTCTGGCATGCAGTCTATAACTGTATAAATGTACAAGTTTATTTGAATTATACAAAAATAACAAACTCTTGTATTCATTAATACTGCAAGCTCAGTTTTATCTAAAGCTATATTAAACTTTCAAAAATTGTTCGGTTTAAATGTGTTTGTCTTTTATCCAGTCCGCTTTTTATTACTTGAATAAATGGCTACGTATTCAAGCTGTTTAAGGGCTTCTGATCTCCCACTGAGTGTGTGCGGCCCCGATGTGCCCACGTCCTGCTGAATTTTTGAACTTCATTCATGAAGTGCCGTTTGGTGTGCGGCCGCGAGCCGGGTGAGCTCTCTTTCTCTCCGCACAGAGAAGGAGGAATTTTTGTCGTCGTCTCCCCCATCCAGCCCCAGGAATGAAAGGAATCGATCGAGGCTATCGGCTCCCTCCCCGTTAGAGCAGACCTTCCTCCTTGGTTTTTACTGTGAATTGCCCCGTTAGTGGCTGGGTGTCACCGCTCAGGGTGGGCAAAACATGTTTCCTGCTAAGAAAATAAAAATAATAGAAGAATGAGGAAAGATGTGTGACGATAGCTGATTTTTTAACTCCTTCCCCTCAAGAGGCTGCTGAGGGAAGGTCGCTAGAGCATAACTATGTCTTGTTTTTCCCAGTGAACTGCTGGCCTTGCTCTGAGGCCCGATGTAAGGACCATGCATGGAAGGAAAGAGAAGCAGCCCTGGGATAAGAGCTCAAAAGGAGATATATTCTCATCCTGTGCTGGGGCAAATGAGGAGAAGAATTTAACCACCTGAGGCGCGAGGGCTTTATTCCGGCTGGGGCGAGGAGGGGGCATTGCCGGGGCAATGGTGCCCAAGCGCATCGCTCTCCGGCGAGCGGAGCCGTGGAGCCCGGCACGGCCAGGATTTACGGATCAGGGCACCACTGGAGGCAGCTGCATCCATGGATTTGTTAAAAAAATATTAGCGGTGGGGGAATATTAGTGGTGCTGCCACTCACAGCGGTGCGGGGTGGAGGGGGGCCAGGAGGGCAGTTCAGTGTTCTCGTGCGATAATACAATTACCAGTTCCGTGGATTCGAGGTGATTTATGGTCACACTGCTTGTATTTCTGCTTTGTGAAAGGGGAAAAAAAAAAAAAAGAAAAGAAAAGAAAAAGGAAAGAGCGAGAAGGAGGAAGAGAGGGGCAGGGAGCGAGCGAACTCGTCCTTTCATGGCAGCCTAATTTTGGTAGGGTTGTAAGTACTATTTGGCCTGAGAGCAGTGCTGGTGGTGTTAATCTGCTTACACCGCTTCCAAGCACTCTCTGATTGCTGCAAAAATGCACTTGAATCATTATTCCCAGCCAAACATCTGTGCCTCATCCCTCAGAGGCTGGGAGGCCCTCGCTGCTGTGCTGGGCTGTGTCTGACCCCCCCCCCAGCCCACCCCCACCGAGCAGGTTTGTGGGCAGAGCTGGCCCCAAAACGGCAGCGAGAGCCGGGGTGGTCTATCCCAGCAGCTCCTGGTGTCCCCCCACCCGCCAGTTCTGCCGCCGGGGATGCGGTCGGAGCCCCGAGAGGAGATGGACCTGCTGAGCATCGCACCCATCTGCAGCCCACCCGCGGCTGGGGGAGAGCCGTGGGCGTTGGCACCGTCCCTCGGGGACGGGCAGGCGTCTCGTCACTCCCTTCTCCAGGAACAAGGCAGGGAAATAGGGTTCTCCCCGTTCACGGCTGCCTGTGTTTTGACTGTAGCCAGTAACCAGCTGTACGTCCTCTGGCTGAGACATCCCTGACGGGTTCATCCACCGGAGACCCGCGTCAGGAACAGACACGTGCATCTCCCTGGAGGGAACAGCGCTCTTGACCCAGGTATGGTCACCATGTAGAGTCCTCCCCCGAGCCAACAGGTCTATTCATAGCACTCATGGACTGCGGGCATCGCCGAGTGGTGAATGGAGGTAAGCCCCACGCCACGAGCATTTTCTCACTCTGGAGCCCAGCCCATGGCCGTGACCATTGGGCAACTCAGTGAAAGCACCGAGGCTGCCATTGCTTTCCTCCCGTCGGATGGGGGATGCTAACGGGAAGCGAGCAGAACATCCCACATGGCAACCAGCTATGCAGTTAGTCTTCGAGCCTGCTTGCCAGCCCACCGGCACTCGCCCCCACCAGCGCAGCCCCAGGCAGCAGCGCGTGTGTTGGTGCCCAGCTCTGCTCGCCCCAGGAACGCGCTTTGCCAAGCTGGTGGAGGGTTGAGGACCAGCAGGAGCCTGACGTGAGGATGAGATGTGCTGGTGACTGCAAGCGCCGTGGGCTCAGCACAGCTTCCTCCGTGTATCCGGGTACGAGGGGTAAAGCAATATACAGGTAAGAAAATATACAGCGTGCAGATAATAATTACATGTATGTTCCTAAGCCAGTATGTCATCTGTGACGTCCGTGTGTCCGTAACACAGCAGTCAAGATAGCTCTTTGCTCATTCAGATTTATTCCCCATTTCCACTCTCCAAACTTTTCCATTTGTTTCTGTCCAAAATGTTTGTAGGTTTAGATAAGCTTTTTGGGCACTGCCTTGGGAATCAGGTCTTTGGATTCCTTCCACGCCAACTGGGTGCGATGGAGAGCTCGTGGCAGATGGACGAGCGTGTGGAAAAGCGAAGGGCGAGCGCAGGCTCGGCAGCATCGCTCGCTGTCGGCATAACCTGGGGAGACGTTTCTCTTGGCGGCTGCCAGACTTTCCCTGGGACGGCTCCAGGTGGCGTTTCCTTAAGTGTTCTTGGAGCCTTCATCAGTAAGAAAGAAAAGAAAAGCCAAATTAACGCGTGTCCCAGCACAGGGACAAATGAAGCCCTGTGCTGGAGTGATGCTCAGGCTGAATATAAACATGACCTTACACCTCGCTCCAAGAAGGAACTATACAAAATATTTTATACTAATTGACAGTATTGATAATTCCGTACACAAATTATAGCAAAATTAATTTAATTTTTTAGATAAATTAGCAAAGCTCCCCTTTGAGATGATAAAACAAAGTATTTTGTTCTTCTTTTAATCAGTACATTACTAATTCAGATTTTTTTTCGTTTCACGCAAATCGGGGAAAACTCTTGACGTATTTTCCTCAGATATATTATTGGATGACACATCGTTCCTCTAGTCACAAAATTTTCCTTGCTGATAAGAAAAAAATGGCAACGCCTGTACATTGAGGCGATTTCAAAGTAAATGTGGAATGCTAGAGAGTCGATGTGGGAATGTTTTTTCCAACTATCGCGACGGTTTAACCGTGCCTGTAGATGCCTGAACCACATTGCTTTGACGGAGCAGTGCCCGGCGCAGTGTTTGCCGCAGGCGAGCTCCGAGCCGGCCGCAGAGATGCCCCGGTCAGACGATGGGGGTGTCCGCAGGGGAAGGCAATGCCGCCCAAGGCTTCTGCCGCCTCCGTGGGACACGGCGGGGAAAACTGGCAGCAGCGTGACGGAAAGCATCGCAGCGGCAGGACTGCGTGCCAAAAGCATCACAAGAGATGAGTTCAGGAACAAAAAAAACCAAAAAACCAACATAATCTCATAAACACGTCTGTCTCTTCCATCTTTCTACCGAAGTTGTTCAGTCTTACAGTCTCAGTCGTGAGATTATAAAATCCTAAAATATCAATGTGCATCCAAAGAGCGCATGGATATAATTTCCCACTGACGTTTATAGGAAGACAGTCCTTTATTCTGCTTCAGCCATTCCCTGTGGCCTGAGTGAATGAAAAAGCTCTAAGTGCAGGTAATTGATTTCTCTTTAACTGGCTTTTGATGGTGGTGGTGGGGCGGGGGGGGGAGCCGGGCCGGCTGTGCGTTAACCGCTGCGGGGCAAGGTGGCAACCTCATGCTGGAATGTCAAATTTCCCTGGTTTTCCCCCTTCTGAAAATCAAAAAGCAGCAGACTTCGGCTCACTCTCACGAAAGCTCAAGACAGTAATTTATTTGTCTTCTACCGAGCTGCTACTGGACACCGCACGAACTGCATTGCGTGGGGAGCCGAAAACAGGAATGTGCTTTCGGCTTGGAAGGTTTGAAGGTGGAAGTGAAAAAAATGCTGCCGGCTGCAGGCTTAGCACCGGGAATCCACCTGTTGGCCAAAACCCGAGCGCCCTGAGCTGGCCAGGCTGTGGCCGGCCGCATCCCAGGATTTGGTCCCCGAGCGCTGGGCACTCAGCCCTGCGGGAGCATCTTCCCTGCAACGGGATGCGGATGCGGATGTTTCCCCGGGCAGGGCTTCTGTGCAGGTGGCTTTGCCCCATCAGCTGTACGACCTGGTGTCTGGGCATTCCGGGCTTTGCCACGAGCCCAGGGGAATCCGGGGCTTTACCCAGGGCTGCTGAAACTCTTCGGGAATGACCCACGGAGCGTGTGTGTGCTCAGATCGTACGTACTCTATGCGTACACACAAGCACACCCACGTGCAAAACCGCAGTGCACTAAAATATCCATCGTGGCTAGTACGAGCGCAGTTTTTCTCATTTCTGAAGCAGCACTCGGTATATCCAGCGCTGCGGTATCGCAGGTACAACCATCACAAATACCCGCTAGGAAGCGCTGCCACTTTTATCTCCATATACTGAATTTCCTCCTGTTTTTGCTTACCCTGCTCAACACACAGCTCAAGCACTGCAGCAGAAGTGTCCCGATAGCTGGTGAGGGACTTTTTAGGGTGTCGGGTAATGGTAGGACTGGAGGGAATGGATCAAAACTAGAGATGGGTCGATTCAGACTGGACGTTAGGAAGAAGTTCTTCACCATGAGGGTGGTGAGACACTGGAACAGGTTGCCCAGAGAGGTGGTGGAGGCCCCATCCCTGGAAGTTTTTAAGGCCAGGTTAGATGGGGCTCTGAGCAACCTGGTCTAGTGGGAGGTGTCCCTGCCCATGGCAGGGGGTTGGAACTAGATGATCTTTAAGGTCCCTTCCAACCGTAACGATTCTATGATTCTGTGATGCTGGCAGTCGTATTTCCTCAGCCGGCTGCGGCAGGGCCAGAGACGCCAGCTGCGTTCTCCAGGGAAAGGTCCCTTCTCCTCCTCCTCGGGGAGGGGACCCGTCCCCATCCCGCAGGGGAACGGGGGGTCTCAGAGGAGCCCAGCTCTGCTCCGCTGGCTTCATGGAAGGACTAGCAACACGAAATGCAATTTAAAATGTGTGCTAGGCGTTATTGATAAACATTCCAAAAACTCCATGGCCCTTTCCTAATGCATAATTCAGAATTCAATATCAAAAAAGCAAGAAAAACCAGCTTCTTTGACAAGACCTATTCTTAATTTTTGTATTATGTTCCTAAAGTGTCTGTTATGAAATTAGGGTGTCGTGTCTCAGCTCCAGTGCAGGGCCTGCACGCTGCAAATGTTTTATTAGCCGTCATTTACAATTCTGCACACACACAATATTCAACTAGACCACGAGGCCGCCATACAGACACTGTAATGCTATTGCATAATTTATGTATTTTATATTATATTTTTTCCTCGTGCATACATACTTAGTTTGCTTAGCCCTCAGGAAATCCATGCTAGGGAAATGGCACACTGTAAGAAATGTCAGATATTGCTCGGGTGCTTCAGGTCCAGAGTTAATGGAGCAGAAAGACGCTAGTGGAAGAACGTTTTTAAGTGCTTGTAGGTCTGGGTGCGGTGAAGACAATTTATTGTCTTCTTAAATCTCGACATCAAAATCTTAACCTATAAACAACTGGATGTGCAAAAAAAATAAATGCTGATTTAGCTGTCAGTCCCTGTCTTTTTCACTCAGGCTGCCCCTGCTCTCCGAGACTGCGCATCGCTCCGCCTCGGGCACAGCACCCGCCGGGAAGCGCCCAGAAGATGCTGAGCCGTCGGCTTCCTTCTGCAGCGGCGCTGCGGGAACCCAGCCACTCGCGGCTCCGGGAGAGTTGGGTACGGAGCGGTTAAATAGAAAACTGTTTAAAATGAGTCTGTAAATGAACTCGTAACCAAATAGACACGTTTGAGACTTTTTTCTTAAAAAAAAATAAAAAAAGGGAGAGAGGAGGGTTCTGGGTGAATGGCAGGGACCGGCCGCAGGGAGAAGGGAGCGGCGGCAGCTTCTCCTGCGGCTTCCACTGAAAATACGTCCCTGGGTCACAAATGTCCATTTTAAATACTGTGCAATCGCCTCGTTCATATCCTTTTGCAGCTTTTGGGGGTTTGGTTTTTTTTTTTGGGGGGTGGTCTTTTTTTGGTTTTTGGTTTTTTTTTTTTTTTTTACATAAAACTCCTTGCTCTGAAAATTAAAAATTCTCATATTTCTTAAGATGTGAAAAAAAGTGAATTTTACGTTTTTCTTGTTCCCTCCCTTGACAGATGGGGAGCACCGAGTCAGTGTGTCCCAATGGCGGAACGTGCCCTATTTGTCATCGTGTTGCAGGTGAGCAATCCCAGGGGGGGCACAGAACACAAAATAGGTTCTATTGCATTAAGACCTTTTTTTTTTTTACAATGAAACTAAAAATATTCGGGTCTGCCCCTCTGGCAGGAGATGCCGGCACGGGCGTCTCCGGCGAAGCTCCTTACTTTTATATAAATAAGCAAATATTAATGTGATTGTTGCTATGGTAAAAAGTTCAGTTAGTCTGGTTAGGCCAAGTGCCGTGGGAGTCAGATTGCTGCTGCCGCCTGAAATACCTAATCTTCATGTTAAAAATGAAAGGGATTTAAGCGACAAAAACCTGAACTCCATTTCTAGCGCGCTGCTTCAGTGCCTTTTAAGTAGTTTGGAGCATAGAGGCTGCTTCTGAAGAGTCGAGAAACAGAAGCAGCATAGATGGGATATTTTTAATGAAAGCTGAACTTCCTTTCCATATTTTTCGGCGTGAGCATATTAAAAATAATTGGAAAAAAGTCAGTGTTCTTCGGGGCGGGGAGGGAGAGAGCTGGCGTTTCCCCCAGGCTGCCCACCCGGCCAGTCCGACACCCCATGACTGACACGCCGGCAGCTTTCCCTTCGCCAAGGGAGGTTTTCCCAGCCGGTTTGGCATGGAATAAGGCCATTACAAGCAGTTATTCTGAAATCCCATTAGCCCACGTCACCCTGCAGCCGCGGCCGTGCAGACCCCTGACGCTCCTGCAGAGCATCCTTTCCTTCCTCTGGTTTGTTCTCTGCAAAATACTCCTCTAAAGCAGAGGAAAAGATTTTGTAGCTTAATTTATGACCCTTCTTCCTGCTCTAGACTTGCTTTTTTATTTTTTTCTCCATTTAATAAGGTTGCAAGTGGCTTAAAGAAGGCAGTGGCGGCTGCAGAGGTCCCTTCTTCCCTACCCGGAGAACGTTCCTCCCGAAGGATGCCTTGTCTCAGGCTCCACAGTTCTGCAACACGTGGGTAAAACGTGAGCAAAGGTTTCACCGAGAGCCGCGGGCTCCGAGGCGGAGACCAGCAGAACACCCCTGGACCGGGGTTCGATCTGGCTCTAGGCTGCCACGGCCGCTCTCCTGCATGGGTTCCTCGGGTCTCGGACAAAGAAACCCATCGAGGGGGTCATCGGGGCGGGGGGGGGGGTTCTCTGTCCCTGTTGTCGCCAGTGGGTGATCAGTGTCAGTAAAATCCCCCTGGTCTCTCGCACACCTGGCTGGGGGGGCACCCAGCAGCACCCGTGCCTGGCTGTCGGGGTGAGTTATACGCGTAAACACCTTTTTCCAGACTTTTCCCCCCCCAGGTGCACTCAATAGAGGGTGGGAAGCGCTGTGTGGTGAGGCAGCCCGCTCCCCGCTCCCTCCGGTAAACCGGGGCTGGAGAAGTGGACCATTTGTGGATTATCTGTTTCTATGGTGATAGATCGGAATAAACGTGGAGTGGTCCTGGCTGCCTTCAGCTGCCTGTTTTCTGCAAGGTCTCCGTTATCAACAGCGAAAATGCAGCGTCTAATTCCCCGGAGACCGTCAGCTGAGACTCGTGGGCAAGATCATGGGCTTTAGCCCGTGAAAAATCTCTGTGGCAAAGCTGCACACGAAAGTTACAGGCTGCGGCAGCGCAGTTAATCACCAGCACCGCCCTGGTGACAGGGACACAGAAATTGCTATAAGGGAGGAAAAAAAAAAAATAAAAAGAAAAAAGATGTTTTTCAGTTTTCGTCTTGTAGAGACAGAAATATCGTGTTGTCATGGGCAGATCAGAAACTGGAAAATCCACAGATGCCCTACATAGTAATAAAAAAAAGGAGGCCGACGCAGACGTGAGTTTTTAAAGTTATAACATTATTTTGGGGAGGAGTTATAAAAAGAGGCATGTATTTTTTTCCAAAATATTCACCTTTTGTCCTTAGATGTGAAATCTGCCGTTTCCAAATTCGGCTCCCACATCCGTGCGCAAAGGGGAGCCGAGCAGCCGCCAGCAGAGCCTGCTGCACGGCGTGTGGCGGCAGCAGGTTTGTCAATGGAAATAAATCCTCTCAAATCCTCACATGCCCCTAAACACCGCGGGGAACTGAAGTTGTTCTTAGCGGTACCTAAAATCCTGGAACGCGAGTTTTGCCAGAGTAACAACCAAATGATTACCCTGCTGTCCTCTTATGATTCACATCAGACCTGGCAGCCACAGCGGATATCATCCTGCCTCTGCTAAATCTTTAATATTTCAAATGCATATTCAGATACTGCTTTCCTGCTAGGAGACGCCTCACAGCGTAGCACCCGGGAGGATTGCCCTTTGGAGTGAGGTAGAATTGAAATATTTAAATGTGCTACACTTCCAAAGGCTGGCTTACTGCTCGCCTCCCTTGGAGGAATAAGAAATAAATAATAGAAAAGTGAACTGCGCGATTCCTCAGTCCCCAAAGTACTAAAGTCGTGGAGTGACTGGAAAATTATGCTTGTACAGAGGAGAATTCGCTATTTTGGTGAGAAGTGTCCGTGCTTACATGGAGTCAGGAACTAAGACGAACCCTATCAATTAAAGCCAAAAGCCAAAACAAAACAGCAAACTCCGCTTTGAATTGGGGATTTCTCAGCAAAGTTCCACTTGCCGAAGATCCCGCACGGAGCAGAGCTGAGGTGCAGGTTTCTCGGGATGTGTAACATCCAGCCAGTCTTTAAAAGGTAAGATTTAATGTTCAACTGTTTCAATGACGCACTTTCCTTTGGAAGGTTTTGCTGTTAGTAACAATTGTAAATAAGCAACAGGCTGCTGTAATGAGCAACGGCCTGTATCCGCTCTGATTTATCCAACAACGTCATTTATGGAGGAGAACAGACACACAGGCAAAGGTGTGCACACGCCTATGTATGTGAGCTCACTTGGGGATGGAAAAAGATGTTCTTTCTGACCAACGACCTTATTTGTTTAGGTCAGACCTTTCTCTGCCTTGCCATTTTTTATGGCCTATCTGTGTCCGGCTTGTGCCTTCATGCTTTGGTGGCCCGGCACGAGTAACCCTTCCCCGCTGGGAACACAACACGCCGCTGGGGTGCTGTGGTGTGAGAAACCACAACAATTTATTGTCGTTCAGACAATTATTCTCTCGCTCCATGACCCTTCCCCATCCAGGAAGGGGAATCGGGAAAAAACAAGGAAACCTGAGGGCTGAAATATAAACAGATTTAATAGAATAAGACTAAATAAATAACATTAATAATACTGAAGAACAAATATTGATCCCAATCCCACTATAAAAACCCCTTCCCCAGCAGAAGCCGTGCGCTCCCCGCAGGGACAGCCAACGGGGGACCCTGCGAGCGCTGCGGCTGCGGGAGGGAGGGAAGGGCTCAGGGCTGCGGCACCGGGGCGAGGAGGGCTCGGGATCCCAGACATCACGGGAGAGAGAGAACTCCTCAGCAAACTTTCTAATTTCTCTGGAATGTGCCGTTCACGGTATGAAATAACCCTGTTGGCAGCTTGGGGCAAGTGCCCGGCTCTCGCTCCTCCTTGTCCCCGCACCTGGGGAGCTCGGAAACACCGAGACCTTGAAACCCGCACCCCAGAGCTGGCTGTAAAGGAAATATTTTCACCGATTCAGGCACTAGAGTCCTCTAACAGTGATGTTTTCCCAGGTGATAGGAGAGAAATCGGTCCTGTGTCAAGGGGGCAAGAGGCAGCAGGCACTGCTGGGATAACACCAGCGGGCCAGGAAAACACACACCCTTCCCAGTGGTGCTTAGAGGAGGCAACTGGCCATTGGCATAGCCTTCCTGGGAACTTGACCAAAGATGTTTAAATTAAGGCTTCTTAAGAGCCGCAGGTCGAGGCTCGGTGCAGCTGTTGGCGGCATTTTTGGCACGTGCTGAGCAGGAGGGAGCTGATCACCGAGAGCCGTCCCAGGCTGTCAGTCTATGAGGT
Organism: Larus michahellis; assembly: GCF_964199755.1. NCBI lineage: Eukaryota > Metazoa > Chordata > Aves > Charadriiformes > Laridae > Larus > Larus michahellis. The sequence continues at coordinate 59,519,824 of NC_133902.1, forward strand.
GCCCATCTTTCGGTCCTGCGTAGATATTGCTCACAAATCTTGCGCTAAGGCCTTTTAAGTCACCAATATCATGTCTAAATTAAGTATTCAGGGCAGGAACGTAGGACGTGTCTGCTACCAGAGATCAATAGGTAATAAACACTAATGAACCATTACTAGACTTCCTAAAAACCTTTCCCCGCTTTCTTACTTTCATCCTTGCCCATACGCAGGGGAAAGCAGTACGAGGATTTCACATTTGATGGACCATTACGTCCATTACGTACCATTACGTACTTGCCAGTTTTCCCTCCTCTCAATAAAAACTTCTGCGGGGCGCATCGCTATGCGCCGCCAGGCCGATTTGAAATGTTGTCGCTATTCGTAAAAGAGCTTTTCCCAGTATATTGTGCAGAACTGTGTTTTTCTGGAGGTGGTTGTGATTAGGGTTGACATTAATTGGAAGAAATGCTAATATACCAGATGGATTTTTTTTTTAAAAGGGGTGGTGGCGGAGCAAGAAGCAGGGTACATGTGCTTATGGAAAAGTGGGAGTACGATTTGTTAGCTATGTACGCGCGACCCACGCACCGCAGCATTTAAGAGAGTGGTGTGATGTACTTTATTAATAGTAGTGGATTTTAGCACACATCCCTTATTTATGGAGGGGAATTTATCCTCGCGCCGCGCTGGCCCCCTGCCCTTGACACATCGCTCGAGGCGCAGCGAGGAGGCAGGAGCCTTCGCCGGGTGCAGGGCCGGAGGGAGAGGGGAGAGATTCAAATGTCAGACCTGGCGGCGGCTTTGTAGGCTTAATTTCAGATGGGTTTTTTGAGCTGTGTCACCAGGAGGGAGCTGCCGACTGCATTGCAGCCGGTGCCGGATGCCAGGCACCAGCCAGGGCTGCATCCCCCAGCATCGACCCAGCCGCCCCCGGGTACCACACCGGGTTTGGGGACACCACGGAGCACGCCGGGCTCCGGAGATGGTCCTTCGTCCCCGGGACCTCTGAGCCACCTCCTGGCCTTGATCCGCCGCCAAAGGGAGCCACAGCGTGGGTGGGAAAGGATGGAGCCAGCCCGGCCGGCGGTGCCATGGCAACAGCTCCCCTTTGCATCCCCCGTGTTTTCCATTCCGCGTTTCGAAATTAATTATTCAGCCTAGAGCAGGAACAAAAAGGAGATTACCCGCCCTGGTCCCGCAGGTATCCGGGAAGAAAGAGCTTCCCGGGGTTTCCAGGGGAGACCAGGAGCAGGGAACGGTTTATCTGTAACCGCTCTGCCGAGGCGGCGGTTGGGGCTGCACTCCGAGCACGATAATCGTCCCCAGGTCCCTGAACCGAGAGATTTTTATAGCGACGCGCATTTTATTAAGAATTTGCTAGAGCTGTAAAAAAAAAAAAAAAGATCATCAAACTGTTTTGTTTTTTTTTTTTTTTCTTGGCACACCGAGCACCTCTGAATCGTGGCCAGGTTCGTTTGGGGGTGGGATTCCCGGGTCCCAGGGCTGCCCGAAAAAACCCTACCGCAGCACCAGCAGCATCGCTCTGACTCGCACCTTGCCCTCGGGATTTTCTTCTTTTACATCATTGTCCTTGGAAATCCCCCCCGCTGCCGAGCCTGCCAGCCCGGCACAGCACCCCCCGGACTTTTTGGATGCGCAAACGGCATTAAGCACTGGTTTGGTGGGAGGCTTGGGGCGAGGAGGTTTTTCTTTATGTTTTTTTTTCGCTATTCTTTCGTTTTTTCCGTGCCTTAACCCATCCTTAAAAATGGCAGGTTAGCATTTTTAGATTTTTTTTTTAGGGGGTGGCAACATGAAAGCCATTTCAAATTTATTTACCGAAACAGTTTGGGCTGTACAGTATACACTATATATGGTGTATATGGTGTATATATTGTATCGATACTTATATATGTGTGTGTATGTATATATATTTACACGTGTGTGTATATATATATATACATACACATATATACATATGTGTATATATATATACATATATACACACACACACTTCTATGCTATATCTATGCTATACTATATACTTATATACTATGTAAGTATATATACTTACTTACCAAAATCTTAACATTATTTCAGTCCACCAATATGCTCAGAGCTGATTTCCTAAGGTATATACTATACTATATACTTCGCCCCTTTTGAGAGGTATCAGAAGATGAAATTGTATAAAACGTGGGCTTTATAAACACGTACACAGTCCTTAATAGACTTACTGTGGAGGACTGAAAGAAGCAGAAATCATAACAACCCCCCCGCGGCTCACTGAATTTGGCAGCCGACCGAGGCTCCACGCAGCAGGTTCAGCTGGTGGTGCCAAAATGCTGCCAAAATGGTGCCGGGGCTGGGGCTTGTGCCCCCGGGGGGGCAGAGACTGGAGAGGTGGCAGCAGCCCCCGAGTGCTCCCGTCCCCAGGGGCATCCTTAGGGGACGCGCAGTCCCCGAGCGGGGGAATTGTGGCCGCTGGTCCAGCAGCTCAGCAGCCAACCACCTCCTCCATTGATGTTTTAATTTTATTTTTTAAAGTGACTGGAAGACTTCAGACAGGTCGCTGTTTTATAACTTTGGAACTTGACTGATTTTTTCAGTGTTCATTTTGTGTTTCTACTGATGTATCTGTCTAAACTATTACTGGAACCATGAACTGTCTTTTAACCTGTATTCTTCTTTTACCAAAATCTTAACGTTTTTTCAGTCCACCCATATGCTCAGAACTGATTTCATACGCATTTGAAAATATTTCTGAGAAATAGTTTAATTAAGCGCGTTCTTTTTTGACTAAATATATCATTTTTTGAATGAATGGCTGCCTTAGCAGACATTTTTGGATGTAAAATGACTCTCAGCGTAAGCTGAGGTTGCTGGGGGGGGGACACCCGGGGCAGCCCCTCGGGGATGCCATCCTACCCCCAGCCCCCCAGAAGTAACGCTTCTGTTCAGCCTGTGGAGTATCCCGTGAAAAACCGGTCACACCTCGGTTCTTTTACCGCCAGGCAACTGAATTACCACTGGGATTTTCTCTTTTTAGACTCCAGCCCCGTGAGCAGCTCGTGGCAGGGCCCCGGCCGTCGACGCGCGGCTGGAGTGGACGGGAAAACCCCGTGGGGAAGCGGAGCAGAGGGAAAATATCCCGGCGGCAGCGGACAGACACTTGACCCAAGAAGACTTTGACTTTCCATGGGGGAATAGCGTGCAAGTTATTTTGGAGTTCAGCTCTATAATTAGTGGCATAAACCAGAACTGGCTAAATTGAAGTCTTTGCTCTCTGGCTGTGTCAGGGAGCTGGTTCCGAGGCTGTCTTTGCGGCCAAGAATCTTCCCGACTCCTAACCATGAGGGATAAAGCTGCCCCAAGAGCTCTGCTTTTCCCCCGAAGCAGCGAGAGGACCAGCAGCAGCCCGGGTTCCCGCAGCTCCCCGGTCCCCCAGCATCCCGGGGGACTTCCAGCAGGACCAAGCCTGGTCCCAGCAGACCACAAAGAGCAGGAAGAGGTGAGGACCCCCCCCGTGGCACCCTGAACGGCCCAGGGCTGGGCCAGCACTGGGGGGGGCCCCACCAGTGGCTCTGCAGGTCCCACCACACGTGTTGTCGTCTAAAACCCGGCCTCGGCTGCACCTTACTGCACGTCAGTCCAGAAACTCAGAGGACAAAACTTTGGTGAATTGAAGGAAAACAAAAAAAACCAAAAAAAAAAAAAACCAACAAAAATTGGTTTAACAGAGAGTAATCGAGTTCACCATCGTGCAGACTCACCCCCGGAGCGAGGACGTTCCTGTACGTTCACAAATGACACGCTGGACCTTTTAGGGAACTCTGCTCCTACAGACCCTGGCTGTGAGTCCCGTCAAGAAACGCGCGTTAGACAGCCAGGGAAAGCTTGCATAATCGTCATGAAACATGAAAACAATGTTAATCGTTTTGTAAGATGCATTTTTTTAAGGATTTAAAAATAGCACACTTAAAATACCCTGCGTTCATCTAAGACTATTTTACTTTGGCATTATTAAGTACCTTACTTTCTAATCTATTAATTAAAATAACAAAAAGCAACTATACAGATTTAAAGACCACAAAGCCCTGCATCTTAAAGGTGGGTTACATTCGCTTAGGAGGAACCAGAAAAGTTTTGGAATATATTTACAGGTGTTTCTATTTTTATCTGCACATACTAAGTGCGCATATCAGTCTGCATCTATGGGTATGTGCGTGGGAAGAGAGCAAAACCCCATTGATGCTGCTACTTTAAAAAAACATATATTCCACACATCCACAATTATATTTAAGAAAAAAACCCCTTTCTGGGAGATTTTGCATTACAACTGGCCTTAGGGAAACAGCCAAAGGAATCCTTTAGAAAGAGCAAAGCCCCAGCCTTGCGGGGCGGGCGGAGGTGGTGCCGTGGGACCCTCGCTGTCCCCGGGCACGGCGGCTGTCGGAGCCCCACTCCGGGCTGAGGAGGGTGGCAGAGGTGGGTTAATGCCGCTGTTATTGCTCCATTTTAGATATTCCCATTCTTTAGAGTGAGCAGTTAGCAGAGGAATGAATTATAGGCTCTCGGAGACTACATTCACGCTGACTCAGCCCAAGAGCAGACCCACGCACGGTACAGGAATTTTCCTTTCCTATGGCGTAAAGGGAAAAAAATCATTAATTTTCTTCCCAGGTTCAGAACAATCATTCTGTCTGTTACGCTTTGCTATGCAAAATAAGGACGGAGAAAAATGGTTTCTAAAGCTTTATTCATGATTCTAAATTTCAAATGTGAATTGGCAGAGCGTCATCCCTGGTTTTGTTGGGGCTGGGCTGGGTTTGGGTGCCGTGTCTCTGCCCTCACAGGTTTCAGCTCCGTCCTGCAGATGTGCACGCGGTGACACTGGGGCGCAGACAGGACCCCCAGCCCCGTACAGCTCCTGCCTGCCTCTGGGCACCCACGGTTAATAATGGAATAGCTGAAAACTGCAAAAAACCAAGATCAATGGACTTGAGCTGAGTGCAGAAGCCAAGGGCTTGGTGCTCGATTCATCCAGCTTTCTGCTGCATCAAGCTTCAGCAGCCGGGGGACGCGGCACATGCGTGCTCTGCGCTGGGTGATATTCCATTCACTGCTGCCGTAGGAAAATTCAGACACTGAGCAATTAAAAAAAAAAAATAAGAAAAAAAGAATTCTGTCTGAAGCCCACTGGGGTCACTCACCAAACGAGACCACAATCTGTGAAATTCTCTTTTTGGTACCAGTTTAGAAGTCAGGATATTTATGACAGGAAAAAGCTATATTCCAGAAAGATCATACAATGAAGAACAGCAAACAAAATGGTTTTTTTTAGGCATCACAGCAACTCCTATGAGTCTTTATGAAGAAGCAGCACCTCCAGTTTTATATTCTAAAATTGCATCAAGTCCTACGCATCTGCTGCAGGTGCGTTGCTGGCAGTTCAGGCTGAGAAAGTCGATGATCTGAGGGATTTACATTAAAATATCTCAGGCTTTGACCACCTGCAGTGAGGCCACTGGAATAATGCCGAGTGGGAGCCGCTCTCAGTCCCAGCATCCTCAGGCTCCCAATGTGTACCTTGATTCCCCTTTGCTCCGGCTGGAAACCTGGAGGACACTGCATCGCACCAGGCGCTCATCGCCAAAGTCTGGCTGTTTTCTAGGCAACCTCTTAGCCTTGATCGCAATTATTTATACCTTTCAAATAGAAGAATGCAATCTTTTATTTTCTGCATTGGAATAACAACTGAAACATCCCATTCGAGAGAAATTTGGGCTGGACGGAACAATCCTTCCAGACTTAACCAATGGGTCATTAATACCTTTCTACCTGCGTCTTGCACGCACGCCCAGCACGTTGTTGCTCTGCTGTCCCTGTCCAATGGCACGGTTACGGGGGCTACGGATTCATCTCACAGTTTTAATTAACCTCCTCCCGCACAACCCCCGGCCGTCTCATTTCACCCACCAGGGTCCCCCCGGGGCCATGTCCCACGCACAAGGTCAGGCCCGAAGAGGACATCCCGGCAGGAGCGGGATGCGGGGCTCCTTTCCTCGCCGTGATCCACACATTGCGCGCTCCCTTCCCTCCGCAGGCTGACTAATGTAGAAAAAAAATCCCAAAACTCAAGGGGGTTGGGAGTCACCCAAGAGGTCCCAGTGGCACGGGGCAACGTAGACACATTCAGCGAGCACGTGGCTTTGGGTCAAGAAAGAGCCATCTAAAGAAATGGATTCTTCCTTAAACCACCTCACTACACCCTCCCGACATGTTTTTATTTATTGGAAACAAACTCCCCTGCAAAATAATATTAATGGGAGTAATAATAAGCCTACATAAAGGGATTTGTTCACGATTTGCATCTTCTCCTCTTAGAATTGAAGGAGCAGGATTAAAACAATGTCTTTGTGACTCTGAGTATTATAATACTAAATAACTGAATACCAAATAACACGAATAGTTAATTGCTCCTTTTTTCTTTTGCAAGCAGTACCCCAAGTGCCGTGTCCTTCCCCACCACCCTCAGCTTTCCGCACCTCCGGAGTGACACAGGGACACTATTTTGGGGCCCAATGTAATGTAGCTCCCAAGCTACAGCAAACACAAGGTACTTGTCCTGCCATGGCTTTAAATAACTTACTAGACAAATGAAAATGAAATCTCTCTGATCGTTGACTTTTAAGGGAAAATCTTTGCCTTTCTGAAAGGTCATACAACAGTTGCTCAGCAGAAAAAAAAAAAGAAGAATCAGATGAGTTATGAAGGTCTATGTGCCACCATCACCCATATGCCACCGCCGAAATGAAAACGCCTTTCTTTAATTAGCTGGGAGAGCAACGTGTCACGGTAGGAGAGGGACAGGTCTGATTTCTCAGCAGTTCCCTGGCAATGCCCCTGGCAATGCTCCGTCCCTCCCGTCCCAGCAATTAACTCCGTCGCGGGGAGAGACATGAACCGCAGGAGGCGATGGGCAGAGGGAGAGGGAAGAGGCAGAACCAAAAACTCCCACTGCCTGGCATTCATTTGGGTTACAAATAGCAGAAAACCTTCACACCCCTTTTAGGAAGGAGAGGCGCCGTACCTGCCCATGCGGGCGTTTGCCCACTGGCGATTTTTGCCTTCCTCCCCTCCAGCTATAAGAGCCCCGAAGGTGCTCCTGGCGCGGCGGCGCTCCGCATTCCCAGCCGCTTCTGCAGAGCTGGCCAGGACATGCTCACTTCTGGCTTCTTCCCCTGGCTGCTGCCTGCCTGCCTTAATTTTTCAGTTAATTACCAGTATTTATTAGAAAAAAAAAAAAAGAATATTCTGAAAATTAAAGTCGAACAGAATACAAAGCAAACAAGAAGTATGGTGGCACTCCTGAATGTATTTCACCCCTAAAAATTCTCATCTGCGTTTGTGAAATATGACCAACTTGTCCCATTCGGCATACAGAATAAACTAAAAGAATAGAATATCCGGACAAATACAGAGGGAGATTTTAAAAAGAAGACAAGAAAAAAAAAAAAAAAAAGGAAAAGCGTTTAACTTCCCTCCCCAGGCTCCTCCTGCGGCGGTGGGAGATGGGGAGGGCAGAGCGCGACGGAGCCAGGGCACAGAATCTGCTTTTCTGTCTCTGGAGGAGTGAACCAAGGCAGCCTCGTCTCTCAGCGCGGCGTTTAGCCTGCGCAAATGCCCATTAACATAATTATTTATCTAATATTCCATTATGTTCAAAGCCACCGGACACCCCCCCGCGGGCCAGCACGGGCGGGCTGGTGGCGGTGCTGGGCTGCCGGCTGCAATTAGCTACTGGCTGACTTCAATTAGCATGCTGGTCCCAGAAGAAGATAAAAAAAACCCCACAGTATATCCGAAGGGAATCATGAGATAAAATTCCCAAGTAATACGCAACAAAGCTACGTTATCTTTATATATCCATATAAAAATGTACATATATACACATTATTATCTCACCACCCTCACAGCAAAGAATTTCTTGATATCTCATCTGAATCCCACAGGCAGTGAATTACCCTCCTTCCTCAGCCCGCCTCAGTGGCGGCGATCCAGCAGAGCCCGCCTCGCGCCCGTACTGGAGACCATCCCCGTCAATCTGCGGGGCAGGAGTTCACACCACCTCGGGCCGATGCTGCGCAAGACGCTTGGAAATTGGGCGACGGTAAGAGCAGACGGAGCGCCACGGTTCCAGCGTCCGGCCTGATGTTCTGGATTTAAAGAAACCGAAGCTCTTCCAAAAGCATTCCAGTACGAAAAGTAGTTTTTAAATGTAATTGTAACTTTTCACTATCCCTAAATATGTTCACGTGTTCCCATCCTCTTTGGTTTTCCTCAGCATCCAGGTAGCTTTGGTTTTATTTATTGTCTGCGGATACTCGTATCAAATTCCCCTGTGAATTTCTAAAACCGTTTAATTACATGCATTTTCCAACAGTAATTCACATGTACGAGCCAAATTCTTTAAGAATCCTTTTTGGCATTTAAATAGTGATTTCACGCATGAGACGAAAGTGGCCTTTTGTTGTTTATTGTTGTTGTTTCATCTTTTTTTTCACAGGGACGCGAGCTGCGCCAAAAAGAGGAACAATCTGGTACAAGATGTTCGCTAACAATTTACCGAGCAAGCGAAGACCCCAGGTGTGAAAGCAAATCGGTGCAGGAGGGGGAAAAATGATCTGCGGAGCTCGAGACCCCGAGCATCCCTACCCCGCGACGCCATGCGGGTGCCCGAGACCTATAAATCACGGCTATCACTGAGATAACAACGTTCGGTCTCTGCTCCAGGAGGTGGGTTTGAGACGTGCCTCTAAACGAATATGTTGGCACAATAAGATTTTATGCTACCAGAAGTAGAGAAGGAAAAAAAATCACCCCACCAAGAGGTGCCTTTGTGCTGCGCGGTAGAGCCCCGGCACGGTCCCAAATATCTCCCCCAAGAGCAACACGTCAGATGCCTGGGGAGGGGAAAAAAAAAACAACAGAGAAAGAGAGAGAATTTTAAATATCTGACTCTGCGTCATTAATTTCCTCTCTGACTGTGAAACTAATTAGCAAGGTCCTGAATACCAACAGCTACTTGGGAAAGGAGCAATGCTGGTAAACAGCATCCGCATTTTTGTGTGTGTGTGTGTATATATATATATATATAAAATTAACATTATAGCTATATAATATATAAAAAATGTATTCTGTTTACTAGCGTAATGATGTCAAGCATATTTTTTTTTAATGTCTAAAAACATATATATGTTTTTGTGTGTGTGTGCGTGCCCAGCAGAAAGGGGAAGGGGCCGTGCTGACCCCAGCGATGCAGCATGCCGAGGGGAGCGCGCAGGGATCACCCCTCATGCCGGGGGCCGCAGCCCCCCCCAAAGCACCCTCAGCCCTTGCGTTCCTGCAGTATGGGTTCCTGTGTTTATTAGAGCAGAAATAATGAAAACCTAAAACCTGATTAAGTTTAATAAGTTTTTTTTTTTTTTTCTTCTTTCGTGAGAGCTTGCGGACACATTAACTGCCAAATTATAGATTAATTCTGCTCATTGAGCTGCAAATGTTTTGGCAGAAATAAAATCTGTCCTTCACAAAGAATGGAGAATTCTTCTTCCAACAGGTAACTTAGTAATGATAATACGAAATTAATTTAGCTTAATGGTCTGGAACTGCCGCCTTCTAGGGGCCGCGCTGGACCTGCAGCCCCAGTGCTCCTGGCGCAGGATGGGTGCGTCCGGCCAGGCTGGGGGCTCCCAGGAGGCAAAAAAATGTGATTTTTACTCTTGCAGCTCTTTCCCTCACCCACTCGGGCTCCCAGCGGGTCCGGGGCAGCGGCAGGAGCGAGGAGGGGTTGAGCTCTCCCGTGGGACAAATCTGATCAACACGATTCCCCAGCCGCTGAGGAAATCACTGGAATTTCTCATCCCTCGGGACACAGCAGCAGTTTGCTGCTGGCTGCATCCTGCAGCCGGTTGGAGCTTTAGAGGCGGTTCAAGCAGTTCTCGGAAACACCTTCGTCTGCAGAACCAGAGGAGATGGCACAGCCACCCCAGCACCGTCCTCCTGCCTGGTTCTGCCTCGAGAACACCCTTGTGCAGGAGGAAAGCAGGAAAAAAACAGACTGAGAGAGCTGGGGGGGTTCAGCCTGGAGAAGAGAAGGCTCCGGGGAGACCTTCCAGCCCCTTCCAGGCCCTCAAGGGGCTCCAGGAAAGCTGGGGAGGGACTCTGGAGCAGGGAGGGGAGCCATGGGACGAGGGGGAAGGGTTTTACACTGACAGAGGGGAGATTGAGATGAGATGTGAGGCAGAAATTGTTTGCTGTGAGGGCGGTGAGCCCCTGGCCCAGGTTGCCCAGAGAAGCTGTGGCTGCCCCATCCCTGGAGGGGTTCAAGGCCAGGTTGGACGGGGCTTGGAGCAACCTGGGCTGGTGGGAGGTGTCCCTGTCCAGGGCAGGGGGTGCCACTGGGTGGGCTTTAAGGTCCCTTCCAACCCAAACCATTCCATGATTCTCTGATAAACCATCTGTTCCATGGCTGCTGATGTGTCCCACACAAAAAGCCACCCAGCCCCGGGGGGCAGGCGCAGAGCTGAGGTGCTGCCTGGCGCTGGAGCTGGGAAAGTCCAGGGATGCGCAGCTCCATCCCCAGCGGGTACCAGCACCCACCAGACACAGCCACGTGCTCCTCACCCAGCCCTCTGGGTTAATTTGGGAATTTGCTTTGCTTATCTAAAGAACCCCTAAGTTATTAATGCATTTACAGCAAGTGAACTGTAAATATTGGAAAAAAAAAATAAATTCTAGCATTTAAGAACACCTTTCTATCGTTTATTCAGCTATTTGATCATTCCGTTTTATGCAGGTTTCCTTCATCCCCTGTACACACCTAGGCTGTTCCGACATCCCCTGCGTCCATTTAGGTTGGTGGGTTCCTCCGGGGCACCTCGGGTCCGTACCACAGCCATTTTTTACCCTTTTCTTACCCGTTCTGTTCCCCTTCAGCTCGGTGAGCCGGCCCCGTGCCGCCCGGGCGCTGTGCTGGGGGTGGCGGGGGGACGAATCCGCCTCCTCAAGCACCGACAATGTCTCTTGCCTTGTTAAAAACCAATATGGCAATTGGGAAAAAATGATGCACCAGGGCCCGCCGCCGCTATATTTAGCTTCTCCTGCTGCTGTTTCCGTTGTGCCAGACTCAATTTATTCCTACTAAATAACCATTAAATTGATCTGTTTGGACAGGAGCGGCATTGCGGTATTTTAAATAAACCTTTATTGCATTTGTTCAACATGTAAACGCTGCGTTGAAGGCAGCCGTACCATCCAGCATCTGTAAGCACCTAGTCCCGTAAAACCGCAGGAACACGGACAATATTTCCTTTAAAAATCCTATTCCCACAGCATCGGGGAGCCCTCCCCTGCACTGCCCGGAGCGGATCAGCTCTGGGGTCGGGTTTTCTTTCTTTTCTTCCCTTTTTCCTCCCTAGCAGTATTGTTGCCCTGACCCTCAGCATCCTGAACTGCATTTGCAGATAAAAAAAATATATAATCCGTTTCCTCGGAGGCTTATGTGGCACTGGAGTTAAAAGGCGTCTCTGACGGTTCCTCGCCGTGGCTGGCAGCTGCCGTAAGCCGCTACGCACAGCACGGGCGATGCCACCCCGTGAGAAGAAAAGTTACTAATATTTTTAAAAATACGCATCGCTTTGTTAGCTTGCTGCAACGCAGTCTTCACGCGGCGCAGATGGCTCAGTCCTGGCCAAAGAATGTCCTTATTTAGAAAAATGAGCCAAAGTTTTGTAGATGGAAAGTGGAGTCCTCACTTGGACAAAAATTCACGTGAGCTTAAAGAAATTTGTGGGAGTGAAGGCCAGGGACCGAGTCCTACATCTGCGGGTAAGAATTCTGGCCATATACATTCCAAAATGTATTATTTACCGAAACAAATAGGGGCATGGCATCTACCGAAACTCATTAAATTGTAGCGGTGTATCTCTCCCGGATCAAAGCGTTTAAGATGAAAGCAGAGCCTGGCCCCCGTGTGATCTCCCGTTAAATCCCGGGAAGGTGGACTCGTTATTGCAGCGCTCGGGGTAACGAGCTGCAGGAGCCGGGCGGCAAAATAAAGGGGGAAAGGATGCAGCTGGTGAGCTGAAGGGGACGGTTGTGTGATGGCATCAGGGCTGGGCCGTGCCAAACACCTCCTCCACTTCAAGAATAAAATTAGGACGATGAATAAACGGGGTGCTGGCTGCACCCCAAACACCACTTGGGACCCAGCGCCCGAGCGGGACACCAGGTCCCAGCTGCTTACTCCGAAACACCATCCCAAAAAATGACTTTGGGACTTTTGAGGGATGAGGAAACCCCACTATAACCTAATTTTCGATGTACCTTCCGATTTCCGTTCAAGGCGTGCCCTCCAGCCTCCCCAGAGCACACCGCAGCCCCTGTATCCCATCTCTCACTGTAAGTTAGTGGCAGCAGCTTTCTCTCCCAGACTTTATTTTCCTTTTTTGCTCTGGAAGGCTGCAGCGGGAGCGGTGGGAGAGCGGGGGACGGCCTGGGCGGCCCGGGGGGGTGTCCTCTCAGCAGAGCTGCTCACAAAGCAGGACCGCGAGAGCCACAGCACCCAGGGCGGCGAGGAGACAACAAACTGGAGGCCGCGTAAAATTGCAGTGGCCGCAGTGGCCAGATTTGGTTCTTTTCAGCCATCTGAAGCACGTTTTACAGAACGCTGTTCTATCATCAGCGTTATTGCATAGGGGTTAATAAAAAAAGAGAGACTAAAACCATTTTAACGTTGCACTGGCCTAATTTACACTTATTTCCAACAACATCTCAGGCACAGGTACGGGATGGGGTCACTGACCGCCCTTCCCAGGAGGGCTGGAGCGGGGGCTGCAGGGACCCGCAGTCCCGCAAATGCCCCCCCCCCGCCGCCCCGGGGCAGTAAGACCGTCCCAACGATGATCCAAACAAGATATTCCATCAATCCCGAAGCCCTGCCGTGCCCGTCGTGCCGAGTTGTCCGCCGGGTCCTCAGGTGCAGAGCCCAACTGCCGCCCCAGACACTCCCCCTGTCCCCAGGCTCGACCCCACCCCGCATCATTGGGGGGCGCAGAAGCCCCCGCCAGCCCCACAGCCGGGCTTTGCTCGGTCTGCACCAGCTCCAGGATGAATTTCTCCCTGTAAAGCGTTATTCTTCATGCCGACAGTTAAGGAGTACATGAACGCTCCCCTTTTTTTTTTTTTTTTCTTTTTTAAATGAATTAATTCCTGGGAAATTTGCCACCGGGAAACACGAGCGCGTCGCACACGGGAGCTCTCACAGCAATGGGGCAGCCCCGACCTCAGCCAGTTCCCAGCCAGTGGGGCCAAGGCTGCTGCCGTGATGCGTCCGTTTCCCCTGTCGCCGGGGGCACTGAAGGCGGCCAACACCCCGACTATTTTAAGGAAAGGGAAAAATTACTCTGTTCTGCACAGAAAACCTTTCATTTGTTATTGTCACGACACTTCTTTTTTTTTTTTTTTTTTAAACTTTACGATAAGGATCAAACATGATCCCCAAGCCCCCCCAAAACAGCCAAGTTACTGTTACTCATTTATAATAATTCTTACAATATTAAAGGAAATTTTGATGACTGCTTTCCCTCTGCGTACTTAAGCTCTGTTTCACTGAGGACCCGAATTCTGGAGGCACGCAAGCAAAATGCTGAAGTTGGAAATGTCCCGTTCCCCAAAACGCCTTCCCCTCCTCCCTCTGACCTCCCAAAATTCATAACGAAGTCTGTTACCTCCTAAAAAGTCCTTAGAAATTTTGCCACGACTTTGACAGGACCTGAATGGGGCTGAGGAGCCGGGTGGGACCGTCTGTGCCAGCTCAGGCACCAGGAGACAGGGGAAAAAAAAAAGAAAGCTCTTTAAAAATTCATGCCGGTCAATTAGGGATGAAAGCGGTGGAAAAAGCGGAGATCCAATGTAAAGTGGGCATTTGCAAGTAATGAAAGGATTCCACAATTTGCGTCACAAAAACTTTCACTGTGCTTAGAGTATGAGTTACTCCAAAGAGTGTGAGTTACTTCAGTGAAAATAACGTGCCCTTTAAGAACTGTAACTGAAGAAAAGCCATAGCGTGTTAAGCAGCGGTGGTGTATTTAAAGACAAAATTCCACTCCACCCCATCAAACCACAACCACGCAACGCTGATGGGTCTGAAATACGACCAACGCCGCACCTAGTCCTTGACAGACCTCCAACGCCAGCCCCCTGCAAACCCACCCAAACTGTTTGCAGTTAATAAAAGTACGACAAAACCACGCCTGAAATAAGCCTAAAGTGCTCTTTTACCCTGTTGTCACCTCCAGCTTGTCACACCAGCACCGGGCTTTGGAGAAGAACGATCCCTCCAGCTGGCAGAACAGCACCCACCCACTAGAGCGCTCAGCGTTCAACAAGGCTGCAAACACAGCACTGGAATTTCTCAGGGAAAGCAAATATTTCGGTATTACCAGCAATATGGTAGAGCAAGCTCAGAGCAGCCAATGGTTTGGGCGATGGGACAGTCCCAGAGCTCCCTCAATAACTCCTGGGTTAATCCCGATGGCGGACGTGGAGGAAGGCTCCTCGGTGGTGCCCCTGGTTTCTGCTCTACCTCCGGAGCCCCTTCCCTCCCTCCCCCCTTCATCAGCCAGACCTCGGAGCATCCAACAGAACTGACCCACGGGGGATGGAGATCCCAGAGAGCTTATCCTCTAAAATTTTAGTTTAATGAAGCTTCTCAGGGGTTCGTTTCCCACCCGCCAGAAGCCCTGGCTTGGCCTCCAGGGAGACGTCGCAAACCTGCACCGCTTTCCTGCGCGCATCCCTCGGGCATTCCCGTTACAGATTTCCTTCTCTATTCAACAGCTTTTCACCCCGGGCAGGAACGCAGGGTCCGAGCAGAGCAAGGAGTTAATTGTGGTATTTACGTGAGTCGTATTTGGAGTGCGGAGGTGTAACTGGGAATTCATCCTGTTGGCTGGCATAGAACATATTTGTTAAAAATAGATCTACTTTTCCTAGTTAAAAGGTTTTCCTCTACCGTTTCCCCGGGACACCTGAATGACTTCAGCTCCCCGGGCAGAACAGGCGGCGGGCTCCTTGCTGACCCCGGCACGTCTGAGTTTTGCACGGGAACTTGAGCACGGTTCCTCTGTAAGGACAAATTTAGAGGATTTTTATTGCCTGTTACTTAGAAAGTTCAAGACTTAAGATTTTGTCACGGGTACTTTATGAGCCGGAGTTTCCCCCCGGAGCCTGTTGCAGCCTCCTTTGGGAACGCCGGGAGCTTGGTGGGATCTGCCGCGGCCCTGCCTCACACCTCCCATGGATATTTAAACCGCCGTCTACACTTTGGACTTCCCACTACCAGCTGCGAAGATCTCTGTTGTGAACTTAATTTCCCCTCATTTGCAGGGCACGTTAATATATATTACCCCCTATTTTTATTTATGGGATACAACAGAACCCAAATTTTCAGGGAGGGTCCATACATTTTGGTAGAAATAATAATTACTAACCCAGCCTATTAGCAGACTTAACTTTATTTTTTTCCTTTACCTGTTTCCTTTTCTCTCAGGAGCCATGAGGAGTAAAGCTGACATGAACCACTCATCTTTTTCCTTCTACAAGTAATGGATTGTTGAAGAATTCAGCGCCATGAGATCCATCATTTTGAAAAATGATCTTAAATCTTCTTGTTTATTGGTCATTTGCATCTACTCTGCCTGCTCCAGTTGCACAGATTATGTCTAATTGAAAGGATTTTATGAAGCTATTATATGGTAATGTCTGGAATATTAAAAGGCGTTAATGTATATGAGGCCAAAGCCTATTTCCTTGTCATTTCAAGCTCTATTAGAAGCATTCAAACAAAATTTGTTCCCTTCAGGGACGGCAACCTCACTTTGCAAATTCTAACGGAGCCTGGGAGTGCAAAACAAAAATCGAGCGCTTCCTTTTAAAACGCCTATTTGAAAATTGAATTTAGAAGGGAAAGCTCTGACCTCCATGAGAGACGTAGAGAGAATTTCATTCATGTCTCACGTTGCCTTTAAATTCTAGATGTGAGAGACAGGTGAAACTACTTGGAGAGAAGAGAATCTCTCCACCATTGAGATGGATGCAAAAGAAATCCCGTGAACATCCCTGTTTTCTGTATGGACTGCACACTTCGAAAAAGCTTTACTTTTCAAAAGAAGAATTCTCGCTTTTACTGCAACGAGTTGGCCGCATTTTTATGGCTAGGCTACCCTGCTGGGAGAGGAGAGACCAGCGCAGCTCTGCCTACGGCAGTCTCGGGAGTTCCTGTGGAAGTTCTGCTTGGAATAGAGGAGACGGAAAAATCTGCAGGATGCCGAGTCAACAGAAACAACAGCCATCATAAGGATTATGGGGAAAACCAGCAGAGAGGACCGCAATCAGAGCACAAAACTAATGGCCTGCAACTCCGCCAGTATCTCCCTTGGTCACCTCTGCAGCCAGAGAGCACCCTCTGGCAGCGGGCGAACCGGAATCACACCCTCCCGACTACCGTCCCAGCCTGGAGTTAAGGCTATTCAGGAACCCGACCTAAGGGCGAGCGTATGCCATTCCGCGTAGGATAACCTGCATTTAGGCGCACTTTAAGTACAAGGAAGAGCCCTCCAATCTGTACGGTCTTTATGGGGGTAACTCTAAGTGCTTTTTTAAAAAAATCTGAGCATATGAGGGAGGCGGCAACCGAAGAGCAGCATCTTCCCCAAAATAGACTGGGATGTCAGAAGCAGCAAGTCTTTAATTCCCCGAAGACAGCAAAGCGCTGGAGTATTTAAGAGGAAGCGAAATGCCTAAGTCCTGCTGTCTCAGCTTACGAAGGCAGAAGCGCCTGCCCGGAGCCGTTTCAGGCTGGAACTCCCTAAATTTGAAGGAGATGCCGCATTGCGAAAGTCCAGAGCAGGACTTTAGTCCAAAGACTGGTCTTTTGGAAGTTACTTTGAAAAACTCATTCTCTTCATTTCATAGCAAACTGAAGACGGTTTAACAAACTGCATTCTGTTATCCTTGAATAACCGTCACCCCTGGAGAAATTTTATAGGGCCTGTGAACAAAATCTCAGCACATGTAATAAAGCGCATGAAGCCCATTATGAAAATGTGAGGAACAAGGTGGCCTCCAGAGGAAAAAAAAAAAAAATCTAAAGGGTGTTAATGTTTTCTGTGACAGCTAAGAAAACAATTGGTGAATAAGAAATCGGTTTATTATGGAAATATTCTTTCTTTTAAATGAAAAAAACCACAACCCATTCAGTACCACGTAGTAAAATAAAGTTCCCTAATAACCAAGATGTGTTCTGCCTTCACCTGGGCACAGATTTCCAGCTATCCATTAGCTAATGAGCGTAGGAGCCGGTTCTGGAGATTTCCACAAGTACCCGACAGGGAAGGAGGGGACACCTGGGCAGCTTTCAACGCCCGTTTCAGAGGCAGAGGCTTCCCAGGCCGAGGGTGTCCAAAGGGGATGGAGAGCCTCTGGACACCACGGGTGCTCTCGGGGAGGGGTGTTGTTTGGCGGATGCAGTCCCACCACGTGCAGTGACGAGCTGGCACTCTGATGACACCATTATCTATCAATAAAACCTCCTCCTGTTACACGAATGTTCAGCCATTCGAGAAGGAAGAGGTTTTTACGCCGAGGACGTGCTACTGAGCTGCTGAGCTAGAGCCACCACGGAAATCACAGCAGCTCGGCCGTGGCACTGCAGAAATCCCGCTGTGGTGCTGCTGGTGACTCTAATTACCTGGAGTGTGCCAGCGAATAAGAGAAAAACTGGGAGTACTAACCATTAGCAACTACTTATACGTTACAATATATATATAAAAAAAAAAAGTATATGAAGATAAAAACCTCCAGAATGTTCAAAACCAGACAGAAGCAATTCCGGGCTGTGCCTCAGCAGGTTTGCACCACAAAGCCTAAGCAAGTCTCAAGAAGGTTACAAAGGAAAACAGGATTTTAGCACTCATTAATAGAGAACAAGATCGGATTTTTGGTCTGAAATACTTGGCAGGTTTTTTGGCTTAGAGCAAGAGATGATACATCTAAACGGGTGTCAGAAGGAAGCTACCAGAATGATATCTAAGCTTAGAAAAGTCGGCTTTGTTGTGAAAACCTCCCAGGTTTCACCCAAAGGCAGGCAAAGAGCTCACGGGAGGAGAAAGGCTCTTCAGTTCTGCAGACAAGAACAAGGTGCTGCAATGGCTACCAGCTAGGGCATTTCAGGACCGAAACGCAAATGCAAGTTTGATAGGAAAGGTAATTTTTTTCTTGGTAAATTATTCTGGCAGGGGGGAACTTTTTCCAAGAGAAGAAATTTTGTGTCAAAACTTAAAGCCCGTTCTCTCTGGTCTCACTTACGCAGGGAGGAAAGATGGCTTTCAGGAGGGACCGAGCGAGGGGGCTGAAGCCAGCGAGATGCTGGAGGCTGGGCCGGGGTGGCCGGGCAGGCAGAGCCGAGGGGGGGCTCGGCGCGAGGGGTGCCCACAGCCTCCCAGAACAGGCTCCGAGGGTCACCTCGTCAGCTCCCAGCCCCCGAATAACAACAGTGATCTGAGAAATAGCTCACATCAAGTGCTCTCAGATGGCTGCATAGGTGCCGGGTCGGGAAGGCTTCGGCGTTCCTTGGTTTGCTGTTATCTAAATTTAGTCTTTAGACTTCTCTGGAAGTTTCTAAAAGAAGAACTCAGAAGGAGTAGGTTGGGTTTGGGGTTCTTTTTTGTTGGGTTTTGTTTTTGGTTTTTTTTCTATCCCCCTATTTCTAAATTGAAATATTTATTTTTCCCAGTTTACTCTCTTTTCAATAAATCCAGGGATTTTCACTTCACCTCCCCAGAGGCGTTTTGAGAAAGCGGGACACGGGGACAGGCTGGTGTGGTCACTCGAGGGTGAACGGCGGCCCCAGCTCCTCACCGAGTGTGGAAGAGCCAGAACTAAAGACAAATGGCTGATTTATTTCTCACCCCACGAAAGACGAGGTGTTTCTGTTTCCCACGAGGTATTTTGGACGGGACCTGCTTCTTACCGAAGAACCCAACGAGAACAAGGCGCTTGCCCCAAATAAAACAGACCACACGGCAGAACTTTAAGGGGAAGTTACTTTCCAGAGTCAACTTTATATGAATGCTTTAAATATTTACCACCTGGTTCATTTCAGACATTATTGTCAATAACGTAAAGTCTTCTGATGAGAAGAGCTTGCTTTCTGCAGATGACAATGCAGCATACAAAGACTTCTTTAAAATTAGTCATTTGCAGCAGCAAAAACGTCGTATTTTTTATTTCACTTCTCATCACACTATTAAAGAGATCGCTCCTGTTTCTGTAAAACAACTGCCCACACAGCACCTGCTAATGTCATAGCTAGAATAGTGCATTAATTTATTTTTCCAGGGTATTTTGAAAGTATAGACTGTACAAGCATTTATTAGAATTTCTATCACTTGCTAAAAGTATGCACAAAAAAAAAAAGATTAATCTAAGCCAAAATGTAGTCGACTCACCCTTTTGAATAATTTCCTAGGAACTTAAACCAAAGACATGTATATTCATGTGGCGGCTGCTGGCAGAGGAAGAATAAATGAGGTGTTCGTCAAGTGTTTTCCAAGGGGTATGCCGGCCAGGTGGGATCCCGGCTGCTGCCGCGCTGGGACCGCAGGGACAGCCCTGCGGAGGACGGAGACCCCCCGGTCCCCAGCCCCCCTGACCGTCCCCTCCAGCCTCCTCCCGCAGGGCTGGGGGATGCTCCAGGGCCCACCCAACAGCCGGGATGCTTTAACTCCGTTTTCCAAGGGAGACAAGCGGATGGTACGGGCTCCCCCCAGGGTGGCAGCGAAGGCTGTATGGAAACGAACTACAGCCCTCGCTGGGAATCGAGCAGGAAATCTGTAACCGATAGGGCTGCAAACAACACAAGGTGTAATAAACGGAGCAGGGGATTTAACCAAAGAAACACTGAACTATTGTCCTCAGAGAGGAGGAAACAACGGCAGCAGGGAGATTGATCTGTCAGTGACTGATACCCTTTTAAATTCGTATTTATTTTCCATTAAACTTCGGTTTTGTGAGATGGCCACTGTTGGTCAAAAAGTCATTTAAATACTTCCATTCTTTCACGTGTATTAAAACGTTGATGAAATATATATAACCCACGGTAATTTTTCTTCCTCTTTCCCCCCACCATTAGGGTAAAACATTCCCTTAATTCATAGATTGGAGATCTTCATAACCGATCATTTCCTATTCCTCATTATATCCTCCCCCTACCTTTACATTTCAGAACATTTATTAAATGAAACACTTAAGAAATGACTGCAGAAAACCACAGAATCTGTTTCTATAGAGACAGGTCTGTCTTGATTCAGTGGAAGGTTTAAAAAGAGAAAAAAAGGACATCAGGACAACAGGCAGCATTAAATACACCGATAATTGTAATCAGCTGAGATTTTGGGCTTACGGATGAGCCTAATTAGTGAATCGCTGCTTGTCAAGAGGCTGCATAACCTAATGGCTTTGCCATTGGACTTACCCAAAATATCAAACCACCCAAAAGCCCCTTACGTCTGGCATTAAAGAGAAAAAAAACCAGCCAAAGACAAGCTCCACCGTTGGCACTCGAGCCACGCCGCAGTTTGTACGAGTAATTTAAGTTAAAAAACAGGCGCAGAAGCTGAGGTATATATGAACACACTTTGAACTTTGCCAGCTGCGTGAAAGCTCCCTACTCCAGCAGGCACTTAAATCCTGCTATTTGGGAAAGATTTATTTGCCCTGTTTTATTCAGGTCGTGGGCTGAGGCTCGTTAGATATTTGCAGGTAATTCACATTCCATTTCAAGACCATAAAGTATCCACCGTAGGGAAAACCTCTTATAGTTACATACTATGTATATTCTTCAGGCCCTTTGAGAAAGGGGAGCAGTGATTTATCAAAGCATCGCTCCGCAGCTATAATTTCTTGTTACGGATGGGCTGTATTTTATACGCAGTACTTCAGTAATCCTGATTAAAGTATATTTCAAAAGTTACAGAAAGCAGGGAAGGATTTTTTTTTCCTGTTGCCAAGTTTTTAAGAGGAAGAGTTGTTGTGTAAGTGTTCCATATTGTTATTGTTAAAAAAGTGATGAAGAGGCACAACGCACTTGGAACGGCAGTCGGTGTCATCGTGGTAGCGTTACACCCCCAAAACCTCATTAAATGCCCTTTCTGTAATAGACAATAAAATGATACAGTTTTGCCATTACTGCGCATCATGGATACTGCACTCATTAATTAGTTGAGTCTAATCATCAGGACCTTTTATGCTGTTTAATAAGCATTTCTGCTTTTCCCTTTTGAATGAGGGCCACCAGCTCCAAGCCCAGCGCCGTCACCTGCAGCCTACAGAGATTTCCAAGCTATTTTGAACCAGTCTTGAAAACAGAAGCAAAACCGTGCGGCAAGCAGAGGGGAACACAGAGGGCTATTTAGGCTTGGCTTTGTTTAAATGAGCTCAGGGCACGCTGAAGGCTGACAGGGGCAGTGGGTTGAGGTCTGCAGCTGGAGGGACTTTCTGGCACTGGAGGAGTTGGGTGGATCACGGCAAGGTGCAATAGAGACCCCCGACACACGACTAAACATCCCATGCTGGGACCGCAGGTTTTTACATCTCACTCCCTTCCAAAAACGGCCCGTCTCTCTCAGGAGCACACGGGCAGAACGTGGGCATCTGTGGAAGATTGCATGTAGGAGAAGAGGTCTGGAGCTCCAAGATCATCCCCATCCTTGCACCGACTGCATCACGCTGCCCATTTAGACGGGGAGAGGGAGAGAACAGAATTCCCACCATCGGTGCACGGAGCAGAGACGCGCCGGGTCCCAGCAATCCTGTCCAGTTGCCATAGAAACAACCTTGCATAAAAAGGACAGTGTTTAAGGTTCCATTAACGTGGAGCACCGCAGTGAATTGTGCTCATTTATACAGGGGCGTGTTTTGCACCTGATGCAGCTCCTGTATTTGTGCCCTTCACTAGATTCCAGGTTATTGTTTGGAAAGCTATTTTTCCTAGCGCCCATCCCAAAGGCCAGCTGGGGAGCCTGCCCGCAGTCTCGTTTATATGGCAGGGATTTCTGCTCCCTCCGGCCCACCGCTGCAGCAGACTGGGGATTCAAACAAGGAGGGCTGGGGCAGTTATAAATACCAATGGTCAAGTTTCCATAGAATATTTTAGCAAAAGCAAAGTGCTCCTCAGCCTTCTGCAGCCACGCAGCAGCTCACAGGTCATCACAGTGGGCAGAGAGAGGGGCTGGGGACCACCACCACCCCCACCCCCCCCCACCTTTGGGGCGATAGGCAGGGAGACCCTATGGGCATAAAAACACACAGTGCTGGGGCAGGAGAAAGAAAGAAAAAAGCTAAAAATACTGGGGTTATCAGCAATAATAGCTCTTATTCAAGATGCAGGCCATGTACTGAAGTTACCCAGGCTCGCTAATAAATTAAAATGTAAGAGTTCCGTGTATAATTCCGTGTGGCAGAGATCTTGCACAGACAGCTCACTGTATCTCCTTCAATGTTCATGGTTTGCATATTCTGCTGGGCTGTGTGTGTGTCAACGCAATATTCTGATTATTATTTTTTTTTTGTCAACAGTTAAAGTTTGTTTAATGCACAATCATAAGCCCAGGAAATAAAGAAAATTGTTATTAGTCTATTAGCACCAGTGAAAGTAAGAGTTAAAGTCATGGTCAATACTGCTCTCAATTACAGCTTCAACCGACATGCATGCTTTCCCCAAAAATGTGATTAGCTTTTTTCGTTTTAATTAAGACTACCATGTAACAGCAGCAGGGCCTTCCCAAGAGGAAGGTCCCAAGTCTGGAAGGAACACCCGGCACGTGGCTAAACCGTGAACTGAGCTCCTTGCCCAGGTCCTGCAAGGACACCTCAATACCTGCCCGTTTCTGCCCTCCCGTGCCGTCCCCCGTCATTGCCTTGGGCTTCCCAAGGGCTCCAGCACCGGTTCCAGTGGCACCAACCCCATCGTGTCGTCCCAGGGGGTCGACCCACCCTCTGTTTACAGGTTAGCTATTTGCCTTTGCCAAAAGCTCTTCCAACGCGGTGGCACATACTTCCAGCCAGGTTTGGCCTTTGAGAAGGCAGGCGAAGAGCTAGAATCGAGTCAACCACCACAGGCTTTGTTCCCATCTGTACATAAGCCAACTAAAGGTTTACTTTCCGTCGGCCCTTCCCAAATACTCACCCTCTTACTTTTCTACCACTGTCCCAAGAGCTTCACCAGGAGCTCGAGTTCTGAGGCTGAGCAACCTGTTTGTCTGCTTTTATTTATTTATTTTTTAGTAATTTATAAAATTTGGCTTTCAAGCAAATTTGCTGGGGCAATGAGTTTCAAAACCTCATTACAGAGCATGAAAGAACCTGTTCTTCCTCCGCATCTTCCCTTGGGGTTCATATGAATTTTATGTCTCCTATTTCTCGTATGATTGCCTCCTCTCTGACACTGGCTATTTTATATACCCTGCTCACTCATTTCGGGTGCCTTTTCTGTCATTTTCTCAACTGAAGCAGCGCAGTCTACTTACTTTTCCCTGTAGAAATCCCTCCGTGCTCTTAAGAAATGGGAGAAAAATGATAGCCATTATCACTCCTATCAGCCTGGATGAGGGAAAGGGGTGTCAGAATAACACTTAAGATACAGACACACCTTCAATTTACCTATCAGGAAGGGAAAGAACAAAGAAATACTGTATTGCTCTTCTGAATTACTGTCCTGCCCGCCTCCAGCACGGAGCTCCTGGGGGCTGTGCCCGTGCCAAACCAGTACAGCTTCCAAGGGTACTGGGAATATCACCCTCTTTCCTACCGCTCTGGAGCCTGGGAGCAGCCACAGCAAGTGCAGAATACCCCAAGGGCTGGATGCGGCCACCAAACCCCCACATCTCCCTACTGAGATTTTTATTAAAATGCTTCTGCATGTTGTCTGTAGAAAGAAGAAAAAAAAATTGCCAATGGGACAGGCAGAACCATTTTTTTTTTATTGTTTTTTTTTTTTTTCCTTTATAGAAAACTTAATTACCTTAAGAAATTAAAGGGCTGCAGTGCACAGTGACACCCTGTCGCTTCCCTCCTGCCCATTCCCTTCCGCTCGGGGAAGGGAGACCTGCTGCCCTCATCACACAGGTGAGCTTCCAGGTGCTTCTCCCCCTGCCTGCGATGGATGCCCGGGGTGCTGCTTTGCAGGTCCCAGGGAGCCACGGGCACAGGCGAGATGGCCGCTGGCTTTGTTTTGAAAAAAATAAATCAACGTAGGCGGAAAGCAAACTTTGTTCGGCTGAAACGGAGTTACCGGTCACCATCAAACTGCGCCCGCCGCAGGGCCGCGTTTTGCAGCTGGATTTCTGAGGACCTTGGGACTGGGAGCAATTTCTTAATTCATTTTATTGTTTACATAATTATAGTAATTATTACATTTTTTAAAAATAAAATATGTAATCCTTACTCCTTAATTATATTTGTTTTCCTTTAGAAGTACTGCTCCTGGACTACACGCTCAATTACACCAGTTTGAAGAAGTCCGAGAAACACTACTTTATTTTCCTGGGGGCTTTGTTTTGCACGAGGGTATTTCTGCATCAAATTCAGGGTCAGCAGCGAGTGCTCAAAATCCCTCCTGTGAGAATATAAACACTTCATAATCCTGAAGGAGTAAATGCTCAGAAGGTGAAAACCACGAATGCATCAGGACCTAAACGGTAATTTAGAGGACAGTCAGTCCCTGGCAGCGCACGGCCTGTGGGAAAGGGTTTGATGCATTGAGAAATACTTGAGAAAAACCTTCAAACTCTGAAAAACGGCTCCAAGTCTCACCGCGAGCAGCCATACGGCTGCTGAGGCTTTACATATTTTGCTAACAAAATACTACAGCTAAATCTTACCTCCTTTTTCTATGGAGAGATTCCCTATCTGTACCAAGTTCCAGGATTCCCAGTCTCATTCTGCACAATCATTCGGTTAAACTTTTGCAATAGGGAAATACAGTTGCTGATGATATGGTCTCTAAAAAAAAAAAAAAAATTTAATAAAAAGCCCCCAAAGCCCTATTCTTACAGTCAACAGCAAATAACTCACTCAGATCTGTGGGATAATTCTCAAACACTAAGTGCAATCCCAAAGGAGCAGAAATTGCAACGTGGTCTGGATTCAGCTTTCCGCGGATGAAGGAGTACCACTGGCAACGCCTCGACGAGCTCATGGATGTGGTTTTGGGGACTCTTTGGTCCCACGGGACTTTCCGCAGCTGGAGTCGGATGCAAACCCTCACGAGCAGCGACCAAAACAAAGCCGATGCGCCCAAACCAGTTGAGGAACATACCTTTAAATAAGGTCTAAAGTCTCAACACACGGTTGCCCTTCAGAATTAAGCCGGTTGTTAAGGTGGTGGTGAAGGGGGCTGCTGCTCACCCCCCGCCCGGCCACCGGCATCTGCCGCCAGCTCCGCTGGGCTCTGACACACAACAGCGGCGTTTAATTAACAGTCTCTTGTCAGCCAAGTTGCACACCGTGAAGAAGGTGGGATAAAAAGGAAAAAACAGGGAAGAAAAGGGCTGTTCACCCGCAGGGGTCTGGCTGCCAGGATCAGCCCGCTCATGCCGATATTTCCCAGATGGTGGCAAAAAGCCCTGGCAAATGCCCCCCCCAGAGCAGAGCATCGCGTATTATACTGGGTTGGGCTCCACTCACACCCGTCTTCGCTATTTGCGGTGTTATTTTAGTATAGAAAATAGCGGTACTACTCAAATAACTCAGTAAACTTTTAAGATTCAGAAAATAAATTTAAAAGGGGGACGCACACAAACTTAAGCACTCTCTCCAGTCAGCTCAAAGAGCAAGGGAAGACTTTTAGTAGATGATCTTCTTCCCTACAGGAAGGAACCAGGTGTTTGCGTTTTCCAGGAAAAAAAAAAAATAAATCCTTACACTTGATAATTCTTAATAACACATGTCTCTAAAAGTTACATCAGTGTTGGCAGCTGAAAACAAAAAACCATCAAAAAGCTATTCTTACAGTGCAGAGATGAGTCACTTCTCCCCCCCCCCCCCCCCCCCCGCCACCCTGCGAGTGACCGCCCAGCGGTATTCTCAGGCTGGGGAAGATATTTTGGTCATTACAATTGCTTCCCTGGTGCAATTAGAGATTCGAAAGGGGCCAGCTCTCCCAAACAAGTCCCCTAATCACCAGGCTTTGTCAGGCAAAACGTCAAGTTTGGCATTAGGACTATTGTTGGGAGACGGGAATAGCACTTTCCATCACAGGAGAAACACCCAAGGTGAAACCTCCGCACGAACGGGCAGCTCAGGGGAGGGAGGCTGCAGCCCCCCCGCAGCAGCCACCCTTCTGCAGCAGCAGACCTGCTGGGCACCCCCAGGCCCTGAATTACTTCTCATTTTTGAACTCACCTCCCCTAGAAATGGTCATTTCCCAGCACTAAGCAACATCACAGCAGGTTGCACTTTGTTCCAGCTGAAATCTGTGGGGGAGAAGAGGCAAATCACAGAATCACAGGATGGTTTGGGCTGAAGGGACCTTAAAGCCCACCCGGTGCCAGCCCCTGCCCTGGGCAGGGACACCTCCCACCAGCCCAGGTTGCTCCAAGCCCCGTCCAACCTGGCCTTGAACCCCTCCAGGGATGGGGCAGCCACAGCTTCTCTGGGCAGCCTGGGCCAGGGGCTCACCGCCCTCACAGCAAACAATTTCTGCCTCACATCTCATCTCAATCTCCCCTCTGTCAGTGTAAAACCCTTCCCCCTCGTCCCATGGCTCCCCTCCCTGCTCCAGAGTCCCTCCCCAGCTTTTCTGGAGCCCCTTGAGGGCCTGGAAGGGGCTGGAAGGTCTCCCCGGAGCCTTCTCTTCTCCAGGCTGAAGGCAGGAGAAGAGGCAGACACCCCACCTAGACTGGCTTTGGACAGATGACAGTAACAGATAAGAAAAAATAATTCACATTTATGAAAAAAAACCAAACCAACCCTTAGAAACACTGTCAGTATTAGGGATGTGCAGAGATTAAGGGGGGCAGAATTCATGAGCTGCCCATGGGTCAAAGCCTTCCGAGCATCGCTGTAGGTGGAATTTCAGTTTAACCAAGAATTTTGTATTTGAAAGGCAGAAAAGCAAGACACTGAATACGTTTATATTTCCTTCAAACCGTCTGAAGCATTGAGCTCTTGAAAATGGTAGAATTGTCTTTTTCTTTAGGAAACGTTCCCCCCCGCCCCACAATGCTAGGCGTAATGCCACATTACACACTATATTGCTCTAATATGACCAACCCTACTCAACGTCACCTCTTATTCAAAGGGCAGCCTAGCGGCAAGCACTGCTCAAGCTCTGCCGCTTCAACGTGCGGGAGTTATTCTGCTGAGGGAAAGCTGCTGTGGAATTTGCAAGCTGGTAACCTCCCGTGGCTATTTCTCAGTCAAAAAATATCGGTCCAGAATTTTATTTATTTGTTCTTGGTGTTTTTTTTTTTTTATTAATTTTAGAAGAAAGACTTTTTCCCTTAATCCTGTAGGCAGAGAAAAAAAGTTCATCTCTGCCACCCTTTAACGAAGAGCTCCGGAGGTTGTCACTTTATGGACTTGGCTGCCAACACCCCCAGGAAACACTGTAGTTAGTAAAAAGTTATAAAAATCACCCTTAAATCTTAGCTCAGGAATTTGCCAAATGACTACCACAGTGGTACGGAGGGAATAAATGGCGCAATAGATTTTCTGAAAAAACATCCTGAGAGCAGCAGTAATGGCTTTAACAACTCCCGCTTTAAAACTGAAGATTAACTGAGGCTTTTGAAGTAGCTTTTCTTGGGTTTTATTTTGCACTGCGTGCTTTATGAGTGTTAAATTCACTTCAAAATGAGTGATTTTGGACAGCAGAGACTCCATCCACGGCGCATGCGCTGTGACCTGCCTGGGCACCAGAGCAATTAAACAATCAGCTTATGGTTTTATTAATTCGGGGAGAGAGAATAAGCAAATAGTCTTTCTTGTTATACATTTTATAACAGTTTTCCCAGTACGCAGATAACAAACTAACCGGAGATTATTTGAGGTCAAGGTAAAACCATAGTAAGGTTTTTTGGGAATATGAAGGCTAGACAGCTTTACTCAAAGTATTCCCAATGTTCCTCCAGTGGGAACACAGACTGTGGAAATAGCAGTATAATTAACAAAGATGATAAAGTACTCTACTAGGAGGTTGAACCTGCCTTTAAATAGTTTAAAATAGTCCATTTTAGAGGTTGACTGTTTCAGGTTTTTCTAGAAAACGCAAGCTTTCATCTTTCCAGTTGGGAGAACGCTTTCCAGCTCTGATCCTGCTGTCCAAGCATCACCTCTTAAGATTCGGAATTCTTGCACAAAGTGAAGCTGAGGACGGAGCAGGGGCCGGGTACCTTCCGTTCACATGCACGCCCCTGGCCACCCTCACCCTGTGAGAGCGCTCGTCGGCACTTGTGCTAAGGAAGGGAGATGTCACCATCGCTGCCGTCAGCACTACTCCCAGCTTCCCGTGCCCTCTGCTCCGGCAGGAGAAGCCGCGGTGTCCAGGCGCCTCATCACCCCTCCAGCCCAACCCTGCTCGGCCCCTGCATCTTGCAGGGAGGTCCTTACACCCCCCAACACGTGGGGACCTGAGCTGATGCTCCTCAAACGAGCCACCGCCATGGCAGGGGCCACGGGAAGTAGCTGCACCTCTTCCAGCCACGGGAAAATAACCGCTGCACTTGTGGGTTTTATTGCAAAAGCTATTTATTTTTCTTTTAAATAATGCCTTTTTTTTTTCCCTTAGTGTTCTTATTCACGTATTTACAGAAGTGTCAACTTAAAGTTATCTCTATTACTAAAGCAGCTATATTTTTAAAACAATATTTCATTCCCTGTAAAAAAAAAAAAAAAAAAAAGAACAAAATGTGGCAGGCCCACGCAGTGGTGTGCCTGTTGTGAGAAGGGCTGTTAGACGACGCCAGGCAATACTCTACTGTGTCTCACTGATAAAGTCCCTCAGTTTGAGGGGCTAGTTTGCCTTCCGCCGTGCTCCCTCCCTTTGATTTGTTCGTAAAAGCAGCAGCTCTGTCCTTCGCTAGGCCGTTTGGGGAGGAAAGGGGGGCTGCCCTAGGAACTCCCAGTTACTGTAATCCTCCGCCTTTATTTTCTTGCCTACCTTTTCCACCACCGTCCCTGAACAACTCATTGGATGCATCTGCAACTCATTAACAGGAAGAGCCCTCGGTAACACCTAATGTGTCACCACTCGTGGCATCGTCTCGGGAGACTCTCTAATTGGTACAAGGAAGTTCCTCCTCCGGAGTGTAATTCCTCAAACTGTATCATCATTAACACAAGGTGTTAAAAAACAAACCAGGAAGCAGAAAAACACTCAGCAGCCACTAAATGAAAATACCTTAATTAAGCAAAGAAAGCGGCTATTATTAGAAACTCATTTCTTATTTATAAGCAATATAAAATTTTAATAAGGATAAAGCCAGCAGTTGCCTAACTAAAACTAAACCGATGAGGTCAAACGAGACCAAACACACAGCACAAGGAGAAGCACATCTTCAGCGTCTCCTGAACACCAAAAGCTTTTAAAGTCAGTGTGGAATGAGGAGGTGGCGAAGCTGCAGAGAGCCTCAGAAGCAGTGGCGTGCCCATCTGGGTAAGGAACGGGGTCTAACCGCTGTGAGCACCAGGCTGGAGCCCTGCTGCTGATTTCAGGTAGTCCAGCTTCGAAACCACTGTTTATTCAGGGGATCGCTCAGTTTTGAGCCATCAAAAAGGTCTCCCTCCCACATCCCCTTCTCCTCCAGCCAGCTCCTGCCAAGGGAGGGCTCCCCTTGCTTTCCCCGGCTCTGCAGCAGGGAACGGGCATTGGCTGGAGGCTGCTCACAGGTCCTCAACAAGCACCATGTCTGCAGCCAGGGAGAGCTTCTCTCAGCTGGAAAGAGCACCCCAAATCAGCCATTTGCCTTTTTCTCCTGTATATCGAATTAGCACAGGATGTAGAAAGAGAACCTGGCTCCGTGTGGCGCGTGGGGGTCGCGTTCGTGAGGGGCAGCCTGGCTTTGCAGGTCCGGCTCTGGCACTCTAAGGTGCACTGAAGCCAAAATCCTGGAGAAGGGAGTCCCAAGCTCAGTCATACGTGACAAAGTGAAAGGCAGCTCTGGGAGTATGTCCCACTGCTGGGACAGCAGGTGTGACCTCTTGCCTTGTGAACTAGGGTGAACTCATAGAAGCTCCTGCTCCGTGCCCACCCCCCAGACTGAGCTCCCAAACCAGCAGCCTTCTACTACATGCTCTAAACCAAGGCCAACACTGGTGCCTCCACCCTCCTCCTCTGCCCCATGCGCTGGTGGGAAGCACATACACATCTCATGTAAGGCACATACAGAGCTGTCATAGAATCACAGTAATGGTTTGGGTTGGGAGGGACCGTAAAGACCATCTCATTCCAACACCCTGCCCTGGGCAGGGACACCTCCCACCAGCCCAGGTTGCTCCAAGCCCCGTCCAACCTGACCTTGAACCCCTCCAGGGATGGGGCAGCCACAACTTCCCTGATCATCAGCCACCTCCACAATGTGGAGGTTGTAAGAAGCAAAGTACCCCAGGTACTGGGGTACAGCTGAATTTCTGCTGTTTCAGGCTCAACCCTGGATTCATTTTAACAAAAACTATCCCATCACCGGCTCACTAAAGCAGGTGTCTAGCCCATACAAAGTTATTGTGAAGCTACAGCATTTTTCCAGATGTCCACGCCCTACGTGTCCTGTTGGTGCACCACGTCTGTCTCACCACCGACATCCTCCCACTTGGCACTTGTTTGGTTCTTGGTCTCAAAACTTGCTGCTGGTTTTCGTTTCTTTGCTCCGTCACTTCCCTGCCCCTCACTCAGAAAGAGCTAATGTTTATTCTCTATTGCAGAGGCACATTCCTGTATTTCAAGGCTTTTCCATAACACTTGGAGGCTTTAGGCATCTAAGCACGATTCAGTGGTATCTAAGTGTCAGAGATCTTATGATGAGCAACTTCAGCAGACAGGGTTTGTAAGGAAAGAGCTATTACCACAGTTCATATTAAAATACATTAATTATTTTACATATATATTTAAGAATTTCTGTCAGGAGAAGATGGCTGCTTAGAGAAGAATAAACGTAGGAAGAAGGAGGGTTGGGACCATCAGGAATAGCGTAACTAGAGGTCAGGACTGAGGTCGATCAGACAAGCTCAGCCACAAGCACTGGCCGCCGTGCAGAAGCCCCATTCATTGAGCCGCTGAGCTTTGGGTCAGGGTTAAGCAAGGACAGAGACAAACGAGTTGCAATCCAGACTTGAAGTCAATAACTGCACATGCTGATTTACACCACAGAAGATTTTTACTGTTTTATGCAAGAAAGATAATTATCTGCTTGACCACAAAATTACATGCTATTAGGAATAATTTTATTCATTTAATAATTAGAAGATTAACCAAAGCTCTCTATGTAGCGGTAGTAAGAGTTCATCTTGCCCATTATGTGGGATATAGTTCATTAGTTGCAACTAGCTGGTCTTAATCTAAAGGATAATAGCCCCTTACATCCAGCAAGAATTACAATCTCCTTTATAAGGTCTATTAGCTTCAGCCAATAACTACTAGCCTATGACCTTCATTCTCTAGATGGCAGACCGACTATAAAGAGAGCAAATAGCAGCAGATTACATCACGTTTCTCAGCATTTTAACCAAGTCCTTCCGAAGAGGCATACAAAGTGTTTGGAGCTTCGATGCTCGCTGCTTCTCTACCCGACTCTTCATGCTCAGTACAACACAAAAGCGGCGCAGAGCTCGGATGCCGCCTTTGCGCACCCATGGAAAATAAAGCATCAAGATGGGGGCAGAAAGGGAGGAAGGAGCCCAGCGCTGCACAGTACCCCCGAGACCCAGGGACGCCCATGCAAGACGACACTGTGCATCCTCCCGTTTCACCGTCCAGGTAAGGGTGGGTGTCAGCAGAAGCAGAGAAATCTACCACAGGGAAGAGACACTGGTGCCAGCTTTCAGCAAACCACTCTCAAAAGTGCAGAACTGTTCAGCTGGAAATGAAACTAAACCCAAATTATAGAAGGTTAACAAAGAAAAACACCTCACAGCACAGGTCATGGAATGGTGTGGGTGGGAAGGGACCCTAAAGCCCACCCAGCGCCACCCCTTGCCCTGGGCAGGGACACCTCCCACCAGCCCAGGTTGCTCCAAGCCCCGGCCAACCTGGCCTTGAACCCCTCCAGGGATGGGGCAGCCACAGCTTCTCTGGGCAACCTGGGCCAGGGGCTCACCGCCCTCACAGCAAACAATTTCTGCCTCACATCTCATCTCAATCTCCCCTCTTGCAGTGTAAAACCGTTACTCCTCAAAGGGACCTTAAAGATCATCTCGTTCCATCTCCGTCCTTGGGGAGGGGAGAAGGTGCTGAGCAGCCTGGTCTCCAGAGAGAGAGAGGTCGGATCAACCACCCCAGGAGTTCTGCCCCAAACAAGTGATGCTAACGGGTTTTGTTGGGTTGTTTTTAATCAAACAGTTAACAATATGATTTTTACAAGGAAAATGAGCCACTTGCACAGGACTGAAGGGAGCTCCCGAGGTCTGCAGCTCCTGCTCAGACCTGTGCGTGTCAAAGCATCACAAAACAGTAATTTTCAGATGAATACATACATAATAAGCAAGAAAATCCATTAGTATAAAAGGCATTTCATCCTTGTTTAAGTGACTAGACATCAATCCATGTACCATCCCGAGTATCGAAAAGGCAGACTTATGGGCACGGCTAATTCCAGGTTTGGGTTAGAGGCAGCTCCCTTGAAATCCATCCCAGAGCTCACTGGGAATGCTCAGTGCCCGCGTGCTCTCGCTAGCGGTGGAGCTGGCCACAGAAGGGTTTCACTGCAATTAACCCCAACACTTCCTTTAATCCCTTCTGGTACTAACAAGCTCTCCTGTTTGCCCCAGCACTGCTCCCATTTGTACCGGAGATGTTCACCGGGAATCGTCACCCTCCGAATCAAAGGACTGTTCTCACAAACAGCCTCTAATTACGCAGCTGAAGGGATACATGCTAATGAACACGGGCCCTTCCTGCATTTTCCAGGCTAATCTGATTACTAATGTTCTGCAGCAACAGTTGGGTACGTGTGCTACCTGCCTTCGTTAGCAGCTTGGGATGTGCCGGAGTTCAGCACAAAATCCAGGAGCCAAGCTGGGGCTCCGAGGGATCGTAGGTGACATTCATTGTCCAGGGTTAATCACTGGGGAAGACAAGGCTGGTGAGGAGCGGCTGAGGGAGCTGGGGGTGCTCAGCCTGGAGAAGAGGAGGCTGAGGAGAGACCTTCTCGCTCCCTACAGCCCCCTGAAAGGAGGGGGGAGCCAGCGGGGGTCGGGCTCTGCTCCCAAGGAACAGGCCATGGGACAAGAGGAAACGGCCTCGAGTTGCACCGGGGGGGGGGTTAGGATGGATATTGAGAAAACTGTTTACACTGAGAGGGCTGTCAAGCGCTGGAAGAGGCTGCCCAGGGTGGTGGTGGAGTCGCCATCCCTAGAGGTGTTTAAAGGATGAGCAGACGTGGTGCTTAGAGATACGGTTTAGTGATGGGTTTGTCAGAGTTGGGTCGATGGTTGGACTCGATGATCTGAAAGGTCCCTCCCAACCTGGACAATTCTATAATTCTAAGAAGAGGGGAAAATTCTCGTTACAGAAGCTGCTTACAGGGGATTTGATCAGGAGTAGCATATCCCTATTCCTCTTGTCTCCTTACACCGCTGACCCCGGAGAACGTGGCAAGGGAGAGGCAAGCCGGGTCCTCTCAGCCACCACCCGAGAAGCCCACGCTCCCGGGGCACCGAGCAGCAGCTCAGGAGTGAGAGAGGCTCCAAGGTGGCAGCCCAGCACCAAACTGATACTAGAAGCACAGGAAAATAACTTCACCGTGAAAATATGCCATATATATATATATTTCTTTCAGTACCTGGTGTGAAGGGCGCAGAACCTGAGCAGAGGGAGAATATATATAGGCTTGCATTTAAAAATAGACATTTTAAAGTGGTTTGCAGACCATTTTAAGACCCAAGAGATGTCCAAGTAGAATTTACCCAGTTGCTAACAAACCTCAGCTCTGCCTAAATTAACGATCTGCCCGTTTTGTTACTCTGAGTAGCCCAGACCACAGAAATAAGCTGCATTGATAAACATGAAAGGATGCGAATCGCTTAACGCTGGGATAGTTAATTGTTTTAACTGCTGGTTAACTATTTTAAATACTTAACTATATCAATAATTGTGTAATTAACAGTCATGTTAATCAAACCCACAAGCCCAGAAGACTCCTATAATAGCTAGGCCTCCGGTCTACATGCACGGCTGTCTTAGTCCTGTTAGAACGTATGCCCAAACAGTGGGAAAAGTGGAATAAACTTTGGCCATGAATTATGGGGAATACACTCGTAGCCGTTTATTGTAGAAGTGGAGGTTTATCCAAGACAAAGTCTCTGCTCTTGCAGAAGCACCTTGAGATCAAGGGACCAAAGACTTAAACACTGCTACGGAAATAGAAAAATCACTCCGTAACTCCCATTTTAGTATTCAGAAAAAATCCTTATATGCACATATTGATGTTTCGTAAGTAGCCTGCCTTTACAGTAAAGGGTTAAAGCCTTTCTGGGCTAAAGTAAGAACAATCCAAGTAGATTCTGGACTCTTTTAGAAATCATAAATGATGGGATGGAAAGCTTATGATTTTCCATAGAGATGAAGGAGGAGGGTTCTTCTATTTGTTTTTAAAGCCTGTAAACTGTCCAAAGCACTTTTGTTCAGACTCCCAGAGCATATTCAACTGTATTTGCATCGCCTAGAAATTAAGCCTATAATCAAGCCCCTTCTCCTCCTCCCAATTGAGTTACACCGACTGCATTCATTTTAGATTAAATCAAGGTGACCAAGACAGTGAGCTCCATCAAAGCAGGAAAAACACTTGTATAAAATAATCAGAGGTCCTCAAGAGATCTTGAGTATTGCCTCCAGAGAGATACTTACAGACTAAGATATTCTAGGCAGCTAATGAGTCTGTACAAGGGACTTCAAATCAAAACAATTGCAGAAAGAGAGATGACAACATCCAGGTCTGCATGCAAATACAGCTTTATCTGCAATGCAGATAGCTATTTAGCATCAGATGGAGATTGAAATGTACTTCAACAGATTGAATCTCCTCTAGCCTAAACAGTGTTTTCATCTTTCACATGAAGCTGGTAATTATGTTTTCCACTTATACCTGGAGAATTCAGCAAATATTCTAGACAAGCTATTTTTGACTGGAATGATTCCATATGCTACAAAATAATGAGAGTTTTCAATTTTATTTTTTTTTCTTTTTTGGAGCTCTATGTGTGAAGATTAAGCAATTCCTCTATGAAGGTTGGGGAAGTTATATGAACAGACACATTTATCTAGTACCAAGGGTTGGAACCACTCAAAGTTTTGGAAACATACCCTTCACATGCACATTCCTGGTCCAGAAAAGAGGAGAAAACCCAGCCAAGCTGCCATGGGGTTTCTACAAACACATCTACATGAACGTTTTCACTCCAGCCAGGAGCTGATGAAACTAAACCAGCAGTTACGCAGCTCTTACAGATTTCTTTAATGTCACAAAGACTTTTTAAGAAAGCAGCGCTTCGTATAAGCCTGCTCAAATATCTCGGCGGTGATTCAGTTGTTTGCGACAAGACGAGGGACCTGGCACACCACGGGTGGTTCCTCAAGCTGCAGAAGCCGAGCTGCACCCATAGCCACGCTGCCCCGGCTTTTAAGCCTGCTTGGCTTAAAATTAAGAGCTTCTAGGGAGAGCAGAGTATTGAAGATGGCTTGGAAGAAAAAGACGCTAAGTACATTTAAGCTCTTGCAAAACTGGTGTACCCGGAGGTAGACGGGTATTTCATACCCCCATGCATATTAAGAAAAATCCATTTGAATCTTTCCGTTTATTTTTGAATAAAAAACAGAGACAAACACCCCAAAACCTACACGCTCACAAAGCTGAGATGTTCGATTTTATGTTTCCTGACACAAGCAAATCAACTACGTTGGCAGCACCTCCCGCTCTCTGGGGGTTTCCACCTACCACCGCTTTGCTCGGACGCACAGCGAACACTGACCTAAAAGCAGTGGGATTGCTCCGGTGTGTGACACAGGCAGGACACCCATTTCCAGGGGACTAGAGCTAAGGGGTGTCACCATAACTCAAGAATTTATTTGCTCTCATCTTGCACCCTCAGGAAACAGCCATCCACGTTGCCCAGATCTCGTCTCCCACCCAACCAGCCAGCCCCTCCGCAACGGCAGAGCGTCCGTAGCTCAGCTAACTCGGTCTGCAGCAGAGCTCCAACTATGCCCAAGACAATACGAATCACTACACAAAAATACACATTTGATGAGGTTGTGAAGTGGGCCTGCAAACTCAGC
The DNA here is from genome assembly GCF_964199755.1 of Larus michahellis. Classification (NCBI taxonomy): domain Eukaryota; kingdom Metazoa; phylum Chordata; class Aves; order Charadriiformes; family Laridae; genus Larus; species Larus michahellis. Next base: position 59,556,416 of record NC_133902.1, read on the forward strand.
CCTACAGCTAAGTTACACCAGTAAGTCTGCCTTAGCTCTAAACAACTTCACACGTGGGGTTCAGTTTCCTGACCACTTCCAAGAACCAGGGAGGCACACAGCACTTTTTTCTAGGAACAGAGAAGCGTTAAAAAGGTTTCATCTCAAACGTTAGACAAGCTAGAAAAGCCACAAAAGCAGAGCTTCACATCCAGAAGGGAACTGCACATGCAAGGCACCCTGCCGCCACGGGGATGACCTCCTTGCATGGATCCAAGCCTTGCAGCACGTCGTTATCATTCAGGCAGAGACCTTTGAGACCACAAACCCTGACCCAGGCGCGCTTCTGTTCAGCCTTGTGGAGTGCCATCCCATCACTGAAGAGACAGCCCCTGCCCAGGGCAGGCATGTCCCCCAGGACTGGGCTAGCTGTATGGCAACCACCATCAGCCACCACGCCAACTCCAAGGCCACACCAAGCCCCTTCCCAAAACCCCTTTGCCACCTCCCCACATCCCACAGGCACCACACGCCTACCTTTTCCCCAATCCAGCAGCAAGGACTATACCCAAATGAAGCCCAGCTGTCCCAGACTGCTCCTTCCAGGGCAGCTCCCACCCCTGAGCCTGATTTTGAGCAGGGGCATGTGCTCCTAATTAGCATTTCAGCTAATTAGCCAATGAGCAGTAACCCTTTTGTGGCCTTGCAGGAAGCTGGGTGCCTGCTCTTGCTGCAGGCTTTGTCCAGTGCCTGCAATGCTGGGGGTTGATGCTGCAGCTCTGACGTGACCTCCCCGGGCAGTTTTCACGCTATCCAGCCGTGCTTTTTCCTTGCACTCTTTCCCTTCTGTACCCAAACTACCTGGGACGTGCTATTTTAACCCAGAGGGTAGGTGTGCGGGGAGCCTGGCATGCGGAAGTTCCATTCAAACAGATGGAAAATGGATTGAGATGATCACAGAATCATAGATTGGTTTGGGTGGGAAGGGACCTTGAAGACCATCTCGTTCCACCCCCCTGCCCTGGGCAGGGACACCTCCCACCAGCCCAGGTTGCTCCAAGCCCCGTCCAACCTGGCCTTGAACCCCTCCAGGGATGGGGCATCTGCCGGTGTCTCACCACCCTCTGATCTGAACTGGAAGGTGAAAAGAGAGATGTTCTGAGGTGTTTCCAGCTGACCCTGGTGAGCTGGTGGAGCAGGGCCAGACCCCAGGATGGTGACTGGGAGTGTCCTGCAGCAGAGGAGCGGAGCCCCCCAGCTCCAGCTGGAGATGCCGATGGCTGTAGCTGTGGTGGTCCCTGATGCACGGACAGGGATGGTGCCATCCTGTCTGTCCTACGCGTGCACACACCATGAGCATGAAAAATGAAAACCAGAAAAATGGAGTTTGGGGAGAGATTCCTCAAAGCTTTATGTCTTTGCTAAGGGAAATCAGACACCATCTTTCAAAGCTGAAAGGTCAGAGCAGCCCCTGTTCCCGTGCGTGGTGACTCAGGAGAGGCTGGGAACAAGGTCTGCGCGGGCAACATGGGAATATCATTTGCATTCGGTGTTTTCTAGGACAAATTATCCCTGTGTGAACCGATCACTGCAAGTCAGACTCTGGGAATCTGCGGACTGATTTATGATGCCATTCCTACATTTTTATAGCTAGGAGAAATCCTGAAATACATCTTCTATCATGGGAAGCCAATTTATGAATTGCAGACATCTTTGAATTTAGATAGCCAAGTGTTCTTTCATCTTTCCTGACATCTTTCTCCTGACGGGCCATAACTTAATTTTGTTACAGAAAATGAGTGAATTAACTGTTAAGTCATCATACCTCTCTTTTCAATTCTTTACTTTTGGTACACAAATTAAACAACCCTCCCTAGCGATCCTGAGCAGTATTTTTCAGCTGACATCTTATTAATTAAGTACCTTCATGCTTTCCAAGTGCAATCCCTGTACTCCAGGGAAAACAGACTGGGATAGGACTGGAAGGAGAAAATGCAAGGCCTAAGAAGTGCTAAGCCATGAATGTATGAAATATCTAAATATCATTAGGCATTTATAACTTTTTTGCTCATTATGTATGTATGTGAATAAGAGGGTTTTACCTTTATAGAGGTGGTTTTGCATATGGATGAATCATGCAAAAATGAGCAGTCCCATTTCCTAAAGGAAACCCAACACCCGAATGGAGAAAAGTGCATGGAGAGAGTGCCTTTCTGTGTGGGTCTTTCATTCATAATGCAGAATTATTCATAGCTCTAAATATAACCTTGTTTCATTCCTTATGCTTGAGCTGCCAACTCAAAACCCCTGAAGCTGAGCAGTTTCTGAACGGGAGCCACCACGACTGTCACCTCCTCTGGGAGCGGGGACCCCTCAGGTCCATCAGCCCAGCCCGGTGGCCACTGGGCTCCCTCCCTCCCTGGTGTCAGTCATTTGGTGTGTGCAGTGGAGAACGGCACTGGACACCCTTTGGTCCGATGCACCAGGTAGGATGGAGATGAAGCAGGAGTCACTGATCCCAGCCCCTTCCACCAGCCCTGGCTGCAGTACAGCTGTCACACAACCCTCTTCCACATCACGGCTACAGCTACAGGACTTAATGCCATGTTTTGCAGTGGTGGTGTGTACGGAACTGTTGTGACTCAGGGGGTGAAGGGCCGCTCAGCGAAGCCCTGCAGAGGTTCCCCATGGAGACCCCCGTTCCCTCTGCCCTACCACTGCGGGTGGGAGCTTGTCTATCCCCGCGCTGGATGCTGGTTCTGCCAGACAGAAGGGTAACACGTCACCTCCTTTAACGTCACTTGGGGACTCCAGAGAAGGGCAACAGAGCTGGTGAGGGGTCTGGAGCACAAGTCTTGTGAGGAGCGGCTGAGGGAGCTGGGGGTGCTCAGCCTGGAGAAGAGGAGGCTGAGGGGAGACCTTCTCGCTCTCTACAGCTCCCTGAAAGGAGGGGGTAGCCACGGGGGGTCGGGCTCTGCTCCCAAGGAACAGGCCATGGGATGAGAGGAAACGGCCTCAAGTTGCACCAGGGGAGGTTTGGGATGGATATTAGGAAACATTTCTTCACGGAAAGGGCTGTCAAGCACTGGAAGAGGCTGCCCAGGGCAGTGGTGGAGTCGCCATCCCTGGAGGTGTTTAAAAGCCGGGCAGACGTGGTGCTGAGGGACGTGGGGTAGTGGGGGTTTGGGCAGTGCTGGGTTGGTGGTTGGACTTGATGATCTGAAAGTTCCCTTCCAACCAAAATGATTCTATGATTAAACCCATGGCGCATGGATCCCCTATTTACAGATGCTAGGAGGAACATTTTTAAACTCTTACGTGCCCAGCGAGGACACTGTTGTGCCACTTGGCATTGCAGCAGCTCTCGTGGAGGCTGGTGTCACCACAGGACAGTTGGGGCAGGGGACAATCAGTCCCATGGCAGCGCTGAGAGGGAGGGAGCGTCGGGGAGCAGGGAAGGGGGGGTGGCTGGGGACCCATGGCTCCACCAGTATCCCTGGGCAGCACCCGCCCTGGTCTCCACTGCCAGCCAGCCACAGCTGAAGCCAACCCTTGTTACGCTTTTGCACCAAAACGGAGAGGAAAAGAACATAAAGGAAAGATTTGGCCGATTAAAGCTACTAATACAGGGAATTCTGATAATACGGAGCAATCCGGGCGTTGCTGTGGCTGAGCAGTGAACCCGAAGGATGCTGGCACAGCTTTGAGGGGGGCTTTGCTAAGGGGACCCCCGCAGTGGCGGCGCACAGTCCAATTCTCCTTTTTTCAGCAGCTTCTCTGAGGATTCATGGCACAGATGCCGGAGATGAATCTCCCTGGGCAATAACGACATGGAGGAGGTGTGTTAAACACGCGCGAGGCTCCAGCATGGAACGCTAAAGAGGCTGGAAACAGAAACCAGCCAGAGTTTGGGAAGCCTCGGTGAGATTTTTAATTTACATCTGCGACATGAAAGTGTTTGTCCTCCAGATAACAGGAGAATAAATAGATAATAGTATAATTGAAAACAGATTTTTATGGTTTCTGTTGACAGAGTAATAGGAAAAATAGACCTCTTAAAGCATTTAATCATAATGGCGATACAGAAGGAAAGCAGCGAGCAGCCCCAGAAGAGATCAATGCTCGATTTCCCCGGTATTTGCAAAATCCACCCTGGGCTGTGCCAGCCCCTGTTACAACAGCTTAAAAAGCAGCGGTGTAAACACGCTGTTAGCAAACACAACAGAGCACAGGCAAGGTTTCAGGTACATAATTAACGGGAATAGTTTGCAAATGTGCATGGAAGTTTGATAAAGTGATAAACTCAATGTGTTTAAACTATATCTGCAGCTGTTTTCCTGAGGAACCATCTTCTGGGAGCCGGGATAAATGTTAAACAACAGGAATAGTGGTAGCATTGCCTTTACCGACGGCATCCTTCCCAAAGGATGCCTTTACCGATGACACAGCCAAACCCAAAGACGGCCATTGACCTTTTGGAAGTCGTCTTAGTTGGACTTTGTGGAGTCCCATGGGGAGTTGGAGGTTCGTGCCAGCGCGCTGTGCGACACGCACCGAGCTCCGCTGCCGCACGCGCTGCTGTCATCGAACTGTAAGTGCACGGTGTAATACACACGCTGCAATTTAAGCCCATGTTTGAAAATGTGTTTTATCCCCTTTGAATCCAGCGCGTTTGCTCCCTCTGATCTGAGCTGGCACAAACAAGGCTGGCTAACCAGCGCTCTGCTGTTCTTTCATCTCTTGATTTGCCGTTTTACTATACAGACATTTTTACGCTGGTGTGAGGTAATTAACATTTTAAAATATTTCTGCTTTGAAACACCTAGCTAGATTGATTTTTGAAAAGCTCCTTTTTACGATTAAAGAGTCGAGCAGATAGCAAGCGTATTTCCCTCTGATAATGCCTTGTTCATATTTATTACAAACCTTGGTATTAACCAGGTGATAGATGAGTACGTTCATTTTTTTCCTTTGGAATATACAAAGGAAATGTTTTGGTAATTACCTATTAGAAGAGAAGACCCCCTTGAGTTACTGTTTAAATGATCCGAGGGACTTTGCATCATTCCCTCTTTAATTAAACTCTTGATAGATGCCATATTTCACTTCTGCGTTACTCTTGAACACTTCCAAGGTTTGCTAGTGCGGGACCCGTGACTCCGGTGGGTCGCAGCTCCCTGGCTGTAGAGGGGGGACATCACCCTGCCAGGAGGTGCTGGCTACATCGCGGCCTCCTGATTCTTCACTGGTTTTTCTTCTCATAAATGGGAATTCCAGCGTACAGCTTCACCGGGGAGGCTGCGTAAGGTGATGCCCGCAGCCCTCAGCACCGAGTCCATGTGCTGCCACACCGGTGAAACGACCCCCGAATTTCAGAGACCAAGGGGTGCACTGGGTCTGCAAAGAGAATGAACCCCCAGTGTTCCAGGTCCTTGAGTTTTCCTTCACCACATTTTCTCCAAACCTCAAAGATCCTTTTCAAGAGAAGGAAGACGGTTCCTGTGGACCTTTTACATTTTTTCTACTCCATCTCTTAAGAATTTTCTTTAAATTTCCAGAAATTGAGGAAAGAAGGTAATTAAAAGTTGAAGAGAAACTGTTTCAGGTATTGTTCTTACTCCCAAGCAGGATTTAGTGGTCAGTCCCACCAACACCTCTGGACGACGGCTGCCAGAGACAGCCATACCCCACACCAGGAGCTTCCAGATACCAGAAGCCAGTAATTCCCACATCCCACATAATGCAAGGCTGCCATGATAATCACAGAATCGTAGAATAGTTTGGGTTGGAGGGACCTTTGAAGGTCACCTAGTCCAACCCCCCGGCAATGAGCGGGGACATCTTCAACTATGTTAAGTTGCTTCATCATCTTCTGCGATGTAGATATCCCTCTACATGAGTATATTAAGGGATATGTGCGTATATAAAACATACATATAATAAATTATATGCATGTAGAAGGACTATTTACATTTTTTTGCTTGCATTTTCTATGCATGATGCTAGTGGAGCTAGTGTTTAGTAGAAAACAGAATGGCCACCAAGCTAAGTTGCTGAAGAGAGAAAAAAAATATCTCAAACCCTGATTATTTTAAAAATCAGAACATGTTTTAGTAAAATAAAAAAAATGTTTTAGGAGAAATAAAATCAGACACTTAGTGAAAATCTGAAGTCTTAATTTAGATTTAATTTTTAGGACAAAATATGCTCCAAACCCCCCCCAAAACCTTTTAGTGATTTATGTTTTGTTTCGCTGGAAAAATTAGGTATTTAGTTTTCAGATGGTCCCTGACCGCTTCATTAGGTTGGGTGACACAAATTCTTTTGGTGCAACTCCACTTTTGGTGATTCTGCTGTGAGGTTTGCTGCCCCCAGCATGCAGCACGGTAATTCCCCCGTAGCACGGAACAGCAGGAGAAAAACATCTAAGCCACAGGAAATCATTACGGCGTCCTTCACCTTGCTGCATGACTGAGGGAAAATTGGTTCCCCTCGGCTAAGGGACCCCAGGACTCCTGAAGGTGGGGTGTGTGCCCACCCTCCGCCGGGGCAATGCTTTGCTGCCCACCCAGAGGGCTCAGCATCCCCATCAGCCCCGTCAGGGATGGGGGGTGAGGTTAGCCTGGACCAGCTGCCATCAGATAACCTGCTCCGCGGTTCATTCCTGCAAAGAACTTGCAAGTTTGCAGGAAGAAAAGAAACCGTATTATTTGTTTCATGAGCAAACATGTCCCATTCTATAATTGCATTTGATGCGATGGTACGTACAACGCGGCGTGTTAACCTATAACGTGGCAGGTGCCATCATCTGGGATTTGCATCCTTAGTTTGGTGGCAACACTTGCCTTTTTGAACATGTTACGAGTTATCCTTTAAGCTAATACCCATGAAAATAACGTCCTGTTCTCAGACCTGACCCAAATCCTTCAGTGACACGCTCGCAATTCGCACAACTGAACTTACCTCTGAGGCACCGGCACCTGAGAGGCGGCTGCTCATCACCGGCGAGTGGGTCCGTCACGTGTTTCCAGTTGTCATTCAGCACTTTGTATGTGCTGCATCTATCAAATCCACTGCTAAAATAAGTAGTGGAAAATCCAGCCATATGCATTTAAAAGTAACCCTCCCAAAGCCTATATAAAATGAATATACACACCTTAAAGATTAAAGTGTCGTCTTTAGCCTAATTTTAGCCACAACAGTAAAAAAATCTAATCAAAAGTTGTGGCCTTGATTAATTTTGATTAGCAGTGGAGTCATATAAAGCACATCAAATACATCTATCTTTGATTGGGGGAATGCATGTTTTCAACAACATACTCTGCAAATCAGTATAATATATTTAATAAGCAGGATCATCTCTTACGAACGCATTAGCATTTTCATGAGATGTCATTAATGTCAAAGCCACAGAGCCAGCGCCCTAGCTAAAATGTCAGCTGGCCGCACTGATAAACCCAGCATAGTAATTAGTTTTGAGAGCAATTAAAAGTCTGATTTTTCTAGGAAACAAAGATACAGGCTGTTTTCCTTTAACCAAAACACCCCGGCCCTGAAACGCTGCCAAGCCAGAAAGATCAGTCTCTAGGCAGCGACAGCAAGACACACGGTTTGGGCTGTGCCTTCAAAATATGGAAACATTACCAATTAGCATTCCAAATTATTTTAACAAGGCGATTAATAGAATTTCTCTTAGGGAAGGCAATAATCAATCAAATCCCAATCAAAGAGAGATTGCTCTGCTGCATAACAGATTATTTTTTTATATATTTAGATTGAATATCTTTGTACTAAATACATTGCACTAAATATAATATTGGACTGAAGTGCTTTTTCATAGGAGAGAGATCAAGAAGCAGAGGGTGAGCAGAGCCCATGGTGACACGGGATGGCTTAGCACACAGGGCGACAGCAAGAGGGCACTACAAAATACTGCCGGCCCGTCTTCCAGCCGTTGTACGGTAAAACAGCGGTGGTTTATCGAATGTCACCCCACACGAGCCAGCCTTTCTCTCCCCGGCTCCCGCCCCACAAGTGCTGGCCAACAACCTTGTGGAGAGTGGTGCCCAGTGGAGCGTGGGTTGGGCGCGGGCAGCGCTCCTCTCCCACCCCCTTCATCCAGTGACCTCCATTGCCGATGAGAAACCCTTCAGCTTCAGGAACCCTCGTTTTTCTGGAGAATGACACTGCGTGCAGTGTGCTGCACTACTGGCCCTCGGCCACCCCAGCCCCAGGGCTCTCCTCACACCCCTCATGGTTATCACAGCCAATTATCTACCAAATAATACAGCTGGTTACAATTTCTCTACAATTACCTGTACCTGTTAGCAATTGGCAAATTCTCTACAATGTTAACAATTCCCTCTACAGCTCCCTGAAAGGAGGGGGGAGCCAGGGGGGGTCGGGCTCTGCTCCCAAGGAACAGGCCATGGGACAAGAGGAAACGGCCTCAAGTTGCACCAGGGGAGGTTTAGGATGGATATTAGGGAAAATTTCTTCCCCTAAAGGGTTGTCAAGCACTGGAAGAGGCTGCCCAGGGCAGTGGTGGAGTCGCCATCCCTGGAGGTGTTTAAAAGCCGGGCAGACATGGTGCTGGGGGACAGGGGGTGGTGGGGGTTTGGGCAGCGTTGGGTCGGTGGTTGGACTCAATGATCTAAAAGGCCCCTTCCAACCTAAACAATTCTACAATAATTTATACTAATGAGCTAACCAGCAACAGCTATCTGTTGTAATTATTTGTTAAATACTTACTTAGTATGTCAATTCATTGCGCAAGCTGGTAGCAAATTTTTTTTCCCCAAGTTGATTCATGGCCAGGGCAGTCATTTATGTTGTCAAACAGCCAGCAGTGTCTTGTCTAACTTGCTTTGCGCTCAACTCTACCAGGCAATACTGAGCTGCAACTAAACCTGGAGAGCAGTACAGAGAATGCTTCCTAAAATGCCAAGTTAAAAAAAAAACACCTCTCTTTTTAAAATTGATTTTTAATTGATTTTTAACACTGATTTATTCTATTAATGCTGGTTTTCATTTTTTCCTTCAGTCTCTCTTATTTTTAAAAACCACCTCTCTATCACTTTGAACTTGAGGTTCTCCTGACCTCTGAATTTCAGTCTCATATGTCCTTTCTGTTCTCCTCTCTGCCTTGCGAAATGTTGTACTTCATCGAGGTTGTGTCTAAAAGGTGCCTGAAAGAACAGTCCGTAAGAGCAGTGAGACTCCTAGGGAACGGCACGCTCGTACCTTGGCACGGGGGAATCACAGGCAAAAAAAATATTGTAAAATCTTTTTTTTTATATCCTTACTCTTGAGCAACTCAATTATATCTTACTCACAAAGCTTTTATCTTTTTTAGATAGCTTGCAGTTTTCTTTGTTAGGAATTGCTATTTTGGGGTATTACTGTTCTGGGACGTGTGTTGGGGGTTTCAGCCCATGTTTCCCCCCTCCCAGAGGGGTCCGGCTGCAGAGGGATCCATCCAACCCATGCTCCTGCCACCACGCAAGGCCATCCGAGTCATTCTTTCCTTATGTCACATATATCTTTCTTTGTGGGGTTATTGTATATTTGTATATATTATATATTGATATTTATTACCGCTCTATTTCAGCCTCCCTTGTTATAAATGCTGTATTCTAGTTCGTAGCGCCTTGAATGCATCCTGCTGTGCTTTCTCTCTCTGAATTACAGGTTTGGAGGCCAATGCAATTAGTGGCCTCCTGTAATTAATAGGAGACTGCTTAAAGATTTCAAAGTCACTTTAATCACTACAGAGATTTTCAAAGTTTTCGCTTTGTTCCCGGCCCTCGGCGGTTCTACGCAGCCAATTCAAACACCCACTTTGTCGAGTATCAAGCAGCATCAAGGTACTTGTTCGTTCAGGTTGCTCTGGTTTCCATCTGTCCTGCGCTGGCACCAGATGAATATTCACTCTCAGCTACCTAAAATAGCAGCGCAGGTGCCGATAGGGCAGGCTGCAAAGCGGAGGTCACAAACCACGCCAGATCTGTCACTGAGTAAGACACGCATTAAAAGGTGGGCAACATAACTGTATAAAAGGCACTGTAATCCTTTTTTTTTCTATTTAAAAAAAAAAAATATGGGTAAACAGTTGAACTTCTGGTTAGTTTTTATGTGTACCAATCTCCTGTAAAAAAAAAAAAAAAATCGATTTCATCCAGGTACAAATCAAATATTGATGCTCACTCTCCTACCTTTCAAGCATTTTCAGCAATTTGTATTTCTTCTTAGAGAGAATATTATTCATGAGCTGTGGTTTTCTGCTGAAGCTCATCCTCAAACATGACCTTTCTGATGGGTCACGCTGCTCTGATATAAATTAAATGGAAAAAATCTGCTTTGCGATTGGTGTTGGCAGCAGTCAGAAATTATCCTTCCTCATTGTGTCTATGGTATATAGAGGCTGGGTACCCGAACGGGGCACGGAGCACAACACTGGCCTTCAAAGGGGTTCTATTTTAGCACAACAGTGGCCACTTTTTAGTGCACGTTCACTAAAAACCCAAGAGGCGATACAAGGGTGCTAGGTACCGGTTGAATGGGCACTAGTGAAGCAATGGGTATGGAAACAAAGGCAACGCCGTGACGGGGTGGCGTAGGTCTGTCACACACAGACACAATACTCACAGACACAGAGTTAGGAGTTTTGTACAGCAGGTTGCTATGCAAACCAGACACTTCACTTCCCCAGACCACATAATACATGAACATTTACCTGTTCCTCCCTGTAGAGTAATGCACAGGTTTTCTTACAATATTCTAATAAACACATCGTCTCTGCATTAGCCCGCTACTGAAGTGGATTCCCTTCTGCAACAGGAGCACCATAATTATCTAAGCCCAGAAAATGATGGTCACAGTTAGCTAAGCAGCAGCTCTAGGAAATTACCAGCAGTAAAAAAAAAAGCTTTATGGAAAAAAAAAAAAAAGAAGAAAGAAAACAAAAGAAGAAAACAAAATAAATCTGAGAGATTTATGAAAGAAGAAATTAAAAGTAATATAAATGAGTCAATATCATAAAGACACTCCATTAGATGGATCTTCAGTACTGGCCACTGCAGGAAGGAGACCAGACACGTAGGGCAAGAGAAGATCACCCTTCCCACGTCAGTGGGTCCCTAAGGAGGACCCAGCTACCAACCATCTACAATTACAGCCTCCTGCTCCTGACGAAGATTTAGCATAATTATTCTGCAGTCAATATCTACAAGTTAAGTATTGGCTAGGCCTGGCCAGCGAATGAAGCCAATGTAGTGTGCTTTGCTAAGCTATTAGCAGAACGCATGATCTCACACTTTATCCTACGGAGACCCCACCAGCTTGCAGTGGCAGTCATCCAGGCGACGTGGTTGCACACCCCATGACACCTCACCCACCTTCTATGGCGGCACGTGCAGCACAAGACATTGCGTGTTGTAGGCACATCATCCTTCTCGTGATCCGTGCCGTATTTACTGTCTGCCACCACAAGCTGGTAAGAGAATTCTTTATTTTCCTGTGGTCTTCCCTATTAATTCATCACTGAGGACTTGAATGCTCCCGAGCGTTAATGAATTTATCTCCACTGTGAGATGAGTTATCATCAATTTTACTGATAGCGAATCAGAGGAGCTTGCAAGAGGCAATATTTTCCCATGGACAAGCAGATCTTCAGGTTAGAACTCAACGGGAAACTTTGCATTTTGTGCAGCACAGCAGGAAGTTCTGCACCTCTGTCTGTCGTGCCCTGCCTCGGGCTCCTTTCACATTGGGAAACGTATTGTGGCTACCTGCAGCGAAACACCAAAAGTAAAATTAAACTTGCCTCGAAACTGTAATTCCATTATTTTTACTTCGGGTTTTGATACTGTAATAAATGCGGGCAAACTCACATATAATCTCAAAAACTGTGTGTTGCAATTCACGGTTCAGAGGACGTTTTCATTAAACGGCAAATCTCCCTCTCTGCGGTTGCCTGTTCCTGCTCTCAGAACACGATACCTGCACTGAGACGCCAGGGGCTGGGCGAGGAGGAGGGACCTGCGATGCCAAAGGGACCTGCGATGCCAAAGCATCGCCTCTGGGACGATCCCCAAGCCCTGCTTTTAAGCAGACGTTTGCTGTGCTGTGCTTTATCTCCTTGGTACCATCTGTAGGTACTGAAGCCAAACAGCTGATTTTACAACTGCTTTACCCAACGTTCAAAATTTACACATCGATGAGAAATAAGCAGCTTGAAAAAGCTTAAATGTTGGGTTTAAATTAGTTTTATATTTGTCTTCCCATTTAACTTGAATTTCAGTTCCTTTCTCCCCACTTTCTCAAAAAACAAATATCACGTGGCTTTTATTATTCCAACAGCTGATTTTCTGCCCGAAGCACCTCACACAAGAAGTGCTCACTTTACCTCCAGCGGTGGGGTCCCAGCAGATGACCCCGGCAGCCCGGGCGCTGCTGCGGCTCCAGCATCACCTGCCCGCATCCCCCCGCTGCCCCCCGCAGCATCGCACTCGCTGCTGAAATGAACCTCCCCGTGAAGCACGAGTATTATTTTTGACAAAGCTGAGGCATCTCCGAAGAAGACGCCGCTTTGACTGTTATTTCCCCTAATTACAGTTATTTGAGCTTCACGCGGCAGAGCGTTTAAGGCAGAAGGAGTAAAAGCCAAGCGCAAGATGTTCAGGGGCTGATTGCCCTCCACCTGCTCCTGAGCCTGGAAATCTGCTTCCACCCTCTTGCTCTTCCCTGTCCCAAGGTTCTTTTTCTCCAAGAAAAAACATATTTTCCATGTGGCTGTGAGCATGTGGAAGCTATCAATTATGACTTTCCTTCAAAATCATATTATAGTGAGGAGGCTGCAATTTTCGCTGACAAAAGCCAAGCTGTTGCCGTTGGTTTCGTTTGAATGAGACTTCGTGGGGTCAGGCAACAAGGAATAAATCTGCTCTTTTCCAGGGTGAAGGCAGACCAGTAGAGTCTTCAATGGCATTTTACAAGGTTACATTTTACTAGGTTAATTTCCAGCCTGTTCTCGCTTTGCCACATGGATTATTTTCAGGTAAGACCCAAGGGTGCATGGACCCAACTATTACCTCTTCAAAGCCAGAGTTCTGTGTAATAAACGCTCCGGTTGGCTGTAATTAAACCCTTTGGGTGGCTGGAGAAGAGCAGAGTGCAGCAGAAATCCAGCAGAAACCCCCGTCTCCAAAAATCCTCCGTCACCATTACAGGGGGGCTTGCCTGAAGGGATTGGGGGAAAAAAAAGAGCCGCTCTCTTGATGTTTTTGTTATTACTTATTTTCCCACCATGAAGAAAGAGCAGCTGACCGCAAGTCATAAACCCAGCTATTTATAGGCCTGTAATTAAACATCACTGAAAGTGTGAAGACACAAAAGCAGTGCCATCTGCCATGCATTTGTGGCACCATAAATATAGATGAAGCGCTGCCGCCCCTTTTGTCCTTCACAGAAAACTTAGTATTTAAAGGGCTTTCCGCAGTGAGGGAAGCTCAGCTCCCGGCCCCCTCTGCCCATCCCACCAGAGCGGCTGGATGCCCCTGCCTTTTATAATCTCAGCAAAAGCCCACTCAGAGCCTTTCCCAACGCCTTGGCCGTGGCATGGCCATGGGGACATGGCAGCAGACCAGGAGAGCGTGGCCAGCAGGCACCTTTGGCGACCGCAGAGACACAGGCACCGAGGTCATGGTTCGGGTCTGAAAGCTCCAGCATCCTTCCACTAGCCTCCTGTGAAACCACCGCTCTAGTTAGTAACACAAAAAAGAAAAAAAAAGTCTATATATAGCACATTTGAAATGTTATTTTAATCGCAGTCAGATGAAAATCAGCAATATTGCTCACTATAGATAAACTATATTTGGCAAACTATAACAACACAAAATAGACTTGAATCCCAACATTTTGGTGAAAAAGCACTGGTCAGCAGGTCTGGGCTGAGCTGCTGGCTCTGCCTTCCCTCCTTGTCCCTGGGCTGGCTGTAAGTCCTTGTGCCAAACAGGAGAGGACGCTGACAAGCCACAGTCCATCGTCTTAGAATCATACAATCACAGAATCGCCCGCGTTGGAAGGGACCTTTGAGATCATCGAGTCCAACCATCAACCCAACACTGCCCAAACCCCCACTACCCCATGTCCCTCAGCACCACGTCTGCCTGGCTTTTAAACACCTCCAGGGATGGCGACTCCACCACTGCCCTGGCTTGTCCCAGCTTCCACGTCCCAAAGCACTGCAAATGTCTTCGTGTCTTTGGGAGCTGGAGCAGCTCCTCTGTTGAGCTGAGTGCCATCTGCAGGGGCACGGCTTCAGGACAGAAGAGGTAAAGACCCAATTCACCGTAAAATTCATAGAACCATAGAATGGTATTGAAGGGACCTTAAAGCTCAGCCAGTGCCACCCCCTGCCCTGGGCAGGGACACCTCCCACCAGCCCAGGTTGCTCCAAGCCCCGTCCAACCTGGCCTTGAACCCCTCCAGGGATGGGGCAGCCACAACTTCTCTGGGCAACCTGGGCCAGGGGCTCACCACCCAAAATTGCTTTGCAAAAGTCACTTGGAAGGTCATGAAGGATTAGGGAAAGTGAAGCCATGGCTGAGGTTCACCGATCTCACGTGGCTATTCCCACACTGGGACTTGGACACAGCTCCTGTGTGGAAGAAATGGCCTCAAAGACATAAAGTCTCCTTTCTTAGCCCTGCTGTGAGCACTGCCTGGTCACAGCCCAGCTGGCACCGCTCCTGCTGGGCCATTGGGAGTGTCCTGGACCTCATGTGAAGTCCCCAGCCCCTGTCCCCTTGTCACCACTGCTGTGTCCCCATCCCCAGCTGGGTCTGTGGTGGCCTCAGGGCTGCCTGCCACACATCTGCTGCCACCCAGGCTACAGACCACGCATGGAGGACAAAACTGCTTGCACACGGATAACAACGACAAAAATAACCCATGAGGAAGCACGTGATGCCCTGCAAATAATTTTGAGAACTGCTTTTGAGCCGTTCAGATAAGGCTTAATTACAAGTGAGTTACCAGAAAATGCAGAAGATGCAAGAGGGCAACTCCGGCTTCTGCAGAGCGTGGTGCAATTCCCACCAAAATTAATGACACAAATCCATCTTTAGCACGGGATAATGCAAGTACTCCAGAGACAAACCATATCCTTAGATACAAGGCACTTCAAGTGGAAAATGTGTGGTTCGGGATGATGTTTTTTGCACGCACTGCTTTCCCTCTGACCTAGCAATGTGGTGCTCCGGGGACGGGGAGGCAGACCCAGCTGTCCCTGCTGTACCGAGTTTCATTTTTGCTGACTGATGGCGAAGCACTCCAGACTGCAGAGAACAGCAGCTTCCAAATTTAAAATGGAAATTTAAAATTTAAAATAAAAAAATTAGCCGTAAAAGAAAGGCATTACCTTGGGCAAGGTAAGGGTTTGAATGTGACTTCCACTGCTTAGACGTGGGGGGGGGACAGAGGTCCTTGTTTTGGCCAAACCTAGCTGGAGCCAAGCAAAACTGAAAACAAAATTCAGTCCTCAGGGAACAAAAACTTTTATTGCTTTTTATAAAACATGACCCTGTAAAATGAATAATAACACATTTTTACAGTATGTGAGAAGCCTACGGACTAGAGGAAAGAACATGCCATTTTTAAGTTGTTCCACCAGAACAAATTTAATTTTCAGCTGTGCCCGTTAATAAAATTTATTGGGCCAAGGAATTCTCGACCAGGTTTCCAACCCAGCGAGCTGGCACAGTAAATTCCAGCTCTGTTTTCCCCCTTTTAGCTCTGGGGCTCCAGCCGCCTGACCTGCCGGCAGGAGAAGCCCACTCCTGCCTGCACTGGACCCTCTGGAAGGGTTGCACGAACCATGGGGTGCCCCCAAGAAAAGGGCCGTTTTCTGACACCCTGTCCCCTTTACCCAGCAACTCCAGGGCCATGAGAGGTGACCCGAGGCTGGCCAAGCGCCAGCAGAGAGATGTCCCCTGTGAAAAGGGCCTGGCCACCTCTCTCTGTGCCACTGTGTGCCGACCAGCAGACGTGGCAGCCAGAGAGATAATGCGAGAGCTGGAACCACAGACGGTGCCAAGCCCTGTACCTACAAGGGCTCGCACAGATAACTTTAGCACGGCATTTCTTAATCTTCTCTGATTTATTCTGGACCCTTAATATCCCCTCCTTTATGTTTATCCATATGTCTGTACACAAAAGCGTGCGCAGGCAGCCCTGGGCTGCCACGGAGCCCCAGACCGGGCGGCAGGGCTTCAGCCCAGGCTCTACCACTGACTGCAGCGCAGCACGGGGCAGCTCAGTATTTGCTATTTATTGCATGTATTCCCAATTCATTTTCACATCCAGCTAGGCACGTGGGTGCTCGCGGCTGCGCCGGCCTTGTGAGCGGCCAGAAGTCACCCCACAAGGACGTGCTGCTGAAGGCCAGCCTGGGGAGAGCTGAAATGGCGTGCTCTTGACATGCCTTGTTAGTTCTGATTTATGTACTTCACCTAGTTATCTTTTCCAAGCATTTTCTGAAACCTTTGCTAAACACGTTAGGTTCTGTAACTCTACAGGCTGCTCAAATTGCTGCCATTCAGGCCAAAGCCATAAATTATCATCCTGTGAGCCCGGCTGGGTTGTCTCAGGTTAATCCTCTGCTTGGTCACTAGCAAAGGTGGTGGTGAGCAGCCCCCGGGCTCTGCGCTAGCAGCAGTATCCTCCCCTTCGTCTCTCCCTCCACCAGCGACGCACAGATTCATGCTAATTATTTAAACACTGGATGGAGAGAACCGGGGATGCAGTTCCGTGTCTGGTGCCGGGTGAGTGAAGAGGCTGAGCCCGCAGCATCCCCAGCACTGGTCCCAGTCATGCCCCTCTCCTGGCTGCTCTGAAGGGATGACCTTGCTCCTTGCCTTTGCAAATCCCTGGGATGAGCTCGTACCTGTGCTTTGGGACAAGCAGGTGCATCAAAGGGAATTTTGAAGTTTCTGGGGAACTTGAGATTTCTGTTCTCTCCATTCCCAATAATTAAAACATGACAGAAAGTGACGTTTGAGGAAATTTGGGTCAGGTTTGTGCTCTCCATTTATTGAAGATTTTAATCGGATTTCCTATTCTGAGAGGTCAGGCTAAGCCATTTCCAGTCCCTATGAGCCCGCACTGCATCACCCCTGGCTCTCAGGCCAAAGCATCCAGCTGCCGGCGGCAGCAGAGAACATAAAGCAATACCCGAGCGCTGCTCGGGGCTGGTCCGGCGCTCCCGAGCGTGTCCTGGGGGGCTGCAGGAGACGCCACGAGCCAGGCTCGGTCGCAGGGGCTGGGTCCCAGCGCTGCTGTGGGCGCACAGAGCAGAACTGCGCGGAAGCATCCTCGGAAGAATTGCCGGTGTGACACCAGTATAAAACCAGCACTGTTTCCAAATTGCTCTCCGGGAATACACACGTGGAGTAAAAATGCGAGGCCTAAAGCTCAGCATTTCTGTCTCTAAGCAACTCATGCTAGATCGGCTACACTTTACTGGTTTACAAATCTGAGCCTATTTAAAAATATTTCCATGCCTATCAAGGCCTCTCACTACTCACTGGGGGAAGACGAGTGTTTTGTGAACACCCCACGGGTCTTGTGAACAGCCAGATGTCGCTCCGCTTCTTCCTATGCATACTTTTAACATGTTGGGAAAGTTTTCACCGTCACATCAAAACTACACACGAATTCATTAACTTTTCCAACACCAGACACCGGGTTGTGTCTTGTTCCACACACCACGTGTGAGAGAAGTCAAGAAACACCACTTCAACCAAACCTCAAAACAAGGAGGAGAGCCCTTTCTGACCCGTAGTGCTGGAGACACTCTTGTTCTGAGCTTTCTACAGGGTTATGGCCTAAATATCCCTAAGCAAAGCTGTTTCACCTGTACGCGGCCTGTGCTCTGGGGAGCTCCACACAGGACCATCCACGTAATTTGCCACTTTATTGTCCAGATAAAGTTTAAAACCCCAGAAGAGCATAGTCTTCAAATCCTACACCAAGAGAGAAGGGAAAACAAAACAAATGAAAAAAAAAAAAAACACAACCAAAAATTTCTCTAAAAACGAGCCCTACAAATACATACACACTTTGGACAGTCCTTTAAAGACTAAAATGTAAATTCCAATATATGGAAAATTTCCACAAAAGAAAAAAAAAAAATAAAATCCCTTCCCGAGCTCAGGGTTTATCGTTGTGATTAGAGCTCCCCTTAGTGGGTTGCAGCGGGGGGACACTCTGGCGTGGCTCTGCCCCGTCAGGAGAAGGGCCGAGGGGCCTCCCCCGGGAAGGCCTCCCGACCCTCGGCAGAGGCGGCGGGCAGCACCCCCGCGCCGAGCCCAGCGGGCTGGGCCTCAGGCTGCCCCAGCAGTGGCCGGAGCTGCTCTGACATCCCGCCGAGGGGGCTCAGGGCTCCTCCTCCTGGCTGAATCACGGAATGGTTTGGGTGGGAAGGGACCTTGAAGCCCAGCCAGTGGCACCCCCTGCCCTGGGCAGGGACACCTCCCACCAGCCCAGGTTGCTCCAAGCCCCGTCCAACCTGGCCTTAAACCCCTCCAGGGTTGGGGCAGCCACAGCTTCTCTGGGCACCATCCACAACTCTCTTGAACATTTTTTCCTCCCAGCTATGAACACCAGCTGCTGTGGCAGCGCTCAGCCGGGCTGGTGGGGCTGTGACAGCACCCTGGGACCATGACACGGGCAGTGAGCATTTCAGAAAGCCCATCTCTCAGGGGCTGCAGCAGAGGTTTGGGGTTATCGCCAGCCCCAGAGGGCTCTGGAGCCACCACACAGGATATTTCAAGGCACCTACCCCATTCCCAGAAAGCTAACCACTGTCCGACTCCAGGCTGGACAACTGTACAACTCATCCCAAACAAACCCATACCATACACGTTTCTGCTGTGAGACAAAAGATTCAGAAAAAAAAGGTCTTAAAGTCTATATTGCAAACAAGCATTGAAAAAAAATCTCTTTGGGCAGCAGCAGGAACGCCAGGAGGTGTGCACCAGGCCAGGAGCGGGGCTGGATCCACAGCAACGTGGCTTTGCAAACATGCGGAAGAAAGCTGCCATCCACAGAAACCCTCACCCAAGAACGTGGCATAAGGAAAACACCGTTGGGGATCAAGGTGCTGGACATCACAAGTGCAGTTGCCCAACCCTGGACGAATAGTGCAGCATTTTCCAATGAGCCCTCAAACGGGGTAAGGAACTCGTTCCAACTCTGCTTGTGCTTCTTCTGCTCATTTGAACAAATTAATGAGCTTTCCACCAGTAATAGCCCCCAAACCATTTTGTTTCTATAAAACAAGTGCAGAAAAAAAAACCCCAAAAAACTACAATGTCCTGGTTTGAGGTAAAACAATCAATTTTCTGTTCAGTAATTTTACTTTTTAGCCACGCTTCTTCTAACTAACTGAACTCTGACATTAACAGCATGTTATAGAGACACGACCTAGAGGCGGCAGAAACAAGATGCTGACTCAGCATCAGCCGCTAGCGCATAGGATGGCGCAGGAGCAGCTGGAGTTTGTGCTTCCATGTGTTTTCCCCGGGGTATCAGGCAGCACTGTGTTACAGCTATATCCCTCTTCCTCAAAACCACCAAAAGCGCTCGCTGGGGGTTGCTGACAGCACGCCAGAGCCGACGCAAGAGGTTTGGCTGCGTTTTTAGCGGCGAGAAGCTGGCTCCCGAGAGGCTGGGGGTGGTGGGGGCTGCTGGCCGCGCTTGGTGCTCCCGGTGCCCCATCTGCTCCCTCGGCGCCGGGTCCCCTCAAGGTCCACCCCGGGCTGTGCTGCAGCTTATCTGCATTTAACACAAGACACTATTGATTTAAAACCCTTTGTACTTTCTAATCGGCAGCCTCCTGCAGGCCCTCCTTCCCGGGCTTGCTTTATCCTGCGGCTCCTGGGAATCAGTTTCCACAGACGCCTCATGCTTTAAAGTCAACTTCTGCCATCTGTGACATCCCAGCCCTCGTTCTTAAGGCAACGTTGGCTTTCCTCGTCTGCTCATCCCATGTACACACCCGATTTCTGCCGCCAGTCCCACCGCTGGAGCATGCTGGGCTCGGCTGCAGTTTGGGACCTGCCTTAAAAGTTAAATTGGAAACTCAGCATCCCTGCCTATGCCCATGGAAGTAGTTATGGGGGCAATTTCTGAGACACCTATTTTAATTCTGTCAGCAAGAGCTTCTATGTTTTAAAATAGCAGAAGACGCCGTAAGAAAGAGCATGCCAGAATTAAAAGGATAAAAGAAATTAATTTAGGTCTGCAGGCAGTAATGAGAAATATCTATGTTAATAATAAATGTAAAGCCCAATAAATGTAATGATGTAACTACACCCATTGTGCTGAAGTGGGTTTATTTTAATCTCCCTAATAGGTCATTTCATGCCTGCTTTACCACAGCCAGCCTCTCCTCCTGCCTCCCTCTCCTTCAGGTTTCTCCTCTTGCAAATGGCTCTTCCTGTGCCTCAAGCCTATGTATTTATTATTATTATTATTATTATTATTAAAAAAAAGTTAATACTTTGTGTGCCTTCCGGGCAGGAGCCCGCAGTGAGCATAGCCCTTCAGATTGCCCACCAGGCAAGCCAGCACCCGGCCTCATGCCAGGCTAGAGCAGGTTGGACTCGATGATCTTAAAGGTCTCTTCCAACCTGACAATTTTATGATTCTGGGATTCTAAGAAAACCCGCAAGAAGGGAACAAGGAGCGGAGCATGGCAACGAGCAAGGGGGAAAAGGCAGCGATGGAATGATGAGGAAGCCAGAGATGAGAAGAACTGAGGCAGGACCAGAAACTGGCTGTGCAGAAGGGCCCAAGGGCCAGAAGGAGGGATCTGGCAACACCCCAGTTCCCGAGCAGAGGTCAGCAAACCACAGCTGGAGCCTCTTCCAGCTCGGTCACCAGCGGGATGAGTCTCCTGGCTACAAAGAGTTGTTCGTTGCACTAAGGATTGCTCCAAATGCAACTGCACCAACAGCTGGTGAGGGGTTTGGAGAACAAGACTGATGAGGAGCGGCTGAGGGAGCTGGGGGTGCTCAGCCTGGAGAAGAGGAGGCTGAGGGGAGACCTTCTCGCTCTCTACAGCCCCCTGAAAGGAGGGGGCAGCCAGGGGGCGTCGGGCTCTGCTCCCAAGGAACAGGCCATGGGACAAGAGGAAACGGCCTCAAGTTGCACCAGGGGAGGTTTAGGATGGATATTAGGAAACATTTCTTCACGGAAAGGGCTGTCAAGCATTGGAAGAGGCTGCCCTGGGCAGTGGTGGAGTCGCCATCCCTGGAGGTGTTTAAAAGCCGGGCAGACGTGGTGCTGGGGGACATGGGGTAGTGGGTCTTGGGCAGTGCTGGGTCGATGGTTGGACTTGATGGTCGGACTTGATGGTCTTAAAGGTCCCTTCCAACCATAACGATTCCATGATTCTGTGAAAATGACACCCTTCTGCCCCACTTCTGCCGGTGCTGTTCCCACTGAACCCCGCCAGCCACGCCGGAGGACTCGACATGGTGCAAAGCAAACACAAACAAGGATGAACCCCAAAAGCGGAGAAATAACCCGGGGGTTCCCACCCTGGCCAGGTGATGCTGTGGGAGGGGGTGATGCCAATGGGGTCTCTCAGCCACAGGGCTCCAAAGGAACTGGCGCGACACAGAGATTTTAGGAAAATATACCAAGTTTTCTGCCTGATCCAGGCCTTATCTTCTGCATCCAGCCAATGGCAGAAAGAAGATAAAAAAGAAATTCAGAAATTCAGAAAAAAGGTCATCATTTGTTCATAAGTGTCAAAACAGTTGGAAAAAAAAATATTGAGATTTTTCTGTTTGGTTCCCCCCCTCCCCCCATCTTTTCTTCATCTTTTCTCATTTAATTGATTTTTTTTTTTTTCTATGAGAAAAACAACAATTTAGAAAGAAGCCAAGGAAAGCTGGTTGTAACCAATCACATTTTTTCCCCTAATTCTGTATTACGTGTATCACATTTAAAAGCACTTATTGTTATTATATCCCCAAGAGCCTTTTCCCCAAGGCTCTTGAAAATTCTCCATCAAGTTGCTAAATGACACTAAGAAGTTTTAGAGACAATGAATGTGAAGATTATCAAATTATAGTCGTATAAAATATTTTCTTCTGCTAACAAATATTTAAACTTGTTTTAAATATACTATTTCCATGAACATGCCATTTGAGTTAATTACTTTACTGTAAATGCACCTCTTAAATAATTGCTAAACCTCAAGAAATGCTTTCAATAATTGACTGAGTTTTCATAAGGAAAAATGGTGTTATTAAATCCAAATTAAATGCACATTTGAGACACTTAACTTAGAGTGCTAACATACCAAGCATTTTCATTCTGTATAAGAAATAACTTTGGAAATTAATGGCAGGAAACAGTCACTCCCCAGTCATCTACAGTCATCCCCTTCCCGTTATACTCCCACATATGTTAGAACAGTTTTAATGAACGTACCAAAAGTTCATAAGCAATTTCAAGTTTAAGATGCCCATGCATCCAGTTCTCATTGCAGGGGGGTTGTAAACCCAAAGCAGTTGGCTAGCGTAGGGGGATCTGGGCTAGTTACTATTTGAGGGGGTTGTTCAGTCAAGAATTGGGCATAAATTGGAGCAAGCCCAGGGCACGCGCATCCCGCCGGGGAAAGGCGGCTTCTTCTCTAGTGGGACCAAAAAGCCACAGACCTGCCCCTTCCGTACCTGGGCGGTTTCCAGGAGGGGAGGTGCCAGCAGCCCCCCATCCCACCAGTTCCCCGCGGAGCCTGGGTAAGCTCTGGGGCAAGTCCTGCATTTCCTCCCTACTGGTTCCTCAAGTTTCTTCGAGAAGCCACTGGTTTAAGAAAACTTTAAATTGTAACTCGGATCACCTGAAGCGGAACACCAATTTTCTCCCTCCAGATCTGCTTTGGCATCCTCTATTTCTCATACCTTGACATGCAATGGTAATCTGAGATAAGCCTCCCTTTATGCATCTCTATTCCCTTCATTGCCCTTGGCCTTTAAGTACGTGGTATTTTACTTCAAAGTAGTGCTAGCCCTTTCAGAAAGAGCCGCACGATCCAAGCCAGAGAAGATAGCATCGAAAACAATCTCAGCATTTTCCAGATCTGACTTAATAAAAAGTCTGTGCGCTGTCAAAGACGGTGTTTGATTCCACGAAGAAATACGGGCATCAGCACTAGAGGGAGGTATTTCCCCACGTACCTTGGATTCAGAGCCGCTGAAAAACAGCAAAATCTAGCAGCAGAGAAAGGGTATCTGTAATATTAAACCACGTTAATCAACTGCAATTAATAAGAGTGCGCTGCAACTCATCGTAATCAGCTCCCATCAGTTGCCAGTGATAAAGATACTACCAAGCAACAGATAATGAACTGATATTTAAACTGAATTACATTATTTAATGTATAGAAAGTTTCACGGTGTCTTACAGAGCAGATTGTTTACATGTTTACTCCAATGAGCAAAAGAACTTCAGAGCAAGATGCAGGGAGCCGGAGCTGGCAGAGGAAAATGCCAGCATCGATCCCCCGGCGGGGGTTAAACTGTCCTTCTCCTGCTGCACAGTAGCAGCACCCGGTACAGGCTGGCGTAAGACGTATCTGAATGTAAAAGTTGCAGCGAGATCTGCTAAACACGCTAATTACACTGCTACAAAAAAGCGATCGGTGGTAACGACTTGTGCAGCCCCTGCCAACACTTGGTGCCTGTGCGTTTCTGACGTAGATGAGAAGGGCTTTTTAATTTCTCTCTTCACAGTCTGGAAGAAACTCTTTCTAAAAATCTGTAACATTAGGGGAGATAAAAAAGTCCAGCAGCTTGTTCCTGTGCCTACCCGAGTCTGCGATACCGCGCAGCTTTCTCACGGCTTGGTATTTCAGAGAACTTCCATAAACTTGGAAAAGAAAAAATAACGAAAAAAAAAAGGAGATATGGACTAATTAAAGCAATTTACAGTCAATCAGAAGTGGGTGACGAGCTCGCTGTGACTGCAGGGAGGGGAAGGGGTGGCAGGGGATGCGCTGGGACCCCACGGCCGCATCCCACATCCCCGCGGCGGGGCCAGGGCCGGGTCCCTGGGGTGGCCCTTCCCTCCCACTGGTGGCCGTGGCCCCCGGGTGTGCCGTGGCCGGTTGCTAGATGGAGCTGCAGCATCAGGAATGCGGGCGCTGCAGGGCACATCACCCCCCCAACGCTGTCCTTCAGGATTGTTTTTATGAAAATAAATGGAGGCAATGAAGAAATATCATTATAGGGCAAAAGCACTGGATGCTATGAAAAGTTAAATAACACTTTTTCTTCAATGCCTGTGCACCGCTTGACAAGAGACAGTCCCTGTCCCACCCAACGCGCAGTCAGATCCCACCAGCCCCAAGCCTAGGCCCCTCTGGACCCACAGGATCCCGCAGCCGGAAGGAGGACACAAAGCTGAGGATGAGCTTCTGGGACCATTGGGCGCACAGTTGGACATAAGACCACAAAGAAGGTCACTGAAGTGCCCTGAGAAGTGGTTCCAGAAGACACGAAAACGTGGTGGGAAGACCATGGGGGTTGGGCTAGATGACCTTTAAAGGTCCCTTCCAACCCACACTACCATATGATTCTTAAAAAGCAGCCAGCACCCGATGGAAACCCAGCAGGAGCTGGTCCATGAAGACCCCGGACACCGCTGGGGAAGAGGTCTGGCCTGAAAGACTCCCTGAGGTGGGTCGGAGAGGTCATGGAGGTGATGCCAAACATGAAGGTTTTGGTAGAGGAGCCAGGAGAGCAGGAAGCAAAGGAATGCCGGGAAGCATGCTCAAGGTGACGAGGAGACCGGCAGGTACCCTGGGATAACGGCAGCGCTACCTGGGAGATGCTGCCCACTCCGGTGCCCCGTCCCACAGCGACGCTCGCCAGCGCACACCCGAACTGCGAGGGATATTGTGCATGTGAACGCAGTGCTGGTAATCGCTCATCTCGCAAACGAAGTAATTAAAGATCGGACTCTTCGAGCATTGTGCATGCGCAATTCCCCGGAGCCGCGGGCTGCAGCCCGTGACAATGGTGCGGTGGCACCTTGCTAACCTGTGACACCCGGCAGCGGATTGATGGCTTGATCTCCAATACAAATAGTGTGTGAGGGGGAGAAAGACTCAGGCTCTAAAAATATGCAGATATCGGTAAAGTAACAACGCCACGTGGCTGTGGCGGGGTGCAAACTGACAAAGAAGAAATGCAAGTGCCGCTCATTGATCAAAAACATTAATTTATTAATAAAATGGGTTTAGATCAAACATGAGATGTATTACCATGCCTATCCACTTCTCGTTTTCCGCCAAGTCGCTGGCGGGTGTTCAGCCCGTCTCAGCCGCAGTTTAGGTCAGGTACAGGAAGGGCTCTGTTACCTCCCAGTGGGTATAGCCACCATAGTGACGCTTATTTTTACTGGCCCGGTGCCTACAATCCTAGCACTGTGTTTCATGTGTCTTTGCTTTCTTCTTCTATTCAAGTTCATCTGCCTGAACATCAAAATTAATCGAAATTATTTTTCTCGCAGATGATTAAATATTTCCTAGGAAATCGCATCCCGGAGCCACCCTCCTGACAGTCAGCTTGAAGGACGGCGACTGGTTTGTGCTAAACAGGGCGTCTGAATAAACATCGCTCGTCTGGGGTTCGTTAGGGGCCACTTGCACCTACCTGCCTACACACTTGTGATCCGCAGGCAGCTGGATTGCATTTGGCAAGAGGGAAGACCTGGTAGCCTTTGTCAGCCTTCGCCAGGCTAGTTAATACTGGGAATCAAAAAAAAAATAAAAAATCACAGGGAAGTAAAGGTTCTGGTTTGCGAAACAGCTGCAGAATTGAAGCAAGTCCAAACCTGTAGGAAAGATTGATGCTCACATAAACAATTACAGCTGTAGCTTAAGTGTTCCGTGATAAGCAATGGTACATATCAGCCTTTCACTTGCTGTTTCTGTAATAAAGTTGTTATAGCTACATTAATTAATCTAAGGGCACTTCTAAGCATCGTTTTATCCATCCACCTCTCTGAGGAAGCAGTACCTCTGGAGTTCTTAATAAAATAATAAATAATAGCAATATAAACTCTCGGCTGTTTCCAGCTCCTATGACAGCTAAAAGAAGTGGCCATAGCCCCCACAAGCCCCGCTCCGGCTGCGTCCTCGCCCTGACCTCGGGATGGATTAATAGAGCCTATGATTTATTCCTTCCAAGAATATTCTTTTAAATAGCACATCCACGCGCTCAGCTGGTGCCGCTTTGCCGAGGAGCGCGCCGGAGAAGGTTTTGATGCATTCGCATCACTTCTGTAACCATGATTTGCACAACATTCCCTGGAAGAGCTCAGCGGCAGCACGCGGACACGTGCAAGTGGCAGGAATTTGGACAGACCTTGTGAACCCTTAGTATCTATAGGACTAATCAGCATTTTTTAATTTTTTTTTTTTAAGGGAACATTTTTCCAATGGAAAAATGCCATCTGGATGAAATCAAAACATCCTGTAGGGACCTGCTGGCTTTTGTTGCCTCTTTCCGACAAGACCCAGGCACATTCTCCAGGAACCCCCGGAGCTGCCCCCGCATCGCTGGCGCATCCCTGGCTGCAGCCGCCTTTCCCAGGGCCCGCCAAGCCCGGAGCTGGGCAGCACCGGGCCTTGCACCAAGAAATCCCAAATAACTTCCTTTGTTTTTTCTGTGTGGAAAAGTGTTTGGATGCAAAAAGCCAGTTCCTGAGACGAATGACATATTTCAGCCTTGCCAGAATGATTGCTTCAGACACTATGGATTTAGGCAAAAACAAAACACAAAAAAAACCCCACACGACAAAATAAAAAAAAACATAATAAAAAAAAAACAACCAACAAATCCAAACCTGATGCTATTTGTTACAAATTTCAAGGCATACCAATATTATAACTTCTTTCAAAAATTAAAATTTTTTAAAAAAAATGAACGAAAGCTGGGGTTTTCAACCAAGCCCGTGCACTGGGAGCCCAGCCCCGCCACGGCTCAGTTCCCAAAATGTGACCCAGAGTAGGGAGATGCTTGTGCCCCCCGTGGCACCCAGAGAGACTCATTCCTGGCCGTGGGTACCGCTGCGTTAGATGAGAGGGGACACTACGTCACTGCGGTTCACAGCCTTACTTACAGGTTGTTATTATTGAAAAATCATTAAAAAAAGACAAAAGGAAGAGTTTCTGGGTTGCGGATGAGCACCACTGGTCCTGCTCCTCCCTGCCCTCCACCCACCGCACCAACCGCGGGTGAAACCCAGAATCCACAAATGAAACCAATGGCTGCCTGCTTTTTGCCCAAATTGTCCCGAATTTGGGATGAGGATACCGTCATGCTTTAACAAAGATGTTTGGGTTTTTTTATCCTCCTGAATACCATGTGCAATGCACCGATGTCTCCAGTGTGTCCCTGGCAGCTCTGGGTGCCCGAGGTCCCTGGCTGCCCCTATGCGCCCCAGCTCATTTCGGGCTCCCTCCTCATGCTGCTGCTCCTCCGGGATGAGCTGATCCCGCAGGGATGCGAAGGGCTGGGTGCCCACGCTCCCTGCCGGAAGGGCCGGGACCTTCTCCATCGCCCAAGGGAGGTCATTCCCAGAGTTTAGGAGCTGCTCTCCAGCTCTGTGAAACCTGGGTGTTTTATCGTAAATTTTTTTACTACCGAGGGGGAGCAAAGGAAAAAATAAATGGGGGGAAAACAGAAGATTTAAACATATTTTTTTTTTAATAATTAAAAATAAAAACAAAAGAAAGTCGCACACCACTGTGCAGCTCCTAGGCTCCTCGGCAGTTAGGTCTCCTGGCCGCCTTTTCCTTATTCCCAATGGTAATTCCTCCCTTTCGCTCCCAAATAAATCTCCTGTCAAACATCGGTCGTGCTCACAGGCAAGCACTGCAGAGACAGGGAGAAGCGAGAGCATCCCCACAAACTACACTTAAACCATTGTTTCGCCCTCTTTTGAGGCTCCGAATCCCAGGGAATCGCTCGGGGTACCTACTGACCCAGAAAGGCAGAGAATTTCAATAGCAACTGCTAATATATGCTGCTTCACAGCAGGAGCCTCAGCCCAAAAAGCTGTTCTTTGAAAAGTTTGTGGTGTTTTGTTTTGTTGGTTTTTTTTTTTTATTTTTTTTTTTTTATTTTTATTTTTTGCCAGCTCAGAGGAGCGGGGCCGGACAGGGATGCTGCCCTTTTTGGGGAGCATCTCAGCTGAGCCCCCCCCGCCTGTGGGGTCCCATCCAGGAGGGGGGATCCCGGGGTCCGGCAGCACTAGATGGCATTGTTAGACCAGCGCGCGCCCAGACCCAAATTAGTAGACAATTATCCTTCCACTCCTCCTTTTATGTGATGAAACCGGCTACTTATAGCCCGCAGGATAAATTCTATAGGGTGCCTGACTCAGTCAGGGCTGTTTCTTCACAGGCTCTCTCTTCCCAGCTTTCACCTCAATCTGTCATACAGATTTGACACTGCATCGTTCCAACAGTGCTCAGAAATGACATGTATATAATGTGGAATATTGTGCACATTTACAGCCAGGATTTTTTCCCCTTAAAACATTGCTTGCTATATTCTGGCAGTCGTTGTTCTGGAAATAAAAATAAAATTAAAGAGAAAAAAATAAAAAAAAGCAGAGGGTTCTTTTCTTTCCGCTTAGCGGTGACCATCTTAAGGAAAAACTTTTATTTAGATGCTAATGCTATGGAGGACAAAGTGCATTTGATTTTTAGTGGAGGTTGTTAGTGCTTACAATTGTCCGGCAGTTGTACGCTAATTAAAGAGAAGACGAGGCAGTGCAACAGCACGCAGCACATGCACTCGGAGCAGGGCGTTTTTATGATCCCGTTCCATTAAAGCTCCATATTATAAATCAAATTAACTGGCATTTCTATTAAAAAAAAATAATAAAATCAAGTCCTTTTAAAGGAGCAACAAGACCAGTTCAGTAAGTCCAAGCACCCTTTTCCTCGAGTGGATTAAACACGTAACGGCAGCTTTGTTTTCTGGTGCTGCCTCTGTAATCATCCCTTTCCCTGCCCTATAAGAATAATCAGGGACGAAGTTCAATTATTTCATTCAAGAAAACAAAACAAAAGTCACAATTAAATTCGAGCGACTTCCCAATCCGGTTCCGACTGGGAGGTGAGTGCTGCTGTGATTCGAGGGCTGGTGACAAAGCGGGATTTGAGCAGCGTTCCCGGGAATGCCTCCTGCCCCAGCCGCGCACAGGCGCCCGTGCCGCAGCCAGACCCGCGCAGGCGGCGGGGGCACCGCAGACACGGCAGCCCCCTCCGCTTTTCCAGGGGTTTTTAAAAGCAAGTTACTTTGGCACCCACCCTGGGGCTTTCCTCAGGCTGCTGATTTATTGGGTTTGCTTGGTGGTTCCCCCCCCGCCTTAATATCTTTTGTGCTGCCGTTTGCCATCCGTGACTTTCGCTCCCGTCCCCGCAGCCGCCTTCCCTCCATCCCTCAAAACAGGAGTGGGGGTTGATTACAGAGTTCAGCCTTTGGAATAAACTTTTAAACGATGAAAGGTGTGTTGGAGAGAGGTATTTCTTGCTAAGGCTCCTCCCGTGAAGGCAGAGAGGGTGACCTGGCTCCCTCCGCCCAGCCCCAGCCGGGATGCCCGCAGCCCTGCCAGGGTCCGGGAAGCTAAAAAAAAAACCAAAACTAAAAGCTAAGATTTATTGTCACTCTTCGAAAGCAAAAAAGAAAGAAAAAGGAGGCCACCAATTTCCTAATAACTGCAGTTACCAGAAGAAATCTCTATTTCCTTATTCCGGTGGATTTTTAGCAGACAGTTTGTGGCAGCCCGAGCTCGGCTCGGGAGATGCCCGCAGAGCTCAGCAAGGTTAAGACACTTTCAAAACGCAATGCCTTACTCAATTCCTTCTTTTAATCTTTGTTTTTAATACGCAGTGCAAGAATCCCGGAAAAGCACATGGTTTTGAATGGCCGGGCTTCCTCCGGGCGCTTTGTAAACAGGGATAGAAAGGAGGTGGTTGGCTGGTACCAGCGACTGGCACATCTCGCGGCGGCTCCCTTTATCTGTGAATAAGAAAAACGGGCATTGCCAGCCGCAGCTCACCGCTGCCTGTACCCGACTTCGCTTTTATGTACATGAAATCTTGCAATCCAGCAGTGAACTTGTGCAGTTGTGATTTCTGCTTTCTGTTTCACAGGGTTACCTCGGCTTTAAAGCCCTGGATGTGCCACAAGCCCTGCACAGAACTTTTTCCCTTTCCTCTAACGCCACTGTCGTTCTCCCTGCAGAAAAAATAAACCGACCGCTTGCCTTTGAAATCAACCTGGTCTTTTGCTCCCACGTTTTACTCTCTAATTTCAGTCTTAAAAGCTCAAAGAAAAATAAAAAAACCTGTTTTGCAGAGGGATTGCCCACACTGGTGTTTTCACACAGACCATTACAGGGTCCCAGTCCTGCAGGCGGTGCAACCCCAACCCACCCCAAACCATTGCCAGGACGTTGCTCTAATAAACCCTTCCACCACCGCCACCAAACTCCGGGCCTTATTTTTAAAGAAGTGAGAGTTTGTGTGGCTGTTGTCAGCTTGGGCAGGCGCCCCTCGCTTTCCCCACGGGCCAGGAACGTGATGGGGAGCAAAGGGAGCGGTGCCACAGGGCCGGGCACCCCCAAGACGCGGGAAGGGTTTGATGCCAGCAAACAGCCCCCAAAACAGCACCTTCAACTCCGCAAATCAAGGACAGGGACAGTGAAAGATCCCACACATTATTTATTTGTGGCTTCTCATGGCCACGGCACAAATTAATCCGCTCTGACAGGGCAGGGGAAGCCAGCTGCAGCTCCTGTGGGCTGGCGGCGCCGGCTCAGTTAAACGCTGCGGAGGCAAAGTTTTCATTGCCGTGTTCAAAGGGGCAGCATCGTTCTGTGTCACTTCATCGGTTGCAGCTTAGCTCAGGTTAACAAAAATTTTGGTCAGAAACTCTGAAGACGTTTATTTTTGCTTCAAGGTTTGTCATAGGCTGCAGAGAAATAAGAGCCCCATATGGACTTATCTGCTCTCGAGCTGTGGAAGAGGGAATTATTTTAACTGTCACTGTAAAAGTACCGCTCTGGCATTCTGTTTGCTTTTCATTAGAAACTTCATTTCTGCTTAAAAATACTATCGTGGGTTCATCCGCTGCCTTAGAGGAACAGAGTGGGGGAATGAGGGAGCGCACACAGAAATCCTCGCTTATGAAAACTAACGTTTTAAGTCCTGCTGCTTCATAACTTCCCCATGCAGTTATTTAACATTGATTTAACATAGAACGCTTTAAATGCTTGTAGAGCCACCCCATTCTCTGCCAGCCCCCAGAACCTGAGCTGGGTTCCTCCGAAAATAAACCCTGGGGCCCACAGCAAGCGAGCCTTCCCCCGCCCATAATTCCTTATTTCAGGAGCAGGGAATGGGAGTAGCTCCCAAGGCAAAATAAAATAAAATATCTCGTCCTGATCAGCTGGTTAATTGTTCCTGCTGGCGCCAGTTCATGAGTGCCACCCTCACCCTGGCACTCCAGTGCCCCAGCGGCGGTTTCCCAGGAGCATCGGCTGTGCCGACGCAGCCCTGGCGGGGTCTCTGCCTACAACAATAGCCAGCAGCGGGGATATTTGCGTATTTATGGCGGTTGTCAACACGCGGGGTATCTTCCAGCACTGGGTACAAGTTACGGGTAAACGTTGATTTTCTGATGGGGCTGCAGCGCTCTCCTGGTGACGACTCGCGTGCGAGTAAACATCTATCACCCATCAAAGGCATCTCTGGAGCGCCCACCAATCACCATAGTAACTGGGAACCAATTACAGTAATTAAGATTCACATGGAGTTGTCCCTTATAATCAGAAGCTATTCTAATTTTTAATTTATTTATTTATAGGTGTCTCTGGCGCTCGCAGCCGCCACTGAGCCCCCGTGATGCTCCGGCAAGCTTCCCACCACGGCGCCGCGACCTTTCGCATTTAAAGGTCAGGGTGGGGGGGAGGAGGAAGCCCGGGGCAAGGAGGGGAAGGGACGGGGGGCAAAGCCCCGGGTGAGGAGGGGAAGGGTACCACCGCCACCCCCGGGGCCGAAGGCACCCCACGAGCAGGGTGTTACTCCCGGGAGGATGCAGAGGACCCCCTGATGCGGGCTGCGGTGATGCTGGGGGCGGCGGGCGATGCTCGGGGCCGTCCCGGTTGCCTGTCACGGCAGGAGCAGTGGCAGGAGCCGGCCCCGGTGGCAGGACAGCCTTCAGAGCTGTCACTCGGCACGTCCCCGGCAGATTGACAGCCGGCAGAGCGGGGTGGTTAAGCAGCCTGCTGAGCCCGCGCTGTTCGGCCGCAGCCCAAACAAGGCAGTTCTGTAAAAATTCCCTGCTCTGAAGCCAATACACCATTTTTTAAAAAAAAAAAAAAAAAAAAAATGCACACTATCAACGGTGGCAGCAGCATTGCAGGGGCTGCAGCGGGGGAGCACAGGAGAGGCCGTGACAGCATTTTTCCTGACACTGGAAGTGTGCACATGGTGGGGCAGAAATGCAAGGTTAGCGTGCGCTTCCCTTCCCGACCACCTGAATTCCCTGTTATCATCAGACAGTATAATGGCATCAGACGCTTTAAAGGAATCAGACACCCAAAATTTAGAAAATAAAAAGATATTAATGACAGGACCATCTTATTACCATTAGATATTTTTTCTGTAATGTTTGTTAATGGTATCAGCACACTTCTGTTAGGTAATTTGACCCCATTTTCTGTCGCCAGACACATATTAGATATGGAGATAAAGCAGTAAAAACATACTGACTTCATTCTGCACTGGGACTATGTCAATTAAACAAAACAAAACAAAAGACTTCAAGGATCCTGTATACAAATAAAAAAGCATGCCATAAGTAAAAATACTTTTTTGAAAAAAAAAAAATAAAGCAACTAAAGCACAGCAGGTACCTACTCCAAAATCCCCCATTAAAGATCCACTTCCAAGCCCCAGCCGCCTCCTTCCCCATCTTCCCTCTCCGCGGAGAATGGCACAAGAGACACTCCTGTTGCGTGAAGTCAAGTGGGGTTACGCTGGGTTACATTGCATCACTAGGCACAAGACATAACCACATGTAAAATGACATAATGCAAATTTCAACAAGATGTGGGTTTCCTCCTACATACTGAAACGCTTCCCCGAACCTGCGCGCTCTCGGGATGACGACCGAGGATCGGCGGTACCTTGGGGGAGCACCGCGCGCGGCAAAACCTCCCCCTCGCTCAGGTGGATCACTGGAAATACGCTTTTATTAAAATATTAGCCTCTTCCTTGCTTTTAGTTATATCATCCAGCCTGTCTTGTCTTTATCCAGCTCCAGACATCTGACCAGGATAAGACCATGAGCCGTGCCGGCACAGATCAGCAGATCCACACATCTGGAAGCCTGCGCTGCAGGCGGAATGCCCGTTTTCAGAACCTACTGATGTGTAGGTACACAGGAGGATGATCCTAGACACTCAAAGAGTTGTAATTATTAGAAAGCTAATTTTTTTACCTCAAAAAAAAAAAATCAAGAACTAAAATGTTTTAATCTAATTACTAGATTAACCACCTCCCTGCCAGGGGCCCAGCGTAGCCACAGGCATCACCCCTGAACGTGTCCACCTGCCTCAGGCTGCTCAGTCAACGTAACTCTCCATAAACCTCAGCACGAGCAGCCCCAAGCTGACAAGAAAAGGACTAGGTGAAGAGCCAGAGCAATTTTCCTCGCTCACCGCCGTGCTAATCTACTCACGTCCCAGCAGCTGAGCTGCTTTAGCCTCTTCTGAGCTAGCGAAGGCAAACTGCTGCCAGTAGTGATCATGCAAACGTGTAAATATTTATGAACTCGCGAGTTTTGAATATACAACCTTTATGGCTGTCAGTCTTCATGGTTATAGATTTCCTTGGCTTACAGATTTGCTTCCGAGCGCGAGAACTTCCCAATTCCAAGCCTGGTAAGTCACGCCAGCCTCGACACAACACATTCAACTCATCTTCAGAAGAGGGTGGGAGGGACGTGGTGATAAATGCCGTGGGACCCCGCTGTCCCAACCAAACCCCACATCTCCCCCAGGCAGATTTCATGAGCTAGAGTCCTTCAAGCTCCCTTTTCTCATCAGTGCCGACACCACGCCGGCTGCGCGGACAGAAGGTCAATGTCCAGCTAATGCACTTCAGTGCTAACTGTGACCAATGAATACTAATTCAGAGGCATTTATAGAATTTCCAAGCCACCGCATAAGATTTGTTCTTGTTAAATTACACTCTTTCGCCTACAGAACACTCCTGCAAAGCAAAAACCCATTGTCTCCCATGTGGCATTTCCCACATCTGTTTTAACCCAGTAAACTCAGGCCGAAGTTCCCTCTTTCCACAGGCAAGAGAATGGTTTATTTATTTATTTTAAATAAGCCACTCTCACCAACTTATTCCAGGTTCGTGAGCCTTATTTTAGGATTACCAAAGAGAAAAGGAACAGGCACAGCTTGACTTCAGTGCCTCAACTGAAGAGCTGGACCTGACCTGCAACCCGGTGAAGCCTGCTGCAGGTTTACGCTCATCATTTCAAGTGCAACCACAATTCAAGGAAAGATTATAAAAATTAAAAAAAACCAAACAAACAAACCAAAAAAACCCCAACCAAATGAAACTCCTACTTGTTTTCTTTAGTAAAATTGTGGAAGTCTTCACTACTTGGTTACCTTGACTGTGTTGATTTACTTTAGGCAATAATAAACAAATATTGCAAAATGTCATCCAACCTCTCGAAACGCCAAGCCCAGACCACCGAAGCAGGGCTCCAGGCAGACATTGATACACCACAACGTCCCTCTTCAGGGTACAACTTTACAGGTACGCTTATTTTGTGCTTTTGAGACAAACTATCATAAGCTTCACTCAAGAGAGTTAAGTGTTCTGGTTACCTTCAGACAGCACATAAGATCAGAGATACGAAGAAAGCAGCATGTTGCTAACAAGACATGAAATACCGTGCTTTCATTTGGCCTAGAATGTCAGATATTCCCCTTGAAAACCGTTACATATGTTTATCTTGGGTTTTTGCCAAGACTGTGAAATTGTTAAATATCTTTTATGTACCACTTGTCTACATTCAAGAGAAGAGTAACGGGGTGCTTGAGATTACTCCGACGCCAGCCTTTCATTGCTCATCATCTGGGGTTGGGTCTGTGGGAAGAAAGCCCACAAACTGCACCAAAATTATGGAGCCACTCAGGAGAAACAAACTCCTGACGCTCTGAAGGCTTCAGCAGTAACACCCCGTAGTCCATTTTGACCCACGCTCGAGTGGAAAGTCTCCAGACACAACTGCCACTGAAACCCAACCTATTTCCAAGGTAAGATCCAGGCTCAGAAACAACAACTTTCAAGTCATCCCAATTCTGTTTTCTGCTGTTAAACCAGCACAGAAACGTGCTATTACACAGCAAGGGCAGAACGCACATAAAATCTCCTATCTAGAGATATTAAAAAGCTCATATGGTAAAGGTCAGGTCATTCCTGGCCACCCACAGCCACCATGGGAACAAAACCAGTGTGGTACCTTTCATCCAGGGCTAAGACAAACGCCAGAAGAGCAAATCTTGCTTTGACTACCCAGGCTGTTGGGTCTGTAACGTTTATAGCACACCTGGCGGCCCATCAGATGGCAAAGCAGAGACCTGGTTGGTTGCCCCGCACTGATCTATCCCCAGATCAGCCGTGGGCAGGTGCACCTCATTGCCGATCTGCTCACCCTACTGGGGAACTGGGCGGGGGGGAACAGCAGCTGAAGACTGTTGATTGCTTTTATTTTTATTTCTCGTTAGTTGTGATTCTTTATAGATACGGACAGTTTTGTTTTACAGGTCCAGCTACAACATTCATCTAGCACAAACTCTCCTAAACCCATCTCATAATGCTTGTTTGTGTGTTTTTTTTAAATAAAAGCAGGTATAAGAAGGACATATGGAACACTTTTGGTTGGGGTTTATTTCAAGCTTTAGGATCCCAAATTAATGACTTCCTCTATATTTGATACGTCATGCAATTAACAGGACAACGCTACCTCTGTCAATCCTTGTTGGGAGGAGGGACTCCACCAGGTAGAGCAGAAAAGGTCTCTGAATTTGCACATAAAATGTAAAAGAGGTAAAATATAAACCACACCTGTAGCCAGTTCCTTGGCTGGTGTAAGTCGAATTGCTGAAGGCTGTGGAATGACTCCAGTCTGCATCTGCAGAGCATCTGGGCTTTCTGCCTTTCTGCCCTGGTATCACCGCAGAGGGAGGTCCGCCAGGCTGAGTCCTCTGCTTTTGGTGGCTGATGCACGGTCCACAGTCTCCTGAGCCCTTTCTCAGCAAGGAGCCTACTGCAGACTCCTCTAGCAAGTTCTTATACTAGTAAAGCTTCATTATTTAATCAAAACATACAAAAGAACATTTTCTGGTAGATGCTGAACTGCTATAAATAATTATTCCAGGGTATTCCTGGCGAATCCTGGGCAGGACGCTCCATAGGACCCGTAATACCTTGTGCTTTTAGCCACCATGAGGAGCATCTTTTTTTCCCAGCACTTGTGGGAAAAATGCTGAAATGAATCTCTGCCTCCACTGAGCCACGTCAAAGAAGATTAACCAGCTCAGGGGTGGCTTAGACCCCTGTTCAGGATCAGCCTTGCTATTCACAGCAATTTTTTCCCTAGCCCCAAAATAATGTGTCTGGAAAAGGCTGTAAAATCTAGCCAGCCTGAAGTTAGTAAAATAAATGCCAAGGCTGCTCATCTAGTTCAATGTGTCTGCATGTCTGAAACCCTCAGCTCTCAGTATCTTGATTTGATTATCTTGATTATCAGCATCTGCTTTAGTGGCTTACACTATCAAACAGAAGACATCAGTTTAAATTATGGCATCTGTCTTTTACCTCCTGACATAGCTGTCATGCCCAGACTGTGAGGAGGAGGATTGTAAAAAGCAAAAGAGAGAAAGCAAAATAAAACTGCGTGTGTGCTGGAGTGTCCAAAATAGGAGGGAAAGAGCTGAAGCCCTCAGAAACTGTGGTTTCAGAGCACTGCCCCGGGAAAACCTATCTGGGAAGACAATTTCCTGCAAGAACATCAATACGTGGGAGCTTCTCGACACCTCCAGAGGAGGATGGAAACTTAGCTATGGTGAGATGTCCAGAAAAATGTCCAACCACGCCAGTAGCCATCCATTTCTTGTCTGGACACTTTTGGATGCCTTTGGACAACTTCTCCAGGCTTAGGGAATGTTATATGTCAGCGTATCTCTTTTTAGTATTAATGGCTTTGCCACATTACTTGATGCCTCTCTCACCAACCTCTTCACACCTGCAAGGATTTGGAAACATCAGTTACGGAGGCGCAATTCTGCTGCAGATTAGGGAGCAGACGTCTGGGGGCAGAGGTGACAACGTCCAGTCCTACACGTGGAGAAGAATTGAACAGATGAAAATTTGTAGAGAGAACCTGAATTTTTCTCATTTATTTTGTCTCACTGGAGTTTGGGTACCACAGCAAAAGAAATGTCAAATATTAATATCTACAAAAGCTCTTTTTCTGATCCACAGACTGCTGCCTCCAACCACGAACGTGGTAAATGGGCAGATCTGGAGCTGGAGCTATTTCTGATGTTCTCTGGGGCTTCGGGTTTTTTTTTCCAGGTCCTTCAATTTTATCTCCTTTTCTTTTTCCTTTCGGTAAGATACCCATAACTTTTCATTTTACTCAAGGTCCGTTCCTCTTTCCATTTCTACTTTTTACTTCCTTCATTTTCCCAAGCTCCCTGCCCTTTCTCGTCATATCATGTAATTCTTTTTTTTTTTTCATAGTGCATGAAAACATGTCTTTCCTGAAGGGATTGGTTATCATTAAAATCAGTAAGAAAAACGCAGGTAGGAATGACACCGGTGCTTTAAGAATCTTTGACTTTTATTACTCCAATAATTTCTCCTCGAAGGAATACTGTACCTTTGCTGCGGTGATTTCCAGTGCGCATTTCATGGCCAAAATTCCAGTTTGTGCCATACACGTGGTCCGCCCTTCCTCCCTCCCCAGGACGTACAAGGCTCCCCGACCTCCTTGGGCCAGTCTCAACTTTAGAATTAAAGACAGTTGGCACATAGTCACTTGGGTGACCGTCGGCACCAATCAAAACTACCTAGTTTGAAACATCAAACACGCAATGCCACGTTCATTAAAAAGGATTGCACAACCTTCAGGTGTGGCCGTGCGAAGCATTCAAACAGTTATGACGAACGATCCACTTTATTGATAGTTTGTGAACAGACAAAAAGAGCTAAATCTGACCAAGGACTAGTGATGGATAGTTCAGTGTATAAATGAAAGAAAAAAAAATAAGGAAATTATTTTCACTAGATTTTAGAATAGCCAAAAGGATTTTAAATATTGTTGGGGTGGTTTTCTTTCTAAAGAACTTAAAAATAAGTTTCTTATCTCAGGCTCTGCTTATTGCTGTCATATATTACAAACAAACGAACCAACCCCGTAGCAAACTATAATTTAAAATGCAGTTTAAAAGTCAGAATTATTTCTTTCTAAGTCTCGAAAATGGCTATTTTGATAACTTTAGAAAATAAAATTTATACTATGCAACAGGAGATGTGTTGGCAAAACTGCTGTGTATTCAGAAAACTGAACCTGGATTTATTTTCCCTGAAATCAGTCCAGCATTAACGGGACTGTAAATGTAAGGTTAGATTTTCCCATTGCATAAGCGGGTGAATTTGTAGTGAAGAAGGCGGCTGAAGAAAGATGGAAATCTGTGACGGGCAACCGAAAAATTATTCAGTTCTGCCTGTTCCAGTTGTACTCCCCGCTCCCCCCTCCAACAGCAAGTGCAGCGCTCGGTGCCAAATGTCAATGCACATTTCAAAGAGCGTGTGATCCCTCTCGGTCCACAAGCTGAGGGGATGGGTGAAATAAAAGGAAATACTGCGAGTACAAAATTGACTCGCATACTGGGAGCAGCACTCGGCAGCAAAGCCCCAGTGCCGCCACTTTCATTGTCAGGATTTAAATGGAGAAAAAAAAAAAGATACAGCCGAGCTGGTACTTAAAGAAATGTGATCATCCTCAGCTGTTGTTAGTGTGAGACACACTGGAGAGGAAATTTGCAGCATCTCTGACACCTCATCAGAGACGCGAGAAGCTGCTGTAGACAGCAGTATAGATGTTTAACGAAGGCTTCCGTTTCAAAACATCATTATAAACCTTCCTGTGTGTTTTGTTACAACAGCAAACGGACTTGCTTATACCCGGCGCTGTCGGGCGCTGGTGGGAGCTGGAGGTGGGACGGCCCCGTGAGACACAGCCCCCGTGCCTCCGCCTGTCCCACCAAGGAATGCTGTGATTGCGTGGGTGGTCAAACGGCCTACGGAGAGCCAGGGTGCCCTTACACAGGGACAAACCACGCTGCAGCATCCCACGTAAGGATGAGACATTTTCAACCCGAGGGTCTAGAAAAATGTTCCTGACAAGGGCAGCCCAATAGCAGCAAGGTGGACAACCTATTTCAGCCAGGGATCTTTTTCTCCAATGTGTTGTCGTTACCACTGAAAATTCGAATACCAAGATGTGCCCATTTTTCATACTGACTTTACAAACAGCGGTTAATGCTCATGTGAGCGGTGAGGAGGGAGGTAAGGCTGAGTACTAGAGACGGCGCACAGTTAGTTGAGAGATGAAGGAGATCTCATCTCCCTGCCTGGTCCTACATTTAGGTGTAAAGTCAGACAATTACGCCATCGAAGCAACATTTTCTGTCTATCCAAAAGCTCTTCCTGAGCTTTTATCTGGGTGGCAGCCCCTGAGGAAGCCCCCACTGAACCACAGGGCTGCTCCTGATGCGCTCTCTCGTGGAGGACCTCCCGGAGCACCCAGACAGGCTTTGCCACCCGAGCTGAGCACCACAGCACCTTCCTAGAAAGCTTCATTCAAGGGTGAACAAGTTCCAAACCTTCAGCAAACAGAGATTCCTCCTGTCAGGATCTTGGTCCAAGCAGGTGCTCATCTGCCTCAAAAGGCAGTTTTGCTTGGAAGAGCATTAACTGCACGAGAGGACGGGAAAGTTTCTCTCCTGTAAAACAGTCACGGAGGGGTTTCTGCTCCTCATTAAGGGGTAAACTTTTCTTGGACTGTGTGTCATGTCAATCACCGCTTTTTTGCAGACCCAAAGCCTTCTTTTCCTCTGTTAGATGCTGTTATCATCTTCAAAGGCATATCAAAACAGTGTTTGTTCTGCACTTTGATTTCCCCCACACAGAGAATTCAAAGAGTACAGGGCTATTTGAGAGGCAGAAAGAGAGGGAGCATTTCAGATGCTCCGTGTGTGTTTGTCTTCCCATGTCTGTGAGTTGGGTAACCGGTGACTAATCCAGCCCTGCACGAGGGAAAGGCGAGTTCTGACTCCTCCACCACCTCCCACCACCAAGGACGCTGGTTGCAATGGTCTAGGCAACAATTCGCTCTCTGGTACCCAAAGTCATGTTTGCTTAGAAAAAGAAAACGGTGACAAAGCACAAATTCAGTCTCCTTGATAGAAGCCACGACAGTTGCTTCAGTTTTGCAAAAGGAGGTTAATACGTGTCATGGTTTAACCCCAGCCAGCAACTAGGACCACGCAGCTGCTTGTGCACTCCCCACACTTGGGGTGGGGGAGAGAATTGGAAGAGTGAAAGTCAGAAAAAACTCCTGGGTTGAGATAAAACAATTTAATAGGTAAAGCAAAAGATGCGCACACAAGCAAAGCCAAACAAGGAATTCATTCCCTGCTCCCCACCGGCGGGCAGGTGCTCAGCCATCCCCAGGGAAGCCGGGCTCCATCACACGTAACGGTGACTTGGGAAGACAAACGCCATCGCTCCGAACGTCCCCCTCTTCCTCCTTCCTCCCCCAGGTTTCTATGCTGAGCACGATGCCATGTGGGATGGGACATCCCTTTGGCCAGTTGGGGTCAGCTGTCCCGGCTGTGTCCCCTCCCAGCTCCTTGTTGCCCCCAGCCCGCTCGCTGCTGGGGTGAGGAGCAGAAAAGGCCTTGAGAGCTCAGCAGCACCCAAACCCACCAGTGTTCTACCAACACTATTCCCATCCCGAATCCAAACCACAGCACTACACCAGCTGGCAGCAAGAAAGTCAACCCCATCCCAGCCGAAACCATGACAATGTCAGTGAACAGAGTCAAACCTTGAATGAATCACGTTTCAATAACACGTTAGATAAAGGTGCACATGTGTGTGTGATTTCCACAGTTAAAAAAAGTCCAGCTTAGGTTAACGATCAAATGGAAAACACTGAGGAGGCAGAGATGCACAGCCCACT
The DNA here is from genome assembly GCF_964199755.1 of Larus michahellis. Classification (NCBI taxonomy): domain Eukaryota; kingdom Metazoa; phylum Chordata; class Aves; order Charadriiformes; family Laridae; genus Larus; species Larus michahellis. The sequence goes on from NC_133902.1 coordinate 59,597,836, forward strand.
GATTTTCAATCCAAACCAGATCACGTTGCGCAAGTGCACTGAGCCAGTCCGTGAATACTGGGTTGGTGGCGCTGATCGTCAGAAAAATAAACAAAACCACAAATAAGGAGAGGCAAAAAGTTAGATTTCCATACAGAAAAATGTGCACACACCAAAGCAAGAAACGAAGTAAACAAAAAGTCCTCTACACAATAACGTCATAAAAAGTGTGTCTTGGGGCTTCAAACTGTAGATACAGCACGGGCCAAGGGATAACGCAGTAGGCCAGGGAAGAAAACAGACGGGTGTCAGAGAATACCTCACCTGCTGCAATACTTACTCGTTTCTCAGCAATCCCTCTGCCCAAATCCTTGCATCCAGAAAGGTTTTCCCAGTTCCTCTTCTCACCACACCTCAGAAGTCGCTCACTTACAGCTTTGCCACTGCTCTAACTTGTTAAAGACTGCAAATACACAGTTAAAGAGTTCATCTTCTAAATTTCCTAGTTTGCACAGACATTATTGCTGTCAGCTACCATGATCTGGTGGTAGCCACCATTCCCGGAGCTGGTTTCACCGGCAGATTTCAATATTACCCAGGAAAATGAGGCTTTACTTCTCTTTCCTTCTTCCAAACGTACCCGCGGTCTCACCTTCCCTGCCTTTCTTCCTCCCTTAGTTTAAACACGACTCCAGTCCCATTTCGCCCCAATCAGCCTATAATTTTTCCTTTGGATCTCTCCTTCTGTCTTCATCAAATCTTGTTTATGCTGATTATGGTCACTACTGTTTTCTTCCTGATACCCTCAGCGTGCTATTAAAAGTTTATTTACAGGCCTATTGATGAATGCATCATGTTTACAGGCCTATTGATGAATGCATAACAACGGGAACTGAAGCGCATCAGAAAGTTTATATCTTTCTATTTTATTTGAGCTTGTTAAAGTGAGGAAACAATTATTTTGTACAAAATACCTCCACACAGACTTTGTTTATTTTGCACTTGTATGTCAGTAGACTTAAAGACTAGTATGGTCCTTATTTCGCTTTTTACCTGCACAAAGTACTTCTCAGCACTTTTCAATAATTCACTGAAAGTTTCGCTGCAGGGCTGCTGCCTTCTGCAAATTACGTGATTGAGGAGAGAGGTTTTCCGTGATCAACAAACACATCGTGCCACACGACGGTTGTCCTGTAGTAGGTGCAACCTCTCGTTGACTCCGTAGGTAGAACGCAGAAGAGAGCAACAAGTTGCCTGTGGTTTCGCAGCACCCTCAGGGACTTTTTCCTGGGCTGGTCCATGCAGAGCCCCACCGAAACTGGGCACCTCGGTGCGGATGCAGCTCGCGGCACGCACACGTGGTGGCCCACTGGCAGGTAGCTGAGCTGCCGCCTTGGAGCGTACTGCCAGTAAAAAGCCCTTAATCTAACAGAAGTTGGGGTTTCATGCCTACATTCAGTGCCGCAGGGTGCCGCAGACTTTGGCAGCGCCAGCCCCTGGCGTGGGGCAGTGCATGGAGGGGACGCGGTGGCCAAACCCCGCGGCGAGAGGCGGGCGCTGGGCATCCAGGCTGGGCAGCTGGGAAAAGAGGGGGAAGAGGAGGAAGAGAATGTCACCTCCGAGACCACAGAAAGCTTCTAATCCCCTCCCAGATCATCTTTACGCTTCCTGCAAAATTTGTAGCCTATGGATTTTTTCCCTACTGAAAAATTCCTCCCGGCAGCCCACTGAAAGAGGCAGAACAGATGACGGTGGCCACTGTCCGTGCGGGGAGCGGCTGTACGGGGCCACTGCTGCTCTTACTGCCACCACTCTGAGCACCGAGCAGGGGGCACGGCCCGCCCTTGCACAGAAAAGGAGAAGCGGCCGAACGGTAATGTTTTGCAGGGCTAACGTTTCTACTTAATGAAACAACAGTAAGAGCCTTCAAAAGAAAACTTCATTCTTAAAATCTAGATCTTCTCGTGATTTCGTAGCCACAGCAGCGAAATCAGGCTGTAGCTCTCTGCACGGGGCGATGCTCCAGGTGCGGACACACGCTACGGAAACACCCAACGCTTCGGTGAGAGACACGTCCCCGAGAATTGCAATCGCTGTGTCTGCAACGGGAGATCCAGAAACAAGGCTGCATCCCAAAGAGGATTTCATGAATCCACATAAACCACTACATTTCTTTGGTTTTTCCTCTAAAATAGCTCCTGGCAGATTTTTTTCTTTTAACCTTTTTAAACTTTTTTTTTAACAGACTAGGATTGCGAGTGTGCACATTCCTCTGCCTTTTGCCTCAGAGAGAAGTGGGTTTATTTATTTATTAAAGGAGTTATTTATGTATTTTCACAGTATAGCCCAATTAAACTTGACAGCTTATTCACAATGGATTCCTGCCCGATGGCAGCTGAGACACATTACATTAAGAAGGACAGCATAATAAAGAATATAACTAGCCGAATTAGCTATCAGTATATTTTGTGCTCCTTTGTTTATGGTTTTTGCCATCTGATATTCGCAAATCTTACATTTGAGGACAAGGAGGCATGGTCTGTGCGTGCACATCACTTGATGCTTAAGCAGCTGGCATTCCTCCATACGTTGTGTGTTAAACCCACACAGAGACACGTGCACACCTTATTAATTGACACGTCTTCATTACGAACGGTAGATGCTTTTCTCCCTCCCTCTCCCATCAGGCTGCCCATGGTGACGGTAACCAGAAACGTCTCTGGAAGGGGCTGGCTCTCGGGGGGGACGTTCCCATCTGCTCTGGCATCACCCAGCGTCGGCTCCTCAGGACATGCCTGTGCCCCAACACTCGGGGCCAGTGAGCTGCTTCTGTGCCATTCTTTTAATTCTCTTTTTTTTTTCCCTTTTTCACCTGGAATTACGCAGTATGGAAGTACGTAAATTCTTACCGCTGCAATCGCCAAGTCCAGGTAGAGCAGGGCAGGGTTTGGGTGGCTCCTCGACCCCAAGCGAGAGCACCCCTGCCACCCATGGGTGCGGGTCCCCGGCTCAGCCCTCGGGGGGATGGAGTACCCACAGGAGAGAATACACCGACTTCAGAAAATGCAAACAAATGTCGCACGGATGAGAGAGTACAGAGAAGAGTATTGTGAACACTTACAAAGTAATATTAATTTAAGCAGCTATTCAAGCTGAAGGAAAATCTGCTGAGTACACTGGATGTTCTCCCTGTAACAATACTCGTATGGAAGAACTTAAGACACTTTCTTTTTTCTTTTCTCTTTGTGGACTAGAATTTGAAACAGGAGGTGCCGGTGTCATGTAGCTCTTCTTACAGTACAGCTGGAAGCAGAACATTGCTACATGGCACGACGCCTAACAGAGCCCAGGAAGAGCTTTTCCTGGGTAAATACTCCAGCAAGATGCTGGAAATTTAAGCTGTTTATAAACCTGCAAAAACAGACTTACCCTAAAGCTGGCACACCCGTGCGAAGCTCAGCTCTCGCCCCAGCGCTCTGCAGGGCCACCGCCATCCCACCAGCCTGGGAGCCCGATGTGGGCATCCTCACCTCTTCATCGCACCAGAAAAATACTTCTGCGACGGGCCAAGCCCCTCGCTTTATCCACTTGCATCTTGAATTCATCATATTTACATCTATTAATGCTTCTCCTTCAGGGTAATCACAGGGGGGGATTAATTATACTCATCAGTTTAATTATGTCGGCTCTGAATTGCTTCACTTTTTAGCCTAAGCTGTGGTGTCCAGCACAACAGCCACCCTAAGGACTGAAGATGTGCATTTCACCGAGGCTTTCTGTCTTTCCTTAAAACACGAATTTTCAGCACTTTTGATATGTAATTTTCCATTTTCTTTGTGCCTGTGGTCCGGAAAGGAGCTTATTTCCTTCTTCAGCATGGACTTCCACAGGTTACCAGTAGTGTACCCATCACGTTGATGTTCCAGCATGAGGCTTTTCTTCTACTCCTGTGGTTCCCCACTCCTCTCTGGGACTTGCTTTTTCATTGCGTCTTTTCAAGGATAAAGAATTAGTAAAAAGGAAAGTAGTACAGAGCGCGCCGTATTTTTTGTAAAAGCAAGATGACGCATCCTCCTGGCACCTCAGTGCAACACTCGATATTATTGCTTTACAATCTAATTTCTATTGCTCCATCGGGAAACTACTTAGATACTGTTCCTCCAGGATTGTTCTAATGATATTGATATTATCAGCATTGATATTAGTGTCAACTTTACATATCTCAGTGGTGAGAAATACTTAATAATCATTGCACGAAAAATATAACAGCGTTAATTATGTGAAAGCTTTGTGGCAGAAGGCCCAGGAAGGAGCCCCGTGGCTGCTCTCCTCCTGCCCTTCTGCCCAGGTTGGGCCCCCGGGAAGACAGACCTCGAAAGCCGGGTGACAGAGACCTGCGAAGGGCTGCTCGTGTCCCGGAGTGCTCCGAAAGGAATGTCTAACTCCATAATACTGCGTTCTCGGCAACCTCCTAATCCTTGCCAGCAGTTTATATCGCTACCCCTGTCAAACCTCTCTACCATCAATCACCCGCGGAGTGTGTGATCAGCGTAAGAAACTAAACAGACTGGTCAGATCCGGACAGATTTCTTTGCAGGGGACCAAGCCACATAAATACCTTTTCTTTCCATGGGAAATGCATTTTCTCTGAATTATCCTAACATAAATAAAAGCTTTAAGGAAGAAGGGGAGGTTTAGGATGGATATTAGGAAACATTTCTTCACGGAAAGGGTTGTCAAGCATTGGAAGAGGCTGCCCAGGGCAGTGGTGGAGTCGCCATCCCTGGAGGTGTTTAAAAGCCGGGCAGACGTGGTGCTGAGGGACGTGGGGTGGTGGGGGTTTGGGCAGCGTTGGGTTGGTGGTTGGACTTGACGATCGCTTCCAACCCAGGTGATTCTGTGATTCTATAACACTACACAAAGGCAACTGACAACTTTTTAGGAGGTGAGCAGGTTACAAAACCATGAAGGGTGGTGGGATTTTTTCACTGTTGGAGTGATTTTGTTAAAAACGTAAGCACTTTTGCGATAATAGATTTGATTCCTTCTTTGGCCTGAAAGGCCAAATCTTTGAATTTTAAGCCTTCTTTTGTTTCACGATGAGTTTCCTTTTTCCCATTAGTTCTTTAGAAGAACCGTGTTGTGCCAAGGTAAGTGCCTTGTGCACTGACGTCCAGGCTGACGGAAGCCCAGCCCTTTCTCCCCTTCACGGTGGTTTGGGAATGCCGCAGACTGGCAGTGGGACAACATCCCATCCCTTCCTGACCTCCGACCAGGGCTACCGGGAAGAGCAGCCACTTTGCACCCAGCGTTGTGTTTTAATTCCCTGAGTAGCGGCAGCAGCAGCAGCAGCGCACGGGAATGAGCTGCGTTTCTCCTCAAGCTCATTTTGCACGCTAAGCTCTGCCCTTGTGTAGCAAGAAGCCTTGTTGTGACCCAGGCGGGCGGAGGGGGCTGCAGAGGCCGGGGCTGCCATCACTGCGGTTGGGCTGCTTTGAGGACTTGGCTGAGGATCACGTTGAAGACCTGGGAGCAGCCCAGCGGGAGACGGGCATGATGCAAACAGCTGCCGTGTCCTGCAGCAACATCTGGCTCAGCGGTGTGGGATGGGGATGGGCTGATCTCACCTCTCCCGAGACCCTGGCAAAGCGCAAAGGCAGAACTGTGGCCATTGGATTAAAAAGAGAGGTATTTTTGTAGTTTTTTAAAAAAACATATACACTTAAGTTTTGCTCTCTGAAAAATGATGACTCCACCCACCTCTCTGTAATTGCTTGTGTTGGGAAGACCAAACACAGCTGGATTTCTCCAGGGTCACGGTTGCATTCCTACGCACACGATGCGCAGTGGGCTCAGCACGGGGCTGTGTCGGGGCTCTCTGCCTCTTGGCAGCGGGGCTGGCAGTGGGAACTACAGAAGTGGCCACCTACAGAAATCACATCCTACACTATTACCTTTCAGTGAAGCACCTAACATCTAAATATCTCCAATTTTTGAAGACTTTCAAATGGAAATGCTGTAAGAAAAATCGATCCATCACCCTACCCATGTTCCCAGAGCAGGAGCGATGCTAGGTACGCAACTGATGCTTAAAGGGCTCTATAGACACCATACAGCCTTGATATGGACATAACGCTTCAGGGAATATGAATTACTCCTTCAGCTGCCTCAGGTACAGAAAAGACGACTTTCTCCTAAACCAGATGCCACATGAACAAGCTTGGGAGACTCTTACACCTTTCCACTGCTCTTCTGCATTTTGCCAGCTAATGAACTCCCGGGGAAGAATACGCATTTTGGAAGGGATTTCTAATGGCTTTATTGTCTCCAGAATTCCAACCCCAGGCACGCTGGCTGTTGGAGCGGGTGACAGCCTACCCACGCTCGTGTGCGGTGGCTCTCCAGCCCCGGCCCCGCTGCCTGGCGCCGGCCGTGCGTCCCGGCAGCACTAGGTGGTGTTGCAGAGTAGTTTTGCTCTAAATTAGTGAAAAGGCAAAGTTTTTTTGTACCGGTTGAATCTAACACTATCGCAGGCAGGTACGTTTGTATCGGCCAGCCTTCCCACGACTGAAAAAGTTCATCCAAAACGTGCTGCCCCTGGGGTCTGTCAACCGCTGGCCTCAGCGGAGGGAGGTGGTACCCGAGCATCCTCCGCTCCCCACGCACCTGGGCACGGGGCAGGGGTTACGTGCGTGTATACATTAGTAATTTCAGCGCTCTTTCCAGTAAATAATATTTTCTATAGCCTCAGAGGGTTTTTTAATCCAGTATACCCGGACCCAGAGCAGAAGAGTTCCAGAGAGGATTCCTAGTGCTCCAGGAATTTTCTACATGTTCAAGTTTAGGTTCATTTTCTCAGGGGGTGTATAGAAACTACACACACTTCCTGACCTGGATAATCGTCAGTAGAACTCACTCCCGAAAGAAAAGAAGAAAAATTTAAATCAGATTTTGCTATTCTTGAGGTCTCCAATTCAAGCATCAAAATATTTCAAAATCATACAGCTATTTTGGAAGCTAAAAATATTGGCTGCTTCAAGGAAAATTTTTGTTTGGATGCGTCCAGAAAAAATACATAACAGGCAAGGAAAGTTTATGCTATGTAAACTTGACTTTTCAAAAGCCCATGTGGTGTAAGCCACCTACAATGAATGTGGACATAGAAAAGAAAATGGGAATAATGATACTGGCTCTCTTTTGTGAAGTACTTTTTTATAAAAAGCATTATGTAAGGGCTTCGCCATACTAAGAGTGTTTATAGTGAAATAAATTGAAAATCCTGAATTATTTCAGTCCCTTGCAGTGCCACAAATTGAATGCAGTTTCTATTAAAGCACATCTCGGGAAAAAAAAACATATTCTGTGAAAGCTGGGTACCTACAAGATATTTATTAGAAGCCTGCTTCTAGGAAATAATTCTCTTTGCCATAAACTCTAGAAATTCTGGCAGGATTCACTGGGTGGCTCAGTCTGATGCGCTCGGTCTTGACTAGCTGAGAGCAGTCAAACCTTGTGTCTGTTTCCATTTTTGTAGTAATAGGGTAATTTTAACTATAGTGCTTGTTCACAGTAGAAAATGTTCCTGTGGCATACAGCACTAAAACCTCCTACTGTGAAGATTTGGCACTTAGGCTATCACCATTAAAATCTTATTAATTCTAATTATTATGCCATTCCCTGAAGAATAAACCATGTTGCATCTTCATAAAGTACATAACGGGCACCTATTTCCGTGCTCTCCGTAATTCTAACACATGGTATTTGCTTTCACTCCCTGTTTCTAGCTCCTTTCCTCCCAGGCAGCTCCCCCAGCCAACACCAGCTTTCTGCCCCCTGACTTTCCGCCCCGGGGCCGCCGCTGGATGTATTGGTGTTTACGCGTGTTCCCACAGCCTGGCGTGGAAGGGGGTTTGGTGGGGTTTTTGGTTGGCTGTTTGTTTTTTTTTTTTCCCCCCGATATCTTTGAGCATAATGTCATCCACACCACAGACATTGCGAGACAGATTTTATGTGGTGGTTTCTTTCCCCAGCCAAGGGTAAAATACGAGTGCCTCAGCCTCCCAGCCACACGCGCACCCAGGCTGCCCGAGCGCTGCTTCACCCCCTGCGCCTGCAAGTTTGTCCCGTCGCAGGCAGCTATAAGGAACGTATTTGGGAATTTCCCCCACTGCTAAAAAAAGGGACTTTTGACCATGGGATATCAGAAAATACTGCTGGAAACCGTGCACGCTCTACTCCGGTCTACTAAAGATTTCCATGTTATATATTTAAGCACAAAAGTATAAAACATATATATATATATAGTTTATATTATTTTATCTGTATTTTATATATCCTTTCCAAAGGTGCAAATTATGCCTCTACCAATTATGCATCTACCAATTCTCTGTATAATTTTAGGTGCATGAATAGCCCTGATGAAATTAGTGCAGACAGTTGAGAACACATTTAATGACTCTCCCGGCTCAGGCTTACCGTGCGAGGTGGAAGCCTGACTACTCTCGCTGCTCTAAACTCAATTCCCTGAACTTTAAGGTCTATGGAGCCGTGGGATTTTCTTAAATCAGAGTTGCTTTTGTGCAACCAAGGGGCTTTTTCCCTTCTTATGGAGCACCTTAAGGCTGGGCAGGGGGTGCCAGGGCTGCACCCGCACCGGCCTCGGCAGCATCCCGAGGTGGGGACCAACTATGCCCCATCCCAGCTCCTGCATCCTGCCCTCAGAGCCCACAAAGACCAAACAAGCCCCATCTTCACAAGGACACGGAACAGATCTTAGCCTCCCGTTGTAAAATCCACACATGAAACACCCCCGATATTTCTAAATCATCCTGGTTTTATGTAGCTGTAACACTTTGTCACACCATACACTTCTATACAATATTGGTCTATACAGTGAATTAACACCACCTTTTTGACAAAGTGCTATCTCCTGCCACCATCGCCGCGTGATAAAGGTACTTCTACATTTTTCATTATTCAAGCACACTCCCAAGCACCCAGAATGAGCAGTGAAATACTTAATGAGACATTTATCTAGTCTATGTATTTTACATTTTGCTGATGGTATAATGAGGCAGAGGTACTGAAATGAAACATCCCTAACATTTCACATAATTTTCCACTTCCACTCCACCATTTTTAGTATTGCTTTTGGGTTTTTCACTGTTCGATGTTTTGAACTTTATCATCACTATCAATAATCACTATGTCAAATGCAACACTCTGCTACGCTTTTTTGGCTGGAAGAATGCCTCACCATTTATCTTCAAGCATATTAGGAAGATGATTGCAGTCTAATAAATATAGCATCAATTTCTCATTCACTTTCAGTACCTCATGTAGATGTTTCCCGCTATTGTTGCTGCATTTTTAGTTGCTCAAACCTTTATCAAAGCTATTAAAAACGTATTCTTCACTGTTCCTGGGAAGATTTTTATGCCTATTTACGCCCATCTCTGCTTCTCATAGAACCCAACACCCTCCAGCACCGGAAGTTTTTGTGTCTTTAGTTTTTCAGCGATGTCCTAATTAAAGGGAAACAAGATTTATGGGGAGATACAGTTTATTAGACTAATTTAGATAGCTGAGAAGCAGCCAGCTTGTTGGGCTCGCAAGTCCTCGTTTAAATCCCTGTAGTTAACGTAACTGTTTATGAATTGGTATTTTCTTTGACTGCTTCTTAATATTATTTATATTGATTGTACAGTTTATTTGTGCGACAGTCCTAAAGAAGGTCAGAGAATATCCATACAACCATAGATTTTACCTACACGACACTCTCATCTGCACAAACAGCACTGAAGATTTCCCTCATGTGAAAAATTATATTGAGTACAAGCGACTGGATCTGAATCTTTCTGAAACCGGCAGAATCTTTCAAAACTCACATGCCCACTATCTGCTTTTTTTCAGTGGATTTTCCTGTGTTACAGGGTACATTTTTATTTAGTACAGACATATTTGCTGAATGCAGTCTAGTGCAGGATAATGAGCTAACTCTTCTGTGTGCCCTGTAAAACCCTGTGATATCTTTTGCTTTTTAAAAAGCTGTGCTAAAATATATGCATTCATGCAGAACTATTATACTTTAACTTTTTCTAGAGTACCTCGGCCATTATTTAGAATTCTTTCCTCTGACAGATTAGTAATTTCTGTGGCCGACACCCAAAATCTCACGACCTGCTGAATCCCGGGAGCACGGCAAAGGCAACCGGAGGCATCGCAATGCTGAAAAACTGTTTATTCCTTGTGGTGTTCACACCAGAGGGACCACAGGAGCTCAACATTTCCTCTGCCCGAAGTCCAACACGAACAGACGCTTCTTGCCTGTTCTAAAAGAAACACAGCCCACAGACCCTACACCTCCAAATCCACTGGAAGACGATAAGAAAGAATAAATGTGCACCAAAGTAAGAAGTTAGAGGAGTTTGTATATTGAAAATATGTCTGTTTCTGTATTGGGAATAAGGGAGATTAAATATTTAAATTTTTTATTTATGTATTACTCCTGAACAGGAATATTCCTACTGTACTCATTCTTTATTTGAAAATAAGTAGAAGAAAATAACTCGTAAGAGACAGGGAAAAGATGGTATCTCTGATTAAAATAATTAAACTCGTCTAGAATGTTGCATTTATTTTCTATTATCCTGTTGTTTGGAAATATTTTTCAGCCTTGTCTCCTCATCTCCAGATAAAAAACACATTAGTCTCCCTTGCTTTTTCTAATCTACCGGTACAAATATCAGACTTATAAAAATGATTGCTTCTCCCCAGGGGAGTCCTTCATAAGCCTGATGGCACCCTCTGGATTCGCCCATTTCCCAAATGTAATCCCATCCGCCCATAAAGCCCATTTAATTTAATCCCATCCACCCGTTCAGCTGCGGAGAATCGTCGAGGGCTTTGGCGTGGGGCGGCGAGTCCCCAGCGCCGGGCAGGGCAATGGTGCCTACACACGCCGTGCCCGCGTTCGCTTTGGGAAAACGGCAAAACTCTGTGCCTATCCGACTACAGTAACAAATTACGAGCAATTATTGAGTAGGGATAGGATAAAACAATTACCGTGCACTGCAGTAATTAGTGATATTGCTGCGGCAAGTAGTGTCTGTAGCAGCGGGGTAAGGCAGCGTGGAAGAAGGGAAGGAAGGTGCGAGACACGGGGTGTAAGGGAAAAGGCAATTCCCAAGCCGGCTGCGTCCCCAGGATTGGGATGTGCTGGTGTTGTGTGAGCTCTGAGCCAGGACCAACAGAAAGCCCCGCTCTCTTCTAAAGTACTCCTTAAAGTAAAGGGTAGTATAGGAACCGATCACATAAAGCTACTCTACACTGCTGGAAAACGTAGCGTGTCTTCAATGTCAGTATAAAAAATAAAATAGAAAACCCAACAAACAAAAAAAACCCACAAACCAAAACCAAAAAACAACAAAGAAATGAAAAAAACTCACAACGAAAACAGGCAATGAGTGCAGAACAACTGGAAAACCTTCTCAAATTGCATCGCAAGCTGCGAATGGCGATCACCAGGATAATAAATTTCTTTGTCCTCAACCTTCATAAGATAATGCATGGCCTGGATCTGTAATGAACCGCATTTTCACCTTTCTTTGTGCCAGAGAGCAGGTTCACAGCACAGCAAACATCAGGCCGCTTTGGAGTAGCTCATCCTCTTCCCACAGAACCCCACCACGCTCCTCTGGAGCTTTGCAGAGGTGCAGGAGCCAACACCGAAGACGCTGGGGGAGCAGGGGGTCAGCCGACCATGTGGAGAGCCCCGTCACAGGCTGAGCACGAAGAAATCTGTCTCTTCCAACCCAGCGCGCTCCCTTACAAATCTGCCGTACTGGTAGCATGCACAGAAAAAGTTTCCTTCGTTGGCAAGATCATCACTGTTTTGGTGTGAACTCAAGTCAGTCAGAGCACAGGCACGTTCTTGGATAAGCGGGATGGGTTTCCAAAGCCCGGTTGCAGCTGGATGCAAAGCAACCCTATTATCAGGCATGCCTTTGAGTCATTAAACTGCAGAGTGCTTGTACAATCCTGTCTTACAGTAACTGCCAGGCATCTGTCCTAAAGCATAAATTGCATGATACAGTCTTTCAAATAATTTTCTATCCACATAGAAAAACCCGACTCTAATTTTGGGACTCTGTTTTTCTTCAATAACTGCAGTTCTTACCTATAATAAGATCTACAGCTAAACAAGATTCATAGACCATAACTTGGGCCAACTTCAACATGCTTCTGCAACGATGGTACCCAAAAAGTTAAAATACTCTAGTTGAATGAGATTGCCTTTGAAAAGTTCCCGTTCACCATTGGATAAGGCCAGATTTTGTCATCCTTGTCTGTCACATATGAAGGGGCCCAGCAATCTTCTAAATAATTTTTTAAGCATTTGACACTTTCAACAAATGGATTCTGCTATTTTTCTCAACATACGTTTTCCACATACTGTGCCTGTACTTTCCATTCCAGTAAATAGATTATTAATCTTGTTAGCGTAAAAAGGACAGCTTTTGTAGCCTATTTTGAATATGCTCCGATATAATGAAACATAACTAAAAATCCTGAAGCACCCAGATGACAGGCAAAGATTACCACATCTGTGAGGTTCTGGTTATAAAAATGCAAGTTAATTTGGTGGAGTGTCATGTATTTAAGCGCACTGCTCATGTTTAAGTTTATTTGGTTATATCCTAGTAATTTAGGTCAACCGAGTCAAATAATACAATGACACCCGACTGAAGTCTAGAAGGTTTTTTGCCTCCTGTCTTAGCCCTTCATCTTCAATTGTCAACACACTCCAAACTTCACTATCACTGTCAGAATTGACATTGGAATCTGCAGCAGTATTTGTCTTAATCCAATATTTGTCTCATTCCCACTTCTTACTCTCAGTATTTGCCTTATTCCCGAGTGTTTTAATTTTTGTGTTTGTCCTATGTCTTCCCTGTTCCCAAAGACTCATCTGATCTGGTTTCTTCTCATTGCATCTGTAAATGATGGTGCAGCGCATGCATGTGTAATGCAGGATGCCGCGGAAGGGAGGATGATGGCTGGGAAGGCTCAGCTGGTGAATACTGAGGTGCGGGGTACAGCTCCTGCGTCCACCAGCAGCCGTTGCTGCTCCCTTTTTGCTCTCCTCTCCCACGTGTCGTGTTTTCCACGTGCAGATTGTATGCGCACAGACAATTCATTACCCAAGCCCTAATGAGAGAGGCCAAAGGCAATGGGCCCCCTCTCCCAACGAGCATGGGAGCCCCAGAAGTGCTCACTGGGCACAGACAGTGCCCCAAAGGCAGGAAGAGAGAGCGGCTGGATGATTTTGCTAATAAATTCACGAGGCCACCATTTCTTAATCATGGTGGTCAAGCAACACCAGTTCAACAAGCCCCTGCCTTGTCTTCTCCATCCTACACCTCAATCATTCCACTGAGGAAATGACATATATCATTTGTCCAAATGCTAGCACAGCAGCCAGGAAGGGGAGAAGCAGGAAGAAAAAAAGAAAGAAACAGAGGAAGGAGGGAAAAGAGATAAAAAGAGAGATAAAAAGAGAAAGAAAGAGGCAGGGAGAAGAGGGCAAAGAGGTGAAGGGAGAAAGGAGGGATAAAGAGCGAAAGAAGTCTTTATTCTTGGGGCATGACAAATGTAAGACTCAAAACACAGAATCATAGAATGATTGGATGGGAAGGGACCCTAAAGCCCAGCCAGTGCCAGCCCCTGCCCTGGGCAGGGACACCTCCCACCAGCCCAGGTTGCTCCAAGCCCCGTCCAACCTGGCCTTGAACCCCTCCAGGGATGGGGCAGCCACAGCTTCTCTGGGCAACCTGGGCCAGGGGCTCACCGCCCTCACAGCAAACATCTAGGGAAAAAAGAAAGGGGAACAGGGAAGACAGAAACAAAAAAGGAGAAGGGGACAGATGCACCCAGTCCACCTGGAACTCTCCCCATTAATAGGCTAACGACCCTACAGAAACTGGTAACTCAGGAAGCTGCAAGTTCCCCAGCAGAGGAAAACCAAGGAGAAAGCCAATGCCTTTGTCCTTGTGTGGCAGCAGCGAGAAGGTGGCTTTGGGGATGCCTCGGTTGGTTAGACAGCCCTGTGGAGGGAAGCTGATCACTTGGCTGGAGACATAATAGTAAGGTGCCATTTGTGTAGGTCTGACCCTGTCAAAGCAGGCAGGGGTGGTTAGAAGAAGGCTCAAGCGCAATGGCTATGGTACAGCAGAATTAGCGCATCTGCCCAGCGCGGGGCTGGAGTGGGATTAGGTGCAGCACCGGGGTATGGGCCAGGCCTGTCCTGTCACTTGGTTGTGTCCCACAGCGATGAGCTGCCACACGGACACGTGTCACCGTGAACTCGTCACAGAGCAAAACGGGGTAGAGGAGCTTCCCTCCCACTCAACCCTTACTTTCACTCTGGTGCCCAAAGTCCATTAATCCAGACACAAAGCGGAACGTCTCATCTCACTGATTCCCCACATAAACCTACCTAGTGAAAAAGATGAATTTTTCACAAGGCTTGAAATATAAAAGGTACGTAATGTCTGAGACGTTTATTTTACAAAACACATGCGTGCATCACTGACTTGACTCATGTTCACACATTTCTTCTGGGAATTGGCTCCTGTGGGAGTTGCTTCCCGCAGATCTAAATCTGCTTCAGATCACCTGCAGAGGAATCTGCTGGATTCCTCCACGCAAGAGTCTGATGACACCACGCTAAAAGGAACTGAGATTACAAATTTTGTGCCAAAAGGCTATTAATTCTAAGTCTCCTACTCGGTTAGATCTGTGTCAGCTACTGCAGTAGTGATGTATAGTATAGACTTGCAACCCAAATAAAAGGATTTTTGCTACCTTTTGTGTGATACGTCTTCTTGGTAAATCAGTCTATACGCCCAATTAGTTCCATCTCAGTTATTGGTTGTATTATTATTATTATTTTATTATTGCAATTATTATCTCAGGGTGCTGTAATGTCTTCAAGAGGAAGGACGTTCCCTTCACCGCAACACCTCCAGAATGAAAAGAAAGAGGGGATGAGAGAATAAAGAGAAAGGGAGACGTGAACAGTGGGAGGCGTGAGCATTAGCCAGTCTCTGCATCACAAAAAGACACAAAACTCCACAAGACCCAGACCCCCGGCTTTACAACACACGCAACAGGCACGGCAACGCTCCTGAGACGCAGAGGCTGCAGAGGGGTGTGCGTGGAGCGGGCCCTGCTCAGTGCCTGAACAAGATCTGACAGAACGCGCCCGCCTGCAGCAAACGCGCACGGAGAGGGGAATTACAAGGTGGAGTAAAGCACTTGCAATAAATTGTGCCACTTCGGTAAAAGATACATGTCCACAAATAGGGAGTTTAATCCCTAGCTTAGCCATAGCCTGGTATTACTTGCTCCTGCTCAGTGGTTTTTAGGGGTCTCTAGGGATGTTGGGGTGTTTGCGGTCTCGCGTGACCTGTGGCCTGTCCCGGGTGGTCCATAGCCGTGCTCCTGAACCCATCACTCCCGCAACGCCTCCGGGGGCAGTCATCCGGGGGAAGACAATTTTCGGCAGGACCAGCCCAGCACCAAACAGCAAACACGCCGTGGTTTTGCTTCTTTACGTTTTGTCGGGATTGCTGCCGTTCTCGCGGAAGTTTCTGCCCAAGCCCTGAATCTTAAAAAGCATTTTCTCAAAGCTTAATTCCACCTAGCGTAGTCCGTTTTGCTGTTGTCGAGGTTGACTTGATGGGGAGAGAATCCAGCTCTTACAGCATATAACGCAGGGAGCCCCCCCGCCCTTCCCACGCCCGCGACTGCCCGCTCTCACCGTAAACATTTCTACCCTTATAAGCCTGAAACGGCAACGGTGGGAACGTGTTGGCTTCTCTCCTTGAACTGGATGGATTTTTACTGCAGCTTTTTGGATTACTGAGCCCAAATGCTGCAGTAATAATAAAGAAGTATTAATGTTATTAGCTAGTATTTTCCCCTTTGGATGTCACTTAATACCCCTTTCTCTCCCTCCCCTCCTCTCATCTGTCTCACCACAAATCATCGCTTGCTTTACATACCGAGGAGCAGGCTGAAGAGCTTGGCAGCGAGAATTAATTGACAGAAATGACAAAAGACTTTTCTTCCTATATCTAAAATATTCCGCAATATTGCCAAACTGGAAGTTCTTTTAGGAGTTTTTCTTTAAAAAAAAAAAAAATTAAAAAAAAAAATAATCAGAAATGACCTTAACAAACCAAGGAAATTCTGCACATCACTCCCTCTCTTCCTATTGAGAGAGGCAGCGCTGCCAGAATACACAGTACAATACGTCATGAATTCACATGCATAAGCATTTCGAAAATCCTTCTTGGACAAGGTTTCTATTTAATTGGCTTAAAAAGCCACTCTTCTCCCACACAGTCTTATGCAGAACCATCTGTGCAGGGAATTAGCAATCTGGATAAATAGTCTGTGAAGGAATTCGCCCTGCCTCGCGCGGCTGGGCGTTGGGGAGCCGAGTTCCAGCAGTTGTGCTGACCGCCGCGCCGAGCCCACCCAGGGGCCGAGCAAATAAATTCAGATGAAATAAAGGGCTGAGGGATGCGCTCGGAATTCAAGCCGCACTTGAAAAGGCCTGTCAGATGCCGCGACCTGGGGGAAGAGCAGAGAGCAAAAACACGGGGAGCCAGGCCATTTTATAGCCATTTTGGTGTGGGTGTGAAAGCTTCTGGTCTACAGTTCTTTGTTTGCTTATGATAGAAGGAATTTAGGAAGAAATTAACACCTTGTTAATTCAAAATTAAATAGGGAAAAGATCACAGAGACCCTAAGAAGACCTTGCTATTGGGCACTGCCATGCAATTGCATCTTGTTTCCAATATCCCCAGTATCGTAACCGCTGCCAAGCAAGCCCTGCTCGTGGAGATGGAGGCTCCTGCTCCAGCACGTGTACAGTCTGGTTGTGAAACATCAGTGAAAAAATAAAGACTATAACCAAAACAAACTTAATGGATGCTCACAGCGTATTTTGCAAGCCTTTGAGTAGAGCACCAAAATTTGCCAGCAGGAAACGTGCTGGATGCTGGCTTCATGGTTTTTACTCATTACCAGAGTAAGATGAATAACAGGGTCAGTACTTCAGATCTTCCCCCCCCCCCTTTCTGATTCTTAGTTGGGAAAAATCTCTCCATCCTGGTTGTTGAGGCTATAACACAAGTCTCCAGTTACACTTCAGCTCCTGCCGCTTTCCCAGCGAGACGTTCCCATCCAGTGCGCGAGACTCCGCAGGCTCCCGTGAGGACCATATGGAGCTCGCTTTCAGAAGAGCGGCAGCAGCAGCATCTTACTCTAGTTTTAGTATGTCGCATATTTAAATGTTTCTGAGCAAAATCCTGCGGGCATGCCCTGGGGATTATTCCCCGGATTTAAGATGGGAGGGATCTCCCACGCAGCACAGGCTGACACAGAAGGGCTCCCAGCGCCACCCTACACAAGTTGCACCTCCAGGACTCCTGGAGCAACGTTAAATGGCTCCACGGGGGACGTATTAATACAGGCTGTGTTCAAGGTATTTACTGCCCACTTAACAGACCAAAACTTTCTCCGGGCACTGGCATTATTACCATTGCAGTGTGATACCTCTCAAATCCCCACTGTAGCGTGATACCCCTAGAATATCATTTTCAAAGCAAGATTTCCAGGCCTGTTGGGTGTGCTCTTAGCATTTTTCCGTGCGAAATATCACACACACCCCCCCCCCCCCAACCTGTTGGGAGCCACGGCTGTGCCTGAAGCTCCTCCGGCTGCACAGACCCCAGGGTGCAGCCCACTCCTCACTTCCGAGCCATCTCCACGTCCACATCTCCCACGCCCACGTCCCCACATCTCCCACGCCCACGTCCCATCCCAGCACGCTGCTCCTCCATCTCAGTCCAAGGGAGTAAGAGTATCAGATGCCTGCTATCCAATCCAATCTCCCCAGCGGACACTAAAAGGATAATAAAAGGATAATTTACTAGTATTCATTCAGATAATCCATCTTGAGCAGATTTTGAGCTATCTGCATATGCCTAATTAAGATTCACTGCAGAGCGTCTGCTGTCGGTGCCACGGCGGCTCCCCGGCGCGGCGCGTGCCGGGGGGGGCCCCGCTCGCCGTCCCCCGCGGCCGCTCCCAGGACAGCAGGTTCCCCTCCGTGGGAGGAAGGTGCCCCAAAAAGAGCAGGTCAGCTGCAATTTGAGGATTTGCAGAATTTTTCTACCTCAACGACAGAAAAAAAAAATTAAAAAAAAAAAATCTTTTCTGTGTTAGCAACAATTTCAAAGAATATACCCCTAAGGGAGTCATCCTTTCAGCAATATAAATTACTTTAAAGGGGGAATCAGCCCAGGCAATTAGACCTTTTAGAACAGGTGACCACCCTCCTACATATTAAATCTTCGAAGGCAAAACTGCCTCTCCCATCCCCAGCCATGCAGGGTGCTCGAAGTGTCAGTAAACATACAACCATAATTACATGAGCTGCCTCATTTCACTAGAATCTTTTCAAGATTCATCATCTGCGCATTGATTTTGGATCGTCGGACTGCATGCTTTCCTCTTTTGTTAACACATTTTTAAGCAAGATTTAACCTCACAAAGGTAATTTGTTCCTAAAGATTTTGTCGACGTGGTAATGACAAACCCTGCACGGTGTGTGGGTCTGGCAGTGCCACCGTCGGCACACCTCCAGCCTAGTTCTCAGACCTCCCTTTTACCTGAAAACCATTTTCCAGGTCAACCCCACGGCGATGGGGGTGGTTACAGGGCGGTTCGGTATACCTGCTCGCTGCGTCGTTTTGCTAAGGCACCAGATTTTAAGTGAGGAAATGGTATCTCAAAGTTTTTCAGCCCTGATTTCCTGCTTCATCCCTGACTTGAGAACAGACACCAGGAAAAGAAAAGATTTCAGGGGTGAAATAAGTAGGAAAGAAATGAATTTTGGGAAATGGGTTGGCAAAATTAACCAGCAAAGTGTGGGAAGAGCACGGCAGTGGGAGCCCTGGGCATGGCACGCCAACCTGTGGCACTCATGGCTCTCATACACCCAGTGCCCATGGAGGGAGGTTGGTGGGGGCACCCAACTGCACATCTTGGCTCCACAGCACAGTCGGGGCATGGCAGTGCCACGGGAAGAGCATCACAGTTTGGCCACCCCACCTTGAGCTTGGACCTTGGGCCATGGGGAGAAGATCCCAAACTGCTCATGTCATAGAATGGTTTGGGCTGGAAGGGACCTTAAAGCCCACCCGGTGCCACCCCCTGCCCTGGGCAGGGACACCTCCCACCAGCCCAGGTTGCTCCAAGCCCCGTCCAACCTGGCCTTGAACCCCTCCAGGGATGGGGCAGCCACAGCTTCTCTGGGCAACCTGGGCCAGGGGCTCACCGCCCTCACAGCAAACAATTTCTTCACAATATCTCATCTCAATCTTCTCTCTTTCAGTGTAAAACCCTTCCCCCTCGTCCCATGGCTCCCCTCCCTGCTCCAGAGTCCCTCCCCAGCTTTCCTGGAGCCCCTTGAGGGCCTGGAAGGGGCTGGAAGGTCTCCCCGGAGCCTTCTCTTCTCCAGGCTGAACCCCCCCAGCTCTCTCAGCCTGTCCCCACAGCAGAGGGGCTCCAGCCCTCCCAGCATCTCCGGGGCCTCCTCTGGCCCCGCTCCAACAGCTCCGTGTCCTTCTGCTGTTGGTGCCCCAGGGCTGGAGGCAGCGCTGCAGCTCCGGAGCCCCCAAAATAAGTGTCCACTGCAGGTGACAACTCCTGTTCCAAAACTGGGGCTAGTCACACAAGCCCAACATCAGTAATTCTGCCTCTCGTAAGCATCTCTGATACCAGCAGCTAAGGACAATTGAGCAATATTTTTCCAACATACCATATTTTGCAGTATCCTAAAGAGGAAATAAATAAACCCACTTTTGCTGGAAGGATCAGGCCCTGTGGATGAGCGCACGTTGAAGTGCTTGAGCCTGAGTTCGAAGGAGATAACAATTACCAGCAAGTCATTACTTAAAAACGGGATAATTTTTCAAGCAAGCATGAATGCATCTGCACATTTCCAGCAAGCAAATAGGTTTGAAAATTCTCTGAACTGGAAAAAAACATTGCGAATCCTGACCATATGCTTTTCTCTAACTGTATTTTAAGAAATATTTGCTTAGTCCTATAATCTAAAAAGTGAAACACGATTTTGAGTTTAACCGCGTATCAACGCTTAGATGTTTAGCCCGTGGCTAAACAAGATTTTCCTGTTCACAGTTATGATTTCATGTTTTGCCATAATAAAAAGCCTTGATAAAAATATAGACGTTCAGAGTGCAAGTACTGTCTTATCATTAGTTTATAAATAAAGAGGGATTACATTTTTAAAAAAAAAAAAAAAGTCTTTAAGCATACTACGAATGTCCCAAAGCAAGGTCTCACAATAACCCGCCTGCCCGGGGTGTTCTCTGAAGCAACGGTGCAGCTGCTCCTACTGTGCGGGAGAACAAGGTTTCCTCCCAAAGCTCAGGAAGAAGTTCTGGAAATAACAGAGAACCTGTCGTGCACAATACAGCCGCGAGTGTGCTTTGTACAGACACGAGCACACCGGCGTTCCCCGCACAGGGACTCCTGCCCACCGGTACCCCCGGCCGAGCAAACCCATGGCACCACTGACGGGTTATAAACACGGAAGAGGATGC
The DNA here is from genome assembly GCF_964199755.1 of Larus michahellis. Lineage (NCBI taxonomy): Eukaryota > Metazoa > Chordata > Aves > Charadriiformes > Laridae > Larus > Larus michahellis. The sequence goes on from NC_133902.1 coordinate 59,618,520, forward strand.
TGCTCTCAACAGTTCCCGTGAATATACACAGGAGCATCTTTTTTGCCCACCTTACACATGCAAGGTGTTTTGTTTGCTGTATCTCCGTAGCCTCTGGAGTACATCATGGCATCAGCGTCCCTACCAGGGCACTCAACAAGATGTTCTGGCTTTTCCTTGCCATCATTCCTTCCGCCGCCCACAGGTTGCCTTTGGCCAACTCTTTTCTCCTGGTGAAACAGCCCCAGCAGGAATGCGTGGCTAACGTCAAGATTTCTCGCTTCCTATCAGTCTAACCTTCCAATGGATTTGTTCCCCTTCTCTCGCAGGGTGCGTGCTCTTCGCTTCTCACTTCTTTTGCTGGGAACTGTCATTTGTTTACTTTTTTCTTTTTTTTCCTACTGCCATGAAATGATGCATCATTCAACACCAAGGTGCTAGTAAATGACAACGTAATGGCAAAGCTAACTATGCTCTAACAGTAAAAGAAAAAAAAAATCACTAATCAAAGTCTTTCAAATTATATGGAATACTGACAGCTTTTTACGCTGTTTTAATTAAGTACACTGTAATTTAAACCACTGAACCATAACAACCCAACGTTTAGTGTTATATCCCTAGGAGAACTTTAAAAATATGCATAATTCTGCCCGGAAGGTAATTGAGGGATATTTTTGGGGTGGTGGGGGTAATTAAAGGTTATACAGGAGAGTAATAGGAATTTTACTTGGGTACTGATAGTGTTAGCAACTGTGCTAAAACCTCCTCGGGAAAGTGATTCATGTTCCCGGCTGAGTTTTTCCTCCTGTTATTTTTAAAGGCGGCGAAGGCTGGGGCTGAGCTCTGTCAGCTCCTGTATCCAGTTGAGTCGTTGAGGGGCACTCTCGCCCGGCAGGAGCGGAGGAAGGGACGGCGGTTTTGGGGATGACGATGGATGAGCTCGAGGGGAGGAAGGCAGCTCCCAGTTTCCCCCCTGAGCAGCGGAAGGGGCTCCCAAGCGCTGGTGGGTGGCTCTGGGTCCAGCACAAGGAGCAAACCCTCCTGGTGATCCTGCCTGGGATGCTGGAGGGGCCCCATAGACCCATTTGCACCGGCTCTAGCATGGGAGGGAGAATATTATGCGCGGGGTGCTTAAAGCCTGGTTCCTAAAAGTGCATCCCCAAGTGCTCGCAATACATCATTTTCGGGGCAATATTTGCTATACATGAAGGCAGAGAAGGTGCTCGCAGCCCCCTACACCTGACGGGCTGCACAGCTCTAGCTGCCACAGTATGTACGGGGAGATTCAATGTGAAAAGTGGAAGATAATGTGCTCACACACTAATGGGCACTGAACTAGACACAGGCTCATTTTTCACATCATGTCATCTCTAAGGTTTGAATAAAAAGTAATGGCTAGAATGAGCCTGGATCTATCTCAGACATTATCATTTGCCTCCTCAGTTTTATTTGTGTTGACTTGTACAGTCTAAAAAGATGACAGTCTCCGGGCCCCCGGATCAGTCTGAGTGATAATACACAGCACATTACACTGCTGGTGACAGCTTCTGTTCTCCTCGCTGGCATATGAGCGCGGCGCATCTCCCTCCGTCATCTCAAATGCTATCAACTGACAGAATAAAGAATCTTGCGGAGGGGACATCACAAACCCTGTCTGTTATGATTTTATGAGATAAACTGGAGTTTCTAGGGTATCTTGTTCGGGAAATTAGTGTCAGTCAAACTTTGGGAGATTTTTTTCTTTTTCTTTCTTTTTTTTTTTTTTTTAAAGATAAATAGCAGACTCTAGAAAAGTGGCTCTCCATTTATATTGCCACACAATCAAAGCCTAATTTGAAATTGTGGAAAAAAAAAAAAAATAACCATTTTAAAATAATAATCCTCTTATTGTGGTGAGGATAAAGGAAACACTTCTGATTTCATCCGAGCATGACTAAACAGCAATGTGTGCTCACCGCACTTTTAACACAGCAAAGCAATAGAATATTTTTTTTTAGGTTATACCAGTATTTTTTTACTCTGAAAACATCTTAAATTTCCTCATCAGCCAACAGCCCCAATCCTAAAAGTTGCTCAAGCCATTGCGTTCAACTATAAATTCATATAACCTGAGACTGCTCAGCTGAACCTTACACGCTCGGCCCCACAGGCATAATGCTTAATTAAGTGTAATATCCTTATTTAAGACAGGCATTCTCAGTAACCCTGGTAAGTGTTCCAGAAATTATTTTCAGAGATTTTTAGCTACAGGAATGTACGGGAGGAAAAAATATTACCGAGATAATCTACAATCTCTGGAGGATTACTACCTTACAGAGATATGCAAAAACCCCTAATTCTTTTGTTTAACCTGGAAGATAATTCTAAACCTTCGGCTAATGAATCCCAGTAGGTTAGAGGGGCTTTGGATTAATCTCCAATTTGCTAATCCTGCTGTTGAAGGTGGGGGAGGATCCCTGCAGCCCATCCCTTCCCTCTGGGCTGTCCCCGCGGGGCCGGGGACCAGTAGCCAGGCAGCCCCCTGGCCCGGCCGCATCCCGGCCATGCCACACTGGGGATGCGGGGATGCTTCCACCTGGTTTGCCTTACGCACAACTGAGAAGTTTTTTGTTTTGGTTTTTTTTTTTTTTTTTTTTTTTTTTTAAAGCTGCCACTGTTCTCTAAACCTACCGAGACGCATTTCTTACACTTTCAAAAAATATACATTTCAGAATCATAAAAATTTACAAGTACTTGAACCATAATCTGCCAATTGTGGCAGCTGTTTCCCATGTAATTTCAGATACTTCTGTTATAATGAATGTGTCTCTCTTGGCTGAAGTTCCTGCGAGTGTTTAACTCAGGCTGTACGTGGTCCTTTTCAGACCGTTTGCCTGCTTTGAATTTCCTCTGCTATCTGGGTGAAAAGATGCCACAAAACGTGCAAAACGAAGAAGAGACACAACGCTCCCTCCCGTCTCTGCTTTCGCAGGAGTTCTCTTCTAAACCTGCTTCCACTTACCGCCAGGTAGATTTCTCACATCACGTTTGAGTGTTACATGTATTTTATATGGAACAGGAATTAAAACCACAGCAAAAGTAAAAACCACCGAGGAAAAGCGAAGAACCAAACCCATAGTGGATGCTGGACCCCCCGTGTAAAACGTTCTGCTGGAACATAAACCTGCTCTTTTGGGGAACTTCTAATAAACCTCAGGATCTTATTGTTGTCACTTACTTCCTCGGGAAAAGGAACAATCGTACGTACGTGCACGTCTGTGAGTAAACGGGGTTGGAAAGCACAAGCGAATACACGCAAGAGATGAGAACACGTTTGCTTCGTTAATAGCAGCAAACTGTTTGGACTCCTTAATTGTGCCCAGTCCACAATTCATGTCCCACTGCCATCCCCCTGCCTGGTACCCGCAGCCTCAAAATTGGGGATTTTTTTTTTTTTTCCTCTTTCCTTTCCAAACCTCGTCCTTGAGGCCATTTAATCTCTATTTGGCTGAATAACGGCCCCACCATAAATAACACATAGCTGTGTCTCAGGCAAGCCCAGAAGCTGGTCCATCCCACAGCAGAAGGACCAAGCTGCAGAAGTTTTTTATTTTAGACGTGAGCTTTGCCTTCCTTAGGACTTTGATCTATTCTGGCCTTGCCCGCGGTCCTCCCTGGCGACCAGAAGACGACTTTTACTTTATTTCACGCTTGGTGGCAGAGGCTGATTGCCATTCCCCATGGCGGGTTGTGAACGTGGGAGGTAGAAGGCAGCAAGAAACGCAACGCTGGGGGCTGGTGGGGGGAAGAGCCCCCAGCGGCTCCTGCCCCTGGGAAGGGTGGGTGGGTGGGCAGGAGGGATGCTCGGGTGACGCCTTCTCACGTGCAGGTGGTGAGCTCCCCCACTGCGTGCGCAACCTCCCCGCCGCGAAACAGCCGGGGGCACAGGGCGCACAGGGCCGCGGGTCACATCACCTATTTCACTACCAACCTCCTTCAGTCTCCATTGGGATTTGTTCCCCGCGGGAGGCTGGCAGCCAGCCGCGCACAGCAGATGGACGGCGCTGAGGTAGGCAGGGGATGCGCGCAGCACCAGCGTGCTTCCCAGGAACGCTGCCGGGACCCCTGCCTCAGCGCGGGGCTGCGCGCCCGGGACAAGGCGGCCTTCGCTCCCAGCTCCCGTCCCCGCGGGGGCCTGGGGCGGGCAGGAGCGGTGACAGCAGCGTGAGAACAACCCCACCACCCGTCCAGGGGAGAGGGCGCGAAGAACCCAGCGACAAACCAGGCGTTTCCCCAGCCCGAGGACGGGGACAATTTGCCCCGTTGAAGGAAAGGTCAAGGTTTTTGCCTCGTGCCAAGGGGTCTCCAGCCCTGCCACAAGCTGGAGAGATGTTGGGCATCCGCTGCTGCCCGCGACGGAGCACGTCGCGTCTGCAGGGCCGTCCCCGTGTTTTATATCCAGGAGTTCTCAAGGTACAAGGCAAGGACAGTAATTAATGGGATGCAACTATTAAATAATACCAGCAAGCAATTATATTTCTATTTAATTTATAATATATAGAATAATATAGAATATATAGAACTCTCTATATTATAATATATAGAATAATATATAATATATAGAATTCTATATATTATGTATAGAAATGTATAGAATATAGAAATATATATATTCTATATATAATATATAGAATTCTGTATATATAATATATAGAATTTTATATATATAAATATATATATTCTATATATAATATATAGAATTTTTTATATATATATATATGAAAAAGCAATTATACTTTAGACCTTCATTTCCTTCACTGGTGAAATTAGCTTTTTAATCACCGCCCAATAAGTAAACGATGCTTTCTTAAAGATTCCCAAGAGGTTTTAGTTGTGTTTAGTTTTCAGTCCAGCTTTGGCGTTGTTCTCGTCCCGCTCCTCCGGGCGAGGGGTGGCGCAGGCGGGGGCAGAGCGGGGCAGGGCCAGCACCAAGGGAAGGCTGATAAGTGACTCAGTGCGTCTGAAGGGAGAATTTTAGTAAAGGGTGTCCTCAAAAGCTAGCATTGCTATAGCAACAGTCCGGCGGTCTGCAGGAGCAGCCGTAAGAGGGATGCGAGCTGGCAGGTTGATCTGTTTAGTTATTGCTTCCATGTCATGCAAAGTACGGACACGGCCTAAGCTGGTGCTGAGAAAATATCCTTTTCCGCATCTTCCCAGGAGGCGGCTGCCATCCCATACGCTGCGAGGGACAAGATAACCACACATCCCGCATTGGCTTTCCCCAATGTCGAAGTGTTTTATACGTACGGATGCATTTTCACTATACATGCACACGCACCGAAATGCTGGCATTCCCGGGAACAAGAGAAAACGCAGAAAACTGCGAAGCCGCCTGCCCTGCCTGTAGTTCCCCTCCTTTGGCACCTGAACCCCAACCTACCGGCCGGTACCTTGCCTCCACCCGGCTCGATTTCAGCCAGACAAAGAGGTAGAAGCCCAAAACAATCCGGCGCGGGATTACCTAAGTCCCTTTCCCTGGGGGAACCTCTGCTGCTATTTAGCTGATTGCAATTTCTCATCACAGCAATTCTCAACATCATCATTATCAGTACAGCAATCAAACACAAACAGGAGCTGGTTCTAAATGAGAGCTGGATGGGTAATGAAATAATTGCTTTGCTTCGCAGCCCAGGGACACTCCCCAGCCCCCAAATACCTGACCTTCTTACAGCGTGTCAGGTACAGTGGGGTTTCCATGTTTTACATCACTCCTGGATATATTACAGCCATAATTCTTGCGTTGCCCAAGGCACTGTGGAAATTCCAGCTAATCTCTAACTCGGTGCATTTCCTTTGTATTTTTCAGTTTGAAAATACATGGCTATCCAAAAATCTGTATCTATTATTATTATTATTGTTCCTGTGTGCTGCCCGATGCATCACCCGAGCAGCGGCTTCCCTGCGCCGCAGACCACAAGGGCTCACGGCCCGGTCCTGCCCCTGGCGGCGCTCTCAAATGTGCTCGCCCTTGCAATGCTGATAAGCAAAACATATTTTATCACCGCAAAAAAAAAAAAAAAAAGTAAATCATTATGTGCCCACTTCAGGTACAGAGATTTATCTGATTAACACAGCAACGGGTCAAACCTTCCTCAGTCAACAAAACGGCCCTGACTAGAACAAAATATCGTCCCCAAGGGGAGAATACCCGCTACCTGTTGAAATTAGGCGTGCTAAGCACCCGGACATCCTGGAAGCGTGATCCTTTCAGAAAACAATTGTTAATATTCCTGAAGACTTTTAAACAATATGGTATTTAGAATTATCGCTACTTTATAAAGCGAATTCAATGCATTTCCAATGATCCCTGTGTGTCTTCATTCCCTGTTCCTCCCCAAAGAGTCCATGCGTTCTGATCTTCTGGCGTGTTCCAGTGCCCACGGACACCTGTAAATTAGATGTCTTTGACGAAACTGGGATCCACTGGGGCCCCTCGGGGTTGATGTTGCCGGCTGCGGTACCGCAACATCCCCATAGCTCTGTATATTGTGGCTTACCCCCACGTTCCCATCCACGTCCCTAACTCAGGCACCGCACAAGTCCCTGGAGGTTCCTAGGACAAGTTTTATGAGTGGGGGTCAGTTCTGGGTGCTTTTTGGTTTTTTTATGGGTTTTTGTTTTGGTTTTGACATGATCCCAGGGGCAGGAGCAGGGAAAGGCTGACAGGGGATTTTCCGCTTGGCATGGGTTTATTTTCCTGACAGATCACGTGCAACAATTTCCTGATAATTGGCTGAGTATAACCCTTGTATAATTTGTATTGGTGTCGTTATCAATATTGGTTCTTTAATGTTAACTATTTAGTCTTATTCTATTAAATCTTTTTTTATTTCAAGCCTCGGGTTTCCTTGTTTTTCCCCCAATTCTCCTTCCCCGGTGGGGAGGGGTCATAGTGTGAGAGAATAATTGTCTAAACGACAATAAATTGCTGTGGGTTCCTCAGACCGTAGCAAACTGGGAGAGGGGGACCCATTGGCAAGCAGGACGCTGGGGCAGCGGCGATGGTGTGACCTGGGCACAGGGCAGAGACCGCAGGCATTTGCACCCACCAGGGTCACTGCGTCCCCATCCCACAGCCCCGGAGAAGTTTTCTTCAGAGGGGGGCAGCACGTCGGGGAGGAAGCAACCCGAGAGCAAAGCCTGAGAGGGCAGAGGAGGGGTTTGGGACGCGGAGTGCAGAGGTGAGGCTGTGGGGCAGGGGGATGCTCAGGGGAGGGCTCAGCCGCCTCCGAGCCCATCGCACGGAGGGGGATGCGCGGGAGGCTGGTGCCGGGCAGGCACCCACCCCGGGCTTGGCTGCGGGAAATGCAATTGGGCTCTGATCAACAAAGCACTCGAGCGAATGCTTCACTTCACGCGTGCGAGTGCTCCCGGGAGGGACGCGGCTCCTCCTTCACGCCAGGCACTTGCTGAAGCGCCCCGCCGAGCGGGGACCCTGCCACCAAACCCTCGTGCTCCACCAACGAGCCTCCGCCTTCAGCTACCTGCCGTATGAGCCATGTTGTCAGAAAAATCAGAAAACCTTGGGTGTTTGACTTCTTGGGAGTGCTAGAAAGCATCGACTGGTTACATACATGTATATGGATATAGAATGATTCTATAAATATATATACACACAGAGAGATATCTAATCTATCTATCTCTCTCTCTCTCTCCTCTCAGGCTGGGACATTTTTTTTTTCTCCTGCATTTGAGGAGAAATTCCCAAAACTCAGTATGAGCCTTCAAACACGTGCCCTAATAAGAGAGAAAATGCCCCTATTTTGCAGAAGTCCCCGTTCTGCTTCCAGGTCGGACCCTGCACCACCAGCCGGCACAACAAATCCATGAGGCGGCTTCAGGAGAAAAAACACTACAGTATTTTCCTAACAAACAAAAACGCCAGCATTAATTTCTCGGAGCTGATCAGCGGGACGGCGATGCCAGAGGGATGTGATGAGGAGCCGAGGTACGAGGAGAGCACCCGTTCCGTGACAGCACACATCTGCGTGCGGGGAGCGAGGGATGCTCAGCATCCCCGAGAGGGGACCAGCTCCAGCCAGGTGGTGCCAGGTCACTGGGAACGGGGAGAACCCACCCTAAATGTAAATATATATATACACACCCCGCGAGGACAAAGCCGTACAGCATCCTAGACAAAAAAAAAAAAAACAAAAACCAACAAAACCTTTAAAAAGCCCATCAGACGTCATTAACCCATTGGCGACAGCGTCCCTCCCGCCAGCTCTCTGCAATTTTTAAAGGCCGATTTACGCCGGGAACGCGGAGCGCTCAGTCCCCGGCTACGAAGAGAGCCCCGGTTAAACGGGGAGCGTCCCCCGGCTGGAGGGGCTGCCAGCCCTCCCATCCCTTGTCAGCTGCACGGGGGCAGCCGCCAGGTAAACCTGAAACGCCGCCCTCGGTCAATTCCGATCTGGAGTCTTGACAGCGCATTTCCAGAAGGTATAACATCTTAATCAGATTTTAAAATAAAACACCCCAGCGCCGAGCTCCGTCATAAACCTAAAAAAAAAAAAAAAAAAATTATAACACACACATGTTTTTATGCTTTACCAATTACATTTGAAATAGGGACTGTTTGTTTCAGCCCCTCTAAAAATGAGGCGAGGATGAGAAAACAACCTATTTCCTTATTAGGTTCAGGAGTCAAAGGACGCAGCCAGGAGCCGCAGGCTTCAAGAGCATAGAAGATTAAGACATATATTGGATTCATGATGGAGGGCACAAAGTTCATTTTCAAAATAAAACAGAATTTTATTCATATTCCTTTTAAAATTCAGATTGCCATTTGCCAGCTGACCTGTGACATGGCAGCAGTGTATTACATTTTCAATGAGCAGTCTGTCTGGAGCTGGCAGGAGAGGAAACTGCTTCCTGGTTGAGGTTGTGCGTTGTTTTTTTTCGCCACCTTAAATAGTAAGAATTTGTCGGGATTGTTGTCGGAATGGTAGACGGCGCAAACAGGGACAGGGTAGCGTATTTATTTTTAATAAGGAAACACGCAGAATAGCAAAGTCACAGGCATTATGCACTGAATGGGGCTAAAAAAAAAAAAAAAAGAAATCAGAGCTCAGTTGCAATTTGTATGTGGAAATCAGGGGTGGAAATACTTGGCAGATACATTGAAAATAAAAACAAAAGCAGACCAGGAAAAACAACCCAACAAACATCTATATTTAAAAAATAAAATGCAAAAGCAGTTTAAAGCAAGTTTTTGGAGAGCGCAAGTCAAGCCAAGGTTTGCTATAGCGAGGAGCTAGATTTATCTAGCTCACCATCTGTCAAAATTATATTACAAAAGGCACATATGCAGAGATACAAGACTACTGATTTTCATATATATTAAAACCCGCAACTCCTGCGGAACACGAGACTCCGCGTGCGGCAGTGCCCAACAGCTCCCGTGGCGAACTTGGGGGGCTTCACTGTCACTTGGCCGCTCTGGCCGCGCGGGGACCAAGGGGGACGTTCCACCAGGGTCTGTAAATACATCACTGGTCACCACCGTGTCCCTGGACACCCGTCCGCACCAGAGCGCCCAAATAACCTTGCACTTGAACCACACGCGCTCCACGCAGGCGGCAGGAGGAGAAGGGGGACAAGGATGCTCCATGGTGGGCCCCATCTCCTGCTCCCCATCGCCCCCAGCCTGGCCATTTCACGGTCTGAGCACACAGGGAGGTGGCGGCGGCGGCCAAACTCATTTTCCCTCGTGGCAAGGTTTTGAGCCCACATTTTTTGGGCAAAACAGCAGGAACCCCAGGTCCCTTTCAGTCCGACCGCCAATTATTTGTGTATTAGGTGGCTTTTGTCATCGCAATCAAACACCAAGTACAAACTGCGCCGCTCTCCTGATAACTTAATCAAGAACTCTCTGCTTCAATCTACCTGTAGATAAAATCCAGCATATATTTTGACACGGAGAAACAAATCCACTTACCGCAGGTGAATTAGCTAATCATATATCAGTAAAAACACATCTCGTGCTTGGCGTAAAGATGATGATGAATATAAATTCCCCACACGCTGAATTTTAAAATTTTTCTAGCCTAGGCTCTCTCATGTAAGCCATGTTAACCTGCAATCTGTAAATACTTGTATGTTGACAATGTATAAGCAGTATAAGCAATTTTGTCGGCAATCTATTTTACTTTATGAACAGCTGAGCTCCGAAGCAGATGACTTGGGCGCCAGCTTGGGGTTGGTGGCGGGGGGCAGGAGGGACGGCTCCGGCTCCGCCGCTCCCCGGCGTGTTTGCAGACTTGGTCACAGGGGGGACGGCGACATCGTCCCCCGGGAGCCACGCCGGGCATCCCGCGGTGGGTGCTTTCCCTGAGGAATGGCAGTCGGCTGTTCCCATTTCTCAGCCGGGAGTGACATCACATCGCTTTTACCACAGGATATTTTTTACCCAATGGAAGGGGACCTAATTGACCACGATGTCACCTTACAGATATTCATGAAGTACAGCTAGCAGGTATCGCCACCGATTTTTAAAAGTCTGAATCTGACAAGGGTATAAAAGGAAAAAAAAAAACAAACAAAAAACCAAACAACACCCTTCTATTTTTTTGCAGCATCAATGCATTTCAGATACTACTTTTTTAAAAAATTCTTGATGCTTATCACTTTAAATTTCAGCCCAAATTAGAATATAAAACACGTAACACCACCAATTGCCAAAACCACGGATTTACTTCATACGTTAATTTATTAACCTGTGTCTGGTAGAAGTAAGAGGCGTTAAGGCCAGTTATGTCTCAGCCTGAAGGGCGCTACCCCACTGGTATAAGCTACTGCTACTTTTTGCATTAATCCCAAGGAAAAACCCCGGCTGTGGGACTATTAACGGCGCTTAAATCGCTCACGCTAGGGAGGAAGAGGCCGGGTGTGGGCAAACATCCCCTGGCTGCCGGGCGGGCGCCGCGGGAAGGTGGAGGAGAGGAAGAGTCCGTAGCCAAACCGGAGACTCGGTAGCCCCCAGCAGCGCACACAAACCCAGCCCCGGCGCGGCTGCTTCGCCCAGCTCTTCCTCTCAAACCCGGCGCTCGGCTCCTCGCTCGGCATAAAATACAGAATCCTTAATTGGTGTGCGCTTCTCCAACATGTTTTTAATGGAAACGCGGCACATAACTCTTAGTTTGTTGGCTGGCAGAGCCCAATTTACAAAAGTGGGAGTGCAAGATAAGAAAAGAGTACATCTGCAGAGCAGGCTGTGCAATGAATCACGCCGTGCCAGAGTTGAGCAGAATATAATTGAGTCCAACATCTCTGAGCACTTTCACCATAATTAATGATAATCTGTAACAGAGGAATCTGAGATTCCAGTTCAGAGAACTGTTTAATTAGGCCAAGTAATGAAAGCAGAAGCAGTACAAGAATATGGCCTGCCTCATGATTAATGATTCATGCTACTGAACACAAAAGTGCCGCACCGTTAACTCTAACGGATGCTGCATCTCTCTGGCATTTACAAAATAGTGAAATGCATGCATTTTTGTATTTTAAAGATGTAACTGGCAGTATCCTTTTCTGAGCTATTTACATGATAAATATGGTTGCAAAGGTAACCGTCTTCCTCTCGGGTTCTTCGCTCTGGGGTACTTTAAGATAAATATGGTAGCTGCCTGAACATCAGTATTAAGGTAAGATCTCCTCCGCTGCTCAATAATTAATATCTTCACTTTTAAAGTTAGTCAAACACTGGTGGTTTTCTTTTGTACTTTGATAACACGGACAAGGCCTGGTGAAATGACGTGCTCTCGGTGCAGCTACAGAGATACATTTAGCTCTCTGGAAGGGAAAAAATAGTTCAGTTCACAAGGTAGAAAATGTAAAAGAAAAAAAGAAGATGATGAAGGGATGGTAAGTTTTTTGCAGGCTTCCACTTTTGCTGGGTCAGGGTGCAAAACGTAGAGCAATTTGACACGGAATTGCCCTAGAAGTGTAAGGGACATGACAAAAGAAGTGATAAGACTGCCTGGGGCTTTAACTTACAAGCCAGCAAATTATATGGGTTTTATGTGACTATTTACTCCGCCATTCAATGAAACAAGGAGCACTACTTATCACGGGCACTGCAGAAGCCCACGGTACATATGCAAGGTCTGAGATAAGAACACTTTTACAAAGAAGTATGTTCACTAATGTCTCCATTCACCACCAGATTAGGTCTCCTTGGGTGCCTGCTTCAGAAGCTGCCACGGATCAGCACCCACCGAGACTAATACCCGTGCAGGAGACATTATCTGCTCTCTGCCATAATGGACCAACATTTCTGCCCTGCCACCATCCTCCCCTTGGTGGGGAGGACCCCCTGCCCCGCGCCCTCTCCTTCCACTCTCCTCCTCCCCCAGCACACACAATGAGCTCCTTCAGCTCCATCCTCTTCCCCACGGCAGGGCTCGGTGCATGGCCAAGCTGTGGGGACACCGGGGGCTCCAGCGGGGCTTCAAAAGAGGGATGTGGGATGGGCCGGGGTGGGGAGCACCTCAGGCTCACCTGTGATGGGTCCTTTGTTCCTCCTGGCAATCATCAGTGTCATGGAGGACCACAGCCTGCCCATCACAGCATCCCCTCCCTGCCCCTTCGCCTGCATTGGTACCACCAGCAAGAAACCAGCTACCACAACGAGTTTTTACAAGCACAATTCCATGAAGAAGCAAGCTAAAAAAAAAAAAAAAAGAAAAAAACCAAAACCACAAACCTAAAATGATAGGAGAATGAATGTGCTTAAATTATAATGTCAAATAATGAGCAGGGCAACTTGTGAATCTTTAATGGACGTTTTAAAGAGCTCATAAACTTTTGGGTGAGATTACAGAGGCTCTGAACCTGTCAAACATGGCTCAGTTATTTTAAAAAGACAAACTGGCAACCGTAGGCCAGGGAGTTTCACATCCATGGAAGGGAAAGTATGGGAAACCCTCCCGTGGGAGGCATGGTGAGGAGGAGGAGGAGGAGGGTGTGATTAAGGACAGCAGCATGGCTCTCAGCACGCTGGATCCTGCTTAACTAATCCCCGGTGTTCTTTGAAGATATTACTGCCACGGTAGATAAGGGAGATTCAGTAGATGTAGTATACTTGAATTTTCAAAGAGGCATTCGACAAGGTTTCACCATGCAGGTTAACACCCAAGATAAACGTACCAAACTGGTTTAGAATAGAAGGCTTCACATCACACCGGGTCCGACTTGATCGGCTAGGGGGATATTTCCCGGTCAAACACTGGGCTGGTTTAAAAGGTGGATCCAGCCTTGTCCAGACCTTGTTCCTAGGTGAGACACCGAGTTTGCCAACTGCCCAGGTAGGCAGAACACAGCCCCCAAGAACCCCTGCAAAGGCAGGCGGCGGGCCTTGGCTGAGCTCCCAGTGCTCGGGGAAAACATCAGCTTGTGACCTGGAGGATAGCTGAGTATTCCAACATGTGTGTCTCCTAATCACAATGCTGTTCTCTCATCTCGAAGCTGCTGTGAGGACAGGCTGAGAGAGCTGGGGGGGTTCAGCCTGGAGAAGAGAAGGCTCCGCGGAGACCTTCCAGCCCCTTCCAGGCCCTCAAGGGGCTCCAGGAAAGCTGGGGAGGGACTCTGGAGCAGGGAGGGGAGCCATGGGACGAGGGGGAAGGGTTTTACACTGACAGAGGGGAGACTGAGATGAGATGTGAGGCAGAAATTGTTTGCTGTGAGGGCGGTGAGCCCCTGGCCCAGGTTGCCCAGAGAAGCTGTGGCTGCCCCATCCCTGGAGGGGTTCAAGGCCAGGTTGGACGGGGCTTGGAGCAACCTGGGCTGGTGGGAGGTGTCCCTGCCCAGGGCAGGGGGTGGCACCGGGTGGGCTTTAGTGTCCCTTCCAACCCAAACCATTCTGTGATAATAATTTATATTCTCAAAGAGGAAAACCATAGAAATCTGAAGAGATATCAGCAGACAAGTCCAACCCAACCTGGAACGGTTTGGATCACGTTCAGTAGAGCGCAGCATTGCAGATCTGGCTAACCAGAGGAGCAAGTGAGAAGGTTTGTAGCAGCTCATGACTTACAAATGCCCATAGGATCCTGCTTCCTACAAACCGCAGCGAGGGCTTGGTAACAGCCTTCAGGAATCTCAGTCCTGGGAGATTCCCATAAGGACACGAGGAAAGTTCCCATCGGAAATCAAACAAGCAGACAGCGATCGTTTGGCTTTCCCCCTATAACACACAGGATACTCAACGCGTCTCCTCTGTGCTTGCACTGAGCACAGTAACCGACGGCCTAAGGAGCTTTTAAGGAGCACGTCTCATTCTGGTTAAATGCTGCAGGTGACAGATAATTCAGCCCATCTGTCTGTAAGAGGCACCAATGGCTTACGCTTCCTATTGTTCATTAAAACTGAGCGCAGCATCATGGTGGAGTATCAGAAATTAAGCGCTATCATCCTGATATCTTCAAAGCTGCTATGATCTACCCCATCCTATAATTTATTCCATATTTCACTAGTAAGTAATTTTAGTATTTAAACTACAGAGACTTCCCCCCCCCGACCCGGCACCAAAAGGTCTGGGTAACTCTGTGCTCATCGTTTTCTGTCGGTGGTAATCTCCGCACTGTCTGCAAATTTGTAATGAACATTTTTTGCAAATGAAACTCAGCTGCTTGAGAGTTTGGAAAGGAAATGTAGAAGTGATGCAGCTGAAGAAATATTTTTAAACTAAAGTTAGCATCCTTAATTTTTTCCCATCTTCAACCCAAGAAAAATTAGCATGATGACGTCTGGCCTTGCTGAGAAAATAAACAGAAAAAGAAATGTTGAAATCAGCCAGTGCTTTCCACTTTCTGATGCCAAATACTGACTTATTTTAGGTTTCTTAAAGTATTAAGCAGAGTTCAAGGCTTACGCCACTGGGAGATGAAGGCGGTGAGCCTGACTTGGCTGTGTGAGAATTACTGTGCAAACACGGCCAGGGTATTTTTCTTGGAATTTGTTCCTGTAAAAGTTATTCAGAGAGGGACGAGATGCAATTCACAAAAAAACTCCTTGCTGAAATCGTTTTCCCGAAGCCCTCTGACGTGGAGGAGGGAGGGGACGAGCTTGTTGTCTCTCTAAATACCAGCGAGGACTGCTCCAGGAATGAGAATTATAGCCACGAGGCCTGGCAGAGCGAGAGGCTAAGGAGCATTTCCACGCATAAAACTGCAGAGGAAAAAAAATATTAAAAAAAAAAAAAAAAAGTGTTGTTAAAGACAGTGTCCGGGGAGAGCTGGGGCAGCCCCGTGCCACACAGGCAGCACAGCCCATGGAGGAGGAGGGCCGGGAGAAACCTGCAGCCACCACGCGGGAAGTTTGTTAGATTGGTGCCAACGGATCTACACACCGATGAAAACCCATGAGCGACAAGGACCGTGACACACAAGAAAATGGAAGTTTCAACTGTAAAATCTGGTTATCTAGGCTTTCTCTTTCATCTGTTTCCTTGTATCTCCCCTCTCAATGGCTTGAAGACTCTTCAGTGGTGTATTTATCCTGTCTCACCCGAAACCTCATCAGCAGGCTGGCGAGGGCAACGGAGCAGGGTTTTTGGACTTAGCTTTAAATAAAACAAGTGAGACTCAGTGTTTGTGCTGTGGTTCAGAGATTCCTGTTAGTGGGTGATGCAGATCTACCTCTTGTCCCAGGGAGGGGACACCCCAGCGCGGCTCCTTCTCGTCCTTACCCGGTTGGGGGAGCAGCAAAGGCTGCAGATATATCTGCCGAGACCCAAACAAACTAAACTAGTCCCTTCGACGGACTAATACTACCATTTGAACAGCTGGATTTATTGACTTTGCAGAATCAATAGCTATTTTTATTAATCATCTTTAGATAGCATGATGCTCCTACTATATCTCTTTCAGTGACTAATACAATAAATTTCCCCTTTTGATGTTCCCTGACATTTGAGCAAATTAAATGGAGCATTAAATATGATCCTCTTTGGGACAAAAGTGGGCAGAATCATTTGTGACTACTTTATTAACTGCTATGAGAACACTGGCAGCACCTTCAAAAGTGTTGTTCGGCATGCAATATTTATTATTATTTAAATTTGTCAGAGCAGCGCTATATTACTATGGATCAAACGGGTTTAGTTCTGTAAAATGGAAATATTTCTATATTTACTTTTATTTTGAACATGATACCAGCTGAGGAACCAGAGTCCATCTTTGCTCTCTGTATTACAGGAAATATTTATAAAGTATGCTTTGCTCTTAAAACGGACGATATCCCTTAAAAAGTTCACACACAAGTAATTTTGCTGCGAAACAGTTAAATTGATCTTTTAGAAGTGTAATGGCATACGAATCATTTTTTTATTCTGAAAAAGTGACACTAATCTACATGCTTTGTCAAAAGAAGAAATGGTCAATTAAATGCTACGGTTTGGAAAATTGTACGGGAGGAATTTGGCAGAGTGGGGCTCCCTGACCCCCAGCCAGATCCCACACAGCTCCATGGGGATCCGGGTGTGTTTTTAATGTACAGTCACGTTTACCCTCGATGCATTTTACGTCAGCTATTCCTGGCATTCGCATTTGAATTTCCAAATCACAGTACAAAAAAAAAAATTAACAAATTACAACACTTTTAGACATTCACTTTATCACCGTCTTACAGGGGAGGCATTTAAGGAGGAAGGATGGTGAGAAGCAAATTGCAGAGCCCCTGCTGCCGGTCAGAGCAGCAGAAGTAAGACTCAGCTATTTCTGTCGATCAACTGTTTATCAATTTTTGCACAAAACATCCATTCAGCACCTAGATGTGCCTAGATTATGTCTTGATACGAGATTAACGTTACACAGCTTTCTTCTACTTCCACCAAAATTGAAAGTAAAATTGCCATCATCTCCCACAGAAGCACAAGTCCTTTCATAACAGCTAACTGCTTCTGCCGGGCAAACATTGAAGTTTGAGATTAAGAAGATAAGAACCAATTGACATAAAATAAGAACTGTCCTGAATTTTATTCCCAAGCTCAGAATGAACCCAGGCAGGAACTTCGATTGAATCTGGAGTATAAAAAGAAATTACAGCTGACCTCCTCCCAGACACACGGCCTCTGTTGTAGAAGCAATACAGGTGTGTTAGCACAGCACTCAGCTTGAGCTAATTAGCCCTGCAAAGAAACTAATTAACCCAAGATGAGCATTGTCTTGATACAACTATGCTATTTTCGATGTCCAAGAGGTAGAAGATGAGAGCAGGCAGCTATGTCAGTTGAATTCTGCCCCTAAAAGGCTCAGGTGGGACAGGGCCGGGCATCTCTTGGGGTGGCACAGGTCACCAGTGGCACCACTGGGCTGAGAATTGCCCAGCTGCAGCAAGAAGGGCTACAGCATCTGTATTTATTGGGTCCTGGGAGCAAACACATGCACGCTCAAATTCTCTGTATGTTCCCTGCCAGCTCGCGTGGTCGCTGCCCCCATCTGCCCCATCTTCTGGAGCAGCCTGCGCTCCTCCCAGGAGGACCAGCCACCCCAGCCTCAGCACCCAGACTTCTCCTTCAGGCCTCCCTTGCGGGCCACCCAGCTGCATTTCTGGGCAGAGATGTCTCTCCAACCCCACGTTTCTTCCCGAGCATCCTTCCTGCAGCCCTGGATCCTCCTCCAGTACTCCACCTTTTTTGCCCCAGACACTAACATTTTTTTTTTGTTTTGCCCCTGCCTCCTAACTTTCTTCGCCTGGGAGCCTCCTCTTCACCCTCTTCACTCAGCACCCAGCTTCTTAAATCTCGCCTTTTCAGTGGCCTGCCTCCAACATTTTTCCCTTGTCCCCCTTCCCGGGTATGATTTCCCTTGGTTATCACAAGAGTGACAGCAATAGCCTCAAGACACTGCTAGCTGGTCTCAGGCAGCTGCGACGCGTACAATTTGAAAGGGATAAAACAAAATACAATCAAAAAAGTGGATGAAGAACCGAGGCTTCTCCCTGGGATGGGGGGGAGGACGGAGCCCAGGAGGCGGTTGGGGAGAGCATCCACTTGCTGGGCTCTCCCTCCACCACCAGCCATTCGTTCACAGCGCGCGCTGGAACTGGAGGTTCCTACACTCCAGTTTCACCCTCTCTTCCTAATCGTACTGCGCTTGGCTGTGATTAAAATTTTCTGTGTGGAAATAAAACGATGTGTCAGTGCTATGTGCTAATGACAGGTTCTTAGAGCTTGTCTCAAAGTTAATCCAGCAGTAGAGCACTCCCAGAAGGTTTGAATGGGAAGACACGACGCTACAGAGCCTAGTTCCAGGCAAAGGACCTGCACAGGGTCGGTGTCAAGCTCGCGATGCCAAACGGCATCTCCACTGTGTTCACAGGGAGCTGGACCAGGGGCACGGCTGCTCCGGAGGGGTGGCATTCACGCGGTCTGTTTTAAGTGGCAGAGGTGATGATCACCAATAAAGAACGCTGCAGCTGTGATTTTCATATAATTTTCTAGTTTTTCATTTCCTAGCCTGTATGTGTAAAAGCAAATAATAGTAGCTTATACATATTAAAAACTTAATCTGTTTTCTTAACCACATGCCAGTAGTGGATTGAACCGAAAAACTACCAAAAGGTCTGATTTATTCCATAAAAACATGAACTCCCGAAAATCCAAGATCAACAGTGCATCCTTTGCCATCTCCGTTACGGGTGGAAGTGTCTGGGTGCGGGTACAAGCGTCAGCCTTGTACTAACCGCGCACCTTTATGGCGATCACCGTGTTCTGTCTTCAAGTGAAATATCACGGTGAGAAATCCACCTTCTGCCCCCCCCGCCCCTTTCTTTTCTCTTGACTGATTTAATTCTCAAGTATAAGCTAGCCATTAGTACAACGTTACTAATAACGCGGGACAAAACGTAAACCATAGTTGTGAGTTCAGCATGGCTGGGATTCAAGAGACGATACGCCACATCTGTGGTCTGCAGCGCTCTTGGTACCGAGCATCTCTCAGTTCCTCTCTCAGCCCCAAAACCCCACGGTATCACACCAAACCCAGAGCACTGGCCCTGGGCGTTCGTAGGATGCTGAGCAATGCCAGCAGGTCACGCAAGCTGTAGCAACGCTGATGGATTTTAAGTTGGCTTATAACGCAGGAGGTATTTTAGGTTCAGCTACTAAAGCATTTACACCTCCTGAAGCTTACTTTTTCATCTTATTTACCTCTCCAAAAAAAAAAAAAAAAAAGAAAGAAAAAACCCTCACACATTCTTCTGCAAAATAAATTAGTCCATAAAAATTGCAGACAGGGCTGAAGTAGTGGTAGGATCAGATCAAAACACATTGCCCTGACCAGGTAGAAGAAAAAAAAAAAAATAGTCGTCTATTTTTACACCAAGTCAGTAGCATGCATGCAAACTCCCAAAATTTCTGATTCCCACCCATCCAAGGCGACTTCAAGGTGCGAGTCCAGGTGGGCAAGATCAGAGAGGGTCGAGCAGCAGCGCGGGGCGACACAGGTACCTGGGATGCAGATCCATAAGGACTCGCACCACACCATAAAACAGTTTTCCTACATATTCCCCACCGATGAAACATTATTTCATGAAACAGCAATAATAAATGGTTTGCCAAGTTTTATTACTTATTGAGAAAAATACTGAAGGAAAAAAAATGTCCCAAGTTATTGTGAGTTAGGTACACAGATCCCATCACTTTTAGTAAGATCAAAGTTACTTTTCAGAATCTTTCCTTTGCTGTTTTTTTCCTGCAGAATGTCACTTAATATATTCAGATACCAATACTAAGATAATAAACAAATTAAAGCCTCCGCTCTCGCCTGCTGCAGTTTCTTCCCGAGGACAGTGTTTTCCCAGCAAGCAGCACACCCGCTGCCGCAGGGAGCCAGCTCTCCTGTCCGCCCAGCTCCGAGGGATGACAAAGCAGCAGAGGGACATCGTTTTCCAGTGGACAGCACAAGGGACATCCCTTCCTCAGCACCCTGGGCCAAGCGGTGCCAGGGATGCTCTGAACCAGCCCTTGCCCTGGGTAAGGGGACACAACAGCCACACCCAGCACTTCGAGAAGGTTGGAAGTGCTTCGGCATACCCAAGTATTTTTCATTTCTTGTAATTTTTAGTTTTTTACCATTGGAAAAAAAAAAATAATGTCGTGAGCAAGAACCCGTTTCTGTCTCCTAGAACAGGATGGGGAGAAGGACTTGAGGATCTTCACAATATCACCAGAGTCACTGAAATTAGCTTTCTGCAATAAGCCAAGTCATGTCACCAGGCTCCTTTTAGACGATCTAAAGATTAAAGGCTCTATTCCTGGAGGGTTCCTGTGGCATTTACTCAGGGATTTTTATCAAGCTTTATGTGATGGGCTACCTAACACACCTCTTCCAACCTTAACAGCTAACAGGAATTTGGTATCTCTCAACATGGATTTCTTGCTGTACTGTAGAATATTTGGCAAACACCTTGAGACTGTAACCAGTCAAAGGCAGGAGATAAAATGAAAGAAGGGGAGAAAAGTGGCCAAAGATTCAGAGCAAACATTTAGATTTGAAAGCAAAGTATATACGTATACAAAGCCGGTACGTATGTTAAACCCACAAGCTTAACCATGGCGGCATCATTTCCCAGCTGCCAGACTAACGGTCACCGTGGCTGTTCCACCACGGTCCGTGCCCACGAGATGCCCCAGGCAGTCGGACCCCAGCGCTGAGACACCAACACCAGAGTCACCGCGGCAAACACGGCCTGCAACCCTCTGCTTCGTGCCAAAGATGAAGCCAGAGAAATAAATACAGAACTGTGTGTCAGGGATCCTCAAATGTTATGAAACGTCATATAAATTTAGCAGGAAATAGAGAATTACCAAAGAGGTTAGTTACTGGAAAGTGCAATACTTTCTATAGGGTCATTCAGTTCTATACTGAGTGCCACGGCAGCGACAGAAACTCCTCTTAAAGTTTAGATGATTAAAAAGTAAAATAAACCCCCCAAACCACCACTGCCCCCCCCCCAAAAAAAAAAAAAAAACAAAATAGAAAGAAAAAACGTTCAAACCCACCAACCCTTAGGTTATCCAAAGCCATCAGCCCTCACGTTATCATTTACTCTTAAGCTGTTTCATAAGGAATTATAGAATGGTTTGGGTTGGAGGGGACCCTAAAGCCCAGCCAGTGGCACCCCCTGCCCTGGGCAGGGACACCTCCCACCAGCCCAGGTTGCTCCAAGCCCCGTCCAACCTGGCCTTGAACCCCTCCAGGGATGGAACGGTTGGATCCAGGATGGATTTTCTGTCAGCGTTGCTTCTGTACAAGAAGCTCCGTAGCTCCTTGGCATTACCGAAGATGCTGTTTGCAGGCAAATACCATGTTTTTATTGGGCCTCTGACCGCAGCTGTGAAACATGGTAAGACTGCAAACTGGCCCAACTTACAACCCCCTTCCAAACCGAGCGGCAACCCATCAGAGCACACAGATAGCCCTCTCAAAGGCTCTGAAAATGACTGCTTTTGCAAAGTCATCAAGACAGATTGAAGATGTTTGCTGTTAGGAGCGGAGTGACAAACGGAAGAGCCACACAACTAGTCAAAGAGTGATGGACAAAGCGTACCCCGTGCCTGTGCTGTGCTTGGGCAGGCCGCGCTTGTGTCTGTCCCCTGGTTTGCCGTGGGAATGCCTCATATAAGGTTTCTCTGCTGCTGTGAAAAGGTTTAAAACCCTCACCACACCACCCACCAGAGGAAAGAAAGGCGAGAGCTTTCCTACCAGAAGTGTCACGTGTGTGTCGCGGGGCAGGTTGGCCCCGTCGCAGCCGGTGACACCACGCCATGGCGCACGTGGTGCCCGCACCACCACCGCCCGCACGCGTCGAGAGCGGAGCCGGAGTCACGACAGGTTGTTTAAACGTCTCATTTGTCAGTACATCAGCAACTGGGGAGAAAAGCGTTTTAATCTTTGTTGTGTGTAGACCCAGCTGGAGCTCCAACAGGCGAGCGGGCCGTTTGTACAGCCCAGGGGCCAACTGCGTCCAGCACCGTGGGAGAGGAAGGGCAGGTGAAGGGCTCTCCTAGTGACATTTGCCACCACCCTAGCGACATTGCTTCCATCTGGAAGCAATGGAAGCGCCTGGAGCTACAGAAAGCCCTGTGGGTCCCCCAGAGCCCAGCTTGCCCCACGGTGCCGGAGCCGGCCGGGTCAGAGCCCCTTCCCTCGCCCCCGAGCCACCGCACTGGCCACCCTTAATTCTTCACTGTGCATTTCCTAAACTCCCATTATGAAATGGTACAATTACTGCAGGTCATGAACATCAAATGCCACTGGCACTTCCAGCTGTGCCTCTGCAATAGCCTCCCGACAGAAGTACTGCAACACGGTAATAATAATATCCCAGCTGTAGCCACAATCACTGAAATCACTGACAGTGTCAATAATGTATAAAACCCCATGGAAACTCAACTGCACTTGCCAAAAGGCATTCATCAATTACACCACATTTTATCTACCATTCAGAATGGACTGGTTTTATTGTTGGACTTTTAAATAAATGGGTAGAGTAAATAGGCCCCGGCTGAATTTCTCTATCTCCAGTAAAAGGTATTATATAAAGTTTTACCTTAATACTTCAAACACGGTCGGGACCGTAGCAGATAGGCAGAGGGCACATCAGCAAGGAGCTGCGCTCGCATTACTGAACCCGGCCAGCTCGGAGGTTCCACAGATGGAGCAGCTTCTGCTGATGGAGGTGCCCTGGGACGGGGAGCAGGGGCACCCCAGCCAAACGCCCAAAAGCATGGGATGGGATGAGGGGCGGGGGGGGAAATCAGGGTTAATGAGAGGGAAGTGAAGGGCAGGTGGTTCCAGTTAGGGTGGGGAACCAGAGACCCCTCCCCATGCTCCCCCCAGCTGCGATGGGGAAATGCTGAGGGATGCTCACAGCTGCAAAGGGGAGAAGGCAGAGAGGGGAAAGGCGGTGGGAAGCAATACAATGGGTGCAAAGGGTGACGGGAGAGTTTCTGGCAGAGAAAAAGTGTCAGGGAAAGGGGAGAAAGGCATCAAAAAGCATGGGAGAGAGCAGGGGAAGAGCTCGCCCAGATCAAAGAGAACCGCCAGCCCTTGGGGACTCGTGTGAGGTTTTATCTAAGTCCATACTAAAAAGAGAAAAAAAAAATCAATTAAATTAACAAAATGGTTTACATTAGAATTCATCAAAAATATCCTTCAAAGAAAAAAAAAAAAGCAGCAGCTTTACCGGGTGTGATATTTTTATAAATATCACCACCGCTTCTGACACGTCCTCGCGACGCTGATGAGAAACCATTTTCTTTGCTCTGCTCGAGCAGCGCCTGGCAAGCACTTCGCAGGAGCTCCTCGCCCCCGGCCCGCGGGAAACGCTGCCTCCGATTCATCCGGAGACCCTCAGGAAATGAAAGGGAATATTTTACAGGCTCGCAGCCTGCAAGGGCTTCTCCTCGGGCCCAACTTTTCAGATGTCTGCAGCTCTCTTTCATGGCACAATCACAGGCTAAACGCAGCTCGCCTCCCTCCTGGCTCCTTCCTCCATCCGCACGCTTAAGGAAGCTGGTCCAAATTATTTTCTCCTTTTTTTCCTTTTTTTTTTTTTTTTTTTACCTCCACAGAGGAAATGTAAGCCTTATCTGGCATTCTCTAAACCAATAATCTATTATTGTTTCCACTGCAAAAGATCTTAGCGCTTTTTGCCTCAGAAATTGTCGGCTTCAACACAGGCTTAAATTGAGGGAGAGCTCCCCAAAACACGCATCCTTACAACCCTCTGGATTCTGGTTGGAAAGACGGAGGGAGAGAGGAAAAAAACCCCGTTATTATCAGTGATAGCTGTTTCACTGCTTTTTTTATTAATGCAAGTGCTAAAAGAGACTATCCATTACTGACAATTTACATTAGCCTCCTTAAACCGTGTGGACAGGTGTACAGGGGAACAGTGAATTAAAAGCAGAAGAGACTGTGGTTTAACATGCAATACCATTTATGTCCATGTATGCCTAAAATAAAGGACTTGAAGCTAAAAATATCTCTGAAAGAGTGTTTCCTCACATTTCAGGTTGGTATTTCGTAGCAGAAATGTGAAGAAATAGATTTTATTTTTTTTTACTGGCTTGAAAGAAACTTGCCTATTTATAAATCTATCTGAAGAGGGACTGACACAATCTGACTAAAACCTTGATTACCTATATCGCCTGGAATCACTTTTTTTTTCAGTATCCAAGCGCCGCACGCTCAACGCGGCATTAATGGGCTGCCTGAAGTCGAGAGGAGCGGTGGCGGTGGGGAGGGAGCGGACGGCCAGGCACCTGCCAGCATCCTCTGGTTTTGGCTGGTTTATCCACCAGCCCAACACGACGAATAGGAGCATCTCGGGTGAAAAGGCTGAGAAACGGTGGCAAATTGTTGTCCGTGGCCACACGCCGTAATATAGAGTCATAGAGTCTCAGTGTCCGCAGCCACGGGTTGATGAATCCCGCATGGAAGGAAACTGTCTTTGGGAATTAACACGGACGCTGGAAAGTGGCAACTTCCTCCGAACACCTTAAATAAATCTTCTTTTATTCTTTCCTTCTCTCTGACCTGGATCCGGCTGCCAGTGCAGCACATGAAAGAAATTACGAGAGCTTCTCAGTCACTGCTACTCTGGTTCCTTTTGCACTACAGCATTTGTCATTGCCAAAACAGCAGAGTTTAATTAAGTGTTGTGAGCAGCCTAGTGAGAAACACACTTTAAATTAAACCTCTGTACATGCAGCTATTGGTTCTTTACCTCCTGAACAATCAGCGGGGTGTTCGGCATAAATTCCTCCTCTCAAGGGAAAGGCAGCTGTACGCACCTCTAGCAATTCATAAATGATCCTGCTTTCCCAGAACCATATCTTATTAAAGCGCATTTAATTATTTCTTAGTTTTAAACACCAGTAGATGAAGGCGATAATTAATGTGCCTACCACTAAACATTTTATTTACTCTTGATATATTAATGGTATTATCAAGAAAATACGCTACAGTTTCAGGTTTAACAAAATTACATGGCAAATTATCTTTTGATGCATCAAGCAATCGTTAATATAATGGAATAAATTATTTTAACACCTCAGTAGTAACGAATGGCTACAAGTGCGTAAGCGTTTTAATTTTTCAAAATGTTTTTACAATTACACATTACAGAGGATACTCAAATCAACGACGCAGGAGTTAAGAATAAGATGGAAAAAAAACCCCAACCTTAAAAGGTATTGACTTGTGGTTTTTTCTACCGGAGAGAAATAGTTCAGTTTAACCGGTCTTTCCAGGAGAAAGTACCCTACTGCATAATGATCATACTAGAAATAATAATTGTTAGTAGCAGGTAAGAAATATTTCAGTGACATTCAGGCATTTTTCCTGCCAACTGCAAACATGCATTTATCTCATGAAAATTCAGGTGGTGATTGATACATGTATGTACTAACATACGCACGCCTGCATACAGAGATGTCTCCCTCCCAAACACGGGGGGTATAAATGCGGTGACCCCGCAGGTGCCCCGGGAGGGTGCACGGAAGATGGGACACGATCCCTCCGGGCGCATCCGTCCTCCCCTGGACGGAGCCGCGGTCCCAGCCGCGCCGACGCCACTGGGCAGAGCTGCCCAGGGATTGTCACTCCCTTTGTGCTCAAGCCTGGCCTGAAAAAGAAAGAAAAAAATTATGCCTTTTTTTTATTCCATACAACATTTTCAAAGATATTTTTACCAGCCCCTGTGATGCTTTCTTCTGGAATAGATGTACATTCTAAGACCAAAATTTAATTTTTTTAACAAAATCAATTTTGGGAATTATTCCCGTAAATAAAATGGTGGCATTTTTTGGTAAAATATTTAATTGAAATCTTGAAATTGGAAAACCAAAATAAGCATTTCTGAGCACCCCTAGCATAGGTAAAATTTCACCTTGTGCCTGGGGAAGAGGTCCAATCCCGAAGATCCAGCCTTTGTGCCGGGCTCACGCTGGGCAGAACGAGTGACTTTGGCCAGTGTGAGCAGAGACCGGGCAGTGGGTGTTTTTCAGCTGTAAACAAAAATCTAAGTATTTGTGTTCGCGTGTATTTTCTGGATATTTTGACTAAAGCGTGTTTTCTAATGACAAACGCCCGGGCTGTCTGGAGGCAATGGTAACGCACCGCCACTAACAGACTCTGCTCATTTTGAAGTTCCTCGGGGTGGGAAAGGCTCGGTTTGTTTGGGTACGCGATGTTTGAATAAATCGCTTCCTTCTGCTGAAGCGAACCCAGGCTCATCGCACCGAGCTGGTCCCGACGTCCTTCTGCGCCCAACTGGCCACATCTAGACGAGAGCATCTTCCCCCAAACCTCTACCTTGACACGAAAGGCTGCTTGTGTTTTCATCTCTTCCTTTTCTTTGTTTTGCTGACGGTAGGCGCCAGGCATCTCCTTCCTCTGCATCACGTTTCCCAGCCCACAGAAGACCGATTTTTTTCAAGTATTGTGTTGATCTTGCAAAGAATCGATGCATCCCCAAAGACATCTGCTGGGAGAAGCAGCGCGGATCGATGGAGATGAGGCAGGTTCTGGGCTCAGGACGCGTGGCCGTGCCGAGGGGCAGGGCTGGATGCCAGCACACCAGCATCAAGAGAGGCACCACTGGGGCCACCAGCGTTGTCGCTCCTCCAGAGAAGGGGGGAAGTTGCTGTGCTGGCTTTGCACCATGACGGACATTGTGGGAGCAAATCCACGAGCAAAGGTCCCGGGCATTACGGTATAGAAGACATAAGCACACCTCTACGTGTGCTTAGACTGTGGCTTCAGCCCTGGTTTGAGATGTACGAAGGGTGTCCGCGTCGCTGGGCTTTCTGACTTCCCCATGAAACGCTGCAAAAACTGCTAATCTGCCCATTTTAACAGGAAACATGCCAGGAATCCTGCGCTCTCCCATCCTCCTCCTCGCTAAAGCCTTAGCGCGGGGAGAGTTGCAGGGTTTGGGTTTTCCCCCAAGCACATATGTTTCTCGGTTAGGTGATGCTGAAGGAGACCCACGCAGCATCCTGCCCCCCGGGCTGTCCCTCCCCAGCGTCCCTCTGCACATCCCGCATCCTCCGGGAGCGGAACCATGGTTACGGCGGGGCTCCTTCCCGGGCAGAGCCACCATCACCACCAGCTTTAGGTAGCACAAAATCACAGCAGTCATTTTCCCTCAATTCAGACCATGTTTTCCCTGGTGCTACGGGAAAATTGGAGATAGAATAATTATAAACCAATATAATTAGCCTTTAAGGGAGGATGGCCTTCTTTAGGGTTTAGTTTGCCTGGCGGATAATGGCCACTGAAAGGAAAACAGAGAGACTAAAATTACTTTTAACAAGGAGCAACGGGGAGCGCGTGGTGTGACGGAAGGACGGGGAGGAAGCGATCCAGGGGCAGGACGCCACCCTCGGACCCTCTAAATAAATGAATATATACGGTCTGCCGGGCCAGCCGAGCCACCGCTCAAGCAAAATGCTATTTTTTAAAAGCACTGAAGCATTTTCTAACTCATCCCCGGGGATTTACACTTAAAAAAATAACGTCAATTTGCAAAGGCTTCCTTCAAACGCGAAGAGCAAATCACTCCTGTTTGCAAAACGCATGGCCAGGGAGGAGAGCCCCCGTCCCTGCTCGACCGCCCGGATGGACCCCCATCTTCTGCCTCTGCAGCAGCAAAGGCAACGGCCGTTAGAAGGTTTTAATGTTAATTGCGTGGTTTTGAGGTGAAAGTAGTTAAAGTAATTGGAGAAAATAAAAGTGATAATTTGATTTTTTGAGCACGTTCATGAAGAGGGAGTGATTTATATGGCTATGCAACTGTTGACCACTTTGTTTAGGCACTTATATCTATATTTCCTCTTATTGTGGCTGTCTCAAGTGTTTGATAGACTAAGATGGAGGCATTAATTGAATTCAAGTGTAGAGACCTGAAGTATTTTTATTATTATTTTTAGTTCTTTCACCTTTTATTTCCATTAGCAAAGAAACGTAATCGCTGTGGGGATTTATGTCTAAAGGACGCAAACAGAGCTGGTTACAGTTATTAAAATAAAACTACTTTACCTGAAAAAAACAACCCCCCCCAAACATTTAAGCTGGAAAAAAAAAGGTAATAGAACAAAACCTCGGTATTTTCCCAGATTTCAGAGCCACAAGAGGTTTTTAAGTTTTCACACGGTGCGCATCCTGCACGGTTGTGCCAGATGAAATTCATTTTCCTTGTAGCCGTGCTCCTGTTCGGCCACCAACAGCCCGCGGAACGGCTCCCTTCGCCCTGCTCACTGCCAAGTTCTCTATCCGTGCTTTAAAAGCAGCGTCCCGGTCTCTCTGTGCAGAGCCGGGGGCTACCGGGGGAACCCAGGGGACGGAGACACATCTTTGGGCTACAGCCCCTCTGCCTGAGGAGCCCGCTGGAGGGGCAGGGGGGGGTGAAACCACGGCCATCCTCCTTTCGGGAACAGATTTGCCTGAGTAATGCAAATATTTCATGTAAAGCAATATTTGGTGTGCCCTGAATTCTGAGGCTCAAACAGACCAGAGCGTGGCTGTTGCGTGCTGAGCACAAGCAAGTGGGGGCTCCTGCTCCAAACCCCCACTGCTGGCGCTCGTCGCACTCTGTGCCTCGCAGGGACGCCGGGCTCGGCAGTTTGGCTGAGCACAAAACTGGATTTTCCATCAGAGGGGGAGAGGTGAGACATGAAGCATCTCCCAGAGGAGCCAGAGAAACCCACCTTCTGCTCCCGGAGCTTTCCCACAGACACAAGGGAAGGGGGAATGGAGACCCTGAAACTCTGTCTTTCCGCACTTACAAATATAAGTCAACTTTCTGAGAGGATTAAGGCCTCAAGAGGCTGCTAGTGGGAGAAAGAAAGAGGCAAGGGGGCGGAAAGCGTGTACAGCGCACCATTGCATGCAGCTCTCCTTCCCTTCTGAACCCACGGCCTCCTGTTTCCCCTGGGGAGGGAACAGAGTAGGCAGCTCTCTCAAGTACATATGTCTGTATAAATATATATACAGATATTCTACACATTTCTGCAAAGTATCCCTCATTTAATTATTTTTTCATAGCCTCATCTTCCTACACAACCCCGACCCGGAGCCTGGCTCCAAACGGGAGGGCGATGGAGGAGCCCCAAACGCGAAACAAGGCTGTGTGCTCCCTGCAGAGCAAATCTCACGTTCACCCCGCAGCCGGCTCCCGCTGAATCCGGGCCACACAGCAGGGTGGCGGTTTTAAACGGGAAGAGGGGAGATTGAGACGAGAGAAGGGGAAGACATCCTTTGCTGTGAGGGCGGTGAGCCCCTGGCCCAGGCTGCCCAGAGAAGCTGTGGCTGCCCCATCCCTGGAGGGGTTCAAGGCCAGGTTGGACGGGGCTTGGAGCAACCTGGGCTGGTGGGAGGTGTCCCTGCCCAGGGCAGGGGCTGGCACCGGGTGGGCTTCAAGGTCCCTTCCAACACAAACCATTCTATGGTTCTATGACCAGCTCTCCAGCTGCCACCCTCGCTCAAGGGACCCCTTCCAAAACCAGCTGCCTGCACATTTTTATTAAGTTGTTGGTGGAAGAAAATAAAAAACAAAAAAAAAAACCCAAACCACCTCAACCCAAACCAACCCCCCCTTCTATATTAAGAAAATAAAGCAAACAGTTTAGAGAATTTGTCTAAAGCTCTGTTTTCTGGACTGTTTTAATGGGGTTGTGCCAAGTTTCTGAACGGGAGTCGAGATTTTAGTACCGTAAGTAAAATGCAGCGATAGAAACTGTGAAAAATTGCTGCATTTCATGCCGCACACATTGCACCATTAGGGTCTGAAATTTCAATATGAGCCATTATAAAGGATTTCGTATTAAAATGCATAAACATATGTCATGTGTATATATAAACGGAATCCTCTAGCATAACTTTACGAATTAGGATATCATAAGATTACTATGAAAAAATATGAAGGGCATGCATTTTTTGGTCTAATACTGAACGGCATCCTATTGCTATCGATTTCAGTTAAAGTATTCAGAGGAACAGACAGGTGCCTCCAGAGGGCAATTCCGAGAATCTAAACTAGAAAGCCCCAGTTTGGCTGTTTAAAGAACGGGCAGCTATCGCATGCGAGGGGAAAGCTCCTGCATCTGTGTGCATATGTATTCCTTAGCTGTAAAATGATGCATTCTGCTGCTATCTTTCTATTATTTAGCATTAATAATTTTCCTCAGTCTTTCTTTTTCTGTAAAACTAGAATTTAACGTAGTGGCTGTTTGGAATTTTTCTTCCCTGAGAATTTTTTTTGACCTCCTGGGATGATCTTTGAACCCCTTCCTGTCCCAAAAAAGCGCACGGTATCAGACTACTTCAAGTGTAACATTTTTATCAAGGAAAGGTGGATCGGCAGCTTCGTTACTAGGTATTTTCAGACATAGCTCCTGAAAGGTGATTTCTTTAAAGAGACTTTTTCGGATAGAGAAAATAAAAAGTGGGGCAGGAGGGGGGAGTTAGAGGTGGAGGGAAGAGAATAACAAGAAAAGTGGCCAAATTATGACCGGCCACATCCCAACGATAAAGATCTAAAAGACACTCAGGGTTAGAGTAGAGCCCTAAGGAACTTCCATGCAATGAGAGTCTTCCGGAAAATTGAGGCAACACGCTTTACAACCCGTGCTGCGATTAATGGGAGATGTAAGGAAGAACTGGCACCCATTTTTGGGGTGCAATGACAACATCGAAATCAGAGTTAACAGAGGACAGGTAAGGGTAAAAGGAGACCGTACGTGCCCGGCAGGCGGAGGCTGTCGTTATGCAGGAAGAGCTTCGCTCATCAGAAAAAGTCAAATTTTGCTGCACTGAAAAGAAAACACCCCCAAGCTGGTGGTGGCTCCGTCGGGCCGGGGAGAGGAACACCACACACAACAGCTGTGAGCAGAGAGCTTTTAGGGCTAAATATGACAGAGGAATTTAGGGTGAAAGAAATAAATCCATCGTCTCTAACTCCTCTCCCTTGTCACCTTCTCTTGCCAGCTCTGTGGTGATGCTGCTGACTTCGGACCCAACGGTCCAAACCCATTCTCTGAGCCGTACGGTTCTCTGAGTTTACCAAGGGATATCTCCAACCCTCCTCTCCTCCCCCAGTACGCGCTGGCAGTTGGAAATGTGAAAAGATTTCCAATTATTTTGCTCCAAGCTCAGCCTGGTGTCAGCAGGACGCGGGTTCAGCCCCAGATTCCCATTCTGCTCAAGGTAGCTGATGCTTCATTAGCTGCTCTGAGCTACCGCGGTGCTACCGCGAGCTCCGGGGGCAATAAATGGGGGGGCAAAACATAGAAGGTAAAAGACTGCCACGTAAACCGAGAGAAAATAATAAAGCAGGGAAGAGCTGTACCTGGCATTTCCCTCCGTGTGCAGGCAAAGGGTGCGCTGGATATTTTCACATCTCACGTGACAAAGTTGTGGATGGAAAACATCTCCCGGGGATGCGGGAGGTGGAGGCTGCGTGGGTCCCGCAGCCCGGCCCAGCCCCAGGGCCATCGCTGCCCGCCCTCCTCCTCCTCGAGCCCAGCACCCAGCCACCCCGGACCCAAGGGTTGGGGTCCCTTCAGCACACAGCCTCTCCTCTTCTGCTCATCCCTTTAGGGACACGCGATGCATATTTTTGTCAAATTCTTATTTATTCGCTTCGATTTTTTTTTTTTTTCCAGATTGCTGCTTGGCTCAGACTTTTAAATAAAAATGCAAATACCTCAAAACCAGCAATAAAAGTGTCCTGTTGTGGCACAGAAGTATTATTGGTGTCATAAATAAAGCACCAGTATTTGACTGCTGTGCAAAAAAATCAAGAAAACCCCAAACCGAAGCAAAGCAGTCTACGGGGGTTTACGTGGTGCAGAAGCAGCTCTTACTGAAATAACCCTAGAATAGCCCCAAGTCTGCCGCGACACAAGCACCGCCGCTGCGATGCTGCTCTTTAAAACTTACCTAAATGGAGCATCTGCACCCTATTCCATCACCAATCGGCTTCTGGGCCTTGGGCTTTTCGAAGGGGTGCCATCTTTCTGGCAAACTCCGTGCTACAGTCACTCGGGCGAATAAAAGCGATTCTCAAACAATTACTTACATAATATTAAAATATCTGGAGAGGAATTTGGAATTCCCAAGATGATCCCGTAGGATTTCGGACCCGTTATAAGGAGAAGCCTCTGAAACTAGCGTCTCATGGGCAGAGCGGCCACCGGTGTCGGGTGGAGAGATGTCGCCAGGGCGGGTGCTGGCACTCATCCTGCTCGGGCAGGGCTGGACGGCTGCTGGCTCCGTGTGCAGGTCACAGGAGGAGCCCAGCTGCCCTTTCAGCATGGGCAACCGCATTGATGCCAAACTGGCTTATCTCCAAACAGGAATGCGTGCACAGAATTCAAGCAACCTAAAAAAATGCCAATTTCCTAGTACAAAAAAAGAAAAAAAAAATAAAAATTTGATTTATGAAAGGATCGGCAGGACTTTAATCCTCCTTCCCCTACAGTACTGTGTGGGCAATGGGTGTCTACATGTTGGTGGCCACGCCAGCCCCTTCAGCCCTCTCATTCATACCGTCCACGTCCAGATCCATAGATGCTCTACTGCAAACAGCAGGAGGAGCAGCACAAGGGGTTAAAGCTGCGGGAGACCAGTGCAAAGCAACCTCATGGAAGGTGTGCTGACTACAGGCGCCATTACAGCATCCCAGAGCAACACCGGCCTTGGCCTTGACCTCCTCTGACTCCATGGGCTCGGCCGTGCCTCGAGGCCATGGACATGTTTCTCGCACGTGTTAATCTTTTCCAATGTCTGAACCTTGTTTGAGTGGCAAACGGCCGTGTAGCTCTTACATCGCAGTTCTTCTTTCTTTTATCTTTTTTTTAATTTGCTAGCAGTATTAATTACTGCTCCTCCGGTCCAGTCCGTATTGCCAGCTTGATTATTCTGGCTTACTTCAATTCACTGAAATGAATCATGCCACGGCACTTAAAAAGTCGCGAACACTCATCCTTTTTAGTGGTGTTAGGCTCCCGCCTCGCAAATGTAAACTGACACAAGGACTTTGCTTGCTGTGAAATGAGAAGACAAGGCCACCGCGATGGGAAGAGATGGCCAAAGCCTTTATCGCAGCTGACAAATCTCAACGCCATCTAAAATGGAGTTTCACCCGCAGCTTACATATAGATCCGCGTTTAGCTTGACAGCCAAGTCTTTGGGAGACTCGGGGTTAAATAAAAAAGCACAGCCGTTTACATGAACCTTAAACAAACTTACAGCAGCATTTTTCTTTTAGCCGACTGACATTTTTCTTTATGTTTCGTCAGTCATATCTGAGCGATCAGACAGCCACTACACGTGGTACACCCACCAGGATTATTATCTAGACCAAAGGCCCAGAGCTCATTGTAGCAGGCATGTAATTCTTTACAATGTATGCCACGTTAACTGTGTTGGGTTATCTATTCAACAGCTGACTGAGCTGGGCTCTCAAGCTCTTCTCAACAACCATGTAAGAAGCGATGACAATTGTACTACTTCATAACGGCTGCATGCAACTCTGACACACACTTCACAGCAACCAGTCATCTATATAAACCAATTTCAAGAGCAAAATTGCATGGTGCCTCCACTCTGTTATAAACACAATGATATCCACTCAAAGCTGATAAATGCGCTGCATTTCTCCAGAGCTTTAAAGAACAACTTCCCCGCGCCTGCGAGCTCTCCGCGGCGGATTCGGGCTCTTTGCGCCCCGGCCGGTCCTTGGGAGATGCACAAAGAGCCGGCCAGGGCAGACCCGCGGCAAAAGGCCGTTCCCCCTCTTCAAAGACACTGTATCTGATGAGCCGCGAGAGAAAACAAGGTTACACGTAATTAAGGTTTTAAATACTTATCGACTCCTTAGCAATTTTCAAATTAATTACTGTATCTTTTCATAGGATTACATGCAATGTAATCCTTATTATGGAATAAAATATCTATAGCAACCACAAAGTCCTTGAAAAAAATACTTCAGCACCAAACACTCTAACAAAGGGGTAGATTAAAGACTGTCGAACAAATTAAAAACATCTTTACCGGCTATTATAGCTCCGTAAAATGGTGCTGTGGAAGCAGCCCACCTCGTGGGTGCAATGCTGGCTGCAGGCATCCCGGCAAAGCGTGAGGCTCTCCTTCTGAAAACACTGCGACTTCCCATCGACTGGAGGCGGCAGATGTTCCTTCTCAACTGCAGGCAGCGAGAGAGCCCCTCAGCTTTTGCCTCATGCACCGCGCACGTAATATACACCACAATACCACATCACAACGAAAAGATGAAATATAGCTATAGGGATCTTTATTTAACGAACCCTGTCATTGAACACCAAAACAAATAGACATCCTGATAAAACACAAAAATCGTCATTTTTTTTAATTCGGATAAAGGAAAGGATCAACCCCTGTTTGTTTGCACTGTTCAATTAGACTACATGAGAGTTAAAACAGCAATCTAGAACAATCCATAGGTAATACTGTCTTTCTAGATACTGCAAAGTAATTTAAGTGTGTTAACATTTATGCACTGCTGCCACACTGCCATTTTTTTCAGTCTTGATCACTAAAAACACACACCAGCTGGGTCCATCCAAAGTACTTGGTGCTGACTCAACAGGACGTTTGAGGTGACTCAGGGCCGCGGTTGTCCCTCGGTGCTGGGATGCCGTGGGACAACATCCCACGTGGCACCGCGCTGCCCGCGGCGGCTTGGGAATGGTGTCAGGGTGGGAAACGTGCCCAGAGGACCTCCCGAGGTTAAGCAATGGCGGGGGGCAAAGTCCTGCATGGGGGTGCTGGGGCAATGGGTGGAAAGGAGTGGGGCCGGAGGGGCCACGCGAGGAAGACGAGGACGAGTCATGGAGAGCATCCCTGGGGATACCCAAAATACAACAGAACCAGGGCCCGGGCAACCAGCCCCGAGCTCCCCAGGTTGGCTGAGCTTTGAGCAGGGGGTTTGGCCAGACCCCCCCAGCTCCCAGCCAACGCCAGCACACCGACGGACCCCACCGCCCTGACCCCCAGTCCCTCGCAGCCTGCTCTCCCCAGCGTGTCCAAAGAGCAGAGCTGGGCATATGAAACGCGAGATACGTTTTGGCCTTATCTTGAGTCCTTGGTGGAGGAGGACGGTGACGCACGGGACCATGGGCACGGGCTGAAGGGCCAGATGGCTGCACAAAAGCACACCCCGGGGTCTTCTTGCGTCCTCCGCTCTTCACCCGACGGCAGCCTTCACAAGCTCTCGTTAGCTTTGCCTTGCCTTCGACATAAAGACACAGCTTTAAAAATAAAGTTCTGTACAAGAGGCGCGCCGTCCTGCACCAACAGCTCCCAGCCTTAACTCAGCCCCCCACATCACAATTTATTTTGAAAGAAAGAGTTAATGACGATTCGTGTGGAAAGGCCTCCTAATCCCGAGCCCTCTGCGCAGCTATGACTAAGCACAGCGGCCAGAACAAGGCACCGGCTCAGAATTAACTTTGCTGCAGAGATCGGCCTGCAGTCCTCATTTTACTCTAATTTAACCTT
The DNA here is from genome assembly GCF_964199755.1 of Larus michahellis. Lineage (NCBI taxonomy): Eukaryota > Metazoa > Chordata > Aves > Charadriiformes > Laridae > Larus > Larus michahellis. The sequence goes on from NC_133902.1 coordinate 59,654,090, forward strand.
TCCTAGTTAATTTATATCGGTTCAGCTTGCCAGCCTGTACCTGCCAAAGTGATCATCTTCCATCAAGTGTCTGGGCGTGGAAAGGGTTGCTCTCTGTCGTCTCCGTAACCAGTATACCTAATTAAAGTCCTTAAAAACCTTTAATATGACAAGACGAGACAGGAATAGGAAAGAAAAATAAGAGAGGATCTTTCAATTGCTTTAATCACGCCGGCTTTCGAACTCGTACCGAAACACAGCGTGGGCTGAAACTTTCGGCAGTTTTCCCTTTCCCGCGCAGCCCCGTCCCATTGCAGCCGCCTCCCCGGCGCTGGGTTAATGAGCACGGCTCTCGTGAGGGGAAGGGAAAGGGAAAGTAAATATATAAAGCGCTTGTAATAAATGATTAAATTGTCCTCCAGGCACATTTTGCATATGAATATAAAAGTTGTGATTAATAGGTTATCTAACACATTAACAAAGGCTTTAGCAAACACCATCCAGCGTCACAGTCTTTGCCAGCCCTTTCGGTTTTAAATAGAGCTGGAGCAAACTGTTTGCTGGAGTCCCAAATTCTGGCCAACAAGGCCATCAAAGCCGGGGAGATTGCTGCTTTTTCACCCAGTAGGCTTTTTCTTCATTGTGAGCCTAAATGCCCCCACTAGGCTCACGATTAAGAGCGATTTAAAAAAAAAAACAAAAAAACCCAAAAAAAACCCACACACCAAAACAATATGTGGAAAACAATGTCCCGTGCCAGTGAGAAATGGGAATTGCTCCGTGCAGGGGACACAATGCTGCTGAAACAAAGGGGACATCTGGAGCGCGGCACCGCGCTCGGCGCGCAGCGGGCACCGCCTTCCCTCCCGCTCCTCGCTGCCGCGGAAGGAAGGGGAGCGCGCTCGAAAGGAGGGCCCTTTTCCCTTTGAATTGCAAAAATTCATGAATGAATTTCACGCCCACCCAAAGGCAGCAAAGCCCCAGCCTCCCTGGCCGCCACGAGGGCACCGTCCCCTCCCCGTCGCTGCCAGGGTGGTGGTCCCACCGCCGGCACCCCTGCTACGGGACGCGGGGGACACGGGGGGCTCACACCCCCTCGGTGTGTTCCCCGACTCGTCCATCCCTTGAGCAGCAGACAAGGGAAAGGAAAGGTCAGCGAAGCCTTTCCCCTACCATCCGCTCAAGCGCCACCAAGAAAACGAAGAGAACATTTGCTTTCGGACACAAAAAAAATCCTCCTGCGACAACAAATAATTCATATACATCCCATTTTTTCCTTGAACGCAGGTTTTTAATCCTCTCTTAAGCACTTTTTAAGTGCCCAATTTTTGTCTCATTTGAATTTAAATCAGCTTGTATGGAGAACTTGGAGAACTTTTTTTTTTAAGCAAGCTTGTTTGGCAGGCACATTTTCCCAAGATCACCCAGCTTTAATTTTAAATTTCAAAAGCCTTGCGTTTAATCCCTTGAGCTGGCCTGGTACCTTGCACCATCTGTTCTGGGGTTTTGTTATAACAGAGAGCACCTGCAGAGTTTTGCAACATTTCAAGCTGTCTGTGGACAGAAATCAAAATAATTATAATTTTCATAAACTAAAGACGGCGATTCAGACGCTGCAGCCCCACCTCACACCGATTTTTCACAACCAGTCTCTGCAACGGGAGCATTTCTCATGCGTGTTCTGTTCTTTCTGCCACCGGACGGTCGATGGGCAGCCAGAAGGTCCGTGGCCACCAGGCATCACCTCACCCACCACCCTGCTCCCTGTCCCCAGCCAGCGCTGTCCCCGGGATGCTCTGCCAGCCCTCGGGCCGGGAGAAGCTCCACTTGATGCGACCACTGGTGGGACAGTCACAATAGAAGAAAATGGCTTTTTCACCAGCTAAACCGCTCATAGAGACAGTGACAATGGGATAGGGCCACACCTGCCCATACCTGTCCGTATCATAGAATCACAGAATCACAGGGTGGTTTGGGCTGGAAGGGACCTTAAAGCCCAGCCAGTGGCACCCCCTGCCCTGGGCAGGGACACCTCCCACCAGCCCAGGTTGCTCCAAGCCCCGGCCAACCTGGCCTTGAACCCCTCCAGGGATGGGGCAGCCACAGCTTCTCTGGGCAACCTGGGCCAGGGGCTCACCACCCTCACAGCCAACAATTTCTGCCTCACATCTCATCTCAGTCTCCCCTCTGTCAGTGTAAAACAATTCCCCCTTGGGCATGTGTTCAAAAGACACCCCCACCACACGCTTAGGTGGGTATAAAGGATTTTCTGCCACCCTGGGCAAGCAAAAAATCTATTAGAAAGATGGTGTTTGTTTAGATGTCATTACCCAGAGCCCTTTATCACTGATAAACCCCTCCTTAGGACACGCCGGCTGATTTTGTATAGAGTATGTATATCTCCCCATAAGCATGGCGAACTTCCACCCCAAACCGTAAGCAACCAAACGAGCGGTGGGTCCGCAGCATTAGCACAGTCCTCAGACTGATGCTGACCAGCATCTTATGAGAGTGGACGGTGAGCCCCCATCAATGCCGGGCATGCCCCCCAAGAGCTCTGGCGCTTGTCCAGGTTTGAGGCGAGGTGTGAGCTCTTCATCCCTGCTTCCAAAGGGGGAAATCTCAGCCTGCACTGGGAGTCGTCTGCTGTTTGGGCCTTGCTAATCAGTGGATGAAAAAAAGAGTGGAAAATGGTTTAAAGAGCGTTGCAAACATTGTTGTCGCAAGGCTGACTCGGAAAAGTGGGTGCTTGCGCGCGGTGCTGAGCAACGGTGAATCAAAGTGGCTCCAGCAGAGATGCCTTTAAAAAAACCCCAAACTCTGCCACATATTTTAACTGATTGCGTAGCATTTCTGCTGGTTCCCCAGCAAAACCGCCCCTTCTCTCTTCCCCCGGTCCCGAAACTTCGAACAACCTGTTTCTCCAATCTGTCATGGCAGGCGGTGTGAGACCACCCCTCTGCCCCCCCCGACAGCCAGACACTGGCTTTTCCTTCTTGCTCACCCACCTGGCCCAAAAAACGTCATTCGAAGGACAATTCCTCCACTGGCACTAACGGCTGAAGCTTTTTCCCTTCTTGCAAGTGGGTTTGTTCAGGACGGGCGGGGGGGGGCTGGACGAAGGGCTGGTTCCTGCTGAGAAGAAGCATCCCTTGCCCTGGTCCAGCTGTTTCACAGTGTCAGAGTCCCTGCACAGCCCTCGGCAGCCCTGGGCAATGCCCTGCCTGCTGGAATTTTAAAAATAAAGTAAAATAGAATAAAATAAAACAAAATAAAAAAAACCAAACCAAAACAAAAAACCCAAACAAAATAAAATAAACAAAAAAACAGACAAACAAACAAACAAAGAAAAACCCCCGAAGAAACAAAATAACGCAACACCAAAAATTCTTGATGCTTCTGAAAACTCAGCCTCATTTTCCACAGAGCTGGCGAAGCAGGAGCGATTCACCCTGCGCGGTTCGCAGCTCCCCAGCAAGGGACCTGCTCGGTCTCCAGGGAGGAGCTCGGGCCCCGGCCGCAGGAAACACCCCCCATTAGCCACTTCTCCTTTCCCAGAGTATTGACGTCACCGGCGGCTGTGCCTGCGCCAGACGCCGTTTGACAGGGCGGGCGAGGTGGGGATGTGAATGAAACCAAATGAAATCAAACAGGTACTTGGAGAGGCTGGTATTTTCTCGGGAATTGGAGTGTTCCCTCTTAGATCCAGGGTTACCTGGGCTTCAAACTGGAGAAAGCCAGGAACAGAAGATCCTGGGTTTCACCCCAGACCAGCCAGGAGCTGAGGTTGCCCCATGGCTACGGGATCCTCATAACCACGCTGCTGCCCACGTAACACCGGGCAGGACGTGAGAGGGGACCACTGCAGAGCAAACCATAGAAAAACCAACCCCAGGCTCCTTGAATAAAGGAAACCACCGAGAGACCGGAACACCAGGAGACGCTGGAGCCGAGGCAACCGCGGGAAAGGTGGGTGAGGACTCCCTGGGTCAGGCTGAGGTGGGACTGAGCCCTGTGCTGGCATCCAGTGGCACCCGCGGTTGGAAAGCAGAGGTTAAGCAGACTAAGGATCGCCTCGGCAACGCACCCGACAGGGGAGATGGACACGGAAAGGCTTCTGCAAAATTAAACCCAGCACCATGCTGTGATGGGACGATGCTTCACCAAGAGCCCAGAGAGACGATGTCCTAACCCACGCCTTCTCCTCCGCCACTTTCCCACCAGCTGACAAGGAGACCTGTACTGTTCACGGGTACCCCCAAAATTATATCAAATTCTCCAGGAACCAAACTAGCTTCCTAAAAGTGACCTTGTAAACAGCTCTCAATACACGTAAACTAAAGCGTATTAGTAATGTTTAGCTTCTAACTCCTGGTGAAAAGGCAAATTAAACAAAGCCCAAACCTTCTGTCCGAGAACCCAGCAATATTTTAAAGCTGCTAGCAATTTTGCAGTTACCTGCTACAGAGTTGACACTTCACCTTTCATTTTTATGCCCCCAGAAAATAAACCACTATTTTCCTTATTACACTTTCGTTCCTTGATTCCCACCTTCATCTCTGAATAGAAGGAATTCCACAACTCTGAAGACTAAAATCTGTGAATTAACGTGTTTTTTCAACTCCCTAAGCTTATGGTGCACATAAGTGGAGTTTTAATATTTTTTAAATCAATCACCAAATATTGAAAAATAAAAAAAATATTAAAAAGAACAAAGAATCTCATTTTTCTATTTCCATGAAAGAGACTAAATGTTGTATTATCCCTCTTGCGATTTTGTCGTTTTTTATAGTCACATTGGGGAACATTAGGAAATATAACCAAATAGGATTACGATATCAAATGTTGGGGGAGATTTATGCATTTTATCTATTTTGCAATGAGCTAGAAACGATGAGGGGCTAATGGAAACTGTAGACCCCAAATTTATAACAGCTTCTTCAAAGGGAAATTCTTTTGCGACGTGGATCTTATTTGTGTGGGAAAACCCAATTACTCTCGGGTTCTTGTACCTCACTATTTTCTTTTATGATGCTTTTTGCTATAAGTGCTTATTATGATTCGATAACCCAGTTACAAATAAACTGTGACCTTCCGCTCTTATCTCCAAATTCACAGCTTTCCAATTTGTCACAGTTAGTCGAGAACTTGACTTCTTATTAATTACTACCACGGGGTCCTAGAGGGAGTTGCGGAGCCACAGCATCATCTCCGCTCCCGTGAGGTATCATCGGGGAAGATCTCGGGAATCCAAAGCTTTGCAGAGGCAGCTGGCTTCTTATTGGGGGAAAACAAAAAACAAAACCCGAGAACCAAACAGAAATGGAAAAAAAAAAACCCCAGCCACCCCCAAAAAAAACAAACCAAAGCCCAAACGAAAAACCCCCAAAAGTTCAGAAAAACCGAAGTATTTTGGACACGTATCCTGAATAGATTCGAACAGCAATTTGTCTGCCTGTGACTGTGCCTAAAAGGTGGTGAAAAGGGTATCTCACTCACATATTTAGCGCTGAAGTTATGCTGACTTTCCAAAAGTGTAGACTGTGCTTTAATATATAAAATTTTGCTATGCTGTAACTGCAGACTCTTAAAAAAAATCCCACTCCTGTTTGCAAGCAGCCTGCCTCACTCACTGCACACAGAGAGAGCAGCGAATGTACTGATTCTGGAAACCACCATCGGTGCGGTGCTCCTCAGGCTCCCTCCAAGCCAGCCGGAGAGGTTCCAATCCCACGAGCGAGGGTCAGGTGGGGAGACAGAGAAGCAGCTCCACAGACCGTGGATATTTCTGTACTCACGGCATCCGAAGTTTTGCCGTTCCTACCAGCCAGAGGAGCGCTGCCCAGCGAGGTTCGGGGAGGAGCAGATCTCAGATTTCTCACGTTTTGGGTACAACGTTGGCCCTGCTGAAGTGACGGAGTCCGCCCTCTTCCCAGGGCACTTCCATCCTTTGTGTTCGCGGGGAAGGCGACGCTCCCGCACCGACAAGAAAAGCTTCTCGTGACCTTTTCCTCCTGCTCAGGAACCTGCTGCAGATGCCCTGACCCGCTTTGAAGCCTTCCAGGGCTGGAACAGGCAGGAGGCTCCGGGACAGGTCCTATGGGGAGCAGGGACCCAAAGAAATTCGGGCTGAATTAGACATTTACTTACAGCTGTTTGACAAAAAAAAAAAAAAAAAAAAAAAACAAACCAAAAAAAACCCCGAAACCACCAATTCAAGCAATGTAAAAATTACTTAAAGCCTTCTAATTACAAAGCCTTGGCAAGGAAACCCATATGATTATTCCTAACAGCCATTAATTATCAGCAGCATTTCTACAGTTAAGTGAGCGACGATAAATACTCAACTCCCGCCTAACATGACTTACTAAGCCCCAATTTCAAAGTTAAACAAATAAAATCTGATTTGAAAAGTACACTGTGAAATATTTTACCCATGAACCGCTGCTAATATGATTCAACTATCCAATTTGAGCACCCGGTATTTGGACTATATCCAGCGCACTCGAAGAATAATACTCGGCATCAATTAATGACCGGTTCTCATCCTGAACTTATAATAGGCATTTGTGATGTCTAAAACACGCTCTCACTGCGCTCTGAATGATAGATGCACTCGAATCCACGCTAGGTGAAGGCAGACGCTTCATTTTGGTGATTTTTTTAATACTCTAATTAATGTCATCAACAAAACTATATCGATTTGGTAAGCTGTTTTTTAATGAATTATCACAGCCGAAGCTTGTGGCTTTTAAAAAAAAAATCTTTGCTACTGTGTGCAGGAAGGCTTTGCCTTGAAAGAAAAAAAAAAAGAAAAAAAGAAAAGAAAATAGAAAGAAAAAAGAATGTTTCAATCAGTTCTAATGCTACCAAAATCCATAGTACTTAATTTATCGAATCTCCTGTTAGTGAATGAACAAAGGTAAAAATAACAGGCTAGTTATAAACTAGTACTATGATGATGACATTGTGAATTATTTAAAAAGGGCATATTCAGTGTGACCATAGAGCCATCAATCATAATAGACATTGATGAGAAAAAGAGGTTTCAGTCACTTCCTATCTGCCAGGAGAACAATTCTATCTCGCAGGTAGCTGTGAAGTGCCGCTGACCCGATGTCACTCGCATTGTTGCTCTACCCTTTGAACGGGGAGAGCAGATTCTCTCAATATTAGAATCGAATGAGTAAATAAATTCTCAGTTCACCGCCACACTCCTTCAGAGTGCACACTTCAATTTGTCTAACAATGGGGAGGACAGAAAAGCAGAAATCTCTTAAAGCAGGGATGAATTTTTTATGGATGCTCAAATCCAGCTGCAAAGAATGGGGTTTTAAATGGTAGCAGCGCTGCTTTTAGCAGGAGCCCCCAGAGACAAAGTCTTCGGGCAGGGTTTTGTGTTGCATTCAGCCCCTCGCTCTCCCTCTTCCACCAAGCGGCTCCGCGGTGGCGCCCATGGAGAAAACACCCCCCTCACCTCCCATCACTTCCCAACTCTTAAGTTTCATAAACAGCCAGCGAGAAACCTGTCTTGGCCAACCCGGCTACTCCCGTGGCTTTAAAAAGAAGCAAATATTGCATCTGGAGAGAGGACTTGAGTAAGGAGGGAGAGAAAAAAGCACTCCAGCTTTTAATTTGAGCTGGATTAATCTAGGAGAGACTCTTTCACCTGATGCCCCACATAATTATACCCTAAACTTTCACTCAGATCACGTGTTTCATCATTGTTGGTTACTCTAATTAGCCCACGGATTCCTGCAGCTGCAAAGACGACACAGAAGGAGGAGTAAATTGCGCACAGCTCCCGCTTTCACAACAAACGCTGCCCCCGGCCCGCGAGCCCCCGGCCATGCTCGGCCAAATTCCGCCTGCCTCCATCGCTGAGTGTCGGCGCCCACAATGTGGGATTGCAGGGATGGAGGGATGCGGGATCGCGGGAATACAGGGATGCAGGGGATTGGGGATGCAGAGATGCGGGATTGTGGGGATACAGGGATGTGAGATTGCAGGGATGCAGGGATGCGGGATCGCAGGGATGTGAGATTGTGGGGATGGGGGGACAGAGGAACGTGGGAGCGCGGGGATGCAGGGATGGGGAATTGCAGGGATGGGGAATTGCAGGGATGGGGAATTGCAGGGATGCTGCCCTGCCTAGCCCAGCCCCTGCCTGCACCACGGTCCCCAGCGCTTCTCCCACTCCTCATCTTCATCCCCCCCGGCACCAGCAGCGCATCCCGGGAGCCTGTTCGTCTCTGCGTAACCTCGCACCGCTCCAAAACTGTACATTGCCACTTAATTGTTACTAACAGGTAAATCAAAGGTAAAAGAGAACTAATTAATTTTCCGGCTCGGTTTTATTTTACTGTTACTGTTTTGAGAAAATATAACTAAACCCCATTAGTGTTAAGGTAAGACCATGAAACAACATAATATAATGCAAGAAAGACATTTAATAGCGTAGAGGAATGTTAAATTACTAATTAACTCCAAGTTACTGTATAAAAAAGCATAGTAATTTACAGGATTATTGCAATATGCAGCTTAGATTGCCACAAGGGTCAGCTAGGGAGCATTTCCTTCTATTTCTTTCAGTGTGGCGGTTATTGTAAAATTCTTCTCACATTAAAATGTACTGTCCTTACCCACAGTTCATTGCTGCTAATTAGCAGCAGTTGAGATCTCCCTAGCAGTCATTTTTTTTCCTATGTGAAGCTGCCAAATGTTACCAACTGCTCAAGATGCTCCGCGCGCCGAGTGTCCGGCTGCCCGCCCCGCTCCCCGGCACCGCCGCGCTCCGGGGCGGGTTCAGCGCCCGCCCAAGAAAACACTAATCAAATTATTTGTCCTGCTCTTTGTTATATCAAGGCAGGTTAGCAGAAACCTTCTGGCGCCTTTGGCTGAGCTACAGAACTTAGAAACGTCTATTTTTTTTTTTCCTCCTCTTTTTTCCTAAACATCCAATATACTGCTCAAACGCCTGAAACTGGAAGCTCTCCAATACGTTTTTTTTTTTTTTTTGGTTCAAAAGCAAGCATTTCCGCATTCTATTTAAACTTTTATTTAAACAAGAAAGCAAGAAAAGGCATCTTTTAGTTTTTACCTAAATATATAAGAAGAATGCCATAACTTTGATTAATAATTGATTAAATAAACCATCCACACATCAAAGGCAGGAAGAAGAGCTGTTCCACAGAAAGGCTAGACTATCAAATAGCACTTTGTTGTCTTAAACACTGCTCAGATCTGCAGCATTACATAGCTCGTTGCACATTAATGTTTGAGGTTATAAATGGCACTGTTTTCCAAAGCATTTATTATTATTATTATTATTATTATTATTATTATTATTATTCTAAAGAGCAAAAGAACCTAGCTCTTTTTTTTTTCCCTAATTAAACACTAGCAGTTCGAAAACATAGAAATTTGGACGAGAATCGTACAGCCTCATCTTTTCCTCTCTCCTTTGTTGGCTTTATGACTAATTTATGTTTAACCTTCTTGAGAATCCATGGTCGCAATACACTTTCTAAAAAAATTCAAAGCAACTTTCGCTGGTGTCCAATAGCAGGGCAAAAGGTCTCGGGAGCTGTGAAATGGCTCGGAATTGAAAGAGGTGGCACGATCTTCTTCACCTCCTCTTCACAGGAGTAAGAGCAATCAGGAAACAACTACTAATTGCTTCATCAAAATTAAGCTTCTCCATCTTCATACCAATTATTTCACCATTGCCGTTTAGAGTTTCATGTGCCTACCATCCACATGGAGAAAAAAAAAAAAAGAAAAAAAAAATCAAACCTCTGAATTGCAGTGCATTTCCCAGACTGGCTTAATGAAAGCGGGATTTGGATTCCAGGTTCCCTCTCTTCTATCTGACGATATTCCTTTTTTAGATTCCCAAAGTTGGTAGAAACATAAAGCACCTGAATTTACTTGTACTTCATTTACACATGAGAAAGGATTGTAAAATTTACTTACGACACGAGTGAAAAATTCATTGTGCTGACAAGAATAAATCCATTCAGTCAATGATCAAAACAGTAGCCCAAGGGTAACAAAGAACAAGTGTCAACCACATTTGCTCTGAAGTTCCACAAAAATCCCCCCTGGGAGTTCCAATCACGATGCTCTATATCTATATTTATATAAGAATTTATTTTTTTTTTAAAAAAAGAAGGGAGTATAAAGGGCAAAGGGATTAAATTTTGAGGATCTTAGTTGGATCAAGAACTTTTTAACTGGTTTAATTTTTCCTTCAAAGTACGATGGCCACAGTATTTCAAAACCAAGCGTATTACTCGGAGCTCAAAGATACCTTTTTTTCTCTGTGGTACGCAGGGATCTGCACCTAATGCCTATTAATGCGTACGTGTGCGTATACGTATATAAAATATATGTTGGGTATCCATGCTGTAATTTAGGTGATATTCCTCGAATGCTGTTTCTTTTTGGTAGCGAAATGCTCTTAATGCTCCGTAAGAGGTTACAAGCGTATTCCTGCACCTCACGAAGAGAGCTAAAGATAAAGGGCTACGGCCGACGTCTCCGACGAGCGGCACTTCTTTCCCTGAGCCCGGCCAGCGGCTCGCCGCTTCCCAAAGCGCTTAAATAGCTTTAACACCGAGCATATGCTTAAACACATTTCTAGCTGACAAAAATAGAGGCGAGCGCCCAAGTGAAGCCAGGGAATGACGGGCGGGGGATGGAAGTCAGGGCCAGGTTTCTGCTCCTCCGGGTTTTGGTGGGTTTGGGGGTTTTTCCTACACTTTATTGTGCTCCCTGTGTTTCTCCCAATGCCCTGACTCTGTCCACTAACTCCTACAGCGTTGGCTTCGCCTCAGTCTTTTGCTAATATCTTGGCAAAAAACAGAGCATGAGACAAGCGACGGGAGCACAACTCAAAAATATTCTGATATATTTTTAATATAAGCATTATATTTGCGTGTCAATAGGGAAGTTTAAATGCATAAGGGCAGAACAGGCGACTCTCCTCTGTGAGACTCCAAAAATTCCTGGATGCAGCTGATAATCTTTGATTATTTTTCCAAAAATGAGATTTTTTCACCCTATCTAGCTAGCAGATAGAGCCAATGACAAGCCTATTTCCATACTGGCAAGGTTTCATATTACTTTGAATTATTAAATCCAACCCACGGTTACAGATACTGTATGTGCTCATGGAGAGAAAGTACACATACGCTCACGCACAAACTTTACATGAAGATTGAAAAGCAAGGCAGGAGAATAAATAGACCAGTGGGGCAAAATAAAATATTTAGCACCTACTTTTCATTTATAGGTAGTACAATAGGTCACAGTTCTCCACTTTTTCCGCACTTAAAAATAAAACCGTTTTAAAAGACACCGATACAGTGGTTCCTAGAACTTTGCGAGGTTTTATATATTTCTTCATATTTATGGACTTGGATTGTGCCAAAGCACCCTATAGGTGCTGTCACCATGGTGGGGAGAGCCAGAAAATACAGAAAACAATCAATTAAATGCGCTTTTTTAAGACTTTTTCTTTCTTTAAGCCCCGCCTACATTTCATAACTGGAAATCCTGAATTCCCACAGATTTTCAACCACCCAGCTGGGATCCATCCCTCCACCCCCTCCGAGGGGGGTGCACCCCGCGGGCTGGGGGGCAGCAGCAGTGGCCCATCCCGGATCTCTCCCTGCCACCGCGCACGGCGGGACCCGTCCCCGCGGCCGTGCCCCCGCCGAGCATCCTCACCCGCGGCTCCCCCGGTGCTGGCGCGGAGCGGGGCGAGATGCACGCTGAGCCGGGTACCCGCCGTAATTGAAGTGGCAGAGACGTCACCGTCCATCTATAGCATCCTCTCCTCGCCGCGGCAGCCCCCGCACAGATAACTCCGAAAATAATCACGCTGATGCCGCATACTGTTACCAGTCAATTAGATCTGGCGATTCCAGCCCAAGAGGCTGGTAAACAACCTCAGGAAAACACCTAGGACCAGAACGCTTATCTGCTCCTACACATTCAGAGCGATTTTCCAGTTCCCACATGGAAAAGCGATAAAGTTTAAAGACGACGACAGCGAGTTTCCGGAGTGGTTCTGTACGAGCAGCGTTGTTATTCAGAACACTCATCATTAACGTTAGCATCTCGTAGCAGGGAAGCAAATCAAGTGCCGCCCCCCCAAAGGTGGTGACCCTGCCTGCGCCCCCGTGGAAGGCAGGAATCCTGCCCACAGCCTGGCGGGAGCTGCTGGAAAGATTCTCTGGTCAACGCAGGCCTGATTAAACAGCACCTGCCAGAATTCAGCACGCGACAGTGCAGAAATTACCCAAAGAAAGGAGAAGTCAGCAAAGGCGGTAAAAGTAATGCTGGCACAACTGGCAGCAATATACAGAAGCTATATAAACAATGCAAGAATTTTCTTGTTAAGTTCTTTCCTACTAAAATGCTGGATTCAAACAATACCGAGAACTTCAAAGCATCAATTTCTGTATTTCATTCACTGAATTTGACTTGGTTTGTTTAGAACATACTTACTCTGAAATGGACTTGTACGTAAGGCATCACCGGGAGCAAAACCTTTCCTTCTGGTAGTGACAATTCTGTAAAGAAAATTCTTCCAATTGCAAAAAAACTCCTCATGAAGGCGAGGCCTGTGTGTTATGGGAAGGGATCATCTAACCCAATGCGCAACCTGTTATGTTGATTTTTAAAAAGGTTCAAATACACAGGTACAACCTCAGTAACTTACAGCTTACGGTGCACTTTTACTAAAAGGAAAAAAAAAAAAAAACACTTTTGGAAGTTTTAAATATTTCATTTCCTGACTGTGGATTCCTCATGCACGTGACTCAGTTCCTGAGGTTCGTCATTCCGTGAACGTGAAGATCTACACTTGCAGGAACCACGCTCCCAGCCCTCGGGAAACCGGGCCAAGGCAGGTAAATGAGCTAAGCCAGCGTTATGTAGGAATTACACAGTTACATGTCTCGCATTAAATGAAAGAATACGATCAATTACATTTTAAACAAACAACCTGTTATGTCTTAGGAAAGTTGAAAAATTAAATTTGTTGTTTGATTCGAACATACTGAGATGTTATTAGCCCTTAAAAATTAATTTCTTGTATTGTATGACTTAAGTCGGCTGAAAACACACACGAATCATGAAGTTTGGGAGGATACTGATCTCAAACTCCAACAAGCAGCTGGTACGTTCTGGTAGCTGAAGGATTTTAATTTCACTGTTGAATCAGAGAAGGAAACGTCTGCACTAGTCTCACTGCTAATTAGTGCACTACTTGATCTGCTCCAGCTAGACCAGGACAACATATTTTTTGGGTTGCCTGGGTTGTTTGGATCTCAGAAATTATCCTCACTGATTTTTTATAATTATTTGAGCCCAGCGCCTTTGCCTCTTGAAATCCTAATTGCTGCTGCCAACTTAGTAGAGAACCAAGTTAACTTCATTACAGCGTCACAACCACGAACGACCCCTGGTTCTTTCTTCTGTCCGTGCTCAAGGGCTATCGGTCACGTCTGTCCCCTCTGCTCTTCCGTGGGAAGTCATGGCAACTCTCACTAACGGCTTCAGTGATTTATGCTTTGAGCTTCAATGAGTTTTTGCTTTGATGCTCTGAGATGCCACCGTAACACTTACCACCATCACCCACTGCTTCATGCAGAACCTGCTACTTGGTTAGAAACTTCAGTATCCTGACTCAGGCCAAATTTCTTTTGGATTCTAAATTTCTCCTATGCGTAGTTAATATCCTCCTCTCTCCTTCCTTCCTTCCTCCCTCCTTCCTTCCTTCCTCCCTCCCCTATAAAGGTTTCAAATAAAGGGGTTTTCTCACGCCGTGCCTCAAGATACGGTCTTTTTGGTCCTTGCTGTCTTCATAAATCATTATTTATTAATGAATTGCTAGCTCGTTCTCTATACTGATGGTATATTTCAATATTCAGCATTACTTTCCTTTCAGCTTGGCTTCACTGTTCTTATCAACTTGCATGGGAGATGCTCAAATGAAATATATTTTAGATTTTTACCAACTATTGTAGCCACTCTGTTCTTGAATGTGGCCTTGGGGCACGTCTCGGATGTAGTGCAGTCCTTTTTATTAGATCTCTCTTTTTTTGCATTGTGTAAAATGGAGATTCCAGTATTTTTAGCAGTGTTGCTCTTTAAAAACTGAGGAGAGGGAGGTCTTTATCGATGCATGTAGAAGACGATTATTACCTTCTTGAGTAATGATATCAATATGTCTGAATGTCTCTATCTAATGGTACTCCAAAACCATGTAGACGTTTTTGCTGACATATTAGTTTTAGCAGTGCTATATAAAAATTATCTAACCACAGCCAAATATTAGGCCTTTCAAACCCATTCTGGATCAGAGTGTGATATACACACATATCCCTCATTATTGTTAATGAGGCCTCCTCCATAACACTAACTATACGGATGTTTAAAATCATTAAAATTTTAAACTACCATACCCCAACTCTTTAAGATTACGCTTTTCCTCTGATGAAAAAATACATGGCACATAGGCATTACTTGGTGAAGCGGTTTCTAGCTAAGCTTTCACCCGAAATCCCCACAAGCGCAGAATATGCCCTACTTCTCCTGACCCTCCTCGCGTGCTTTGTCACCAGCACCACCAGCCTCGGGTTCAGCTCCTGACGCTTTATTTCTCTTCCAACGCTCTCCTCAGTTCGCAGCCACACGTATCTCATCCTAACTTTCCTTGCCGTCTCACAAGCAACCTCCAGAGCTGCTGCCCTGCAAAAGCTGGCGGAAGCACTGGTGATGAACAGCAGTAGCTGCACCATGGAGTGGAAACCTCCTCCCAGGGGAGGACCACTTCAGGGCTTCATGAAGCCCCAAATACGGCTCCTTTTACACCCAGCCAGACAGTGCCAGAAGCTGTAATGAATTGTCCTGCACCACTCAGACCTCCACGGTGTTACTGAGGCTCCTGCTGAAGACCATATCCCTCAGGGACCTTCCTGAAGAGAGGGAAATGTCCGCCAACCACCGCTTGCTCCTTTCCCATCCCTTGCTCTGGCAGCACTCGTGCTCTGTTGACCAAACCCAAGCACCTACAGCAAGGTCTCACCTCTCCCTGAACCGTGGATACTCCAGGAGCCAGCAGCTCCTACTCAAATCTGGTGTCTTAAACGCTCAAATGGACAATTCATGCCTATTTTGCAGATCCAGCTCCAGAGTAGCTAATTTTGGTCTTTTCTTGTCAAACCTTCTGCCTTGCACGGGGACTGGCCAGGCAGTTCCAGTGAAGCCTCGCTGTCCCCGGGCCATGGCCTGTGCCAGGAGGGCAGCCCCAGCTCGCTCCCCTCTTTCCTGGTGGGGCAGGGCCCCAGTGAGGTGTCTGCTCTGGGAGCACCGGGCACCACCACCACCTCATCCCACGCCTGGGCAGCGACGCTGCAGCCCCGCTGGAGCTCCCCGTCCAGGCGCCTTCCCGACCTCGGTGTGGGACTGAAATTATTTTGGTTTATTCTACCTGCGACACCCAGCTCACGCTCTGGAACCTTTTCTAACTCCTTTCTGCCAAATAACATTTTTTTGTGTGTGCGTAATGGATTTTAACCGTTACATTTTAACTCTTGGTTCTCCACGAGAAACTTGATAAATGCAGTGCTTTGAATTTATTATTCGAAACAGGAGAGTGGGGAAGGAGCTGGACGTTTTTTACCCCATTTTGGCTGTGATTAGAAGTTTCTCCGCTCCGGGAAACTCCTCCTAAATTTCCAGTAAAACCCACACTCGCGGTATAAGCCCAGGTAAATTTGCAGCCCAGCAGCGATCCCCTGGAGCAGGCGGTGGCCCTGAAATGCCTCCAGGAGGGGGCTGACCCCCTCAGCCCTAAGCACCGGTGCAGATTCTCCCTCCTTCCCCCCCGACCCCCGATGTTATTGCATTTTCTGCATTGTGGCGCAAACAGGCAAATCTTGCAACTTCCTTCTGCTTAGTTTCATAAATAGAAGGAAAAGGAAAAAAAAAAAAAAAGGGAAGTGGAAAAAAAACCCCAGAAACCCCCCAGAGCCCACTCCCCCCGCCGTGTCTCCGTGTGCCTCAGCTGCACATCATACATGCGGAACATTGAACCATCCTCTTAAATATTATGACATGGAGAAAATCACATTGTGCTTTAACCTATCAACAAAGGAGCAAAGCAATTACAGAGCTAAACACAGTCGAGGAAGACCCAATAAAGAGAAATCCAAGAAAATTTGGTGAAAATTCTTAAGGGGCCTTACAATGTTTAATCATGCTTCAGGCCTAAATTAATATTCTGCTTCTAATTCAAAAGACTGAACCACAAAGGTACATCTTTTGGGTATTTTTAATAACCATAGTACAACACTGTGAATTAGCAGCTGGTCTGACTGGTATTTTACTTTTTCTTTGCTTACTCAAGTAAAGCAGTTAATATTAGTATAATCATCAAACTAACATTAGTCAGACAGAAGGACAGATTTTTTCTGTATTGTAATGCAGAATATAAAAAAAAATTAAACCAAGATTTAGAAATTCCTTTGTGTATTAGTTTAAATAATTTTTCTTATGCAGTTTCAATAAAACAAAAAATTCTTTGTTATATTCACCCATTTTATAAAACAAACAATAGATTAAAGAGTACATAAACACATGGAAGACGGTAACCTGACACACAGTGGGTGAGAACAAAGAGCCCATCACGTGCTACTACCTACCACTATCCAAGTGATGTGAAAAATAGTTATGGAAATAAATCCATCCTGTTCAAAACTGGCAGAAAAATACAATCCGCTAAGCTGAAAGTGCTGGTTAGTAGATTTACTTCTGTTTTTTAAAATAGAGGTAAACCGCTGCAGCCCCAGGTATTTGCAAATGTGGCACCGGATCAGATGCCTGGTTTCGCGTCTGGTTCGTGGAATAACCCATCCGGCTAATATTTATCTGCCCAAGCTTTAGATGGACTTTGAATAATTGTATACGGTTGTCAAGAAGAATGATAATTTTCCTTTAAATAAATAAGGAATAGAAATTGGAAAGCTCAAAAATGTTAAACAAAAGTACATGGCAACTCTCTAATTTGTTATCATTGCTCTGCCGTTGAAGGCTACCTCAGGACGTGAAATAGCACTCGCACGCGGAGCTGGCCTCCCCCGGGGCTTGTGCCACTTATGGGTTTCTAACTTGGACACTGACAAAGAGCCATGAACCTCAGCACGAACACCCCCAATTTAACGCAATTCCTACCTCAAATTGCAGCCAAAGCAGCCTGAAAGCCATGCTGACCACATGCAACACTTCACATACTTAAACTATTTCTGCTCATCTGGAATTGTGTTGCGTTTGTTGTATGAAGAAGGAAATAAGAAATCTGTGTAGATGGCAAGGAGGGTGGGCAGGAAGGGATGGGAAGGAACTTCTGTGTCCCCTCCCGGCAGCCTTTGCATTTCATACTCCTGCGTATTTGTACCTCTGCAGCTTTGTGTCGGTTGTGCCACTCCGCCTTAGAAAGAGATAGATGACATTCCTTCTAGATAAAGAAAAAGCTGCATCTTCTACCACTGTTGCCTGCTCCCCCAACATGTCCTCAGCGGGCAGCCCCGGCAGACCCGTGGGAGCAGAGGAGGTGGCCGGGGCTCCTGCTCCCACCACCCGTGGGGAAAGCATGGTGGGCAGGGGGTCCTTATTCCCGTCGGGAATGGCAGCAGAAGCCCAGCCCAACCCTGGACACTCTCCTCGCCCGGGGCACTCTGCAAGCACAGCCCCTGCTCCGGGAGGCCGTGGGACGGAGAACGCGGGACTCGCCCCGCTCTGCAATTAGGCCTCTGCGAGGTGACGCAGGTAACGGATTTCATATCTTCATGGATTAGCGCCCCGGGAAAGCACAGCTTATGACGGTGTTTACACATGGTCTTAGCCAGAGTCCACGCTCAGAGTCCCTCGGCGTGTGGCCATCTGCTTCCACGGGGGGAAAAACAAAGAGAGACCTAACACCGGGGACTTCTGCCCCGCTTAAACCCCAGTGAGGAAACGCCTTCCACCACTCGCCAGCCTTCATCAGAGCTACTTTAAGGAAATTACCTCTCGTGGAAAAAAAGTGCATTTCCAAGTAGCTGCGTTTCCCGCACACTGCTCAGCAACGTGCAATCCAGGGAGAGAACGCAAATGGGAATGAAACATGACCTCAATGCACGGGAATAAGCCTTCTCCTTGGTGGTCCACCAACAGCGGTGGGAGGGGCTGGAGCGCAAGGAAGGGTGGGTTTGGCAGAGGAGAGGAAGGCTTCGCTACGCAAGGCATGATGGAAGAGACCCAATAGCAATGAGAACGCTCAGACAAGATCTAGTGTTACATGTAACGTGGCAATGAGCCCTTTTGTGCACCCATGTGTGCAGAAACAGCCAGACATGTCAGCCATCGCGGGCTCACTCACCACTATTCCTGGTAAAATTAAGCTAGATTTAAGGGACCGTATCGCTTTGTCACATTACATTTACATCTCCTTGAAAACATGGTACGTGTTGCAAAAGGACGAGCCAGAAAAACCAGACCTAGTTAAAATATTAAACCAACGTATACGTGGGGAAAAAGATCACAAGAAATACTTTCTAAATAACGAAGATCTGAGAAAATCCCAAGGAGAGCTTAATTAAGAAGGAAAAGATATTTTGTGCCAAAGCGTAGAAACAGGTGGGAAAGAACATCCACACACCCCGGGGGAAAGAACATCCGCATGCCCTGCGCAAGGGCCCGTGGTGCTCGTGGCGTGTGCTGGGAAGCAGACCCCTGCCCGACGCCGTCGCTGGGCAGAGGCAGGTGGGATGCTGCGGCGACGGACGCGGGGAGGAGGCACCGTCCCTTGGTCATCGGTGGCCGCTGCAGGGCAGAAGCCCCGGCGAGATCGACCCGCGCTCTGATCCACAATGGCAAATCCTTTCCTTCCACGTAATGTTTGAAGACAACGTAATTTAAGGTGTCCCTTCCATTATTCAAATGCATAAATTGCTACAGGGTGAGAAGACAGGGAATACGGCGTGGAGCAGAAACAGGAGGGCACCGGCGAAATAAAAAGAGAAGCGGCTAGCGGTTGTGCTGGGTCTGAGAAGGCAGCCCCCGGACGGATAGCGTGTACGAAACGGTGTTGTATTTGCTGAGCTGTTCGGGACCCGGGGGTGTGGGAAAAAAAACAAACTGTTTTGTGAAAGAGTGGACAAAAACTGAGGAGAGAAAGAAAACATACAGGCAAGGTTAGCTGAGGAAACTAAATCCAGTTCTCCCAAATCCCAAAGCAACAGCATGCAAGGTCCTAGTCTAATTTCACTAAACAAGGCTATTTTCTTTGGCCCAAAGCATCCCAAGCCCAGCCTCTCATGGCCTCACGCTGTTTGTAACACCTCACTCTTCCTCCTTCCACTCCATTCTGGACAGGAGACGACATCGGTCACTGCGCCTCCGACTTGCCCCATCTACCATCACCCATATTTTATGGGCAGCTGAGCCATTTCACTGGAAATAACGCCCTGTTTGACTGGCTTCTCAAATATTTTCCAATGAGCACAAGCAAAAGTCTCCACATGAGCCTCCCCGGGTCTCCTCCTCCTGCTCGTGCAGGATCTCCCGCAGTGGGGTCACAGCCCCCGGTATCACCGCGGTTCAGACAAATAAATTGTAATGACTGCAAAGAAGCAGAGACTTACTTAGCACTAAAAGATATCCAGAGAAAATTAAAGGAAAACATTTTGCTCGTATCAGCCACGGGAGGATGGCCAGCCCACAAGTCCAAACACACTCAGCTCTCTCCACTGCAAATATTGGAAGGGATTTGGAACAAAGACAGTCATTAAATAGCAGTTTTTAAAAAGCCCACTGCACTTCAACTGCAGGTTGGCCCCCTCGTCCTGAAGAGCTTTTTCATGGCAGAAGATACCCGGAGCCATTTAACTCTCTCGAATTCATCTTCAAAAATTTCAAAGTAATGCTTATCATCTAGTCATACCCTCGAAGCATTTTTACTGGAGTTTTAATACCTTCAATTCTTTGTCTACGAATTGCTTCTTCGTTAGATACAGGAACAAGAAGAAATCACGGCATCTGGCACCGCTGCGCCGTAGACCAGTCCCACAGGGCATCTCCCAGCAGGCATCACAGCAGGGACGGGGGTCTCCTGCGGGACAGGATGGACGTCAGGTAGAACGCTGCTCTGTATGGAAGCCCGTTTAGAAAAAACAATTTCATCTTCAGAAAAGTTAAATTTAGCTTGCACAGGAAACAATGCAGGTGAAAGTGCGTTAACAAGTCAGGTGCCGAAAGCCAGGTGAAGAGACAGGCGCCAGAGGAGCGCGCACCTGGCACCGACTCCAGGGAAATTTAGAGCTCTGTTAAAAAACACAACACATGAGCTGAAAGTGCTTCTGAAGATTTGAAATTTATTTTTTTTTTCTCATGGACTTAGTTTGTTGTCTGTTGGAACGGTTTCAACACGTCATTTAGTTAATCTGTATTTCCTACGTTTATTCAAGTTTATTTAATCTATGAAACCGTCAACCTGCGAAAATCAGCTGGATATGTAACAAGAGTTCCAATTTATAATATTTGGCGACCAAGTTCTGCAAAACCACTCTCTCTAGTATTCTGTGATTTCCACATCTACCCCCAACACTGTTACTGAATTTGAATAAATAAGAAAAAAAAAGCTACTCATATCTTATGTACTGTCCAGGAGATTTGAGGTTTAAAATCCCCAGAGGTGCAACAGGTTGTATCTGTGAGCAGCTCCCCCTGCTCAGGGGGGTCCCAGCAGCCAGGCCCAGGCTGGGTGCTGCCCCCAAACCCCTCCCGAGGACGCTGAGGGGCGCCCCCACCCCCTTCCGTGCCCCCAGCACTGCCCACCCCTCCAGCCCTGCGGGGCTATGAACAGTTTGAGCTGTTTCAAGGGATTTCTGACACATAGACGTGCAACGTTACTGAACTCCGTTTCCAATTGAATCGCCTGGGTCGGAAGGGACCTTTCAGATCCTCGAGTCCAACCATCGACCCAACGCTGACCAAACCCCCACCACCCCATGTCCCCCAGCACCACGTCTGCCCGGCTTTTAAACACCTCCAGGGATGGCGACTCCCCCACTGCCCTGGGCAGCCTCTTCCAATGCTTGACAGCCCTTTCCGTGAAGAAATGTTTCCTAATATCCATCCCAAACCTCCCCTGGCACAACTTGAGGCTGTTTCCTCTTGTCCCATGGCCTGTTCCTTGGGAGTAGAGCCCGACCCCCCCTGGCTCCCCCCTCCTTTCAGGGAGCTGTAGAGAGCGAGAAGGTCTCCCCTCAGCCTCCGTTTCTCCAAATCTTTTCCAAGCCTATCTTCAAGTCTCCTCCACTGTAATTTAACTTGGTTTGCTGTTGTGTAGGAAGCAGAAGCGCACGGCAAATGAAAGCCGCTCTGTTTTACAGTACATCTTCAGACTTCTGAGCCTGGCTTGGGTGTGCGTGTCCCGCTTTGCCTGCCCACCCGAGGTGACGATATGATGGTATAGATGATTAATTAGCTGCATGCACGCACAATTTACAGTACATATCCATACAAACCATACGCATTTCTCATTGAGCTAGGATACAGACACAAACATGCACGAAAAGATAAAAAGGAAAAAGCGATTCATAAGATTTACTATTAAAGAATGTAAGTTGCAATGGATTAAGGTGTTTGTTTTGTTTTTCTATAAACGCAGCCAAAATCTAACGAAATAAAATCTTCAAGTAATGTTTTTCAAGCCTATTTTGGGTCTACTTTTTACAGTAGGCAGTTTGAAAATGAAAAAAAAAAAGAAAAGAGAACCTTTGTAATGTTGATAATGTGACTGTTTTCAAGGTGAACTCATGACTATCTTTCATTATGTACCTGAAGAGTTACTGCCCGAATGCAGTGAAAGTGTTGTAAATCAGCGACACCGGTTTTAATACAGGGTGAAATGGTTTATAAAAATACCCTCAAATGTCTTCCTGCCCCCCTGTTTCCGCAAATCTTAAAATGGAAAATAGAATAATCTTTCTTTTTTTTTTCCACCCCCCCCTTCCTTTTTTCAGGTGATTTTTGAATCTTTTCTTTGTTGCTAATGCTTATTGCTGCATTTTCCCCGCGTGGGCCATGCTGCAGCGCCACCAGCAAAGCAGACCCCCAAACTTCTGACCTAATCAAAAGACAGAACTATAAAAAAAAAAAAAAATCTGGTGCGAGACAGTTTTCACAGCAATTCCAGCCCAATTTTGCCCATATTATATTAATGAGTTGTAAAGCACATTTTAAGGAGAAGACCTATGAATATGTCACCGTTTTTTTTGCTGCAGGGATTGATTTCAGGTAACAGCCGCTCCTACAGCTGTTTTGAAGAACAGGCTCCGTTCCCCGGCAGAAGGCAGAGCCTGTGCCCCGTCCCGTCTGGTCTGAGGGACCCTTCCCACCTCTGGGGGCTGGGGCTCCCCAGAGAGACAGAGGACGGAGAGGCAGAGCCTGCGCCGGCCCGAGCTCTCCCGCTGCCTGCCCGGCCGGCAGCAACAACTCCCTTCAGTGCGCAGGAATCCAGAGGTGCTCCAAGCCGCTTTCCTCCCCCCGTCACCCCGCTGCCGACCAACGCGGCACAACCTCAGAAAAAGAAAGGGTCGGTCACCGAACACCTAGAGACCAACGCCGCTGCCCTCCACGGCTATTCTGCACCGTCAGGGTAAGCTGAGAGAGACAAAAAACCTCCCCAATTTCCACCCTTCCATCGCCAGGTGAGAGGGCAGGGCACCAAAGGTGTTCAACCGCACGTACCTGTGGAGCGGGGAGAGCCCGGCGCGTCGGGGCAGCCCAGGGAAAGGACCTTCGTTAAATCCAAGTACTCGCCAGTACTCTTCATTTGATGCGGTATTTGTAAAATGTTCAAACCTTGCATATAATGCGTAACGCTATTAAGTAGAATATCTAAAGTACTTAAACTAATTATGCCTATTTTGTAAGATTAATTATAATTAATAATTTAACATATTTTATCATTTAAGTCAGTATCCGTTCTGATCTTTAACTTTAGAGAGCACACTGTATACGTACCACATAATTAGGGCTTATGTATCACATAATTAGGGCTAAATACTAGGAAATCAGGCTAATTAGACCAAATCAAACTGAATTATTTAAGCTTTTTTTTTATTTTAGATGTAGAATATTTAGTAATTAAATACTGATTTCATTTTCTTGTACTTGCACATCTCACTTGTCTCTCAGCTGTCTGTTATAATGAAGCATTATAAAAGTGTTTGTCACGGGAGCGCAGGACGGGGATGGTTTAGCGAGCGGGCAGAGACAGCGTCGGTAAGGATTTGAGCCGCGGGAGCATCCCACGCGCACCCCAGGCCTTCCCCCCGTGTCTGCCTTGGGGAATTCGGGGGTGTGAGCCCAGGAGACCATCCCTCGGCGTGCTGGGGACCAAGCTGCCTCCGGCAGCACCCACCTCATCACAGCCCCCTCCGATAGTTAAACTCTTTTAAATACCTGGATAACTGCACCTGGAGATGAAAACCCTTTTTTTTGGCGACAGTTCAAAGCTGCTCCAGTAGAAAGCGTTTAGGACGTAGGCTGTTAGCCACGTTACATAGGCACAAAGCGTCATATAATAAAGTCTTTCAAATAAAGCATGTTGCTGGCAAGAAAAGCAGAGAACGCAACCGAACAGTCGCAGGGCTGGAGGCGAAATCCTCAGCGCGAGAAAGCACCTGCCCTAAACCAGGCTCAGCGGATCTGGAGTTCATTTCAGATGTAAAAACTTCTACTTTTCTATGGAGATTAATTCGTTTCATCAAAAAAAGACAGTGAAGCTTAGTTGTGGTTTATCATCCTTCTCTGCCAGATGACCCAACCCATGTACTCCTTCTGTTGCTGAGCCACGGGCGGGCGTTGCACGCAGCCCAGAAACCCCAGGTGTGGGCATGGCAATGTCCAATTACATTCTGGCATCACACGCAAGAGATCGGCTTCTAAACCGTCTTCTATGGCAGAGCTTCAATGACAGGGGAGATCGGCTAAGGGCGCGGGGAAAAAAAAGCGTTAGTTTCTGCTAGTGCGCTTATCAATTTTAACCAACTACGGGATTGATTTGAAAAGAAAATACATCGATAGACCAGAAAACCAGAAAAACCTTAACGTGGCTGTGGGCAAAGGCAGAAATTACTGCAAAGTAAGCAGGGTTTGGGGCTGGCCGAGGTAATCGTGCGCTCTCCGACAGCATCCCGCCCGCCGCAGGGCTGGCTTTGGGGTGCCGGAGCCGCCTCCATGGCACCCCCAACCCCGCTTGTCCCCAGGTCCAGGCCCCAACATCCCCGGCAGCTTGTGCGTGTACCCGCACTCAAAATATAAATATTTAAAGATTAATGCGCCTCCGGTGCGAGCAACTGAAAATATTTCTTCCATCAAGGTAAATGTTAAGGGAATCCATACGAGATCAAAGGGCCATGAAATTGAAAACAATCATATGCCAAGTAGTCGGAGTCCTTCTGCGCGTGTGGCATTCGCTGCCGCCGCCTTATCCGGCGCTCAGCCGAGTCAATAAAAGGAATCCCATGGACTTCAAGGGGCTTAGAGGGAGCCCGCAGTTTCGTCATGTTTTGTTTTGAAAAATCAGTGTTCCTCTTGTTTAAAGTGCTTAAGATGAGATTTGCACACTTTGGCTTTTTCCAGCACTGGCTCTTGAATCACAATAAGTTGGTTTCCGGGTGTTGGTTGTTGGTTTTTTTTTAAATCTTGCACGGCGAGGGGCGTATAAAAGTGAGGAAGGTGGAGGCGCGGCAGAACCAAAGGAGCGGGCAGCTCTCGTGCCACGTTGGCCAGTCCCCCAAGAGACACGGCAGAGGGGACATCGGTCCTGGGGCCACGTCAGATGGCGAAGCTCTTTGGGGAAAGTAGCACATAAATATTTACCTTTAAGGAAAAACCAGGGGCGTGTGGCCCAGCCTCTCGTTGCGCAAGCGCAGCACCTCCAGCAGCATCCCGGGAGCAGACGCCGCTGGCTTCATCCATCCGCCTGCAGCTAATGATCGCCATTCCCAGATTCCCAGTTTTTACAGGAATCCCAGGGGCGTGGGGCAGCCGCGGGGGCTGCTGGGATGCGCTGAGCATCATTTTGCCGCTGTCACTTGGGGTGCTCATTAAAGAGTTTTTCTTACCCAACCTCGCTTTATCCAAGTTAAATTCCCCATTCCCACCGACCCTGGGTTTTATTTGTCTCGGGAGAAAGGCGCCCGCTCTGCCCGGTTTCTCCGGGTTGCAATCACGGAAAATAAATGGAGCTCTGAGTACAAATAAACAATTAATAAACATTGATTTTATGGATTTCTGTTTCTCTCCTAGCCCTGTAAACAATATCTGCAGTGTACGATTCATGAAATTAAGCTATTTTGATTTTTTAAATAGCGTTTTCTAAATCATTATTTTATTTGTAATTTATTATACATTTCAAATTGGCCTGGAGACATCCTCTCTTGGGATCAGCTACACAAAACTTTTTTTAAAGTCAATTTTAATTTACTCACGTGAAAGGAAGAGGGGTTTTTTTTCATATTTTTTCTAATAACTTCTTTAATGTTCACTTTGATCTGACACAGAGATCTAGAAAAAAGTGCACGATTTCATCTTAAAATAATTATTTAGTAACCTCAAACGTATGAAAACAAGCAGCTACCACTGAAACATAGTTAGTTGTATTTTTGGCTGTTAAATTAATTTGATAAATCAGTATCATATGGGAATGCTCTCTGTGGAAACACACTCGATCCACATGCCACTGGGCAAAAATTTTAACTCACCTGACTTAAAAAAAAAACCTCACAATTAATAAACACTGAAGAACTGTGAAATGCCAATGCAACTTTTAGTTTTTAATTAGAGACCCCCACCCACGGTTCAGGAAAATATAATAAGTGTTTTCAGATTTAAAGGATTTTGCAGCGATTCCCACAATGATAACAGCTCCGTCACTTCCCGTGCAGCATAGCCACCAAGAATAATTTAACACCCATTAATAAAGGAATTTTCAGAGGAACTCGAGCTCAAATTATATCAATCTTCTACTGTTCCAAAATAAACGCATCAGGTGGCATTTAAATGCAGGTGGCTAACCATTTTATCAGTGCACATATTTAAGCTATTAGAAATATAATTAGAAAAATTAAATTAAACACACTTAATGCAGATTCTAATTCTAGCAACACTGTCCTTATCATTATGCCATTTTTATAGCAAATTATAAAGTATGTCTAAATTGTACAGGTTTGTTTCTGACTGATAGCTGAACTCAGATAATTAAGTTGTTAACCATGTACTTCAGTGGTCAACACGGTTATATATCTTTGTCTTATCACCACCCCTCCTCCTTGTTTCCCCAGATCTCAGGGGAAGCAGATGAATGGCACTTGACACTACCCACCTACACAGCCGACTGATTAGACACAGGCCTGTGCCACAGGTACACTCAATTATGTGCTTTTGCTGAGATTCAAGCATTTCCTGAAGCTGGGAGTGCTGAAAACTGTTTATTTGATGCGTTTTCGCAGCCGAGGAAAACTGCAATGAAACATCCTTAAAACTTCCCGTGCTGTTTTATCACCCTTCAGGCAGACTGCCTGCAAAGGGATTTGTTTCCTTAAGGAGGAAAATAATAAATCCCCTCTCCCCCAAAGGATTACACTGCTGAAGAGCACACCCGTGTCCAAAAAACGCACTTTAAACCCCCGCGCAAGTGGCTCACCCTCCCACGTAGGTTTGTCTCCAGCCGAGAGGTCTGGCGGACACGCGGGTGCCCAGCGCCGGGAGCCAGGGAAATAAAAACACCGTGAATTTACCAGTGGGCACGATCACTAAATAGCAAAATATAGGCACGGCTATACTTACGAGAAGAAAAATCTGGATTGAGATTCTCCTAGGAAAACAATCAATATTCAGATAATATAAGCGCAGCTCAGTACACGCCGAGGATTGGATTTATAATATCAGAGATAATTTGTAATAGTTTTTAACTTAAAAACTTGAATGCTTTGGCTGGATTTTATGAATGCATAATTCTATTCTTATAAGCTTTCCCTTAAGTTGAGAGAAATCATGTGGGTTTTATGGTCTCTAGACCTCCTGGTATTCTGTTTTCATCAAAATAACACAGGAAATTAATTAAATAACCTCCTGAATTTTAAATGTCTTATTCCAAACTAACTTCTGATAGTTCCCTTCATCCCATTTGAAACACTTGGGTTCACCAGGTTGCTTGATACTTTTTCAACGTAAAACCCCAACGTAAACACACGGAAATTTCACAGAGAGACTTAACCAAGCAGCTTGCTTTACCCCTGGCCATTATAGTGATTATTTGGGTGTGGGAGCTGAGTTAATGACACAAAATATATTTTTTGATAAGATAGTTGCAGTCATTTCTTTTTCCATTTAACCTGCCTCTCTGCTAAGAACTGTCTACGCCGAGCATCAGCACGGCTGGATCGGAACGGCCGGGACCTAATGGAGTTCCACTTCATCGCTCCTCAATGATTACAAACTGAATATCCTCAGTTTAGAAGAAGAATATGGGTGGGGTTTTTTTCCCATTTGCACATGAAAGAGTAACACACGGGGTTATTTTTGCAATATGCCATCAATAAAGATTTTGACATTGTAACGCGGTTAAAAAAATTTATTTTGTTGGATGGTTTGTTGGTTTTTTTTCCTTTACCTCCTCCCACTGCAGATAATTTGTTGAAAAAAAAAAATTCCACCCTGTTCTCCATATTTATTAACAAATTCAGTAGGATCTGGTGGCTCTCCTTTAAACTTCTGAGCACAGGAAATATTTCAAAAGCGACCTCCTGAAAGGAAAGGGAAGCGACGACGCTTGGCGGGGGGCATCACTCTTTCCCTAGAGATCTTCCCAGGAGAGCAAAACCATGCACATGGGCCGGGCAAGTAGGATTAAAGAAAACCCTTTCCCCAAGGCATTTTACTGCTTTTCATTCTACGTGATCAGACTGATTTGAGCTATTTTTCTAACAAATACGTAATCATTAGCATATATCTTTAACACCTAGCTATGCTATAATGACAACCATTTCTTTCTTTATTTCCTTTACTTAACATGGAAAGTTATTTGTCTCTGGCATTGCTGTTTTCTGGTTTTTATTGTTTCTTATTGTTGACAAAATATCATTAGCTTTCACATACCTGTAGCTTTTCACTTCTGATATCTTTAGAGTAACGTTGTAAGATTGAGGATAATTATCCAAATCAATTTTTTTGATACCTTGGCTCCTGAGCATTTAGACCCACCTCCCTTCTTTTTTCCCCCCCTTCCAGGGGAGAGCAGTGCTGGATGTACCGTGGTCCCGTGTGAGACCGTGTGCTCTCCTGGCTGAGCACCGGTGTCGGAGTGAGAAGAACGGGATTTCAGTCTAGAGTCAACATTGCTTTGGTGAAAATTTTGTATCTTGCGTCATTGTTAACTTTTGGGGACACAAATTCTGTTTGTCGACCACAGGGACATCCTGGCCATGCTCACATATGGTAGCCGCTGGTGGAGTACGAACGAAAAACAAGAGGAAGCTCAATTGGGAATTGAAAGGAGAACTTCTGGCAGTTACTCAATGTCCATACTTCCCTGCCGAGGAGAACTCTCTGTGTAGGTGTTACACGTTTATAGCTTTAAATCCAAGATAATAAAGTTTAAGTTAATGAGTCTTGTAAGAAACACTTTGTGGAAGCGCTGTGCTGGAGCTGGCACCTCCTGCTTTGGGGTGCCTGCCCGGAATCTCCCGCACCCGTTCCAGATCGTGACGGCATGACGCAGAGCCAACCACTGGTGAGCCGGGGCGGAGCTGGGCGCCTCTATCTGTGCCCACCCTTGAGGACACGCTCCAAAGAGGCTTCAGGTTGGTCTACGAGCATGTCAAGATGCACTCGGGCTGGGGGTTTGAAAGCTGCTCCTATCCTGCGCTGACACAACCCAGACAGGCTTTGCCTGCGGGGCTGAAATCACGACAGCCTCCAAAAGATGCTTACACCCACCGCCATAAAAACCACCCACCCCAGCCCTGCGCGAAGGGGTCTGCTCCACCGTCTCCCTTCTTTCTGCATGTGGGTTATACAGGAACGGGCCGTGTCTGCCCGGAGACATCGCCTCTGTGGGCGAATCAGACAAACCTTCCCTCTTTCTCCACCTCCTCAGTGCCTGCCAAGGCTGAGCCCACCGGCAAGAAAGCACGGAAGGAAAGAGGAGAAGTAGATTCCCGGTGCAGGCGAGATGCAGCTGGGACACAGTGGTGCCCAGCACCAGGAGGAGACCCATCGGTCCTCCCTTGCCTGCAGGCAAAGGTCTGCAGCTCATGAGAATCACCATTTTCCACAGAGAAACAGAGGTTCCCGGGCGGTACCTTCATAGGGGCAGAAAGAAATGGAAAGAGAAAGAATATGAGCTTCCCCTATATTTTCTTTTCTTTTTTTTTTTTTTTCTTTTTCTTCTTCTTCTAGGCACTCAACCTATGAGGGCCAGAAAGCCATATGAACACCATCTACATCTAAATACATGTTGATCCACCATAAACGATGCAGGTGGCTTTTCTTTCTATTAGAACCAGTAGTAGTACTACTATGTTATCACTTTATAAGCCTCTACAAAAGTCTGGGGGGGAAAATAATCATTTAAAGTTAAAACTAGAAAAAAACCAGTAGATCAAACACTAAGGACTGGGAAAAGTTGTTCTTTTTCTCTGGAAGCCAAAGTTTGAGGGGAAAAAACCCAAACAAAATGAATATTGTTGACCCTGCGAATTTATTTAGGAAGATAAAAGGAAAAGCATATGTGTGAGCAAAGAGGGAACAAAAGATAAAAGAGAGAGAAGAGAGACGGAAGGAGTGACATCAGAAGAGAGGAAATAAGAGGGAACCCGAGGACGAGAATGGAAATGGAGAGGAAATTTAAAAGACGATCTGGGCATAAAATTAACCTTGCAGAAAACTGGGGGCTGGGGAAATAAAGACACAGAAGAAACAGTTGTTCTAGAGTTCCCAGGTTAATTTTACTCTATTCTGGTTTTACTTTTAAAGCCATTTCTTACCTTCATTTAGTGATGTTAGTCCAGGTGACCTGCTGCGATGGATGGAGAACCACCATGGGTGAACTCCCCCAGTTCAACTGCGCCAGCCACAGCCACTGCTGAACCGTCCCAAATGTTACAAGTACCTGGGCACCACGGACACTTAAACATCTTTAACACATGGCCAGCACAAACGCGTGATCCTCTTTGAACAGAGCAATCAATCCGATCTCCGGATGAAAATGCCCTCTTTCATTGAGCAACAACCTAAAACGAAGCGCCTGCGTTCCAAACATCAGGACCCACACACCTCGGACTTCAAAAATGAATCATTCCCTCACCTGCGAGATGGCCAGGGACAACTTTAGAGACTGCCTTTTGCAAATTAAGTTATTTGCCATTATACAAAAATTAAAATGGAGTCCACAACCACCACAATTTGAAAATCTCTCTAAAACAACAGTGTGAGAGACTTCTACTTCCGTCAGCTGAAATGTGAGGATCGCTGTTGACCATACACGCTCTAATTTTACTCAAAGCTTTATAAGCTCTTCTTTTTCAAAAATTAATTATTTTAATTCATATACCAAGAAAAAAAAAAAAATTAGGACAATATGGGGAGGTGGGTTAATTACACTACTTGATAGCATTATTTTCTCAGCAATCACAGCCTATATTGCATTTAGCGCTACCATAAAATACTGATGGTTATCAGTGAGCATTGTCCTGAGGAGAAATCTGTTTAAGGATGTAAGAGGCCGGACAACAGACACATGTCAATATTTGCTTTTTATTCCCAACTAGTGTGCATTTTACATCTGACTGTACAAAAAAAAAGTTGCTTTATCTAGCTAAAGTTTCAAAGAAATGAGACAATGAGCAACACATGGGATTCTCTGTGAATTCGCCCTTTTCTTTTAGAAAAACAATTGTTAGGTTGTGAAATCTAAAACAGCCTCTCTCTTTTCTACGGTCCATGTAAAATGATTTGAGTTTTAATGGTTTTTTAAGGTGCTGCATTAAAGCAGGTCAGCATGCTAAAAATGTTATCCTGACATATTCTAACCATTCATGGAAAAGAAATAAAAATAAGAAACCCATGAAGACCAGTCAATCTGACAATTTTGTGAAGATCAGATAATCCTAAATGAGAGAAAGCAACAGAAGCAAAAAGTGGGAAAACCCTCAACTTGCAGTGACAGTTAATTTCATAACGCATTTACAATTGCTAATAAACAGAATTATTGCTGCACGAGAGAAATCTTGTGGTCTCTACTCTATCACTACAGAGGGCAGCAACAGACAACAGAGCTCTTCAGCATTACGAGGAAATGTTAAACATTCCCAGTAAACAAGGGAGCTGGGAGAGGCTGTTGCCATGGGCAGACCAGGGGTCTGGGCTGGAGCACGGTCCGAGACCTTTTATTACACGTTTCGGCCTCCTTTGGATGCGAACAGGCGGGAGGGTTTGGGAAGTCTTCGGGAAGCCTGGCCCGTTTACCCAGCTAAGTCTATCTTCTGTCCATTTACCAAACCCAGGTATTAAAAAGAAGCATAAACCACGGGTCATAATGTATGAGCGGGACCATACGGTTGCGAGTTAAGTTCGTTTTGTGACGTCTTTCCCGCTTTACACACCAACCCAGTTGCTTTGTTTTCTGTTACACCTCTTGGTGAATGAAGAAGGAGAACGCCAAGCAACTGGGAATTGTGTCCTCTACAGCCTGGAGAGCGCCCGTCGTAAAGTACAACATGAAGACATTCACTGTAAAGACGTAAAAGTTCGAGTTGTAAGAAAGTTGCTTGGTTGAATACATTTAAAAGACTTTCTAAAGGATTTTTGTTTCGGGAGTGCAAATGCGTTGGGGGCGGGGGCGAGGTGCCCGTCGCGGTTATTAGCAGTGGTCGCATCCTCCGCCAGCTCCGGCGGCAGATGCAAAGGAGGGCAGCAAAGGTCTTATGATCAAACGGGAGGGAAATGACTGACAACACGGAGGTAGTTCAAAGGAACTAATGGAATAATTAGTTCCAAAAAGACTAAAAAGACTGAAGAATTCATGATGTCATAAAAAGCAGAGCTACTTAAATTGGATTAGAAAATAAAAATGACACGAACATTGTAAATATTCACAGATCACATCATTGACGTGTAATGTGCCGTTAAATGATGTCAAATTAAAGGGGAAATTACATGTGTAAGAACTAGGAAGAATAAAGGGAAGACATTTTAAAGATGCACAGTCCTTCAAGTGAAAATCCCTATCGTATATCAGGGCTGATCACTGCGTGGATGAGGAAACTACGAGAGAAGAATAAAATAAAATATGGGAAAGAAAACATAGGGTAAAAACATCTCAATTTAAACTCTGCGGTGAAAGGCTGTTAACTTCAGAGCCAGCGCGGCCTCTGCTCAGCGTGTCTTTGTAAAGCTGCTCCCAGCCAAGGTGATGCCCAGAACCAGGCGATTTCATTGCTTAAACCCTATTAAAATGAGTCCTAATTTATTACAAAAACCCCAGCAGTCAAGTGTACTCTCACATGGGAGGTAACCCTGAGTAGGGAAAAGGATTTTGCTCAAATGGTACTTTTGAATTTTCTAAATTGTACTGCAATTAGCACGGTGCTATGTGAGCGAAAGTGAGCAGATGTGAGGATGGCACTTCTGAATCCACAGTCTTCCGAAGCAGAAGAAGCTGTTACGGATACCCTTAATCATACACGCCTGGGGTACGCCGCCCAGCGAGGCTTACAGGCCCTCAACCAGAGTGAGACATCGCTTCATCCGTGGCAGACAGCGATGTTGTGGCAATTAATTTACCTCTATTGTGCTCTTTCAAGTGAGCTTGAAAAAGAAGGTCCTCCCAGCTTCTCTCCCTCCATGTGCCATCTGAATCTTCTGCTCCGAAGATGGCATTTAAAACTCCCGAAAATACCTGCATAATAAAGGGTAAAAGATACTCTGCACATATATATGTACATATCTTTTTCTTCCCTCATGGTCTCAAAACTCTGTGAAGTGTTAAAAACACATCGCACATAACCAAGAAACTCGAGATTATCGGCATTATCTCACCCGCTCTGCCTGGTGATAAGATGGTCTGATGCGCTCGCTGCTGCGATAACAGGTACCGGCTTCTCTTCTCAGCAGCACTGCCAAGATGGTCACGGCGTTCCTTAATCCTCTGGGCCTTCTCCACGGGAGATTATTGTCCCCCTGTGACTTAGACCAAGTCAAACCTGAGACAGCAGTCATTCAGTCCCCTGTTGAAGCTGACCATACTGTTTCAGATACATCCAGTTCTGGAGCCACCAACAGCAGAAGGACACGGAGTTGTTGGAGCGGGGCCAGAGGAGGCCCGGGAGATGCCGGGAGGGCTGGAGCCCCTCTGCTGGGAGGACAGGCTGAGAGAGCTGGGGGGGTTCAGCCTGGAGAAGAGAAGGCTCCGGGGAGACCTTCCAGCCCCTGCCAGGCCCTCAAGGGGCTCCAGGAAAGCTGGGGAGGGACTCTGGAGCAGGGAGGGGAGCCATGGGACGAGGGGGAAGGGTTTTACACTGACAGAGGGGAGATTGAGATGAGATGTGAGGCAGAAATTGTTTGCTGTGAGGGCGGTGAGCCCCTGGCCCAGGTTGCCCAGAGAAGCTGTGGCTGCCCCATCCCTGGAGGGGTTCAAGGCCAGGTTGGACGGGGCTTGGAGCAACCTGGGCTGGTGGGGGGTGTCCCTGCCCAGGGCAGGGGGGTTGGAACTGCCCAGCCTGCCCAGGGCAGTGGTGGAGTCGCCATCCCTGGAGGTGTTTAAAAGCCGGGCAGATGTGGTGCTGAGGGACATGGGGTGGTGGTAGACTTGGCAGTGTTGGGTTGATGGTTGGACTTGATGATCTTAAAGGTCCCTTCCAACCCAGATGATTCTATGATTCTATCCCTGTGTGCACTTGAATGCTCTTAATCATAAAGCTCCTATTTTGACCCGGAGTTGACGTTACCCAGGCATTACATTTGGCATGTTATGTGCCGTTCTGTAGCGGCAGGCAGGGAAGCCCACTGCAGGTAGGAAGGCAAAGCTGGGACACCCTGGGATGGGTTGGGACTCCGGACCCTGCCTGTGTGGAGCCCGGGGCACCGGCAGTGCTGTGTGCTGGTCCCTGGGGGAGACAGGGAACATCTCCTTGCTGTAGTTTGTATAACTCCAGCCCTCAGCTGAGAGTAATTTCCAGAGTAGAGGTGCCTGAACCCTAGGAGCAAACAAAAGTATTCTGATGTCTTTATTTGTGCAATGGCATTTCCACTCCGTCTGGAGAGGTCTGTTGGTTGCGCTCACACTGTCTCTATAACAATTTAAAAAATTTGACTTGATAGTTATCCTTTTGCTCAAGAGAACAAATTATTCAGATTCTGCTTCTCTTTTTTCTTTTGCTGACTTTCAACATGTCATAAGTACACATATGAAATGGGTTTCCCAAAACAAAGGTATTTACCGGGGAAAACTTTGCACCCATGACCTGAAATCGCTCAGACATAAGAAACTTCGATATGGAAGGAGGTCGGTCAGGGCTGAGTATTCACTCTATTACAAGTCCCCAGCAAAAATAGAGCACAGCTAAATAACTTGGGAAATATTATACTTATAATGGCATTGCAGAGTCAATCAATTTAAACGTAATAAAGAAGACGACAGACAATGAATAGAAAGTTCAAGGACTTTTCACCTAGGGCTTTGCTATGGCTGGAAGTCAACCTGCTGAAGTCTATACAAGTCTATGTACTCTGGAAGTCAGCCCCGGGGATCAGAATCACATACAGAAACGAAGGACACCTTCCATTTCAGGGAACAATGCTCCAAAATACGGGCATAAGCCCCAGAAAAGCAACCCGAATTGGAACATTTTTGAAGGCAAAGGCAAATTTTTATCATATATTTTTTCCAGGTGTTACCATAATTTGTCTTTTCATGCCTTGGCTTCATCAGTCAACTTTATCCCAGAACAACATCACAGGCCGGAGAGAATAACCACGTGGACTCTGCTGTGTGCTTTCACTGCGATTGGAAGGTTAATACGCTATATTAGCTGTGCATGTAATTCCTAGTTTGATTCTTTTTATACACATTTATTTCCCGAACTACTGTTTATTCTTCAACATAATACAAGAAAATTACTAGTATATATGAAAAAGTTCAACAGTGGAGTTGATTTACAACCTGTAATCGTGGAATCCATTAACTGTCTTAAAAGTAGGTGGCAATTTGCACACTCACAGCATTTATTCTGAAGACTTCACTGGGACATCACAGAGCATAGGCTTTCTATGGAAATGATGTTGTTTGCTGCCTTTGCTAAGAATGTAGAGCAAACCGCAGATTGCAATTGGGATTCAGTGCAAGATGAAGCTTGGAAGCGTGAGGTGGAAAAAACGCATCTCATTTCTTTTTGCCAGGTGGCAAGAATCTGGCTTGGGATTTAGCAAAGTCTCAGACTTTGTCCCCATTTCAGCCTTTGGAAGAGAAAACTGAACTTTGGTCTAGCTCCAAGAGTTCATAGGAATAGAAAGGCAGGTTTGGGGGGTGCACGGAGGATGAGCACAAGAGCATGGCCAAAGAGCTCAACGGGAAAGTGCTGTGTGACGCTTTGGAAGGGCAATGTTTGGGTAAAGGAAAGCAGGGTACAACCAACCTGCTCTCTGTGAAGGGAAAGTCTGTAGGAAAGCTAGAAAGAGAAAGATTATCATATTTGAAAGAACGGGGAAAAAGGTTAAAGGGTCTGAAGAGACAGAGAGTAGACAAGACAGAGACACAAGCGAAGATTAGAGGCTGGTGAGGAGAGAGTGACGCTGGACCTTCTCTCGTATTGTCCATCACAGGCACTTTGAAAGACGAGAAGGGCCAGGATATACTGGAGCAGCTCGGTCAGAGGGTGGGGTTAACCACAACTCATGGTTGGCCTTCACCACTTACACAGCCGAAGTGTGGAAATGAAATACACGAATGTGGATTTGGAAAGCTTCATTGTGGTCTTTTCAGTCAAGATCTAATCCGCATTAGCTCTCTAGCACTGAGACGGAGCCTCTAAAATCCAGCTCCTAGGAAGAAAGAGCCCGCCGGTTTCACTGGGAAGAGCGGCGACCTCTTCTAGTCACCCACACTTCAAGATGCATGCCTCGGCGCGGCCACGATTATGGAGATAGTCATGCCAAATAAAACGCTCCTCGCAGAGGCACAAAATAAATCTTGTAGCCTTTGCACCCGAGCTATCGGGGGCAGTTTCTAGTTTTGACAATTATACAATTATCACATAAACTGCCAGCATACTTGCAAGTGCACGATGACATCATTAATATTCTCAACAAGGAAAGCACAGGAATGTCATAGACTGGCGCATTAATATCACTGTGCAAAATGATTCAGCATACAGTTTAATTAAAGTATGCAAAGTATTTTTGTTTATGTGAAGCACGCCAGAGAGCACAGGCATCATTCACTGGAGCAGTACCCCGCTGCAGGGCACGCGCTCCCCACTACGGAGCCGCTCCTGCTGCATAGGTGACCTTGCACCCGAGAACTGAGCGCTCCCTGTTTTCCTAACATCTGGCTTATTCCCAGAGAACATCCCCCGAGCGAGGTAGATCCCATACCAGTGCACACCGTCACTGTGCTAATGAGTCTTTAAACTAAAAATAACACTTAGATCTAAGTTTCTCTTATTTTTAGGCTTTTTCTGGGCTCTGCGCGTGACACGTCGACGTGATACACCAGCACCAAAACACTGGTTTTGCAGGGGCTGGGTCAGGAGGGACGAGAGCAGGAAGGAGCTTTTGTTCATTTTACTGTGTTGAAGGTAGAAAGACTCTCCCTCCTCCCTTTTGTCACTCCATCGTCATTTAACACTTCCGCCAAGGCTCGGTGTCAGGGCGAAGCTGGAGTGCAAGCTGGTGGGCAGGCAGCCTCTGCAAACCTCCCGGCACGGTGACTGCTGGCCAGACAAGCTCCAGTCTCCTCCCAAATTCGGACTGTATAAACTTGAGACGGGCACCTGGCTTGCTTCTGTGCTGCAAACTCAGTAGCACTGGTTAATCCGTGCTCGGATAAAATATCGCTAACCGGAGCAATAAATTTAAGCCAGATACTGTACTAGAATTAAACCATTAACTGGTAAATCAGCTGCTAAGTAGCCCATATTCCTTCTAATACGAGATTCTTAATGCTAGATTTAAGCAGTAATACATATTTGACAAAAGCTTATTCAAAATATCCGACTGACTCGAAATATTGGGAGCTGGCTCCAATCTGCTGCTTTCTGAAGTTTATCTGAGAGCGAGTGGGACTGAGCTCCGAACAAAGGCTGCAACAGGAGCCAGTTGTTGACACTCTGCACCACGTGTCGCATATTAAATGATTCATCAAATGCTGTGTCACAACCTGTATAAAGTCTTTTAAAAATGGAGCCTTCCCTCCTTTCGTTTGATTTTAGCAGCGGAGAATATCTGGATAAATCCAGCCTTCCCTGAACAACGGCCCTTTTCTGAAACCACCTCTTCTAATGCAAACGCTCAGCCCGAAGAGTTATTAGAAACAGCACCAGTCACTAAATTTCAATCAATAGTATTCCGGTACCTTTGGACAGTTCGGGCATCCTGATGGAGCTCTGCCGTAAGGACTCCCTGAATTTTATGAATAAAATTTACCCAGAACATTTCTGAAAACTAAATAATAGATGAGTAAATAATTTTACTAGCTGATAGGGAAAGGCAATGTGTTATCATAACCCGCCTTGTATGCTCCTTGTAAAGTACTGTAACTTAGGATTTTAAATTATGATGTTAGATTAGGTTTTCTGCAGCTTAATATATTGTAATGTAATATAATTGCTAAATGCAAATGAGATACTGTACAGCTTTTCCATAGAGTTGTTCATGAAAGCCAAGCGTTTTACATATTACGGTGAAGTGCGTGTTATTAAGAAACAAATTATAATGAAGCTTAATTTAGTTGGGAGATAAGATAGCGTAGCCTTACCGGGGCTGACAATGTAGTAAGGTGTCTGATAGAGCTATTATACCAACTTGTGCGCGCCTCGAGTGCCTCCAGCACAAACGTACGCGGGCGACAGCACCCTACCTTTTAAGACTCGCATGTGATCTCATTACCTTAAAGTCAAGTAATACTATAAAGTCATCAATTTGGCTTCAAACACACCCCGTGATCGTGACTGACAAATGCTCTTTTCAAAATAACAAATACAAAGCTGATTAGCATGCCAATAACTGCGTGCGGGGCGCGAAGTTTGGGCAGAAGGCGCGTTTCCGCCGCGCGGAACGCGGCGCAGGGATCAAGTGCCGAGCTGGAGTCAGCACAAGAGTTAAACACAACAAAACCCGGCGCCCGGCGGTGCCGCTTGCTACGCGCCGACGGTGGCCACTGCAGATAAAACCCCCTTTTGTGCCCGCGGACCTGTAACCCACCCCAGCAGGCAAAGAGCTCCTGCTTTTCCGTCTTCATTTTCATCAGCGAGCCACAAGAAACAATAGTTACTGGTAGACGTGCCAGGAAAACGTGCTCCCGAAATAATACACCAGCTTGTAAATTGTCCGTCAGGCTGTAAATTTCAAAAGAAAAACTAAAATGCCCTCCCCCCCCGCCCCCCCCAGCATTTTCCGAGCGGCGCTTGCTCCGCGCGGAGCACGCAGCGGCATCCCCGCTGCCCCCCAAAAGCAGCAGCACCGATGGGTTTGTGGCAGAGCAGGAGAAACCTGCTCCAAAGCAATTCATTATTAATGCCAGAATATTCTTGCTAAACAGTTCTGATTATTTCACAAGAAAGAGGTCAAGGTATTGGAGAAAGGGATTTAATCAAATAAACTCTCAATCTCTCTCCAAATAGCATTTTCATCCGGCTGCATGTAAATTCATCAGATGACTAGCCTCCAAACGCACAGGCGAGGTTAATCTGCTATGACTGTTAAAACTTCTGTGATATGCCTATTGAATAAAGATTTAAAATAGGACGAACCACCCCAGTCACCCCAAACTGGTTTCTATTTCTCCTTTTCCTTAAAGTTTTGCCCCGAATCCCAGCACTCCGCGGGCAGAAGGGGAGACGAAAATCCCCCACTCGTGGGACCCCACAAAGAACTCTTTGTTCCGCGTTTGCTGCCCAACCGTCCGGACTTTGACAATTGCCAACAGCTTATTTCAAGCTGCCCCACAGCAAATAACCTGCCCTGGGCAGGAGGCGAAGGGGGAACCCTGCACCGTCAGAAACATTTCATACACCGTGCTGGGAAACAGAGCGGAGTTGCCACTGACAGAGAGGAACCGGAATTTCTCTTTTATTCCGAACTCGACATAGCGCTGCTTCGCTCAAATAAGGAGCCAAGGAATTTATCACAGTCATATCCCGAGGTGAATTTAGTGGCAAACACTAATAATCCCTCTCGGACACCCAGCACTTACTAGACAAACCCTGCCTCCTAGCAGTGCAAATCCATGGTTATTTTTAAAAAGGATCTTTGTGAACATCACGCTTAGACACAGCATTATGAGAGAGCTGTAAACAACGTATTCAGTCACAAATTAAGGAAGGTAATTTTGGGGTTTGTTTTGTTCTTTTAAAAAAAGAATAGAAATCCTAAATGCCTATTGATATAGAGTAACGAGGGGGGGGAAAAAAAAGAAAAAGAAAAGGAAACTGAAATTCATCAGGCAGGCAGGATTATTCCTCCTAATATTTTTTTGCTTTCTTTACCCTAAGTCAGGCCGCAGAGTCTGTAGTTGGCGGAACGTACTGTAAATGTCTTTGTGAAGTCAGATCAGGTTTAGGAGACTGGGAAGCCGCGCTCGCCGAGAGCCACGGGCTCCTGCTGGCCTCACACCAGCACACGCGACCCGGCCGCCGTCTCCGGGTGCTTCGCAATCTCCTGCAAAGATAATGGTACACCTTTTTTTTTTTTTTTTTTTTTTTTTAAACGGACAATGGAATTTACGTCCGCTGCACACGCAGCATGTCCCCGAGCATCCCGCACCGAAGCGGTTTCCTCGCCTCCTCCTTCAAGAAGTCCAAG
Source organism: Larus michahellis (assembly GCF_964199755.1). Classification (NCBI taxonomy): domain Eukaryota; kingdom Metazoa; phylum Chordata; class Aves; order Charadriiformes; family Laridae; genus Larus; species Larus michahellis. The sequence goes on from NC_133902.1 coordinate 59,694,212, forward strand.
GCGACGTTTCCCCCGCTCCAAAGGAGGGAGGACTGTGACGGGTACACAACCCGCACCCCTCCTCCGGGAGCCAGGCAGCGGCTAAAACTCTGCCTCCTCCAGATAGAGAGTGTTTTGATGCCGGTATTCTCTGCCCCCTTTGCTCCCAGCACCTTTCTCGGATCTCAGACACCATTTTACACGAGGATGCTTTCTAAAAAGCAAAATGTAACTGTCTAATTAAGAGCGGAATGATTGGCTAGTTCACGGACTCTGTGACAGTTATGACAAATACACATATTGGCACAGCCCTAACCTCACTTCTCAGTTTGCAACACAAAGATGGTATTTTCAGAAATGTGCAGAACACTCTGATACAAAGCTTCACCTTGTCTAGTGCTATTCCATTTAATTTTTTATTAACTGCCTGAACATATGCCATTCTAGAAGAGGGTAATAGTTACAAAATGTCAGCAGAAACATTTAAACTGCTAAAATGTAAATGATTTTATAAATTTGTAATGAAAGGTAATTGTCATGTGGGAAAAGTAACAGAAAAACAGATATGTGTAAATGTAAAACTGGTAAAAAATACATCTTATTGGTCGAAGGCAGCAAAATTTAAGTGTGTTTTAATGACCGCTGTAAGTAGTATTTAAATAAAATTAGATTCATAAGCCGAAAATGTGAATTCTATAATATTTTATTTTCTAACATTAGTAAAGTTCATAATAATGAAAAGACCTCATGGAACTTTAATGCGCCCAAATTCATTAAACAGTAGGACATTAAGATTCCTCACCTCATTTTAAAAAACAAATAAATCAAGTCAGATAACACAAATACACAAAAGCGTTCGCCAGCCTCGGCGCAGCCCGGCTTTAAAAGAACAATATTAGAACGCGGTTAGTTAGTTTCTTTACTTTCCGCTAAAATGAGAAACAATTTGGTGATTAATCCCTTCAGCGACGCGGTGCTGGGTCAGTGCTCTCGGAGATGTCAGGCAGGAGAAGGCCGGGGCGAAGACGGGCGTTTTTTCCCCAGCCACCACACAGAGCAACCACCTCCCAGCCAGGTTTGCGGGCAACCATCTTTAAATGCTTGAGCTGCTCTGCCTGGCCATGACAAGATTTGCAATTTCCCCACGTTTATTTACACGCCATCGCCCCAACTCGACATCAGATGGAAGTGGCGTGGTCGCGGCTGACCCCAGGGTAGTCCCTGTCTCTGCCGATCCCGTTTCAGCCCGCGCGGCAACTGAGCCGCACTCAGCCCGCCCGGGATGCTCGCGCGCCGCAATAAAATTAGCAGAAGCTTGTCAGGCTCTATTTTCGAGTTTTTACGCTGACAGACGCTGGGCAAACATGTCTGCTTTTCAGAAACGGGTTTCTGCTCTCCTGCAACGCACAGCGGCAAATCGGCGGGGTTCGCGAGCCCGCGTGTGGCCAAACCCTACGGGCGGGCGTCCCCCGGGCTCGCCCTCGGGGCTTCGTCTCTCCTCCTCAGACCACGTAAAAAAAACCAAAACACTAAAACACTGGTCATTTATATCGTTATCGTGTCTTCCCACAACCGCTCCCGCTTAAGGTTGGGCACCCGGAATGAGTTCCTCGGCTGGAAATTAACAGGAGGTAAATCCATCCTATTCCCAAAGCAAAAAGTTGGCCCTTCCTCCCCCTGTTCGTACACAAACGACCCCCCAGGGCCGGCCGCAGCCGCAGCTCACCTAAGAGCCCACCTGCAAAACCGCTGCCTTCACCGGCAAAAGCTGCTCCGATTTTTTTCCAAACGCTTTTGCAAATAAAGCAAAGAAAACGATCGTTTGTTTCAAAATCCAAAGCCGAGGGAGGCTAACACAGTAAATAGGAGAAATTTACCGTCTGTAATGGGAACATTTTTAAATAAAACCACCTAATATGTTTTGTAATCTACACCAATGTAATTTTATTAGATATTCAGTGCGGTTCTTACATCAAACAGCCTCAGAAGCCCCAGGATCATTTTATATTCACTGGAAGACAGAAAGAAATCCAAAACCTAGTTAAATAAATTGTTCATTTATTCCTTTCCTTTTATGCACCAAGATCTACATGTGGTCATTAATTATAAAGAGACTATTATAGCACCATATTTTCATTCAATACGATGTCCTGGTATATATCAAAGAAGTCCCATAATTAAAACAGAAGGGCCACAATGACAATTAAAATTACAATCTATATGGGGAAAGAAAGTACAGTTCTGCAATTTTTCACCCTGTCACTGTCAGCACCGGGGGATATTCCAGTCACGTCTCTTGTAAAGCAGCCTAAATTCTTCTTCACCAATGCAACCTCAAAAGCATTATCAGCACCTAAGCAAAAGCCTATGCAAGTATAATTTAATACCAAGCCACAGTTTGCAAGTAATAGCGTATAAAGTGATATTTAAGTGGTGTTTTAAGCACACTTCTGATGGCTACAGCCGCTTTTTACTGGTAAATGCGTTTTCCTTTGAGTAGTGATTATGAGTCCTGGGTGAAGAGGTCCTGTGTGCAGGTCTGCCTGTAAGCCTTACTTCCAGCTGCCAATCTCGGCTTCACAGTGGAGAAAAAGCCACACAGCACCTTGTTCTTACTCTTGTACGCTGTCATCCCCGGAGCCTGATAACTGCAAAATCATTTCCACATAACACTTTTCTGCTTCTGCCTCTTAAACCCGGAGACCTCGGTGCGGCGCGGGCGCCGGCACCCCCGGCAGCCGCCCCCCAGCCGCCGCCGAACCCCCGGCCCCTGCCCGCCGACTATTTTTAACACTTTATCCCGGTAAATATCTGCATTAATGGAGGACGGGGCTCTCGCGCGGCAATCTGTATTTGCTACAATTTATTGTCTATAAAAGTCACGAGCGGTGAATTATTACTGTTAAAACTGTGTTTTTCTTTATAATAACTTTAAACCGAGCACTCATATATGAAGCATGCAATGGAGATGGAGAAGGTTTTGTATAATAAAACGGTGACATGGTCATTTTTCCCCAGTTTTGCATTACACAGACACACTCATGCATGGTGCTTTTTAAATTCTTATTATATGTGAGGTCAGGGGGTCGAATGTCAGAAAGTACTGTTAATTTCACGGGGTTAGGGGAAAGTAAATTCAGAGGGAATACAGATCACTTAGCACAGAAAAGCAGCTCCTCTGAAGTTTGGTTTTACGTTTGTTAACCATATCCTTCAGCCGGCGAACCGTTGAGACCAGGGTGACATTCCGGGCCCCGCCGCGATGGCTGGACACGCGGTGGGAGAGCGGGAGGGCGGCGGAGGGGACGGCCACCGAGCCCCCGGCCTGCCCGGCGCCCAGGCTCCAGGCGACTGGAACCGAGCAAAGCGCGGTGCCATTTGGGCCGGCGAGGTTTAAATTACAGAGCGAGCAGTCAAGATGTCTTAAAGTTCAATCTGACAAGAGATGTAAAATATATTTCCACCCGCGTTGGCCGGGAAGGTAGCATCCTGCAGCGTGCCGTATCCCTACCCGGCATCCTTCTAAAGCGCTTCCTCATATATCATCAAACTCCAAAGGTGGTCCAAGCGCTCGGAGCATCGGGGTAGGGCTCGTTTGGCCCACCTTGGTTGGCGGGGGTTTTTATTGGTGTTTGTTGATGTTTTGGGGTTCCCCTCCCCCCAAAAAACAAAATTGTGGAAAATAGAAGACATTTAGACGACGCTTCTTGGTTTCGCATGTAACAGAGGAGAAGTGCTAAAACAGGGTGACAAAGCTGCTCTTTCACCAAGACAAATCCCAAAGCTGCTTATTTTATAAAAAGCCATTTTCTTGTTAAAAGCCACCTCACTCACGTGCAATTTAAAGTAATAAACACTTAAAACATGCGAGGGTATCTTGCCTCAAAGATGTTAAAGACCTTTTTGCCATTGTCTCCATTGAAAGTTCAACTTAAAAGCGCGGAGCCGGAAGGCCACGCTGTACCTCCACTTGTGAAAGGTACAAATTGGGGCGGGGGGGAACAAACGAACAGCTAAATTTGATCAAATGGCAGCAAAGAGCCGTTTCAAGAGGCTCGAGAGGCGGGATGAGTCCCTGTGCCCGCGGGCTGGGGCTGAAGCCGGGGCTGGGTTTGGGTTTATTCAGCGGCGTCTTTTGCGAGATTCCTCTGAGTCACAACTCCAGCCAGGCTCAGCTGCCCCCTCGTAATTACATTTTAATGACTGAGGCTGGGTGTTTGTGTTTTGGCAGCGTATTTAATAGCGTTAGCATTTAAATGGTCACAAACTGGGCTCGGGAGGGCAGAGCTCGCTGTCGCGCGGGGTGAAGTTCACCCTCCCGGCGCGGCTGCTCGCGGGAGCCCAGCCCTCCCGGCAGCCCCGTTTCCCCCAGATTCTGCCCCATAAACGTAAGGTCTAGGGAACAGAGCGGGAGCCCTAGAAATATTGTGAGTCTACGGACTCGGTGGGTTTTCTGGAAGCGCCTCATGCCCAGCTTTTGTCTCCCTTGGTACCAAAAGATGCCAACCACGCACGACCGAGTTCACCCTTATCCCTCTCTTCCAAATAAACACTCCCTAAAACCGCTCCAGCAAACAGAGAAGTGGACACGCATGCAACACACACATATATATTTCATTAAAGACGCATTATTAACTTTGTCGTGGTATATTTCACTAGCTGCCTTTTATAATTAAAAACTTTTTTTTTTCCCCCTCCAATCCCCTTTCCTGCAAGTAGCCTGTTGCCTGAAGATTTAATCCTTCATTACCAGTTAAAACAAAATCACCAATTAGGCACATGAACACGTCTGTATTAATCTCATTAAGGTGATGGCACCAAATAAATTGGAACTATTTTTGTGCTTTTACTGTGTTCCTATGGCTTTATCAGGCCCTGTGGTCATATACAAAGACCTTGCAGCTTAGTCATTTAGAGTCATTCGGTTGTGGACTAAATGTGGCATTACCATCTATGGCTGAAAATTGCTTTCAGCTTTTAAACTGCACTGACTAGTCTGTAGTTAATCTTAGATCATTCACTCGCAAAATTAAATGAGCCAGAACGATGGTCTTTTTTTTTTTTTTTTTTTGTAAAATAATACATCACAAAACACTTATTTGCCCTGCCCAAAAGAGAGATCAAATTCATTTAAAATCCCATAAACCAGAGTTGTGAATTTTTAATTTTATTTAGTAGCACAGAAATAGAGGGTAAGCTATCTTTCCACAGCACATCATTGCTATAAATTTACATATAGAACATAGTTTGATGCCTAACCAACCTTTAATCTACCTTTGATGTATACTCCTACTTCAGTATGGATCATGTGACACACCTTATTAATGCAAATGTAAGGAGGACTGTTTTGGATCTCTGATGTAATTAGCCATAAACCACGTTTAAAAGGAAAAGAAAAAAAAAAAAAAAAAAGTACTTCCTTTGTCACTCCAGTTGCGCACAGACTCGCCCGTGGAGGTGGAGATGCTCCAGGAGGGCTCCGGCCACCACGGCAGGGCCCTGGTCCCCTCCGGGCTTTATGGTACAGGGATTATCTCTCTGGCTTTATGAACGTTTCACTGGAAGAAAGAGAAGGAGAAGCAAAGCCTGGAGAGTTCTTAACTTTCCAAGCAGCACAAGTAACACAACACTGAACGCCCGATCCTGCTGCCATCCAAACTGATGGAAATTTTTGCTTTTCAACTTATTATTTGGGCCACCTCCTTCGAGATCCCCTTAGGGCTGGCTTTGGCCCCGATGGAGCACCAGTGCTGCTCTCTCCAGTTTGCCCTTTTATTATTATTATTCCTGGGTTGCAAATCACACCCAGCGTGGGGACAAGTGGCCGGGGAGGTGGCAGAGGGGTCCGGTGGCTTCTGCGGAGCTTCGCCCAGCTCGGGGGGCTCCACGGGGGAAAGGGGGTTCACACTCCTTCCCCCTCAGCGGGGCAGCCCAGGGCTCCGGCGCAGAAACGCGATGAATAAATAACCACGCAAGCAGCCAGCCACATCGGGAACGGCCGTGACCGAGAGCCAGGGACGATGTTGACATCACTGGGGAGGTGGGGGGTGTCCAAAAACCAGTAGTCTGTTGGATTTTAATTCCCTAACAAATAATATAGTAGTTTATTCCTCCCTAATGGCAGCACGAGAGCTGTGTATCCTGTTCTGCTGCGTGCAAACTGCTCCCAATGACAGGGAACAATAAGAGCAGGGACCCGCGGCACTGCTCCCGCTGCCGCCCCAGCGCACTCGCGGGTTCTCTTATTGCCCTGAATCACGTTTTTAAGCTAACCACAACGCTCTGGCTTATGCCGGCTCCAGGCAGAGGGAAAAAAAAAAAAAAGGGGGGGGGAGGAAAGAAGAAACCAAACCAAACCAAACCCCCCAGCAAAGCCACGCATACGTTTGGTTCCAGTCTGCATTTGCTTTGCCACATTCCCTGGAAACTTTCTCGGTGCGGAGTGGACGGCGGAGTGGAGCAGAGCGGAGCTGAGTGCTCCTGTCCCCTCTCCCGTCCCGGTCCCCTCTCCCATCCCTGTCCCCTCTCCCGTCCCCGCAGCTGCCGGTGGAGCACCAGGCTCTGTGCGGGCTGATGGATGCAGATCTGCCTTCCCGGCTGGCAGCTTAGCCAGCAGCCTCCCCTTCCACCCACCAGCGTGCCTCTCAGCTTTCTCCGGCATCTAGCTATTTTAAAACAAATATTAAGATTATATTTCTCACTACTTTGTAATAATGATTTTTTATTCCCCCTCCCCTGCCCCGCAGAAATCAAAGTTTACTCCAATTGCTCTCTCTCAGTAAGGGTAACCCAGAAATGAAAAATGTTTATTTGCATAGAATAATACTCTAATACAAAACCGATAATCTATTCTCATAAAAATATATTTTATCTGGTAGTTTTTACTCTTTAGGAGAAAAATCTGCATATTTTGTTTATTCTTGAAAATATTATTTATTTTTTTTTAATAGCCTGAACCAAATAATTTCTCATTTTTACAGGCTTCACTTCACTTTTCTCACAGTGAATAAATTGCAACTTATTTCCATGAAATTCACAGATGACACAGATCTTTATTTTGCATAAAGGCATAGAGAAGTGTCTAATATCTTCAATATTCATCCGCTAAGTGGACATTTGCATTGGGTTAGCAGGGAGAAGGAGCCCCGGCCCTCCCGCGGTGACAGCTGTAGGGAGGGATGACATCTGACAGCTGTGACAGTGCTGACGGGAGGCTGGGATGGCTCCCGCATCCCTGATCCAATTACGGCACACATCCCTCTGACAGGGCCGGCAGCCCGCGCCCGCGCCGGGGAGGACACTATTGATCTCTTGTCACAGCCCGCCTGCCATTGTGCCGGGCTGAGCCCCGCCGAGCCGCGGCACCCTCGGAAAGCAGCGGGGCGGCCGGGTTTGGGGGGTTCGGGGGCAGAGAGAGGGGCAGAGGGGGCCGGCGGAGCGGGGCCGACACGTCACCGCGCGCTGACAGGCCAATGATGCCCGCCGAGCCCGGCCGAGCCGGCGCTAATGGAGAGACAGCTCTTTGCGGTTAGCCGGGTGATCCCGCGCCATGAAAAGGCCACCGCAATTAGCGCAGGCGGGTCGGCTGGGCCGGTGACAGCCGCCGGACGGGGTAATGGCAGCTGCCAATAACGCTAACGCCCCGAAAACAGACAATTAGCCTTTGGATGCTCCCGCGCGCCGCCTCGACACCACGCCATCACAACCAACACAAGCGACGTGGCCAGAGACCACCTCCTCCTCATCCTCCTCCTCCTCCTCCCATCCCACAGCTCAGCACCAGGTTACGGAGCTGGAGCACACCATTTAATGTTAAAAAAAATGTCGAGAAACACAAGGCGCAGAGCAAGCCACCAACACCCATAGCACACCAGGCAAAAGGGCATCGCTCGTCTTTCATTTGGCCATTATTTTACACCACGCTGGAATTAAAAACTAACAAATATTTGGTTTTGTCATGTTATTAAAAAGTTTCTATATGATCTCTAATAGTTACAAAGCAAAATTAATTTTAAGAACCTTATCACGCCACAGCTTTCTCCATACAGCAGTCCAACATTGACTGATCCAGCATCCTCATATATTCCGGACTAAACAGGGACCGGGATTTTAATCTGCATCCAAGGAACAGGCTGAGAACAGCAAAACGGAGAGGAACCAGCAGCACGTGGACGCTTTAAAGCATTTTGACCCCCCCCCCGAAAAAATAATAAATAAAAATAGAGGCAATAGCAGAAGAGCTCCCCGGGAGCAACCAAAGAGCTTGATGAATGATGGTCCTGGGCTGCCAGGGAAGTGGGAACTGCACCATGGCGACAGGATAGCGCGTGACTCTTCAAAAGCGTCAGAAGGAATTACAGAATTAAGCCCTTCTGTTTCAAGCGTGTAAGGAAGCCATCGTACCTGCGTTTCTTCCCATTCAGTTTTGGTGTTTTAGCTAAACCTGCATGGGAAGAGACCATGCCCAGTCTCATATGGTAATTCAAATATCGTTGTTACTCCGACAACTTTTTTCTTTTCATAAGGCTTTTCAGCAACAACCACACATTGCCAGCTAGATGTCATTATAAACAAAGTTATTGATTACCTCACTAGAGCTGGATTTCAACCTGCAGACAAACTACGACTCGCTACCATGCTATAATTTTATTGATCAGAGCAATCCAGCTGCCAGTGCTTTCTGAAGTGTAAAAAAATAAATAATTTTTTTTTTTTTTTAAAAGAGCCTGAATACATCTTCCCTTCTGAAAAGGGAAGATGAAAGAAAACACAATTTTTAAGCCTGAAGTACAATTTTTTAATTTATTTTTTCCCCTTCCTTCTCCAAAATCCTTTAATGGCAAAGCCACATCTCTCCTCATGTCACAACAAAACCTTCAGGGCTGCCGGCTGTGGGACGAGACCATGACCATTTCCCACCGCTCTGTGTCCAAATGACTCAGGGGGTTTTGGCCACCACCGTTTCATTTTTAAAAAAAAAAAAAAAAAAAACCCAAAACCGCAAAACCTCAATTCTATTTTATTAAGGTTAGACCTCTCCAGAAACAAAGTTGTGACAACGGGAGTTTGGTCACCACTTCTAAATGAAAACTGTGCCCAAGTGTTCGAATTGAAGTGTGGCTTCACGAGGGGCTTTGGGTCCAGGCCCCCAGCCGGGCTGTTCCGCCGCTTTCGCAGGGAAACGGAGGGAGGTTCCCTCAAACGCCTCATCCTACAGCAGCTCGCTTCTCCCTCTCTTGGCCGTTATGAAGCGCATCCCCCGGAGGGCTTCAGGGGCTGCTGGAGATGTATGTTATTCCATCGCTAAAACTGTCCTCTCCTGCAATTTAACCCACTGCCGTCTCGGAGTGAAAACGCCCGAGGAGCTGCGCACCAAATCTGAGGCCAGCCTTCCCCCGGGTCCCACCACCAGCATCGCCTCCGTGACCACAAACTTGACCAGACCATCGCCGTCGCTTGACCAGAAACTCAGCGGCATAAACCACAAAGCTTCGCAGAAATTCATTGGAGGAGTTCTTTTTTCAAAATAAAATTTCCCTCCCTGAGATCACTTACTCCCCAGAGTAACGCTCACCCACAGGATAAACACCGATCCGAGAAACACACATCGCAGAGGCAAGGGGAAAGGAAACGAAAAACTCCGCAAGGCGATAATCAGAAAGCATGGCAAAATGTGCACGCAGGAATTTAAAAAGCAAATTGCTTCAAATCTGTTTGAAAATGCTATTCACACCTCCCAAGCAAAGCAGTCGGTGCTTTTTGTTGTTGTTTGTTTTTCAGTCTTTTTTTTTTTTTTTTTTTTTTTCTGCTGACACAGTTTTACTCTGAAACAAAAATATTTCAAGGTAGAAACTGTTGCTTTAGCAGCCTCCCGGAAAGAGAGGGATCTGAATCCTGCTCATCACCAGGAAAAGGCTGCTCAGAGCTAGCGTTGGTGGAGTGTCTTATGTAATGAAAAACAATCTCTGGAATGTTCTTCTGTATTTTTTTTTTTTTTAAATAAAAATAGGAATTAAGCCTTACACCTGAGTTACTGAAGCATCATCTATGACCGAAGCATCACACATCTAGCTCTACAGACGAGCCCCGAGAGCCCCCAGTCTGTACAGAAACTAGGATGACCACGGACACAAAACCTCGACTCTCAAAGTCAAAAGAGCCACGGCACTGCACTAACACCGCACCTCCGGCGCCACCGTTGCTGTTAATTTCCTGAGTACCTACCAGGCTAACCGGGCATCGGCACTCGGGGCTGTTAGTCTGTGGGTTGTGCTCCTCCATCAGCACCAGCCGCACCGTGCTCCGTGCGGCGTTCCTCACCCTGTCCATGCCCGGCAGCTCACACACGGGAAGCCCATCACGTGGCCACCACATCAGCAGCCTTGGACGGGTATGTTCTAGATGTACGCATCCATATCCTCATTGCCAGCGTACTACCTCTGCCTGCTTTCTATAAGTAATACCTGAATAACTCCATTTAAAACCATTAGGAAGAACTAGAATGGTTACAGGTGGCTTTACTAAGGGAGAGGAGAAAAAGCATCTCAAGGAACACGGAAATGTGGTAGAGGTTTCAGTGTACCTCATTAATTTGTCCTGGATTGCAGACATTCTTTGATTGTGATACTGTTTAATGGCAATTCTTAATTGTTGACATTAAAAAATATGCTGAGCTGAGCAAAGAGAGGAATTCTGGCTACAGCGCAGACGTTACTTCCTATTCTCAAAAATTAAGCATAACGGGCACAGTGGCTTAATAACCTCTCTCAAGAACCATAGTTCAATCCCAAGTGCCACCAGAAAGGTTAGGTATTTAAATCTTGGCAAATAGGCAGTTTATGAATTTCAGCGCACATGGGCAACTTAGCCAAGTCTTGAGACCACGGAAAAATCTAGAACGAAGAGGAGGAGGACTCCTCACCTAAGTAAAAGCAAAGACGCTGGGGCAGGTAGCAGAGGACCCTTCCCTGGGCTGGGCTCCCATAGACACCGGTGATACCAACGGCGTGCAAAAGCCGAGACACAGCTACGGGCAGGAAGGCACGCACGTTATTCTGCTTACAAGAAAACAAATACAACTGCTAAGATAAAGATGTCTTGAAAAGGAAAGCAGAAACCTGGAGAGTGAAAGGAAAGCAAGGAGGTGGAAGAAAAAATTGGAGAGCTGGTATTCCCTCCTCCTGGTTTATCCTCACCTTCCTCTCTTGGCTTTATAACATATTTTAACAATATTCTATTACATTTATTAGCTATAATTAACGTATGGATTCTAACAGCACACACAGTAGTTAAGAGAGAGCGCTCTCGGGGTTGTCCCTCGCTTTCCCAAGGACCCATTTCCCGCGAGGAGCCGTGTCCCAGCAGTGACCCGAAGGACGTGGTGCCCCTGGCACGGGCAGGGCACTAAGACACGCACCAGCTCTGCCAACAGCGCCTCGGGTAAATCAAACGCGGGACTGAGCAGTCCAGACTGATGTAGGGAATTACACAGCACTTTGGGTGAACTTACGTGATGGTAAGTTAGATGATGTGCGCCATACGTCACATCTTTCTTGTTCCTATCCAACAGTTTCGGAGTTTCCTTCCATTCATATCGCAACAGAAAACAAGCTCCATTTACAGTCGTTCACGCGGATGACTCGCATATTGTTTCAGCTACACGTTATTCTACCTTTCTGTGTCGCTCTCATGGAGGAGAGCCTTAACTCCTGGTACCTCCTACCAGCGTTGGGGAACTGCCTGCTAAGTTTCATTCAGGATATTATTCTTGCCTTGAAAAATTGGAAGTTATAAAGTGTTTCAGATCATGCGGTATAAATATCTCAGGTCTGAATTAATCTGCAAAGTTTGTTAGAAATGAAGGTCAGGACTTGAATTCGCAGCAATTAGAATCATTGATATTTTCATGGTATCAGCCTCCTTTTCCTGATTATCAACTTCCAGGGTGCTAACACCTAAAAAGTTTGCCCCTCTGACCCTGCTTGAGTTCGGATGTAGATTCTGTAATATTGAGAATATGTTTCTGCATTACTTTTTGTAAGTCAAAGCAAATTTGTTTTAGAAAACACCACGAAGAGAAAATGTGTATGCAGAAATATATAATTTTACATATTTTAATTAAATATTATAGCTGAGTAAAATACTGATCTGGATTCCGTCTCCTCCAACCTTTGCCTCAACACTTAATGCAATTTATTAATTGTGGTCTGACCTACAAGGTAACTAACTAGGAGATCAACTTCCAGCACAAACTGCTGGGAATAAGCTTGCCAGCCTTCAGCTATTTATTGAAAGCGAGGACAGAAGGCTGATCCGGCAGCGGGAGGCCTGAAAAGAAAAGAAATGCCATTCCCTGAGATCCCTTCAAAGAGAAAGCCACGGTGGTCATCGGAGTCAGACCCAAGAGACCCTGGGTTAAAGGTACCCATCGACACTTCCACTGGCATAAAAACCCCACAAACAAATATACCCTTCCTCAGTACTGACGAAGATGCAATCCCTCTACAAATCCACAGGCGTTTCCATGCGAGAACTAATGGAAACCCAGGGAAACAGGGGAAACGGGAACCGTCAGAGCACCACTTCAGTGACTTCAATAGTCTTTCCCAATCAAGAGATTGGAGGCGGCGCAGCCATTAGAACTGAAAACACATCTCGGGGGTTTATAATTGACTCAGACACATGGGAGTTTGGTACTCTGTTCACCTCGGGCCCAGCCGAAATGCCAGAGTTGCCTACGATACGTTCATTGGCTCTGGTTATAGAGATGCTTTAGTCTTTAGTTACACGACAGTACATCACTTTTAGCCTGCAAAGACACCACGTTACTGTTGCGTGTGCACATGCAAGGAAGCAAATCCCCTCCTAATAACTTTGTAGACATCGCCTAATTTCAGTCAAACTCAGCAGAATGGTAGACAACAGAAAGTGTTCCAGTTCTTCCATATTTTACGAACCTAGTTATCTAGACAGGGGTGGGTATTTTTCCCCCCCCAAAAAATGCTGGCAGGTTGACCTAATAGTCATCAGAAAGTCAACGTGGGAAACAGATTGGGAAACCAGATATCTGCCCGTGCTTTTACAATTTTCTATTCAAAACTCAGATCCCCTAAGTGTAAGTTGTGGTAAAGAGAGCTCAGCACTTCTCCAAATGAGATCGAAGTCACACGTTCATAAAAGCGGTCACCAGTCAAAGGGTTACTTAATGTGACTCGGTGCATCAGGTAATGCCTGTAAGGACATAATTACCATCATTATCCATCATTAAGAGCGTAGCGCTTGTGGGACAGCGTGCCTAGCTCTGGAGCACGGTGTTCAAGAAAGATGAATTCAAAAATGGAAGAACTATAAAGAAGATCAGGAAAGAAAATAAAAAGTCTGTTTGTGAAAAAGAGGAGGAAAAGAGCTTGGCCAGCTCAATGAACAAAACGAAGACTCAAACGGGATATGATTTTACTTTTTTTTGTTGATGAAATAAATTAGGTGGTAGTAAATAGCTAGGAAGCAAGAACATTTATTCAATTTAAAAAATATTGCCATCAGAAGAACAGTTGGCGTAACCAGTTGGTGTAACCTGTCCATTAAAATATTTTAATTTAAAGATGAACAGCGGTTTCCTACAGTCAGAATAAGGTTCTGAAACAGCATTTCATAAGGCCTAATTGAAGGGGGAAAACTAGTAAATTTTAGTACAAGTGTGTGATATAGCTGCCTGAAAAAGACCAGAAGACGGAACAAGAAGTCCTTCCGATCCTATGTCCCTGTGAGTAACGTCACACTGCAAATACGTCCCAGTGTCATGGTTTAACCCCAGCCGGCAGCTCAGCAACTCGCAGCTGCTCGCCGAGTAAGAGTGAGAGTAAAAGTGAGAAAACTCATAGGCTGAGATAAGAACAGTTTAATAATGGAAATAAAATAATAATAATAAATAGCAACAAAAAGGAAAACAACAAAATAAAAATAAAGAAACCCCAAGGAAAGACAAGTCATGTGAACGGAAAACAACTGCTCACCACCAAGCGACTGAAGCCCAGCTCGTTCCCGAGCCGCGGCCCACCCCCAACCAGCTTTCCCCCCTACTCCGTATGTTGAGTATGACGCCATACGGTATGGAATACCCCTTTGGCCAGTTGGGGTCAGCTCTCCTGGCCGTGTCCCCTCCCAATTCCTTGTACAACCCAGCCTCCGCGCTGGCAGGGCAGCGTGAGAACCTGAGAAGTCCCTGACTCCTTAGCACTGCTTAGGAGCGACTACAGCACGGGTACGTTATCAACGTTATTCTCCTCCTAAGTCCAAAACACAGCATTGTACCAGCTACTAGGAAGAGAATTAACTCTATCCCAGCCAAAACCCCACACCCAGACGCACAGAGAGCATGAAATTCATCAAAACCAGCTTCAGCTGCCCAGATCTGTCTCCTCGGAAACCCCTTCCACGTTTGCAGCAAATAAGGCAAGAGGCAACAGACTCGTCTTCTCCATTATGCAATCTCGAGTCATGCTCTAAGTAGCTCAACCTTCCGAATTAAATAAAGCAAGGGTCCTATGACTTTGCAACCGCAATAATAATCTTTGCCATAGTTTTCCGAGTAAAACGCTCTATCGTATGCATAGTCAAACACACTTCATTGACTCTAATACTATACAATCCTTTCCCCTTGAGAGGAAACTGCAGGCATGGGATTTCTGTACACAGTAGTTTTCTCATGGTCTAAATATTACCAGAATTTAAAACACACAGGAGGAAAACACAAAACAGAGAGAGAGAGAGAGAGAGACAGAAAGTGGGAATTTTCCGTACTCTGGATGCATAGTAAAAAGACAGAATGGTATAACCTTATTTTTTCTTGCTAATACACCTCAACTCTGACCTTCCTGAAAACCAGGACCTCCTGGGTAATATGGTAATTTAATGTGAGCGCTCATATGCTGATTTCTATGGAGTGGGTTGGCTTTGTGAAATACGACGTGGTTTACTTTTAAATAGAGCTCAGCTGAGACCTAGAAGGGAACTGGAAACAGGCCTCCGATGGAGAGAGATAAATGCCTAATTTACTGTCCCACTTAATCCAGCACTTTTTCCTTAAGTCATTATCTCCCATTCCTCATTATTGTGGCAGCACAGTCATGAAAGACATGTGCAGTGAGACTGTGATTTGAGTACTTCTGTTTACAACAGCCACCATTTATCATTTGAAAAAAACCCAACAGCATAGCTGAGCTGCTGGGTGAAGTATTAAAGGTAAATAGGGAAAGGTCCGGTAATCTACGCCCCAGCCCAGATATAACTTTACCTGGAGAATACCATACGCAACTGTAGCTGGAATATCTGTTTCACTGGGCATCATTTGTCCAGTCATGTGGATTATGGAGAAGACGAGCGGTGCCAGTTGAGTATCGGACATCAGCTACTGCGCATTTCAACACCCTTTTCTACTGCTCCTACCTTTACCTATTTGCAAGCGGGAGTACGGCACGTGTAGGGCACCAGGAATACTCCGAGCAAGCAGGACAACGATGCTGTTCACTCAGGTCTTCTCTGGCTGGTGGTATTAAAAACCCGTGGCTGTATTAAAAACGCTGTGGCCATTTAGATTTCGACACACGTCTCGG
Source organism: Larus michahellis (assembly GCF_964199755.1). Classification (NCBI taxonomy): domain Eukaryota; kingdom Metazoa; phylum Chordata; class Aves; order Charadriiformes; family Laridae; genus Larus; species Larus michahellis. The sequence goes on from NC_133902.1 coordinate 59,709,802, forward strand.
TCTTTTCACTGCACCTTGGCACTAAATGAGAATATCAGCCAGGAAAGGATATTGCATGTCCTAACGTTTCAACTATGCATAGAAATTAAAATAGTCTCAAATAATAAAAAAAAAAAAAAAAAAAAAAAAGGATCTATAAGTTTGGATCGCCTCAGGGCAACAGTAAGCGACTTGTCATGTGCCCATTAAATTTGGCATTCATTAAGGACAACGTCTCTTTAGTACAACAAACCCCCGCAGCCCCTACGACACCCACCGCCTGGTGCCCCAGACGCAAAGATCGTCTGCCCGTCAACACGCGAGTTCATTTACGTCATAGAAATTTCTTCGCTCTGTACATTTCAAAAAAGAAAAAAAATAAAATAAAATATTCACTCGCCACGTGGCTTTGCAAAATGACAGGCTGCAAGGCACAACCTGCTTAAACACTGGGAAACGTCTTGAGGGCGGCCTCAGCCTGTGAAACCTGCAGGGCAACGCTCTCCACGACCACCCGCCCCGGCAGGCCGGAGGTGCACAAACAAAAGCCATATTTTATCGCTTTCTGAATTGGCACAACCTGAAAACGCAAATTAGCTAGTTAATTTCTTGCAAGTTTCACATTAATTATTACTCTTTATCAGTTTAAATATTAGTGTCATATGTATGGTTGTGGGGCTACTTGTCTGCGCGTTCAGAACAGATGTTTCAAGAAATGTGGAGTGTAAATATTTATGACTTAAAAGAAGAGACTTTGTAACTTAAAGAGCTCTACAGCAGTTCCCACACTGCCTTATTCCATGCTTTGCAGAACCACTTTTCTGTCGGTTTGCTTCCGAGACAGTCAAATGCTTTATATGTACATGTAAACTGTCACTTGCAAATTCTGCTTTTCCAGCTCAAAATATCAAAAATTCAACACATGCAGGCCTAGAACAGAAAATACGGTTTTCCGGAAAGAGTTTTGCTCTTTGTTTTGTTCGGGTCTTGCATCCCATTCCATTTCTTTCTGCTATTTCCACGATGGAGATAACTCGGCACCTTTCAAAATCAGGGCCAAAGTACTTGAGTTGGGAAAACTAAAGCAGAGGTACTCAAAGGGAGCTATCACCTGGCAGCCTTGGCTGACACTTTTCAGACCACGCAATCCTAACTCAGCATAAGAGTTATTCCTCCTATAATCAGATAGAAGAAACGGTGGAAGAAATGGAAGCACGGTGAGCCCCTGGCCCAGGCTGCCCAGAGAAGCTGTGGCTGCCCCATCCCTGGAGGGGTTCAAGGCCAGGTTGGACGGGGCTTGGAGCAACCTGGGCTGGTGGGAGGTGTCCCTGCCCAGGGCAGGGGGTGGCACTGGGTGGGCTTTAAGGTTCCTTCCAACTCTAACCAATCTATGATTTGATGAAATCACAGCCGTTTGTAGGACATATTGGTGCTCCTCAGCTCAGCCCCAGACACACCAAGGAGACCCATCCCGACACGTGTGGCAAGGTCTTCTGTGTTGCTCACGTGCTGGTGATGCAGCTCTTCCCACCGCACCCTCTGAGCATCCCCCCTGTTCTAAACATAATTATACTTAACCTGTTTATCAAAAATTCATTACATGTAAATTTGATAGAGAGTTCTCAATCTAGTAACGAAAGAGCTAAGTAAATTAACATCAGGCTAAGATTTAGTGTAAATTACCTAATCGTTCAGAGCGGATATGAAATGCGAAACATGTGTTTTCTTTTTACGACTGGATGCAGCTTAGACCGTAGATAGGCAGGACTGGACACACTGCGTGCCGGAAGGGACGCGTGAGCGCAGGCAGAGGTGAGCGGTGCGGCCATCGCCTGCAAGGTGATGAAGATTAGGCTATCGGACACTCTTAATGAGCTCCAGCGTAAAACAGATCGGATATATGCCCAAAAGCCTTGCCCCAGTGCTCGGAAGGAGCACACCATCCAGGCCCAGGTTCCTCATACATGTCCACACCACACCAACACCTCCCGAAAGCTGTCTGGGAGGTAGACTGGCTCTCTGACCTGAGCCATCAGGGGCAGAACACAGCGCTAGCAATACCGACTACCGACACCAGCAGCAGTGACGTATATTGCCGATACGATAGAAGGGACACGAATACAACACAGAGAATTGAGGGACTTGCCCAGCACGCCTTCGCTGGCAGGCTCAGGCAAACCATTCCCACCCAATTCATTCAAAAACTCTTGCTCTCTACTCCTCTCGTGCAAAAAGTTTAAAATTTATTGCTGTCTTGATCAAGTAACGTAGGTCAAGAGCTTTCGGTGCTGGTTTAGCTCATTTATTTGCCTGGCGGGGGGCACTCGACTGGCCACACAATCAAACAACTAAAGAAACAAACTCTCAAGGAAGTCTGAAGTTTTCAACCTCGAATCCTTTTTCCTCTAACTCTACAAACAACAGAGGAAAATTTTTCACAATGGAGGTAAATAAATAAAGTCTAAGGGGTTTTTTGCATTGCATAATATCTAGAAATATAAATCAGATATGTAGAAGTTAGACAGCTATTAGCACACAAGAACAAAGAGCTGTTTGTTCTAAAAGCTGCTCTGAAAGCCAGACACCTACATATTTCTAAGAAATGAGGGAGAAAGAATAAGAACGTTTGACTAGATGCTGTAAGGGGCAGGTCTCTGCTCCATCAGTGGTGGTACAGCTGGAATTATCTCCTCTGTGGCCTGTTGGCTTCTACTGAAGAAGATTATTTTAATGCAAGATGATTTATTTAGTGGTTTTAGAACTTCTTCTGAAGAGAAAAAAATAAAGTTGGAAACTGGTTGCCCTTATGGTTTCCCTTCTGTTTTCGTAGGTCAAACATATCCTAAAACCCACCGTTAAAAGGGCCCCTGACCACTTATTTTTGCACGGGAACTGATTTCTGGTGGTTTCCCTACCTCCTTAAACAAACCTCAGCAAATAAGTACAGGAAAGCACAGGGCCACGAAGCCATTTGCCGTTTGTCCACAGCTGGGGTGATCAGGCAGAAGAAGGTCTGACCCAAGACTGGTGTCCCACCACGTGTCGGTGGCGCCAGGCCAGCCCCGGGGCGCCCCCCGCGCTGCCACTGCTTTGTGGTGAGTCTGCCCATTCCTGTAGCACTGCCCTGCGCCATTCCTTTAACATCTGCCCACATCTCCCAAATGAGAGAAGGGAAAAAAGGGAAAAAAATAAAGTTAGATACATTTGTCTAGAAATGGGCAAGTATTTTTGAAGAGAAATAATTATTGTAGGTTGTAGGTTTTTTGGTTGGACTCGATGACCTTAAGGGTCCTTCCCAACCATGAAGATTCTGTGATTCTGTGAAAAATAATTATTTTAAATTATTAAAATAAAGAAGAGAAGGGGAGATGATAGTTATTTTATTTTTATTGAAAAGTAGTTTGGTCAACTCAAAGCAACAAAATTTGTTTCAAAGTTTCACTTAGTACCGTTTTGGTGAAAATTACCCTAAAGCATCTCTAAAGAAGACAGAAAAAGTTTTAAAATAATTTATATAACAAAAAATTGCAACTAAGCACTTTACTTTAGGTCCAGAAAATATTTTAGTTCAAAGAAAGATGAAAGCTACGGAGAGTGGAAAACACATCCAGTCATTTCATTTCAGTTCCTACTCTGTCTCCCTTCCCTCTGGTTTTCAGGTTGTCACCAATTTGGGAAGAATGTTCATCCATTCACCCTTCTCCTTGGGATATTTTTTTTTTTCTGAATATCAATTTTCTCATGAAGCTAATAAAATTATTAAATCTTCTACATTTAAAGATTTGTCAGGGTAGAACATAATGGAATGAAGAAATTGCCTCCAACCCTCCCTCTCCTTTCTGTCCCGCTTCCCATTGGAAAGCTCAAATGCTTTAACCAACGATGGCTGAGTTAATCCCCACCACGCTGCCGCACGAAAATATGGCTACCCCCACGTTTTTTTAGAGAGGGAAACCTGTGCAACCCAAGAACCCATCGCCGGGAGCTGCTTTCGGTGCGTCAGTGCAAAGAGAAACGAGGTCTGCTCACACGGGAAGCACAGCAAAAAGTCTCAGCCCATTTTCGGTGCGTTGGCGCTGGGCTTTGAACACACGATATCTGCAACTCGGGAGCCGGCGGTTTCCATCCTTACTGAAGGCGTACCAGGAATAGCAGATAATAGCAGTGGTCTATAACATTTTCATTAACTACAGCAACATTTCAAGACTTTCTAGTCGTCTGCAAAGCCCATTAAGTCCACGTCTCTGTCAGCTCTCGCCTAAACACACTTCAGTCTCTAACAGAGGTTTTATGTAGAAACACGTTTAAAGCCCTTCACGATTTCACGGGGCGAGCAGAGCCTCCTGTATTTACGCAAGCCTAAATACCAAAACCAGAACATCGCCCAAACTTTTTCCATTTCTTTCCGCCTAGGAGTGAGGATTTTTGCCACACCTCAGGCACACTCGGTGTATTCCCAACAGCAGGACCACGCTGTGCCAGAGGCGTTTGTCCGAACGTCCACGTGCAACAAGTCCAGCTCATCAGAATTTCGGTTCACTGGGACAGTTTCCTAATTCCAGAGCCTAACAAGTTTCAGGCCACAACAAAGATCTTTATTGGATTTAATTGTTACCACTTATTTAGTCGTCTTACAGTTTTGTGTTCATGTGTGTAAGAACTACGCAAGTGCTCAGCCACTACGCCAATCGACATATTGTAAAATGATTAAATGAATAAATATTCGGCTATAGGTATAAATGACCTATCCTAGGGGACAAGAGCCATTATTCACCGAGCATAATGCATCTCAAGGAAAGCAATGAAATTAATCAGAGGCCTGGAAAACCTGACATCTGAGGAAAGATTAAAAGAATTGGGGTTGTTTATTCTAAAAAAGAACACTTAGTGGAGGACATGATAACAATTTTCAACTACGTCGACAGCCATAGCAAGGATGGAAGGAAAAATCAGTTTTTCACATTTATGGTGGATCGGGGGTGGGGGGAAGGGATTTAAATTGCACCAAGGGAGACTCCGGTCTCATGGCAGGGAAAAAAAATAAATTTAACAACATGGGAGAGTAAAGCACTGGAATAGGTTTCCTGGGGAATTTCTGACACGGGGGAGCAGGGAGCGTGTATCCCTTGTCAGCAGTGAGACGGGTAAGGTGAACCGTGCCGGGAACACGGCCCCGCTGACATCCCCTGGTGCTTTTCCAGCCATGTTCTCCTATGAGCCACACAAAAGCTCACTCTATTGGAGAGCAGCAGAATGTCTTGCTAATTGAATGTCAAAGCAATTAAAGTGGGTATAGACTTCTCTCAACATTATCTTGACTTGATAAAATAAAGTTGTTTTGACAATGCACACTGACAATTCCTGATTTTCAACCGCAGCTATTTTTCTTGAGGCAAGACACGGAAAACGTTGAGACTTTAGAGAGAATTTTCAAAATATATGCAGAAACATTATTTTCAGAATATGCGTATTAGACAAAACTAATCAGCGATTTTCAAGGTATTCCCATGATCATAGCTACTTGTAACCTAAAGCTTTTTTCCCCTCCCACCCTCCCCACAAACGCTACTGGCCCGCTACGTGCAAAGCATTCTTAACACAGTCGAACAGGTTTGCCTTCCAGACACGCTCAAGTTCATGGTCCAGCCAGCACGATGATATCTACAGTAAAATTTTAATATCTCTTCATTTGATAGTATTCTCACGTTCGCTTTTACTTAACCACACACACTATATGCATAAACACAAAAAAATTTCAATAAATATAAGTTTTTCAGTACTTCTTGCATTTTTTCCTTTCTCATCATCTTCAACACAGACACAATTCCATAGTGCCCTTAATCCACGGCAGGAGGGCTCATGCTTTGAAAGTGAGCTCTCTGAAGTTTGACATGACCAGGGAAAGACTCCGGCAATACAAAGCAAAAAAAGGAAGAGGAACTTGGTTTCAAATTGCCCGTCCTCATTTAGGGAAACGGGGAAACTCATGCGGAGCCCGCTTCAGCTAGGCTTAATTCCCACTGAAGTCAGTTGCCAGGAACAGATACATAAGCCTTGAAAAAAAGCACGCGGGTGGCCATCCTGGCTTAGGTGCCATCTACCTGGGGGAAGAGTTGAGAGTTTAACGCCCAGGGGTGTTTCCCCAGAACACCTTCCCCACAATTTGACTATTTGCAGCTCAGGGGTTTCCCAAGCCAGAGGTCAGACTTTTGTATTTGACAGCCTTCATCTCATCAGTGATTTTGCTCAGCTGCCACTTGAACCCCCCCGAGCTTCGGCCTTGAGGAGGCACACAGCTTCACTGCCTCTCGGGAGCTTGCTTTGAGCCCTGCCTCTGCAAGCCTTGCGTCTCCCGCTTCTTGCGTGGGAAGCGACCACCAACAGCTGACGGCCAGGCCTGACCTCCCCCAGACGACCTCCACCGCACTCCCCCAGCTGTCACCCCGCCAGCCTGGAGGGACGGACCCACCAGGTCATTTTCCACACGGAAGCTGCCAAGCAGCTTTCATCACCTTTCAGTGTCCCTCCTCCAGCGCTGCTGGTCCTTAGGAGGCGAGAGGACCACAGCGGCACACCCAAGTCCGGACGGGAGCACGCACAGGGTCTGCCAGCACGGTTGTGTTCTCCATCCCTCTCCCAGCAGTCCCTAATTCTGCTTGCTTTTGGCCGATGCCTTCAGGCGCTGCCTGCTATAATAACCCCGAGATATGCTTAAACGCGTCTCTGAGTGAGCGCACTAAACTTGGTGTGTCCTGGCTCCTCTCTTTTTCAGGTCTGAATTTCCCCAGACCACCCAAAGAAACACCCACAGCGCAGAAGTGCCTGCACCCTTGCTGCAGATTCTCCAGTTGAGTTGACCACCTCCACCTGCAGAGTTCGGTCCTTCAGCACAGCCCCGTGTGCCCCTCGTCCCCCTGGGCCCCCGATCGCTTCAGTATTTCCAGCTGTAAGAGATGCACTGCCAAGAGCACTGGCACGGAAGAGAGCACGTGCAGAAGAAGCTGCGTTGATGCTTGGACATGTCCTTCACCTTTCTGTTGAAATAAGAGAGGGAGAGGGGAAAATCCTATGGGAAAGCTTTTGTTTCTCCCAAACCGCTTCCAGAAGAGGAGGGCGATGGCTAAAGCGCTGGGCCTCAGAGGGGCTGTGGGTACCAGGCTCTGCCTGTCTGGGACACCGGACAGGACCAGCAATGCTTTGGGAGGCAAGTGGCCTCTGCGCCTGTAAACCAGCGCATCTTAGGCAGGAGCGCACACAATACAGCGCCTGGAGCAAAATTCATCTCCCCGGCTTCATCTGCTGCAAGAAGGATCGAAAATTATCCCTGTACCTCCCCGTTCACTCCTGGTTCCTCTTCTAGGTTAGCATTTCTAAAGTAACGTGTAAACGAAAGACTTCCAAGATGATAAACTTGCTTTCCTGAAAACAGAGGAATCTGAGAAAGAGGGTGGACTGAGAATCTAAGAATAAGGCGTTTCCAATAGCTAATAATTTGTCTGACACAAGATGCAAAAGTGCTTGGTAAGTCACAAAGGATAATTGGCCGGTTCTGTTAAGTAGGGGCATTTATGAATGCTGCTATCAATCTCTGACCTTTGCAAATTATATTTCCAGAGCCCTGGTTGCACACCTTTCCACAGCATGGCCTACGCGAGATAAAAAAAATAAATGCCTTTGTTTATTGTCATGTTTTTTGCTGTCATTTGCATAAGTAGTCTATTAAATGCAGCTCACTTTCTCTCAAGCCTGCACTTACCGTGCTCGATGGCACAAGTCTCAACATTGCCAAGAAAACTCGCCCAATACTTTATTGGATTCCTGCCACGCTCTCCCTCACGCTTCCATCACAACTTAAAAAGTGTTTATACTGGAAAAATATTGTACAACGGTGTAATAACGGCATTGTACGTTACTAAAGACCACAGCGTTCCTTTGTTTAGTTAGAAGGCGCGGGTGACCACTGCAAGGCTACGGAGATGGGCAGAGGAAATTGAAGAACGGGGAGAGGAGAACGGAGAACCAGCCAGAGAGGCATCCTCAGTTCTGCCATCGCCAGGGCCCGGGAATGCCACCAGTGTCACTCACACCCCCCGAGCAACTGACAGAGGAAAAGAACGACTGCATTTGCACCAAAGGGCTCACCAAAACTGTATCAAATATTGGCTCCGAGTGCGGTACCAAACGTGGTCTCCTGTAGGCTTTCTACTTCTGGGCCTGGGAGCAGGCATTGCTCCGTGCAGCACAGTTAACAAAAAGGAGGTCTGTCAATTACTCGCTCAGATACCAACAAAGATAACACCAACAGTTACAGAAACACAGCACACTTGTAAAGAAACCGCTGATGCATAAACTGAATTATCCCAGTGCGCTGCTGCTCCATAGGAATAATACTCACTCCTTAAAAATGTAGGCGCAGGGATGAGAAATACAGGCGGGGAGAAGGGAAAAGCAGAAAACAGGAGCCCGTGTGTCCAGCCCGGAGCAGGCTCCTGCCGGCGGCAGCTGGGCTCCTCGCACCCTCAGCCTCATCAACTTATACCACTTCCTGACGCTTTTTTTTCCCTTTTTCTCTCCTCCGCAACGGGACAATTTGTTGGCTGTGTTTTTCTGCCCCCAGCGGGCGACCTGCTGAGCCCGCAGCTGGCGGCACTCAGCCCAGCCCCTGGGATGCGCTGGTCTGCCGTATCCAAAACAGCCCCACGTGCCCCCCCAGCATCCACACTGCCATGCTGGGGAGTTTTATAAAAGGTGGATACTTAGCATGGATACTTGATAAAACACAAAGGTATCTATTCAAGGGCAATTTACGTTTAAAAAAAAAAAAACAAAACAAAAATATTAAAAATAGCACCCAAGAAGCGATTTTTCCCTGATTCTGATCGCCCATGAATTGTTATTTTCAGTTTAGCAGCCCCCCGAAACTGCATTTGTGAGGACATCGCCACGGACAGCATCGACCAAGTTTATCCCCGGCTCCATCAAACTCCGTGAAGCGCCCGCTGTGCCACACCAGCTGCCCGGCCGTCGGCCCTGCCCGCGTGGCGTTTTTAGAAACGAGTCCTTCCAAACCTGGGGGTGCTGTACACCCCGCCCTTCACACGGGCTGCACACCGCCCTGCAGAAAATCCGAGTTCATCCCTCTTTTCTGCTTTCCCCGCACGGAAGCGGCCACCCCGAGCCACGCAGACGCCGGCCGCGCTCGGAGCTCGCTCCTCCGCACTTTGACAAATCCAGAGCGGCTCCACGGATATTAAAGGTATTGGCCCAGACTTACGCCCGAGCAGGCGAGCACACGGCCTGACCTTTTCTCTCCTTCCTTCCAGGCCTCCTAATGGTTTTTTTAATAGAAAAGATAAAATATTTGTAAAACAAAGGAAATCCCTCAAATACCATGTAAATTCCCTTTCTAATTTTCCCTGATTCATTTTGAAACTCCTTTTCTTTTTTTTTTTTTTTATTTTTAAAAACTGCCAAGAGGAACTGGCAACACTTTCCCCTCGGACTCTACTTTTCTGTTTCATCCCCTGGCGTGGCACCCCCGGGCACCCCGGAACGCTCCGCTCGGGAGCCGGGGACGGGGACCCTGCTGCGGAGCCGCCCTCACGCAAAGGGTGGGAAAAGCCTGCAAAGCCAGCCCCTTCGCCCCACACCAGCATCCCCCGCAGCCTCAGCACGGCTCTGCCTTCGCCTTTGAAGGTTGATATTAATGAAATCTTAAGGACCTCGTTCAGCCGAGGACAGGCAGTGCCCGGACTCCCTTCGGGTCTGCCTTCCCAGGCCATTCAGTAAAATACAGCATCTCTCTTTACTCAACGTATTTTCCCTGTTCTTAAGTTTGCTTTTAACTCACTCTTTCCCCAAAACTCCCAACGTTTCTCGTTCGGTATTTGCTTATTCGTTTTGTTAGAAGTGAACTAAATGGTTTAATAAGTTTTAGATTCATTATGTCTTTTAAAATTATTAACAAGCACAGCTCTTCTGAAATGAGTGAAAACTAACGATAAAAAGTACTTTTATTCTCTGCCTCAAACAAAGTACGTTTGCTGAAATCAAAAAGTCCCACTTTCATTTGTGTCATTTTTTTAAACCTAGTAATCACAGCAAAGCAGCATTTCTAACTTTTGAGTCATCAGCAGCACAAATAAAGCTTTCATGAATTGCAATAATTTCTCATCAAGGCTTTCCCACAGAGAAAAAAAATAAATTAACACAATGTCACGTATCAAAAGCCAAAGGCTGGTACTGAACATTTCTGGGAATAAAAGGAATTGCAGAAAACAAAAGCAGAGCATCTAACAGAAACGGGAGAGTGAAATGGAGCTGCATCTCTGCAACAGCTCCATGCGCTTCTGGGGCATCTGCTTGAGCAGAATAACCTTCGCCTGCCACAAACCACAGTCTTTTCACCGACAAAACAGCTGGGAAAACCCACTCCTGAGCAAGGTGCTCCAAACCTGCTCTTTTTCTGACCTTGAGGGAGAACTCTCCGCTTTCTGCAATGGAGAAGACAACACTGGGGTCCTGTCCCTTTTCTTTCACGTTAGACGTAAGGCAAAGTTTTAACTCACAGAATGGCTGAGGTTGGAAGGGGACCTCTGGAGACCCCCTTGTCCAAACCCCCTGCGCGATGCAGGACCGCCCAGAACCCATTGCCCAGCACCACGTCCAACCAGCTTTTGAATGTCTCCAAGGTGGGACCCTCCACAACCTCCCTGGGCAACCCGTGGCAGCGCTTGGTCACCCTCACGGTGACAAAGTGTTTCCTGATGTTCAGAGGGAACCCCCTGTGTTTCAGTGTGAGTCCACTGTCTCTTGTCCGGTCACTGGGCACCTCTGCCAAGAGCCTGGCTCTGTCCCCTTGGCGCCCTCCCTCCAGGTATTTATCCGCATTGGCAAGACCCCCCGGAGCCTTCTCCTCTCCAGGCTGAGCAGCCCCAGCTCTCCCAGCCTGTCCTCGCAGGAGCGGTGCTCCAGTCCCATAAGCATCTTCACGGCCCGTTGGTGGGCTCCCTCCAGCACGTCCATGTCTCTTTTGTACTGGGGAGCCCAGAACTGGACCCAGCGCTCCAGCGTGGCCCCACCAGGGCAGAGCAGAAGGGACGCATCACCTCCCTCAACCCGCCGGCAACGCTCCCTCTGACACAGCCCGGGACACCATTCACTTTCTCTGCAGCAAGGGCGCGTTGCTGGCTCATGGTCACCTTGGTGTCCATCAGGACCCAACGCCGCTCGTATCCTGCAGCAGCATTTCTTCCCGCCAGCGCTGCATTTTCCCTACAGCTCCAGCTTCCCAAGCGCCTCTCTGCTGCTTATAAATGATCCCTGGGGCACCGTAGCCATTAGCTCAATCACTGCACAAGAGAGTCTCTTTTTCCACATCCAGCAAGTAAAAATTCACAAACCGGAATTAAATTGACTGTGATGCAACCCATCACTCTCCTGTAACCCTGACACAAAAGGATGGCTCTGCTGCATGGGCAGGCTGCGCGGACCTCAGTTTAATTAAAAGCCTCCAGGAATCATTGATCCACACTCACACCCTTTGCTATTTCTGCTGATGCTGCGGCTTCACGACGAATCCGGATTTTATGTAGAAATACGTTTTCGCATTCGGCGCAGAGTTTCTCCTCCCCTTTTGTCACAGGGCTCTCTTCCCGCGCAGCCGTGGGCCCCGGCCCGCTGGCACAGCGTCCCTCCCGCGCTGCTCGCGGCCCTCTGCAAACACCCCCCGGCACCGAGCTGGGCTCCGCGAGGGCAGGTTCGACAGACCCAACTACCTACGGCACCTCGGCACAGCATTTACTTCCAGTCCGCTCTCCGTCTGCTACACAAACCCCTAAATTCTCATCAGAATTATTACTACAACTTCCCAAATCCCAGGAGCCCTCGCACTGGGCAGTGCTGAAACACCTCCGCTGTCCGTATGTTTTGAAATAAACGTGTCGGCAAACCCTGCCCCTGGTATGCTGTTACCGGATCTGTCACACACAACGCTCTGCGTATTTTTATTAGGTTTTTTTTTTTTTATACTACTTCCTTATTTTCTTTCCTCCGCTTAAAATACAGCGTGTCTATTAAGGATTATAGAGCAGAGAATGGATTTTATTAAATATTAAATTTTCTACGGTGTATGTAATTTGGAGTTTGTCAGATCCGAGTCTCAGTAAGTTACAAGCTCAAAATTTGTAGACTAGAATAGATTATTTATTTTATTGGATCTCCACTGGGCAGCATCCATCACGTACTTTCTTTTGCCTCTGCCAGTAAGTAACAATTAGGGTGAATTTATGACAACAATCCTTATAACAGACATAGCCGAGAGTTTACAAACACTTACTGCACCACAAACCACCCCACCGCCACCAGCGTGCGGGCGGCCCCGGGGCCGGCTGGAAGCCCGAGGTGGCAAAGTGCCCTTGGTGAGATCCAACAGAATTTAGTAGTGGCCTTCGCTGCCGTCGGGGTGAATCCTGGCGACGCGACCAGCCCGGCCCCGCTGCAGCGAGAACGGGGCAAAGCCAGCCCTCCGCTGACCCACCGAAGAAATTTGTCCTCGAAGGAGACTCCCCACCATGCCCAAAACTCTCCGCTTCCAGTCCTGCACTCCCCGTCAACGTGGCCTTACCCTTAAGCAGCAATTTGCAAGCTTAGAAAGGGGAAAAAAAATCAAAAACAAAAAAAAAAAAAAGAGCTTTTCATGCCCTTAGAAAGGAAACCTCTTACTTGATGTCTTGCTAGCTTACCTGCAAAATGTCAATCCTTTTAGGAATTATTGTTGCAAAAGAAAAAAATCAAGATCATTTACATCCATTTTATGCCCCAGCCGGCCCGGAACCCAAAGCAGCCGAGTTACTTCTTTATTTACTGCGGTTATGAGGTGTGCGTACGAAAAGGTCTTTCTCTTCCTCACGAACCTGAGCAACCAGAGGGAGCAATCCAAAATCCACGAGAGGGAAAGAATTCCTCAATGTGACTCTAAGTGTGCGTCCTTTGAGGATCCCGGGTACCTCATCTCACAAGCGAAACAGGTAATTAGCAGTTTCAGTGCTCAGACGTTCCGTGATGTCTCTGAGAGGTGCCGTATACAACGGCATCGAAACCGCTCACATTTGTCACCAGAATAGACCCTGCTGTGGCAGAGCACAAATCCGCGGGTACGGGCAATGACAGGCGCCGACGCAACACCCAACACTTCTCCTCAATGTTAAATACGGGACGGACTCGGCCGTTGGAACTTATTTCTGTGTGTTTTCTGTAGAACTTGAGACAGGCGAGTTATGGCTAAATACCCACGAAACCTCAGTCAGAGTGGAATCACGCATTCAAGGCTTATTTTTCCAACAAACCAAGAAATCAAACAGCCTCATCACCTACTTTTTATTTTTAATCTTGGTAGTCCTTCTCACGCAAAACACACACTGCCCGAGAACCAGCCGTAAGAGCGCTGTGGCAGCAGGAGATGCTGAGCAGGTAATCAGCTACAAAAGGCAAGGGCAAGAAGCAAAGCAGCTGATTTTCGATACTCTGTTGGGGGATAAAATGGAGAAAATTTTCAGAAGTGGACTAAAAAAAAAAATAAATAAAAAAAAAGATTCACTTAGATTTACTTCACCTTTAATAATGCAAAATGATGATAGCAAGAGTCAACAATGACGGTTTTTTTTTTTCTTCATTCTAGAGTTATTTTTTCAATGGGCACAGAGAATGAAATCAGCTAGTGTCGTGTTTAAAATTTACAAAGTAAATTAAGTATTAAAATATAGAGTGAAAAAAAGAAGTTACCACCAGGAGCTGAGAGGTTCCAGAGCGTACGCGTGGTGGGTGGGTGGGTGGGTGGGTGACGGCGAGAGGGCTCATCCCGGCTCCAGCCCCCTCCTCCAGGGAGGCAGAGCCCATCCGGAGCCGTTCCGGGCACATCCCGGGATTGCTCCCACCCCGCAGCGTCCTCCACGCCTGCCCCTCTGCTGGGCCAGAGCAGAGTCCCCAGGCAGAAGGTAACGGCCAAAGCCCTGCAGCAACACGGCGTGGAGCCCCACCAGAGCGGTGGGTTCTTGCAAACCAGCCAGGAAACCAACAAAATTACAGGGGAAAAAAATATCTTAAATATTCTTAATTACGGTGCAGTTGCATTTCACGGGAAAAAAAAAAACATCTGAAATATTCTTACTTATGGTGCAGTTTTATTTATCCTGATTCTTTCAATACTTTCGAATGAGAAGGGCGATTACAAAAAACCCCACAGAATTTTAACAACACGAGATGCAGATTGAGCAGCAAATCTCCGTTGAGAAATAGGGAGCCGATACCTATTTTTAATGCACCCTTGCGAACACCTACTGTACACTCAACCACCTCTTTCCGGAGGGCTGCGTGCGAGCGTACGTGTATTTATATACGTACACAGCTAGTAAAAACCCCCAAACAAACGGTAAAACGCGCACACGCGTATTCAGAAATCCTCAATGACGCTCCAAGCCGGAAGCTTCGACCCATTTTCCAGCGGGGACTGAAGCGCAACTTCTGCTCAAAGGCAAAGCCAGGTGGGTTTCCCACCGAACAGAGGAACCGGACTCAGGGAGACGCGCTGCTGCGTCGCGTTTCCTTTCCCAGATCTGCCGTCCTTCCCCCCGTACCAACGCCGGCTGCCGGCGGTACCACAGGCAGCGACACACAGACGGGGAAGGGACATGACATACATAAAGCAAACAGAAGCCGAACAAAACACAAGACGACGGCATTTACAACCCAGCTGACAAAGCCAGTCACTTCACTTTAAATAATGTGGCAGGCAGCAAAAATATAGTAATTACAAGAATTTCATTTTCATTAACTAATAAACCAAGGAAAACAATTTAAGTATCTGAATGTCATTTTTCAAATGAAAATAAACTGTAAACATTTGAATAACATCACAGCAGGGATAATATACCTAAGGAAACCTATTGAAATATGCTAGTGAATTCATCCTCTTTTATCACATTAAAACTGCAATTGACTGTAAACCTCCTACCACTCTCCACTGAGACTTTAATTGTAAAGATTCCTGTTACATATCATATTAGAATTTAGTTAAAATTGTAGAACACATTATTTCCAATCAGACAGCCAACCATCACTCACAAAGATTTTTAAAAAGGTGATTAATAATTCATCTCAGATAAGGAAAAGATCTATATTTATACCATCTTCTCAGCCACCATAAACTACCTGACAATTGTTCAGTAATGATGCCCAGTAAATTCTTTAAAATGGTAATTTGTCATTCTGTCACTTCATTTGTGACCTAAAATTCCTCACTTGAGGCATCATCAAATAAATTAATCACTTTCCAGGATCCATTTCTCTGTTCTGCACGTTATTATGCCCAGGCTCTCTTGTGTTTCTCTTCATTTACATATATTTAATGGCTCAGCAGTGGTTCACTATGGCACATAACGCACACATCTCATTACAGGTGAAATATTCTAACTGCCACTATCACTGGGAAAGAAAATAACTCTCCCAATTTAATTTTCCTGATGTAACAAAACCATGATTCTTCACTATGAAATGTTGATGCCATCCATCAGTCACAATCAATAAAATCATCATAGAAGTACGCCTTCTTTAGCATCGTTCCTTCATACCGGTATTATTTGAGGGAGGTAATTAAACTCATAATATGTAATGAATGTAAATGAAGAAAAAACCCTCGTGTTCTCCCTCTAACTATGCTTATTTTACTGCTTTGATTTAAAGTATTTTTACATCTTACAATCTATGAAATACACAAAGCCCTGAAGGAAAGGCATCAGAAGTACAGTAAGCATCAATCAATACATATAATGACTAATTAAAAAGGAACATATTTTAACATTAAAAAACCACCAAATGCTGTTATTTATAGATTTTTCACTTAAAATGATGCATTCCCTCTGGACTAATATATTTGCTGTCTTTCTGAAATATAGATTGCAATACACTAGTTTTAGATACTGTTGCTTGCATGCGTTAAAAAAGAAACCAAAGTGGTTTTACGTGTATATGGTCCAGCACAACCATTTAAATCCCCACATTTTATATATATATATATACACACACACACACATATATACACACACACGTGCAATCTTTTCTCGCATTAGAGAGAAAACCTTAATAATTTCAGTCTCTCATATACGTGCCTGGACTCACGTAGGTCAAGAAAGAAGTCTCTCAGGAATTATAACTTTTAAAGAAGTCCACCAAAAAATTGGGTTTAGAACATTATGTTTTTCCATAAAGAGCAAGAAGCCATCACTTCCCTTGTCAATATGCACGCGACTTCGTTTATATTTAAAGAGCAGGATTAATAACACCTCTCTTGGGACAGGGAAGCCCGAAAGACACCGCTGTTGCCCGGAGCCCAATGGCCACCAGCCACCCACTCCCCTGGCCCCGCTCTGCAGGCAGCTCCAGGGCTTTTACACCCCCATGGCTGGTGGCCACCCACGCCCCGGGGACACACGTAGGGCATCCTCCACAAGGAGGATTTTCCAAGGAGGAGAACTGATTCCTGGCTTCTGCTGAAAATCACAGAATCGCCTGCGCTGGAAGGGACCTTTCAGATCATCGAGTCCAACCATTGACTCAACGCTGCCAAACCCCCACCACCCCACGTCCCTCAGCACCACGTCTGCCCGGCTTTTAAACACCTCCAGGGATGGCGACTCCACCACTGCCCTGGGCAGCCTCTTCCAATGCTTGACAGCCCTTTGGGGGAAGAAATTTTTCACAATATCCACCCTAAACCTGCCCTGGCACAACTTGAGGACAAAATAATTCACTTGAGGCGTTACTCCGACATGGTGTACATGCAGAGCATCGGATTCCTCACGCTGGGCGTGAGGGGGAAAAAGGGGGAACGACAGAAAGTGGCTGGTGTGACTGGGCTGGGTGACTGACATGCTGCCCACGGAGCTTCGTTCCACCATCCGACTGTTGTGACGCTGCTATTTATAATTGACGCTTACTTCCCCCCGCCCCATGGGGATGCGGGATGCCGTCAGCCCGGCTCACGCAGGACACGTGCCCAAGCCCCCGTGGCCAGCGTGGAAGGGAAGAGCTCTTCGCTTCGGGGTTCCCTGCGTGCCTGCCTCCGCCGGGAGGGTGACAACCATTTGAAACAGGCTTGAAGTGAAGTTTGTAGTAAGGTTGAGATAGAAATTGAAAAAGGAAGGCACAACAGAAAAAAAAATTATTTTTAATAACTATTCATTCACAGCTCTGCATGAAATTTCTGCGCCACAGAAAGGAACAGAAGGCATAGGTTGGTTTTTTTTTTTTTAAGCTATTATTATTTTTATGGTAATTTTTCATCTGGAAGGTACGTCCAGGCAGGAAAAGGGGCCATTCCTGCTCAGGGGCACTGCGGCCAGCCTGGCACGGGGCAGCCCTTGTCGGAGCAGCAAGGCATCCTTCAGAGCGACAGCAAGTCACGAATTCTTTTCGGTCCTTAAAAAAAAATTCAGGGCTTCAAAACCAGTAATTAGCAAGTATTTCCATTTGCGTTTCCTTAAATTTTCCTCTGCAGAGTTCCGCAGCAGCCCAGCTGGAGGTACTGGTGCCACCATTCCTCTGTGTCCCAGCTCAGCTGCACCCCAGTCCCAGACAATTAGTGCAATTAGTGCCCGGAGCACCCTTCCCCGGCACGGCCATGTCTCTGCGGGCGCTCGGGGGGACGGAGCGGAGGGGAGGGAATTGTCTCCCGTGACTAATGCTGTTTAGCACAGCTGGCCACTGCCTCTGTGTGCTTCAGCATCTTTTTTTCCCCGAGCCGCGTCCAGTAAATACAGGAGCCCAGCACCACCTCCGAGCCCCGGCGAGCAGGGGAGAGGGGCAGGACCCACAGGAAACACACAGCACTAAAACGCATTTAACACCAGCTGTATTTACCAGGCAATCAAAGGTAAATCAAAAAAAAAAAAAAAAAGAGCCAGTTGTCTATTTCTTGGCACCGCTCTGCTAACAGAGATAACGAACAGAGCGAGTCGTTCTCGGTGCGGGGACTGGCTGAGCTCTGCTGCGCCCGCGCCAGGGAGCGAAACGCACCACCAGGGTGTTAGCAGGGAAGGGAAATGTCTTCTGGGTAATTGCATTCCGCCGCCATCCAACGACCTCGCAGCTATCAGCTCGCGCAGGCTCTTACATTACTCACACATGTACATATACACAAACCCACACGCGCGGTCTGTCCCCGTCTCCCGGGCTGTTTTGCTGCACGCTGCCGAGCTGTCATGTTTCCCTCCAGAGGTGGTTGTAAGTTCTGCTCAAGGTGAAGCAAACTCTTGTTGTAGGTTCCATCTACAGAGGTTACACAAGGGCGTTTACAGAGCACGTTCAAGCGCTGTAAGAGCGCCACGGAACACGGGACCCGAGCTCACGGCACAAATTGCACCCAACGAAAACTGGCTGTGCCATGGCCATGCTCGCCTGACCCGGGCATCTCCTGCAGACTAGCTCGGAGAGAATGATCTACCCACGCCCACACAGAGCTCAGATTCTCTAACATGGGACTGAAAACCCCAAAATAGACAAAAACTCTCCTCTGTGGTATTTCTGTAGTTGTCCTACCCATAGAGGAGTACCCATAGATGAGGGAAGCTGTAACAGGAGCTACCAGCAGCACACACCAAACAGATGAAGACCTTCATGCCACCAAAGCCAGACGGTCCAGCTCCTGGAGAACCCACCCTCCCGACGGACGCATCCACAGCCTCAACCTGCCAGAAACCAGACCTGGCTCAGGCACCACCAGCTTCTCCATGGCCATGACGCTTGGGTGGGGGGGAATTTATCTTGCCCCTCACCCCTGGACTCGAACGTGCCCCACAGGCCTACCATCATTCCATATCATACCATATCAGGGGCAGGTACTATGGGTTCAAGGGGGATTTCAGTCCGCACTCATACTAACCACGCAAATACAAACCTTCGTGTTAGATCCCAACGCGGATGCCTGTCTGCTTCATTTTGAAAAGAAATTTTAACAGTGCACGAGTGGCAATTACTGAACTTTGACGTTGAGTGGTCAAAATGCAAGGATTCAAAACTTGATGCTACAGGTGAAAATTTAGCTCAAATCCTCACCTCCATTTTCTGTCTGCAGACTAGGTTGATTTACTACGGAAAAGTATTCCAAGGACTTCCTAAAATAAGGGTCTGTTTATCGAGTTTGCCACACAGAAGCTCAGTACTATTCTGGAACCACTGTTTATTCAACTACTCAAAACCAGCATTCCAGACCACATTTCACATTCACTAGCGTTCATTGGTACAATGCTTAATTTTGAATTTTTTGTAACCTAATGATTATGACCAGTCGAGTGGCATTAGCACATTCCTGACAACGTTCTCCATTTTCTGCATCTGTGTTTCTTAACTCGCCCATGCTCTGAGGCCACCAAACTACCTGCAGGAGCCTTTAGGTTCACATTTTGTATTTCGCTATTTAATTTCATGCAGCATTACAACATCTTATGATCTTCACCATGTCTAGAAATTTTAGTCCCATTGAAGCAAACAGCAGAAGTCCCATCGGTTTCCACAGGAGCAAGGCTTCACTGTTACAGTAATTTCCAATGACAGAAGAGAGGGAATATTACACCAACGTATTTCTGGTTTTCTCCTTTTTTCCAATAACTGTTATCACTGTCGCTTGTATGTGAGGCCCATGAGATATAACAGAACTAGCACGGTTCTCTTCAACAGCCGTTATAATACTCACGCATAATACGTCTTGTGAGAGGACTATGATTCATTTTTACTACTCATTAGGTGGCTTTGCTGGTATGCTATGAATATTGTAGTTTATGCATGAAAAGTCTGCTACCTGCAATATTTGTAATTCTTAAATTCGTTAATAACTACTTAGATACCCCACAGATGCAAGAGCGCACACCAGGGTGAATATGTTATGAAACGGGATCGTTATTACAGCCAATCTGGCAACTCTGGTCTCATACTTTTGATGTAAATGAGTTCGATACCTATTAAGAGAGGCACGTTTTAATGTGGTTACTTATTTCTCTACAGCCCCCTGCAATTACACCATTTTCTGTTTAAAAGTTTACTTTCGATACTTTTGCATTTATTTTTTCGTAAGCGTTGGCCTGATGAGAACTTCAGAAGTGCTCAACGGAAAAACAACGCGACACAAGGAAGAGTACTGCTGCCTGTTAGTGCTGCGGAGGAGGGAAAGCTAACAGCCCGACAGGGTCCCAGCCACCCCGGTGCCCCGGCGTAACGTTTGCATAGCAAGTACACATACAAGGTTAAAGGCAATTTTCAAAAAAATTAATTTGTTCTTAAGGCAAATTTGCCTTGGTTCTAAGCCTTTGTATCTTGGGTTTTAACGACGACTGGCCATTCACAAAACATTCCAAGGTAATAAAGAATTTATAATTTTCTACAGCTTGATTTGCCGGTTGTAGGTCTTGAAGATGAAATTTGCTCTCTAGCGCAACCGTTTCACTGCTGCGGTTATGCTGCCTCCACCGTCAAAATAACTTCAGCTCACTCCTGAAGGGTTGTTCTGGAGCACTTTGCAACTCTGGAGTCTAGGTTGTGACCTTTTATAGGTGAAGATAAAAAGGTGCCTCTTTCATCAAACACACAAGGACTGCAAAGATGCCATGGAAGGCATGACCGTGGTCCACACCTCAGACAGCTTCCATGTTCTTACCAGGTGGGAAAAGCATCCTTGTTCTGGGATGCTGCTGCCCCACCACCCACAAGTTATTTAAAACTCCTGGATGGTGACTTTCTTCAAGAGAACCTCCAACACTTCCCTTGACCGAACAGCAATACCAACACCACCTTATCTTAGCCAACAAGGTAATGCGCAAGCCTCAACCTTGCCCAAGCACCAGTAAAACTGTGCCCTGCAGGTCCGAGGAAGCGAGGGCACGCGGCCAGCACGGCAGCCACCTCCCACCTGCCCAGCAGCTTCCTGCGGGCTGAGACGCAGAAGCCGGGCCAGGCAGAGCTGCGCCCCCCAGCCAGCGGGGACCCGGGGCGAAAGCTGAAGGCACACTCCATCACCAGCCGTAGGAAGTTTCAGCCCCAGACAGGGAGGCCATCAGGTACGATACTAAACAAGGAGCTACCAGTGCTGCTGAAATTGCGCATATGCCCTTTTTCATGCCTCTTTTTTAGGCGTAGCCTGCATCGCCAAACGTCCACTCATCAGTCTGGCACACTGTTCAGTTTTCTTCCCCATTTTAGAACAAAGTCTTGGGAAGACAGAGCAAAAATCTCACCCACCAACAGAGACAAGGTGAAAACGAAGTCTAAAGTAAATTTGCCATATTAAAAAAAAAAAAACAAAACCCTCAAGAGTCCCCATATTTTAAATTGAAGGGTCTAACTCCAACATTCAGAGCTGGACTTTGGTATGGCAGAAGGAGATCACCCCAAGGGCAGAGGTGTCTGCTGTTGCTGGAAGAGTCCCTCCCAGGCTCTGCTCACCAGGTACCTGAGCTCGGAGACCTGCAGACAACTCTGAGCGTTTCTGGTTTTGCAGACGGAGAAGACAGGCAGCGCTTCTGCCCCCGCGCCGGGGCTGAGCCTCCCCAGCCGCTCGCCGAGGCCTCTCCCCGACAGCCAGCCCCGGGCTGCCACGCGCCACCACCACCACGGCAGAAGCTAACGCCACCCACAGCCCAGAGCTTCTGCCACACCACCCTTCAGCTCAGACGTCTCAAATACTTCGGACACATTTGCGTCAAAGACCAACAGGCTTCGTTGTTTTTATGGGCAGATTCTTCACAGCCGGGAACAGCACTAACTCCCAACAGTCCACTGCTGCTCACCGAAGGTCTTCAATAAAGTACCAGCAAAACACACGTTTTCTGCCTGTCGGGGCAGAGGGAACGGCTCTGCAGGCCATTTAACCGCCTCCCCTGGCACGGATCTCACAGCCAACGCCGTTGACAAAAGATGCTGGGATTGGTACCGCTTTCAGTCTGCTGAGAAAACAACCCCCCGACCACTAAAAGAGCTTGAAGCTGGATTAGGGCCCCACAGGCAGTCAGCCCTGGGCTTCTTGAACTTTCCAGGGCCCACGGCAGCAACCTGGCTGCTGCCGTAACGCGATCTTCCCTGCAGAAAACGGTGTACGTGGTGAGCCCGCGCGCGGAACTGTCTGTCTCGGGACTGCGATCCATACATCTGCAAGTACATTAGGAGCTGACACCCTCTAAAACGCTGGCAGCATCAACATCTAATCGATATGCGTGTTCACCAGCAAAGCTGACTAGTACATCTGTTCTGTGAAAAAACATACATTCTGCCTCTAGTACAATCACTGTAATTAAAAATTAACATGCATTAATTGTTGGAGCTGATGTAAACAGCTGATGTTCCACTTAGCCCTGTCTTCTGTACATATCATTAGGCAAAGCCAAATAATTGTTAAGTAAACAGGCAACACTTACAAAAAGAAATAGAAAACTAATTCCAACTAAATAAATTGACAACACAGCGCAAGTCATATTAAAACAGTTGAGATAATTATTAGGCTACTGGACTAACAGAGAGAAAATCATAGAAGACATACTTAATTGTTTGAATCTCATTTCAGTAAATGTATTTAGGCACAGTGTGAAATACAATTTAACTTGAATGTGTGTGCAGTATTTTCCCAGAAGCAGGATGCGCAATATGCTGTTGAAATAAAAGTGTAAGTTGGAGTTTGATACGCAGGTGAAATAAATTGCTGCATTTGAGAAGTTATCTCAACCAACTGCTTCAGTACCCGGCGGTCTCAAGAGAAATTCAGGTTGGTTACGCAATGCTAAAGGTTTGGGTTTTTTCTTCCTGAGATACATCTGCAAAATTCCCGTCAATACCAGTGGGAGCTACATGCAGACACCAAGAGAAGAACATACTCCCGAGGAGTTACATCCTACTTTTTATCATTGTTATTTAAATGTCATAGCAAAATAATTTCCCCAATTTGTATACCAAAAAAAAAAAAAAAAAGGCAAATAAAACCCCAGCAAATCTGCTCGGTACTACACATGCAGAGTCGCTGCTTCAGATCACAGTGGTATCGCTGCAGATTGCCTGGGGGGTGTCAGCTGCCGGTACCCCCAGGCTGCTGGCCCCGCTGCCGAGCGCTGGGTGCCTCCACTGTCAATCTCCCTCCTTCTCCCGCAAACCAACGGGAAGATGAAGTTTAAAGGACACCGTCGGGTGAGGGAAGGGAACTCGGGGAACACAGCAGCGGCGGCCAGATGATCGCAGCCACGCTTCTTCGCTCCCGTATTTTAAGATCCACGCGTGCTACGTTAGGGGTGCGATGCCCCCCCAAAGGAGGCTCGTGCCCAGGACCCCCCCAGGGCTGGGTGCCCGCGGCGGGCACCCACGGGAGACCAGGCGATGGCTCTCCTCTGCGGAGGGAAAAGGTGCGTGAGAACCCAGGGACTACCACGTGTCCTTCCAGCAACACGCTGGATTCAGGGGCTTGAGAGCGAGTGCTAATTACTTAGTGCCTCTTGTCATTTAAATGAGTCAGAAGTTAGTGAAATTTAGGCTTGGTATGAAAGACAAATTTTGTTTTTGCTTGTTTGTTTACAAAAAATCAATTTCAAGTGGGAATACCACGAAGGCTTCTTTTTTTTAATAGACAAGATAAGTTTTATTTGTTGATTATTACCGAGGAATCCCGCTAATCTACTCCAATACCATTTCCAGATGATTCCTGCCGTAGGTTTTCCTCCGCCACAACCAGGAGGCCGGTGCTCAGCCGGGACCCGCAGCAACCCAACTTCCATCTCATGCCCCACTTCCATATCCCCGAGGCTTGCGCTGTGCTGTTCTGGATCCTCCCGACAGCCACAACCACACTCTGTTTTTTCTTGCTGGGAGTTATTTGAAACGTAAAAGCACAAGGCGACAATTGGACCTTTATATCACTGCTGCAAGCTGCGCTTGGAAAACGTGTTGAGAGAAGCTCAGGAACCTCCTCCTCGCTTCCAGCTGCCCAAAGAGCCCGTTTGGCCACACGACGGGAGCCAGGGGCTGGATGCAGTCACCCCATTCCCCCTTCCCTGCAGTCTCCCCTTGGAACGGGGGAGACACAGGAAAGAAGGGTTTGCTCGTTGCAGTGACAGGAATACCGTAATTACGGACTGAACGCTGAACTCAGACGCACGAGCCACACACCTCGGTGTTATCTCTCTGTGCTAGGAGCTTTAACAATATCACTGGAGGGTTCTGTAAAAGTTTAGTAATTAACTACATGGAAAGCCCGTGGGGGAAACATGCCTTATAGCCAGTGTCTCTGCCATTGCAATTGGCTGCACTATTTATATTCTTGAAAGCCTTTGAGGCAAAAAAATAACGCACTGTCCCTCCCGTTAGGTACCCAGCCACCACCAATGTAAACGAAACGGTTAGAAAGTGCTCTCTGTAAACATTCTCGATAAAACGCCCCAAAACAGAGGATTTTGATGTTTCAACACCATATATTAGCTTTATTGCGGTTTTTCTGGTGTGTTGGTATTTGACTTACTAACACTGTTAGTAAGCATGTGTTAGTATTTGACTTACTAACACCGATAAAACATTTCGGCTCTTGAGCACCTTCCCATCGCAGACATCCGTTTTTAACCAAGTACCTCAAGTTCGCTATTTTTTAAAGTCTCACCACACCTCGCAGACAAAGTTCCCACCCGACTCCCTGCCCTGAAACCCCTTAAAGGTTCACAGCACTGCTCAGCTGTTTCATAACAGTATCAGGCTCATGATGAACCAAATGAGTTCTGATTTGTGCTATTTAATGTCCTAATGGCTTGACTAGTTAGGTAGATAATTACACAGTATGATTTATCCAACCCATTTATAAATATTTATAATAATGGATAGATTAACCTTTGGGATTTCTATCTTGCAATCCCTTCGGTGGAAGGGGGATCGCTCCACCGCAGCGGCGAGCGCCGTTGCCTGCGAGTGAGCACTTCCACGGGCGGTGGGATGGGGATGCAGCTTGCTCCATGGGGCACAGTGGCCAACACCAAGGGCCGTGGGGTGCTGGCCATCACCCACCGACACCATCACACCTCGTTCTCCTCTCCCCCGGAGCTGGCTGGGAGAAGCGCATCTCCAGCTGTATTTTCCAATTTTATTTCATCGAATCGTAGAATGGTTTGGGTTGGAAGGGACCTTAAAGATCATCTAGTTCCAACCCCTGAGCAGCGACACCTCCCGCTGTTTAGTCGTGAAAAGGAAAACCACAAGAGATCAGGAATCTCGCACTTGTGCTGCCAACAACACCGAAACAACCAATACCGTGGAAGAAAATAACTGCGTCCTCAGACCTCCAAACCACTCATGGTCGAGCGGAGCTTCAGATGGAAGTTTGGGTCAGTTGAAAAATTCACTTGGATGGTTTGTTCCCAGGCCAGGAGCACGGACCGAGGGGTCGCGCAGGAGCGGACGTGGCACCCGCGCGTGACGGTGAGTCACGGCAGCCCCCGCCGCCCCGGCCGGGCACAAGCGGCACATTGTCGTCGTCGTCGGGCGTCACGATCACTCCGGCGGCAACGCCAACGCTTTGCTCGGCGGCGACAAAGGGTCAGTGTTTGCTGCCGCCGGAGGAAGGGGCTCGACCCGCAAAACGCCGCACTCGTCGGGAAAGGGCAAAGAGCAGCGGCTGGAGCCGTCCTCCTGCGGCAGCCCTTCAGAGAAAGAGGTGCATTTTGAAAAATTCTGCTCCAAATCCTTTTTTTTTTTTTTTTTTACATTTAAAAAACCATCCTAATACGGAAAGTGCCAGCTCTGACTCTTTATCTGGCAGAGCTGTTTCTCAGGACTGGCAAAAAATATGCTAAATAGACATTAGATACAAACAAAGAATACAATTCGGTCTTACCATGGTAATTACCTTTTCAGATCTTTTTACTTTCTTGGAGTAGATCCAAGTCTGTGCCTATCACATTTCTGAATTTCGATACAGTATAAGCTTTCCAAATTGCAGGTTTTGTATCCCGGCAGCGTAAGAAGAAAAGGCACTCTAGTCCTTGGCCAACGTTTGTGAAAGTCAACAGAAATGAGAGACAAGTCTTTGTAGACACTGTGGAAGATTCTTCTCGACACCATTAAAATACCGTAAAACTGACTATTACTGTATCCTGTAACTTCTAATATTTTGCAACATAGCTCTTTGCTCAGGAAGAGCATCACTATGCTTAGATTTTAGATTATTAGGATTGTGTTTAAATAAAACTATTCTGGCAACAAAATGAAAATGCATGAGAATAATTACAAAAGGAGAAACACCCGGATTTTTTTGTTTCTAGAATGTCACTAAAAAGCAGAACCACTTTTATTCTCTGAGGTTGAGCTGTAGCACTTCGCTTTCCTACTGCATGCTTAAACAGAGATGCATTGTATAAGTCGTTAAAGAGTCAAGGTAGTACAGGACCCAAACCAAAATATTTTGAGATTTTTTTCTTTATCAGATTATTAGAAAAATTTGACAGAATTAATTTGGGGCTTAAGACTTCTTATTTTCCCATGCAAACCATTGCACCTATAAAAAAAAAAAACAAACCAAGAACAAAGCCAACACAAAAACCCCAACTGTACCCAAAATGCCTCTGTACCCTAGACCAGCTCCACTCACACGCAACAGTGCGAAAACACACCCGTGCCCACAGGAGGTAAATCCCGACTTCAGCTTGTATAATTTCTCGGTTTGAAACCAGCACTTCGCCCGCCCGCAAGGGCCGGGGCCGCCGTTCCGCGTCCCGTCTGCATTCCCACACCTCCGCTGATGGCTGACATTTGTGTTGAGCCAGAGCCGGGGAACGCGGGAGAGGAGGAAAACCAGAACCGTGGCCAGGAATAAAGGCGGGGGGAGAGAAGGGCAGAGGAGATAAATTGCAGTCTGAGATAACACGGCATATTTGTAAAAACTGACCAGGGTTTAGATGGGGTCTTTTACATTGGGTCTTTTACAAGGGTCGTAAGAGATGGATACTACAGGAACTACGAGGACAGCCAAGTTGTTGCGAAAAGAAGAGAGCGTCAGAGAAAATACCGACTTAAAGACATTCTTGCTAGCAAGGGCAGGATTACAGCAAACACCCCACACTTAGGCAAGGCTTTAATTTACAAAGCCAGCGATACGGCGAAGAGGTTTTGTACGTCTAACAAAGAGTGACTTATTAATGTGTCACTGCATCGTTTTGCTGTTTTCACAAGTCGTGTTGGAGAGGGGGGTTCAGAGCACGGAGCTGCCTTAGGGGTTCACCACCACCGGTCCCGGCAGGGGGGCCCCGGGGCAAGACGAAGGGCTACGAGTCCGGACTTTCACAACTTATTCCCACCTCTGCCATCTAAATCAAATAACTAAACTGAAGCGTTTGGAAGGTTTGGGTATCCCTAAACTTGGTCCAGAACCCATAACACTCCATCCCACGTGAAGGCACCGGTAGAAATTCTCCTCTAAAGACCAGACCCTCAGAGTCCGTAAGAGTTGAAATCCCCAGCACGGTTAATCTGTCCGGTTATTGAAAAAGGGAAATTATTAATAGCAAAAAAAACCCCACTTAAATCCCAGACCTTGCCTTCTGAGCTTCCTACATACATACATTTACATGTATATTTATTTCACAGTTCCCCCTCCCCTGCTGCGGTGGCCAGTTCCTGCCCACCAGCGCTAGCCCAGAGTCCCAGCAGCCAAGAGACACGGCGTCTGCACGGTTTGCAGGGTGGTGACAAGCACGTGACTGCTCGTAGACATGGATTTGTCACAATATTACAGAGTGTGGCATCGGATCTGTACGGCTGTTTGAGAAGAACTTGTTTGCACAGCTGTTTGTTGTGAGCCGCGTCCTCCTCGCTTTGCCCAGGCTGGGCTCCATCCAGCGCTTCATCCCGAACCCCAAGCGCTCCGCCAAGCCCACGTCATGCGAGCTGCGATATCGTTCATTTATCAGCCGAATGCAACTTTCTCCGTGGAACCGGTCCAAGCGCCGAGAGCGGTGCTGAGAAGAAACAGTAGACAAAACCTGCCTCCAACAAATTAACAACCCTTCCCAGTACGCGCGCAAGTTCACACCAGTCGGGCTGTACAGATTAGCAACCACGTGAAGGGACCCGCTTACAAACGGACACACATGGCGCAGCGCAGCCTGGCACCAGCGTTTGATGCAAAGTGAGCTTTCAGAGGAGTGTGGCGCCGTATTTTTTTATTCCAACCCCCCCCGCTGCTCCTGTCTCTGCCCATTGGCAGTTTTGACACGCATCATAATTTTGCAGTCTGCTCGGGATGTTGGAATCCGGTCGGGGAGCGGACGGGGATCCGAAATCAGCCCTGGGGATTTGCGCGGCAGCGAGCGCGGGAACAGGGAGGGTTGGCACCACCGCCAAGACGCTGCTTCTGCGCCAAAGAGCGAGCCCCCGGGGGAGAGGAGAGCTACAAATGAGCCGCTGGAGACCTCCTCCAGCTGTGCGGCACATTTGCAGGGACGGAATCGCGTTTTACTGCGAATCGCGGCTTCCTTTGTGCCCGGGTTGCTTCAGGCAATCTCGCATCCAGCCGGCGGGGGGGCCCCGGGGACGGCAGGGCCCCGCTTGGCGAGGAGGGAGCGAGGGAGGGACGTGGAGAACATTAACATAAAGCTGCCGGTGGCCCGGCTCAGGACAGCCATTTACTGATGGGAAGAGACAGCACCAACCACGCCGCTGCTCAGACCCGAAACCGCACCCTTGCGCCTTCTCCGCCAAAGCCCACGAGCATCCCGAATGGCGAGCGCAAAGGGGTACAGAGGGGAAAGATTTATTGCTCAGGTACTGACAATACGTTCCACCTGTAGCCAGTACACTGAAGAAAAGCCCACAGAATAGGGAAAAAAATTCCATCCTCTTGAGAACTCCATCGCAGGCTTCCCTGGAAAGCTGGGACAGCTGGGCTGCCATCCCTGCCCACCCCTCACGGCCCCTCCTGCTGCCCCCCCGAGATGTTGGCCTTGATGCAGTAGCCCCAGCTCAAGACGAGGACGCGGCAGTGGCCACGGTCCCTGCCCCCGCTGGGAAGGACATCCCTGATGGGGGTGGACATGCCAGGGAGATGCGGACACGACCCAGCGCCAACGGAGGTGGTGCCCCACCACGGCGCTTTCTGCTCTGGGGGCTCCCACTTGTTCTCCGTGGAAAGAAAGGGAGAGTACAGGGTCTCAAGAGACACTTATGGCCCTTTAAAGTAAATAAATCCTTGAAAAAGTAATAGCCTCCAATGTGACTATATTCCCCGATAAAGCATTAAATGAAACGCGCCATTCCCAGTACAAATAATTGCCTTTGTTTTCATCATTTTGTCTAGCGCATCGCAGGAGGCTGTAGAACAGTGTGAGTTTTTCTGATCTATAATCAGACAGTTCATAAAAATCCTAATGGAAATGAAGATTTTGCTATTTGGAGTGGTCAAATTTCCATTTTCAAACACATCACATTTTAAAACCCAGGTTGGCATTTTGGTTTGCTGAGAG
The DNA here is from genome assembly GCF_964199755.1 of Larus michahellis. Lineage (NCBI taxonomy): Eukaryota > Metazoa > Chordata > Aves > Charadriiformes > Laridae > Larus > Larus michahellis. The sequence goes on from NC_133902.1 coordinate 59,739,297, forward strand.
TTTTAGGATAATAGCAAATTACACAGAAAATCTACCAATTCTTTGTCAAGTGAACTATGCAAAAAGGAACCATTAGTTCATAGTTCATCTGTGAGATGGGAAGACTTCCTGAATAATAATTTTTACAGACTACGAAGGGCATTTATTCGCAAATAACGCTCACATCTACAGAATTAAGACTGCCCCTGCTGTCTATAAATCCACTGCGCTCGGATTTCACTGAAGGTGTGTTTAAATAAGGGTATTCCTCACTAAGAGGACAGGGGAACGTAAGCATCCGATGGCTGGCTCCCACCACACAACACCCCGGACGGAGAACACGGAGGTGGCTCAGCATCCCGTCGCGGTCCCAGGGGTGAGCGCACCTCAGACCTCAGCATCAGCGGGGGAACCGGAGCTGCCTCCATCCCCTCGGCCCGCTAACATCGTACGCGAGCTGTTCCCAGTTATTCTCAAAACACAGCCTCTGCGCAGCTTTCCTTCCACATTTACCTACTGTTCCGTGCTTTGCTAGGACTGTATTTTTTCTGCCCAGATTAAAACAAAACAAAAAAAAACCACCAAACCCTCAAAGAACAGAAAGCCTTCTTTTATTCTGTGCAAAAGTTAAACCCCGTAGCATCGAGGAGACTCCCAAATCAGAGCTTTGGGCCCTGTTATTTAGAAACTAAAAACTCTACCCAGAGCAGACTATGAAGAAAAGGGATAAAAGACTGGTTAACTAAATTAATCTACTTTTCTTTCCCCCTCCCTAATAACAGTGCCCTGAGGCATAACCCGTACAGAAAATTGTCTGTGCCTCACGCTTTGAAGCGAGCACGGAAAAGGAATCCCACTGGGAATTTGCTGCATTTGTTACAGCGCTGGGACATACTCGTCTGTAAATATATTTATTTTGGCTTTTGGGATCCCGAATGATCTTAAACGTGATGTTTGCAATAAGCCTGGGCTGAGTGTATTCCTGGAACATGGAGACTGGAAATGCTAGTAATACTTTCCTGCAAGTTTTTGTAGAATACAAGAATGCATTCGTTATCCTCAGTTTATAGTTTACGGCCCAATGACATATTAGTGAGCGCACTAGGAATTTGTGTGGTTTTTTGCTTTTAATTCTGAGGAAAACTCGTGATTCTCAGTGATAGTTTCACTGCAGATCTCCTCTAGCACAGCAGCTTCCGTAGAGCGACTGCAACACGCGCCAGCCCTATCGCACAGCACCCGGCGCGGGGCACCCTCGGACCATGGGGATGCTGCGACCACAAACTCGGGGCAACACTGAGATACGCACGAGCAGAGGATGGGCAAAACACCGGCTTACTCAGTGCAGACTCCCAGAATTTAAAGTTGCAGACATATAAACCCAAGGTATTGATACGCACACCAAAGCAGAAGCCAGCAGGTTTTTTTCTGGTCCCTCTCCCCTGCGGCTGCGCAGCTCACGCTATTCCTTAATGGTAAACAACCAGACATCGAGGCTCCCGGCGTTACCGGGTTTGTGGTACAGGTGAGGTTCCACATACCAATTCTGGAGACTGGTTCTTTCTAGATTTTTAACTAAAAATACAGAATCTAGTTGCAGAGACACTTCCCCCGCTGCGGTCTGGCCCACATGGAAAAAGGTGAATACAGAGAGACTCAATGACCTGCTGTAGGAGCCGGTATTTTACGTCGCCCTAATAAAGAAGCATCCTTTCTGAGATTAACAGCCAAATCTTGGAAGGCAAAAAGCATTTCCCTGGACAGTCCAACCTCTCCCTTAGCTTCAGTGCCACCCAGACTCAGACAGTCCCAGCCATCACCAGACTTGGGGACGTTACCCTGCGACAGCCTGAGAGGCCCCAAAGGAAGATCCAATAAACATAACTAGAAAAAGCATTCGGAATATTACTCCGTTAAAAGGAGGCATCAGCTCAGTTTGGGCCTCACATATGTTCTGGAAAACAGAACTCATAAGGTTTTCTGAAGCCCATTTTGCCGCTAAAAAGAGTTCCAGGGAATCTCAGGCTCTACCGAAACAGTTCCAGGGATCCTCACCCTTGTCCCCAGTTTAATGTTTTGGTAAGGATTCTGAAAAGCTCGAGAAACAGGCACGTCACAGCATTTCCCCCGGAGAGCACAGTCCCTAAGGCCAGCTCACACCCCGTCAGCTCCGGCCGAGCCTCGGTGGCCTTTGGCTGTTGTACGAGAAGCAGAAAGTCAACCCAAAGAGAACCAAAAGCAGCACTGAATTCTTTCCATCAGCACGGAGCAAAACAGCAGCTACCAGCAGCCTCAGTGATTAGCAAAAATGCATCTTAACACAAAATTTATCTCTTAAACCTGTTTCTTGATTGTTGCTTTTAAAGAAACTACAAATAATTTACAAGCGTTCCAGGGCAAAACAACAGCTTTTTTTTCTACTTCCACTCTCCGAGAGCTTACCTAAACACTCTTGTCCCCAGGACTCCACTGGAGCACGCTGCTTCGCATTCCTGAGAGTCACTTTGCTCCAGCCCCACCGGCTCACGGAGGAAAATGTCCAGGACCTTGCTCCCCACAGGGCCCCTTCTCCTTCTTCTACTCCTCCTTCTCCTCCTCCCACCCAGGTGGCCCCAACAAGCCAACGAGGAGGGTGATTGCCATCACCCCCAGCTGTGGAAATACATGGTCAGCTTTGGTGGGGTTCAGCTAAAGCCCCAGCAGCTGCCTCCCGGAGGAATGTGATGGGGCTGCCCGCAAACCAGCCCGGTAGGAATGAGTCTCTGGAAAAATAAGAGGATGTAAAAGCCCTTAAAAGCCTCCCAAACTGTGACCCACTTCAGGAATCACAAAGAAATCAATACGGCTTTGCGCGCGGAAGCTCAATGCTCAGTTGTTGATCGGGGGATTTGAAAAAAAACATTCCAGTCTTGCACCTCCTTAAAGTTTTTGAACCCACATGATTTTGCACACTCTAAATAGCTTGAATAAATGTTTGGAATTCTGATCTTCATTTTTTGTTTTCAATGGCCAGTCCCTGAAAAGTAGAAGTTTAAGGACAATTTTGTTATTCCGATCAAGAAGAAGGGATGCTGCCTGCTAAACTTCCCTGGAGCCCTCTCTGAAGCAGGACCACTGGCTGCTGCGTTACCAGGGCAGCCCCACGCTCAGCTCCGCCGCCTGAAAGAGGACCTGGCGCCACCCCCTCCAAATCCTGCTGCTTCTTTGGGGCCATATTTCTTCCATAATTCTTCTTTCCCAGAAGAAAGACCATGCAGTTGATTACGGGATGGTACGTCCTGTGGTTTTACCTGCGACGGGACACAACAAGCATCGCGGCAAGGAAATTTCCTGGAGACAACAGTCTGAGACAACAGCCTGAGCGCCTCGGGTGGAAAAGCTTCGTGCTTTTACCTTGTTCCCTGCGGGTGGACGAACTGCCGCATTTTGCCAGTCAAGGCAGAACTATTCCCTGGAAGTGGAAGCTGAGCCGGTGTCAGGGGCCCAGGACAGTTAATCCATCCCGTCTGTGAGTTTTCCTCGGGAAGCAGCCCCTGGATTTCCCACCCCACCCAGCAACGGGCTCAGGTTACTTCACCGCTCATTGTCAAAACCAAGCGTCTGACGGTGTTTTTGCCAGCAGAACCTTCTCCTTTATCCCCCGTGTTAAAGATTCGGCTGCCGTGCGCTAAATGAACCCCTTCCACTGGCAGGTGCTTGCCAGTTTTTAGGCTTTAAATGGTACCGTTACTATCGTTTGTAAGGATAACATCACAATTAAGAATGTATGAATAATTTAGAAATGAGCAAGTAGCATTTAGTTTCACACTCCGCCTGCTGAAGAGGCTTTAAAACGCAGGGTCTTTATTTTATTGCAAAACGCTGGCTTGGCTTGGTAAAAGGGATGAAAAGTTACTAATTTCAGGCTTTAGTTCAAACCCTTTAATCTAACGAATAAGTGCCTTCAGTGAGTACCTTGTGATCTCCTAAAGCCTCCGCAGGGCCGCTCCCAGCCTTGGTCTCATCCCAAGATCCACACCTTATCCTGGGTGGGCCAGATGAGGCGAAGGGGGTGCCACCCGAGGAAATCATGACTTAATGGAGCTTTTCTTCCTAAATCCTAACTTGTGCTGTTGGCAAATATTACGGAACGTGCTCGTTTCGTCGCAATAAATAATGGTATATAATTAAAATTCCATTCTGTTGTTGAGAACAGTGTGATAAACTGTTTGTGAACTGGTAATTCTATTTATTAAAAACAGGGGCATTAATTTTGACACGTTGAATTATAACGCAGACAAACAGATCTTGTGTTTTAATTAAACGCTTCTATTTGATGAGGGTTTTTTTTTTTTTTATATTAAGATTTAATACCGGATTCTGCAGCTCAGGCGTTAGGTGGCGGGTACGGCCCCCGCAGGGTGCTGCACAGGGAGCTGTGAGCAGAACTGCCCCCGGCACCTGGGGGGCTCCGAGCGGATCCCCCCGACCCTCCCCGGCCGGGTCCCCCCCTGCAGGACGGACAGCCTGGGACTGACCTCCTTTGCCCACTGCCTTTACCTGCTTCTCCTCCTTTTCCCATGCTTTAATGATGCTTCCAGGCTGCCACGGCAGTTCTTATTTTCTAATGCCGAAGCAGAGCTGAATATTTAAAAAAAAATAACAACCATACTGCTTTGAGGTTTCTTTCACATTAAGCTACATTTAATATTCATTTCACATTTTTTTTCTATTAATTAAAAGTAAACCGTGTATTGTATGGTACATTATCCCTCTAACAGCCCCATGTGGAGATCATGAAGTGGAAGACTAATGGTGTAGACTTTAGCATTTAGTTTTAACCAGAATAATTTACATATCTGTGAGAAGAGTCCGAGGCATGTGTAAATAAGCAGAACTCTAAGATATCAAGACCCTTGCGTAGTTTACTATGGACCGGAGAGCCATGGGCTGTGTGTTTATTCCATCAGTCAGCTAATTTAATGAGACTTTATACAGCATCTATTTCTGCAGAAGACACAGAACTTATTATTAAGGAGAGGCATGTGGCAGTAAGAAAAATGTGTTTGTTTGCTTTTTTATTCTATTACCCCCAAGTAGCAAAGGTGATTCTATTCACTGTTCATTAAAGTTTACCTTTATAATTTATCAAAGGAGACCGATATCAACAGCTTTATGCTGAGATTTCAAAATTCGAGACTGATTAAAATTTAATGTAAAAGGCCACAGATTTGGGGTGGGTTTTCAAGAAAAATAGCTTCCCAACTTGAGCATATAGATTCCATTAATGTGCATCTCTATTAGAAGGCACTATAAAACACATTAGAGGCATGGCCTGAGCACTGAAATAGCATTTTCTCTTCAACAATCTGCATGGGTCTTATTTAGCATAAGTTTCAAGAACGGGAAGTTCCACAGGAAGGCTGGGAGAGCGGCAGCTTTTCTTCCACTTTTTTTTCCCTGCTTCTACTGTGGAAAAAAAACACAATTTTTTTATACGGGTATTTCAGAGCTAGACAGCGCAGGGGTTTTGTCTTGAAAGAGTGTTTTCCTTTCCAACTTGCTTACTAGTTGAGTCTTTAAATTGCTACGAAAATGGAAGCCGCAGCGTTTCCATTCAAATGATGCGACTGAAAAGACTTCGTTTCTCTTTTAAGTTTGGTCAGTGAATTGAGAAATCAGTCACGGACATCGCTCTCCCACTTCTTCCACCAGCTGGAGTCACACCAGCATCCCCACCGCATTTGCCGGGCAAACCGCTCTCCGCATTTCACCTGGGAGAACTGTAACAAATCCTACTCCAGATCGTTTAGAATCGGGTCTGGGGGGTTTGTTACTGCTGGTCAAGAACAGCAAAATACACACAACTGTGGACAAGGATTAGAACTACACAAGTAAATTTTCTAAACTGGTTTGCTTCCACTTTTTTTCTTCTTACTGGTAAAGTAGTTTTGGAAAATTAATAAAAGCAAGCTTAAAACCAGATGGAACTGGGAGAAAGAAGAGGTGCCTTTTAGTAACCAAAAGCTCCTACCACTTGAAATGCGGCCGATTTTTCTGAAAACAATTTCAGCAAATCTGAAGTTGTAATGGTCGTAAAAGCAATCTGTGCTTTCCAAGAAAACCAGAGGAAGAGTGAAAAGTCCATCTGCAGTCAAGCCATAAATTCTCCTTTCCGACTCCCGCTGGTGACTGGGCAGCCCACGCTCTCCTGCTCCTGCGGGCAGCGAGCTCCTAAGGCAGCGGTCGGGCTCTGGAATTCTGTATGAGTCACTCCAGCGACCTTTTTTGTTCCATGTGCCCTACGATGCCCGTGGCTCCTTGTCTTTCCCAGCAATGATGTGCAGAGGGAGACCCGGCTGCAGCCTTCTCCCCTCCCAGGGATCCCGCGGGACGAGCCTTGGCTGCGGGAGGAGCAGGGGGAGTCACAGAATCACAGGATGGTTTGGGTTGGAGGGGACCCTAAAGCCCAGCCAGTGCCACCCCCTGCCCTGGGCAGGGACACCTCCCACCAGCCCAGGTTGCTCCAAGCCCCGTCCAACCTGGCCTTGAACCCCTCCAGGGATGGGGCAGCCACAGCTTCTCTGGGCAGCCTGGGCCAGGGGCTCACCGCCCTCACAGCAAACAATTTCTGCCTCACATCTCATCTCAATCTCCCCTCTGTCAGTGTAAAACCCTTCCCCCTCGTCCCATGGCTCCCCTCCCTGCTCCAGAGTCCCTCCCCAGCTTTCCTGGAGCCCCTTGAGGGCCTGGCAGGGGCTGGAAGGTCTCCCCGGAGCCTTCTCTTCTCCAGGCTGAACCCCCCCAGCTCTCTCAGCCTGTCCCCACAGCAGAGGGGCTCCAGCCCTCCCAGCATCTCCGGGGCCTCCTCTGGCCCCGCTCCAACAGCTCCGTGTCCTTCTGCTGTTGGTGCCCCAGAGCTGGAGGCAGCACTGCAGGGGGGTCTCACAGAGCGGAGCAGAGGGACAAAACCAAATCCACCACGCTGGGCTGCCCTCTCACACATCCCTGTGCCTGGTGCAAGCGGGGAGACCCTTCCACCTCCAGAGCCGCAGCGTCTGCTCCTGAGAACGGGCAGAGCTCATCACACCGATGCACCGGGGCACTCTGGCTCCATGAGTGAGCGCTGGGCGCTGTGAGAGACGCTCCTGGCAGCCGGCCACCAGTGACCAGGTTCGGTAACTCTCCCCAAAAAGTTTGGTGTTGATTCTAACAATTTCGAAGAAACATTTCACGAGAAACCTGCCCCTCGCTTAAACCCTTGCAAGCCTTTCGGCAGGCTGACTTCGCATAGCAGCGCCTTCCACAAACCACTCGCACAGATTTGTCAAAAAGCGCCTTTTCTGGAGGTTTGAGCACCATTTTTACGTCTTGTTATTCTCTTTTTGTTCTTGTGCAAAGAGGAAAGGGAACAGAGGCCCCAAGTCTGTCTGCTACATGATTAGTCCCATGAATCTCATTAGAATAATAAAAATATGGCCTACTTATGGCTTCAATTAAATGTTTCCTAAGTGAGAAATAATTAAAGATTGCAGAATCTGGTCTCTGACTAAACTAAAAAAGCAAATCCTGGTCTCTTTGTTGACACAAGACGTCCATTGATGGGGAGAGGAGCGCGCAGGTGCAGCTGGCAGACGGGGTCCAGCCTGGCCTCCCGCGCTGGAACAGGGTACGCGGGATCCCATCGGCTCCTGCATCTCTTCGATTCCTAAATTTAACCGTGAGACATGGTTTTTTCATAGGTGCTGTGGTGACAGACTGTAAAATGACTCGAGCAGATTCTAAAAAAATACATATATGCAGAGAAAAGTACGTGTATCAAAACGTTTTCTACAGCTTTATTACGGTTACACTTGGTCGATCTGCAGCATCGTGCGCAGCAGTAAATCCCCGGCAGACTAAGAGTTTATGATCCAAATAAGACGGACAAATAAGATAAATAAAAAAAACCTAGACTAGAAGAAATGATTTGTTTAAAGAGGAAAGCGTATTCAGATGAAAAGGAATAAAGAAGTCGTTGAAAAATACTAAGCGCTAAGTACTTTTAAGTACTAGTAGTTTGAATCCCAAGGATAAGGTAGGTATCCATTTGAGTAAGAATTGTGGTTGGTTTCCAGTGTTCTTTGCCCGGATTTTGCTTTTTGGAGATAGCAGGACGCTGGAACGCCGGACCCTGCCTTTCTGTGCATTTGCAAAAGCTTTCTGAGCATGCTTTTTCATTTTCAGATTTTTAAGCAATTAGTTTGCAGATGTCACTAAGTAAATGGCATTCATTCCTTAAGCAGGAACCATACCTGTTAACCATCTCAGCACATTCTGGCTTTAAAGCTGGGCTTGATGTGCACAGCATGCTCAAAAACTGCACTCACAGTTCAAATGAGCTGGATTACAGACCATGACCACCGAGACCCTCACATGACAAAGCCTTTGTGTAATTAATATGCAGGGTAAAATGCTCCCCGGACGGCTGCTAAAGCGATTTAAATCATGCACATAAAAAATGTAATCACAAATTTAGCATGGTGGACATTGTAGTCACACTGTGCTTGATTGCATAGAAGGTTCCAAGTGTGTTTTAAATGTCCTTTAAGATTGAGATTAGGACTTGTACTTACAAGATGCATATTAATCTAAAACTCAACATTTTTCAGTGTGGGATCACAGTAGGAGAACATTATGGGCAATAGAGGTTCATTCTAATCCCAGTAGGTAATTACACTTTGAAATAATATTCTTTAATTAAATCTTGTTTGCAGTTGATTGATTTAAACACTAAATCTAAAAACCTAAATTTGAGTTTTTATCAATTTTTGATGCTTATTGCACAGAACTTGGGCTTTAATTGATGTTTCTGAAGTTTTTAAAGCTCTTGTCCACCGTATCCTGGCTGAATTTATTGTAATTACCAACATCATTCTTTTGCGCTGTAGACAACTTTCACTGGAAGCATGATAATTTTAAGTACTTTTAAGCCGCAAAATGCATGCTACATATTTGCTCTGTAAGAAGGCCAGTGTTTTACTCCGGTTCCTTCACGAAGCGCCCTGTTGACGCCGCCTCAGCTGTTTTCAAAGCGTTGGAGCAGGGTCTCTGCTTTCTGGGCGCTCGCGGTAGCGTGAAGCCGCGCGGAGGCCAGACCGCCCCGCGGTACAGGGGGCTGGGGTTCAGGGACGACGTCTGTGCCCCTCAGACACGAGGCCTGGCCACCTCTGCCACAAACGGGCTCATTCTCAGCCCCGAGCCCTGCCTAGGGCCGCCGCGCGTCATCCCTCGCGGGGGACACGCTGCCTTGGAGAGGACGGGGCTCCTGCCGCCGGGTTGGATCCTGGAGGCGGTGCAAAGACAATTTGTCTATTCAGATTTTTCCCGAAGTGATCAGGCACACGGAAAAGGCACAGATTCAGGTGGGCGTTTATTTGCCTGAGTGTTTACAACACACTGGGTTTTTCTGTGTGCGCTAACGTCCATCACGGCTGTTGTAACACACTGAACCGCACGACGCGCTGTTGGGTGTGATCCGTCTCATTAACGCAATGATTTTAAAGAAGTATAAGCGTACCAGGCCAACCTTTTGCCGTGCTGCTGCAGTCGTAGTAAACGCACCTAAAGGCTGATTAAAACGACAGACAAAGGCTTACTACTTCGCAAGAAAGGGTAACTCCCGCACGCTTCCCCTGCCCAGCGCTTTCGACGTTCCACCACCAGTTTTGGGGCATCCCTGCAAGCCCCATGCAGAAGCGTAATCCCAGAACGATCTCATTTAAGTTTTAGCCATTAAGGCTTTGATGACCATTAAGAAGTAATATGATTAAATAATTTAATCGGAGAGCAGCTTACGCCCCAGGAGGCATGCGGCAGCGGCTGGACTTCACGCCAGCGCCGCGGCAGCTTTCCCCCACCTGGCTGGGGAAAGGCGATGGGCAAAGCCTGCCCGTTGGCCACCTCTCAGCCCACGCCGCGGACCCCAATCTCACTCGGGATGTTTCAACCCCCAGGAGTGTCCCCCATGAGCTGAGGTCGGCATGGCAGGGCTCTCGAGGCGGTGTAGAAAGGAGCACAGCACGGAGGGCAAGTGCCAGCCTTCCCCTCCTTCCCACCACGGGTTCCATTGCTTAAACTGGCCTCCGCTGCGGCAGCGGGAGGACGGGTACCACCTCAGGGATGGAGCACGCCGTCGGAGTGAAGAAAGAGAAGACGCAGAGCATGGGAACGTGGCACGGTAACCCGGGGGATGCAGATGACCACGTTTGTGCTCGTATCGCGGCAAATTACACACATGAAACTTTAAATACGCCTCTACAGGGCTGACCTTTTCCAGCGTGTGAAACTCCACGACCAAAACTTCAGCAATAAGTCGGTTGTGCTGAGAAACGAACTTTAAAAATATACTGGTTTACCATAGCCTTCCTTCCAGTCCCACCCGGGCAAGGAGAAATGGGCTTGAATTCAAATTTCACTCTGCTACATAATGATGTCATGTACATGTCTTACAGTAAATTAAATTCATGATACTGTATATTTAATAACAGAAAATTCACATCTTACCGCAGCTGCATTTGTCATATCTGAGAAAAAACAAACTACTGTATGGAATGTTTTATTAAGACGACTTCACTGTTGTGAGAAATGATTAAGTCACTATAAGAGCAAAGTAAGACCACAGGACCTCATTCGTTGTAACACTAATATTAATCACACAAATAATATAAGTGTCTTACAGTAATCCGCATTCCCTTAAAATATATATTATACATCCTGAGGGCAAACCGTAACACCACTGACTTGGAATAAATCCCTCAAGCCATAGTGGCCAGAAGAAAACCATTTATATTCTGACAGATTAATGTATATTTTGTTATGCGTAACAAATGAAAATATTTACAACACTATCAGAGAGAGCTAAAGAAAAATTAAGTCTCGCTAATCAATACATTTCAAGCATGAATTTAAATTCTTTCCAAACCTTACAATGTCCTCCAAAAATTAGCATAAAATAGACAAGCGTGTTTCTATCAGTTACCTGTGGTTACTCGTTATCATTATATTTAATCTTACCAATTTTACATAAAGTAAATACTTCTGATGGAATAATGTGAAAAAAATAAAGAAACTTCAGGTGCTTCAGGAATTTTCTAACGATGAAGTGATTTAAAAATGAGCTAATTCTCTTTAAATGATACTCTGCTGAGATTACAATAAGGGAAAACAAAAACACACAAAGAAAAGAAAAAAATTCTGTAAATGGCAGCCTCAAAGGGACTCCGTCCAAGGGGAGGACTTCGCCGGCAAGGCGAGAGCAGAAGGTCTCTCGCCGCCTTGGTCTGCAGCGCGGCGGAGGGGCGGTGGGTGGGAAGGGCACCGTGGTCCCCAACCCCAGCACTCCCCCCGGCTGGGGAGGGCGCCGCTCGCTGAGCCACTCACCGTTTCTAACCACGGATCAAACGCCCAGAAAAAATTAACTGATGTTATTTTGAATAAAACAGCAAGTTCTACCTGGAGGTCAGTTGGCAATTAATCAGTCAAACCGTCAACGTAGTTACCAAAACGTATTGAGTATGGTAAGTTCGTTTTACCTGTTTTTTCACCTTTTTGCACCCACAAAAAGGTCGGATTCCTACACACAAGCAACGTGAACTGTTCTTGAGATGGGTTATTCTTGCTTGGTCCGTACAGACCCCCCACGCCAGACTGCCCGCTCACACCGCCCGTGCAAATCACTGCGGACACCAACACGCGGCTGGTGGAGGCAAACACATCGACTTGGGCCGTATTCTGACGGGGAGGGGAAATCTGCCTGTCTCCAGCTGCTGGGTGCTGGGGTTGCGGGGAGCTGCTGCCCCGGGACGGGCGTCGCTTGCGGCGAGACCCATCACCGTCTCCATCCCGCAGCGACGCTGCCCCACTGCAAAGTCCAGCCCAAAAACGAGGGGGCCGCACCTTTCCTCAACGGAAAAACGAAGGACACACCAACGTGCAGGCAAGGTTAAACTTCGCTCCTCCGGTAAGCTGGGAGGATCTCCGACATCCGAAAGGAAAGCCCTGAGCGCCAGGGTTTTGTAAGAGTTTCTAAACTCTTCTCTAACGAGTTCTAAAGATTTTTATTTCTTTTTAAGAGTTAATAATGAGCTGCTCTCCTGGGCTGGAATCACAGTGCACGGTTCCTCTGGCTTTTCACACTTTGTCCAGCTAACCTCTCTCACGTAGCCTTGCCTTAACTTCTGCTCTTTACACAAGGACTACTACTCCCTGTCTCAGAGAGGAGAAAACACTACCACTTCTTACATGACTAAAAATTGACTGTCCTTCTACTTAACCTATTCATCCCCATCTCCTCCTCCTATTATTTCCAAGCAATTTTGCAAGATGACTATTATGCAAATGCTACAATAAAAATCTTATTTTCTGCTTCCTTTTCAGAGCCCTGTTCTATTTACCTCCATTCCCTCTCTCTGATGGACTTCTCAGACAAAAAGGAGAGAATAAATGTGTTCATTATTGACCCGAGGCTGAGGCAACTCAGCATGAGGTCAACTGCTGCAACAGAGATTTACAAAGTCCCTTCCCACCCAATTTCCCCATCGCGGTGCCAGTATGACTCCTAATGCTCCAGTATTTAGGGCACGCGTGGCTGCCTTAGCAAGTTCTACCGTTCTCCGTGGGACTCCCAAATTGTTGTTTCTTACAGTCCTTTGCCACACGAGCTCTCCTAAACCTTGTGCAAATAAAACTGGTGCAAAACGCAGGCTTTCTGGTTTGTATACTGGAGCCACCGCCCAAGACCAGTTCACCATTGGAAGAATATTGCCCCCGTGATGCTGCTGGACAGTTTAAATTGTTTCACACAAAACTTTAGAGAATCTTTTCATTGATATCCAATATGCAAATCTCTACAGAAATATCTGCTATTCAAGAACGCCTTCATGTGCTGCAGACATCGCTCTGTCTATGGAAAACGCAAAAATATCAGACCCAACAGTCACACTCCAAGTTCTACCTGTGCTCCAGCCAAATGATAATTACAACTAATTACTATAGCTTAGGATGCATTAAATAATGTAAATGAATGCATTAGCTGGTCCTAAAATGAAGTTTATTTAAACTTCTACCGAGCACTAGGAACGTTTTTCCCATAGCTCATCATTTTGAAGCACGCGGCAGGGACTCGGGTCTTGTTCTGTGGGGTGAGGCAGGCCCAGACCCTCCTCCTCCTCCCCCTGCGCACAGAGGGACCTGCTGCCATTTCAGCCGCCCGCTCTGCTCACTTGCGCTGGCTTTCGCGTTACAATAACGACCCAAGGAACAAGCGCTGGAAGGGACCCCTGGAAGGATTTGTGTTGTTCTGCCTGTAAACAGCACGGGCAGCCGCAAGCGCAGATAAATTTGTGTGAGAAACTGAGATCTATAAACATGCGAGACACAAAGGAGCTGCAAAAATTCAAGGACAAAGATTGTAATGATTTTTTTGTCCTATAAACACTGTGTGACTACGTTCCTTTAAAAAAGATTTTTTTAGATTGCCCAAACTTGCAACTGCCCTGAGCCCTCTGTTCCAAAAAGACTGCGCACGGCAGCAGATGGTAACCTGGGCAGAACGATTTAAAAAACGCACTGGATTTATCATCTCAGAAGTGCCCCAGCACTTCCCCTGAAATTGGCCACAGGCTGGGGCAGTTGCCTGATGCCGCAAACGCCCCAGGGGCAACCTGTGTGACCGGCCGCTGCAAGACCCCGAAACCACCGTTTGTACAAGATAAACCGATGCAGCTTGAAACCGCAGTTCTGCTCACCTCGTACACCTAGGGTAAGGAAAAACCCGACCCATCACGCTCACCACGTGTACAAAGTCTCAAGGCAAGTGATCAGTGACAGCGGCTTCCTCGATGACTCCCTTCTCTTCATCAGGAGCTCGGGAACTCCCATCCCCTGTTGAGCCGAAGGCTGCCAGCCCCGTCCAGTGCCCCTGTGGGCTGCTCTCTGGACTTCTGAACCAGAAGAGCTAAGCCCGTGGCTTCGGGAAGAGGGAAGGGTTAGGTACACAGGGCAAAACATCTTCACCAGTGCAACTGTTGTACATAAAGAAAGCTACAGCACCTTCTTGAACGCATTTTAACAGGGAGACAGGTAGTTGAGTTGCACTTGCAGCGTGACCTAGAATGGTGAAGCTCAAGTTGGATGTTGTATGAGACACGCGCCCCCCCCCCCCCCAGTCCTCTGGCAAAGCCAGGGCTGTAAACATCATTTATGCCCACAGAGAAGAAAAAAAAAAAAAGGAGGGCGGCAGAAATAAAGACCCATCACTCCCCACGCTGTCCCAGCCCAGATGACGTGAACCAGTACAAAACGGCGTGTGGTGCACACTGCAGTAGCTCCAGGTCTTTGCACCGTCCTTCTAACCTCTGCTCTCACTCAGCTGGGGATTGGAAGCTACATTTTCAAAAAATCGCCCCAGGAAGCAAAGAAAGGTCTGATTGTGCACACAAGCATGTCTGCCTAATACCACAACCTACATGGACACAAAAAGCGTGAACACGTCCTTCATGATGCACTATGGCCATGGAGAAGACGCCTTTTACCTGGTACCTCCATGACCTGTACCAGGAAAGTGCCAGAAACAGGAAAGTGAACCAGAAGTTGTTTTTCAGGCACAGAATTTGCCTTTCAGGCACAGAATTTGCTTTTCCTGGCTGGGGGCAGCAGTGGAAGCCAGGACTCACATCTCTACCAGCTCAGGACCTACAACGCTTTGTAGGGAGAGTCCCGACCCATCCTGCACAACCAGGCTCTGCCTTCCTTGGTGACTCCCAGTTTATGCAGGTAGACTGGTAACCGTTCACAAATCCAGTCCCCCTTCCCAGCCACAGCTTGCCACAGCTTGGCAGGAGCATCTGCTCATGGAGCATCTGCACGTTCAGCAAGGCAATGTACCATGCTTTTTTCTGTCTCACTGAGCTTTCCTGGGCAGAATGACCTCGAGTAGTGGTTCTCCTTCAAAATTTCTTTTTTTTCCCTAGGGTTTGGGGATTTTTGTGGTGGTTTTTTGTGGATTTTTGGTTTGGTTTGGTTTTGGTTTTGTTTGTTTTTTAATTTGCAACTTGGAGAGGACCGTTTCCATGTAAGGAATTTAAGACCATTAATAATAAACTTGCTCTTTTTCCTTTACTTCTCCAGCTTCCTTTCCCCCGCCTCAAGAGCAGCTTGTAGACTTCCCTTAGACCCACGAGGACAGATGCTGAAGACCTCTGAAGCAGAGGAAGGAGCACGGAAGTGGGAATCCTGACTCCCTTTCTCCAGGCCTCTCTTCCTCATTCCTCCATCTGTGAAATGGGTCTGACAGTATCTGCCCCTTTCCAAGCAGTGTTGCATAGCTGGCACGTTGTGTGTTTAAGGCTCTCCAGCACTGGTCACCCTCCAAAGCCGTTGCGTGTTTAAGGATCTCCAGCACTGGTCACCCTCCAAAGACATTGCGTGTTTAAGGCTCTCCAGCACTGGTCACCCTCCAAAGCCGTCGCGTGTTTAAACCTCTCCAGCACTGGTCACCCTCCCAAGACATTGCGTGTTTAAGGCTCTCCAGCACTGGTCACCCTCCCACGCCGTCGCGTGTTTAAGGCTCTCCAGCACTGGTCACCCTCCAAAGACATTGCGTGTTTAAGGCTCTCCAGCACTGGTCACCCTCCAAAGACATTGCGTGTTTAAGGCTCTCCAGCACTGGTCACCCTCCAAAGACATTGCGTGTTTAAGGCTCTCCAGCACTGGTCACCCTCCAAAGCCGTCGCGTGTTTAAGCCTCTCCAGCACTGGTCACCCTCCCAGGCCGTTGCGTGTTTAAGGCTCTCCAGCACTGGTCACCCTCCAAAGACATTGCGTGTTTAAGGCTCTCCAGCACTGGTCACCCTCCAAAGACATTGCGTGTTTAAGGCTCTCCAGCACTGGTCACCCTCCAAAGACATTGCGTGTTTAAGGCTCTCCAGCACTGGTCACCCTCCAAAGCCGTCGCGTGTTTAAGCCTCTCCAGCACTGGTCACCCTCCCAGGCCGTTGCGTGTTTAAGGCTCTCCAGCACTGGTCACCCTCCAAAGACATTGCGTGTTTAAGGCTCTCCAGCACTGGTCACCCTCCAAAGACATTGCGTGTTTAAGGCTCTCCAGCACTGGTCACCCTCCAAAGCCATTGTGTGTTTAAGGCTCTCCAGCACTGGTCACCCTCCCAGGCCGTCGCGTGTTTAAGCCTCTCCAGCACTGGTCACCCTCCAGAGCCGTGCTCTCCTCTGGAGTCGCTCAGCCCGGTGCCCAAGAGGTTAAGCGGAAGCGGAGATTTGCGGTTGCCTCGGATGACATCAAACCAGGGTCTCAAAAGAAACCTCTCGGGCAGGCAGGGAAGGCTAACCACTGAGTTTCCAATTAGGCTATGTTTTAGGGATACGAAATTGCATATTCCTTTTCTACGCGCTCCCTGCACTTACAGAGCAACCCATTATTAAGCTATTAATCACCCCTCTCAATTAATTGTTCTAAAATGACCCAGGCTTTAGTAGTTGTGTTGCAATTGAAAAGCTCACTTATTTTTGGAAAGGTAAAGTTACAGGCAGTAGTAATTTGAGACAGGCAAGCTATTAGCCACTGTTTAGAATCTCAATTACTCTAAAGAAGGATAATTACAAATAAAACAAACTTGTGATCCCACATCAGTAAGAACGGTTCTTCCTTGCTTTATGGAATATACGAGCAGTTTTTCATCCACTGGATTTAATTTCCACATGAAAAATTGACCTTAACAGTATGAAGTATGGCTACAAGTAAAAACTGTGTTTTCATTGAAGAGAATAAATGCATTTCCTGAACGCTGGCTGTTAAAGCTAATTGATTTATTGGCTCTCTATATAGTGTACTATTGTCTTTGCACTCCTGGGACAAGGAAGCTCTTGAGAACAGAACTAAATTCTGCCACGGCAGCGTGACGGCTGAAGAGGGCTTTTTTTTTGTTTTTTAATATAATGTGCAAGTTTCTCAGAGCTGAAAGAAATCTTTCCAGGATTGGCGGAAACTAACTGCACTGGTAGCTTACCCGATATTTTTTGGTTTATAGTATTATTCTTCTTATTATTATTATTTTAATACTATTCATTGCTATTTTAATGTTATTATTAATCTTTAACAATAATATTGGGAAGTTATCAGCACTGACAGTAGGTTACTTTTAATCGGATTATTTTCACTGTAAACCATTTGTGTTCAAGCAAATGTAAAGTACTAGGCAAAAGAGGTGAAATAAGATATTCCTTTTTTTTTTTTTTTAACCTTAAGGATAGTAGTCAAAAATTCAGTAGGAGATAAAGGCTATGCAAAAATATTTCTCCCTGATAATGAAAACAATTTTAAAATTCATGAAATAGCCAAATATTTGTTATGATCTCTTGCTTTTAGGTTTTATGTAAATTAGTGCCTATAAGATGAAAGAAAGTGCTTGGTAGCAGGTGGAAGCAAACTCACATAATCATACCAATAAAAAAGCCCTGAGGAAAAACAAAATAAAATGAAAAATCAATACAGGATGTTGTTCTCCAGATATACTATTAAAATGTAGTATTCCAGAGCTGCACTATTGTCCTCAGTAACGGATGATCCTTTTACTCTAAGATAAGCTGAGGGACAAATTCTCCCCTCTCATATGTATAAAAATCCCATTGAGCCTGGAGGAAGCCGCGCGCGCGCACAGGAGAGCACAGCCGGAACACGGTGACGTGCTTTGCAAAGAAAGGCGCCTAAACGGGCAGCAGTCAAAGCTGGAATTTCGCGAGGAAGGCTTCCCTGTATCGCTGGATTTCACAGTGTCAACGAAAAACACCCAAAAGTTTTCTGAGGTCCCCCAACTACTCCAACAGTGAAAGCCCAGAAGATAAATCTGGCAAGAAACCTGATTGTAGTAGATGTTTCTGCAAGGATTCTCTTATTCCAGTAACCAGCAGTTTGCCTACAAATTATATTTTTCTCTTCTTCCGTATTTTTTTTTCTTAGTTCAGTTCTTATTGCTGTCTGAAAGCGGGAATTATATTCAGCATAAATTCCACGGATTACCAAGGACAATCTTTAAGGAGATCAATCAATGCCTTTCCCAGGAGAACACAGCCTGGTTTCTCCCAGAGCCAGGGGAGAAGCCGCCTCCTCCACGCGCGGTGGGGCAGGTTTGGCCGTCGGCAGCGGAGAACGACGGGGCTTGAGGAGCCGCAGCCAGCCCCACTTGGGGTCTACGGCCTGAGAGGGACACCCTGTAAAATCAAAAAGCCATGAAGGGAAGAGACTGTCTTTCAGACAGAGGGGTCCTTTTTGTTTCTTCAAAAGAACAAAAACACTCTGGAAAAAAAATAGTATCTGCCCAGTTATCGGAGGGGAGACTGAAGGTCATAACCAACGCTCTTTGTAAGACAAAAAATAAACGTGAACACATTTATCAGCTCTTCCTCCGACCAAATAATTAGAAAACTAAAAATATCTCAATTGCCAGACTGTCCTGAGTGCTATCTACTGCCTTCTTGATGCTGACTACCAAAAGGCAAGCACACTTGAAAAATGGGCTTCCTCCAACTGGAGAGGCAACAGCCCCTGCCACCCAAAGCAGGTGAAAGAGAAGAGGCTCAGAGAAGAAAACGAGTCTGAATGAGTAATATTTATAGGCAAGAAAGAAGAAACTTTTGCAAAAGGGGTAGAAAAAACCCCTAGAAAGGGGTAGGAATTAAACATCTAGGCATTTAACAAGTAGAATACAATAGATTATTTCTGTTGGAAGGGACCTACAATGATCACCTAGTCCAACTGCCAGGTACACACCGAGGAACGTAATATTCTCCTAGAGTGTGAGCAACTTGAAATATCTTTGTTCTGACACAGCAAAGGTAGCGACAGCGATGTAGCAAAAGGCTGAATTTTCAACTCGCTCAGAGTTTTAATATATAATACCATGAAACTGGCGTAACCAAAATCTGCTTGGTTTGCTTTCTTCACTGTCTTGAGGACCACTGACATCTGTATTTTCTTGGGCTGTTTCACTGTGTTTATACAGAGTATATTGCCCGTTCTTGAGGCTTTCGTCTGCCGTGCCCAGAGCGTCGCAGCCACCGCCCCCCCATATGGCCACCCGTAAGTGACCAAGAATCATTAATGCAACTGTATTTCTAGCTCATCTGCTCTTTCAGCACCACTGGTCCTCCTGGTTAGACAAAACCCTCCTCCTTATGCTCATTCTGTGGGATGCCCCCACCACGGCAGCCGGGAGCCGCCGTTCTGAACCAGGCAGGAACGGCTCCGGATGCAGAATCTCCAGGTTCCGCGTGCCCCTTCTCGCTTGTGATTTGCAGCCCGTAAAGTGGTATTTCTCTAATGCTAAATACAGGTGTGGCCAGCCTGGGGTTGTAACGAGCTGCGTAGGTGTTTCTGTAACGCTAAATAGAAGCGTGGCCCATCTAGTGCTGGTTGGGCTGGAAGAACCTTCTCCCCACCAACACAAACACCTCGGCTCCGACCCGCCCGGCGGGGCTCAGCCACAATGACAAATTGCCAGAGGAGTTCTGCCGGGAGAGGCAAGTGAATTAGGAAATGAATAATTAAACTAAAAGAAATAGGTGAGGGAAGGAAAGAAAGAAAGAAAAAAAAAAAAAAAGGAAAAAAGGCGGAATGAGAAGGACTTGGGGGGCAAGTCGTCTGGCAGGTGCTGGGGAGGGAGGAGAGGTGGGGGCGGCGGCGGGGGCAGTTCTGCCAAAACGGTGCCAATATTTGCATCAGCTTTTGCTATAGCAACACAGCACACCGGTACAGAGGATTTCCTCTACTAACCACTGCTTCTTTTAACTACTAATTCTTCAAACCGTCAACATTTAATCAAAACCAAGTTTTAAACCCCCGACTCTTATCACAGCTAGTACTTATAATCCTTTTTTCCAGACTAGATGTTTCCAAATCATGTTACATCTTTCATCTTCCTTGTGATTAATTTCAAGGTCTTTACTGAATCAAATGAGATATTTTTTAAATCTCTCCGTTTTAGTTTTTCAAGCTTTTAGTCAATTCTGCCACTTCAGAGGGGCTATCAAAATTACGCGAGCATTTTGCGTTCAGTCACTTCAGTAACTCTGGGTTTTAGGAGGACACCATAACGGCAACTATCTTATTATTTTAATGCACGCAATAATTTAAATTATAACAACTGCAAAAGTCAGGCTATTTTGTTTTATGGATTATCAACAGCCTTATGACCTTGAAAACAGTCGAGCTGACTCACTGATTTTTACAATTTAACAAAATAGCACATATAGCATAATTTTCTCAACTTTGTCTAATCTGGTGAAAGCGCAGTGCTCTAAAAATAGATGAGTGTCCATTCCAGACCCACATCACAGCGAAGGGAAGTTTAGTGGAGGAAGCGCAATTGTTTGAGAGTAGCTGTTGAACTGTCAGCGTGACAGGGTGAAAACTTCTAAGCACTTGTTTTGCCGCAAAGTTAAATGAAGTTCTTTAATACGCAAACGACAGAGTCGCGTTGACCCTCATTTAATTCTTCCCTAAAAAACGGGCAACCGAAGGAAAGGTAAAGAGGAAGAGCAGTTAACCTCTGGTGACCAAAGGTGCACTCGATCTGATATTTTGTATTCTATACTCTTCAAAGAGCAATATAAACAGAATTATTTATGCCCAGCAAAATGTTGCTTAATTACTTATGCACCACTGTTTGCTTGTATTTTAAGCTCTCTCTACCACCCACAGGCAGACGTTAAACAGCTGCTAAAAGCTAGCTTTAGTCTTGCCTGTTTGAAATTAGCATACTTGAGCTTTGAAAAAACTTTGTTGCCAATTTACATATGCATAGAGACTGATATTTAGACTCACCATATGATATGTCCCTCAAGAGCTTTTCTTATTGCCTCCATCCTCAGGTCTCAACCTAGAGACTGTAAATCTAGCAGGTGATTAATTCTATACCCTTGAGAAACTAGCAATTAGCACTTGCAACCAGTAAAAAATTGTCATTTCAAAACCCTGTTTACTATGCCCATGTATTTTCTATGAACTCACAGTTAACTCTAAATAGATGTATATGGCAATAGATTTGCAGTCACTTCTGTCTCTTTATGTAAAAATATAATATAGCTTCCAGCTAATCAACCTATTAAACGTACCGAAAAAGATTAAATAATTGGCATTCCTTTTTTTATATATATAAAATGGGAAGATGTAGGAAGCATGAAAACACCATACATGATGTTTTATGTTACCAGACCTTAATCAGCTCATTTCAACATGATGACTTTGTAGGGTTTACCTGTTTTGTGTCAATTCTTATCTCTGATAGCTGAAATTACCGTACTTCCAGATGTTCTTATGCATTATTGAGGTCTTCTGCAGTAGATGCTGGAAAAGGTAAGATAAGGTTTTATTTCTTTGTAGTAGTCACAACACTGAGATCAAAGGCAGTAAAGTGCAGTGCTTAGTATTGAAAACTATGATGAACTTAACATTTATTTTCAAGTAGAAAATCTGTCGGAAAACTGCTCATCAATCTTCAGTTAACTGTTTCAAGTGTAATCCACTGGACCGACACAGAACGTTTCGAGGATTTGGGGGTGCTTTTCCTAAAAAGAATCCTTTAATGCTCGTTAAACGTGTGCTAATCAGCAGCGTGTGTAGCAAGAGCAGAGCACGTTGGAAAGCTGTGCCGTACCGAAAGCCCCCCGGAAAATCTGCCTTGGAGGGAGAGGGATGGATGATTTGGGGGAGAGGGGGGTCGGAGCTGACAAACCGCCACGGAGCATCTCGTGCCACACGCGAGTACGATTTAAAGAAGAAGAAAAAAAAAAGAAAAAGAAAAAAAGAAAACCAACTTGCTGCTTTGAACAGAAATTGGTTGTACCGTGCCTGGCAGCGCAACGAAAATATGGGTCCCTTGTATAGAATATTTCCACTTGAATATTTCCACTGAACTCTACAAATCTATACTGGATTACACCCTTTTTACAGGAGGAAAACGCTGCTGCCCCACCTCGATTTTAGAGGGGCTTTGGAATATTGTCGAGGTGTATCAAGGCAAACTTGGTCTAAAATGCCCGAGGCCGTAGTTTTCTCATCATCTTTGCAAAAAACAAGGAATTAGTGGTGGATGTAAAAACAGTCACTGATACAAGGATTTTTTTCCCCGAGTTGCACAGTCATTAAGGGGGCCGCTGCAAAAGCCTGCTAGACTTTCTTTCCACTAATTACATCATCAGATCATCATACTGCTAAAATCAGTTGCAGAGTACTTGTACACAACTAAATCCCTGCTTCTAATTACTATTTTAGTCTCTTTTTCCTTGTGACACGTTGGTGATAGATCATTATTTTTTCAGCAATTTGTTCGCATTTATATGCAATATAATTGGATCTGATTAATTATTATGATTAATGACTGCAGAATTTCCTTGCAAAGCTATTAATACTGGTAGTATCAAATGAAAGACATGGACAAATTAAAGCCAATGGAGTCCTGTTGCTTGTACTTACAATGCCGGGGCTAAAGTAACCCTTTGCTGTTCCCAGCTCTGCAATAAATACCAAGGTTTAACCGGTATTTCCCTGCAGATCTGCGTGTTTTCAAGTGGTATTAAAACATAACTAATGGGCAAGAGACACACATTTAATTCTTAGGTGGACCACTGTACTTAAGATTATATATCTCTGGATGTATTTTAAAGGAGCTCAACAGCATTATTACAGCTACATTGATTTAAAGTCAAGGAACTCTGACGAAAAGAAAAGACTGAGAAATATTTCTGAATAATATAAAGTAGATTTATCCATTTTTCAGGTCGGGGGTGCCACAAAACATGACAATAAAAGCAGTTAATTTCCATTAAATGCCATATTACAAAATTTCCAACGGACGTATTTATGTAGTGTGTGTTGTATTTTAAATTACACTCTGGCTTAGAAATAGGATATTACATGTAAAAAAGCAAACAATGACTGAGTAGCTTAGGGGATCGACTTTCCTGCTACCTCTGGGACCTGACTTTAAATCTGTCTTTGAGCAAACTGAAGAAAAATCATTTCAGTCTAATGGCAGTAGCATATAAAAAAAATCAGATAGCAGGAGTTCCACGCAGGTGGCAAAAAGCTTTAGAAAAAAAAGGGGGTGCACAATCAGATGAGTGATGGCGATTTTGCCTGGATTACTGTAAAGCTCAAAACGCAGAGACTCTGAATGCGATTTTAATCTGTAATAAGCGACAGCAGTCCTAATCAAACCCGAGTCAAAATAAGGGCACTGATATTTTGGGTGCACAGCTACTGAGAAATTTTGAAAGTGTCTCTGTTAGTCCAACATCAGAAACAGAAAAAAAAAATGCCTGCCTGCAGCAGGAATTGAATACCTATTAGGAGATTTTTTTTTTTTTAAAGCATATTAGCTCTTCAGATTTTGAGAAAATAGAAAAGATTGCCCACTTTTCAGTGCTAGGAATTTCCCTGTAACTAAAACATGAGAAAAAGATGGCGCATGTTGCAAAATGAGGAACTGTGGGTCACCAAATATTTTTAAAGGACGATCTATTTGGTATAAAGCAGATTAAAAGGACGTCTCCTTAAAAAACCAAAACCAAAGAAACCCAGCCAAAATACATGCAATATTTGTGACCAAGTGCACAGAAATACCCCTTTTTCCAAAGACAAAAATCAGTCAAATTCACAGCTGCAACCAGTCAATAAATTCCAAATTATTTTTGTGTAATCTAAAAGTCACATTGTACCCATTTCTTACGTTACCTGTAAGAAACCACGAGGTTCCTGGCGTAAGTGCATCCTGATTGAATAATTTTGCAGCTTATACGGTGTGGGCTACGTCTGTGTGATTTTTAGGGACGTCTATTATAAACCCGCTATTGAGATTGGGCAGTTTGTGCCACAGATCTATAGCAATGCGCTCGGTGACTGCCCTTCCCCGCAAATAAGGAGCAGGAATCCAGATGAACGTTACTCGCGTGTTAAGCTGTGCCCTGGGTAATATTTGTCACAAAAGACAGGGCAGGACGTTCACGTGGAGTAGTTAGAAAGAAAAAGTTAAAAAAATTAGTAACGGAGCATTTCATAGCGTCGTCAAATGAAACACCTTGGCAATTCCATTAGGAAAATCATGACCCCTGATGAAAGGTTTAGCACAGAGTAGCGTTAAACGATTTGCCAACGGCGGCAATGCAAGGACCATCGAGAAAGCCGAGGCTTCCTGGTGACGACACAAACTAGATGGTGCAAATGGGGTAGGACTCCTGCTCCCAGAGGTGCCTTCACCTCCAGCTCTGGTCCCCAGAAGATCCACCGCCCATGACCCAGCTGAGCATCACCCCAATGTGGGGACCGGTACTGCAGGAGATCACTTCGAAAATGACCCATGGCGCGGTGGTGAGACCTGCCCGCGCTGCCCGGGTGGGAGTCTCCGTGCCCTGCTGCCGCAGCAGACCAGAGGGCTCAAGGGTAAAAGGGGATATTGCAGTCCATCTGAAACAACACCAAGGGAGCTGGGCATCGCACTCCTTACAGAATTACCGACATTTCCCCACACACTGTGAATTTAGCATCCAGTTCGTCGCCTCATAAGACTCACAGCTAGGTGATAGCTTTAAAGATGCAAAAGATCTCACCGAATCCTGCGGTTACTCCCTTTCCCGGTGTAAATCTGTAGACTTGCACAGGGGAAAACACAAATGCTGTGAGGACGAACCTGGCCTAATAACCACCAGGTTGCTCAAGTGGCATGGCTAGGCGGTATAATGCCAGAAAACACTCTTATCAACAAATTCCAGAAGTGAAAGGTTCTTATAGTAAACAACAAGGTGAAAGAAAGCCATTTAATCAATTCTATTTTAAAAGTTTGGGGTTGCGTACTGTTTGCTGTATCCTATATCAGTGAGCTATTACTTCTTCTCCAGCACAGCTCTGTACCTGGGCAGCTCTGTGAAGAAGGAATGTTCCCCCACTTTTTAACATCAATGACTCTTGTTTGTTGGGGGAAAACAATTTCCCAAATGTTTGACTCAACAAGATATTCCAAATATACCCAGGCATCAGTATTCACATAAGGATATTTGTGATACAGAAGATCACAATTTTCCCTATGTGTATTCTCAAGCTATCCAGAAAACAAAGGCAGCTACAACCATTTTCCAGCATTTTGTCAAGACGTAACACCACTGTCCTCTGCTCAATGTCTCTCCAGGCTCAGAAATGGCACTAAGGACTACCATTGTTCTTCTGTCCAACCCATCGCCATCATTGTTACTCAATATTTCCACGCAAAACTGTCCAAGGGGACTGAAATCCACCACGTACTGCACTAAACCCACAGCAAAGACAGCTACTGACCCCAAAGAACTCGCGGTACAAAGCTCAAACAAAACAGCAGATGCAAAAGGCATTCTCCCATCCTCCCTCTCGGCACGCCACCTTCCTCCGTCAGCAGCCAGACGGTTACAGAGCTGCTCCTCACCTAAGTGTCCCCGACCACTCGTAATGTCACAGGAGAAACCGCTTCATTTTCCAAGATACAAGCAAACAAAATCCTTCCCACCCTGGACTGGCCGAATGTTCTCACCAACAAAAAGGTGATTTAAATAAATCTTGAATGAAGCGACTGTTACATTCGTGGAAGCACAAGTTCCCTTCCTTCAAAGAAAAGAAGCAATGATGGAAAAGGTGTAGGAGAGGTACCTAATGGCCTGGGATGGCTGTTTGCGTGCTCCCAAGCCTGGTGTCTAGGAGAGCCTTTGCATGGGGAGGCAGGAAGGGGGCAGAGAAGGAGAATGCGCGCCACAGCCAGTGATGGGATGCTGAGAAACAAGGATGCGCAAGGTGATGTATTCAAAGCGTCCCGTTCCCCATTGAATGAGTTTTCTTTCCGGCCTCCGAGGACTAGGGGGTCTGCTGGTGGGGAGAGGGGTCTGCTGGTGGGGAGAGGGGTCTGCTGGTGGGGAGAGGGGTGCACCTCAGCCACGCGTGGAGGCAGCTGGCGAGGGAGCTCCCTGGAGAGCAGCGGGTGCATGGAAACCTGGAGCAGAGGGAAATAACACAGGGAACTGCACGCGGGATGGGAACACTGGCGGCTCCTGAGGCGGAGGCTCAGCAGTGGAGACTGCCCAACCACACCGAGCGAGGCCTCTTCTCCGAGCGACCACTAAATTCAGCCCGCCCCAGGACCGGGCAGCTGAAGAACTCCTGACACTTCAGAAACATATAACGCTTATAAAATACCAACCCAGAAGTCCTGGTTCCGGCCGGGATAGGGTTAATTTTCCCTGGTGTTCCATGCCGTGGGAGCCGTGCCCGCCCGGAGCTGCCGGGGGCGGGGGCAGGAAGTCGCCGCTCGGAGCGGGCGGGGGCGTCCCGGGTCCGGTCGGGGAGCGGCGGGGAGCGGCGGGGGTTCCGTGATCGCGTTTGTACGTTCCTCTGTCCGTGCGATTGTTGTTGTTTGCTTGTTCCCTCTGCTGTTCTGTTAAACTGCCTTTGTCTCAACCCAAGAGTTTTGCCTTTTTCTTCCGATTCTTCCTGTACTGGAAGGCCCGAGCCAGCGGCACGTGGGTCTCTGTTGCCGCCTGAGGCCGCACCGCGACACCAGATCTAACACTCGGGGATCTGCCAGACCTTCAGCAGAACCAGGAATGCCGTCCGTCATCGGGATACAAACGGCACGTGAACCTTATCGTGATCCACCATTGCTAATCCAAACCAGTTTCTTACATCTGCCTATACTGCAAGCAAAACCACTTGCTTGCATTTAAAATCTGGTTTTAGATGGTTTTTACCTGACCTCGTCCTCAGGAAGCTAATGGGCAATAATGCGTTATTGTCCAATTAAAAGTACACCAGAACCTTGCTTGCATTAGTTGTCTTCATCTCCTCAGTCTCCCTCCTGCGTCTTGCTAGGTCGCATCAGCCCATCGTGTATGCAGAAGAGATTATCTGAATAAGCACACATCTCTAATCGGAAGATGAAAAACAATGTCCTGAGAGCCTTTGAAATGGTTTCATAGAAAATGAGGGTGAGATTATTTTGTTCTTCTGTTTTCATTTTTCTTGGGGGGGTTTAATCATTTTTTTTAATAAAGACAGTTGAGATAAGTGAAATATCAGTTCAGAAGTCACCGAGGAAACAACATTTAGACCACAGTAATAGAACAGGCAAATGTGAGCGTCATAATCTTTTAGCATCTTTTGCATTGTATTAGCAAAACAGAGTATCATCAATCTCCCGGTGTTGTTTTTCACCTGACTACCACCTTTTGCCTTGCACACCCTGAGGAGCGTAATTACAGTCACATAACATATGTACATTGACTTTGAAAAGAAGGGAATAAAAATGATTTTCATACAGATGGCTTTGGTAAATAGGCAAGGCCACGTGGGCTTTCTTCCTCCAACTTCCTGAAAGTTTTACCCATTTTTCTGTTTAACTCAAAATGTAGGAGAGCATTAGAGTTTGATGGCATAAAGAGTCTACACATAGAAGATGTGCATCCTGAATATGAACTTACGTACTTTTGCATAACTCTAGAATTAGTAAAGTGACTTTAAACAGAGAAGCTAGTATCTGTATGTATTTTCTTGGAAATAATGTCTTTCAAAGCAAAATATGCCTGCAAGAAGGACTCATATAGATAGATAGATAGATGTAAATATATATATATATATATGTAATCCACACTTTGAAACATCTAATTTTTAACTTGAGAAACACAGATTTATACTTTTACTTTTTTTTCTGCTATGAAAGATAAGAGGTTGAGTGCATGGCACGAAGTAAAGACTCAGGAATAAATAAACTGGAATGCTGAAGAAAAATGAACTAGACATCCATTGTTTCCAAAAATCTAGCACAAACAGACTCCTTAGACCTTAATCTTATCCTAATTTAAGATAAGGGGAGCTCACAGAACATCATTTTGGCTGTAATTATTATCTCCTGAAAAGCAGCGCTGCATTCTCTAGGGCACATGCAACTGAGGAAGATTGGAGTTCAGTAAGAGGCTCCATTTATTTCCACCTACCAATTTAAGTATGGATAATATATTACATTTATGGAAGGGAAAAAAAAATAATAACCAGGACATATTAATGCAGCCACGTCGCTCTATTTCTCTCTGCTGAACAGGTTCTCTCTGTGCTGATAGCAACTCAGTTCCCCATTAGAAACTGAGGCCATAGGCTTATAGAATCACGGGATGGTTTGGGCTGGAAGGGACCTTAAAGCCCACCCGGTGCCACCCCCTGCCCTGGGCAGGGACACCTCCCACCAGCCCAGGTTGCTCCAAGCCCCGTCCAACCTGGCCTTGAACCCCTCCAGGGATGGGGCAGCCACAGCTTCTCTGGGCAACCTGGGCCAGGGGCTCACCGCCCTCACAGCAAACAATTTCTGCCTCACATCTCATCTCAATCTCCCCTCTGTCAGTGTAAAACCCTTCCCCCTCGTCCCATGGCTCCCCTCCCTGCTCCAGAGTCCCTCCCCAGCTTTCCTGGAGCCCCTTGAGGGCCTGGCAGGGGCTGGAAGGTCTCCCCGGAGCCTTCTCTTCTCCAGGCTGAACCCCCCCAGCTCTCTCAGCCTGTCCCCACAGCAGAGGGGCTCCAGCCCTCCCAGCATCTCCGGGGCCTCCTCTGGCCCCGCTCCAACAGCTCCGTGTCCTTCTGCTGTTGGTGCCCCAGAGCTGGAGGCAGCGCTGCAGGGGGGTCTCACAGAGCGGGGCAGAGGGGCAGAATCCCCCCCTGTCCCTGCTGCCCACGCCGCTGGGGATGCAGCCCCAGGATGAGGTTGGCTTTATTTGTTATTTTATTGGCACTCTCAGGGCAACTTTAAAGCTTAGCAGAAAGGCTTTAGCAGTGAAATACAGAAAATGCTCCAGGTTGCAAACAGAAAAAGAAGAAAGGCAGGAACGCGGTGCTGCCGGGGACACGGCCCCGAGAGGGGGGCTGGGGGGTGTGTGGGGCTGCACTTGGCCGCCTCGTGAGCGCGTGGCGGCGGGGGCCGAGCGGGAGGCAGGGGTGGAAGGCAGAGCCGCACTCAGAAACAATTTGTAGCAGCGAGTAAAGCTTCTAATGCACGCGATTCAAAACAAGGTAGGCACTGCCAGCCCCAGGGAGCCTCAGCCGCTATTTTCCCATCCTGAAGCTCTCAGAACTGATTTCTGCCGAGGAGGAGAGGGAATGTGTGTTTTTCAATATTTAAGTGTATTGCAGTTATCAAGAAGGTTGCATTATATCTAAAACTAAGGTGTTTGAGAATTTAAATAGCTATATTAGACACACTACTGTCTTTGTGCTTTCTTCTACCATGAGACCTCTTCAAGAAATCAATACATTTTATCTGCGGAATATACATAAGTCTTCTTAAGTCATGATCCACTTTTAAGTAACGCGTGGAGGGGCGTTAGGCAATTAGAGATGGCTGAGGAACTGAGCATATTTATACATTTTTAACGCCTGTCTTTTCATCTTTACCTTGGATGAAGCAGCAAGACCTAAAAATCAAACACTGGCTGAGTTTACACGATCAGGTATTTAATTTAAGATATCCATCCTCGCGTCTGAAAACCTTACAAATGAAGTGTCTGTGTTTTAAAAGTTGGTCATATCCAGTAGCCGCTAAGTCCGATCCGTAATCTGTTCTTGGTTATGCAAAGAAACCACTTATTGAAATTCAAGTACACGCTTAAGGCCAGTTAATGGCTATTTTTCCCTCATTAATACAACAAACATAGCTGATATGAAAGGTAGCTGTTCTCTTGCACTAATAAAACTGCAAGATGACAAAAATAACTTTTCATGCTCTCTCTAGTTCTTAATCTAATATGTCAGTGACAGGAAACTGAATATCAAGTAGAAAGAGGAATGTGGTTTTATCAACGTATATGTTATTAGCGAGACCATTAATGGGACAATCTACCCTCTGCCAGTGTCCACATTTTAAAAAAAAATGATGTTGAGAAATTTAAAAAGGTCCCGAGAAGCGCTAGAGGAATGGCTGGGGTCTGCAGAACAGCTACATGGGGAGAGACGTGCGGAGTTCAACCGCTACCTTATTCGATAGAAGGCGAAGAACTGACTTGATCATAACTTAAATTGCTTGTGCGAGTTACAAATTCCTGAGAGCAAAGCACTCCTTAATTTGCTAGGAAAAGACTGAACAGATCTAACAGCAGCCAGCAGCTTTAAGGTAGATTTATTTGGACAAGAAGCAAATGCACCTTTTTAAGTACCAGTAATTAGTTATCAGGGAAAGTTTCCAGGTGGCAGAGCTGACTCCCAGCTCATGAGTCTCTAGAGCAGGAGGAAGGTCCTTCAGACCAGAGGGAAACGGCAGGTTTGATGCGGCAGCTTTGGGGCAGGAGGCTGGGAAAGGACCTCCCCGGGCTGGGGGCAGGGGGAGACCAGAGCCCGAGCCTCCAAAAATCTGCATATTAAACCTGTGCGCTGATATAACTGACCTGTGCCTTGGGAATCCGGTAACACGACGGAGCAGGGACTCCAGCGACGTGTCTCGTCCTCAAGACTCACACACAGACAGATTTTGTTAGGGCTCGCCCTGACCCTGCAGCATCCCACCCGCGAGCGGTGCGTGTGCAGCGGGCGAGGAACAACAGGAGGACGCGTGCACCTTCCTAAAACTCCAGTATAATTTCTGTTCCCCAGTCTCCACCTTGAAACAATGGAAATATTACATGTCTGTGGATCTGTTTTATGATATTATAAAGCCGAACATTTTGCAGCGTTCTGACCCCACAGCAGGAGTCGTCGGGACGAGCTCAGCTCTCCCACCCCTGCCCCGGCTCCACGCTTGCCCTAAGGCAGCAGCAAGGTCTCCGCAAGGAGAACATAAAAGGAGGTAGATTTTGGCTGAGCTTTGCACTCCTGTTTGGGTTGGTTTTTCATAACGATGCCATTACAAACTCGAGAGATCTCCGTCATCTGCATCACACCCCAGAAATCCTGGATGTGCTTCTCCTATGTGTTTGTAACGAAATAAACGCACGTTCATAGAGGGCACCCCTTCATCTTCTGTAAAGCACCAAAACAATGACGGCAATGAAAGTCATGAAGTCAGAAATGTAATAATATTCCGAATTTCATATAAAACCACTTTTCTTTCTCCACATTGGTTTTAACCTGTTCTGTCGAAGGTAACCTGTTCTCCCCGCAGAGCGCCCGTTCATAGGGTGGTCGGGAGCGCAGAGACTCCAGGTCCAGGGTGCCACCAGCCTCAAACCAGGCGTATTGTCAGCAAGACCCCCAGCTCCCCATCCTGCACGGCGGTTACACGGACACCACGGGCTATTTACAGAGACAGACAAATGGAAACCAGCTCTGAGGGGTTACTGAGGGAAGTTCAAGCGCGTTGCTTTCAAATTTCCTTGTAAATAAAAATACATGTGAAAGAGAAGAGCTCGGAGTACCTCAGCGCATCCCTTGAGCATGGTTCATAGCCCCCAACATACTGTTCTGGTTTTATAAATTAGAAACCTTGTCATCTTATCATAGAGACCAAGAAAATTGTGGCAAACTTTATCTGCTAAGTGAACCTTAATAACCTCAACTTTAACTTCAAGAAAATTACACTTGGAAACATTTCATAGTCTCGCAGGTTGCAGGAGACATAAAATTCTTTCTTTTCTCCCACCTCTCCTGGAGTTATTAACCCTCCCCACAGAGCCGCTGAGACCTCCAGCAAATTGTCCCTTCCCACAAATCACAGGCAACAGCGGTGCCAAGGGCTCCATTGGCTTCGTCAACGTATTTTCAGTAAAAGCTTACATCACAGGATCAGATTAGAACCTTTAACAGTTAATTGAAAGAAGTCAAAGAAAAAAAATCCCCAGCCTTTGAAATAAAAACGTTACATTGCTGCGACGGGCTCTCACGGAACAATTCACAAACGGTTTTTCATGATCAAATGGACGGGACCGTTTAATTACAGCACTGTACTAAATACCCCGGGCCCCGAAAGTGGCAGCAGCCCTTATTTAATTTCTCGGCGAGGACTGCCCTCCAGATGCGTTTGCTGATCGGGATTTGCGACGGCGGGTGCCGCGCTGGCAGCTCGGCAGCACAGGCAGCGCTGGGGCGAGCGGGGATTCACTGGCGCCCGACAGCTCCAGCGCCGCCGACTCCCAGCCAGGAGCCAGGAGCAGCGCGGGACTCTGGATGCTTCTAGAGACACAGCAACGCGACAAATTACAAGTATATTCTGGGGCTCATTTTTGCAAGAGAAGTTTGAAGCAACCTATGATGCCTGGAAAAGGTAAACAGAGAATAAAATGTATTACTCTAACAAAAGCATTTTTTTCTTTATTATTTAGCAAATTCGTGGGTGTGATCCCATACTGTTTTTTTACAACTGACTCGGCAATACTGCAGCTCTCTACCCGTGCAAATGGTGGGCCAAAAAACAAGCAAAAAAAACCCCAAAACCGTATGAGGGAACGGCATTGAAAGGGTAACGCCAGAAAACAGACCAAAAACTCCAATTGCGCAATTGAGTTTTGACCATTAGTGCAAAAAACCCTTGTTACTGTAGATGCTCAAAGCCCGAGTATCTTTAACATACACGAAGGAGCTCGTCTGAACGCACCACCCGGTCACAGATGTCAATGCTCGGAGCCTGCGGGGCAGAGATTTCCTTTTTGCCCCCTCTTTTCTCGGATCTCAGGGACACGACATTCTGAACCTGTTTCCCTCCAGTAGTTTTATTCAACACCTGCTCTGTCCTCTGCTATTGGGAAATTCCAGCCTTTCCAATCTTTTTAATTACCATTAATAATATTGAGCTTTGACTTGGAGCACAAAGCACAGGTTACAGTTCTTACAGGAGCAGCAGAATACCGCCTGTGAAGCCAAGTGGCATGCCTTCATTTTTAGGTTCAAAATAGACTTTATCTCAGTCCAGGCAAAATTAAAATTTCACCCACAGATCCTCCTGGTCCATAACTATCTCATTGGGTGACCTCAAGTCACACACAGTCTCTTGTATGCACGAGAGAGGTTTTGACGGTGTGAACGGAGTACTAAGCAAGTTGTCAAAAATACAATTCTACTCGATCGGGCTCTCAAAGGGATGTGCAAAATCCTCCTGCAAGGGAGCCGTGCCCACCTCAAAGCCTAAACGCCCGTCCTGAAAACACTCAGCAGCGCTATCTTCAGGAAACATCCTCTCACGATGGTTATACAAAAATCAAATTCTAAACCGTCTAGTAAAATACTTTATGTTTGGCATGCTGAAATCGTGGGGAAAAACACACGTTTGTTGAGCTTTCCACTTCTGGCTGGCACATCTTTGACACGTTTGCCACCACACCAGTAAAAAGTGTAAAAAACGCTCAGCTTCAACTGTTTCAGCCTAAGTCTGCACACGCAAATGAGGGTTAATTACCCAGTGCCAGTGCGGTGGGGGCAAGGCCTCTTTCCAAGGGGTTCACCGCCCGCGTCCTGCGCAGGAGCATCCCCAGCCGCAGCGGGGACAGCTGTTGCACATCTGGCTGGCACAGAGCACCCAGCAGCGGCATCGTGGCACGGGGGGATCGGGTCAGGGTCTGTGGGTCATAAATGCACGACCCGGCTCCCAGCGAATGCTCCTGCTTAACCACATCATCGCGCCACACGTGACACGGCGCAGGTGATCCGTGCGTTAATCCATTGCATGGCATTACACCACCACATTAAAGACAACGCTTCCACTGGAGACCTTCTAAAGCAGCATCTCCCCCTGCCCGCCGTGGCACCCTGATGCCAGGGTCTCCGAAACATCACCCAGAAACGACAGTTCCGCTGCCAACTAAAACCATTCAATAATGCACAAAACCAGGACCTGTACATATATTAAATCGGTGTCAACTTTGAGAAAAGAAATGAAAGTCAAAGAACTAATTCAAGCGGCCAGACCAGACTAGCAGCAAGAAACACGTAATGAAGGACTTATTCTGCTTAAACAAGGGGAGTCTCTGAATTCACAGACACATTACTACACAGCAACATAGTGGCCACTTCAGGAAGCTCATATTTGGTTACGAGAAAAGGAAGAAGAACTTCCAGAAGTCCATTTTCTAAAGAAGTTTTCACTGCCGTTCAGTGGCCCGTTACTACGTCGTTAGGATCCCTTGTGCCAGGCATCCGTGGTTATTTGGTCCTTTGCTGGGACGGAGGGTGCCGTACCATATATCTTCTGCTTTGAAGTACCAAGGGAACATGTTTTTTTCCCCCTCAGAAACAAATGACTATAAATTTACAGTACAAAGACCTTCTAGGTGCGTACAAAAGCTTTGGAGGCAGCCTTCGATCCGCACAAAGGTGCCGTACGGGATGTGGATTGAGAGGGTCCATTATTAACAGAGGGATCAAAACGGGCTGCAATTATGCCCAGTTAATCCTCTTAAAACAGTGAGGTATTTCTTCACCACAGTAATTATTTGCACGGGGTGAAAATAACAACCATATAGAACAAATTAAAACTTTACCTTCAGATGCTACCTCAATTGTTATGCAGATTTCATCATTTTCATTCAGCCAAGAGAGGCCCTTAATACGGGCCCCTCTTCCAATAACCAAAATAAAAGTGTGACATCATCGCTAAATTAATTACAAGTTTATTTGATTTATTTTGCCATACGCGGTTTCTTCGTGTGCCTCTGGCCGGCCTCGTATGCTCAAAGCAGATGCGGTCTGAAATCCCTCTGATTAAAAGGGTGAGCAATACATCAAGCGTGGTTGGAATTTCCGTAGGCTGTACCTGAGCGCCCGAGGAGAGACATCAAATGACCAACGCCGTGTACAAACTGCTTGTCGAGGCTTTTTTAAATACAACTATCACGCGTTTAAATGTCATGCTGGGCTTTAGTTAACTAAGGTGGCAGGTTCTTAAAGCGCAGAATTTATTATGTTGAAATTTTCCAAATGTAAGACCGAAAAGGGAAAAATATGTCGACTTTTATTTATTCCCTATATAAATATAGGCAATTTAGTCCTTCCCCCAAATACAGGCAGATTAGATGAGTTAGACAGTAGTCAATTCATTTTGCATAGGAATGGCTCATTAAAAAAAAAGAGCCCCGCATTTGTATTAGGCTCCGATTGGGCAGTGCACAAAATGAATTTACAGTGTCACTCAGAGATGGAGCAGGACTAATGAGGGAGGGATGTGGTATGGCGGTGTGGGTAAATCTCCACTATATTCATTCCCTCGGCTGGTATCGCTCGTGAAATGGAGGTGTCCCTCATTATGTATGTGTCTCAGGAGCTTTCTTTAATATTTTAATAAATAACAACATCAGCCCAACAAGAAATTAATGAATAGTATCATTAATAATGAGCTAGAGTCTTGTAGTGATAGGACAGATATTAAATTGAACCACAGTGGTGCTATCTCTAGAGACTTGGGAATTTTCCAGCGGCAAACAAGGCCACTGAATGAAGCAGCCACCGCTCTGTGCCAACAGCTTTTACAACAGGTTGGGAGTAATAAAAGAGGATTTTCTGCACGATAAAGTTAAGCCTTAGAAAATCTGCTGGTGTAGATCGGTGTGAAAAGTACTGCCAAACGTGATCCTTAATTAAACTTTAATTAAGATAAAGCTCTTTCCTTTAAAAAGGAGGGGGGAAGCAGCAGCAAAAAGAGTGTCAGCTATTTTCCTACCAGTTTTTGATCTAAAACAATTCTATATTAAATCGCAGAAAACTGTGCTCAAATAAGTTAAATCCACAAAACCCAGGAAATTCAGAATCGCGGATGAAGCGCCGTCCTTAGCTCACCCGTGTGCCTGGATATAAATACATATATAGGAGCCTGCGATACACGAACCAGTGGCAATTGGGAGCCCGGGAACAATGGCGCCGGCTGAGCACCGTCCCCATCTCCGTGCTGCGACGGGTCGCGGTGGGACCCGCAGCATCCTTTCCGTGCATGTTTCTAAAGGTTTATTTCTGTGTTTTATAGTAAAGGCAGAAAATAACACATGCCATACGTATAAGAAACATTCTTACAAAACAAAACATTTTGACTTCAAAACCCGGAACAAAGCCTCACAGACACGCGCGCAGCCCGCATTCGCCGCGGTAAATGAGACCATTTGTATGAACAGGGAATATTAATAGGCACCATCACACCAATTTGTAGGCAGTTTCCAACACAGTAAATCCCCAACGCTCCCAAAAACCTGTTTCATATGAGTTCATGGCATGTTTTTCACCAAAAAGTTGATGGCCAGAGAGTCAGCTGCACCAGGGTGGAAGAGGAGCAGGCGGGAGGTTCCCACCCCAAACCACCGCGCGGGGGCTGCTCTGCTCTCGGAAAGCCACCCTCTTACCCAGCGCACGGCAGCAAATTTTGGTCCTGTGTATGGTCCATATGCAGTCCCCATTCTTCTTTGGGAGCGAAAGCCAGCTCCTTTCCGAGCATCTAAAGCCATTGTGGTGGCTGCGCGCTTGATTTCTTTTCAAAGTCATTAAGATGACCTCACCAAAAAACAACTGCTCACCATGTTTTCAAAGTCATACATAACCATGTCTCCCGCTCGTATTTGGAACTTTTCAAACTGGCCCAACTCACTGGTCTTTCCTCAATACTTCCCTGGGGTTCACCTCCCCTCTCGCATCTAATTCACGCTCTGCGAATTACACCTGGGAGAGACGGACTTTGCTCCTTTGTATAAAGAGAGTTTGCTAACTTGAGATGTTCTAGATCAAAGCGGACTGCCGAATCCAATTTAGACAGCACAAATACCCCCCTGGAGAGGGCTCCCAGCCGCGCCTGGGTGCAAAGTGGGCAGGAACTGGGGGATGCTCAGTGCTCCCCGAGCCGGCCGGGTACCCGAGGGAAACCCAGCTCGTACCAGCTGCGAGTCTTCCCGTCTGCAGCAGAGCCCGGTGTAACAACAGCGGTCCCTGAGAAAACTGTAAATGTTCACGAATCAATGAGATCAAAGGAGGTTAGAGAACGCGAGGCGGGAGGGCCTCCAGCGTCAGTCAGAACACGGAGAAGCTGGGAGCCAGCAAAAAAGTAGCGTTGGGGAGAAGCGTTATCAGACCCTCCTTTCACTAGTGCGGGAAGAGGCAAATAGTTCCTTTAGAGGCCAAAATTACTATTAAAAAAAAAAACAAACAACAAAACAAACTCACACACAACAAAAAACCTCAAAAAACCCCCACACAAGAAACGTCTTTTTTTTTTCTTTCCTTTTTTTTCAGCATTCTTACAAAGAATTGCTTCCTGTTTTTTACTGAATTTGTTAAGAATCTCTTCTTATTGCCCAGCAATACTAGTGGGCGGGCATGATCCTCCTCTCATTGCAATTACAGGCAAGGGGAGCGGGATGGGACTTTAACATGTTAATTACTGGCTTTTACTGGTTTTAACGTGTTAATTACTGGGTTAATTACCACACCCCAGGAGCGGAGGGGAGCGCGGGCAAAGGCTGGGAGCCCTCCGGCCCCCGACACGGAGACCCACAGCCGGCGGGTCACCTCGGCAGCCCCAGCTCCTCCCCGAGCAAACCCCAGCAGAAAACCCCGGCCAAAACCTGGCGCTGATTTTGGCCCCGTACAAGACAACACGCGGCCGGTCAGTTCGACACCTCTCAGCTTGCCTCCAGAGCCTGGGAAGTTTTTTAAGGTTTTAAGTGTACCAATTGCAGTTTCACAGAAGGCCAGTGGTAATTAGCAGCTTTATTTATTTATTTTTTCAAGTGACAAGCTAAAATCTTGTAGAATTTTGCTATACTTTAAAAAAGGAAAAAAAACAAAACCTGAATCAAGGCAAGATAATTGAATACTTCTCTTAAAAGACGATTGCAAAGACTGACAATTTTGAGACGGGCAGGAAATATTTCTAGTGGGGAGAGAAAAGGGGATGATGGGGAAGAAATACACATTTCATCCCTCCAGAGCAGGACAACCATTTTATGGGATACTGAGAAAAATCAGTGTTATAGGCACCGATTTTTGCATGCTTATTTCATTCTTCGTATGTGGTGCATATTCATTTGTATCTTCCCTTCCCACTGGGCATGCTCGAACATTAATTTGCGTGGTAATACAACAGTGTAATACAGAGTTCTGGAAAACGCAGGTTCTAAGTATTGTGGGAAATTCATGAATCACAGCCAACATAATTTTTTAAACCCCAGTATAAGCTCCCCATAGCAACAACTACACATAGGGGTCCTAGTTAAATTCAGAAAGCCTCAAAAAAAACCACAGTAGGAGTAGGGAGCCAGAGAGCAGATTGACTCGTTATATGTTCTCATTTATTCTTTTAATCTGTTCACAGCATCAGAGGTTGCGCCAGGTTGCAAAGATCAGACTTTAGCGGCGATGGCTTCCCCTGCTTCGGGGCAGCCGTGAGCTGCATTTCGAAGGAACTTGATCTAAACTGGGACTGTCAACATCGCTTACGATTTAATCAACACAGCTTCAAATCAGAGAAAAATACCTGATTTTTTGGGACTGCCCAATCCAGCTCTGACAAAACTAAGGCTCCTCCCCAGCCACTGTTCGATTTTCATAACTCGTAGTCAACTTTCCTCCTGAAAGTCTGGAAACCCTGTATGCAGTTAGACAGTCACACACCCAAATTCATGCTGATAGTTAAAATCATATCACTCACACAGCACGTATCCACAGGTGAAACAAATGATTTGTACAAAGTAAAAAGCAGACAGAGAGAAGAGCAAATTTTTTTTCCCTTTTTTTTTTTTTTTTTCTTTCATTCCAGTGTCTATAAGGAAAGTGTCATTAAGGGTCTGTGCATTCCGGGGCACTTAACCTTCGTAGACCCTCAGCTTTGATAAAACTTTTTATTTAAGCTTCAGAAAATGACTCAAGTGTGGATGACACAATGCTAATTCCGCTCTAATTCAAGTTTTAAACTGGCACGTTTGACTGAAATCAGAGGTTGGACAGGCACGTTGGAGTAGCAAGATCTGATAAATTCAAAGAGAAAACTAAAAACAAGGTTTAGAGCATCTATTATTCTCTCAAATAAATGATAAATTGTTATCTAGTGACTCTATTAATATATTTAGTGATAAATTAATAATTGGGGAGTAACAAAATAGCCAGCTGATCTTTCCATCTGTCATCCAGGAGCTGGAAGCCCAGCGAGCTGCTCCTCTGCGCTGCCCCAGCAGCAGTGGCATTATCTTGGTTTGGATTATGAAAAGACGAAGAGGCACAATATTTTTGGCAGCTCGGAATCACGCATTATAGAATCACAGAATCGCCTGGGTTGGAAAGGACCTTCCAGATCATCAAGTCCAACCATCGACCCAACACTGCCCAAACCCCCACCACCCCCTGTCCCCCAGCACCACGTCTGCCCGGCTTTTAAACACCTCCAGGGATGGCGACTCCACCACTGCCCTGGGCAGCCTCTTCCAATGCTTGACAGCCCTTTGGGGGAAGAAATTTTCCCTAATATCCATCCTAAACCTGCCCTGGTGCAACTTGAGGCCGTTTCCTCTTGTCCCATGGCCTGTTCCTTGGGAGCAGAGCCCGATGGCTGCCCCCTCCTTCCAGGGAGCTGTAGTTATCTCTGATTTGAAGTTCGGACACCCCCCCCATCATCCTTCCTGACCAGGTTCTGAGGTTTGTACTGGGTTTACTGGGAATTTTACATGGTCCATCTCCATCCACCCTGTCTGCCTTCGGGCGCTGTCTGGATCCCGCCAGCCCTGATGAAGGCTGAGGAACGAGACCCTGCCCTCCACCTGCAGGACCCCTGAGCGCCAGCCGGGACCCTCCTCCTCCCCACGGCACCAGGGCGCACACGACACTGCCCTCGGCTGCTCTCTCCCACCCAGGGCGCAGCCGAGAGGCGTCTTTCCACCAGCACATTATCTTCAGATGCAGCCAAAGGTGCTCCTCTGTCCACCCCCACAAAACCATTAATCACAGGAATTAGCGTCGCTGGAGAACTAGCTATGTTTTATTTACCACATGAAAGAGACAGTAAGAGTAACTGTACATTTTGACATGTTCATGCCATAAATTACCCTATGTCCATATTTTACCAGGCTGCTATTACCCTGGAAGATAATGGTTCATTTTTCGGCTGTTACAGCAGAGATCATAAGGTTCCACCCTCAGCAGCTACGTCTCGTAACTGCCTTTCACTCTCCGAAAGCACAGGCAATTTTTCCATAATAAAAACTGGATTAGCATGTATCAAGAAGAGGTTCCACCAGCTGTCACTTTGAAATCAGGCTACTCTATCCGATGTTCGAGATGATAATGGATAAACCCGTAAATGACAAGCAGTTTTCCTGTATTTATCTAATAAGTGGCTGATACAGGCTAGCATCCCCTCTAATAAAACAATATAACAGAAGGAAGAGACAGGCTTAGGCTCTATTTGAATTAAATATGAACTGAGCATTAGTGGCACATGACAATATAGCATGGCAAATTATTTTTTTTTCACCTGTTGCTGCTTTCTAAAATTATATTTCATTTGAATGCACTATTCCCACAAGTAGTCGGGAATGATTTTTAAAGTTTTCTGAAATCGAGCTAATTATAATTTCACTGTAGCCAGAGTCTCTTTCTCTCTGTTTGTATGTATATAGGTCAGGTCAAACAGAAAAAGAGGTGTCTATAAATGAAGGGGTTC
This sequence comes from Larus michahellis, assembly GCF_964199755.1. Lineage (NCBI taxonomy): Eukaryota > Metazoa > Chordata > Aves > Charadriiformes > Laridae > Larus > Larus michahellis. The sequence goes on from NC_133902.1 coordinate 59,779,903, forward strand.
TGCACCTATGTGTAAAACAGAAGCATCGTGCTACGTGAATCAGCAACGGCAGCAACAGCTTCAAAGAACAAGCGAAAGAACTCGTATTAATCTGCAGAATATTAGTGTACTATTTGCTAAGTTTTTATATTATTAGGGATGACGCTAACAAAATTACAGTTGAAATACAATAGTGGAAAAAATTAGCAGCTTACTTAAGGTAATACAAAAATTGGGGTTAACTTGGCTATGTTAATAAAGTAGGGGAAAAAAGATCATCAACAAAAGGCTGATCACTGGCTAATAGCGAAGAGACCAACGAGCTGTCTTGATGAAATATTGTGTTTTCATCTCCGTCTGAAACCATATTTTACACTTTCAGTATCTAATTCCACAAAAAAAAAAAAGCAAAGCACAGGTGAATAATACAGGTGTTTAATTCCACCTGCTCCCTGAGCAGCAGCCGGACGGCGAGCAATGGCCCCCCCTCGAGTCCCGGCATCTCCATCGGTGCTGGGGGATTCCCGGCGAAGGAGCAGCCGCCAGCGACGGCACTGGAAGGGACGCCCGCGGGAAGGCAGCGACGGGGCCGGAGGGGAAGGGTCCCTTCTCCCCAGCACCAGCTTCCCCACGGAGAATGCTCTTCCTCAGCTCCTCGCTAATATTCAGCAGCGCGGTGGGGTTTTTATGATTGTGGGGAGCCCTTTTCTACTTTTATCTGCTCTTCCTCCCAAGCCTCCTCTTTAGGTCCCTGCGCGGTACTGATGAAACAGCATCACGCGGAAAGAACTTTTCTTACAACGAGAGAGGGATCTTTCAAGGTGTTTTTCTTTCCAAGGGGTACGTGAAATTTTTCAGAAATTGCAGCCTGATTTTACAGAAGAATCATGCCACGCGACTTGCGGCAGACGTGCAGAACCGCGGGGGTGCAGAGTGGAAATCGGCTGCGGCAGCATTCGAGTGTCCGCAAAGGACCGAGAGAGGAAGGACGCGGAGAGCGAGGAAGACAAAAGAGCAGAACCAGGCCCCGAGCCAGGAGATCCTGCACCTCCTGCCCATCCCTTTCTGGGAGCAATCAGCAATTCAATTAGATCGGCGGCTCCTCCAGCGAGGGAAGCTCCACACACATCCCATTAGCCCAGAGTGCCGCTTCCTCCGTGGCCTGGTGAATTAACGCAATGCAAACAGCCGCCTCTCGTGCTCTGCTGCATATACGGCATATTGTGCCTTCCTCCCTTTTCACTGTCAATCACCTTATATTTTGGTGCACGAGACTTAATTTTATGGCCTCTAATAAATTTTGTAGCTACACAAAGTAAAGTAATAATAAAGGTAATTATGCCAGCCCTCTCCTAAATCCCGCCGCAGCATCCGAGTTGATAACCCTCTGTGGCAGGCACGGAAAGGGGCATCGCCTTTAGTTTTTTTATAAATTGACTGTACTTGAGATGAAAGTGTTACGGAGCCAGGTAAAACCGGGCTCTTTGTGACTGCCTTGGCCACGGCCAGAGAAAGAAGCATCAGCTTCTTACGACAGAAGGCTGCAGGTCCGAGCCCCAGCTTCGGCACCTCGGGGGATCTACCCCCTGGTGTCGGCCCCACGGCCCCTCCACTGCTCACACCACCCGAAAACAGCATCTGGAGTGGGTTTGGGAAGAAGCGGGGGATTTTCCATCCGCAGAGGGAAACCGTCCGGTTCGCATTTTCTTGGGTTTCGTAAGAGGCGTCGTGAAGGAAACCCGCCGCTGGCAGGGCCCCAGGCGCCCGCAGCCGGCCAAAAGCGGCTTTCGCCAGCGAAAGGGAAAAGAAGAGAAAACAATAGTTGTGGTGACGGGAGAGGGGGAGCCGGGGGTCAGAGGGGAAATTCCACTTGCAACATGCAACATATTTTCGTGGGCTGAATCAATCCCCCGAGGATCAGCAAGACTCCAGCTGGGGAGGGGGGCATTTGACCGCAGAATAAGCCAGCTCTTGTAGGTGTGGAAGAGAAGCTAGCTGGAAATGTAAGGAACAATTAGCCGATGAGTAATGAGAAATGCACCACATCGCCCCGCTCTCGGCTCGTTCTTAGTTTTTGTTGTCCCGCTCTGGGAAAAGCGGCTTCGCAGTTTTTTCCTCTTTGTTTGGCCGGGCACGTGGGAAGGAGCAGGGTGTGATGGAGCGGAGGCCAGTAAAAGGGTTTGTTTATTGCAGTTCTTGTGATATTGTTTTGCTTATTGTTTAGGAGAAGAAATTTTTTTTTTTTTTCTTTTTAAAAATCACAGATGAGTCAGAAAGGAGGAATTGTTAGCAAGAAACCACAGGCACCAAAATTCTTGGTACTTCCAGGATGTCTCCCGTGCAAAGGCTGTAAAACCTCCCATGAACTGATAAACATCACCTATTTTAAAAATACTGATGCACATAAAGATTAAGAAACTTCCCAAGTGCTTGGCAGTGGCAAAACTAGCAGCGTGCCGTAGACATCGAGTGCTTCTCTACACAAGTGTGATAACAATTACTTCCTAAACAAATTAAATCTGATATTGTTTAAAAAAAAAAAAAAAACCACAACAAACCCATGACGTTTCCTGCCCTGAATTTAACTCTTCCCTACAAACACATTTCAAGGAAAATAACACTTAGTATGTACTTAACCGCACTGCAAAGCGTGAACCAAATGCAGGTGCAAGTATTTGCCAGGTGGTGCGTCTGAAGACCTCCCATTCAACAGTCCTGTTTTGTATAAAATTCACATCTTGGGGTTTTCTTAGAAAAACATAGAAAAAAAGAAGAAAGAGCTGGACCAAGGGAAATAGTAAATATGACACAAAACAATGTGGGTCTGGTAATGCTAAAATCAACTTACATTTTTAATAGATTTGGGTATCTAAAGGCAGACAACGTGTTTGATAACGTCCGATCCTGTGAAACGGCACAAGAACAAGCCTCTGTTGTTGTTGTTATTCTGTTGCATACTTAAAGTAAGATCACAACCACCTCTTCTCTACATGGTCAAACACAAGGACCAAAGCGTGCCTTGTAAAATCAATTTTAGCTGAGCTATTTTGTCAGTAAATGTCATATTCCCAGTACAGAACAAACTGCACCAAGCGGTGGGTGATTTGCATTAACGGGAAATAACCCGCAGAGAAGGCGTGTGTTTGTGGGTGGATGCAGGGGACGGAGAAGGCTCACTACTCGGGGTTTGCCTCCAAGCTTTTGCAAGAGCAAAGCCACAATATTTCCCTGGCCCTGCCGGGCCTCCGCTGCTGGAGGAGGACTTCTGCCTTCCTGCGGTGGGCAGCCGCGTCCAGGCTCCCAGACAGCATTTGACAAAGTTCCACATCAGAGATTAAGGTCTTTGTACAGAGATTGAGGTCTAAAGAAAGAAAGGAAGCGGAATAGACATAAATGTAACATAAAATGGATTGACATCGGCTAAAGGGCAGATGGGGGAGGGAGGCATAGTCATAAATAAAAACTTTTCTTTAGGGGAGAAGTAACTAGAAAGATGTTATTGGATCGGCACGAAGAGTCTCACCGTGTGTCACACAACCAGAAGAGAATATAAAAAGTAAATACAAATTGATATTAACTATTGAAGTACGCAGTTAGATCACTGCAAGACTGATGAGAGGTCAGCTGGATCTTCTGCTCTGCAAATTAACTAAACAGGAAACATTCACCCCCACAGCGTCACGCAGCAAGTGATACAGCTGCTCAAAGAAGGTTATTTGTTAGGCTGGTCGGTACACTTACACAAAACAAGAGGTGAAACGTACCTGGTCCAGAAGAACATTGGCTTGTAAGCCTAATCAGGTTTGTAAGCCTTGGAAGACAGGAGTCTCACCAAACTTCCAAGCCAGAGGAGAAGGTAGCGCAGGGCAGGACTCAGCAGAGGTCCCTGGCAGCCTGGTGGGTCTGCCGCCACCAGCTCAGCCCCACAGATACGCTCTTTCATCCCACCAAGCTTTAGCTAGCTAGCAGGTGGAAACAATCAGCTATGGTCCTCCTATAGAGAAAGAAAGACAGACTGCCTTATGCTTACCTCGAGATGTTTTAGGGGTATAGCGTGGTCTCCACCACCTGTGATCTGTGGAAGATGACTTAGTGACCAGCTTAGACCAGGAAGCTCCTGTTAGGGGTATTTGAGGTCAGATGACAAGAATCTCGTCGATCCCTTACCTCAGACAGGTGGGTGACACTGTTCTGCACTCACATGTGACAGGCCCCTGTGATAACGATGCTTTGCCACAGGCTTCCCCCCAGGAAAACACCTCGCTTCTCAGGAAGGCAGAGGAACAGCAGCTCAGCCTTCCCGGAAGCCCCTCGTCCCTTACGGATGCGTTTCAGACTCTTGTTGTTGCTGGCACCCTTTCTACATGTGCTATTTCCTTGGAGCTTCTCAGAAAATCAAAGGAGATATTTGTATTTCTGGGCCTTCTGGCTGATTTTCAAAACACGTACCTCTGATGGGCTGGTGCGATGTCCCATTAACGGCTGAAGGTTCCTGGCCAGCACCAAACACCTGGGTGCTGACGACCTCATCGGTGAAAGAGGGGTAATGGAAGTGACGCTAGCAGAATTAACCCCCCCCCCCCAGTAAGGTTAAAAATAAATAAATATTTTAAGTTTTGTGAGCTTAAAAAATACAGAATAAAGTTTGTTCCGGTATGAAGACGGGCACAATGTAGTAACCTGCTGTGAATGTAAAAACCCGTGTATGGAAGTAATGCACGAGTTTGAACTTCTGTGGAAGCGCTTTATTTCTTTCACACTGCTTCTGGGACATCATGCTGAAATTGTAACTGAACATGTGATTACAGATCAATTTAACTCTATCCAGCGTATTAAATCTGATTAGGATTTTTAAACGCTTGCACAAGAACAACGCGATCTATGCGGTGGGTTGTGTGCATGCAACGTGGCTTCAGGGGTTTCTTCCCCCAAAAGGGGCTTCTGCAGAAGGCGCTGCATTAAATGCATTTGCTTTATTTTGCAATCTGAAATAATTCTGAAGTGTCAGACATGTACGGGGTTTTTTTAGAGTAAGCAACACTTTTAAACGTGACCAGTCCCTTAAATGTACTGCAGCTCGTTCTGACGAAGCCATGAACCTCCCCCCACTGCAGAAAGAGCAACGAAGATTCCAGTCCCGGAGCCCCTTTTTGAATGTTTCCATCATACTCATGATATCCGAAATAACTACTTTGCAGATTCTGACTTTTAGAAAATTATTCCCTTCAAAGATTATTTATGTTTTCCTGTTCTTGTTCTAACAATTACTGAATTAGCTTTGGAGGAGGGTCCATGTTTTCATGCAAATTAAGCTAGTACAAATAATAAACTTTTATTAGTCCCAGACAGATACGTTACAGCACACACACGTGCATACTTACATACACATATAAACGGTTGTGTCTGCGTAAATATAAACGTACCTATGTTGAGAGAGGTGATCTTCTTTGTTAATCTTTAAAATTGTTAGATAAATACATAATGAGATAAATCAGTACAATTATTTTGCTAACATACAGACATGAGTTGTATCAATTATGCACAAATATATCATCTGCAAACGGCAAAGGAGAAATATTCCCGTATAATTTGGCAAACGTCTGACAAAGCCTGAAAAAAAGGATTATTTCCTTAACACATTTTAAAAATAAAACCCCTTAGTTTATATCAAGCGTTAGCAAACATCCATTCAGGCTGAATGTTTAGAAGGATGCTACGAATGGATCAAAATAAGGAGAAAGAGAACCATCAGTGAAAAATATCTTCTCCTTTCACAAATCCCGCTGGTAATTGCACGAGGAGTTTTTCCTATAGCGGAGCGGGAACGTGAATTACGTATCGTCAGCACTGGAGCTGCTGAGACCCAGACACCCCACTAATACCGCGGTGAGCAGATCACATTAAAGCCTGGCAAGCCCACCAGGCTTTTCACGTTATCAGGTCAAGCATGCCCCCACTTCTGCCCGTGAAACCTGTAATAGAAATAGTACTTTGCACTTCTGTGGAGCCTTTCATCTGCAGATCTCAAGGTGCTTTACAGATACTGAATAATTAAGCCTCGAACCGTGTCCCGGGTTGGGTGACGGCGATGGATAACGGCGCCACGCACAGCAGCCTCACCGGTTTCGGACAGAAGCCAAGAGTCATTTCATCCTCAGGTGAAGTTTGGGGAGGTTTGGGCAGACTGGGAGCATTACCCCATTTTTTCAGAGAGCCTGGAGAGATGGTGTTCGTCTCAGGCATCCATTTACCTCTCTATTTCCAGCCGCGTCCTGGTATGTGTGGGGCAGCTTGGGTGGCGTCAAGCACCGTTATCGAAAATAACCAAAAACCTGGTTGTGTCTGAGGATGCCCAGACACAAGCACAGCCGAACGTGGTGAGAAACCGAGAGCAGCTGTAGGTTAGGAGAATGAAGGTCTCCAGTGCATGAAGAGCTGTACAGCCTGCGGCACCCACCTGGCGGTTCGCAGTTTTGGGGAACTGGGAGCTCGGTGGCTGGAGCACTCGGTCCTTTTATTTCCCCAGCTGGGGTGGTCTCCGTGCCGCCCAAGCTCAAATTCGGAGCGAGCAAAGGGTAAAGCAGAGTCCTTCAGGGAGAGCGCCCGATGAGCGCGGTGGGTGGGACGCCGCAACACACGTTACCGCGTTTTTGCTGCTGGGTTTAATTGTTGGAAACTCGTATCTGACAGGTTGGAGGTCGGGTGAAATGGCAGATCACACACGTCCCAGGCAGCACGCGGAGTGAAAAACATAGTATTGTTTCTGGGTTTGCTTTGAAAAGAAAAAGGACGGGTGAATTGTTATGTGACAGGGCAACTTCCAAAATACCTGATGATGTAGAATTGTGTTTCAGTGCCCCGACACGTAAGATGGAGTGACTTAGACATAAAGCAATTGCAGGAATTTGTGTGTACTTCTGCTATCTTTCACAGACGCATTTGGAGGGGCGTAAATTAGCATAACTTTACTGAAATCAAGAAAGCTTTAAGAACTGAGGGACTTAACGTTCCTTATTGATGCTCAATCAGTCTTCTCCAAAGATCATTACTTCAAACCAGGAAGCTCGTGTGAGCGAACAGGCTGGGCTGCCTGGGACACAGGCGAGGCGCCGCAGGAGTTCTGCGGTCGGGCACAGAGCGTACTTTCACCCCTGCTCTGGCATCTGGCATACAGTGTCTGAGAGACCCTCTGGGCCCTCACATTCATTCCAAAACGTCCCTTTGATTTTTAATCTAACGCGCAGCACGTCTGATGGCAGCCCTGCTACCTGCCTGTTTCCTCAGGAGTCTCAAAATTTAAACGAAAAGTAAGACTTCTCAGTTCATGAATTTTTGAAAAAGACCCTTGCATATGTCAACAGGCCCGCGCCGACATCAACAAAAGTACATGGCAGTCACTGCTGGTTTAATACAGTAATGTTCTCCAAAGTATTTACTTAATCTTTTACTGATGTTTAAATGCACATCGCTTACATTAAAAGCATATTTTACGCTTTGCGGGCAAGACTCGGCGCTGAGTAGTTTTGAACAGTTCCGTGGTTGTCGTCCCTACGCATTTATATCAACTCCGAAAGGAAGACCCGGGGAAACGCCGCTGCCGGATGGGGCAGGGTATCTGGTGACAAAGGACACGGAAAAGGCTGGGGCAGGGGCTGCCCTCTGCACCTCGGTCTTGTAAGGCTCGGCGAGACTTGCCTTCAGCAACCCAAAGTCCCCAAGACCAGTGGGAAGTTCCGCACAGGGCTTTGGTCCGTACCTACCTGAACACCAAGTTTACCGGGGTTCATATCAGATGTTGCACTGAAAGGTTTCCCCTGGATTAGGAGCTTCTTACTCCATAGACAGAGTTATCCACTTCCTTACGGCCACCTCTCCTACAGGAGGGTCCATGCGGCCCTGGTCATAATATTTTAGACAAATAATCTAGGTAGGATTCAAAGCAATCCAAGATGTACAAAACCACTAGTTCTTTGCAGTTGTTTCAACTGCTATTATTTACGGGTTTGTATTTCTGTGTACGCTTTCTTCGTATTAATCTAGCAGCACTTGAATTTAAAATTAAATACACCACCACTGGTCAGCGATACCGGGGCGCGAGCGCTCCTCGCGGGCTGTACCGCCCTGACTTCGTCCGCAGGTCGGTGACACGCGTCAGGCAGAACCGGCGTCCCCCCCGCCGCACACATCGCCCGACAGCGGGCTGTGGTCACTGTGGCAAAACGCCTCAGAAGAGATCTGTAAATGTATTTATCTCGGAGCACGTTTATTTTAAACAATGAAGTTGTAACATAGGGAACTACATCTAAAATAGTACGTTTGCCTAACAAGAGGCATTTCTCTCTTGTAAAACCCTCTATTAAAGCCACTTTGCTTTGTTAACTTTCATAGCATGTATCCCCACTATAGCCTTCAACACCTGAAAAATTAGTGGAAGAATTTGACTGATTATAGAGGCTGTTTTCCTTGTTCCACTGCTTGTTCTAAAAGGGATACTCAGCAGAACTTGCATTTTTTTTTTTCATTTTGTGCTGTCTGCATGAGTAATTACCTCCCTGATTTCTGAGATGCAATTGAGTAGCTTCCACATTAGAAAAATCCCAAGATTGATAGAGCCATCTCTCCTAAAGGATTAGTTTGCTGCTGTAATTCCACTGAGTAGGTCATTCAAATAGCAAAATGCTACAAAGTTTAATTCCTCCTGTTTGTAAAAGCCAGGTATTGATACCTATTTAAAAGAATCTGAAAAGGGCTGGTTAGCCTTTTGAGGGGAGAAGCGTTTTCACATTCCTGCTGCGGCGTCAGAAGGGCAGGGGGAGGAAGAAGACGCTCGCGTTCCTAGAACGGATCAGCGCAGGGGCTGGCGATGGGCCACGCAAGAGCAAGGACCAAAGGAGAGACGACAACTCGGCAAAGATTTTGGGAAACGGCGCACGTTTTTATAAACTGATGAGTGAGTTTCTCCCATGGCTTCAGGGGCAAGTTATTGTCCCGGTGACTCTGGGATGCCAAGGGAAGTGAGGTGAGTCCCCGGAGCGCCAAGTGCCCAGCACGGCCCGCGGAGGAGAGCATGGCCCCGTGCACGGGCATGGCGATGGGCGGAGGAAGAGAGATTTTCACTGATTTCACGTACTCAGCCCCTGCCCCGTCCAGGACCGACAGCTTGTGGGAAGTCACGACCAGGGGAAGAAGGGCCACGTGCACTTGGGGGCCGGGGCGAGCAACCTGGTATCACAAGGTGACGTGTATTCAAAGCACTTAAACTGTATGAGAAAAGCAACACCAGCCTAGTTCTATACTTTCCAAATTATCTTTTTTTAATACCTAGCGTTTATCTTTCACGTTCTTTAATTTATTGGAGATGTCCTGGGAAAGGTTTTGATAGCATTCAGTATTGCAATGCCTTTTCTAAAAAATACATTTTCCAAATATCTGAATAATGATAGAGGACCTTTTGGCAGAGTATTAAGGCAGAAATTCATCTAAACATCCGAGGTGCAAACAGGAGTGGTGCAGACTGCAGCTATGATTCTGATAAATAACTGTGCCGGCAGCATTTTACCAGGGAAAAATTACTGACCTCCTCTTTCACTCTACTAAACAAAAAATAAACATATTGAGGAAAAAAAAAAAAACAAACTAAAATTCTAAATAACATTTTTTAGATTGAAATAATAAACACATTATAATCTCTTAAATTCACAAAGATCTATTTTATGATAAACCTAGGGAAAGAACTACCACAAAATATAAATAAAAAATAATATTCTTTTTGGCTTTTCAGGTAAATAAATGTTTTACTTCCAGCGAACTGCTGTAGCAGCCAAGCAGTACCTGGGCTCCTACAAAGCCTATTTCTGGCACGAGCCATATCCCTGTTTGGTGTAAGCTGAGCTCTGCTGATGTCAAGAGGGGCTCAGCAGTTTCTATCAGCTACGGATCTGGCAGTTAATTTAAAAGGCAGGAATAAATCTTAGGTCTGCTCTGAAGTCAGTTTAACTGAAATGCAAAAGATCCTTGCAAGTTAGGCACACATTTAATTAATTGAAATTCAACCTCCCTAGACAAACCGCAGATGCTCGACTTATTTAGCACAGCGTCTCCTAACCAGCTGCGCTAATCTATTCAGTAATACTACCCTGTAGCTAAACATCTGGAGAAACCTAGGAGAGAGAATAATAAATACTTCTAAAATTCTAGGAGGCAGACACCTGAAAGTGACTTTACAGAAAAAAGGGGCTTTGGATGCGCGTGGGTGTGGGAAGCACGGATTTAAACCTCCGACAGCCCTGGAGAGAGGGACGCAGCGTGCGCCGTAGAGATGGTGTCTGTCGGTGCCTGCACTGCCTCCGGACCCACAGCTATTGGGGCAGTAATTCAGATTCTACATCTTCCGTTTGTACTGTTTTTCACTTGGAAACTGACAGGTAAAATACTCCCGAAAGTTACATAAGCTCAGATGGAGAAACAGCATCACAATTGCACATCAGTATTTTTAAATTATTTCTGGCCACCTCTCTTTTGGAAAATATACTTAAAGGTAACGACATTTCTCACCACACTGTCTTCTTCTGGTTTGCTCCGCTCCTGCAAAGACGCTGTGGAACGGAGTTCAGACATTTTGCAAAAAAATCAAGATTTTACATAGAAATGGCACATATGGGGAAGAGGAACGGCTGCCAGAGTAACGTAAAATAACCCATTTTAGTGCCTCTTTTCCTGAGTAAGACCAATTTGTGACTGTAATTCATTTTACCGTCGGTCACTTAAGCCACAAGAAAAGCAAGGGACTAAATCTGGGAAGTTTCACCTGTGTGCCCAACGCTGACGCTCGGTGACCGGCACGGAGCCCAGCTCACGTTTCACAGGGCCGGGGGTGAGGACAGGAAGGCAGGGACGAGAGGAAGACTCTTTCTGGCCAACTGGTGGTTTTCTAAACAGATATACTAGTATTTTAAGGGGGTTCTTCAAGAAATTTTTTTTTTCTTTCCTCTGAATTAAGAAAAAAATATTTTAAAAATTACTAGATTTGGTAAAATTCTTTAAGGTCTCTTTGTCAACATATTTGCTCATGTGATGTTGTTTAAAGTGCCAGGTTATGACTGGTAAGGAAGCCATACTACACGCTGCTCTTTCTGGGAAACGTCCCTCATTGTCCCAAGCACAATTTCAGTGACGTCACCAGTAAGTAAAGCAGAAAAAGTGCTAGTTTCCATTTTGCATTTCCACTCCGGTAACTTTCCAGGGCCAAGTGTGGGTTTCCTCAAAACCCAGGACTAGTAAAGGACATATTTGCAGCTCGGGGGTAGGCACGCGGTATTTGCGCGAGAAAGACGCCGAGGATTTTGGCTCATTCCCTGCTGCAGGGCTGGATCCCGAAGGGCACGGCGTGCCCAGGTCTCGATGCAGCACCTATGGCATGTCAGGGGACCTGGTGGGGTCCTCCCTAGGCTGAATAAAACTCACATTGCCTGTGTTCCATGTGTCACCAGAAAAGCATAGGAATTTTGTGAGAGGATAAATAGGCAAGAGACAGCCCACAGTAAATTAAACAGCCTCCCCCCTGCAATGCTAATTCAGGAACTTGCTATCTTGGCATCTGATATCGTGACATCGATGATACTTGAGAGACTGGCAAGTAGTAGGAACGCATCATTTGAAAAAGAGAGAGAGATGAAATCAGAAAACCTCTCTATCAATCTGCCAAGCTGTCAGAGATGCTTGTTCTGAAACAATTCCTCTCATTTCCAATAAATTATGTCAGAACCAGATAAAAGGCATAGACAGTGAGTCTGGAGACAGCCGCCTCCTCTCCTGAGCTTTGTTCAAACAATTTGGGGTAAATCTAACATCAGTTCCACATGACAGTGAGTCTGGACAGTTAATTTGGGAAGCCTGACGCAAGCGACCAGCTCCCGAGGAGGAAGAGCGGCAGGGGGACGGGTCCCGAGTCGCCGTCCCTTCCTCCCACCCCAGGAAAAGTCTTCAGCCTGAGGGGAGATGGGTTCTTCATTTTAGTGATAGTACCTGATGAAAAGACAGCGTGTGTCAAAGCAGAAATTAAGCACAAAATGTAAATTCAGTGTCGATTACGTGTACCAATTAATACATCAGAGTACATCCCTTGAAGGCCATTAAAATATAAAAGCAAAGGATTATTAGGAAATTAAAGAAATCATGGTAAGATCTGTCAATCACCTAACCTTAAAAATGTCAATAAGAGCAGGTTGGTACACTCGATGTACCAAGGTGGGTCACCGGGTTGCTCCGGACCCTGCGGAGAAGGACAACACATTAACCACAATCTTTCAAACATTTGTATGGATATGCATCAGGAGAAAAAACCAACCAACCTGGTGTCTTCAGTGCTGACCAAAAGATCTCAGGCAACCCCAGGACTGGAACTCAAAGAACTTTGCACTGACCCAATCCCTGAATTAAAGCGCAGCCAACGTGTACCGAAACCCGGTACAGTGGAACATGCCAGGATGAAACCTATGGGGAGGAGGAGGCCACACTGTGTGGTGGCTTAGCCAGTACACGTTATTTACTATATCATAAAACAACTTCTAGGAAAGGAACCATGATGTAGTGAGAATTTACATAGAAAAGTAAAATTCTTTGCTCCAGATTTAGGGAGGGAAACCTCTGGAATAGCTAAGCCTTGTTTGCAGCAGGTAATCAAACAGATGTTTACATCCTACCCAAGCGAATGAGGAGAGCGGGTCGTCCTACACCTTCTGGCAGCAGTCTTTCCGTGTATTTGAAGACTTTCGGTACACTTTCCTCTAGTACCCTGTCGAATAAGCAATGCCTCCTCTCTCAACATTTCTCCACTGGCCTTGTTCGTTGCACTTCTCAACACACGTACGCTTTGCTCTTTTCTCCAGCAGGTCCTAACTCTTGAAACAGGCTGCCCAAAATTGGGTACTCTGTAGCAGCTGAGGTCTTACCCTTCATGACCAAAGGATGCTCCGTGTCTTTAAGGTTATTTTCATGTTTATACAGCCTTGTGTGAAGTTCGTCTCTTTCAGAGTGACACAACACCGTTGACTGGGGTTCAGTTTGAAAACCACCACATCACTCATAAACACTACAGACTCCTATAATCCACATCACCCACAGAAAAACCTACAAAATATAAATTAATGGATACAGTTCCAGAGCACATCCCAAACGAGAAGAGCATCCACACCACCTGCAAGACATCAGAAGTCATTACCGTCTAGAATGATTTTCTCCGTGCATCGCAAGAGCTTCAGCCTGTTCCTTCCTCCAACAAACACCGCTGGGAAAACTTTCTGCTCCCCCTCCTATCCAGCCACCTCCTTGCCTCTTTAGCTGATGGTAGCTTTGGAAAGGAAGACTTTCTAAAGTATTAGTGAGCGCTTAGCACAATAAAGAATTATATTGTAATACAGATAATTAATTAATACTCTCACTTTACTTCATTGTTTCATTTTAAAAAGATGCTCCCTCAGTATCTCTTCAGCCTCTTTTCTTTGGATTCTCCTTCTGTGGATTCTCGTCTTCTGGCAAGTTTCATGGTTCCAAAATTCAGTATATTACATTTGTTTCCCAGATTCAAAAGTACTGCAACACTTACCCAAACGCAGGAGTGCGGTGCCCCCTCCCCAGACAGCTTCCTCCGGTCACGGCAAGCGGGGAAGAGTTCCCCGATGCTCCTGTTACTTAACAGATTTTTTTGTGGCATTCCAATTAGTTCCATTGTTTACCTTAACGAGGGAAAAAACTACCACTTGAATGCCGTTAAAATCAGTGAAACATTTGTGGTAGCTTAATAATTGTTACACGGAGGTTTTTTCTGTATTTACATTAGAAGCATTTAAGGTGTTTAGACAGAGTTGTTCACAGACGCGCATTGCGATAGAGTCCCTGCGGTGTCAACTGTAGAGAAAAAACACCCACAGCACACATAGCATGAGAATAACCTACGTAAGTAAATACAAAACCTGTTTGGCATTATCCGGAATACATAAAAGAATATAATTGGCTAGCTATCTGTTTCTGAATCTGCAACTCATTCTCTGTAACATGGGTTAAGCAGCGGTTGTTTAAAGGTGACGGGCAAGTATAATTGAAAATTGAGCTAATCAGAGATTTCTGTGCTGAATTACCTCGGTAGCAAGCTGCAAGGCTGGGAGGAAGAGGGAAGACAAAGCAAAGAGGATTGCTTGCTCGCTCTCCACGCTGCAGCGTTCCCTTCCCCTTCTCCGAGAGGCTCCCAAAAGACAACAGAGAACTATCAAGAAAGCATATATTGAAAATTATAAGCCAAAATAGATCTTTGAGGTGATTAAAGTGAAATTAAAAACTGGCACATATTTGTTTTATACAACTACGTTTCCAAATACCAACTATCGCTGTCCCTAGTTGTTTTTCGTAAAAGGATAGGATACTAAAAACTGTTCCCAACTTTTGTGTAGTTAAAATTGTCTTTGTCCTAGCTTTCAAATTATTTTACGTTTCTTTGTTTCAGGATGCAGCTTCAGGATGAGGACTGGCTAAGAGAAGTGGCTAACCTCTGCGAGACACCCCGTTTCCATTGCATTCATGGCCCCACCGTAGGCCATAAACACACCAGAAGCATCACTAGGTCTCCCCAGATCTCCAGGACACACCTGCAAACTCAAGAGGTTCAGATAATAATTAGTGTTGCTACACCCTTCCCAATTATCTAATCCTTAAAGAACATGTAGGCCTTTCCGAGGCCGTGCCTGTTCGTGTTCTCCTTGACTTCACTGCCATACACTCCTTTTCCAGTCATTCACCAAAACACCTGGGACATGCAGTTCAGGGCGCACAGACCCCTGGGGTGGTTTATGGAGGACGAGGAGGTTCATAGGATCGCTGCATGGCCGGCGAGGCTGGGCACAGATGAACCCTTGGGATAGCTGGATACCAGTAAGAGTTTCCAACAAGGAGGAGGAAGCAGAATTGGATTATCCGCTTGTCCGGAGAAACCTAGAGCTAATGCTGGCACCAATTCGACGAAGCCGGCAGCAGAAGCCACGGGATGTTGTTTACCAGGAACTATAGCAACTTCCAAGACCATTAGCTGCAATCACTGACGGCTCCACTACCTGACTGAAGGGTTGGATGTGTGATATTTAGTCTGACCTATAAAAATATCTCTGGAGCAACCTGCGTGCATAAGTGTCACATCAAATGTTTGTCATACAAGGTATGTGCCACTAGTCACCTGATGGAGCATCACTGCACCTGAGGGGGGAACTGCCCCGTTAAAAGGCTTATAACATTCAGCTCAGATAATAAAAAAATCAGCTGGTGATAGTGCCAGGCCAGAGAGCGACAATCAGAGCCCCCTCTCTTCCTTACTTATAGGATCCTTTATTCTCAGTTACCAAATACTTTTATTAAAGTTGCATGTTATCACAAGCGCCGACCCAGAGTTCTCCTCAAATGCCACCAAAGATGGCAAAGTGCCACCCCATGGCAACCTGAGCACCAGGACAGAGCTCCGTGGAGATGGAGAATTAATGTTTCCAGTTGTGGACGGCTCCTAAAGCCCAGTTCCAGCCTGTGAGCCCTTGGGTGGCTGAAGCAAGTCTGGAGAGCCACCACCACCCTTGCTCCCTGCTCTGGGGACAGCGAGGTGCCCAGTGGTCTGCGCACCACTATGAACACACAACGAAACTGCGAGGTGTTCTCGGAAACTTATCTGACAAAGTTAAACCTTAAATATCTGAGCCGGCATTTAGCTGTTCTCCTTACTTATCTATTCCTAGAAGTTGTTCCTAACAAATAACGCGCCTCTCATTCATGCAAGGTCACCTTCAGATGGGTATTTCCCTCGTGCCCGCAGGTTTGTTGAGTTCGCTGTTACTCCTCTCAGATCACGCTGGCCTTTGCAGGCAGGTTCATGTAATCCCTGTCCCTATTTGGACCCAGGTCAAAACCCCAAGAACAATATTGGAGATGCCTCAAGCATGCTAAAAGCCAGTTTCTGAGCGTGGGGCTGGTTTTGGCCGTGCTCAACGTTCCCATGTGCCCTCAGACCTGCTATTAGCCTGTGCAAAGCCCCACGTGCCAGAAGGTCCCTGGACAGACGAGTTGTGTTTTCCTTTGTGTCTGGACAGGGCATTACGAGAGTTATAATAATTAGAAGATGCTGAACACATATGCCATTTTATAATTACTGCATAACTATAGATACTATCATTTTAGCTGAAAAATCCCTGTGTCATTTACACACACTGCCATTCCATAGAAATTTTCTGAAGGTGAAAGAAAAACAATCCAAGGTTTCATCTGAATTTAAGACATTTCACTTGGCTTTCACAAAACACCCTGCTGTACCAAGCATTTGACCTCTGTAGCATTTGACCTTTTTTTGTAGTATGTAGATTTGAAAATTAATTCATATTCATTCATCACGTGGGGGTTTTTTTCCCCTCTCAAAAGTAGGATATTTATTGTCACAACAACGTTACAGGGCATTAGTTAAAATGTGGCACTTCTAGAATTGGTGCTTGGGGACTTGAACAGAAAGTACTAGCAGCGTATGAAATCATGCCTTCGGCGCTCCTTGATACTGGAACAAGTTGGAGAATGTATATTCATTAACTTGAGGCTTCCTTAGGAATTACCAACAGCAAGAGAAAGAATGAACTGAAGCTATTACTCCTAGAAATATGGCTTTAAGCAAGAGTTTACTTGATTTTGGCCAACATTTTTGAAGGCCAAGCAATACATGAATATGATGTTCTTGCATAAGAATAGTTTTATCAGAAGAAATTACAATAGTTTCTGGGAGTCATTACAGCCCATCAAAAAGAATGGACCAAAATAAATTATTTCCTCAAGATGAAAAAAAGTATTAAATTCCTAATGTAGTGCTGGCGAAGAGAAGGAAAGCACAACATGTATGTTCATTGTGTTTGGCAGAAATCCATATTTGCTTGTAGACGACATGCCCCTCTGGCCCGCTTCTCCCATGTTTTGAGTTATTTGATTCTTCACCTTTCCTCTCCCTGGCAAAAAACTATTAATAATAAACTTAATTTTACAATAGCTGGGGTCCCAGGGTCCTCACCCACACGCACATCACCTACAAAGCAGGGTGGGCAGGCGCTGCCGGCCGGGGGGCTCTGCCGACGAGACAGCTCGCTGTGCCCACGCCGCGCTGTGTCTTCGTGACACCGAAGTTGGAGACAAACCTGACAGAGGTTTTCATGGCGCGTCTTGAAAATGCCACGCAAAAGTGTCAAGAGAAGCACGGTCTTAGGGTGCCCGCGGGGTGCCCGGGACCATGCGGGGTGCCGGGATGCAGCTCACGCTGATGGATGCGTTCCCCAGGCGGGCAGGCAGCCGGGTCAGGCCAAATAACCCAGGTATTATCAAACTTCTTTTTCACAGGTATTCAGGTATTAAAATGACAAACTGTAGGGATGACTGCTAGCCTGGAGACACCACCGTTCCGTTATTTAATGTCTATTTTTTTAAGTGCCTGAGATTTTCACTGTAAAAAAATAATGAACTTTACAAAATGTCACTTTTACTAAAAGAAATTACGGCTTGAATACCTGAATATGAATATTAAATACAAAAAAAAAAAAGTTCATTTAAATAATGCTAAGGTTGTGACACAAACTGACAAAAGCGGGGAAATGCAGAGTCACAGCCGACACTGTCCTTAATTCACACGACTTTTGGGAAGGGCGGGAGGGCAAGAGTGTAACTCCAGTCGTGGTCGCAAGTTTGAAGACTTTGATTTCCGTAATTTTGTGTCCATACCTTAATACATTTTACAGAATTTTTTAATCCCCTTATTTAATAGAAGAAAACATTTTTTGCAGAAACGATCGGTTGCGTTTAATGCACTTTCTGCGCTCGCTGGGCGGGGTGTGGCAGAGCTCCATCGCGCCGGCAGAGCAGAGGAGCTGATGGCGTTATCTGGAGGTGACTAGATCAGGCAGAGGACCTACCCCAGATTTCGTCTACGAGAACCAAAGACCATATCTCTCTTGGCGTAGAATAACTATGGAGAAATGGCAGAAAAGGCCTATACCAGCACGGTCTGGTTCTGTGTGTGTAGGAGTAGCCCCCGTACCCTGTACGCCCGGCAAAGGGACAGGGACGGCTCTGCCCAGCCACCCCTGCCCCGAGCAGCCCAGCCAGGGCGCCGCGGCCGAGGAGAGCAATCTTGGCGTTGTAAGAAGAACGACAGAGGGTCGCCATGGGTAAGAAATCTACTTTCTAGACTTTCCTGTCAGCGGTATTTCAAAAGTTTTGGGTTTGCTTTTCATCTTGGTGGGGAAGGGAGGGGGCTAAGAAAAAGAGGATTTTAATCACTTGAAAGCAGACACCTCGAATTCTCCAAGCACAGGGTCGGAGCACATTCAAGATAACATTATTTATGCACCCTGGCCACATCACACAAAACAAGTGGATGGACAAGGGCATGGCACATCACCATGTCAATTATCTCTCTCAATAAATCCAGAGCCTTAGACCAGCTCCTTTTACACCCACAAATGACAAGGGGCAATCAAAATGACAACAAAGCCAAACTTGGAAAGTCCAGTCCTATTTGCAAGCCGCAGGAAAGAGGCGCTTAATACAAGCTCTGCACACTTTCTCCACTTTTTTCTAGAAACAACGGGAAATCTTATTTCTAACTTACTGAAACTATGCACACCCAGAGCTAACGTGTTTGTGCGGAGCTGAGCTGCGCCATTGCTTCTTCACAGCTGAGGGCTCCAGCAGCTTCAGTACGTCTGCGTTATGCACAACAGACACGACTGTGAAGTGTGGACATATCTGATGCATCCAAACCTCTTTCCAAAAGCATCAGTCAAAAAATATTAATTTTCCATGTCTGATTTCAAATACTATCAAGGTCGTCATTTATACACTCTGAACAATAAACGAGCATCATGGGATAACCCAGGCTGGAAGGGACCTCAGAAGGTCACCTGGTCCAACTCCTGCTGAAAGCCAGGTCAGAGACGGGGTCAGACCAGGGCTTCAGCCAGCCTGGGCTTGACAACCTCCAAAGACGGAGACCTCTCTGGGCAGCCCGTTCTACCCCTTCGCTGTGCTCCAGTCGCAGTACCTTTTCTTTATTTTCTGCCTGAACCTCTCCTATTTCAGCTTACACCCGCTGCCCCTCGTCCCGCCACCATGCTCAAAGCCTGGCTGCACCCCTGTCAGTAGTTTTTGTCATGAAGTTATGAATTTGTTAACTTTTGCATCTGGTTAGTGAAAAGGTTAGGACACCTGGTGAAGTCTTCGTTTAGTGCAAAACGGCACGTTCATTAAATGAACCGCTGCTGGCCTGGGGTCTGCAGCAGAGCAGGATTATTGCTCCATCCAGGGAGAAAACTTGAACGTCGTGAAGTGTTCACCCTGTAAAGGAATTCATTATCCCACTCCTATTGTAGAAATGATATAAGACTAATAACGTGGATGCCAGTGTGGGACAGGATGTATGACTGTGCCTTTTGAATGTTATAAACAAATGAAAAATAAAATCTCTCACCAAGAAATACAACACAATCAAAATCCTACGTGCAAGCTGAGCCCTGGGAGCAGCGGGGCTTAAAAAGTTCATCGCAGCAAGAAGACAACAACAACAAACCGCCAGTTCAGAGAAAAGGCATCTTTCCCTGATCATGTGCAAGTGAGCGTCCGCTACCACCTAATCACTTCTTAAAAATGAAACAGGTGATACTTTTGATCCTTTATCAATTATATACAGTCATGTATATATTCAAAACACTGAAACCCCTTATTCCTGCGCAGCCCTGCTTGTTCCCACCCCTCCTGACTTGCACCAAGAAGCTGCAATCACAGCCAGCCTTTCTACAGGCAAGTATTTGCCGTCGCTATTTCTGCAGGAATGATGTATAATTAGAAGGAAGATTGCTTTTGCTGCTATGCATCGAGGGTGATAAAAAGAACATGGATGGTCTTGTTATTAAAATACCTCATTGTGACTGACCGGGGTTTGAAAACCCTTGGAAAAGCCCGCCTCCCACGCTGCAGGGTGCTCCGGTTCCTCTGTGCTTATCACCTACGGCTCTCCGTAGCTGATCGTGATGTCATCAAAGATCAATCTGGTGGTTTTCCACAGTAATACATATTAAAGATATGTTTGGGTCTCTCTTGTAACCCATCACAAAAGCAGACCCAGCACGAAGAGCGGAAACCGGCTGGAATTGTGTATTAAAGGCCTCTCCCCCGCAGCGCCTTCTCCTGCAGCCCCCAGAGGCACCTCGCCGCCCGGGGGGCTCCCACAAGGCCAGTGGAGAACAACCGCGAAACATAAAAATAGTCACATACGTGGCAGTGTCTTGCTTCATATTTGGCCACTTCTTCTGGTGCTAAAATTCAGATATGCTTGCCAGATCTGAAAAACAGTAAAAAATAGTGGATTTAATTGAATTTACCAGATACCTTTAAGTGTGGACTCACAGGATAACACAACTACAAGGTGTAAAACTTTTGTACTGTTGATACTCGGCTGTACTTCACAGTCTGAGAACAACCTCACGAGTGAAAGAAGCTCTATTGCTCTGAAATTACTAACGGTTAGAAAATTACTTCCTTAACTTATAAATTTTTTTGACAATAAACTCCCGGGACCTTGAAATGTTCAAACAGAAGCAGCTGCAAAGAGGCAGCACCCTGCAAGAATGACAGTATTTTGTTAAAATCGGGCAGGGAGTCTGGCCTACATTTGCATTTCCCTGGCAAAGCCAAAGACGTTTCTAACCTAAGAGAAGAGAAACCGGCTGCCAGCCGGGTGTCCCCCAGAACTAACCCCCAGGTGGAGCCGGTGGTCGGTACCAGAAGATATATTTAAAAAGTGTGTTCTTGATAATAAGACCCTCAGGTGATTCTGAGAGAGGGAAAGACTTACCTGTGTGTGGAGGATGCTCCGCGCATCTCGGCGCAGCGCCAAATCAATGCCTCTGGTGAGCACCTTTGCAGGCCACTTTCTAATGCAACTATCAATCAAATTTCCTCCCATTCTTTCAAAATTAAGCAGAAAGAAAAAGAGATTTTAGTTTCCTTTTCTTAGCTTATTTTTAACAGAGGCACTACAGAATTATGACGGTGTCCTTTTGGTAAACCAAAATGTCAGACACATATTATTCTTTTAAACATCTCCTGGCCTTTCTCTGAAAGGTTAAGGTGGTTTAAATAAATTTAGTCAAAGTAAATGACAGCTGAGGAAGAGTATTAGAAAACTATACTTATCAACAACCTCTTTTCCTTAAATTTAAACAAGTCATTTACCAAACTGCAGTTTAAGGAGATCATGACAATATATGATCTTCCTCAGAAAGATGAAAACAATTTTAAATGGTAAAGAAATGTTGGGTGGGAGAAATTACACACAAGTTAGGGAATGTTAATGCACGGTCTTAACTCCCCTGGAAGTTGCAAACCGTGTTTTTTCAAACGGTCACGCAGCAGCCAGGGCTTTCAACGAAGCCTTAAATGGGAGTTGTCCTTTCCCTGCTTTTACATCACCCTAATGACAGGGACCAAAGTGGGACAGGCGGGAAAAGTGTGGATCCAGACAGCACCTGCAATAGAGTCAGGCGAACCGCGTTAATGTTGTACAATTGGTCTGCAATTGTTGTTATTAGGCACGGGAATACTGTTTGAAGCAGGCAATTTTATAGATATTTATTTACTACGAGATGCAACTTTAAAAGCAGTTCCGACACACATGAAGGCTGCAGACTGCACACACAAAATATTCTTCTAAGTAGAAAAAAGCCCCCCAAAACCTACCAGTAAATCAAATGGCTCTGTAAGGCAACTTCGCAAGAGATTATTTATGAATTAGCATTGATAATTTTGATCTTGAGCTCATCACCCAAATAAAATAACGATCAAAACGTGGTATTTGAGGCTCTCGGGAAGGGAAGGGCGGACTCCGAAGGTCTCCCCCTCCCTGGCCGTACCCCGGCGTGCCGCGGGTGCCACCTTCCCTTAGCCAGACGCCGGCAGGGCAGCGTGGCGGAGACGTCACCCCGGTGCAACACCCCTGCGCGAGCAGCAGACGAGGCGCTGGCCTTGCTTTGTGCCCGCAGGGGCCGGCGAGCGTGGCCCCGCTGCGGCAGACGCCCACCCTCCCAGCACAGCCCCCGGCTGCCTCCTCCACCCCTCCTTTGCCTCATCCTGCCGGGTGAAACCCCCCCCCAGCGCCGTCACACCTTCCCGGCGACCTCTTCACGGTCAGAGCTGTGTTTTCCTGCTCCTGGGTGAAGTTCTTTAAAGAAAAAAAAAAAATCACACGGTAGCATGGTCCCAAAGGAAATCAAGGCCAATTGCTAAGGGCAGCAGCAACAGCCCAGGAAACCTCCCGGAACAGGACAAGCTACTACAATTCAGATTTATTGTGCCATATACACTCACTTAATCGCCAGCGTAGAGGACCATAAAGTTGCTATATTTACACTCAGTATCTCACCAGGCACCGTTCGGTACCAGCACACAGGTGATGAACATGATAACTACATCTTTATTTCCCCGGAAACAACGGAGACCGGAATGACACGGTTCTCACTGTCCCATTTGCAAGGACTCGCTTACCTCGCTGAGAACAGATCAGGGGCAGGTTTCCACCAAGGGAGGAGAAAAGTACCAAGTATTTTTCAATACAGCTCTCAGAACAGTAGTCAGAGGAGACCTGGGGGCTTCCGATGGAAGGAGGAGAAAGCAGCATCATTAGAAGTAGGACTAGAAAATTACAAAATTAACCTGTCTCAAGTTACCCTTCCCTACTTTGTCTTCCTAAATAACAGACTGAGATTTTTTTTTTACACATCAATACAGCATCTTTCCCATTCACATCTGCTGAGAAACCAGTACGAATGAGTAGCTATGGCTGCATCGCCAAAGTCCAGAGTCAACATCTGTACCGTATTGTCCTGCTAACGTTGTCTTCTAGAGCTCGGCCACCTCCACCTTCAACAGCCAACACGGTTCACTTCGGAGACTCACTTCAGCAAGCTTCCACTTTCCTGGAATGTATTACGATCTCCATCATACAATACCTCACCTATTTCCCACGCAGATAAAGTGAAAAAGGGGTCGGTTTTTTGGGCTTCCGTTTAAGCACATTTTCAGAACCAGGTTGAAGGAGCACCAGGACCTCTGGCAAACAGCCGGAGGAAGAGGTCTCTACCTTATATCGCCCTTTTCCTACGCTATTTACTCCAGGGATCAACTCAGAAAGGATCAAGAGAAAAAACTCTTGTGTGCAGATAAAAAAATACGCCTTTTAATCTGTACCTCGTGCCTCCCTGGTAAAAGAGTCGACAAGGACGAGTTAGTGGGGAGGTTACGGCCGGCGTCAGTCCGTGGCCGGGCAATGCACGTGCTCCGGAGCCCCTGCGGTCCTTGCAGATGGCTCTGGCACCTCCTGCAAAGCCGGCCGCGGGGCAGAGCTCAGCCCCCAGCCCCGTGTCTGCCGCACGCAGGACAGACTTTGTGTACCCACAGAGCAGAGACCTGCTGTCCGAAGACCTGGCGTTGTTTTAGTTGCCACACAATTATAAACCCCTGGTTAAGCATTTCCTTTCAGATTTGTCAGAGAAGCAACGTTACCCAACTTTTTGCAATTGCAGAAAAGCACAGCTACGATGGAAGTGTTGCTTTCAGTGCGCAGTTGCAGAAATTTTACTTTTACTTTTTCATGAGAAAGCCAGCATTATCCGTTCATTGGCCCAGCACGAGGGTCTTACAAATTTCTCCCGAGTTTCCATAGAAATGCATTGATTAGAGCATAATTTCAGTTAATATTGTCTCCTTTCAGCATGCTATGCTTGCTTACACTAACTGTGCACCTTCCCCTTGCAGTCGTTTTCATCTTTTGTTCGGCTCAGTAGGTTTCCTAACTGGTGGATTTTATTGAGTTAAATCAAGCTGTCACTTCATCTGCCTGAAGGATGACTCAAATACAACACATAATAATAAAAGAAAAGTAGGATAAAATAATCTTGTCAAGCCAGAAAAACTGATTGCTTGAAGTTGTAGCCTTCAATCAATACACTAATTCCACAATTTATACCTCTTTCAATTGGAGAGGAAAGAAACCCTGATATGGTATTTCTTGGCTCACTGACCAACTTTGACCTTCTATCCATGTGAATGTAGGATTAGCGAGCGCTTCTGCTTAGTGAAATCACCTATGGAAATAGGAAAGCAAATAAGTGACATTTGAGGTTCAAACTAACTTTAATAATTGCCGCGATGCAAGGGGTGCTTATTGCTTAAGCGCCGTGGTTCCACCACTCGGGGCCGCGGCGCCGCCGGTGGGTCGTGGCTTTGGTGGCGATCAAAGGAGACCAAGCAAAGGCTTGGGACGGGGACACCGGAGCCTTCAGCGTGGGGTCACAAAATCACAGAATTCACCCCAAACCTGCGCGCGCCGCTAAGGCCGTTGTCAGCGGTCCCAGTAAAACCATTTTACCCCCCGGGAAAACAAAGCTGCCACCATTCGTGTCCCGTTTCACACTGCCACGGGTTAAAAAGCCCGTGCTCTCACCCAGCTTTGCCGCTTGCAGAGGCTGCTGACTGGAGGCAAGTGGACAAAGACAGTTTATGCAGGCAGCTTTAGAAACCAGTTTCTTAAGGTATAATGAACCGTTATGTCATTTGTTAATTTTTTTTTAACGGTCCGTCATCGCAAAAAACTCTTTTATTTGTAAATTGTAATTAATCTGCATAGCTTTATAAAAGAACAATAAAACCGTTCATTTAAAAATTCTGGATGCACTTTGGCTGTCAGGTTTCTGCTTTGCTTTCATAATTCCTCCCCTGCAGGCACAAACCAGGAAATAAAAATTCTTTGTTTAGCAAGCCTTTTATATTTCACCCTGCCACCTGCTTAACTCAAGTTGTGGCATGCTATCAAACAGGCCCTGGAATGTGAGTTGTCTTTCTGCCCTGAGCCTTAAAAAGAAAAAGAAAAGCCTGTGCAGACTGCTATATCAGCTGTGGTGTTAGAAGCGCCAGTCCGTACTGCCTGAAATAATAAATATAATTAAGATAGTGCAAGTGAGTGTAGCTTTCCTCTGACGGGGAAGGGCCAGTGTTCAACAAACGACCATTTCTCCCTCCTTCCAGGGATATTCTTTATGCTTATTTTCAGTGATTTCAGCGATACTTGCCAACCTGAGAAATAAAAGCCAGAGGCAGAGGCATGCCTAGCCGAGGATGAGGTTGTGCCTCTGCACGCAGCCTGGACCGACGCTCAGGAGAGAGCAGGCAGCTCTCAAATCTGCATCGCAAGTGGCAACCCCTCTCCGGGCAACAAACAGCAAAGCCACCGCGGTCCAGGAGATGCTTGCTGCCTCTTTTCTCCTTCCTTCATTTCACCAACACGGGTCAGAAGCAACACGGTGTTTTTCCTAAATAGATTCAAACATCTCAAATACTTCACAGAAGTGGTGAAGAAAGAGCTCTTGTCGGTGCTTTATCCCGGGAAATGGCCACCTGGAGAAGTTGCTGACAAACGGTGCTCTGGCGAGAAGGTCCAGCACGAGACGTCACAGCGAGTGCCCCACCAAGGCAACAGAAGACCCTGATGATCCACCTGATCCACACAGTTTACTGCTGAAAGGAATGCCACCGAGTCACAAGAGGGACAGCACGGTGGCAATCAGTGACAGCAGGGAGAAGCTGAAGGACTTCCTCATTCCTTGAGAGATGTGAGTGTACAAGAGCTTGACCCCCAAAGTCTGTATCTCCTGTACAGCCAGAGAACTAAATCCTAATGGCTCATTTAGAGATGTGTGTGTTCCCTTCAACCTGAAGGGGATTAGATGACAGCTAAATTTTGTAGGAGTTCTGTTCAATGAAGGTCATCTTCAGCAGTGCTTGAGTTTTCACCCTCATGCTCTTCCATGCCATATTTTTACCTCAGAAGTCAATTCCCACCACGTTTCTCACATTCTTGACCCTCAGAACTTGGACCAAGACACACCTGGACTTGCAACTCAAGTGTTGCACAAGTGAGTTAGCACAAGGGTTTTTGCAAGAGATGTGGTCAGAGGATGTGCAGGTTTATCAGACGCTGTGTTCTGGACTGGGTCTTCCAAGGAAAACTTGTGTCCTGAGGCCAGGAGCGAGACATGGTCAATCCCAACAGGCCCGTCACTACGGGCAGGTAAGAAGCTGCAGATACACCTGAGTCAGAGCTGGCTTAGAGGGCTGTCTGAAGAATAACTGGAAGTATCACAAAACGTCTGGAAACTGAATCCACTGGGTAAAAACAACCGGCAATGAGCCCAAGCAACAAATATGGTCACCACCGTACTTGCAATATTGCTGATCGTTCTTGGATTTATGCAGCCCCTGGCCACCAATGCAAGGAGCACAATTAAGCTTTCGAGTTCCTTTTAGCAAGACACAACTTTGATTAACCTTTACTTTACTCAGAGCTTACTTTACTTAGAGCATAACATGCTGCTGGAGACATTTCCTCTTTTTTCAAGGGAGTGGATGGTATTTCCCCAGGCACCAGCCCAAGCAACACGAAACACCTCCACGGAATATTAAGCAACTACTGGAAAGTGCCCTTCGTGTAACTGCGTTTCCTAACAGCCTCCCCCATCCCAGGCAGCGGTTGGTATCAGACCCCTTTATTGCCCCACGTTAACACCGTGGTCGGACAGGCTGTGGCTGGTCCTCTGCTTTCTCACCACCTCTGGCGAATTACAGCTTCTCTTTTCAATAGGGGAACAGAGTTAATGGTGCAGTGTTAATGAAAAGAAATAAAGCGCACAAGTGTTAGGCGGTCATCTTCCACTCTGAACATCCTGACTCTGAAACGCTAATTTATTCAAACCTGGCACGGCTTTAACATTGTTCTTCACGTGCAGTTTTCACAGCAAAAAAGAGAAAGCATCGAAGGAAAATAAATAAAAAGACAAAAAGAGGAAAAGGTTACTGAGTACCAAAACTTTCCCTTATTGACTATATGCAATAAATGGAAAATAAATGCAAAAAAGTACTGCAGGTGAGATCTTAGTCTCTCTGGACATTTTTCTTATTGGTAATTTGGATCTACTCTATCACAGGTGTAAGTACCTGCAGGAAATAAGGCTCTACACCAAAATACCGACTGCTTTCCCATCTCCTTACTTTTGAAAGGCAGGGGAATAAAAGAAGACTTTTGCAGAAGAGGAGGCACAGCCCCTGAGCCCACTGATCATATTGTCCTTGCATTTCTGCTGCTATGAGGGATGAAGATGCATCTCATGCTGATCCTTTGAAGCTCATGGAGATGAAGGTTAAGAGGCATTTGAAGTTGTTAGTTTGTTTGTGGCCAGGGAAGAAGATGCTCAGTGCCCTCAGTTCTCGAGGCTGAAGGATGTCACCGTGACTAACCTATTGACATTAAGTCCAATACGCAAGAACAAAGATTACAGCCAGGGTCAGCCGGTGCCAGTCCAATTTCACTCAAAGTTTTATTGCTGACACCATTGTTCACCTGATTGTTCCTCAACACTTTCTTATAAAAGAAATGCTTATATTTAGTCTTATTTTCAGTCATCGATTAAAATTCTGTCAACTGAGCAAACACTAGTTTTGAAATTACTGTGTACTTGAGAAAGTAGGAAAAAAAAAATCTATCAGAATCGAAAAAAATTGCTCATGGAATAAGCAAATAAGGGTGATGGGCTCTGAGGCTGAATAAACAACTTGCATAGTACATGCGGAGAACAACGGCGCTAGCCCCAGCTGCAACGGGCATCCAGGGTTCGAGATGCTCGAGTGAGAAGAAATTGGCTGTTGAGTATTCCAGCAACCAATAACCAGGAATCTTTTCATCTGAATTCTCATCTTCTGCCGACCAAAACCAAAAAGCAAACACTGACAGTTTGTTATACATTAATGATTTAAACCTTGGGAGTAATGCCATTTTGAAAGACTATCTATCTGGACCTTGGCCCCACTGTAGCACAGCCATTGTCCGAATCGCCTCTGGAGCGTACTGCAGGAACCAGCTCCGTATCAACTCCTCTCTTGCTAATACAGATAATAAAAACCACAAACAGTTTTGCAGCTTTCGGGAAACAAAAAGGCAGTGAGCAACAGTAACCGCAAAAAAAAGTAGGAGTGAGATGATGAGTAAACCACAAAAGCCTGAAGCGGGCACGCAAATAATCCTATTCCTGAACCCACACTCAAACAGTTTCACAATTAAGCATCGAACACTGTCTTAATCCAGGCACCTGAGTCCTGTTAACGGGACCTCTCTCCGATGTATTTTTATTTCAGCAGCGAGAGGGCTGAGCCCTCCTGTGCTGGGTAACGTATAATTTACACAGCAAAGAGCTCCGACCCCCCAAAAACCGGCAGCCCAGCCCCGGCGGTGGGGCAGGGGAGGGGAGATCTGAAGGAGGGATGTGAAGGCAGCAGGACGCTCACCCCGTGGATTTTGCGGGGCAGCGCGGGGAGGAGCAGGAGGGTGCCCGGGGGGTGGCGATGGAGCCGTGCCACCCCGCACTGCCGGCGGGATAGGAACACGGAGCATCCTCACCGTGGGGACAACCAGAGACACCTGAATGGGCCATCATTGGCCCCGAAACCCGGGGCGAGGGACCCACTCAGTGACCTCTGCCCACTTACACCAGGGGTAATGCTGGACCCTGCACTCTTGACCGACCTCATGACCCCGATCCAGCCCCAAGGTCCATTTGTCACCCAGGGACGTGCCACCGGGAGGACGGGGACCACCGCTCCTTGCCACCGCGGGGACCTTGGTGGCAATGCTGCGACGCTCAAGCCCCATGTCACCTCCGAGGTTTGATTACCTGAGCTTCAGCCGACGGTTTCATTATATCGGTTAAATGTGATGTTGTTTTCTCTTTTGGTGCTAGTACTTGTAATTTAAAGAGAGAGAGAGTGACAGAGAATATATACAGCAGGGCAAATATTTGTTGTATAAGATAAACATACAATTATCTAAAATGTAATCTTAATATGACTTATTAAAATAGATTACATTTTAATGTGCACTGCAATTTGCACATTATACAGCGCACTCTATATATGCAGCTTCTACGGTGTGACTACCCTGCCAACCTGCACAACTGAAGATATAGAGAGAGGCGAAAAAAATACCGCTATCTTTCTCTAAATGGATGTATTTGGTGTTGATAGTCAGATACAGTTTTCACCTTTATCCCAGCTTGTTTCTGACCCACTGAGTTAGTGTTAATCACCCCTGTGGGCACCAATAATTTCCCCATATGTGGAATTTGATAAGTTAGAGCACCCACTTCATTTCAAGAAGATTCCAGCTGACTATCCAGTTATCGCTACGGACAGCTTCAAGCACTTCCATGCCGGTCCTTGTATTCTCAGCTTTATCAAGTGCTTTGCACTTTTTGTCTTTTATCTCTTAATTGAGACCTGACTGCAAGAAATGCCTATCTCTTAAAGTGCGTTGCATTAAGTATTAACTTGAACTGCTTTGGCTACTTGAGGTACAGAAAACCTTAAGAAGCTGGGAAAAAGGTGAAAAATCTCCCCAAATCTCTATTTAGAAAAACTGTGTAAATGCTACAATGTAAGAAAAAAAAAATATTCTTTTTCTGCTTCCTCTGCCTCTCCCCACGAGTAAAAAAATAAATAAATAAAAGTGTGTATTACAAACACAAGTAAACTTCATCTACGCCTTTCCTTAACTCATAATGCATTAAAACGCAAAGGTTCTGGAAAAGGAATGCACTGGGAAATGAACGATGTGTGAATAAGAAATTATTTAGCCATTAAAGGTGATAAGGAATTATTCTCTTTTTCTCACTGTAATGATCCCTTTCGCCCATTAGTTGTAAACCGCAGCAGCTGGGTCCCCTCGTGGGGAGGGGATTGCCCCACAGCGCCCTGGCAGAGAATCTCTCTCGTTTTTGCACCGTCCTTTCCCAGAGGATTCCAGGGAAGAGCGGGGGCTCCGGGGGCGTGAGGACACAGCGTGGGAGACGCGGGCTGTGCCTCGCTGCTCCGGCACACGCGGCTCCTTCCACACGGACGTGCTTTGCATTCGGCAGGAGCCCGGCGAGCAGAGGGCTTGCAGCCTCCCCGGGTGTGCAGCCACACCGTAAGCCCAGAACTTGTCCTGACCTCACGTTTTTCACAACTTTCCTTGGAAGTGACATCCCTGAAAGTTGGACTCAAACTGCCTGAATTTGGACATCTAAATTCAGAATATTTGGGGGAAAAATTGCCATGACTGTCCTTCTGACTCAATTTTATCCTCTGTAAAATGGGGTAAAAGTCTTCCAATGCCAACTTAAAATCTTTGGGCAAACACTGGGGCCAAACCGTGCTGCTCCAAGCGAGGAACTGGGATCCGCTACCTTATCCTCCAGAATGATCGCTTTCTTTTTTAAAACAAAACAAACCAAAGCGTTACCTAATTTTTCCAGTTCAAACCCCATTTCTCAGAAGGATCGAGCAAGATTTTTTCTGCCAATTAATTTGAGACGCACAAAAGTAGTAGAAAAGCAGCACCGGTCCTTCCCAGGAGTCCATGAACTCAGAAGGAGCTCAGCCTTCATGACTATAGGTGCCACTTGCGGGCCAGCGGTGTGGCAATACGCAATGTTCTTTTGCATTGGCATACGTACCAGTTTTGTTCCTCAGAATATTAAAAAAAAATAATAACATCAAAACTTCTAAGGCTATTTGCCTATTAGAAGAGGATAAGCAACTTCAGATCTTGCTCTAAGCCAAGTTCATTACTACTTCTGCAGCAGCAGGTGTATTCCTTTACTGATACATGAGAATATCAGTTTGCTGCTCCAAAAAAAAAGCCACGAGCAAGGTAGACAAGGTCGGGACTGTGAGCAGGAAACGGAAATATTGATCAGTCAAAATAAAGTTTTTCTTTCCGATATAAAGGCACCGGTAGCCAAGGTCACATTACGGTGGGTGAGCAGCAGCCTCACCTTCCCACGCAGAGGGTAGTACTGAGATAAGAAAAGTTGAGCAAAGGCCATAAAAAAGAAGAGAAACTCATTATACACAACGGCTACTCAAAAAGGGCTGGAGGATGCTACCTGCGGCATTTGGGAGACAGAAGGTCTTCTCACGGAGCACAAAACTCCAGTGGGAAATAAAGAGACTTACAGGGATGTTTTGGCTGGTTAGGTGGAAAAGCGGAACAAAGGCACCGAAGGGGTGCAGGGCAGAAAAGGGACAACAAAGGGATTTTTTTTACACGGCTGATGTTGGATAAGGGAAATCAAATACCTCAGGCCACAGAAATAAAAGCAAACGTAAGAGCTGTTGAAGAAGGTATGGTTCAGCTGCCAGGAGCGTCAGACTCGGAAGCTTTGCTACGGCACGGTACATTTAACTGCATCCCCGAAACACCGGAGCCGGTCCCAGGCTGACACAGACCCCTCCTCTACAAGTGTTTTGCACTAGTCGCCTCTGAGCATATTCCCACTGAAACCAGCTCTCTGAAACAAAGAAAAAAATATGCGAGGAACGTGAAACCTTGTATTGTTTTCTTACGAGTTCATAGCATTTCAGCTTGGGGCTGGTTTTTGGGAGACCCTGTAAACTTGGTACGTGAGGCGGGTCGGCTGCCACGAACACGAACCTCCCGTCAGCGAGTCCCCGCATGGACACGGGGACCAACGAGCCATATTTTAGGATTTGAGCTAATCGCGGAGACGATAGAGAACGCGAAGGCTGGCAAGAGCTGACTTCGGGCCAGCACAGGACGGCAGGGAAGAGAAGTGAGCTCCCTTCCACCTGGGGAAGACAATCCCGGCACCGCGCCGCCCCCCGGGCTCAGCCCCGCCGCGCTCCCTGCCGAGACGTCTCCGCGCCTCGCACACAGGCACCGCGTTCCCCTAAAACCCGCGAACCGTTTGACTCCGGAGACGCTTGTGTTATTGTCAGTTTCAAGAGTTAAATATTCCGGGAGGAATTTGTTACTGCACAGCGATACATAATGCCTGAAAACCCCCCGCACCAATATTGCTCTCAAATTGGCAGCAAGTGAACAAGGGACATGAAGGATGCTTCAGCACAGTAACCTATCCTTCCTTCTCTCTTGGGAGCCACTTGGCCAGCTTTCATCCTCATAATTATAATAAATTTGACATTTCATAGATAATATTGATTTCTGTATTTTAGCATTTCACCATAGGTGACAGTCTAGCGTCAAGAATGAAATTTCTATTGATCTCCAGCGCATTAATCTCTCATGTGTATGTGATCATTTTTATAAGACCTTTTACTGCACATAAATCAATATTTCATATTTCCAGCTATGCCAGAGGAGATGTCATATTTGTAAACTGTGAGTTGACACCTGCAATTCCTTCCTGTTCAGCTTCAACTGTTCAGTAACAGTCGATTCAGGGTTGGGAAAGGATCAAGCTCCAGAAACAAGCCGGATGAAAAAGAGGAATGTAGAATACAGTAATTAGCTTAATGAACAAAGCAGCAGAGTAAGTGAAAGAAAGCTCTGTTTCTTCCGCTTACGCTTGCCTCATGAATACAAACATCTTCAGGGAGGTTTGCTAACCGACTGATAACGCATTTTAATATGTTTAGAGGACATTATAGCATAAATGTATTAAGAAAATAGGAGCAGTTAGAAAATAAAGCGAACTCTTAAATTAACTGCCTTGCTTGATACACCCTTACAACCGTCTTAAATTATACCTTTTACATCCGGTATTATGAACTATTTTAACTTTGACATGGTACAAGAACTACCTAGTTACCATTCAAACGACTATGAGCAACTCTGTAATTTAGCAAACAATAACTAGAGTAATAAAATTCCTCTCTTTAAATTGAAATATTGACTTCCCACAAATAACGAATGATACCAGGGGAAAAAAAAAAAAAAAAAAGAGAGAGTAAATTGCAGTGAGAACTGTAGGTTCTCTTTCTAGGGTTTAAATGAATCGGTTTAAAATAACACAAATGAAACATCTTTAAATGATATAGAATCCGCATCTAAATAAATAAAACTCTCTAGCTGCTTTGGGATTTGTTAAATTAGTTAAATGAGCAATTACAGCGTGACGTCCAGTGATCACACTTGGGCAGCAAGCCCCTTTAAAGCATTCTGCACTGTTAATTATTCACTATATTAACAGTGCCCTCCTATAGTTTGGATAGTTCAATAGTTTGGGATAGAAGTGGATAATCTGCGATTTAACGAATGGAGTCACCTAAAATTACATCTGTAATGTATATTCAGACATACATCCTGATAAAAGCACCGCGTAAGTTAAGTACTGGATACGTGTATATAATCACAACCGTAAGCTTTTACACCTAATCTGAAATAACCATTCACTCAATCATTTTGAAATTATGTGATATTACCACTCAAAAGGTATGCAATTAGGATGCAGCCCGACGCCGCGCGGCGTTACCATCTGCTCCTGCCAGCGCCGCGGCCGGGCTAATGGCAGCGCCTCGTCAGCGGCCACCCGGCCCCGTGCAGCAAATATTTCCAGAGAAGGGGCCTGTTTGAGACAGCGCCGCGCTCCCCCTGCCCAGCTAAAGGCGGGCTCTGAAATTCCCTTTTTACAACAATTTCCTATAAGCACTATTGACACACTATTATTTCAAATTATGTGTCTTTTCACGGCGAGGAAATGCTACCCTTGCTTCTTTTTAAAGGCCAATCCTTTTTGTTCATCTCTAAAACGTGTTCGTGCCCATGCAGTATGTCACCGTACGGCTGTTTCAACGCGATGACAGGCACGTCGTCAAAGTATGACTGACCAGCGTGTGAGTGACTGGGTCTCCAAAGTTATGTCAGGTGTTGACTGAAGGGGCAGCATTAAAAAAGCATCTCGACAGAACGGGCGGGTGTCACGGGAAAGACGTCGGTGGGTGATAGGTGTCTTTACAAACCGTTTAGTCTTCTCAGTGTCAGAGGAGCGAGTCTGGAGAGAGCCTTCTCTGCTGTCAAATTTATTTTGTTTGGCAGTGAATTAATACGGTGTGTCTGAAGCCCCGCGCGAGGCAGCAGAACAGCAACGCTGCTTCTCACGCTGGAGTTGGGCAGGCGCCGCGTTCCTGCTGCCCACGCCAGCCCCGCGGTGTTTGCAGTTGGCTGCAGATGGCTACAAGGATTTTCTTTAGGAACAATGCCGAAATAGTAAACACAGTTCACCGGGAACCGTTTCACAAGTGGTGTTCACAAGCAAGAGTCAGCCTCACCATCGATCAGCTGATGCCTCCTGGTTCTCTGGAGGTGGTAAAGCAGCCGTGGCCGGAACCCCAGCTTCCCACTCAACCACGCCTGTACCTCCCAGATCAGCAGGGAATCCGCAGATATGGACAATCCATTTGCATGACCTGGCCTCATCACAGAAACAATCCCCAGAAGTATCACTCAGCAACAGTGATGGCTGGAGATCCGTGCTGTGGAAACATCTCCATGAAGATGCACAAGAGATCACTTCCTTCAAGTGTGCACAAAAAGCTTTCACAAGAACTAAAGGAAAGAAAGGAGGCAAGAATTTCTAAGCATAGTTGATTATTTTAAAACAGAAGATTGCAAACCACTACAAACCCACAGCTCAGGCAGTGGGGAGCCCCTCCACATCCCAATAGATGGGTCTCGTGGGTCAACAGTTGGCTGCTCAGC
The DNA here is from genome assembly GCF_964199755.1 of Larus michahellis. Lineage (NCBI taxonomy): Eukaryota > Metazoa > Chordata > Aves > Charadriiformes > Laridae > Larus > Larus michahellis. The sequence continues at coordinate 59,814,533 of NC_133902.1, forward strand.
TGGTGTTGGCAACAGGGTTTTGGTTGTTGTGACCATGGGACCCTCATTGAGGACTGAGGGCTGCTAGGAAGAGATGGGATCCACCTGAGCCAGAGGGGAAAAACATCTTTGCCAACAGGCCGGGCAACCCAGCAAGGAGAGAGTTAAACTAGAAGTGACAAGGGAGGGAGACGACGACACACAATCCGGTAAGGAAGTGTGGGCCAACTTGACACGCAAAGTGTGCATGGTGACGTGGACAAGAGAGACCCCATAATGGCCAGCATGGGGCTGAAGGGGCCAACCTCTAGTCCGTAGAGATGAAGAAGGAAGCGTTGCCGGGGGGAGCTCCAGTGCCTTATCTCAGAAATCACCCACACTGGGTGACCCTGACGAGCCACCAGAGAGTATCCACTCCGTGTTCTACACAACTGCGTTTGGGCAACTTCACTTGATGTCTTACCATCAACTGTCTGACAACGCAGATCCTTTCATAAACATTTTATTTGCTTAAAAATGAAGTCATTTGATGTTGTGTACTTCACAGTCAGTGGATTCAGACACAACACAGTGTCAACATTAATTGTCTCCTAGGCTCAAAGCCAACAAACTTAAGGAATATATGAACATACTTGATCATCATGGAAACTATATTGAATTTAATAAAAAAAAAAAATTAAAATCTTGTGCATTTCTAATGCCAAAAAAGTCCAGCAAGTTACAAATCTGGAAAACTTATATACTCACTCATCTCAGAGAACATTAATGTACCACATCAGGTCCAAACTGAAAGAAGCTTAAGCTGTAGCCTCTAGATATAAAATAGATCCAATACAAAGAAACATCTTGCAGTTCTCCACACTGCTGCTCCGGTTCAGAGGTATGATGAAATGAAGTGAACTCTAGAGGAAGGAAAGAATAGGCTTGAATGCAGTTTCTTGGCTCTGCTCTTTAATACTGTAAGAATAATTCAATACATATTCAAACTTTCACTATTGGGATAGTAATATTTACTCCTTCTGTTATTCTTACTAGTGCTGACACAGACCAAGTAAAACATTCTGAGAAAAACAGTAGTTTTTAAATGAAAAATACGTATTTCTGAACAGAACATGCGTCCTCTTGCATGCAATAAGGTGGGATGAGAGTATCTGTTCTCAGAGAACAGTAAGACAGTTTCACGTGAGCTCCTCACAGAACATGCACTCTGAATGAAATTATCCATGTGGTGTCAACACAGGCTATTATTAACACATTAGGTGAGAAAAAACGTTTTGCATTATTAAATTAGCGAGAATATAATTCACATTGTGGCTGGACTTTGCCTCATAATTTATGAATTGTAAATACTCAAATATTCCCATGGCTGAATTAACTGCGTTCATCAGCACGAGGGAGCACAAGAGAAAAGCAACGGTTTCAGCCCCTCATCCTTGGCGCAACCAGAGCGACCAGATTTTGGACAAGGAACAGACTTCAAAGCGATGTTTAGACTCACAACAAATGCAACGGTATCTTATGAGATCCCAAGGGTCCCATGCTGGTCGGTGGCTCTGTCAAACACAGGGGCTGTGCCCGACCATGAGGCCACCAAACACCCGTCTACATTAAACAAGGGCCAGATCCTGATGCCACCGCAGTCATCGAGCCCCGCAGTCACAGTGCTGGGCCAGGATCTTGACTGATTCCAGCAGACCTGACATGGAGTAACCTGATATTTTAAATGTGAAGTGACTGAAACCTCTGAGTTCTTGCTTCGATACACTGCAATTAAATGTTCAAGGCACTGGAATCACAAAGGACTATTTTTAAAGCAGGGGAAGCTCATCGGGAATCTATTTGGGAAAAGAACAAGTATGAGGTGCTCCATCAGATGCTGTCAAAAGTCCTCTAGAAAGTGAATGCAAAAGGTGAAGTTCTAAGAAATGGTCCAGCTAGAAGAATTCCTTTGGGAATAAAATGCTAAAATGGAAGGTATAATTAGTGAGACTTATGGGCAGAGAGAAATCATTTGACCAATGCCATTATTTCGATTTCCCTCTTTTTGAGAAGTTAACTTCACCCAAGTTAATGGTGAAGCCAGTGTTGAAAAAGTGAAGGTGAGAAACGATGAGTGGAAAGGCAGAGGAGCCCAGACCCTCCGAGCCGCACGTGATGCTGAAGAGTCACCGTTTCCCAAACTCCAAACTTTGCAGATCGTTTCCGCGCTGTCTTTGCATGGATCAAAAAGTATCTATAGGGGAACACCTGCAAATCATGGGAACACGCGCGTGCTCCTCAGGGCTCTAGTTAAAAGTCACGGAAAGCTCTGAACAGGACAAAAACTAAAATAAATAAATTAATAAATAAAGCTACCCACAAACATGATGACACCTACAAGTGATCACTATGAAAATCAGTCCATGGGCGTTAGGTTGAAACTTAAAATAACTTTTCACTCAATATTGTCCACAGCCTCTTTAAACTCACTTCCTGGGGGATTTCAGCCTTTGAACTTTGCTGGCTCGAACTGTCTTAAGAAGTTAATCTTTAGGGTCCCTATTCACTGGAAATTACAATTTAGTGAAATACCTCATCTAAAATTTGCAATTTGTCTTGCAAATAATAATGCATTTGGAACTCGTAAACACATCTGAGAGCTTTTCAGAAGGCAGTTCCAGTTCCGTCACTGGGGAAAGGTCACCAGCGAATTAGGAGGAGGAAAGGGAGTAAAATCCTGATCCCCCAACCAGGAGGCTGCTGGCTCCGATCCCCTTCCCAGCCCGGAGCACGGAGGCACGCACGGCAGCAGGAGGGAATAAATCAGGGATTCACGCCCCTCACACAAGTTAACTAAGGAAATTCTGTAAAAGGGCGTTTCTTTCATACTTCCCACAGTTTACAGCTTGTGTACAACACTAACTTTCACAAACGAAATCCTACAAGTCCAGAAATTACCCACCAATGAAACTTGGAATAATTAAGCAAAACAAGAAGAAAGCATCTTCTCTTTACAAACCATGTGGAAGGGGGAGGTTTGTTCAGCAAGTTATCCAACTTGATGTATTTGTTCAACTCCAATATCAACCACAGTCTTAGAAATTAAACTTCAGATGAACACCTGAAATAGTGAAAAAAATCACGAAATAGAACAAGAGGAAAGTGCACTCACCTGTCAAAGGAACAGGGAAACTCCCTTTCGGATTGAACCATTTTCCGTGTATTTACTGGGACAGTTTACCGCAATAGCGTGGTGCTCCAGTAGGACCAGAATCCGAGGTGCAGGCTCCACACAGCAGTTCCATTTGGTTATGGCCTTCCATTAACATGAAAACTGAAACTCTGCACGGTTCCAGCAGGCAGCCAGTTTGAAGAAGACTTTCAGGAAAGGAAATGCGGAGACCGGCAGGCACCAGAGCTGATGATAAAATAACCGTGAAGTGAATCCAACAGGTTAAAAATCTCTGCTACTCTTGCAGACTGTCAGATTTATCTCTCCATGAAGAAAACATTCTGGTCCCCATTAATCACAATTACCATTACCGATCGTACCGCTTTTTTACAGTCAGGGCTCAGAGCCTGGCTAGGGATGCAGTGCACAGGACTGCTTGTGGGATGAGGCACAGGGACAACAGAGTTTGGCCTGCAGTGATTTAACTCGGTGGTGTTATGGAACAGACTATTTTTGCTAATCAAACAGATCAGCACGGACCGTCCGCAGAGTATATTGGCTTAGTGCGGGGCTGAGCTGAAACCAAAACAGAGATACCTTTTTCCCGGGGCAGAAATGGATTTCTCTAGTCGAGAGCAGTCGGCGTGCATCCCCCGCGCGCGCTCCTCCTGCCTCCCCCGCGGGCCCACAGGTACCACACCTGTGAACAACGACCCGTCTGAATCTCTCACCTCTCCGTTATTACTCCTACAGCCTGGAAAAGTTCATCTCGCACCTTCCATTAGACCAGAGGGAACCTGGATTTTAGGAGCTGGACCAACGTAAAAAGGGAGGAGGATGAAGAACTAAAATTTAACTTTTTTTTCTTTTCTTTTTCTTCAGAAAATAGAAAAAAGTCCTTTCCTTTTAGAAAAAGCTAAAATATTTTCACTAATGTAAAATATTTCATATTATATTCATATACTTTGGTTCCTTTATTAACTTTTTCTCAATTTATTTTTGGTCAGTGTTAAATGAGGAGGAGGTAGTTTTGAAATGAAAAGTGAAAAGTTCCATTTGGAAAACTCTGAAAGAAAATGTCAAATTTAAAAGTGTTGTCTTGTCTTCTTTTTTCAAAGTGTCTGCTTTTTCAGTCAAACCAACTGTACAGACCTCAGAAATTATTTCAGATGTGTCACAACTGTATTTTCAGCCACCTATCTATTTGGTCTGGAAAAAAATAAAAATCTCAGCTGTACCTCAGATCTCATTTACTCTCACAGAACTGTCAGAACTATATTGTTTAAAATACAGCAAAGTAACTACTGTTTTAATTTACATATCTGGGGCCAACTCAAGGCCACCAAAATAAATGGGCTCATATTGTTGTCACTAAAATAAATGGGCACATATTGTTTGATCAAGTAGAGCTACGCCGAAGCGGCTGTCCATATCGGAGAGCCTTAAGAAACCGATTCTAGATGCTAGCAGTAAAATTTCACAGGAATCTGGTGGTGACAACAGGAACCATCACACCACCTACACCTGATGCAGAAGCCACCATGTGACCTCGCCCAGGTCAGCGCTTCGCAGGTCTCTCCCACCACGGGGCATCTCGCTTGGACACCATCATCCAAAGTACTTGGACCGACATCAGTCATCGGTCACCCTCACAAAACAGCTCGTTAAGAATTAAAGAATTAATAATTTTGCTCTCGAGGGAAGGACTGCATCCATAGGAATGCACTGGGATGCCGAGACGGAAACTTCATCACATGAGCACCCGTTTTGTGAACCAGCCTACAAGGGTCATCGCAAGGCTGCAGATGAAGGGTTTGCACAATACATCTGGCATCCCTATCTGAAAACAGAGATACTGTACATCTGTAGATTTTTTTAGGTAAATACAATGACAGTCTCATAGTACCTGGTATATCAGTTCATCATTTGGAGATTTCAAAACTGCGTTAAATACCCTCAGAAATCAAACTTCGCAGCTGGTGCTACTCTGAGCGGGAGGCTGGTGTTGAAAACCTCCCAAGGTCCCTTCCAACCCGAGTTACCCTACGACCCTATGAACCCTCTTTGCTCATAAAGAAAAGCAACCTGGTGCTATTGGAGAAATATCCCACAAAACGGCTTAAACAGAAACACGCACAAGTTGCACGCACCGGCTGGCCTGCCGAGAACAGTCCCCCGGGGTCACCGAGGGCGCCGCTAGGACCTGCCCAGTGGAGAAAGACTTTGCAGGATTAGACCTTCGGTTTTAAACATCAGTTTTGATGTGACCTAATGGCTTTTACTGTTTTGAAAAGAATATGAAAAGAATGACAGCAATATTGAATTTTTAAATACATGGCTTGTCCACCTGCAGAGCTTTTCTCGCATACTTTAATAAGGACCTTTACCATGTCATTATACATTTTAATTACACTGTTAAATGTCACAATCACACATGCTAATGACATCATTATACCTATTTACACCAATTATGTCATTTGATGCAATTACAGTAATTCTGCCAATACACACAAATCAATAAAAAGGTTTTGTTTGCATTTTTAAATGAGCAATCACAAAAGAATAACGCCACTTTCTAAGAAAAGCAGGGCAAGTACTTAAATACTGGAACTAAAAAAGTGACATTTGAGGCCTGATTCTTCCTCCCACTGCCATGAAGAGGCAATAACTTCCACACCCAGAAGACGACCCATTCCCACGTTCAGAATAAGAGGTTTCCAGGAAACTTCCTAGATGAAATGGCCATGTGCTGAAGGACTTCTCCATCCTTCTGGAGAGCTCCTGGGAGCTCCCACCTGCAGAAGGATGCTCTGCAACTGCTCGCCCACGTCACTCGAACAGGAGCGTGCTGGAAGAGCAAGTGTCACTGACACACGTCCATCTACAAAATGACCTCTGTTAATAGGCTCTTCAGTCTAAGAAAGTTTGACCTCCGTAAGGACGTCTGGGTTTTGATCAAATAATTCCTTAGCCACGTCTTCGCTCAGGTAGGCAGGTGAACTTCTATAGTCTTTCCGTATCAATCATGGGAGCTAAAAATAATGGGGTTTTTTCACCCCTTTAGTCTCTCAGAGCACTCTGGACTTCGTTAGCATCCATCTCATCACGGTGCCACTGGACGTGGCTCTGCAGTACCTGACTGTGATGATCAAGCCTTTTCCAGAGGGAGCGATTCCTAGGATGATCCTCCCTCCATGGTGTCAGTCCTTAAGCATTGTTTTTATTCCTAAATATGTAGCCTAAGTACAAACTGTAAACAAAAAGTTGCCAAGTTTCTCTATTTCAGATATCTTCCCTATTCAATAATTACTAATCCTTTTGTCTTGGTATCACCTGCAGACTTTGCCAGTAATGATTTTACACTTTTTCCCAGCTCATCAACAGAAGTATTCAAGTGGAGAATTCCACATTTGATTTTTAAATTCATGGATCTTTTCTTCAAACTCCACCAACAATTCATGTTTCACAGGGGAAAATGTCATGCCTTTTCCAGGTCACAACACACCGCCCACCTGATGGCTAATATTGTATCATACACAGAGCTGAGCATCACGGCATGTGTCTTCTTGATTCCTTCCAAAATTCGCTTTCTGGAGCCAGGTTCATTCCCAGCTTCGCCAGTCACATCTCCCACCTTCACACAGGGGCCGCAAACGACGACAGCAGAGAACCGAGGAGCACGCCGTGGTGGTGTAAGTCTCCCGTGCCCTGCAGGCTGCTGGAGAGAACAGATTCAGGGGACCAATTCCTGCAGACTCCTGAGATCACCATCATGCTTCCGTGCAACTCTGAATGATACCCGGGCGTATCAGGGATTCTAACACCCGAAACGACACGCTTTGCCTTCAGTGGCGCTACTCAGCATGCTCAAAACTAATCTCCTGTAAGTGACACCTGCCACCATGCAACCATGGGGGTATCCAAACGGTCGCTCTTACTTCATCTCCCACCCTGTGCCTCTGAGTTGGACCAATGCAGGAAGATCCATTGTCTCTCTTGAATCCGCTTAAAACTAGCCAAGCTCAAGCAAACCAGGCTCACAAAATTCATACCGCACCTCCTATAGCCACAGCCTTTCTCTGGTGCCCTGGAAGAGCCTGGACTCTCACACCTGGGCAGCAGGTACAGAATTTTATTGGCAATGCAGCCACACACGCCTGTTCATACACCTTATCTTCCCTACCGGCTTCGTGAGCAAGGGAAAAGCACATTCAAAACGCAGCGGGCACACCTAGAGTGCTGCCTGGGCAACCGGCGAGTCTGATCGCTCTTCTCGGAGGTACTGGAAGGACTTCGCTGCTGGCTATTGCATAGTAAATGATCAACTTTGCAGCTCATTTGTTTTGCGATAAAGTTCTTCCAAAAAGCTCATATGACCGGGGGGGGGGGAGGGGAAGGAGGAAGATAAATATAAGTAAATCACTTCTCACTGGAAGCAAAGGACTTAGATTTAGCCCTAAAATGAACAACTCGAGAACACCGTAACTGGGTTATACTATAATTCCTTTCTCAAAATAAGTTTGTCTTTGGTGCCACATAAACTAAATATTATGTGCAAAGTGTACATAGAATAATTTTATATATCGAGTTGCTTTGGTTTTATTTATGCAGGAAAATTAAGTTCTCCCATTATTAAGCTAGGCATACAAATCAGGACTATAATTTATCATGTAAAAAAAGCAGAAATTTTGCGGAAGCCATTTTTCACAGAGTTAGACGTTATAGCCAAAGAAGAGATATTTTCTGGAGTGGAGTCTTGCTACTTCCTACAACTAAATAATCACCCTTTGATGAATAACAGGCTACTGCACAAACCATGAGCTTACAGCAAACAGTCGCAATAATGTTTACTGGGTTTTAAAACTTACATTCAGTATAAAGAATCACATATTTTAAAAAAAAAAACAACCTGGAAAACCAGTAAAATTTGAACACATCTGTTAAAAGCAGAGAGGAGGGATTCAAATATGAAGCTACTGTTGAGTTGCCATCTCTAACAGGGTTTGAAAATGATTGAGGTTGGTCAGTCATACACCACTCGATCTGCCCAAGCACAGGAGCTACTTCATCAAGTAAGACACCGACAGCTCTCGGGAAATAAATGGAAGCATCCAGGGAAAACGAGCAAAAAAAGACAGAGCAAAAGAAAATGGCAGGCCCCTGTACATCAGACAAACTTATGAATAGGCTGGTATAAAGGCACACATGAGTTGGGTTTTTTTAGAAAAAGCCACGGAGTCTACATACGTGTACCCAAGGGTCAGGTCTCAGCCATGGACGCTGCGGGTGCTCGGTGCGGCCAGTTCACCACCACAGAACACGGGGAAGGCGTTGGCAGGAGCCTGCACGTACAGATACAGAAGATAACTACTTTGGGCTTTATGTGTGCGGACATTTTGCGTGGGGGAGAGGGAAGGGCAACCGGCTGGAGCTCTTCAGGGGCAGGTGCCTCTGTTGGAGTTGCATGAACAGCTTGTCCGCTCAGGTCAGCGGCAGAAAAAAGTCGCTCGGGTAATCAGCTCTGCCCCAAACAGCCATTTCCATACAGTTGGTTGGCTCAACGTTCACATTTTCAGGGCACAAGGGTATGATATCAGTCAAGTAAGATGCAAAAACCCTCCCGCATCCAAAGTTTATACAGCTATAACGAGATAAATAACTAGCTACTCAGTTTTGAAAACAACGTCATGTTCAGCAAGGTTACGTGCCATTGTGCAGAAGGCCTAGTTCTGAAGCTCATCCTAGTCTTGAACTCACCAAGTGAGGTGCTACAAAGACTTTTTCTCCCAGTTTTCTGTTTCTGCAAACCTGCTGAGAGCGCATCTGCTCCATCATCCAGGTCACCCATGACGACATTAGAGAATTGGCCCTGGCATGAGCCCTGGAGGACAATACGAGTTGTTGGCCTCCAACCGGACTTTGTGGCACTGCTGAAGATCAAGAAGAGAAAAAAAATTAGTTTTCAATTTTGATGAGACACACAATTCAGTAGTCCCAAGTACATTGTTCCTAGATTTGGACCCTCAGGTCATGCATGACTCCTCTACTCTTGAGGAGGGTGGTTTCCACCACAAATCCAAACCAAGCGAGCTCTACCCCCCACGAGGTCAGACCAACTCACACAGAGCTTCAGGGCTTTTTCACTGCTTGAGCAGAGCTCTCCCATGGCACAGCTAATACCGTGAACAAAAAGCAAACACAATTGAGAAAAGCTAAAGAGAAAGACCATTCCCACCTAAGGTTGCAAGAGCAAGTACTGGTTCTCACCTGTCCTACGTGAAAGCTATTGATGCCACTGACTCTGGCACTGACTTTGGTGACTCTTCATCACGGCGAGGATACTTTAATCATACATGAGCCTCCTAAATAATGTTGCGCAATATGAAAACGTAGCACGTCTAAGCTAACGCTAACCTGGGCACTGAAGGCAGTGTAGCCGTGGTACTCAGCTCAGGCCAAAGCAACAGTGATAAAAGTCTTTCTAAATCTGCTGACAGACTCCAAAATACACTTTAACCTACATGCAAATGAACACCACAAATTACAATTCTTTCCCACAAAAAGGGGCTTCTCTTTTTCTGAAATACTGCTGGCAGCCTACAGAAGTTCTTCCCTTCAGCTTTTTGTCCAAGGCTGCTCTTTCCTCTCTCCCTACTACTGAAAAGAAAAAAAAATATATATTAAGAGATTTCATTTTATCTTAGTATTTAACATGATCAGTTTCTGTGTCTGGATGGTTTGAAATATGTTCTCCATTGGACAGATAAGTCTTGGGCAAATGACTGACCTTTTGAAATAATATTTATAATTTTAGAAATGTAAAACTTAACATTCTTTAGTAATCCAATATTAAAATACATTTAAGTTGATCTATTAAATGCTACGATTCAAACTTTTAAAAAAATGTGCAATAGAAAAACATTAACAACATGTGTGGTTTAGAAAAATTCATTTATATAGCAGTTTGCAATGTCATGATGTATTTTAAATAAAAGAGCTACAGACAAAGGTATTGATTTTAGAGACTTAACTAAATAAACAGTATGTAAATTCTGTCTTTTTCTATAAAATTAGATCAGAACACACATATTACACTGTCTTTTTCTAAGGGAATGACAGCTATTGAATTTGGCAGACGTTGGAATTTGGTTAAAGAGTTAAAGACCTTTGATCTTTGGTTTACAATTAAATGATACCACTGTAAAAGGACAGTAGCGGAGTGGGCCAGACAGTATTTATGAGGCACAGCTGCAAGCGGGAGGTGTTATTGCTTAGGGCTCCCCTAAAGCAGCTCGGGGTCTTGTTGTGCGTTACTGATGTCATGTCATCTCGGAGCAGGGTAACGAAGAGAGGAGTGACCCCGGCCGGGCACCAGGCAACGCTTTGGGTGCCTTTCTTGCCTTTCCGAGAGTCCTTGTCCAGCCTGCGCTGGGGCACCCCAAGCAATGCTGAGATCCCTGGGAAGGCCTTGCTTGGGGATCGTTTTGGGGAGGGGCCTAGAAATAGGAAAGGAAACTTTGGGCAGAATTAGTCTCCAAGCCAAACTGCTTTTTTACCAGCCCCGCGAGGAGCAGCCCGCTGGCAGCCCGGCGAGCCCTTCTCCCGCCCCCCCAGGTGCGCTGGATCTCCCCGTTTACAGCTTGAAAACAGCAACACTGACCGTCGTTATATAAAAAAAGAGGAAGATTTATTGATAACCTTTCTAACAAAGGGAAGATGATTCCCCAAGTTCCTTATTAATTTATGCTCCTCTGTAATTATCACTTACGGTAGCCACTGGAGCTCTAATAAATGTATAATGAAAGCAAAAACACAGCACGCTGCAGTGCTTAATCTCAGATTACGTATTTATAATAACAAAATATGCAATTCAAGCCTAGTCCAGGTCTTTCCAGCCCAGCCAAGCCTCTCGGAGGGCTGGTTTTTTTTCCCCCCTTCTTTGTTATGTCACTCTGCAGACAGATCCCAGGCTGTTCCCTGTCACCCACCGGAGCAAACGCCTCAACAGCAAGCGCAGTTGGACAGCCCTTAATTAGTGCTACTTGGGGGAGTCAGGATGAGAGCCTGTGTCAGCATCTCACTTAGATCCCCATCCGGCGGGGTTCTCAGCATCCCGGGATGCTGCCGGACCGCGCTCAGCACCGGCCCCGATCCGGCCCCTCGGCAGCGCCGAGAACCAGATGACAATTTGAAACGCAGGACACGGGGTCTTTTTCGCTCCCCCCTACAGTGATACAATGCACGCTGCATGACTGGTAATGTTAGGAGAAATGTAGGAAATAATGTTCTTTATGTAAAATGGCCTGAAATTGTTCTATTACGTTTTACAAAGTATTTATTTCTTTAGGCTAGAACCGCGCACGTTATCAGCTCTACCAAAACAGAGCTAGAGGTGTAGGAATAGAGAGAGAAATATCAAAATCACTTTTCCCACCGTTAAAAGCTCAGATGGAAATCAAAATACTATTCTTCAGCTATTTGAATATGAAATCCTTATTTCTTATTCAAAAACACAGAGAAACCATGTTAAAGATCGGATTGCTGGTACTTATTAAGAATGTCCTGCGGTATTCCACAGTAAATAACCAATTATCTGAAAAAGCAGCAAAATTGTCCCCCTGTTACCTTGATGTGCAACTGGAAGTTCGCCAGCCGATGTTTTCAAGGAATTATGTGAATGCATCCTGAATTTCACATTTTAATTTTTGTTATTTTAACAATTTCACTTTCAGTTTAAATTAGGTGGAAATGTCAGCTTGTTGCCTGAATCAAGTTGTATCACGGGCACTGTCATCCAAAATACTATATCACTCACATATTCCTACCCAGACAAATTGTGCTTTCATTTTATTAAGATCAACATTACACCCAAACGGGAGCTGATGGCATTTTCTATTGCAAATTTATCATTGTTTATGAAAGATTCATAAACTGATTTGGGCATCTGCTAATGTCTTCATAATCTGTGAGTAAACTTGCACAGTTCAGATTATTTTCGGCTCGCAATTTCTCCCAAATTATTTGCTTTGAAGGCTCGATATTCCTGGCATGTTCAGACACCACCAGTCACCTGCATTATTTCTGCTCCCAAACTGGGGGAATCCCGCTTTCAAAGCACAACAGCTAACGATGCCTGGAGCAGCCCAGAGCGATACCGCGTAAAGTGCTGAGATCCGCCAGCACTTCGCAAACACCCGGCCGATCCCCACATTCAAACAATTAAAGCCACGATCGGGAGAGAACCAAACAAAAACAAATGGGGGTTTCGTTTGTGTGTCTTCCTTCCCTCTAATCTCCAGCAGCTACGCTCCGAGTTCAGGCAGGAAGCAGGATGATTGATTGGCTTCCATGCCCAAGTAGCAAAAACTGGAGATTCAGCTCGTTCCCTGGCTCCATTTTTCTTTTACTGCTACACCATTAGAGCTGGATGCCATCAATTTAAGCAGGTACGGGATCATACCCTAAAAATAACTCGCCTAATCTCTCCATCTCTTGTTAGAGGAGACGGAGTCGGGGGCTTTGTCTACTCTACAACATGCTTGTTACCGTTTTCCGTTGTACTATCAGTTGTCGAAACGCTCTGTTGTTCGCCAACCGTCAATGTTCCGGGGCACTACGTATATTCAGGTGGCACAAACCCCCGCCCGTCCCGCGGGAACCGCTGCTGTTTTCACGGGAGCCCACCTTTCCAGCAGCCGAGCCCCTTCCCGGCGCGGCGCAGGAGCATGGTGGCTTTCAAGGCCGGTGGCAGCGCAGCCTGCTTTATAAGGATGAATGAAGATGAAAAGGAAGACAAATAGAAGTGAATGAGGCACTGCTTTACGTGATTCATGATAGCTTGCAGTAAGCCTGTTAGCCTCCGCCTGGCTCCCTTCTCAGCGAATAATGGATAGTTACAGTGTGTATAGTGACATTGTCAAACCATCAGGAATTGCTGATTATAGTGCTAAATATTGATCTCTGCTTCACATGTGTCAAAATTCTTTCTTCCCTTAATTAGAACTTCCCTAAGCACCATACAAGAACAAACCGAATATATCAGATCTCCGTGAAAGGGAGTGTGATACCAGAATATAATTGTGACCTCTTGTCGTCTTCTTCTCTCTGGAGTTTTGAGATGACTTCAGCTGTCTATCCTGCCCTTCCCAGCACATGTGATAATCATACTCATTTTTCCCAATCTAACCATAGGAAGATTTTTCCAAGGCTGTGCTTTTCATCATTTCAACCCACCGGGGCTGCAGTCAGATGGCAGGGAAACTTAAAGTGCCAGAAGGTGCCTTTTTCTATTTGTTTGTTTCATGGTACACTGCACCAGGCAATGACCTGTGGCAAGAGTGTCACGCAAAACGGAGACAGGTTCACCCAATCAAAGGGAGCTTTAAAATTAACACAGATCCCTTCATTTCTTCATGCGGGATCGGGGAAGGGCAATTTAACGGATGTCATAGGCTTCTGATTATCACCCTGCAATCACTAGCTATAAAAAATTAACTTTTGTTATAATGATTACTCCGCATTATTTATATTAAAAGCACATTTCCTCATCAACGGAGTCACGACAATTAGTACTAATTTTGTATTACTGTTCAATCATCTTTCCCACTCTTTACAGTATTTATAATATAAAATAACGAAAGCCTGTGATGTATGGTTTCAATTTACTCCACAAACTGAGCACTTAAGTCATTTATCTTAGTTTATCTGTAATATACTGGGGCTTGGGGTTTTTTGTATTGTTTTTTTTTTTTTTAAACATGACACAATGGTACATTTACCTTTAGTTTGATGTGCTTGATAAAAATCAATACTTCATTAAAAGATTCCCCCAAAATTGTTCAGACCGATTTGAGCACAGGCGAGGGAGTGGGGAAGACGGAAGGTGCTTATATCCAAACCACTAACATTTGGATAATCGCGTGCACGCTGTGCTACCCACTGCCAGCTTATAAAATCACAGGGATAAAGACGTGCGATCTGCGGCAATCGTGAGGAAGGCGAAGGGAGGAGAATGGCCCCGTTCCCTCTGTGCTCGCCGGGGAGCCAAAGAAATAGCAGGGAACTATGGCAGGGGGTCACTCCCTGGAGGAAACTTCTGGGGAGGCGCCGCAACAAGTGGTTCACTTCAAGCACGCTCACCCTCGCCACCAGCCCAGGGCACAACACCCCAAAAATTACCAGTGAATTTAATTTTCGGTTGCTCTATTTTAACCTCGTTGATGAAGCCACCCATAAGTATCAAGGTGTCTTTAATTGAGGATGACCGTCCTCAGCAGAGTGACAGCAGTCGGCTGACACCACCCCCCCGGAGCTGGAGGTCCCGAACGATGAACCGCCAGAGCAGCCACGCGGGAGGAGACGGGCGCCGGGGACGGCCACGGGGAACCCTGCGCGTCCCCTGGGACACTGCAGGGACATCGCACCTCCCCTGGGTTGTGTGGGCAATGCTAGTACTTCCTAAAGGGTGCAAACGCTTTGGGGTTTGTCATCGTTGTTTGGGTGCTTGATTTTACTGCGATTGCAGCGTGTTCACAAAGAAAAGCCCACGCGCTCCCCGTGCACCTACCGAACGCCCTGCGCTTCCCAAAGAGCATCCCCTGGGTGGTGGCTGCGGGGAGCGTCCCCGATCCGCAGGAAGACAGTCGCTTTGATAAGGCAGGTCATGCAGGACATCATTGTCAGGGAGCATCAGATCGCCGGTTTCCAAACTCCTCCTCTTTGCTCAGCCCGTGTTGGTCACCAAGGCAAGCCCTGGAAGCACACCGAGCACCACGGCCCGCCGCAGAGAGCCAGCCCCGTTCGCCACCCACCCAGCGGCTCAGACACCTGCTACTGAAAAGACAACCGATGCTCCTGGGTGCCCGTCATGTCCTTAGAAAAGGACATTTCCATTACTATCCACCTGCGCACTATTTTTTTATTCAAATTCATGCTTATTAATTTTTATTTTTGTTCATCGCCTTTTTGCAATCAGGAGTGATGGGGATTTGGATCTGCTCTGTACAAGTCCCAGTATTAACGAATAATGTCACAAAACCAGGCCAAGTCTCTGCCCTTCCTCCGGCACACCAGCCCGAGCGCAAACCTCTTCTGCGCAAAGGGTATTTTACACTTCTATGGGCTCAAAGTGGGAATACCAAAAAGCTTTATAAAGGCGTGCTTATCATATAATTCACACTCATTTGGGGGGCCCATTGTGCTTCTAAACCAACAGAGGTGCGTTCGATTAGGGGAGCGGGAGTCAGTGGTTTTGCTCACGCAGACGGTTGACCCGGGTCCTTGAGCAGAGGTCCTCCGCGCGCCGCCCGCGGGGGAACGCGCCTTGCTGCTGATGAGGCAGAACAACGCGCAGGGCTTAAGCTTTTAAAAATATTGCACCTGCAGATCGGCAGAAACCTGGAAGAAAACATATCATTCCTTCATCCACAGCGCGTATTTAGAGTAATTCAGGGGAGGCAAATACGGCCTGATCAATAAAGGAGCTTCGTGTCTTCCACGCCTATGTCCTTCTCATGAATCTTAACCAAGAGAAATAATAATAAGTGACAGGGAAGGTTTATAGTACTTTAAATAAGCAAGTGAGCCTCCTAAAGCTACGAGCAACATTCTCTGGATATCAAAAATAATAACTGGTTTTGCAGCAGTGCAGCATGGAAACACAAGGGTATAAGATATACTGTACTTTAAGCTCTGTTTGATGAATCTGAGCGCAGTTCCTGGGGGATAGATTACTTTAAACCATGCTCTTTTACTTTCTAATCCTGACTTGATTTGATTTGTACTTTAATACAGCTGCCTGGCAATTCAACAGCAAATAGAGACTATTTATGTAATCATATTGTAAGTAGTGGGACAAGAAGAAACTCTCTAGAACCTTTTTGGAAAATAGTTTGTTGTACTTTTTTATTTATTGAACAGCAGGGCTTCGGGCTTTTCAGTGCTCATTATAATTGGTTTTCTGCTTGAACTTTCAAAAACTGTCATGTCAATACTCAAACAGAATTTTTTTGCTTACTATATGGCTGTGGGCTCTATTTTCTCATGTGCTACTTGACAAAGTTCTTGTAATATCTTAGAGGCAAGTTCTAGAGTTTTAGTTGCTATTTAAGAAACTGGAAGGCAGAGTTATTTTATCTTCTCCATTGTTCTCGTTCGCTTTCCCATAATTCTCTACTGCGATTTATTGGGATTTAGCAAACCGAAGAGGAAGCTGTCAGCCCGCTCCATGCTAAATATTAGCTCTGGAAGCCATGGCACACCGGTGGTCTGGCTCCTGCTATTAAAAATGACTCCGTGACTCACCGCTGAATATGTAACTTCGAAGAACAAATATTCCCCGTGCAAACAGGGATGGAATTCGGTGATTCACGAGAAAAATCTATAGGGCATCAATTAAAGACCCTCTGGCTAATTTCAGGTATTACCGTATGCCCCCTTCCCGCGAGTCCCAGCCCCGGGGACTTGTCCCAGGCTCCGCTCCTCAGCGCCCAGCCAGCTCCCGTACACGGGAATGCCTATATCCCAAATTATATCCTTATCGCCTTGCCTGTTCCTTCGTAAACAGCCTGGAAAATCATTGCGATATGAAGTTACAAAACATGGAGAACACAGAAATGAAAGGAAGAGGTTAGCGCCTCGTACACCAAAAGCATCGGGTTTGCAGGCAGGGGAAAAGGCTGCCGTCCGCTGCGCTGCGCCAGGCAGGGACCCCGACATCGGGTTACGCAGCACCACGACGACGGTATAGAAAATACAATTTTGACTATTTTAGTACTTTGACAAAGAAAGAACAACTTCTCTATTTGCAGCTAGTTACTGCATTTTAATTAAAAAAACCAAACCAAAACTTGGTCGAGCTACTTTATACATAAGCAAATTAAAATAAAAATACAGCCTAAAAGCTCTTGTTCTTTTGATTCTGATATTGCAAACTAAACAGCAAGAGAAGGAGGTGAGATGTCTTTTCTTAAACCTAGATAATGGCAGCGCTTCATTTTAGAATAAGTGTTTTCAGTATTTAAAGGCAGCTGTAAAAATGGTTTTCGTTCACATCGTATTCCGATACCGTAACGGGGGCTGTCCTGAAGGTGTAGGAGTTTAAAGGATCCAAGCTGAGCTCGAATGAGGAACGCTGCCTAGAAATGGACAGATAAGTAGGACATATATATTTATCTGAAAATCTGCTTGCTTGAACAGCATTGTGACTAAAGAAATAAATACCATTATTAAAATACAGCAAGCAGACTTTTGCTACTAATTTATACCAATATGCAAAAGGAAAACAGAGATTTTTTTCTTTATAAATTCATATTAGATTACAAATGAACGACAAACTGTATGCTTAGAATGCCCTAATTTTTTTCAAGTACTTTTCATTGCTAATAGAAGAAAGCAGGCTATGAAATATTTTAAATACATATAGCTAAATCCATGGAAATTCAGTGAATGGGAGAAAAAAAGCCTCATATCAGAAAATGCTGTTTGAAACAATAATACAATATGCAGCACATATTAAAATCTATTATTTCTGTCAAATATTTAGTCAGCATGGATGTGTAAACATATGCAACTGTGTGGTTTTATGTTAACCAAAATCTGACACATACTGTTGGACTCTGGAAATACAAGAGGGAGATTCTATAGCATAATTTCAGTGACCAAAAGCCATATAAAATTAATATTTAAACTTAAATCAAACACGCATAGAAATGCTGTTAATAATAGGCTGAATAATACCCTCAGAGCTTTTTTTTTTAAATTATTGTGCATTTTATATGAAAAAGACATTCAGTATAGAGTTCTCACTACAGAATTTATATTTGCTTTTTCATTTCCTTATTAACTCATGTTTTCTCTATGCTTGACTTACGAAATACTAATGCTGCAACCCATTTTAAAAAGAAATCAGTTGATCAAAAAAAGAACTGAAAACACAGTTTGTGATTTTTTTGCAGCATTTCCAGAGACAATAGAGGGTCAGCAGTTTGGCAGAATGAAGAGAGCTCGGGGTTTACCCAGCGCGTGCGACAACTGCTTGCTGGAAAGGGAAAGCAGATACGAGATTGCAGTTTTGGTTCCTAAAACTATATCAAGGCTACTCTTTTAGTCAACTTGGAAATTTATATACTATACACTAACCCTCCTTTAATATCCTCTCTCTCTTTCCTCTGGGCATTTATTGCTGTTCTTTCTAGTTCAGTAACCAGTGAGCAGAAGGTTCATTAAAACTAATTGAATTGGAAACTTGTCTGCCCTGGGAAATGTTAACTCTTTGTAGTTATCTCTAGGAAATTCCTTTTTGTTATTTTCCTTTGAATTATATTATTGGGCTTTAATGTAGCCCCCACCGCCTCGAAAATCTTTCCGTTTGGCACCTTTGGGAAGGCTCCTCTCCCCCCGCTCTCTCGGCACCACGTCGCTGCCGGGGCTGGCGAGAGACTCCGTGTCTCACCGGCACCCACCACAGACCCCTCCAAATTGGGAAAATCAACGCCAGGACCCCCGGTTTAGGAATCCCGGCCGATCCTCCCTGGTTTCCCATGGGGATTATCGCGGCACGACAGACCCCGAGCGGCCGCGACATTAAATCCCAGGGGCTCGGAGCCGCGGGGAGGCGATGGGGTGATGAGCCTGCACGGCACAGTGAATCTTGCTTCAACTTCCTCCTTTTAATCATTTGCGAGCAATACTTACCAAACGGACAAGGGAAGAGTTCTCAGGGACAGTGTTTCGTCCAGCTCTTTGTAGCTTGAAAATATCGATGAAATAAAACACTTGATAATAGTCACAGTGGTAGATTTTTGACAGCTTTAAAAATCAATTGAAAATAACAGGCAACCCACTGTTGCTAATAAAAGTAAATATTTATGACTGATTTGACTGAGCTTCAATACCAGTCAATCACTTTCTAAAGGATCTTTGCAATTCATTAACCTCTTTTTACTGGTCTTGTCCCTGTTGGTATTAGCCATTAAAAGGGAATAAGGGAGGGGGGCTTGATTTTTCTATTCTCATCATTCATAGCTTATTTGTTCATTCCCTCCATTCCCATACGTTGCTGTTAAATTGATTGTCTGTTTAGTCATATGAATGATAAAGTAGCTCTGCCAGGAAGAATGAAAGCATCCATTAATTCCTGGGAAGGGTGGGTTTCTTTGATTCAGCCTCAACCTCAACCAAAACTACTTCCATACTTTCCTACAACATCAGTAACTAAATTTAGACCGTAACATATTGCTGATAATAAGCGCCATAATTCTCCTCACAAACTTTTCGAGGTCAAAACTTCAGGGAAAATCGTATTTATTAATATCTATTAAAGACTGTTGTTATCAGTCTGGTATCCTTAAGCTGTAACGTGACGCAGCAGGAAAAAAGACAGCTATCTTAATTTTATAATTTAAATATGATTTCTAAAAAACAATGTTTGCGTGCTACAAAGGAAGAAGACTGTACACAGTTGTTCCCTTGAATAATAAAGATGGCGATGGCAGTTTTGACTTACCAACCCCTATGAATTCCATGTTTGTTTGGGATTTTTCAAACTGAGGAACTACAGTGTTGTTCTCAGCATAGCATTAAAACAGAAAAAAGATACAGTACCTTGTCCCTTTAAAAGACCCCAAAGAGATATCGGAGGGTATGTATAAAGGCAGAATATTTTCCTTACACCGATGCCCTCAGCCTTGTAGCCTGAAGGACTTGCAGTTGCACACAAGCTGCTTCGTTGTTGAAGAACGAGCTGTGGAGACAGATAGAGTCTGTAGGACCTAAATTGTAGTCGACCTGGGGTCAACTTTGTATTATACATCCCCTCTAAACGAAACACTTTCTTCTTCTTGGCTCCTGTCCCATGACCAGGGCACAACGATGAAGAAGCCCGTCCCACACCGCAGTAACTCTGGACGACAGCTCTCACTTGTATCGTTTGACGATGGGTACGATGGGATTGTCATCACCAAACCCACCAGCTTCCTCTGCTTTCTTTTTCAGAGCGCCACACAGAGCGCTTTTGAAACAGAGTACTGTAAAAGAGAAGAACTGGCCACCTGTGAGGCCACGGAAGCCATGGGCTTGCTTTGGTGCCCTGGCCCAGAACTCACCCTCGCGCAGTCCCCGCGCTGGGAACAGTTCAATACCCGTATTCTGACCCAACCTGGGCACGGTGGGACAAGCGCGTCCCTGCCACCACTCATCCAAACAGACCGTGTTCGTGCCGAGAGGGGCCCATGGACCATCCTCCCCTGAGCATCACAGCAATGAGGCCGTTTTCATCCGGTCCTGCGGCACAGGTTACGTTAGTAACGCATCTTTAGCTCTGCACCGCTCTCAGGCAAACCTCTATTGTCAAGAGTTTGGGCTGCTGCGTAATAAACCCTGAAGAAGAGAAAATGCGGGCAGAGGTTGGGGCATCCGGAGGGTTGGAAACTTGGGGGGTCCCTGACACAAAGCAGGAGAGCGAGCTTTGGAGAGCTGTCTGCTCCGCAAAGCAGCGTCTGGGGAAAGGGGTTGCTCTGCTGTTGCCTGTTTGCCGACCACGCTCTGCAGCGTCCACTGCGACAGCACCGGAGCAACCACCAGCACCGTCCTTCAGGACGGCCGGGGGAAAACTTCATTTCGGTTACAAATAACCTCACAGCTTAAACAGCTTTGGGAGTACCACGGGTAAGCCAGAGTTGGAAGCAAATCTTTCTCTTCCATCTCTACTTGATGCCTTTTGCTGCAGGTCCCCTCTCAAACCACATTCTGCTGCCTTTTCGGGGCAAGAAAGGGACTTGCCGAGGGACCAGCTGCCAGCAGGGTTAGAGCATCCCTAACGCCTACTGCTCCGCTGGAAACAACTGGCATCCGGGCAGAGAACGGCCAGAGGAAGGAGACGCGGGGCTTCGCATTGCTCTGGGCACCGCTGGTCCCAGCACAAAACTCTTGGATCAGGTCCGTGCAGCAGCCACTCATCCTGTTGTCACCTTCAGGCCGGGTACTGCGGTGGGCTGCAGCACGGGGTTCTGCCAGAAGGTCACCAAAGCTCCATCTGGTGCAGAAGGTGGCAGTGGGATCGTTTAATGCCATCAGCTGAAGACAATAAATCTTTATATCACTGCGGTAGAGGACGTACTAATTCCTCATTCACCACCAGGACGGAGGCAAGATGATGATCATAGTAACAGATGAATTATTTGAGGTGAAAATTTTTTTGACAAACATACCACCCTTTTCTGCTTATGAATTATCCCTATACAAACTTCTGCTGATATTAATTTATTGCATTCATTTATAAGTTACTCTGATGTATTCAACAACTCATTCACAATATCAAGGATAACAAAAGATCGCCCATGGACTATTCTCCAGCCTGTTGGCTTCAGCATTTATTTTTCTGACCGATTAGTCACTGAAGCCACAAGATGCAGTTTCTAGTCCTTGATAGCTACCCCGCAAATTCAAAAAGGCTTGCATCCCCAGCTGAGGGAACTCACTCCAGATACAAATGCCTTAAAGCTTTTGGCAGGGAATTTCCAATTCAAGAACCTTCAGTCTGGATTTTTTTCCCCTGACCATACAGCCCAGGTGGAGTTTCAGAGAGTGAGGCCCAACCTCACTTGTCCAAGCTTTCACGTGTGTGGAGTTGAGAATGTACTTGCATCTGCTCGTCCAGGTATTCGTTCACTGCAGATTTCATTATTTAAGGTCACTCCCTCCTTTGCTCCAAGATTCAGCCTGAGTTTTCCTAAGAAGGGCGAGGTTTATGAACAGCAAAACAACTGCTACTGGATCTTAAAGACTAGATCTTAAACTTTCCTTCTGGGATTCGTCATCACCACTTGTTCAACGTGATGCAGCATTACCGTGTTATATAGCAAATACACCGACCGAAGCTCAGAAAGGTGTCGTGCCGCTGCCCGTGCGCCCTGCTCCCAGCACTTCGTCACGACTGTCGCGACTTGGGCTGCTGAGAAATCAGCCCTGAACCCGTCCAGATCAGCTCCTCTGTAGCGCGCCGGGAAGAACGGGATCTACGTAAGTTAGACAATGTAAATTCTATTTAGATGGCAACTCGGACAATAAGATAAAGATCATAAAATCCGCTTTATCATCCCCCTCCTTTGAGGATGAATGAAATCCTCTTTCCTTGTTTGCGGAGGGTGAGAAAGCCCTGGGAAACCTACACACAGAGGTGCCCGCAAAATGGGACAGAAGGACTTTAAAACGTATTCCTCTTGTCACAGCTCCTATCTTGTCAGCTTTCTCCTGGCTATTATTGTATTAAACACAAAAAAACGCCAGTGCCATGGTAAGCTTCCCGTGCTGGCTTTCCCCAGGCGGTGGCGGGGAGCGCTAAACCCCAGCACCCAAACCTTCATTTTCCCCCAAAAGTTGCAATTGCAACTTTTCTCCATGACAGCAACTGTTCTAGAGCATTTTAAGAACAGTCCTTAGAACCTCAGTTTGGTTTCCAAATTAATGACCCATATGTTTAACCTGTTTCGGGGCATTTACATCTAAAGAAAACGCGTGGGAACCAGGCATTGGGCACTCTTCCCCGTCAGTGAAAGTTCTGCTGACTGCAAGGGGCTCTTAACTTGATTTCTTGTAGATAAATACAGAACATATTTACAGCTGCCAATGACAGATGTTCAGTGCAAATATTATTCCAGCAGATTTTTTAATCAGATGGTGTAATGCATGATAGTGTCATTTTAAAAAAAAAAAAAAAAGTATGAATACAGTGAAAAAATTACCATTTGAAAGGCAAAACTATTTTTGCAGAATTCACAATGAACTAATTTCTGTCATCAGCAAAATGGTGCTACAAGACACGCAAAACTTATTTCTTAGTTGTAAGAAACCAAATAATTAAAAATGATATACATGTTCACCTTCACGTTCAGGTGCAGAGGAGTCCCGCACACTGTGACCTGTGTTTGTTCAGCTCCATGGAAACCATTTCACTCCATTATCCAAACATTATTTACATAAAACCGAGGGGGAAAAGGTAAGAGAAAATAAAAGTGACAGAGGCAGAAATAATACCAGCGATCGGATTCACGGTGGAGCAGTGGGCAGGGAACCAAGAGGGCTTTAATGAAATTTACATTCACTGAGGGGAGCTGATGGCAGCAAAACGGGATGGAAAGGGAACGTCGAGCCTACACCAAGTAAGGTTTTCTCCTTCCTGCAACAGCACTTGTACGACTACTTTATCAGCGATAAATCTCACTTAAACAGAGCAGGGGGAGCCCGGCAGGGGAAACACAGCGGTGCAGCAGGTAAACGAGCAGAAGCTCGGGGATCACACCGGCAAATGACGGTCTGAGAGCGAGACACGCGCCTTTCTGGTGGAGAGCCACTTGCTGCAAACAGCTACGTGACAGTCATGGGCTGGCTGAAATATTTTAGGATCGCTGCCTCCAGCCTGCTCCTTGGCATCGCCTGCCGCGGCTGGCAGTGACCGCTTCCATCCTGAACACGCAACAGCAAAACGGTTCACTAAAATATGCTTCCTTTATAACCCGCCGAAGCTTTCCAATTGTTATTCCCTCTCTAAAGGGAAAAAATACCCAGGAAAATCAAAAAATCAAGAGAAACATTGAGAAAAGCTGAATTTAGCACAGGCATATCCCTGTTTGTCCAGCTCGCGAAGCTGCCAAAGCCAAGGATTCTGCAAACAGAGGCAGGGAAAAACACGCAAACGAAGAACCTCCTCACCCAGTTTGTCTGCCTGGGGCTGCCCGAGACACGCCTCTCCTGCCGCTGCCACCCCACCCGGGAGGGCAGCTCCAGCCCCCACTGCAGCCCTCGCCGCGGCCAGGACACCGGCACCGACCAGCCTCTCAGGCAACGGCTTCCAAAACAATTTCCAGCTGACTCTGCAATACTGAATGTTTAATGTCACTTCATTAGAAGAATTTCATTTTAATACCTTTTGCACATTTAGAGCCAATTAATTCAAGGTACTAAGTACTCTTAAATCACATTTCGGCCAAGACGAGCTAAGGATGATCAACCGTTCACAAGGTGAACCTTTTCTGATTTGACAAAGGATGGGAATTCTCAGCTGAGATCTTGGAGGGTTCTTCCAAGGGTCCTTCTTCAAGATGGGAAGTCAGAGAGAAGCAGAAGGACTGAAGGCTTCCTCTATCAACAGCACCCGCAGAACGTGGCGGTGTGGCCACTGCTACCCCGGAATACACAGAAAAAACCTCCAGCGCTCTGGTTGTGTCAGTTGTGGGCTGATCTCACCTCAGTTTCAACGACACATACAATCCTCCTCGTCCTCTGTTGTGTCTTACCGTGAGAGGTTTTGGAGCCCTGTGACGCTGAATGTGCTGCTAACCACACGTCCTGTTCCCCTCGTGCTCATGGCTACACGATGAGCAAGTAAAATGATTTTATGTGTACAATGTATATATCGGGGTGTGGTTTTCAGTGATTTGGAAGGAAAGGGACGACAAATACTTAAAACAATTTAGATATTCAACAGTTCTAAATTTTTAATTTTAAGATAACACCTCTCCGTACCATGCCTCCTCTTTCCTGAGTAGTATGACCAAAGCATTTAATAGCAAGTTAAAAAAAATTGGAATTCCACCACTGGAAGATGTTAAAAAGAAAGACAAAAAAAAAAAAAAAAATGTTGTACCATTAGCTTTCTGTGGAAAAACAAGTGGTATCTTTCATGCATTATAGCAAGAAACATACATAGCCACTAATATACTGTGTCCATATGTTAGACTGAATAACCATTCTGAAACACCGGTCCCAGTCGTGAGTGGCTGCTCTAAACAACACGGACCTAGCAGAAGCCTGTGTTTTTGTTTATCAGCTCACTCCAAACGGAAGGACCTGGCTGTATGAGAAGATCCTCTTCCCCACTAACCCCCATTGAACTTGACTGCTGACAGACTGATGCTCGCGGGCAAGAGCAAAGGAGGCTGCACGGAAAAAAGGACGCAGGGAGGAGAAGCAGCAGAAGCAATGAGACCAAGACGCATGCCGAAGAAATACCACCATGATGCGAGGCCGTGTCTGTTGGCTTATAGATCACTGGACACCAAGGAAGGCAGAGGAAAGGAAAGAAGTCATCAGATGACTGCAAAAACTGGAAGTTAAAGATACACCAGCAGCTACAGGAACACTGGAAAGGAGACAAATAAATCACAAATTGGACACCACCGAATATATGCAAGCATAAGGGTTTTTTTTAAAAGTCATAAAACTTGGTATTTCCTCATGAAGAATCCCTTCTAATCCCAATAGGATGCAGAGAGCTAGAAGGATAGACTTACCCGTAGTTGAAATACTCTTAAGCCCCGTTTGTCTCCTTCACTTAGGACTACTCAAGCTCCCCGTCGATTCCTCTGGGTCAGTCTCACGGGGTGCAATTTCACAGCTGATCTCTGATCTAGTTCAATATTTCCTTTGTGACTGATGCAGTATCATCTCCTTCCTTTTGAGCAATTCTAACTTTGATCTCTTTTCTCCACAGCTTTTCTTTTCATGTGCCAGTTTATATGAGGAGCATGTACCCAACAGGAAAATGCTTACCAGTCTTCACTGGTGTATGTCTGAACGTATCCCATAACTGCAGATCTCCTAAATTATGTCAGTAGTCTGAGCTGAAAAATACAGGCTTTCCAAACACACCACTGTATGTAATAATTAATAGCCATCAACTAAATCCCAGCATAACAGCTGGGTTTTGGCTGTACTGTGGTTTGTTTTTTAATTTTTATTTTAAAATAAATCCTTGATGTAATTAAAAAAAAATGACTTTTCTCACTCTTAAGTTGGTGTTTTCAGCAAGGCAGACTCTACCCATTTTGTTATTTACCTTCCAGGAAGAAAAAGGCAAACTAAGCGTGTGCAAAATTCTCTAACAAGGAGATTGCCCAGGGAAGATCCCGTAACGTGCACTCTCACTCTACTCCGAAAGTCACTGAGCAGAGACCAAGTGCAGGGTCTTCACCGTGAAGGGGTCGGTGCCTCTGGCCAGGCTCTTTCTTCGCAGCCATGGCTTTTTGTCTTACGAGAGCTCAGTGAATACTTCCACACCTTCTCTGAAAGTTCCAATCAATACAAAAAATGAACCACACTTTGTAAACACTGTGATCACATCAATTGCTATTGTATTTGTAATTACGTTCATTTATCAAATGTGCTACTAGGATGATCATAATAATCTCAACATATCCATAAAAACTATCTAACTAACATTATCTCAAGGTGTGCACCCATCCCCAAGTCATGAATCATCCATCCTGCGTTATGAATTTACCACCAGAAGTTACAGACAAGTATTTATGGAAAAGAAACTCGCCTCTGAAATATTTAGAGACCGTATTTTCACAAAATATCATCTTCCCGTGCTCATTTAGCCTCCATAAAACAAAAATCTCAGGCAAAGCCTTTAATACTCACACACCTGTGACACCGATGGGTAAACAAGAAAAAAGAAATAGGGAAAAAAAAAAGATTCAAAACTCTTAATTTCACCTTTATAAGAACGTATTGTGTTCCTGAAACATTGATGACAGAGGGTACAGCTGCCCAAGCAGAAAGCAGAGAGCAACGGTAGTACAAAGAACATCGTTATTTATTAAATGCATCTCACAAATACTACACCGAGATCTGCTTCTTTTGAGAAAGCGGGAAGTGACAGACGTCAGATTCTTGGATACAACACAGAACAAGAAGAGTGGATAGAAATTCTTTTTCCATTTCCCAGCAAACCCCTAACCTGATGCAGTCTGGATTTCTCACTAACCCTTCAGACAGCTGCCGAATGCACATATTAAAAAAGAGGTTTACACAAAATATACATTGTGTGGGCACTAGTTAAGCAAATGGAAAGAAGGACAAAAGTTAAGAGAAAAAAAAACCACAGTCCGTTAAGAATATAGTTTCTGTTTTCAACCAAAAACTTGTTTTCCATTTCTGTGCCAAATGACGTGCTCTGTTGCTCAGACTAAGACAAATCATGGAATCATAGAGTCGTTCCGGTTGGAAAAGACCTTTCAGATCACCAAGTACAAACGCTAACCCAGCACTGCCAAGTCCACCAAGTGGACTGAGTAGATTCAATAGAAGAACCACCCAACCCATCAGTAAAGGGTGTGTATTTGAAAGATTAAAGATTATTTAGCATTTTTAAAGAATTTTAACAATCCTGTTGCTTGTCAGTTCCTTCCAGAGCGTTAATATCACAAAGCGCAGTCACATGCAAAGGCTGGCCTCACCTCTGAACCTAATACGACGAAAGACATCTCTGGTTCCAGAGAATAGAAGACTTCAAATTTTGGGCTGGACAGAGAAGAGAATTGAAGACGAGACCTGTCTGGGTTCTGCAGTGCCGCCTACTCACCGACTGGAGGTGCATCACAGCTCCGCGTCAGTAAAACCCCACTGCAAGCCAGGCACGTTCACCCAAGGAGTCAGGAAGCCCCTGAACAAGGTAATATATTTTAAAGGTATGCTTACAAGTCTAGAGCAATTCTTTTATCCCTAACAGCATCAGATGGCTTTTTGACACCAAGAGGATGTACACTTTTTTGCTATTTTGCTTCCCAATGGTAGCCCCGTAGTTTTAATCCAATGTAATTCTGGTCCTATTTCCCACTCAGTCACTAATGCTGTGGGGCAGGGCGATCTACAAAGCCGCACGGAAGCCGCTGGAACAAAACCGTAACCCTTTAAGAATAGTATGAACTAGTCATGGGGCACCTGCTTACCCAGCGCAATGCAGATCACGGACAGAGGTTCGGTAACGTGATGTGGAGTGCACTGACAGAGGTGTTCTTCAGCTAACACGTATGAAATAATTGCTTTCTTTAAAAAACAGTATAGATTAAGTCACATATAGGGAAGGAGCATTATAAATGTGCTCGAGGGCGAGTATGAGATTTAACTGTTACACAATGCGGCGCCATTGTATGAAAACAGGACTCCAAAGATGTGCCTGCGAATTGAAGTCGCTTTTTCTGCTCCTCGGCGCACTCAGGCTGCTGCTCGCCACCCCCCGGGCCACCACCTGCCCGTACGCATCTTCCTCCTGGTCCCCCCGTTGCGCTCAGGGAGCCGCAGGGACATCAGCAGCCAGGACTCTCATCGAAGATTTCCTAGGGGTGGATGTGCCCTGTTGCTCATCGTTACAAGGCTGCAGCCCAAGGGGAAAAACGAAAGGTTTCTCTGGCATGATACAGAGGCCATAAACACTAAGATTTTGATCATTTGTAGGGCATTTCTCAAGCAACCCCCTCAGCACCCGGTGACAGGTGACACTGCGTGCATCCAAGGGGATGCGCTCCGAGCCAGACTCTGGTCCCTTATATTCAGCATTGTGTTCCCCTCGC
Organism: Larus michahellis; assembly: GCF_964199755.1. Classification (NCBI taxonomy): domain Eukaryota; kingdom Metazoa; phylum Chordata; class Aves; order Charadriiformes; family Laridae; genus Larus; species Larus michahellis. The sequence continues at coordinate 59,843,012 of NC_133902.1, forward strand.
ACCACAAGACGTTCCACTGATTTTATAGGGGATTCCTAAACAGGGAGGAAACGATGATGATGCCAAGAGCAAGTGGAAGTATGAGAACCTGGCCGTGTAAATCTTACCTTTATTTATTTCACCGAATTCTTATAGACAAGGCTCGCCTAACTCCTTTAGCACATATCTCTGGGAAAATAACGTAAGAACCATGGAGTTTCACTCTTGAAGACAAACATTTCCTAGACATTCAGAGAGAACCAGAAGTGCCCGAAAAGGTCTGATCCTGACTTCTGCTTTTTTCCTTGCGTGGCCAGTAACGCTGACTGTGGTGATCCCAAGCCTGGGGAAGCCAGTGGAGACTTTTTTCTCTCCTTTGAACGGAGTTTGGATTATGTCCTACAGGAGCACAAAGTGTTGAGTCAAGACCTAAACCACGAGCCCATTACAGACAATTTTTCTGTGGTTACAGAATAGGCTCGTAATCTTAATTTACATATTTTTTTTTGAAACAAAGGAATGTTGACAAATTAGTTTAATAAATAGTTTCTAGAACTACAGGATAACCCTAAAATATGGCATTTCCGCTATAAAAATATGGCATTTTTAAAACATGAGTCTCCTACCTGAATTTTATAAAGAGTCAACAAAGGTATAGAAGACATTAATAAGTGACATTTTAGGTACTAATTGATAAAAATCCACTAAAAGCAGATTGGCAGTATAATCTCAGCTATTATGATTGATCGGTTAGTTAAATCTGTGTTTATAATCAATTGCCCTCCAGATAAATAGGTGGTTTAGCCTGGGAGGTACGTTAGATCACTAATGAAAGATCTAGGGTAATCCCTGAACAATTATGTAGTCCTGTGCTTACAAAACAGGCTCATACACTGAATCCATTAACAAAATTTAGGTATTTAAGCACTGTCTTTTGGATGTCCTAGAATATTAATTATACCTGATACATAAAACGTATTTAATTACAGCAAAATGTGAATCTGGATGAATTAGCTACACACATAAAAAATTACACACATCCTTTTCTCTGTTATGAACAATTTAGCATCAGCTCTGAAGCATGAGCTTTGTAACGAAGAAGATGTTTGCAGTGAGAAATCAGCTGTGAAGGGACTTCAGAAGAAACGTAGAGGACAGAGCACCGGAGACCTCTTTGGCAATTGCTCCACGAGCCTGGGACGTCGCCCAGAAGCAACCTCTACCCTCTCACCAGTGTGTGACCAAGGCCGTCAGCTCGTCCCAGGTAGACCCACGGCAGCGTCTGCACCGGTGTGAAACGGTCCCCAGCCAAAAGAGGTTCCAGAGGCACATGTAGCATCGCCACTATAACACGTGTGGAGATACACAGGCTTTCAACAGGCTCCTCTTGTGAGCAGGTTAGTCATGGAAGTTCTTGGAAAAGGATTAAAAATGGTAAATACCTTCAAAAGAAGGGAAGACTGAGAAGTGTTTATAAACATCTGCTTCGTTCAGGTACTTCTAACCGTTCCTGGCTATTTGGTTCAGAGTTACAAAAGTGAACAGTTATCCAGTCTTTTGACCAATGGCCCAAACTTCTCACCGTGCTGCCACCACTGGCAACTGACATTGAAAATCTATTTAGTGTATTTTTACTGCATCCACCTTAAGCAGCAAAAGGAGCTCAAACTATTGGGTTTAAACAATGTAGATTCCCCAAAATGGAAAATTAAATTCCAGAGACATCTCCCTTATTTCTTGTTCTGAAAGGAAATTAATTTCTATGCAGTTTAATAAGTTGGGAAACTTTTGGACAAAACCTTCAAAACAGAGGTCCCGTTTCTGTATGGTTAATAAGGGTCAGATTTTCTCACCTCCGCCCTGGAAGACCTTTACCAGGGAAAATCCCAGTTTACTGCCTCTGCCTCGGTGGTGCACAGTGACCCGAACTGCAGCAGCGTTAACTGAGAGGATCATGAGCCTACGAACTAAAATATCTGAATTAAACAAGTCATTAATTGGAATGATTCTGAGCCCCGAACCCTTGAAATAACGGCTTCAGAAGAACTGGTAAAGGACTGTTAGTAAATAAAAGCTTCTGTAGCTGAGTCACAACGGTGCTCTGTCTTATGTGACCTGGGAAAACAAGCGACATACAACCAACAACCCAAGTTTTCAGGTTCACACGATGTATGTACACCAGGGTTGAGCAACAAAGGATTTGGCCTGCATATGGAAATAACCAGTAGCAGGAAAGACCACAATCCACCCAGACACAGGAAAACTGTTTGCTCAGTCTTTGGGCAAATCAGCTCTAGAAAACTGAAGGTAATTTTTACTTCATTTCTCAACCTAATACTAAATTCATTAGGTTGGTTTGTTTGTTGTTATTGTGGGGATTTTTTACATTACACTTTAAAAATATGCGTACCTTTAATAGGCCAAAGTATCATATATAACGCAATTATCTCTTCTGGTTACATGTATTTTTAAAGCATTCTAATAAATAACGGTGCCTGTACACATGGATATGTATCTCTGTTGAGAGTGGGCAACACAGAATTGTTCTGCAGCTCCACTGCTGTATTCCTGAAACTAGCGAGATCAAAACAAACAATCTAATAGGACTCGCTTGGCTGCATCACAGTTGTTTGTAAAAATGGCCTGTATATTACTGGTACATAAAAATCAGGCGGCTGGGCATCACGTGTGACCCCGGATCAGAGTACAAAGCCAAGGGAGATGCAGCATATATATTGTGATAGAGCATAATCACCACGACGTATAATATTTCTGAATAAAAAAACACATCAACTTTTTTCTGTGGTTTTAGACATACCCTTAATTTCATATTTTGCAAATGAAATGAGCGTCACAGAAGCTTGTGCCCGTGTGCCCAGACCACATCATTCCATAAGCCTCAGCCTGCCATGTTCCCCACTCCGGATCCATGAGCACGGTCACGCATGGACACGCGTGAAGAGCAGAGGCAGGACGGGTGCTGGAATGGCAGGGATGACGTGGCAGGTTCCTCCCTGGTGCCCACCCTCGCTCTGCACCCCAGCTCCCTACGGGGAGCCCCGTCCTTCCCGACGGGACCTGGTGGCCCGTCCCAGGCAGTGGCTCACAGCCGGCACAGCACCCGTGGACCCAGCAGGCACCAGTGGGGGTAGACCCGAAAAGCTCACATGCCTACAAACTGCCCATCGGCAACTAGAAGCATGAAACCTGGAGCACGCTGGGGTTCTGTTCAAAAACTGTGGTTAATAACCATAATTATTATTTTTTTAAATTTTCGTTGCTATTACAATTTTAAAAAAAAAAATTTTCTCCCAAAGCAAACGCAGCAGTTGCCAGATCTGCTCCCCCATACCCATGCCATCAGAGGCTTTGAACGAGCCGGAGCCTCACCAACACTTCCCACACACCGGGTGCTGCTGTAGGGAATAAACTGGGCAGATCCTCTATGGGCTGGGACCTACAGACCACCTGGATGGGGGCAACAACCACAGCCAGCATCTTCCTTCCTCCAGGTACCCCTGCCCATCCCTGCTCATCCCTGCGTGTCCTTCATGTTTGGAAGACAACGTGGTTTTAGGTGTGGGCATAAATGTGAAAATATTTAACTTGAATAACCACAGGAGAACTAGGTGTGTCTTAAAGAAGAGTTCACCTGTAAACAGAAAACTAGTCTTTTGATAAAAAATGAAAGAACTTTTTCCTTGGAGGTCACGTAGTACGGGTGGGTCTCATTCCTATCCATCAGACAAGCATTGTTTTTTCCCAAGAAAGCTCTCAGAATTCACTAAATCTACTATTGTCCAGCATTTCTTACCCAATACCCACATACCTTCACAGTCAATGAGTCATCCCAGACAGCGTGGAACGTGCCATTGGAAGCACACGCGCACGGCCGCACGAGGCACGTTGCAGAGTCATGGAGAAAACATCTTCTGACAGGGACCACCAAGGTGACCAACACAACTTAACATGGAGAGTGCCACGGAGGCACCTGCTCTTCTGCAAACACCCTCACTTTGCCTGGGACGTGGAAAGGGGATGGTGCTGCAGGAAGCCCTGGGAGGAAGCCGGCGATGCTCGAAGAATTGCAGCAACTGTCACTGGAACGAACAGATCTTGGTAGAACTGCCCACAAGAAAAGGAGAGTGGACGGTAGTTCTGACCCACCCTAAAAATGTGGCTCTCCCACCACAATTCTGAAGTTACAGGTACCAAAACAAGACAAGGCACCACTAAAAGTAAGGTGGGGAGGCTGTTCCCTGTAAGAAGGAACGGTGTTCAAGTGTTGATTGTCCTAAACTTGCACGAGAGAAAAAAACACTCTAGGTTTAAATTCATATTCTAGCTTCTCTTCCATATTCATTCTTCAAAATGTGAAATTAAGTCACCAAACCGAACTTTCCGCTTTTCCTCTATAATCAAAAGAATTTCAGAATTCTCCAAAAGGACGAAGACTCCACCAGGCAGAATCTGATTTAATGCAGCGGCCAAGGCAAAATCCTCATTAAATCTTCATCACAAAATATCAGATCCGCGTTACTTTTTTCCACCTTTCAGCACTTTCACCACTGCTTAATCTTAAAATGTGGAAGCCCTTGACACTGACTGCTGTCCTGCGTGTTCACCTGAAATAGCTCGCCTGCATAACTTCATTGCATTCCAACGCCACTCCTTTTCCATCCAGCATTCAATGCAAACCATTGTCTACTAAATTAGTAAATCAGGTTCAAGTTCATGTGAAACCATGAATTTCGGAACAGTTCGGGCTTAAGCTTTATGGCTGAAGCAGCTCCTGTAGGAACGTAGGGAGCGAGTCTCAAGGCAGTCTAACCATCTCTAAGATGTAAGCACGTTGTATGCCCCTTCAAGAACACTCGATTAATAACATCACAGGGATTTGAAAGTAAAGTTTGAAATAGAGGCAGACTGTGAGAAAAAGAGATGAGCATAATTAAAAGATCTGCCACACACATGCGGCCTAAATCCAACATAAATTCCCTTAACCCTTGAGCCACATCTGGCTCAGGTATGGCCAGGCCTCATGAACGCCACTGTAAAACTTCGGGGTTTATACCCTTTTCACAGTGAAGCCCTTTATTGAGGAGCCACGGGAGATGAGTCAGAATTCAAAATTACATATTCTCCTTTCCCTGCTGCCCTGCCCCCAAAGGTGCCAGAATCTCAGTAAGACAGGCACAAATATCTTACCATTTTAAAAGTCCCATTAAAGTATTTAATCTTAGAAAAAGAAATACTCATAAAGTGAGAAGCTATAAAATCCCAAAAGTTTCTGTAGAGTGCAGGATTTTTAAAAATGTCAAAGAGAAGCCCAATAAATGTATGCTAAGATAAAATTGTAAGTGGCAAATGATTAAAGTGTGAGGCCAATGTTAGAAAATACTCCTTATAAGTGAGTAGAGAAAATGCAATCATCCTGCCAATGAAAAGCAGTCAATTATAATAAATAGCATATGAATGCATCTCATATGCTTTCGATGCAATACACATACCAAAGGAGAACTGTCGAATTGTTATAATTTGCATGGGAGAATTACAAATGAGACATAAAATATTCTTTTGAAAAGCAAGTTATTTTTATTTTGGAGTTACCATGATCAACAGTGATCCCCTGCATCCAAATCACCCGGCAAGGCAATAAAAAAATCACAAGGACTTATGCTGTAGGGAGCACAGAGACCAGAGCATCGCTGACTGTTCTGCAGATATATTATCAGATACGTTTTCTATCCTAAGTACTCACAGGACATTTGTTTTTTCAAGTACTAAAGTTGATCCCAGCATCTGGGTGTAAAATAACTATTTAATAGATGCCAGAAATTAATTCCTTCGGTCCATCCTATTTCCAGTTCCTACTTTGTCAGTGATAACTTTGGACTCTTAATTTATTACAGGCAGTTTTCTTGGTTGGAGTTGCATAAACTGAACCCGTGACCTCAGGTGCCTCAGTTAATGTAAGGGAAAAAAAAAAAAAAAGGCAAACCAATTTTTTGTAAACTGTTAGCGTGGTGGTTTTTGTGGCCCAGAAAAAGTCCCTGTTCATTTATCTCCATATAATCAGGGACCAGCCATAAGGTCTGCTTAGCCAGGTCATAGCTTAAAACGGTACTTCAAGAGGCACAATTCCCAATCCAAAAGTTCGACTGAACAGACACCAAGAATTACATCAATTAACTCTTTTCCGTTATATGCTTAAATGCGAGGGCATTCCTCAGACCCTATCAAGAAACTGAAAAGATAGTAACAGACGCACTTTGCCCAATGTTTCTGAGCACTTGCATTCGCCAACATTTTTCCCACTTCAGACCTTGTAGAAAGTAGCAACGACACATTTCAAAGTCGCGTTGTGCTTTGGATTTGATTTTACCTGGAAGAAGCATAACAGGACATTTTCACAAGGACAAAACCTTGTGGCTGATTCACAATTCATGCCCTAGTTCCGGAAGCTGCAGGTTATCTTTGGGTAAAGAACTGGCAACTTAAGCCAAGAACCGGGTTTTCTGTGGGTTAAATTCAGGTAGCCCCATTTACTTGATTAGAGAAAGGCAGACCTACCCCATACGAATGTCCGGCAGTAGCGCCTTCCCAAACCAACCTGTTAAATCCTTGTACTTGACAATTCTAATGATAATGACAATTTTAGTCATCAGGAAAACTTCTACACAGCAGTTAAAATGCCCCCAAAAATCCAAAGTGCGACATTATACAGTTTTCCCAACCTGCTGAAGAGATTGTGATAAGGAAGAACTCAGCTTCCTTAGCCCTCAAGCTTGATATCTGCATTGGGAACCTCAACACCTTCAGCCTCTACAAGCAATACGCTAAACAACCTTAAGGTGTCCATTGAATTTCTTTTGCTACCTTTCTTCTCAAGCAACTGGTTTAATTCACTCAGAAAGAACATCCTCTTATCACAAATCCTTTAAGCACTGTAGTCCTGTCAATTATGGCATAACGAGCAATAAAGCCCGTTGGGGTCAGCTGTGGTGTGTTTGGATTCCTTGGGCAGAGGGGGGAAGGCAAAGCAGACGGTGCCGTACACAGCTATCTCCTTGCTGAGAACGTGCAGAAACTTTGTGAGCATATTTTCCCCCAGAGCTTTCAATTTAAGTTTTCCCACGAAGATCAGCAACTCTGAAGGAAACGTCTTTCGCTTGGCTTTCTGTGCTTCTTTATCAAATAAAGGCAGGACCAACAAAAATCAGATTTCCCTTAATTGCCATTAACTCCTTTAATTGCAGCTGACAATATGCCCGTATTAAGATGGGGAAACAGAGATTAATTTTAACATTGCCATAATGCTAATCTGCTTTGAGATACCGTTGCCCAGCCCATGTTGACGACTGCCATCCCCATGAATCAAAAAAGTGGGGAGAACATGAGTGATTCAGTACAAGCCTCCAGCCACCAGAAATTTTATGTACACCCTTTGGGCTTCAGGTTTCGCTTCCCAGGTGCAATTTTTTAAATTACTTTTTGACTCTGGTGTATTCTAAAACAAATAGGTACACTAAGAAGGCGTTACAGTGTCAGATTGCCATGCGGTTGATTTTTCATGGGGGCGTTGCTTAGTTGGTAGTTTTTTCCTCGATTACTTAAAAAGGTAGAGGGATACCAGTACCCAGACAAACACTTCCTAATGCCTATGGCCAGTTGTCAGCCTGATCAGACAAAAACGCAACCCTGATTAATCGATACTGATGGCCATTACTTAATTTCCCTTCTGGTTTCTGGTAAACTGAGTATTTTGTTCTGCCAGAAATCCTGTATTTCTTTGTAGTTGCTGTTTATTGTGTATTACTAAAAGTAATGAATTGTTTTATTGGCCTCATTATCTCCGTAAGAGGCATGCAAATGCTGTACGCTGCTTTGGCCTCATCTTTGCCAATCAGCGTGTTTTGCAGAAAGTGCATGTGCAGTCTGGAACATGAGCTCCATGCGAGGAACGGAGTATCAGCAACTTTATGTCCATTTCCAGAAATACAGAAATTCATGAACAGATTTAACGTTTGAAAGTTGTGAAGATCCAAATTCCGTTGTCTGCTGATACGTTGAGCTACCAGACCTCTCGCACAGCTGATGCCGTCTCCAAAGAGAAAACCCTTTAACAAACCAATCTCACAATTCTGTTGTATACCAAAAAGAAAAGAAAGAACGTAAGCTAGTTAGATAAAAATGTTTCTATGTATTAATATGCCTATAAACTTCAATCTCTGTCAGAAGTTCTCTCAAGGAAACACGATTTTTTTATACATTGCTCTTGACAAAACTCTACGTGTGTGACTAGGACCAACTGGAGAAAAGCAGCTTATTCATACTCAATGGACAGCAACAGGAATGTGAGTGTTTAGGAGTTTTGGTGCGTTTGATTGCTGGAATCAAAGCAAATATGCTGTTCAGTTTGCCGTTGCTTGCACGGGTCAAGATAAGCTAAATTTTTACATTTACATATTTCCTATCACACGTACAGCTCCTGGCCAACGCATTCTACAAATGTGGGAAGTTCAAACCCAACGTCCAAGTTCGGGAGCTCAGAGCCCGTCTCTAAATTTACTCCCCGTTAATTTTAGCTCTACCTCCGAGTCCCACCAACAGTTGCCTTCTCTTCCGTTTCATTTTCACACAAGTTCATAAAAAGGAGAGCAGTGCTTCCCCAAGTGTTATTTTCTGTTGTCAGCAATACCAGAATCACAACCTTCTTGGCCCACTTTCCCTATTAGCTCCCTGCTGCCCGTTCACACGTGCAAGGCACTCCACGGGGTTTGATGCGCTCTGTCATTATACCACCCCGAGACCTACCCACCTGGCTGCAAAGTTTTTTGGCATAATGTATTTACTGACTGGACAAAAAAAGGGGTGGGTTTGGTTTTTTTTCCTTATGTTTTTAACAGTGCTGCGGTGAAAACAATGGACTCATTTTTTAATTCCCACAGATACGTCTTAAATTTTTTCAGTCATCTCCCTTGAGCACCTGGCCTTCCTCCTCCATCACCCCCGGGAAGGATGTCCCCAGCTCTGCCCGGTGGCTCTGAGCAAGGACGAACACGTGCAGAACCGGCGACTCCCCGCAGAGGGTGGGTTCTAGGGCTGAGGTGGGAGAATTTCCTCTTATGAGGATTTTTAAAACTTGAGTAAGTCGTTCGTATTCAGCAAACGCAAAAATTTTGCTCAAGTAAAGGAAATCAGACAAGGGAAGTTTTACTGCAGGGCGGGCATTCCCAAGAATGTAAGGCCTGGATTCCTTAAAAATAAACTTTTAAGCAACTGGGCTCTTGATTTACTGAAATGAACGTGCCTTCTGTCTTTCGAATTGTTCTTCTAGTACCTCCCTATTTTCAGTAGCACATTTTTTTTGTTAATTGATTACAATCAAATCTCTTCAATTTATCCCACATTCCTCAAAGTCCGCTAGTCTAAAGACTAATCCTTTTGAGCTACTACCCTTCATATAAACCCTCAGGTGGATTTCAAATACGGTATGATTACTAGACCCTGGATATTCACCAGTTTCCATCATATTTATCATACTTGCTTCATTTCCTAAGAGAAAGGGTCTGATTCATTAAAAATTATATGCCCCATTTAAGCAGGTTTTCTGCATACTTTACTCAGGAAAAAATGCTGAATGCATTTTTTCCACATAAAAGTATGTCTTTTTTGTGATTTATCAACCTTTTATACCCTGCTTGTAAGTGGATGCCTCTCAGTCATGTACCCTAGTGGTACATAACTCCTGAGAAGGGTGATAACAAGCATTTCCAACTTCCAGCTCAGCAACTGAAGCTATTTCAGATGGAAGAAACGTCACTTGCTTTTACTGTTTATTATATTTGTGTTTGGTTTTGTTCAAGCGCCATAATTTGTTACTTGAATTCCCTGGAATGGCTAAATTCGCACTAAGTTTCAGCTCAGTTCTGAAAGATGGATATCCAGGTGTCTGTGGGTCAGATGCAACCCAAATAATACTAGGGCGGGTTTTTTGCAGGAGCCCAGATTTTCACATTACTGTAATTTACCTATCTTTATTACTTTGGAGATTTAAGTGATCATTTGCTGTTAGTCGTGCCACAGTTAAGCACAGGAGCTTTTAATAATATCTAGGATGAAATTCACTGGGGCACAGAGCACAAACAAGGTTCTCTGGTCCACCTGAAGCCTTCGGCACGGAGTTTACACAGCCTGGCACCTTTGCACGACCTCTTTGTATTATGACAAATTTCACAGCTGGGGAAAAAAGGCTTCCCAACACTTACACCATGAAACCGCTCCTTCCGTTTATTTCCTTTCTGGTTACGGGGGGAGGTTACGGGCCGGGGAGGGGGCAGTAGAAAGAGGTAAAACAAGTCGCACGGGGCAGCCATCTCTCAAGCTGACAACCAAGAAGGGTAAGCAAAGGCTGTTCTCTACCAGCACACTGTTGGTTCGGGATTCCTGAAGCTAATACGGAAACTAATGCTTCCGTATCTTTTAAATCAGAGAAGATCTGAGGCAGAAAGTTGGGTTTATAGTCAACCCCTCTCATAAATGACTACCAGAAAGCTCGAGAAAGTCATCATTAACATTTGTAGAGCACAAGAGAGTTCCCAACCCTCAATACACGTGAGAGTATGTCTCTTATTTAGCAACACTTTGCAGCAGTCACCATTAAGCAAAACATCCCGGTATTTAGCAAGTCTTGCTGATATTCACCCCCCAGGAGGAAGAGGGTGGTGCCTGGTACGCAAGAGCACTGTCAGGATTGACAAGAACTGCCTTTTAACCAAGTACTAAGCACTTTCATGCCAGAAGCAAGTATTAACTCCAGAGAACAACCACTGATCTCACGTAGAAGAGTTACCACACCCCTTCATGGTTAGAATATTCAGGTGTAAAGAATCTTATAAAGAGAGATTCACCTGTAGTTCAAACCAAAAAGTGCAAAACGTCCCCAGGAACGCACTGTCACATGTTTAGCACATAAAAGAAAGTGCCTCTCATAAAATATCAGAAAGATAAAAACTGCAGAGACAAAGGGCGATTTCCAACACACCATTCACACAGATCTCAACAGATATTCCACAGCCACAGCAAGACGCTCCCATTGACCAAGTTTTGAGTTTCGTGTCAAAAATGCAGGAGTCTCAGTGACAAACATAGTTAATACATGCAAATGTATAATTCTAAGATTATATTAATCAATAAAAAGATTACCAAACTACGTAAAGCACCGCATCTCTTAATCTTGCCAATATTTAAAATGCTATATGTTGGGCAATTGCCGCAATGATGTCGACCCCAGCGTAAGAAAGCCGTGGAGATATTGTTAATACAGTAGAACACTGCTATTTTACAACACACTTCCACTACGAAAAACCACCCCCAAAAATCAAGATATTTGCTTACAATGCAAGGGGCATTTATCCTGTAACACCCTTCTACAATACCTGAATCTGTTACCCCAGTTCACACTGCGATCGGAGCTCGACTTACCTTTCATTAGTCTCCTATTAAATCAGAACCAGAGCAAAGGTAATAAAGACTAATTTTTTTCCTCCATTTTGAAAAAAAATTCATCGCAGCTTCATCTCCATATGTCTTTTGCTACTGGTTACGCAGTTTCTTCTAATTATGTAGAAGACGTCTGACTCAGCCATTGGGAGGCTGCACATCCAAACCCACGGAGTTGGGCAAACCACCTGTTTGTGCCTGCGACCTCAGCCGGAGATCTGTAAAAGAGTTAAGCCAATGACGGCACAGAAAACCCCAGGTAAGTACCATTAGGAGCTCTAATTTCTGCATGCAAATAGCATATAGGGCTTGGGGGATTTTATGAAATAGGATCCAGTTAAATTCTGTTAAAACTGCAAATGAAATAGTTTTGTAGAATTTCCCTCCTCTTGACTTGAAACGCTCTTTTTGTGCGTGTTTTCCACTTGTTTTACTATCCAGACTGCTGATGTCCCCACAGAAATATCTTGCAATTTTATAATCATTCCCAGCGTTCCCACAATTCCAGTTGATCTGTTTTGCCAAGCGTCTCCTGCAAGGATACATCTTTACGCGGACACCACTCCAGCCAGCACCTCCCTCGCCAGGCACATTTGCTCTCGTTTTGTATTACTCCGTATGCAAAACTTTGCGCTTTTTTTTGTGCTTTGCATTACACACTCAAAACATTTGATCACGTTTAAGTGAAAGAAAGAAGCCGCTTAAATATTTGCCGTAAGTTTCCCTCTCTTACGCAGAACACGACGTTCATCCCGGCCAGATCACGGAAGCGAGACTGAATTGTCCAGAGCATTTCCTGGGAGAAGTGCCTCTGCCATGGGATAAAGCTCTGGAAGGCACGGGTGGGAGGAACAAGAAGAGCTTTAAAGAGCAGAAGGCCTAGTGGAGTTTGGAGGGGACGCATTTTGAATCTATCAAAGCCTGACATTTGAGGTAGCTTTATGTTTTGCTTTAAGAGTGGTACAGACCCATGAATTGTATAATGGAATACGTCTCCCCGGTGTAATCAAAGTTGACCTAACGGATTTGTCTTTCTGGCGATACAATCTGCGAAAAATCTTTACTGTAAGGAAATCAGAACCAGATTCTAACGACCAAGAGAAAAACAAAAACGGTTTTTAAATATCTAACAGGCCTAGAGACGGCAATTCCTGCCAATTATAAACACCGCAATGAAAAATGCCATCAGGAAACCAGTAGGTCTGCTCTTCGCGACTTCTGAGGAGCGCGTGCTCCACGAGAACCTTGTGCTCCACGAGAATCTGCTGCGGCTGGAGCCGGCAGAGCCAAGGGAGGGGAGATGCCGACATCGCCTGCCGGAGGTTGCGTCCTCAGAGCTGCCCTCCGCGGACGTGAGACCCAAGACCACTAGAACTGCGCAAACCCAGAACCAAGTACAAGTGCCAAGACAGCGCCTGTGCGATTCGCGTGACTCACCCTTCGGAACCTGCCTCCTGGTTCCCCAAACAGCAGCAGGAAAAGGGCAGCTCCAAACTCGGAGCATCCGAAGCAACGAGGGAAGGCGCCCGTTTCTTTTCACTCCTGTATCGCCTGGGAGCCTCTCGAGAGCGTTTGTGACGGGACAGCCAAAGGCCGCCGGCAGCAAGGCTTCTGCCACCGCGCCTGGGGAGCCCTGCAGCGCTCACTGCGCATCGCAGGGCATGCTGAGCGAGGGCACCCAATTAACGAAAAACAACCCATGGATTTATTAGGCTTGGGAGAAGGACTCCTTTCTTATCTAGAGGAACAAAAGGAATGGACTTCCAGCTTGTATTATAAATACATTTCAAGAGACGCTTTTCCAGGTCTATGCAAAAAGCCATGGGTCTGAATTTCTATAAAAATAAACCAATTTTATTAAATCTCCCAATATCAAAACACATAAATGATTATTCCCGAAAAAATGTTTTAATCATAATCTAAGTCAAGTTTACTTCTTGCTAATAATCTGAATTTCAGAATTGCTGTTAACTAAAGAACATAACACTGCTATCAAAGAAGTCAAGAGCAAAAAGCAAAATTCCAGAAGCGGATGCAGAAATTCAAATTTATATCACCAGGCAACTTAGCAGGGGAAACCGAAATCAAAAGGCAGAGGCACTGCAAGTCTCACGAACACGCACAGTAACGCCAGTCAGATTCCATTTGTTAAAACATGTTGTTCAATTAATTTTCCCGTCTTTACTGAATAATTTACTTGATTAATCAATTCTTCTGGTAACTAACCACGTCTACATCCCATTGACTTCTCTGTGGGCAAAATCGGCTGCGTCTTCTGGCACTAATGGTACTTTTGAGAGCCAGCCCAACGGGCGGCGGGGGAGCAGGTAATCCGAGGGAGGCACCGAGGTGACGCACGCGTACGTTTTCCCCGTTTTCCCCCAGTGTGGTTGGCTACCACAATCCCCCCTGGATATTAAATACGATATGGGAACTCTTAAGGACAAATTTTTATTTGATAGCTGTGACTAGCGGAAAGCGTTATAACATTTTTAAAGACGAGGCTTTCCTGTAAGCACCATCAATTTCCTTAAAATGTTTGCTGTGAAACCTTTATCTCAGAGAAAAGCTAAACATAAGGATACGGAGACAGGGAGGAGATATTGCTGCATCTATTTGAAGAACTCTCATCCATAAAGAAACAAATTGCCATGGTAATTATCGCTATCTTACTTGTAATTGTAAGAATAACCGTACATGGCTTATACATATGGACCGTTCTCATTCCGTTTGCTTTAATTCTCCCTCGAAAGAAATGATCTTTTATGGAGCAGAAGTATTAAATGTGTTCTGGCGACCAGGAATCGCTGGTTTATTGAGGTGCTCTGCCACAACGCGAGCCCTCTCTCCGCAGGTTTTGAAAGGCTCCCGGTTGTGCTTCAGAGCAGCATTACCGGAGACGAAACCGCCGGAGGTTCTGGGAACACTAATTCAATATTCGCCAGCAAACCGGAGAATCACCTGCGTGTTGGCTGGGACGCTGCTGGCGAAAGAGCCACAGACGCCGCCTGCATTGTGGCAGAGTTAGTTTACATTAGACTTCATCTCAACGCTAATTACTGTAAAGCAAGAAAGCCTCTGTATTATTATTATCGACATTATGAATTATTTAAATATCAAGGTGGGGAGCAGATCTACTCTAGGTTGGGCTGTTGGTTGGTTTGTTGTTTTTTGTTTTTTTTTCTTTAAACTGTGTCAAAGCACCACATAAAACTAAAAATCAAATTTGCATTCGAAAGCTGTAGATGGGTTAATGTTTGGTTCTTCTGGTCACTGCAGATAATCTGAGCGGCCAAAGAGGGAGAGCAGTTATATTTCTAGTCTAACTAATCAGTGGAAAGAAATTGTCAAATTCTTCTAAAGCGTGGCCAGCGCCCGTCAGGAGTAAGATCCTGCCCCTTCCCCGCCGCCAGGCAGGGCGGTGGCACCCACCGGCACAGCCATAACTTCACCCAAATTCAGTAACGCTTTGCATTTATTGCCCAAGCGTCTGTTACGCGTTTGCAGGCAGGAGCGGGTTTGATTTCCAAGAAGGAGAATTTGGGAGCGGGAGCCCAGGGCGAGCTCCCCGGAGCGGCAGGCGGGGGGCTCGCAACCTGCGGGCAAACAGCCCGCCCTTCCAGCGTGCCCGCAGCCGGGCACCGAGGCCGGCTGGGAAACTACAGCGCCACAAACACCTGCTCGAGAGCTTGTATCCAGGCGTGACAACCGGACGCAAAGCTACGGACAAGTCAATCTTTTTGCTTTCCTAATGTATGGCTATGTATTTTAGAGGCTACTCTTCCACGTTACGTAGCTCTTGCTTGGGGGATGCTATTTCTAAATACACAAAATTTCAGTGAGCACATTTCTATTTCCAAACAGGATTAACCAGGAGAGAGACTACCATAGGAATGGGTGGTTAAAAATAAATCCATCTGCTGCTGATGGAGGATAAAAAGGAGAATCCACGGTGAGGACCATCTCCCCACCCCGTGATCGGGGCTCGTCCCAAAGGGGGGCGCGTGTCCCTGCCGAGGGCCCAGGTGTGGGGCTGGAACACCAACCTCAGCGAGTCCCTAGAGGGGAGCTGAGCCGCGAGAACGGGCCTGGGACCGGTGAGATACACCCAGGCCGACGGCTAACTCCTCCGAAATTCTCAAATTTTAAGGTCTGCAACAGAGAACTGGCATTTGCAGCTTAATCGTAGTGTCTGTATGTTTAAACTGTATTTATAACGTGTTTGCTTAAACCCTATTTATTAATCTTGAGGGTTAATAAATTAACTAAAATTACTTAAAAAATTATTAATCCCTTTGAACAGAGAAAAATCAGACTCCAAAACTTCCATTTTAGTGTATTCACTACTGGTGCAAGTTCCTACTGAAACCAAAGACTGCCGGCGCCGGGGTGCAGCACGCGCCTCCCCGTGTCACCCCTTCCCTCCAAATACAACCAAGCCCAGTGAAATAACCTCGTCGAGAAAACAAACCACTCCTTTCATATTATAACCCGTTTCATTCATAAATAAACCATAACTTTCACATTACTACTTGCATCCCAGCTTTGCTTTCATTGATTTGGGAGAAATATATATATAAAAATATGCATATAGTAATATAACAATGATATATATCAAGCTGGCCCATAGCTTTGAAGCTAATACATTTCAGAAAAAAAAAAAAAAAAAAAAAAACAGAGTTCACCTTGCCTAAGAAAACTATTTGCAAGTAAGCTGGAGACACAACAACCCCAGCCCTTCGTGAAGCGACCGAAAGCTTTGTGCGTCTCCCTGGCTGAAACCGACGTTGCCAGTGAGTATTCCCGGAGCTGGCAGGGCCGTGCGCCCGGCCGCTGAGCCCAGCGCACACCTGCCCACCTCGGCATCCCGGCGGCACCCTGAGCAGGGGCCCCCGTGGGGTCAGAGAGCGGCTCCCCGCTCCCCCCGCAGAGCCGGCCCCTGCCGTCAGGGTAAAGCATCGGTTTTGCCGCAAGGCAAGCGCTGCCGCCGTATTGAAATCCGGCCTAACGAAACGCGCTCAGACTCGATACACTGAGAAATATTACAGCCCGCGCATAATGCCTACACCTTGACTTCCGCTGAAGTGCGTTGAACAGATCAGGCATGGGCCTTAAATTAAAAAACACGAAAATAACAGGTAGCCTCATTTTGTAATTTATATGTTTTCCTACTGAGATAAAGGGGGTGGGCAAGCCATAAATTTGCCAGCCCAAGAAGTGCAAGAGTACCTCAACTTACTGCTTCAACAGCTCTAACACTGAAAATACCGTACGAGATTCTCGTCTATAAAGTCCTATGCCAGAGAAATGGCTGTGCAGAGCGTTTCCTGGCTTCTCAGCCCCAAAATTAAAGCACTCGGAAGTACTTCTTGTAATTTGTCTTTAATTATTTTTGATCCGTAGATATTTGCAGCAACTGCCCTTCAGAAACCTGGAATTCGAAATCTCTCATTAGTCAGATTTTTCTCCTTCTGCATGGAACTGCAATTGTTACTGTAATATGATTTATGAGCAGTGAAAAAAAGATGATGATTTCACTTATAGCAAAGAAGAAGGATGGTTAGAATGAGTACTGCAAATAGACGCTGGGCTGGGGAACGGTGCAGGGCTACAACGCGTCAGCGCCCCCGCAGCAGGAGGGTGGGTGTGATTCCCACAGGAGCATCCGTGGGGATGGAGCGGTGTGAGATGGGGTTTCATCAGCCAGATACACGTCCCGGGGACCTTCGCTGCAGGTGCCCTGGGATGAAGGGTCTTGAAACGGCTGCAAACCTGAACCAGGGCATGGGTAATAGCAACACTACCTGTGCTTACCTCCAGTGACTCCCAGCGCTCCTCAGCTGCGGAGTCACGGAGTGGTTTGGGTGGGAAGGGACCTTAAAGATCTTCTGGTTCCAACGCCCTGCCCTGGGCAGGGACACCTCCCACCAGCCCAGGTTGCTCCAAGCCCCGTCCAACCTGGCCTTGAACCCCTCCAGGGATGGGGCAGCCACAGCTTCTCTGGGCACCCTGGGCCAGGGGCTCACCGCCCTCACAGCGAAAGGCTCCTGATCTCAACTCCCCCAGGAGCAGAGGTGGCAAAAGATGTGTTAAAGCAACTGCAGAACTGTCCGGGCTTACCCTAAGAGCCGATCAGCCCTGCCTGCTCCCCAAGTGCAGGGAATACGAAGGTTTGAAAGAGCCTCCACGGTGCACCCACCCCACCTTTTACTCCTGGCACACGTACATGTACGAGGAAAAGAGAAGCAAACTTTCTTTAGAAGTTTTTGCTCAGGTTCTTTACCTCAAATTTACAAAAAAAAAAAGAAAAAAAAAAAAGGACCCCCTATTCCTCTATTCCTGTTAATAAATGCAATTAAACTTCATGCTAGAATGTTAATTCTAGCTCTTACTCCTTCATAATCTGTTATTTTTCTCCAAAGACAGCTACAGGACTAAGTTGCTCGTGAGAATCGCACACAACACTTCTCCAGCAGGCATCTGAGATCTAAGGAATTTTATCATCCATGTCCTTTGTATCTTCACAGACCATAACCATTTTGAAAGCTTCAACACACGTCTCCTCGTGGTGTCAGTCTCTATAACGAGACAGGCAAATCAGATTGTTAGGAGAGAGGCTTAATTGCATTACATCATTTGAGTTGTAAATGTTTACCTCGTTACTGCCCAGGTAGGGCAATCAGTAAAAGAGGAGGAGAGCCCATTCCTTCTGCCTCCAAGAGGGAGCAGAGCCCACCGCACCACGCGCTTCTCAGACACGCGCTGCAACAGCGGGTAAACACATAAACACAAAGGGCTCCGGGAGACGCATCACTTTTTCCCCTATTAATGCTTCAGGAACCCTGGCTTCCAATGTTTCGGGGTCCTCAAGGCACATTTCATATATTGTTGTTAAAGCTTATTTATAGCCCCTGAGGAGGAAAGCTTAGATCAAATACAGTGTGACAGGTAAAGGGCACGGCGAAGACTCCGTAAGCGTACCTGCTACAGGGGGAATGCGCTCACCGTGGAGAAAACCCTTTCCGTGCCACGCAGAAAGATGTCTCCCGTGCACATTTTTCCAAGCACTCCTTACTACTGATCAGGAAAACCGTCATTTTACTTGGGTGAAGCATAAGCACTGCCTTGCCCTGGCTGTGCTTTCTTCCTCACCGCCACCTCGGCACTGTGGGGATCGGCTGCAGAAACCGCAAGCGGCGGACGAGGGAAAACCCAGCATCCATCACAGCTGTCCTCTTCATAGTTGAAATAACGCACTTAAAACAGATCCTTTTGTATAAAAATCAGCGTACTTCATAGCAACTACAGGAAAGCCTAGAAACACGTGGACATTTTAAAAAGTCCTTCTGCTTGTTCATCAATCCAGCCGAGAGGAAAAGTTTACATTTTCAGGAACAGTGAGCACTTCATGCGTGTAACTTCAGAATAGCTTAACGGTAGAGGACTTCTCACACACCTCCTCCTGGAATCCAGCCACATCTCTAACATGTCTGGATGCAGGTACACAAAGTCTAAAAATTATTCTAGGTCAACTTGTTTTAAAAGTTGCATTTTGTTATATATAATGGGTTTTGTAGTCAGCATAACTCTCAGGAAACAATACGATATTATTCTCTTCAAGACGATACCTGTTCGGCTCAGAAGAGTTCCTGCAGTGATAGTCACAGGAAGAAAAATGCTGTAAAATAGTATGTGATGGACGTCTCTCTTTAGATACATGAGATTATGAAGTCCATAAACCTATTGCTGTAATCGTAGAATGGTTTGGGCTGGAAGGGACACTAAAGCCCAGCCAGTGGCACCCCCTGCCCTGGGCAGGGACACCTCCCACCAGCCCAGGTTGCTCCAAGCCCCGTCCAACCTGGCCTTGAACCCCTCCAGGGATGGGGCAGCCACAGCTTCTCTGGGCAACCTGGCCCAGGGCTCACCGCCCTCACAGCAAACAATTTCTACTTCTACAATTCCATCTAAAAATCTCAAAACTTTCTGCTCCGTCTTTGCAATGCATGCCGTTTATGTTCCCATTTTTCCCACATATTTGATGACAACTGTTTTTTTAACAGCGGAACGGCCAGACTCTCTTACTGAGATATTACACAAGAAATTTATTATAGGAAAAGCAGATGAAAACAGAACCAAAAATCACTTGGAGGTCAAATTTATGTCATATATTAACTTTATGTAACCAAACTCAGTTCAGTTGAAGTATGTCCCAAATAAAATCTAACAAGAGGCAGCCAGCCACAGCTATCCACGCGACTTCAGCCTCACGGGCAGGGGACACACGCGCCAGCGCTCAGCCGAGCCCCCGTCCCCTCCGCCGTGGCTCTGACGCCCGGCGAGGGCACCACCACCTTCCCACGCGGTGTCACAGCTACCGCACTCTCCTTGCGCGCCCTCCAGCTCCGCCGTCGGGAAAGCTGTTGCAAGGAAGCTCTGAGAACAACTGCCAGCAGATTTACTGCAAATCCCCACAGATTTAGCACTAGAGGCCTTCAAAAGACTGGCTGGAAATAGCAGCTAAGACTGGGCATAATTTAATACGCAAAGAGGAGCAAGGCAAGATGTCTATAGCTATCTAACGGGGTTTGATCAAGAGCCCACCAACGAAGAACTTTGAGTAGAACAGGCAGTTTTTCAAACCTGAAGAATTCCATCTTATCTTTGTCCTGGAGGAAACCAATCCGTCTTTTAATTACAGCTTTCTGAGTCAACAAAGCCTACCCGTCTTGTAATTGCAGCCTTTTAAGTCAACATGCCCTTCGCACTCCAGCTCTTATTTTTCCAAACGCTTCCCAGACTGTGGGATGACTCCCTCGTTACAGCTCCTTTATCCCAAAACAGGGAGACTTCGCTTAAAACTGCTCTACTCCTGCTCTCGAGTTCTTCTGAGGGAAGCAGCCCGGCCTCGCGCGCCGTGTGTCGCTTCAGTTCATATAAGTGACAGGAGGAAAGACATTTAATTTACCCCTCTCAAACAAGTCCCAAGACCTTCTCAAACAGCGAGGAGGAGCCCAGACCTCGCTGGCAGTCGCGCAGAGCCGGCAGGCCGAGAGACGTGGCTGTCGGGTGCTCGTCACCACGCACGTGGCGCTACCCGAGTACCTCACCCACCACGTACCAAAAAGAAACAGAGAAAAAAGGCTGTTAGATGAAGGCGGAGCTGAAGGCAGCCCGGTTCCATCCTGCCTGGCAATGGTGCCGATTCTTCTAAATGGTCACGTGAAAATTAAAAATAGGAACCAGAAATAGGAATACACAACTACACAGGAATACCCGAGATGGCAAATGCGATATTACCACTCAGCAAATAAGGTTTCTGCCCAAGCCCGAGCCTTAGCGGTTCTTCCACTGCTGGCCTCGGGCTCAGGGGAAGCAGGACGAGCGCCCGGTGATCTTCCCCTGGTCTCCAGCAACGCCTTGCAAAGGCACTCAGCGCCGAAACATCCCCGTTTCCTAGATTCCAAGTACTCTCAGCTCAAAAGCAAGGCAAAACCAGCCAGGTTTTGTAAAGATTTCCTGCTGATGCTCATGTTGATGAGGAGCTTTTCCTTCTTCAGCTTTCTTTTCCCTACAAAGTTGGTATTTTGCACGGCTTTAACCCAGGAAAACGTAAAGGGTTTTTTTAGAGGTATTTGATTGCTGTTATTATTTTTTCCCCACCCTGCTGTCTGGTAGGAATGCGTAATCTTTCCTTCAGAAAGTATGCACATCTACAGGCAATACGGGGGAATGCCAAATGGTAAACTAAAATACAGATATACTCTCCCAAAACCTGAAATTAAGCTATTGTTATTACACCGTTCAAGGAATCGAATGACTACTAACCATAATTTAGCTAAGATCAAGTGTAAAATCTGTTTAATAATATCCGATACATCCTCTATCTAGGAGATTATATCCTGCATTTGCAGGGCATTGACTCAATAATCTAATAGGTCTTTTCCATCTCTGACTTCTATTAGCCTATGAATTATAACAAAAGGACCATTAGGCAAACCATAATTGTGGAAACAGCCTTTGACACATGAGACTAACTACTGCCATGGTACAGAAAAAAACCTAAAATTAAAACATGGACAGACAATTGGAAGTAAAGCTTTCCCTTTATCCAAGTGTTAACTCGCTTGATTAAAATCATGAGAAAACCTCAGTAAGTCGCAGAGGAGGCACTTTTTCTCCCCATCTTGTTAGGAAGAAGCGCCTTGTTTTGACAGCAAATGCTGTTTTGTCCCTGGAGGCGGGACTGGGGCTGGAGGGTTACGAGGGGTATTTTCCGTCACTGCTGCATCTGCCCAACCAAGCCCGGACCGATGCTGGACCCTGCCTGGGCTCTGCTGGGACAGTCACACGTCCCGGCTTTCCGTCAGCTTTACCTGGGGAAGGAAAAAAAATAAAAAAGCAAAGGGAAAAAAAAAACCAAAAAAGGCACCAAGCACACAGCCAAGGTTCACTCTCTGTGAGAGAGCTGGAAAACGCAGCCGCCCTCCAGCAGCTCGGTCTGTCACACATCCCTGCAAAGAAGGTCATTGGCTTTGCAAACACCTCCGAGAAAAAGACGAGTTAACAAACAAAGTCACACATTTTAATACATTTACAGGGAATGTAAACTTCACAGGAGCCCAGCAGTGGAGACACCTGCAAAGAGGATCAGCAAAAAAGTCCAGATTTCAGCTCCCATCTGCCAGGGCTCCTCTGGATTTCTGGGCTTCTCCTGCCGGCTGTGTGAGCAGGGGCCGGGTACCGCTCTCCCCTGGCGCCACAGGAGCCGCCAAAGCCAAGGCGAGCAGAAGGGCTGCGACGGGGACGCGTTATTTCTCCCCAGCATCCGCCCTCCCCTCCGGCACCTGCGGCACCGCGGCCGGCACGGTCCTGCCACCCGGGGATGGCAGGGCCATCGTGTCCAGGTGACATCGACCAAAGGCTCATGTCGGGGGTGTGAAGGGCCGCGTTCATCCCAGAGCTGTTCCCTGCGTGGGAAGGCAGCCCCCGGCCGAGCTGCGGTGCCAGGGCCCGGATGCTCCGGCTGCAGCGGTGCCCTGCCTCGGGCCGGCGCGGATCGGCGGGAGCGCAGAGACCTGACCTCGCGGGTGAGGGGACGAACACACCACGAAGTCACCTCTCCCTGCTCCCGCCTTTCACAGCCCACCCCTGCGGGGATGGCGCCCTCCCCTCGGAGGGAGGGTCAGAGCGGCGCATCGGCGCTTGGTACCAGCCGAGCACCGCCGACACTGGAAGCGAACCATCACTTCTGACAGAAATCACAGCTTTCGGCTTTCTGTGAAATTTCTCCAGCTTAATTAACAACTTCTTTTTAGAGCAACTGTTCTTTTTTTTTTTTTTCCCAATACCTTCTAATACAACGGTCTATGCAGAACACGTTCTTGAAAGGCAGCTCTACAGTATCATCCCTTCGCGCCGCTATTCCCAAATACCGCAAAGGAAGAGCACTGGCTGATGCCTTACCTTATGGATGCTCCTGCTTCCAGGATGCCAAGCTGCCGGAACTGCAAACGGGAGCCAAGGCCACGCGTGCGAGCGCGGTCCCGGCCCCGCGCACGGCAGTGTCCCCGCACCGCGGACCAGACTCCAGCACATCTGCTCCAACGGCCCCAGCCCGCGGCGGCGGGGACGCTGCCAACCCTGCCTCCCTCTGCCAAACCCCGGCCCAGGGGCTTTATTAGTATTTATGAAAGGGAGGGATATCCAGTAGGGATTAGGAGGACTCTCAAGATCACTTCTGTTTGCCACTGGGGCAGGATTTGAAAACAGGTCTTTTCAAATGGCAGGGAGTAAAATTACACATTTCTACAACAACGCGCTTAGAGCCACATTAACACTTTCATTTAAAAATCAGTTATTCAAAGGGTTTATGAGCTGGCGGCAGGCATTCTCCATCAGCGGCCACACCTGAATTATTTTTCTCATTAAAATCAGATCCTGAGAAACACCCATGCAAAGAGCCTGTCGACCGAACAGAATCCGTGAAAGAGCACACGGGCAAAACCCGCCTGGGTTAAACAGGAAAGTTTCACCAGTTTAGGGTTCTGACGCGCTCGCTTTCATCACCTGCTGTAGGCTACGGCCGCTGGCGCCGGCAGACAGCCACGAGCAGCACGGGCGAGAACCCTGCGCCAGCAGGAGCCACGTACGAGTCCAACAGGAGCGTTAACATTGACTCTGTCACAGATGCAACCACCACCTTTAAAGAGGCTGCTCGGCATTTCATTCAAAGCTGCTCCATCTCCCCTTTTCACCTTGAATCACACTTCCAGTTTTAATTTTGTCCATACGTCCCATGATAAGCTCATTAAACGCCGTTACATTTCCTTCCAGCTCCGACTTAACATCTTTTCTTTAAAGTTACTTCCTGCTCACTAAGGAAGGGACTGACTCTCCGTGGTCCGCCTTATTTCTGCGCCAGACAGCGGAGCGAGGGTTAATGCGGGAAATAAAGTCATCCTGAGCCCGGCCCCGATTCCCAGCCCCGAGCAGGCTGCATTCGCCTGTCCCTGTCTGTAGGGCCCTGTGTGTGCTGGTCATCTCCAACTGTCCTGATTGTTTGGGGAAAAACAACCAACCAAGCAACAAAAAACCCAAACAAACCCCAAACCACATTAATTTCATCTAAAAGTAGGACACACTTGCTGTTTGCCCTCCAGGTCGCGGTGCGGACGCCCAAACACCGCGGCCCCCCCCGGAGCCTCACCCAGCCCCGCTCCAGCCCTCGGCTGCCCCCCGCCCCGCCAAAGCCCCCGCTGCCCCCTTCGAGTTCACCTCGTGGTTCAGGTTTTGTGGGGCACCGCATTCAAATGTCAAAGGGGTTGCTCTCTTCAGCATCCCCACGCACCCATTTGTAATTCCGTCTGAAACGCTGGATTTGACGGCACGGCTTCTTCTGCACCGACGGCACTAACCGCTCCCCTTCTATTTTCGCGTTGGTCTGAACAGAGAACAGCGCGGTATTAATCCCGATGGAATATTTGCTTAACTCGTAAAGGGATCGTGGACGCACGAATGAAAACAACACAGGTTTCCTTCCCGAAATTGCACTCCAGGGCAGAAACAGCTGTAAACGTTCTCAGGGCTTGTTCCTCCTCTGATCGCTCCGAAAATAAACCTGGTCGGAGTTTCCACGGCACAGGTATTTCTGGGATTACAAAAACGAGGGTTTCTGTCTAGCCCCTTGTTTACTGAACCTGCAACTTTCTTTCCCAAGGTTTTAACAACGGCACAGAGAGCAGATGTTTGCAGTTAATTTTAGCTGACAGTCTCGCTCTGTTTTCCCTGGTATCAGTAACTTTTTCCAGATAACTTTATGCCATTATTTCATATTTGTTTTGCAAATCTGCTAAAAATACAAGTCTAAAAGAAACGCGTTGCAGGAAATAGGCATTTCTCAGTCAGGGCCGTATCGCTCGCTAACAAACGGTTACGGAAGTAATGTCAACACATGAAGTGTATTTGTACCTGCTAGGAAATGAAATGAAGTAAGAAATTCTACAGTTAAATTCTATAAGCTCCATCTTCAGGAATTAGCACAAAGATTCATTTTATAGAGGTATTTTAGGAGAAAAGACATCAGTATACGACTTGAAATTAATCTGTAATAGATGCAACTGTTTTATTGTCCTCGCTTATGCTCTCAGTTACACAGGAGATTATTCTCACTATAAATACCATAAATACATGATTCGGGGTTTCTATTCTTTGGAACCCTCTACCATTTACATTATTTTTATATATATATATGTGTATATATATGTAAAATGGCATGACACTATGCTAACAAGTCCTTAGTTTCAGCGTTTATCGGTGCCAGGATGCCCACGTGCCTAAGGTTTGTAAAATCCGACTCCTGCTGTAAAGCAAAATTCAGAGCCAGGTGCTGGAAGTCACCACTCAAGAACCAGATCCGTGTTACCTGGACACACCACCCAGGGAAACGCCCAATTTCACAGTAAAACAGAA
This sequence comes from Larus michahellis, assembly GCF_964199755.1. Lineage (NCBI taxonomy): Eukaryota > Metazoa > Chordata > Aves > Charadriiformes > Laridae > Larus > Larus michahellis. The sequence goes on from NC_133902.1 coordinate 59,868,467, forward strand.
AAAAGCATACTATAGCATCTAGTCACTTTGCTTCTCAAAGTGCTCGGCTGCAGCTGTAGGGAAACGTTGTGTTTTGAAAATATGATAGTCCCAAACCTTCACTAAATAACTTCAGTTACGAAGCCCCACAGAAAGCAGCGTCTGCGGGAGCCGCGCGTCCTCTTTCCCTGCGCTCCGCAATTCCCGCTTCTGCGTTTGCGATTTCTTATTACAGGAGAGTAAGATTGTCAAAACCAAGGACCCCAAACTACCGAAATGGCTCCGAAACAAGACCGCCCAACGACTTAATGATGGCGTGGCTGCTTACGGGAAGGACTTTTAGAACTGGAGAAAGATATATAAGAAAAATAGAAAGAAAAGAAATGAAAAATCAGGGCTTTGTGAGGCTGCTGGCTGAGCCGCGCTTTCCGAAGCGATGTCCCGGTGCCGGGGCAGAGCCTTCCCCAGGCTGGGAGCACGGCGGCGGCACAGCTCGCTGCGGGGCGTGCCCCATCCCCGCTCCATCCCGGCCTCACGGCGGGCTCCAGCCGCCCCAGGGAGAGCGCAGGAGCACCCAGAGCAACCCCGGCATCGCTGCCCCGAGGGCTGCCCACCTGCCCTCCCGCCCAGGGGAAGGAGCTGTCGCGGCGGCCGACGTGGAGAGAAAAAACGAGAGAAATACGCGGGACAAAAGAAAAAAAAAAAAACGTCAACCCCTACGAACTCGGGGACAGTCTTAAAGAGAGCACCATTTAGAAGCAATCCTACAGGATTAGCCCCCTCGGCGCTAAAAGGAGCGATCGCTGTATGTTGGAGGCCCCCAGCAGAAGCTTCTGGCAGCCCCGCAGAGCGGCGGTGCCCGCGTCCCCCTGCCCCCCGCTCCTGCCCAGCCAGGGCCTCTCGCTAAGTGCTGGTGCCAGCAGCCTCCCAGGAGCGCGTTCCAGCGGCCGAGCAGGCGCAGGCACGCAGCTGGAGAGCCGCGGTCCCTCTGCCAGCCCCGGCTGGCCACGGGCACCGGTCCCTCCCGGCCGCGGGCAGGGATGCGCTGGGACACGGCATCTCTGCCCACCGGCCCACGGCGAGCCCAGCCGGGGGGAGGGCGAGGTGCCGCTTTGCCCTGAGAGCAGAACCCACCCTCGCTCAGCCTCTCCCGGTGACCCCAGCCCAGCCCCGGCTCCCACTGACGCTCTCTCCCCGCAGCCGGAACATTTCCAGAGGGGCTGACGGCATCCCTCCATCCACTCGCTCCTCCCGCGGCACAGCCCCTCGTTGCTGGCCTTTTAAGTTTTGCTCCGGAGCTTGTCGCTTCGCTTTATTTCTTTGCGCGGAGGCTGGAGGGTCCCTCGTTTTCAGGCGCATCCCTTAACTCCGGGAGAGACGCGTGGGCAGCGCCGGCCTGGCCTCTCCCCACAGCACATCCCGGCTATCGCACCCTGTCACCTCTCCGCCAGCGGAACAGCTCTTCCACTCACTAAACGTGGGCACTTTCTCAGGATTCAAGGGTTTTACAAGTTTTGCCGGAGAATGGGAACACACGGAAAAGGCGTTTTGCCGTTTATTTTACGACCGGATTGCAGCCACCTTTTATTGTCTGCAGCTCTGGCTGGGCTGTTGTATACTGTGCAATTTGCATGGAATGTTAAAATGATAGAATAATTAAAATGTCTCATTGTAGAAAACCAAGTTAGTCAAGAAAAATTAGCTAAGTAATGTTATTTAGTATTTATTAACACATGCGAGCCCCTATGCCTTTAATCAGATACGCAGCAAGCATCAGAAGCTGCTTTCGCCAGTGCTGTGGAGCAGATTTGTCCTATTAAAGCCATTACTTCGATCACCAAACCCGAAGTGCTGCGATTCTGAGCATCACCCCAGCACACCCAGCACCGGGCGCTGCCAGCCCAAAATCGGCTGTAATGCCCCCGGGTGCAGGGAACGAGAGGAGCCCGGCCCCGGCCCCGCCGCGGAGCCCACGCGGAAGCACTGCCCGTCTGCGTGCAGGAGTTGTTCAAGTGTCGTTTCTCCCAAACAGAAACATTAATCCGCATTAAACTCTTGCCACGTTCCGAATGGCGCTCGGTCGTAAAAGAGGGAGCCGAGGAGGAAAACGTTACGTGACCACAACACCCAGCCAGCGCGGGAGAAGGTCTCCCGTCTCAGTCAGGGCCCCACATTTACCAACGGGATTTGGTTCCGCACAGAATACTGTGTAGAGATGTGGATAAAAATCAGGAATTGTCTGAATTGACATGAGGCCTCTTCAACGAAACATGCTGTTTACCTTTACCCAAAAATTAGTTTTCTCATCAGCCATTCGTAGCCCGGCATGTTCTCCACCGTGCACAGAACACTGCATCGCGAACTCGAGCAAGCACAAATCACCTGCGGAATGAAGCAGGGCTGCCTCGCTGGCACCGTAACAAACCCAACGCGTTCATATCGCAGCTACGTTAGGCTCTAGTTATGCCGAAATCCCTCGCCTTCAGCCTGCACCAAACCCGTACGCCGGGCGTGCTGCTTTCGAGCGAGAACACAAATCACCTGTTTCGTCAAACTGAGCTCTTCTGGTCATAGCTCCACCACGTTTAAATGCAGTAATTCCATTATTTACCTAGACACATACTTTGAAATAAAATAAATTAAAAAAAAAAAAAAACAAAACCAAAAAAACCACCACAAACCAATCAACAAAGCACAAAAACCCCAACCCAAACCACAGAGCTGAAGTTTCTCTGCAGACCCACCCTCCCGGCTCCGCACCCGCCCGCAGCCCGGCAGCCTGGGGAAGGCCACTATATACCGCTAAAACGGGGAAGCAAAAGCAGGAGGAAATCAGGAAAAAAAACAGAGAAAGAGCACACCATATAGAAAATGTCAAATATGTCAAAACATTCATGAATACCAACATCTCCCTCTGCACCGTAACCAGCTGTAAAGGTTACTTAGGGCTAACGTTTCCGCAAGTGCAGATTATGCGGCAGCGGGTTTACTTATACATAAAAAATCAGCTACAGGTGCATCCGAAGTGCTTTTATGCACGCAGCGGTACAGCGACTGCTGCCGCTAAAGAAAAGTCAGAAGGGTAAAATCGCGTAAAACACGGATTTTCTGGCTGTGACTACCCTAGACATAAATTCCTCCTGGCTGCTCTCCGTGTATGTGACACATGCAATGAGGATAATTAGGTAAAGGACTAAGAAAGCAAGTGTTGCTGATTGCATTCCCAAACTAATAAAGCTCCTACACGGGTCTTGTGCCTGCAGTAATTCATCTTCCCGGTGCTACGCTCGGGAAAGGCGGTTTCAGAACACGTCGCGACACTTCCTTGTCCCTAAGTCACCAATTGTGAATTATATCAGAATTACTGCAGACAAGCACGGTTTTATGGGACTCGAAGAATAACACATGCAAGGCACCCGCTACGGTATCCAGGCCCTCCGATAAATAAAGCTTAAATTAAATGTCACGAGTGGAACGCGATGTACTGTATAAGCAAACACCTGACCCGAATATCCCCCCCCCCAAGTTTGTTTGTCAAGTTTGTAAACCCCAGCGTGTTCTGGAAAATTGTGCCTTAGCGCAATCTTCTCATCCTTGCCCAGCGGGAGGAGACAGGTGTCCGGCTCCGGAGAGGAGCAGCGAGACAGTCCCCAGCGCGACTGCCGGGGCTTCGCTGGGAATAGAAATGTGGCTTTCAGACAAACAGAGCAAACAGGCTCCGTTCTCGTGCACCGGTGCCTGCCAGGGGTAACTCCGCAGAAGACAGTGCAATCGTATGAGCAAAAAAAGTTAGGTTCAAACCAGCCCAGCGGCCTGATAACGAACTACAAAAAAAGGAAATCCTGAGGGAACAAACGGGAATGGTTTCTGTCTGCCTCCTCGCACAAGCCAAGCAGAAAAGGCAGAAACAAAATTCCCAATCAGCACGGAGCTAAAATCATTTAGACAGTTACTAATCTGAAACGCTGCCTGCCTACAGGAGTAAAATCTTTAAGTAAATCCTCCCATCGGTGTTACCATTTAAAAATTATCCCTTCAGCCCCATATTCTGCATTGAGCTTCTGCTCCAAACATTTTTCTATACAGTGCTTGCTTCTCCCCTTCCTCCCTTCCCTCCTAAGGGGCTGCAAAGCCGGGGAAGCAGCGGGCTCCTCTCCCGGGAGCGCCGGGACTTCAGCAGCTCTTCCCTCTCCCGCTCGCCCCGGCTGCGGGGGGCGAATTCCCTTGCGGGGAGAGCCCCCCCCCCGCCGTCTGGACACCTTCCCTCCCGGCTCCATCCCGGATGCTCCTGCCTGGACAGACAGACAGACAGACACATACACTCCGCCCGCCCCGGCCCCTCGCACCCCCCCCGCTGCCCCGGTACCGCAGCGAGCGCCCGGCCGGAAGGATGCGGAGGGGAGGGAAGTACCGGGAAAAGCTGGGGGAAGAACCTGAAAAAGCTGCGGGAAGAGGCTGGGAAAGCTGCGGGATGATGGGATCGCGTAGGCGGTTGCGGGGAAAAGCCGAGGCAGGTGGGCAGGGGAAGTTCTGCTCCCCCCCCCCCCGCCAGATGCAGGGGATTAAGGGCGATAGCAAAGTCCTTACAAACGGCAGGGAGGAAAGCGCTCGGAGAAAGCGGCTCGAGAGGAAAGGAAAAAAAAATAAAAAAGAAAAAAAAAAGACACAAACGAGCGCAGGTGGCGATTTCAATCATTTCAGGGTTAAAGTCGCCGCGACTCCCGTGCCCGGACCCGGCGCAGCCTCCCAACAACTCCCGCTAATTGCCCGCCGCGGCACCGACTTTTAGTCCTTCTCCCAACTCTTTTATTTTTTATTTTCTTTTCGTAATTAATTCCGGGCCGCGCGGTCCCGACCCCCGACAAAACCCACAGGGGCCGTTTTAGCCCTCGAAGGACGCCTCGGGGCTCGCCCGGGGGGTGCTCGCCCGGTGGCGACGGGCTGCGGTCGGCGGCTCTGCCGTTCGGCAGAGCCGCCGACCGCAGCCCGTCGCCACCGGGCGAGCACCGCCGGGATTGGGGGGGAGGACACCCACGTCCCACCGCCTTCTGGAAGCCCGGGATGCTGCTGGCATCCTTCGCCCGAAAAGTTTCTAAGCGCGTCGGTGATGCCGGCAAAGCCGCCGGTCTCGCCGGGAAGCTTTCCAGCATCCCGGAGTTTTCTGGGAAGCGGCGCATTCCTTAACCCCCCGGGAGCAAGCAGCTCTGCCCCCCTCCCCTCCTCCGACCCCCTCTCCGTTTAGGAATGAGACCCCCCCGCCCCCGCAAATCAGAGGATTTGCCGAAGGAAAGGCTTGCGGGAGGACGGAGGGATGCTCCGCCGCCGGAGCTGGATGCTGCCCCGGCAAAGATGTGGGAAAGGACCAACCTGGCGGCCTCAGGTTTTCCTCCTCTTCCTCCCGCAGAAGCCGGCGCGTCCCGCCGCAGGAGGAACCTGCCCCATCCGTCCTCCTCTGCGGTTTATTACTACACTGTCAGAGGCTATTGTCCTCTGCGGGCAAGGGATGCTGGCGGTGCTGCTTCTCGCTTGGACAGAAAGAAGACGAGATTCTATTCGTTTACGCGTTTTATTGTTGTAAACATTAAAATTGTCTTTCTCAAAGAAAGAGTTATCAGGAGGAAAAAAATAAAATAAAAATAAAATAAAATAAATCGGCGTTTCTAACTGTCGTACACCATAGAAAAAAAGGCAGTGACCTGTCTCATGTGCCATACGGGAAATATTCAAAGAAAAATACTACAGAATATGGCAATATTAAAAATATTACTCGAACATAAAATAATATATTAACCGACAGTTTTAGACATAAAAAAAACCGGAACAAAACAAACCAAAAATTCAAAGTGCTCAGTAATTTCCAGGGAGTTATGTATATTATAAGCACTCTGGAAACAGTCAAAAGCTGCTGCATGCAAGATTTGTTTAGCTTTAGACAACAAAATAATCAAGATATAAACTTCTTTTTTAATCAACATCAACAGTACATACAACACTTACAAACAAGGAATGTCGGACGGTGTTTACAAACACTATGTGTCCCTTTGGGGAGGATTTCGGGTTCTGTAATACTTGTGCCCACCTATTTTACAATTGAGAAAACGTTTGAAGCTTAGATAACTACCAGTCTTTATAAAAGCTAACAGACTACATAGTGTCTGAAATACTATTTATAGAATATAGACATTACTGAAATAGCAAGTGCCTATAACATCGTCACCCTAGAATCGTCATGCTTTCCTGGTACGGAGGGATTTATTTTTCTTTCTCTTTATTCTTTTTTTTTCTCTTTTTTTTTGTTTTTTTTTTTTTTTCTTGCAAACACGTTTAGCTTTTACTTTTAATTTATTTTTTTAGAATTGTTTTCCATATTTCTTCATAAATAGGCACAGAATAATTTTTAAAAAGCCAAACTGCATCTGATAAATTTACAAGCCTTCGCCTTCTTTAATGACATGCCACCCACGCAACATTTAGGTTTTGTATATATTACAGCTTTCTTTTACAGCAGAAAACTTTAGTCTTTAGGAGGGTGAGACTTGTGGGTCACCTTAACGCTTTCTTTGTCACCGCGTGAGTCTTAGCTGCGCATCCGGCGTTGCCAGATGTGTTCACCTTTTTAATCAGAAGTCCTCAATAATAAATTCATTTATAAGCTGATAATAAAAAGTTTATACCATGGTGTTTGTGTAGTCCATGATCTGCATCCATGATGCCCCAGAGCCAAAAACGCCCCTTCGCGCTCTGCCTGCAGGGGGTCAGCAACACTGGTGGGGACGGGGGGGCTGGCACCCAGGGGTGCCGCTTTGGGCCCAGGCCAGTTCCCCTTCAGACAGGTGACGTTTCTCTCCAGTTCGCTGGAAGGGCAGGGGAAGAGTCTTAGAAAGGTAAAGTGTCCAGAAAAAGTTTGTCGATTATTGCTGGCGGTGGCACCAAGTCTTCCAGTTTCAGGTAGAAAATGCGCTGCAGCCCCTGCGTGCAAAGCGTGCGGAGTTCGGGGAGCTTCCCCAAGAGTTTGGACAAATAGTTGGGGCGATTCAGGCCCCCGTTATTAAAAGTCACGTGGTCTTTGAGACAATTTACAATCTTGTTCTGAAGTTCTTCCACCCTCTTGGGTTCCTTCAGCCCGTGCCTCTCTGCAAAGAGAAGGATGGGGTTAGAGGCTGGCGGGGGGGTGAGGAGCTGCCCAGCGAGGGGGGGGGACACCGACCTGTGACCATGGCCAGGGCCGCGATGCAAGAGAAGGCAGAGATATCGATGTTCATGTTTTGCAAGTTGGAGGAAAATTCCACAATGGAATCGATCCACTCCCCGAAGCCGCGGACGCACTGCAGCCGGTGCAGGACCACCCCGTTGCAGAAGATGAGCTTGCCCTCCACCGGGTTTGACCTGCGGGGAACGTGACAGCCCCAAAATGAACCGAGGAGTGAAGGGAGGAGAAGGGAAAAAATCAGAGAGGGAGAGAAAAAGAAAGAAAAGAAAGAGAAGGAGAAAAGGAAAGACAAATGTTAAAAAGAGAAAGAGGAGTGAAAGGAGAAAAAGAGAAATAAAGATGGCGAAAGAGAGGAAGAAAAATAAAACAGAGAAGAGAAAGGGAAAGAGGAAAAAGAGGGGAAGGGAAAGAGAAAGGGAAAGAGGAAAAAGAGGGGAAGGGAAAGAGAAAGGGAAAGAGGAAAAAGAGGGGAAGGGAAAGAGAAAGGGAAAGAGAAAGGGAAAGAGAAAGGGAAAGAGAAAGGGAAAGAGAAAGGGAAAGAGAAAGGGAAAGAGAAAGGGAAAGAGAAAGGGAAAGAGAAAGGGAAAGAGAAAGGGAAAGAAAGGGAAAGAGAAATAGAAAAAAGAAAAAGAAAAAAGAAAAAGAAAAAAGAAAAAGAAAAAAGAAAAAGAAAAAAGAAAAAGGGAAAGAAAGGTTAAAGAAAAAGAGAAGAGAAGATGGGGGGAGAAAAGCTAAACAACTAATTACTTGAGGAGCAATAAATGAAGGATTTAAGAGGCACCTAATTACCGAGGAGTTAATAAAACGCAGATCAGTGGACCTTGAAAGGATCTGATTTCATAACGGCCCAGAAGTGCCCCCCTCGGCTCCTGCCCCGCTCACCTGTACGCCAGCCGCAGCACAAACAGCTCCAGGAAGGCGGATTCAAAGAGCAGATCCTGGTCCGTTTTGGGCAGATCGGTGAAGCCGGGAATTTTTTCCGCCCACCCCCGGATGATCTCCATGGAGCCGGTCAGGAGATCGTAGAACTGCTGGATGTGCTGAGTGTCGTCCCCGCTCAGCTGGTAGTCGGGGTTAGCCTGGAACTGGAAATTCATTTTAAAAAAAAAAAAAAAAAAAAAAAAAGCCCTTAATGAGGTTCTCTAAAGTATATAACCCGTGAAATTGCTAAAACCCGTTAGCAGAGCCCCTGGCCGCTCGGTCTCGGTGCTGGCCCGCGGCAGCCCCTCCGGGGCCGCCGCGGGCCAGCACCGAGGCCGAGCGGCGAGGACGGCGTGCCACCGGCTGACCGCTCCCCCCGGCCACCGGAGCGGTGGGTGGGCGCAGCCAGGTCCCTACGCGAGCTCGGTCCAGCTTACCCTGGAATAGTCCAGGCTGGTCATAGCCGGGTTGGAGTCGACATGGGCTCTCACCAGCGCACTGATCAGACTCACCGGGGGAGAGGGGGGAGAGGGCTCCTGGGGGCTCTTCGGTTTGGATGGCAAGCGACCCCTCCGGCCTTTGAGGCTGTCTGTGCGCACCACTGCGAAGAGAGACAGGGGGACGGGGCTCGGCTGGGCTCCCCGCCACGGCTGGCCCCGGCCTCGGGGTGCGCCGGCCCCGCGGACTCACCCTCCTTGACCATGCCGACGGCCAGGCACTTCTGGAAGCGGCAGTACTGGCACCGGTTGCGGCGGCGCTTGTCCACCGGGCAGTTCTTGTTGGCCAGGCAGACGTACTTGGCGTTCTTCTGCACCGTGCGCTGGGGGGGGGACGGGACGGGTCAGTGGAGGGGCCTGCACACCCCGCTCCCCGGCCACCGCTGCCTCCCCACTCTTCTCTTTATTTCTTTTCCCATCACTCCTATCTTCCCCCCCGCCCCCGCTTTTTTTTTTTATTTATTTTCTTTCTTTTTTCTTCCACTCTTTCTTTTTCTTTACCCCCCTTTCTTTTTTCTCTTTTTTCCTTTCTTTTTTTCCTTTCCCCTTTCTTTTTTTGCCTTTCTTTTTGATCTTTTTTTAAATTTCTTTTTCCCTTTCTTTTTTCTCTTTTTCCCTGTCTTTTTTCTTTTTTCCCTTTCTTCCCCCCCTTTCTTTTTTTTTTTCCTCCTTTCTTTTTTCTCTTTTTTTTTCTTCCCTTTTTTTTTTCCCCTTTCTATTTTTTCTCTTCTTTTTTTCCAGGGCATTTAACAGGAGAAAATTGATAGCGTTAACATTTGAGCTAACCTCGCAGCTCCTAGCTGCGTTTTATATGCCAAGAGGAGGGAAGGAGACGCTCGGTAAATACAAATCCGTGGGCATTCATATTATTTACATTCCTTGGAGACCTTCTCTATTTAAAATGATAAGATTATTCAATCAGGATGGTGAAATAAAGAGATCACTTAATTTTACCACAGGGAATTCTGTTCCACTTGGTTAGCTCAGACACGGTTCTCTGTCCTAACCAATTTCCATCTGAAGGGGAGAGCGGCTCCGCGCCCCGGCGGGTCCCCCCCGCCGCCCCTGCCCGCTCACCTTGAAGAAGCCCTTGCATCCCTCACAGGTGCGGACGCCGTAGTGCTGGCAGGCGGCGTTGTCCCCGCAGACGGCGCAGAGCCCCTCGTTGGAGGGGGACCCCCGGGAGGGTGGCGATGGCACCTGGCTGTCCAGCAGCTGGGGAGCGTGGCCCAGCTGCAGCCCGGGGAAGGCCATGGAGGGCTGCTTGCGGATGGGGTTGGGGACGGCGAAGGCCTGCCCATCCACGGCGTGGTGGCCCCCGGCCGGCTCCGGGTTCATGGGGACGTGGAGGGGCCCGTCGAAGCGCATCTGGCAGCTGGAGACGGGGGTGCCGGGGGGCGACTGCTTGAAGGAGAAGAGGGAGAGGCGGGAGACGGGCGTTTTGCGCTGCTCGATCATGTGCGTGGTGGCCACGTAGTTGGGGTGGAAGTTGTGCAGGGAGCCGGGGTCGTCCCACATGGGGCCGTGCTGCACCTGGAAGCCGGGCGTGGAGGGGGTCGGGGGCGACGAGGGCTTGTAGTACACGGAGCCCGAGTGGGACATCATTTCCTCGGACTGGGGGGGGAGGTGGCCGTGCTGCTGGTAGCCGTGCATCTGAATGTCTTCCACCTTAATGGAGGACTGCTGTCCGGAGAGGGGCATTTGGTACAAGCAAGGTGGCTTCACGTCGTAGCTTGTGTTGTAGTTGTCCATAAAGGTACTGAAGCTGGGGAGAGAAGTGGTGGCAGTGATTTCAGTGTTGGTGAGGTCCATGCTAAACTTGACAAACTCTGGAGTTAAGAAATCGGAGCTGTATTCTCCCGAAGAGTGGTAACCGTAGCTCTGGGAGGCCGGGCTGGCTCCTTGAGGCGAGGACCCATACTGAGCCTGAACACAGGGCATGGCTGGAAACGAAACAGGGTCATATAGACTCGGACCGTACAACCACGCTCCATCCACCCCCCCGCAGCATTCCCCCGTTCGCCGGTCAGGGCAGCGTGGTGTCCCGACCGGCAAACGGGGGGATGCGGGGATGAACCGTGGGAGCCCGGGGTGGCGGACCCAGCCTGGTTACGGAGGGAGCCATGGGAAGGGGGGGACACAAACCTTCAGCCGAGCTGGAGGCGTTGTCGGGGGAGCCGAGGGCAGACAGCGTCGGAGATCAGCGGCGAAGTTTTAAAGCGCAGAGGAGGAGAAGGGCTCCAGCCCGCCCGGTATACTGGCTGCAACACAGACAGGAGGGAAGATGCTCTTCAGGACGTCCCCGGGAGGAATGACATCCCCACCCCGAGCACAGACGCAGGGGAGATGCTCTTCGGGAGCAATGACATCCCCAACTCCGGTCACAGACACACAGGAGACGCTCTTCGGGAGCGATGACATCCCCATCCCGGGCACAGACACACAGGAGATGCTCTTCGGGATGTCCCCCAGATCAGTGACATCCCCACCCTGGTCACACACACGCGGGAGATGCTCTTCGAGAGCAATAACATCCCCACCCCGGGCACAGAGATGCAGGAGATGCTCTTCGGGATGTCCCCGGGGTCAGCGACATCCCCACCCCGGCCACAGAGACGCGGGAGATGCTCTTTAGGAGCGGGGAGATCCTGCCCCGTCGAGGACCCCGAGATCCCCGCGCCCGAGGAGCTGCCTGTGGGGTTGGTTTGTCTTAAATCGCGACAGAAAACTTGTCCGCCGGCTCGCACGCACCCACCCGGGCTGGCTTCCCCCCTTCCCCCGTTTTTTTCGTCCGGGAGAAGCCGGTGCGCTTCCACGGCTCCAGGCGAGAGACGCGGCTGCGGACGGCGGAGGTTTGCCCGCTCCCGTGGGCACCCCGCCACCTCCATCCCGGCGGGGACCCACGCCGATTCCTGCCACCCCCACGCGTGACAGGCGCCCACGAACCCCTCCGGGGCTCCCCCCCGCCCCCGGCAGCTGGAGATGCTCCCCCAGCCTCGCGCGTGGAAGCCTGATTTTGGGGTGTTTTTTTTTTTTTTGGGGGGGGGGCGGGCGTGGGGACACACGCGTGGGCACTCACCGGAGAGCGGAGACCTGTGCATGCATCCAAGTGCCGGGCGGCGTGGCGGAACGCGGCGTGGCGGGGCGCGGAGGTGGCGGGAAACGGCGGTGGAGGGAAACGGCGGTGGCGGGACACGGTGTTGGCGGGACGCGGCGGCGGTGGCGGGACGCGGCGGCGGTGGCGTGGCGGGACGTGTCTGTGCCGGGGAGCGCGGCGGCCGGAGTGTCCCCCGTCCCCGCAATGTGCCTTTGTTTATGTGGGCTCCCTCTGCCACAGCCAACGTGCGCCGCGAGCCCCCCGCGCGTCACGCCGCGTCACCCGCCCCCCTCCACCAATCAGCGCCGCCGGGGGGCCGGCCCGGCCACGCCCCCCTCCCTTTTAGTCAATTTCCGACGGTGACATCACGCCCAACGGGCACGCCCCCTCCCGGGCGCGCGGGGCGGGGGCGTGGCCTCATTTGCATAGAGGGCGGTGGCGTCACCCGCCCCGGCGATGGCGGGGGGGGAGGCGGAGGGAGAACGGGGCGTGGCGGCGCGTGTCTTCCCCCCCCCCCGCCCTCCCCACCTCTTGCGTCATCATTGACGCAGCCAGCCGGCGCGCCAAAAATAGCGCGCGCCCCGACGAGGGGCTCCCGGGGCGGCGGGCAGCTCCCGGGCCCTTCGGGGCGCCGACCTGAGCCCCCGAGGGCCCGGGAGCTCCCCGCCGCCCCGGGCCCCTTTTTTGGGGTGAAAACCCCTTATTTTCGTGTTCCGCCGCACATCCGCGCCGCCCTGGGTTTTGTCGCCTCCGTTTCTCACCAGCCGCGCGGAAAACGTTCCCATTTCCCATGCAAAAAAAAAAAAAAAAAAAAAAATTATTTTATTTATTCCTTCCCCCCCCCTTCCCGCAGCGTTGCACAGGCACGGCCCCTCTGATTTGCATCGCTAATGAAGTTTGGGTCGGTGCGGGCTGGAGGAGGCGTCGGAATAATGGTTCGGTGTAATTAAGGGTGCCTGGCTTGTTAAAAAAGAGACAGGGAACCTGAATTTGGCACCGCTGTGATGGGCTTCGGGCGGGTCCGCGGCGGAGGGAGGGGGACACTCGGCTCCCTGCACGGTGGGATCTGACACGGAGCCCAGGCCTTCCCGCCGGACCCTCAAAAAAGGAAGCCTGCAAAGAAAAAAAAAAGGGGCAGAAGTCCCAGATTTGGGTGTCCTGTTCCCACTGCGAAGTTCCAGCGGCTGGAGGTGCGAGAGGGAGGGCTGGTGGGCAGCAGCTGCTGTACATTGAATTCTGTAAGTGCTGCTCTGTGCAGAACCACGGGATAACGCACCCGACGCGGTGCAACCTTCACCTAAAAAGCCAACATTTCCAACACAAAATCCTTACATAAAAACCCTGTGAAGCACTTAAATACGAGTGGTTTCTGTCAAACTCTGCTCATTCCTTCCTATCACGTTCCTCGCAGTGGGTTAAGCCATCGCTCTCTCTTTGCACGTGCTTCTCCCTTTCAGCTTACGCTGTGAAAGCTCTAGCACCCAAACCAAGCTGCTGCCCGCCCTCGGCTCCCAGCGCCCCGGGGTTCCATTCCCTGCAGAGCTGCTGCCCGGGTTTATCCAGCGGGAGACGAGATGGTAAAGGTGAGCGAAGAAATCATATGTATCGCCGTAAGGTGCCCCTGGTCCCCACGGGCTGTTTGAAGCCACCTTCCCGTGTCCTGGGGCGCTGCTCTGGCATCGCCCGTGTGGTGCGTGCCCCGCGCGTCCCCTCGCTGTCACCCGGCCGGCGGCATCCATCACCCCACAGTACTTCACCCGGGCTATACTTTCACCACCGCAGAAGAAACTTACCGCACAGGCCCTTATAGGGATAAGTAACACATCTAATTACCATATCCTTAGAATAGATGTAATATAAATTTCATTACTCACTTAAAAGTTCTAAAGTTAACAGCATAAACTTGAAGTTGAGTAATTAAGTAATCCTTATATAGACACTTATTAAAGTATTTATACATATTATCTTAAATCTACATCTATCATTTTGCCAATTAAAATTAGGACTTTAATTGCAATTAAGTAATTTAATTGCCAATTGAACAGCAAAATTGCTAAGTGACTAATTTTAATGCCTATTTTAATTACCAATCATGACTGGGGAGGGAGCTAATCAAGCAGTATCAGAGTAATGATGTGAAAAAAAAGGGAGAACAAACATTCAAGACTACATGCTTTTTTGAAAAAGAGCTCTAAATTAAATAAATGCAAACACAATTTTGTACATGTGGTGAAATGCTGTATTTTGGTACCTGAAGGCACAAGCACAAAGAACGCATTCAATTACAGAGAACCGTTGCTTTGCCCCCAAAGCACTGAGGATGATGTGCCCGCTCCCTGCCGCCGGTGGCTGAGAGACCCAAAGGTGAATCAGGAGCATTTGTGGCCCTGAATGGCCCATACAGGAGAGCTGTCCCCAAGCGTACTCCAAAAAGTAAAAATCCATCTTCCTGAAAGGCTGCACCCACCGCTAACGAGGTTTCCCAGCTCGTTAGAGCAGCTGCCACTGGAGGATGCACTGCAGCTGGCCCCACGGGCCAGATTTGGAGACGGTCTGTGTGTAGCACTGCTTCAGGTGCCGTTGTTTTCAATAAAAGCACAAAAACTCATGTCACTCCTATCTGTGAGCGTCGCGAATTCCCAAGGAAAGTTGGTGTTTAAGGCTGAGAAGCGCAGACACTGCCCTGTGGCAGCCGTAGCTGTACCTCCATGAGGAGAAAGACCGATACTGGATCCCCGTGATGGAGTTCTGTTGTTCCAGCCGGGAGGGCAGCAGCTGTGGCAGCCCGGCGCCGATTCTGCACCCGGCATCTGTGGTGCAGTGGTGGCAGTTGCCACCACAGCCAGGCACAGTTATCGCTGTGGCTAGTGCCCGCAGTGACCGCCACACATCAGGAGCTCTGCTAAACCCCCCCCGGTTTAGCCCAGCCGGCGGCGAGGGCCATGCAGCCGCTTCATCGCTCCCCCCCGGCACTGGGTAGGGAGAAGAGGGAGAAAGGGAAAAACTCATGGGTTGAGATAAGGCAGTTTAATAGAACAGTAACGGAAGAGGAGAATAACAAGAACAGCAGCAACAACAACAATAATAATAATAACAATAGTAAAAGAATATGCAAAATCAAGTGATACAACACAAGCTGCTCTCAGCACCCCATGATCGCATGCCCAGCCTGTCCCAATAACAATCACGGATTCCTGTCCCCCCGGCCAATCCCCATTTATACGCCGAGCATGACGTCTATGGCATGGACTTGTGGCCAACTTGTCCTGTCTGTGCTCCCTCTCAGCCTCTATTGGAAGCTGACAAAGTCCTCGACTAACATAAACATTACTTAGCAACAACTAAAGCAACACGTGTCATCAGCATTATCCTCACACTCAATCCAAAACGCAGCAGCTACGAGAAAGAAAATTATCCCAGCTGAAACCAGGACACTCAGGCAAGTGTTTCAGGATGATCCCGGAATCCCAGAGCGTCCGGGGTTGGCAGGGACCCCTGGAGGTCACCCGGTCCCAGCCCCTGCCAGAGCAGGGTCCCCCAGAGCCGTCGGGCAGGAACGCGTCCAGGCGGGTTTGGGATCTCTGCAGAGCAGGAGACTCCACACCTCTCTGGGCAGCCTGGGCCAGGGCTCGGGCACCCTCCCAGGAAAGGAGTTTTCCCTCCTGTGGGGCTGGAAGTTCCCGTGTCCCGGTTTGTGCCCGTTGCCCCTTGTCCTGTGCGCGGGCACCACTGAGAAGAGTCTGGCCCCACGCTCTTGCCCCCCGCCCTGTAGCTGTGGCTGGGCATTGAGGAGATCCCTCTCAGGCTGCTCCTCTCCAGCGGAACAGCCCCAGGGCTCTCCGCCTGTCCTCAGCACAGAGATGCTCCGCTCCCTCAGCATCTCCGCAGCCTCCGCCGGACTCATGATGTTTTGGGAGAGGGAAGCTTTGTTTCCTCTTCAACAGGTGAAAAGTTTAAGACAGAGAGGTATGGGCTCTTAGAAGACACAGTATGCACAAGCAGCTGCTGCCACTGCTGTCAGGAACCCCCGCCGCAGGCCAAGACCCCGCTCCCTGGGGACAAGGCTGTGAAAGAGGTAGTACCGGGCCCCGGGGCTCCCACGATCCACCCCCGCTCTGTGACCACATGCTGCAGGGGATGTTTCCACCGACAGATACTGGTGGTGTCACTGAGGGATCCAAAATAAGTAGCATCACTTCAGTGAATACCTTCCAGAGGGACAGAGGACCAGATTTCACTTTAGCACTTCTTTGCCTGAGATGTGAAGGCAGAGCCCCGATGGAAAGGTAAAGCTCCGATGGGAAGTCAGAGCCATCAGAGCATGGGGGGGGCTCACGGCCAGACTCGGGACACGAATGGAGCAGCTCACGAGCACTCCGTTGTATCTTCCTAAAACTTCCAAAGGAGCATCATTCTTCTTTCTTTCCTGCTCTTAGCCCACTCCTGAAACTCAGTCATGAAGTACATAAGGTATATGTTACAGTATATAAGCTATTTATTACAGTATATAAGGTATTTATTACATATATAAGTGATATATGGTATTTATATTAGGTTTAAGGTGTATATATATATATAAAAGGTATTTATTACAGTAATGTTTATTTCCACTTATATTCTTACTGACATGTGATTATTCTACAGAAGACTATAAAGCTGTATTTTCCCTTTATTATCACCGGCAAGGCAGCGCGACGGGTGGCCCGTCAACGTCTGCCGGCTTTGACAGCTGTCAAGGCCCCCGAATGCAAATAGATGTTTATCGCCTGTGAAGTCTGGCTGGGTTCGGCCACGTCCCTCGTACCGCGGCGACGAGACCCCTTCACCGCCTCGCCATTCCACAGGTCAAGGCACAGAAATTCATCTCCCCCGCACTGAGCCATTACATTTATTTATTTTTTTTATTATTTTTTTATTATTATTTTTTCCCGGGATATATTTGATTGATATCCTTCGAGGTGAAAGGCTAAACCGGCCCATATGGCACGTGTTTCCTTTCCATATGCTCTCTGCCCATCTGCGCTTAAGCTGCCGGTAGCAACATCTGCCCTCCCCAGCGATCCAGCTGTGCGGGAACTGCTTGGTGGAACCATCCAACCGATTTAAACCAATTTAAACCCAGTTCCCGCTCCAGGGGGGAGCGGGAGCTGGAGCGGCCGGGAGCGGCCGGGAGCCACCGCCGTTTGGGGTAATTTGCTTGGGTTTTGTCGCTTTTGGATTTTTGGATCCGACAGGTCTGCGATGAGGAGGTGCAAAGTGGTGGTTTGATGTCAGCCCAGCGTCCTCTGGATGCAACCAGCTCCCCAGAACGGGCTATTTTTAAGTGCCGCGCAAAGTTTTCTTACATAAAACACACATCTATATACTTAAACACACACCCCCACGCAGAGCGGGTATAACGCGTACGTAGATTGGGTGTTTAACTTGGCAGCGTTTTCCTAAAAGGTTTGGAAATGCCAAAAGTAGTAACTACGCTGCAGAGACGATTATAGCTTCTCATTTGCGATTCATTTCTGAATTTCTGTAGTCTGACGAGGATGCCAGCCCGGTTGGAATAATCGCAAAATAAGCCCAAGATTCTCCCAGGAATGGCACTGGGACGGCAACCGGGAAGAGGCAGCTGCCCCATGAGCAGATTGGGGAAGGGTGCACCATTCCAGCTCTTCCAGTCATTTTGCTTCCGGTAGAATATATGAATGTAATTACACTTTTTTTCCACCCTGTAATTTATGTATGTGGGCTGTGGAGGTGCACGTGGATCAGGTGCTCCTGATCAGATGCCTCGCCAGGGGATGCAGGTCCCTACCTGGAGCGGCATGTTTGGCCACCAACCCCAGAAGAAGACAGTGGTGACAGCAGGAAGGGCTGGCTCTTTGTGTGTGTGCTGACAGGGATGCCCAGAGTAAAAGCAAGCCATCCATATTTAAAAGCGTAAGAACCCCGAGCCATGATTTTTCAAGTCCCCTCACTCTTGTTTTGCGTTTTCCAGCCATGCCATCACCAGGAGCTCTCGCTGGTGATGGTACCCGGAGCACAAGAGATCTGCCTCCCATGGCCATGGCGAGAGAAGGTCTACGCGTTCGGAGGGGACCTGTTCCCTCTGCCTCACGCGTTTCCTCAGTGGAGAAGTCCCTGTTAGCGACACATGGGGAATCAGGATGGTGACGGCGATGTGCAGTGTCCCAGTGGCCAGCATCTGGCTGCAGTGACAATGGACGTGGCCGGGGCCCCCGTTGGCCGTCGCCTGGCTCGTTTGGGAACTGGCTCAGGGATCAGCCCCAGGCTGTTCTGCCAGCTCCAGGAACCCCCCAGAAATGTCATTTGAGTGATGTGTTTATGTCACAAGCACTCTAAAATAGCATAATTACACTTTGTTTTCCCCATAGTTTGGGAATTAACTGACAAAACACAGAGAAATCTGGTTTAATTAACTACTCTCTTTAAGTGAAATCCTTTTTGTTGTTTTAAGTGAAATCCTGTCCGGTTTTGGGAGGGATTTTCTCAACACGACTGGGATCCTTCCCCCTCACACAGTCCTCAGAAATACACTCCCTGAAGACACTGCCGTATTTGACTGCAGGAAAACAAAAATTCCCTGAAGTTGGGAAAAGGGGCAGGTTTCCACCACAGCCCCCCGGACAGCCGGCTGGGCCGGGAGGTGTCGCTGGCTCCGTCTCCAGATGGACAACGCTGTCTGGGGGCCCTGGGGCACAGGGGGGTCAATGATAAGCTCCAAAAGTGCCTCTGGGTCTGCCTGGGGCCAGCGCTGCTCCCAGCTGCAGCCAGGAAAGGCTCAAAGACACAAATCCAAGCATTTTTCCTCCAAGATGTGGTGTTTTTCATTACTGGAGCCTCGTAACAAGAGAATGAGGTTGCTCATGGTGTCAGGAGGCCAAATGCCAAAACCGCCTGTGTGAGAGAGGGTGTTTCTGGGGACATCACGGCATTGTTATCCTCGTCCTGCCTTGCGCTGGCTTGTGTAAAGCCTCACAGATGTGAAACATAATGCTGGAGGAATGTCTGGTCTGACCGAGTTACCAGGAGTCTATTTCTGTCATCCCCAACGAGAGGCACTTTGTTGAAGCCCCGTTAAACAATTTGCTGTAGGGTGGACTTGCTGCCAAAGGCACAGAGTGTTTGGCCCGGTGAATTCATCGCCACAGAGGACGGCCGTGACCCCTTGCTCACGAAAGTAGTTGCATACAAAGGTGTCGTGGTTTAAAGCAGCAGATGTGCGGCCTGCCTGTGCAGGGGCGGCAGGCAGCGGCCTAGGTAGGCCTCACCAGCCCTGCCACAGCGCTTGAGGACTGACGTGCACTGCTTGGGGGCCAAATCCTTCCCCTTCATTCAGGTCGTGGAATTGTAGAATCACAGAATGGCTTGGGTGGGAAGGGACCTTAAAGCCCACCCAGGGCCACCCCCAGCCCCGGGCAGGGACACCTCCCACCAGCCCAGGTTGCTCCAAGCCCCGTCCAACCTGGCCTTGAACCCCTCCAGGGATGGGGCAGCCACAGCTTCTCTGGGCAACCTGGGCCAGGGGCTCACCGCCCTCACAGCCAACAATTTCTGCCTCACATCTCATCTCAATCTCCCCTCTGTCAGTGTAAAACCCTTCCCCCTCGTCCCATGGCTCCCCTCCCCGCTCCAGAGTCCCTCCCCAGCTTTCCTGGAGCCCCTTGAGGGCCTGGCAGGGGCTGGAAGGTCTCCCCGGAGCCTTCTCTTCTCCAGGCTGAACCCCCCCAGCTCTCTCAGCCTGTCCCCACAGCAGAGGGGCTCCAGCCCTCCCAGCATCTCCGGGGCCTCCTCTGGCCCCGCTCCAACAGCTCCGTGTCCTTCTGCTGTTGGTGCCCCAGAGCTGGAGGCAGCGCTGCAGGGGGGTCTCACAGAGCGGGGCAGAGGGGCAGAATCCCCCCCCGGCCCTGCTGCCCACGCTGCTGGGGATGCAGCCCAGGGTGTGGGGGTTTCTGGGCTGTGAGTCTTAAGAAAATAATTTTCCATTGAGGCTGTAATCCTTGAGCCCTCCTGAAATAGATATATTTTGGGTATTTTACCCAGTATCTTTGAAAACTGTTATGGTCATGACTAGCAAGTGGGAGACTGGTGCGTGCCGACCTTGCAGAGCTGCGCTGGAGCATGCCAGCCCCGGCAGGTGCCAGCCAATTCCTCCGTCCAGCACGGCTGGGGACGAAGTCAGGGCAGAAGCAGAACCCCCCGATCACCGGCCGCCAGGGCTGTCCCTGGGCTGGCATTCAGCTCTGCCCGGGTCACCCCCTGTCCCACGGCACCTATCAGACACTGGGTCTCTCCCAGCCGGGACGTGTCCCCAGGCGAGGGGCTTTCCCCAGGGATGCCCAGGTTTCATCCCCCGGTGAAGTCCTAGTTGGCAAAACACACATTTAATTTCTAGAGGTGACCAGGTTCTATTTTGCAATCATCGCCCTGAACTAAGTCTGAGTTGTGAAATACAGTCTGTTTCTGGCAAGAGAGCTGTTAAAGCTTATCTCATGGCTGAAGGTGCTGGTGGTCACAGAGAGAGACCTGGGTGCGCTGCGTGACAGTCACCCACAGCGGCGTTATCGGCATCCTCTGTTTGTCCCACCACTCGTGTGACAGTCACCTCCCTCTGCAGCTGGCTCCGCGTCGGGTGGCCAGCAGTTAGCAAGTGCCAGAACACGCGTTCAGAAACAAAATCTCATGAGAATTCTGGTTATCTCCTGGGTGAAAGGCTCATACCGACTGCAAGCTTCAGGAAATAGTGGTAAAATGAAGAAAAAAACAACTCATGACAGTTACAAACTTGCAAAACTCTTCATGTATGTGATGGGTGCTGTCATTAGAGGTAAATGGCAGGGAGAATAAACCCATTAATGCAGGCTGTTAATTGAAAACAGGACTTGTGTAGAGAATGGTGTTTGTAATTACAAGAATAGTTATTAAAATACCATTTGGCTTTTTAAAATGCCTGAATTTAATTTATTATTTAATTTAATTATTTCCAATGCATCAAAAAGGGAAGTCTAAGCTGAAAATGATTTACCAAAATTGTTAAAACAGATTTTTAATTATCAGTTTCAAAACGCTGTTGTAGAATATCAGCTGAACCTTATTTTTACTTTCACTAAGAAATGTGCTCTACTCCTATGTAGAGTCTGTTCCTTTCTGGGGTGTTCTGGAGCTGTGCCTGGGTCTGCCCATGGTGGTGGATCACACGGGGGCCTTTTGGGGCTCTTTTTGGTCCTGCCCACGGCAGCGTTGATGCTGATGGTTTTCTTCATGATCTCCCAGTCCCGGGGTGGTTTCTGGGGCGCGATGCTGCTCCTTTTGCTGCCTCCGCTCCTGGCTGGGCTCCGGCCAGGCCCCCAGCTCTGCACCCAGGGGTCTTCTGCCTTCGATGCTTTTGGAAGCCCCAGGGTGATGGGGACCGGGGCTGGCTCTGGATGGCAAGAAGGGGGCACCCACCCGCTCCTCTGGGCTCCGGGCACTTCCCAGCCTCCTGCCCCCTTGGGAAGCGTGCACTGGGGGATTCCCACCACGGCAGCCACTTGCTGCTCCCAGAGAGATGCAGGCATCGTGCAAGAGTCAGGGGAACAAAGATGCTGAGGGAGCGGAGCATCTCTGTGCTGAGGACAGGCGGAGAGCCCTGGGGCTGTTCCGCTGGAGAGGAGCAGCCTGAGAGGGATCTCCTCAATGCCCAGCCACAGCTACAGGGCGGGAGGCAAGAGCGTGGGGCCAGACTCTTCTCAGTGGTGCCCGCGCACAGGACAAGGGGCAATGTCAAGGTGTTAAGACAAGTCCTCAGCGGGATGCAGAACTTCAAAAACCGTGTTGGGACGACCTGTGTTCTCCATCTCCCAACGACTTTCTGAGGAGGGTGCTAGAGCGTCAACACCTCTCGTCCTCCCGGCCGCGCTCCTTGGCTTTCATCAGGGCTCGGCTGGAATTTGGTGCAAATGGAGTGCTTACATCCACCCAACGGCACACAAAGTACATGCTGATCATATCCACTCAATTATGGAGAAACAGGCAAGTAATAATACACAATAAATAATATAGCCTTCTCTGCAGCATTTGAAACACAGTAACTAATAAAGGCTGATTAGAAAAAGAGTAGTGTTAAAATATCCAAACTGTAGTTCAACATGCACACAGAACGGAGGAAAAACTGAGTTGTTTTTCAGTTTTAACTAAATGGAATCTGGTTCTTCAATATGAAAAACTAGATTAAAACTGATCTAAAAATTGAATCCCATTAATATTACTAGTAAATAAAAATATATTATTTCTTGGATGAGGGAGCTTTAATAATAAGAGGTATCATACAGGGAGAAATCAAAACCAGATCGTATATTCACCAGATTGTTCAATACAAAAGCCAACAAAATTAGGCCGTATTGATGTGATAAGCAAAAAGAAATATATTAGTTTCCAGATCACAACATTCCAGTACAAGATATCATCGGGAAACCGAGTCAATCTTTGTATCAGTCAAATCTGTATTAAATTAGCCCATACTTCGCAGCGAGCAAATCTACAGAACTGGTCCCTATTGCCATATTGATAATGAGATGTAAATATATTGCTTTCTGGTTCACAGCGTTCAGCATCCCACCAGCACTGGTGGACCCCGTCACGCTGGTGGCAGCCTGCGGTCCCCGCGGGGTCGGGTGCCCTGGGAGGGAGCACTGCAGGAGAACAACCCGCTGCTGCAGATGGAATGAGCCCAAATTAATAACCGAGCAAGGACGGGGACAGGTTTTTGATCGGCAGTCTCTGGGCTGCGAGGCTGGGACGGTTTGCTTTGGAGTCAGCGGCAACTTCTACATGAAGGGACGAGAATCAGGCTGACTCATTCCCAGTCCCATGGGAATTTCTCCTTTTTTTATTAAAGTTTCTAACAAAATAAAAAGTTTAGTCTAACTTTTACAGAAATATAAAGTTTTAATTTTCCTCATTTACCTTATTAAAAAAAAAAGGCCATGTAATGGCTTTGTAAGAATTTATTCTCTCTGCTGTATGAAGATCCTGTTTAACACACACTGCAAAGGTGTTGTGTGTCTAATTATGGTTCAGTCTTATATCAAGATACTTTGACACTGCAAGCTCACAGCAAACTAGACCAGCATTTAAGAAAATCTAGACCAGTGAAAACTCCTTTGATAAACGTGGCCAATAAAGTAGCTACCAAAGTAGTAAAAGTGCATTTTTGTTTCCCTGTCAAATGTATCAAACCTTGCAGCAGGTTAACATCTGGACAATGAGTCTGGGAAATGTATTCGGTGGGAATCAGAGCAGGAATTAGCTGGGTGGGCTGGGAGACTGAAAAATGCAAATACCCCAAAGCTCGTGACCCCACCTTAAAAGACGTGTCCCGGGACGGTGGGTGGCAGGGGGGGCCTGCGGGAGCAGAGGGCCTGGTTCTGGGGGGAGACGCGGAAGGGCAGGCAGGGAAAGGGCAGGAGGAACCACTGCAGGGATGGGAGAGACAACATTTCTTGTTTAAATCTTGCCAATATATTAGCAAGGTGGAACGGGCACGTCCACCCCCTCTCCCTACCCACACGCCATCCGGTACGCAGGCTTATTTGACGGAGGGATCCGAGGCAAACTTGGGGAATACCTTCGGTTTGAGGTACGAGGTAAATGCTGTTATTAATAATGCGTTTAATTCCAAGTGGCATCCAAATCGGGTAAATCTGGGAAGGTAAAACAAGGGGGCAATTTTGCCGTAAGATTAATGAGCAAAATACAATTAGCTATTCTCAAAGAACAGGCAAAGTGCTAAACATTATGAGTGGCATTTCAAAGGAGTTCCCTGAGCGTTCTCTGATCCTGCAAAGGGCAGATCCTTTCCTGCAGGTCCGTACTACGTGCCCAACTCCCTTCTAACCCGCCGAACCAGCGCCTGGATTGCAAGGGGGCAGGGTGAGACCCGATGGCTCGGGATCTTGCTTTTTCCAAACACTACACGCTATTGCTACTTTATCTAATTTAAGCTCCAAAGTGAAAAATACTCCTTATTTTGCCCATTTTTTTTTTCTTCTTCTGGTTCCCTGTGGTTTTTTTCTGTTGCTACTTTCTGGTTCTGAGTAACCTCTTCTTTCTCAGCCTGAGCACCGTAAGAGGGTAGGAAGCTCAGAGCCCACGGAAGGAGTTTCCGTGACACGCACCACTTTGTCTTCCTCGAGATGAACTTGAGACTCCAGGTAGAACATCCCTTACAGGGATTTGCTCACTTGAGTAACAGCATTAAACTCCTGTCCCGGGGGTTTCTCAGTTATTCGTGTTCCTGATGTCCACTGCCACTGAGACTTTCACTTTGCTCAGTTTTTTATTAGTAACAAATTCTTCTTGTTCTTCGGTGCATGATGCTTTTTCACGTTATTTTTAGGTTCGTTTGCAGTAATATGGCTGCCTGGCAGCAGAACCACAACAGCATGCAATAGGTGTCTTCTAGATGCTCTTCTAAGACAGTATTTGTGTCAATCTACTTGCACTAGTGCAGAGGAATAAAGCGGTTATTCTGATATTTTTATATAATGAAGATATATATAACAATTACTGAATTAATTATTCTTATAATTCAGTAATTATACTATTGCTGAAATGAGACAAAATGTAAAGCTTCCAGTTTCCTATCAGCTCGAAAGTAGCCCAGTAAGAAAAATTAAATCCAACTGTATTTTCTGCAGGAGCTACCAGCAGTAGCCCTACCAGCAGTAGCCGGGGTTGTGGGCTGTTGTAGCCAGCGGCGATGAACAGCCCTCACTACGTGCAAAACAGCACTGGTGGGCACGAGGCCGCGTCTCCGGGTCCCTTTGGTTGTACACATTTTTATCACAAGCTTAAAGGGCTACACACCGCATCCTGTAAGGGCTCAAAATTATGTATTTCCAAAAGATTTACATCTTCCTGTTTTCCAAAAAAAAGACATTTGGGATTCCAGATGTAAGCTGAAGAGCACGAAGAATGGAGAAGCAAGAGATTCCCCTGAAGAAAAGGGAGCGCTGGCAGGTGAAATGCAAGGCAGTAATGTGGAGTAAGAGTTACGCTTTGATATAAGGCAATGAGTATGAGCCTTGCCTTCTTGTTGTGTAATTTCAGGCAATCAGGAAAGACCTTACCTAATATTTGCAATGATACTGTGGTTCAGACGGGGCTAAGGAGCGTGTCGTGTGATGCTCGTCACTAGAAGGTGATGTGTTTCAATCGGGATATAGATACTTCCAAAGCTTTTCTAGGGACAACAAAGACTGTTCCAAGAGAGAGCTCATAAAATCTCCTTCTTAAAAATATGACACTCAGGAAGCAAACTGGAAAAAAATAAAATGTTATGTATTATGTTTCTGCATGCTGGGGACGGAGTGAGAATGGCAAATGTGGAATGAGGTTCAGAGAATAACTCAACATGTTAGGAAATAATAATAATAATAATAATAATAATAATAATAATAATAATAATAATAATAATAATAATAATAATAGTGTACTTTTGCAAGGTTGGGGTCAAATATTTTGCAGAGCATTTTAATCGGGCATTCTCTGAACAAATAAAAAGTGTCCTGTGGCACGGTCTGTCCCCATGAGACTGCCATGGTGGTGCCCAAACCAGCTCTGCCTTGGCGTCACTCGTAGGGCTGTAAATTAAAGGCCTGTAAAGAAAGCAGGAGCATTCCTCTGCCCGGACACTTTACACTGTGTAAACCTGTATAATGGTGCTAGGCTCTGTCTCTCTGAGCTTTACAAAAACCCTCCTATTTGCCTCAAATCCTGAAATGTTAATTTTCATCTCTGATTAAGCTGAAGACCAGTCGAGGCTCTTTTATGAAGTCCTGCAGACTCCTACCTGCTTCCCAAGGGCTAAATTTGCCTGAGAAAACCATTGTAATATTGTGTAATTAATTTGCCAGTCAAATAATTTCTGCAGGGCTATATTTTACTTATCTGCCTGCAACCCTAATGAATCTCCCAGTTCACTTCTTTAATCCTGTTTTTTTGCCTTTTTATCTCCTTCTTTAACTCTAACTTTCATAATTCTTTACTATGGGCTGGTGCGTAACCTGTGTTTTTGGGATGTTCTTACGATGTTCTCACGATGTTCTGAGCGGGAACAGCAAAGCCCAGCTGAGCCCTCGGGCCGGGCAGCACGCCTGGCGCGGCTGGGGGTCACGAAAGGCTTCTGTGCTTCGTTCCTCCAGTTGACCACCACGAACAAGGGAGTTAATGCAATAAAAATCAAAGACGTAAAAATACAGGGGGAAAAGCAATTTGTATTTGGAGGACTGAAGATTGTAACTTAATTCAAACTCAGTCTAACGTACGTGCAGAACTTCCTAAAGGTAATTCCGAGCACTGTACTCCCTGATTAGTGGCTGTTTGGTAAATAACATCAGCAATTTTTTGAGTTGTTCAGCTTCGCAAATCACAACTCTGTCCTCAGTTTTTTCTAATATACTTACCTTTTCAAACGCTTTGGTAAGTGGCGTCAGTCAGTCGTTAGTTTGTTGTTCATAACCCCTGAAATTTGTCACTTTATGTTTTTTCCTGCTCTGTGACAAGAATGTTTTTTGAAGGATGAGAGGAACGCTAAATAAAGCATAAATAGTGTAACAGATTCGTGAATATTCTAAGCTGACTCGTTTGGATACTTGCAAACAAATGGACAATATGATCATATGATAGAAGAAAAATAACTGTAGCTATTTATTAATAAACGGCCGATGCCATTGCCACCGGCGCCATCAGCTTGGAGAAAAATTGCTGGGGAAAATCCAGACTGAATTTAAGCGGGTGCCTAATGAGAATCGATGCAAAAGGCAGAACCTTGAGCAGACCCCGTGAAAAGCCCATCCCCAGGGCCAAGGAAGGGCCCCCCAAAGGCGCGTGAAGTTCGGGAGGCACCAGGAATGAGTTAATCCCACAAGGAACACAGAGGAGCTGCCAGATGCCAGAGTGACTGTTTTTCCCTGCTGTCAGCACAGCAACCCAAACACAAAGAGGTGAATGTAGCCCTCAAAGGGAGCTGCTGAATGTCCAGCCTGTGCCGGGCATCCAGCAGCGTTAAAAACTGCCCGGCACAAGATGACAAAGTGTTTCCTGGCCGCAGGGGCTGCCTCTGAGCCCCGGGCCTGCGGGACAGAGGGAGGGAGCGGGAGATGTGCCTGTGGCAGCGCCATTTCTGCCCCCTGCACTTGGAAGGACACGCAGTGCCACCAAGTCGCTCTATAGCCATCGATGGGTCATTTTGTTTTACTTTACAGCTCAGTGTAAGGCATCTTATTTTGTCCCGTAGCACCCTCATGTTGACTCTTGCCTGAATAATACAATTCACTCTGTATTTGGTAGGTGAGGGTCTGGAGGATGTTTATACGGAGCTGCAATAGAAGCGTTGTTTCACTTTAATACAGGCAGCGCATAAGCTCTTGTATTGGCTCCAAAGGGAGAGTAATTAAATACTTGCAGATATGCTTTGGACCTGGAGCTGCTCCTCTCAGCAGCGGGAATGCGCTCTGCTGCATCCCCCTCCCGAGCGGGACGTTTCACCGTTGGAGTGACTGTCCATCACCGCTGAGAAACCCATAAAGGCATAGTAATATCTGTATTATTCATTTTCTGCTATTCTGAAGTCTATGGAAAGGTAAACAGAAGAAGAAAAACCCGAAGAGAAGGTTTTAAATTGCTTTGTGTTTTTATTGCAGCGGTTAGTATTAACCTGCTCTGCACCCTTGGCTCCAAGCTTCCGGGCTTCCTGTTAACAGACATATCCAATAGTTTCTATGTCATGTTAATTATGAAAATCAAATTCAGTAACTCCTAGAAAGCTGCTTCTTAAAATCTGTTTTGAAGAAAGTCAAGCTGTTAAATGCTGTTTTCTCACAGGATAGAAAAACGGGAGTCGCCGAGGTTCTGAATGTCAAGACAAGAGGAAACGGCCTCGAGTTGCGCCAGGGAGGGTTAGGATGGATATTAGGAAAGATTTCGTCACTGAAAGGGCTGTCAAGCATTGGAAGAGGGTGCCCAGGTGTCCTGGTTTGAGGTAAAACAGAACCAATTTTCTGATTTGTAATTTTGCTTTTTAGCTGGGCCTCTTCTAACTGACTAAAGTCTGAAATTAACAGCGTATTGCTCAGAAACTGTTCAGTCCCAGGGTGATAAGACCTGATTATACCAAGGAATGGTGCGCACAGAGGCTCTTGCTTATACTTATTGCTATAACAACCAAGGTCAGCTAACTTCGCTGTTTGCCCCGTTGGAGGGTCGGAAGCGGAGAAGCGTAGAGGGGTCCCACCTGCAGGGAGGAGCAGATGGGACAGGCGACCCCAAACTGCCCAACAGGGTGTTCCATCCCATCTGCACCACGCTCAGTGTAAAAGCTGAGGGATCAAAGGGGCGAGGCGGCTCTGGCTCGCTTTTTCTTCAATGGCCGACGTCTAAGGAGGACCCTGTCTGTTCGTCTGCCTTTGATCCCGATCCGAGCACTCCTGACTCTAGTTCTGGAATTCAGCTCTTGTTCCTCGCTGACTCCGCGCTGGGACTTTCCCTGTGTCTGCTGGTGACACGATCGCCATCCTGGGAGCTGGATACGGTTTTGTATATATACTTTTTTTCTTTAATTTTTATTATTCTATTATTATTTACTATTGTATTATTTATTATTATTTTCATTAAAGTAGTTTAGTTCTTTTTCTAAACTCATAAATCTCCTTCTCTCTTCCTCTCCTCTGGGGGAGGGAGGGGGCCATCTCTCATTCTGATCAGCCAATCTGGCCAAAACCACAACACCAGGGCAGTGGTGGAGTCGCCATCCCTGCAGGTGTTTAAAAGCCGGGCAGACGTGGTGCTGAGGGACGTGGGGTAGTGGGGGTTTGGGCAGCGTTGGGTTGATGGTTGGACTCGATGATCTGAAAGGTCCCTTCCAACCTGGGTGATTCTGTGATTCCATGAGATGGGACACGCTGGAGGAACCGCGCTGGGCGGCGAAGGGGCCTCCTCGTCCCAGGCTGTGAAACAGGCACGGCTGCTTCTGGCAGCTTCTTGTAAGAGCATGAATTAAACACACTCCAGTATTACATGCTGTCGTATAGATACATATTGAGGGGAGAATAGCACCTGGATTCCGAAAATAAACCTGAACGGAGAGTGGGACCAGGCAGTTCCCACTAAAGCTAATGGAAGTTGCTGGTTTTGCTGGGCATGTGCCACCAAAAGAACCTGGCTGGGTTCTTTTGCTTTTAGTTTCAGGGCTTTAAACCTGCCAAGTCCTTGTTTAGATAGGAAAATATCCTAGAAGAGGGGAATTTGTTGTCATGATGCACCAGCTCTTACCTGACAACTTGGAAGCTGCAGATTTGCTGGGAGAATCTGAGGTTCAGGAAGATGTACTGAAGACACCAGTGTTTAGGTGGGTCCTTAGTGCTCGTTTCCGCACTGTGTGCACTCTGGGCTCCTGGGGAACCATCTGGGGGTCCTGGGGGGCTGGGCCACCACAGGGCACCGCTGGGCACTGCAGTGTGGAGAAAGAATCCCAGAATCCCAGAGCGTCCGGGGTCGGCAGGGACCCCTGGAGGTCACCCGGTCCCAGCCCCTGCCAGAGCAGGGTCCCCCAGAGCCGTCGGGCAGGAACGCGTCCAGGCGGGTTTGGGATCTCTGCAGAGCAGGAGACTCCACACCTCTCTGGGCAGCCTGGGCCAGGGCTCGGGCACCCTCCCAGGAAAGGAGTTTTCCCTCCTGTGGGGCTGGAAGTTCCCGTGTCCCGGTTTGTGCCCGTTGCCCCTTGTCCTGTGCGCGGGCACCACTGAGAAGAGTCTGGCCCCACGCTCTTGCCCCCCGCCCTGTAGCTGTGGCTGGGCATTGAGGAGATCCCTCTCAGGCTGCTCCTCTCCAGCGGAACAGCCCCAGGGCTCTCCGCCTGTCCTCAGCACAGAGATGCTCCGCTCCCTCAGCATCTCCGCAGCCTCCGCCGGACTCTCTCCAGCAGTTCCCCGTCCTTCTGGAAGCGGGGAGCCCAGCCCTGGGCCCAGAGCTGCAGCTGTGGCCTCCCCGGGGCAGGGCAGAGCAGAGGGGGAGGATGGCCTCCCTCCACCTGCTGGCCACGCTCCTGTTAATGCCTCCCGGGAGACCACTGGCCTCCTTGGCCACAAGGGCACATTGCTGGCTCACAGAAGGGGGGACGCCGGCCATCGAGCAGCGGCCGGGGGACCGTGGGGGCTTCTTCCTGGGGTACCCCCCTCCCCCGGACACGGACCTCCTGCTGCGCACGGGCACCGCGGCCGCCGCCGTTGTCCCACCGCCCCCAGGGGCTGAGGGGGGCGGCGGGGCCGGTCCCGGACCCGCCCTCGGATAGCGCGTGGCGCAACAGTTTTATAGCCGGGGATGTAGCTCAGTGGTAGAGCGCGCGCTTCGCATGTGTGAGGTCCCGGGTTCAATCCCCGGCATCTCCATCTGGCTCTTTTTTTCCCCCTTCTGCTTTCTTTTTTTAACCTTTTTTCCCCTTCCCGTTTTACAGCAGGGACGAGCAGCCGCCGGTAGGACGTGTCTTCGCCCCTGCAGCACCGCTTCTTCCCGCTCGGGAGCCCCGCGAGAAAAAAAAAAGGTGCTGGAAGCGCTCCGGGATTAAATCCGGCTTCAAAAGCCAGATAAAAGAGACCTGCATTGGCCGGGAATCGAACCCGGGCCTCCCGCGTGGCAGGCGAGAATTCTACCACTGAACCACCAATGCACATTCAAAGGCTCTTTTCCCCTGCTCCCTGCTCCAACAGCTCATCCTAGGCATTTGGGGTTATTTTTCTTTTTCTTTCTCTTTTTTTCAGTTCCACGTTCATAATTAGTAGTTTCGAGCCATTATTTCCAGGGAAAAGAAAGGTTTTTATAAAGTTAGCAATGTCTGTATGCATTTTTCCCTCTAAAGAATAAAAAACCCTAGAAAATTGTACAATATACCCATCACCCTTTACATTTATAAGCTTTCAGACCAAGTCACAAAAGGTGTATTTTTGATTCTTTTCCACACGGGAAGGACTGTGCCAGAGGAGCCCAGCAGTTAAGGGCTCAGAGGCTCACAGGATCTACTAATACAGGAATGATCACGGCACAATGTCTGAACTTACATCTCTCCTTTGTCGGTTGCTGCGGTGCTGTGGGTCCTGACATTTCAGTACAATGAAACATTGTGTAGTGATGAGATACCAATAGAATGCCATTGCCTGCACCGTGACGTAATGATGCCATGTTCCAATACAAATTATATACCGGCTTGATATTTAGTTTGCCTTGGACACATTCCCATGGACGGTCATGCATGAGCCAAAGTGCTTTGCCAAAGGCAAAGCAGCATCAGGTGTTGGCGTTGGGAGAGCATTAAGGTGTGGGGACGAGAGGAATCGCTGTGCTTAAGAACACCCTCCAGACAGGATGAGCACCTACTACCAGCCACCTCACAAAAGGTGGTAAGCCGGTGTTTTCTTCCTCAATGAACAGTAATTCGACACTACAGGAAATGTTCCAATCTCCTGCCTGAACATATGTTAACAGGGAAATGTAAACTTCCCCGTGGAGAGGCCCCGGCTGCTCACCCCGCAGCCATTGCCCAATGGTTCCCATCCCTGTGTGCAGTTCATCCAGAGGGCGAATTTCTTCTGCGTGCGCAAAGCAGAAGCTGAGCAAAACTGTCATTCACAGTGGACCTGGAAGGCCACAATTTGCTCGCCGGCCAGTCGACACCAGGAGACAGCATTTCCCAGTCACCCCGGCCCAGAGGGGCGACGCAGGCCAAGGACAGTGCCAGTGCGGCTCCCTTTCCCTCAGCTTCACTGCAACTCCTTCATTTCCACTGGCAGAAAGTAACATAGTAAAGACTTCAAATAATAACTGTTATTTAGAGTTATTTGATTAAATTATATTTAACTCATGCTTACGGTTGCATCAGTCAGCCTTGAAAAACTGTCTTCCCAGACAAGCCTAGACCAGAAATCCCAAAGCAGTCAGGCAAAAAATATTCATACTGAGAAGACCTTAATTCACTATTTCGATAGATCTGAAAGTTAGGCCCGCTGAGGTAAATAGCAATAGCTGACCAACTAGTTTCCCCCCGGCCTACTTTCATTCTCTCCCCCCTGACACTTCTGTCGAGGGGAGACCCGGGAGATGGGGATGCTCTGGCAGTGCTTGCACACAGCCAGGGCACCACCAGCATTCCCGGAGGGAGAAGAGTCCCCAGGCGGGTTCTCCTGGGGGGTTCAGGGGGATTAACACCACAGGTTGCCTTTTGCCGCTCCTTAGAGAATCCTTTTACAGGGCTCGCCACACTAACAACTCTGCACTATTAGCAAACCCGTCTGGTTCCCAGAGCAGAAACGAAACCTGCTCTTGCACCCACAGTTAATAATTTAGAGAGCGGTTTCCCATGGCCGTTAGACCACGTTTTGCCTCTGCTCAGAACGTCTGTGGGTGTCGGCTGACGCAGGACGGGGAACTCTGCAAATCAGGAGGAGTCTGGCAACTGACAGGCCTCACTGGAGCTCACATGCTGCTCTAGAACACGCTCCAGAAACCCCTTTTCAAGCTGCATGAGACAGGCTCGTACTTGGCTTCCCTTTAAAAATGACTGTACGTAGGAGAGTGCTGAATGAAGGAGAATCAAGACATATAATATCAGGAAATGGTGGTCCAGAGTCTCACAACTGGTAAAAATTTCAGAGGATTGGTTCAGCTGATTAAGAATAAGCATCCTACTCCAGTAAGACAAGGAGTCCTGAGGAGTTCATTGCCTTAATCATCACAAGGGTTGGGAGAACGCTCCCTGCAAAACCTCAGTGCAGAAGGATGTGTAGGGCTAGCAGAACAGTACAGGAACATTCCGTGAAACTACTGTCCTAAACAAAATTTAAGTTCAAATACTTCATAAAAATAAATGTGACTCTGGCTGTCATCCGTAAAACATATCTAATTTTAGAAGTTCAGTAGATGGCTTGAATGGCATCAAGAATCCAACTTCATATAACAAGGTTATAGCATCTAGGGAACTACTTTTAGTGAGATTGCTTAAAATGTACTTTTGTACAGTTCTATCTAACATCTGATGAACGGGTGAGAGGGGTTACCTTGTCAGGACGCGGGACATCATCCCCTTTGGCTCAGTTAAAAAACCTTTCCGGCAGCTAAGGAGACATAGCCGCGAACATCCTGGTTCAGCCAGTGCAGCTGCAAGAGGAACAAGGTAGGGATGACAGACAGGCAGAGGTAAAACAGCTCAAATCAAGCTTACAGCTGCAGGTGTGGATTACCTGGGGTGGGGTAAGTGGATATAATTCCTTCCCTCCTCCCACGCTGGTATGGACACGTGTCCCTGTGTCACGCGATGTGCTAGCAGCTGGGCAGCCACCCGCTTTAAAACCGGCGTTGCATCGGTCCCCGTATTGGTATATAAAAAAAGAGAAAGTGTGATATGCCTGTACTGTTTGCGCTGATTCACCTCTTCATGTGGAGCTGTAGTAATTGGACATCTTGTTAGAAATAATGCCCAAGGAGTAATTCAGACCGACCTGAAATATCACATACCTCTTTATAAGAGCCAACTGCCTGGTCATCAGTTTCTCGTGTTTAACTAACACATACCTAATACTGACTATGACCAGGGATGTCCAGTCAAGACTTCTTACTGGCCCCCAAAATAATGAAGGATAACTGCAGGCCTTTCAAAATGGCTTCGGAAAGCCTCTCCAGTACAGGCTTCCAACGCGCGCTCTTGTCTCTGTCTCTGGAGTGCAGAAAAATGGTACCCTCCCCGGTGAGCTCTGCGCTGAGTGGAGTACACGCACATCAACTCGATTTTAACAGGTCACGGAATAAGCTGGGCATTTAAAAATATCCACCTGCCCAAAAGGACAAATGAATACGTATTGTGGAGCCTTCAGCAAAGACTGTTGAAACAAAACAAACAAAACAATCGTGGTAATCTTTTAGGTAGGATTTATAATGTAGAACAACTTGTCAGTGCAGGTTAAAGTTTTAAGGGCTAGCAATTTTGACAGCGTCCCTTTGAGCACAGTGAGCGCGCAGGGACGAGCAGGACAGCAAAAGGTCACTTGGTCACACGTATCTGCTGCCTCCTTTAAGTTTATCTCAAGACCCACCAGGCACGTCCCAATTAATTATTTAAATCTGCAGGGAAAAATATTTCTGTAGATGAAAAGGTATAATCTTAAATTCTGGGGAAGCTGCAGGATGGTCAAAACCCGCGGCGAGAGGAAGCTGAGGCGCAGCATCCCATCCAGGGGCTTCTGACACTGGGAGGAGTCTCTTACATCCAGGAATGTCGATTTGCTTCCCATATCGGCCAAGAGGAAACTTACAGATTTTCCTATATCCCTCTGTTTTCAACTGAACAGTTCTGGATTACAAAAGGTCACCAAACCCAAATTGACAATCATATATCTGGTTATTTAAAACAATTTTTCCCAACACAGCTATTGATTATGTTGCAGTGATCTGCATAAGTTCCTTATAAACCTGTGGCCACCCCAAAAATGTTTGTCCCAGACACTATTCAAATGGTCACAAGCGAAAGCCATCAGGCAAGCAATGCTAGTGAAATGGACACTGGAAGAGAACAAGAGACTCAAACCCTGTATTTCTTCATCAGGTACTGGAATAATAGGCTTTCAAGGTGGTTGTATGTGCCTCAGAACAGGTTTTATAAGATTTTTCCCTAATCAATCTCATGGAGGAAATATCTGGATAAAAAGCAGATGTGTATATTCACTGGGGCTGATTTTGGTCTGTCGTCTGAGAGAAAAAAATAACATAGCATAAACTCCAACAAGCATTTTTCATTTTATTTTCTGAATATAATCTCCTCTCTCTGGCACACATAAAAAGAAAATAAATTTAAAATAATTTTTCATATTTCCTGCCACAACAAAGGTTTTTAAACAACAGAAAATAAATACTCTTGAACAGCCCAAGCAGTCTTGCTTTCTAAAAGATACTGTCTTTTTTTTCTCCCTCTCTACCAATGACGTTCCCGTTCTCTGTTAGACCCAGCTCAGCTGTTTGCCCCAGAAAAATACGGATGCTCCACATCGCTTCTCCCATTGCCCGGCTCTCCCGGCGTTGACACTGCCTCTGCTGCCATTGCAGGGAGCGGCCAACTAATTATTGTGTTTGTTCTGCAACAAATAATGTGACCCGTAACCTTCTTCTTTTAAACTGCAATTTTTGCATTTGTTTCTGTGACTCAGCCCTAATGTGTTCTCCTTATGTAACAGCAAACAATAAGACATAATTATGATGATAACCCATTACTTTAGTTTCAATAGAAAAATGAGCCATTTTCTCTTTGCAGACACACACACAAACGCAGTGGATGTTTTTGTCTGTTGCAGTGTAAAGAGAAAATATTTAAACACTAGCGATACAGCCTGGTTGCGTTGGTAAACTGAGTATCTGATATGAAGAAATCCACTTGTATTTCCGAATGATACCTGATAGCAGCAGCCGGAGACGGGAACACTTTTAAATGTTTAATTGTAGCCATGACTAAGGACTTTTATCTTCCAGGACCAGCCATGTATCCTGCTTGAAAAAAATTTCGGTAGAGAAATTCGGCTTCTGTTTCTGTCGCTTCGTTCCAACTCTTCTGCGATTATTATTACCCCTTGCTCCTCACAAAGACATTTTCCTGAAGACAGATTAGGAGAAAACATATTTGTGAATGTACGAACAGATTTTCTTCTTATGATACATAACTTTGGCAAGCAGTCAGGAAACGATGATAATCTTTTTCTCCATCTTCCCTTGCTAATGAAGAGAAACTGCCTCTGGGGTTAAGGACAAAAGGTGAACTCTCCCCGAACACAATTTACACCTGCTGAGCACATGATTCGGGCATCTAAAATTCTTGTCTTGGCAGGTGTCCCAGGGACCAAGCCACACGCACGGATTCTTAGGAGGTAATATTTTCATCCAGACATTAAATAAAAAACAGACTCAAGAGGGATGAATTTTGTGATACCTTAAGGCGTCTCATTTTTTTGCTTAACCTCATAAAAATCTTTCACTATTCAAACTCATGAAGGCCAATCTTTACCAACCAGGCACTAAGATAAAAACAGAGATGAAAAGTAACCAGGATGAAAAGACAGCTGTGGTTGTAAAACAGCACAATCAAGGGAGGAAAGAACAGCCCTTCCCTCGTTAGCTGTGAGCTGCGCCATGAGCACGCGGAGAACCTCTCCTTGGAAAGGGAGATGGCTAGATACATGTGATCCTTGTAAAAGTTTTCACTCGTTCTTGGATTTCCCTTTTATGAGCAGAGAAGTACAGAGCTCTGATTTTCCACCCCCTTTAAGAGTTCATGAGCCACAGAAGTGCAGGGGTGCAGAACACGTTCACCTGGAAACTGGACACATTTTACACTCCTACACTGCCTTGGTTTGAATCAATCAAAAACCACCATAAACTGACACTGACAATGCAGCCACGACGGGGTAGACAACAACCTCAAGGGGTGGGAGGAACGGATATTTTCCCAGTTCTAACAAATTTATGATGATGTTTTGAATGTTTGTTAGGGACAGACGAAACGGCACCATTTAGTGCCATCTTAGTACACAGATATGGGGTGGGTATTCACACCTAGAACTTGTGTGTGCTGAGATTATACACCACAAATTGCATTTCACTCCTTTTATTCCTAGCCCAATTATTATTCTTCCCTTCTCACACTCTCTCTCTCAAAAAAAAAAAAAACAACACACAAACCCAATGAATCCACTTCTGAGGTTTTTCCTTTCATTTTCCATTCCTTCAGTTCAGCTGAGGTATTCCTGCGGATCCTAAGCCTGAATATCTATGGAGTGTACTAATTCCAGCTACCACTGGAGATCTTTCTTCCTTTTAAGAGCACTACCATGTCTCCTAACGTGGCTGGGATAAAAACTACTCCCAGCAGCGGTGGCCTAAGTATCACTTACTTTGCAAAACTTCTGAAATCCAACCCTTGGAGTTGTTTACTGACTTTAAATGCCACCTCGGGAGCTAATAGCCGTACATTATTATTGCAGCTTCCAATTTAGCTCATCTGGTTATATCTGACCCAAGAGGGAGGGATTAGGTTCCTACGGCCTCCTCAGATGGGACCTGCTGCTGACATTTAGCTGGCTGGGGGGGCCGGGAGCGTGCCTGAAGGGAGGGAGATGTGCCCCATCCTTCATGGCAGCAGCAGGTTGTTTTTCGGTGCCTGACAGAAAACACGTCTCATGCTGCCTGTAAAGTGTGTTGACTAAGCAGTCAGCACGGAAGAGCGGCAATAAAAGCAGTTTCTGGGAGACAGCCAAGAAGTACGGTTAGGCACAGCCGATCCCTCTGTGCCTGGAAAGCAGGGAGCCAGGGACAGAGCACGGGCTGTGCAGGGGTCCTGCCTGTGTGGCACCAACTGCATCAGGCAACTGATAGAAGCAGCGGATGGGCAAAGACAGACTCGTGACGGGCTTACGGATATAGTCACAAGATCAGC
Organism: Larus michahellis; assembly: GCF_964199755.1. NCBI lineage: Eukaryota > Metazoa > Chordata > Aves > Charadriiformes > Laridae > Larus > Larus michahellis. The sequence continues at coordinate 59,905,681 of NC_133902.1, forward strand.
TCATGTTTTGGTCCAGCATGGAAAAGGAGATCCCAAACACTTGTGGAACCACGACTGCAGTGCACTAAAAATGTAAATTTGCAGGGAAAAGCGCAGCCAAAAGTTCATCAATGAGTTTTGGAGGGGGAGGAAGATCCTGGCTTATTACTAATGCGTGTCTGGCTTTCTCACTGCAGAAGACGCAATAGGCAGGAATCTCCAGATGATTCCCCAAAAAACCACAGCTATGTTTGTCAGCTGTGTCCCTAGGAGCCTGGAGCATGGGAACCAGGATGAGAAACAAAGAACATTAGAGACCATAACTCGTAGCAGCAGCTCTTCCAAGTCTTGTCACTTAGTATTGCAGAAAAGAAAGCAACAAGAATGAGGATATACCAAATGTCTCAAGGTATCACCCAGCCAGCAACTCACTTATAAGCCTTACACAGCAAGTTCCCAGGGAAGTTCATGACTGGAGATCTGCTGTTTTGGAGAGGTAAAGAATTGGAAAGCTTTCAATTCAGGAAGCCCTCAATAAAGGAAAACAAGCCTGCATACCCAGTGCTGCAAAACTAACGTGAGGTTTACCCTGTTCCAGCACTTGCGCTGCCAGTGTCCTCTCCGTGACTGCGAGTGTCACCCTGTGGTGGGCTCCATTAGGTGTGTCCCAGAGGGGTACCTGTGCAGTCTGCCCGCTGGTGGAAAGCCTGGCTTCTAGGAAGACCTGGATTAACTGCTAAATTGTGCTTCTGTCAAGTCTGGTAGAAATCAGGAGCTCAGCGGGGTTTCATGAGACGTTTCAGTTGAGGTAAGAGAGCTGGCAGATGTTCAAGCCACAGATGTCATTTCTCAACCAGCTTCATGACATACTGGAGCCATTGGAGAGGACAACTGAAAAATCATAGGATCATAGAACCATAGAATGGTTTGTGTTGGAAGGAACCTTAAAGCCCACCCAGTGGCACCCCCTGCCCTGGGCAGGGACACCTCCCACCAGCCCAGGTTGCTCCAAGCCCCGTCCAACCTGGCCTTGAACCCCTCCAGGGATGGGGCAGCCACAGCTTCTCTGGGCAACCTGGGCCAGGGGCTCACCGCCCTCACAGCAAACAATTTCTTCCTAGTACCTAATCTAAAGAGAAGATGTGAATTTCTATACATCCCTTTTGTACTGCAAATTTTTTTTCAAAGGTGGATCCTCAGAGATTTATCATTTTTCTGGTCTAGGAATCATCCAGGTTATGAGTATTATGGCACTAACACTGATCAAGAGACATGTTGGAAAGGTCTTCTCTCTCCTGCACTGCACTTTAACCCACTAGGCAAGCAGGGAAGGCTCTGCAGTTGATAAATGGCTATAAATATAATGTGTATTTAGATATCTTAAGGAAGAAACCGCTCTGTCACCCAAAAGCGAACCACCACCAGAACTCCTCAGAATCACAGAATGCTTTGGGTTAGAAGGGACCTTAAAGATGACCTAGTTCCAACCCCGCTGCCCTGGGCAGGGACACCTCCCCCCAGACCAGATTGCCCATAAGCCCCATCCAACCTGGCCTTGAACACCTCCAGGGGTGGGGCAGCCACAGCTTCTCTGGGCAACCTGGGCCAGTACCAATTCCTCAGAATTCCTCAGAGAAAAAAAAAAAAAAAAAAAAAGAGCCGTAGCTGTCCCCGCTGGCCGGCTCGGGCTGGGCGGGCGGCGGGGGCCAGCCCGAGCCGGAGGAGGGGCCGTGAAGGACCGCGACGCCCCTCACTACAGCCCGCGGCTCGGAGGGCGGGAACAGGCCGCAGCGGCGGGGCCTAGCGCGGCTTCCCCTTCCTGAGGAGAACCGTCCCGCCCTCGGCGGCCCTGCCGGCTGGCTGAGGCGGAGCGGGGAGAGGGAGGTGCCGGAGGGAGCCGGCCGGCCGCTTGCCCTCCCTCCATCTCCACCCGCCGTGAGGGACGCGGGCTCGGCCGGGCTGCTGGAGTAAGTGGCTTTCGGTTGTGGTAATGGTGGGGGGGGGCGGGTTGATAGCGGAGCGGGAGCTTACGGGAAAGAGCGACCGAAAAATGGAGTATGTGGCTGTTTTAATGGCAGGGGTATAAAGCCCTCGGCAGCTGTCCCGTTTGTCTGTGTGTTGTCACCCTGCTGAGGGGCTGAGCCCTGCTGTCTGTTCATGGGTAGCTGTCTGCACATATATAACAAATAGGAGGGTTGTGCAGGACTCTTTCACTGGATTTTCTTTCTCAGGTAGAGCTGGTAGCATACAGCATCTCCTATTATTAAAAATGCTGGGCAAAGAACAGGGTAGCTGTAGTTAAACTGAGCTGTGGAAAATTAAAACGGTTACTTCTCGCTTGCCTTGAACATTTTGGTGGGACCATTTCTGGGTGAGAGTGTGTTGGTGTAACAAGTCAGTCCTAAACTTTTCTGAGTTCTTATCTGAGTTCTCACTTCAAACCAGGACATTATCTCTTCTAACCAATCACTTCAGTAAACGTTTGTAAGCCCATTACTACAGGAAAGGGTATAAACGCGTGTGTGTATAGACCTTGAGTTCAAACCAGCTAGATTTACTACCTGCTAGTTTACTCTACTATTTACTGTAAGCTGGTAGTAAAGGCGCACTGCAAGCGAGCTCCTTTCCACCACCGCTCCCTTCCCCGCTCTGGAGGAGTTGTGCTTTTCTTCCCTTGCCACCCGTCCTGCTGTCCCTTTGCTGCTGCCGGGCCCTCACAGCTGTGCTGAGCTCCGCGGGGGCCGAGGCACGGCTGGGCGTCAGGGACGCCTCGCCAGGCTGGCCGGGCACGCTGCGCGCCCAGCTACAAGCAGGGCAGCCAAGGAGGCAAGTCGTCAAGACTTGGAGCACTGCAGAGACGTGAGTCTGCTACCACTACAGACTCTTGCTTCTGTCCTCTGGTGGCTCTCTGGTGGTGGCTAGACACCTCTCTGTGTCTTATTTTCATTCTCTGTGTTTGCAGTCTGCCTCTGTACCGAGCTCTCTGTGAACCATGGCTGCTGCCCTGCAATGGGGTTTCCACCCAGAAAGTTTCCCAGCATGAGAAGGTTGCTCAAATATAATTACACAGATGTTGGCCTGAAGCCTCTGAAGTCCCTTTGTAAGATAATCTTCTGACCATGGATAAGAAGCAAGCTTGGAGGCGCAGCTGTTAAGAGTGTGGTGTATTTTCAATTGAAGTTAATCAGGCCTTTTCTTTTTCTCGCTCATTCATAGGTACGGTTCCTCAGAAATGTTTAGTGATGAGCAGTGACAGATGATTACCTAGTAAAGACTCAATCTGATATTTCGAGATCTTTAGGGGTTGGTAAGGCAAGGGTTGGTAACGTTTGCTAAGGCAAAATCCAGTATTGGCTCTTTAGAATAGCAATAAGCAGAATGTGATTCATTTTAATGTTAGCCATTTACCAATTTTGTTTAGTCTAACTTGGAATGAAAGTTTTGAGTAGGCATGTATGTGCATAAAAATTATACACACACCTTATATCTAATTTATAGCCTTACTTTGATTGTATGCATGTGGATATATGCTTTGTTTTGCTTAATTATGTGTGTGCGCATGTATGCCTGCACAGGAGCATAGTAATAACAACTTTGTGAGCTAGGCCCTCATTACATAATGTAATATTTTCTCTGGAGATCCATTTCTACCTGGTAATCTGTCGCTAATAGAAATTTGGAAAGCTGGATAGATGTGGTAGGTTCAAAGGCCACTAATGCAAACCAGTTTCCCAAATGAAAACTCATATAGGTTCCTTTCTGATGCCTATTTTGTCTTCACACAAGCCTCTGCAAGCTTTAGCAAATATTTAAAAGAAAGGTGCTTTTTCCACAGTCAGTTTGCAATTGTTACTTTCTACTTTCCCATGTAAATATCTCGATAGTTTCCAAACAAGGGTTTGCATTTACAAGTAGCTCTGTTAAGCAACAGCTTACTTTTATGATAGCGCTTGCTTACATGCAGGCAAACAGGACTTAAAGTATTATTTTACCTTTTCTAAAACATATTGCCTGCCCTTCCAGTTGTAGTTTGCACCTGCATTTTTCCGGGGATTAGCTTTATCACCAAGGGTGTGCCCCTGCAGCTGATGTGAGCGTGACCACAACGTCCTGCCTCCTGAAGAGCGCGGATAGCTGTCCTCGTCATTGACCCCCTGCCTGCCTGGCCCCTGCCGTGTTGGGCGCTCTCGGCAGAGGGGAACCACTGAAAAGCTGAGTGCTGGGTAAAAAGAGAAGTGAACATGAAATAAGAATTAGTTGTTGTTTTGCTTTAGGGGTCTGCTGCGGCACAGCTCTTGCTAATGTAGATGTAGCCCATTTTTTTCTAAAAAGCATTACTTTAGAAAGCAATTTTTATTACACAATGAACAAACAATTTGTAATCAAAACTCTTTCTACAGGATCACAGTGTTGCTTTTAGAAACATTTTGAATCCCTAAATGACTTTCTTTGAGCCAGGTTTCCAAGCAAATGTGTAGCTCTGTCTGAAGAGGGGCTTCCAAATGCCCGATGAACTTGCTCTGGGTTATGTCCTGATAATGCTGATGGAGCCCAGATTGTCCTTTCTCTGCTGGCCGCGTGCAAAGTATTGGACTGTGCCTTTTTGCTTAGCAAAGTGTTTCTCAAACCAAGTGTTGATTCTAATTTCAAAATGATATTGAATGCACACCCCTCCTCTGGCATTAGATTTGCATGTACTATCAGGTCTCAATCTTTATTCCAGTATATATAACTAGGCTACTTCCTTGACACACCTAAGTAATCACCTAGTTTGTAGTTATTTTTTGAGCGGGTGCCTGTTTGCATATGCAGGTCTATGTCCAGTCTTGTAATAAACTAAACACCTTGGTTTTTAATCCTTTCTCCTTTAGTGTTTGAACTGGGGGAAGGAAGGGTGGGGAGAAAACTGTGGATATAGCTCAGTGCTAGGGTCAAGCTGGATTGGTAGACCGTCTAATCAAATATCTGTATGAACTGTGAGCGGAATGAAGAATATCAGAAAAAAAGGTGAACAGCTACAAACTGTTTCTAACAAGAACATCTCTTTCTAATTACAGAGCAATTGGTTTATAGTATTTTCAAGTTTGTATTTTGTGTGTGGTGGGTTTTATGGCTGATATTAACCCCCGCTAATATAGAAAGCAAGAATGACTATTTGAACTACTTAGGCAACAGACAATGTCGGCACAGGAACAAAATAGTACAGAAATCATCCTGCATACGTTTAGTCAGTCATCAGGCCGGAGACTAGGCAGGACTAGGTTTCCCACTCCTTGGATGGCAGATTTTGAAGTAATCTTTCATTCACAGGAGGGAATTTAAATACTTTTCTGATAAAACTTGATAAATATATTATGATGTCTGTATGATGGGAAAGCTCAAAATACTCGTGACCTTGGTGTTTCTTTGTATTCCTGTTAGTTCTTAGGTGCAGTGCTTGGGACTACAGCCACCATTGTCTGAGAGTATTGCCTCATTCTCCCAAACATACTGCTTTCTCTGGCAAGATTCTTACTGTCTGAAATCCCAAGAAAGATTTACAAATCAGACTTTTCCCCTCATTATCTGTAAGACATTTTTTTTGTAGGTGGGTAATGAAACAGAAGAAAAAGAAGTGGTTAGGTTAAAAATACAAATAGTAGAGAGAGGAGCAAAAAAAGTTTGTTCCTTATAGGATGGAGCTTAAAGCAGTTGATATCATCTAATGCTGAGTGGGAAGATCCTGGTCACCTGAGTACAGAAAGCAAATTCAGTAGTTTGAAGCAGTGGGGACCAAGAGAAGGAAGGAGGATAGTACGCCTATTTTTTGCTTTGTTTTTCCTTTATTTTTGTGCATGACAAGTGCTGCAACTACTTTTGGGCATGATAGCCAAGCTAGTTGCCTGTACTGGAGCGTGGGAAGGATTTTCCCCATATGGTAAACTGCTGCTTTGCTTCCACTTATTAGTGCAGGGTGGCCTGCAGGGTTTTTGAGTTTTGAGTTCTGTGTATGGGAACTTACAAATTTGTGGCGTGGTCTGCGGCTTAAGGGGACTTGTAACCCTGTAAGCTGTCTGGATATTGTGGATTATGTTCCATGCTTGGTTGGTGAGGTAGTTCTTGGATAATTACTTTAATTAAAGTGCTGTAACTTGTGTTTAAGAACCCGAAGCAACCATCGGAGGCTTTAGGAGAGGATCTGGAGGATGGACTCTGCTGTGCGATCAGCCACGTTTTGTACCCACTGGAACTCTTTCTTGGTTTGTAGCTCCGTTATAGATATGGCTTACAGTAATTACATGTACAAGTCACAAGTGCATGAGTCAGTGACCCAGGCTTCTACTGGTGAAGTAGATCACAAGCTTTGGTTGCCCTTCAAAGTGTGCTACTTTCTTCTCTTGTTCGCTTTCACTGCTGGTTGGGTAATAAGTAGTCCAGGGCAGCCCAGGAGATCAGCCCCGTATCGGCTGCGCGGAGAGATGCTTGATGACTGTTAGGAGTGCTGCGGGGGAAGCATCTTCAGTTTGGGTTGACTTAAACTTTAATTGCTTGCTTCTAAGATGCTTATTTCAGTTAGTATGGTCTGACATCCTGTGTAATATAGTACTAACCGCTTCAGTCTTTTAAAAAGCAGACAAGAACAGCTGTGGGAGAGCTGGTAGATGATATTGTTAAGGGGGGTACTAACAGGATTATTTTCTGATGACGTCACCTTTTCCTTGTTATTTGGCCACTTCCTGTGCTGGCACACCCAGAAACTGGCAGTAACACACTCTCAGAGCAGTCCAGCTCTAAACGCGTAAGTTACCCACAGTAAGAATCCTAATTGTGGCCTGTCTTACTGCTGTTCTGCACACTGTCACAGTGGCCACCTTTTAAGTAGTTCTGCAAGAAGGATCAGAAGCTGAATTAGAGGGAGCGGAGGATAGTAACTTCCGCTGTTTGGAGAAGCGGAGGCGGCGCAAGACTCTCAGCTCAGCCCGGAGGGATGTTGGTCTGAGGCTCTCATCATCCAAAACTTACCTGAGAAGCTTTTGGAAGGAATGAGAAAGATTGAATTAGACAATGCTGCTGTGCCAATGGCAAGTTATGCAAACTGTAGTGGTGGTGATTATAAGTTTTCTATTTTTAAGTCTTCCATTGAGTGACTCACTTTATTAGATGTGTTCGTTTAAAATGGAATGTGAAGCACCCAGATACCATGGTAATGGCCTCATAAAGCACTCAGATATACAACATAACAGATTGGATTTCTTCTCTTAATTTAACAGGTTTTGCGTCTCATACACCATGTCTGATGGCAGCATACAGGGCGTCACACACTCCTATTGCTAAGCTCTACAGTTTGTATCCATCTGTCTCTTCACTTTTGCTAAAGTAGTCATCTTTCTTTGATCTCTAACTCGCGATTCTGCATCTGAATTTTCCACCATTCCTCTGCCCTCCCTTTTCCCTCATTCTTTCCCCCAACTTTGGCCATGCGCTGCTTGGATCCAGCCCGATATGCTAATAATAAGAAAGCACTTGGGTACAGGAATGCTGGCGATTGCAGCACTTGCTGTACTTGGGTGCCTCCTCGGGCAGGAGCAGGAGCCCTGGTAGGTGCCTGCGTGCACCGCGGGCTGTACCAAATTACACAACTCAGTAAGATCCAGGCAACAGTCTTTTGGCTACCTGGGCTGGGCATTACAGGAAATAAGGAAGGCAAGTCACTCCTAGGAGTTTTATCAGGCTAATGAGAACTGTGGCGTGGCAGATGTCTATCGCATGGGCCCTGCTATTCAGAAGCATCTACTGAAGACGGGTGTTGAAATCCCTTCTTTAAAAAACACCGTGTAAGTTGCACTTTGTATGCTTTTTGGTTTTTGAATGTGGGTCTGAAAGTGAAGCAGAAGAATCCTGCCTTTAAGCAGGGTATTAATTGAGGAAGCGGAGCCCTTGCCCAAGGTGCAGGAGGCCCAGGCTCTGTTAGCTCGTGGGGTTCACCTGGGGACCTCACAGAGGCAGGGTCACTGTTCCCCAGCCCGGACTCTGGAGTGGGAGCTTCCTATGGAGGTGGCTGCTGCATGCCGCTTTACATCCAAGTGAGCGTGGCGCTGGGTTGTTGGTTAAGAAATGCACTGCAGGAGGCAGCTGTTCTTACTGTGACGACAGTTTGTATTAATTTTTTTAACTTTTGGAAACCGAAAGCATGAACTCCTCCTTTGGTGTAGTTTCCATTTCATGTAACTAGCTCTTTCTTTTTTCTTTTTTTTTTCCCCTGCCCTTTGTGTTTCCTTTTGTGGTTTAAAGCCAATTTCTTCTTATCAGGAATTCTTTAATAGCTAGAAGTTTGAACTAATGTCTCTGTGAATCTTTACCGATAATCAGCTGGTTCACTGAGAAATGTTCCCTGTGGGTTATTCAGGTCTTTGGGCAGATCACACTGTACGCAATACCTATTCCTCATGGCATGCCACTGGCTGCTCCCATGCCAATCAAGGGCTCCTTGCTCCTGCCGGAGCTTGTTCCAGAGCCTGTCAGGGACCTCAGCCCACCCTGGAACCGACAGCATGGGTTCAAAGGGTGCCATTTATGACCTATATCGAAACTAAGGATAAGACTTAACATGTGGATTTACAGTGTCAGATGGCACTAGCAGCTTTAAAGCACTCTACACTGAGCCATTTTTAAAGGTGACTCAAAATATTTGTGTTATGGAAAGATGACTTGTTTCTGACTGCATCGCTTCTCATGCTGTTTGCTATTATAATTTTCATTAAAATAAAATTCAGTTTCCATCACAAGCTATTGATCTCAGCTTGGAAGAGAGTCAGGTTTTATTACCTACTTGCAAAAGACAAGAGGTTTTTAAGCGTAGACTCTTCTCCATGTACATAGCACTCTGTGTACAACCTTTGCCGTAACTATGTGAACTGCATTCTTTCCCCTTTCATCTTCTGCACTCTCGTTTATCTTGCTTGGTGTGCTGACAGTAGCCTTTAGCAGCCCTTCTGGGATGGAACTTGAGGAGAAAACCCACAAGTAGTATGTTTAGAGAGCCTGTAATTTCTCTTGGGTTGTGTGTGCACTGGGGCAGTGCCTTAGCTGTCCTCCTGCCTAGAGGAGACCTTGCTGTGTGCCATTTCCCACATGCAATGCCGTTCCTTTTGGAAAGACGCCGGAGCATTTGGGCAGGGAGAAGTTGTGATGTGCTGTAGCAGGATCCCACTGAAGAGTCTGGGGCAGCGCCTTGGCACGGCACACAGCAGCCTGGCACGTACCTATCGCGTCCCCGCCGGCTGTTTGTCTGGGGCTCTGCCTGCCTGCAGTACCTGCTAATGCCCCAAGCTCCATTCAGGCTCATCCAGATACATCTGCTCAGACCTCGCAAGTACAGGCTCACGGGTTCCTAGGATGAAATTGAGATGTTCTAGGTGTAAAAGCACCGTCTGTAGGTTTGAATGCCTGTCTAGCTTTGTGTTGGAGTGGCTTATGTTAAGCCGTATTTTCCTTTCTTTCCCTGAATAAGCTCCTTTTACCGACGGTGAGCAAGATTTATGTGGCAATTTGAGCAGCTGGTCTCCTGGGAGTGTTCCTTTCTCCGGAGAATTGCATATAATCTGGCTATCAGCTCTGAGTAGGGCTAATGGCACACGTACCTGGCTGTCGGGCAAGCAGAGGGTAGCCCCTTACCCACAGCTGACGGTTGAGGCTAGAAATCCCTCCTGTACAGAGGGCACCGAGCCTGCACTGTCTTTGTGTTATAGTTATCTTGCATAATGAATGGGGCAAAATTGCTCTCTGTGGCATAAATTCACATTAGTGCAGCTGTGTCCACAGTGAGACTGCTGTAGGGTCCCAGTGCAGGGGTGATCCTGAACCCCATTCCCTGTGTGTCTGTACCTTTGTTCCCACTGTGGTAGCGCACAGACCTTGCCCTCGGTGGCAGCTGAGGTGGCACAAACAGGTTGTGTTAGTCAAAAGGCTTGTCCCAGATCTGTGTTTTGTTGTTTGTGCGCTGAAAAAACTGTGCTTGTTTGTGGGAGGAAGCTATGGGGCAAGTTGTAACAATATGTGGGCAACCACATTTGTTACGCTTATTCTAAGGATAAGTCCTGAGGAGAAGGACTTGGGAGCGCTGGTTGATGAGAAGCTCCACAGGAGCTGGCAATGTGCGCTGGCAGCGCAGAAAGCCCCCACCCTGGGCTGCATCCCCAGCAGTGTGGCCAGCAGGGAGGGCGGGGGATTCTGCCCCTCTGCTCTGCTCTGGGGACACCCTCACCTGGAGTACTATGTCCAGCTCTGGAACCCTCAGGACAGGAAGGACATGGACCAGTTGGAAGGGGTCAAAAGGAGGGCCACAAAGATGCTGGGAGGGCTGGAGCCCCTCTGCTGCGAGGACAGGCTGAGAGAGCTGGGGGGGTTCAGCCTGGAGAAGAGAAGGCTCCGGGGAGACCTTCCAGCCCCTGCCAGGCCCTCAAGGGGCTCCAGGAAAGCTGGGGAGGGACTCTGGAGCAGGGAGGGGAGCCATGGGACGAGGGGGAAGGGTTTTACACTGACAGAGGGGAGACTGAGATGAGATGTGAGGCAGAAATTGTTTGCTGTGAGGGCGGTGAGCCCCTGGCCCAGGTTGCCCAGAGAAGCTGTGGCTGCCCCATCCCTGGAGGGGTTCAAGGCCAGGTTGGACGGGGCTTGGAGCAACCTGGGCTGGTGGGAGGTGTCCCTGCCCAGGGCAGGGGGTGCCACTGGGGGGGCTTCAAGGTCCCTTCCAACACAAACCATTCTGTGATTCTATTATATGATTCTCCTTTGAGGTTACTGCCTCTGCTGCTCTTGAAGCAGCTTCTGTACTGCTGCAGTTTCCAGCCTGGTACATAGGTACACACAGGTCTCCTTTCCCTTGGCTAGCAGTCCGCATTCATGCCTGGCTCCATGTGGATGCCCCCTCTGGAGGTGGTGGGAGCAGGCAGACACTGTTTGGGCTCCCCGCATCTGACTGCCTGTGTTCAAGTGTCAGCACTTGCAGGTGCCGCTGCAGCTCTGTAGACTTCTGTCTGTGTTGTGTTGCTTGCGCTGGGTTCTGTAGGGTAAAAAGTTTCGCTGGTAGAAATTTGAAGGTGGAAAACGTTGGTCTACCAAAAGACTGTGGTATAACAGACGCCACTCTAAAGATTTTGTATCTCATCCAGAATTTTCAAGAAACCCATTTTGAGTTGAACTTTCATTTGATTTTGATAATAATTTAACTTCTGAAGACTAGCTGTCCCTTTTTTATACATATGGAGGAATCTTTATTGCATGCAATAGGCAGTGGAGTTTGTTGGATTCCTAATAGAGATTCTGTATAGGAAACTGTTAAATAAAAGCTGTTTACTTGCCCCTATTGTATTGTGTTAGAGCTGGTGACAGATGCTTCAAAGCTTTCTGGATCAAAGTAAGCATTGTGGGGACATGGGGGCTTGTGTTTTTTTGGTTTTTGCTTGTTTAAATTAATTCTCTTATCTGGGAGGACTAGTGTTTGTTGTAGTTAATGAATGAGAACCTATGGCTTCCGTGACAAAGTGCTGCCTGTCAGCATATGTGAGTTGGGCAGTAGGGTAGGGGGTTATGGAAGGTATGGTACCGTGGCAGGATGGAGTACCGACGGGAAGCAGGGGGGTAATGGCACAGGGGCTGGGATACTGATGGGAAGCAGGGAGGGGGCGGCACAGGGGCTGGGGTACCGACGGGAAGCAGGGGGGTAATGGCACAGGGGCTGGGATACTGATGGGAAGCAGGGAGGGGGCGGCACAGGGGCTGGGGTACTGACGGGAAGCAGGGGGGTAATGGCACAGGGGCTGGGGTACCGACGCGAAGCAGGGGGGTAATGGCACAGGGGCTGGGGTACCGACGCGAAGCAGGGGGGTAATGGCACAGGGGCTGGGGTACCGACGCGAAGCAGGGGGGTAATGGCACAGGGGCTGGGGTACCGACGCGAAGCAGGGGGGTAATGGCACAGGGGCTGGGGTACCGACGCGAAGCAGGGGGGTAATGGCACAGGGGCTGGGGTACCGACGCGAAGCAGGGAGGGGGCGGCACAGGGGGCTGCTTTAGCTGAAGCAGCTGAAAGCAGAGCCCTTGGGTCTGTGCCTGCTGTTTGCAGAGGCCTGTTGGGAGGTGGAAACACAGGAGATGCAGCTCTCAGAACATGAAGAGCAGGTGTAATATTAGTCATTATCTTATTTCCCAGCACTCGGCCAGTACAGCTTTTATTCAGTACGTGAACATATTCTCTTTGAGCCTTTTTTTTTAACAAAAAAGTTACCAAAAGAGTAGATATTTCAAACTACTGAAAAATAGCATAACACTATCAGTGTAACTCAGAATTGTGGCGAGTGTTGGGTTTGTTCCTCCTGATCCCTTTCATATATTTGTGCAGCACTGTTGTACAAACAACTTAGAAATCTACTGCACAGCTTTGGGGGAATTTGTGCTTTTTTTTTCCTTATACATGCAATGATATTTCTAGTGTGATTCGCAAGGAAACTTTAGATTTTGGTTGATGCAGTAAGGGTTTTTTAACCCTTTTTTAACTAAAGAAGTAAAATCTGTTGTGGTTTGGGCCGGACTGGCCACCGAAACAAACGACAAAAGGCCAGCTGAATAAAAGACGTAGCTACTTTATTTGTTCCATTTTAAAAACTTGGAGTAGTTTGTTTGTTTGTTTGTTTTTAAAGAAGTATTGATAAAATTCTTGTTAAAAAGACCCAGTAGAACCTGCAGTCCTAAGATCATGATTTCCTTGTTTTTAAAAACAAAAATAATTGACTTCCAAAGCTGTCTGGGAAAGTCCATTTTTAAAGTAAGCTGGTGTAGGTGATGCTCACTGAGACTTTTAGCCAGTGGTTTGTCTGCCTAGTGCTGCTCTAATTCAGCCCCACTCAATGGAAATGTCATGGTAGGTGTGTTTAACTCGGGTAGGTGTGTACCTGGTCTCCAAAATGAGATTTTGGAGAAGGCTTAAGGCGGCCAGGGGACCAGAAGCACAGAGTGGTACGTGCTGTAGCTGCCCGGGTGCTGCCCCTCGCAGGCAGGGCTGGCCGTGGCTGCAGGGTGCAGCCTTCTTGCGCGGTGGAAGGTGCTCAGCTCTTGACTAGGAGCCTCTTGGGCTGCGCTTGCCATACAACACCAGCTGCCGAGCTGTGGCTCTCAGGTAATTTGTTCATAGTTAATGAACTCTTGAAGAGTTTAGTTGAACAGAAATAAGTAGGGGTTGGTGCTTCAGCCATCACCCTTTCTTGCTGAACTTGGTGAAACAGTGAAAGGAAACACTTCCCTTTGTTTTCCTGAAAGCCAGTATCTCTGCAGACGTGTAAACCAGCTTGTTGGAAGATGCTAATTTGTTCTTTTTAAACTCCCTTGTATTCTAGAGCATATTGTGTTCCCAGAACAGGCACTCGCAAGGGTTTTATACTCTTATTTGAAGTGACTCCTTTGCTGATGCGTGAGGTGTGTGAAACTACTTCAAGACTGCACCAGTTTGCAGTCTGGAAGAGGAGTTGTTATTCTAGTGACTTGAAGAAACCTTATGGTGGAAGTGTGTAGTACACAGAGTGCTTGGATGATGTGTACGTGTTTGCCATCGTCATATGCTTCATGTGGCTATAGACGGTACGTGACCTGATGTTGCTTGCCTTAGTTCTTTTATTTTACCGGAGATTATGAGAGCCGTGATGGCGGTGCAAGTTTTCCAGCGGCACATTTTAATTCTTGTGCAGTACTGAATTTCATATTGTGTTACGACTTCACGAGTATCCGTAGGCACTTTGAGGTATGTAGAAGTGATACTGCAAAAGGCTGGCTCCACAGATTTGCGGTGGCAGGGTTTAGCTGATGGTTAGTTTTTGCTTTTTAATTTGGGGGAGGGCTGATAAGCCTACAGGGTAGGGTCTGATTCTGAAGCACTCTGCTCAAGGCATTTCTTGGATTGCTCAAATCCTGTTGTGCGAGACTTGTGCCAGACGGACGGGAGGGGGTGACAGGTGGGTGACAGGCACATGTCCTGGCGTGTGTGGCTGTCCCAGGAACTGGCTGTGCTGGGCTGCGGTGGGAGTGGTCCAGTGGGTCCCCTGCAGGCAGCCCTCCTCCTTGGGTGCTCACGTTCTCTTGCCCTGCTAGCCCACGTGCAGTGCCGCTGGGCAGGGGACCACAAACCTGATCAGGAGCCTTGTCCCCCCTGAGCTGGAGCCGGGGGGAGGCAGCCACAGCACGGTGCCAAGCCTCCACAGTAACTTTCCGTTAAAAAACTCCCCTTGCTATGGGGTTTTTCGGCTGTTGGCTTTCCCTTTTACTCCTCCCTGTCCTGGGATAAAGGAAAGATGAAATTGGTCTTTTTTGAGACCAAAGCATGAAGTAGGTGGAAAATGTGATACTCTATGTACATACCAAGAAAGGTTGTTGTGGGGGGAATCTCCAAGAGCATGTGATGTGTGCTGCTCTGCAGAAAAACTTGTGGGAAACTGCAAGTCTTGGCCTTCTGTACAATAATCACTTGCACACAGTACATGCGTACAACATCTGCACATCAAATGTTTGCATACAATAGTGGTGCGTGGAATTTCCCATCACATTGAGTGTCCTGCAAGCAAAGTGCACAGGGAATGAAGTTAAGATCTACCCAAACTGAAAAATGAAATTTTCTTGTTAGGCTCGTGTCTTAAACATGTTTGGCATACTTTTCAGAAGAAAGATCAATGCTGCTGGCTGGAAGAACTAGTAGGAGAAAGAAGATGAAGTGTGTATAGATGTATAGTAACATACAGTATTTCATGTTTAATTGTATTTATAAGGCCAAAGAAATAACTCTTTGGTTGTAAGTGGTTTGCTGCAAATCTTGACAAGAAAGCTGTACGCTGCCGAAAGTAACAGTTTATAGCCCAGTCTGGTGTGTTTGGTGTAAGACGGGCAGTGGCCACGGAGGGAGGGCTATGAAGCATCTCACTCGTCAGTGCAGTGCCGGAGCTGTGCCGGACTGGGGCAGCGGGGATGGCCTGTGGGACCTGGCCTGGGGACCAAGGTGAGGGCTGAGCCCCTGCCCAGCCACGGGATGGGACCCGCTGCTGCTCCCTGCCCCTGGCCCGGGGCCGCTTCTGCTGTGTTGTAAGTCCGCTGGTGTCCCGCTGTTGGCACAGTGCTGTACACATTGCCTGCTTCTGCTTTAAGCCTTAATAGTGCTAAATCTCTGGTGTGGAGACTGCTGGGTGAGGCTGGGGCTTGGACAAAGGTGTCTTCATAGCTGGAGGGCTTGGAGCGCTGATGGGAGTCCTTCAAACTTGATGTATGTTGTTCCTAAAGCGATGCAAGCTGCTGCGGTCCTGGGAAGATGGATTATGTTGTGCCTGCTTAAGATTCAGGTCAGTTCCATGCAAATTTTTCATTCAGTATCCGAACACTGGGTCTTTTAAGAATTTGCCTGACCCATATAGGGCTAGTTTTAAACCCTCTGTAGCTGGATGACAAAGTTCTGCGCTTATTTCAAGCCACTTAATCTTGTCCACTGTCTCTGCTGCTGCTTCTCACTGAAGGACCTGCGCCCTGACTAGCGGTGCTTCGCTTCTCCACCAGTCCTGGGTAGGACCAGCTTTGCTGGTGTACGGCAAGTACAGGGATCCTAATTCCTGGCTTGAAAGCAGGATGGAGTGCTGTTAGGCAAATGTGATTGTAGGCATAGTTTGATGGGACGGGAGGGTAGCTAAAGGGGATGTTGTCACGCAGCGTCAGCTGTTCCGTTGTGGCAAGGATCTGGTGCCCATCTGCCGATGACAGGGAGTTCTTGTTCAGCTTTTGCCACAGTATTGTAAACACTTGTTACATATACAAGTAAGGTTGAGGTTTAAATGGGTGGATGTGTGTACACCTACTTGTACATCTAAATACTCTTTTGTCGTTCAGCAAGCACTCTGGCTTGCCTCTGTCTAGACTGTGTTTAGAAATTATTAATATTGTAATGAAAATCGCTAATTAATATATTGCTACCCTAAGTTTCAACTTGTCACAACATTGTCATTAGTTTCTACAAATGGTCTATTCTGTGTAGCCTAGATTCTAACATGGTAAAACTGCCTATTAATTTTTATCTTCTTTTCTTACAGTAAAAAATGGCATTTCAGAAGGCAGTGAAAGGAACTGCTCTCATTGGAGGAGGTGCCATAGCAACAGTTTTTGGCCTCTCTCAATTTTCTCAGTATAGAAACAAACACGTAAGTATTAATTATGATTTCTGATAAAATATGAAACTTAAAATCTGTTTCAGCGTATGTTAGGCTTATACGAATAGTTTTGTTTGGGAAGCAATGCCAAGAGCCTCCCAGCTTGATTTGGTAAGTGCTAATCTGGAGGATGGCATTAAACGATGTTTCACTATTGTAGGTCTTTAACCAGTGGGGAAGTGTGATTCCTGTAATTCGTTTTTCATGTTTAAAAAATGACCTTTGTGTACTACCGGGGATTTTACTTAGTTGGAGGAGGAGTGGAAAGTAGCGATCGAAGTATAAGCAGTAAGTAGAGCTTGAATGGTATTTTCAAACTGAGAAGCTTGAAGTGAAACCACTAGGACCACCTCTGAAAATCTCAGCTTCGAAACAGTCATGGTGGCAGCTCTCGTTCAGTTCAAAAAGCTGAAAACTGTTAGAGCATAGGATCTGTGCCAAAGCAGTCAGTGGCAAGGCTCCCGTTGTTTCTGGTGGGCATTGGGCTCTCTCTATCTGACTGGGCACGACCGAGCCACTGGCGAGCTGGAGGCACGGCTCAGTGCTGTCTTCCAGGTAACTGAGGCACACAGACAGAACGCATGCCTCGAGCAGCGAAGGATGACGTTGGACACGTGCTGTTAAAGTAAAGCAGTGGTAGGAGAAAGAGACGCGGAAGGTTCCGGTGTTCAGTTTGTGTGTTGATTCTTGCTGTTGGAGAAAGTAGATTTCATCGGCGCATCTGCTCCTCACAGGAGAGTCGGAGTCACTGTGCTCTTTAACTGGCTTCTCAATGCAGAAGCCAAGGAGAAATCGGTGAAAGGAGCAAGAGTTGTGGGCTGGTTTTAGGCAGAGATGGTGGGGATCAACAATTACTGTTTGTCTTAAAGCAAGTAAATGCCCATTGTTTTAATGCAATTCTGCTGCGCTTTAGAGTTTTATAAAATAACCATGTCTGGACTTACTAGATGCATATAAGGGAACATGTCTTCTGATGTTGTGTTAAATGTGGACTGTGAGGCTGGCACCTCACATTTGGCCAAAACTATTTGCAATCAGTGTTCTGTAAAATGGTTAAAAGTAGTCAGAGCTCTGGCCTGATTTGCTTCAATCTGGTCTGGAAAAAGCTTAAGCCCAAGGAACGACCTCCTCCTTCCTTTTAGGTGGTAGCAGCCTGAGCAGCTAGGTGAGAGGTGTTCATTTCGCATGGTGTTTTCTGCTTCTCACCTTAGAAATGTAATCAGTCAGCTCTTTATCTAGACAAGCTGTTACTCCGTGAAGTGCTTTAGTTACCACACATTTACTCTAAGTTGCCATTCAGATTGGGCAAACTGAAAATAGGAACGGAAGAAGTGGCTCTTAATGGTCTAGTTGAAGGTAAAACAGTGGGTGATGGGAGACAGTCTTCGCTGAGCTCCATGGAGGTGCGTATTACATCTGAATAAATGATAATCCGAATCTTCTGGCTGTTTCTATGGGGAGGAGGAGTAGCAGCTGAGGTATTGGTAAAGCAAATGAGATGAGTCATTTCTGGGGAACCTAGCTGGGAATGGATAAAGCAGGATCCTTATGGCTTCAGATACTGTTGCAGAAAATAAAACCTAGCATTTAAAGTGAGCTTCCCATTGGGCTGCCTGTCTTGCACCTAGCTGATAATGCTGCTTCTGTCTCTCTCGGGCGTCTTTATCACAGGATTTTACAATATGGCTTCATTACTGTCAGAAATGGCAGCTTCAAATTTTAGGACGGTTAAATAAGAGAAGGAGTTGAAAGGGAAAAGTGACATGGATAGCTCACTTGTTGTATATACAGTATTCCTGAATTCAGGGAATTCCCATTTTTCTGGGAATGGGCGGCCATGGGATGGCCATTATGAATTTCCAGAGACAGATTAAAACCCAAAGTTTTACAGAAGGTGATCATGGTGTCAAAATGAAATAACCGCTTGTCCCCCAGTTTCTAAACCTATTGTGTAGGATCAGTCTACAAAGGATCTGCAGATTTCCAGCATATGTGTAAGCAAATGGATCTGTCAAGTGAGCAGCATGTTGTTTTCATGTTGTACTAACTTGCACATTTCCCACGTGATGTCCCTTAAAGCTGCTGCCTTAAACACCTAATACAGGGCAGCAGGTGGAACATAACTGGAGGGATTGACACAAAGGAGGACAGTCCGTTTGTCGTGTTGACATATCTAAGCTGTGGGCATGTCCCCCAGCCCAAGTGTCCTCTCTTTAATAATGCCTGCCAATCAAATATATGCTAGGGCAAAGATCTTGTCTTCCTTTGCCAGAGAAGGATATCGCCCCAAGATGTGCACTAATTGGCTACACATTGTAGGAAATCTGTTGTTATTTCAAGAACAGAATCCATCACATAATAAGACAGAAATAAAATGCGCCGTTTTTTTACCCATGTTCGTATTGCCTCACTCGGTGCCTGGATGTCTGTGCTGTGGCTAGCATCCTGGAATTAGGGGCACCCAGGTACAGAATAAAGACCTCGGATGGCTCAGAATCCTGAACACAGAGTGTTGTTGATCTGTCTGTCTTTGTTTTCCACATTCGCTCCACTGATATTTGAATTTTCTGTGAGATTTGGCTGTGCCGAGTAATTCCAAGGGAGAAGCTGACGCATGGTGAAGTTCTGGCCCTTGAGAATGGATGGGAGGTCATTTGGATTTGTTAGTCGAGTGGTTTGTCTATTAAAAGGGACGAGTATTGGCAATTTCTGACGTTGAAACTTAAATTGTCCTTGCTGGGTTTGAGAGCCAAAGCCTGACTGTGAGGAGAACGGCGCCGTTAGCATGCTTAACCTTCTCTGTACGTAAACAGCTGTAAAGTGTTTACACCTTGGAAATAAAATGCTCCATTGATTCAGATCTGTCCTGGGTTTTAAGATTTTTATCACAACTTATTTTTCTATACACATACACGTGTGCTGGCATTTTGGAGTACGTTTCTGCAACAGCAGTTGAGGCAGTGTAACCGGGGAATGTCTGACTAGGGATGGCACGTGCGGGCACAGGAGAGGCTCAGTAAATTGCCCTTGTTGTGTGTTGGTCTTTCTGACAACACACGGGTCCTGCTGAGCAAAGCGAGGAGGGGGACACAAGTTGACGTGACAGAGCTGTTCTTGAATTTAACTCATAAACTGATAGATGAATATTGTGCTTCTGTGTGTTTTATAGTAACCTGATCACTGGGATATTTACTGAATTAATAAGATGGGTTAGCTCAATGCTGTGTGTAAGGGAATGAGTAGGAATGACACTAATTCAGGCAAAAGCTCTTTCAGTAAACACACAGGAGTGGTTCTTTCATATTGAATAACCGTTACCCTTAAGGAGGCTGGTGAAGCTTCCTGTGCAGCCTGGCTGACTTAGGCTGCTGAGGGCAAACGCAGGAGTCTGACGAGGAGGCTTTTGGTTAGATTAAAAAGGAAAAAACCCTTTTCTAGCGAAAAGGAGGCAATTGGGGAACTCTGCACGGCAGGTAGTGCAGAGATCCGAAGAAACTAGTCCCTCCTAAACTGTTTTGGGGTAAAGCAACTATGTATAGACTCTTAAATTTTTTTTCAATGCTATCACTGTAAATGAATTTCATCTTAAATACAGGAACTCTCAAATCCATGTATGCTACATAGACTACCAGTTACGAGCTCCTGAAAAGAATTGCATCTGAGATGAAGTTGGACCCCTCTGAGACAGAAAATACACAGGCTATGTATGTAATTGATTGATTTGGCCTCAAATATTCAGATACTTGAATGGCAAAGGTGATGCAGCCAGCCTTTGCTTCCTTGTAGATGCTGACTGAATTGCTGCATTCTTGCTTTTTGTGCCTTTATTTTAACACATTGAGCCAAGTGGGCTAGTACTAGATATGATGTGGGTGTTCTTTGATGTGCCAAGCTGGAGACCACTGATGATTTCTTTTACCCCCTTCCCTGTAATCATTAAGGGAAAAAGCAGTGCCTTGTTTTGGAGTTGCAAGAGATTGCTGTCGTTTCCTAAGCGCCCCGGGCGATCCTTCTCTCTTTCTGGTGTGTAAGTACAGTGTTGGTCAGTAGGAATTGCTCATCAAGGTGAATCCAATCGAGTATGATAATATGATAATGCATTGGGCCCTGCTTTTGGGTTTTCTTAATGACTTCCTGGTTTTTTGTTGTTGTTGTTTTTTTTTTTTTTTTTTTTTTTTTAAATGAATAAGGATGATGAATTTGACTCTGCAAACCTACCTGGAGATTTACATTAGCAAATTAACAAGAATGCTTGCTTATGGATTACTAGATCACTTTATAACTTGATGATTGAATTCAAACTGCCAAACTAAATTTCCTCTCGCTGAGAGTGTAATCAAAACCATTCAAGGAACTCTTGCCTGAGAAATTGTAGATATAAACAGCAATTGCTTATTTCAGTAAACACACTTGTTCACTGCCAAACTAATCACGTTATTGCAGATGGAATCCCTGTATGCAGCTTTTCTCCACTCTCGCATTTAATTGACAGCAAGATGAATCATATCTATATCAATTCCTAGTGCGCTAATCACTTTGCTTATATTTCAGTGCTAATCTCTATTCTCTTGCTATACCAGTGGCTATCTGCTTGGGACTCTGGTCTGTGTGCTACTGTAAGCCATTTGTTGTAAGTAATGTGTTTAAAAACAAAACAGAAAATATAGTCAAAACCAAATGATGCTAGTGCTTCTTGAACTCTGCATTTGGTTTTCTTGTATCCTCTTATTTTCCTGAAGTGAAGTTGTACCCTTTGAAAATAGCCCCTTGTTTTGCTGAAGAAGGCGTGTCTGGAAATGTAGTGCAAAACTGATCTTGAGATCAGGATTTTCACTTTTTTTAAAGTTTAAGCAAGCTGAGCATATGTAGCTGAACTCAATCAGCCAAAACACATGCAAGACTAAGCCACGAGTGGTTTTGGTCTTTGCAATTTCCTTCTTGTCGCTGCTGTCCCCAAGGCACAGGGTGGTATTGAGGGAAGCAGGGACATGGGCACCAGCTGTGTGGCTGCGCTGGCTGTACGGGCACAGCAGTACGTGCTGGATGTGCCGGCGTGCCGAGGGAGGCCAGAGACCGTAACACTGGCCGTACCACCCAGAACGCATAGGGGAGCGTTGTGGTTTGGGCTGGTCTGGCCACTGGAGCTCTGCAGAGCTGGTGGCTGTCAGAAAGGTCACAGCAAAGCCCTGCAGCAGCACAGGGGCCAGAGCGGCATCTCCACAGCCACCGAGCAGGAGGGATGGCAGGAGTGGGTGGATCCTCTCCCTCCTTGTGTACATTGCTCCCTGGAAAAACACCTTCTGGAACTGCATCAGTGTACCATACTGTAGGGATATAAAACTTTCTAACCATACGTTGGGGGATATAAAAATTGTCAGCACTGCTAGAGCTGAGTAGGCATGGGAGAGAGCGGAGCAAGAGGTAAAGTTTGGCCCAGGCTGCCCAGAGAGGTGTGGAGTCTCCTGCTCTGCAGAGATCCCAAACCCGCCTGGACGCGTTCCTGCCCGACGGCTCTGGGGGACCCTGCTCTGGCAGGGGCTGGGACCGGGTGACCTCCAGGGGTCCCTGCCGACCCCGGACGCTCTGGGATTCTGTGAAAAGTAGGTGGGAACATATGGAATTCATTGCTCAGAAGAATGACGTGGAAGTGCCAAAACTTTGTACTTCATGTCGGTATGTACGCTGGTGAGAGCGAGAGGGGACTGTAATCGGGAGCTCATCGCCATTCACCTGCCGGCTCTACTTTGACTCACCTCTCCGCTGTTCGTGAGTGTTTCCTCGGGCTCCTGGGCTGGCATGTGTATGTGTCTGAGGGCTGCGGTGGGTTTAAACAAGCTTTTAATTAGGAGACCATTCGTTACTGTGCATTTGTAGTCGGTGACTGAGTTGGTTGAGTGCTTGATGCGGCTGCTCGTGAGCCTGGAGAGAGCCCGGGCCCAGGCGCTTGCTGGGCTGGAGGCGACCACAGCAGCAGCCACAGGGACTGTGCTTGGGAAAAATCAGTGCTAATACTATAGCTTGAGTCATAATTTGCCAAACTTTGGTTATTTTAAATCGTAATTTTCACTTTATTTCTGGGAAGATAGAAATCCTTACTATAAAGTGAGGCACTCTTTCTCTAGTCCAACTTTCCTTATTGATTGAATTGTAACACACGTGCAATGAATGTCGTTGCTGCTATCCCCAGTAATTTGCATGAGCCGCTTGCATTATAGTCAATATAATCCGTGACTACAGAATGAACTTGATCTTTATTTTTGAATATGTACGTCATCTAGGTGTGGCTACCAGTTATTAGATTTTACTTTCAGTTGTATAGTAGTGTTAGGAACGTTGAGAAATAATGCATTTCAGTGGTAATACTGCTGAAGAATGGGCAAATAATTTCGAACAAAAATATTTAGGATGTACGCACCATATAATTGAGTTCGGCCTTCTTGTGCATGGCTGGATTGGCTGCTAATTTACAGTGGATGTATTGCAAGAATCACTTTTTCCTGTAACTCGCACAGTCTGCTTACAGGGCTCTGTGACAGGCAGCGAATTGCTTGCTAAAGAGGAACTACAGACCTGCGCATGTGAACAGACGGCGGCAAGCAACTGAGTTACCTTTTCTCAGTCGAGCTACTTTATTATGGCAGGTGTATATTCTCTCCCCATTGCAAATGCTGGGAAAAGTGGCTGGAGTTCCTAAAACCTGGAGGTGGCTTATATTAGCGGAGAGCTTTTCCTAACGGCAGCGCTGTAGGAGCGTCTGCCCGGGGAGGTAACCCATGGGCTGAGCAGCGGTAAAGCGCCCAGGCGGGGTAAACGGGGCTTGAGAAGGGGTGTTTGCAGCCTGGGACTGGGCTCAGGAGCTATTTCTGTGGCAATTGTAATTCGCGGTTAACAGTGCAAGAAGCAATAAAGTTATTCCTAGAACTGAACAACTTGCCTAGTTCAGTTTATTCAAGGAATGTTTGGAAATAAAAACGAGAGCTTCCTTGCACATTGAAAGCAGTGGATGGAAAGAGATTAGACAAATAGATTGTTTTAGATAATAGTAAGAAAGTAATATTTTGTGCTTTGTCACTTGAATTTGTATTAGTTTACTCTTTTCTGCTTAGATCTGGATTCAAGCTGGTTTACATCAGTTAAGTCTGCCATTTGGACTAAATGCTGGATCATGCTCAGACCTTAGACCGTAGGGTTTAAACAGGTTTTTTCTTGTGTTGAAAATGTTTATAATTTTCAGGAAACTGAAAATGTTACTTTTAATTTCCTGTTTGTTTATTTTGACCCATTCTGAATCGGTCAGTTAGTTTTTCTGTCCTGGTCTGGGTAGTGTAGATGTTTACTTGTTTTCACGTACGTATTTCAAATCAGCAGTGGTTAAAACAACTGACATCTACCTGGACTTGTGCAAAGCATTTGACGCTGTGGGAAACATGCTTCCTTCGGGTCTTAAAAAATAGTAGTGAGAGAAATTCACTGTCTAGTTTTGTGCAGAACGAGGGACAATGGTGAATGAGAAAAATCTGGGAGGAAAGGAGCTGGAACAAAAAGTGAAGCTGGAGCTGAAAGCGGAGAGAAAGCAAGCCTGACTTTTGTGCTCTTGCACCCTATTTAGCAGTCTGAATACCTGTGATGTCTGCCCACAGCCCATTGTATATAATATCAGTGTGATGAATATACACTGTAAAATAGTATATAAAAATAGTGTGATGAACCCACAGGGATGGCTCTCATAATATTATTATTATGAAGTATCTGACCGGTAATGGCATTTGGGGATTCCCAAGGTTTTCAGAATTCAGTTTAAATTAATCTTGACTGAAGAAAGCCTTCAGAAACTGGTTAGAACCTTAGAATTTAAACCGTGGTCCATATGAGTTGGCCACGCAAGCACGTCAGCCTGTCTCACCATGGGCGCTAAATGGAGAGCAGCAGCGGCTCATGGAATGTCAGAGTACTGCAGAGATTCTCAAAGCCTTTCCAGTAAAATCTGAACTTGTCTGGAAACTGCCACACCAATAAGTTTTTTCACTTTGAAGAAAAGTTGTATTTTAGCATGCTATAGGATATTAATTGCTTTGCTTTTAAGACTTTTTAAAAAGATATGGAAATAGTGTTTCTTTGGTGGTTTAGTATACTCTATTTGACGGTAAACAACATCTTCGCATGAACCTGATCAAATTTGAGCTTAGATTAATGCCACTGTAAAAGTAATCAATTTTAAAATATTAAATGTACATTCATCTTTAAGTCCTTTGCTTTGATGGATTTTTTTGGTAGAGAGTTGAGAGCTGAACCATGTGTCTGTTTATTAAAATACCTCCCGCACATCCTGTAACATTTGTCATAGCCAAAAACTATTCCTAGAAATAATTAATATAGGTGGCAGCACTTGAGTACAGCATTATATTGAAGTAGGCAAGATGACGTAAATGCGTGCTAACACTTTATTGGTTTAGTACTGTTTGTTGCTCCATAATGTTTTAATACAATACTATTATTAAATGTAGGTAAAGTGACTGGGAATATTTGAGTTTACCGTTATGGTTGTAGAAGATGCTGTGATTTTGGTGTGTGTGTATACGCAATAAATACAGATCGTCGTGTGTTGCTTTTAATCTTTGTAGGGTACCTTTGTGCATGCTCAAGCTGCAGAAGCTGTGACTGTTCCAATAAAGAACGATTTCCCCACAAGAGAACAACAAATTCTGGCACTGAAAACCACAAGTGAATTTGATGTCCTTGTTATAGGCGGAGGAGCAACAGGATGTGGCTGTGCTTTAGACGCAGTCACTAGAGGTAAGGCTTGGAAGTTTAATTGCATTCTTATTCTTAGATTACGTGGTTTATAATGAATGTATCCGACTGGCTTTTCAAAAGTACTTGAAGATGGAGAAGGTGTACTCTGAATGCCTGGTTATAAAACTGTTCCCAGATGCTAAAATGAACTTGAAGAAAAAAATGTCATTGCATTTTGTTGTTTCAGCAGGGTCTTCCTTGTCTAGGTGCTTGTATGCAGTTGTCTGCCATAAAGTTTTTGCCGGATGCTCTTGGATCGACTTCTTGTTCTCTGTTGCTCCTTCCTTAGCGCGTTTGTCTGTAGTCCCATTTCGCTTGTTTGTACAGGAGAATATCAGCAGCAAAGAGAAGACAAGGCTTGTGCAGCACTTCTAGCGACTGTTTTGAAAGGGCCAAGCCTGAGTTCCAGATGAGGCACAGTGGCTCTCCAGCTCCTGCTTGTTAGAGCCCGAGATGTCTACAGCTTCTGCTAGCGCGTTGTGGCTGCGTAGTGTAGTGCAGGGTTGGAGAAGTCTGTCTGGATTTTCAATGAAAGGTACGAGCACCGTCCAGTCTGAAGGTACATATGGTAGATCTGTGCTTCCATTTCCCCTCTTTTGGGGCATTGCCTCTGTAACTGGTTTAAGAAGCCCCCAGAAGCAGCAGAATTGATGTTAACTTTGTGCGTAGCCTTGACTTCTGGAAAGCTTGAGGTAAAATGAGTTTAAGCTAATGCTTTTTACCTGACTTCTGCAGGAGGAGGAGAGTGTGTGCAGTGAGAGAGTTGTTGCCCAGTAGATGTGCAAATGTTGCCCAATAGCTCGAGCAGTTGGTCACACATATGAAAAACTGTTCAGGGGGTGGAAAAGCAGGACGCTAATGCCCACCCTGTGTCATCCGCCTCACGCGGTAACTTTGAAATTGGCCAGCAGGTTGTAATCAAATTTGACAGTGCTCAAAGAGAATAAGTCATGTTACAGGTTTAATGAAAAATGATCTTCCGATACAGAGATGAGAGTGCAGGGGTACTGTTCCTGCGGAGAGGCTGTAGCATCAACTCCTGTTCTATTAAAATACCATCCTTTTATCCAAAAAGCTACGTAAAAGATTTGTGAGAAAAACTTGTCTTGGAATGTGTTCTCTCCGTTGTTATTTTCAGTACGATCAGCCCATGAGAGAAAGAACCAACTTTCCTTACTTTTTGTGTTTGTAGACCTTGTGTCTGGCTTTGGAACTAAAAGGGAACAAAAAATAATGTAAAACATAGTAGATAGCCTTAAAATTCTTCAGGTTCTTTAACCTCTAGATATACCTCACAAATAAGAGGCAAAACCAGACTCCAGGAGTGTCTTGTAGCTTCACTTGGAAAATACTTGTCCAGGAGGTGTGATAATTGTGAAGTAGATAAAGCAGCAAGGTCTGTACCATTGGTAGATACACACAAGCTCAAATCTGGTTATTTATTTTTCTCATGTATTATTAAAGGTAACGTGGGGTCTTTGCACTTCTGCCTCTGCTGTATTGTGGTAGAATATGCATCTGTAAAGCATACAGAAATGATTATAGGTAATCTATGTTTATCCTTTTACTAGATATTCTGATTACATCAGTAGATTTCTGAAGTGTGAAATATTCCTAGGCATTTCGTTAATGAATTGTGTATTGTTGCTGTTCATTCATGGAACTTGCTCTTTTATTATGTTTGCTTCGCTTAACAACAAATTTTGCTTTTCATGTGTTTGATATATCTTTGCCAAATTATTTCTGATTGTATCCATTAATCTTCAGTCACATTTGACAAAAATAAATTACTCTGATCTTTGAAAGTTACCAGTAATAATTAGATAAGGACGTAAAAGTTTTGGGAGACCAATAGATGTTAAACTGTATTTTCACCAACCAGTAACATAAAGCACCCCTCAAAGAGGGCGAAGGAAAGACCCAAGGGATAACTTCTAACGCAGATGATGCTCTTCTTGGGTATGTGTCGTCATGTCGTTGCTGTTGGGTTTGGTAGCAACGTCGCTGAATGTAATGCACCTTGTGCCTTGCCTGCCGAACTGTGAAATTCTGCTGCTGTTGGAGGGGGTCTGCCATGGTAACTTCTGTAACACAGACTGTCCTTGCAAATGCCTTTTGTAAGTGAAGGATTGCCACGTACTCGGCCTGTGGTGCCTGCCTTGGTTGGCTTTACCGCTGCTGGACGTTGGAGTCAGTGGTGGTCGTCCTGTAGGTATGTGCCAAAGAATGCGGCCAGGCTGTTGCCTGCATCTCATCATTAAAAGGCATCTGTTAATCAGCTGTTTCCTGCAGCTCTTCCTGTCACCTAACTTTCATCACATAACCCGATGTTAGTCTGCTTCAGGAAGAAGGGATGCAGTGCACACAGCGTTGGGGAATATGGTTTCCTAGCCACCTCAGTATGAACCTGTGTGCCTTTGGCCACGGCAGGCTTTTTCCTGGCCTTCAGGGGCACTGGGAACACAACTCGTGCAACAAACCTGCCAGCCGCATTGCAAGTGTTTGTTAGAAAGCACTTTGTGTTCTGGACTTGGGTGACCATCAGTGAGCCATGTGGTTATCCCTTCCTTGCGTTGGTCGAACTGTCAGGGAACGTGTGTGCGTAAGCGATTTTCTGAAACCATTAGTAATGTCTCGTAACTAACGCTGCGTGTGCGGGTCACGTTCTCTGGGGAGCTCCGCCTGAGCAGTGAGCCTGCCCACGGCTGGCCCTCCCCTGCCTATGGGCCCCTCTTAGACAAACGGTAAGTGAGCAGAGAAGGATGCCGGGTGTCTGCCGCTCTGCTGTGCGCTCTGAATTGTTAGTGTTGCTAGAGCGCTCCGCTGCAAAGAGTTAAAAGTATTCATGGAAATACTTTGTTCCTGCCATGAATATGAACTATAATTTGCTTGGGGGAGCATGGCCCCTATAATGTACTGTAATGCCTTTCTATTGTGAAATATCCAGGTTTTAATGTGCTTCTGTTTAAGTTCTGTTTCGACTTTTCCCTTAGGAAGGAGGCTAAAATTTTTCATTACAATATAGACAGTGCACTACTCTTTGAATACAAATTTATCCATGTACGGAGTAATTTTTCTTGTGATTGTCTCTACCCTAGAGAAGTGTCTTTAATGAATTACATACAAATTGTGTAATTTAAGAAGTTAATTTGGTTTTCTGGTAACACAGGACTAAAAACAGCCCTTCTAGAAAGAGATGATTTCTCATCAGGGACCAGCAGCAGGAGTACTAAATTGATCCATGGTGGAGTGAGATATCTTCAGAAGGCCATCATGAAGTTGGATTTTGAGCAGGTAATTGTTTATGCTGGTTGTTAAGCAAAAATTGCTAGTAGACACTTCCCCTATCCCAATTATATCCTAGTCTCCTTTTTATTTTTTCAGTATTTGACTGTTGCATTCCACAGCCGCTGTACATAGAACACGTCTTCTCCAGTTGAGCTTTCCAGACTAGGGGAATCACTGCTGCTGTATTTTGGGGAAGAAACGCAGGGACGGGGTTGACTGCAGAATAAAAAGACCTTGCCTGTCATGGTCAGAATCTGGGGGAGTGAGTGGTTGTCCTGTTTGTTTAGGAATGGGAAAAAAAAATATGGTAAATGAGTGACTATATATAAACGCTTTTATGTATTCTTGTGTTGGTGGAAGCGTGATATTCTTGTTTTGAGAAATTGATTTGTCTTCTCATTGAAACCTCCCTAAGTTAAAGTATGTTTTAATGGTTATAATACTGCTACGGAATGGTGACTTCTCAGGGAAAAATACATGAAACATGCAGTTAACTAGCTATAGAAGTCAGCCTTCTTTTTTTGCCAAAGAACAACTTCATATTGATTCATATTGATTGATTTGGAGAAGAACACTTCTGCATTTGCAAGTCGGAGCGAGTATGGTTTTTAATTGTGGGAATGGGCACAGAAGCTGTGCTGTGGGATGAGTTGTAACCCTCTGTAAGTGCCTCCTGCCCATCGGAGTAACTCGGCTTGTTGCGTTTCACGTTCAAATGAAAAATTATTCAACTGACCTGCTGAGACACCGAAATGAAACTAGTGAAACTTATTTTCTTGGTAAATGTTTTTCTTAACATTTGAATTTTTCAGCAAATCTCAGTGTGTTTTTGAAAGAACAGTAAAAATTATGCAAGGTATTTGCTTTGATAAACAGTTTCTTATTCAATGTTGCACATGGAGACAAAAGTGAGTTAGGTGGGATTCACATGTACACTTCTGTTTTTCAGTACAAGATGGTGAAAGAAGCACTTGAGGAGCGTGCAAATCTGCTTGAAATTGCTCCTCACCTCTCAGCTCCTTTGCCAATAATGCTGCCTGTTTACAAGTAAGCTCTGCTGTA
This sequence comes from Larus michahellis, assembly GCF_964199755.1. NCBI lineage: Eukaryota > Metazoa > Chordata > Aves > Charadriiformes > Laridae > Larus > Larus michahellis. The sequence continues at coordinate 59,935,011 of NC_133902.1, forward strand.
ATCTCTCTCCTTTACCACTGCTTTTGACGAGCAAGCTGTTTCCCTGGAGAAGTTTCCAGGTGCCTCTTCCCCAGCATGTCTTTAAACCCGTCGCAAACGTTGTCCTCCAGGAGGTGAGATGTTGCCGTACTGGAGAAGCATGGAATTCTGTCACGGCACCAAGCGGCATCATTGCTGTCGGGGAGCACAGCTTGGGCTTCCACTGCTCACTGCGTTCCTACCACCCCAACAGTGGGGAGGAGGGGGGCCTGCAGCTGGAATGAGCTCCTGTTCCCAGGGTGTTATTTGCTGTTGTTTCCAGGCCATCCTTGTCTTCAACACATGCCATCAGCGTTCTTAGCGATGTGCTGCTCAGTCCTTCCAGCCAGCAGGGTTGAGCGCAGGAGTTCGTGCGCTTGCCTTCCACAGGACAGGACAGTGTGGTGCTGAGAGAACAGTTTGCTCCTCCTGGGAGAAAGGCTTTGAGTGATTTGGGTTAGGTTTTTAGGTCTGTGAGAACAGTCCCTCGCTGCAACAGGCTACTTGGAGCAGTGAGCTTTTGCTGAATGATCTTTGTTCCTGTCTTAGTAGAAGCGGGGTGTAATAGCTGGAGCTCCTGTAGGTCAACGGTTGGCTGCATTTATTTGGTCTTGTTTGTGCAGGAGCCATTAGCCGAGGTGTGCTTTGAGGAACCCTTCCAGCCTGCACATGCCGCCTGGTTCTTCCTCAACACATAGCTTTAATATCTCACCTCACACTGAAGTACAAAAAGCCAGTTTATGATCTTCATTCTATATAAATAAAGCCTTGAATCTGCTTGAGTAACTGCAGTGAGTAGATCAGTTGAAAACAGTAATGAACAATATGTAAGTTCTGGCATATTTACATTATATTGTGATACCATGAACTGGTATGATGGTACAAAGCAAAACTGGTGTAATACAAGATGCTGTGTTACTTAACGTGTTCTGTACTTCAATAACAGTGTGTGCATGTGCTTTTAAATTGTTTTTATTTCACTTCATGGGGAATTACTTTTTTTTCCTGCAGATGGTGGCAGTTGCCATACTACTGGTTTGGAATAAAACTATATGACATGGTGGCTGGAAGTCAATGCCTGAAAAGTAGTTATGTCCTCAGCAAGTCGAGAGCCTTGGAGCTCTTTCCAATGCTACGCAAGGACGAGCTGGTTGGAGCGATTGTCTATTATGACGGTACGTTGCCTTTCTGTGCTTTGGGCTGCGTTTTGAGGCGGGGGGAACAGAAGTATGCAACCGTAGATCACGTACCTTAACTTTCTAAAGGGAAGAATGACAACTTGAAGGAGTCAACATGCATCTTAAGCGTTAATTTGGTAGATAAATTATGTTTTTCACAACAGTAACTTACTGGATGAAGGAGAGAATATATCAGCTTTCTTGGCTCGTAGGTGTAGTGATAGGTGGAAGCATTCTGGTGTTCTGGGGATTCTCTACAGCTTCCCACCTGCGCGTGGTTTTGCTGCGCGCTTCTCAGGCTGAACATTTTCTCTGAGGTATCGTGAGTCAAGAAAGTGGGATCATTCCAGTAACGTTAAATGGTTTGCTGTTGCACTGTCAGCGTGCAAATAACTTCAGACCTGTCTAGATGACCCAGCTTCTGGTTGTGGTTCTTGCACTGGGTTGGATGAGGCCTGGATCAATTACTTTTTGTATCGCCAATAAAATTGGTTGCTCTGGAAAGACAGCGTTCATTGTCGTTATAATCAAATACCAGAGATTGCTGTAAGACATGGTTTCTGTTAAAACCCCTTTAAACAAAGGGTTATAAATTCATGAGAGGAAAAATGCCTCCAGCTCAAGTTATTGAATCTGTTGTATCAGCCAGTTCTGTTTGTGTATAGCGCACAAAATCAGTGTCTGAGGGGGAGAAAGCAAAGGTGCTTTCTGCAAGTCTTTTGACATTCATTCAAAATAGAATGATGATTTAATAGAACTCGCTGCCGTCGGAAGCGTTCTTGTCTATTCCCGTTTGGAAGGAGCATCACTCTTGTTTGGAATGTAAGAGTGGGTCAGCCTTTCTGCCTTGTTCGGTGGATCACGCCAAGTCCCTCGCACTGCTGGGTAGCAGGAGGTGCTGCCAAGGGTCTTTTAAGCAGTGCATTTCTTACCACTGTCTCTGTCCCTTCAGTCTCTACAGATATGCAAGGCAACCTGAAACAAAACTGGTGAAGGTGTAGCTGGCTTATTTGACAAGTGACTACCTAGAAACTTTGTTTGTCTGGGGTATTAGCGTTTGTGTTGATGTGCAGGTGTCTTGAGCTTTGTCCAAGCTGCTGTGTCTCAGTACTTTTCAGCATCATGCAGGACACATCCCCACATTGTCAGTATTTAAAAAATGCTGAACTTGTACAAATTCTAAATGCTGGCAAGTTCACTGCTGAAGTTGGAGTACCAGGATATACCAGAATTGCTCTCTTGATGCACTTGGTTATCTTGGCATATCTAGAAGATGGAATATTTTTTCTTTGCATCGGTCTTCGGCACTGTTTCACGATGTGTTTTCAGTGAGACTGGTATTCCCCCTTCTCCAGTCCTCTTCCACTTCACTTCCAAGACAGAGAGTTTCTGTCTTGGCAAAACTTTCTTGGTAATGGGGCCTACTAGCTAATATCAAAATGTCAAATGTGTTCAGGATAGGGCAAAAAGCCATAGATTCGTTGCAGGCTTGAAGGAGCCTCCAAAGAATAAGTAGCTTAAACACTGATTTACCTCAGTAGTGGTACAGTTCTAGTTAGTTTTTACCTGAAGATGTAGTTTCTGACCTTTTGGCAGCCAGAAAGGTCTTCACACAAAATTGATTATAAAGGTAGTTCTTTTCCCTTTTTAGAACTGCATTTAGACTATTCATTGGCTTATCAATAGGGGCTTTTGTACCGGGAAGAAATAGGAGGGACTCTCGAAACACACTGGACTCAGATAGTATTTATGAGGCTTCTGGCAAAAGCACATGTTGATAGTTGCAAGTTGTCTCATACAGACGCCAGCAGAATTAAAAACCCCAAATGAATATATTTGTGCAAGAATATATACATGTAGGTTCTTATTTGGGAGTAGGGTGAGACTTAAGTAAAAATTAAGTCCCTCCTTTATCTCTGATGGAGACTGCATCTTTTCTACCTTACTTTTAAGGTCTAGAGGAGATAAGAGGTTGTTTGGAAGCAAAACTTTTTATGGCATTATGTGGAATTTTTTGTATACTGTAACAAGAGCTGCTGTAAATAGCATACATAGAAGTAATTCAGACTTATTTTTTCATTATCATAAGCTATCCCTTAAAACAGTCTAAGGGATCCCAGGAGCATGCAAGAACAACGAAGTGGTTCTCTTAACTGTAATTACACTTCTCATAAGAGCACTATAACTTGAAATCTATTTATAATCTATTGACGTTTTTTCTGATTAAATAGAGAGTTTGGATGTATCATAGCTATTTAGTACTCCAGCGTTCTGAAGATACACATTTACACGGTAGCCTTAAAATTTAGTCTTCAAGCTTCTTGGACAAATAATTGTTTTAAACAGTGTTGCAATAAATAAAAGTACAGCTCCAAGATACGGTGTGGTCTTCTAGCGGCAAACACCTGCGCAGCAATGGCGTGCCCAGCTCGGGGTGACGGAGAGCTGTCTCTGCTGGTTTTGTCGCCATCCCAGGCAGTAAGAGACAATCACGCACTCTGCAGATTGGAAACAAAGAAGTGTAAAATGGAAAAGAGAAGAAAAGGAAATGCACAGAATGTCGAAGAACGGTTTACTGGAGAAGGAGGACTGAGTAATCCCTGGGTTTATCCCTACGGGTTTGACACAACCAGGCAGACAGCAGCTCTCCGTCAGAGGAGCAGCTGAGTGCGAGCAGGGCACAGACTCATTTGGTGACAAATATCAAAAATAGACTGAAGTTTTGCTGCCAGTGAAACTACTTGTTCATGCTAGTATATCTGGCCTTATTTTGCTTTTCTTATAAGACTACAGCTTAGTTATCCACGTTTTTATGCAGAATTTAAAGAAATGGTGTTTTGCAGTGGAAAAATGAAACACACTCACAAGGCTCCACCAAACCTCAGTTTCCTAGAAGAATAAAGTGGTTCTGAAGGACTAAAGTATCAAATGTGTGAGTTCATGACGTACATTTGGCTGCTTTGAGGCTGCACCTAATCCAGAATAAAAACTTGCCAACTGCAATATTAAATCCATTCTTAATGTGCCAGGTTCCAGAATTAAAATACTGTCTGTAGTGGCTCCTGGAGGTCAGCCTGTGGCCCATGGTGTAGGTGGGCTCATGCTGTGTTGTAACGCATTAATTATTTTATCATGATCCATTAACCTGTGTTCCGTCCACAGTAAATTTGTTTTAAGTCCCAATGTTTCAGCAAGCACACTTTAGATCTTGTAAATTATTATACTTGAATTTTAATGATATACTTTCATGCCCTTAATCCGGAGGAATGGAGGACAAAAGGGAAAGGGAATTGAACTTAAAGTAGACAAGGGGATGATAAGGTTGAATGAAACTCCTTTTAGTTCTTTCTGAAGGATTAGTCATAAAACAGAGCATTAAATAATGGCGGAAAATATGTATATATGTCTTAAACTAGGTCATATCTTTATCTTCTCTGTCCATCCCTTCTCTGTCTTCCCTAAGTAACGAATAAATAAATTGGCCTTTTGAGAGTGGCCTTACTTAACTGATTGTATGTGTACAATTAAAGGTAGTTTTATCTTGTTTTCCTGCTTGTCTCTCTCACTTTCTGTGTATCTGTAGTTGGTAATAGCACCTGCCAGCCGCATCTCGCTGTTCGGCATGTGTGTCACCACCACCAAAGGCAAGAAGTAAAACATTCATTATGTAGGTTACTTTTTTATTTGATAAAGCCACCTGTCCAGTTATGACTTACTGGTGGCAATGTTCTTTTGCAAAGGAAAGATCGGGAATGCTCTTTGTTTTGTTTTGTAATTGTTGATCAAACTAGTGGCACGTCAAATAATCCATTATTCATGAATGTGTTGTGTTCTGAAATGTTGCTGTGGTCGTCTTAATTACATTTTTTAAATTGTTTATACAGGCAAAAAAAAAAATGGTACATTATAAATGTTGGAAGTACCAGCACCAGCAAATCACAGACTTTCCCAGAGGCTATTCTTGCTCTGTCTCAGCATCAGGAAACTAAAGCATATGTTGGATGTTAGCCTGGGTGTACACAATGTGTCCTATTTATTCAAGGTTTTCTTTGAAGCCACAACTTACAAGTTTGTTTCTTAGGGGTACATGTCAGACTTCATTTAGCATTCCTTGGTATTAGGATACTCCTGAATAGCAAAAAGGCAACATTTTGGGGGAAGAACGTGGCTGCTATCTGAGCAGTGATCTGTCAGTTCCACTTACGTAGCCGAAGGAAGAGTGGAGAAGAGGCACTGTGGAGACGCTGGGCTGAGAGCTCAACATCATGGGCAGAATTATTTTACAGCACTTTAAATGGAAGAATTAATCTCCATTTAAATTATACATAGTTCATTATGTTAAGAACTAGGAAAAACATTAAAGCAGAGATCCGACTGGCCAGAATATTTCAATTTAAAGTGTTTAGAAATTCGAAGCGGCACAATTCTTTAAGATGCATTCTTTTTCTATCTCTAGGTGCTTGCAGACTTTTTTGTTAACATATTTTGCCTTGCCAGATGAGCCTTTAGGTGCGTAGGGAAAATTTGTCTTCTGGAATCAGTCATTAAGATTTTAGGGCTTTGTTGACCCTGCTCTTTGAATTTACTGCTATTTCCTGAAAGCAGGAATTAACATACACTACTTCTGTGACTGTTTTGCCACACCAAGGTATTTGATTGTTCAATGTCTTGTTCTACAAATTTCCAGCATCCTTGCTGCGATGTCAGTATTGTTCTTTATTTTTGCATTCTCAGTATTTTTGTATATATTCTCTCTTGGAATATTTAATATGGAGGTTATTTAAAGGTAGAAAGAGAAGCCTTGGCAGAGGATTTAGCTTTCCGTGTTTACAGCAAACCCCATGAGAAATCCTTCCCAGGCACACATGCACACACACACAAAAATCAATGCAAAAGAGTAGGGCATTCATTAAGCTGTCAAAAATGGAATAAATGCTTTTTTTTTATTTAGGCTCTTGTAGCTATTTTTCCTAGTCTTTGAGTGTGTCTTGAATTATGAAATGTTATAGCTTTATAATTCATATTTGACAAATTAATATTTGGAGAATGTTGAGCTGTAATAGGGGTATTACCCTATTACAGATGCAGACAACTGTATGACTTTTTTTTTTTTCCTTCCTTCCCTGGATATAAAAACTCTTTGACAGTTTGTCACTAAAGAGACTTTCTATAGGTGAAATACACGGCTAACCATATTTCTTGCTATTTCAAAACTGAAGGTGGATGAACGAGGGAAGCCTTGCAGGCACACTAACTGTGGGTATAACCTGGAAAATACTGTGCGTGTTCTCCGCATCCCGGCGCTTTCAAATGCGTTTTGTCCCATGTTCTGTGTAATAGAGTTGTGTCTGAAATCCTGCAGAAAATGGGCAGCCTGCTAGGAGAGGGCTTGGAAAGGCGACGCTGGCTGCCTCTAGTGGAATGCCCGTAAAATGAAACGCGAGTCTCTGCCTGAACCTACAGAAGCGACGGCGTTTTTCCGTGCCGGCATTAGTACAAACACTAGTGGGGATGGGTTCTAAACGGCGCTTCCCGTCCTCGGATGAGATCCACGGGCTCTGTGCTTGCTCGGAGTGCTGCTCCACGCACGGCGGCCGCAGTCACGCCGAGCTCTATCCCTCAGAGCCCTTTTATCGTTTTCAAAAGGGATAAAATCAATCGCCTAAAATGGCTTGCATCTTTAACCCAGTTTTGCCTCTGTCAAAGGGTGCAGCCGCACAAGCGTCCCTGCAGGAGCAGCCGCTTGCCCCCAACAAAAGGCACCGAGCATCCCAGCGCTGCTCTTCCCTTTGCTGGAGGCGTCCTTCCCAAAAGCATGCGGATGATAACTGCAGCTCCTGCTGTACCTGTAACAATTTAATTGTGTAAGTCAGCCCAGTCAAGCATCCCCAGCTCATGACTGGGAGACATGAAATTCATTGTCATTATTGTCCCTGTCATTTTGGATCATTATATCCTGCTGCAGAATTTTCCTCACTCCAGTGCTTTCTTACCTCCAGGAAGCGGGGATTATGGCTGAGGTTGGGGTGGGGGCAGGACTGTGAACTACATTTACCTCAGGGGAGCCGCAGATTAAATTGGCTTTGCTCTCTGACTTGCTGGATTCGTCTGTTTGTACGCTGTGGGTTTAAGGTTGGAAATGATGAATATTCTAGTGAATTCTGTGCCTCTCGCTTTTCCTTTTTTAATGCTCGTATAAGCAACGGATGGTTTTTGTGTCCCTTAAGAAGTGAATGGGGAATAATTCTTCAGATCATGTTACCTAAAAGATTTAAGATTATTCCTGAGCAAAACGACATTATTTGCACGTTGTGCCACAAACATCTGAGCGTTCCCCAGTGTGTTGTGGCTTTTAGGGGAAAGACTCCATCGAAGCATGTAACTCCGCTGTAATTTATATGTGTGCGTTTTATGTGAACTTAATAGTGGGTCATTAGTTAATATGTACACTGTTCTGTATTGTAGGTATGTTGAGGGAAAACGGATTAGGGGATGTCCGTATATTTTACTGCTCCTTCCCCTGCTCCGCTGGCTGTCCCCATGTCTGGGGGCATATGGGGCCGCAGGGGCCCTGATCCCAGGAAGGGCTGGAGAGGTGCACCTTGCTCATCTTCCTCACTGCACTCCTCCTCTCCCAGCAGCAGCGTTCACCTCACCCAGCACCTCCTGCCCCATTTTGGTAGCCGTTCGTGTGCTGGGTTTCTTTATGTTCAGGGGAGAATTGTCAGTTAAAATGCTGCTGCTTGGCTTCTCCGTGGGATGGGGTGGATCCCACACACGCCATCCAGTAGCTGCCAAACCCATCACTGCTTCATCCAGGCTTCAAAATAGCTACTGCAGTGGGCAAAGCAGGGTTTGCCCCAGATTGAAGCCGTTAGTGTGAGCACTGGGAGGACTCCTGTGGGGACAGGCTGAGAGAGCTGGGGGGCTCAGCCTGGAGAAGAGAAGGCTCCGGGGAGACCTTCCAGCCCCTGCCAGGCCCTCAAGGGGCTCCAGGAAAGCTGGGGAGGGACTCTGGAGCAGGGAGGGGAGCCATGGGACGAGGGGGAAGGGTTTTACACTGACAGAGGGGAGATTGAGATGAGATGTGAGGCAGAAATTGTTTGCTGTGAGGGCGGTGAGCCCCTGGCCCAGGTTGCCCAGAGAAGCTGTGGCTGCCCCATCCCTGGAGGGGTTCAAGGCCAGGTTGGACGGGGCTTGGAGCAACCTGGGCTGGTGGGAGGTGTCCCTGCCCAGGGCAGGAGGTGCCACTGGGGGGGCTTTAGGGTCCCCTCCAACCCAAACGATTTTAGGATCCTATGACTCTGTGACTGGTCGGCTCTCGTGCCAGGCAGGCCCGCAATAAGCCATATTGACACCGGCACGTTCCTTGCTGGCATGGCTGCAGCAGACCTGCTGTGACAGTTGTTCCTGGTGACATTTTAGCGCGGTTTCCATAAACTGACAGTGACAATGTTTAGTTTCATTTTAACACTGTGCTTTTACTTACACTGACATTGCGATATGATTGTAGTGACAAGTTGAAGGCTGATACAAAAGAAGTGGGAAACAACATAATTATAAAGCAGTAGCACAGAACAATAATTCTAAATTTTGTCTCTCACTTGATGTGCTGGGATATTGTGTCTAATTTTTGTATGTTGATACCTTATTTTCAATAGGAATTTTAGCTTCTGTACTGTAACTTGGCAGTAGACTTGATTAGACAAGACATTCTTGGGGTATTGTGATATGTATTTTTTTAGAAAAGCTTTTATGGGCTTCCTGTCTCTTGCGTATGTTATTCATTTGTTTATAACTCTGTACATAAGTTGGAATGTATTGTACTTTAATTTCCTAATCTTCATTGCGATCTTGTTCGTTTTCGTCCATACACGTAGTTTGTTTGGTCACAGGTTCCTCCATTCCTTTAATCTTCCCTTATGAAAACAATCTTGAACTTCTGAAGTTCCCTAAGCTTGTCTTGTGAAAGGATGGGTCCGTCGCATCTCGGGTGGTCTCTGCAGCGCGCTCTCCCTGGCTGTGCTCAGCTCTGGTAAATGCAGCTGTTACAGGTAAATGGGCATTAGACCTTCCAGACCCTTGAGCAGCACAGCCTGAAAGTCGGACGCTGATGGTTTCCTCTTCGCCTCCATCGCTCGCAGGAAGAGAGAAGTTTATTTCTTGGGGTCTGAGCTGGTGCTTAATGGAGGAAGCAAGAAATTCTTTAAAATGACTCCTGCTGGATTATTTAAATTCAATGTCTCAAATCTGAGTTTGGATCTGTTAGAATAAATTTACCTGGCCACACTCAAGGCTTTCCTTTCCATTAAAGCTCCTACAGAGTGAGGACTGAAAACAACTACATCTCAGGGCAGATCTTAAAGGACTGAAATATGTGGGGGTTGGTTTTTTCTAGTGCAAAGTGCATATTTAGATGTGTATCATTCTTGCCACCTGGTTGGGCCGTATTTCAGCAGCCCAGACACCGCAGTGGAAAGCAGAATTCAAGTGATAGATGGTTTGTATGAGAAGTATTAACAGCCGGGTGTGATATTGCTGTGTTGTTAGATGTGGGTGTGATGGAACCAATCTAACTGAGTCAGAGCGCGCTTCCCTCTGCAGCAGTCCAAGAACAAATGCGTGCGTGCTACGCATCCTAGAAAGTCTGTTCGTTTTCAGCAAATTTCTGACTTAAGTTTTATGTGATTCAGAGAGCAAGAAATAGTTCAGGTCTGAGGGCATTCGTAATGACTCGTGACTCAGGAGTCAAATTTGTTGTTTACCTCTGAACTCGTTCTACTGATGTTTGGGGAAAAGAAGTTGCTGAGCTCTTTCTCCACAAAGTCTGGAACAATTTTGAGTCACTCCAGCTGATTCATAATGCCTAAGCTTGGATATAACTGATTTCCGTATGTGCAGCAGATGTTGAGTTCCTGTTTTAATGCTTGTAATAAAACTGTTCATGCAATTAAGCACTTATTTAAAAATTAGAAGATGCAGGTAGTCCTGGTAACTTAGTTATGTGTAGGGATGTATAATTGTCACTCGTCAGCCTTACCTTTGGTAAGGTTTTGGTACAGTTTGTATATACACACCAAGAAAACTTTCATGCACGTGAAATTATTTGATTTCTCGCATTGCTTTTCTTTACTATGTGCATGCAATTAGCTCGTGCAAGGCTGTTGTAAGCATGTAACACAGGTTCAGTAATATATTTTTAAAATAACTTTCAGAATCTCAGTGCTTTTGGATGCCATTGTTGGGGTGATGCAGCAATATCCCCATCTTGGTGCTGGGTGGTAGGTGTGGGGCATGTTCCAAATCCAAGGGGCTGCTCCTGACTTGCAGTTAAGCCTTCTCGTTAAATAAGTGGAGCTCACTGGTATCGGATGGGTAACATACAAGCAAGAGGTTCATTTGCAAGTATTTACTTTGCCTTTATCCCCTCAGCTTTTAAAGAGAAAACACCCCCCTCCCTACTTATTTGTCTGGCTGCATTATGTAGGGATCTACAATTGTGGCCTAGTTGTCTCATGCAAATATTCCTTTTAATGTATTTTTCCTATCAAAGGAGGCCTGGTAGGTGGGTCTTTGGAAAGATCTGGTGTTTTGGGAAAGTTCATTAAGACTGTCCTGTAGCTTCTTGCATGGCTATTTTCCAGCTCTCCGTTGGACTTGACCTCCCCAGCAATAACTAGATGCACCTAATCGGGAAGGGCTGTAAAATGAGGAAAGGTGAGAAGGCTTTTGTGTTGCAGGGACCGACCGGGTCTTTACAGCAAGAAGTTAGCAAAACCCCGTGTTACAGCTGCGCTGCTGCAGGACCAGGACAGGTGGATTTAGGGCAATTGCCGCAAGGCTCGCGTGCGTTGTTACAGGACTCATTGTCATGCAGCAGGTACGCCTACTAACCAAGTGTTAGTGCTTAGCATCAGAAGGTTAACATGAACAAAAGTAACAGAAAGAACAATAATTTTAGGATTAAAAGAGCTTCCAGCTTCTTTAAAAAAAAAACAAAACCAAACAACACCACTGTAGTCACTGGCTAGCGTGTGCTGTTTATCTTCAACTGAATAGATTTGCAGAGGAGAAGGCAGGAATTGGAATAAAAGTAATGGGTGTCAGTGTGACACAGGACAGAATATACTAGAAGGACCAGAGTGCCTTATTAACACAGTGGTTTTCACACAACTCTTCTGAATCAGTCACAAACAAATTCCTACAGTCCGTGGGCTTTGTTACCACTATTGGCTGTGGTTCAGCATCGATAAAAATAAAATTGAATGTACACTATGTGCGCTCTGTGGGAGGATTCTTTTAGTGCCAACGGAAGCATTGTCTGTTCGTCTTTGAAGAAATACAACATTTGCTACTAAGGAATGAAAATAGAATTTTCCTAAATTACACAAAAAAAGAATTTATAAACCAAATGGCATCACTGTTGGTCTTAACATGATGTAGGACACACTTACACAAAATGTCTTCACGCACTAAATGTCTTCAGCAGTTTGCCTTCTGAGAATAAAGAGGTTTTTTTAAGAGGATTCAGTGTTAATTTAATGAAAGCACTTGGGCCAGTGTTTTGTTAAAAGCTAGCTCAACTGCCCTTAATAAAAATTAAAGTATCACTCCATTCTTACTATATCACAAGCAGATGACAGTAGTGAATAATGAGATGGATGATTCTTTCAGGTTTTCTTGCTAGAAATAACTGAAAGGATTTAAACATCCTCTTATTTTGGAGAGCTATCACAGGAGGAGTTGCAAAGAAGACTCAGCGTGTTCCGTGAGTTGGCTCTTGGATGCTGCTTTCTCCTGGAGATGCCGAGGTGTGGCTGCCTCTCGCACTGCCGCGGAGACGCGTCCCGCTGGCGACGGCCACGCGGACACAAACGAGCGCTCTCAAACCAGCCCTCGGGCAGCCGGAGGGAAGCAGCAGTGACCTCTCCAGGGCAGGGTGTTTGTGAGCATCTGGTGTTGGTGAATGTCAGAATTAGAATTTCACTCTGTTGCCTACAGGTTAGTTGTGAGATCTTCAGGAGCTTACTCATTTCTCCAGAAGAATGCCAGATTAAGTGGTTTAGCCATTCTGTTGTTATAAAATAACTTTTTGGCTTACGACATTTGGGAAAAAAGACCACGGTATGATAGAGGGGTTACCTCTGGGGGCAAGGCGGGTAATTGTTTTCTTTGCTCTGCTGTGGAGCACCAGTGGCTGCTGCGGGGGGCGGTGGATGCAGAGCCGTCTCAGGTAGGTACCCTGGGGCCCCAGAGAAGCCGTTCGCACACAGCTGTGCCTTGGGGTTCCTGGGCATCTCCGGAACACGGTAACAGTGCTCGTGTCAAGAAAGCTTTACATGTCTGTTCTGCAGGAGGTTAAGCTTGGGGGCGCTTTTATCTTGGGTCTGGAGGATCTCTGAATCTTACCTGGGGAGAACAGCATTCAACTGAGAAGTCAAAAAGGTTGTGATGCAGAATCTTTGCTTTGCTATCCTTCCATCGCTCTCTAGAGCGCTAAGGGGCAGCTAAGTACCAGGACACATACCAGTCCCTTTGAAATACTAATCATTCCTGATTCTGAACTAGCACACGTGTAAATAGCTAGTTTTTCTTTAATCAGCAGAAAATACGCTTTGGCAACTGTGGATGGTGCTGTAGTGAGAACTGGTGTGGCTGCGGCACCTTTATAATGGGGGGTGTGCATGGAGGAAGAGCAACCGCTGCTTCAGACATCAAGAAAGAAAGAGAATCGCATGTAAAGTGCAGGATTTTAATGTAATGGTCTGGGGGGAAACGTGCACATGTGAGTTGGAGGGCTTAAAAAAAAAAAAAGCTGTTTCTGAGTATAAAAACTATTGTACTGCGACCACATCTCTACCAAACTGTTGCAGTATTATTCTCCACAGATGATAAATTTCTGAGCCGGTAAGTCACTCTTCATTTCTTTCAAACCTAGACCTCTGCAGATCTCTGCTGCTTATGCTATGAAATACTCTAGGACTCCACGCTGTAGATCACATCACTCTGCAGCCAGTGGGTTTTTCTAGATGTGTAGTTAATCAGGACCTGGTTATTTCCCAGGCCTCTTCCTGCAAATACATTACACGGGCACCCGAGTTCCTTTTGGACAGCTGAGAGTTGAGTAATAGCAAGGGGTTTCTGGCATCGGAATAATGATGAGGGGAAAATGGATGAGAGTTTCAGAGAAAGCGTGAAAATGTTGTCTTGGACACAGTGGTGCAAATCCTGAAACGCACTGAGCATGTCCTTAGCTCGCTCTGACGTTACGAGCATTGGGAGTTTCAACAAAATGCTGAGCATCTCTCGGATTTGGGGCTTAATAAACAATTGTTACTTAGATGTTTGTTCTTTTTAGGAATTACACCTGTTTCCACATTATTTGTTCTGCTGATTGGCTTCTCTGGATTGCTTTTGGTCTGGACAAATAAGCCGCAAAGCTGGGAAGAGGCAAGCTTGCAAAATTTAAACAGTAAAGGCTTCCCATAGCCCAAAGCTAATATTAGCTAACACCGAAAATTGTGCTGTGTTTGTGTGGTGAGCGAGGGCCGGTTTGTGTCGGGTACCACCTTATGTGCTGGTGGCAAGAGCAAATTGGTGGAGGATCAACAAGTAACTAAGGGAACCCTCTTGGCACCAGGGTCCTTCTACAATAAAAGAATAAATCCTACTGCACGGAAACAGGTGCCTGGGGGTTGTTTGAGGGTAGTGTTTGTGGCTTGTGCAGGGTTCCTTGTCCCGCAGAGCCAAGCCCTGCGGTACCCTGTGGGTCAGGCAGCCCCCAGGTGGAGTCCCCCAATAAAGGGTTGTCTCCAGGACGGAGCTCTTCCGAAAGCCCTCGACTGCGGGCTGGAGGAGCATCCCCTGCCTGGCTGCGGAATGTGCTGTGTTCTGCTGCACGCAGCAGCAGCCGCTGTAACGCAGCTTCTGGCAGTTCTTTGTCTTTCTCCTGCCTAGTGCTCCCTCTACATCCGAGATGTACGTTCTCTCGGCCCCGCGTTAAAATGTTAAGGTTTGAGGTAAACCTCGTAAGGTCATTTTATCCGTTCCCTGACACTGCCGCAGCATAAATGTTGATGCATTTATTTAATGATTTGCCTGCCGCTTCTGACAGATGGTTGTTTAGTCTTACGCATCTTGTGTGATGGAGCATCCCCAACTTTTCTTGACATCTTGCTCAGTTGTTTTGCTGCTCTTTTTTGCAGTTTATTCTGGGCATTGTTTGCTTAGTTGAACTGGAGTTACTGTTTGTTTCTTCATCGGTGCTTTATCATGTTACTGTTTCTGTACGCTTTGCATAACTTTTTTTTTCTTGTAGTTGAAGACTGATTGCACTGTATCGTCTCGTGTCTTAGAATGAGAAGTTTGGGGAGGGGAGGTGGCACCTTCGAGGCCATTGATCCCATCTTTATAAGTTTGCCCTTTTAGCTGGAAACAGATTATTTGCGCAGCGGTTCGAGATTGCACAGGCAGAATCAGAAGGACCAAACTTTACATAAACCATTTATACTAAACGCTGGGAATGCTGGCAACATAAATCAACTACAATATCTATTACAAATTTATCACTTTATCAGTATTAGCTTTGATAGAAGTGGTTCAAACACTCGGGAAAGTGAACCGTACCTCAGAAGTTTAGCCCTCTCGTGAATTAATTATTCAGGACACACAGATCCTGGCCCCTTCAATGTATAGTAATTCTTTCCAGCCAGCATCCAGGACTTTAACTCGGGTGGCAATAATAAATAGGAAAAGTCTCAGGTGAAGCCAGTATTTCAAAGTAATTAATCATCTTCCCCTCATGGTCCCTCCGCCTCTCTCTTGGTTTTCTTTAACGAGGGAATTTCAGTAATAAATCTTTAATGATATATGTTAAGAATCCTTCATTAATTCTTGTCTACTTATTTCTCTCTTTTTGATGCTTTTATGTGGTATGTTGGGAAGTTAAAATGCATATACAAGAAAAAACAGTTACAGAAAGCTGATCGTTCGGCACGGTCTCTGAAAGGTTGTTTCTTGGCTGTGGAGCGTTGTGTGTAGCCCTGCTAACAGGAGTTGTCGGTTGGTGGCGGCTGGCCCCCACGCCAGTGCTTGGGTGCGGTTACGGGCTCGCAGCGCGATGGCAGGGGGAAAGCTAGAGAATAAGGCGGTGCGGCCTCTCCCTGGCGGGAGGCGATGGAGCAGTCATTCTCAGTTCCCTGGTGTGGGGAGGGCAGGGGGTGTCGCACAGTGCCGGGGGTGCCGGCGTGGGGCAGGCGACGGGGCGTGCTGCTGCCGGCGCGGCAGAGGGGATGTATCTTTAAATAATTCTCCTTCTGCGCGAGCAGCCATCACGCCTATTCAATGTGACAGGGACAGATGTGACAGATCGGTTCTGACACACTTCCATACCACAAGTCCGTGGCTGGAGGTGACTGGTGTCCTTCCCCCGGTCCCGTCCCCGCTGCAGGACAGCACAACGACGCCCGGATGAACCTCGCCATCGCCCTCACTGCTGCCAGGTACGGCGCTGCCACCGCCAATTACGCTGAAGTGCTGCGCCTGCTCAAGACGACAGACCCGGCCAGCGGGAAGCAGCGCGTGTGCGGGGTGCGCTGCAGGGATGTCCTAACAGGTGGGGGTCTCTGTGTGCGTGCGCGTCTTGCCGGCGGCCTGGGGACACCATGGCAGCCCCCTGCCCGCCTTCGCCCACCCAGCGGCCGGCTGTCTGCAGCCCCCAGCTCGCTGGGCGCAAGCGATGGCTTTCTGCAGCGGGCTGGAGCGGGCCACGGTGGGACAGGCAGCACAGCACTTCAGGGGAGCGTTCTCTCTTCGTTAAAGAAACACAGAAATAATGACAGGAGGGAGGAGCGGGGAACACTGCTGTTTGTAAACATCAATGAACCGGCAAAGGAGCCATCTTCCCAGAGTGCAGTGGCATACCATTAATGTCAATCATCTTTAACTTCTGTCAGGTTTTTCACTCAAATCCCGGTGTTTTGGCAGGGCAGACTAAGCTTTACATCCAAACTCTTCTGTCAAGCAAAGATGATATTGTAAAATGCTACGTGCTGTACAGTAATAATCCCATTCAGCAAGTCTACGGGTTGAGACTGAAATCTCTCTCGTTCGAGAGGCAGATTTCAGCTCAACTTCTTCCACCCGGTCTGCCCTCTTCTGCTTTTACAGATAAGATGGAATTTCACTGTAAACCGCTTTCTTTCAAATCTAGTGTTACGTGAAAACTTTGTTAATTTTTAAAAACCGAACAGCTGTTCTGTTCAGACAAGCACGATCCACTTTACAGTAGGTTAAGTTCATAGATAGATTAATAATAGAGAGTGTCAGTGAGCAGGAAAACAAATGGTGGATGTGATTGATACTGTTTTCTTTCACAGGGCAGGAATTTGATGTCAAAGCCAAGTGTGTTATCAATGCTACGGGACCTTTCACAGACTCTGTGCGCAAAATGGATGATCAGGAAGTACCAAACATCTGTCAGCCAAGCGCAGGCGTGCATATTGTGATGCCTGGTTATTACAGGTAACGGTAGTCTAAGCCTAAACCATTTGTAACGATCTCTGCTGGTGCCTTTAATACATAAGCTTGCAGAGACGCCTTTGTGGGTTTTACGGTAGTTTTGAATGCACGTTTTCATTTTCTTTTTTTTTTTTTTCAAGAGGATTCCAGCACTGTGCCGATTAGAAGAACAATTTCATATATTCAGAAAAGACTGAAGTCTTGTAGTTCTTAGATAAAACTCACCGAGGCAGAACTCCTGATGAAGCAGAAGGGCGTTTAGGCAGAGCATCAACAACAGACTTGTGAAAGGCCCCTTTTTTAATAACGAGTTTGACTTGAGTGTACTGACCGCTTGTTCACCCCCCTAAGAAAACAAGCAGCATATGAAACCTTCCAGAGAGGTGGCCACCTTCATACAAAAACTCTTGTCCTATTAAATATGAAACTCTGTGCAATGACACTCTGCCACGTTATGACTCCGCTCACAGTAAACATGAACGCAGCATGTAGGCAGTGTAAGAAGTAGTTCAAAATAACACGATGAAATTGTGACACCGCTGTGGACACAAGTGCACCCGCCCGTGGTGGTTGTGGTGGGAAGGACTTGCCTCCCTCTGCTGACCTTGTCGCAGACGGGGTTCCCGCGGCACTCTGCGAGCCGCCCTGCGCGCTCCTGCTTCTTCTGTGCTGCTGCAAAACCAAATCCCCTTCTACCAAGTGAGCCTTGGCAGTTGAAACTCAAATATTACCTTTGGTTTCTGAAGTCGTTACCATCCTAATGGAAATTCACATTCATAGACTTAGCCCGATTCTGTTGATACAGTGCACTTAGGATAATGCCTCCCATATCGTCATTGCACTCCTCTGTGAACAGAAATTCAGACTTGCAGTGCACAACGTGGGGTTTTTGCCATAGCTGTCCCAACAGGACACGACCACGGACAGTAAAATTGAGGCATTTTTGGCCTAGTCTAAAATCACTCTTGCATTCTGTTCTTTTTTTGGTGTCTTTCCACATGAGAAATGGGAAAATGACCTGAGAGCTGCTTTAAAGCAATGTGGAGAAATGGGTTGTCATCCTACTTTCCTCATACACTACAAGAAGGACGTGTGTGATTGACTTTATGGCTCTGCTGCAAAAGCACATAAAGTTTTAAAACTTTGACTCGCTTTGTAAATTCAAAGTAGGAGACGGCTTGATACGTGTAAAGGCTCTAGTTTATTTATTCTGCAATAACCTAATAATTTTAATTGGAAATGTAGAGAATTCTTGTTCTCCTTGTTCCCCCGTGTAAGTCAGCATGTGGGCATTACTTTTCTTGTAAAACAGTGTCTACCCACATGCTGCCTCCGCAGAACAGCTGATTAGATAAAACTGCACTGAATTTCCTTGAAGTGGGATAGCTTCAACCAAGGAGCTGTCTGCTAAACGGAAACCGCTCGTGGTATTTAATCTTAGCTCTCTCAGGTCTTCTCCTGGTGCCAAGGAATACTCCTCAACAAAGATTGTCATTTCACTGCGTCCACTTGCCTTGTGGTAAATGTTTTATAGCATTTTGCACCATACTCACACAAATGAAAATTTTTTAACAGGTAGAGGGTTTTAGAGATAAACATAATTAAGGTTTTGTAAAACTAATGTTAACCTAATACATGCATTTCCCGTGGGTTCTTTGTTAATAGTCCCAGTATTCCTCCTCTCATTAATTCTATTTTTAGTATACACATTTCTATTCTTGTAGCTGCAGTTAAGTCTCTCTCACTCCCTATTGTTTAAGTATATTATCTGCTAAAATGAGGGAGGGTTTTGGCTACCTTTGTTCAGATAGCCTTCCTGCCTGAAATGCAGTACTTTTTTCCCCTCCCTTTCTGACAAATTTCAGATGTTTTCCATCTTTCTTGAATTTTCCTGTCTGCTCTGCCTTCCAGATTCCAGGTAAACTTGGCTGTTACACTTTCATTCTACCCTATGGAAAGTCACCTATTTGTTCTTCAACTGCATTTGTGGTGCTTTGGTCAAATGCTTCTTCATCTAGAGATCTTCCATGCATCGGCTCTGTAAAATGCCATATTTAATGTGCAGGAATGAACCGCTTACGGACTTCAAGCTCAAGAGTTCTGATCTGTCCTTCAGTTAAAGCATCTTCTCTAGTTCAGTAGTCTATAGGTTCTTATGTTCCTTGTGTACCTTAATCGTCTGTTTTCAAGATTCTTTCCTGATTTGTCATATATTTGACGTATATTGTCCAATTTAACTGCACTGAAATTTGGAGAAGGAAGCTTTTTAAAAACAGACATGCTCCAAACTCACTCAGTTGGTTTAAGTCAACTCTTAAATATTGTACTGTTGCTTTACCGTTAGGCCGCACATCTTGATACTTGTTTTGCTGACAAAGAGTCACTTTAGATCCATCTGTATTATGCTCCAAGACCATTTGCCACTATGTTTCTATCTACAGGGATTGCTTTATACTTCATATTAGAGTTTACAATCCTGAATTTACCCATTTTAGTAGTCTTTGAAGATTACTGGGGAAATCTTGCAATGGCTGATATTGCTGGAGCTCATACCACATTCTTGCATCCATTCTGTACTCTGAAGAATTCATGCCCTCCATCCATTCTCCGTCCAGCCTGGATTTGTGCTTGGCATTGGCCCAGTGCGTGTGCAGGGCCTTGCACTTGGCCTGGTTGAACTTCATGAGGTTCGCATGGTCCCACCTCTCCAGCCTGTCCAGGTCCCTCTGGATGGCATCCCGTCCCTCCAGCGTGTCGACCGCACCACACAGCTTGGTGTCATCGGCAAACTTGCTGAGGGTGCCCTCGGTCCCACTGTCCATGTCACCAACAAAGATGTTAACAGCCCCGGTCCCAGTACCGACCCCTGAAGAACGCCATTCGTCACTGGTCTCCACATGGACACTGAGCCATTGACCTCAACTATTTGAGTGCGGCCATCCAGCCGATTCCTTATCTACCGAGTGGTCCATGCGTCAAATCCACGTCTCTCCGATTCAGAGACCAGGATGTCATGCGGGACAGTGTCAGTGCCTTGCACAAGTCCAGGTAGATGATGCCAGTTGCTCTTCCCTTATCCACCGATGCTGTAACGCCATCGTAGAAGGCCCCCAGATCTGTCAGGCCCGATTTGCCTTTAGTGAAGCCATCAATTGCTGTGAAATCTCATTGAAAACACTTAGCTCTGTAGGTGGTGTGGTGAAACTGAGTTTTAAGTCTTTCCTTGTTTCTCTCCCTTATTTTGAACAGTTTTTCTGAAATCACGTTAAAAAAAATTCCATACTTTTGAGAAAATGTCTAAAGTTTTTTGAATATTCTGATACTGTATATTAAATCTCTAGTTTCCTGTCTCTAAATCAATAGCTTTTTCATTTTAAAAAGTAATCATTTGTCTGACGTGATTTACCTTTCACAAATCTGTGTTGACTTCCCCTATTAAATTGTACTTCTCCAAATGTATGCTTAAGCGGTCTATAAATATCACCTAAAAAATGTTCTAATATACATGCTATATATGAAATTTTCAGCTTCTCTTCTAGCCTTTTCAGATATTGAAAACTTACCTTCAGTAATCAGTTTAGACTTCCTAAAAATGAAATATTCAGTGATTCAGCTTGCGGCTCTCTTGAATAGGTAATTTATATCCAAGCAGGTCTTTGTCTACCTTCAGCTTATCGTGTTAGTAGTTATTTGAGTCCATTGAATTACTCCCCTCTGATGGTCCTTATTAGCACCTAAATATATCCCTCCTGCCCCCCTCCCGTATCCTCTGTATTCTCCTTCTGCCATGGGGACCAGGGGCAGGACCTGAAGACGGCTAACCTGACTGCAGGTGTCTGTACAAGGACTTCCAGCTCCTGAAATGAAAGTCAGCATCTTCCCTTTAAATAAGAATGAACCCAAAAAAAGGCAGCTTAAATGTTTTCCTATATAAAAGCTGCTTACTTTGAAGTGTTTATGGAAGCCTTTTGTTTTATGAAATATACACGGAGCTATTCCATAAGGTCTGAGGATAACTGGTTTTGTACCTATGGGTTTTTATTTTTTTTACATTATACCAGAAAATGATGATACGTAAATTAAAATTTCCTGTGCAAAGAACTAAATCGTTCTGTTTCAGCACTGGCATAAGTAAATGAAAAATCTCTGAAAAGTAGCCTCCAGTTAGTGTCTCTTTTGCCTTTTTTTCCTGAAATCCCCGTTCCCCATTGAGGAGCGCGGGAGCTGGGAGCACTGGGAGTACGCTTCTTGGTGCGAGTCCCTCGGGAGCCTGTGCGTTCCCGTTCCAGTAGCGGCACTGGAAGTTTGCTGTTTCAGTGCACTCCTAACATTTGTTGTTTCAATCCTGCTCTTCTCTTGTTTTCTCTATTTTTTCTTTCCGATGTTAAACTTTGCCCCCCCCCACTCCACCTTTGTTGTGAATGCGGGTTGTAGGAGTCCTTGAGATTTTGTATGTTTTTACTTTTGCTCTCTGTTGAGGGTGCAGGCAATTGGTCACTTGAGTTAATGATATTTCATCTTTAATTTTTCTTGTTATATACTTAGACACATCCAGACACGACCGCAGTTCTGTTCTTATTTGTTGCATTTTCACATGCGTTCTGTTTTAGCCTTCCCTTTCCTTTGTGGCATAATATAAGTGATTGTCTATTTTTTTGATTAAAAGCAGTTGTTCGTTCCATAATGAGTTTCAAGTAATTGCTGTTTTAAAATTTTCAAATGTTTGCATTTGAAATTCCAATGAGCAAGATTTTCCAGAGTGAATGGAGTTGCAAGATGCTGTTGCTCGATGCAAGGTTGTGGTCTGCTAACGTGCTTAGCAGATCAAATTCTAGTGATATCTGAGCATCACATTCGAGGGCCTTATTTCTCAAAACTTCTGGGACTACCATTTAAAGCCAGGTCATGGCCACATGTGGAATATCAGATTTTATTTTATTTTTTAAAAATCGTTTGACCTAACAACAAAGGTACCGTTCTAATACTTTATCTGGGGTACGAGATGTGCAAGAACAGAGTCCCTGGTGATGCCTGGCCCGTTTTGAACCATGTCCCTTCTTCGTTTCAGCCCTGATAACATGGGTCTGCTCGACCCAGCCACCAGCGACGGTAGAGTGATTTTCTTCCTGCCGTGGGAGAAGATGACTATCGCAGGGACCACAGACAGCCCGACTGATGTTACTTCCCATCCCATACCAACAGAAGAAGATATAAACTTCATTTTGAATGAAGTGCGCAACTACCTTAGTGTTGACGTTGAAGGTAAAGCTCCGTCGGCTCTGGTTTTTCCCTGGAAGGTGCTGATGAGCGGGTGGCATTTCAGCCTGAGTAAAGGCTGGCTGGCTGAAGTTCTGCTCTGACTCTGGTAATTGTGGTTCTTGTGCGTCTGGGTGTTTCTAAAACGAGTGGGACAGAAGCGCCATCACGATCCATGCATCAGAGCTCAAAAATGATGCTTTTCCAGATATACCTGCACTGCTTGGGTTATTGAAATGGAAATCAGTTCAGATTTCACATACCTTTCACCTAACTGGCACTAGCTGTGCAGCCGCACAGCCGAGTCACTGCTCTCTCTGGGTGGCAGAGGCGAGATTTTGCGGAACTGGGACAGTTCGGTCATACAGCAACACAAGTACTCAAATAATTCACCTGCTTTTCTTGAAGGAAAAGGTGTTCTGACTTTTACCATGTCTTTGTTTCTATTTCCATTTTTCTAGACACTTTATTCTTAGAATTTACTTTTCTTGATATGGTAAATATCTGATGGTGTCATTTTTCAGTGGGAGAGGAACCTATAATGGGCAAAAGGGAGAATTTATAAAAATTACTTGGTGACAGTTGTTCCCTTCAGTAGCTGAGAACAGCCTTGTTGTGAGACACTGGCCTGCTTTGACTCAGTGCTGGTTTAAGAGAGAGGCCTCTTTCCTTCCTAGTGAGGTCTTAAAATTATTCTGGGAAAGCATTTGTACTTCTGTATTTCTGTTGTGGTAGCAGCATTAAAAGAAATCCAAAAAGCACTCGGTCAGAAACATCGCGCCATCCTTAGATTTAGGAAAACTCGCTGTCGGGACGTTGGGAATGCTGGATTACTTGTTCCCTGAAGTGGGTAGTTGATGGCTCTGTATTGTATAAAGTTCAGAAAAAGTCTTTGGAAAGTGTACCTTTAAGTTTTTTGAGCAGAAGTTGATATAATTAAGTAAGCCAGGTAGGTAGAGTTAAGACTGTGAATAAGACGGAGATTTTTGCAGGATATTTTCCAGAAGTACGTTGTGAAGTGTTTAATTCTTTTGAATGAAACCTACCTAGGTGCACGCTGTTTTTCACATATGCAATTAGCAGTGTTTATAGATTGCTTGTTATTGAATTAACAACTGTGCTGGCCATATCAACTCACTGCAGACCTGCCTTTTTGCTGCCAGAGACAGTGCCAGGGTTATCAACTTACACAGGCTTGGATGTGTTCCAACTGTTTAATTATAGTGTCATGCATGCTGCTTTTTCTAGTTTCATTAGTTTATAAACGTAATATGGTATCTTATTTCTGTGATTAACACTTCATTTTGGCAGGTTAAACATGCTGGCAGAGCACCATTGATTTGTGAAATCTATTTTGTGTTCTTTGGGGGATATTTTTACACCCTTTTACTGATTTTTCAATTATCATTTATTTGAAAGTTGTATAGAAAAAAAATATATTCCAAAGACTTCAGTACAAAGCAAATCAGTCATTTTTTCTATTGCACATTTAATAAGCAACAAAATTCATTACATTAAATTCTCTAGTGTTCCCACGATATATATATTAAAAAAGGTGACTTTCGGAGGCTGGGGTGTTTCCCTACGGCTGTTAAGGGCTTTGTGACTACTTGACGCCTTCAGGTTTTCTTCCTCCACGTTTACTGAGAAGTCAGGGCTGGCTTTGGGGACGTACTTGCAACTGGCCAGGAAGCAGAGGAGCAGCGTAGGGGGAAAACAGAAGTAAACGGGCATTTAGTCAGGCTTCTTGTGGAGCGGGACAGGGTTTCTGAAGCAGGGAGGAGGAGGAGGAAGAGGAGGCAGGGCTGGAGGAGGCAGTTGTGCAGCAGCTGTGGACTCCCGTTGGGGGGTTTTGCCAAGTCAGCCGGGCCCTTTCGGGCCACTGTGCAGTAACAGCACTGGCCTGGGATGCAGGCGTTGGGGATGTGCTACAGCCGAGCACAGCCTTGCCAAGAGATTTTCTCCTTGGCTATACATGCAACTGCTCTTGCGATAAAGGCTCTGGATAAAGATCGCTTGTCAAGAGGAAAACTTGGATAAATAACCTATAAGCTAGAGAAAAAGCTTTGAAGTCCTAAAAGCAAATGTTATACTCGTGTGGAACAAACTTCATTTTGGTTTCTAACATGTAATACAAGGTCTGTCCTGTCAGCACAAGCAAACAAGGAGAAGGCTTGGTGCTGGGGGGGAGCGGGGGTGGTTTGGGTTTGGTAGGGTTTCGGTTTTGGGTTTGGGGATTTTTGAGCAGACCAAAAATATGTCTGGTGTGTTGCATGATACTCATTTCCCAGCGAGCGTCTACTCAGAGGCAGTGCCCCAAAGACCGCGGGAGGGGTATGAGATAAATATCCATCGGTTCCTGGCTGACTTTGGCTGATCTTTGGTTCCTGACAGTGAGAAGAGGAGATGTGTTGGCAGCGTGGAGTGGCATTCGTCCTCTGGTCACAGACCCCAACTCCAAAGACACGCAGTCGATATCCCGGAATCATGTCGTTACCATTAGCGACAGTGGCCTCGTCACAATAGCAGGTACTGGAAGTTCTCTTAAAGTATAGGTTTGCTGGGCTTCCCCAGTTATTTTCTTCAAAACTTTTCCTGTTACAGGATAATCCTTCACGTTCCTATCACTAGATGATGATCTGTCAGTGGCAGCATGACTGGCTTGTTGGAGCAAGTCTAGTAAGGATAACGTGATATATAAAATATATCTAGTACGTACCAGCTTCATACTCCCCTTGCTTTCCCCAAATAAAGAAGTAAATGTGTGGTTACAGGTGGGAAGTGGACAACCTACCGTGCCATGGCGCAGGACACCATCGATGCAGCTATTCAGGCGCATGATCTGAAGGCAGGTTCCAGTAAAACTGTTGGGCTGCAGCTCCAAGGGGCTGAGGACTGGAGTCCCACACTCTACATTAGGTTGGTCCAAGACTATGGACTTGAAAGTGAGGTGAGTCATGGTTTGTGTGGATGCTCTGATGTTTCTGCATTAGAGGGTTGTGGTTTTTTCCACTAAATCTAATACCAGCATAACTTGTACAAAGGTCTGTTGAGCCTGATAAGAGCATATTATCTGGCTGGGACAAAGATAATTTTAACAAAAATAAATTCAAGTAATTGTTCTTCTCTTCTTCCCTTTTCCCTTCCTCCTAATCTTGGCTGTTTCCTGCTTTAAAACGTTACGACATGCTGGGGTCTGTCTTCCCAACAAAATCTCCTTCAGATGTGAGCAAAGCGTGGCAGAGAGTTGGAGCATCATTGGCCACGGTTACATTGGTACACACGTGGTGGTGTCAGTGCTGCTCTAACCCATTCCCAACGCGTTTCCTCCCACACACTCAAAATCTAATGCCTTCTTCAGCTCCTTTGCTATTGTTAGGAAGAGAATTGACAAGAAAAATGTATGTATATTTGACATGCTTTCAAAAGCGTATTGAATTTTGTTTTCGACTCCACAGGTGGCTCAGCATCTAGCTTCCACATATGGTGACAAGGCTTTTGAGGTGGCCAAAATAGCCCAGGTTACCGGAAAGAGATGGCCCATTGTTGGAAAGCGTCTTGTGTCTGAGTTTCCTTATATTGAAGCTGAGGTATGTGGAAAAACTACATAATGTTCTTTGATTCTCTTCTTGGGATAAGCAGGTTCTAGAGCAGGTCTGTCTCACTCTGCAAAACATTGCCATAAGCCCTTTCCTTTGGTGAGGTCCAAATATTTTTTTTTTTCTGGTTTTTCCTCTTCCCCAGAGGGGAAACAAACATGCTTTGCTTTTATGTTTGTATATACATATATTAATATATTTATATATATAATTAAATATTTACATCTAATGTCTGTTTTTTATTTCCTATATACACGTTTGATCCCAGATGCATTTTATAAAGTGTGGCAAGGAAAAGGGAGCTTTTCAAACCCTTCTCTTGGTTGGGTGGGAACTAGTAACAGAGAGCTCGTTTTGCATAGCCAGCCCAGCAGTGCCGTTTGTGATGCTAAACATAATCCCTGACAATGCCTCTCTACCTTCTCATCTGCATTTTTTCCCCTTGCCTTATTGTTGTAGGTTGTCTATGGTGTTAAAGAGTACGCCCGCACAGCAGTGGATATGATTTCCCGACGTACTCGCTTGGCCTTTCTGAATGTGCAGGCTGCGGAGGAAGCCCTGCCAAGAATCGTAGATATAATGGCGAAAGAACTTAACTGGAGTGAGCAGAAAAAAAAGGTACAAAGGGCCTTTTTCATCTGCAACTGTTCTGTTTTTCTTAAGTAGTTTCCATGTTAACGATCTAAATTAGTTGAATAGAAAACTTCAAGTGATGCTTTTGCCCGGAGAGAATGAATCACTTGGTGCATTTCATTACAAAGACTTTATCAGAATAGCTGTGAGATGAGTCGGTATTGGCTGGGGGGTGGAGGGGAGAGTGAAGATCTGTAGCCTGTTTTTCCCAACTTTAAAAATGAAAGCAGACTTGGCGTTACTATCCTATTCCTGTTCAAATGTTTTGTTTACTGACACTTTTCAACAGATCTGCCTCAAAAAAGGAGGATTTTGTAATCTGTGTGACTCCTTTTTGTCTGCTGTGTCTTTTGAAAACTGACGATACTGAGTTTGCACCATTCTCTGGCCTGAATTCATGTTTAAGGACGCTGTTAGCTTCCTTTGCCCCGGTGGGTCTGTGCCCAGACACACAGCGTGGGATTCCTCTCGCTTGCCTTGTGGCGTTGGTAAGGGGCTGTCTCTATCCCAGCTAGTCTCCGTATGCCTGCTCTGCAGTAGACAAACTTCGGTCAGATGACTTACCTTAATGAAGGCATCTGCTGTGCGTGCAGTTAATTGCACCCCGCAGCCCTGTTTCGATCTCCACAACCTGTCAGGAGCACCTTGGGTAACGAGTTTAGATGTAGGCCTCCCACTTACTGACACGAATCCTGCCCTTTCTGAACTATCACGTCGTGTAAGTTACTGATTATCACTTCTTGCTGTTGTCACACAAAGACAAATGCCCGGAGCTGTGGAGGCTGCGCTTGTGGTGGTGCCCAGGAGGAAAGGCAGAGCAGGGAGTGCCGTACCCCAGCGGGACCCCTGGTCTGGGACTTCCTTCGCTCTGAAGCAAACAGAGCCTGTGACGCTCACCTAGCTCTTCCACTCCAAAGGAGATGGGAGGTTCCCCTTGGGCTGTTCATGAAACCTTTTAGCTGGTTAGAAGTTTGATTAACATTCTGGAAGGAGCTTGCTTGAATCCTGCCCACCAGAGGACCTGCTGTGACCGTAGCCCCCCCCTCCAAGAACTGCATAGAGAATTGTGAGCTGTGTTGCTGTATGTTGAGCAACCTCGTAGTCAGAGGTGTTTGACCGAAGTTAGAGGTGTCTCACCCTTACCCAATGAGGTTTGCTCATGTAATAGTTTACCGTGTTAAACAAACTATATCAGTCCTTCCATGATAAGAGGTTAGAAAACGGGAAGCTTGCAAAGAAACCAGCCTGAGGTCAGGGTTGCGTGGACAGCCTCTGCTCCAGCAGCCCAGGGCTGGGGACTTGGACACCCGTTCTCACCGCAGCCTGCAGGAAGGAAAATCAGCAGGTACTGCCTATGCCTGGAAGACCTGCCCAGCCGCCTGTGGCTTGTGTGAGCTCCCTGATGCCAGCAAGGCAGGCTCTGCATTCCCTAAATGCCCACCGGGGCTTCTTTTGGAAAAGTCGCTCTTTCTTTCAAAGTGGCTAAACCCCCTGAGTTACGGAGCATCTCTTCTGTAACCAGTCCTGGGCCGTTTGGAAGTGCTGTGTCTTCACAGCAATCTTGCATGTGCTATATTTCAGCTTGACGGACGAGGCAATTCAAGGCCTATCCAGAAGAGCATTCTTTAATTTAGATCTTATAGTAAGACCATTAAATAAGTCTTTGTTGGTTTGGGACTTTAAGGCTAATTTGCGTGCTTAGATTGAAGTACGTAAGAGTAGCCTGGTATAGTTTAGTTGGTCTTCTAATATGCCTTCACAAGCAACTCTTTGCGAGATGAAGTGGCTTATATGTACGTGCCTAGGAATCTTTTACTGCTGTGGCGGCCGTTCCTTAGCGTGCGCGCTCTGCTTTGGTAACTGCAGGGCAGGCTCTTTAGTATTGCTGCCCATGTGGCAGGGGCTCGTGTCGCTCTTAGAACCGTGGCTGGTACCCATCGCTGGAGAAAGAGCTCCGTTCTGCAGTGTTCTGTGCATCTCAGGTGTTTATCACTCCTTAAAAAACTGGCTACGGAAGACCGTGCACTGAACTTTCAGGTAATAAATTAAGAAACTAGTTTAAAACATAAAGAACCTGCCTGGTGTTGAGCCTTATGATTTTTTCATTGATTTTTAGACAGTTAGGTAAAGGACTGCACTTTGTAGGCCTGACCTGCAACTGTGGACCTTCATGAAGTAGGCAGATATACCATGTGGGACTGAAGGCGTGGAATGGTCCTAAAAGCATTTACACAGTAATTAAAAGGTTTTACTAGACTTGGTATCTCTTTTCAAGACTAAAAAGTGCCTAAGCTTAACTTATTTTTTAAATACTTTTCAGCTACCGTCTTCCTAACTCTTGTACCTTGGATAAATTCTACTTAAGTGGAAAAAGCTAATAAATACTACATTAAAAATAATTGTGTAAGAACTTGCTATTCCTCAGAAATACAGTTTTTCTTTTTTATTGTAGGAAGAATTTGAAGCTGCTAAAAGATTTCTCTATTATGAAATGGGCTACAAAGTAAAATCAGATCAATTAACAGACAGCTCTGAAATCAGTCTAGTGCCTTCAGATATTGAAAGGTAAGTGAAGTAAGAGAGTTCCCTGTGCTGCTAGGAATTAATACCTGTCATTCTTCTGAGTGCAGTTTTTCCCACTGATAATACTTATCTTGCAGGTACAAGAAGCGATTCCACATGTTTGACAAGGACAAGAAAGGGTTTATTACTATACTGGATGTGCAGCGTGTCTTGGAGGTAACGTTTCCTTGTGTTCGTTTAGTTTCCTTTTTAAGCCTCTTATCTGAGTTTAGAGTGTGGCATAAACAGTGCTGAACAAGCCAGCTGACATACTGCTGTGCTTTTTTTTGTCTAGAGCATCAGTGTGCAAATTGCTGAAAATACACTTCATGATATTCTAAACGAAGTGGATCTGAACAAAAATGGACAGGTTGAGCTCAATGAGTTTTTGCAGGTGGGTGTTCCCGTGTTACAAGAGAAGCTGTAACTTTAATGAACCAAGGCGCGGGTATTTAATGTCTTCCCTCTTTGCTGGAGGGCTGGGTCGGGGGCTGGGTGAGTGTTACCTGGGTAAACGCTGTGGTGTTGATGCTGTTTGCCTGATCAGAAGGTAAGTGACACGCAGAGCCATCCTCGAGCAACGCTGAAATTCAAAGATATTTTTTCATGTGCAGAAACGATGAGATCCAAAGAACAAATCCAGTTTACAAAGTATACCACAGTACAGACCTGAACTTGGCTTTTTTAATACAGAAATGCTGTTTAAATATATTCAGAATTATATAATTGTCCGTTGGAAGGTATATGGTGCGCACATGCACACTGACGTTTATCTGGGTCTGTTAAGTGATTAGGGGTTTCTAAACTATTTTGAATATTTTAAAGAATGAGCTTGTGGTTGAAGCACGTCCAGTCCGTATAATCCCATTGTAACTCCCGGGCTGGCTAACGGTATCTCGGTGTGTATGAAAGACATTACATTGACAACACACACATCTGCTTTTTGCAGGGCTTTAAAATAGATTTCAGGGTGCTACTGCCGCGTCCGCTTGCCCAGCGCCTCTTGCATACGCAGTTTGCCGGGCAGCGTTGTTTTTGTGGAGTCTTTCTTGGTGTGGTATTTGAAGTGACTGCCATGTCTTTCCTGCATGGTGGCAATGATGAATGCCGAACATGAGATAAATTAATGCTGGGGATTTTGGTCAATGTCAGCCCTTTCTTCACTGTGTCAAGTTAAACAAACAAGATCAAGGCAGAGGAAATGGTAATTGTCTCTCTCGAGATGAGCTGTAGATAAGAGCAGCATTGTTGAATCTAAATGCAGAAAAATTTCACAGGTTGTGTCCAGCATTGAAAAAAGGACTATTTATTTGCCTAAAACGCAGCAATTTAGCTGGGTAACTGAAATGCGCTTGGGGGAAGGGGAAAAAAAAAACCCAAACAAACCATGGGGGAGGGAAAGAAGAAACAATGGCTTTGGGAGTTTGTGCTTAAGTATTCAAATATAAGAGAAAATCACAGCTGTTTTTCTGGCTATTGAAAAGGGTCTCCCTCTTACACCCCTCTGCATGTGAAAGCTTGTAATTGGTGGGGGGGAGCCCACCATTTACTGTAAGGGCTCTGTTAAACTATAATTTAGTTAGTTTGGATACATTGTGGTTAAGAAGTTGAAACAACTAGCAATTACGTCTTCTGTGGATCTTTTGGTGGCTTTCTGGGGTTTTTGCTTTACTGTGCTGAAGAGTCTCACTGGGGGTTGCCCATCCTAAGTCATAATATCTGTAAAATATAAGAGGCAAGTCACTGTTTCGCTGTAGTCTCACAGTTACTTTTGTAGAACTGTGTAACTCTGGGGCTGCTGGTTTCTCCCATGCGTTTCACAACGCAATCTGCGTGTTCCATGCCGGCGATGGGCAGCGCAGTAATGATGGCTCGTGCCCATGCACCTCCCTCCCACAGAGGCAGAGAGCAGCACACGGGAGCTGCCGCAGGGCCACGCGCCAGGTGGGAAACGCGGTAAGAAAATCAACAGCAGGTTGCCACAGAAGGAGCAAAATACATTAAGTGTTTGTTTAATTTTTTTTAATGGATCTGTTAAGTCAGTTCCCAATACTTTTGAGTTTGTGTTCTGAAAACTTTCAAGTAATTGCATTTTACCACAGAATGCTTATGGAAAGCCATGGGCAAATATTTGTGGGCGTTTACATTAGAACATAGGAGGAGGTTGTGCTGGGGTGGCCGTGTGGCTCTTGGGTGGGAGCAGAGCAGTGCCAGGTGCTTTCCTTTGGCCAACAGCAGCTTCCCAGTGTAACTCAAATAACAGTCCCGGCAGCCCCCGCTGCTGCGGGTGTTTCCCAGAGGGAACGCGGGCTGCCTTGGCCAGCGTTTCCCACGGCCAGCTCGTTCCCCTGTGTTGGTCCCAGGTCCCTCCTGGGACCCTGTTCAGGGGCACACGGAGCTGCCTTACGCCAGCAACTGTTTCTCTGAAGACTTGCCTACAGAAGCCCAGTGCCGCTGTCATTGATGCTCAAGAAAGGAGGGGGACCTTGGGGGCTAGTTTTGGTGTGTAAAGGCAAAAAAACCCCCATGTTCAATCAGAAAGAAGCTTTTTTCCCAACAGCAGAATTCCTTTGGGATCCTGGCAGACCGACATACCAGAAACTCACATTTGCATAGGTCCAGCCGCACATACAATTAATAGATTTTCCTATAGAGGGGAAGAAATCTGAAGGCTTCTTGGCACTCAATGGGAGTAAGAAATTGCATTGTGTAAGTGCCGATTGCTTTCCATAGTAGTCTTTGACAAGCTGACGGCATGTAATTTCAAGTCTAATACTCGCTTTATCCATGGGATAAAAAAGAATTAACTAAAATCTTAGCACTAGTGTGTGTTCGTTAAGATAGAGCTGAGTCCACTTTCAAGGACTTAAAGGCAAATTAGTTTTAAAAGTCTATAAAGGAATTTGGATTTGAAAGAGTTGTGGAAGTCAAGTACGCTATCTCTACAAAGAAGGGCACGTGAATGAGAAAGGGGATGGTCTGGGGTCGGTGGTAGATCAGGAATGGGGTTCTTCTGTTAGCTACATCTTTCAGGTATTAAAAGGAGGAAAAAAAAGAAAGCACTGGCGAAATAGATGGGTTCTCCGACATTCTTAAATGTCACTGAAAAACCCCGGGTATTGATGGTTGCCTGCACTGTTACTGCAAATGGATGGTGTTTGGTATTTCTGCTCCTCCTGCCGCCCATGCCTTGCCAAAGCCTTCGGTGGTATTTCTGGAAAATGTGTTTGAGCTTTGAGATGAGCCTTTGAAACCATCCGGCAGTTTGGCTTTATATATGGAATAATCAGTCCTGTATGTTTACTGATTGCTGTGGCCAGGAGCCAGCAGCGAGTGTTAACTCGGCCCTTTAGACTGGAACCGTGTCGGTGTCACCGCCGGTGGCCCAGGGGCAGGACAGCGGCCGTGTCGGTCCACCTCCTCCAGAGGAGTTAATAGCACGGCGCTGGTGTCCTGTGCCTGTCAGCCATACTGTGGCGCGGGGCTGTGTGGCATAACGCTCGGGGACAGTGTGGGTTGTGGTTCCCCTGCTGTCCCTCGGCCGCTTGCTGAGGCCTTTCCGAGGGCTGTACCCTCTACCTGCGTTCTTTGTCTTGCAAAGGAGCTGACGGGATGCTCTCCCTCTTGTGTCCTCAGCTGATGAGCGCCATTCAGAAGGGGCACGTGTCGGGGAGCCGGCTGGCGGTGCTGATGAAGACTGCGGAGGAGAACCTGCGCCAGAGGGGGGTGATCTCGGTGGACCGCAGCGGCGGGGGGCTGTGAGCTCAAGCACAAGCTCTGCTGGCGGACACCCGGCTGCCTCCCTGCTGCAAAACATTCCAGTGCTCCTGAGTGTCCTCGCTTGGTCAAGGCGACCAGTGTCTGTCCAGTGGTGTAGCTCTTACAAAAATCCATCGGTGCATTTGTTTTCACTATTAATGGTTTTCTGTACAGCTCTCAATACTCCAGTCGTGGCCTTTTGGATTGGGTGTTCTTTAGGCACAGGCGTTTATTAACAGGAGGTCAGGAACATGGTCTAGAAAGAAGTGGGTGCACACACAAGCACGTGTGCGCGTCCTGCCGCCTTCGTTACCTTTTCTGTCACCCTTACCTTCAGAGAAAACTGCTCAGACGGTGAATCCTGCCTTTAAATGCGTTGCAGCGAGTTTTGCAAATATGCATTTAGTGTTTCAAAGCTGCTGATCCGTCCCCTGCGACAAAGAGCAAGAGAGGGGAGGCCGATGTCCTGGGTTGGGGACAGTGTCACACGGGGCTGCCACTTCCCGAGGTGGCGATGACGGGAAGAGCTGGCTGGGCTCGCTCTCTGGAGCGCCCTGTCATTGCAGTGCTACCAGGGCTTGGCCGGGCAAAAATAGCAGCAGCGTGAGGCGGGAGAACTGCAAGACATCTTGATTAATCACCCGAGCTGCTAATTTGGTTAAAAGCTAGGGGACAGCTTTCCTTGCTCCCGTATTAATAAAAGTAAGCTTCCTTTAATAAATAGCATTGTCTAGCAGGTGGTGTTTTATGCTGTAAAGTGCTTCATACTGTTTCCAGTTTTGGACAAAACCACGGATGATAGGTAGAATATGGCAGGATTTGATAGCATGAGTCTTAATTGTTTATTTCAAAATTCTCAAACACAAAGTGAAACAATGAAATTCGGTTTGCATTCCACTAACTTTTCTAGAAAAGTGAAAGGGCTATTTTTCAGCAGATTAATGAAAAAAAAGATTTTTTTTAAAAAAAAAAAGGACCACTTGAGCTGTTTTCGTGGATCTGGCTGTTTGCCTTTCTGCCGTCGGATTGCCTGGGTTCCAGGTCAGAGGGAAGATTTCTGCCTAACGTAGAACAAGGAGGGGGAAAGCATGAGAATGCTCTATTGATTAATTTGTCGTTCTGTTATAGTCTTTGAGCATAAATACCAGTTTACAACTCAAAACAAGCTTCAGTCCAAGGTGTCAGAATTTCTACTTGTGTAAAATCTGATAGATTTTAACCGCTGTCGCCACTTTCACTAATGGAAAATACCGGAACAGTAATGAACAGGAAAGATTACTTTGGTATTTTAAAAGGGAAAATGATTACATACACAAAACGGTGATGCTGAGGGGTGTTAGTGTGTAGCATAGGAAGTACAGATGTTGCGTTTGGCTGGAGAGGCAGAGTCCTTTAAAAAAAAAAAATTAAAAATTCAGGTGTTTACAAATAGCGGATACAAAAAAGAAAGGGGGGGGAGGGGGCAGGCCTCATTTAAAGTTCAGTAAATGGTTGTATTTCCGTCAGTGCAAACAATGGGTGAAATCTGGAGGGTAGGAGGCGGTCTCGGGTAAAATGCCTTTCAGATGGTTTCTGCATGTTCAGGGGTTCTTTTGGCGCTGCCTTGTACCCAGATGCAGATACGGGGGGGGTTACGGCTTTTTGCTGGGAGCCGTGTGCCAGCGAGGCACAGTCCGTGCGAGCGAGGAGCTGGCACGTTTGACAACCCAAGAATTTATGTGTGAACAAAGGGGTTTGTTTCTCCGGTCTGGTAAAGTTTTCCTTTTGAAATGTGTTCGGGTATATTCCAGTAAATTATGTGAATGTTTGGCACAACTTCATATTTCCAAAACCCTTTCCAAATAAGAGCACAATAACAGGTTTTACATACAGTGCAGAACTGGGGGGAAATGAATGTACAATACACAGGTTATTCTGGTTCAGCGAGCAAGGGAAGGAGGGAAGGGGGTTAGGATTCTACCGATAACAATAATTTAAGGAAAATAAAAAGAAAATAAGAATAATGAGACCTTTTCCAGGCCACATAAAGAAAAATATTTACAATGTTTAACATCTTTTCTATGGTTTAAAGAAAAATTCTTCTCCACTTCCCAATAAATGGCACTGTTAAGAATTAATAATAAGAGTTACCTGTAAAGCCAGGATTTCCTGCTTTGTACCCAAAGTGTACTCTGTGTTCTCTTGTTTCAGTAACAGTGCATACAGAACGTGACTTTGGGATTGTCTTGGCTGTGTGTGTGTCTCCGATAGGAATTTGCTTTGCATCTTCGGCACTTCAATGTCGTGCTTCTCTGCTCCTTTGTACGGCACAGCCAGGGCTCCCGCGGCTGCCCTGGGTGACAGGAGAAGGTTGCATGTGTGGCTGAAAACTGCTGAATCTCTACAGGAGAAAACCTAGAAGTATTTATTTATCACCTCGCATTTGTTTCCAGGAGTGGTGGCTTTGTGCTTTGTTTTTTTTCGTGTGAATGTACTGTAGAAAGAGTTGTGAAATGTCACTGTCTTGCATTGTTCTCATCTAGGTGGAGAAACAGTAAAGTGGTTTTTTTTTTTCCTTTTCTTTTCTTTTTCCTTTTTCTTTTTTTTTTTTGAGGTGGGAGTTGGATTTCTGGATGGGGAGGGGGTTTATTTTGTGTTTTAAATAAAGCGCACGCCTGGGAGGGGGTGTGCGCCTGTACGTGCCGTGTGTTTATACAGAGGTGTGTATAAGATAGGTGTGGGTGTGCGCACACACAGACCCGCAGCGCGTTTCACACGGGGCGCTCCGGCGTTTGGTTCGGTTACTGCTGTAGACTGAACTGGTAAATACTGTGTTTGAGGCTGGGTTGTCATTTTTATAACTGTCTTGGTGTTTTACTGCCGTTATTTATTACTTTTGATATACAGAATGAGCCGCATGCATTTATAGAGCAATAAGAGGATGTATTTAATGTGCCTTGTTTTTAACTGAGTAAGGACTGAAAGCATGAATCAATAAAACTGATTAAAAACAGTCCCTTCGCTGGCAGTTTGTTATGGCAGTTACAAAAATAACTTTGATTAGCCTCGAAAAAGTTTATTTTTAAAGGAAAAATGTGGGGATAGATGCTTCTTAGTAAACGTGACATAGTTTTGTGCACGCTTTCCCATTTCAGCTGAGGATTTAGCCCTTGGTAGCTCAGAGGCGAAGCTGAGGAGTTAATGCCGCACTTGGCATTCTCGGGCGGTAGGAGCCGGAGCTGCCAGGCAGGGTAAGGCGTGCTGGAATTACAGCCAGCCCATTGGCCTGGGCTGGGGGGGAAATGCCAGGCGCAAGCGTTCCTTTGCACACTGATGAATCTTATCCTAACTAAAATCAATAGAAATGAACGGCAGAGATTTCATAATCCATTTTGATCATTTTACTTGTCAAGTTAGTCCAGGGTTGCCATGTGTTGATAAATGTTCTGACGGAAAAAATGCTATATATTTTCATTGTCAGTAAATCAGTAAAGCTGTTATCAGTTTTAACGCAATTTTTATAATCTCCATATCGTTTTATAGGCTTTAATTTACACTGGTAATAGGGATATTCCACAACTGCGATGTAGCTGTGCCGAGTCCAGGGGTTGTGTACGTGCGGCCAGGTTAGCTCCCCTCTGTGTGTGTCCCCCCGAAATAAACCACGCCGATACCTCCAGAGTGTAATTACAAAGATTGTGAATTGTATCTCATCTGTGGTGGGTAAGTAATATGTCAGAAAATGTTTGCTAGTCCCAAATGTTTTGCAGCACTAGAATCGCCTTGGGGTCGTGATCCTGGATGTGCCGCTGGAGGCAGAACGGCAATGCAGAAGAGTTTTTGGGGAGTGGTGTTTTGGGGCTGGGCTCCCCAGCTTTGCACCGTTTCTCCGCTGAATGGTCAAAATTTCAGATTTATTGCGACTTGTGTTCACTTGTGCTCTGCAGCCTGTTGTAGAAATATGATAGGGAATATCATAGCAGCATTAATATTTCAGCGTTGATGCCTAAGCTGGGTGTTTCCCGTGTCAGATATGAACTGATTGCATCTGCTGGGGAGAGAAAACCGCCTTCGCTGGGGAGGGATCTTTGCTGCTCGGTGAGCCTTGTTTCTCCGCACTGGAGGAGAAGAGGGGGTTTCAGGTTTGTAGGTGTGCTCAGCCTCAAGGTTTTAGTCCCCGCTCCCCGATTTGAGCAGCCCCCCTGGTTTTGGCATGCCCGTACGCTGGCGGGAGCGTGTGCTGGAGGTGCCAGCCCACCATTCCCACTGGGAATCCGTACTCCCTGCCCTCAGAAGGTGCTGCTGGTGCCGGGATAATCTCCCCTCTTCTTATTTTGCAAATAAAGGCAGAGATTAAATTTTGCTCCCCTGAGCAAGCCTTTACCTTGCTCAGTTTTCTCCCAGCCCTTCTGCAAGGGCTGCCACGGATGGTCGATTGTCCGGTTGGATACGAGCAGGGGCACTGGCTTCTGTAAAATTTGGGGAAGTTCTAACTGAATAGTTCAATGTGTATATTTAACTGAACTTGCTCCTCAGCGACTGCCAGCCCTGACCACTGGGCTTTGTCTGCCTCCTCCGGCCCGGCGCAGCCCGGGAGGGCTCCGTGCAGGGGCTGTGCTGAACCCCGCGGGTTTGGGGGTTTCTTTGTGCCGTGATGCTCGGAGCTGGGGGGGCTCTGCCTCAGGCTGGGGGTCTGGCACTGCTGCTCCTCCCCAGGCTTCACGCAGCTCACTGCGGCAAACTTGGTGCTGTCCTACCCCCGTACCCTCCTCTGTTTGTCCAAGGGATGTAAATGTAATTAGGCTGATGGGCAAAGCTGAGGCGGAGTGAAGGGAGCTGGGTGGCTGTAACCCTCACAAAGCAGCCTGCGCCCCCCCGCCCCGAATAAACAGCACCTCGCTGCCTTCCATTTGCTCTCCTCTGAATTGTTGCTCAGTTTATTTTACTGAAGCGCACGGCTTCTTTTTTATTATTATTATTTTTTGCATATCTACAATTAACTGATTTGCAATTCATTTTTATGCAAGCTGAGTTTTTCCTGTCCAAGTCAAGAAGCTGTAAATCTTAGATCTATTGAAGTGACAGTGAAATATATTTCATTTTTCCCCATGAATCATTTGCCATCCTTATTGCAGAAAAATGGCAAAATTATGGTGTACCATGTTTTCATAAATTACTGCTTTTCTCCCCCCCCCCTCCCCCC